>NC_087453.1:29252607-31752607 GCF_036321535.1 Camelus dromedarius
ATAGCCACCATGTCTCTGTCAACCTAGTGCATCAAAACCACACACCCAAATATCCATACTCATCAAGTCTTCCTGAGTCCTAGCCCCATATTTGAGTCCAGACTCTGCATTGAGAAAGCAGTCTTAGCCTAATTCGTGTAAATAACTAAGTCCCTTGATGACGGAGGAAGGGTTTTCTCTGGGGCCCATCGGCCCCGTGTCCAGTGTGGGTCTCACATAGACTTGGATGCAGAATAAGAATGACAAGCTTTACAAATTACACTTGACATTAAGGGATAACCAGCCCACTTTGTACCACATATCTCAACAGTGACAGACCCTCAAATACAAACCGCCCAGTTTCTATCTCTGACGCAAACTGCCTGGTGTTGATGTGGATGCTGGGAACCTTGATCTGCAGCTGATCATGAAAATGAGGAATCTTTATGGGGGCTATAAGGGCATCCCAGAGCCTTGCGATTAATCACATGGATTAAATCAGATTTGCAACCCTAAAACTCTGTCAATCAAAAGCAAATTCACTTTTATGCTTTACTCCATGCATCATTTCTTGCTTTAAAATATGGTCCAGGAAACACAAAATATGGTCACAGGAAGCACCAGGCAACAGGAATTCTACAGACAAATACAGACAATTACAGAAAGGAAAACATTATCCACCTTGTATCTCTCTATAGCAAATCCACAGTGCCCTGTGGACAGGAAGTGCTTTAAGGGTTTCTGATTAACTTTATTTAGTCCAGGGATCAGCAACAATTTTCTGTATAGGACCAGAGAGTAAATATTTTCAGCTTTGAGAGCATGTGGTCTCTGGCTCTGCTGTTGTAACCTGAAAGGGCCCCATCTCAAACCAATTGATTCAGAATCTCTGAGGGTGGGACCTAGCAATCTGTTTCAGCAAGGTTTCTGATGCCCACTGAAGTTTTAGAAGCACTGCCCTGGACCACACCTGGAAAACTGCTGTCTTGGAAACATCAAATGCCACCTGGGGGTGTCAGAACAGTTCATTCATTCATTCAACAAGTCAAGGTAAACTGAACTCCTACTAGGGGCCAGGCCCTTCGCTAAACACTGGTGATTTGAGATAATTAAAGGGATACTGTTGGGGCCTTAATGGACTGGGGAAAAGCCTTCCATCAGAGCCCCAGGGAATAGTTTCGTGTGGTTCTGCTTCTAATTTTGTCACTTACTAAGCAGGCTTTGCTGGCTGAGGCCACACGCCTAGCTCGGGCAACACACAGGATGGAGGTTACGTGCTAATACGAGTGAAGTGTTGTATGACACTTAGATAATAAATTCCATTTACTGATGAATTAACATCCTTTCAGCTACTGAAATTACTGCTAATCAGCATCCTTATTCTGGTGCTGTCTCTTCGGATGCTAATACGCACGGGTTTTGGGTTTGTAGGGACGATTTATCTAATACTAGCAATAAACATCTGAACAGAGGATCTGGAGGGACATTCCATGCCTGCGCTCCCCCATTCTTATTAGGTGAGTGGCCATTGCTTTTTCAGCTTTGAAATGCCATGCACTAGAGAACTGTCAGATTCACTGGCCCTCCTCCCAACCACAGACATACCCACCACCCTTTAGAGCAGGACAAAGGTGTAGGAGGTCCTGGGAGGGGGGGAACCGTGAAAGTGATAAAAACAAGATGTGTGTCTACACATGGCTTCTCTGCCACTCTGCCAACTGTCCATCAGCCAGATCCTTATCGGTTATGGTCAGCTTGGAGCCGGGGGGGGGGGTGCCTACAGCTGTTCTTCAAGGGCTGAGAATAGCAACTTTGAGAGGAGATTGCCAAGGAAACATATAAGACCTGTGTGCATGTGCACATGTGTGTGTCCGTGTGTGTGTGCATGCGTGTGCGCATGTGTGCACGTGTGTGTGTGCGCATGTGTGCATGTGCATGCGTGTGTCTGTAACTGAGAGAGAGCACACCCATCAGCAAACAGATGTAGAGGAAGGGGAAGCAGCAACAGCGCTACAGGTATTTAAGCACACAGACCTCTGCCTTCCAATACACTGGCCTCTTTAAAAGGAAAGGTCAGTTGCTTGCTTAGACTGAAGAAAGAAGCTCCCTCAAGGAACCTAGCAGCAAAATGTGAAGATGGAGAACTGGGTGAGAAGGCGCTCTTGTTTGTCTCCACGTGGAAATCCTGTGAGAGGTGCTGCTTGGAGACCGGAGGCTCAGGCAGTCTGCTGGTTTCCCCAGTTTCCGGCTTCCATGGGTGCTCAGCACCACAGCAGCATACCTCCTGCCCAGCCACTGGTAAAGGAAAGCTAATTAGCAAATACTGGATTTGTTCCACTCTTAGCAAAGGGTACTAGCGTATCCTGAATGAGCAAAGCTTTCTGAATATTAAGCCCCTACCTCCTTACAAACAAGGTTGATCAGAACTTTCTCTAATATATTCCCCTCAACAAGCCAATGAAACTGGTATTATTTGCCCTGTTGAGAAAATTGGGGCTCAGAGACAGTGATAAACTTGCCCAGAGTCACCCAGCAACTGAGTGCCAGAGCCAACAGCCCAGCTCAGTCTTTTGGACATCAAAGCTCTGCCCACAATCTACTCAGGGTTTCCACGGGTCTGCCTTTTTATCCTGGATGGCAGATCCCAGACATTCAGAGGAAAACAGGAATCTTGTTTCTGCTAATTTTAAGGTTCAGGAGTGACTTGGCAGAAATTCCTTCCAATGCCTGTGTCTTAAATTCCTAATTTCTAAAATGGAAGTGGTGCCAATCCTGAGACAGGTGAGGCCGGATGTTGTGATGCTTTCAGCTGAATCTTTCAGTTTTGTGTGTGTGAAACGAGGTTACTCCCTTAAAAACTCCTTGATGAATTGAAGCCACCGTGTGAAGGCAGCTGATATTGAGGAGCGCATTTCACATTCTGGTCTGTTGGGGTGTGTAATAAGTACTTTGAAAAAATAAAATAAAATAAAGCAAAATAAAATAAAATAAAATAATAAAATAAAATAAAGGGACCTGTGTTTAAGTAAAATGCAAAGCATTTAAACTCTACATCATATCATGAGTACAGATTCTGACGGCCAGAATAGGTGTGTGAAAATTGTCAGGCTTACAGTACAATGCCCAGTCAGTTTTTTAAAAGACTGCCCATAAAACTAACCTTCCACAAGTTTACTACCTTTTATTTTAATACTATGAGTAGAGTGCAGCTCTGGGTATTTTTTTCCCTTTTTTACATGATTTCATATTTGATGTTTTGCCCAAGAATCATTGGGTAGAAAAAAACTGTGAAATCTATTAACAGCAAAGAAGTTTCACTGTAGGGTTCCTCCTAACTGGGAACTCTGGATAGTATGTTATGTCACAAGAGTGATAACGTGAAAGATTCTAATAATATACACTAAATTAAAATCCCAGAGGAATTCAACCTTAACTGCTGAGAAAGCAGAACAGAGCGGGCCTGGAAGAAAAGATCAGGGGTCCTTCTCCCCCAGGCTCACATCGAGGGCCTGCTTCTCTGGACTGTGGTTCCCTTGCCTCCCAATGAGTATGTTCCTGACCTTTTTCTTTTCCCTAATTTTGTTTCATTTGGAGATTTTGGGGGTGGGCAGGTAGCTAGGTTTATTTATTTATTTTAATGGAGGTGCTGGGGACTGAATCTAGGACCCTGCACATGCTAAGCACACACACTCTACCTCTGAGCTGTACCTTCACCTGGTTCTTGATCTTTTTAATGAAGAGTTTTCATTTTATTTTTGCACAAATTCCTTCTTACATAAATAATAATAGCAATAATTATAATCGAAATAATTAAACATAATTTTGCCTCAAAACCCTAAATCTAATCTCTCCCAGCTTCAATTTTTAATGGAAGGACAAACACAATTGTGTTTTTCAGCTAGGAAGTCATGCTCCCTTGCAATATGTCTATTCCACTTTTAAGCTTCTTCAGACCATTGTTAATTAGTCTAACACCAGCTGCTATAACAAAACAAAGCAAAACACTCACACTTTCAGTAGTGCACTACAGTGGAAGTGCATTGTTATCTCATATAAGGGTTCACGTCTTTCTGGTGAATCGTCAACTTTCCTCCATGCAGGAATTCAGCAGGCTCAGTTCCTGCTGTCTTATGGCCTTGCCATCCTCTAGGGCAGAGAAGGAATGCCTGCTTCTGAAATCCTTGACCTGGCAGAGAAACACACATCATTTCTGCTATAGCTCATGAGCCATCTCTAGCCACATGGCACCCCCTTTTTGCAATGACGACTAAAAATGGGCAGACATTTCCCAGGGATGATGCTCTACCATGGAAAAGTAAGGAAAAATTCCAGGGCACAGTTGTACATCTCAGCCACATGGGCCCATGCCTTCTACTACTGTGCTACACACAGAAAGGTTTTCATCATATCAAATACTTATCATCTGGAGCCCTTCCTCAGGCCTTTTACCTCCTTCCTTCTGAAGGGCCAGTCCTGGGGACATGATTTCCTCAGGGAGGCCTGCTGTGACCCCTGGGCACTCATGGTATGTCTCCTAATATAACTATTATCACACTGAGTAATCTAAAATTCTCTTCTTTCACTCCCGTCCTCCCAATTAGACTGCGCTTCTGTGATGGCAATGAATTTGCCTGTCGTGTTCAGCAGTATATCCTCCTAGTGCCTAACACTGTTCTGGCACATTACAGGTGCTCAATAAATATCTGAGAAGGAAGGAAGATAAGACAGGAGAAAGAAAGGAGTAAGGGAAGGAGGGAAGGGGCTGACTGACTCTGGAGGGAGCATAGTCTGGTTACCTGTAATTGTAATAATAATGTAATAAATGATAATAATAAAATGTAACAATAGGATTTCAAGAGAGGAGCCAAAAAAAAAAGTGCATTGGTCACATTTCAGGGCCAAGGGCCCATCCCTCTTTAGAAAAATTCCTGTGTACACCCACATAAGCCCTCTTGGCAACCTTAGATAACAACTGAAAGAGAGTAAAGATCTTCTGTCTTTTGCTTCTAAATGCCTCTAAATACAATGGAAAACTACTCAACAGCAGCAAGGAATGAATTATTAGTACAAACTACAACTTGAAAGAATCCCAAAGTGATTATGCTAAGGAAAGGAGCCCAGACAAAAAATAGTACATACTGTATCATTCCATTTATATAAAATTCTAGTAAATGCAAAATAATTTGTAGTGACATAATGCAGATAAGCAGTTGTCATGGCGCAGGGGTACAGTGAGATGGGGTGAATGGGTGGGTAGGTAGGATTATAAAAGGCATGAGGAAACTTTGTGGGGTGATGGATATGTTTATTTTCTTGAGGTCGTGGTTTCCTGGGTGTATACATATGTCAAACTTCTCAAATTGTATACTTCAAATATGTGGGATTTAGTGTATGTCAACTATACCTCAATAAAGCTGTTAAAAAAATAAAATTTAAATTTAAAAATATGAAGTTAAAAGTATTAATACAGAACCACATCCTTCCATCCCAACATTCCAAACTCTTGAGTTGTGTGTGTCTTAAAAAATACTTCATGGGTAGATAGGTGTCTATCTCCACTGTAAAGTAGGCAGATATGCATTCATGATGGCTTTTGGAGAAACAGCATAATTCTCTCGACTCCCGTCTGATTATGGCTTCCAGCTCAGAAGAGAACTGAGCTATAGAGACAGAGTGTGGACCATTTAGATCTTCCCCTATTTGGGCACAACTGCACGTACACATATAAGCTCTCACATGTTCAAATCTACTTCTTTCCAGGTTCTGTGATCAAACCCATCACTGACGCCCCAGCCCAGGCACCCAGCCACCCCCCACTGCTACCATGGCTGAAGACGCGGACATGCGCAATGAACTGGAGGAGATGCAGCGAAGGGCTGAC
This sequence comes from Camelus dromedarius, assembly GCF_036321535.1. Lineage (NCBI taxonomy): Eukaryota > Metazoa > Chordata > Mammalia > Artiodactyla > Camelidae > Camelus > Camelus dromedarius. The sequence goes on from NC_087453.1 coordinate 29,258,468, forward strand.
CAGCTGGCTGACGAGGTGAGGTTGGAGACCTGGGAAGGGAGTGAAAGACGGGGAGCTGCGTGGTTTGTCGTATTCAAGTTGAGGTGGGAAAAAGGCTTTGCCATGTCTCAAAAAAAAGGAGAAGTATGACTTTGATTTCCTATACACCTAAAGCCTCTGCAGACCAGAATGAGTTGGTTATAAAACCCACGTGCAGATCAATGACTTAACCTAAACCCCCAACTTCTAGAAATCTACAGAAGTCAAGATCCTGTAAGAAAAGTAGTATCTTTGGGTGGCTTACAGCCAGTGTTGAGCTGGTTGTTACATTTTCTAGAATTTTGCAAGCTGGTATTGAAATTGAATTATATAAAATGACAATTAAATAGATCATATTAAAATCAAAGATAATAAATACTCAAATCTCGTCACATCCTAATGATTTTATTACTGTCTATGCTTTCAAAGTTTTTCACGCTTGTTTTGTCTGTTGTGTGGGGATACTGTACAACGACGCATTACTGTGACTCAAGTTCACCTTCAGGGACACTACAGTGTAGTTAGAAATCAGACAGAGAAAGAGTATTTATGCCATGAATCTTCAAACCCTACAAATCAGGGCCTGACTTATTGTTTTGTTGATCTTCTAGACTTAAGAAAGTAGAAAAATATTAATAACTCAGATTAGACTTCAAAGTATACACCTCTGCAGCCATTACACTGGATAACACAAAAAATTGAGAAAATCTTCCAGTATTTGAAAACTATGATTCTCTTCAGCAGAGAAGCCACTTGGCATCATCAACAAGTAAATAAAATTCCACATGTCTCCATTGTTTCACTTTCCTCTTACTCATTAACGTAACTAAACGTTATATAACATTATATAGCAATTAGTAGTGTAAATAACGTAATAACGTAAATAGCCTTCATGCGAGAACTACATTTGTTCCATGGGAGCTTAGCTGTGGACAAGAGTTCAACAAAAAACAAAAAAAGTTTTCTATAAGAATCTATTGAAATTTACAATAAAGAGTATTGTGTATCTTATTATTATTTGTCAATTTTGTGCTATTCATCCTTTATATCATTAAAATAAACATACACACACACACATATATATATTTTTTCTGGAGAGCCACTTGTTAAACATTTACCAACACACTACTGCTGACAACCATTTTATTTTAAAAGAAAGCAGCCTGCTGACAATTCTTCCAGGAAAGTCAACATTTTTCATATTCCTGCGAACTCTTGTCCAAAATAAGTTTGTCACTTAAAAGCACAGCTTTGAGAAATCACACTGGTTGCTGGATTCTAGTAATTTCAAAGAAACTAAGAAAAAGGTGACCACACCAATGCCCAAGGGACCAGTGCTGAGTTCACTTTCCATCTCATTTTTCCTTATCGGAGGATGAAGATAATTATTGTCACTGTCTCCTATAGGCTAGTTATTTCAAACACGCTTGATTTTCTTTCCACCCTAGGGCAACAACTTGATTTGTACTGATAAGAACTTCCAATTGTGTTTCTGGGAGCTTTATAAGAAACTCGATGTTAGATTCATCTCAATTCATGAAAAATTATGTTTGTCTTTAAAATTCAATATTCCTGGTCTGGGGAGGCCCAGTTGGTCCGCTGAGTATTTGAGATAATTTTGCATGCATCCTGCACATGCAAAATTATCTTTTCCAGATTACTCTACTTTTGATATCGAGATCAACTTCATGTGGTTTTGATTTTATGACAGTCAGCTGTAATGTAATTGCTTTAGGGAATCTTAACTATGCAGAAAGCCTCACAGGAAAGAGACTGAAAATGTGTTTCGGTTACAAACTTCAAAGAACATGTGATAGCGACCCGTTGTGTTTCCTAACTGAAGAAAGTTCTTCCAATTTTGCAAGACCTCTGGATCCTGCACTCATAATATTTATTTATTTATTTATCTTAGTCGCTGGAAAGCACCCGTCGTATGCTGCAACTAGTTGAAGAGGTAAGAAGTGACTGTATTTAAGATGAACTAATCCCCTTGGCTGACATATTCTTTGCCTGGACCCTACTGCATTTCCCTGGGTCATGGTCCCATTGTGAATGGAGCTACCAGAAAGCCACCTAATGAAGGAGATGCTGTATTTAAGTTGCCAGATAGCCATCAAAGTCTTCACTCTCCTTCCCAGCCCAGACTATCTTCAAAGTCTGGGAAGCAGAGGAGGATGGCCCTTCCAAGTAAATAAATGTTCCCAAGAAATCACAAAAGCAAATCAGAGTGATTTTTAATATACAAAAGAATTGTCTACATAAAATCCTCATTTGTTTATATGATTTTGATGCCTCTAACTTGCAGCTAAATCTTGGCATTCTGTTCAAACTTTAGCCACATGTGTCTTTGAAAAATATCTATCCATAGAGGTATAACGTTTTCAGAAATTGTTACATTTAGAATCAGGCACTAAAATTCATGAAATAATAGGAAAATTCTTTAGTAAAGGGAAACATCAAGTCTAGTCATGTAAATATAGAAGCTCTTTTATATTCCTGACTCTGGATTGAACATCCATTTGCAAGGCATGGTTAATGAATCCCCAAATATTTTTAAATGGGTAAAATAGGGCAAATAGCAATAATGGAATCAAAAGGGCATTTGCAATAAAGCTCACTCATTCCAATTTGGGAGAGCAGCAGTCAACCAGGAAGAATAAATGGATTAATTGAACTTGTCCGTTGGGAGAGATGAAGTGGAAACAGAATGGAATGAGCTATATTTATCTTTAAATGAATAAAACAAGCCTAATCGTCTTTATTCAGTGAAATGCTGTTTTAGCTACGCTTTGAAAATGCTTATCAATATATAAATTCATGTGTGGTTATCATCTTTAGAGATCTTGGGGCTTTTTGAGCAGAATGATTAAATGGGCCTCCTTTGCCTCGTGCTACTGTAAATTGCTTATGCAATGACATGAAAAGAGAAATAGATAAATTGTATAAGGCTAAAAGCAAGGGCAGTCACCTCCCACTGTGTAGAAGCCAACATTTCCCCTTATTTCTGCAGCTTCAGCTTCCCACCTAGGAATGAAATATGGCTAAATGCACCACAGGATGGGGAGGAGAAGGTGGCAACTATGAGCTCCAAGGAACCTGGGGAAGGGTGGAGGGGTGCACCGAACAAAATCTATCATCACAAAAACACGACAGTTTGAGCCTGCAGCATAGCACAAATTGACCCCCACAGGAAGGCAGTCCAGCAAGGGGCCCTTGGCAGCACAGGAAAGCAGCCTTTGCTCTCTTAATGAAGAGAAATGTTTTCTTTGTTCTATCCTGGCAACACCACTTATGCAGAAATACTTGGGGACCAAGAAGGAGGCAGATATTCTTAATCTAAAAGTGCCTGGTGAGGCTTTCCCAATAGATGTATTGCCCCTCAACCTATCATGAGAACAAGTGAAAGGAACAAATGTGAGTAATATTCCCATGTGAGCTCTCACGGTGACTGACCGAAAGGAGCCCAGCAGTCAGCTGATGCCACTATCTTGATAAGTCTTTATGACCTTGGTCTCTAAGCTTAAATTTCATTTTCATTTATGTGTGTATGTACACGTGAAGTAAAATTCTAAACCGTCAGAACTATCCATTTGCCCACCTGTGCAATGTTGAAACACTGCCTAGAATGCGGAAAGTGATGGAGAAAAAGCATCCAACGCACCTTTCCCAACAGGCCCCTCCGCCATCGGAATCTTCGAGCCAGGGACACTTCTTGCTGTGTCTTCTTAGACTTCAGGCAGTCCAATTTATTCTGGGGGAAAACATCTCAAAAGCTCTATTGATTGAAGTAGGATTCTCAAATCACACATTTTTTGTTTCCCCTAAAGTGTTTCCCGATCAAGCATGAAGTTGCATCGGAGTACAGGGGCTGAAACAGATGGAAGCTATCTCCTCCCTCTAATAAGTGAGAGGAGGCTCTTAGACTTTCCATCCTTAGGAAATTATGAGCAAGGCATTATCAGACTGGATTGATTGCTCTCACAGCCTCCTGGCTTATTTTATATTGATGGTCAAACACCCCTTATGTCTAGGGCATTGGCTGCCCAGATGATATTCTGCCTTTCAGTCAAGGAGGAAATTCTCTTTAAAGAGAATTGGCATTAAATATTCATCAAAGGCAGAAATCATTTGGAAAATCCTTGCATTGAAATGCCAGGATCCTTGCTCATGATCCCAAAGTGCATAATTTGAATTGAGCTGAATTCTTACTGAAATTCAGTCTCAAAGACAGGAAAGGTTGCTCAACTTGTGAAGTCTCCCTAAGGCAAACAGTCCCACTTTTAGTGGAATATAGAACTTTGTGCCATCCCTCGTGGACTTTAGGGTGTAACGGAGTAGTAGGCATAGAGGCTAGTTTTTTAATAGAAGTCATCGTCAGTGTTTCAAGGACGATGTAAATTTCCACAGAGGTCAGTGGAGAAAGTGCATAAAAACAATACTGTCCACAGGTAACAAGATTAGAAATCTCAAAGTACTTGGTTCCCAGCCTGGAGTTGGGAACTGACTCTTTTGATGCATGCATTTCAGCAAATATTTATGGAAGGCCCTCACCTTGGTGCATGGGGGTGGAAGATCAAAACTGATATCATGCAGGAAAACAGATGTGAAAAGAGGTCTCCAAATTCAAGGCCACCCCTGCCTCAGGAGTACAGAGGAGGAAACAGTGAATGCTGGATGGAGGGGCATGAATGTGTTCTCAAGGCGGGAATATTTGATTCCAGGCAAAAAGGTTAAATCTGCCAACACTCACTGCAGGAAGTGAAGTCTACCCGTTAATGCCCTGGGACCATGAAACTAAGCCAGGAAAAGCCATGCTATTGCAGGGCAGGCCGATTCAAAAGCCCCACACAGAGCTTTCATGGAGTGGGGGTTACTGAGGGCTCCCCAACATTTCATGGGTGTTTTAGCATCTTTTCTTTTCTTTCCAACTTATCTTTCAAAGACACTTTGATCACAAGAAGAAAATAAGAATCTAAAGATATTATCTTGGTTAGGCCACACTTTCCACTAAAAATAGAAAATTTCGGCTGGGCAGTTGTTTTCAGGTGGGCAGATGTGGGGGGTCTTTTGGGACTCTAGCAGTTAAGAGAGTGCCCGACTGCCCTAATTTTAGCTCAGATGTATTGGACTTAGGGGAAAAGTATTTCAGGGTGACAAAAGAAAGACTTTAAAATGTTCTATAAATATGGTCTTCATTCATCAGCAAGAAAAATAAAAAGAATTGAGAAATCAAAAGTAAAAAGAAAAAAATGAAAAAAATAATCCCTGATACCTCCCACTCTCCCTGTTCTTAGGCAAAATTTTCCCAGGAATCCCCAACAGGAACCAAGAATTGAGGGAAGGCAAAAATAGAACCATCTCCTCTGACTCCTAGCTATTAAAACATAATACTCGTTAAGGAACAAGAGAAAGTAACATTCTGCTTCACTCGAGGTATCGTCCCCATCCCTGATCTTCTCTCTTGCCCTCCAAGTTCCCCCAAAGGACAATCCAGTTGCTTCAATAAAAGCTGTCAGCAAAACAGTGGAGCTGCATATACAAGTTCTAACAATTTACAGAGAACCCAGTCTGTGCCAGGCACTGTGCTCAGAGCTGTCATAACCAAGCTCATGTTATCTAATTTAATCCCTGTAGTCGCCTTTTACTACTGCTTTGCTCGAGGAAATGGAAGTACACAGCAGTTAAGGAACTTGCTAGAGACACACAGCTGAAAATGACGGAGATGAAACTCAAACCCAAGTCTACCTGATTCCAGAGCATGAATTCCTACCCCCAGCACTGCCCTTCCACCAGCAACTCCCACAAAAAAAATTTTTGAGAATTTCACAAAAAATAAAAAGATCTAAGAAAACAAACACAGCAGCTCATTCTCAACTGATCGAGATTCCACACAAATTAAATTCTTTCTCTCTATTTTTGAATCACAGCCTCCCATGGAGTTGAACTTTTAGAAGCCTTTATGCTCGGTAACTCGTTTTATCTTTGTAAGTGCTGAGAAGTGAGGGAGATATTTCTGTCCCCATCTGATAGCTGGAAAAACTGAGACACAGAACAGGTGGCTTTAGAGCAATAGAATTTCAAAGATAAGTCTAGAATTCGGAATTACTGACTCCCAGATGCCAGCTCCACCCACCTGACCAAATGGTTTCTTCTTCTTTGGAGCACAGTTGAGAAGCCACGTGTTGGCCCTTACCTTAGTGCCTGGAGCAGAGTGGAGGCTTGATTGTCACTTAGTGAATAAATGAATACATAAGTGTGTGAGTGAATGAACCATCCAATCAACTATCCAATCTTATTTAGCATTTCTATCCTTATCTTAAACATGGGGAAACATTCTGAAAGCTCATGTGACTCTTCCACAACCTCATGACTAGTTGGTGGCTGAGCTAAGAACACAATCCAGCCTTCCTGACTCCCTGATCTATGCTTACTGCTTCTGTTCTCCCAAACTGGGGCCAACTCTTGATTGCTCTGTGAATCATTCCAGTGCTGAAACATTGAGCACCAGATTGAATGAATTGGAAATTATGCTTGCAGGGCTTCATATAAAATAAATGGGTATAGCAGAAAATGTAAACAGATAAGAGCTGGACTGATGAAATTAAAATCACTCACCTGTTTCCCATACACAATGGAATACTACTCAGCCATGAAAAAGAATGAAAATTTTGCCATTTGCAGCCACATGGATGGACTTGGAGGGCATTATGAGAAGTGAAATAAATCAGACAGAGAAAGACAAATACTATATGATATCACTTATATGTGGAGTCTAAAAAATACAACAAACTTGTTACTAAAACCAAAAGAGCAGTTTTATAGAGAACAAACTAGTTGTTACCAGTTGAGAGAGTGGAGGGGGAAGGGGCACTGTAAAGGGTAGAGAGGAAAAGGAGTTTTTTATGGGATTATATGAAATTGTGTGTGTGAAACTTTTGAAAATTGTAAAGCCCTTGTAGAATTTAAAGAATCTTTTATTCCATAAAGAAAAAAGTAAAATAGGCTTTTCTGTCCGAATGAAATAGTGAATTTTATAAAAGCTCACAGAAATCATTTTCAGTGTTTTATTTTATGTTTTAAAAGCACTATTGGAACTAAATTGTTAAAATACTGTTCAAAAAAAATTTTGTTGACCTCCACTAATGTCTCTCATTCTTTAACATAAGTCAGTGGAAAATAAATGGGGCCAGAGAGATGTCTTATTTTAGAATTTATTCTAGGGACCACCATGAGCTTTCCTTGAAAAACCAATTAATCCAAACTGTAAGCAATGCCATTTAATACTCATTAACAATCATCCTGTACTATGGAAGGTCTTAACTTAACTAGTTAGAATTCCTGGAAATGATGACCTCTAAGTGTCTGCAATGCAGATAGCTCCTCCTTTTCTCCCACCCACCAACTCCCACCCACCTCCACCAAATAGTTCAGGGATGTCTGGTTTATTTAGGTCATAAGGAGTGAGATACGGGGTGCCTTTTATAGACTTCTCTGGCACACAAAAGCTGCAGTAAATCTGGTGGATGAATTATTTTCTCACACTATATTATTGTGCAAAATTTTAGATTTCATTAGAAAAAGCCCTTATTTCTCATCTGTCAAGCCCTTTCTAAATCTGGCAGAACTTCTCTCCACAGAGAAAAAAATAGGAGGTTGAATTTCCTTTTGAGCTGTATTTCTCAGTGACCTTTGTGAAGAAGTAATCTTTTTTGATAAACCTAAAAATTTCACACCCCCCTCAAGATTCCTACACATCTTTCCAGTGGAGCATCTCTCCCCAGTTCACTGATGGGAATTTTCTGATATATCTTGCCAGAGAAGATTCAGCCTAGAAGATTTTAAAAGATTTGCTTTCTGTGGTTGGTGTTACAAAAACTAGGCATTTTTATTTTCTAGATATAAAATCCTAGTATAATATTAAGTATGAGTATTCCAATTGCATGAAAGCTCCATCCCCAGCCCCACCCCATGGAGACTGAGCTACACCCCCACTTCTATCCTGAGAATCACTGACGGAGCAATTCCACAGGTGACCCACTCCTCTGAGTCCCTCCCCAGCCCCTAATACTCTTCGCCATAGTTTCTCCCTCTTTTTCCTTTGGTCCTTCTTCATTTTCCATTTCTAGGGCTAATTGTCCCCTTACTGATTTCTCTTTCTCTCTTTTCCCTAACTCTTTTCCACTTTGCTACCATTATTGGAATGTAGAGTAAAGATGCTGGTATCAGGACTTTGGTTATGTTGGATGAACAAGGAGGTAAGTTCAGATTTCTTCAGTAAGAACAATTCCTCATCTGAATAAATTGCATTTAAAAAGTGATTTGTGCATACACAGGTGGTCATTGACATGTGTTACACACATATATGAGTGTGATAGCTCTAGAGTTTTCATCTTGCTTTTTTTCTCCTTTTTTCTATTGAAAAGATTGGTAGATGTAGGGAAATGCTGAGGTCTTCACGACTCAATAAGTGGTACTACTCTCCTTGTTATGTGTTGGGGGTAACAGAATTTGAAGGCAGAAGTCAGTTGCTTGGATTTTTTTAATGATAGTATTTTGGGCAGTTTGCGAATTCCCCCCTGATCCCCAATCTTTCCCATAAATTTGGTTTTCTTCTAATAATTCCCAGAAAGAATGAGAGAAGAGTATATCGTGTTGCCCATTTCTTTTGACCATCCTAATTCAGCACCCCGCAGCTTTGATTTCCAAGTCGTTATGGGAATTCCTTAAAGAGCTGGAAGCTGTGTTTAACAAGACATGAGTTGAGGAAGATCATTGGAAAATGGAAAGTTGAACAATTTAAAATATTTGAACTCTTTCTTTTAATTATGGAAATGCTAGAAGCAATGAAAATCAGAGGGCCAGCATTTTACTATAGCATCTCCATAGTCTGCAGTAGACTCTAGAAGTCAAATACCAAAATTTTTTTTTTACTTAGACACCTAGCCATACCGTGATGCTTTATTTAATTCCAGCCACAAGTTAGTTACCTGATTCCAATCTGAATTCTTATCATAACAGATTTGGCAGAAAATTTTTTCTCTTTATTTATATTTACTGAAGGCTTTAGAAAATCCTTAGCAATCATGAGAAACTTTTTAATGTCAAAGATAAAAATATAAAATTTATTTTTAACATGGGACACCATAGACAAACTCTAAGAATAAACCTCAAAAGCCAGGGGGCAGGAGGGGAGGGGAATTGCCTTACAGATAACAGATGTGAGGCATGTCTCTAAAATACAGAGACCCTGCTATATTATCAAAGAAAAGGACAACAACCTACAAGAAAAAATGGATGTAATATATAAATTACCAGCTTACAAACAGACATAAGAAACCGTGCTTCACCCAACAACAGTCTTTAGCAGATTGGCACAACTTGTTTTAATTGATAATAATCAATGCTGTGAATATGCTGGGAAGACAGAAACTCTCAATCTGCAGATGGGCCCTGTTGATTGATACAAATGTTTGAAGAGTAATTTGATAATATCTCCAAATTTTGAAGTGCACCTATTTGGACCAAGACATTCCACTCCTAGAATGAAGCAAAATATACATGCCTTACCTGTAAGAGTTCGTAAAACTGGAAACAACCTAAATGTCTGTCAGTGGGGAGACCAGCCAAATGGATTATGGTATGGCCATAAAAGAAATTCTTCTGCAACCATTACAATATATGAGATAAATCTTTATTAACTGACTTTTGAGGACTCAGGGCGGGGACAGGCAAGGACTGGAGGAAGGGGCGTTATTTGGGGTCCTCTGGGAAGCAAACGCAAAGCATCAATTAAAAGTGTGTGAGATGGTGCTGGGTTCAACCCTGGTACCTCCATTAAAATAAACCAATAAAGAAATAAACCTAATTACCTCCTCCTCCAAAAAAGATTAAATTAATTAAAAAAAATTTTTTAAAAGTGTGTGAGATTTATTAGGGAAGTGTCTGTGATGGGTCAAGGGAAGAGGGAGCAGGAGTAGGCAGGGAGAGCCTTCAGACTGTGATGCAGGTCCAACACTTGTAAGAGGAGACAGGGAGGAAAGTCCCAAACTGCAGGACTGCTCTGAGAAAGTCTCATGCAGGCTGATGGGCATCCCAGAAGCAAAGACAACCCAATGGAGCAGCCACATGGTAGGCAGGAATGCCTCAGCTCAGTAAGTTGTGCTCAGCCGTGGGCTAGAAGCATCCCAGGGAGGGCATGGCCTCCATGTAAATGCCCTGGTGAATCCCATGGGTGCAGCAGCTGGAGGTGTCACCTAACCACAGGGTCCCTCTTAAAGGGAGACCTGAGGGGCACTCACTCATGGCTGTGATGTAAGACTTTTGTTTCTACATCATTTATTTGTATTGAACTTTTTCAATATATATACACCAACCAAATAAAAAAAAAATCAAGAGAAATTTTTTTTTAAAAAAAACGATTGAGCATCAATCTCAACACTTTACATCCATATTTTAAAATACAAACTGTCAAAATGTATACAAAAGCAATGGAGTCTAGTGGAGTTGTATTTTGAAGGAATTACAGGAGCTTGTGGCAGTCTTCAGAACTCCTCACATGAATTTGCTAAAATTGTAAGACTTGCTGACTTGATCTGTATAAAAATGTCCCAGACTTTGAAATAAATCATTGCTTTTTTTTTTAATGTGTTTAATTAGGCAGTAGGTGCCCATATAGAAGACTGGTACCTCAGTTTCAGAGCTAAATTGATACATACACACTCAGATAATAATGAGTTCTGCCTTAATAACTCTTTTAGTTAATAATTTGCATGTGAAGGGGGTAGAAAAGGAGCATTGCAATGGGAGGAAAGGTTTGGGAAAGGCTCAGGATAATGCCGTTTCTCCCCCCTCCCCAACTATGAAGCACTGACATAAAGACATGAACAATAATAACATATACAAATCTGAAATCAAAAAGAGAGAAAGTGAATAAGATATTTACTTGAGCAGCAAATTTCATCGTACTTCAATGAAGAAAATCTAGAGACAAGACTTGCCAAAATCTCCAAACAAATACAAAAATTCATTACTCTTAAACACAATGCTTCCCAGGATCATCTATACATTATTCTCTGGGAAGTGAAGCAAAATAGCAGATTTCCCCCACAAGGCAGTTAATACTCTCAACTAAAACATTTCAGTCGTGGCCATACCACAGTAGCTGCTAAATTCCTCAGTTAAACATATATCCTAGGATAACCTGGGTTTTCCCAGATGCAGGGTGAATCATTGATATTGGCAAGAAAATGCAGCTGTAAAACCCTCAAAAGTGGGTGGCTTCTGCCTGGTCTTAAGTGGTACACATTCCATTTATACCATAAGAAAAGATTAGGACCTTTTAAGATGACTGATGAGCATGATTCAGCAACTATCTTCACCACCATCGTAAATGCATCTTGATGCTGTGTATGCTGTGTTTAGTTGTTTAGATCAGTAACTGCTTTAAAATTTCTCTCCGGTTGTGCTCGACTAATTTTGTCTTTGCCTGAACACCAAAAGTGTTGACTGCTTCTACCTTGCAGCTGCACAGGAGTCTCAAGAAACAGCCATCCTTCTAAAGAGCCATTCCAGGTTGTTCAGCTAAATGGTTGCCCTCGGAAATTCCTTATGGGATTGTTTTATACTCAGGTATCAGGAGTCACCAAGGAGCACTGTGCGTGACAGACGGCCCTGGAAATGTACTGCGTCCTGGGACTTTTCTTGTCTCCAAGAGAAATCCCCATGAAACACCTTAGCTCTAATGTGGGATGATTTAACCTTTCACTTCTGTATCTCTTGTTCCCTTTGTTGGTCTTTGCTGGGTTATATGTTTGTTTCACTGCTGAAAATGTGGCTCATGGGGAAATCCTATGGGCACAGCTCTACTCTAAGCAGTGAAATCTTTGACCTCTGCCTGACAGAATAAAGGCAAAGTAAACCCTCATCCAGAGAGCCTTCCAACTTCCTTAAAAGGTTCATGGCACTACAAGGTAGCATTTGTGAAAACATCCCTCTTGCCAAAGTCCACTCACCAATATCTGGCACAGATGACTGAAGCTGTATTGTCCAATATGGAGGCCACTAGTCACGTGGCTATTTGTATTTCTTTAAATGAATTTCATGTTCATCAATGTTAAGGAAAATGAAAATCACGTAGGCAGCATCTCATAATTGGATATACTCATGAAGTCTTTCACACTGGGTCAATAGTATTGCTGTCTTGCAATTCTTCAACTTTTTTTATTTGATTGTTTGTTTACCAGACTGAGGGTTTTAAAGGCCCCATGTTGCCTTACTTAAGTAAGACTAGTAGAAAAGATGTCTAAACTTAGATACCTGAGCATCCGGCCACTGGTGAATCTATCACAAATAACCAGTCATCCAAATACCATGGTAAAAGAAAGAACAATCTCTTGCCCCAACGTATACTGTGAAGTGCTGAGGTGTCTCCCCAATCCAAAGTGTCATTCCCCTCCCAGTCTCCAAAAATAAACAGAAAACAGCCAGAAAACAAGTTTAGGGAGGTAAGGAACGGTCAACCCTGGACAAGGCATTGCATCAGCCTCCGAGATGCTGCCGTCCACCCCAGGATGGAAAGAGGATGTTAGTTGCTTTCAAGCATTTCCTGAGAAATATCTTCACAGAAATCATTACAGTTCTGTGAAGTCCCAATATCCCAAACTTACCCATAAACATAACACTCTAAAAATTATTTTCAGAATATCTGTGACAAAATGGTTCCACAATACTTTTTAAATTAAAGATTTGACTTATAATTGTATATAAAGAGACATTTGACCAATATCAGTAGCTATAAATAGTCTTCTGAATCAACTTTTCCGAAAGAGCTCCAAAACTCCTCCTTTGCTATGCTCTTTGCTGAACAGGCTGGTGACCCGCGGCAGAACACAGCTCTCAGAAGTATGGGTTTGGTCCTGCCTGGTTAGTTTCTATCTTTTAACTTTAATTCTCTGGTTCAGAAATTCCACACTCGTGGGGCCCATTCAGTTTTGTTTTTTTTTTCAAATGTTATTTTGTAATCCCTACAGACACAGTAGGTGGGGCTCCTGAAATGTTGTCAGAGAGTTAATATTTTGGCTGAAAATATTAACTCAAGAGAAATTCCTCAGGAAGGGCAAATACCTGAATGTGTGTCCCCATGCCATAACCCATGAATATTTCAGCTGTCATTAGTTGAGTCCAGCGTGTTTCCTCTCTGAGCCCAGGTACTTCCTTTGATCGTCTCCGCCCAGCTCTCCAGGAAACCATCAGCAATTCCTCAGTTGAGATTTGGCATCCTTTTTTCTGTCTGTACTTAACCTGGTTCCTCTTTTAAGAATGTTGAGCTCCTTTTCCCCCAACCAGTCCTCTCCTTTGATAATTTGCTCTACAGACCAATTTGTTATATTCCTTAAAGGCAACTGGAACGATGTCTTCCAAAAAGTACAAAATTCTTTGGCATGTAAAGAATTGCCATCCATTTTTTTTTAGCCCCTTTGAGAATTTTCTTCAAGATATGACTATGCCTGTATGTATTCAGCAAAAGGTTGCCAGCACTACACTGTTATTTCTTCCTGCTATCCAATGCTGGATAAACACTTTGTTTTCCCCAGTCATTTGAAAAGCAGAGCAGAGGTAGAAGGTCCCTAGGAAACTGAATTCTAGCCCTCAGCCCCACAAAAGAGAACAGAATACAACACAGTAGGCTCTTATTTCCAAATGGACAGTCCCTTTACTTTGGGTCACTAGCGAACGTATCTTAGTTTTTTAGAATGACAATTTCCACTGTACGATTTAATGTGAAATTGTTTTTAAGTGATTATTTATGCCCTCAGACTGGAAATGTATTTACGAGTCTCATTCTATTGATGCCTTTCTTTCCAGAGGCATAGGCATGCATGTGTGAAAAATATAGATGAAAAGAGGAATAGAAATGTGATTAGGTTTTGTAATTAGACAGCCAAGACACTCCCTCGCTGCTTTAATGGTCTTAAAAGCGGTTTTAAAAATCCATTCATGGGACTTGTAGTTTACTCAACTTGATGACATAACTTTTGAAAAATTAATCAAGTTGATGTATGCAACCCTGGCAACCTTAAAGTACGATTCGTTTTTATGGTTATCGATCTATGTCTCAGATACACTAAGGTCAGCTTCCCTGGCAGCCATGACTCAGGACTGTTCAATCCATCACCCCCCTCCAGAGACCCAGGCATTCAATTTCTCTGCTGTCTGCCTGGGGTTGGGGTCTAGTACCCTCCCCCCATTGTGGAAAATGGGAAATCAGGGGCAGAGAAGTGAAATGCCTTCCCCAGCTTTCATTGCAAGTAAGTCATAGGATGAAAGGAATGTAAATGTTCCATTGCTGTGTTGATGTAGCTTTTCTTAACGGCTCCTGTGAATTAAGTATTCAAAACCAAGATCTGCCCATCACCCGCCTTTGGCTAGACAGCCACTGTGAGAGGGAAAAAGATCTGGTGCTCACTAGTAATTATCACTGTAGTTGGTATTTTCCCCAAAGAAGAAGGTGGATTCTATTTTCTTCCCTTAGCTGGTTGAGGATGCTCAAAAACCAAAAAACAGAGACATTTTGTAGTTGGAGCAGACAGTTTTCTAGTAGCATTAACTCTGAACGCCTAAAACATAAACTAACACCCTGTTTTCTTTCTCTTGGGTTTCACTGGTATCTGAGTAAGTCAGTATGCCATGCTGTTTTCCTGGACAGTCAGAATCAAACAGGCCTACCTACCCCATCCCATCATGTCTGAACTATGAACTACTTGAGCATCGTTTTTGTTCATTTCCTTCCACCCCTGCCTGCGTAGGGCAGTGACAGCCGTCTCCAGCAATGCATCCTCTCGGACAATGCATTGTAATAGCTCTCTTCTCTTTCCAATTCCGTTTCACATAGTCATTTCTCATGTTCTGTTGGAAACCCCAAAAAAATTCATTCCACACTGTCATCCCTTTGTCCTAACCAGAACAACTCGATCGTGTCGAAGAAGGCATGAACCATATCAACCAAGACATGAAGGAGGCCGAGAAAAATTTAAAAGATTTAGGGAAATGCTGTGGCCTTTTCATATGTCCTTGTAACAAGTAGGTACTGGGTACCAGCTCTAATCTGTGGCGTCCAGTTTTTCTTTCTTTCTTTCTTTCTTTTTTTTTTTTTTCTTTTTTAATGTCAAAGTGAATGTCTGAAGTTTTGTCTTTTTTTTCTTTGTCCTTTTCCATCTGCTTCATTCTGTGGGGATAAAATACTTGTGTTTAATCAGAACAACTGGAACGCATTGAGGAAGGGATGGACCAAATCAATAAGGACATGAAAGAAGCAGAAAAGAATTTGACGGATCTAGGAAAATTCTGCGGGCTTTGTGTGTGTCCCTGTAACAAGTAGGTGCTGCCTGCCTGCCTGAAGCTTTGGTTTCCCAAGGCCCATCTCCAAGCCTTGACAAGCTCATTCCTGCCGGGCGCGAAGGCAGGATGAGTATGTAGCATGCAGAACAGATCGATACCGTCTCCAATGCATTCATCTCATAGCATAGATGATATTAGCAGGAGTTACTGTTGATGCATTAAAAATCAGGCATACTACAGTGAAAGCTTCACTGTCAGCAACTTTTATTGATGAACGTTTCAACATTTTCCAGAAAGTGTACCCCGTGATAGAGACGAGCCTCCAAGAAAGAGGCAACCAGGGAATGTTATTTTCCCTAAACCCCAAAAGCCAAAAATTGCAGATTTAGAAAAGACTGGGGGTAAGTTAGGAAGGTGAGAAACACGTATATCAAGGTTTGATTTTTTTCAGAAGCAAAAGTGATTTGGCCCAAACATGCCTTCCGTAAATTAGTACTACAGTGTTTCACCCTTTCGACTGCCCATCAGTTGTCAAATCTGGTCAGTGGTTAGACCAGAGATGCCGCAGCTGCACCCAGCTCAAGCCTTAGCCAAATTGGACCCATCCCTCTCTAACTCTTCCTCTAGGAAGATCTCCCTGTACACTGGCCGAAATGTTGAAATGTGTAGATTTTGCATGCACGACATCACAAAACATTCAAACTGTTTTCAAGGTTCTGCAACGCTTTTTTGGAATGTAGCAGAAATGTGACATGTGGTTATAAAGGTTTGCAACAGAAGGAACCTGAAAACAAGGGTTCTGGAAGGGAGTCTCATTTGACTAGCAGTGAAAAAAAATGCATGAGCGGATTGTCCAACATGCATTTGAAAATTAAACCCGTTACCCGATCTCCCTCTTCCCTCCCACTTCCCTTTGAACAGAAGCCTTTTCCCTAAAAGCTCTCCTGATCCTAGCTTTTAGAATAGCAATTGATGTCATTTCTAGCTGATTATATGACCATTCACATCCTTTAAACTTTGAGGCTGATTTAAAATATCCCACTTCCTGTTTAGGAGGGGGAGGGGCTCAATTTACAAATAAATTTAAAGCTCTTTTTTTTTTGCCCACCAAAGAATGATCTACAGTAAAGCCTGATTAACTGGAATCTAGCTAACTAGAACCCTCAAGTGTACTTATGCTTTTGCTCCCTTCCACTTTTAGCAAAATTGATCAATGAATAAAAGGGGGGGAAAATCCCATCAGGGATTTAAAATGGTTTCTCTTAAAGGTCAATCGAGGCTGTTTGCATTCTATCACTCAGTTTCCATCCAGCAACTTCCACATCCAGGAGGACCAAACAATAAGAGCTGCTCTTCAGAGGAAAGGCCATGAGACACATCAAGAGAAACCATAATCAAGGAGCAACTCGGTCCTGTTCACTAACCTAAGACTCTAAGGCAGGAAAGTGGTTCAGGAATCTAACAGATATTCAGTAATCACCCTGGCACCAAAATTTTCCTCCATGGCCCACTGTTAATTAGGAAGGTCATATGATTCACCAAAATGACATTGCTAAGCATTCATTCCAGTTAGTCAAGATTTAACTGTACATCCTTTTCAGTGGCCACTTGCCCCCAGGTGAGATTTCTACCTGTTCCGTGATGAATTCCAACAGATACGTTTCCCTATCCATCAACTGTGTGGAGAAAGGGTGGAGGCAGGCCCCCTCCCTCCCTGGTATGGAATTCAACATTCAGATGAAATACAGCCCCTATGAATTTCACTTACTAGTTGCACTCATTCCGTATTGCACAAGAGACCCTAACTGAGCTTCAAAGCTTGACCGAAGTGTTCCCTATTGTGTGTAAATAATGCTTTAAAAACCATGTGTCACAACGCAGTGGCTGGTGGTGCCCTGGACTCTCTGAGGGCTTTGCCCTGTCTCGGCATGTTTCGAAGGACTATGGTAGATGTCCGGCAGTGATGTGAGTCTATGTGCAGCATTGTGGGTGCAGTGATTCGCCTTCGTTCAGAAACGCAAATTTTCCCATCCCCTTGACTCTGCCAAAGATGGTATACCAGACATTTTACATAGCAGAAAGCATCACAAAGTCCACATAACTTCTTTCAATGTGAGGAGGGAAGGGATGGGGATTTGGATTAAAAAAAAAAAAGAAAGAAAGAAAAAGAAAAAGAAAGCCAGACTCTAAGCTCATTAAATTAGTTTTTGGGTTTTGTCCCACTAAGTGGGGCCTTGGCTCTTGGGCATTATGCACTAGATGGTGGGGGTTGCTGAAATTCCATTTGTACAATTTTCAAATTTGTCTCCTAGGTTCCCAATCTGCAAATATTAGAATAAGAGCCAGTTTTAATAGATGGCTATGGTCCTCCAGTAACGGGGTAGTGGGGGGAGGTTAAATTCTGGTGTCTTATAATAGAAAATGGGGCCAGAGGAAATTCTGTTCTTGGACTAAAAAGCATGTGGTTTCTACTATGCAAAGAACCTCAAAACATCTTTGATTGCTAAATTACAACACACCCACCAAAATATGCTGCACATGTTTCTATTGGGCACAACAGGTATGCCTGGATTTTAAGTCTCTCTCCAAGGCAGCTCAGTGAAACACAGCCCATGGAGACCACACCAGTTCCAGACCCCTCTCCCCCACCACATCCCAGGATAGTTTGAAGAAGGAGTTTGTATCCACTCCCATCCTGTCCTTCAGCCCAACAAAGAAGCCATTGAAACTGCGTTTCAAATCCTCATGAAGGCTATTACTGTCCTGCTAGTGCCCTTCTCGAGAATGGTCAACTTCTGGAGTAGTCTGGCTTAAATGAGAATGCTTCACTTTCTACTCATGCCTGTAGCTGGTGCATGAAGAAGATGTAGAGGGATTTCCCTTTTTGGTGCTAGATGGCTTGTTCTCTCTTCTATTTTCCTGCATTCATTTCACTACGCCTCTTTTACTTTTTGTCTCTGTGGACAAAGGTTTGTACATCAACTCTGGATGTATGGGGACTGTTTGGAAGTACCGATATATTATCTAATTCAAATCACTCTAGAGGCAACTCAAAGACCATCACCCTTGGCCAGCCACCAGTCCTTTCTGTTCTTCATGCCGAGTTGGAATGTTTGATTCCATACATGCGACAGGGGGAAAAAATTCAACAGGGATTCTTTGCATGATTGTGTGTAAAAACTATGTTTTTCTTGGTGACAGTGTGTTGCTGTGGTGTGATGTAGACTCTACTTGGCTGTCTTGTTTTGTGTCTGTCTGCCAGTATGTTTTTCTGTGTGTTTTTGTGTCTCAAAATATAACCATGTCATTGAAATAGAACTGAATGTCCTCCAGCTACCTTAATCCTTGTCTTAAATCCAACTAAACTATAAAAACAAACCAAAACAAGAACAACCCATGGGCAAAGGTTGCCATCTTGACAATTGCAACTGACTTGATTGGAAAGGAAATCCTGAGTAGCTGAGGCATGGTGGTGGCCAACTGTTTGGGTCCGGATTATGATATATCGGTATTCTCTAATGCCTCAAATTAAAACTCATTTGCTTGGTTCAGTTCTTAGCTTGAAGAGGTAACCATTGTTGTTGAAGAGCTTGATGCTCCACCCTCTTTGCTTGTCACTCACCCTCTTTTTTGCATAGGCTTAAATCAAGCGATGCTTACAAAAAAGCTTGGGGCAATAATCAGGATGGAGTTGTGGCCAGCCAGCCTGCCCGTGTGGTGGACGAACGGGAGCAGATGGCCATCAGTGGTGGCTTCATCCGCAGGTGAGCCTCGTGCAGCCAGCACTATAAGCAGTTACCTACTTTTGAGGGACAAACCACCCCAGACTGAGTGGTTCTTAAAACAAACACCATTTTATTACTTCTGAATTTGTATGTTGGCTGAGCAGTTCTTCCAAGAGCCTCTCCTGGGCTCATCCATTACATGCAACTGGGTGAGGGAGGATCCAAAATGGCCTTACTTGCTTATCTGGTGGGTGGCTGGTGCTGCCCACAGGGGAGCGTCCATTCTCCTCTATGTGGCCCCTCCAGCAGGAGGGCCCAGGTTTCTTGCATGGTGGTGGCAGCAACCTAGGGAACAGGCTCTGATCAAGCCTTTGCTCCAGTTTCATTAGACCAGGCAAGTCACGTGACCCCATCCAGCATCAGCGTGGCAGTAAACAGGTGTCTCATTCCATGAGTTTCATTGGACAGAACTTATTAAAGAGATTGTTTACTGAGGTGTGGGCAGGGTCAATTACAAGGAGTGGTGAAACACTTATGAACTAGCCATAGCAGGAGGAGTCTTGAAGGAACAGGAGAGAGCTAGCACCAGAACCAGACGGCAGTTATGGCTGTGGGCAGGGGCTGTAGGTCGAGATACAGCCTCTGTCAAACCCAGCAGGAAACAAGAAAGGGAGATAAATGCCCCGACCCTTCAGCCTCTTGCCCTTCAATCTCTTGCTGGCCATTAGCCAAAGCCTGCTGGACATCAGTCAGAGAACCTGAGTGATACAGCCATAGAGAGGTTAGCCTCTCTGAGCAGAGAGCAAAGAAGGCCAGAGAACAGATCTGGAGGTACAAAAAGAGAATAATGAATATTCCTGGCTTCTTATTAATCATTTCCTTTGAAATCTGGAAGCAAAAGCCACCTTAAATATCTATTAAAAAATCTCAAATCACACAGATCTGCAATTCAGAACTCAGCTCTCAAGAGACCAGAAAACAGAATAATAACAAATATTCGTGTTGTTAAAAAGAAAAGAAAATTACTATCCCTTCTGACAGGTTACTAGACTATGACTCAGCAGTGACTGGGGTAGCTGTTTGTACAGCCATCTATACCCAGGCCATTGTAGCTGATACTGCCAACCAATAACCCCGATTCCAAGAATGAGTCACTGCGTTTATGTATAAAGGTCTAGATATCTGCCTAGAACTTCACAGGAGAGAATCCTACTCGTATTTCTAACTGCTCCCGGGGAAACTAGACCACGAGTTCTCAATTCACATTAGAATAACCTGAGCAATTTTTTAAAAGTTATTAGTGCCTGGGCTTAATCCACGCCAATTGAATCAGAAGCCCTAGAATTGAGTCCAGGTATCAGTAGCTTTTAAAGCTCCTCAGGTGATTCTAATATGCACAGAGGGCTGAGAACCCTGGAACCAGACGTCTGTCTCAGCTGCTGGTGATCATTTAAATAAGCTTCTTTTCTATGTAAGAAAGCTAGGAAGTTCCCCTTTCATTTTATCCACCCTAGACTTCTCTAAAATCCTTAGTGGGCCAGTCTGCATTAGGATTTACCAAGGGGGATGGGTTTTAACCCCTCTGAACATATTTTAGCCCATCACCATCCATAGTAGGAAAATGTTAATTAGCCAGAACATTCTGGAATAAGTACCTACCATTTACAACAAAGAGTTAATGCCTTCCTAACTTTCAAGCTGAGATACTAAAAAAAAAAAAAAAAAAAAAAAGTGAGAAGGCACTTTGGGTAAGGCACTTCGAGAGCCAACTCCTTCCTCCCCACTCAAATTGAAACAAAGAATTACAGTTCTCTCCCTTGAAATTACCCATTCACAATGTCACCTTTTGAAAAGCCCCATAGCATCAAAATCTGAGCAAATGAAAATCATCTTGAGCAAGTAGTTCCCTTCGGGGTTTGGGGGGGCCAACAAGATTAAGCGTCAGACTGTCATTCTCATTACTCTTCCCATTGATGTTGATCCCAGACGGGAAAAGAGATGAGTGGAGAAATTCTCTGACTCAGTACAATAGCTTTTTCTTTCATTCTGACTTTGACTCTTGGAGATTTGGATTGACATTGCAGAAAGGAAAATACAGTTTCTAACTAGTTCCATCTTCCATTCTCTGACCTGGAATCCTCCCACCTAAAATGATTTTATCCTTGAAAAATGAAAATGGGGATAAACCTATGAAGGGAGGAAATGAAGTTTTGGTGGAAGTGAGAGAAGTAGTTAACTTAATCTATTTAATATGCCTGCTTTAAAAATAGAAATTTAAGGATTCGATAATGCAATTTAAAAAATTACTTTCTAATGTACAAAAGCTAAAATGTGTTCTCATATTGAATGAAGATTTTAAAAGGATAGGATTGATACCTAGAGGTCTACAGATTTTTCCTACACTTTGGGTCCTCAGTTTTGAGTTTTTCCTATATTCTGAAAATGTCTTTCTGATTCTCAGGGTAACAAATGATGCCCGAGAAAATGAAATGGATGAAAACCTGGAGCAGGTGAGCGGCATCATTGGAAACCTCCGTCACATGGCCCTGGATATGGGCAATGAGATTGATACACAGAACCGCCAGATCGACAGGATCATGGAGAAGGTGAGCATGTGGCAGTCAGCAAGTTCCCAGTGCTCCTTGCTTCCTCTGAAATAACCACTGAGGAAGCTTAATGGGCATAAGATGACCCACAAGCCATGACTTTGGATTCAGGCACTGAAAATGTCAGACACGCATTTTCCAAGACAAAAGTCCAGCAAGAGATGAGTAAATAAGAGGGGAGAATTTAATTTATCCCCACAGGCACCTCTATTTCAGGCACTGTGCTGGGCATCAAAGAACATGTTAAGATGAGAAAGACACCATCCCCACTGCCAAGAAACTCATAACCTATGGGAGCAGTGAGCCTCCAGATGAAAATATAATTTGCCACACATAAAATGCGAAGTCAGGTTAGAAGGGGAAAGATTTCAGGGGTCAGTCAGGTGATGGGAAAATCTCCACACACAAAAAAATGTTGAATTTTAATTTAGTCTTGAAAGATGGTTAGGAGCTTGTCAAGTGGAGATGATGTAGGAATAGAATCAGGAAATGGGGGAAAGAACAGTTATTTTAGGTTAGCCGGAAGATGGATATGAGCTTTGATTTTATAAGTGCCAAAGCTTTAATGATAGTTCAAAAAGAGCCAGATTCCGTTTCCAGTTCAACAGTGCACAGGTCCAGCTCTCAAAGTAGGGAACATAATCTGATGAAGTTGAGTTCACATAAGGACACCAGATGTCACTCTAAGACTGCGCCCCCTAGTGTCAACAAGAGGCATAAGGAAGAGCGGAGAAAGTAGACTGGGAAAGGGTGGCTTGGGGGCTTGAGGTGAGGAGGGAACAGAAACACTGGCAAGTTTTCATAGAAAGACTTGGGGTGTTTTCGCTTCGGCAGGACATATACTTAAAGGAAAAAAAGAAAAATACAGATTTGGAGCACAAAATCTAATATTCTACACTATACAGATCAGATACAGTTTCCATGTCCTTGTATCCTCCCCACTCCTCAATCAGTAGAGTCCTAAATATTGCTTATAATCTCTTAAGATGTCCAAATGCCAACAGGGAGAAATGAACACATGATAGGTTTGATGATAACTGTGCGTCTATAATCAATTCTACTCGGCTAGTCTTACACTATGTGAGTTTACTCCTTGGAAGATATTGAAGTTTTGACCCTGAAACCCTGAGGGGTTTTTTCAACAATTCATTCCACTTTGGTGAGGGAAGAAGAATGCTTTTTGAGCTCTCTTGTATCATAAGGCTAAATGCTCAGTTTCTTGGTACCCAAACATCCCCCACTGACTTGGAAAAGGAAGGAGTAGACATAAAGTGAATGCTTTGCCCTATAGTGTTCTATGCACTTTATATTTAAAAATACCTGATCATGTAATATTTTGCCTAATCAGTATTGAGCTGTACAAATGTCAGTGTTGGCTGACAAAATACCTGTGCTTTGCTTATTTTTATAAATCATGACATATTTATTATTGTTAAGAGCCTTTGGTGTCCTAAAGCTTTTAAGGCAGTGCAGATCAATAGATTTTAGAACAGAACAATTTTAAAAAGCACTGGAGCCAACACTAACTGACCTAACCCATTATGGCCCAGAAAAAAATGATGTAAGAAATAATTGCTGAACTATCTTCCAACAGGAAAATGATTTGAAACAAATGAAGAGTAGTCATTTTTTATCAATGGACGCAATTTACTCACAGACGAAGGGAGATAATGTATCTGTAACTCAATTAGAGTCTCAGAAGGAGAAGTTCTGCCAAGAAAGAGAGGTCAAACCTTTATTGACAGGTCTGGGCTTTAAGCAAGCAAAAGTTTTCCTGGAAAGGCAGGTGACATTTTAATTCTGCCAGTTTGCATTTCTAGTTCTTTTCTTTAGGGAAAAACTTTCATTCTGAGCCTCATTTACTACAAGGGTAAACACATGTACAGCTATAAGTTTTAATCAAAAGTCAAGCAAGTGGATAGGAAATAGACATCACAGTTTATACCATCTTTGAATACTGAATTACTTAAGACCTGGGGAAGGTATTTAATTGCCTTCCAATAACCAGACATTTTTTCCCCTGAAAATCACAATCAGGGCACGATTTAGATATAGCCCACCTCAACTCAACATTGCCCCAAATTATACATGTTGTATGTGTCATACAGTTATTAGCAGACTTCCGCCTTCATATGTAAGTTCTCACTTCCAATAATAGGAAATGGTGTGCAAAGGTATCCTGCATATCTAAGATGAAAATCACATTGTAGGACTAAAGATAATCCTCTGATATTTCTCCCATATTCTCTCATGACCCCAACCACAGCCTTCCCCCAACTCCATCATTCATGATCCTTTCTCATTACTTCAATTAGCAGTGAGGTTTTGGGAATACAAACCAATGTAATTTTCAATATAGTTCCCTATGAACTGTCAAGAAATTACTTTGTCGGTTTAAAACCCTTGTTTTCTGATTTAGGGTTTTTATGTATATATACTATCTTCTAAGATTAAAAAGGTACAATTCTTTCAGAAAACTATTAGAATGGGGCAAGTTTATATCAGGTCTTTATGGGAACTGTTGCTAAGGAATTAACTGAGTGATATTCAAACTTAGATTTAAAGTTGTCAGTGGTCGATGCCACACACACATTGAGATACAGTAAAGCTGAAACTCACATTTTTTTAATTCTCCCTGATGGAAACATGATGTTTAAAAACTAAGATCTTGAGTTCCAGCAGGGTTTTGCTGCTCACCAGTTTCATGACCTGTTTCCTCGTCTGAAAGATGATAAGAGAACAGTTCAAATCTGGAATCAGAACAGGCTCCCATGTGGTGGTGGGGGGTGAGTGTCCACTTCTGAGCTGTGGTATGAAAGCTACCTGCCATGATCTGAGGTTGAGATTTCCAGAGTATTCAGAAGGGTAAACTAAACAGCTCCTTCTCCCTCTCTTGCTGGCTTTTTGGTGGGTGTCTTAGCTTTCTCACAAGGGCAATCATGTAGCACATCTTAAGTATAGCAGTGAGTTTAGGATTCTCTAAATAGAAATCTGAAAACCGGAATGGGATGTATTGCATAAATAAAGTCCTAAAGCATATAAATAGAATAAGTGCAGACACATTCTTCAAATACTGGGAAGACATCTAAAAGATTATCTCGGGATTTTTTTCTAAAACCACTTCTGTTATGTAATAAAGACACGACAGCTTTCTTTTTTTTTCTATATCAATTTTTATTACTTTGAAGTCAGAATGTTGAAATAGAAGACATAGGCAATATGATATATATATGACACCATATATAAGCAAATATGTTATCAGTATATATAGTTTTGATTATTTATGGCTGTGCTAAAAGCATAAACATTTTTATGAGATGGATATACACCAAGTTCTTGATAGTGGTTATCTTTCTCACTGCTGGTGAGAGTGTAAAATATTATAGCCCTTATGGAAAACAATCTGAAGTTTCCTCAAAGAATTAAAAATATAACCACCATGTGATCCAGTAATCCTGCTTCTATATGTATAACCAAAACAATTCAAAGCAGGATCTCGAAGAGATAGTTGCATACCCATATTCAATGGACCATTATTCAAAAATAGCCAAGAGGTGAAAACCCAAGTGTCCGTCAACAGATGAATGGGTAATGTGGGCTATACATACAATGGAATATTATGCAGCCTTAAAAAGGAGGGAAACCAAGGACATGGTACCTTTCATATCAGGTATTGTGTGGGCTGGAATTCTGATATACTTCATAAAGAATTTAAGTGGGAACCACTGATGCTTGTTGAAGATAGATCTGTTCTGCTCCTCCTGGAGCCTTTGAGAATATCCAAAGAGTAACTTTATGCTCTACTTCAAAATATCCTCTTGCACCATCATGTAAAGACTCACCAGTGCATTCTATTTTTTGAGGAGGGGGAATTAATTAATTTGTTCAATATTTATGAAGTACATGCTATATGTGAGGATATATGCTAGGTGTTGGGAATACAGAGGGAACAAAAGAGATGGAGTCCCAGCCTTTACAGAGCTTCCAATTTAGTGGCACTTGAGAATCATCTCCAATTTTTTTTTAACTACTGAAGTTACCTATTTTTTTTTCATATTTTATCTTCTTTAGAAACTTCTTATTGAAGTGTATTGATTTACAATGTTAGTTTCAGGTGTACACCAGTACATTCTTAATGCAAGAAATTCTGGAACGTTTGCCTCCAGAAATGCTACCCATTTTTCAATGGATGATTTTTCTCATTTGAGCAGTTCTCAAAGTTAAGTCTGGAGAAATAGTCAGCATAATCCAATCTTCAGGAACATTTCATATTGTTCTGAGCCTGTAATTTTCCTTTGCACCAAAGTGTCATTATTTCTGATGGAATTCATAGCTAAAGAGGGAATATTTAAGAGTCAAGTAAAATTGGAGAGAATACCCATTATCCAAATTAGGTACCTAAGATCAAAAATATGAATCTAAAAGTAAAAACAATCAAGGAAAATTAGTGTTCTATCTTACTTGTTTTGATAGTCAACTTTTGATTATCCAAACAGATGGTAGAGAGTCATTACCAGATAATTCAGAGTTATGCATAATCTAAAAATATTTTTATTTTAACTTGGTAAATTTCTATTTGAATATTAATAACTCTAGTTTCCCAGGAATTCACAATTAAACTGAATAGAGAGGACACAACTTGGTGGAGATTTGAAGGCCCCAAGCACAAGAATAGATGGAAAATCAGTCCTCATTGAATAAACACTGGTTTATAAAAAAAGCAGTTCAGTTTGAACAGAGGTGAATGCTTTCCATAGAAGTCATTGCACATCATTACAGAAGAGAAAGTCCTTTGCCCTCAAAAGGACACTTTGTGGTAGGGAAAAGAGTTATGAGAATTAAGATCTGGCTTCTGTGATCATGTCTAAGCATAGCCACAAGCAATGGTTCTGGGAACACAACACAAGGGATGGTTGATTCTGATCAGTTTCAAGATGTCTTCACCCAAGAAAGGGCATGTGAACTGGACCCAGAAGGATGAATGGAATGTTAATGGGTCAACTGAGTTTTGTTTTCTTTCCCCCCTTTCCAGGCTGATTCCAACAAAACCAGAATTGATGAGGCCAACCAACGTGCAACAAAGATGCTGGGGAGTGGTTAAATGTGCCCACCTGCGTTCTCTTTCAAAGGCTGTCGGGCAAGATAGCACCTTCATGCTTTTTCTCGTGGTATTACGTAGTAGGTCTGCACACATGCACACATCAATCCGCCCCCATTGTGAATATTGTCTTGTGTCATCCATCAGCCCAACAATACTATGTGTCTTTTGTTATTTCTGGGTCTCTTTCTGAAGGCTGTATATAGTGGTCATTTGGTGGCTCTAACTCCCTACATAAGATGTCTTGGGTTTCATTTTTCCTTTTCTCCCCTCAGTGGCGTTTGCTGAATGACAACAATTTAGGAATGCTCAATGTGCTGTTGATTCTTTCAATACACAGTATTGTTCTTGTAAAACTGTGACATTCCACAGAGCTACTGCCACGGTCCTTTCTTTGGGTGTCAGGCTCTGAAACTCTCAAAATTTGCTGTCTTTGGTTCCTCGCGGCTGTCATCCGTCTCTATGATTTCATGATTAGACAATGTGGAATTACATAACAGGCATTGCACTAAAAGTGATGTGATTTATGCATTTATGCATGAGAACTAAATAGATTTTTAGATTCCTACTTAAACAAAATATTTCCATGACAGTAGCATACTGGTGAGAAAACACACACATACAACAACAGCAAAACAACAACAAAGCATGCTCAGTATTGAGACACTGTCAAGATTAAGTCATACCAGCAAAACTGCAGTAGTATCACTTTCTTTCTGTCAATATTTAGACTTATTAATCATAATCATCCTTTTAAAAAAATAATTTTAAACAAAGATGGGTTTGACACACTCACCATTTAATCATTTCCAGCAAAATATGTGTTTGGCTGAAACTATGTCAAATGGATGTAATATAGGGTTTGTTTGCTGCTTTTGAAGGCTATGTTTTGGAGAAAGCAACCTTCTGTGAAACAGTGTGGAGATGTAAATTTTATAAGGCTGACTTATTAATCACCATTTCCTCTGTGGTTTGTTATCAGTACAATTCTCTGTTGCTTAATCTAGGGCTATGCACACCAAATTGCTGAGATGTTTAGTAGCTGATAAAGAAGCCTTTAAAAAATAATATAAATTGAATGAAATATAGATAAACTGTGAGATAAATACCATTACAGCATGTAATATTAAATTCCTCCTGTCTCCTATGTCAGTTTGTGATGTGATTGACATTTTGTAGCTAGTTTAAAATTATTAAAAATTATAGACCCCAGATGTCTGCTTTAGTTTCCTCAGAGACCCCATCTGATTTTGCACTCACATGAGAAGAAACCTGGCTACCAACCCATTGCTCCTAAGAAACCAGTTCTATGTGCTGAGGATACTGTGTGAGAAAAGCAAAGGTGTCCCTTCTAGACATGACCCAATGGCAACTGAAACTTGGCTTGATATTTATCATCTGTTTCGGAAATGCTTGTGTGTAGATTCAGTGTTGGCTGGGGGTGGGGTGGGAATAAAGTTTTCTAGGTATGGAAAAAAATTCATGGAAAAAAATCAGTGGTACACAAACTTGGCCCTACATAGATTTAGGGATATCCAGTGTCAATCATCTCTTACCTTCCTTCCTCTGTCCAATATACTCTGCAAAACTGAGCCCACCACAGCCACCACCACTGCTGCCCCCACTTTATCGAACAGCTTTATTGACATATCAGAAAATTCACCCATTTAAAATGTATAATTCAACAGTTTAGTACATTCACAGAGTTGTGCAATCTAATTCTAAAATATTTTTATCATCTGCCCCAAAGAAACCCCATACCTATCAACAATCACTCCCATCTCACTTCCCTCAGCCATTTGTTTATTTTCTGTCTATAAATGTGCCTGTTGTGATGTTTTCCTATCAATAGAGTTATACAATATGTGGTCCTTTGTGATTGGCTTCTTTTATTTAGCATGAGTTCAGGGTTCATCCATGGTGGAGCATGTAACAGAGCTTCATTCCTTTTCATGGCCAAATAATATCCATCGTATGGAAAACACTGTGTTTATCCATTCACCCAGGGATGGACATTTGGATTGTTTTCGCTTTTTGGCTATTATGAGTTATGCTGCTATGAACATTCATACACAAGTTTTTGTGCAGACATGTGATGTCAACTCTCTTGACATCACCAAATTTACCACCATCGTTGCCTCTGCCACCAACACTTCTACCAACATCACCTCCGCCATCACCTGTATCACTCCTACCCCCCCACCACTGCTTCAACTACCACCACCTTGACCTTTGCACTACCTCTGCCAGCTCTCTCCCATCTTAACTAGCCCCTCCACCTTTATCACTGCTACCTTCCCAGTCACCACCATCACCTCCATCACCACTGCCACCACCACCATTGCCTCCACCTCCATCTCCTTCATCACCCTCACCAACACCACCATTATCTCCTTCACATCTGCCCCCTCCTCTGCCTCTCTCTGCTACCCTATAGTAGCCATATAGATGAATTTAGCCTTGATTGGCTGCCAGGTAATTTCACCAGTAACTCTGGATGTTTGGTGAGAGCCATTAAGAAGTAAAAACAGCGATGACAAACTCATCATTCTCAGTAAATGTTTGTAGTTCTCTACCCTCTTTCCAAGTCTCAGAACAGGTTCTAGAGATAGCCAGATGCTCAGAGAAGTTATTCAAAGGACCGACTCTACCAATATATTTATTCCTCAAAATTGAGGTAGTAGAGAGGATGCTGGAAGATGGAGAAAGTGAATAAATACACTGCGTCCATCAAAGCTGCTCAGGGATCAATGTATAGACTGTGTTCAAAAGTTCTATTCCAAACTTTATCTGTTCTCAGGGAGATGAGTGAGTGTGTTTCCATGTTGTTTGAGCAATTAAAACCCCACACTGGATACATGAAACGTAAGATATGGGCATCCTGCTTTAAGGCCCATCACGTAATTCATCCAAAGCATATTTCCTTTGCTAATAGAGCTCGTCTGGCCTCAGCTCTAATGCAGTCAGCTCTTTTTGGCTAAAAGAAGACATATTCTCTGGGGATGAATCAGCTCCGGGTAATGCGCCAACTCAGGAAGTACATTAGAAATATAATTACTGGGGCAAGGCAGAGCACTGCAAAGGCTAAATCTTCTATCTCCTTCATCCATAATCCTTCTACAAAAGACTGGAAGGTGAAAGGTGCTCCCGGGTCCTGGTAACAGAGTCACTTCCTCTTATCTGCTTCTCCATTTCTCCTTCTGCTTCTACTTCCACATCCTCCCCCAGCACATGCTTTGACCAACTTGCCCTAATCTTTGTGTCACTGGTTTGTCAGCAAGTTGATGATTGCACTGAAAATTAAGAGAAAGAGAAGAAAATCCATACTTTATGATCACCTAATACAAACCTGGTGCTGTGTGAAGTGCCTTATTTATGTTGACTCATTAGACCCTCTGAAAAACTCTGCAAACTTAGCATTAGTAACCCCATTTTGCAGGAGAAGAAATTAATAGATTATTTGAACAAGATTTCTCTTGTCCAAACTAAGTGATGTAGGCATGATTCAAGCCAGAGGTGTGTGACTCCAAAGCTGCAGAGAGGCTCCTGGAAGATGAATCCAAGGTTGTGCCTCTCTTAATACAACAGGCCAGGAAACTCCAGGAGACATTTGGCTTCACAAAGAATAACAAAGGCAAATGTGTGGGGCTTCTAAGCAGAAGGTCTTGGTGAACCCACCTTTCATTCATTCATTTGTGAAGTATTTACTGAGCCTCTATGTCAGACCCTGTTCTGAGTATTGGGAGCAGAGGGGTGGAGCAGGGAGGACAGGGGAATTTCCCTGGATTTATTGAATCCACCCAAGCTGGAGGGTTTCTCTATTTAGATCAGCCAACAACTAAAATATGAAATCTATAAGATGGTAAGTATCCCAGAGAGATGGAAAGCAGTAAAGGGGATTAAAGCATGTAGGAGGTGGGAGAGAAGGTGTTATTTTAAAATAGAGTGATCGGGGAAGATTTCACAAAAAGGGTGAAGTTTTAGCAGAGAATTCTTCAAGGTTGGGAAGAACTAAAATTATAAGTCTAGAGTGAACCCACTGGGGAAGTAGGGGCGGGGAATGATGATACAGATGGACAAATTACCTGTATCTTTTTGTTTAATAATACCGGATCCAATAACTCCTCTACAAGTTAATCAATGCTGGTGTTAAGTATTTCTTACATTTTCCAGAAGAAAGTTGTGACATCCTTGGCCCCATGAATAAGAAGACAAGTTCAGAGGATGAAACAAACAGTGTGCAAGGGATGAGTATTAAGTCAAATTTTCTTTGAAGAGTAAAAAGGGTTGACTTCACAATCTGAGATTTAGGAATTCTTGCTCTAAGCGGTCATCATACAAGCATCAACGTATTAATGTATTTTCAGCAGGTTAGTCACATACCTCCCCATCTAGGTTTGGGAAACCCAAATCCATCTTCTAAAATGTAGAATACTTTGGGAAAAAAAGAAATTAAGAAAAACTAGACAATTAACAAGTCATTTAACTCTAGCATTCACAGTTTTTTCCAGGACAATTTGCCAAAACATCCCAGGTATCTAACTATTCTAGAGCCTCTGTCCCAGGCAAGGTGCCATCAACTGGTGTTCCCTCTCCCCATTACACCGTCCTTAGCTCCTCCAGCCTCTCGTCACAACACAGCTTCTAAGGCCATTCTGTTAAGGAGGGTTTCCGCCTTGAGTTCATTATCCACATTCCGTAAGCAAATCAGAAGTATGTGGCCCACAATTCTTCTAGCAGATGCTGCTAGTGCCCCGCCCGCATCCTCTGAGCACTTACCTCTACTCGCAAAAGGTTACCTGCAGTGAAGAACCCTGCAATTCCCCGCCTTGAGGCAGGGAACACCAGTAGTGCTGAAATTTTAATACCCCTGGGAGCAGTCCTCTACCAAGGAAAGATAGGGCTGGGTAAGTGGCTTCCTCAGCTCCCCTGGCCCCAGGTTTGGATAGCTCTGAGGTGTGCATTCTACATTGTCTCCCAGAGTTCGTCAGCAGCATCAATCTCCAGTTCCTCATATGACAGCTTGCCTAGTAATTTATCACTTTCTTTATAGGCTGTCATCTCTTTTCTGTCTCCTTCCCACTTCTCTACTTGTTTTTCCTAGCATTGTTGCAGAAAAGTGTGTTACAGCTCAGTGTTACAGCTCAGTTGTGACAGCAACCTGGATCCTGACGAGAGACCAAGCAACACTCAGAGGGTTGGAGAACTCAGGTTTGTTGTGCCAGTGGGCCCAGAGGAGTTAACACTCCAAGTTCTGTCTATACGTTTACACAGGCTTTTATAGGCTGCCAGTCCAGACTTTGCAACATCAAATGCAAATAAGGTGTAACAAAATTGACTAATTAGGAACAAGCTTTGTAGAAATGGCCCAATCAGGAGAGGGCTCCATGCAAATGAGGTGCTACAAATGGACCAATCAGGAGTTAGCTCAGAGAACCAATAGAATCTTAGGGGTAAGTTCTGCTTTCCTAGAAGTAAGTCGTTTCAGAAGCAAAAACTGAGATAATGCTGCTGGGCCAGGGAAATGGATGGTGCTGGCAGGAGAATAGTGGCCCTGCCTGGGGATCCTGCCAGTCTTTTTCATGGAGCTTCCCACCTCATCATCTCTTCTCAAATAACCTACCTGCCCCCAGATCCTTGCCTCAAGGTCTGCTTCTGGGGAAGCCCTACCTAAGACAACACCTTCTGAGATGTATGCTGGCTTCTGATAATTCCTCAAAAAAAAAAAAAAAAAAAAACACTGCCATAGAGAAATGTGCTGGCTTCCACCTAGTTCCCAGGGTTCTTTGGATTCATCCTTCTTCAGTGAACTGTCCCTTAATTCTTACTGCCTGTGTTTAGAAACTGGTAATCCTCCAGTGGTGAGCAAGAAGCTGCATGCAAAGCCAATACCAGTTATTGCCTGCATTTGTGAAATACAGCTCTGCCCCTCAT
Source organism: Camelus dromedarius (assembly GCF_036321535.1). Lineage (NCBI taxonomy): Eukaryota > Metazoa > Chordata > Mammalia > Artiodactyla > Camelidae > Camelus > Camelus dromedarius. Next base: position 29,291,185 of record NC_087453.1, read on the forward strand.
GTAGCACCCACCTTCCCCAAACTAGGGTTGGAGGAATGAAAGTGTATAGTAAAAGGCAATGTGCTACCTCCCACAAAGTTATAAACTGAAGGGTAACTTGGAGATGCCATGGAAAGAGAATCCAATTAGGAGTCTTGAGACTTCCCTGAGCCTTAGTCTATACATGCCTAAGCAAAATGACTGTAATGATGCTCGCCCTACTTATTTCACATGACAGTTGAGAATACCCACTGGGCTAATGTTCGTTAAAATGCCTTGTAAATCATATGTGCCACCAAGATGACAATTAAAATGAAAGAGAATATGGTCAGCACCACCAGGGAGAGAAACAGTCCTCCCTTGCCACTTTTAATTAGAAAATTCACTCATTGCGCATGTGCACACATGATGTACTCACTAGACTTCATCTTAATCAATTTTCACATCAAAGATGTTTCATATTTGTTAAATCTACCAGTAAGCTATCCAATAACCTCCATGTTTTGAATTGCAGCAGTTGGTGCACTAAATTTTTCACCGTTTGCATCATTTCTCTCTGACCTTTACCCAACGATCATAAAAGTCAAGAACATTAACAACTGTTTTTGCCATTGTTCAGAAGCAAAATAAAAAGCATTCCCTAGATGTTACAGTGAGAACCAAATGAGTTGTACATTCTCGGAGTCTGTCTTATTATTACCTATTGTTAGCACTGGTGCCAATACTAGCAATGATCATAACGGAAACCAGGGAAAGGATCCAAAGAATATGGTGGAGGTTATGAACCTCTGTAACAGTTAGCTACTGCTATGAAACAAGCTGTCCCAAAACATGATAACTTAAAACAATAAATATTTATTTGGCTCATAATTCTGCTGTTTGGCATTTGGGACTAGGCTTGGTTGGCAGTTATGGTCTCAGCTTGGACTTCTCACATGACTAGAGTCAGCTGGGCAAGTTGAACAACTAGTCCCTCATTTTCCAACAAGTCAACCAGGATTTGTTCTTATGGCAAAATCAGAAGAAAAAAAAAGTCTAAGAAAAAGAGTGGAAACATGCAAAATATAGGCTCATGGCTTCTACCACATCCTACTGGTTAATGCAAGTGACAAGACTGGTTCAGATTCAAGCAATAGGGAAACAGACTCCAGTCCTTATTAGGAAAGGCTTAAAGTCATATTGCAAGCACATGGATAAAGACAGAGGTGCACAATGTGGTTATTTTGGCAATCAGTCTACCACAACCTCAGAGAAGCCTGTGGAATTCTCCTTCTCTCCTGTGTGTCCTTATAGTCTCAAAGAAACAAAAGGCTAGGGTAGACCTTCTGTGTGTGTTAGAGTAGGCACATGCTAATACTCTTCTTCTTTAGTAACATTCAAAAGAAAAACTGTAGGGCTCAGTGGGCCAGCAGCCCAAGGGAGGATTTTAGAACCATGAGCAGAGTGATCATAGGACTGGGTGCTGCTGACAGGATGTGGCAGCCGGTAGATAAGACTGACCTTAATCCTGCAACAACAGAACTAATCGCTCCTATTCACAGCAATAGGGTTTCAGCACCATCATTAACCCCCAAACACCAGAACTAGAAACAAATCATCTTCAATGTTCAAAATAGTACTGGATCCTCAACCAGCACCTGACAAACACCGTTATTCTAGAAACATCTGTGGTTTTTCCCTGCCATCTTTTATTTGTTGCTATTTTGTGGAAACTTACGCTGAAATTTCTCGAGAGGAGGGTGGGTGCCTTCTTTAATTTTCCTTTCCTCCCAATCTTTTCTGTACAAAAATATACTGTTCTCTTTGCTAAGAGGATAAAAAAGACTGATTACTCAGGGATGAAGAAGAAATTATGTGTGTCAGAGACAGCTTAAGTACACACAAGATGTATCCTGGGTGTCTGGGGGAGTGCGGGTGTGGGAGGTGACTGCTGTCTTCCGAGGCACTGTCTTACTTCTTTAAAGGAACCGTGACAACCACCAGTTTAGGAAAGATGAGGCAAGTGTTAATAGTGTGTGTTTTTAAACTTCCAGAGGCTGGGGGAATAAAAAGCCCCAGAGAGCTAAACCTATACCCTCATTTGTTATTAAAGGCAAAATTCTCAACGAGGCCAAAGAGATCCTCTAAGGGGCTAGAGTTTTATATGTCTCCACTGAAAATCTACTTTATCTTCCATACCTATCAGTTTGACCATGACAATGGCCCACTGGAATTCTTGCTTTCCAAAATTTCATTTCTGCACCTTAAATATGAACAGCCTGCTGAGCTCTAAGAACAATGAGCAGTTCTTCAGTCAAGATATCCCTACCAACTATCTCAACATAATTTTATCCCAGAGCAATGACTGCAAACCAAGAAGAAACACTGGAATGTCTGGGAAATGCTTTCCCCAACCACAGAGACTGAGTTAGGAGACATTGCAGGCTGTTTCCTCAGAAAACAAAGCTGAGATAGAGGCATATGTCTAAGTAGTTTATCTGGGAGTGTGATTCCAAGGAGCAGAAAAGAGGGCTAGAGAGGGAAATGGTGAAGGAGCAAGAGCCAACAGAAGGATGCATGAGGAATTAGCAGAGCTACAGGCACCTAGGTGTTTGATTCCTGTGGGGCAGCTGGGAAGCCCTGTGAAATGCACATCAGGACCATCTTCCTGGGGCAAGCAGGGGATATTTACCCACCAGCTTCCATCTTCCTTTGGTCAAGAGGTAGACAAGGAGCAGGTTGTCAACTCCCCTGTACTTCTGGGTTGTGCATCTGAATGTCAAGATGTTCTTTTCAAGGCTGTCCTGCACTAGAAGATCAAAGATGCTCCAGGGCAGAAGTGGGAGGTGAAACTGAGGTGGCTGCTGTCAGTTCATCCTTGTGTGAGGCCAGCTGAAATCTGATTGAAACTGGCCACCACTGTTGTGGCTGGGATAAGAGACAGGGGCGAGAGAACTGGAAGGCATGTTTAAGAAGCATTTGAGGGGGGAGGGTTTAGCTCAGGGGTAGAGTGCATGCTTAGCATGCATAAGATCCTGCGTTCAATACCCAGTACCTCCATTTAAAAAAAAATAGGAGAAGCATCTGATGTGCACTGCATACAGTTGTGTGGGTTGCACACTGCTCAACCCTAGGGGGCACCATCCACATCATAATGGCAGCTTGATATCCCCTTGCTTTATATATAGGGTCTCAAATGAGATTTTGTTTGAAAGAGCTTCCACTGCTAAAAAAAGAAAATGCAAAAACTTTAAATGAAATTTTTAAAAGCTGCCGTTTTAGGAAAATTTGGAGGACATACAGAAAGGACAAACTGAAGAATAGATGGAAAAAAATCAAGTTCTAAATATTGGTGATGGATCAAAGGTTCTGGATGATAGCAGGAAAGTAATAAGGAAGGCTTGTTTTTGGTTTGGGTTTTGGTTTTTGAGTCCTAAAGACCCAGAGGTGAAGGGCCAGAAAGTCTAGCATGAGGAGGGAGATAAGGAGAGGGGACATCAAAGAGAAGGCAGGACTGATGATTCTGGCGAAATAACAACGCAGAAGAGGTTGAGGGCATGGGGGGCAGAGAATGATAAAACTAGTTAAAAGGGAGTAATAAAGAAATGTAAAAGAGAATCTTTAAATAAAAACAGTACCTGAGGAATTGGAGGACGAGCTGGTTATGGACTCAGTTCCCTGTTGCCACGTCCAGGCTATTTCTCCCTCATCTTCCTGAAATAACCCCACCTGCAGTTCTGGGTCCTCCTCTCTACGTCTATTCTCAGAGCCATCAAAGTGACCTTGATTATAAGTTTCTACACTGCAAAGCTGCTCTCATCCTCGATCTCAATCCAACCAATATTGCTCCAAAGCTCAGAGAAAGCTTCAGAGAAAAATTCATGTCTGGCCAAAAATTTCACACCTCCATTCTCTCATGTCCTTCTTTATCTGCACATGCCCTTCAAACTCTTCTCAACTTCTGGTTGCTTCTCCTAAGTTTTTTCTCAGTAATTCCAATTTCTTATGTCACCATGAGGCCTGGTACATAATACCCTCCATTCTTATGTCAACATCTGCAATTTTCTGTCCTTCAGCCCTGGACTATAAGCCCTAAACTCTCTAAATGCAGTCATCTGCCTGATCTCCCTTGTATGAAGTCCTTGGGAACACAGGGTAAAATAACACAGAATACCAGAATTGGTGCAAATAAAAATGTATGATCCCGCTGGAACTCCCATGCTCAGCAGTTGGCAGTGTAAATTGGTACAACCACTTTAGAAAACCATTTGGCAGTGCATTTGTCCCTCCATATTCGGGGTTCTGCATCAGCAGATTCAACCAACCACAAATCTTTGTCAGTAGAGGACTGGAGCATCCACAGATGTGCACTGCATACAATTGTGTGGGTTAGGGTTAGGGTCTCCGATGGGAGACCTGGAACCAATCCCCTGGGGATGTAGAGGGACCACTCTATCTACAAAAGCTAAACATACACATAAACTGTGATTCAGCAATTCCCAGGTATTTACTCAACAGAAATATATACTTTTGTTTTTCAAAGACATGAATTAGCATGTTCATGAAGAAGTATTCATTATAGCCTCAAACTAGGATTTACCCAAATGCCCATCAACAATAGGATGGAGAAATCTTTTATGGTTGTTTACACATGAATTCTTACAGCAATGGAAACGCACAAACTACAACGACATGCTGAAGCAACATGCATGGACCTTACTAAATCAATGCAGAATGAAAGAAGCCACATATAAAGAACACTTCATTTGATTCCATGTATATAAAGTTCAAAAACAGGATAAATCAATCCACAGGGCCCACAGGTTAGGACAGTGTTTACCCTTGGGGTGAGGAGTTAGTAACTTAACCAGGACACAAGGGGAAGTTTCTGGGACATTAATAATGTCCTGTTTCTTGATATAGGTGCTGATTACATGGGTGTGTTCAGTTTGCAAAAATTTGCTGAGCTATATAATATGATATATGGGCACCTTTTTGGACGCGTGTTATATATACGTCAACAAGGAATTTTGAAATGGTTTAAAAACAACAAAATACAGTCCCCAACTTCATCTGAATCTCCCTCCAGCTTTAGGGGTCTTTCAAATATAAAGGAACCCCTCTGGCCCCACCCTTTTCCTTTCTTCTCTCTTACCATGACTTTACCTTATATTTTAAGAGAAAGGAGCTGGGTTATATAAGAAAAATTTAATAATTGGGACAATTTATGAAGGTGCGGGCAGGTTTAGGGAAACCAAGAAGGATTAGGACAGTCCCCTAGCACCAGTGGGACCCCTTCCCAACCTTAGTCTCTAAGACGCAAGGGGAGGGACGAGTTCCCTGAACGTGGAGAGGGTGGTGATATTTCGTGGAGAGGAACGCTTGGCTGGAGCGATGATCTTTGGTGGAGGGATGGAGCCAACCTACAGCAACGTGTTAGAGAGGAAGCTGGGATTAAACACCACCGTCTCCCCCTGCTCCCACCCTCTGAGTTCTCTGCTTTCTGTTGGTTCCCACATGCTGAAGCCTGTCAGGGGCCAGGGGAAGGGAGGTGGTGATGGTGCCCACACAAGTCTGCCTGCTAGGATCCAGAACAAGGTGGAGAAGGGAAGAGCATTGGTTTGGGAGGGTCAGCGATGGCATCACACACTCCCTCCCCAGAGGCACCCCTTCTGACTGAGAAGGCTGCATGACAGCAGTAAACAGTCTCACTAAACATACCTCAGACAAAGTGGGGCGGGGCTGGGGAGGCTTGTGCCAAAGAGCCACGTGACTGGGAGTGGAATGAGAAAGCCACAGAGAACACAGGGCTCCTCTCCTCCTCTTGGTTATGAGAGCCGTGGATGTACCCTTTCTGTCTGTCTTTATATTCCTTTGTTAGCTTGCTGCTTTTGCTCTCTCTCAGTGATGCTGCAGAGGACCAAGCATGTTTTCTCCACTCCCCCATCCATCTCAACCTTTCAGCTTCTGCTCTCATGACTTACTTCTTTATTCTCTAGATATTTCTTAGTCAAAGTCCCAAAACAGGGACTCTTGTTAGCTCCTCCCTGATGCTCACAACAGGTGACATCACAGGTTGCTGACCTGCTTATATTTGGATTGGCTGAGTGCTTATTGATGGTCCAATTAGCTATTGCTGGAGAGTCAGGTCATGTGACACAAAACATGGCCACCTAAGCAGCAGGAGCTTTAAGGAGAGGGGGTGCAGTGGGTGAATACCTATTGATATCTATATATTCATCTTAAATCTTTAAGGGATTTCCTTTTTAATTTAGATTCTCCCAAAACAGAGCCTGAGTTAGGGACTTGGATTCAGGTGGTGTCTTTGGGAGATGATCCCAGGGAGCAGGAATGAGGAATCTGGCAAGGAAGAAAAGCCAATATTAGTATGTGCCATCAAGATCACTGTTCTGGGCAATGGGGCTCAAGTCCATGGGGCCTCTGAGAAGTTTACAGAATTCCTCTGAGAACCGTCCACTCTAATGAGGAGAGGCAGGAGCATTTTTTTTCTTTTCTTTTTTCCAGATTTATTGAGATAGAATTAACATACAATATTTTGTAAGTTTAAAATGTACAAGGTTATGATTTGATACATGTTTATATTGCAAAATGAATACCACAACAAGGTTAATCAACACATCCATCACCTCACAAGATTACATTTTTTTTTGTAGGTAAGAACATTTAAGATTTATTTTCTTAGCAACTTTCAAATATATAATACAGTACTATTAATAATAATCACCATGCTGGATATTAGGTCCCCAGGATACATTCATTTTATAACTGGGAAGTTTGTGCTCTTTGACTAATTTCTCACCATTACTCCCACCTGGAGCCCCTGACAACCACTATTCTATCCCCTGTTTCTATGAGTTCAGCTTTTTTTCAGATCCCACATATAAATGAGATCACATAGTATTTGTCTTCCTCTGTCTGCTTTATTTCACTTAACATAATGCCCTCAGGATTTATTCATGTTGTCACAAATGTCAGGATTTCCTTCTTTCTATGGCTGAATAATATTCCATTGTGTATAAATACTTCATTTTCTTTATCCATTCATCTGCTGATGGACACTCAGGATTGTTCCCATATCTTGGCTGTTGTGAATAATGCAAGACAGAAGCATTTATTCATTAGCTCACATCCGCATGGGTAAAGGATTGTCGATTCCCTGACAGAAGTGTTAATTTCCCCATACCTCCAATCTTGAATGTACAGGGCTGTGCAAGCTCTCACTGGTGCCCATGGCATTGGAGAAGCCCTGGACAGAAGGAAAAACTCAAAGTACACACTAGGGGAAAGATGCTGCCTGTTTGAAATGAGTCAAAGGCTCCAAAGGACTGTCTAGCCATCCAGGGCTGAAGTCAGAGCTGAGGCTAAGAGACCATGGATGGATTTTTCGCCAAGGAGTAGTTAACAACCACTGTTGTCTCCATTTTCTTGTCTACTCTCTGCAATGTATCTCTCACCTCTCTCTCTCTCTCTCTCTCTCTTTTTTTATATATATATTTTTTGGTGGGGGGAGGGAAGTATTTAGATTCATTTATTTTTAGAGGAGCTACTGGGGATTGAACCCAGGACCTCAAGCATGCTAGGCATGTGCTCTACCACTTCAGCTATACCCTCCCCCTATCTCTCACCCTTCTTGACCTTTGATTCAACTCTTGGTCAGGTCATCATGAAATTCATCATAGTTTCTAGGTTCAAAACAAACAAAGAAAACACTTTTCAATCCCCCATGTTCCAGCCTGTCTGGGATATTTGATACTGTTGATCTCCAACTTCAAAACTCCTTCATTGTTTTATAAGAAACCACTTTCCTCTGAATCTCCTCTTTCTCAGTCTCCTTTGGGTTTCTTTTCCTCAGCCCATTTTTAGGTGTTGGTGTTTCCCCAAGGTACTAAATATGGCTTGCTTCTCACTCTGTGTAAACCTAACTCTGCCTATAATAGCTTCAGCTACTGCCTCCATGAAGACGATGCCTAAAACTAGATGCCTGCTGCCTGCTCCTCTTCTGAGGCCCCAAGTCACATTTCTGCCAGCCTACTAAACACCTCCTTCCAGCTCACCCACGGGCACTTCAAACTCATCATGACCCACATTGAAATACTTACCACACCCTCTTTGGAACTTTTCTGCCTCAGGACTGACGCCAGGTACCACCCACTCATTAAATCGGTTGCTAAACCTTGTCTACACCACCTCCTAATATCTCCTTTCTCTGTCCCCTCTTTCCTATGGCCATATCTGGAAGAACACAGATTCAAGACTGGCCTCCCCAATTCTTGCCTGGGTCCATACCACTCCCAGAGTGAGCTTAATTAACCATCAATCCGTTCATGTTATCTTCAGTCCTCCGATATTTACCTTTAAGATAAAGAACAACTCTTTAGCAGAACATAAGGTTCATAAGCTATACATGATCCGGTGGCTGCCAACAACTAGGACCCATTTATTATTATTGCTCCCTAGCTTACTAAGATGCTTGCAATTATCTGAAAATATGTGCTTCCCCTAACTCCACCTCGGTCTCCCAATCCACTCTAGCAAACACCTGCTCATCCTTCAGACTTCATTCAGGCATCAGCCGAAGTCTTCTATTTCCCTGATCACTCTGAGGTAGATTTAGTTCACTGCCTTCTCACTCTTCTCAGCACATCCTATTAAGTCTTCAAGTATGACACACATCACATTGCATAGCAAGTTTTGCCTTTATGTTTGTCCCTTTTGTGACACTGTAAACTTGTACCAGTTACTATTGTTGTGTAACAAACAATCGTACAAGCTTAGTAGCATACAACAATAAATATTAAAGTCTCACATTTCTTCAGGGTTAAACAGATCTGAGCTTTATGGTTCTGGTTTCTGCTGAGCATCTATCAGTCTGAGGGGCTCAGTCTGGGCTGAGCTTGGCTGGGATGGCTTAACTGGGATAGCACTGTTCCGTCTGTATCTCATCCTTGAAGACAGGGATTTTGCCTCACTCATCATGGCACCTGGTATTGAATAGATGAATTGAAGAGCACAGTGAGATAGCCAGTTAATATTGAATATAATAAACAGAAGGTACTAAATTGAAGCCAGTGCTATTGCCTACTCTTCCCAAATCCTTCCAGTTATCTATACCTAAAAAAGCAGAATACCCTTTCACTCATTCTCATAAGAGTTATTTTTTTCACTATTCCAATAATTATAATGCAAAATGCCCATGTCTCTTGCAACTTCTCAGCAGAACATTCAAATACCAGGAGGTATTTTATCCACAAGGTAATGATGATTTGTTTGCCTTCTCTGGAACTATTCGAAGGAAAGCCACTGTGATAGTTTAAAATATACCTGTAAATTATTTAATGCTCCCTCCAATAGGTGAAGCCTAATTTTTTCCCCCTTAAGTGGACACTTAGTGACTTACTTCTAAGGAATAAAATAAAGCAGAAGTGACAGTGTGTAACCTCTGAGTCTAGATTGTCAAATGCCTGTGGCTTCTTCTTTTCTTTCTCTTGGATCACTTACTCTGGGAGCAGAAGTTAGCCGCCAGGGCACTCAAGCAACCTTATAGAGAGGTCCACATGACAAGGAACTGAGGCCTTCAGCCATTGGGCATATGAATACATCTTCTTGGAAGTAGATACTTCAACTTCTTCTGAAGACTGCAGTTGTCCCAACCAATATTTTGACTGCAACTTCAGGAGGCCCTGAGCCAGAATATATCCTGATTCTTAGAAACTTTATGAGATAATAAATGCTTGTTGTTTTAAGCTGCTAAGTTTGGGGATAATTTGTTATGCAGCAAGAGATAACAAATTCAGCCACTTCATAAATAAATGATTAAACCTTCCCCCAAAGACCAGGTTCCATAATTATAACATTACAGTGGCTTCTAAACAGCATAAAGGAGAGAAAATAGAACAAAACCCTCACTTCGGAAGCCCTCTATTTAATGGGTTTTTTTTTTTTAAAGAAAAAAACAGAATAACTATCTACCTTCCTTGGAGGTTAATAGAAAACTATCAAGTTTTAGAAGGGATTGTTAAATTTGATTGCAAATGCTGTCCCGGAAGTCTGAGTTGGGAAGCGAATTTGGAGAAGATTTGAAAAAACTCTAACATCATCCCTTTGACCAGGGCCTAATTCTTAATATTCGAATTCCATGTTTAGCTGCCACTTCCTCAGACCAGCTAGGTGGCTAGAACGTGAACGTGACCCCCAGTTTATCGGACTGTCCCTTGCTTTGTGTTCCCCTGCTTGGCCTTGAGACATAAGACACTGCAGGCCAACTCCTGTTCTAGCCCAGAGGTGATAATGAAGGAAATCGCGAGGCTCCTAAGAATGATGAAAAAAAGGAGCAGTGTTTGTGGTTGTGAGTCACCGTTGTTTGAGAAGTAGAAGGAAAGTGGAGAGAGGAGGAAAATATAAAATGAGTGAAGCAGAAAAGAAACTCAGTCTCTGCAGACACAAAGCCGAGGGGAGCCCCCCCCCCCCAGGTCAGAGGCTGCAGGAAGCTTCCAAGCAGGCTGAGCTGGTGATCGTGAAGGGCTGGTTACAGGGGAGAAGACTGCATGTGTCTGGCTCCACCAGGGGGGGCGGCCACCCACCCATGTGCTGCAGGTTCCAGCCAGGGATGTGAGGCCGCACAGGCACCCGCATCTCCCCTTCACGCCAAGAAACCAACATGCACCAAGATGCCACTCTGCATTCAGCATTGTACCAAGTCCAGGGAATACAAAACTTAATAAGGCCCCTGGGAACTGTAACAGGGAGACTGACCTAAGGATGGTCACACAAAAGAATAGGGCAAAAGCAATGAGAGAGGATTGTTCAGGGAAATGTGGGAAACAGATGAGGGGTGTCTACTCAGATTGGGCCCTGGATGAGGTGGGAGGGGAGATCCAGGCAGCTACCTGGAGAGGTGGCATGTCAGCCACAGAGACAGGAACCATTCTGATGAAGTGTGTACTGTGGGAGCGCATGGTCAGCCTGCCCAAGATGACTGCTCTCTGGCTTTCTGTACGTCCCCTGCTCCACCTGTGCCTGCATCACCTACACCCTACTCACATGACTGACCTTTCTACATAAGTGCTCCAGGCCCCAGCTAGTGATGGTTCTAGCTTTAGACTGGAGGTCTCCACTGTGCTTATCAATGGGCAGTAAGGGGTATGCCCCTCTGCTCGTCTCCCTGGTAACCAGTGAGCCAACCTGATGTCAATGCCACCTACAACAGGAAACCTCCCCTTCCCCCCCCAACCCCCCGCCACACTGGGAGCAAAGACTGCCACGTGTCAGCAGCACTCGGTGGGGTGTCACTCCAGGACCTTGCTTCAGATGTGTAAGGTCCTCTCATCCATTAAAACTCTGAGGTCTCTGTTGCTGACTCCAGGCTCTTTCTTCATTCTTGAAGTTGGATAAACACAGGCTTTGTAGGCCTACGGGGTTCAGCCTTACAGGGAAAGAGTGGGGTTGTGGGGAGGCAGGTAATTCTAGAAGGAGGTAATAGTACAATGGTAATAGTTTCCTATGGCTGCTATAATAAATCACCACAACTGGGCAGCTTAAAACAATAGAATGTTATTCTCTCAGTGCTCTGGAGGATACAACTCTGAAAACAAGGTGTTGACCAAGCCATGCTCCTTCTGGAGGCCCCAGGGGAGAATATGTTCTTGCCTTTTCTAGTTTCTGGTGGCTGCTGGCGTCCCTTGGCTTAGGGCTACATCTCTGTCTCCATCTTCACCAAGTCAAATTTCCCTCTGCCTGTCTTATAAAGACACTTGTAATTGCCTTTAAGGCCCACCTGAGTCATCTAGATAATCCTTCCATGTTAAGATCCTTAACAATCACATCTGCAAAGATCCTTTTCCTTATAAAGTGAGACTAACAGTTTCCGGGATTAGTACTTCACATCTTTGAGTAGCTGTTATTCTGTGTGCTACAACCACCTAAGACCCGGACATGGCAAAGTTTCAGGTGAGTGGATATTTCAGTATTCCTCGAGCTTACGAGGGTTGAGAGACGAGGATGGCAGACACCTGAGCATGAGCAGTCTTACAGACCAGAAGAGGGAATTCAGGCTTTATTCTGAGGGCGAAAGGACACTCTTAAAGATTTTACATGGGAGTGAAGTGGGCAGAATTTCTTTACTGGAGATTCTCCAGACCACAGCGTGGAGTAGTGTGAGAGAGAGCAAGACTAAACGCAGGCCATTAAATCTCACACTGGCTAAATTACAGGTGTTCAGCCCTGGAGACAGAGTGCCAGGGTCCTCCTTGTAGCTACCAGGCTAGAGTTCACCATCAGAGGACATCCCTGTGGGCTTTTAAACAGAGAAGTTAAGGGCTTGAAGTGATATCACAAACATACCCAGTGCCTAGAATGTGGAAACAATGCTTGCTTGCTAAATAAGATTAGAAAAGCATTATTTACAAAGATTGTGGAAATCAGGGAAAGTCAGGAGTCAAGTGAACCTCAGTGGAGGGGCCCCTTGAGCTGCAAGGTCCTACTGAAAGTATCAGTGCTGATGGGAGTCACCTCACCCAGGAGATGATTCCACACCACCCTGGGGCAGTCCACCGCCAATGGGATACTAAAGGCCAGCCCCCTGACTCAAGGTGGGACAGCTCTTGGTGCCCTTCATGCTCCAGAGCTCCCCAGGGGGACAAGCTGAGGCTACAAATGAGACCACATCCCTGTTCCTCTCCTGTCTTGCCTTGTCTTGCTCCCCTCATCCTGTCACGATTTCTTCCTAAGAGCTCTCCCTAAATAAACCACTTGCACAAGAATCCTTGTCTCAGACTCTGCTCTAGGGAGTTGACCTAAGACAGCTTCTGCTTATGACTATCTGGGTCTTAGGACAGTCTTAGCTAAGAGGTCAGCAAGCAGAAGTTGGAACTAGCTGTCAATGAGTTCTGAGAGAACACTAATTCTGCACCCACTAAAATGAGGAAAGAAGGTTTTATTAACAAAATTGATATTCAATAAGTAGATGCCAAAAATTCAATGGTCTGCACAAAGTAGAGTGTTTCTTTTTTCCCCAGAACTGGTTTCTAATTAAAGACTATTGCTTTGACACTTATCTCATTCTTCCTTGCACTGAAAATTTTTGTTTTTGCAACAATTTTGTTTTCACCAACTAAATGTTTAAGTCTTTGTGGATGAGGCCCCATGTTGTGGGTTTTATTTTTCCCCATAATGCCTGTCACCATAGCTGGCACTCAGTAGGGGCTTAATAAGGACTCAAATTCCATATTCTCCTGAGTTTGTGTGGGCTTTAGAATTTGCAGAGCACTTCATATACCCGAAGTGTGGTCCATGGACTGGTAGCATCAGCATCACCTGAGAACCATTAGAAATGCAGAATTTCAGCCCACAGCCCAAATCTGCTGAGCGAGCATCTCTGGGGTGGGCCCCAGCAACCTGTGTTTTAACACAACCTCCATATGATTTAATGGACACTAAGGTTGAAAAACCACTGGCAGACACCATCTCATTCAACTTGTTGGGAGATGGATTAACCGGAGACAATTGTCAACAGAGGGCTGCAAAGTGCGTCAGCGACAGGCACGGAACTCATCGCCGACAAACTTGCCTCCAACTGTGCGCGTGCCTTGGGAGCGCGCAGCCCGACTCCATCCCTGGGGTTCAGACACCAAGTTCAATCAATTCACATGCAGTGAATGATTTCCCTGTCTCTGTTTCAACATTCAAATGGGAATGAGCTCACACTGGCTAAGTAAATTATGGTACATCCACACAAAGGAATATTATGCAAACCTTAGGAATGAAATGGGCTTATATCTGCTGCTGTTAAAAGATATTCAATTTATATTTTTATATAATGCAAGATTCTGAAGAATGGTGTGTACTTATTACATGTATACTATGTGTGTGTAGGAGCCCTCCAGTTTTAACCTTTCATACATGCATACGAAGCACTGATGATAGGCGAGGTGCTCGAAATACCAGTGAAAATAAGAAAATCAAATTCTTGTCTATGAGAAACTTACATTCTAACTAAGAAGGCAGCCAAAAAAGAAGCAAATAAGTCAATAGGATAATTATATGTCGTGATTAATGTTATGACAGGAATCATCTACATGAGCTGATTGTGACTTGGGAGTGGCTTGTTTTATAGAAGACAGTGAGCATCTCCAGAAACTGATGGAGGGCACAGTGCTTAGCATTGCCTGGGAACAGGGATTCCAGAGGGAGCAGCACAGGCAGAGGCTCTTATATGGAAAGGGGCTTGGCTCATCTGAGGACGAAAAAGAGCAGATGAGTAGAACAGGAGTCTAGTAAGGGGATGGAACAGCACTTTGTAAGTCCAGGGGTGAAGGCACAGTATGCAAACCTTGAGAACTCTGTTAACCTATTGGGTTTTATTCTAAAAGCAAGGAGAATCCATCAGAGGGCTTGTCCAGGGGAATAACACTTTCTGATGTGTGATTTTAGAAGACCCCTTGGCTGCTGGGTGGGAACAGCCTTACAGGGAAGGCCTCATCTAAGAGGCCATTAAAAACCCCACATAAAATATGGTGTGGATGCTTTAAATGGGGGCCGTGACTGTGGAGGTGGTGAGCGGTGGGCAAACTTGAGAATTCCACTGGAGGTAAAACCAGAATTGAGCAATGGGTTGAAAGGTAAAGAATTGGCGTGGGAGTCCACTGGCCCTTGGTTGATCTAGACCCTCTACTTGAGACAAATGAAACAACTCAGCTTTGAAACGCCTGAGGGCTTAGGGGTATGCCAAAATTCGGGATTCTCGCTCTCTGGCCAGTTTTAGTTTGTCATAGTGGAGCAGAAATTGCAGGACTGCATGAGATAGGCTGGCAAACAATTCCATGCTTCCTTTAGTTCAACTATAAGTTCTTCTCAGTTGTTATTTACCTTGTACCTTCCCTGAGTGGGATTCTCATAGGCTGCCCAGCCTCCAAAAGACTTCTTTTGAGGAAGCAGAATTTCTACTAAAACCTGCAGGCAAACCGTTTTGACAGCCAGGTGGAGGTGATAGTGATGGTGGTGGTAGTGGTGTTTTGTCACTCTTGTGTTTGTTTGTTTTTTTAATTAGGACATAAATTGAGGGCCATTAATGATGTCAATTGTAATTTTTAACCTTACTGGGACAAGAAGGGGTTAAGTATCTCCCTAATTTCTAGAAACATAAACAGCAAGGAAATCAGACATTTAAACAAACAAGAGCTTTTAACAGAAGGTCTGCAGATGTTGCCTGCTTCTCTCCATCACTGTGGATCTGTGGCCTGTCTCTTGGAAGGAACAGGAAGCCTTGGGGCATCTTACTCAAGAACAGTAGATAAAAGTCACGGTCTGGCTATCCCATCTGCTTCCCTGAAGAAGGAAATATTATAAAATAGTAATGTCAGGGCCGCAGGCAATGCAGTTTCCCAAGGATCTCTGAGTTAACTCAACCAGCATGTCCTCTTACATGTAAACTTGGAATCCTGACGGGGGTGGGGCAGACAGCCGAACACACCGACTCCATTGGCATGCAGTGCAAATAAAAAGGTGCCATCTGTTCCATTGCTGAAAAAAATGATGATGCAGAGATGTGACTTTTTTAATGTTCCAGCTGGGTGTAATTGAATTGCCTCTTTAAAATAAAAAATATATTTATTTGATATACATCCTTTCTTATAATCGTCTCCATCCATCCTTCGTTTTTTCTGTAGGATTTATTTCATGAGAAGTATGACATGAGATACTAAAAGCTAAGAATGAAGGTCTTTGGGGGATGACTGTGGTGTTTTTGTTTCTTTGGCTGACTTGTTTTTCATTTTCTTGTCATTTCAAAAATACTTTCCATATGCAATATTTCCTCTTACCTCCCCCCTGAAAAAAAAAAAAAAAAGCCCTAACTGGGTAACTGGACAGACAGGCGGAAGGAAAATATCAGTCTGTTATCTACACACAGGAGGGAAACAGAACATGAATTTGCCAGAATACCCAGTTGCCCACATTGCCAAACCAAGAAAACCTGCAATTAATTTCCTTTCCTAAAAGTCATGTTGGTTTTAAAGAACATTCTGAGGATAATAATAAGGGAAGTTAGAAGCACAGCTTGAATTCAGAGTGACTTGTCTTGAAGCATTAAAAGCATCAGAGGGAGCAGAAGTATATGGAGGGGACTCTAACATGCCTCTCTCCAGGTACAATTATAGATTTGAAATCTGTTGTTACTTTACCATGGCAACCTTCATACTTAATTTCCCAAACGTTGCACTTTTGTCATCTTATTCCTTTGAGTGAGCCCTTCAACTACTGCTTTCCCCGAATCCATGTCATGTCATTGCCTTCAATACCTAACATTCCTCCAAGCACATGCTATGTGCTCACTTGCCCAGACCAAGAGAAATAGCAAAAACAAGGAAGAATTTGGCCATGCTCTCAGCAAAAGCACTTAGATGTATTCTTTCTGGATGATGGACATCAGCCGTTGAATATTACTCCAGTCAGTGCCAACTTCAAAAGCAGAAACTTGGCTTCTTGTTATATTCAATTCCATTTTAATAAAGTTATTACGAATCTACTGTGTGTTGGGAGCCTCAGGAAATACAAGATTAGAATAAACCACATTGTCTAATGTCAAGAAGGTTACAATGTAGAGGGAGAATGAGATACAGATAACCAGGGAGCAGTTCTCAATGTGTGGTCCACAGACCGGCAGCATCACCTAGGACTTTGTTAGAAACGCACATTCTCAGACTCCACCCCAGACCTTCTGAATCAGGATCTCTGGGAGTCAGGCCCAGAAATCTGTATTTTCACAGTTCTTCCAGATGATCATGGTGCTCTCTAATCTTTGAGAACCACTGCTATAAAGCAATAGAGCACAAGCACCAAAGAGAGAGATACAAGTGCTTTGAGTAAAGGGAAAAATCACATCTATTCCGGGATTGGCTGTATTTCCATAACACTTTGAAAGTTAGCTAAGATATTGAAATGTAAGGAGCCGAATAGGTAGATGGTATTCTGAGTGATTGAAACACGAACCAAGGAACAGAATTAAGAAAGCAGAAGGGGAGTCAAAGAATCTAGATTGATTAGCATGAAAGGAGACAAAGAAGAGGATCAGAAGATAGGCTGGGGTCTCAAGCATCAGGCTGAGAGCAGTGTGCTGTCTAACTCAGTGAGCAATGGCAAACCACTCAGGTTTTTAATCAGAGGAGTAACAAGATTAGTGCAGTGCTTTTAAGAAGATTCATCTCAGGGTTTCCGTCGGGTAACTTGGAGTAGGAAGATATGTGGGAAATGGGGAAACAACTGAGTTGACAATTGCAATGGTTTGGGTAGGTGATAATAAAAGCTTCAACGGGGGAGTTTGCAGGGAAAATATAAAAATGAGGATGTTAATTGGAGAAAATTTGAAGGACTAGCTCACTGAGATGTAACAATTAATTTGATATTGGGAGGAAAAGAATGAGGAGAATCAAAACCTTGATCTACAACTAGAGATTAGTAATGTCATAAACCAAAGAAGAACACAATCAGGAAGAGGAGTTGGATATGGAAGGGATTTGTTTTGAACTAGTTGATGTTCTGTGGAATGGTCATTATGAGGTTGGGAGTGCAGGAGTAGAGTTTATTATAATAATACCTACAATAATTTGGCTAAATAGGGCTCTGGCTGGCTAGGCACAAGAACCAGGCACATGACCTATATTACATCATGTCGACCTTCCACTGACTTTTTGAGAAAGCATTATTATACCCATTTTTATTATTTAAATTATATTCTGTTACCTATAACAGAAAATCCAAAATAACAATGGCTTACACACATAAAGTTTATTCAAGCATGTAGAAGAAAGAGCCAAACAAATATGGAAGCTCCAACAAAGTTATCAGGGGGCCGAGTTTCTTCTAATGTCCTCTTCATTATCCTCTGCTGGGGAATTCCATCTTCAAGGGCACTTCATCATTCATGAATGCTGCTGAAGCTCCAGCCATCAGAGAGGTAATGACTAAAAATACAGGAATGGCTGATTGTTGAGAAAATGAGTATAAAGTATAGGAAGTTGGAAGAAAGATTCTTTAGAGAATGACCACAAGGAAGGGCTGGGAGAATGCACAGGAAAGAGAAACACCATGTCAACAAAAGACAAGGATACACAAGGTTTCCATATGGAAGGAGACGTGGGTGGTTGGTGTCCAATGGTGCCTTCCATCAGGACTGAAAAATACCTATTGGACTGAAGAAGCTGAGGGCCCTTTGTGACCTTCTAAAGAACAGCATCATTCATGTGTTATACAGCAGCAGATCTTAGAATTAAGGTAATATTAGGTGGTGAAGTAGTAGAGCAAAACTTTCTCTTCCAAAGTTTGATGATTCGGGAAAAGAGCGGCATCATGGTAGTGACTGAGTTGGGCAGTGTTGAAGTAATGTTTTCATACATTAGAAGACCTGAACATAATTTCCCTTTATGATGTCAGGTCTCTGGGAGACTAGATTTAATTTGCTCGAATGTGTGGGTTGAAACAATGAAGTACTTCTTCCATGATCAGCATCTCCAATCTGATTCTTCCCAGGGTAAGTGAAGCAAGTGTTGGTTGATATTATATCATAATAAAGGGCTGACATTACATTTTTTAAAGGTTGTCTGGGATAATCTTAATTAACTTATTTTAGTTTCTCCCTCCAAAAGCTGGAAGGAAGTTCACCGAGCTCTGGCTTGGGTTCTTGAAGAAAAATTAAATTGCAAAAGTGAGGATGTTTCATTAGCCTTCTGCACTCCCCCAAAGGCTCTCTGGGTGATTTGCACGGCTGTAGAATATGGAATGGCAGGGCTATGGCTCCATTTCAGCAAAAATATATATCACATTACAACATATTGTTTTTGCAGCTGACTGAAGCTTTCATGGAGGGGGTATTTCATTCTGCAACTGCAAATAAAGAGAGAAGTTGCTGGCAGGGTGCTGTGTAGTGTTTCCATCATTTCTTTATGAAGCCATTTTCCTCTCTCAAGGAGTGGATTCCCAAAAGACATTTTCCCCCAGCAAATGTCTGGTGTTTCTGCAATGCTCAGTATGCATGACTTGCTTTGAAGGCTGTTAAAAAGCAAGACAGATAGTTGGACCAGTTCTCCTGGTACCCTTCAGTCCTTCCTCCCTAACTCCCTATGCCCCCTCCCATATCCCCCTAAACCCTTGTACAACAAAATTATGAAAGAATGACAGAGACTAAAACCACAACATACTTTGCAATTCTAATTTTCTAACCTGAAGCTAGTGAGCCATAAAACCCTACAAGCTAAAAGCTGCCTGAGAAGAATCCAGATCTTCTGGCTTTAAAATACTTTACACATATTTTATCATTTTAGCTATTTTGAGGTAGATTTTTCATGCACATGCATGCTTGCTGAAATTAAGTGTTTCATTTTTATCCTTTTCTCTCTCTGGAGAGATAGCAAAATTGAAAGGGGCACTGGCTTTCTATATGTTAAAGAATAAATTTGAGGGCCCAGGGTAGGTATTAAGTTACCTGTGTAATTTCTATCTAAACTGACCAGGCCTGGTCTTACTTTGGAAAGTAGGTGCATGTAGGAAATGGAGTTGTCCCATTTGCTCCTACCTGTTAGTATACTAGTGTTATCAGAGGTCTGTCCTAGTTTGCATCCCTGAGAAACAAACTCTGAGAAGAGGTTTTGAGGGAAAGTAGTTTATCTGGGAGGTGATTACAGGAAACACTGGTAGAAGGATGGGGGAGTAAGGAGGTGACAGAAGACATTCAATAAAGGGTGTCTTAATGAGACGTTGCCGCTGTGAGCAGTTGGTGCTTGATCCTGCCAGGGACCTCTGGGAGACACTGGAACATGCACAGAAATGTCCAACCTGAGCAGTGGGAAAGTTTAGGCATTTATCAACCAACTCCCATCAGTCACTGATTGGCAATCCTGGCCAGAGATGTCAATTCTTCCCAGTTTCATCTGTAGATGTAATGTAATCCCCATCAAAATCCCAGCAACTACTTTGTGTATCAAGAAACTGATTCTAACATGTATATTGAAAAGGGACTCACACAATATAGTCAAATATCTGTCACAGGAAGTCAAAATTATCTTTGACAAAGTCCCAAAAGCAATTCAAGGAAGAAAGAACAATATTTTCAATAAGTGATATTGGAACATAAATATAGACCTTACACTTTCCACAAAAATTAACTCAAAGTGAATCAGATACCTAAATATAAAGTGTAAAACTATAAAACTTCTAGAAGAAAATGTAGCACAAAATCTGTATGACCTTGGGTTGAGAGAGTGTTTTCAGATGCAATATCAAAAGCACAATATATGAAAGGAGAAATTGATATGTTAGATTTTATTAAAATTTAAAACTTCTGTTTTGCAAAAGACACTGTTAAAAAGAAGAAAGGCAGAATGGAAGAAAATAATTGCAAAATATGTATTTGATGAAGGACTTGTATTCAATATACACAAAGAATTCCAAAACACTTATTAATAAGAAAAATCCAATTAAAAATATAAAGATGGTCAAATTAGACAAAAGCAGCAGGTAGAATACGATCCTGATTTTGTAAGTAATAATCCTAATGAATAAATTTAAAAAATTGTTTTCAGTATCTAAGTTCTTTATGTTCTTTTCTCAAAAGGGAGTTGTGAACTGTAAACATTTCCCTTCCTACCTCTTTTTTTTTAAAAAACTTGAGTGAAAGAGCCTATACAATGGGAGGACTAATTGCAGGAGAGAGAAAGAGTGACAGGCAGATAAAGGAGAATCCTGTCAAGGGCAGCAGGGTGCACAGTGAGCTGAAGGACCCAAGCCCCATGCCTCACAGTACCTTTAAGTGGTGGCAAGACCTCAGAAGAAAACTCACACTAGCACTGAGCCTCCCATTGGAGCAAGACTCTCTGTGTTCCTCTGGGCCCTGAAGCTGCACAGTTCCTAGCCTTCTGAACTGCATTAGACAGTGGTGAACGCTACCATGCTGGGTTGAAGATCAAAGCACCGCCCCCACTTTCCCAGTAGTACATAAATCTCCCATTTTTCTCTTTGACCCCAAGGAAGATAAGGAGCCTTAATACTAACAAGGATCTCCTGACAACCTTGCAGGATGAAGGTCACAGATACACTTAACTTTATTTGGAAAAAATAAAAATACAACTGAGTTTCTGTGTGTGGAGTTATATAAGTGCTTGATAAATATGAATGGGAAAATAATTGTAAGGGTATATATCAAAATGATTATAGATGTTAACTCTGGGTAAGGATTATAAGTGATCCTTCCTTTCTTTTTATTTACCTGTGCTCTTTGATTTCCATACAACGAGAATGTATTCCTAGGGTAAAATGGGGAAGGACAATCTGAGTGATGTGGTATATAAGTGCTAAGGTTTAGACCTTCATTGACCTGGCTTTGAATGACCAACTCTTCTACTTAGTAGCTAGGAGAATCTGAGAAAGTCATTTTCGTTTTTAAGCTTCGTGTCCTCATCTGTAAATGCCAATGATGTCAACCTTGTAGAGTTATCATAGAGATTATAATTAATCTACAGAGAGTCCAGAATACTTTCCCACTAATTGCACACATACATACTTATGATAATTGTACACCTCAGACTGGTGAACTTTATAGTATGTAAATTATATCTCAGTAAATTTGTCAAAAAAAAACCTCACAGAAAAATATTTATGATGCTTCTGTATGAATATTTAGATAGCTATGAGAATAGCTAACCTGAAGGGTATTTATAAGATTGGTATAGGTCCATAATTTATATGTTTTAATTAAAGACAAAAAAAATCATTGCTTTCATCAAACTTGCTGTACAATACCAACTCTGAAACCCCAAGAAGGTCTGCATTCTAGCAAATCTTTCTTCTAAGCATGATGTAAAGAAATCCATAGTACAGGTTATCAGTTAAAGGTGATGGCTGTGGTTCCTTGGATTGCTCAGTGGTCACTTAACCCCTGACCACCTGACATTCTTCTTCTGCTGAAATGAAAAGAGTAGTTCTTGTTAAGGGATGAATTATGTCCCTCCAAAATTCGTATGTTGAAATCTTAATCCCCAGTACCTCGAAATTTGATTCTGTTTGAAGATAGGGTATTTTAAAATGAAATTAATTTTAAATGAGGTCATTAATGTAGGCCCTAATCCAGTGTGACTGGTGTCTTTATAAGAAGAGGAGACTGGGACACAGATACACACAGAGGGAAGACCTTGTGAAGATGGAGGGAGAAGATGGTCATCTGCAAGCCAAGGAGAGAAGCCTCAGAAGAAACCAATTCTGGCAACACTTGGCCTTGGACTTGTAGCCTCCAGAATTGTGAATGAATAAATCTTTATTGTTCAAACCATCTGGTATGGGATATTTCATTTTGGCAACCCTAGAAAACTAATACAGTCCTTTTGCCTGCCCAAATTTTCAGTGTCAGGAAGAACCCAGTTAACATTTAGAAAAAGCTTAGAATTCCTAAGCTTTATAAGTGTTATTATCATTTTTTATAAATATCACTATCATTTATTATGTACCGACTTAAAATTATCATGTGACAGCTGTTTATATTCCAAGGTATATAGCAAAGATATCTAATCTTTAATTTGAAAATAAAGTGTGGCATGAAGGAACATATCAAATTACAAGTTATTGTGGTAACTCTCCCCATTTGCTTCAAAGGATATAGCGTTTGCTTGGTTTGTTTACCTGGACATTGTGGTGAAAGGCACAATAGGAAGAGAGAAAACTTGAAGGAAATGAGAAGATGAAATTACTTTTTATGAAAACAAAAGGAGAAATGACAAGGAGATGAGCTAGCACAACTAAAGACTTTTGGAACATACATGGGCGAGGAGAGATGAAGGAACAGCCATGAGGAGTGGAACTTTGAGGTGGGGGGAGAGTGAGTAAGAAGGGTTGTTAGGGAGGCTTGCTGGAGAGAATGCAGTGTAGCGTCTCCTAATTCTTCCATGAGAAATTGTCATAAGACTTTCACATTATTCTCCAAAGCTTTTGATGCAAGATTCAAAGATTCACGGTGCTTTTCCTTACATTCCAAAACATTGAAAGGTTGTGAAATCAAAACAGTAAAGTTTAAAGGCCAGCTTACTCAGCTAGAGTTTCTCATAATATTTTCCACAATGTGAAACACCGAGGAATATGTTGTTATGATAATGATTAAGCAAAGGATATTTCAAAGTTCACTTTTCCTTCCATTTGATTTCTCCAGCTTTCAAGTATCTGCTACCCAGTCCATCTGTTGTCCTATTTTGATTGTTTTTGACAAACAGATGCAGGAGGAGAACACTATTGCCTTTTCTGTTTACATAATCCTACAGATACAAACATAATGTTAGTCAGGTTTTCTTTTGTGAAGAAAAATTGTGAAGGGCTGAAACCCATCCCCAAAATTCCTGGATGTTTTCAATGGAGAACTCAAGGAAGATTAATAAAAAATGGCCATGTTTAGTCTAACAGATTGCTTATTCTTATGCTTGCCCTTAAAACGGTCAACTGACCTGACTGATGGGTCGCTACTCACAGTACCAGACCCGTTGTTCAAACTAAAGCTATTGATATTACTGTTTCTACTTTATTCCAGTAACCAAAAGCTATAATCATGCTTGGTCTCTGAGTCGATCTCCAGGGAGAAGGTCACAGAAATGTAACCTTAACAAAGTAGGCTAAATACCAAGAAGACCACACCTTGAGTGCTTATGAGATAAGAGATCGAAAAAGTGACAACCAATGGCATCTACACAATTGGTCACCTGGAGGCATCAGGATGCCATTCCAAGTCTTCTGATGAGAAAATGATTCTGTTGATTGTTATCGATGCTTTATTGTTTGAGTTATGGCTATATAACCACCCTGCCACATCCCCAAGGGGGGTTCACAGTTTTGAAGGCACCAGCCTGCTGTGGGTCCCCTTTGCCCAGCAAAGCAATAAAGCTGCCTCTTTTCTTCTAAGCTCCAAGACCCGGTCTCTGAGTTATTTGGCTCCTCAGGGACGAGGGGCCCATCTTTGGGCAACAAAACTATGTATTGTCTAGCATACCCCATCAAATTATCTGTTTCTATGGGGCCTTTGCACTTTTCATTGTATTAGTGTTTTTCACAAATCTTTTAAGTGTTACTGAATACAAGTTCATGTGCCTGATGCAGAGTGAGGCCAAGCAAACCAAAATGTCAGAGGTTGGAGCAGAGAAAGTTTTATTGCAGGGCCAAGCAAGGAAAATGGGTGGTTCACACTCAAAAAACCCAAATTCCCTGATGGTTTTAGAGAGAAGTTTTTATAGGCAAAGTTTGGGGTGAGGGCCACAGGGAGGGGTGACTTTCTTTTGATAGGTTGGTGTTGAGGTAACTGGGCAGTGTTCCAGGACTCTTGTGTTCAGCCTGAGGTTACCACCTTCCAATTATGTAAGTGCCTTTGTTCTCATAGAAGAACTCAAAAATATTGTTATGTATATTCCTTGAGGAAGAACCAGGGTCCTGCCCTATTATTGCACTATTATTTCTTGACTCCTGCTCCTTTGTATCTGCATTCCCTCACTTTATTGATTAGCAACTATTTGAATCTGCCCTCTGGAACTCAGGGAAGGTCTAGGAGGCTGAATGAAGCCTATTTTCCTTCTACCCTACAAACAAGTATTGGGGGACACAGAAAGTATTTGTAAGTGGGAGGGCCCCACAGGGTCCTCCTTGGTTTCATAAGTTGTAGATAACTGAAAGAGCTGCATATAATCTTATTCATAAATATGTAAATAAATTTGAATAAGCCTCAATCAATTTCCCTCCTTCTCTGTGGAAGAAGCCATTTTGGCCCCAATTAAGCAAATACAAATTCATTGCAACATTCCTGATAGCCTACATATGTGTATTCTCTTTGGAGTCTCCTTTGAACTGGTTGTAACATCTTACTGGCTCCTTCATTAATTAATAAGTTAAATAAAATCTTTCACATGTGCCCATTTTATATATGTATGAGGGTTTATTTTTTTCTGAAAGAAAAAAAATCCTTTAATACTGTCATAAATTGACTATCTCTCAGCTTCTAGGAGCCCAGCTGAATATTAGTCTTACCTGAAGGTTCAACTGGACACAATAAAGTGAACTACTCTTTTGGAGTGAGGAATAGCAGGGGATGGCTGGGGAACAGCATAGCTGAACTGACCTCTCTGCACCTCAGTCAAGAGTCTCGGCTGTGTCAATCTCCAATGAACCCAGGAGAAGCAAGTTGTGATCTGCATGACATTTTTATCTCTGACATTCAGTTTGACTTTCAAGTCAAATCAAAGAGTAGGAAAAAAACACATGAGTCCAAAATGAATCAGAATATTTTTCAGTTCAGCACTACACCATCTAGTCTAATGTGAAAGAAAATCCATTTCATTTTGCCACTGCCTGCTGATTGGCATGAACTCAGCTGTCTTTCAAAGGTTCAGTCTCTCCTGAAAGGAAGTACAGTCATTGCTGTGAGCCAAAGGGGGACCTGGAGTTGGAATGTTCAAATTCCCCTGAGGGTTGTTTTTTGGGGAAAATATGTTTAATGAATGGCTTTTAGCATACACTGAAAAGCTATTTTCATTGTTTCATTCTCATGTATGGAAGTAAAGTTAACATCAGAGAAGTGTGCTGACTACTTCTAATGGGTAAAATACCTGTAATCTTGAGATAAATGTTGCCAGAAAATAAAAAATAATGTGAGAGTTTTGTCCTGTGCACATTATCCAATTAGAATTAAAAACACATGCCATGTGCTTTTGTAGGAGACGAAAAAAATATTTTCCTTCTACCCTTCTAGGTTCTCCATGGGGCTCCTGGAACAAAAGACAGATTAACAAGAGAAAAATAAAAAGAAGTTTATCAATATATCTCAGATATACATGGGAGAAACTCACAGGTGAGTAACTCAAAGAGGTGGCTAGAACTTTGGCCTAAAGGCCATCTTCAGCTAAAACAAAGGAAGAAGGTGGGGGAGGGAGGTAAGTTTTGGGAAGGTGACCAGGAAAAGTATTCAAAGAAGGGTAAGGTTTGTTATGCAAATTATTTGATGTTGTAAAAATGCTTTATCAAAAAAAAAAAAAAAAAGCTGTTTTGCATACCCTGTCAAAGGTGCCCAATTTTGTAACCCACCTCTTTTCTGGAAGTGTATATAAGCAACATATACACAGGAATCACAGCTAAATGGTACTGGGTAATTTTGACCTGATACTTTTTTTTTAATCTGTCTTTTCCAAGTTATCCACAATTAGCATATAAAATAAATATCATTGAAAAATTGTTTCTTAAATAAGAATAGGCCCTCTCTTTTCTTCAGTTTCACTGATACAGGAAATTCTGAGGTTGTTTCAGCAAGGAAACATCAAAGAATTAAAATATTTAATATTATATTCATAATCATAGTGAACTATATTAAAAAATCTGTGGTTTTAAGACATGTGAGTAAATTGTTTTGAGGTTGACATTTGTAAAAACCTACAGAGACTTGGGTACTTTCAAAGACTACGCTGGAACTCAATCTACTAAAGTTTTTATGTTGCACACTTTAAATTGTTCATTTCCTGACATTACCAAACATGATAAATTAAAAATTATGTCTCAATAGCCAACTACAGGTTTTCTAAATTAACTAGTGCCTGTAGCTACAGAAACAATAAAAAGATTGTGGTTTCCAGGGGTTTGTGGAGAGGGAGGGAGGGAGGAATGAATAGATGGAGCTCAAGGGGTTTTTAGTGCAATGAAATTTTTCTGTATAATACTCTAGAGGTGGCTACATGTCATTACCCATTGGTCAAAACCCATAGAATGTACAACATCAAGAGTGAACCCTAATGTAAACTATGGACTTTGGTTGATAATAATGTGCCAATGTTGGTTCATTGATTGTACCAAATATGCCACACTGATGAGGGAGGTTAGGGTAGGGGAGTATATATGTGTGGTTTGGGAGGGCTATGTGCAAACTCTCTGTATTTTCTGCTCAATTCTGTTGTGAACATGATACTGCTATAAAAGAATAAAGTCTATTTAAGGAAACAAACAAACAAGTGCCTGTATCTGCAGTAAAAATCATTTTAAGCACTTTGAAAATTTTGCAGGTGCTACAGATATTCTTGAAGTTTCAAGAAGTCAAAAATATTACACAAAAATATCTCAGTAAACACTTTCTGATTCTGCTGGGGAAACTCTGAAAGCCAGTGTGGAATACATCAGGGTTAGCTTAACTGAAGATTAAAAGAACTGGAAAATGTATCTACCAAATTGCAGAAAGGGTTCCAGAGGACAGTGAAAGCCTTGGGGGAAAGAAATGCAGAGGCCAGCTGTTCAAAGTTGGGCCAGTGTGCATCAAACTATTAAGAGGAGTAGGGGGATACAGGTAAGACACGGGCAGCATCTGAGCTTCAATACCTAGAAGTACAGCATTCAATAATTGAGGAAAGCTAACATCAAAATGGATGAGTTTTTCTGAGAACACAATTTAGACTGAGCACAATATAAAATCAGAGATTTTCTCCAAAGCTCCCTTGTCTTGTTTCTCTATTTTCTTTGTTCTTTCCCTGCAGGCTGGCCCAGTGGGAGGCCCCTCTGCCAATGGGTGTATAAATGCCCAAGTTCTTTCCACTAGACCAGGCTGTGCAATTCTCTGATACTCAGTCTTGTCTTGATTATGCCTGGAGCCTTTTGTTAGAATAGTTTGCACAGTCTTGCCTCATTCAGAGAGCATTGGGTGTAGAGTTGAGATTGGCTTCCATTCCAGGCTTGGCCCTCCTGTTTTTCTTTGTAATTTGTCCCTGCTGTTTTTAAAGAGATTTGCATTGATTTTGTGATGTGCTGGTGGATGCCTAGAGGAACTTAAATGGAAAGGGACTGTGAACAATTTGGTAATGTGGGAAATGAAACAGAGGCAAAATGTAAAACATTTAGCACACAACATGGTGAGGACACTTACCAATCACCATGGACTCTTTACTAGGTGTTAGTTCTCCACTGGGGCCAGAGTTAACCCTTTGGTAGCTGCCTGATGTTGGCTGGGGCTTCAAGGGAGAAGAGTCTGGGATGACTGGGACACCATGAGGACTATCTAAGGGGCTCATAGCCATGGCTGATTATCCACTGACACTTAAATGTCATTATATTTGAACAAACTGGTTGGAACTCAGCCCTAAGTATAACTTAGATAAAACTTGGTCACATGTCTTAAAACCACAGATTTTTAGTATAGTTCACTATTATGAATACAACAGTAAATATTTTAATTCTTTGATGTTGTAAAAATGTTTTATCAAAAAAAGAAACTATCTTCTCCACTCTCATTTTTGTAGGTTGTAACATTTCTGTACTGTCCATGGTCACGTCACGGGAGCCCATCACCTTCAGCAAGTGTACTCTTTCAGTGCTTCTTGCCACCTGCTTTTCTCTGGGTCCTTTTACAAATCTTTTGCTTTTTCCCTTCCCTTTCTTCTTTCAGCTGTTGCTTCTCTCTGTTTATTTATTTTACAGTCTATGGATCATATTCACCTCCTACTTTCACAGAAGATGGAATCTACTAGAGGAAGTAGAGGGGGAGCACTTTTTTATTCTCCTCGAAAATATTGTATATTTTTCAGATATTGAGGAAGAAGGAGGCTTGCTTATGCAGACTTGCTCATAGTGGAAGTCCCTGGGTCTGTGTCTTGCTGTTGTTGTTTTGTTTTCTGAACATGTGACACTTACCCATCAACGGTTAGGATTAAGCCTTGAAGAAACACAAAAGGAATGACTCTAACCACAGGAATTGTTGGTGTTTTAACAAAACAATGAAGGAGTCAGTGGAGGGGTAACCTTTTCCAGCACCTCTCAAGGTACAAAAGTAGATGGCTCACTCCTCTAGCTATATAATTTTCTGGGCCAATTTCTAACCATTCCTTACTTGGTAATAACCATTTTCCTTTCAGTTCAGTTTTACAAGTCTAATTTCACAGAATTATAGACTATTATCAGTAAGAGTGATGCTAAACTTTATATTCCTGAAGAAATTTCAGCTGTCAGTACTTTTTCTTGGAAGAGAAATGTCATTTGCTTATTCTTAAAGGATTTTAGAAATTTGGACATATTCATAACTCTCAAGGCAAAGATGACAGTGAACATTTCCATTTGGATTACTTCAGGAAAGTTAAGATTGGAAAGAATAGTTTGCCTATAAAGTTAGGGAACTAGGAAGAACACAACCTATGGCTTAAGTTACCATTACTGCTTAATTATTCTACCATCCTGAAATACTTGCCCAATTCTGGTGACATTGTAACAAGTGTCTGATGGCAGTTCACTAGTAAGAAAATTCAGGTCACTATCTGCTTCAGAACGGAGAGTCTGACTTCCAGCAAAGTCTTAGCTATCAACTTTGCCAAATGCTGTAGAATACTCCAAAAGGAAAGTCTTTGCATGTCTTGATATTCCCCTGGGCATCACGAGAACTTGGAGGGGTAAGGGAAAGCAGTCTGGTGCAGTAGAACGAAAATTAGCTTTTGGAGCCAGCAGCTCAGATATTCAGATCCTAGCTCCATCACATACTGGCCTCAGGTGCCTGTCTATCTATAAGATAAAGATACCTACCTATACAAGTGGTGTGAAGGCTGCATGAAACCATGTATATAAGGCACATAGGACGTAGGAGGTAACCAGTAAGTCAGTGACTCTTCTTTGTTCTTCCCAGCACCACCCACCCTGCTCTAATTCCTCCTTTTATTTCCTTGGACTTCATGGGGAACTTTTTTGTCAGAAGCAGATACTTCTTTGCCTAGTGGAGTATGTGTAGTCTTCTAGTGATCTGGAAAGGAATGTCCTGTTTTTGTTCCTGAATATCTCTTATCTCACTAGTGATCTGCCCTGATTAAAGCATTTTTCACATTGTTTTATAGTTGCTTTTTGCATGTATCTCTTCCCTCTCGATTTCAAAATACTCAAAGGCTACTTCTTCTTCCAATCTATGGTACTTATTAGTTATCTATTGCTGCACACAAAAAAATAATTACCCCTAAATTTAACAGCTTAAAACAACAAGAACTTGGGGGAGGGTATAGCTCAGTGGTAGAGTGCTTGCTTAGCATACAGGAGGTCCTGGGTTCAATCCCCAATGACTCCGTTAAATAAATAAACCTAATTATCCACTCCATAAAAAAAGCACTTATTTCCTCAGTGTTTCTCCAGAAGTAGCTTAGCTGGGTGATTCTGGCCCCGGTCCTCGCATAAGATTGCAGTCAAGCTATTTGCTAGGGCTACAGTCATCATTTTTTTTTAATGTTTAAAAAATGTTTATGTTTTGGGCTTTGGTCAATATAATGTTTAACAGTCTCTCTTTTTTCTTTTTGAGTTTAGATTCTATATGAAATAGAAATTCCAGCATCAATTTAGTTATTAAAAAACCCTCAAATTATCCGTAAAAACATCTTATATCCTCTTCAAAAACTTAAATTCAGTTAAAGGCCTCATTAAAGTCCAGTGATGGTAGTTGGCTTGGCATCATGGCACATGTATGAAACACTGTGTACTTTGAATACAAGAATTATATTCAAATCAGCTACAAACACACGCACAGATACACACACACAGAAATCAGGGACTTAGGAAGCTGAGGGAGCAAAGATTCCCATATCACACTGACAGTAGGCTTACCCCCAATCAATGGAATGGCAGGTACCTATTTAAAAGATTGTTTGTGTGTGTGTGTGTGTGTTTGCCAAGTTAAATTCATATAAATCAAATACATTTATTTTCAACACTGTCATGGTGAAATGTAAAGAAGTTTTCTGATTCATCTGTAAGCACCGAATTATAAGTTTTGTAGGATTTGATGTCTCACCTTACTTAATGCTTTTTCTTTCCAGAATTTTAGAGCTTAGCTCTGCTTGCTGATCAATGCCAACTCAGCAGGACTCAAGTGTTCTCATATTAAAGTACTTGGAAACCAAAGTGCTTTTCCCAGAATATGATGAAATATTGTTATGTCTTATTCCAATTATATAAATAACACTTTAGCACAAAATTATTTTTGATTATTTTACACTTACGTTGATTGAGATCATTAATTTCATTAAATTTATGCAGTTGAAAGGCTATCGAGTATCACAATCACAAGTATACAAATCCAATTAGACACACACACCAGCTTTTAAACTAAACCTATCCCTCAATATTGGTTTGTTATGCTCATTGGTCTAGTAGTCAGCTGGTTCTCCCTGGCAGATAATCAACGGCGCCTGTCAAAAGTTTAAGAAACATAATATATATTTTTAAAAGCATTGTAGAAAAACAAATTTAAGGAAAATTTTCTTTTTTTTTTTTTTCCAAACTGGAACACTGTTTATAGCAGAATCAAGGTCAGCATTCCACTGCACCTGAGTGGACATTCCAATCTATCCCATCAGCTGAATGGAAGTCTAGAGGTCATAAAATCCTGAATGTCTTCCTTTCATTATCATTGTTAAAAAATAGTATCTCTTAACTGAAAATCTAACACTTGCATTCTCCATGGAGAGCAAGTTCTTCCCAAGTTGTTATGCAATCTCCATTCTCTGAGTGATGTCTATGCCACTAACTGAGTTTAATAATCGGTTCTAATATATTAATAGGGACACGACCACATCTTGGTTAAGGATAAAGGACTTTTGTTTTGTTAAAAGATTTTATTATTTGTTTGTTTGTTTGTGTTTGGGAGGGCAGAGGTAATTAGGTTTATTTATTTACTTATTTATTTTAATGGAGGTACTGGGGATTGAACCCAGGACTTCGTGCATGCCAAGCATGCACCCTACCACCTTTGTTTTGGTTTGGTTTGGGTTCGTTTTTCTTTTTAAGGGTAAAGGAGTTTTAAATAAACTGAGAGGGGCTTTGAGGTGGCAGAATAGAAGGGCGCAGAGCTCACCCTCTCCCACGAATACCTCAAAAATACATCTACACGTAGAACAATTCTCACGGAATACCTACAGGACTTTGGCAGAAGCTCTTGTACAATTGGAAACACAAGGAAAACCTTGACGAAAGCAGACAAACAACAAAGTCCTACTGTAGAGCACAGGGAACTATATTCAATACCTTGTAATAGCCTATAATGAAAAAGAATATGAAAGGGAATATATATATATATATATATATATATATATATATATATATATATATAACTGAATCACTATGCTGTACACCAGAAATTAGCACAACATTGTAAACTGACTATACTTCAATTAAAAAAAAAAGAAAGAAACTGGCTTCTCTGACCAGAAAGAATATTGCTAGAATGTGAGTGCCATGGCTGGAGGGGCCTCTCTGTGCTGCTCACTGACACTTCCCCAGAGAAATGCCTGGCACATAGTACATGCTCAGTAAAGATTTGCTGAATGGTTTTATGGTTGAAGCCATCTTTTAGGTCCCATTAACTTTTGTCATATGTTTTATTTTATTCTAACATCTCTGTATTAGTTTCCTTAGGGCTGCCATAACAAATTACCACAAATTTAGTGGCTTAAAACAAGAGAAATATATTCTCTCATAGTTCTGGAAGCCAGAAGTCTGAAATCAAGCTGTTGGCAGGGTCACACTTTCTCCAAAGGCTCTAGAGGGAAGTCCCCTTCTTGCCTCTTCCAGGGTCTGACGGCTCCAAGACTTCCTTGGTTTGTGGCTGTGTAACTCCAGTCTCTGCCTCTAAGTTCACAGGGAACCTTCCCCTCTGTGTCTGTTTCTTCTTCTTTTCCTGTAGGGACATTTGTCATTGGATTTAGGGCCCATCTTGTTAATCCAGGATGATCTCATCTTGAGATCCTTTATTGAATTGTACCTACAAAGACTCTTTTTTCCAAATACATTCACAGGTACCCTGGGTTAGAAGGTGAACATGTTTTGGGTGGCCCAACTTGACCCACTGCAAACTCTGGTCATCAATTTTAAAATTCTATTCATTCAACACACATTTTGTTAAGTGTCTATTATGTGTCAGATACCAAAGGAAGTGAGAATGCCAACATTAATAAGATACGGCCACTGGCCTTCTTCAGCCAGTTAATAAGTTTTCAAAGATTTTTATTCTAAACCTAAGGGATTTGAAATTTTATTTAAAATAGAACACAATTTAAATTCCCATAAGAATGTCTTATCTACTCTGAAATCTCTTCACATTAATATTTCCATAGGTTCTAATGAATACTCTTCGTTGCTGTTAATTTTTCAATTGCCATACTGTTTATTATTTCAGATGTTATTAGTTCACTGCAATCTCTTTTTTAAAATTTCATGATGTGAGACACTTTTAATTAGTTTCAACATAGTTTGTTTCATCACAAATCAGTTTGTGCAGGAGCATTAAACTCGGTGAGAGCCCGTTTCCCTCTGTGCTTTGTGTTATTAAGCTATCATCAATATTTCTCTGGCTGAAGTTAATAGTATTTGGTCTTCATCTGGTTTCTTTGTAAAGCAGAGCCTGCAAGCCTGTAGATAGTATATTTGTGAAATAATCTCGGGGAGCAGGAACATGGGGTGGGGGAAGGACATCAGGGCAAGAGAGAGAAAGAAAACAGGTATGTGTTGTTAGGTAAGACACCACTATGTGACAACTGATGTTTGACCCCATAAGACATTTTGAAGAATTTTAAAAAACATATCTCAATGGAATAGAGAAACGTTTACCCACCCATCGGTTTCCATTCTTCACTGGTTAAGAGTCCACATCCCCTCTCATCTGGGTGTGTAGATGCTGACCTATTCCCAAAGGTATTTGCATAAAAGGGGATTGTCTGATCTGAATTGAGATATATGCTGCCCAACGTTTGTCAAGGCACATCCTGAACTGGTCATTGTGGCAATACATGAAGTAAATAGCCACATTTACTTCATGAGTTTACTGTGAAGATGAGATGAGATAATATACAGAAAGTGCTTAGCCCAGGACATGTTCATTCTGACACTAAGTTTCTGACACCAACTGGGTGTCCAACGATTCAATTCAACTTTGACACTAATTATCTGAAGTTATCACAGACCTCACAGGATTGATGGCACCAGAAGGTCTGGGGGCCATGTGCTCATGGTTATGAAGTAGTTAATTTCTTCCAGTTGGTGCTGGTTTTAGCAAAGAGGAGATCTTGAGGTTTTAAGGTTGCAGCTGCCATCTGCCAGTAGATACTGCTTTAAGAATGGCTGGTGGCATCCTGAGTATGACACAGTTCAGAAAATTCAAGCTCTCAACAAAACAGGAGCATGTCCCCAAGCATCACCAAATGTGAACCACAGCTCCAGACATTTCTCAGCTTCAAACAGCCTCAGGGGTGTGGGGCAGCTGCACCCGTCAGGGAGAATCCCTCCTGTTCCTGGAGTGACCTGAGCTCCAGCAGCTGCTGGGGACCCTGGGAAGGGGCTGCCCCCAGCCAAGGTCAGCCTGCCATGGGCACAGACTTAATGGCTAGTCCCATGAATCTGGCCCTCCCTGCACTTCAGATACCAGCTGCAAGTCCTGGGGGTCCCCAAGCCACCCGCACTTCTGCCTGATAAGCTACATAGCTGCTCAAGTTTAAAATTTCACTAAAACAATTCATAGAACTCAGCAAAACACTATACTTATGATTATCATTGTATTAGAAAGTGAAGAGACACATAGGATGCAAGGTTGGGAAGGGTCCTGAGCACAGGAGCTTCTGTCCCTGTGGAGTTAGGGTCCACCAGGTTCTACCAGGGTCCACCACTCCACCAGTATATCATGCTTACCAACCACAAAGCTTCACTGTTGAGTGTTTTGGGCTTTTTTATTTTGTTTTGTTTTCTTTCTTTTTCTTTTTTTTCAATTCAAATATAGTCAGTTACAATATGTCAATCTCATGTACAGCATAATGCCCCAGTCATGCATATATATACATATCTTCATTTTCATATTCTTTTTCATTAAAGGTTATTACAAGATATTGAATATAGTTCTCTGTGCTATACAGAAGAAATTTGAGGTTTTTTAATCTATGTTTGTATTTAGTGGTTAACACTTGAAAATCTCAAACTCCCAAATTTATCCCTTCCTACCCTCTTTCCCTGGTAACCATAAGATTGTTTACTATGTCTGTGAGTCTTTTTCTGTTTTGTAGATGAGTTCATCAATGTTCTTTTTTTTTTTTTCTAGATTCCACATATGAGTGATATTATATGTTATTTTTTTTTCTCTTTCTGGCTTACTTCACTTAGAATGATGATCTCCAGTTCCATCCA
Source organism: Camelus dromedarius (assembly GCF_036321535.1). Lineage (NCBI taxonomy): Eukaryota > Metazoa > Chordata > Mammalia > Artiodactyla > Camelidae > Camelus > Camelus dromedarius. The sequence continues at coordinate 29,326,330 of NC_087453.1, forward strand.
TGTTGTCAATGGCATTATTTTATTCTCTTTTATGGTTGAGTAGTATTCCATTGTATAAATATGCCACAACTTCTTTATCCAGTCATCTGTCAATGGACATTTAGGTTGCTTCCATATCTTGGCTATTGTATATAGTGTTATGAACATTGGGGTGCTTGTATGTTTTTGAATTAGAGTTCCCTCTGAGTATATGTCCAGGAGTGGGATTGCTGGATCATATGGTAGGCCTATTTTTAGTTTTTTGAGGACTCTCCACACTGTTTTCCATAATGGCTGCACCAAACTACATTCCCACTGAGTTTTTCACTTGAGGTTTCATGGTGTAGGCCCGCGTGATTGACTCCTTAGCCACATGCTTGAACTCAATCCCTGGCTCCTCTCCCCTCCTCAGTTGTTGGGAGACAGGGCTGAAAGTTTCAACCTCCCAGTCAGATGGTCAGTTTTTCTGATCACCAGCCCCCATCCTGAAGCTATCTAAGGACCCCACCTTAAATCATCTCATTAGCACAAACTCAGGTATGGTGGAAAGGGGCTTATTAAGAGTAGCAAAATATACTCCTATCACTGATGAAATTCTAAAGGTTTTCGAAACTCTGTGCCAAGAACTTGGGACAAAGATCAAATGCATTTATTTAATTATACCACAGCATGATTCATAAGAAGCCCTTGTTAAACACTGACAATAATTATTCCCAACTTGTAAAACCTTCCATCATCACCACCTCTGCCATAGCAACTTCACTCTGTTAACATTTCAATTAAAAAAGTAAATCTTACATTAAAAAATAAACATATATATATACATATATATGTGTGTGTGTATATATATATACATATATACACGCAGAGTAAAAGAGTTGGAAATGATTAAAGTACTAGCTCAATTTAATTTCCTTTGGCAAAATGTAGGAAGCATATGTTTAAAACAAAACAAACAAACAAGCAAAAAAAAAAAAAAGGCAACAATTTCTGAGAGGCCTCCTAAATGAAAGAATGGTATTACCTAGAAGTATAATCAACAGTTCTTGTTCTCCAGGAGTCAAAATTCTAGGTGGGAAGAAGTGATGTTAGCATGAAACTGAACAGTACGAAAGGAAAATTTGTGATAAAAGAGGGCAAGTAAAATGATACTGCAAAGCAGTTCTTGAGCAAATTAATAAATATATTCTACAAACAATAAAGGCCAGAGCCAGTTTATACCAATTAATGACTCCAGGTTAAGGAAGCATTTATAGGCAATTTTCAGTACCAGGACTGATAGAATTTACACCTTTCTGGGGAGGAGGGGAGAACCTAGAAAGAGGCAGAAGAGCAGGAGCAAAAACCTGGAGACAAGAAAGGTAAAATGCATCCCTCACTATTGTCAGGGTAACTAGTTCACCCTTGCTAACGTTTTAGGTTTCAAATGAGCGACACAAATCTAACAACAGCAATTTCATGTTTATAAAGGGTCTGCCCCATGTTTATTCATGGCCTTTTCACTACAAGGAGCCTGTGTGGATCTGCTGGGGAGTTTATTGTATCAAAGAAAGGAAAGGTATTGAGGTCAGTTGTGAAAATGGAATATATGAAACTAATGAATTCTGAGGAAGGTATTTGGGTCATCGAGACTTTGTGCAGAAATAAACAGCAGGAGGAGGAGAAAAGGGCTAATTATTCACATTCTTGAAGTCATGTAAGTGATTTGAGCCAAGAACACAGGTAGACTGTGACCCAGAGGGGCAGGGAATCCCACAGAGCCTGAACATATCCCCACTTGGGATTGCCTTGGTGAGGGAGGGCCTGCCTTCTCCCATCTGCTAATGAGAAAAAACATACCCAAATGAAGTAAATAGTAATTAGAGGTGGAGCTAGCCGTGGCCTCTAGGTCCATCTTGGGATTTAGGTCACAAAGGATGAATTTGAGAGGAAAACACTCTTAAGTTATTTATAAAGGGGTTAAATGGAACCTACTTGTTTGAGAGCTTCTGGGCCCAAATAACATTTCTTTCCCTGGCCTTGGTCAATGTCAGTCTATCATCAGTCAGAGGATGACGTAGCCACATGGTCTCGATTTTTTTCCTATTGGCATTGGCTATGGAAGGAACCTTAAGCTGAAAAATGACTGGCTTATTCTTCTCTCCTGAGAAGACTGGCTTAGTATCTGTGACATTGTGATTTATAATAAGAAATACATATTTGATCTTCTTTTCCCTTTCTTGACACAGAGCTCCTAAAACTCTTGGACTTTCTTAAGTGTTGAGAGCCAGAATGGTGTCTTTTGTTATGCTAATAAAGTGACATTTAGAAATGCCCTAGGTCACCTGAGAATGGGGGCTCCTTGCCTGTGAGAAGGTGGGAACTTTCAGTCCCTTGCACCCACTACCCACCACTCCTGACCTCAAGGGAGGGGAAAGGGGATGGACATTGAGTTCAATCACCAATGGCCCATGATTTAATCAACTGTGCTTATGTATAAAACCTCCATTAAAAAAAGAAGAGAAAAGAAAAAGAAAGGAGGTTCAGAGAGCTTCCAGGTTGGTGAGTATTTAGAGATTTGGGGAGAGAAGCATGCTCAGAAAGCATAGATGCTTCATGACCCTCCCCAGACAATTCAGGCTGTTGATTTGTATCATTTAAAATCCTTTGTAATAAATCAGTAATCTAATGAGTAAACTGGTTTCCTGAGTTCTGTGAGCCACTCTTGCAAAGTAATCAAACCCAAGGATTGGGTTGTGGGATATTCTGATTTACAGCCAGTTGGTCAGAAGCACAGGCTACAACCTGGAATGAGTCTGGCATCTGGAAGTGGAGGTCAGTCTTGGGAACTGAGCCTTTAACCTGTGGAATCTGATGTTGTCTCCAAGTAAATAGTGTCAGAAGTGAGTTGAAGTATAGGACACCCAACTTGGTGTGGGGAGAAAATGCACATGTTGGAACTGGGTGTAGAATTGCATGATCACAGCAAATGGAGCAGCCTGTGCCCCTTGATGTCACTTAGGAAGACAGAGCCTGCCCACAGAGAGTCCTGGGAGCAGCACAAAAGTCAATAGTAATTGTTATTAATCCATTCGACCATCACAACCCTGAGAGAGAATAGGATTTATTCCTCCTATTCCACAGATGAGAAAACTGAGCTCCAGAAAGAATGAACAACTGTAATAGTGATGTCTTTTACTAAAGAAACTAAAGCACATAGATACTCTGTCTACAAGAATCAATGCTGTGAGCTTTTCATGAGTTAATATTTTTCTGTCTAGTCCATGAATAGTGTCAATTGAAATAAAAGCACAACTTAAAAGTTGGGAGTTATGTTTTATTCAGCAGACATTTCTAAGGACTCGAGCCCAGGATGACAGCCTCCCAGATTGCTCTGAGTGACTGCTTTGAAGAGGTAGGGGAGGAGCTAGGATATATAGGAGTTTTACAACAAAGGCCAGGTAGCTGGAACATCAAAACAATACTTGTTAACTGAAGAAAACCAGATATCTCATGTTAAAGAATTTAGCACTTTTCTATGTATGGGAGGGAGCAAACATTTGGGCTCACTGAATTCATTCCTTTGACAAACACCTAGCTATCTAGGGCCAGTATCCTGTCCTTTCTTATTCTGAATCCCCTCAGAGTGCATCACTGTGAGTGGCTGCAGAGGCTGGGCTGCAGGCTTGTCTTCACTGGGGGGTTGCAGCAGCTGATGATGATTTGATGGTTTCAGCATTCTTTGTTTACTAATATGGTTTGCAGTATTTTTCATTCACAGTAGTTTCCGTGATACACTTGCTGAGTCTGTTTTCTGTCCTTTGTATATTTAGAACTTGGAGAGTGAGACCCAAATCATCTTTCACTCCCTCAAGTTAATGCTTCATTTTGCTTTGTTTGATAAATAATTCCTTTCTCATTTCTAACCTGATAAAACATAACTCTTCTTCCCAAAAAATGAGAATCAACAATAACAATTTTTATGGGCAAAGATTCTGTAAAGGGGTACATGAGGAATTTTATAACATTCTGGGAATCTGAAAAAATAAAAACAAAATCCAATATAAGATGTATTGCCATAAATCATATAGTCTTCTATTGTTGAGTGCCGTTTTAATGGAGACAGCTCTGGTACAGAAAATTTTGTAATAATAGATAGAAAGTAACCTGTAAAAATTGTATAAATTTTTAATTAAAATAAGAAATGCAAATTAAAGTAATAACACACACACAAAAAAGGAGTTACTAACAATTTAAATAGAAGACTTGCATTTGAGTCTTGACTCAATAGATTCTAATCATGAGCTGATAGATGGGACACTGGACCTTAGTTTCATCTTCAATAAAATGAGGTTAGTAATACCTCCTTGGAATATTGCTAAAATTATATCAAATACAACATCATGATTTCCATTGAGTTACAATTATCATAACCAACAACATCTCATAATAAATACCACAAGAAATTACTAGAAAGAGAAAAAGCCTTTATCTTATTAATAATGCAGTAGCCATCCTAAATATTTGATCCTCTTTTAATATTTCCATTTGATTCACTTAAAGTTATTTTTGCAATGCTAGCAATGAACTATTTAATGTTTGTTATAAAGGTTTTTGCTTTGGATTCTAACTTAGTGATTTTCATTTCATTGTAAAGTGTAGCATAAATGTTTGTATAAACTGTATATCATTTATATAGTTTTTTAAGCTTCCACTTACACAATACCAAATACACATCATCCCCTAAGAGCTACACAAGCATCCTGGACATGTTGTTTAGAATAATACAGATGCTTAAAAGGCCTCAGCAAAGTGAAATTAAGTCACTTGGCATTTGCTGTAATTTAGAAGTGTGTGTGGATGTTGAATAAAAGAGTTAAAAAGGAAAATAAGAAATCTAGCCAATAAGTCTGTAGTGGTAAAAAAAACACATTTGTCTCAACTTTATTTCAGGAATTCAGTTTTTGAATGGGAAGGTGAAGAAGAATAAAGGATTCCTTGAATGAAGATATTTATTTATATTGATGGCCACAGTCGTCTGATTTGCTTCTGTGTTTTTGATCAAGAAAACTATCTTTTGGTTGAAAATGGTGGAACCGCATTTCTAGAGCTCAAGAGGAGTGACAACTTTGTAAAGAAGGACATATCTCAGTGGTTTTCACATTCTTCAGGTGAAAAATCTGAAAATCATAATGCTTTTTTTTGAAATACTAATATTTAATTCTATCATATTTTGGTAAAGACTGACTAGATGCTCATCAACCTTGCTTCCTTTTTCTGGTCCATGTGAAAATAACACTTTCCTGCCTCCCTTGATGTTAGGTTGGAGTCATATGTCTGGGTTCTGACCAGTGGCATAGAAGTGAACGTGATCATTAGACTGACTGGCCATAAAACCAGCCACACAACCCTCTATTTTCTTTATACCTTCTATGGTCCTTTCCTGTGAGGAGCATGGATGCCTGAGTTACTGCTTGAAGGAGAGCCTCTCAGAAGGCCAGATAATCAGAAAAGAGTTCTACATTGGCTTTTGCATGAATAAGAAATATTATGCAAAGTTACTGAGATTTAAAGATAGACATCTTAAACTAAAGAGCTTTTTCACAGCAAAAGAAACAATCAACAAAATGAAAAGGCAACCTAAGGAATGGGAAAAAAATTTGCAAACTATCATCTGATTAAGGGTTAATATTCAAATATATAAGGAACTCATACAAGTCAATAGCAAAAAACATAAATAACTTAAATAATACAATTTAGTCCAGTTCAGAGGACCTGAATAGATATTTTTCATATAGACAGAGGCTAGACTAGTGGTTGCCAGAGGCTAGGGGTGGGGGAAATGGGGAGATGTTGGACAAAGAGTAAAAACTTTCAGTTGAAAGATGAATAAATACTGGGGATCTAGTAATGTGCAGCATAGTGACTAGTTAATAATACTATATTATATACTTGAAAGTTGCTAAGGGATTAAATTTTAAATGATCTTAGCACACATACATAGCAAAGTAAGTATATGAAGTCATGGAGGTGTTGACTGCTTTTACTGTGGTAATCATTTCACAATATATACAGTTATCAAATCATCACCTTGTGCATCATAAACTTCTACAATGCATATGTCAATGATATCTCTACAAAATAGATGCTGCCATTTTGACCATAGACTACCTTAGTTTATAATTAATTCAAAAAAATAATGAACAATGGATGGTCTTGAGATCCTGTGCATTGACTCAAAGCAAAAAGATTATTTTGTGAAAACATTAAGATAATTTTGCAATAGCCTATTTGTATATTCATATTATGAAAATAATTCAGTTGGTAGATTCAAAAATCCAGACACTCTGTTGCTATAGTACATAAAGGTCTACACTTTGTTTGATGTTATTTCTTGCTATCTCTGAAATCTATTGTGGCCTTTAAATTATCTTCAGTGTTGTTGGTTCTGCCTAATTATTCTCTTGAGGCAGGCCAGAAAATATAGATATGAAAATGAAGTTTGATGTCTCATAGAAACAGGTTGATGGTGGGCAGTGAAAATTCCTGAGAAGGAAGTAAGTGATCTTTCTGCATATGGCCTACATGCAGAATGACAATTCCAACAGTCATAAACATTTCTATATTGACACCTTCGATTATAACAAGTCTAACAATAGCTTTGCAGAGTTTTACAGAGACAGCAATTAATAGATTCTTGTATTTCACTTTCTGCTGATGCCTTAACCCTGATTTTAAGAGAGTCCCCCCACCTCAAAGTTTCTAACTTGAATTCATTAAATATATTCTGTACTTTCTTTGAAAAGACTATCAAATAGTACATTCAATTGTCAAGATTTAAAATCTCAAGACAAAAAGAAAGCACCCAAAAAACAAAAAGAAAACCAAAAAAAACTAAGCTAAAAGCCATTTTGTTAATAAGGACGTTTTATTTATTTAGTCTCTATTCTGTAATCATTTAATATTGAACCCACAACACAGATGTGCAAAAAAGAATGCTCAGAATTTTAAAAAATTCGATCTCAGGATTGCCTCTATAATGGCAAAAAAAAGAAGATAGAGTAAATGAAAATTTCCATCCCCTGCTATTTCTAAATTTCAATTTTGTCTTTTAGTAAAGTATAAGAAAGTGGTTGCTTTTTCTTCCTTGTGACAAATGAAATTGAATAAATACATATTTTTCCATAACACCTTTTTGTTCAAAGGTTAAGCAGACCTCTGTAGGAGCAAAATTATATTATTAAATAAAATGCAAATATTGAAAGAGCATCTCTATTATATATCTTAGTTCAAAGCCTTCCAGTGTTTCTCAGATCAATTCTGCAACCTCATACACACTTAGCCATTGAGAGGATTTCCACTTTAAACATCCTCACACTTTTCAAAAGCTTTCAGCACCTTAGCAGAAACTCAGACTGTTAAGCATGCTAAGGATGGACTTGATATAGGCTTATGGCTGGTGCTCAGGTGGTATCTTGGGCCCCAGAGAACCTATGAGAAAATGGTAGCTTATTAGAGTTACCAAACCAGGGGCAAGAGGACAGTAATTTGGGGAAGAGATATTCTTGCAGGCTTCAAAAGAAAAGTCATTTCTTACCCTTGATCTTACCACACTGAGACATAATAAAGCAGGATTCATCTTTTTCCAGTTTAACCACAAACTCTTCATTACTAAAGACATAACACCATGAGCTCTGCCCAAGACAAAAACTGAACAAGTAAGGAAATTGATTTTATTCAGACTGTAAAACAGGAAGAATATCCCACATTATCTCTGCAGGGTAGTTTGCCTTAGGCTTTTACAGGGAGGAGTGGACAAGTTATAGGTGGGGTGACTCACAGTGGAAATATTTTATTATCAGGTGATGTCATGGTCAGTAGGCTGAACGGAAAATGTTTATCTCTGTGTCCAGCGAGATTCAAGGGGACAAATGGTTCTAATCCCAGCTAATCATTCAGGAGACAAAGAACAGGGAGTGGAGGGTCTGCCTCTAGCCCTGCACAAGCTCAAGCACAAGGAGAAAGGTCTATGTTTGGCTTGCCACTGGTCAACCAGAGAGTGATCTCAAGTCTGATGAGAGCCATGAGAAAGAGTGGACAGCCAGTCTGACCGAAGTCCTTTGGGGGAGGGTGCTTCTTTGCAGTAAACCATTTCCAGGAAAAGGCAAAGCTGGTGGAGTTTCAGAAAACAAACGATTGGGAGGATAAGTGCTCCCAATACCATTTATTCATCTCCTTACCCACCCCACCAAATTACCCACCTTTCCTGAGAACAATGTAAGTTCTCTATGCTCACATTCTTCCTTGTTTAATCATTTACCAGTGAGATAGCAGCATTCTCAAAAGTCAATACTTAAAAGACCAGATGCCAAACTTATTACTAAACCTATTCATTTGGTGCAGCCATGAAGGAAAACAGTATGGAGGTTCCTCAAAAAATTAAAAATAAAACTACCACATGATCTAGCAATCTGACTTATTGATATATATTCAAAAGAAATGAAAACAGGATCTCAAAGTGATATCTGCACTCTTGTGTTCATTGCAGCATTATTCACAGTAGCCAAAATATGGAAACAATTTAAGTGTATGTCAAAGATGAATGGATAGGCATAAAAACAGGCACATAGATCAATGGAACAGAAAAGAGAGAACAAAAATACATCCACACTTATATGGCTAAATAATTTATGACAAAGGAACCAAGAATATACAATGGGTTAAGGACAGTCTCTTCAATAAATGGTGTTGGGAAAACTGGACAGCCAGAGTAAAAAAAAAAAAAAAATGAAATTGGGCCACTATCTTACACCATACACAAATGGATTAGAGTCTTGAATGTAAGACCTGAAACTATAAAACTCCTAGAAGAAAACATAGGCGGTAAACTCCTTGACATTTATCTTGGTGATGATTTTTTTTTGCTTCTGACACCAAAGGCAAAGGTAGTTAAAAAATAAATAAAATGGGACTACATCAAATTAAAAACATTGTGCACATACAAAGGAAACCATTAACAAAATAGAAAGGCAACTTACGGTATGGGAGAAAACACTTGCAAATTATATCTAGTAAGGAATTGATATCCAAAATATATTAAAAACTCATACCACTGAATAGCAAAACAAAAACAAAAACAATCTAATTCAAAATGGGCAGAGAATCTGAAAAAATATATATATATACACATACACACACACACACACACATACATATATGACTGGATCACTATGCTGTATACCAGAAATTAACAACATTGTAAATCAACTATACTTCAATTAAAAAAAGAAAATACCATTAAAAATGTATCAAATCAATATGTTGTACCCCTTAAGTTTACACAATGTCATATGTCAATTATGTCACAATAAAGCTGCTAAAAAGACATAAATAAATACATAAATACATAAATACAGTAGAGATATTGCTTCTTCCACCCTTATGTGGTCATAATGAGGATTAACTCTGATAATGTATCTAAACAAGGACGTCTCAAATTAAATGTGTATCAGAATCCCCCTGGGAATCTTGTTAAAATGACAGCTTCTGCTCAGTTCTGGGTGGGTCCTGAGACTGTTTTTCCAGCAAACTCGCAGGTGATGTGAATCCACTGATCCACTTTGAGGAGCAAGAGTCTAAAGCCTAGATCACACTGCTTGACACGTGCTCAGCAGATAATAAATAGGCATGATTTTCACTAGCTTATATACCCGTACATAAAATAAGGCCACAACTAGAGGAAACAGGACATGATACCTTCTGTAAGTTACACACAGATGCTATACATTCTTTGACTTATGAATGTCCATAAATGTGACTACAAAATAATGAGACATGGAAACTACGTGTGACAATCAGCCTGGTAACTTTGCTTTCTTTTCAGTTAGGGTCAGTGTTAGATTTTGCTAGAATTGGGTGCACTTTCTCAGCCAACTTTCCAGTGCCTCACTAATTAAGTTTTAAGACGGAATCTTGCTTCTCAAATTATAAGTCCCTTAACCTGCCCTCTAAAAGTTCAGGAATGGTCAAATCAGTACACCAGGTTTTGCTGAAAATCTCAGTCAGGGAAGGACAGGGAAGTACCACGAAGCTCATGAAACAGTGAGCCAGATATTTTCCCTTTGAAACCTGGAGCTTGCTTTGAAACATGAGATTATTTTAAAATGTAAGGAAAGGCTTGAAGCTTAACTGTGGGGATCCTTACAGATATGAGACAGAGGGACAACTTCAAACACCTAAACTGAAAAATATTACTGTGCATGGAAATGTTTTAAAGAGCACCGTGGAACACCCATGCACTGCTGGTGGGGGTGAAAATGGGTCTGACCATTTTGGAAAGCCCACTGGCTGTGTCTACTAAAATTGAACATCTATATCCTACATGACCCACCTATGGAATGGCCAACATGAACGCATATGAAAGTTCACCAAGGGACATGTATGAGATGCTTAAAGCAGAACTAGTCATAATAGCCCAGAGCAATCACAAGCTGACAGTTAAGGGTAGAATCCTTAAGTAACATAGCAGATAATAGAACACTACACAGCAATGCAAATAGTGTAACTATCATGCTGTTATCCAACTATCCACTATCGCAACAACGTGGGTGAATCTCAAAATAATGTTATGCAAAATAAATAAAAATCAGAAGTGAAATTAAAACACAAACAAAATTAATCTATGGTCTTAGAAGTTTGGATGGTGGTCCCTCTTGGGTGGGGACCATAGGAAGGGCTTCTGTAGTGCTGGTCATGTGTTCTATTTCTTGGTCTGGGCACTAGCTACAGAGCATGGAGACTTTGTGATAAGTCATGTATCTGATCACTTATGATTTATGCAATTTTCTGCATGTATGCTCTATATTGATAAAATTTACATTACAAAAAACCCTGAGACTGTCCAAAAAGTGACTTACACTTCTGAAGTGTTTGATTATTCTAGTCAGTAAAGTATCTCAAAAAAAGAGAAGATTTGCTTCTGAATTTTTAGTCTAAATTTGATCTGACACATCTCAGCTTAGATCTGCTCTTTAAAAGATGATGCCAAAAGAAAAACCTTCAGGAATATGCTGAGAAAGAAAAGCAATATATGCTTCCTAAAGGAGGGCTATAGCTTCCCAATTTCTATCTTCTCTTCACTGAACTGTTGTTTCTTGAGCAGAAGCCAATGAAATGATTGGAGACCCCGGGGATCCCTGTCTTCTCCTGGCAAGAAAAACAGTCCAGGAGCAGAGAGGACCTGAGGATTTTGGATGCAAAAGCAAAAGACTTGAAGAGAGGCCATGAGAATTCTCAAAAGCCACAAGAACAACGGATCTGCCCTGAACCACCCCTTAACCACACTGATGTAGATGAATGTTTAAAAGGAAGAAATAAACGGGAGTCAGCTGTAAATTGCTTGGGGGATGAATCATCATTGAAAATAATTAGCCCACATACAAGATGCCATTTCTAGATGCTCCCAAGGCTTTTTAATAGTCCCCTCATTCCATTTCTCCCTAAAATCTATCTCCCAATCCAAATAAGTCTCTTTTTTTTTTTTTTTTTTATTTCAGGGTCTCCTGGTTGAGGGTCTGAGCCTGGCCCCTGCAGAACCAGACAGGTTTCATTCCAAATCCAGCTTGTTTGTGTTGCTGAAAAACTGGCCTCTGTACCCCAATAGCCGAATTGAGAGTTGGAGGCAGAGTTTTGGGAGGATAGAAAAGAACAGCTTTATTGCTTTGCCAGGCAAAGGGAGTCACAGCAGGGTACTGCCATTAAGACTGTGAGCCCCTCTTGAGGTTGGGGTCTTGAGGTTTTAGAGAAAAGGAGCCATCAGCCATTCTCAAGGTGGCGTCTGCTAGCCACTTTTAGCTGCAACCTTATGGTTTCAAGGTCTCCTCTTGTAATCATTCAGTTTCTAGACATGAAATTACTTTAGATCAGATACTAACAGTAAAAAAGACTTATATGTAGTGGTCAATAGCTCCTATTATGTATATGTAAATTCCAAGTCAAAAGTTAGCATTAGACAACTGGCTACCTGGCTGTAAGTCTCCCCAAAATGACAAGCCTTCCCGAGAGGTCACGGTGACCTTGAAACCATAAGCTTGCAGCTACAAGTTGCCAGCAGACACTGCCTTGAAAATGGCTGATGGTATCCCAAGTCCGAAACAGCTCAGAAAACTCAAGTTCTCAGCAATACAGAATCTGCTCTGACATCACATCCACAGTGGCTCCCTAGTTTTACTGTGGATGTCTGAACTACAGCTATTTCCTTCTTACTTTCCAGTGTATTTCTCTCCTTAATGGCCAGAGCAGATATCACCATTAATCACTTTAGTGCTTTTCTAGACATGAGGAGATGCAAGAATTTGGCTCATAAAATCTTCCAAAATTATCTAACTATCTGAAGGCCTGTTCCAACAGTTTTTACCAGAACATAGAGGGCCTCTTTCCTGATCTCAACCCTGAGTCAGCAACTGCAGTGGCTTGTGACTTATTCCTTGTAGAGACAGATGGCAAGTGCCAGTTTTAGTTGGCAGGGCCCCTCATGATCATAAATTCTGCCATGGCTTGGCAAGCATTTCATGACCATTATGTCCCATGGTGCTAGGAATGCTTATTCCTAGGTCAGGTGAGGATTTTGTTGATAGTCCACTCAATGGACTAGGCTTATTTATTTTCCCCTTGGCTTTGCCTAATACTTTTTTTTTCACTTTTTTTAAATTGAAGTATAGTCAATTTACAATGTCGCATCAATTTCTGGTGTACAGCACAACGCTTCAGTCGTACATGAATATACATATATTTGTTTTCATATTCTTTTTCACCATACGCTACTACAAGATATTGAATACAGTTCCCTGTGCTGTACAGAAGAAACTTGTTTATTTATTTTATATATACCCATCAGTATCTGCAAATCTCGAACTCCCAATTTATCCCTTACCACCCTCTTCCCCCGGTAACCATAAGTTTGTTTTCTATGTGAGACTGTTTCTGTTTTACAAATAAATTCATTTGCTTTGTTTTTTTTTTCTTAGATTCCACATATGAGTGATATCATATGGTATTTTTCTTTCTCTTTCTGGCTTACTTCACTTAGAATGACATTCTCCAGGGACATCCATGTTGCTGAAAATAGCATTATTTTATTATTTTTATGGCTGAGTAGTAGTCCATTGTATAAATATACCACATTTTCTTTATCCAGTCATCCTTTGATGGACATTTAGGTTGTTTCCATGTCTTGGCTATTGTAAATAGTGCTGCTATGAATATTGGGGTGCAGGTGTCTTTTTGAATTAAGTTTCCCTCTGGATATATGCTCAGGAGTGGGGTTTCTGGATCATATGGTAATTCTCTTTTCAGTCTTTTGAAGAATTTCCATACTGTTTTCCATAATGGCTGCACAAACTACATTCCCACCAGCAGTGTAGGAGGGTTCCCCTTTCTCCACACCCTCTCCAGCATTTATCATTTGTGGACTTTTGAATAATGGCCATTCTGACTGGTGTGAGGTGATAGCTCATTGTAGTTTTGATTTGCATTTCTCTGATAATTAGTGATACTGAGCATTTTTTCATGTGTCTATTGGCCATTCATATGTCTTCATTGGGGAATTGCTTGTTTAGGTCTTCTGCCCATTTTTGGATTGGGTTATTTGTTTTTTTCTTATTAAGTTGTATAAGCTGTTTATATATGCTCGAGATCAAGCCCTTGTCAGTCTCATCTCTTGCAAATATCTTCTCCCATTCTGTAGATTTTTTCTCTTTTAACATCAAATGGGAGACATCTAGAGGTGAATGATAGTTTCCTGAAAGTCGTATATATAGCATGACATAAAAGTAATTTGGAAAGAGCTCCATTTTTTTAGTGGAAATGTTACTGGCCATTAAAACATTAGAGTGGAGGCAAACTTAGTTCCAATCCCAGTTCAACCATGGGCTGTGTGTGAAATTGTAAGCTAATCATTTACCTTATTTCATAGCTCTAAGGCATAAATGTTTGTAAAATACACCAATAAAAAAATACCACCAGAAAAGAAAACAAGCTACCAATTAAACTATGACACAAAGTTATAACACCACTCATTATAAGACACATCTTTATTTTGGAGGTATTAAAATATGGGAGGAAATGAATATTTTAGAATTGATAAAATACGGTATTTTGACTTATCTCATTTATAGAATGAGAGTAATTATCATTTTCCCTAGTGAATACACATAAAGATCAGACCAAGAAATTAATAATCAGCTCTTTTGTCTCACCCTAGTTTTGAACTGCACAGGGAAATTTAGCTTTCAAAGTAGAATGTTTTCCAATGACTGCTCCTGTCAAAGTAGCAGAAAAGGAGGTTAAATTTTCTTCTAGTCTTTTCAAGACAAATACTGTATAATTCCACTCATATGAATAATCTAAAATCATCAAAAATCATAGAAACAAAAAGTAGAAAGGTGATTGCCATGAGCTGCCAGAGGGTGGTTGGGTAATTATTATTTAGTGAGTGCTGAGTTTCAATGTTACAAGATGAAAAAGCTCTAGAAATCTATTGCACAGAAATGTGAGTATCTTAATACTACTGAACTGTACACTTACAAATTAAGATGATAAACCTAATGTTGTATGTGTTTTACCACAATGAAAAAATTCTTGTAGTTTTTAAAAAAGGTTCTTCTTTGTGTGGGTCAAAACTATGTCAGTCTTTGATCCACTGAGTTAAAAATTACCTTTATGATTATAATGCATCAGAATCCAATGTCATTTAAACAGAAAGTAGCTGGATCCATGAGCCTGTATCACCTACTCAGCTTTGTATCCTTTGATCCATCCACCCATCATCGATTCATCTAATAATCCACCCGACATTTATTGAATTTCTAATCTATGCCAGGTACTGGGGTCAAAGAGAGGTCCAAAAATGTACTGTAATGCCCTACTGATTAAGATCTCCTTATAATTTTTGCATCTCAAATCTCTGGAAAATGGTTCATGTCTTTTTTCACACGGAATTTTCTCCTTTCTCCTTACTGACTATTCAAATCCCACTCACTTCTCCAAAAGGCAGCTGAAATCTTCCTATTCTATGAAGCATTTCCTGGCTATTATAAATCTCCACCTTTCTCAAACTCCTAAGTTGATTCAAGTACTTAATTTGGTACCTACTTGGATACTGGAGGTGTAAATATATAGTGTGTTAGGTAGTTACAGGAGCTAAGGAGAACAATTAAGTAGGAAGGGGGGATATGAATATCTGGAGAGGGAGGTGGGTTGAGATGTTAAATAAGGTGGCCAGTGAAAGACTTA
The DNA here is from genome assembly GCF_036321535.1 of Camelus dromedarius. Lineage (NCBI taxonomy): Eukaryota > Metazoa > Chordata > Mammalia > Artiodactyla > Camelidae > Camelus > Camelus dromedarius. The sequence goes on from NC_087453.1 coordinate 29,341,579, forward strand.
CTCAGAAGCGGAACTCTGAGCAGTGACCTGAGCTAAGTGAGAGGTGAGCCACGTGGGTATTTGGGAGAGTGTCATTCCAAGCAAAGAGAGTATTTAGTACAATAGCCAGAGCTGGGAGTGTGCCTAGTATGTTGGAGGAACAGGAAGGAGACCATTGTGGTTGTAATGGAGTGAACAAGGAGGTGAAGTTGGGAAATGAAGTCAGAGAGGAAATGGAGCCAGGTCACACAGGGCCATGGGTTTTACTAAGAACTTAGCCTTTACTCTAAATGGGATGGGGCACCATTGGAGACTTTGAGCTGAGAAGTGACAGGATCTAATATTTATTTGCTCTTAACTTATTTTGAACAGAATCTCTTTGCACTCTGTGTTGTAAATAGACTGTGAATATGGGGGCAAGGTAGATGCAAAGACATCACTTGGGAGGATGCTGCAATAATTTAATCAAGAAATACTGATGGTTCAGACCCAGTGGTGGCAGTGAGGGCAGAGAAAAGTAGTTGAATTTAGTATATATCTAGAAATAGAGCTGTTAGGATTTGCTGATGGGTCAGATGCAGAATATGGAAGAAAGAGAGTCAAGGATCACACTTGGGCAACTGGAAGGATGAAGCTGCCATTAACTGAGACTGGGAAGACTGTGGGAGGTGCAGGATTTGGTGAAACATCCTTAACTCATGAGAGGAGGATTAGATGTGTAAGTAGAGATGTTGACTGGAAAATTGAATGTAAGGATCAGAGGTTCAGAGGAAACGTCCACTTTGCAGTAAGGAGATGGTATGTAAAGCCATGATACTGGATGAAATCAACTAAGGAGAGAATGTAAGTAGAAACAAGAAAAGATCCAAGGACTGAGCCCTGGAGATGATGCTATAATCATCTCCATCAGAGCAGAACCTGTCAGAAAGGAGTGTTGCCCAATCCTTCATGATCCCTAAATCTTAAGACAGGATAGGAAATCCTCTGGAGTGGAAATTACAAATGTTCACTGGGTATCTTTGGCATTAAGGAGAAAATGGAAACGAGAGAGCTTTGGAGATAAAAATAGAGAGCTCTCTGAGCAGTTGGTGATACCTGTAAGCTGTCTTCAGCATGTGGAATGAGCACCATATATATAAAATGCCCCTTTAAAATAAGTGAGAATAAAAATAAGAATAATACAGATATCAAAAACAATTTGGTAACAGTGTCACAAGGTGTGACTGACACCAATTCTGTGACACAACTGGGTGTGCTACAATTCAATTCTGGTAATACATACCCAGAATTAGTGCAGAAACCCATAGGATAAAGACTAGTCCTCCACAAGATTGCTCCCCCTTCAAACATCAGCCACAGATGGCATCCCCAAGACATCTGCACTTCTAAAGAGTTGGTTACAAATTCAGGGGTCCCCGGAACCTCTCAGGTTTTGTAATTTGCTAGAATAATTTTCAGAACTCAGGAAAGTACTATATTTACAGTGACAACTTTTAAGGGTACAGATCTGACAAATGGAAGAGGCATAAGGCAAGGTCAGAAGATAAGGCAGAGATTCTAACTCTCTCCTCATGGGATACAGGCATGTCACCCTCCGAGCACATATTCACCAACCAAGAAGCCCCACTGAGCCTCTTGTGCAATAGTTAATTTTATGCATCAACTTGATTGGGCTCCTACCTGCCCAGATATTTGGTTAACATTATTTCTGGGTGTGTGTATGTGAAATGTTTCTGGGTGAGGTTAACATGTTTTATTTATTTATCATCATATTATTTAATTATTTTATTTTGCTGGGAGTGGGGGATTATAATAATTAAAAATAATTAAGTTTACTTATTTTTAGGGGAGGTACTGGGGATTGAACCCAGGACCTTGTGCATGCTAAGCATGCACCCTACCACTGAGCTATCCCCTCCCCACTCAGATTAGCATTTGCAATCAGTAGACTGAGTAAAGCAGATTGCTCCCCACCAATGCTGGTGGGCCCCATCCAGCCCATCTAAGGCCTGAATAGATGAAAAGCCTGAGTAAGAAATAATTCCTTCTCTCTGCCTGACTGCCTTTGAGCTTTGGTCGGTCCTCTCCTGCCCTCAGACTAAGACTTGGACTGGAACTGTATCATCAGCTCTCCTGAGTCTCCAGCTTGCTAACTGCAGATCTTGAACTTCTCAGCCTCCATAATAGTGTGAGCCAGTTCCTTATAGAAAATCCTTCAACATATAGAAAAAAGAGATTCTCTCTTTCTCTCTCCATATATATATGGAGTTCAACTGTCAAATATGTATGTTTGTGTGTGTGTGTATATATATATACACACACACACACATTTGACCCTTGAACTACATGGGTTTTAATAGCATGGTCCAATTATACAGGGATGTTTTCAATAACTACTATGATTAGACAAAATCTGTGGCTGCTTAAATCCACAGATCTGAAACTGTGGATGGTGGGGTGACTATAAACTTATATATGGATTTTTGCACAGGGGATCAGCACCCCTAACTCCCACATTGCTCAAGGGTCAGCTGTAAATCCTAATGGTTCTGTTCCCCTGGAGAACCCAGACTAATACACTCAGTGTCCAGAGTTTTCATTGGGATTTCATTACTTGGGCACAATTGATTAAATCATTGGCAGGTGCTTGAACTCAATCTCCAGTCTCCTCCCCTCCCAGAAGGTCAAGTTTGTGCGAAGTTCCAAACTTCAGATCATGAGGTTGGTCTTTCTGGTGACCAGCCTCATCTTCAAGCTAACTAGGGTCTCACGAAGAGTCACCTCATTGGCATAACAATGACACTCTTATTACAGAAAATTCCAAGGGTTTTTGAGGCTCTGTGTCAGGAACTGGGGACGAAGATGAGCTATATTCCCCACTAAACCACAGTGTGGCCAATTGTATTTTCCAAAATGGCAGCAAGACTATCTCCCATACCACATGCTCTTCTTACTCTCCTCCCAGGAAGACATGAAAACTATGTTTCCTCCACCGAAATCTGAGTGTACTTGTGACTATAGTGACAGTGATGCTTAGTGACTTCTGAAGTTGAGTCACAAAAGGCAATGCAATTTTTGCCTGGTTTCTCTTGGGACACTTGCTCTAGAAATGCAGGCACCATGCTGGGAGGAAGCCCTGGCTACATGGAGAAGCATTTGCAGGTGTTTGGCTGACAGATTCTGCTGAGGCCCCAGCGGACAGTAGCATCCATCACCAGACATGTCCGTGAGGAAGACATCAAGAGGACTCTGGACCTACCTGCCATCTGCCTGCAACTGCATGAGAGACTCCTCACTGAGAACTGCGTCGCCGAGCCCAGTGAACCCCCAAACCCAATAACAACAAACAAATGACTGTTGCCGTTTTACACCACATATGTATGGTGGTTGGTTTGGCAGCAATAGGCAATTGATATGCAGAGATTTCCCATGAATGAAATTTTGCTGCCTGATGCCAGCAATTTTCTATTTTCTTGTCTTGGAAATAAAAACTAGATGAATGCACCCAACAAAACGAACACATTGAAGGAGTATCAAGGCCTGGACTCCATTCCTAATGGCGCTCTCTCATTAGCTCCCTGAAGGACCTTGGACAAGCCCTGACGTGTTTTTGGCCTCGGGTTTCTCATCTGTTAAAGGATCCAGCTGGTGTAAATGAGGGAGTACTATCCAGCCAAGTTTTTTGGTTCTCCTTTCTTATATATTAAACTTTCATAGTTATAATCCTTTTCCACAACAGATAACAATGAAAGATTGGTTAATTTTGACATTTCATACTGCAGTTACAGGGGGAAAAAGGTCTCAGCCCACAGGGTGATAAATTTTCATTATACATTTTGATGAAGAAAGAGTAAATTCTCTGCAATTAAACTCCAAGCTAAGATTTGAGCAAATTGGTTTGAAATATTCTAAACTGATCAGGAAGCACATTTCTCTCAGAAAATGTTGTCAATCCTTTTTTAAATGTTCTGCTTTGGACAATTACCTGTCACTGATGATTTTCCCTCTATCTTTCTGAGGCTGAGGATGATTTAAATCCAGCTCTCTAGTTGCTAAGCCTAGGCTTTCAAAGTTAAGAAGCTAAATAAATTTCTGCACTTTTGGCTTTTGATGCTTCTCTGATCCTTCCTGAGTGGATCCTTTTCACTGAAGCTGATGGTAGCTGATACCACTCTCTTATCTGCTATTTCTCAGGGCAGATTTTAAAGCAAGAGAAACAGAAATGATGAAGACAGATGGAGGCAGGAGAATCTTTGTTCGATTGTAGAAAGGTGATTTATGTTGGTTGTTAGTAATATGGATTTTTATTTCTCTTATGAATGATCAGTATTTTATGGCTTTTGCTTAACTTTGCTTGTTGTTGCTGTGTGTTTTTAACTCAAGCTTAGTAAGACTGTGTTTCTATGGTAAGATGGGCTCAATAATTTCCCCATACAATGCAGGAAAAGGAGGAGTTTACACTGGGAGAGCCATAAAAGTTTTTGAATCCATCGTTCATCTTGTTCAGGAGCACTGATACTTGGTAGGAACAACAAGAGGATTGCAGGTGTGAAGAATTGTTCATTTTTAAAACATTTCTAAGTTTGTGAGTATAACAACCTTCCCTTCTCCCCCTTCCCCATCAAATGCATCTCACTTTAATTCTTTCAAAATGATTCAGTCTTACTCACACGCACAAGGTACCTGATCTATGACAAAGGTAGCTTTGAAGGAGAGAGAGGAAAGAATAGTCTTTTCAATTACTGGTGTTGGCCAAATGACTATTACCATGAAAAAATATATAATGTAAGTTGATGCCTATACACTGTACACAAAAGTCAATTCCAGATGGATTGTATATCTAAGTATGACAAGTGACATGATAAAGGTTTTTTTAAAAAATAGAAAAACATCTTCATGACTTTCATTGGTAAAGATTTTTTAAAATAGAATACAAACTTCTCACCATAATGGAAAGATTTGATTAAATTGGACTATATTAAAATTACAAACTTCTGTGTACCAAGAGGCAACGTAAATGGTATTAAAGCATAACCCACAGAAAGAACATTTGCAATACATATATCTAACAAAAGACATTTTTAAACATTTTTATTGAGTTATAGTCATTTTACAATGTTGTGTCAAGTTCTAGTGTCTAACAAAAGACTTTTATTGAGAACACATAAATAACACTTACAAATCAACAAGAAAAAAAGATGGCAATCTGATAGGAATAAGGAAAAGACTTGAACAGATACCTTATAAAAGAGAACAACTAAATGGCCAATAAATACTTGAAAATGTACTCAACTTCGTTAGTCATGAGTGAAATGCAAAGTAAAACCACACACAAATTTAAATCCCCTGGAATGGTCAATTAAAAAGACAGATAATATCAAATGTTGGGTAGGCTGTGGAGCAACTGGAACACCCACACAGTTAGTCGTGAGTCACTCTAGCTTCATCTGCTGACACTGACTATGAGCATACGTGTTTCAGCATTTCCGCTCCTAGTTATATGTCCAAAAGAAACTCATGCATATGTTTACCGAATGACATGTACAAGAATGTTCTTGGCAGCACTATTCATAATAGCCAAAACCTGGAAACAGCTCAAATGTCCAACAACAGAAGAATGGATCCATAAATAAATTATCTATTTGACAACACAATAAAAAAATAGCAATGAGAATGACATATCTCTAACTTCACAAAACAACATGGATAAATCTCACAAACACAATGACGAGTGAGAGGAGATAAACATGGCAACTATTTTCTGACAGTATGTTTAGCATTGAAGTACATTTACACATAATCACTAAGGTTTTTACCTATTACCCATGAAGGAAATCAGAAATGCCAGCCTGAAGTATGTAGCTATGACATGTTGATTACTTTGAGCAAAAGGCATTTGAGAAATAGTAGGTATAGGAAGGGCTCGCTGAACTCTCCTTTCTACCTAAACACACTTTATAACATTTCCTGTGGGAAAGGTTCCCTCTCTGTACCAGGAAGAGAAGAACATTCTTATCACTGGAGACTGAGTTGATGCCAAAATGGATCTGTATATAACAACTCTACTAAAATAACCCTTATCTTCCACTTGCTTCCCCCATACATTTCTTAGTCCCTTTCCCACAATGTACTGCCCCAGCCCAAACACTGGGGTCCTGTTACTCTTCCAAAATTAATCATTTATTTGTCAAAAAAGTATATAATCTCTTGGTCCTAACTACTTCTTTGTGTCTCCATTTTCCTTCTGAAGATTCCTGTGTGTATGTAAAATTATTAAAAGTGTATGCTTTTATCCTGTTTAAAAAGAAAGCCTGATACCATTTATGTAAAATACAAAGAACAGGCAACACTAATCTATGTGTTAGAAGTCAGGATAGCGGTTTCTTTTGGGAGGAGGTAGTGACTGATGGGGACATAAAGGAGAAGTGTCCTGTTTCTTGATCTGGGTGCTGGTTATTACATTGTAAATATCCATCAGTTGTATATTTATGTGCACTTTTCTCTATGTATATTGCAGTTCAATAAAGTATAAAACAAAACACAACAAAAACACTCTCCAATCTTTTAGAAGATTCCAGATCTGAATGTAATTATACTTGTTTTATCTAATGGGTGTGTTCTTAAAAATAATCAAATCTTTTGGATGATTTATTTTATGTGCCCAAGTGGAAGCAGCCTCCTACACTTTTGGTAAGAATGTAAATTGGCTAGCCACTATGGGAGAACAGTACAGAGGTTCCTTAAAAATCTAGAAATAGACTTACTATAAGCTCCAGCAATCCCACTGCTGGGCATATATTCAAAGAAAATTTAATTTGAAAAGACACATGCAGCACAATGTTCAAAGCAGCACTATTTACAATAGCTAAGACATGGAAGCAAACTAAATGTCCATCAAGAGATAAACGGATAAAGATGTGAGATAGATATATATATACATATATACACACACACATATATATATATGTATTACTCAGCCATAAAAAAGAATGAAATAATGCCATTTGCAGCAACGTGAATAGACTTAGACATTATCATACTAAGTGAAGTCAGACAGAGAAAGACAAATATCGTATGATATCACTTATATGTGGAATCTAAAAAAAAAAATGATACAAATGAACTTATTTACAAAACAGAAATAGACTCATACACATAGAAAACAAACTTATGGTTACCAAAGAGAAAAGTGTGGGCTTGGGGAGGAGGGATAAACTAGGAGTTTGGGATTAATATACACACACTACTATATATAAAATAGATAACCAACAAGAATCAACATTATAGCACAGGGAGCTATATTCAATATCTTATAATAACTTATAATAGAAAAAATTCTAAAAAGAATATATATGTATAAGTGAATCACTTTGCTGTGCACCCGAAAGTAACACAACATTGTAAATCAACTATACTTCAACGAAACTAAATACAGTTAAATTCCTCCCCCAAAAAATAAAGAAGGCTGAGATAAATCCTTTGATAACATGAATGATTATGATTGTGACATACTAGAGTTCAGATGTTCTCAGAGTAAGACTTTTTTTGTTTGTTTGTTTCTGATGTTTCAAAATGTTTATTTTTTAGCATTTTTTATTGATTTATAATCATTTTACAATGTTGTGTCAAATTCCAGTGTAAAGCACAATTTTTCAGTTATACATGGACATACATACATTCATTGTCACATTTTCTTTCACTGTGAGCCACCACAAGATCCTGTATATATTTCCCTGTGCTACACAGTACAATCTTGTTTATCTATTCTACAATCTTGAAATCCCGGTCCCTTTCCACCCCCTGTCCTCCTGGCAACCACAAGTTTGTATTCTATATCTATGAGTCTGTTTCTGTTTTGTATTTTTGTTTTTTGTTTTTTGTTTTTTTTAGATTCCACATATAAGCGACCTCATATGGTATTTTTCTTTCTCTTTCTGGCTTACTTCACTTAGAATAACATTCTCCAGTAACATCCATGTTGCTGCAAATGGCGTTATGTTGTCAGTTTTTATGGCTGAATAGTATTCCATTGTATAAATATACCACTTCTTCTTTATCCAGTCATCTGCTGATGGACATTTAGGCTGTTGCCATGTCTTGGCTATTGTAAATAGTGCTGCTATGAACATTGGGGTGCAGGTGTCATTTTGAAATAGGGTTCCTTCTGGATATATGCCCAGAAGTGGGATTCCTGGGTCATATGGTAAGTCTATTCCTAGTCTTCTGAGGACCTCCATCCGTGGGTTTTCCACAGTGGCTGCACCAAACTGCATTCCCACCAGCAGTGTAGGAGGGTTCCCTTTTCTCCACAGCCTCTCCAGCATTTGTCATTTGTGGATTTTTGAATGATGGCCATTCTGACTGGTGTGAGGTGATACCTCATCATAGTTTTAATTCGCATTTCTCTGATAATTAGTGATATTGAGCATTTTTTCATGTGTCTATTGATCATTTGTATGTCTTCTTTGGAGAATTGCTTGTTTTAGGTCTTCTGCCCATTTTTGGATTGGGTTCTGCCCATTTTTTTTTTCTTAGAGAGTAAGACTTTCTTAAAATCCCTTTTCATATTTTGATTCTCCAATAAATAGGCACAAAAATAACATTAAATTTGTTCACTTGGGAATGTAATCATTTTAAGACCTTTTGAAAATTTCTCAATCATGACTCCACTTTTTCATGTTTATTTCCATCTAATTGTGGGAAAGGCACTAAGAAATATATGGGGGAAACTAGTGGAAGATAATGGCCAGAAAAGTTCTTTTGAACTTCATAAATTATAGAAGCACTGAGAGGCAGAATTTGAAGTGTATGCTCTATAAAATTTTCAGGTCAAAGATATTATCAGGAACATGAGAAAATTAACATGGCATTCAGTAATTTAAAATAAAGAGTTGTAATAAAGAAGAAGTGAACACAGGGTCTTTCTACTCTGGCTACCATTTCTGTAGCCTTTTAGACATACACACACTTCAGTTTGGCTTGGCTATCTCTACTATTTTATATGTTCACGTGATATATTTCAGTATGTAGATCTCCAACAGGAAAACCCAAAATATCTTTCTTATTTGGAATTGCCAGGTCCGTTTATATCAATAGATTTTTTTTAATCCATTAAAATGCTAAAACTTAAACTTTGATGATAAAGCCTATAAATTAAGTTTATGTATTCCCATTTCAGTGTTAATTCAAGCATTTGAGGACACTATTGAATATATCCCAAAAGATGTGTTTCTCATTGACTAGGGAAGTATATAAAGTTGTAAAACTTGAAACATCACAAAAGAAAATAAAAGAAGTTCTAACTATTCCTCTTACTCTTCAGATTGTACTGGTGGTACAATTGCCCTTTCTGCAGGTCTATTTTAAGCAATTGAGAAGTGTGACGAAGATTTCATTCACTGTGACAAAAAAAATTTATAAATTATCTAGGAATAAACTCAACAAAAGAAACACAAAAGATGTATAGTAAAATGAAAAACTATTAAAGTATTAAAGAACTAAATAAAATCAAAGTAAAGTTGGGAGATACATCATTTTTAAGCATGGGCAGCCAAAATGTTACCTAAGTGTAATCATTAAATCCCAGATAAAATCCCAAAGAATTTTCATGGGACTTGTCAAGCCAGTTCTAAAATTTATCTGAATCCCCAGAACCCAGAACAGTACCTGGCAATATAGTAGTAGTGTGTTAAATATGTGGTGATTAAATAATCAGTAAATGAACAGCTTTAATAACAACCTATATGCAAATAACTCACATATTTAGATTTCTTCCCCAGATTTATCCTCTGAGCTCCAGTCTTGTACATCTAACTGCCTTATTAATCTTCTCATTTGATTAGCAAGAAAGCAATTTAGACTCATTATGTTCAAAAGAGAACTATCTCTTGCAAATCCTGTCTTCTACCCCCCATCCAGTTGAGTAAGCTAAAAAGCTGGAAGTTACCTTTAACCACCCAAGTCTCCATTTGTGAATATCCAAATCATCACAAATCTTGTTGAGTTTATCTGCTGAACGTTTCTTGAATTCATTTGTGTCTCTCATCTATATTGCCACCATTTGCAATCATTTCTTCCCTGTTCTAGTGAACAACTTCTAACCGGTTTCCCCTTGTTGAACTCACTACTTCTCCCTCCTACCTCAACTTAAAACAATGCCAGGACTTTCATTGTTTTTAGGATTAATTCCAAGCTCTTCATAATGGCTTACAAAGTTGGACCTGCCCCCACCTATGTCTTCCAAGTCATCTTCCATTGCATTTGCCCTCACGCTCTAAGCTTTGGTCATAGTGACTTTTCAACTCTTCAAATGTCTTTCCTCTTGCCACAGGGCTTTTGTACATGCTATTCTTTCCACTTGGAGTCATCTCATTCTTCCTTATCCAATTAACTCTAATCCTCCCTAAGATCTCAACTCACTCATCTTTTCCTTAGGTAAGAACATCTTGATTCCCGTTACACTTCTTATATCTCCTTCCTTCATAGATCAACTTAAAGTAACACTTATGTGGGTGATTTTCAGACTTTAAGCTTAATCAGAACAGAGACAATCTCTTTTCTACTTACTATGATATCCCTAGCTATGGTTCTAGGTAAAGAATAAACAAGTGGAAAAATGAAGCTACATAGGAAAAACACATGCACAACGACTGACATGATCAAGCAATCAATAATTCTTCATTGAATGAGGAGAAACAATTTGGTTTTAAGTAAGTAAGAATCGTGGGTCAAAAACCCAACTGCAAATGCTCCATATTTAATTTCATATTTTGATGTTGTTCCCACAGCAGAGTCCCAATATTTACATCAATTCATTCTTTAAAATGAAAATAAGAACCAGAAATTATTCAAATATGGGAAGAGAGAATTATCCATGCAGATAATCAGAATTTAATTTATAATAGAAAATGATAAAGATATTTCTTGTACTGCTCATTAAAAAGCAAAAATAAAATAGTATTTAAACAAGAACTTGAATTCATCTGTTTTAAAGACCTTGGTTTCATGTGCTACAAAGCTAAAACTTTTCATTATACTTCATCAAGTATAACCTAATTTGATAAAGTGTTCACACATACTAAAGTCATAAATAAAATAAATAAGAATAGCTGGTATTTTCTCTTGAGAATTTGATGGAAATTCCTGTTTTAGTTTTAATAATTCTTTTAATTTTCATGAGTTATCTAAGAATTTTCAAGTTTCTCATATAATTGTAAAATAGGTTCAAACATATTTCACATATTTATTCACTTCTTACAGCCAAAACATATAAATAAGAGTAAAGAGATGAAGAATAGTAATTTTGATGATATCTTAAGCACCATTGATAAGAAGTGCTAGTAATTTGTTGACAAAAATTCAATTCATTTTTCTTAAAGTCAGGGAATATTTAATTCCTTTGCAATGAAATCTTCTACTCAATACCCATAGATGTGTCTGATGCACTGATAAAAATAGTATGTAGCACATATATCTATGTTCCTAGTGAACCAAGACTGTCAGAGGAATTTAATAAATATGCCCATTGTGTATAGCCCCTGACATAACCTAAGAGGATTATAAATTACATGCAGTATAGTTACTAAGTCTACAAGAGTACTTGAAATTAAGCAAATGATTGAATATCCTTGTAAACACTCCACCCAACTTCATGAATTTCTGTTCTGTTTTTTTTTTTTTCTTCAGCCTTTCTTAATTTTACTTTGTAGTTTGGAAGTTTCTATTGTCATATCCTCAAGTGCAATGATTCTTTCTTCAGCTGTGTCTAATCTATCAATGAGGATTAAAGGTGTGCTTCATTTGTTACACTGGTTTTCATTTCTAGCATTTCTTTTTTATTCTTCCTTAGAATTTCCATCTCTCAGCCTACATTATCTGTTATTACATGCTGTCTACTTTTTCCAATTAAAGCCTTTAGCATATTAATCATATTTTTAAATAAACCCCTGTTCAGATAATTCCAACATTCCTGTCATATCTAAATTTGGTTCTGATGCTTGTTCAGTCTCTTCAAACTGTGTTTTTTACTTTTTATTTTCCACTGAAAGGTGGACATGATGTACTTTGAAAAGGAAGTATGGTAAACAGGTCTCTAACGATGCAGTAGGAAGTTCTGGGGAGAGGGGACCCATGATATAGCCCTATGACTGGGTCTCAGTCTTTTGGCGAGCTTGTGAACTTCACCAGTGCTTCTCAGGGTTCCCCCCAACCACCCCTTAGGTGGAAGAGAATGGCTGGCTGGGGCTGGGGGTGTGCAGTTCCCCTCCTCCACTTGGAATCCAAAGGGGGCTGAATTTGGGTATTTCCCTTCCTCCAGGTAGGCTAGGCACTAACACCCCCAGCAGGTTTGGTAAAATAGACTTTGATGAACTAGGTCCTCCCAAGGGCAAGCCTTGTTAGGAACAACAAGACACTCTGGTGTGTTTCCAAATGGTTCCTTTCCCCTCTTCCTGTTGGAAGCACTAGGGGATTTTTCCTCCATATTCTCTATAAGTACATGGTAGAGCTCCTGGGGGGAGGGGGCTAAAATTCACAGAAGTGTGGGGACTCCACTATGACTGGGTCCCCCTGGAGCCTTTAATTCTCAGGATTGTCCACACTGAGCCTCCAGCAATTCATTCATTACAGTTCAGGTTTTCCTACTTTGTCACTTATTTGGATGGTGGTTCCTGCTTGTGGGTTTCTGTTCTGACTTGTGATTCTCTGTATCCACTTGTCTTTCTCTCCAGTTTTGTGAGTAACTGTTTGCCCTTTGACCTCACTTCCCTGACAGATATTGATATTGTGATTTATAATAAGAAATATATGTTTGGTCTTTGTCCCTGTTTCCGGCACAGAGCTCCTAAAACCCATGGAACTTCTCAAGAGAGGAGAGTGACTAAGGTGTCTTTTGTGATCTTCATGGGGTCACTTTAGGACTGTACCGAGAATGGAGATTGGTTGCCAGGGGAACCAACCAAGAATATAGTGCTGGAACTTTATGTTTCACCCCCTGACCTCCAAAGAGGGCGAAAGGGCTGGAGGTTGAATCAGTTACCAATGGCCAATGATTTAATCAATCATGCCTAAGTAATGAGGTCTCCATAAAAACCAAAAGGACAGGGTTCTAAGAGCTTCCTTGTTGGGGAACATGTAGAGATTTGGGAAGAGTGGCACTCTGAGAGAGCATGAAAGCCCCGTGCCCTTTCCCCATGACTTGCTCCTATGTATCGCTTCCATCTGGCTGTTCCTGAGTTATATCTTTTATAATAAACTGGTGATCTACTAAGCAAAATGTTTCTCTGAGTTCTGTGAGTCACCCTCGCAAATTGAACTCGAGGAGGTTTGGAACCTCCAATCTATAGAGTCTATAGCCAGTTGGTCAGAAGCACAGGTAGATATCCAGATCTTGTGATAGGCATCTGAAGTCATTTTATTTTAAAGTTTGATAATTTGAGCATTTAAAAATATATATTGTGACTTCTAGTTTCTCATCTAGTCTGTTAGAAGCTTAGAAGTCACTACTACATTCTAACAAACAAAAAGCTGAACAAACTGAAAAATCAACAACTCTTCTTAGATCCATAAAAGGTCGTTCTGGTCACCAAATTTGTGGATGTGTGTGTCTGCCTGTATGGGGGGGTGGGAGGCAGCTTTCCCAACACCAAAAAGCAATTTCCTGGATATCAGCAGGGTCCTACAATTCAGCTGAATCCTGACACTCTCTACCTGGAGAGACAGCATCAGATTCCAGAAGTTCAAGGTTTAATCCTACAAGGTTGCTCCCTTTTCTAGCCATTGTTCCACCTAAGTGGGGAAAACCCTGAGAAGCACTGGTGAAGTTCACTGTCCAGGAGCACAATCTCGCCAAAAGACTGAGGTCCAATCGTAGGACCCTAGAATGCCTGCCTTCTTCCCAGAACTTCCCACTGTATCACTAAAGACCTATTTACCACGGTTCCTTTTACACAGTACAATGTGTCTGCCTTCCAACACCTGATGAGTGGTTTATCTGTGACACCTGGGGCAGGAGAGGAAGCGTGAAGATGGTGCAGGCAGAGAAGGGGAGTAACAGAGAATGTCAAGTGTTGGGTGATTTAAGGGAAAAGAGGGGGCAGGGAGACAGTACCCTCCAAAAAATGACTGGAATTAAAGGACAACAATAAATGGAGAAATGATTTGAAATGTTTGGTGGTAAAACCTGGCACTGGTGCCCTCTGTCCAGGCTGGACAAACTTCACTCTCTGTGCTGCTGTACCCCTGGGGAAGGAGGACTTACATCTTGATAGTTTTGGGTTTTTTTTTAACCATCTGTAGTGAATTGAATGGTCTCCCTCCAAATAATATATCCAAGTTCTCTGCCCCATCCTGTAAATATAATCTTATTTGGAAATAGGGTCACTGCAGATGTAATTAAGCTAAGAATGTTGAGACGAGATCATCCTGGATTTAGTGTGGGCCTTGAATCCAATGACTGCTGTTCTTAGAAGAGAAAGGAGAGGGAGATTTGAGAGACAGAAGTGGGAAGGCCATGCGAAGACAGAGGCAGAGATTGGAATAATGTGTCTTTAAGCCAGAGAATGCCAAAGATTGCCAATAGCCACCAGAAACTGGAAGGGACCAGGGATGAGTGTCCCCTGGAGCCTCTGCTGGTAATGAAGCCCTGCCACCACCTTGATTTCAGACTTCTAGCCTCCAAAACTGTGAGAAAATAAATTTCTGTTAAGCCACCAAGTTTCTGGTATTTGTTACAGAAGCCCTGGGAAACTGCTACACCATCCCATTTCACTGATGCTTAAAGAGTTAGACGGTAGGAAAAAGTCAAAGGCAATAGTTTTTCTCCTGTTTAAAATTCATCATTTTGTGGCTGCTTATAAGTGACAAATCAATAGAAATGTAAAAAGCTGTGACATTAAGAAATTATCATGTTTAGCTTGGGCAAGTGTAACTGTTTACAAAATTGAGACCCCGAAGAGAGGCATTGCATTTGCTTTAAAAATGTATCTCTCATTATACAGGTATCTTTAATAATGCATATGAGAAAATAAACATAAAAATACAAATGCATAGGAGGAAGATAAACTCACTGATAGAAAGTAACACTTGGAAGGCCTGTGAAAGAAGCATTTGACCAAAAAAGGAAGACCTGGCCCATGACGGATGAAGGTAGACGGTTAGTCTACCTTACTAACAATTTTAAAAATGCACATTATAAAAGGGATTCCATTTTCTGCTACTAAATTGGCAAAGATAATAACTAGTGTTGACCAAAGTTCAGGAAAATGAACACTTTCCCACACTAGAGTGGAAGTTTATTGATGCAATGTTTCTGGAAGTCAATTAGACAATATATATCAATAGCTTTTTCATTTCAAATACACCTGGACCCAGAAAACTTAATTCCATTTATTCATCTATTCATTTATTCATCAAAAAATCAGGGATCTGAGAAAAAGATATATGAAAGATGTTCACTGTATTGTTGCTTATGTTAACACAATAATGGAAAATAGCCTAAAAGTTTATTAATAAAAGCACATTAACTAAATGATGATATACAGGTATGGTATTCCTCAGAGATATCACGGGTTCAGTTCCAGACCACCGCAATAGAGCAAATACTGCAATAAAGTAAATTACACAAATTTTTTTGATTTCCCAGTGTGTATGAAAGTTATGTTTTCACTCTACTATAGTCTATTAAATATGCAAAGGCATTATGCTAAAAAAAATGTACGTACCTTAATTAAAAATACCTTATTGCTAAAAAAAAATAAATACCTTATTGCTAAAAAGTGCTAACCATTCTCTGAGCCTTGATTGAGTTGTAATCTTTTTGTAATGGTGATATCTCACTGATCACAGATCACCACGACAAATAAAATAATAATGAAAAAGTTAGAAATGACCAAAGTGTGACATACACATGAAGTGAGCAAACGCTGTTGGAAAAGTGGCATAAGTAGACCCCCTCGAAGCAGGGCTGCCACAAAAACACAGTATCTGTGAGGGGCAACAAAGTGAAACGCAGTTGAATGAGGTCTACCTGTAATCTCTGCAACGGAAATTCCTTCAGGAATTAAAAACGATGTAGTTACAATGTGTAGTGCTTATACATGATTATGATGTTCGTGACGTATGAGGTAAAAAGGACAGATTATAAAGCAACATACTGTATGATCACATTTTTGGAAAACTCTGCATAGAGAACAACTGGAAAGGATGCATGTAAACTGTAAATAGTGGGCATCTCTGGGTAGCAGGACTACACTTGACTTTGTTTTCCTTTTGTGTGTGTTTAGATTCATATTTTCCAAATTTTCTACTATTACAAAATAGTGTTCATAGTAAGTTTATGAAATGATTTCTTAAAAAAGGAAAAATAATACTTAAAAAGGTTGACTTGCTAACTAGATGCTCAGCTCCTTGAAGTCAGGGACCATGAACAACTTTTTGTTTGTTTGTTTAATCTCTAACACCATTGACAATTGTGTCTGGCAAACAGAAAAAGCTCAATTGATAATTCCCAAAATGAAGTCACAATGCTTCAAACAAAAGTGATGGGGCTGACTAAAATAGGATGCTTATTATAAATATTTCCCCAATGTGAATTCTTAATAGGAGAATGTCAAGTTGCTTTATTTCTCTCTAAAATAACAATTTATTGCAGACAATGGTATTCCACTGTGCTTAATGCATCTAGTCTACTAATTATCTCTCCAACAAAAGGCTTGATCTACATATAGGAGTAGTTTTCAGGGATTGTATTCTCTTTTAGAAGAATTACTATATTCTTAACAAAGAAGCATGTAAATCCATTAGTAATCCAAAAATACAGGCTACTATTGGGTTTAGATACATCTAAATTCTAAATTTTGAAGGTGAATGGCAAACATTTCCAAGGATTATGGGATACTATAGTTACTAAGTGGAAACACTTAACTATATGAAATAAAATTATAAAAATATCAGATGTTCAAACTTGCCTTTTCCTTCAGATTAAGAGATAAATTTATTTACACAGCTGAAATAGGACCCTGTAAGACATGTTTAGTCTCCCTGACTATTCCCCAAAGGTGATCAGAAATGAATAACCTCACTAATTGGATGTTTTGACAGGGCCTGCGTCGATTATGAGAGTGATTTTTATACATGATACTCTTAAATAAGTAACCTATAGAACTTATGTAGCTGCAAACAATTTTGTTTTATTTTAAAGTTACCCAGTGGGGGATGGTATAGCTCAAGTGGTAAAGCGCATGCCTAGCATGCAGGAGGTCCTAGGTTCAATCCCATCACCTCCTCTAATAAATAAACAAATAAATAAGTTAGTTAGTTATCCAAAACACTGTCCAGGGTTGTAAGAATACAGAATATGATGGGTCTTATAAAGCTACTTGAAAGTTCTCTTCTAGTCCCATCTGTAGTATAAAAAAAAAACTTTTCTTCTATCATATGAATGCCTAAATAGTTTTTTTTTTAAACTGAGTTATAGTCAGTTTACAATGTTGAGTCAATTTCTGGTGTACAACACAATTTTTCAGTCATACATGAATATATATATTCATTTTCATATTCTTTTTCATTGTGAGCTACTACAAGAAAGAGCTTGTATATATTTCCCTGTGCTATACAGTATAATCTTGTTTATCTATTCTATATATACCTGTCAGTATCTGCAAATCTCAAACTCCCAGTCTGTCCCTTCCCACCCATCTCACCCCTGGCAACCACAAGTTTGTATTCTATATCTGTGAGTCTGTTTCTGTTTTATACTTAAGTTCATTTGTCTTCTTCTTTTTTTTTTTTTTTAAGATTCCACATATGAGTGATATCATATGGTATTTTTCTTTCTCTTTCTGGCTTACTTCACTTAGAATGACATTCTCCAGGGACATCTATGTTGCTGCAAATGGCATTATGTTGTCTTTTTTATGGCTGAATAGTATTCCTAAATAGTTTTGATTACACAAACTGAGTTCAAGAATACCTGTGATGATAAAAAAAAATACCACTACTAATAACTTAAATATCCTGTAGACAATGCTCCACTCTAACAGTTGATTTAAATGTCTAACATATAAAGATTCTCTAATATTGTACAAAGGGAAGAATTAAGGAATTGGGTACTTATAAGACCAAATGAGTATTTTGACTTAAAATGTCTTTTAATTTGTGTTAATTCTTGAACTTTTTTCCCCATGCTGCCAAAATCCTAACCTCTTTTGATTAATAAGATACTAATCCTATGGTTCAGTAGATGTTACTAATAATAAATGACAACCACAACAACAATAATAATAAACATGCTATATGTTCTGTGAGTCCCAAAAAAGCATGGAACAGTGCTCGTGGCTTCGTTCCCTTCCATAGTATTCTCCTTTTCCTTTTTTTTTTTTTTTTTTTTTTAAGCTATCAAGGTTTCCTGTTCTGTCTGCTGAGGAAACAAAAAGCAATATTCAGACTTCAGTCTTACTTTAAGTCACCAAACAATGCCCGAGGCTGGACTTAGTTGCTATTTTTTTGTTGTTGTCATTTATTTCTGTCAGAATGAACTCCTCTGAAATTATTTCATCAAGAATATTCATTTAATATCTTACCATCTGAGTTTGAATGATGATTTTCTTGAACTGTTAAGAGTAGTTTTTTGGTTTTTGTTTTTTGTTTTTTTAATTTCCAGGGTTTTCTACTAAGGATTGCATGCAACTTCAGGAAACATGAATTTGTAAAAAAATATTTGATCAAATTTATGACATATTCAAAATGATGGTGGAGGATTAATAAAGTGGCTACATTTAGGCTAACAGATTGTATTCTTACGCTTGCCCTTAAAATGGTCAACCGACCTGACTGACTGGTTGCTACTCACAGTTCCAGGCCCATTGTTAAAACTAGAGCTATTGATCTCACTGTTTCTACTTATTGCAGTAATCAAAACCTATAATCGTGCTTGGTCTCTGAATCGATCTCCAGGGAGAAGGTCACAGAACTGTAACCTTACAAAGTAGGCTAAATACCAAGAAGACCACCCCTTGAGCAATTCTGAGATAAAGAGATCAAAAAAGTGACAACCACTGGCCTCTATACAACTGTTCGCCTGGAGGCATCATGACGCCATTCCGAGTCTTCTGATGAGAAAATGATTCTGTTGATTTTTGTCGATGCTTTTTTGTTTGAGCTATGGCTATATAACCACCCTACCACACCCCAAGGTGCGTTCACAGTTTAGAAGGCATTAGCCTGTCCCCTTGCCTGGCAAAGTAATTAAGCTGTTTCTTGTCTTCTAAGCTTCAAAACCCAGTCTCTGAGTTATTTGGCTCGTCAGGGACGGGGGCCAATCTTTTGGCAACTAGAGCACTGATGTTTCATCAAGGAATATAATTGACTTTAAAGGCAAAGCTAAAAATGACAGAGCTAAAAGTGGCTATCGTGAAACGTGGAGACCCTCAACCTATAAGGTCAATTGGAGAGGTTGGCTGTGGCACCCCTTTTGGGAGCGACTTGGAAATGCAGTAGAGGACCACGGAGACCCAGGACAATTCCCATATTTCCCACTGCAAACATGTGTGATGAACACTGCCTTTATCTTTGGAGTGATGGTGAAAAGGCAAAGGCCTGGCCTCAGGAATGCTTTTTGTCACTTGAGTGCCACGTTTTCAGTATGTTAATTATAAATCAGCTTTACTTTTGCCTTTCTTAGATGTCGACTGTTGCAAAGCACATTACATCCCAAACTTGACTTAAAACGCAGTTTCTAATCTCACAGACTATGTGGATCAGGAGTCAATCTGGAGACCAATTCAGATTCTCGGGTTCAGGGTGTCTCACGAGGCTGCAATGATAAAGGGTATGCTCCTGTTGGGGCCCATTAGGGAGGATCTGCTTCCAAATTCAATCTTGTGGTTGTTGCTAGGACTCAGTTCCTTGCGGGCTGTTGGCTGGAGCCCCCTACTCTGCCCTTCGCCATGCGGGGCTTTCCTTTGGACAGTTCCCAACATGGCAGCCAGTCTCCATCTGAGTGAGTGAGTGAGAGATCAAGAGAAAAGCCCATCTTTTTATAGCCTAATATCGGAAGTGACAGCCCATCTCCTCTGCTGTATTCTACTCATTAAAGCTAGTCATTCAGTCCCACCCACACCCCCCAGGGTGGTGCGCACCAGGAGGTGGGATCAGTGGGAGCCATCTTGGAGGCTGCCCATCACACGCAAAATATGTTCACATCCTTTCCAGGTCCCCCAAAATCTCACTGCATTTCAGCATCAGCTCAGAGTCCAGAATCTCATTACTGAAATCAGGTGAGGGTGGGTAAGGCGGCCAGTGGGGAATTCTCTGAGTACAGTTCCTGGAGCACAGTTCCTCTCCACTGTAGACTCGTGAAGACAAGTTCCATTTCAACATTCAGTGATGGATCAGGCAAAGAATAACCAACGTGATACATTCCTGTTTACCAAGGGAGAAATGGCAAACTCAGAGGAACCCCTCCATGTGGCCCACACTCAAATGGAGGGGATTACACAGGGCCTGAAAACCAGGCGGTGGAGGCGGGGGCGGGGCACTGGGGACCGTCTCAGGGGCTGCCTACCATTTTCCCTGTCTATTCCATGCTAATAATAAAAGAAGCAAAGCTTTACAGAATTTTGTGAGGCTTTCAGCGTGGCAGACTTTTCAATATCTGTTGCATTGTTGTGAGTTTGTACAGCAATTTTTTCTTTGGCTCAGGGTAAAAATTCTTTCGGGTTACAAGAACATAGAGAAAATTGTTTAAACATTCTCTCTCCCTCTATCATGGCTATAAATCTGATCATTGACTCTTAGGTTGTTTAATGTTCCAAAAGTTTTCAAAACATTTTCCTAAACTTTAATACAACACTTAACAACAGCTGCATGCTGATTTCCTCTGGCTGCATTCTCCGTTTCTTCTTCGATTTATCAATACATCTTACATTTGCATAAAATTCAAACCACGTTCCTTGATATGACGTGTCTTTGAATTTGAGAGCTGTTCTAGGTTCATTTTTGCACTATTAATGGAATTAGAGAAATAACTTTTCCACTTCTTTTCTCGCTTTGTTACTATAGACATCCCTTTTTTTTTTTTTCCCTAATTACACATTTCCACAAAATAAATGAAGGACTGTGATACAAACTAGCAACTGCAGGTAGACCGGCTTCTACATCAATTACCCAACCACTGAATGATACAGTCTCAGGTAAAAAACTCTGAAATTTTACTAAATGTGTGGTTTGAATATTTCTTTTGAGTGAGCGGTATGTACGGGAAGCTTTATGATACTTTGGAATCTATTTTTGTCCTTTAAACATATGTAATTACAACAAACTAAAAAAATAACTCTAATAAGAATATCCAAGCAAGAACATAGATTAGGAATTTTTTAAATTTCTGTATATTCTTAGAATGATGTCAAATGACAAGAACAAAAATTGAGAACAATGTACAGTGGTATGTGTGGAATCCCTTGGCTAATTACCATATCTGTAACAATGTTTCATATTTTTATTTTTCCTTGGTATTTCTATTCAAGAATCAAATCTCCTTTCCTTAAGTAAGTAAATCAATAGTTTTATGACCCATCAGTCCAAATATACAGAACAGGTCTTTGAAACAGAGCATCTTTTAGTGACACCTCACTAGTTTTTTTTTTCCTTGCAATATAACCATGCTATTCTTTTACATCAGTTTTTATCTTCAATGACATATGAAAGATCCAAAATCAAATTGGCAGTCTCCACAGCCACCTGTAGGCCGCTAAGCTTCGCGGTGAAACAGTCCAAGGTCAGGTTATTGGCTGCGCCTGCAGCTTCGTGGGGAGGAAGGCAGGTAACTGGCGAGAAAGGAGGACAGGGACTCCTCAAGAAAGACCAGCCGAGTTCTCCGCGGCAGCTATGTAGTCCGCAGCCACATCTCGAAAGCAAATCTGGCCAATTCACAACAGAGGAAGAATCTGCCTGAACTGACCAAAAGTGTCCGTACGTCCCGTCGGTGAGCATTTCACCTCCATCGTGTTCTAGAGAGCCAGCGACAGATTCGAGGGCACCACAGAAGGCTTCGGAAATCAACTGAAGTTCCGTCTGGGTACATGCGCTATCCTGAAGAATGCTTTCTGGCTCACTACGAGTCTAAAGAGTAATAAGACCATTGAAGACACAGACAGAGCAACTAATACTATAAAAATGTTTCTGAAAAATACAATACATGGCCAAACCTCTATTCATAAAGTACTTTCACTCACTTAGGGGTTTGGCACAAGGTAAAGGGCATGTATGGGGCCAGCTGGCCAGGCTAACCCCCTAACCTCGCTGTTACAGTAGAAACACATGCTAGCAGTCATGTTCTCAGAATGAATGAAGCAGAATAAACCCCACCATCAACTTATTCTGAATGACTGCCCAATAGTGCCTCCTTAATACATGAAGAACAAGGCACAGGACATGAATCACAGGTTCCGTCCACATGGGAGGAAGCGTGTGAAGACTAATACCCCAAAAGAAGTACTTATCTATACTCAGCAAATGTTTGGAATTTGTTTAACGTGACAACATACGTGTTATTACTAAGAGAAAAACCGTTGAAGCACGTGTGTCATTTTCACATTAATTTTTAAAAAATAACTAAAATGATTATAAATCAATAAAAAATGTTAAAAAAATAACTGTTCTTCTCTTTAAAGTAAAGAGAAGGTAATATAACTTTGAACTGCATTTATTCCACTGTTCTAAAAAGATTTTCCTGGAAATTTCATGGTAGAAAAAGTAATACATTAGCAACCTAATACTTGAATGATAGAAACCCATATACTAATTACTTAAAAGCAGTGACCACTTTTTTCTTGTGCCCAAGAGGTTGGAACCAGATGAGATAATCTCTAGTGCATATTCTTCTCCCATATTTTCAATGCTCTATTGTCGCTTCAAAATCCTTCTTAAGACATCTTCCTTCTCCAACACATGTATTCTAGTTTACTCAGTCTCATTTGCAGACAATATTATTGTCCATTCAGCATCAACAGATTAGCAGTGGTTTTGTTTTTCATAATGTTTATTCTGATAACTTTTCAAGAATGGGCTTCATCATCAAACAGATTTTAATTACTTGGAAGCAGGGCAGGGCATGTCTATAAAAAACATTTACACTGTCAGCAATCTCAGGCATCCACTGGGAGCTCTGTACTCCTGAGTCACCGAAGAGTCAACTGCAAATACTTGGAAAACACATAATTTTTTGTACCCGTTTTCAAATAAACTAGATCAGTGTTAATGAAATAACAAGAACTATGATGCACTAAATTTATCTGTTGTCGGGAAATAGAGTTTCATAGATTAATTTAAAAATTCTATTTAATAGAATGAATCTATACCATAAATGAATATCAATTTAGAGATTATAATAGAAGATAACAATGAGAATGCTTTAGTAAATGAAATTAAGTTTCCTCCTGAAGATCCAGAAGGTTCTGAAGTTTTTCATAGAATCTTTGTGAATATCAACGATGACTGTACTACAGCAGCCGAGATCTCTAAGATGACAGCTCCCATCAACAAAAGGCTCATTTCAACACGCACTATCTATTTAGACAATAGTCAAAAAATGTGATCATTTGCTAAAAGTTGGGTTAATAGTAATCACTGTGATAAAGGCCTTAGATTTGAAAGTGTTATTTTTCTCGAGTATTTTCAAATACAGTATTTGATTTAGATTACTGAGAAATTAAGCACCACGGGCCCCAGGGCATTCTGATTTAGCTTATTATCTTATAAAATGAATGTTACTGAGAATTCAGATGGTCTAGGAAGGACGGTCTAACCTACCTTGTGTCTGATATATGCCGCCATATGAGTTTCAGTACAGCCACCTCCCAGCAAGACACACGGCTCCCTGATTGTTAGCTGCAGAGCATGCAGTGCTGTTTGAGATGTGAGCTAAAAAAGAAACAAATCATCAGAACCAGACACTGACGTCAGAAACACAAAGGAAGATAACCATGTTCTCAAGGCAACTTAGACAGTGGGCTCAAGGAGCCTGACTTTAACTGCAAAAGAACAAAACCAGCGTCGCCAAGGTTGCCATGTGATGAATACATTTTAGAAGGATAAAGATTAGAGATTAAACAGTACTTTAGCCAGAAGTTTGTTTTCATGGACCAGATTATTATCTTCTCTCATACACATTTGGTTCTTCAAACTGAGACTCACAAAGGGATGGTCTCACAACCGGGTCAGCGAGGCGTGATAGTACTCCTACCCCACAAAGTATTTCAATCTAAATGAATTAGTTCTATAAATGCTATAGAATTTATTTCAAGTTGCTATTGAAATGATCCAACCCAGCAGAAATAAAAACACACAGACCTTGACTATTCACCAAGGATATACTCTTGAGCAAGCGCTCCTTAAGGCTGTGACCAATACCGTAGGTCATCACGTCTCTTGTATAAAAGCTGCATGTGTTCCTGCTGTTCAGGAACAACACGCTCTGTTAACAGGTAGATGATGGGTGTAACTGGGGACCTATTTCTAAATGAATTATTCATATACATTAGCATCATCAAGTACACAATTCAAGTTAATTTCTTAAGAAAAGTTCCCATCAAGGACTTTTGGATTCCTTTGTAGAATACTAGAAATAATCAGAGGCAACAAATGCCAAGTCTAGTGTAATGTCCCAGGCAATTAAATCAGCTTACTTGTGACTTTAATCCTCACATTTTTGTTGTTTTTTGTTTTCTATACCACCTGGGGGAGTTATGAAGGAAAGAAAAAAAAAAAAGCACAGCTCAATGCTGTGAAAAAAAACCATCATATCTGCCTGAGTGACTATTTAATCCCTGCCTCAGACATGAAATTCAAACTTTAGTGCTTACCTTCAGCTCGTCCCAGGCAGTGTCATTTCTGCTGCAGAGAAGCAAGCTGCAGACAGTTGCTTCATTAGGAATAAGATGAAAAAAACGTTTGCTGCCAAATTTTGCAGTGCCCAAATCTTTCACACTTCCATAACTACTGGGAGAGATTGAGGCTAAGGAACCAATAGGCTGTGTTCCTGTTTTTAAAAAGAGTTTAGGAAATACAAATTTATGAGTAAAGATAGAGCAGACAATCATTTAAAATTACAATATTTACTCCTAGCTAATATAAAGTCCCACTGCATATCATTTAAAATATGAAATTTAGGATAAATAACAAGATGCATCTTCTTTAACCTATGAATTAACTAGTGTTTTGTTATTAAAGTGAATAAAGCAGAGGTTATTTTGGTTTATGGATTTCTTTTAAGCATCTGTTAGAAGCTACCTTGTACTCTCCAGAAAAAGGCACACACAATTTTACATACATTTTCAGGAAGTCCAGGAACCCTGGTAGCCCATGCAGGGATCAAAGACCCCAAATTAAGAACCCCACTAATCTGGAATAAGGATGAAGTGAGGAGACAGGTTATTTTCAAAAAGGTGTTATTTTTACCTGAAACACACAAATAAAGCTATGCAAATAATTGTGTAGCCAAATTCCTTTGGGGCTCTATTTAGTGAATATGTAGGTTTTTTTTTTTGTTTTTTGTTTTTTGTCTAGCAACTGTTAGCATGCAAACAACTACCTAAATTATGCCAAAATTAAGTATGTGACATTCTTATTTCACTTTGTTATTCTTTAATATATTTTGCCCTCCCCCTACACAGGTAAAATAGTAAAATTTTACAAAACTCCAATTAATAAAAATATGAATAAATGAGAACTTAGGATGACTTGAAGGTTTCTAAAATCTCTAAATGTAGTACAGTTACGTTAACAACAGCACAAAACTTCTCTAAGTAACAATGCTAGTTTAAAATCTTATGATTAAAACTGTAACCCTTAGCAATGCACTGATTTGGGCAAGTTTCCTCTTTCAAACTACTGGAGTTAAAGCAATAATGTCTAAGAATACTTGCTACTCAAACTTTGTAAACACCCAGAAAATAATCTTGAACAAGTTCACTTCTTTGAACATCCTTTCTTCTTTACTTCTGAAGATCTAAAAACTGGTGTGGAGACCCAGTACCTACTTAGAATACTGTTCCCATGGGAAAAAGCTTCATAGTTTAAAGACTGACTGCAGACTCTGTAACACCCAATATTCACAACTGGAAATGCCCCAATTCATGAAAAACCAGGAAATATTTAAGCATGTGTCTGACCTACATCACCAATGAGCTCCAAAAAACAATTTCATTATTTCTTACTAACTTCTGCTCTGACAATCATCTGACAGTCTTACAGAGGTAGGGCGATAGCCCAGAGATATTAGGGATTGAACACTGGCATTCATATTTCTCCTATTGATAATTTATAAGACTAAAAACAGTCAACTTCAACAGTTTAAATATAACTTATTAGACTTGAACCTTTAAGTCTAATAACTTACGAATTGAAATTGATCAGAATGAAATGACTGTCTTTCTGACAGGTTGTCAGCGCAGTGGGAGATACCGAAAGGTGGCTCCAATCAGACCTCATCAGCATGTCAATTTCTCTTTGGCTCCGACAGGTGACTACCAATCTTACATCTGCTTTTTAATTTGCTGAGTTTGTGAGATAGAGTGAATTTCTGGCCTGTTATGAGTCTCTGTTTTAATAAATACATTACTGTTAATTAAACAAACATTTCAGAACCCCTGTTGTGGACCAGGTGTATTGTTAAGCAGTGAAAAAAAGATGGCCCCAGCAAGGAACTCAGCTGGAATTATCTGGGTTAAAGCTAGCATGTGTACACACACACACACACAAACGCACACGCACACACACACACACACACACACACACACTTAATTAGGAGGCCCTAGTTAGGTAGAAGCAGTTGTTTGCTGGAGTTAGGTAAAAGTGAAGGGGATATTCTAGCTGAAGAATTTCCTTCTGAATACAATGTGACTTAAGAGCTTTGTAAAAGGCAAGTAGAATTTTGTTTAAAGTATGAAAACCTTTATATGCTTAAGAGAGTATTAGATTTCTCAACAATCTGTAAAATGCTTGGAGGTTAATAGTTTTAGGTTATGACAGACTTGGCAATACATTTGGGGGCTGGAAAATACATAGAAATGAGTCATAATCACTCAACTTTTAGTAAGTGAACAATACTGATCTTTTTCAGAAACAATCTTTTCTGCCAGAAATGATACTCACATGTGCTGTGAAGTTGGCAGGTTTTCAAATTTTTCAAGATGTTAACAGTGACACACACCGAGAATAGCCCTGCTCCAAAGAAGTGATCTGTTAAGTATGAGGGGCAAAAGCGGAGATTGGTTTTTACCTGTCGCTTTACTCAGGGGTTCCATCAGAGCCACTCCAACTCTGTCTATGGCAGTAACACCATGGGTTCTGAGAAACTGTTTCAAAGATGGGTGTATAACTTTCTGGCACATGACCAGATCTACGTGATCACTAACTAGCTGTCTTCCTAGGTTAAGCAACTGGTCCAGGACTGCGTTTTCAAGAGAAACCCTGTAACTGACCACCAGAGTTCCTTCTCCAGTATCGGAAAGGTCTCCAGATAAAGACGCACAAAAGAGCGCCACCTTGAAGGAATCTGATTTTTTGATCGGTAATATCTTCATCAACTGAACTTCTGGTATTTCAATAAGTATTCCAGGTAATACCGTCGAATCTGTAACTCTTTGACCTTTTAAAGGGATAATTACACTCTTCCCTAAAATGATGCGGTCTTTGGCGTTTTCTGGAATTGTAAGCAAAAAGACTCTCAGAATCAGAGTACTGACATGGTCGATTTCCTTTCTGGTGAGCATACAGGCAGGTTTACTTGTTAATATGCTGCGCACCAAGCAGAGGAGTATCTGAGTGCAGCTAAAGTCGACCGGGATTCGACAACCACAAGCCTCCGACGTTAGGTAACTGGTGCAGAGGCTCAGAAGATGCTTGTTTAATTTAATGACAGTGGTGGGTGGCAAGCCTATTCTCTGAACATTTTCAACCAGGTTACAGCAGAGAATGGCTGTGAAGAGGCCACAGTCGCTGAAGCAGGACACGTGATTCTGCACGGAAGCTACCAGGATCTTTAGGACGGGGTGGCTGACAGGCAGGCCGGTGAGCAGGGCCGCCGACTGGGAGGTTGTGCGCACGGAGCCCCCGCGGCCGTTGTGCAGCTGCTTCAGCCTGCCAGCCGGGCCGTAGCACGATGTCATGACTCCTTTCAAGACGGAGAGCGTGACCCTGACTCTCTCACTTGTCAGTGGTTCACTTTCACAGGATGACGGCTTTTTAGCTTCTACACGAGACATCATTACTTCAGGGGGTGAACTGTGAAGACGGCTTTTATTTTGTTAGCCATAGTTTTCGATTTACTGTGTTGTCCTGGGGTTTAATGTTTAACAAAATGATTCTTTGGGGAATGAAAACCTGAATATGTGGCACTGTGGCTATAAAGTGAAATACTTAGCTCTGTGTTTGCGAAGCTAATGAGCACGTGACGATTTAATGACATATTAGTAATTCCAAATATTTATTTTACTTCATTATTCAAACTCCTTTGGTTGACTCCAGACTGAGATTTTACAGACTGTTTTGCAGCCCTCTGTATAAAATACGTTCAGAGATGGACACCTATGAAAGAAACCCCAGCTATAAGAAGCCAGTTCTTTCTGATCCAACTTGTGTTTTTCATCTCTTCTTTCAATCTCAAGTTCAGCTTCAAAGCTGCTTCCTTCTGTAAGAAAATAAAAATAAAACATATTAGAGAAATAATTCCAAAAGATTTTATAGGTTGTAGTTTAAAAATCATTCATTTTAATGCTCTGCTCCTTCTTTAGAAAAAGGAATTACTGGCACAAACCTCCAGAAAATGAAAAATGTAAATCAATTTAGACTAAACATTCATTTCTTTGTTCTTTGATGAATCCCGACAAGAAAAAGTACTGACATTTTAATAATTTCGGAAAGTACAACATCGCTAGAAACCCAGAAGTACCATTATTTGAATATGATGCTTCTAGAAGAGAAATGCTATATAATCAAACTCACAGAATTTGGTCTCTGAGTTAAAAAAAAAAAGTCCTAAATGTTTTTATTCTCTTACAGAAAGAGCTAATATTGTTTTTTCTCGAATTTTGGTTTGCATGGAAACCTTAGATCTGAATAAAACTGCATTTACATCAAATCCTGCTTGTCAGTAATTATGAAAATGAGGTAACCATCAGTATCCCTAATACAGACACTGCCTAATGTACAGTCTGCGTCTGGCTGGATAAATCTGCATGATACATTTACTGAAGAATAAACCATGTTTTAAATATTTGGCTAAAATCAGGGCAATCTTCTGTAGTTTTACCCTATCAATGAATGATTTTCAGTTTTATGTCCTACAACTAATTCTCCCCCAAATTCTGGTTGGTGACAATAAACACAAAAACCAGGAAATGTGCTGGATGACAAGGAGAAAAACAGGATCTGATTTGCAATTTGATCTCAAAGAGTATAAACACTGTAAATGACAGTAGATAGATTACTGGTTACTATTTACCAAGCGTGCTAGCCCTTGCTCTGATTCTCTCAACAAGGCTGGAAGTAGCCTGCCTGAGGCACAAAATTCTGATACCAGAATAGTATGCAGGAAGAATAAAAATCTCTGGTCATGGACCTTGTCTGTTGAGGCTTGGTGCTTTGAAGGTAAAGGTTCAGCCAATTATTAGTTATTTTCAGGAATATGCTAAGTATGCTAACCACTTGGACAGTATTTAGTGTAAGTAAAATTAATTAAACTACCCAGACTACAGTACTACCTAGAGCAGACGCTGGCACAGTATGATACAGGCCAGGAAGGTGATTTGAAGATGTGCAAAGAAGATGTGACGAGAACAAAGGAATGTTATGCAAAGTGTTATTTTGGTTACCACTCCTCCCAGTTTACTTAAAGGGCTGTAACCATGGCAACTAGGCCCAAATAAAGTGCAGACAATGATGGCCAGCTTTCTCCCTGCAGTGACAATGCCACAGTCATCTTTTTTTAATAGCACGAGGAGGAAAAAATGTTTCTGTTCATCTTATGCAAGGAACAGCCACGGTCCTTAAATGTTATTTCATTGGTTATTTTAGATACTGCAAAATCTGTGAAATACATTTAAATGAAACTGTAGTGAGGTGACTTTCATATGTAAATTTGCCTATTACAACACACATGCGCACACACACACACACAAACCACAAATCATAACAGAGATTGTGATCAATAAAACGATTTCTCTAGCTATTTTTCAATGCATAACAGGGATACACAATTTTTCAAAAGTAGAATGTCCAATTGGCATCTCTAACACTCTTGTGGTGGTGAGACCAGTAGCCACATCTTTTGGCTACTATCTCTAAAAAATGAGAAAGGAAGAAATCACTGAAAGTGTTGGTGATTCCCGAATCATTTTTAGGATGTCAAAACTTGCTGTTTTGTGGTCTTATGTCTAGATCTAGACAAAATAATGTACAATGGAAAAAAAAAAAAAAGAAACGAAACACAGGGCTGGCTTATAGAGTATATTTGGAAGTGTTGGTTCAGCTATATTTCCTTTTTTCAAAACAATGTGACCCATTATTCCAAAACTTACCACCACGTGAATGGCCCTGACTATTCCTGGATGCAGAGGCCTGGCAGATGGGCTTTTTGCAGTGAAGAATAATGATTAAAATGACAGTAAAGCTACATGACTGTAATCAAACACAGTATTTCTGCAGTGAAACTAAAATTTTCATATTAAGTGGAATAAAGACTATAAACTGCCTCATATCTGTTAAGATCAGCTACCTAAGTAGTTATGATAAAACTTTTCAGATTTTAGAACTTTCTGGATTTTGGAATTATTCATATGGGACTATAGACCTGAATTATATAACTATATCCTCTTATTTCAGTGGCTCAGAAAAGTAACAAATTATTTTGAAGCTGAAACATCAGCCATTTCTCAGCATCCACGGGGGATTGGTTCCAGGACCCACTGTGGGTACCAAAATTCACAGATGCTCAAGTCCCTCACGTAAAATGGGGCAGTATTTGGATACAACCTAGGCACACCCCCCCCCGCATACTTTAAGTTATCTTTAAATTACTTATAATACCTAATACAATGTAAATGCTATGTAAATAGTTGCCAGTGTGGCATTTAAGCTTTGCTTTTTGGAACTTTCTGAATTTTTTTTTTTTTTTTTTATCTGTGGTTGGTTAAATGTGTGGATAGGGAACCTGTGGATACGGAGGGCCGGCTGTAGACACTAAGGAATAAATACAATTAGTTTTATTTACCTTGGAAAAAACAGAGAACAACAATAATAAAGAAAAGAACCTTTTGCAAGTTACAGATTTATCAGCTCCAGCATGGATTTAAGACGAGGGGACAACTGCTCCTTTGGACACACTCATGATCCCAGTGACACTGCCAGCGAAAAGGGCAGGACATAATGGACTGACTGCCCCTCCTCTTTTCATCCAAGTGACTCTGCCTGGCAAGTGTCAAAGGTTTCTGAGGAACACACTTTTCTAGAAGCATCTGTAGGATAATATTTTGCCAGTGGTTCATTAATAAAAACAACCGGTAACCTACCAACTTAGGCTTTTTCTTGCCTGAGCCCTATAATTCCTTAAAGATTAGGTTTCCCTTTGTTGGAACACGCCATTTGGTCGATCATATTAAAGGAAACCCACCTGAAGCTCGCAGGCCTGCTATTTCCCTTGAAGGTGGTTCTTCTCAGGATGTGTGAGTGCCAGGCTGTCTGGCTCAGAAAGGTTGCCCTTCCTAGGATTTTGGAAAACAGGGCTGCTCTTGATTCTGTGCCACCCAAAATGTAGGAATACAACCAAAGGTACCATAACTGCCAGAACTTTGTAGTCTCTCCAGAAGTTCTGAAAGCTCATAGTCATTCAGCATTCGTGCACCTAAGAAAAAATCAATAGTTGAAACAAAATCAGAAAGATTCCTCAAATTACATCTATAAGCCACCATAAGCAGAATACTGCACTAAGAAAAGCTGACTATTACGTTTTTAGTTACAGTCTATTGCAATGTTAATTAACAGAGAAATGTGCTGTAGACTTAAAGGGATAGCAGAAAATCAGGCTTGAGAAACTTATAAAGCAATTATACCAAACTTCTAGTCAGCAATTGTAAAGGAGCAACATTACCTGCTGGGAAAGCCATCTGAAGCTTTGGAAACACTCATGCATCAATATGATTTTCATTTTATAGTTAATTATACTTTCTCTGAACCACAATGAAGTTAGATTTTTTAAAAGAATTGTATTTAGTCACAATTTTAACAGAAGACTCAAATGACAATCCTTAAAAATGCAGTAAGAATTCAGATGCTACATTCTGACAGAGTGTAAGTGATGATGTTTGAACTGAAATTGAGTCATGCGTGGATTCCAATTGTAGCAAAAGAATTTTGGCTTGAACTCTATGAATTAACGCCATTTCCACATTTATGTTCTTTACCACTGCATTTTAAAGTATTTATCCTTATCACTAATAACTATACCCAACAGGGGTTACTGTCAACCCAATTTACATGAAGAAACTTGTCTGGAGTATTGAGAATAATTTTTTTTCTCTATCTTTGGTTTGGAAAATGTGGAGTGTGGCCCAGGAAGTCTGTTTCTGATGATCTGTTGGGTTTGGGTACTTGAATCTGGACAACTGCTAAAGACTTCTTATACTTTTTTACTTAAGGGACGCTCAGGGGGATGGGTGTAGCTCAGTGGTAGAGTGCATGCTTAGCATGCATAAGGTCCTGGGTTCAATCCCTAGTACCTCCACTGAAAAAAAAAAAAAAAAGACATCCACTAGGCTTTGGTGATTAGCTTATA
Organism: Camelus dromedarius; assembly: GCF_036321535.1. NCBI lineage: Eukaryota > Metazoa > Chordata > Mammalia > Artiodactyla > Camelidae > Camelus > Camelus dromedarius. Next base: position 29,374,382 of record NC_087453.1, read on the forward strand.
GACCTGTGATGAAATGAATGGACCGACCCTCCAAGCTCCTCTCTGGGCACAGGACAATAAGGACTGCTCCTTCCACTATGGGGGAAACTAAGAATTAGGTTCAACTGCGGGTATACGAGTTTCTGTATCACGAAATTTAACAGTAATTTTGTGTGAATGCCATTAGAAAAATGTCTGAACAGAATTTTTACTTACTCCTTCCATTTTAAGTCAAGATTAAAACACAGGACTAATGAGCTAAATATCTGAACTGTCTCTGTGTTCGGTATATACATGTTAAAAATAAACAGAAGGCTTAGAGTCATGCCTATGAACATATATTATTCCCAGGATTAGAAACCATTTCTCAAGGTCTAAATTCACATTTTATAAGGACTTTATTGCAAAACTTAAACAAATTACTAGATGGAGAAAACATGGCCATTTTTGCAACTGCAAGTGTTTTATGGTCTTTTCTTTTCTAAAGTGCTTTGGGGTCCCATACACTTTTTGCAACCTTTAGAGACCATAACTTTCATTGACATCTTATGCTCTATCTTTGCAGAAAGTCAATCACAAATAATTGTGTTGTGATTATGTCATCGTGAAGCCCGCTGTGCAAAAGCCTTCAGAGCACTTGCGATCTGAGGATGTGGCAAAACCATTAGGGGAGGCACTGGGGGACTTGGAGTAATGAGGGAAAATCTGTAAGGGTTACTTCCTAGAGGGGAGGAGGGAATGAGGCCACACCAAAGTCACGTGGCTTGTGTTGACTGGCGCCAGTTCTGCCCACAGAATACCCTGGAGTAAAGGTGTAGGAGATACTGTCCTTCATATCCAGTCTCAGGACTTAAGGTGGCTTTAACACCTCTAACTCTGTCCCTCTCGACCCGAGGTTATCAAGTCACAGTGCTTTTCACAGATGGCATCTCTGCTCTTCACCGCTTATGTCTCACGATCACTAACATACCATTGCTTACTGTCTGCTACTTTTCCTGGAATTATTAACTTTTAGGAAAACAGCTTATAGAAAAGAGAGTCGTTTGGATAAAAGGATATAATAATAAAGGTGGGGTGAATAACTCAGTAACTAAAATCCAGAACAAATTAAACTACAAGCTGTAACAGCAATGTTTGAAAAGCGTACTGTTCTCTCCCTGTAGATCGCAGTGTGTCATGTGATGTACTGTGACCCTTCCTCGAGAAGAGTCTCAGATTAGAATCAAGTTGTCTTCCTTTACTCAACAAATCTTCGGGTCACCCATGGGTTAAGGACAAAGGAGGTGCTCCATTTTATTTATGTTGTGTTTAACATTCTACTATTCTTTTCCACTGGGATGACTTAAGGATCTATGCATCTTTTTCTAGATTTAGGCTTAGTTAAGCCTGGGAATTAGTGTCTGTTTTGGCTGAAAAGTCATTATTTGCCAATTATCACTGAGGCCCAGGAACATCACTTCCTGGTTAGTAAATGCTGTGAACTGACTTAATGATTAATTGCTTTAATGTTCACTCAACACCTACATGCCCCCATTTACTCAAATTCTCCACATTTCACATATTGATTCGGCTAATGGGGGTGAGAGAGCAGGTAACTATTTTCCGATGATTATTCTGCTGTCCTTTGAGAGGACTGGAAACCGATTAGGATCAGGATGATAGGGCCTTTTACTTTACGAGGTACTTTTACAGTCTTCATATTTAAATCCCATAAAAACACTAAGTATCACACCATATACGGAACAGTCCATCTCCGCCAAGCAAAATGGATTTAAAACGTAAAATGGCACAGTAACCTTAACCTAATTCATTTCTTTCACTTAATGGCTTTCCAGCATATTACATGCATTCTGTTGCTTGAATAACCCACCTCACAGGGCCAGACACATTAGACTTTACTAAATACGCTCACTGCTCGTTGTCAAAAAAAGACAACGAAGCAGTTAATGAAATAATGTGTTATTTTCTCCATATCTTCTTGTTGGGCTTTTAAATGCAATCAGATATATTTTAGGGATACAATTTTGACTTAACCCATTTTCTTCTTCTAAAGTCTTTTTTTGTGGAATTTTTTCAAAATGAAAATTAGCATCACTACCCTTTTCTAAAAAATATAATACAGGCTTAATTTTTAAAGTTAGAATATACAGAGATAAGGGAAAGAACGCTACACACATCTGTAATCATTTTAGTTTTAACAAAAATGTGATAATATACATGCTGTGTTGTAAGCTTTTTTCCCTCCAAGAATACAAATTTTCATTATGATTTTTAGTGACTGGCTTTTGATTTATGGAGATGTCCTAATCTGACAGATCACTGATTGATAGAAATTTGAGATTTTTTCCAATGTTTTATTGCTGAATATGCTAAGAATACTATTTCTGGTAAATACTCCAGTGTCCATGCTCTTAGCCTCTATATGCTGCTTCTCAGGATAATGTAAAGTCTTACTAGAATTCTTAACAACAATTAACTCATTTTTCAAATTAACTTACAAGAAAGTTTTGTTTTGTTTTGTTTTGAAATATATATTTTATATTTTTAATCTTTTTCTTTAGGGGGGAGATAATTAGGTTTATTTATTATTCATTCTTTTTTAATGGAAGTACTGGGGATTGAACCCAGGACCTCATGCATGCTAAGCACACAGTCTACCACTGAGCTATACCCTCCCCCAGCCCCTAAGAAAGTTTTTAAACCTGACTTTTACAAAGGTTCATGGTGCTGAGCAGAACTTGGGACTGGAAAATTAAGCTAAATATAGCCGATCTTGAGATGGCCTTTCCCCCCAAACATTTGGCAACAAGTTATTCCAGGTGGCCTGCAACTATTTCATGGACACCAGAGATTCCTGAGTCTGAAACAAAAATTTCTCAATATGCTCAAAATGATCAGATCTGATAAGCAACATCAGGCTGGTTTCTAAGTTAGTGCATGTTATTCATTCACTGAGCTTTGCAAATTTGCTTGGAGTAAAAGCAGCAACAGAAATGACAGCAGATTTCCTCGCTCTCCTTACCTGCCTTAGTGCACCTTCTCTACCCTCTTCTTATCTTTCCTATGTGTTCTTTAAACACACTCCTAAAAAACAAATTAAAAAAAAACAACAACTGTATGGAACTCTTAGAAAGATGAAGGAAACCAAGAGAAATGAAATGAGATCTGTAAATCTTACATTAAGTTAAAACAGAAAGTTGATACTGATGGTTTTATCCGTTTCATATTCTTATTTTACAGCAATTTAATGAGACTACATATGAGGAAACACTAAATGATTTGATTACAAAATTATTGTGAATTGTGGCACTCAATTTAGGTTCTGGAGTTCTAAAAGTCTTGACTGGTCTTCTAATAAGCAATTTTCAAAAGTAAAGAATTAGCATCCCAGCTTTGGCAACAGAGTCAAGCAGAATTTCCAGCGCGTGAAACGATGGAGGAGAAGAACACTCTGGGTGCAGGTGCACACTTGTGAGGGTCAGAGGTCAACTACCTAGGGCATTCCACCTGGCATGTACTCCTGCTTCTCCTGTCAGGCATATTACAGGTCAACAGTCTTGTGCCACATGGTCCAAAATGAAAGTGTTAAAAAAGTCTATCTCCTCTGACCACACATCCATGATCTATTAAGACTGAGATTAGTCGGGCTAATTTTAGTTCAGTTTTTTTGCTTACTTCTCAGTGCAGAGGTAATAGCGAGAGATGAATGAACAGAAAGGAGAAAAGCCTGCCTCGTTAAAATATTATAATCCTTTTGAGTGCATATAAAGACCCAGAAAGGAAAATACTGAGATACAGGCTTCCGACCACAAATACGCTATAAATTTAAGGCATTACTGTGTCCAGGACAGCAACTCTCCCTCCCCACGATGTGTGTGACAGAGATCACTGCCTCTGCAGTTTCTACCACGAAGGCCTCGGGCAGGCCCCCTGCAACCTGCTACGTTCCAAGCTAAATGAAGGTTTCCTGGTGGTAGAACTGCACAGACAGTAAAGTGAAAGGCAAAAATCAATTAAGCTTCCCAGAGCACCTTAAACAACCTGGCTCTGGCTGTCAGATTATTCTTTCTATGTAGCATCATGCCAATTAAAACCACCAGGTTTTGCTATCCATCAGCCTGCAACAACCTGGACACAGAAACAATCTGTGTGTAAGGGTCTCATTTTGCTACTGGGCTTGCTGGGCGCCATCTGCTGGTTTTATGGACACAGTGTAAGGTGGCTAATCTGTCTTCATCGCTGCTCTGCTTAAAGCATTTGAAAAAAAATAGTAATTTTTTAAAATTAAAAAAAAAATTGCTGAATGCAGCTTAAACCCATGAAGAGAACACTAGACAGAACACTGAACAATTAAGTAACCCAGCTCTTGTGTTGGGAGATTTGATGAAGTTTACTGCAATGGTTTAATGTCTTTTCTTTTACCATGACAATGTTGGTTTTAACTATTTATGAATTCTTCATTCCTGAATTCCAGTTACTGACCCTGAAAATAGCTCTTTTTATCCTTAATTTCTAACCCAGCACTTCACATTTTGGCAGTTTTCGTGTACGTATCAGGAAGGACTGCATACGGTCTTCAGGCCTATTCAACTGACTGGCAAACCAAAGAGAACAGTAGTTTGTTTGCTTTTTTTTTTTTTAAAAACTCCATCACCTAAAATAACAGTTTTGCTGAACTCTTCTAATCTTGTAAAAACACACATACCAAAAACATTACTGTCAACTCGTGATGAACTGAATGGACAATACCTGAGTCCTCAAGTTTCCATTCTGCAAAATCCTACCCCTGCCCCCTATTCAAGGTCACGTTGACCTTCAGGCGGTTGCTGGGCTGTGCTCTCAGGAGCGGGTCAGGCTTAGGCAGAGTACAGTGCAGTGGCAGTGAACACGGTTGTGTGTAAGCATCGTACGGTCTCCGTTATCCCCCACTCTGTTACTGTGGATTCAACATATTCATAAGTAAATAATATACTGAAAGCATCACAGTGTTGTGCGGCAGCTTTGCTAACTGTTGGCAGCCTATGATGTGAACAGTAAGTGCTTAGTGCCTAACGGGGAAGGGCTGGTCAGCTTACCAGGCTGCGGTTTATCAGAAAGTCTTGCAGAGTTGTTCTGGTTTCTAGAGTCGTCTGAGAACCTTTCCATCCCCTTTCACTGTTTTGACACCTGGCTACCATTTTGATGCAGAGGTTGGTGGAGGAAGGGGAGAGGGTATCACGCAGACAGATGACACTGTTCCACATTAAACGTGCAGCTGACTGGCCCCGCAGTGCTACAGCAATGATTTTATGTTCCTCTGGTCAGCTCTGAATCCCTAAAGGGTTGGTTTCTGTCTTCATCATGTTTGGGATTTCTATTTCACCCTCCACCTTTTGTTTCCACAGATGACCCATCAGCCAGCCAGAAAGCGCACACGAGCAGTTCCATTTCCTGTTAAAACCCTCTCCACCTCGCTTCTCATCTTCATCTCCTCCCTCCCTGTCTCACAGGAAGAAGTGGCACTTGGGGTAACTCTGCTCCAGTCAGTCCCACCTGCTCCGGTGTCTCCTGGGGTCTAACTCCATTGTCCCCTCTCTTCTATCTCCCATCTGCCCCTCATAAAGTTCTTCCTCCTCTGCAAAACCTGACCATTTTTCTCCATTGAAAAGAACCAAAATCAAATTCCTTGAAGCAGCTGCCCTTTGCCAGCCTTCCTTCTAGCTACTATAAATTCTGATTCCTTCCAAATAAAGCATGTTTCTAGAACCACTGCCCACTTCCATCTTCAAATCCAAGTCATTTGCTTTTGTTCCACTCTCCATGGAAACTGCTCTCACTATGAAGATCACCAATCTCTCCCTTTCCTTGATCTCTCTGCAGCATTTTTCCAGTTCCTGAAACTAAGTACTTAAGACTAGTTTGATCCTTCTCAGTCTCCTTTAATGGCTCTCCGTTTCCATCCACCTACTCACTCGTATCAAAGGCCTGTCCTTAGCCATCCTCTCCGTGTTTGTTTCCCGGGTGGCCTCATTCACATCTAAAGGTTCTATTTTAACGCATCCACCAAAGACACCCATGTCTTCATCTCCAGCTTAGACCCACATATCTGTTTCCCACAAACGTCTAAACGTCTAAACTCATGTCATATAAAAATGAACCCTCTTTCCTTCCCAAACTGCGATTCCTCGTCTACTTCCTGTTTTTTTTTTTTTTTAAAAGGCATTATCTACCATGCCATTCAATTAAAAAATCTAGACATAGTGGACTCTGCCCTGTTCCTTATACTCCTCTTCAAGTCAGTCCCCCAATCCTCCACTTGACATGACATTTCTTTTACATAACTTCTCCCTAGAGCTACAGAGCTGGCCCTCATGACCTCACAAGATCTCCTTGCTTCTAGCCCAATGGTTCTCACAGTGTGGTTGCCGGTAGCAGCAGCAGCATCTGGGAACTTAGCAGAAATGCAATTCCCAGGCTGCCCCTGGCGACTGAATTGGTACTCTAGGGCTGGGATCCGGTAACCTCAGTTCTAACAAATTATTTAGGTGATTCTGAAGCTTAAGGTTTGAGAACCACTGTTCCCGTCTACTGCCCACTTATCCATTCTCCACCCTCTAAACACAGCCACCTCAGGGAAAACAACACATATGATTATGTTTCTGCTTTGCTTAGAAGTCTTCAGTGACATGTTTGACCAGAAGACGAAATCTAAATTTCCTAGTACAGCATAAAAAGCCCATCAGGAGCTAGTTCCTGCCTGCCTTTTCAGAAGGTAAAGCACGGCAGATTGCTTTAGTAAAAGTGCATTGTTGTACAGTGATTCAGGGGATGAGTTGTGGAATGTGACTGTCTGGATTTTCAGTCTCGGCCTTCCCTCTTTACCTTGGATGAGTTGCTTGGCCTCACAATGTCTCAGTTCCATCATCCATAAAATGAGAATGATGACATCCATGTCACAAAGTTGTGCAGTTAGCAGAATGCCTGACACTTAGGCTGGACTCAGTGACTATTAGCTGTTATTATTATTTTGGTTATTTTAACAGGAAAGAAACATTACTGGAGTCAAACATTACAGGAGAGGTCTGGAATGACTAAGGGAAGTGGGCTCATAGGGGAGGTTTACTTTTCTAGGCAGTTTCCATTTAGATGTGAATAAAAACACCCAGATTCTCAAGAAAGAGGTTCTGAGGTCTTTGGGGCTATTTTGGTTAGAGTACGGTAGATCTATAATCAGATTCCAGGAAGTTATAGAAAAGAAAACACACTGGCTCCTACAGTGAGCGCTAGGAAAGCTAATCATGAAGGAAAGAGGAAAACTTAAGGAAGGAGCAAAACAGCAAAGACAGGGTGATAATTTCCTATTTGTTTCTTTGATAACAGTTTACAATGTTAAAAGTTGCCAAGAGAGTCCTAGTGTGATGAGGCTTTGAGTAATGAAGGGAACCAAATGCTAACCTCCACCACAAGTTATGATCTCAGGCAAATTACTTCTTTCCTGCCTTAATTTCATAGTCTGTATGTAGCACGGGGCCATATAATGAAGATGCCTACATAAACATCTGTATTTACTGCTTAGTCCGGTGTCTGATACGTGAGTGTTCAATACATGGCAGCAATTAGTAGTAGTACATTGTCTTTAGTACAACTCATATACAAAAATGTATGAAAATGGGCACTTTTGGAGATTCCTGTTTGACTAAAGCTCCTGGGGGTGCTGAGACAGCTGTCAGTCCCCTGCCAGGATTGACTGGCTGAAGAGAGTTGAAGTTATGCCTTCTTTCCAGGGCAATGGGTATCCAATGACTGAACAATGTAGGGGTATAAAGGCCTGGCCCTTCCCTCCAGCTTGGGACAACTCTGAAAGGCCAACCCAGCACCAGAGTTACAGTGAAACCGGTACTGAGGCCCTGCTCGGGACCACTCTGTAGCTCAACTTTTTTTTTAATCCACCCAGTCCTGCTTCTTTTGCTCCTTGGTAAGATCCAAGAAGTCCTCCCTAGTAAATGTCCTGCCCATAAATCTCCTTAGAGTGTGCAGCCCAGGAAACCGAAGCTAGGACGATCCGGAAAACAGCCTGTTCACTTATCAATGGACTTGTTTACTGCTTCCTCTCCCACCACTGAATATAAGCTCCATGTAGTCAGGGACCATGCCTGTCTCGGTCACTGCTGTATCTGCTAACTCAGCACAGTGTGACCAATATGAATATAAACTGAGGATGTTAACAAATGAGTGGAACTGCCAGTATCAGAGAGCTTCTGAAACAGCACTAGGATTTGGGCATGGTCCAGTTTGGGAGGAAGAAGCATATGACCTCAGGAGGTCTCCATCTCAAAAGGGCTTCCATCCCCATCACGTCCAAAGCCCCGAGTCCTGCTTCTGCTTTCAGAGCTGGCACTACCTTGCTGGACAGACTTCTGACATCCAGTTCCACGTCAGAGGGCGGCTCTCACCTCCCCGAGTGACACAGGTGGCAGCGCAGGTGCGATTGGTGCTTTCACTAGACACCTTTTCCGCCTCCTTTATGGTGTGGCCGCGCAGAGGGGAGAGTGAGGACCGTCTACACCTGGAACTCTACCCACGCCACTGGAAAACCTCCTCGCCATCCACATTCCTTCCTGCAGCAAGTACTCACTGCCTAAAGCTGTTTTAAAGGAAGATCGCTAGCTTACCAAGGAGCCAGCCTCCTCCTTATCCCCTCCCCCAAATATCCTTCAGTGAGGACACCAGTGACCCTTCCGAGCGGGGCAGAGGCACCAACAAGCCCCCCACTCCTCTCTTCGGCGGGGTAGGGAGCTGGGTTTTCCACCTGAGGTTCGGGCGCTCTCACCTGCGCACCAGCCGCTGCGCCGCCCCGGCCGCCGCCGCCACCAGGCCCCCGAGGCTGAACCCCACGCAGCCGCTGCCGCCGGTCCTGGCAACCCACGCCCCGCGCCTGGAGACGGAGCATGCGCAGCTCTGCGGCTCGCGCCGCCCCTTTCACGTTCCGCTCCTCCGGGTTATAGCGAAGTTCTCCGCCGAGAACCGGAAAGATCAGGGGGCGGAGCTTATTCAGTGTCAATCTCAGCAAATTGTTGAAACTGCAAAACGTAAAACAACAGATCAGATGGATTTGTCAGGGCCTAGTATCATCCTTATGGTGCGCGCTTAAGAGGCACGTATTGAATAAAAAAGCAATTTACAGTTCTCTGCGGATTTCAGGCCGCCCACACTTGACCAATCACAAAGCTCCGGATTCTGTCGTACATCGCCAATTCCCCGCCTTCCTGTACGGCTGCCTGGAAAACCAGGAAAAAAGGAAGTGCCGGTGACCATTTCTCTGGATCGGGTTGGAGAGCGGACATGCGTAGTGAGAGCTGGTGGCGCTCAATAAAGCAGCTTCTGCCCTTAGTCCTTCCTCTGAGGGCGGTCGAAAGTCCTCTAACTTTGTGTCCTTCAATTAGGTAATTTCTGCCCTACCTCCCATCTTGCTTTTTAGTTCTAGGGGAGGACTTTTATTCTCCTGTATCATTCAAGAGAATTGTGGAAAAAATTATGTTCATGGCTATTTAAAATTTTTTCCGAAATTGGGAAAGCCACCTTTAATTTCCAATCGGTGTTTTCTATAACCTTCTCATCTTTGTGCGAGTAATTTTCCAGTGGCAAGAAGCACTCTATGCCTCTTAATCACTCGCGCTGTTTAACACTGTAATCACAGGGTAACTGTGATTCGTCACCGGGCAATCGCGTTTACCTCAGTCTCAGCCTCTAAATAAATCGTCCTTTGCCGCCATTTTTGTTTCGGGTTTTCGTTGAAAGCCGCGAGTTCATGGGTGGAGGCCATTTTTCTTTTGGGCGAATTCCTCGCACTATCTGGTGCGCTCACTTAGTGTTTTGCCGCCATCTTAAATCCTGGTTTTGGCTTCAAGCCGACAGCGAGGCTGCCCGACTCATCTTGTGTTTGGGCAGCGGTACGTTCCTTTGCGCGCGCGCGCGCGCGCGCGCGGAGCTCCTGGGAAGCCGGAAATAAACCGAAAGCTCGAATCCCCAAACTTCGAAAGGTTGGCTTGCGAGTCGGCTTTGTATTTAGTCTGAGTTTGCACGGCCAGGTGTTACTTCACCAGTGGCCCCGGACAGTAACAAAACAAATAAAAGCCCGAACCCAAACCCTGCCACCATCGTAGGTAAGAACATGGAAATCCTGACAACTTTAAGATGTTCCTTCACTTGAACTGAACTGCTTGCCCATCTCCCGTCCCCCTATGGTTTTTCCCTTTGATTGTTGAACCTTTTCTGCATCCTTCTCCCTGTGCTTCCATCTCTCCCCATTGTTTGCAGAGAGCTAAACAGCTATTAAACCTAAGGGTGCGGGAAGCCCGGGCTTGACAGTGGAAGTGTTGGTCTGGAAAATTCTTTTTGCTTTTTGGAACAAAATGGAGTGCAATGAGTGGGCCACGTATTTGTATCAAACATCTGTGTGTACAAATAGGGCCCCCTTCCCAGACAGTTTTTGGGTTGTGACACAGACACAGGTTGTGTTTGTACAGACTTCTCATTCATTCATTGAGTTCTTAGTGTGTACTAGGCCATGAGGATTCTGTAGTAAATTAAAAAAACAAACCAAAAAACCCCAAACCTTTATCTCATGGCGCTTACATCCTGCTATCACCTTGACAGCTACTAGTTTGGGACAAGTAACAGTATTCTGTGGTTCTTAGCTTTGCTGCACTATACAAACAAGCATTCGCTTGCTCTTTATTCCCTCCTCCTTTTTCCCACCGAGCTAGAAATCAGTTGTATTGACACTTATTTCTTGGATCCTGACATAACGGTAATTATAAGCCAGCTGGGTAGTTTTACAACCACTTACTCAAGGCCTTGCTGCTCCAAGTGTGGTCTGTCAGTCACATCAGCACCACCTGGCAACTCATTGGAAACAAGCTTGTTAGAAATGGGCAGTCCCAAGCTCCATCCCAAAGCCCAGTGAATCTTCCCTCAGAAGTGCACCTTAAAGTCAAAGAGCACTGATTCTCAGCATGGACCAAAGACAAAGACTGTCTCTTTTATTTATGCTTCTGAAACAGTTCAGAATATATTGTCAGTTTACTCCATGTTTTAAAAATTGTTTTATACAGGACACATTCCAAAATGTGTAATGTTCAAATAGAATAGAAAACTATTTCTTTGGATTTTTTATTTTTGTTTTTTGGGTTTTTTTTTAAATTAAAGAAATTTTTTATTGACGTGTAGTTGATTTACAGTGTTGTTAGTCCGTATTTTAAATGCAGTGGACATATGACACTTTTTTGTGCTTTTATCCATCAGCTTGATGTCACAATGCCAACTTACCATTCTAAGAACTTGAGAATTTCTCAGTTCGGTATATTGTTGTATACTTTGTGCTATGACAACATTTCGTGTCCTGTGTGCATATTTTAATTTTTAACTTATTTAAAGTTGAACTCAAAATCCTACATATGTTCAGTAGTTCAGTATCAACTTGGAAAACCTTGGCCATAGTTTACCAAAGCTTTTTTGGCACCTTGCTTTTTTTTTTTTTTCCCCTCTTAATATTTTATGTTATTTTTTAAATGGATGTCCTAGGGATTGAGCCCAGGACCTCATGCATGCTAAGCAGGCACTTTACCTCTGTGCTATATGCCCCTTCCCCATCTTTTTAAAGTGAGAAATAGAAATCTAATTTATCTCAGGGGTTCTCAATTTTGGCTGTTCGTGAAAATCACCTGGGGCGCTTTCAAAAAAAAAAAAAAAAAAAAAAGACTCCACACCAGTATCAGTAGAGGTTGAGATCCTGTGAATGGGATTCAGGAACCAGTAAGGTATTTGTGAAACAACAAATGACTTTTACATTTTCTCTGTTGTTGTGTGTTAGACTTTCTCCCTCCCTTATGGATTTACTTAAAATAATTAGGAATTTGAAGACAGTGAAGAGAGTTGGACTGGGATCATGGTAGACCTGCTTCCCAGTTATCAATCAACTTGGCATTTAGTCTATGTCCTGAGCAAATTGTCTGGTCTTTCTGTCTCTCCTTCATCCAGCTATTAATTGGGAAAAGAAGAACGAAGGTCCTGTTTTTTAGTCTCATGTGAATGTTACAAAGTGTACTGAATATTTACATTCTGTGAATGTGAGGAAGAACAGTATTTTCCAAGTGTCGGTATTCATTGCTTCTGATTTCCCTATCCTGTTTCTTATGTTGTATGTGCCAGAAAGCATAGTGGGTAGAAATGAACTCTGGAGCCAGACTCTCTGGGTTCAAATCTTAGCTCCTCCAGCTCCCAGCTGTGTGACCTTGAGCAGGTTACTTAACCCTTCTGTGCCTCAGTTTCCTCATCTGTAAAACAGGGTTGATATGAAGGTTGGATATGTTAATATAAGAAAAGTGCTTAGAATAATGCCTGGCACATAGTCCCAGCTATGTAAATAGTAATTAGCTATTATTATTATAATTAAGTCTTTGGATTATTAAGGTTTTGTTCATGCATATAAATCACTAAAGTGGAAAGATATTGCAGTTCCGTGACTTTTCAGGATATATACCTGTTTGGAAAAGAGAGTGGTTTAAATATAGTATAAGCCAGGAAGATGTGTATTTTTTTTTTTTTATCGTCTTTTCCTTTTTTCCAAACAGCTTTCTGGAAGTATGGTTGTCATAGAATAAACTATACGTATTTGAACTGTACAGTTTGATGTATTTTACTTGTATACACCCATGAAACCAAGACCACAGTCAAGATAATGAATATACACTTACTTCCAAAAGTATCTTCTGGCCCTTTTGTAATCCCTCCAGCCTTTTTCTTCCAGGCAACCACTGTTTCTGTTTTCTGTCACTCTAGATAAGTTTGCGTTTCCTAGGATTTTATCTAAAATGGAATCTTGAAATATGTGCTATTTTGGGGACTGGGGTTGCGTCTGGTTTCTTTCACTCATGGTAATTGAGAGTCATCTTTGTTGTTGTGGGTGTCTGCAGTCCATTCCTTTGTAAATACTGAGTAGTATTCCACTGCATGGATAGACTGTCATTTGTTGACACATTCGCCAATTGAAGGGCATTTAGGTTGTTTTTATTTTCACAGTGCTCATTTTCACATTGGGAAAAGAAAAAAGTCTAATTATCTGGTGACCATGCCCTCCATCTACAGAAAAACCAGGAGGTGACAGTGGTATAACATGTTTGTGTCGGGACTTCATCTGTGCCATTGTATAGTTTCTGAATTCATGCTTTCTGAATGAAACATGTAGCTTTTTAAAAATGCAAAATGCATGCATTCAGTTTAGTGGGTTGGATCTCTTTTTATTGAGATGTAATTTATATACAGCATTATATGACTTTCAGAGATACTACATAATCATTTTGATATACAGTTGAACAACTTGGGGTTAGGGGTGTGGACCCTCTGTGCAGTTGAAAATCTGCATATAACTTTACAGTCAGCCCCTGATATCTAAGGTTCTGCATCCTTGAATTCAACAAGGATTGTGTGATACTGTAGTATACACTTATTGAAAAAAAAATCCAAGTGAAGTGGACTCCCACAGTTCAAATCCATGTTGTTCAAGGGTCAACTGTATATGCTACAGTATTATTAACCATAGTCACCATGCTGTACATTATATTCCCAGGACTTATGTAATTTATAAAGTTTGTACTTTATAAATTTGTTTGTACCTTTTGACTCCCTTCCCCCTTTTCACCCCTACCCTCCACCCCCTGCCTCTGACAACCACCTGTATGTTCTCTGCATCGGAGTTTGGTGTTTGTTTGTTTTAGATTTCACATACAATTGAGATCATACAGTATTTGTCTTTCTCTGTGTGACTTACACTTAGCATCACACGCATTCATGTTGTTGCAAGTGGCAGGATTTCCTTCTTTTTTTTAATGACTGTATAATATACCACGTTTTATTTATCCATTCATCTGTCATGGACACAGGTTGTTTCCGTGTCTTGGCCGTTGTAAAAAATGCGATGAACATCGGGGTGCAGGTACCTTTTCGAGTTAGTGTTTTTGTGTTCTTCAGATAAATACCCAGAAGTGAAATTGCAGGATCATGTGGCAGTTCTATTTTTAATTTTTTGAGGAAACTTTATATTGTTTTCCACAGTGGCTGCACCAGTTCACATTCCTGTCTACGGTGTAGGAGGATTCCCTTTTCTCTACATCTTCACCAACAGTATTTGCTGTCTTTTTGTTAGCCATTCTAACAAATGTGAGATGATACCTTATTGTGGTTTTGATTTGCATTTCCCTGATGATTAGTGATTGATCTGTCTCATAGGCAAGAAAACATGAAAAGGCAGAATTTGAACGCATGTCTGTTTTACTAGAACCTGAGATTGTGACTGCTTCGTAGGGCAGTGTTTGTGTCTGTTTCTGACAAAATAAGTATTAAATAAAAATTAAATATTGTTTATTTGTGAAAAATCCCACACACACACAGGGTTGGGTGGAAATTTTCTGTGGGCCCAGCAGGAATGGGAGGCCAGGTCACAGGTCAACTGACCAGGTTAAGAGCATAGAGTGACTAAAAGGTAGGATTGTTCCACGGACTTAATCTTGGTGGAAGATTTCGATATATGAGCTACACTGAAAGAAAATTTTTTTGTCACTTGCATATTATCCTCATTCCATTGTTGATGCTTCCCTGTTTGTTTTTTTGTTTGTTTATTTTGTTTTGTTTTTATTTTGATGTGCACTTTGGTATTCAAAATTACCATATGAATAATAGGAAAAGCTGATCTGTTTTTTACACTGCAGTTGCCTTCTCAAATTTTATCTCAGTTGTTGCCAGCAAGATCTTCGCTCATTTGTCATTTTTCCTTGGTATTTTGTTAAGATTTGTGATTCCTTCCTTGATGCTGTCCTTTGTGTGTATGTGTGTGTGATAAAATCAGACTGGGGAAGTTGGGGCAGCAGAGAATGAAATTTCTCATTCTTGAATTACAGTTGTTCAGTTTCTGCTCCCATTGCTAGTGAAAGTTTTTTGAGAAGATAGAAGGAAGTATAATAAATTTCTTGATAATGTTTGAAATCTGGAGGTTAGAAGCCTAAAGTTAATTTCTGGTCTTTTTAATCTGGAGTGGTTGCTTTGGCTTGTGACACAGGCCAGCAATGCTAAAAGGAAGACAAATGTGAATTTCAGAGTGTCTTGGATTTTCCCACAGAATAGTCTAGAAGGTCACTGACTTTATTAGAGTTTATCTCTGCTTTGTATTTAAATGACAGGACAATCATGTGATATCATTTAATCTCCTCCCATCCCCTCCCAAAATTAATTTTCTTAAGGATTTGAGGATCTTTCCCTCTCCACTAAAGACACACATGCACGCATATTTTTGGTGGGGACATATGCTGTCAAAGTCTCGTCTTTGTGAAAGGATGCCTGTTTTCAGGTCAGAGAAAGTGGGCTCAAGAATGCAGAAGAGAGGATGAAACGTTATTTGTAAGACTGAGAATATACTTTAACTTCTCAGCAAGCATATGTGAATTATATGCTTTCAGATATTTGGAAAATTTATCGTTTTAGAGATCGTCCTGAAATTCTTAAAAACAGGCAATAAAATAAAAATTCCACTGACTTTAGACTTGAATTGTCAGCTCCGATAGCTAAAGGTTTTTTAACGTTCAGGCTTTAAACCCCAGGCACTGAGCCTGCTGTTCCCTCCTGAAAGTAACTAGGAAAGTAATTTTTTAAGATGCATGTTAGCTGTTTAAATGTGTGTGTGTGTGCACGTTTATCTTTTAATGATCTAAACAAGTCTAGAAAAACCTAAAGATGTTCCCAGATTTAAAGCTTAATTACTACAGAGGCTCATAATAATCTTTTCCATTCATATAAATGTTAGAATGTCAGTATTTTAAAGATGAAAAAATGCAATGAAAAACTCACATTTATGACCTAAACTTTAACCCTACATCTGTTACCCATTATATTCAGTACAAAATGCTTCGATCTTTCTGTTTATGTTTATATGCATATCAACTTTCTCAACTTTGTCTTCCTGATGCATATAACTTAAGTGTCACTTATGTATTGAAATAGTGCTTTGACCTCCTTTTTAGAAGGCTTAATGTGGAATTTGAGATTTGGAGACACTAATGATGCAGTAGATAAATAGGTATAAATCTAAAATAATAGCAAATTAACATGGTCTACAGCCACTGATCGGAGTAACATTAACAGACTCAAGTTAATGCCTTGAGTTTTTTTTTGATGCCTACCAGTGCCGCATGCCAGGTGTCAGACAGGCCAAGCATGGAAGGAAGCCTGTGGTCAGGCAGAGGACAGACGGAGGACCAGAGTTACGTGTGATTCGGGGAACCAAGTGTGAGAGCAGAGTGGTGTCAGGTGCTGGTGTGGCCCAGAGAAGGGAGATTCCAAGAGGGCTCTGGGGAAATAGGTGGCATCTGAATTGGGTTTCAGAGAATAACTCGCCTTAGGAGAGAGGATGTTCTGTAATGCCGCACATTTTTGGGGAGCTGGAGCTGCATGTCCCAGGACATGTGCTGGACTTGGCCATGTGGAGGCCTTGAAGCTGGAGGTTGCCTGAGCTGTGAGGTGGAGGTGTGGGCAGGTGCTGGCAGAGGGCCTGTGCTGCTCCAGGAGACGTTAGGGAAGAGTTTTGAATAGGGATGCCTGCTGGATGCCTCTAGTGATGGTTTGGGGGATGGAGAGGTGCACAGATGGAAACAGGAGGCACTTTGAGAGGCTCTGGTTGTCGGGGACCTTCAGGGTAACCAGCTCTTTGGGGTCTGAGACCTCCTGGCATCACCAGGTAACGGGTTTTTCCTTCTCGTGGGAGGCAGATGAGACCATCTGTGACTTGACAGGCACTGAGAGAAGAGACCAGAGTGTGTGCTGTCCCCAGATTCTCTGCAAATGGTCTTTCTGTTTTTAGACTTCATGCTTCTCAGGTTTTATAAAAAGATAGAGAGGGACGTACCCCTCACCTACCCAGAGGAGGTAAGAGACTCGTGATTGGATGTTGTACTGTGGTTGTCAAAGCATAAATAGTAGAAGAGATGGGGACACTCCTACCTACACCCCCACCACCTGGCCAGACCTGTGGAGACTTGGCTGGGAGACGGGGGCGTCTTGTTCTGGGTAACTCTTCTGCGCATTTCTCTGTTGGGTTGTTTCATTTTTATTTATTTATTTATTTTTTATTGAAGCATAGTCAGTTACAATGTGTCAATTTCTGGTGCACAGCACAATGTCCCATTCATGCATATACATACATATATTTGTTTTCATATTGTTTTTTGTTAAAGGTTATTACAAGATATTGAATGTACTTCCCTGTGCTATAGAGAAGAAATTTGTTTTTAATATATTTTTATATGTAGTGGCTAACATTTGCAAATCTCAAACTCTCCAATTTCTCTTTTCCCACCCCCATCCCCCCAGTAACCATAAGACTGTTTACTATGTCTGCGAGTCTGCTTCTGTTTTGTAGATCAATTCATTAGTGTCCTTTTTTTTCCCCTTGGCTTGTTTTATTAACGTAGATACTAAACCTTTCCTTGTTACATGTCTTGCAAACACCTTCCCCCAGTTTATGATTCCACCATCCCCTCCCCTCACTATTTCTTTATGGTGTATTTTGATGAACTAAAGTTTTAACTTTTTAAACTTTTTTATTTTTAATTAATTATAGATATGTGGGACGTTGGTAAAAATGTACAGAGAGTCCCATGTGTGTACCCGTTTTCTAGCTTCTTCCAATGGTAACATCTTGTGAACTATGGTGCAAATATTAAAACCAGAAAATTGCCGTTGGTACAATCCACAGAGCTTATTAGATGTAACTGGTTTTACATGCATTCATTTAGTTCTGTACAGTTTTATCACGTGTTTCTATTCATGTAACCAACACCACGATTAAGGTACAGAACTCTGATTAAGATACAGAACTCCGTTTCCACAGGCTCCCTCCTCCTCCCTCTCCATAGCCATGTGCCCTCCCCATCCCTAACCCCAGGCAACTGCTTGTGTATTCTTTGCTTCTGCAGTCTTGTTGTTTCAAGAGTGATTGTTATTTAAGTGGAATTGTACATAATATGACCTTTTCAGATTGTCCCTCCTGCACCCACCAAGCGTAATTCCCTTGAGGTCCATCCAAGTTGTCATGTATACCGGTGGTTCACTTTATCACTGCTGGTTAATGTCCGTGGTATAGATATACCACAGTCTGCTTAACCATACCTCACCCACTGAAGGACATCTGGGTTGTTTCCAGTTTTGGGCCACTATGAATAAAGTGGCTATGAACATTTGTGTACAGATTTTGTTGTGAGCCTAGGTTTTCATTTTCTGGAATAAGTTAGCAGGAATGCAGTTTTTGGATCATGTGGTAACTGCATGTTTAGCTTTCTAAGAAACTGCCAGTCTCTTCCAGAGTGGCTCTACCATCTTTATAGTCCTACCAGCAATGTGTGTGAGGTCCATTTCCTCTGCATCCTCACCAGCATTTGATGTCACTATTTTTTGCTTGCCATTCTGGTAGTTATGTAGTGATATCTCACTGAGGTTTTATTTTGCATGTCCCTGATGTCTGTTGATGTTGAATATCTTGTTTTAATTTTTATTTTTTAA
The DNA here is from genome assembly GCF_036321535.1 of Camelus dromedarius. Lineage (NCBI taxonomy): Eukaryota > Metazoa > Chordata > Mammalia > Artiodactyla > Camelidae > Camelus > Camelus dromedarius. The sequence continues at coordinate 29,392,943 of NC_087453.1, forward strand.
GCTTTTTTGGAGGGGTGGGGGAGGTAATTATGTTATTTATTTATTTTTAATGGAAGTACTGGGGATTGCACCTAGGACCTTGTGCATGCTAAGCATGTGCTCTACCGCTGAGCTATGCCCTCTCCTCTGGAATATCTTTTCTTTTTATTGAAATATAGCTGGTGTACAATATTATGTTGGTTTCAGGTATACTATGTAGTGATTTGATATTTGCATACAGTATGTAATAATTTGAATATCTTGTCATGTGCTTGTTTGCCATCTGTTTGTCCTCTGTGGTGAAATACCTGTTCATGTCCTTTGCTCACTTTTTTTTTTCAATTGCAGTATAGTCAGTTTACAATGCTGTGTCAATTTCTGATGTACAGCACAATTCTTCAGTCATACATGAATATATGTATATTCATTTTCATATTCTTTTTCACCGTAAGCTACTACAAGATACTGAATATAGTTCCCTGTGCTATACAGAAGAAACCGGTTTATCAATTTTATATATACCAGTCAGTATCTGCAAATCTCAAACTCCCAGTTTATCCCTTCTGGCTCTCCCCGCCACCGGCAACCACAAGTCTGTATTCTGTCTGAACCTGTTTATGTTTTATATATAAGTTACTTTGTCTTTTTTTTTTAAGATCCCACATATGAATGATATCATATGGTATTTTTCTTTCTCTTTCTGGCTTACTTCACTTAGAATGACATTCTCCGGGGTCATCCATGTTGCTGCAAATGGCATTATTTTATCAGTTTTTTAGGGCTGAGTAGTACTCCATTGTATAAATATACCACAACTTCTTTATCCAGTCATCCTTTGATGGACATTTAGGCTGTTTCCATGTTTTGGCTATTGTAAATAGTGCTGCTATAAACATTGGGGTGCAGGTGTCTTTTTGAATTAGGGTTTTCTCTGGATGTATGCCCAGGCTTTGCTCACTTTTTGACTTTGTTTTTGTTTGTATTTTTGACTTTGGATTGTTTGTATTTCATACTGTTGAGTTCTGAGAGTTCTTTATATGTTCTAGTTTATAAGTCATTTACTGTATATGTGGATTGCAAATATTCCAGTCTGTAGAGAAATTTTAATATTAATATGGCCAAATCTAGCATTCTTTTTCTTTATGGATTGTACTTTTTGTGTCTAGTTTAAAAATGCATTTCTTTCTCTGAGTTCATGAAGGTATTTTCTGAAAGGTTCTAACTTTTGACCTTCAAGTTTTTAGCTCATTTGTAATTGATTTTTATGTGTTGTGGGAAGCAGTGGTCCAGTTATATATTTTTCCAAGAGGATAAACAGTTGTTGGACCACAATTTATTGAATGAATAACCTCTTTATTTCCCACTGATCTGCACTCTTTTTCCCATCATCCGTTTCCATGAACTCGTGGGCTGGCTTCTGGTCTGTGTAGTCTGTCCCTTCGGCCTGTGTGTTAACCCTTTTTCCAACACATTATCTGATTTACTGTAGCATTGTGGTAGTTCTGCTATATCTGGTAAGACAAGCTCTCTCCTTTGTTTTTCTTTTCTTTCTTTTTTTTTCCCCCCTCTCTAGTATCTTAGTCCTTTTTATCCTTGCTCAGATTCCCTGTTCCAGATTGGGGCTGGGTTTGCTTTAAATTCGGAAGTCTATGTGACGAGGTCTTGTCTTGCACGTATCTTACTAAATTCATTCTTAGATATGTTATATTTGTGGGATGCCGGTTTAAGTGATATTTTAATCTACATTTTCTACCTTTTTCAGAGAAATTGCTTTTATGGTTCATCAGTAAGCACACTGGCTACATTTTTTTGTGCATGCTTTTTTTCAGATTGAGAAATTCTTTCCATTCTTAGATTTCTAGTGTTTTATTTATTTTTTTTCTACCTCCATTAAAATGATCATGTGCTTCTATTCTACTTGAGTTTTTAAGTATGGTTACTTTTCTAGTGTTAAACCAACCTTGCACTCCTCAGGTAACTCTCACTCGGTTCTGGTGTATTTTTTATATGTTGCTAGATTCAGATTGCTTCTATTTGGGTAGAATTCTTGCTTTTATGTTCATGTATAGAACTGGCTGTGGTTTTTCCTTTCTTAATCTGCCCTTGTCTGGGTTTGCTTTCAGGGCTTCATAAAAGGGGTTGTGAGGGGGAGGGAGTTCCCTCTTGTTCTCTTCTTTGGAATAATTTGCCCACTGGCATTATTCCTGGAACTGCTATTGGATTTTGGATCACAAAGATTTAGAAATGGAATAGACCTTAGAGATGGGCCTGTCTCACAGGATTGTTCTACTGAGGCAGAAAGAGTTAAACACTGAGGCTCAGGTCCAGAAGGCATAGTCTGATGCACAGTGACTCACAACTTCATCATTGTAGACACCCTAATCCCCAAGTAAAGGTAACAGCCATTTTATTATGTAAGAGAGGGCTCAGAGCCTTCACACCAAATTTCATGCAAATCCACAGAGTGGCTTGGAAAACACACCATCTGACAAACTTGGTCTTTTAGGTTTTTAGGCTTATCCCATTAAGTTGAAGAACTGGGGACAAAGAATATCACCTGCTATTTCAGTAAACAAAGGTTATCTCTTTGAAACAGTTTCTCAGAGCTATCTGAGAGGCTGTTTCGGGGTTATAGTTCTCAGTAATGCTCCAAACAAAACATAATTCTCAGCTTTTAGGTTGTGGGGTTTTTTTTCCCCCATGGTCAACAGAACTGAGAGAAGAAAGGGGGCCTTGGGAGACAGGCCCTCTGACAGCTCACAGAAATCCTGGGGAGCAGGCAAAACCTCCCTGGCCCTGCTGTGGGCAGCTCCGCTGTGTGGGAACCAGCAGCTCAGTGGGGCATTAATATGTACATTGCTCACTGTGATGACAGGTGATACTTTTCATCTGGAGTATCAAAGAAATTTTCAATACATGGTAATTTAATGAAAGTCAGTAAAGATTCAATATATTTTTTGGAAAATTTCCCTTAAAAAAACAAAAGTAAAACAGTCTCGGTTCTTATTATCTGGGATTTTTCTTCATCCAACAGACTTTCCTGAGCACCCTGTCGTGTTAAGCGGGGCTCTGACGGCTCTTCGAGTGTGAGAAGCTGCTTCTTCCAGGATGGGTAAGTTTGTGCTTGCACCATATTTGGAAATTAGCAGATTGGTTCGGTTCATTTCAGATTTCAGTTTACCCTGTAGTTCATGTCTAGCACCCATGCCCAATGCTGTAATGAAGCAAAGGAAATATGCCTTCTTTATCTAAAATGACCGCAGCCAGTATGCAGGCTCGAGGTCGGTGCAACTGCTGTCCAGATGTGTGATGGGCTTTATCTTGGTAGACTGTATTTTTCATTTGTGAATAAGTGTGCCATGTCACATGGCATAATGGTGAATTAAATTCATTCATACCACATTTACCTTAGGTGTAGAGTCTCTCCTTCCCTCCCTCCCTCCCCTCTCTGTCTCTGTCTTTTCCTCTCTCTCTCTTTCTCTTTCTTTGATTAGCAGGAGAGAACCACTAACGTAGCTTTGAAGTCACCCTCTGTGTTGGGAACTTGTGTTGGTGGGGCCGGGGTGTGGGGAAGGTTAAGGGAGGGAGAGCACCCCTACCTTGACAGCCCAGTTAGCATTCAACCTTGGGACTTCTGCAGGGGACAGGTGGTGCCCTCAGTGAGCTGACAGGACTCTCTCTCACCCTTGGCCTTCAGCTATGAGACCCTGGCCTGGTCGCCCAAGTTCTCGTTAGGGGAGCAGAAGTCAGGCCTGGGAATAGATGGTCTGTGGGGCTGGTCTCTTTTAGTCCTAAAATTGTTACTTTTTGAGATGGAAAACACTGTGGAAACAAATGAAAAAATTACGTTGAGAGGCAGAATGCCACTTGGTATTAAAAATGGGTTGAGAATATGCAAAATACATTATTTAATTTCTTTTTTCATGCAGCCTGTTTTACACTAGTGACCATATTACTTCATATAAAAATATGAGCTTTTCAGTTCTGATTCTTACAGATCATATTTTTGAGATTGGGATTTGATGATTCTTTCTGAAGAATCTAGTCCTTAAAAAGTAAATGTCACTGCTCTTGCTTTATTAATAAAAGAAAAAAAAGATCATTTTAAAGAAGAGTTGACTGGAACCTTATTGTGAGTAGAAAATATAACCTTCACTATAAATATGACTCACAATCTGTCTAATGGCAGATACGGTCTTCCGTGTGGTCCTCCTGTCCTTTGGGAAAGGGAGGACATATGGGAAAACCAGTGTATAATGAAAAATAATTAGATCACACAGGGTTCAGCTTTGGTTAGGTACTTGCGGGCAAAACTCTCTCCCCCTTTTCTCTGTCTAGCTGAAACCATTTGTGTCCCCTCTAAGTACCCCAGAGAGGGACTCCCTAAATTCTTAGTAGAAGTTATTCAAGCCTAATTTCATTTATTTAAGGAGACTGTGTTTATCAGGCTCAAATAATATAATTTTAAAGCTCTGTCTAAAGTTTTCAGAACAACCTTTGTAAATGTTGTTTTCAAACACATGTTCCTGACTTTCTAGAAACTTATTTTTTCCATTTATACCTCTGGCTAAATGGGCTTACTAAGTTGAACATCATTAAAATTTTTTCTAAATCATATGCATTACATTATTCAGAGAATAGGAATGAATAATTAAAATGACTTAGGGTTTGGGTAAGGATATTTTTGTCTATTAAAAACATTCGAATCCAAGGGTATCAGATTTTTTAAAAATCATTAAATTCATCAGATTCTTAGAAAGTCACCATTGACTAAGTAATGATAACTGTTAACACTCCTCCAGGGCCTAGAGTTTATGAGTGATTATATTGAGGATTTTCATATTCTTAGTCCTTTCAATAATTTCGAGTTAGGTATCGCTATCCCAATTTTATAAATAAGGGGTGTGGGATTCAGAAATAACTGCTTTACTGATAATAAAACCAAAACCCCTTAAACTGAACAGTACATTATGGTAGCCATTAACTTGGCATGTAAGCCAGTCCAAATTGAGGTGCCGGAAATGTAAAAGACATACCTGGTTGGAAAGCTTAGTTAAAATACCAAGAATGTAAGTATTTCTGTATTGATTACATGCCGAAATGATAATATGATGGATTTCTTGGGTTAAATAAAACATATTATTAAAATTAATTTCGCCTGTTTTTGTGTACCTCTATATTAAACGCAGCTACTAGAATATTTAAAATTACATCTGTGGCTTGCATTATATTTCTGCTGGACAGTGCTGCTTTAAAAGTATCTGTGCACATGACTGAAACAGGCAGATAGTTCCACGCACAAGGCTCACGAGTTAGGGCATCCTTCCCACCCATTCCTTCCTCCATAGCAGCTCCCTTCAACTTGCTTTTCACGTTGGAGCAGAGATTTGCACTTAAAATCTGGGTCCTTATCCTTAGATTTCTTTCCATATTTCTGCTTTATTATTTCTGTTGTGGTGGTGATGGTGATGTTGATTATTATTGAGACTACTATTGAGATTATTATTGCTTCTGAGACGTTCCATTAACACTGAAGGGAGCTCCCTTTTAACCCCAGAGTCCCTACCACATACATGCATACACATTTCCCATCCTCCTGATGTTGTCATAAACATAATATTATTTATGACAAGATTTAATGTTTATTATCAAGACTGTAAATGCTGGTCATAACTGAGCTGTGTATAAAGTACTCTCTTTATTTTCTGCATAATTTTTGTTTATCCTGGAATCAGTAATTGCCTTGTTATTATTCAGTTGCTTAGCTTTCCGTGCTCCTGCCCTAATTCAATCTCATGTTCTCCACTGGTTGTCTGAAATTCATCTGCACGCACCCAGACACGTCCCGAAAATGCCTCCCTGGACCCTCACAACCTCTCTGTGTGTCCTGATGTTTCTCTGCTTGTCCAGCCCATGAGTCTCATGCCGGGGTCTGCTTTCACCAGATCCTGGGATTTCCTCTGCCTTTTGCCTGTCTCAGCCTTCCTGTTTCCTGAATCTTCCGTTTTTTTTTTTTTTTCTTTTTTGGGCAGTTTCCTCATTTTGGTGAAGCACATCTTTCATAGCTTCCTAAGAAAGGATGCATGGGACATACATTTTTTCAGACCTTGCATGTCTGAAAATGTTTTATTCCCCCTTGTGTTTAAATGCAACTGGAGCTTGAAAACAATGTTCTTCAGATTTTTGAGGATACTTTACTGTTGCCTTTTAGCTTCCAGAGTTGTTTTGGGCAGTTTGGAGCCAAATATTCTCTTTACCACCTTCCCTACCCCCAGCTCACCATCCCACACACATACTTTTTTAAGATTCTTTTTGTCATCAAGGCTTGAAATTTTACTGCAATTCATGCCCTCCTATGGGTCTGCTTCTATCCTGATTTTTACATGTCAGTTCTCCTGACCAGGTCCTTTAATTTTTCATTTATTCTCTCTTATTTTTCATCTTCTTTATTTTTGCTGAAGGTTCTGGATGACTTAATCAATTTGATACTCCAGACCTTCTGTGAAGTTTTTATTTCAGCTATCATAGTTTTAATTTGTTGTTTTCCAAAAGTTCCTTTTTTAAAAAAAAAAAAAAGTTATTTATTGCTTTATGGGTGCAGTATCTCCTGCCATGCTGATGTTAGTGATAGTTTCTTAAAAAAGGTTTCTTTCTCCTTGCAAAGTTAGGTTTCAGCCAAGTAGTTTTTTTTTCTGTTTGTTTTGTTTTCTTTCATGATAATCTTTCCTTATATGGGAGTTGATTCCTGGTTGTTTATGTGTCTATGAGAACGGGACACTGAAAAGATGGAAGTTAGTGCTGCACGCAGATGTGGGGCTTGTGGGTGTGGGCTTCACTTTAGGGCCATCTGTTTCGGCTGTTTATTTGGGGAGCCCGTGATGTCAGTTCTTTCAGACCCATCTGGTTCCCTGAATGGGGAGGTTTCAGTCTCCTATTTGGAGAGACTAGGCAGGGTAGAAGGGTATTAGTCAAGCTTCTCCAGAGAACAGAAAAAACCTGGGAAAAAGCAGTGATATGATTCAGTCCAAGTCCGAGTGCCCAAGAACCAGGAGTCCCAGTGTCCAGGGGCAGGAGAAGATGGTTGTCCTAATTAGAGAGATTTTGAATTCACCCTTTCTCCACCTTTTTGTTCTGTTTGGGCCCACAGTGCATTGAATGATGCTCACCCACGTTGGGGAGGGCCGTCTGCTAATCTCTTCCAGAAGCACCCTCACAGACACACCTGAAATAATGTTTTACTAGTTATAAGGCATCCCTCAGCCTAGACAAGGTGGCACATAAAATCAACCATCACAAGGGACATGTGGGCTGCCCCTTAATTTCTCTTTTTTTCTGTAGGATTCACTAAACTTTATACTAGGCCTGTTGTTTTCCAGACCACAGATTGTCCGTCTTACCCTCTCTAGAAAGTAATTCTTCAGGCTTCTGCCAGGGTGGGAGAGGGCATTTGCTTGGCTGAACACAGTAAAGAGGAGTATGAGAACTTTATTCCTTTTTGTTACCAAATAATATTCCATTGTACGTACATACTGCATTTGGTTTATCCATTCATCATTTGGTTTATCCATTCACCATTTGATGGACATTTGGACTGTTTCCTTTTTTTTTTTTTTTTTGGTTACTATGAATAAGGCTGCTGTGAACATTTCTGTGTAAGTTTTATGTGGACATATGTTTTTAATTTTTCTTGGGTACATACCTAGGAGTGGAAATGCTGGATTATATGGCAGTTCTATGTTTTACGTTTTGAAGAACTGCCAGATTGTTTTCCAAAGTGGCTGCAACATTTTGTACATTCTCACCAGTCATGCATGGGAATTCTGATTTATCAACATCTTTGCAACACTTATTGTTTGTCTTTTTTATTTTAGCCATCCTGGTGGGGATGTTGTTGTGGTTCTGATTTGTATTTCCTTGATGACTAGCATTTTGAGCATCTCCTTATGTGCTTATTGGCCATTTGTATTTCTTCTTTGGAGAAATGTCTATTCAAGTCCTTTGTCCATTTTTAAATTGGGTTATTAATCTATTATTGAGTTTTAAGTGTTCTTTATATATTCTGGACAAGAGTCCCTTGTTTGCCGTGTGAGTTGCAGATACTCTCTCTGTGGGTTGTCTTTTCAGCTTTCTTGATAGTGTCCTTTGAAACACTGAAGTTGTAAATTTTGATAAAATCTGGTTTACCAGTTTTTTTCTTTTCTCACTTGTGCTTTTGGTAGCGTATCTAAGAAATTATTGCCTTATGTGAGGTCACAAAAGTTTACATCTATGTTTTCCTCTAATAAGAGTTTATAGTTTTAGCCCTTGCAAATATTTAGGTCTTTGATCCATTTCAAGTTAATTTTTGTATATAGTGTGCTGTAGGGGTCCAACTTTGTTCTTTTGCATGTGGATATCCCATTGACTTAGCACCATTTTTTGAAAGGATTTTTTCTCTATTAAATTGTCATGGTACATTTGTTTAAAATAATTTGAGCATAAATGTAAGGGTGGGTTTCTGGACTGCTGTCAGTTTTATTCCATTGATCTATGGATCTGTCTTTATGCCAGTACCACATGATCTTGATTACTCTAGTTTTGTAGTAAGTTTTCAAATGGGGAAGTATGAATTCTTCAACTTTGTTCTTCTTTTTCAAGATTATTTTGGCTACTACAGATGTCTTATATTTTCATATGAATTTTAGGATAAGGTTGTCAATTTCTGTAAAGAAGTCAGGTGGGATTTTGATGGAGATTGTGTTGTAGATCAATTTGGGGAGTATGGCTGTCTTAAAAAATATTAAGTGTTCCAATCCATGAACATGGGATATATGCCCATTTACCTAAGTTTTTATTTTATTTTTTCAATGTTTTATGGGTTTTGGTGTACAAATCTTATTTGTTGTTGTTAAAATTTCTCATAAGTATTCTTCTGATGCTATTGTAAATGGAATTGTTTTTTTTAATTTTATTTCAGGATTACTCATTGCCAGTATATAGAAGCATAGTTGATTTTTAAATGTTTATATCTTATATCCTTGCTTTGTAATTCTATTAATTTTTTTTAATTCTTCAGGATTTTCTACATGTAAGAACACTGTCATTTGTTTTATCTCTTCTTTCCCAATCTGGACGCCTTTTATTTCTATTTCTTGCCTAATTGCCCTGGCTAGAACCTCTGATACAATGTTGAGGGGAAGTGGCAAGAGCAGACATCACTATCTTTTCCTCTTTGAGGAGAAAGCTTTCAGTCTTTCATCACTTAGTATGATTTTAGCTGTGGGTTTTTCATAGGTGCTCTTTATCAGGTTGAGTACGCTTCCTTTTATTCCCAGTGTACTGGGGTTTTTTTAATCAAAACAAAATGTGTTGGGTTTTGTTAATCTTTCCTAAACTTGAGATGATCATGTGTTTTTTACATTAAGGGTGTAAAAGCCATGCTTACCTGTATGCTGTATGCATGTAATGAGATTGTATATTAAGTGTAGTGCATTGAAATAAATGAAAAGTACATACTTCTACTATACAAGTGTGCTGGTGCAGGAAAAAATATATATATTTTCAGAAATGTAGCATTTTTTACTTTCAAGTGTTATTAAAAAAAGAAAAAGAACAAAGAAACCTTTTATTTCATTAAATGATTTTTTTCTGGTGGTTGTCAAGAAACAAAATATTAAAACAGCCTTTTGTCTTTTTTTTTTTTTTTAAGTATTGGAATAAGTCTAAAGAAAAGAAAGTACCTTATGTTCCTTCATGGTTATTTAGTCAAGTATCTTGTAAGGTCAGCTCCTCCCTAAGAATACAGGTTAATTCATGTTCCTCAATCACCCAGTATGTGAAAGAAGATTTGAAGGGAGACAAATATTTGAGTTAATGGTTTGAATTGTATGATTTTTGCCACGTTACCTTGATATAAATTTGCCAAATCTGATACTGTGAAAAAATTTGATAACTTTTCTAATACTTTACAAGTAAGTTTTAAAACATCCTTCTTTTAAAAGCATAAGTGAGTGCTTTCAGTTATTGCATGTTTAATATTAGCCCAAAGGATTCTGAAATAAAAATTATGTGTAATTTGAATATCAGTCCATAGGCAAAATTAGAGCTTTATTTTATTCAGGGCGGTGGGCGGAGTGTTGGGTTTTTCTCTGACTAATTGGAGGTAAGTGTATACTTAGCCATCTTTTTCACAAAAATGAATCTTTGTGATTTTTGTTCTGGAAAACAATGTTTTGAAATAACCCAAATTTAATCAGAATTGTTTCTGCCCTACCAGGCCACTTGGGTAGTCCATCTCTGCTGGCTTTAGTAACCTAAGCCACCCCGCCCACCACCCCCATACACACTCTCCTTTCTTTTTTTAACTTTAAAAGAATGTGAAAAACTAGCATCATTGTGCGTATAAATATTCAACTACATGTGACTTTAAACTTCCAATTTCTTATGAAGTTCAGTTAGTTTTGTAGTTGAAGTGACTTGTGCGCAAAGCCTACATCTAAACTCTTACATAATCATTAACTGCTTGGTACCAGATGTGGCAGATACCAGGTGACAGTGGGTCCCCAGCTTATCAACTCCTTCCCTCTTGTAAACCTTCACAGCTTCACAGTCAAAGGTCAGCAGTAAGCTCAGTAAGCAGCTTCATGGTGACCTCCACCTTCATGGTGACCTCCTCCTCTATCTTGCCTCACTTGGAAACCATTCTCAGTTTACTTACTATGCAATAGACGTTCATTATTTTGTATTCAGCTAGCTTTGGTGTAATGTGCCACTGCTTTGTCTTTCTATTACACATATAGTTGTTTTGATTTATTTACAATATATGCTGTGCCATTTTGATTTTTATTTTGTTTGGTTGGTTGAATAAATTTGCAACACTCAAAGCACTTGAGGTGATAGTTTAAAAACGATACCAGTATTTGATCCAATTTCATCTCAACTATGTTACACCTGGACATTTTAGATGTTTATCAAAGGCCTTTTATGGGGAGAAAAGTAAATGTATGAAATAAATGTGTGACATTTATAAGTAATGTTGGCTCTGAACAAACTTTTGAAAACTTAGTTGACAAAATTTTGGATAAACTAAAAAAAAACATGACTTTTGGAATCTCTGAATGCCTTGGTTCTCAGTATTATCATTCTTTATTGAATTTATTTCTTATTAAAATATGTAGTTTTTATGACTTTTTTTTCTGACAGTCTTATATAACTTTTTAGTGCAGGTAGATGGGAGTATCGCTTGTATATTACTGTACAGCTGACATGTGTTTTTGTCTGTTCTTTATTATCTTAGTAGTTTCATGCTATATGAGTGTGCCGTAACCAACCTATTGCCTATGAGAAACGTGTAAGATGATGTATTTACATTGTTACAAGTTTATAGTGTATTTTTCTATATTGTTTTATATGTATGTTATATAACATTCAAAAAGAATTTTTTTCTTGATTGAGAAAAGGATACAAAATCCACAATTTTTTTGATTCTTTTTTTTTTTAATTTTTATTGAGGTATAGTCAGTTTATAATGTTGAAAATCCACAATTTTGATAATTGAAAATTGCCAATTGTTTTGCAGTACTTTATTATATTGGGTGTCTTGTCTTTCTTGGGCTTTTAGCTAATGGAGGAATACATTAAACACTTTTGGGTTTTAGTTGGGATTTTACATAGCTTGCATTTTAATTCTTTGATTCTTTGCTATTTCTGTTAACCCATAGCATTATTTTAATAAATGTTATAATACCAACCTACTAACTCTGGACTATATTTATTAACCTTTACAAGTTTAATTAAATAAACAAAGACAAAAGAAAAATATGTGTTGGGTTTTGTTAATCTTTTCCAAATTTGAGATGATCATGTGTTTTGTTTTTTCCTTTTATTCTATTAAAATAGTGTATTATATTGATTAATTTTCTGTTGTAAAACCAACCTTATATTCCTATGATAAATCTAATGTGGTCATGGTGTATAATCCTTTTTATATGTTGCTAGGTTTGGTTTGTAATATTTTGTTGAATACTGGTGTGTAGATTTCCTTTCTTGTGGTATCTCTGGTATTGGTATCAGAGTAATACTGGCCTCTTAGAGTAATACGAGAAGTTTTTTCATGCTTCTATTTCTTTAAAATAGTTTGTGAAGGATTGGTATTAATCCTTCTTTAAACATTTGGTAGGATACATCTGGGTCTGTGCTTTTCTTTGGGCAGTTTTTAAATTGCTGATTCAATGTAATATTTTTATTAAGACCAGGTATAAGTGAACATTCATCTTGTAAAAATAACTATTGATATTTGATTATTCAGCCAAACTTTCTCCTATATTATATCCAACTAGAAAGAGACTTTGATACACCTATTTGTAACTTTCTTTTTTCTTCTATTAAAGGTCTGTAATTACTCTGGAACCAGTAAGCCATGGCATCAAAGAAATTTGCTGTTAAAGTAAGTAATGCTTAATAGCCTTTTTAAAAATGGTTAATCATTTTTCTGCTATAACTGAGTTCTATGCTAATTGAAAATTGAAGCCCTGAACTTTCCTTCTACTCTTTAAATTTGGGGCACTACTGAAAACTTGAAGTTGGTGATTGAAAATTTGCATGTTAAGAATGAGATGGGGAAGAAATGAGTAGTTCATTTGGTCATGGGAGTTTCTTGCTTAAATTCTTTGGTAAGATACCTTTTTGGCATAACTTGATCCTTAATATAAAAAATGACCACATTGCTGGTCCATGAATGATAATGCAGGTGAAAGTAAAGAGGCAGGCAGCAAATGCTGCACCGGGCTGCGTTCTCGCCTGGCTGCCCTCTTCTGTCTTCCTCTTACAAGCATCTCTTCTTTATCCCTTGATGGCTGGATCCGAGACCATGTCAGGTGGAAAAGGATGGGAGGGTCACCTGTGAGGGGTGGTGGGGAAAGAGAGGAAGAATTGACAAATAGCGAGTACAGTAGATCCCCCAGGTTCTGCATCTGAGGATCCTACATCCAACCAACTGCAGATCCAGTCTTCTGAGAGGAATGAGTGTACAAAGGATGCTTTCACATATGCTTGTTATTTAGGACATTTCTCTATGCTAGTGTTTCAGTAAGCAGAAATTCAAAACACCAAAACAAATTATAATAGTTAACCAGATCAGATACTATTTGATATCGTAGTTGTGTCTTATCTTTACCAAGTCAATGCTTGCTTAGACTTACAACATATTTATACATTTCATTGCTTGCAATTATTTCTAGTATCTGTATATTCTGTATGTAGTATTTATTTCTGTGAAAGATTGTAAGCGGTAACCTTTCACTATTTGTCTGTCTCAAAATGTGTTTTGGTTTTACTTTAGAGAGCAAAGTTTGTTTTGGAATTTTGGGTTGAACATTATTTCCACTCAGCACTCTAAAGATATGTTTACATTGTCTTCTGAAATCTGTTATTGAAACTGAGAAAGGTTTTAATTATCAGTTGACGCTTAAAAACCACCTTAAACCGTAGTGACTTAAAGCACAAGCCATTTTATTCTCTCTCAGGATTCTGTAGGTTGCCTGGTATTAGTTGGGGGGTCCTTCCTTTTGACTTTGGCTGGGGCTGCAGCATCTGGGGACCCAGATCAGCTGGCACCTCAGTGATGACAGTGCCCAGGACCATCAGTTGATCCTGGCTGTGCTTGGAAGCTCACCTGGGGCTGTTAATTGTCGCCCTTCAGTTCTCATTCAGGTGGTCACTCTGTGACCTGGGCTTCTAGCTTGGTTGCTGAGTTTTGAGGGATGGTGTCTCAGAGCATGAGCTGCAGGAAGAAAGAAGTATAATTTGACAGTCCCTTGAAGAGCTGGGCTCAGAACTCTCAGATGCCACTTCCTGTATATTCCTTTGGTCAGAGCCCTCAAACGGCCAGCCCCAGGGAGGCCGCAGCTCTTGTTGTGAAAGGCAGCTTGTGCTCACGGGGAGGGGAGAGTTTGGGGGTGCATCTGTAGAGACTGGTCAGCATAGAAGTCTGCCACCAGCCTGTCCTGATTCCTTTCTTTGTTATCTTATCTTCCTTATCAAAATATCTTGGTTCTCTCTGATTGCTCTTAAGATTTTATTTCTGTCTTGGATATTCTCCAGTTTCACTGTGAAATCTCAAGATACAGACTTTTTTATCTGTCTGGCTTGGGGTACATGTACATCTTCTTATGGAAGAGTCAAGTCTGTCATCAATTTTGGAAAATTTCGACCTTTTTCTCTTTAGGTTCTGCTCCTCTCTTTCTCTTCTCTTCGTCTGGAACTCTTAGACGGTTTGTTGGATAGTGTCGTACAATTGTTTCTTACGTGTTAGAGGGCGATATTAACTCAGGACTGAGCCTCCGCAGGGTGTCTGCTCAGAAGAGGACTGGGCCTCTTGCAAAGCTTCTCCCAGACTGGCTGTGGTCCAGCCAAGCATACAATCCTCATCAGCCGCGAAGCTTGGTGCCCAGGCCCCTAATTATGCCAGAGATGGGTCTATTGATTTCCAAGGCAAACACACTGACGTGGCAGATTCTGCTACCAGATCGCGTCATCTTACAGCTGCACTAGCAAGACTGGGACTTAGCTCCCAGATCATGCCAGGCGGGGCAGTTACCCCAACCCTGGGTATCAAGCCAGCAGGTTTGGGATAGATAGAGTTCTGACACATTATATGGAAGATTCTACATATCATATTGTGATGGTATCCCTGCCTCTGATCACCCAGGCAAGGGACCAGTGCTTCCCTAATCATGCAGCTTAAAAGTTCCACAACCCAAGCTTGGGATCCCATTCCGAACATCTGCCATCCTGCCCAGCCAGACTGCTGTGCGCTGCCCTAGAGGGTCATGGGCAGCAGAGGACGTGCACGTCTGCTACTGCCACTGTCACCAGGTGCCTTCTGTGATGAACTCCACTCCAGCAGCCTTATGTGTGAGCTGCTTGGCCATTTGCCCTTTCCTTTTTCTCTCCTCTCCATGTGTCTATGTTGCATTCAGAGTGCTTTCTATCAGGCCCCTTCCCATTCACCACAAGCTTCTTATCTGTATTTAATCTGCTTTTTAATCTGTATTTGATCTACCTTTTAATTTTTTTTTTTTTAGTGACTGTATTTTTTATTTGAGAATTTGTGTTTGGTTACTTTTTTTAAATTCAAATTCTAGGAGTTCTTTTTTTGTATACTTGTCTTGTTTTTCCATATGTTTCATATCCTTCTTTTATCTCCTTCATAATCTCAAAGTGATTTATTATAGCCTCTTTTAGATTGTTCTGTTATTTCCACTGTTATTTACCAAGTGTGAAATACACTGGTGGAAAGACCTGTGAACCCAGCCCTGCAGAGCAGTGGAGCAGTTTCAAATTTGCTTCTGCTGGAGCCATTGACATTTTGGTGGTTTGAGACCAGATTTATATTAATTTCGTGGCTTGGGGCTTGACCACCTTGTGGGTAGTCTGACTTTGCAACTCACAACAGAGTATGGCACAAGCTTAATGCTTTTAGTATTTTTCAGTATTTTTCTTGCTGTTCTTCCTTTTCCTCTCTACCTCAAAGCCCTGGGTGGATGGCAGGCATCCATGTTACCTCCTTGGTCAGAGAGCAGAGATTTTTTTTTTAAATTGCATTTTCAGGAAAGCCAAAGTTTTTCAAGAGAATGAAGGAAAATCTCTTTTAAATAACTTCTGTTCCAAAAATTATGGACAAATTTACCCATATGAACCAAAGAGAATTATATGAGGATATTTACAAATTGAGCACTTATTTATGTGTCAAGCTTTGTATTATGTGCTAAGCTGATATGAAGAATTGAAAGTTGATTTTAGATTTGTATATTTGTCCTTTTATTGATACTTGCTTCGTAAATCTGGAGCCTCTATTGTAGGGATGTACAAATTAATGATTGCCTTTTCTGTTGAACAGCATCTTTAATCATTATGAGGTACCTCCTTTTATTGCTAGTTACACTTCTTAACCTAAAATCTGCTTGTCTGATATCAGTAGAGCCTGTATCTGGCATCCCCCTACCAAATGGGGTCCCACTGGATTCCGAAACTCAGCAGCCAATAAGTGCCACCTATGTACACAAAGTTTCAAATCAGCATTTCATTGTCTATTTTTAACTAAGAATGGACAAAAGAGTACCATCAGAGATTTAAGGAAAACTTCAGAAACAGAGAACTGAGAAAAAGAGAAAAAAAAATTAACAAATCTGGAGGGTCAGAGAGATTCTAGTGAGCAAGAAAAAGACTTAAAAATATTATAATTTGTGTCCTCAGAGCAAAAAAAGGAGGCTATTATAACTATGTAACAAGTTCAGGATATTGTGAACAAGAGAAATTCCTAAAAATAGGAAAGAACATTTGTCAATTAAAAATATAATAGAAATAAAAATTTAGTAAAGTGTATGGGAAGATGGATAAAGGGATACTGCCCAGAAAGTGGAGCAAAAAGATGATAGATAAAAAATGGGAAGATAACCCAGGAAAAATAGAGGTACAATCTTGATATGAAACATTGGAGTTCTAGAAAGGAAAGCAAATGGTGGAGAGGAAACTTATGAAAGAAATAATACAATATAATTACTAGAAATGACGACACTATTTGAACGTTTCTGTAGGTGGGCACCTAAAAAAGACAATGAAAACAAGTTGTACTAAAGCACATCATCCTAAAATTTCATAACACTGGGAATTCAGAGAATATTCTAAAAGAAAAACAGGTCCCATTCAGAGGATCAGATTCAGAACAGCCTTCTCAGCAGCCACAGCTGGGGACGATGGAACAATTCCTTCAGTATTCCAAGGATAATGCTTTCCAACCCTGAATTCTTTTCACAGCCCAACATTGAATCACATGTTAAGGTGAAATAGAGATGTTTTCAGACTTGCAGTTTGAAAAAAGAATTTCCTTCTAATGTATTCTATTTTAGGAAAGATGTGATTTTTCCCAAATGAGGGGGTGAACAGAGAAAGGGTGAGATAGGGGATCCAGCAAAAAAGAGAATCCAGTAGGTAAGGGCCTAAGTAAATCCCATGATGATCAACCGTGTATCATTCCTAGACAGCAGCCAGTCTGACTGGACCAGGACAGAGGAGAGGAGTCCATGAAAGATGTTTCCAACAAAAAATGAAATGAATAAAATACCACATGTATTTAAATGCGTTGAGAGGAGTTTTTATAAGTCTGTCAGAGAGTGTAGGAACGATTTATAGTAGGAATATTGGAAACTAAACAAACGGAAAAGGATATAACCCTTAATACTAAGGAAACAAAAGATTATGCAAAATGGGAAGGTGAGCATAGTGCACTACATGGCTCAGCTTTGAACAACGGGTACATTTCATGTGTTGTCATCTCCAGTTTTGGAAGGCTGGGGAGGGAGACTTGTGGGAGCGTGGGTTGTAGGCATTATGTTTTCATTTTCCATAGATAGTATTTAAACCTGAAATAGTAAGAAATTATGGTATAAACAAAGTATTTAGAACCACTTAGTGCATACCAGATGAAATGGCTAACAGCATGGTTGGTCCTAGTGAGTGAGAGTTGGGAAGGAAGATGGAGGCAGGATAGTGCAGAAGAGGCCTGTTTTTGATGTATCATTTTAATCTATGTATATGGATTACTATGATGAAAAATCAAATGAGTGAATAAAAGTTAAAAGGAATTCACCTATGCAAATATCTATATCCATATAGATGCATTTACTTTTGACCATTTGGGGTTGAAAATACTTGGATAGAGCATGATTTCCAAAGTAACAGAAAACCTCTGAATACCAGTTTGCCACTTGCGTCTCAGTTATTTGTTCTGAGACTTTCCTGGGAGTGGTATTACTTATCCATTGCAAACAGCTTATTCTTCTTCACATGGAGAGAGGTCTTCTGACCTTCCTGCATAGAAGAGGGCTCTTTTTAAAAACTGCTGTGACTCTGGCCTTGAACTTATTTTCTTATAAATGACTGCTAGACCATAATTTCAGAAAATGGCAGCGGTGTATGGATGAGAAAGTCCTTGGAACCACAGTTTTCAGGGTCTCTTGGCTTCTGGGCCACTGCAGCTCATGGCAGGAAGATGTGTCCTATACTCCAGTGACTGCTTTCTCAGTGGAAAGTAGTAGTGGTAGCAGATGCATGTCTCCCAAGGCTCCTCAGTGATCTTAATTTGAGCTCTGCACCCACTCCAGTATTTTAGAACTTTCCTAAGTTCCTTAGGGACCAGGGGTCAGCAGCTTAACATCCTATAGACTAGCCACTTGTTTTTGTAAATAAAGTTTTATTGGAACACAGACTCTCCCATCTGTTGGCATATTGTCTCTGGCTGCGTTTGTGCTACAATGGACAGTTGCAGCAAAGACCTTATTGCCTGCAAAGTGTGAAATATCTATATATGATGTAAGCTGACAGGCATATAAACACATTATCTGTCTTAACGTACTTCTCAGTTCCTACTGGCCACATTTCAGGTGCTCAGCAGACCACATGGGGAGCTGAACTGGACAGCGTGGGTCTGAATCACTGCCTCCTTCTGTATTCCTGCCTCCCTGCACCTTGTCAGAGCTTTCAATAGAGTTACGTTAGGTTAAACTGGCTGCAAGGGCAGGGCAAATCAGGAAGGCCAAGGCAACGCTATTTCTTTTGCAATTGGAAGCAAGAAACAGACATGGACATGTGATGTGTTAATTATGGACTTTTATCTACTAAAACACAAAATTTTGAAAAAAAAATAAATTTGAGCTAGAAATTATTGCTAAAAGTATCAAATCAAATGCATGATATCTATGTCCAAAAAGTTTATGGGTCCATCCCCTGCTCTACAGGTGTTTTAAAAGCTCATGTTGCCCAGTCTTACTGCCGTTCAATTATAATTCCAACCTTACGGTTTTAAATTTTTAACTTGGGTTTCCAGCCGAGCAGTATTGTGAAAGGTTCCTACTTCATTGTCTGTCTCTGTTTGTAGATCATTTCCTCTGCTTCCTGCATCTGTTTTCTTGGATTAGTTAGGTATTACACCAAAGTCTAGAATTCTTTTGGCTACAAAGCTTTCTCTGCTACTCCCCCTCCCCCTAGCCCACTTTGTTGTGGGTGGGAAAATTTTTGTTGGGAGGGCTTGATTAATTAGAAGGGATTCCTGCCTTCCCTAGCAGTGGCAGCCTGGGAAGATTACAGCGCCTGGCTTAGTGACAAGCCAATCTGTATTTAAGGAAAAACTCAGACCAGCCAGATTTCCCTGGAATGTGGATCTGGCTTTGTCTCCTTCCACAGGGAGTGTGGAATGACCTCCTCCTCCTCCTTCCCACCCACTCCAGGAGACTTGGAGCTTTTACTTTTGCTGTTGATAGTTGTCCACTTTTTATTTGGGGGCGGAGGGTGGTGCAGTGCTCTGGACTTTTGGGATGTGAAGACTAAGTTATTTTCTAAATCTCAAGTAACAGATTGAAGATTCGATTAATGTTGACGAGAAGAGGGGAGATTTTAAAATTTTTAAAAAAATCTCCCTGCAGCTTTACTATCTGTGTTTTTCTTTCCACTCCTTTGTAGCAATTACAGTTTTATGTTCTCTTCTGAATTTCAGTTAACCTTAGTCTCTGCATTCTTTAGAACAACCGCAAAAAGAGAAATATGCCTAAGAATTGACAGTAATTTTCTCTTTATAGTAAAAGTAGAAGTGAAGAGTAACTCTTTGAACTTCCAGAGAGAGAGAGAAAGTTGATGAGCAAATGGGCTTTTGTCTTGCTGTTTTGCCTCAGTGAATAACTTAAATTCTGAGTCCTAGATTTTTCAATTACTTAAAGGGGAAAGTGGCGCTTTGCCATCAATATTCACTTGGAAATAGATGCACTGATTTTGTGTATTATATTGAAAAAAAGATTTATGCAAATATTTTCATATCAGTCAAGTTCTAAGTAATGACTCTCCACTAAATTTTAGGAAAGAATAAAACCGAAGTGTCCTAACAAAATAAATCCTCCATGAAGTCTCTATCTAAATTGATCCTTAAAAGTTCAAACTAAGAATTCAGTTTA
This sequence comes from Camelus dromedarius, assembly GCF_036321535.1. Classification (NCBI taxonomy): domain Eukaryota; kingdom Metazoa; phylum Chordata; class Mammalia; order Artiodactyla; family Camelidae; genus Camelus; species Camelus dromedarius. The sequence goes on from NC_087453.1 coordinate 29,412,901, forward strand.
TCACGGTTTTCTTCTAAATTGGCTTTGGCTTTGAATGCCCCTGGCTTGCCCAGTTATGATGTTTCCCTGTCCTTCATTCACAGTCACCTACCAACTTAATGCATCTCTCTTCTTCGATACAGTATCCTGGACTTGCATCTTTTCTCTCCTTTTCTTACAAATTCAAATTACAGGTTGTTTATATTTCTGCAGTAATCTCTGGACGATCTCTGCCTTTCTTGTGCTATCATTCCAGTGCATCTAAACAAAGGCCACAAAGATGTTTTCTTAACACCGTTTTTTTATCATATTTCTTTCTTGCTTAAATGGTCAGAGTAATTCCTTTTATTTAATCCGATCTCATCTAAACTCTCCAGCTAAATTTAAGGCACTCTGATAACTATTCTCCCCTTCCTCTTTAACTCTGACCCATGTTTTCATCGTGGAACTTGGGAACGTGGCCCACCTATTCTATGAAACTGATGCATTTGCATTTCCTGCAGTGATCTAGCCTGTGGTTTTTTTCTCTCCCTGTTCTCTTTCTTTTTCAGTCTGTTCCCATCAGCTTTTTTCCAGGCTTGACTAAAGACTCACCTTTTTTTTTCACACAAGATCTAAACTTTGCCTGCATTGATTACCCCTCACTTTGTTCCTTTGCCTGCTGTCTGCAGCTTACATTGTCGGGTGTTGTATGTATTCTATACATTGGTCCCTGCTTTGACAACATACTGTTTGCAGTCACATTTCCTGAGAAGAAGGACCTGTGCTCTGCTTGCTTCTTTTGTATCTGCCTTGAGTAATCTGGAGCATTTCCGAGGTACCCAGCATTCCTTACTTTCCTTATTACAAAGATGAGGGGTTTCTTTCCTTGTGGCTTATGGAGAACAGGGAAGTCACTCAAGCACAGAGTTATTTCTCACTGGTCCTTTTTCTGTTCCAGACAGGGAATACTATAGTGTTCCATTTGTAGTGTATTTCTTTTCTTTAAAAAACAATTTTTTTTTCACCTCAACCTATTTTTCCTTTCAAGAGTCTACAGTCTACAGTTCCACCTGGAAAATATTTTAAGCTAATTCCTTTGAAAATAGCCTCTGCTAATAGCCAAAATGACAGTGGCCCTCAGGAAAGTAAATTATTTCAGTATAATGATGTTAATTCTTTGGCCATCATTGTTTTATTTCAGTTAACACCTTAATGTTAGACCCTGATACTTCAATTTTTTTCCAACCTGCATACAAAGCACATATAAGTATGTGTTATGTTATTAACTTATTCTAATGTAAAAAAATAATTCTTAGTGGGAAAGTAGATTCAGGATTGCTCAGAGATACAAGAGCTCAGAAAGTTCCTTGGATTCTCTCTGAGGGCTGTAGAGGGCATCATTGTTCCGTGTGTTGTAAAGTCACTCTCTGCAGACACCGTGATCCGAGGAATCACAACAACCAAAGTGCTTTGAAAATTGCTGGCTCATTCCTAAATTATCATGACGTCCTAAATGCCTGTGTTTGTTTGCCTGGGAGTTGTCTGTAGGCTGTTAGGCCTGTGGATATTTAGATCACTCTGTCTTGCAGTTCTCACCAGGAAACACCACCATTAACCACAGCCATAGAAAACCATCCAAACAACCCGAACTATCCACAGCGGCCTCACGGAAAGCATTCTCGGTGACACAAGACTGCCTCTGGCCTGCTTCCCTTCCAGATTCTGGAAGTGGAAGTGAGGGGCTGAGAGTGAGGATCCCCTTGGTCCCTGGAAAGCTCCGGGGCCCTGCCCAGCCCTGTTCCTAGCAGTAAAGACTGGAGGGGTTCTCCTGGGAGAGAGTCCGTGAAGTGACAGTGTTATTACAGATATAGCTTTTCCTACTCACATTTCCTTATTGTTATTGTTACGGTGAGTTTGGGGGATGGAGATTGAGGAAGTGAGAGGTGGGGTGGGGACTAACGGAGTGTGCTTACATCCTAGGATCCCAGGCAGGGGGCGTCCATGGAAATAACATTTTACTGAAATGGCCCCCGTGTGCAGCAGTCCAGTCATTAGCCGCATCATGTAAAGATGTACAGTGTTTGCTTACTCCTGCTGTCCTTGTAGATTCTTCTGTGGCCATAACCTCTTGGAATACCCATGATTAAGTAATAAAGGAAGCTAGGCCATGGCATATGTCACTTCGTTGCATGTGAGTAGCATGTGACAATAGCATTCTGATTTTAAGACTACTAGAAACATCAAATCATGAGTTTGTAATGGTGACCCTACACAGTCAGGCAGGTGCTATCTTTTGTGAGTCTGATCTGAGGTGGGAAAGAATGTTATGCTGTTTCACAAAGATGGAGTGTCGTGTAGATTCTGGGAAGGCCTGGGCCAGGTCTAGCATCCCAATTCCCTTGACCTGAAGAATTCACTGTTGCGGGTCAGTGTTGAAATCTGTCTCGTTCTAACTTTCTGTGATTCTCTATATTCAGGTTACTCTAGGTTCTTTTACAGTCCTTCTTGAAATTTAGATCATCAGGTTTTTGAGGAAAGGGTTCTAGAGGGTGAAATTAGCATCAGACTTCTAATCTTGTTTCCTGATTTCATGTTGTGGCTTCATTTGTGCAGTGTGGATGACTGGGTGAATTGTGTTATTTCTCTGAGCACCCATTTCTTCAGCTATGGGATGGTGCTACTATGCCTATCTGTTTGACAGGGTTTCTTGTCATAATAAAATATAAGAAATAAAAGATAAAATCAGAGTTATAATAAAAGACAGTGCTGTTAAAGTGTTTGGGAAAAGAACACTTTCTGCGTGTCATGGGCCCTCAGTAATTACTTTGCAGTGATATCCTGTATAGTATTAGAGGCACTTGGCCTGGGCCTCTTACTTGTTTTTGGTCTCATAATTCTTTGAGGTGAGGACTAGTCTAATTCTTTTCCTATGTGAGGTGTCAGTTAGCAAATCTTCATTTATCCCTGGTGTGCAAGGCCCTGGGTTAGGTACTAGAGATGCGGACAAGAGTGATGATTGCCTGTCCCTGTCCTCAGGGGGTTTGTAATGAGAAATTCATGTGTCGAAATGATCATAGCAACAGGTTAGTAAACACAGAGACTGCCCTGAATAGCTCAGTTGTGAACAAATGAGTACCGTCACTTTGTTCAGATCTGTTTCTTCATAGGCTGTTGTGGCAAAGCCATAGGTCTCTCGGTGTTTGGGGTGCTCTGCTTGGGGTCAGTTTACATGGTGGGCGACAGTGGCAGGTGGTCAGGGCTAAAAGTCAGGGAGCTTAGATTTTTGGTCCTTACTGTTGATTCTTGATTATGGATGGGTCAGTTAACCTCTTGTTTCAGTTATCTATAGCTGTGTAACCAACCAGCCCCAAACTTTTCCTAATTCCCTGGGTCAGAAAATCTAACTGGGCAGTTTTTCTGCTTTGCATGGCATTGACTGGGTCACTCACTTGGATCAGTCAGATACAGACTGGGCTGGCAAGCTCAGGAGGGCTTCACTCCCATGTTCCGCCCTCCCCCATGGGGCCCCTCTCTCTTTATAAGGTGTCTGTCATTCCGTAGTCTAGCTTGCGCTTCCTTCCAGCCTGGCACTGGCTTCCCAGAGAACATGATGGTGGAAGCTGCTGGGCTTCCTGAGGGCCACGTCTGGAACTGGCAAACTCTTTCTTCCACCACGTTCTATTGGTCAGCAAATCACAAGGCCGAGAGAGAGGAGATGAACTCCGCCTCTTGGTGGGAGCAGCGGTGTGCTTACATAGGGGAGGAATTGGTTGTCATCTTTGGGGATTGCTTACCATGTCTGTTCTTATCTATTAGTATCTACTTAATGAGCTGTTGAATTAGCAAGTCTCTAAGGACCTGTTTAGCCCTACATTTTTATAACTACAGAAATTTTTATTTGAGGAATTTTTTATGTATGATATAGTGGGAAGAATTTGGGCTTTGGAGGCAGAGAGAGGTCTGGGTTTGAACCCAGCCTTACCATTAACCTGCACTTTGGAAAGTGATCTAAATCCTTCTGAGCTTTTGTACCCATCTGTTAAATAAGGTTAATTAAATAGTTTTAATTTAAACTTCCTTCTGGGATAATTGTCCATCTCAGCACAGAGTCATCACTTAGGAAGTGTTAGCATCCTTCCCCTTTCACTTCCTTGTTACCTGACGTGAGTCTTTTCAAAGCCAATGGTAGTTGAAGACATTAATTGTAGTTCATTTTGTGTAATTCTGATATAAAGTTGTTTAAGTATATAATCACGTTTTGCCTGTGCAAGCATATTTTTCTGAGACCAGGAGTTCAAATAAGACTGTTCAGTTTGTGTATCCATTTTGATATTGTAAATTATTTCTAGAATATTGTTGCTATTTAGAAAGCATGCTTAAAAATAAGCAACAAACAAACAACTGCCCCAAAAACAGTAACAAAAAAAGAATTTTGAAAATGCATTTTGGTCCATGAACAGCTGACTTATTTGGCATTTTAGTATCTTTTTTCTGGAAGAGAGAAAAAGCCATGTGGGGTGGCCAGCATTCAGTCTGGCTGTTTTGGGCTGTGGTGGTGGCTGGCCTGCGAACCAGGACTGATGTGTGAGACTGGGGCATGCAGTGCTAACTGGGTCCCAAAAAAGCTCAGAGACAAAGGGGAGGAAGAGAAAAGACAGACTCTGTAGTCTCCAAAGTGCTGGTTCTCAAAATGTGTTCCCTGGGTCAGCAGCATTAGCATCTCCTGCACTGACTGCAGGATTTATACCATACTGTTACGGTGAGGGTTAAGTGAAGTGATGCATACTAAGTGCTTAGCGAAGGCAATCATTTTAGTAAACAGTGGGCATTCTCTTAGTAATCATTATCATCACAACAAATATTAGTGATTGTGATGAACTTTTTTCTTCTAGGGTGTTTCATGAAGTAGCTTATTTTGCAATTTTTCTTAAAGCTACCAGGGTTCTTACCTGCCCTTTTAAAAATTTTGTAAATGATCTGTTGGTTTAACAACACTTCACGTTGTCAAGTAAATTAAGATGTGCTTAAGCAGTGTCTAAAGGTGCTTCATAATTCCAAAGAAGATAGTGTTCAGTCTAAAGTGATGTTGAGAGATCGTACAACATAGTTCTGCAGATATGTTCATAGTCTTGATGTTTGTGGGACTCATGAGTCCCCAGGCAATGTCTGAACTCTGGAATTTGCTTTTAAAAGCTGGATTCTCTCTCTAGACTCCCTTTCTGTATTCATTTTAGATATGTGTCCTTAAACAAAAGTCTCTATGTGGACTTATTTCGTTTTTCTTTTCTTTCTTTTCACTTGTGGTCAAGTAAGGACCCCAGAAGGAAGGCTGGCTGGGCCTTGGGGGCCTGGGTTAAGGGGGCCCAGTGCCTCTGCACCTCGGCCTGCTGCCTTCTTCACTTCCTCTTTTTCACTCCCTTAACCACTGTGCATAAGCCAAATCCCAAAGGGAAAAGCAGTTGATCTGTCTTTGTGGCCTGCTGATTCAGAGGCATGGGTGCTCTCTGGGATGTCACTGTCTGACCACCGAGCTGTCAGGCATGACTTACCTTGGCCTCCCTCTGGCGCCTCCCACCACGACTGGACGCGTTTGCTCTCACCGAGGGAGCTGTGGGTTCAGGCCGTGGCCATTGCTTGATGGCTTGTCTTGCCTGCATTTTCTTGTCTTGGCTGGAGGATTAGTCCTCGCCCTCTTGTCTCTCTCCTTCTTTGCACCAGCGTGTGGAGCAGCTCACCCCTTGGAGGATAGGGTACCCTGGGACCCGGAGAGCATCATACTCAGGGTTCCAGCCATGTTCCTGGGAGACATTGCTTTCCGTGGAGGGCCTGAGCCAGATCCCGGCCCTGCTCCTGCCTGTCTTGGCTGCCATGGGTTGGCTATATTGGGTTCTGCATGGAATTTAAGGGCCGGAGGGACCTGACAGACAGCACATTGAAAAGCACTGATGTAGTCCACCTCCTTCACACACAAGCTGAGAACCTCGGGGAGCAGAAGGCAAGGATCTAAAAAATTGCCCAAGAGAACTTATTGCCTTATTTAGAGAGCAAGGACTATACTGGGCTGGTGGTGATCAAGGCTCTTAGGAGGAAGAAACCAACCTGTGCAAACCGCTGGGACTGAAAAGGGTACTTTATGATGGGGAGCGGAGCTTTGTGGTTGAGCTTTGTGAAGGTCTGAAGACAGCTTCTGGCCACTCCCTGTGGACCGTTTTTGAGAAGGGGGCCCGTGCTCTGCGTTTCCCTTGTTAGCTCCCTCTGCTGGCCTCTCTCTCTGCTCTCCTGTGCATGTTGTAGATCATGATGGCTCCTCACCCCCAAGTGACATCGTTTATAAGTCTGCTGTACTTTTTGCCCCAATAAGCAAACTTCTGAGGTGTCTTTGGGAAGGCAGCCACCTTTGCTCCAGTGACCATAGCACAGGGTCATCGTCACTTATGCCTACCCTTGGGCAAGTTTCTCCTTGGCAATTCCATAGACAGGCCTTCTAATAGAGCATAATGAGTACTTAAAATATGTAGAGAGGTCTCCGGGGTGTCCAAAAGGTAGCTGGAATAATCTGACCGTCGAGAAGCTTCTCTTGGTTATTGGGGATGAGGATGAGTGTAATTACTGCTTTAGAGTTTCCAGCTTGCTTTACTGTTGATGCGCACGTGGAGGCGTTTTAAGGTGTTCACATCCTTGGTGTGTGTTATGGTAGTTAAGCCAAAGTACTGAAAAGTATCAAGAAAAGTATCTAAGAGGATGTCATTCTACTAAAAGTTTTGAATATCTCCTCTGTAGATGAAATTCTGAGTCAGGACCTTCAGTGGTACGAATCTGGCATGAAATCTTGAGTTGTGAAGCGCTGAATGCACTCCTCAGAGCCCCTCGTCAGCGATGAGTCTGCACTTGCTTTTGACTCAGCATTCCACCCAACTTCCCCCAGAGCGTGCAACTGCAGAAACCGCATTCTAGCTTCAGTGTTTTTGACTGTCGCCGTGCATTGCTGCTAGCCGCTGTGCAGTCTTCCAGCAGCTGATGAAATGCTTACTCTTTTGAAGATGGCCTGATGGAATCAGATGTCGCTGCATCAGTTCCGATGCCGCGCGCCCCTCTTTCACTTCCCACAACGACTCAGTCTCCATCTGCCATGACGGTGCAGTCCTGAGCTGCTGCCCTCCCTCGCTGGCTTGGTGACTGGAGTGTTTATTTTTAGGGAAGGTTAAAATTATCCAAAAAAGGGTGTCTTCTGTAAAATTGACATGATTCAGCCTCTCACTGCAGGGATCTTTGGAGGAGTGTGGATATGTACAGACTCTAAAAAAACTTCTTATGGAAAATTTTAAAACTATTAAAGGGGAAGGAGTATAATGAACATTGAACCCATCTTCAACATTAGGGACAGTTTAATTAATAATTAAGCTGAAGTTTGGTTTGAAAACAGCAAGTGGTACCACGGGACTCTTAACACTCGTGTGTTTAAGCTGAATTTTCCAAATTTCAGCACCGTTGGTAATTCTCTGCAAAACCAGAAGAGCCTTAGCTCTTTCCTTCAGTCTTCTGCTTAAATTCTAAGAAACAGCATTAGAAATATAATACGAGATCTTATTGGGGCATTAGTGTGGGTTTTCCCCTGATAAAAACAGCCACCAAAATTGCTGATTGAGGTCCTGAAGATGCCGGTGTTCCTTAGATTTCCGATTTTACTTGGAAGGGAATTCTTGTTGGGGTATCATCGCACAAAGTTACATGGACCCAAGGCTTGTCCTATCTGTGGGATCTTGATTTTATTTTCTCTCCAACATGGATATAACAAGTGTCGATCTTCATGGTGTTGGTACTCAAAAGGTGTCTAATCCAGTGCCTGGCAGTTAGGAAACAGTCACTGAATTTAGCTATTAGTAATCAAATTAAAGATACCAGCTGGAAAGCAGGCCGATTTTAAGATTATGTAGGCTCCCTCTTATCCTCTTCAGGTATTTCATTTCAGCTGCTTAAGATGTGAAGTTCAAGTGTGTTATGGTGTTTCTTGTTAGAAGCACTCTCTTAAAAGCTTTTGTGACAGCAAAAGAAGGGAACTAACATTTACAGACTGCCTGCTGACCTGGGTGTTTTGTACATATTATCCTATTTAATTCTCACAACACTGTCCGGGTCACAGATGTGAGGGCAGTGAGGCTGAGAATTTGCTCAGGTCAGAGGCAGAAATGGCAAAGGCAGGTTTCAAGCCCAGGATCTCTTACTCTGAAAGTCATACGTTTTGATGAAGAAGGTTGAAACTGTTAGCTACAGTCTTGTAAAGAGTTTGGTTTAGAATCTCCCTCGTCTAGTAATAATGCAACTACTTATAGTCCTTTATAATTTTTACAGTTTTATGTATGTTACTTTTATTAACCATATTAAATTATGGTATCTTGAGAAGTAGGCAGAGCAGGTGTCATTATTAAAGAGCAGACCCTGGAGCCCCCTGATTCTGGTTCTTTTTGCTTCTTCTCCTCCAAAAAGGCATTTTAGGGAAAAAGATGCAGACTGTGTTGATCAGAGGTCAGTTTGGGGCCCTGTTAGCCTTTGTGGACCTTACTGGACCAGGCTACCTCTGCCAAGCCCTCCTGGGGGTAGGTGCCCCTCTCAAGAGAGAGATTTTTGAGCTCCTTTGACTTATGAAGTTGGTGAGGTGAGAGGGTGTTCAAAGAGGGAAAGTGAGAGAAGGAAGGGATCAGACCTCGAGAAAAAGGTGTTACTGCCGTAGTCAAGTAGAAGCAAGAGAAAATCACCCAGGAGCTAGAATTCCAGGGACAGGATGGGCAGTCCTCCTCTGACTAAGGCCTCTGCCCAGGTCCTGACCTGGCCTTGGGGAAGAAGTTAGGAAGACCTTGAGAAGTCGATGGTAGGATCATTAATTTCTATCTGGAGACCAGCAGTGACTGACCACATCCCAGTTGATGTTCCTGCCTCCCAGGAAAGCTGAGGACAGTCTGGGTAGTTAGCTAGTGTGGGTGTGGAATGAGAATCAGAATCATGTAACTTCTAGACTTTTTGTATACTTTTTTCCTTTGAGAAATTAAAAAAAAAATATGAAATGTATAAAGAAGAAAAATTTCCATATTCCTACTACTCAAATTTCATATTTCTATTGTGTTAACATCTTGCATTATTCACTTGTAGGCTCTTAAAACAGGCAAACCTTCTTGTTTTATAAAAACTTGTTTTATTAAAATGACCCACTTACATTATGAAGAAATCAAAGGTAAAAAAATAAATCACTCCAAATCTCCTTTGGAAACAACTCTTGTCAGCATTTGGTGAACATCATTCTAGATGGATACTGTGGATATGTTATATGTGCAGACAGAATGATTAGAGCAAAAGATAGAAACAGTTTTGTTAAATATTGGTCATTTAGCCATTATTTTAATTAAAAACATAAAATTAATTTTGCTTGAAGAGTCGAAAAAGAAGCTGAATTGAAACTTAAGGAATTGCTGAACCTCAATTTTTTTCTGTCATATAGATTTTATTTCCTACAAGATTTAAGATTGAAGTAGTTTTAAAATAAATAAGGTTGAATTCATCTTTTAAAAAATTAAATATCTGTCTTAGACAGTATTGATTGGCCCCATGCTGTAAGGCGGGGAACAGCAGCTCATCCTTTGTCCCCTCTCCTGTCTTCTCGCCTCCTAATTGTTGTTGTTTTCATGTGTCCCATTTTTGTTCATCACATTCTTGTCCTGTGTGCCCATGTTCAGTATGGTAGCCGCTAGCTGCACGTGACTATTTAAATTTACATTTACATACAATTAAAAATGCAGTTTTTCAGTCTTAATAACCACATTTTGAGTGCTCAGTAGCCACAGGGGGCTAGTGGGATAGTCCAGAAGTTTCTCTTCAATGACACTGGCTTTCAAGAAGAGGTTATTGGTGTTGCATTTCCTGAATTCTTTCATGTTGGAGAATGTCTCTTCTCTGCCTTTATATTTGGACAATAGCTTGGCTTATACTTTCCCTCAGAGTTTTGAAACAAAATTTTCACTAGTATCTTTGACGTTGAATATTGCTCTAGAGAAGAGTAAAGACAGCCCAATATTTCCCCCATTATGTAGATGACTTGGTTTTTGTTCCTGGATACCTGAAAGATTTTACAAATATCTCTCAGTGTGGCATATTCTTGTGGCATAATTTTTTTTTTTTTTTTAGAATGTGTGCTTTTCTTGGTTTGTAGGTTCTGTTCATTCTTCATTCCAGAGAGTTTCTTATATTGTCTCATATCTTGGGATCTATTGCCTCTTCAGGTCCTTATCTTCTTTAGGGATATATTCTATTAAATTATTTTTATTTGCCTACCACATTTATTAGCTTTTCTCTAATTGTTTTAATGTCCTTGTTTCTTTTGCTTTTTAACCTGAAAATTGATTATCCAAAACATATCACCATGATCGTCCAAGCCTTTTTGCTGTCAATAAATCAGTTTTCAGGGTTGTCAAATTCTTCACTTATTTTCACTTAATTATTAATTTCACAATGATACTGATTTTTACTCTCAATTTTTTTTCTTTTTTTCCCCATGTTAGTTACCTATTAATGTTCACCAGATTACCCCCAAATTTAGAGGTTAACACAGCAAACATTTCCAGACTCCTGGTTTCTGTGGCTCAGGAATACAGGCATCATTTAGGTGGGTGAGTTTTGATCAGGATCTCTCAAGGACTCAATCAGGATGTCATCTGGGCAGTGGTATTCTCCAGGCTTGAGTGGGGAAGGATTTACTCCCTCATGTGATATTGGCAGGAGGTCTTAGGTGCTCACTGGCTGTGGACTGGAGACATCTGTTTCTCAACACGTGTTGCTTCACCATAAGGTGACTCACGACATGGCAGCTGGCTTTCCTCAGAGGGAGCGAGAGAGGGCGCCCAAGATGGAAACCTTGGTCTCTCTGTAACCTTACCTCAAGGTGACATCACTTCATCACGTTCTATTTGCTGGCAGCAAATCATGAAGCCCACACTCAAGGGATGGGGATTATCCAAGAGCCTGGAAACCAAGGTGAGGATCACTGACGCTGTCTTAGATGCTGCTCACCATACCCTCTTTTTCGTTTTATTTATTTTTTTATATGATCTGTCTTCAGGCTCTCAAAGTAATGATTTTTTCCTCTGGCCCCTAACTTCTGTTTCTCACATTGAGTTTTCTTTTAGGTTGGGCATGTGCCTTTTGTTCCCTTTTTGTGCTGTGTTTTTGATAGAAACATACTTAAAGCCATTCCATTTATTTCAGCCTTGGTCTTGGGTGGGTCTGTTCACTCACTCTCTTGGCTTTAATGTAGTGTGAGTGACTTTTTATATTCTTCCCTCTGTATCTGAGGCCAGTTTGATTTCTCTTCAAGGTACCGTTTGAGGACTGGGTATTTTGGCTCCTTTTATGCACCGGTTAAGCATGGTCTCTGGAGGGAGGAAGCTCAGTTGAGGTGAGGAGGTTAAACACCTGAATACCTGGATTCCTACTCTCTTCTGAGGTCGTGTTAGAGATCCTGTGTCACACACATCACTCCTAGTTGGGCAGGGGTTGTACAGGACTGGATCCTCTTCCACTGGGACATCCTGTTAACTCAGTTTCCTGGACAGCCATTTTCTGTGCTTCACAGAAGGAAAGAAAAGCATATTTGCTAGGGTAGGCAAATGGCTGAGAGAACTTTTGTGGGTGATGGAATTACTGGAAAACTAAATTATAATGACAGTAGCACGCTATGTAAATTTTCTGAAACTCATCAAATGGGAAACTTAACACCGGTACAGTTTATGGTACACAAATTTAACATGCTAGTTTGCTACTGTTGATTGGATGATATGTAAATGGAAAAGCTCGACCTCCAAGTTGCAAAAATGCAAATTAGATTTTAATTGCTTTCTGACTGTGAAACAAGCAAGTAGCAGACAGGAAAAAAAAATCTAAAGTACTGCTTTCTGAAAAAGATTCTATGATGAGATAGCTTTTTATTTATTTCATTCTAGTGGTGAAACATAGAGTCAAATTTTGATGGTCTTTAGATTACAAAGATAGATCGTGTGGCTGAAGGAACTAAAAAATAACCTCCACTTCCTTTAATAGGAGCTTCATTAACATATCTAAGGAGTATTTATCAGGGCTCATTACTCTGGTGATCAATTAGGAAGATACAAAAGGAAATATGGCCAGCTTCCCATCACTCTTCCAGTAAACAGATGGGTGAAGACTTCTGTGTGCTTGTTGCTGTGTGAGGCATTGTGGGAAGTAATAAAATTGTGAGGTCCTCAGGGGAAGGGTTGTGTCTTATGTGTTCCTTTTCATGTCTCTGGTCCTTTGTGTATTACAGGTGCTCTGTGAATATTTAATGCATAAGTGAATGAAAGAATAAGTAAGATGTAGTCCTTTTCTTCCAAAGAGTATATTCTAGTTGGGAAACTAAGCCATGCATGGGAAAAGGCTCCACAAAAGTCCCATGTGTTCACATCATCCACGTGGTGCCTGAGGAAGAGAAGGATGGTGGCGAGGACTGCTCAGAAGAGCCTGTGGAGGTAGTGGTACCCAGGCGGGTACGCCTGAGTCTCAGACTCAGAATATATTTGAATGCTACTCATACCAGCTCCAAGGTAGAAATGAAGACAGCTTCTGAGGAGAAAGGACTGACTCTGGTTGTAGAGGGAAGAACAGGGAAGTACAGTGGAGGGAGAGAGTGGCTGCAGGCTGCCCAGGGTCTGTGAAGCCCAAAAGAGAGACTGGGTTTGTTTCCTTGGGCATAAGGGTGGGTTCTTGAGCCAAGAAGTGATTAGATTAAAATGTACAAACTCACTGTTAAAGTTGTGGATAGACCAAGTGGGTACTTTGACTGTTTTTACATCTCTTACATGCAAGATGCTTATATGTTTAAGCAGGTTTACGTATTTGGTTGTTGCATTTTCTTTCTTTCTTTCTTTTTTTTTTCTGGCAGCTTAAGCAAAATCATCAGCAGCTCTTCACTTTTTTTTTTTTATTCCACTAGATAGGGATTCTAACACTGTCTTGCAGATAAGAGCAAACATGTTTTGTTTGAAACATTTAGACAGAAATCCGTTGAGGCCATGTCGGATGCAGGACACCAAGTGCTACGTGGAGAGTTCAGATGGAGCGATTCCACGCACGGGGGTTTAGATGATGAGAAAGGCAGCGATCAGTGCCACTGGGTGAGAGGAAGAGGAGGTGCTGTTTCCTGTGTGGGAGCCAGGACGGGAGGAGGTGTGGCCGTGTGCCAGGCACTTTCCCACGTCTTCTTTAATCCTCGAAACATCCGGTAGCATTTTTAATCCCTATATTTAGAGGAGAAATGGGACTGAGGGCTGATTTATATGGCATGAGCATTTCAGTTATAGGCTTGGATGGATTTGCTTTGAGGCTGTTGGTAGGAAAGGCAATCAGTTCTTGTAAAATAACTCAGGATTGCTACATCTTTCCTGGGATAAATGATCAGGCAGATGGTCTATGTTCCTGTTTAGAAAATGCTGAGCTCTAAGATAATTAATGGTCCTTTAAATATTGCTCAGAATCAAGTTAGTTACACTAAACATTCAACCCTAGCATTTCTTGGAAGGTTTAAAAATCACCCTTTGAAAAGATTCTAGTCCAAAAAACAATTCTCCTATTGGAACAAGGTAATGCCTGCATCTCTCCATTCAGACTTTGTTTCTTTTGAATAATCAAATGAAGGGCACAATTAAGTGTTGATTTAGTTCACTTGATGGTTAATCTTGATCCACTTCAGCGTGGGCCTTAGTTCCTGCTCAGGAAACAGGGTTTTGGATTAGAGCAGCCCCCACACCCTTCCAGCCCTGAACTCTCTGTGCTGTACTGTAGGAAATGATTTATTCCTTAAGGCAGTAGCTCTTTGAGGGTTAAAAACAAAAACATCAACACCACCAAGAAAAACCCAGCATCCAGTCTAATCCTGCTCAGCTCTTATTTACGCAGACATTTTTTGGAACTGTAAGAACTTGTTAGATCTTTGTGCAGTAAAATATAATTCCCAATTTTCCAAGGCCAGCTGTAGATCAGGATTCTAAAGGCCTTCATGGAAAAGGGCGGGGTGTGTGTTTGTCAAGAGGCCACTTAGGGAAATCAGTTCCATGTAATTTTTAATACAGTTCTTTGGATAGCCTGTTTTATGACTCAGTGTTACAGATGTCATTAATTTATAATGGAAAATAGTGAGACAATATGACAATTATCTTCAGACCCGAGAAAACTTAGGCAGCAGGGTGAGTGACGATTGAATAGTTTGAACAGAGGCGAGGCTGCTGTGAAGTGTCACTGCCAGGCGGAAGCGCCAGGCTGAGGGGTGAGCCTGGCCTCCTGACTTCTGATCCTGCCAGTTTAGCCGGCCCCTCACTTGGTAACCAAGGTGGCAGAAAGAAACTGAGTCCCGTTACACATTTTATAGAGAGTGAAGCCAGCCTACCACAGGAATAGTTCAGGCATTTTTGTGAGGGAGGAAGTTAAAAGACATCGGTGAACCTTTCGTGACCAACTGGGAAGATGTTTTCTCTTTGCCGGTTGTTGAAGGTTTCATTGATTTCTTTTTTTTTTGGCAAAATATCAACAGATTGTGGGTGACTATAAGGAGGGCCCGCCCACTGTGGACCCCACCGTATGTCCCAGTAACAGAGAAAATCCTGTGAATCAGAAAGGCGGCCGGCATGGTATTGGGAGACCTGGGTTCTGCTCAGCTCCTGAGCAGAGTGCACTCAGAGTCCTTGGTCTGGGTTGAATTGTGTCCCCCACAAAAGATGGGTTGAAGTTCTAAGCCCTGGTAGCCCAGGAGGTGACCTTATTTGGAAACAGGGTCAGTAAAGGAGTAGTCAAGTTTAAATGATGTCATTGGGGTGGGCCCTAATGCAGTATTACTGGTGTTCCTATAAAAAGGGGAAATTTGGACAGAGTCACACACAGAAGGAAGGCCCCGTGAAGACACTGGGAGAATGCCATCTGCAGGCCTAGGAGTGCCTGAGGCTACCAGCAGCCTGCCCCGGGGACGCCTGGAACAGATTCCACCTCCCAGCCCTCAGAAGGAACCCACCCTGTGACACCTTCATTTCAGACTCCAAGGCCAAGAACTGTGAGACAATAATTTTCTCTTGTTTTAAGCCATCCCATTTTTGGTACTTTGCTACGGCAGCCCCAGAAAACTAATATAATCCTGACCCACTAAAAGCCCCAGAACCCTGAGCAAGCATCCCCATCTCCTGGATGTCCGCTTCCTTATTTGTTCTTAAAATAACAGCATTGGGATGGATGATGTCAGGGCCTTCCCCCTCGGACGTGTGATGATCAATACTTCAAAAGTGCACTCCATTTCCAGCAAAGCCATTGTTACTGTTATTTCCTAATGTAGCTAAAATATGTAAAGAATACACATATTTTTCAGTTCCCAATTTTGTTCTTTTCCTTCACGAGTCATTGGTGGTACTTCCCTTAAGCTAAATATTGGGCAAGGCCGTCCCTTCCGCGTTAGCCCACTAAACAAATGACCGCATGTCTAGTCTGTCTCTAACATACAACTGAGGAACATACCACTTAAAAGCATTTAACAATCATCTGCTGGTTGGAGGGCTAGCATACTTTGGATGTCATTTCATTAACTTATTTTCCCAAGTTTTGTGGACTGATTTCTTTCAGATGTCCACAGGCTTATTCTGGATTTCCCAAAGGAGCCTGCTACACAGACAGAGGCACTCAGGTGTTTGCTAGGTGCCTCCCCTAAGCAGTGCCCTCTGCACTGTGGGATGGTCTTCACGCCAGACTTTGATACCGGGAAGGAGTTCCTAGAGTTGACCTTCTTTATTGACTTGGCAATCCGTCACATTGGGTCCACGGATGCAGCAAAATCCATGACGTTGTATTTGGTGCTGCCCTGGAGGAAACAGCCACCCACCTCTTCACCAGTATGTTTCCTTACACGGTTAGCAGCTGAAGCATAGAAGATATGTTTGAAATAATACTACCTTTGGACCTTCTCTGTAGATTCTTTTTCTTTCTTTACTTTAGTCCCTATATTGTAGTGAATAATTTTTAAAAGTATGCCTTAAACTTTTCAAGAAAAGATAAGTAATATAAAATTATCTTCCCATTCTTAAAAAAAATCATTGTATATTAGATTCAAAGTACAGAAAGGACAGGATAAGTGAAATGTTTGATACCACTTGCCCTCCTGTCTGAGGCTCTCTCCTATTCTTTTTGTCCTCAGAATCCTTTTATATCTTCATCCTCTTCTAGAACATCCCCTCTCTTCAGTCTGCTAGGACAGAAAGACCAAGGGGTCAGATTAAGCCTAGGGAGAGAATTTTAAAAGGCAGTGGGAGTAGCCGTAGTCGGGCATGGCTGGATGGCTTCATGGCTCTGTTTCCTTTGTACTCCTTAGTGAAAGGGATAGAGAAATGGTTACTGAGGATAGTTTCACTATATTCAGCCAAATTAAAGATAATGATTTCATTCCCATGCTCAGTGAAGCTTACCTGGTTCTTCATGAATGACTGTACTGCCTTCTGAAGGTATTTTGACACATGCAGTGAGTGTTTTCATGCATCATGTCTCACTCTTGGAAATCCAGTCTGATTTAAATTTTCGTCTTCATTTAATTCTGCCCCACCCATTTATCTTTCATAGGTTAAAACACAGGGAAGGCCCTGAAAATGTCCCTAGTGTTAAGATCTATTCTAAAGAGGCTCCAATGACTCACCTGTGGGTTATAAAGAAAGACACACCTTAGAAAATATTACCACCGTGGGAAGCCTCAAGAAACAACTCTGCCATGTGAACCTAAAAATGGGTGTCTTAAAAGGAGATACTTTTAGTAGTTAAAGTAATGAAACTCTCTTTTTTTAAAAGGTAGAAACTTTCTTTGTAAAGTTCTTTGCACAAATAATTTATGACTATTTGTAATTTCATTTTGTTCCTGAATAAGATATAATAATTAAAATGTTCCACTTCTGGATTCATGCCTGGCAGAGAGCTTTCATACTGGTTCTAAGCCTCTGCATTGGCTTAAACAGAGCAGTGGTAACAAGATGTTCAACTAAGTTGTGGTGTAACCATGTGGTTTCCTGTAACATTTTCCTCTTATGGTGTCAAATGTGGATTAAAAATAAATAAATCTGCCCTTTCTAGATTAAGATTCATGGTCTTGTAGATTCTTCTGACATCACATTGTTGGCACTAATCACTCATTTTGTGAATTTTACCAGCTCTTTAATTCCAGTACCTTTTTTTTTTTTCCTGGAGGCCTAGTGTTTTGGCATTTTATTTCTTTGTCCCTTTTCCAAAGGACCCAGAAAAAAGGGAAGGACTTGAGACCCACCCATCGGTGTTGCTATTAGTTAATAGAAGTTGAAAAGATATAGTGGGTCTGCAGTTTAAAATGATTGACCACAGTGACTGATTTTCTTTTTCATCGTTGTTCAGTTGTTTATTTTAAAGTGTCCCTGTCAGTTTCCCTTCTCCCTGTGAACATAGCTTCTCGTGGTAAGAGACCAGTTTGCATTCATTATTTGATTTGAATGCTCTGATTCAGTGGTTCTCAACTTGTTTTCTGCTGCAACACAGATGGCTTTCACAAGCCTCACACGCTCACAGGGGTGCATCCAGGGTTATGCAGAATTCCAAGCAAGCTACTTGTAATTCCACGCCTTTCTTTCCCATTCAGGATGGTACAGTGGGGAGCAAGTGAAAGAGAATGGTTTTGTCACGTGGCCATCAGTTGGCTCCACTTTTTAATAAAGCAAATCATTACAAACTCTGGTACTTGGTTATTGTCTTGCCTCAGTCATTTGTAGGTTTAATGACTTCTTAAAAACAGTTTATTTGTGTACTTGAAATATTTAATAAAATAGATAATGACATAAAGAACACCTTTGTACTCATTCTCCAGTTTGAATATTTCATAGCATTTTGCCAAACATAGGCAGTATCTGCCAACTTCTTTTTAAGAAAATGAAGTAATTAATACTTTTTCATTTCCCCCCATTTCTTCCTCAACTTCCCTGTTTTTATATTACTATTTTATACAGCTAAGACTGCTCATGTTTATCCCCTGTAATCATCTTTATGGCGTTTTTTCTTGGTTCTTTGTGTAAATGGGTTTCATGCTTAACACTAGTCGCTTCTCCTTGACCACACCTTCTCTGTTTACCTCTCAGTGGGCTGGAGTTTTCATGCTAAAGAAAATTCAAGAAGAACTCCTGGATACCACCTTCCCTGAGGGTTTTTTGTTTGTTTGTTTTTTGCTTTTTGACATACCTTACTGTTGTGTGTATTCTAGACCAGCAACATGGATGGATGTAATATTCTTGAGTTTAACTTTCTTTCCTTCAGCACTTTGAGACTTTGTACCATTGTCTTCTTCATTAACTGATACGGAAAACGTTAAGATTACCACAGCGTCTTCTTGCAGCTGAATTTTTCTGTGTGTGCAGCTGAAGAATGCCTGAGTTTGAAACAGAGCAGGACCCTGTGGGGTCCTCGTGGGGACAAGTCTCCCCCCTCCCCCATTTCTTGTTTGTAGGAAATAGGCTTCAATAAGCCACATAGATCTTCCCTGAGTTTTAAAGGGCAGATTCAGACAGTTGCAGATCAGAGAAGTGAAGGAGTAAAAAAAAAAAGAAGGGAGGGGTAGTCAAGAAACAATAGTGCAGCCTTGGGACAGGGTCCTGGTTCCTCCTTAAGGAATATACCTAACAATACCTTTGAGTTCTTCTGTAGGAACTAAGGCCCGCCCAGGTGGGGGAGGGTAACTTAAGGCTTAGTACGGGATTCCTGGAACACTGCCCTGTTACCTCACCACCAACCAGTCAGAAGAAAGTCTGCACATAGTGAAAGATAACAAAGACTCTGACCCCCTCCCCAAATGATTCTCCTTTTAAAAACTTTCAAAGTCCTGCAGAATCTTCAGAGTTAGTTTTCGGACCTGAGTCTGCCTTCTCCTCAGGTTGCCCACCTTCTGAATAAAGCAACCTTTCCATTCCAATCCACACTTGTCTCTCAGGTATTGGCTTTTGAGCCAGTAACAAGTTCTGTAACCTAAACATCTTTTAAGCAATTATGCTTTGTCAGTTTCCCCTCAAATTTGATGTATCTTTTAGACCTGGAGGTTTTTTTTTTTTTTCTTCATAGGCGGTTTCTTCTATTAACTCTTTTAACTTTTGTATTATGTAATAATTTGATACATACAAAAGAATACAGGCATGCTTTGTTTTATTGCTTTTGTTTGTTTGTTTATTTGTTTTACAAATTGAACATTTGTGGCAACCCTGTGTTGAGATACTAGTCTTTGATTTGCCTCTTTGTCTCTGGTGTCTTTTGTTAACAGACTGTTCGTTT
Source organism: Camelus dromedarius (assembly GCF_036321535.1). Lineage (NCBI taxonomy): Eukaryota > Metazoa > Chordata > Mammalia > Artiodactyla > Camelidae > Camelus > Camelus dromedarius. The sequence goes on from NC_087453.1 coordinate 29,432,215, forward strand.
ATTTATTTTTACTGAATGAAAGATTCTTTAGATTCTATATTGCATTACAATTTTCAAAAGTTTCACACACATGATTTTATATAATCTCATAATAAACCGGTTTTTTATCCCTTACCCCTATGCCACCCCTCCCCTCTTCCCTCTCCTTACTGGTAACCATTAGTTTGTTCTCTGTATCTGTGAGGCTGCTTCTTTTTTTAGCTTATTCACATTTGTTGTATTTTTTAGATACCACATATAAGTGATATCATACACTATTTGCCTTTCTCTGACTTATTTTACTTAGCATAATGCCAGCCGAGTCCATCCATGTTGCTACATAAGGCAAAATTTCATTCTTTTTTATGGCTGAGTAGTATTCCATTGTGTGTGTGTACATATATATATATATATATATATATATATATATATGTACACACCACATCTTCTTTACCCAGTCACTTGCTGAGGGACATGTAGGTTGCTTCCGTAACTTGGCAATTGTAAATAATGCCACTGTGAACGTTGGGGAGCATGTATCTTTTCAAATTAGTGTTTCTGTTTTTTTCAGATACATACCCAGGAATGAAATTGCTGGATCATATGGTAGTTCTATTTTTAGTTTTTTGAGAAACGTCCATTCTGTTTTCCACAGTGGTTGCACTAATTTACATTCCCACCAACAGTGTAGGAGGGTTCTCTTTTCTGCAAATCCTTGCCAACATTTTTATTTGGAACAGACATTTTAAATTCTGATATAATCAGATTTATCAGTCTTTTCTTTTTATGGCTTGTGCAAATTTTTAGACTGATTTAAAATACCTTCTTTCCAACCAAAATGTGTTTTTCAAAAATTTCAGGGTTTTGGTTTTTACATTTACATCTTAATCCACCTGGAACTTAGTTTTGTGTGTGATATCAGGTAGGTACCACTTTTGTTTCATTTTGTTCCAAATGGAGAACCAGTTGTCCCAGACCAACTTATCCTTTCCTCAGTGTTCTGTAATGCTCTTTGTCATATATTATGATTCCAAATATACATAGATGTATTTTTTGACTTATATGTTTTTCTGTGTCTTTTGCCTCTTCCTCTGCCAATGCCAGCTGTTTTGATTAATGTAGTACTAAGTCTTTCATCTAGCAGAACAAGTCCTTCTGCCTATTTCATTTTCACAATTGTCTTGACTACTCTGGGACCTTTGATACTTTAAAAATTCAGGATTTTGATTTAGCTGACATTGAGTTTATAAATCGGTTGGAGAGTGTTGTTTTCTTTATGATTTTGAGTCTTTGAACGAGGTCCTTAAAGGCCTTAATTAAGGCTTTTTATTAGGTTTATTTCTAGGCATTTTGTTTTTGTTGCTGCTGTAAATAGGATCTTTTATTCTATTATGTTTTGAAATAGATTATCACAGGACGTAGGAGAATTAGTCACATTTATAGATGAAGTGTTGAAACCACCAACCTTACTGAACTGTTTTATTTTAATAGTATATTTAAAGTAGATTTATACTTAATAGTTTCTCTAAGAGTCTCTTGATTTTTTAATGTAACCTGTCATTATCCACAAGGAAGGTCAGTTTTGTTTCTTCCATTCACTTTTTATATATCCATTTTCTATTTCTTGAATCATTGAATTGGGCAGGACACCTAGTACGATGAAAATGTAGTGTTTTCTTGTCTTGTGCCTGATATTAATGGAAAGAATTTTAAAGTTTCACTATTAAGAACAGTGCTTGCTTTAGGTTTAGATAGATACCGCTTTTCAAATCAAAAGTTTCCTGCTGGTTTGGTTTGTGACCACATTGTGTCATGAATCAGTGTTGAATTTCACTGAAGATTTTTAAAAAGCATTTATTGAACTGATTATGTTTTTTCTTTCATCTTTTGATATGGTATGTCATATTAGTAGATGTTCTGATTTTGTTAATAGATTATTCCTGAGATAAATTCTGTTTTGATTTGGTGGTATTAAACTTTAGGATCATTGAAACTATTTTAATAAATGAGCTTTATCTTTAATTTTCTTTCTTTTTTTTTTTTTTTTTTGGACTTTTTTACTACTCTCACTAAGTGAGTTGAGTTTATCAGGTTTTTTTAAAATATTTAAAGTAGTTTGCATAAGATTGGGATTATCTGTTTCTTGACTTGGTAAAACTCTCTTCTGAAACTGCCTGGACCTGAGTTTGTGGGGTGGAGGATGGTATAGGCTTTTTATTATTGGTTCATTTTCTTTATCACTTACTGATTTGTACACATTTTAATATTTCTTTTGAGTTTGTTTTAGTAATTAATATTTTTTAGCAAAACAGCCGTTTCATCCATGTTTTCAAATATATTGATATAGAACTGACATACAGTTTTCTCTTTTTTTTAAAAAAATCTTATTCTTAAGATTATATTATCCTTTTTATTCAATACTATTTATTTGTGCAAGAGGTTTGCCTACTTAGTTTTTCTATTGAACAAGAATTTGGTTTTGTTAATACTTGCTAATTTTTAATTTCTGTTTAATTTCTACTTTATCTCTTTCTCACTTTCTCCCCTCACCTCCGTCTCTCCCTCTTTCTGGGGTTTGTTCTGTTGTAAACTGAATTTATTTTAGTTCCTTCTTCCATTTTAGAAAATTCAAAAAATGCTATAAAATCACATCTAAGTATCACATTAACTGCATGTTATACATTTTGATATGTAGTACTTTCATTGTTAATTTCTGAATATGTTGTGATTTACATGGATATTTCTTTTTTAATTCCTGATTTTTTTTTTAGGATTGCATCTTAAATTTTGCAAATTGCTACTTTTAAAGAGCATTTTCTATAATCATTTTTTAAAATAGCAAATCAAGCCTGTTCATTTTATTGCTCAAATATTCTGCCTGATTTTTCAGCTTCTGACAGTATCTCTTACTGTGATTAATAGATTTGTCATTTTCACCTTATAATTTTGTCAGTTTTTGCTTTATATGGTTTAAACTGTGCCACTAAGTATAAACAAATTCTTGATCTTCTATTATTCTCACATATTTTTCTATTTTTTGTTATCAAGTGTTCATCTTTACTGATATTAATGGTTTTTCTCTAAGATAATATTTTGTTTGGTATTTATATATATATATATTTTTTTAACTAGTTTTTATTTTGGTTAAATGCCAAACATTTGCTTTTCCAGTTCTTTCTTTGCATCTTCTTTTTTGTAAGCATCAAGTAGCTGGCTTTGTGTTTATTTGTCTTCTTTTGTTTGCCCAGTGTACTAATCTATACCTCTGTATTGGTTACATTTATTGCAAATGTTGACATATTTGGATGTATTTCAACTACAGAGTATTTTGCTTACCATTTATTTTTTTTTTATCTTCCCCTTTCATGCCTTCTACTGAATTAATCAACAGTTTTTATATTTCCTTCCCTCTTGAATTCTCTTGTGGTTTGGAATACATATATAGTAATTCTATTCTTGGAGAGCTTATTCTAAATTCTTTTTACTATCTAGTTAAAACAATATCCAACTACAAGTAGCAGAACACCAGTTAGAGGGCCACAAACACATAGGCCTTACTTTTCTTGCACAACACAAAATCTGAAGGTGGACCTGCCATCAGGGACCCAGCCCTGGTCCATCATCTGTAACTCTGGTCCATCAGTCATAAGTCAGGGGCTTTCCCTCATTTTTGCTGCTTCATGACTGTAAGCCAGCTGCTGCACTTCAGGCATCACATTCATGTATTGGGCAGGAAGAAATTGGGAAAGGGCAAACAGGCAAAGAAAGGTGTGTCGACTGAGTCCCTTTTTTTGTCAGAAAAATAAAGGCTTTTCTGGGAATACCACCTAAGAGACTTCCATCTTGTTGGCCAGGACTGTGCCATGAGCCTCTCATAACTGGAAGGAAGCTGGGGAGAAACTGAGAATGGGATTTGAGGTCAGACCATCTGCAATGTCTCCCATACATATTCATTCTAAAATTTTCCAACAAATTCTATGGTTATTCAGTATTTCTATGCTTTTTGCCTATTCCACCACAACTTAGTACATTTTATTTAAACATTGAGCACCTTCCACAACCTTTTCTTAATAAAAAATGAATTGGTTATTGACATTTATTTTCTTCAATCAGAAATTAAGTTTATGTATAAATGTATGTGTGTGTTTCTTTTTAAAAACTCAGTATCTGGATAGATTATTGCTTCCTATATCCCATCCGTTTCCTTCAGTTGATGGAAATCCTTTAAAAGCACTTTCAGTGAGGGATTGTAGGGGTCTAAGGGTGATACATTGTTTTAGTTGTTTGATGTCAGAAATGTCTTCACTTTGCATTGAATCTTGCATGGTAGTTTACATGGGTATAAAATTTTAGGTCAACAGTGATTTTCCTTTAGCATTTTGTGGGTACTGCTATTCCATTGCCTGCTGTTTAGAAATCTCTAAGACTTTCTGATAACCTTTTTAAAGTCTTTTTTTATATGTATTGGCTAACATTTGTAAATCTCAAACTCCCAAATTTATCCCTTACCACCCCCTTTCCCTGGTAACCATAAGATTGTTTACTATGTCTGCAAAGACTTTCTGATAACCTTTATGCTCACAACTTTTTTTTAATCTCTAGTATTTTTTTTTAATCTCTAGTATTTTGTGGTTTCAGTATAGTGTGTCCAGATGTGGATTCATTTTTGGCTTTGTACCCAAAGGAGTTCTCATCTGAGGAATCATTTCCTCAATTTTGGAACATTGTTTATTGTACTCTCTTTAAATATTGTTTTCCCACCAGTCCTTCCACTTTCCTTTCCTGGAACTCTTATTCCAGCCTTCCTGTAGCCTCTCAATTTATCTTCCATGACATATGTGTTCTCTTATATGCATGTACTCTTCTGTTTCTCTTTCTCTCTGCCATATTCTGGGGAAGTTCCTCAGTGCTATCTACCAGCTTACTAAATATGTTTTTGTCAGCTTACTTTAGTCTAGACTTTATGCTAAAATTTTTTCAAAATATAGTCCAAGATTTCTAACTTGTTCTTTTGGTATTTTTTTAAATGTTTGTGTGTGTGTGTCTCTTTCTGTATCACAATTTCTTAATCTTTTAAATGAAAACTTTTCATCTACCTGTTTAGATCTCTCAAACATACTTATTTTTAAGTCTACCAGAATTTTCTAGAACATTAATTATTTTTCTTACTGATTTTGTTGCTCGCCTTTCTAAACATTAGAACTCTTCCTGTATTTTAGAATTTTTGTTTGTAAGCTTATTTTGAGCAATGGCTGCTGCTACTGCTGTTGCTTCTCCTCCTCCTCCTTCACCTCCTCCTCCTCATCTTTCTTCATTTTTATATTCCTCTCTTGCTCTCTGTATAAAACCCTTATCCCTAATCTTGCATTTTCTAAAAACTTACCTTTTCTCACTGAGAACCAGCTCTCTCTTTTCTTGGCTCCTCCAGCATAAGGTCTAGAATCAAATCATAGAGTCTATTTCATTAGTTCCAAAGCTCACGTTTTTTCCATGGTTTTAAAATCTTTCAGATTGGAATGCATCTATAACTCATGGGGAATCATGGTTTAGTTGGCAGTATTTTTTTCTTAGCAGTATGTAAATTAATAATGCCTTAAAATTAATGGCATCATAGATTTGATAGATTAGGTAATATAATTTCAAATCATCTGTCCCACGGTGACACAGATGTTGTTAATCTATTAGCTGAGCCAGTGGGCAGTTCTGTTCAGCTACCGAGAGTGTGTTTGTGTTCTCCTGCCACCCTGTGATGGCAGCTTCCTTTCATGCTGTTGTCTCAGGGCTCTGTTAGCAGTTTTCTTCTGGGCAACCCACCGTTCCAGCCTCAGGGATTCTCTCTCCTGTTCCTCCGTAGGAGAGAATCTTCCCTGGCTCCTACCTCAGGTCCCTGGCTCCTACCCTGCCCCTGTCTTACTTCTCAGTCATTTCTGGCCCATGACATGGTTATCTGAGGTTTGAACTTGGCTTTATCTAGCATTCTGATAGTTATGGATAGTTTAAAAAAAAAAGATAATTGCCACAGGGATGCTACAAGATGAGAACTTACTGTGTAGTCTTGATAAGAAGTTCTGTGGAACTTGTAGCAAGTGGTTTTGGTTTTTTTGCGGGGGGACAGAAGTCACAGTTGGATCTTATACCCTATTGTGATTGAGACTTGTCCCTTACTCTCAGGATTTACATTTTTAAATGTCCATATTAAAATTCTTTTTAAAAATCATCTAACTTTTAAAACTTCCTGCTTTAGACAGAGTTATTTTGTGATCATACCCGTCTGTCCCAATCTGTGTAGATTATAGAAGTGATTATACAGTTACTGTCTGTAACAGTAGATTATAACAATGACAGTTCTTATTGGCTTCTTTTCCTCTAAGCAGGAAAAAGAACTTAAAAGCAATTGGACAATATTTGTTGAGGGTGATTACAGCTAAAAATGAAATAGATGTTTTAAACGTTAAGACATCTTTACTCCTTAATTTTTATCTTTATAATAATTATTATCATCTTAACTATATGCTTGAACACATTTTTATACCTAGTGATCTTATTAATTAATTTCTTTAATGACAGGCAGTGTGAGTCTAATACAAGTTTTATCCCTTGATTCTTTATATCATGTGTGGCTTAGACTTTTAAGATTTACTCTCTTTAACTGAATGAGAAACACTTGCCCATCTTCAAACTTTGATTCTACCTGCGATATGAAATATATGTAACATGATTTCAAATACTCAAACACAGTCATGCACAACATGCCTGCGCACAGGCATTTCATACATATAACTGTAACAAGTGTCACAAAGCAATATTTAGCTTTGGTAATGTTTTTAAAATGCTTTTTAAGCATGTAATATATACTTTGATTTGTTCAGTTCTAGACTACTCATTTTCAGTAAAACAAAATATTGATTATAAACCAATAGTCTGGTTTCAGGACCCACTGTTGGGTTCCTGTTTATAAAACAGTTTCTATTGTATGTGGATACTGTCTATGGAAGTTAGTTAATTGCTTCGTCTTAATATTACTGGCACAGGAAATATTCAAACGCATTAAAAGTGTTATCTGTGAACAAGAGAACTTTTCTGGTGTTGCTGAGAATGCTGGAAGGTGTGATTATACATGAGAACAAAGGCATTATTTACCCCTTTTCACAGAGGGTAACATAGAATCTATTTGTTCTGAGAAAAGATATTTTAAAAAATTGTAAAAATAAATCAATAACCTCAGTTTAACTGGATTTAAGAGTAAATATAGCTAACTATGATGATGGCTATCAAAAGTACATATAAACTCAATCATTGATTTCAAGGAAATGATACTGTCAAAAATGGAAAAAGAAAAGCTGTGGTTATTATATAATTCTTACTAATTTAAGAAACATACACCCCTTGGGCAAGAGACGGGAATATTGTTTATAAATCCTGCCCCTTTAGTAGACTATTATCTGAGCTCCAGGGATGAGAGGGCCTTGCATTTATAATATATCCTTTGCCTCTCCCTATGCCCTAGGTACTATTCTGGGATTCTATTTCATAGCCAATTTTGTTTTCTGGGGTAATGTCCTTGGTAAAGATGCTTCCAAACCCAGGCATCAGATGCAGAATGTGTGTGTGACGTGAGCATAGATTAAAGCCACGTCTGTGGGGGATGATACATCAGAGCACTCTAGAAGCAAGTCGGTCTTTTCAGGAGTTCATTCAGTTTGGGCTTCCTTCTCCACTGGCCTGATGACGTTTGATGAGATTAGTTGGTGGTTTTATTTACAAGAATTATGCCTGTCTAAATCATGACAGGTCCCAGATGAAGGACTAGTTTAGCCATATGCACTTGCATTGATGGTGTCTGAAGTAGGTGAAGCTGCTGCAGTTACTATGTAGTAGAAAGACCAGTACTGGTGGTAGCAGTGATAATGATAATGGTGGCTAGCACATAAATTTATCAGCCCTTTCATATGCCTCCTCCAGTGAGCTAATTAACATTTTACATGGAGTATCATGTAAGACCCACAACCACAGCTGTCTTGTGACCTTTGGCTTTTTTGTTTTCTGATGAGAACCTGATAGTGACAGCTGATTCTATGTCTCACCGTGGCTAGGCTATGGCACCCCATTTTTGGTCAAACACCAGTCTAGATGCTGCTGTGAACGTATTTTTTAGGTGAGATTAACATTTAAATGCATAGACTTGGAGTCACGGAGATTACCCTCCGTGACGTGGTTGGGCTGCATCCAGTCAGCTCAAGGCTTTAGAGAAAGACGGAACTGAGGTTTCCTGAGGAAGAAAGAATTCTACCTCCAGACTGCCTTGCAGACTCCTACATGAACACCTCCCTAGGTCTCCAGACTGCTGCCCGAACAGTCATGTCAGCCAATTTCTTAAAATCCATCCATCTATCCATCCATCTATTTCTCTCTCTCTACCTCTGTCTCTCTCTCACTTGCTCTCTTCCCCTCCCCCTCCCTCCCTCCCTCCCTCCTTATTGGTTCTGTTTCTCTGAAGAACCCTGACTGACACACTGAGACAGCCCCCTTGACAGCCCAAGTTGGCTAACTCCAGAAGCTGTGCTCTTAGCCAGTACAGAAAAATGTCCACCATATGCTAATGATTCAGTTTAAATTTGAATTTTATTTATTCTCTTCTCCCCCATCATCTGTTCTCTCAAAAAAGATTCTAGTAAATAGAAGGAACTTGAACTTAAAAAGGAACTGTCCTGGGGGAGGGTATAGCTCAAGTGATAAAGCACATGCTTAGCATGCATGAGGTCCTAGGTTCAATCCCCAGTAATGTCATTAAAAAAAATAAATAAGTAAATAAACCTAGCCCCGCCCCCAAAGGAGCTGTCCTAGTCCATAAATGGAGTCCACCATCACTGAAGAATTACGATGACTGTGTACAGTTGCCAGGGAGCTGGTCGACCCTCTCTGTGGTCCTGGAGACCTTGAAGAGCTCATTACCTTCCTTCAGATACCCTTCCTTTAGGGGCATAACTGCTGATGAGAAATACTTCTCTCTGCACAGAAGCCTCCTTGTTTTACTGGCTCTCTGCTGTTGCTACTCCACTAGGTGCTTGAGTCTGGTAGGCAGGGTTGCCAAAGACCATCACCTGTCAAAGAGCTCAAAACTTACTGTGTGGCCACAAAGAGGTGACAGTCATGCCTAATGGTGTGTTCTACTTGCTTCTGCTTATCCCAGCAGAAAAACTTAAAAAGGTCTGATGGGGAAATGAGAATTTTTGTCACTATCAAGAAAAGTTTATGTCTTAATGTCTTCTCATTTTCTTCTGAGACACAACTTATAAAAAATTTTAATGTTTTGTTATTTTAGAAAATATACTGCTTTGGAATGTTTCAACTCCCTATACAAAAATGCAATCCATACAAGTGTTTACAGAATTATGGTGACTAGGGTAGACCATATCTCCTTAAATAAATGTAGACGTGTAGTTTCGCTTAGGAGAGAATGGGCAGGCTTTTCACTGGGTGGAGCTGAAATGGCAGTTTGTTATTTTTCCTTCAGGATAGATGCTCAGAAGGGGCGTTAACCAGCCGCACCACATTGGCCAGGGTTTATCACCCTACATGCTAGCAAAGGTGTGGCAGTTATGGCAGGAGCCTCCTCCCTGGCCCCCAGCCTGCGCCCTCACTCTCTTCATCTGCCCTCCATGGAGCACCCAGTGACCATGTTAAGCACTTGTCAGATCATGTCACTCCCACAGAGTCAAAGCCTAGGTCCTCAAAGCCCTCCATGACCTGGCAGTCCCTGCATGAATGTGCACACACGGCCACACGTCCCCTTGGCTTCTGCTGATGGCCGCCTTATTCTTTGAAAGTTCTAGCCCCCATCTTTTGGCCTTTGCTTTGCTGCTCCCCCTGCCTCGAATGCTCTTTCCCCAGATACCACCTTCTCCTTGAGGCCTTTCTTGATCACTCCATTTAATCCAGTAACCAGCCCCATCCCTAGCATTCCTCCACTACTCAAATCGTTGTCTGATGCTATATATTTTGCTTTTGTTTTCTTTTTTTTTTTGGTCTGTCTCCATGACAGTGAAAACTTAGTGAAGGCAGGGCATGTCACCTGGCTTAATCACTGCTGTATTCTTAATGTCTACAATAATACCTGGCGTAGAGTCGGTGCTCAGTAAATACTCGGTGAATTTGGCAGTGTATGGTCGTCACCCTTCAGATTGCGTCTCCAGCTCTTTGGACTTGATGGTGAGTGCTGTCTTCCATGCTGTCTGGCCGTGGCTGTGGATCTGGCTCTCCTTCTTTGGCTGCCGTGAACAGATACCCCTCTAGCATCGATACAGCCGCGGGCCGCCACTGTTACAGCCTACCCTGTTATCTTTCTCCGCTCCAAGTCCCCCTGACTCATTCATCCAAACCATATCCCCTTAATTCATTCCTTCCAGATATGAATGAGACCATCTGATGTGCCAGGGTTTAGGTGGGACCCAAGGCTGTCTGTGTTGCAGGCTTCTTAGGAGCTCCTAGGTCCCCAGGCCCGCTGTCCTCAGAGCCTGATGGATAAAGTAGCTCCTGAGTCTCCTGAACATGGCAGGTGACTAGGGGGTGGGTTTTAAGTATAGGTGGCCTGGAGGCATGGCTGGGTTGGATAGACCATCAAAACAACTTAGAAATTGTGGAGCCAAAGCTTGCCAGGTGCTGAGCTGCTCCCTGAGAAGTAGCCACGCCGTGGTTTTGTGTAGGACCGCTCTTTGGCCGTGCCGTCGTGGGTCTGGTAAGTCTGCCCTGTGCTCTCACAGGCAGCTTTGCTTTCATCCGAAGGACAGTTGCTTTCACAAATGCCATGATTCCTTTCTTTAGCTCAAGACAGGAATTGCTCCCCGCATTAGTTTCCTGGGGCTGCTGTAAACAAGGTACCACCAACTCGGTGGCTTAAAAACAGCGATTTATTGTCTCACAGTTCTGGAGGCTAAAATCCCAAACCAAGGCATTGACAGGGCCCTGCTTTCTCTCTGAAGGTTCAAGGGGAGATTCTTCAGGCCTCTTCCAGTTTCTGGTGTTTGCTGGCAACCCTTGGAGTTCCTTCACTCGAATCTGCCTCCATCATCACACAGCTGCCTTCTCTCTGTGTTTCTGTCTTTTTCTTCTTCTTATAAGGACACCAGTCATACTGGATTAAGGGTATACCCTACTAACCTTGTCTTAACTTGATTACATCTGCAAAGACCCATTTCCAAATAAGGTCCCACTCACAGGTACAGGGAATCAGGACTTTAATATATCTTTTGGGGGGCACACAATTCAACCAGCAACACTCCTTTTGAGGAAGAAGCAGCAACCAGGAAGAAAACCTAGACATTTTCTAAGGGTAGAGAGCAATGTTGAGCTCATCTCGACAGCCATGAGACTCCCTAAATACTTTTGTCTTTAGTGATCGGCTTCTCCTAGGACTGGGGTCTTTCCTCTTCAGACCCTAGAGCGTGGTTCCGTTAAGTGAGTCAGGTGTCCCTTCTCTGAAAGCTCTGGGGTCCAGGAGCCCTGGGAGAATAGACAGACTGACAGTGAATGGAGAATTCCCTGAAAATATGGGAAGAACCATCCTCCTGCGGGTGTAGGCTGGTCCCTCTGGGAGCTCTCAGACCTCCAGTGAGGTCACTCTGGAAGGCTGCAGCAGGACGGTGGGAGCAGGGGAAAGGTGGTTGGAGCCTCTTGCATGTGAAGAGCTCCTTGTCAAGTGCTCTGCCAGAGCCTTTATCCTGCCCCTGCTAAAGTGTCCTTAGGGCTCTTTATTTTAGTCATTGCTCCTTGCTCTGTGGCATTGCTGTGTAACAGGTGGTAGGCCCCGCAGATGCTTGGCGGAGTCCTCACGGCTCCACATTTGGAAGAGTGTAACATGGGGCTTACCTTCGTCTCCTTTAAAGCATGGGATACTCATCCCGACCTGTGTGTAGGAGTCCCAGCAGTTAGAGAGGGGCCTCTGAGAGGCTTGTGGGATTTTCCTGGCCAGAAAGATGGTGGCTGTGATGGAGGGAGGCCAGGCCCATGGCTGTGATCCACTGTCTGCAGGGAAGAGTGTGCAACACGCCCAGCAGGGCTTAGGTAGCCGGAAATGTGGGAGCTCCATACCCCCAGCGTGAATTTTAAAGTTGACTTATTTATACCATTACCATAGCAACAGGAAAACTGTTCTGACCTATAGCCGGGGAAGGCTCCGTTAAAGAGATTGTAGAAGGAAAAATAAATAATGCCAGGAAAAAAAAAAAAAACTAATAACATACCATTCTTCCCCTTACTCAGTCAACTGAGAATAACAGTTTGTGCATTTGGCAGTTAAGTGGGAAATGGCATTTCGTGTTGCAACACGAACCTGCTTACATTAAGTGATTTATTTTTTTTTGTTTAGACACAGTGTCCTGAGAACCTTCTTCAAGTAGAAGGCTATTAAAAATGTGAGAACCTGAAGCATTTGGGGGCTTAGAGGAATGATAAATGCAAACAGCCCAGAATCCAGAAACCATCTCGCCCATCTAAACTCTAGACTCTGGGAACGAGTGCATGTCTTCAGTCTGTCAGATGTAGGTCATTTTTCTTTCTGTGAGGTCTTTTTTCACTTATATGTTGTCTGGACAGGGTGGAGCCCCTCCTGAAATTCTATTTCTAGCTTGTAGAAAGACTGAATTATTGTAGACTAAAGCCAGTGCTACTTGGAAAATGGGAAAGGCAGAGGAGACGGGGCATGTCTTCCCGTCTGGCCTGACCGTGAACTTGGTTGGGGCCCCTCCTCTGGTGGGTGCTCCTGGGGGCTGCACAAAGCTTGAGTTAAGCTCCTGGGCCAGCCTAGTAACGCCTCTCATCCCTCAAATGCTCGTATGAGGCCCGTGCTTGAGAACTTTTCATAGATCTTTCTGCCACTCGACTCTGGGCTTGTAGTTAATGCTGTGCTCAGCATATCTGTATGTATCTTGACTAGAAATCTGTAGGTCAAAGACCTTGTGAGCCATTCCTGACCTCTCTCATGCTTTCTTTCCCACTTTCTCTCTGATTAATTTATAAATACACATATTTTTATACATTATGTATATGCACATATAACCCAGCTATATCAAATTATTCTTTTTCTTCAAAAATATATTAAAATTAGCTTTTGAAAGCCACCCCCCTGCCCCGCCCCTTTTAACCAGCCCATTTATCTGTTAATTCTGGCATAGTAACATTTTGATTCCCAATTTGGCAGTGGAACTACATCAGCTAGTCTGTTGCATGCTGCTCCCCTTCGTATTCGTGGTTATGATATTGAAACTTCAGGACCACACACAGATAGCAAAGTCTCTGGCCACTTAAGCATGTAAACAGTCTGGCTTTTTATAAAGTGGAAAAATATTTCTTGTGCACTATTTTAACATGATCAGCATGTTGAAACTTGGTGAGCAACTGTGTCAACATTTCTTTGGCTGGAAAGAGCAAACCTGGAGAGACTCGTGGTAACATATAAAATGCGAAGCTGCTTTGTTTACTACCAGGATTTGGGCAGCAATTACAGTCCGAAGCTGACTCTCGATCTTGGGACACGGAATGAGTGAAATAATTACTTTTGCATCATGATACATGCTAGCTGAAATAATGATTCCTTTTCAGATGGCGAAGGTTCTTCCAGGGAATCAGAGGAAAGTGGGTAGCTGAGTTCCCATGAAGTCCTTTTATAGAACAACTCACATCAGACCCAGCCTGACAGTGTCCTCTTTTGTTTCAAATATTTACTGAACACCTCAAATGTGTCAGACTCTTCTCTACGTGCTGGGTGTGCGGATTAAACAGGACAGACGGGCTGTTGGCCCGTGGTGGTTGCTCTGGCCTTGTGGCTCCCAACGGGGGAAACAATAAACAAGAAATCAGATAAACAAAAAAGACTGTATCTGTGATTGCTCTGAAATGGTCTTTTTCAACATCAGATGTTTACTGTGGGCACTTCTGAGACTCTTAGGATAGATCAGAGAACAAAACAGACAAAAATTTCTTCTCTTACAGGTGTTACATTCTAGTGCAGGGGGCAGACAGTAAGCAATAACCAAACTAAATACGTAAGTTACGCAGTACATCCATAGGTAGTAAGTACTGTCGAGCAAGCAAAAGCAGAACAAGATAAAAGGTATCGGGAGGGGTGAGACAGGGAATGGACCGCAGCTTAAAATCAGTGATCCTGGGAGCCTCACTGAGAAGACCTGAAGTGGTGAGGGAGTCAGCTCAGCAGGGTCTGGAGGCAGGATGTTCTAGGCCTGGGGGAGAGCAGTGTGTTTCAGAGGAGCAGGGAGGCACGAGTGGCTGGAGTGGGGTGAGCAAAGGGAGGGGAGCACGGGGGACATCCAGGTCCTGAGGGTAGATGTGTGAGAGCCTAGTCGGGGGCTGGGAGAGCGGTGGGCTGCCATTTTAGACACAGGATATTTGGACAGGCCTTGGGATGAGGTTGTGAGGTTTGAAGGAACCGACGAGCCTGTCATGTGAAGAGCATTCCAGGCATGGGAATGGCAAGGACCAAGGGCCCAAGTAGTAGAAGAGGCCGCTGCGCTTCCCTGTGAAAGGGAGAGGGGTGAGCTGGGAGAGGAAGGACGAGGCAGCTCAGATCGCATTGTGTGTTCAGGGCAAGGGGTGTAGGTTGTACTCTGAGTGAAGCGAGAGGTAGAGTGAGATGAGACACTCCCTCCTACCTGTCTTCTAGGATTTCTGAGAATGGAAGGGGAACTCGGCAGAAACCGCCTGTCTGAGGGCCGGACCTCCATCTGCTTCCTTCACCCCCATGTCCTCGTCCTCACAGTGCGGCCTGCAGCCCGTGCCTGGCAGGTGCAGGCACAGCAAAGCAGGACCCATTTGAGTAGATGGACATATGGACCAGTGATTTAATGACGTACCTCCTGGGGGACAGAAGCCTACTACCTTTTATTTTTGGAGCTGTTTGCAGAATATATACACAAAATCCCAAGAATACTTTAACAGCACTTATATCTCAGTCATGCAGAATATATCGTGCTTAATGTTTTGGCATATTTGCTTGCAGTCTTCGTAAAATTAGTGTGTGTGTGTGTGTGTGAGTGAGACAGTTCTTTTCATTTCCCATCCTCAGTTGCCTTCCCCACCCTAGAGGCAGCCTTGTTGGCCTAGTAGTTTTTTAAGCAGATTCTGTTTCTGGTGGAGAAAGGGGAGGCAGGGAGGAGAGCTGGCGTTTTCTAAGAGGCCGCACAGCAGGCCTTGTGGCCCAGCACTCCCCTGGCTGGAATCGGGGCAGCATCTCTGCAGCATTAGGGCTGCTGAGCAAGTGCCCAGCCTGGGCTTCCCACAGCACTGGGCACCGTGCCAGGATGGGCGGAGCCTTCAGCAGCCCCACCCTGAGAAATCTGCCCTCATCCCTGACATCCCTTTAACGTGATGTGTCCTAGACCAGCTTGTCCGAGCCCTTGATACCTTCAGCAGATGAGGCACTCAGCGTGGGCAACTTTTCCAGATGACCAAAGTGTAGCCCTTTTTAATTAATTTATTTATTTTTACTTTTTAATTGAAGTATAGTTGATTTACAATGTTGTGTTACCCTCTGGTATATAGCATAGTGATTCAGTTACATATATATATATATATATTCCTTTACATGATCTTTTTCATTACAGGTTATTACAAGGTATTGAATATAATTCCCTGTGCTATACAGTAAGACCTTGTTGTTTATATTTTTTATATATAGTAGTTGTATCTGCAAATCCCAAATCCCAGTTTATCCCTCCCCACCCCCTTTACCTACCCTCTGGTAACCATAGGTTTGTTTTCTATGTCTGTGAGTCTCTTTCTGTTTTGTAAATAACTCATTTGTGTCTTTTTTTTTTTTTAAGATTCCACATGTAAGTGATATCGTTATGGTATTTTTCTTTCTCTTTCTGGCTTGCTTCACTTAGTATGACAATCTTCAGGTCAATGCATATTGCTGTAAATGGCATTATTTTATTCTTTTTTATGGCTGGGTAGTATTCCATCATATTATCCCTTTTTTATATGAAATGCTTTTCATGGAAATTTTCCTAAAATGTCTTGCAGATTTCAATTTCCTGAGCTTCTTAAATGAGGTCTGTTAACCTTTGGTGTGAATTAATCAGGATTGTTCCTTTAGGCACCAGTAGCTGTATCCATCAATGCTGCCAGGGGCCCTGCACACCTCTCTCCAACAGTGCATGACCCCAGACCAATCTGCTCAAAGTCTGCTGCCTGCTTGTGCTAACTGGCAGCCCTTCCTCTCCAGCAGCTGTCAGCTCTCCCTTCTCACTGTTGTTAGTCAGTCTGCCTTTAACTCTCTATCAGGCACACTTCTCAGTCCTTGCCTAGGGGTTCCCGTCTACTTTGGCCTGGGAAGAAGATGATCAAATGAAGTGAACTCTGAGTCAGGCCAAAGAAGACACCAGGTGAGTGGCTCTGCACTGAGGGTTCTCTGTGGCCTCAGACCCTGCATCAGAGTGTCTATCAGACTAGCCAGCCTGCCATCCTGTACTGGCCAACACATTGGGACATGTGATATTTTCTAGATGCCCGCTGCTGAGTGCAGTGCTGCTGTAGGAGGCTTCGCAGCTCCATCCCCTTCCCCATCGACCCAGGGCCTCCCTTCTCCTTCCCAGAGATTCTTCCTACCTTCCCTGACTGAGAGCTTGGGGCGCAGGGCCTCTCGGGAGTTGCTGTGGCGGCTGCCCTCAAATTGTACTTCAGCATTAGAGAGATCTGACTATCAAATGGTTGAGGAAAGTCACTGCTGGGCCTCTCAACCATATTCTTTTCTCTAAAACCAGTCGTTCGGTTATAAAGGCAGCAGGGAACGTTGAGACAATCACATTCCCGCTCCTGGTTTTACAGCTGAAGAAACCAAAGCCCCGAAGGAAAAATAACGTGACAGAGATCACCAAGTCCGGGTCACTGACCAAGCAGTGCTTCCACTGTGAAGCAGTGTGGCCCGGGGTCAGAGGTGCCCTGCTGCTCGCTGTGTTGAGTTCTGTGCCTTCTCCTGAGCCTGGTGGGGACATTCCATGTGAAGGAGGAGCCCATGTTACACATGCCCGACTCGAGAGGACTTGAGATGGATGGCACTGAACATTTGATAACCTTATGAAAAGACATTTCACACTAATTCACGAAGCAAATATGGACTGGGTATGCCCTAGTAGTGTACGTGCCTTTATCCATTTATCTACCCTCAGCCTCAGTGGCCTTGTTTTCAGTGTTTCAACTGTATTTCACAGCAAGCCCCTGCTCTCTTCTCTTCTTGCTCTTTTTTTTTTTTTAAACTCTTGATTTGTATTTGGATCATGAATTAATGACCCTTATGCCCCTAGGGCACTCAGGAGTGCATGAGTCTGTGCTCCACGGGTGACAGGCAGCTGGGGCTCCAGGCCCACAGTGCAGTCAGCTGTTCTCTTAGACCTGCCGTGATCAGTGGGTCAGAGCTTGTCCACTCCACCAAAGACAAGGCAGGCTGCAGTGAGAGGGTCTGGGCTTAGCCTCGGGCACCTGGCAAACTGTCAGTGGGCCCAGATTGAAGGGGCCCAGCATGAAGGGAACACCACGTACCTCTGCAGGACCCTGGAAGAACCTCTGGGTCTGCTGTTTGGGACCAGCCCCTTCCTGGGTTAATCCACCAGCCTTATGCACTTGTTGATGCTCTGGTCTTGCCCCTCCATTCACCTTTCAGGCAAAATGGAGCCAGCTTGTTTTCTCATTCAGTTTTGCATTGCTAGTGGTCTTTTAAAACTTAAAAGTTTGCAGGACACCGTCCTAATCTGTCAACATCTATTTCATCTCTGGTGCATCATACTTCCCTATCAAGAAATTGATAGGGACTCATATTTCAGGGGCACATAAAACCTTCTTAAACATAATCACAGAGGAGAAAAACATTGCAGTCATTCAGTACAAGTTATCACTCTCCTGCAGGCACCTCTGCATCCGCCTCGGTTCATGCCGCCTCTGGGGCAAGAGCAGCGATTTTGAACTCCGAGAGTGTGTTCATCTGACCGTCAGGCAGGCAGTAAGATGAGAAGACCGTTCTTGTGTTGGGCTGAAATCTGCCTACCTGAAACCCACCCTCAGTTGTTTTCATTTTCTCAACATTATATGGCTACCAGCTTGTCCACAATAATAACAATAATACAAATGATTAATTTAATAAAAGCCACAGCAGCTGGGCACTTTCCTTTTCATTTGCTGCTCATCATCTGCCTGTGAGGAAGGTCCTGTTACTACCCCGGCTTCAAGGATGAGGCTGGGAGAAGGTGAGGACCCTGGTTACGACCCCACTCAGGAGCAGAGCACTGAGTCACCACATCTCGAGGGCTTGGCTCCCACCTTCTGGCGCACCATTCTGTCCTTCCCACCCCAAGTCTTTTCTTCTTCTTCTGTATTAAGTAGTTGATGTCTTGGACCATTCCACACAATAATGTGCTCAGACCTGATATAATAGAGGAGAACAAACCTGACTCTGTACTGGATCTGTTCCTTCAGTTTTGACCACTGTGCCCTGTTTCCCAGGCTTAGTCTTGCCAGCTCTGCACCTTTTATAAAAAACAGTGTTGCATTTAGCCTGAAATATACAGGAGAGCCTATTCTTGGGGCTCTGACCTTTAAGGATGCACTTATATAGAGATGGCAACTTGCAAAATAGAGAATAACCTTTGCACTTATGTAGCCATGGCAAGTTGCAAAATAGGGAAAAACCTTTGTTTTGTCAGAGGTTTACAGGGACATCATGGCCTGACTCATATGGACGGCTTCAAGAACAAAGAATTCCTTCAGCAAGAATTTTGCAACAATGAACCACACCTCCTCCCCTGTTTTTTGTATAAAAGGAGCCTGTATTCTGACTGGAGCAGGATGATTCTCCAAGAAATTAGTCTGCCCTCCTCTCCGTCTGCCGGCTTTCCAAATAAAGTCGCTATTCCTTGCCCCAACACCCTGTCTCCCGGTTTACTGGCCTGTTGGGCGGCGAGCAGACTGAGTTTGGACTCAGTAACACTGACACCGAGAGAATCCTGCTTCTTTATGTATCTTCCTCATTTGACAGGATCCTCTGAAAATGTGGTGCCCATCAGGAAGCTGTGTTTTGATAAATTTTGGTTTCAGTTTAAATATGGAATTGCCATGTGATAGAAATCTGTGCTTAGGAGAAGTAACTTGCTACTGTATTCTTGTCAGCGCCCACATGCGACTGTGGGCTTGGAAGGCCACGTCTCTGAGTTACATGAGCCTAGGCCAGGGGTTGGCTAACTTACTCTGTGAAGAGCCAGATGCTAAAAACTTAGGCTTTGCTGACATTGAATCTCTCTTGCGTCAACTAAACTCTGCCCTTGTGGACGAAGGTGGACAGAGAATGTATGTAAACAAATGAGGACAGTTGTGTTCTAGTAAAAGTTTCTTTACAGAAACAGGCAACAGCTGGGTTTGGACCTGGACTCCACAGTCTGCATGAGCGGGGTTTTCCTGCTGGCGAGGACGTGTTTATGAGTGGGCGTCGAGTAGGACAGTCCTCGTGACTTTGCCATAATTGTTAATCACACCCCCTTTCAGTTTCAAAAGTGTCTTGGTCAATAAATTCATAGGTTGTCACCCTCATATCATGTCACTTTAGGGTTATGAATGAGACTACGGTCAAACAGATACTCTGGTGTCCATCTTTACTTCTGCTTTGTTACAACGGTCAGGACTTACTATTTTTTTTTAATCCAAAATGTGTTTACTGGGATGGCTTCCCACACATCTTGATGCTTTCAGTGCTGCTTCCGGCTGAAGGAGCATCCTTCTGCAAGCCTTGCTTTTCCCCGCGTCGGGTGGCAGAGGACAGGAGAGCAGCCAACACACAGAACTATTAGTGCACCGCTCAAGACGGTGGTGATTTCATAGCGTCAGGGGCACTTCACATCCACACCAGAGCTCCACACCAGGCATTTCTTCTTGGGTTTCCTCGTCTCCTCTTCAGGGGAGGGACGAGGGAGATCTTTTGCAAGAGGCGTGTTCTCGTGGGGAGGTCGTCACTGCCGGAAAGGAGGACTTTTCTGTCTCGGGTGATCTTTCCATCAGTTCCTGTCCTTTTCCAGTCCAAGAAGGCCTGGCAGTGGAAGGAGGCCCTCGCAGGGAGGGAAGCAGAGACTTTTCCAGACAAGTAGGTGTCACCCGGCTTCTTGCAGTGCTTTGTGTGCTAGGCCCTGTATGGAGGGCTGCATCTGGACCATCTCAGGAAACGTACACTAACTAATCCCATGAGTTAAATGTGATCATTATCCCCATTTTACTAGTAAGTAAACTGAGGCACAGAAGGCTAGGAAATTTGCCCAGGGTCACAGCGCTAGTGGTTGGATTTTGGATTTACACCAGAACCCTCTGACCTCAGAACCCAAGCTCTAAGATGATCAAGTGTTAAATAATGAAATCAATTAAATCAGTCAGATGGAAGCAGGACAAGACTGGGTTGGAACCAGGCAGGAGAGATGACAGACATCACCTCCCTCCTTACCCATTTTGAGTAGAAACATCACAGAGGTCAGTGAGGGTTAGGTGGGACCTTTCAAGGGGAGTAAAGTACATACCAAACCCTTAGTTGGAAGAAATGGCAAGGGCACTGGAGGGACTTGAGGCTAGAAGCTGCCAGATGGGCCAAAGGCATCCTTGGACCTGGAGGCATATAGGGCTTGAAGAGGGGCATGGGGCTACTTTTTGCATCAGAGCTGCCTCTGGCGTACTCAGGGCTTTGTCCGGCTGGGCCAAAGGGCAGGCGGGATAGGAGAGTCCCGGCCGTGCTTGTCCCTGGTCACAGCCCCTCTGTGCAGTGAGTGAAAAAGTCTGGGCGCCGCACAGCGTCTGCCTGGCATCATGATGTGCATCCCCCTGGGACGCAGGTGGCTTCTGGCTGGGACAGAGTCAAGAGTGCTCCCTGCCGCCGCCGCCATTTCTGGACTTTTCTAGGTTAGGCCCCCATACTCCTAGCTCAGTGATTTAAAGTGAACAGCAAGTTGTATATCATTTTCAAAGGGAGTTGCCTTCTTTAGATAAACCTGTGCCAAAAGGAAATCTTTAAAAATAATTCCCATCAACTCTTATTATTTCTGGGTGGTATTTTTCTGTACAGTTTCCAAAGCAGTGACCCTAGCCACAATGCGGACAGTCCTTTGGAGGTTTTGCAAACTCCTCACTCAAAGTGTAACGAGCGATGCCTGTAGGTTTGGTTTCAGAGCTCCTCCCAGGGGTGGGAGGTGAGTGGAGAACCAGTGGGTCTGTCTCCGGGCCCCTGCTTTTCAGCATGTATTCTTTGAGCTGCGTTATACGTGGTGTACTTTCCCAGACTCTCAGGGTTGCCCCAGGACAATTGTCTTAAGTTCATTTTGGCATCAGGACAAATGAGAGGATGCTTCCTGTTTGCCTGACTCCTGCCCCAACTTCTTTCTCTGTTCTGTTAAGCTCTTGGCTAAGTTCTTTCCTCTTGTATTCCACATTTTAACTGATCTTAGGGCACCAAGCACAAAAATCTGCAAACAGTTAGCTTTCATGTTTGAGCGTTCTGGTTGGAGCATACCAAAGTTAAAGTTCTCATAGCACGGAAAGATCACCCTCTGTATAATGCATTAAACATTTAATAACTGTACAATAATCCCGAACACTTTTAATGGGCCACACGGGAGCCTTAATGTGGTAAAAATGTATTTCTTCACTGTCAACTTAACTTGCGTCAAATTGAGAGAAATTCTTCGAAGCAGCTTTGAGGGGTTGGAAGTTTATAAGCCTAGAAACAATAGCATGTTCTGAACATAATTTTTCATGTAAAAAGGGATAATAGAAATAGAATGAGTATTAACCCAGAGCTTTGTGCATTTCTTTCCAGTTTAATACTTTTTAGGTTGGAGAGAAGTGTGCCTCCACTACAGTGCAGAGAGATTATGAGTAGGGTTAGCAGCAAGAGCAGTGTCGGAACAAGGTCTCTCTGGCCCCAAGACCTTGCTTTTTGATTGAGAATGTGGACTGTTCGAATTTGGCCCCTCTTGGAGTATTTTTAAAAATCCTATACTTTTGGAGGAAAAAAGAATCAAAGATTGATGTATGGTGTTATTAAATTGAATTCATATTTATTTCTACGCTGAAGCCTTTTTTAAGGAATTGTTCTCTGGTAAAACAGGTGTGCATCTGAAATGATGTATTTGTTTTCAGAAGCTCAGAAAGGACTGATTAAAACAAGGACCAAGTCCAATAATATAATTACCAGTGTTATTTTGTTTTGGCATATTGAAGATGGTTTTGGCTCCTTACTCCAGTGGAATCCAGTCAAAACACTTACAATTATAACGTGCATAGTGTGCATAAATTAAGGACTTAGGAAACTGATATTTCTCAAGTATTTGGAAGGAAATGATGTCTTCTGAATAAAATTCATGACATAAGCCTAGCTCACCACTTCACTTCACTGAATACTGTACTTGAATGGTATTTTTTTTTAATTTGAAAACTTTGTTATTGTTTAGTTGAAAATGTAAGATATTTGTATATGTTATTATCATTTTAAGTCCATTTGTATGGTTGGTATCAGAGTATCAATTAGTTCATTCTTTAAAGGGAATATTATTTTAAAAGCAGTAGCATCTTACACCTGATCTTGCTGTGCAGCTCCCTGAGATTGCTCTTTGCTTTCTTTTTATCTGCACCATAGTACCTGGCCTCATAGTGCCTTCTCTTCATGGTTAGAAAATACAGATACTGCCAAGTTTTTAATCTTGGAGGGGAGACTGAGATTTTTGGTTCAGAGAAAATGGCAGGCTATTGACTCTGTTGATAGATAAGGTAGTTTTTGAGCAAAACTGAGATATGACTGTGAGGCTTCCAAATGGACTCTGGAGGAAACTTCCCTGCATTGGCAGCGCTCAGGAATGAACATTATGCTTCTGAGATGTGTATTTGTTTGCACACGTCAGTTCAGGGATGTTTTATAAGTCAGAGTCTTGCTTAACAGCCCTTCACCATCAAGATGGGTCTAACAGTGAGAAGCTCCCAAGCTCACCCCACTAAAGACAGCCGCGAAACAAACATCAAGTAATAAGTTGGCCGCCGTGTTTTTAAGAAGGAATTTGCTGGCATTAGCAAATAAGACCCCAGGGTGGCTCAGGCTGTCTCCACTGGCCTTTAACCGTCTTTCCCTTTAACAGAGCAAAAACCGTCTGGGCAGTTAGAGCTTTGTGCTAAGGCGGCCCATAATTTTGTCTATGTTTTACATCCCAGCAGATTCCTAAGACCAAATATGGTACTGCTTCTCAGAGAGGCCTCCTTTTCTTTCCCTTCAATCTATACAATACTTAATAGATTTATTTTGAGGTCAAGATTATCTTTTAGGTCAACCTGCAGCTGAAAACCAGATAGACTGACGTGTTTGGTACAGTAGTAGCTGAGAGTGAGCACTGGAGGAACTGTGTATGTCCATCCTGATCACTTCAAATTGTTAAGACATCACATTTGAGCAAGCATTTCTAAGAATGTATGAAATTGTTTAAACCAGGCTTTTCTCTCAACGACACGCCATCATCTCTTTACTGGTTCTTTGCTTCTATACACGCCACCCAAAGATTGAACTTCTGTTACATCCTCCTCCTGTCAGTGCTGGGCTGGGTTTTATTGCCCTGCTGAAGACCAGGGGTCCTGCCATGCCTGAGTCTGGCTTGACAAGGGGAAAATCAGAGAACAGAAAGCAAAGGAGGGGCTAGATTTGACACAGAAGATGAACATAGGCCAGAACTCTGTGTGAGGTAGGGATACACAGAGTGTTCTAACAGAATGATGTCACCGAGTATCTTCCCACGTACAGGAAAGTAGAGTGCTAACATTTATTAAAAGAAATGAACAGGTGAAGTGTTTGCTTTATGGAAGTGGGCGCGTCTTATTGGTTAGACATTCAGGTTCTGGGGGCGAATGGCCCGAGTGGGACTCCTGGCTCTGTTCTAGCGGCTCTTTAACTGTGACCACCAGGCTCCTGATTCTTGGGGAGGCAGAGTGGGTCATAGTCCCTGCTTTGTAGGGTTGACATGAGGAGAGCATGTGATGTGCAAACACAGTGCCTGGCATTCAAGAAGCCCCTAGTGCGGGCTGACATGGGACCCCTGTCTCTGGGGTGTGGATGGGATACCCCAGCTGGTGCTTGTCCACAGGGAGTCCAGGCACAGCTGTGTCAGTTTGTGTTCCTGCCATTCCTGGGCAGATCCCTTAACTTCTCTAGACGCCGGGCAATTTCCAGGTCTGTAAAAGAAGGGATTTGATACCTAAGCCCTTTCACAAAGAAAGTTTTATTTCTTTAACTGAGAATAAATAGTTTGACAGAAAAGAACAAATCTGACTCCATACTAGACCTGTTCCTTCGGCTTTAACCCTGTGCCCTGTTCTCTAGGCTTAGTCTTGCTAGCTCTGCACCTTTTGTAAAAGAATGTTGCCTTTAGCCTGAAATAGACAAGAGAGCCTCTTCTCAAGGCTCTGACCTTTAAGGATATTAACACTTATGCACTTACATAAAGATTACAAGTTGCAGAATAGAAAGTAACATTTGTGTTGTTAGAGGTTTTACAGGGACACCATGGCCTGACCCATGTGGACAGCTACAAGGACAAAGACTTCCTACACCAAGAAGTTTGCAACAACCAACCCCGGCCCCTCCCTTTTTTAGTATAAAAGGAGCCTGAATTCTGACTTGAGGAAGATGGTTCTCCTAGATATTAGTCTGCCATCTTCTCGGTCTGCCAGCTCTCCAAATAAAGTCGCTATTCCTTGCCTCAGCACCTTGTCTCCCGATTTATTGGCCTGTCGTGCAGTGAGCAAAACGAGTTTGGACTCGGTAACAATAGTACTTTAATATTTAAGAGTTCTATTTAGGAAAACAAATAGTTCTGCTCATAAGGCACACTTGCTAACTTCAAGATGTTGACTAAACTGACATCGTTGCTTTACTGCTGGGAGTTGAACCTTGTCACTGGCAGATGGCCGCCATTCTCTGATGGGTACCACAGCCCTTTCTAATGAAGGCAGAGGATGCCTGCCTCACACAGATGAGTGCCCACCAAGAAAAGGCAGTCATGAGTTTGTATGTTTTCCTGCTTGAAAGTAACATGTATAAATTAACTGTAGTAAATATATTGCTTTAGATATATTTTTTAAAGTCTACTTTCTTGAGGCATAATTTATATACAATAAAATGTACTCATTTATGTGTACAGTTGGATGAGTTTTGACAGATGTTTACATCTGTGTAATAACCATTGCCTTAGAGACTTTAAAAAACAGCTTTATTGAGATACAATTCACATGCCATATAATTCCCTTATGAAAAGTGTATCTGATTCCAGTGGGTTTTCGTATATTCACAGACTTGTGCCACCTGACCACAATGTAATTTTAGATCATTTTCATCACCCTAAAAAGAAACCCCATATCCATTAGCAGTCACTCCTCCCCCCTTCCCCCCCGCCCCCCCCCACCTCCTAGCCCTGGGCAACCATTAGCCTACTTCCTGTTTTTATAAACTTGCAAATTTTGGACATTTTTTATAAGTAGGATACAACTTGCAGTCTTTTATGACGGGCTTTTTTCACTTAGCAAATTGTTTTCAGGGTTCATCCATGTTGTAGCATGTATCAGTATTTCCTTTGTATGACTGAATCACGCTCCATTGTGTGGATATACCACTGAATCACGCTTCATTGTGTAGATATACCACTGAATCACGCTTCATTGTGTGGATATACCATCTTTGGTTTATCTCTTTATCAGTTAATGAATATTTGGTTTATTTTCCACTTTTTGGCTGTTATGAACAACACTACTAGGAACATTTGTGTAAAAGTTTTTGGGTACACTTGTTCCCCACATCTCATCAGTACTTACTGTTGTCCGTCTGCCTGATTATCACCGTCCTAGTGGTATCTCAGTGTGATTTTAATTTACATTTTTCTTGATGGCTAGTGATGTTGGCCATCTTTTCCTGTGCTTATTGGCCATTTGTTTATCTTCTTTGGAGGAATGTCTATTGAGGTCTTGTGCATCTTTAAATTTAGTAATTTGTCTCTTTGTTGTTGTTGTAAGTATTCCTTATATGTTCTGATCAGGTATGCGATTTGCAAATATCTCCCATTTCATGAATTGTCTCTTCTCTTTCCTGGTGTTATGCTTTGGAGCACCAAAATTTTCGTTTTGGTAAAGTCTACTTTATTCTTTTGTCACTTGTGTTTTTGGTATCATATATAAGAAATCATTGCCTAACCAGGGTCATGGAGGTTTACATCTGTGTTTTCTTCTGAGCTCTAACATTTGGGTCTGTGATCCATTGTGAGTTAATTTCTGTATATGGTTTGAGGAATGGGTCCAACCTCATTCTTTCACATGTGGTGTCCAATTGGCCCAACACCATCTGTGTTACGTGTGTCAACATATATTTTCTTGTCTTTCTCTTTTAAATTCTTTCACCTGTTTAATTGTCTTGGCATCACATTATAGACTTTGAAAGAAAAGCAACAGTTCCCTGTTCCACCCCTCTCCATCCTCTCTTCCCACTCCCCAGAAGTGATCACTCTAAACTCTTTAAGCTGTTTCTTCTGGTTTTTAACCTCCATATTTCTAAATACCATGCTTATATGGCAGTTTCTTTTTGTATTATGATACAACTCAATATATTTAAATTTGAGCCATTTTTATATAAATCTGTATTGTGTTTCATTATTATGACAGTATTTTATATTATTATGACAATGTTTACAGCTAAGCTGAGTAGTATTCTCTGATACTTCTTTTTTTCTGTGAGATTGAGGTTGAGGTTGAGGTTTTCCTTTGAGTTCATTCCTACCCCCACCTCCAATTTTGTTTGCATTTGCTCCCTGTCCTTTGCGGTCTGGCTGTTGTCCCTCAGCCCCTAGCAGGTCTTTAAAGTGCCTGCCAATCCAGTTCTCCACATGATCAGGTCCCACAGATAATCTTTCTATTGCATTTTTTCTCTTTGTCTTTCCGTCATCTTTGTGCTGGGAGTTCCTTCCTGGAGTCCTCTTTTGCTTCTTTCAGTCCAGGCTGGCTGCTCTCAGGTTTCTATCTTCCAGAGACCCCCTGATGCTCTTCTTTTAGGAGTTCCCTTCCCTTCTCTCCCCTCCTCTACCTGAGATCCCTGCTTCCTGGAGGAGTCAGAGATCCTTTACGTACAACTGAAGAAACTGGTGCCCAGATTAATGACGTTTCTTGTTAATATCCTTGAGCTAACATGGATTTTCTTTTCCTGCTCCTGGCTACTGAAAATGAATTAGAAGCAGTTAATAATCCTGAGACAAGAATAGCTTCCTTACCCAGAAGGGAAGTCTTATTCATCAGGACCATAACTCGAGGAACCAAGGAGCTACCAGGAGAGGACCAGAAGTGGTGCTGCATCCCCAGATACAGCCACTGAAGGCAAACGCTTTGCTCACCATTGAATCAGCTTCTCTTTTACATACAGCTCTGCTGTGCTTGACTGTTTCACTTTCTAGGGCACATCCGAGAATAAGTGGAAAATTTCTCAATTAGGAGCAGAGGGAATGCTAGAACCAGGCACACGGTGAACTGTAGCTGTTAGTTCCTGTTAGCTGAGGAACAGATGGTGGAATTATTTTTTAAATGAGCATATAATTAGTAGAGACCTGAATTATACATCATTTAATACATAATTTAATGTTACCACAGAAATACCTGCAGGAGTCAGGATCACACAGAGGTGTCACTTGATTAGGGCACATCCTCCCTCCCTCATCTCTTCTCTCCCCTCCTTCCCTCCCTCTTTCCTCTCCTCCTCCCTTCCCTCCTTCCTTCCCTCCCTCCTTCCATCCAGAGATATTTATTACAGCAGCTTTGTCCTAGGCCTTGTGCCTGGTGTTCTTTATAAACACAAAATATTTAAAAGAGTAAGTTTTAATTTTCCGGAAAGTAATTTCATGTAGAACAATACTTTTATCATAATTAAGAAGAAAAGAATTACCATCTTATATCCTTTTCCTTATGAGAATAGAGTACCTACTGGGCCCTGGACTGAACTTAATCCCCCCTCTCTGCCTTTAAAAGCACATCCTAATGACTGTCCTTATAAATGGCATTTCTATCACTAAAACTATTTGTGTTCACTAAGTTAAAAAAAGTATGTATGTACAGATATATGCACATAAGTATACAGTGATATTTTAAAAAATCTTCTGATCTTTCTCTCTCTGTGTCTCTCCTGCCCCCTTTCACCTGCCCTCCCTCCCCCTCTTCCTCCTTCTCTCCTTAGGTCTTAGTGTTGTAACATCATCTTACTTAACCATGAAATCTATTATTAGAGCATTTCAAGATTCTAAAAAAGAGAGTTTTGCATAACATGTTGACATAAAAACATACTGAGTGTGTACTTCGGGGTGCTATCTTTAAGTCTGACCACTACTCAGAACAAAAAAATCTGGAAGTGGTTTTAGCCAATATCGGGACCAGCCCCTTCAGATCGTCCAAAGGAGGAGATTGAGGTTGAGATTTTCTGAGTGAACATGGGACTAAAGTGGAACCAGAACCCACGCGGCCCTGCCCTCTCTCCCTGACATCAAGAAGGAGCAGCTTCATTTTGGGAGCTGACCAAGCGCTTGCCCAGCAAATGGTATCAGTTAGCGCGTCCATTACCCACAGTCACAAACACGAAGAAGCCACTGTGGCAAGTGACAGAGATCACAAGATAGAGTGAGCAGTGGCTGGAGGCTGGGGAGAGGTGCACTCCACAGTGCAGAGACGCAGAATAGATGTTTGATTAAATGTGTTGTGACTTGCAAGCCTTAGGAATAGTTACTAGCAAGAAAAAAACTGGAAGATGTCCGTTTTGATCTTCTGCTGTCAGTAGAAAATGCAGGCTGGGCTGCAGTTCATGCTAAGGGATTATTGGTTCTCCCTTGGTGTTGCCTCTTCGTGGGATCTTAGATCTTTTTGTAAAAACTTGTTAAAGCTCTCCCCACTCCCCCCACCAAAGCTCAGTGCTACAAATTGGTGCCTTCCATACCTCTTCTCTGTGCCCTGCCCCATAGAGTGGAGGTGCCCTGGGGGTAGGAGCCTGTCCTCTCTTACCGACCCCACCTCACCACCCCTCAGGCATCTCAGCCGGGAGCAAAGGGGAGTATGAAGGAGAGAGGGAGGGACAAGGCTCCTGGCCTCCTGGGCCAGTGGGTGAAACTAAATGACACCACGTGAATCTAAAACCTGGGTTTTACTGATGTGTTCGTCCTCACCCACATGTCTCCCCGCCATTAAAGCATCCTTCCACCTGCCCGCCTGCTCTGTGTTCCAGGGGAGGCAGGGTTGTCTCACAGGTGCTTAGGTATCTGCCCTGCCCAGGTGGTTGTTACTGGCCTTCCCACAGAGTATCCTCCTTGTTTGTGTTCCCATGGGTTTGGTAACAGATCCCACTGCAGGGTTGCAGTCTTTTGTGAATACAGAGTTTGGTAGGACTGCAGGTCACAGCCACCAGACTGAGCGCACAACCCACTTCTCTTCCACTCCAAGCTCTCACCCAGCCCTGATGCCCCTGTAGGTTTTTTTTTCCTTGCCATTTAGCCTCCAGGTCTCCAACCCACCGTCCCTCCCTGGTTTTGCTAGATATGCCTGTGTGTGTTTAAACCCCAAGTACAACCAGAGCTCCAATCTGTCCTCTGCATCAGATCGCTTAGGACCTCTCGGGATGGTGCGGTGGGTACAAGCATATGGAGAAGGTGGTGGTCACTGCCTTCCTGGCCAAGTGGATCTCAAGCTCAGTTCCACCTGGGAGGGACTCTGCCACAAGTTGCCGAGAGTCACCGAGAGATGGAAACAGTCGATAGCTTTCTCCTGGCAGAAGTTTATGCTAGGTTTGTTTCCAATGATAAAGTTGCACTTAAGCCAGTTTGTAGGTAGGGTGGGGAGTTGAATGCATTCAAATCACATTTAACTGGTTTTCATGATTCTTGTTATATTACTTTAACCCCCCTTTCAGCTGACCTCTGTATGTGGACGTAGTGAAATGTTTTTGTATTT
Source organism: Camelus dromedarius (assembly GCF_036321535.1). NCBI lineage: Eukaryota > Metazoa > Chordata > Mammalia > Artiodactyla > Camelidae > Camelus > Camelus dromedarius. The sequence goes on from NC_087453.1 coordinate 29,462,221, forward strand.
ACTTCTCCATACCTGTAGAGGTACTATTATATGGAGAGAGATTAAATATAGGATAAATAAAGTCATAGCCCCTTCACATTTTTTAATGTTATGTTAATAATTCTAATAACTGTTTCTAAAATTTGACTCTAAGCATCAGGGAAGTCAGGGTTCAGGACTGCGTATGCCTTTGGCCTCCCCGGCACCTAGCACGATGCCTGGCACCAAGGCAACCGGTGCTGCCTTACTGAGAATTTATTGCAGGAGACGAGACATTGGAGCTGTCTGCTGGAAGATGCGTTATGTGAGACGCTCCCTTGAAGCTGTAGAATCTTGAGCAGATTAAAGTAGTTGAAGTGTTTTTTTAAAAGGTGAAATCAGGAAGAGGCGGCTGTGATGTTTGGTGGTTTGTTTTCCTTCCTGCTTGACCCAGGCCTGGGTGGGCCGGACTGGCTTGTCGAATGTGGAGTGCACAGCAGGCCTGGGCATCGGGAGGGATGGAGAAAGCCCAGCGGCAGCCCCAGGACCGTGTGAGAGAGGAAGGCTGCAGGCCTCATGGGCTTGGTGGACTGGTCGTGTCCATTTGGCATTTATTACACAGTCACAGGGATGGTTCACAGAACTCTGGGCAGAGGATGAGGGGACCCTCTGCAGAGTTTCTCATGTCTGCTTCTCTGTGGGCATCAGCTGGGTTCTTCCCAGACTCTGATGCAGCCCCCTGGGTTCCATATTACGGGCATGGCCATGGTGGGAGACCCTCTTGACCACCCGCTGTGCCCTAGTTCCATGTTGCTGAGCGACATGAAATGATCGTTCCATCAGCGGTGGCCAGGCCTGGGGGTGAAGTCAGAAACACACAGGGCTCGCAGGGGCCCAGTCTGTGGTGATGAGAAAACACTCAGAGGGAAGAGATTTCATTGGAAATTCAGTTTACTATACACATAAAAATGTCTTTGAGGTTTAAAATAATTAATATTTTTGTGAGTTGCTTTCAAGTTTTTATTTGACCTTTGGGGTTGGGGAAAAAAAAGGATGGTAGTGGAGCTACTAAAGTATTAATTAAGCAAGATATGTCTGTTCGGAAAACAACAAAACACAGTGTCAAGAAGAACTGGGGATCCACCAGTTATTCACTGTTGATCTTACCTTTTCAAAGCCTCAGTTTACAGCTCTCAAAAATGGGGATAGTGATCTGTGCTTGCCCATATTTGAAGCTTCTGGTGAAGATTAGGTGAACATTTTGCCCCAAACCCTCATCTTATCTCATTCTGTGTCGTGTCCCTAGCTTCTGTCATTACCTAAACACTGATGACCTCAGGTGGATATATCTAGCCTAAATTCTCAGCTGAAGCCTCTCCATTAAACTTCTGAAACTCAGTACGTCCAGAAATTGTATCTTCTACCCTGTTACACTTGCTTGTTTCTCTCCCTTCTCCTTGCTTCATTTCCAACGCCACTGTCGTGTTCAGGCCATTGTCTTCGGTCGCCAGACTTTAGCAGCCACTTAACTAGTTTAATGCCTTCAGTTTCTCCTTCTGCACTAATACTCCCTTTTGGAGCCAGGGTGTTCTTTGTTATTTATCTGTGTGTGTGTTTGTACACATTTATCCTATATGATAAAAAGTCCTTAGCACATTATTTAAAATAAAAAGAAAGAAAACTAAAAAATCTTTACAGTCTTGTCCACTTTGCTTTTTTCTTTCTTTCCAACGTTGTTTCTTTATAGTGGACAGTTTTTGTCATTTCATATATGTATATACTTTCAAATATCAAATAGCAGTACTACAGGGTTTTAATGAAAACTTGCAGGCCCCTGTCCCCCTTCCTATTTCTCCTCATCCCTAAATCCTATACCCCAGAAGATCTTTCTTTTTAGCTGTTTATATTGAAATATCTTAATTTTCCAGATTTTGACATTATCTTCTGTAGGCGGGAATTAGCACGCTCATACCTCCTGCTTCCACCTAACCACGAGGAAACTTCCCCGCTTGGTGTTCTCCATAGTTGTATCACAGGGTTTATGTAAATCTATCTTTAGTGTTTATATTATTATAACTATACACGTATTTTCATTGTGGTGCCAAACTGTAGTCCATGAATATTTTCTTATGATGGTTGGTTTTTCCTGGAGTTTAGAATTGCTTCTTATTTTTTGTCATTATAGTGTTCTTTGGTTCTATGTCACTGTTTTTCTCCACAGTTATCCAAATGAACTATAAAATCCTTCCAAAGAGTGTTTTCCCACAATCTACTCTGCTAGGTGATGTGTCAGTGTGTGTCTTTGTCTCTCCCTGCCATTGTCACCCTGCTGCTTTCTCTGGACTGGCGGCATGTAGAGCTCAGTACACAGGCATGGTCCTCGATGTACCTGATTTATCTTCACCCCTCTCCTATGTTAGCTCCTCTCTTTCTTATTACTCTTTGCACTTTCTTGGTTGATTTTTTTTTTTTGGTGCACCACATTTCTGAAAACTTCCTGTGGAAGGAATGCGGATGAGAGGGCAAGGACGCATGGGTCTTGTAGTAAATGCCCCACTGCCAGCATTCCTGGAGCTGAGTGTACAAAGGGTCTTGCTGTTCATTGACATCCTCTCCCCAACTCCTTGCCAGGCCTGCTGGCTGCTCCACTTTGTTCTTGCCTACATTTAAGGCCTCATCTTCCCCACCGTACCCTCCTGCAGGATTCAACATCACCATGTACTTTCACATCTCTGCATTTGTCCATGCTATTCCCTTAGCCTGGAGGGCTCTTTTCCAGTTTTCTACCTGGTAAAAAAAGTCTGGTCATCAAACTAGATGTCTATTCAGGTAATAAAAATTATAGTTGAGACAACATTTCTTCTTTTGTTTAGCAAAGCATGAAATGACAGTTTTCTAGCAAGTGTATAGCCATGGTTGGGTTTGGGTTTGTCTACTGCCTTGATCCTTTTTGGAATGAGCTAGGGTATAATTCACTAACAAATGCAGTTAATAACGTTTCCCCAAATAAGATAATTTCAGTGTTGCAGGTAACTTGCAGCTAAGTTCAGTGTTGTAACTTCAGAAATAGTAAGAGACTAACAAGGGCTATTTGTCTAAAATATATCATCAAGATTGCCATTCAGGGGTTGTTTTCATCAAATTATTTTTGATCTTCTGAGATGTTTTTAGTAGACCACTGTTTATGCTATCACAGTTCTGAAAGCCAGAAGTCTGAAATCAAGCCTGAGTTGGCAGGGCCACGCTCCCTCTGGAGGCTTTTGGGGAGAGTCCGGTCCTTGCCTCTACCAGCTTCTGGTGGGGGCCACTTCCTGGACTTGTGGCCACATCCTTCTGCTTTGTCTTTATGTCACCTTCTCATCGGTGTGGCTGTATTCTCCTGTGTTTCTTTTATAAGGACATTTATGCTTGTATTAGGGCCAATTCAGATAATCCGGGAAGATCTCGTCATCTCAAGATCCTCAATAATTTCTGTTTTCTAAACAGGGTAACATTCACAGGTCCTGGCAATTAGTACATGCACAGTGGGGGCCACCATTCAACCCTCTTGGCCTCTAAAGCAAGGGATCCTTTGAGATATGTGGTCTCTTCCAATAATCAAAAGATACAGTGTTCTTTGGTCATGGTGATAACACATCAGTCAGTATTTTGCAGGCTCATCCATTCACTTAACAGGGAAACAAACCATGAACCAGGCCCTGTGCTGGGTCCTGAATTTATAAAAGCCAACACAGACAAAATTCTTTCCTTCAGTAGCCCCCGGTGTTGCAGGAAAGGCCAGCTTTCCCCAGCAATGCTCATCTGTTATTTGAACACATTTTTTAATAACAATACAAATAAAGAGCTAGAAATCCAAAGAGGAACTCTAGCAAATACTTTAGACACATGTAGAAGGTGCAGAGAGGACAAGTCAAAGGACTAATTTCATGCTTTACCAACCAAAGGTGTTCTGAGCAGACTTTAAGTTTGCAACGTGGCTTTATGATATAAATACAAACGCTTTAGTGAACCCAGGCAATGAACTCTCTAAAAAATCCTCTCAGTTTATTTAATACAAGCCACTTTACTTCTTGCCCTAAAAATGTACTCCATTCTGTTCCCAAGAAAGATGTTTTTATAAGGTGCAAAGCAAATAGGAGAGCCTCTTCAGCCTTTGGAAATACTGTATTGCTTTCATTTGTTTTGAGTACTTGATTACACTTCCACTATTTAGGTTATTCTTCTAAGGCTCTCTTGGACTCAGGCAATAAGGAAGAATAACTTACAAACCTAAAATTATCACCTCCATTCGAGGTTTTAATCCAGGGTTTCTTAACAGTGCAGTGTGTAAAGTAAGTTGTTAGCACAGATCAAGGACCGAAGTTTGGCAGTGATTTCTTTGCTGCAGGAGGAAAAAAAGACACACACACACACTCAAAAAAAAAAAAAAAAAAAGACTGACACGCATTTAAGGTTATCCATTACTATAATTGCTCCTTTTCATTTGCGTTCCATCCTGCATTTTCATTTGGGAAAGAAAAGGGTGGGAGGACAGCTGGTGCCTGTGTAATTGCACCAAACCCCCAGCCTGCCTTATCTGTGCACTCCTGGGAGAATGGGTCGCAAATGTCACCCTCTGTCTTGCATGTGCCAATAAAAAAAAAAAAAAAAATAGCGACAGACCTGGCGCTTCTACCTTCCCCAAGCGATTGATCCTTATGAATATTGTGTAGCCTTTTACCAGGAAAGAGTAGAACTGATTTTATTTTTAATTTCCAAAGCCAATTAAAAACCTAGTTTTAAGTTCTCAAAAGATGATTCAAAATGTGCTATTAGGAAATTTTTTTCAACTTTGTACTACTCTCACAACTTTTCTGAAGTTTGAAATGATAACAAAACAAAGGAGTATCAGAGCAATCTTTAAAAGCTTTGTGCTTATGACAAGAACTGGACCCTTCAGGAGAACCTAACGTTAGTTTGATAAACATCATTGTTTATGAAATGTGACTGATTTTCCTGGTGAGAGTGAATCATTCCGGTGGGAGTTGCACCTTCCGTTGCCCCTCATCCTCTTGCCCCTCTTTCCCCATCTCCTTCATCTGATGCTCGTGAGTAATTACAAAAGGACCAACTAACATTTATGAAGTGGAAAATAATTTTACTAGGTCACCTGGGAGGGTCACGAGGCTCATGTAGACTTAAACTTCATTGGCCTTACTGTATTTGTGGGTTGTTCTTTTCTTTTAAAACTCCCGAGATCTTGCATTCTTGTACCAGACTAGGTCATTAGAGTAAGCCCTGCCTCCTTAACATTTCAGGACAAGGGAGGAGGACCTACACTCCTCAGCCTCAGTCTGAAGACCCAGAAGAGAAAACCCTTGGAGTCCTGTGATGACCCAGGCTGACTGTTGTGGCTGGCCAGTGTTTGCCCCACTGGTCCTGTTGCCCTGGCCTTCACATGTTTGTCTGGCCATGTTAGATGTTTTTGCAATTTGGGATTTACCTTCTAAATCTAGATGCAAACATCTGGACACCCTTAAACTGTGTGGCCAAATGCAACCCTGCTGAAAAGTGAGGCTGTTAGAGGTGCCTGGAGCTTTCCTTTCTGTTACATGACTTACAGACACGGCGCTATCTATTATTTCATTTTGAGCTGTGCAAGGAAGATACCTGATAATACATTAGTGATTTGTTTGGATGGATTTCTGAGTCTATGTGCTTTGTAATAATAGTTTAAAATGGTGTCTAACAAAAAGTAGATTCAGATTTTTCCACTGCTTTAACCTCATTAAAAGCCCAGTTTTAGGAGGGGTAGGTGAATGTAATTTCCCTGTCATGTTAGTAAGAGATATTTAATTTTATGATTAGATCATGTTTTGCTCTTCAGCTGTGGAACAAGAAGAAAAAATTAAATGGCTTTGTTTGTTGAAAAGTGATCCTGATCACTCACATTCTTTTTTTTTTAATCCTAGTTTTGTTAGAATTTTATATCACTAAGAAAGAAGGAACCAAAGTCATTGAAAATTCAAAGACCCTTCCCCATGATGGCTGCCGTGTAAAATGTTCTTTTCAATTCTGGTCCACCTGGACATAAACTAACTGAAGCCGACATTAGCAGTATTCTTGAGCCAGGGGAATTTCATGAGTTTTGATTCTCTGCCCTCAGAAAAGACTCATTTGGGCAGTTGTTTTATTTCTCCACTAGTGGAGAAGTTCAAGACTGTGTGCAGCCCACAGAGCTTTCACCGATGGAGCGGGAGTCGGGAGTTAGCTGGCAGAGCGGGCTGGGGAAGGTGCTGATTCTCTGCTGCAGCCGTGCCTGCCCAGCCAGTGGGCAGCCACAGACCCGAGCATATCGGAGGTGCTGAGAAGCCGTACCGGGGAGACTGTCAGGAACAGGCTGACATTCCACCTACTTAATATTTAATGTAAGTGAAGCCACTTTGTAAAGATTTAAAAAAAAAAAAAAAAGTCCAAAAGCTTTGCAGGGGGATGAATAGACTGCTTTTGAAAACAAAAATAGCATAGAAAGACTCTCCTATGTTACTTGCCCCAGAGTGAGGCAGTGCATACAGTCTTGGAGACGTGGCTTTAGAGATCTGAAGCACAGTACTACAGTGGTGGGCACTTTCCTTTACTGTCTTCATGTTTCTGGTATGAGTTTGTGTGTTTAGATGATTCAGTGAATCTCTGAGTTTTTTACTTTGTGAGGTCTGCTTACACACTTGGAAATGTCAGTGAACACACTACCGCGGGTGTTTTGTGGCTTTGAGCTTTTGATTTTTGTCTGAAGCTGCCACCATGACACGAACCTTTGATGAAGTCAGAAGCGTCGGAGAGGAGAAGAAAATGATTACCAGCGGTTAATAACGTCTCGGAGTTTTAGGAGTTTGGGAAGAGTGCCCATTTCCACGAAGGAGCCTGAGAGCTCACATGGTGAGAAGCTCCCTGACCACATGTAAATTGAGAAATAGATTTCAAAATCAGTTTTGATTAAAATGGGAATTTGAGCCTGCCGCTGAGAAGAAACCATCTTGCTATAAATTATTTATGGCATGAGCATAATAAGGGTTTGGTGTAGAGGCTGTGAGCCTTTTTCCATCTTGCTTCAAAAACTGGTTTGATTATAAAAAGAAAAGAATTAATTTTGGTCTTGAAACAAATTTTTTAAGGGGAGGGGGGAGTTGTTCCTACGGTGACCCAAAGCTAGAAAATAAAGAATAATTACTGATACTTTTCAAAAGAACCAGCGTTGCAGCTGGGTTCTACATAACAGTGTAAACAGCAGAGCCCTGATTAACACAGTTTATCATATTACTTGATGAGATGTTTCTTAAAGTGGGTACATCAGTGGCTTAAAGAACATATATTTGTGGAGTCCTCAGCTTTAAACACATATTTAGGTTTATTCCTGGCTAACTAGGTCAGAGTGTGTCTCCCTGTTAGACTGAACGTGGGGATGGAGAGCCCACTGAGCAATGTGACACTAGGGTGGAGGGGTTGAGTGGACGGATATGGGGCAGTGGCCCAGCCTGTGGCTCTGACCCCTTTTCTGGGACCACCCTCACTTCTAGCTGCTTTATATTGCCATGGGATCAGACCCTCACCCTCACCTCCTGCCTGCAGGGAAGATATTCTTGGGAAACTGGAATTTTAGACTGACAGATACAGAGGCTATTGTGTAAACATTTGAAAGGATGATGTATTCTCTGCTTTCATTCTATCGGTTTGAGAAATAGATCTATATATACCTGTATCTATCTCGCAGATCTACATTATATTTTATATGTCCTTTTTGGTCTTACTTATTTTTGCCTCCTTGATCCAGTGTGAGCCAAGAGAAGTGGATTCAGTCTTCCCCAACTCTGGGGTTTCTCTTGTCGTTTTTAAACATTTTGTTAATTCATTAAATATTTATTGCTTGCTTCCCAAGTACTGGGAATGGTTCTCAGGCGTGGAGGCACCATTTTGAGGAAGACCAGCAAGGTGCCTGGTCTCATGGAGGTGATGATGTAGTCAGGGGGAAGACAGATGCCGCACAAGGAAAGAAACAAGATAATTTCAGATACTGAGGAGAGTGGTGAAGAGAGTAAAGGATGGTGGTTTGATGGCACGTGACTAGTGGTGGTTCCGGTTTAAGTAGGCTGGTCAGAGGCCTCCCCGAGGGAACAGCATCCAGTAGGTCTCCACGAAGAAAGAGGGAGGTGCCTCCCCAGGGATCTGGCAGAAGCGAGTTGTAGCAGAGAGAACAGAGATGCAAAGGCATCCAGACAGAGACGAATGTGGCGTCTTAGATGAGCAGGTCTGTGGAGTTTTGTCTGCATTTGTGTGCTGTCTGTTCCATTGGATCCTCAGGAGAACTTTAACTTTCTTATGGCTTTTATCCTCTGTCACTGTCCATTTCATTCTCACGCTGAGATTTAGCAGGTGCGTCCCTGGCGTTGTTGGGTTTGCGTTTGCTGGTGGGGCTGTGCCTGCACTCGACTCTGGTCTCATCCAAGTCATCCAGATGTTTCCCCAGTTGACTGTATGATCTCCAGAGTTACAGGTGCATGAGACAAGGTTGGGGTAGGGGGAAGTTAAATGGCCCACCTTGCTGTGGGGAAAATATTAAGATTTCTTTCTATATTTAGCATGATAAAAATGTTCATAGTAGCACTATTTTCAATAGCTAAGACATGGAAGCAACCTAAACATCCATCGACAGATGACTGGATAAAGAAATTGTGGTAGTTATATACAGTGGAATATGACTCAGCCATAAAAAAGAATTGAAATAATGCCATTTGCAGCAACATGGATGGACCTAGAGATTATCATAACAACTAAAGTCAGACAGAGAAAGACACATATCATATGATATCACTTATATGTGGGCTCTAAAAAATGATACAAATGAACTTTTTTACAAAACAGAAACAGACCACAGATGTAGAAAACTAATTTATGGTTACCAAAAGGGAAAGGAGGTGGGGAGGGATAAATTAGGAGTTTGGGATTTGCAGATACACACTACTGTATACAAAATAGATAAACCACAAGGTCCTACTGTATAGCACAGGGAACTGTAATCAATATTTTGTAATAACCTATAAAGGAAAAAAATATGAGAAAGAATAGATGTGTATATAACTGAATCACTGTGCTGTAAACCAGAAACACAACATTGTGAGTCAACTATACTTCAATTAAAAAAAAATTCATTCTCACTGGGCTGGTGCATCTGATGCTCCTCTGTCTGGAAGGTGATGCAAGGGAGGAGGGGGTCCTCCTGCGGAGGGTGTGACTGTGGCGTCCTCACCTGCTGGCTCCCCTTCACGGGTGGGATGTGGTGGGGCACGTGCTTCGGGGTGTCATCAGTGTGGCTGTTACCTAAATCACAACCAGACTTGGGTCCTCCCCTCCCCCCTCCCCCCTCCCCCCCGCCCCGTGGGATATTGTGGTGAAAAGAGCTGGTGTCTTGAATAGAATTTCTCATCATTTTAGTACCCCTACCCCCAACCCCAGAGAGGTGAGTGTGCCAAAGGTGAAATTTAGACTCAGATTTTAATCTATAATGGGTAGAAGCTGAAGAAAAAAAAATGGACTTTTATAAACCACAGCCAGTGTTTTTCTGTCACAAGAGGGAAACTTCAATATTTCAAAACCTCTTTGGGAAAACTGCTCCAATGAGCTTCATGTTTGTGCAGGTGAAGCAGAGATGTACTCTGAAATGGAGAGAAATTAGAGAGAGATCCCTCCGGTGGGGAGAAGAAGGCTGTCCGGTGTGTGAAGCCTCATGACTTGTGTCTCCTGGATGCTTTGATCCGTTTCTATGAAACATCTCAGTTTCTTTGAAAGATTTTCACCTATAATTCTATCTTGTCTGATTTTTCACCTTGCCTCCCTTTTTTCCTTTGGTTGAGGTTTGCAAGGCAGACCTCCCTCCCGCCCTCTGCTGGGTGTGGGAGTCTGTGCAGAGCACCTGCACCTCAGCGGAGGAAGGGGACGGTGATGGAGGGGGTGGGGGGCTTCTGCTCCCTGCCAGAGCCCACTTCGGACCAGGCTGGAGCCTAGGGGCTTGGGGTGAGCAGGGCCGGAAGCTGAGGTCACAAGAGGATTTATAAGCCTCTAGGCACCATCAGAGCTACGCTCGGCCCCAGGGAGGAGATCTGGCCCCAAGTTGAGGAGCAGTGGATCCCCGATCCTTTCCTTCCCTCCTGTAGGACACTCATTGAATGCCTTCTGTGAGCCAGGCACTGCTCAGCATCAGGGCTTCCATAACTAGCAAAAATAGACGCAGACCTCATCATCTCTTGGAAGAATCTGGCAGTCAGATCAATCACATGGAAGCAGGAAAAATTGCAGTCTTGAACCATTGTTTCCAAGGGAGGCACGTGACGCTGCTGGCGGAGTAAAGGGTGGGACGCCCTGGGCTGGAGTCCTCAGAAGGTTTTCCCGAGGAAGAGGCGTTGAGCCAGGGCTGAAGGACTGCCGGTGTGAGCCCAGGGGGAGGTGGGTGCAGGCAGGGTGGGGCCGCAATCCTTTCCGTTCTGTTCCCTGCTCTGTGTGCAGCTCCTGGAGATACGATCTGGTGTACAGTCAACAAAGAGAATTAAGTGAAAAAACCAAAGCCATCAGAGAGTGCACAGGACAGTGGGGTGACATGGGGCTGGAGAAGCTGGCAGGGGCCAGACCTCCCAGAGGCTTGTAGTTCAAGGTTATTGTGAAATCTGGGTTATTGTGAAAATGGGGACACCTGTTAGAGGAAAGGGGGCTGCTATGAATAATTATGTTTGAACAGTAGGCCGTAAAGTGCGACTGACCCAGGCAAACTAGGGTATATGGTCAGCCTCTTGCAGGCCACCTTAGGGCATCTAGCCTTCTCTTTGAGAGCAGTGCCAGGCCCCCAGGGAGGATTGTAGCCTGGGTGCGAGGGTGGAGGTGGACAAGACTGATCGCTCTGGCCACAGGCTGGTAACTGATGGAAAGTGACTGGACTGAGGAGATCATGGGACTGTCGCAGTTAAGGGCCAGGCAGGAGAGGGTGGTGGAACACAGGATGTGGCGATGGGGTGCGTGTGGCTGCTGAGGAAGGGTCACTGTCAAAGTCTCAGAGCTGGACAGGTTTGGGGGCTGCTGGCTGAGCCAGAACAGTGAGAAAGAATGGGTCTGGGGAGCATGTGCAACTTGGGACAGGTTGAGAAGTCAAGGTATGAACTGGAGAGGATTTATCCTGAGGTTTGTGAATTCCCAGACGAGGAGAGAGTAAGGTACCGTACTCACGCCCCACCTCTGTTCCAGCTACCCCATCCACTCCTCACTTATGCCCCAAATTTTATTCACCGAAAACAAATCCTTGGCTTTATAAAAAGCAAATGTTGAGTGAGCCTGCCCAGCAGAGTGAATGGTTTGTTGGGGAGAGGAGGTTGGAAAATGCTTTGTTTGGAAAAGCTCAAAGATGCAGAGCTGGAAAAGCATCACTTGGGAAGATGAACTGGGAAACACCAGCGAGGGAGCGCAGAGCAGAATTGACAGTCCACCAAGGCATCTGAAAAGCCAAGGTACTGCAAGTGAACTTAAGTTGTATTTAAAACGGCTCTTACGGCCTCTATAATGTAGAGACTTCTGATGTACTGTTTACATAATATTCTCCTCCATTCAAAGACCTTTAAAGCACCCTCTTGTTTTTGGAATGTGAAGTGTTCCACGGCTGGCGTGACCAGGGAGAGCTGGTAACTTTAAAATGCATTGGTTGGGCTCCAGTGAGCAGGACCTCCAAGTCACCACGTGGAAACACTGGACTGGGCTGGTCTTGCAGCTGCCTCTTAATTCGTCCCAGAAAAAGGAAAGGCCACAAGCCTGCGCACGTGTGAGACTTAGAAGCCCTCAGTTCTGCAGGTTGTTTCCCTGAGGTCTGATTCCCTAGGCAGGAATTACCTTGACTGCAGGTAACTGCCAGGGCTCTGAGGCCTGCCCGCCGGGCCACCATTGCCCTCTCCTGGTAAGGGGCTACCTCTGCACATGCCCTGACTTTTACAAGGAAGGAAAACTCAAGCTCATTTTTCACTTTTGGTCAACTCCACTTCGCCAGCTGGCATGAATCCCTATAATGAAATGAATGTTTGGCTTAAAATTTTGTAACATATACTCAGACCGTGGAACCGTGTGAGGGTCTAACCTTATTTACAGTTTTGGCTTGTGGGGACTACCTTAGTTCTCCATATCATTTTCCGCAGTTGGGCCACTTTCTGTTTGGCAAAAAAGATTTCTTTCGGCCTTTTCTCCGCCTATGAAACCCTGTCTGACTGCTTCATTAGCTTAACACATGTGAGAATTTGCATCACTGATGATGGCAGCGAATGCGAGGAATATGGTTTTCGTAAAATTTTAGTATCTAATATCTCTGAAGCATTAGGGCACGGAACATTATAGGCCTGGGATAAACAATTCATATTCAATAGGGGCATTTTAACATTTCTTGGTGACATATTTACACAATTTATAATTTAGAGACGAGTTTACGTTACATGGGAAAACTTAAGACCATATTAAAATAACTAACTCTGTCGGGAAGGGGCAGTCAGAATAGGGGGTGCCCGTGTATGGCGGCTTCTGCTTTAACCCAAAGACAGTTCCTGTTGTCCTGCTGGTGCTTATCCTTTTCTGATCAATCTCTGATTGGCAGCCTCTCCTTCCCTCCCCAGCTGGGAAGGAGGTAAGCCCTCAGGTGAACCACGTGGGCTTTGCTGTTTAAAGGGACCCTGTAGGGAGTTCCCAGAACGGAAATGCTGTTTTGTGAGGCATTTAAGCACGTCCTTGATATAACTCCACTTAAAATTTAGATTTTTAAATGACCCGTTAAGTAGCTATTTGGCATTTAAAAACCTGAAGAGTGTCACAAATAAAAGCCAGCTACCATACCTATCTTGATTATTAAGGATCTAAGCACATAATGTTGATCTTTTTAAGTTGTAGCGGTTTGATATTTATGGTTCTGTTGATCAGTGTAATTTTTCTAGGAATTTAATAGTCACAGGACATACCTCTAATGGTCATGATCTCATTGTGGTATTAATGATGCCTGAGAAAACTCCTTAAGTTTTATCCCATCTACCCCTGTGCTAAATAAGACCCCTCTGTAAATTGCCCCAAATAAAAATGGTTAGATAACTCTCTTTCAAATGAAAGAATGGGCAGTACTATCATTCAGATTTTTACAAAAGCGATGATACAGTCTATTTCTAAAGTGTTGTCTGTTCAGAATGCCTGCATTTATTTTTTTCGTTCATCCATTCCTTGGTTTAGGTCTTTTTCAGAGTCAGCAGTGGTAGGAGAATGCTTTATAGCGTGGAGATAGTCTGTCAGTTGGCCATGTGTTGAATCAAGGAATAGAATTGTTTGTTACCAAATTAAATCTTTAACTTCCTGAGAAAAGCCCTCATTGACACAGTCTGGCAAGGTCAAGGCCGAGAAGACCCTTTCTGAATTGCTCTGGGCAGTTGGGAGGATGAGCGGTGGCCCCGGCTCTCTGCTCCGGCTGGGCATTTTGTGGTACTTCTTCGACTCTGTACCCTTTGTCCCTCTGTCTCTCCCTCCTCCTGGCCGGCCTTAGATCCCTGCCAGCTCTCCAGTGTCTGAGAAGCGCGCTGGCTCCATGTAGCAGTTTCTAGAGCAGGGTGTCTCTCCTTGGGCACTGATGACGGCAGGGACCAGATGACCCTGTTGTGGGCTGCCCGGTGTATTACAGAATGTTTAGCAGCTTTCCTGGACTCTACCCCACTAGATCCCAATCGTGACAACCCCTAAGTGTTTCCGGACACTGCACATCAGGGGGTGGGGAGGAAGATAGTGGTGATTTTGCCCCAGAACCACAGTTCTGGGTTATGAGTGGTATATTCCTCCTTCTTCAGCCTTCCCATTTGGGGGTAAATCACACTGTCACACATTATCAGTAGGTGCTGATGTATGGCACATGGTGTATTTTAGCCTGAAGATTCATTACTTTTAGGAATTCAGGGTGGAGAATAGATTTCCTGTTGAGGGCTAATGCCCAAAGGCAGAGCTAATTAAGGGGTACATACCAAAAATAATTCAATTTAGTCTTTTTCTCATCAAGAAAAATATTTAGCCCCCCTGTTTGTTAAATTAGGAACAGGCATCCTAAACCCTTACTTTTTATAGGACTAACCAACCGGAAGCTTCATTCTTGTCATATTGAGGCAGAGGTGAGGAGGGAAGGGCAGAAGCAGGCAAGCGATGTTTGGAGGTGAGGAAGAGCAGAATCGGATTTGGAAAGAAGGAAAAGGAACTCGAGGGGAAGAGAAAAGAGACTGAAGAAAGAAAGATGTTAGATGATTTTGAATGTTTTAAAAATTGTTACCTGCTGCTCATCTCGCTGTAGGGCTCTCTTTTCAAAATGTATCACTTGTTACCTACCGTGTTTTCAAGGGATTCGCAGACTTATCAGCTGCTCTCATTAGTAAATCTTCAGAGAATTCTTGGAGAGAGAGAGAGAGAGAGAATGTGGTTTGCTGGTGCAAGGAGGACCATTATATTTTGGTTTGTGGGGGGAATAAAGTGACCAGTGAAATATCACCCTCAAGAACAGGTAGAATCAAGCAGATGCCAGGATCTGCCTCCCTATCTCTAATTTTAAGGGTATATGTAGTCTCCAAATTTAAAGAGTTTGAGGGTAATCTTTTCTGCAGTGGTTCTCAACTCAGCCAGGATGTTACAATCAGGTAGGGAGATGTTTATGAATGCTGCTGTCCAGGCCCCATCCCACTCTCTTCTGGGTCTGATTAAATTGGTCTGGGGTAGAATTTGGATATAATCTTTAAATATCCCCCCAGGTGATTTTAATGTGCCACTAGGGTTGCAAACCCCTATCCCTAGGCTGGTGATTCTGAAGTTGTGGCCCCCAGACCAGCAGCATCGGCGCCTGCATCCACATCACCTGGGAGTGTTAGATGTGCTCTAGTTCTGCCCCACCTCCAGCCTAGGAAAAAAGAAACTCTGGGGGCCAGCCTTTGCAATCTGAGTTTGTAACCTGCGCCCCTAGTGAATGAATCTGATGCATGCTCAAGTTTGAGGAACACTATTTTAAGCAGCGGATAGCGGTGCTTAGAAAACACTGAATCCTGAGAATCGAGGGTGTGTAACAGTGGATGTTGGAAATATCACTCTACCACTGAAGATACCGTCTTTAGAGTTCGCTTGCCTCAGGAGACTTCACGTGTCCAAGGAGGATGCCTGGGAGCTGTAACTTTCCACTGAGAGCCTCTACAAGGCTTAATTGCTAATGTGTAGGTAGCAGCTGATACCGACTTGGCCCTCCCACTCGTTTCAGCTAAGCTTTCAGCCTTGCTCTCAATATCCTTAATTAATGATCTTCAGCTTCTGAAGCCATTTCATCAGTGGTCTCCTGTCCCAGCACGTTTCCCTTTGAGCAGTCCTTGAAGACGGTGTTATTCCCAGCAGTCAATTAGAAAAGGAAAGTGGAGGTGGTGGCTCTAAACAAGTCCTGTGACCAATTAACTGCCTCCCTTTATTCCTCTTTGTAGTTCTCTAAAAATGGGTCGGGGAAGAAAAACTCTGGCTCTCACCAGCAGACCTCGCCTGTGTTTGTCTCACATTCTTCTCTCCCATTTGGTATTTCAATTCCCTGCCTTAGCCATGAATTGGTTGCAAATTCCCTTTGAACTCTTGTTCATTTTGTAGAAACCTGATGAAGCAGTGATGAAAGCAGTTATGGGATTGTTTCCTGAGTTCTGAGACACAGGGCAGGGTTGGAAGGGAAATTCAGCACCACATTTGAAGGTTCATTCTCACTGAAAGCCAAGGGATTTAGGAGTGATTACGGTGGCTGCAATAATAATTTTAAGAATTCTCCTTGAATTTTGTTTTCTGATTTGATAAAGCGGGGTCACGGTGAAAGGGGTGAAAGGTGACGGGAAACTTAAACTTCTTAATCCTCTAATTGGCAGTAACAGCGTTTACTGCTTCATTTTCTCTTTACAAGGAAAATACCTTTAAATAAAACAGTTCTATGGGATCGGCACCTTCCTTGGTAAAGTTCATAGAAATTTCCCAGGTTAGTCCCTGCCATGCCCTCACATGCCGGCCTGAGGAGCCTTCTGGAATTCCCTGCGGGATGGGAATCCCCTCACATCACTGGACACGTCCTATTCTGGGGTTCCCAATGTTGTTTGCTCTTTTGGTTTCAGTCTCTCATTAAAATAATAGAACCAAAATTTTTGAACCAGGAGTCACTTTAGGGAAGTCTCTACGCTGTCCAGTATAGTAGCCACTAGCTACATGTAGCTATTTAAGTTAATTAATAAATTAATTGCTAATAAACCAGTTTAAATTAATTAGAATTAAATAAAACTGAAGAGTCACACCAGCCTCAGTGCAGGTGCTCAGTAGCCTCATGTGTGTTGTGGCCAAGGTGTTTGACAGCAAAGACATAGAACATTTCTGTCATCACAGGAAGTTACCAGACAGTGCTGGTCAGTTTTGTCACCCTCATTTGTTGGAACACTGGGGCTGAGAAGATGTCATTACCTGTTAACTACTCCCAGTTTATTAGTGAACTACTATTTGTTAACTCCAACTCTATTTTTTCTCTTTGAATTTAATCCTAATGACAGCTCTGGGAGAGCAGGCATGATTACCCTCATTTTGCAGACAGGGGATTGAGATTCAGAGAGCCTGAGAAACAGGGTGTGGGGGTGGTAATTAGGTTTATTTATTTACTTAGTTTTAGAGGAGGTAGGTACTGGGGATTGAACCCAGGACCTTGTGCATGCTCAGCATCTGCTTTACCACTTGAGCTATGCCCTCCCCACTACTTCTCAGATTCTTGAAGTTAATAAGCCCGCATCTTTAAGGGTGCACTAAAAAACAAGAACCACTGACCCCTGTTGTGGCCAGTGGATGAAATGCAGCGAGTCAGTAGCATGCCCCTTCCTGCGTCATTTTCATCACTCTTCTCAACTAGACCAGTGTCCTGTGATAACAAGGCAGTATTTATGAAGTTGTCCCTTCTCAGGTGTTTTATGTCAATGCAGTGTGATCTCCTGGGCTGGCTGGTGAGCATACCACCTCCCATTGTGGATCATTTCCTGGTTAGAAAGCCTGCCAGTGAGAAAGTCTTCTTTAAAACAGCAAGGACCTGCTGTATAGCACAGGGAACTCTATTCAACATCTTGTAATAACCTATAATGGAAAAAAATCTGAAAAAGAAAAAAATATATATATATATAAAACTGAATCTCTTTGCTGTACACCTGAAATACTATAATCAACTAATCTATTAGGGATTAAGTTAGTAGTTGTAAACTCCTTTTTCTCTCCTTTTTGCAAAATGCAGTGTCTTTGCCCCAGTCAGGGTCTCATCACAACTCCAGCCTTCCTCCTCATCTCAACGGCCAAGCCATGTGCAGTGCCCAGCCTCCTCATGCTTTGGGATGCATTCCCCTGAGCCCAGTGATATGAACTCATTTAAAGGACTTCAGTGCAGTTGTGTGACCTCCCTGACAGTTTGGGGCTTACAGCTTCCTTCCTCTCCATTTTTGGCCTTTCCTTTCCGTTTCTTCCTAAGGCTCTGCCTTGACCAGCAGGTAGATTTCCTTTTCCCTTTGAATTTCCATCATCATCATCCTGATCCAGGGGGAAGTTTTCAAGATGCTCAGGGAGGCTTTATTATGTCTGTGGTTCTCAACCCTGGCTGCACAGCACATTTACCTTTGGAAGGTTTCTGTTTTTTCTTTTTAAGGAAAATCATAGTTTGAGTTCCTTACAACTCTAAGGGAATTATTTTCTTATCATCATAATAGAGGTGTGATGTCTTTCCCTGTGGGTTTTAGAATCATAGTGTATTGTGGTAAGCTGTCACTTTCTAGCGTGTTACATTATGAAACCTAATCAGATGTATTTTTTTCTCCTTTCTAATGTAATCTCCAAAAAATTTCCTGTATTGTACAGAGAATGCCAGGAGTGGTCCTCAAAGAGATGTAGTAGCCTACAGCAGTGGTTCTTAAACCTGAGCCTGTACCAGAACCATCTGGAGTGCTTGTTAAACCTCAGGATACTGGACCCCATTCCAGCACTTTGGACTGAGTAGTTCTGAATTTGCATGTCAGAAAAGCAAGCCAGGAGATACTGATGCTGCTGGTACTTTGAGAGCTTGGTCTCCAGACTCTAGTGGGCAAATATCCTTATGGTTGGACACACAGAGAACTTTCCTGAACTGGCAGAACCAGGATGAAAAGCATGGCTGAGGGCAGAGAGGGGGGCCCAGCACTTGACTTGGTTGGGTCTCTGAGACACGGGTAACCCTGAACCCCACAGAAGTGGACACTTTCCATGTGCAGTAGCCTCAGGAGGGCCTCGCTCTGAGGTGGTTGCAGACACGTGCTTGGATTCTCTTTGCCTTCCTTCCTGTGAAGGTTCCACACAGCCTTATCTTTGGCCTATCAAAGTGGGCTTGGAAATCACTACCCTTCCCCGGTTTAGAAGAGCAGATGCATCCCCCTTCATCAGCATACCTACACAACATTAATACTCCAGAAAAAATTAAATGACGGCTGGATTGAACAGAGCATGCCCGTCACTGCTTTACTGGGCAAGTCCTTTATTATACTTGAAAATCGATGAGGATTCCAGAGGGAAAAACACTGATGTGGGGGATTCCTTAAATTATTTCACATTAACTGAACAGAATTCCTCTAAGTCATCCGGAATCCCCAAAGCACTCATCAAAGACTCTTTGGTTCCCCTCCCCGTCCTCACCGCCCCCCCCCCCCCCCCCCGAAGAGGCAGGAAAACTGTGCCCCCGTCTTTTATCGCCCTTCCTCTTTCAAGAAATCTCCCTCTGGGATTGACCACCCTTTAGAGCAATCCACACATGCTTAGGGGAATATTTACACAGTTTTTGGTTTTGTTTTTGTTTGATTCATTTATAATTTGTCATAAATTTCTTTAACTCATGGGCTGCCCTGCTTTTCTTTTGTTCCTCTTGACATTGAAGAATGTCAGGATTCTCTGGGAATATAAAAGAAGATTTTTTAAAATTTTTATTTTATTTAAAAAAATTCATTAAAATATAGTTGATTTACAGTGTCTTAATTCCTGGTGTACAGCATAGTGATTCAGTTATATGTGTATATATGTATGTGTATATATATATTCGTTTCTATACTCTTTTTCATTATAGGCTATTACAAGTTACTGAATATAGGTCCCTGTGCTATACAGTATGACCTTATTGTTTACCTATTTTATATATAATAGTATCTGCAAATCCCAAACTCCCAATTTATTCCTCCCCACCCCATTACCCCTCGTAACCATAGGTTTGTTTTCTATGTCTGTGAGTCTGTCTCAGTTTTTTAAATAAATTCATTTGTGTCTTTTTTTTTTAAGATTCCACATATGAGTGATATCATATATTTTTCTTTCTCTTTCTGGCTTACTTCACTTAGAATGACAATCTCCAGGTCCATCCATGTTGCTGCAAATGGCATTGTTTTATTCTTCTTAAATGTTTGAGTATTATTCCATTGTATAAATATACAACTTCTTTATCCAATCATCTGTTGATGGACATTTAGGTTGCTTCCATGTCTTGGCTATTGTAAATAGTGCTGTTATGAGCATTGGGGTGCATGTATCTTTTCGAATTAAGAGCTCCCTCCAAATATATACCCAGGAGTATGATTCCTGGATCGTAGAGTAAGTCTATTTTAAAAGATTTTTCAGCATGTTAATTTTTAGAGTTTAAATTCAAACCCACATTCCAAAGCGTCTCAATGACACATGCTGGATAAAGCTATGAGCAGAATTTGTGGGGACTGCCACCCCTGGTGTTCACCAGGTTCCATTTTCACATTACTAGATCATTGGCCATAACTGGTCTTGAACACACTCCTCACCATCCGAAATATCGCTAACTGTGAATGTTGCTTTTTTTTCTAGCCACTTAAGACCCTCTCAAGACAAGTTCCCTATAGACAAGTACATAATAATTTCTGTCAGATTATCTTTTCATTTCATGTTCTCTGTTGCAGAAATATGTGAGAGGAGAGAGCTTGCTGTAATCTGCTGTGATTACAAGCCATCTGTTGTTCTTCCGAGAAGCAATGTGTGGCCAGAGTAAGACGGTGGGAGAGAATTCTCAGGCGTTTATTAGTAGGAATAGGTGGAAACCTGCGCCCTATCAATTTGTAAATCTCATGAAACTGACAATTCAGAGTTCATTTACAATGCTCTGGCATTTGAGGCAAATTCTACCTTTGGAGAAAAAGCAAACAAAATGACCCATCTTTCTTTCTTGAGCCCTCTGTATGGCAGGCACCGTGCTGAAGTCTTGTGCCTGGATTGTCTCATTTAATCCTCAAAACAACTCCATGAAGTGTCTTCCATTATTGTCTCCACTTTTCACTGCGGCCTCCCTGGGGCAGGGGGCACTGAGGCGCAGGGGGGCTTATTTGCTAAGTCTGTCCTGCCCGGTCATCACCCTGCTCCTCGCTGCTCCAGGGCTCCGTACATGCCCCAGGCCAGGCTCCTAGGAATCACAGCCTGCAGGTTACATTTGAAAGGATCAGTTTTTGAAAGTCATTAAGGAAAGTGTCTAAAGAAATGAAGTCGGTTCCTATCTCTCAAAGGGAGAGGGCCTGTTCCTAACTGCATTCTTCATGCAGTGATGGGTTTTAGAGTCTGTGATCCAGCCTCAAATACTCCTTAAAGATTCCAGAAGCATGTGTTAAACTTAAGTATCGCTTCCTAATACCACTGTGTTGGCCTTTGCTTTATTCTTTTTCTTCCCTTCTCCAGTCTTATCCATGGAGACCGTGAACCTACCACTGTGAGTGTTCTAGGCAAAAAAACCCAAAACTCTTTCTGAGCAAGAGACGAGACAATTAACTGAGAGACATCAGCCCCTGACTCTTACTTTTTCCTCCTTGTGGGAATTCTCATCAAACTCATTAGCTCTGCTTTTCTGCTGTCTTTTTTTTTTTTTTTTTCTCATCCCTTTGTGATTTGCTCCGTGCCCAGGTAGAACCTCTTCCCAACTGCAGCAATAAATCTGTTAAGAAAAACAAACTGGAAGTGACTGGGAAGGTGTACATACCTGTAGTCAAATGTCCCACAGCTGACGGATCTGCAGAGCAAACAGAGTCAAGTACAAACAGAATATCTCGGGAATGGACTCAGAAGCATGCCATGTGATGCTACCTTGAAGTCAGCATAACCTGCATTATAACTGGAATAAATTTTCAATTGCTGTTAAAAACAAACAAACAAACAGGAGAGAGAAACTCCCTCCGCTCCCAATTCCCTTCCACTTCAGACAAGTCACACCCTCCCCTACGTCTTTTTCAACCAGAAAAACTTGAGCTCAAAGGAGTCGTCATCCCTTTGCAACCAGGGAAGCCTGACCTAGGTTCCCTCTACTGGGTCTGGATTCACATAAGCAGCCAGGGATCTGCAGCCCGCTCAACCTGGTTGGAAGATGGGACGCTGGCCATCTGGCGTGGAGCACTGGGCATCTCTGCCCGTTTTCTGGGGTGACAGTAGCCTGTGCATCTGCGAGGCAACCTCAGCTGCAAGCCATGAGCTTGACTCTGCTCTGAGGACAGGGTGCAGGCGAGAGAGTGGTGATCCCTCCAGAAAAAGAACAAGGCAGACACTTTTTCATCACTGATGTATTGCTTCCTTCATTGAACAAACACTCTCCGCTGCCTTCTGTGTAACTAGGCCTACCTAGTTCTAGGCACTGACAACCCAATGGTAAGAGAAGGTGGCTGCTCCTCAGGGGCAGCTCGTGGGAGAGGGACGTATGCAGGCACGCGGTGACAGGCTGGCTTGGGTTCCGGGACAAAAGCACGCATGCGAGGCCGCGGCAGCCCAGAGGAGCGCAGTGTCATCTGAATCTGGTCGGAGAGTGCCTTGAGGGAAGAGCTCATTGGTTGATCAGATGTTTGCCTCTGCCAGCCCCACTGAGCGTCTCCGGGTCCCGTGGTTCATACCGTGGTTTCCAGCCCTGAGACTGACCTTTTCTGTCATTGGTGACCGCAGAGGTCGGCGCAGCAGGAAGTGTGCTCTCCTGTCATCTGCTCCAGAATGACGGTGATTTTCCTGCTGTATGTGGGCAGCCCACCATGGACATCTGGGGACAGACTCAGGGTGGCTCTTCGTCACCTTCACAGGAGGATGGTCGTTGTGGGGGCAGATGGAATCCAAGCAAATGGCTGCAAACCAGAACGCCACCAAGAGGGTATGTTAGAGCAGAAGGCACCATGAAGGAGACTTAGTTGGGCCACACTCCCCCCCAAACCAGGGTGTTGTCAGAAGAGAGGGTGGCCTCGGACTCCCTGTGCTGGGCCGTTCCCGCTCTTGTCTGCAGAAGACCTTCCCCAGGCCTTCTGTGTGTGCTGTGATCTCGAATTCAGGCTGTGCCTAATTCGATCACTAAGGATAGAGAGAGTTCCTTGTAGCAGGCCTAATGAGTGTTGCCAGGTTGGCAAGGCACCACACCAAACAAAACCCAGCCATGATCACCAGGGATCTTCTCAGAGAGAGAGCGAGCCCTGAAGTTTCTCGGTGTTTCCAGAACACTGAGTGGTAACACTGCATGCCTCTCTGGGTTGTCCTGAGAATTAAATGCAGAAAGGCCCTGAGAGGGCTTGAGGCCGGGTCTGGCTCACAGTCTGTGCTCTGCCAGTCTTAGCTGTTGTGACCGCCAGCGTTTCCCCCTTAGGAAGTTTCTGCAGTCGGATTAAGGGTGTAGTGTGTCCCAACAGCACGCCCCTTTCTTCTCTCGTCCCCTGGCCTGACTGTCTGTAGGTTTCTTGTATGTGCCATCCTAAAGGTATGCTGGTTTCTTTTTCTCGAATGCAAACTTCAAGCTGGGATTTCTTGGGCAAGTTTTTTTTAATGAGGGACAGGCCAAGGGGGTTAAATAGACAGAATATTTGTGTTGACTTTTCTCCAGCTGGAACTCTCTTGGTCGGGCTTTGGTGTCAGGAGACCTCTTTTCCTGTCCTGACGCCCTTACCCCACCTTCCATGTGACCTGCCACTGGTGTCCTCTGCTGTCCCTTCCCTTCTCCTCACCCCTGCACACACCCCTCTGGCCCCACTCTCTCTGTGGTAGACTTTGCTCTTATTCCAACAGGGTACCTAACCCACCACGGCAGTTTCAGGATCTGAGCTCTCAGGGCCTTGCTTCAGCCCAGGGAAGGGAGCTGCGTGACCCTGTTCAGAATCCTTGCCTCCATTGCCAGGCATGGGTGGGGTGGGGTGGGGTGGGGTGGGGTTTTAACCTTGGACTAGTCTTCCCCTTCTCTGCCTCCAGCCTTCCACTCCCTGACCTATAAAATGTGAGCAGTAGTCATGTCCCTTCACAGCTTTGTGACGGGGGTTATGTTGAATGCTACAGCTGCCTGGAACGTAGGTGCTCTGTAAACAGTGCTAAATATTTTAAACTGTGCTTTTTCTTTAAACATCACATGACTTTTCAGTTCCATGCTCTAACATATATGCAGTTTGTTCTGATATGAAAATATTTTAATATGTTTTCCCAAAGCCTGTTAGTAAAGGAAGACAAATGCCGTGTTTTTTTTGTGTGTGTGAAGATCTTCAGGAGAAATGTCTTTCCAGAGTTAGCTTCAGGAATGACTGAGTTACCCTCCGCACAGATCTGTTCTCATCTCACTGCCTCAGACTGGCCTCTTGTGTTCCTCATGGGTAACTAGCAAACTGAGAGCAGCGTGTCGCAGAGACCTAAGACTGCAGGGGGCTTGGTACAGGCCTGTCAGACCTAATGCTGGCTTCGTTGATGTTTTTACCCTTGTTTTTCTTAGTCCCCCATTTAAAATCTTTGCCTTGTTAATCCAAACTGCCTTCAGTCCAGGTGGGTGCACAATGCTGGTGACAGTTGCATCAGACTCTAGGAGCCACCTGCGGGCCCCCCGGGGCGAGGTGGAAGCTGCTCCTGTTCCTTGGGCGTCCTCCTTGCCCTCCTTCCTCCGACACCCAACTGCATCCTCTAGACTCTGTCTTCGGTGTATCCCTCGAGTTGGTCCCTTCCTCCTCACCTCAGGACCATATTCTCTTGCCTCTTGTTTGGGTTCTGGCAGTGGCTTTAACCCTCTATGCCCAGCTCTGATCATTTCCACCCCCCAGCCCGTGCTCACAGTCTCAGGTGGGAGAGCTCTCCAGCCTGCATCCTCTTCGGCCCCCTCAGCCTGTCCAGGGCTCCTCCATGCTCTGAACTCTCCTGCCTTGTCACCTCATCTGCCGACGTGCCCTATTTCCACATCATCAGACTCTTCGTCCGCAGAGCACGCTGAGCTCTTTGGGCCTCTTTCCCTGGTGGGAAATGCATTTTCTTTCTCCACCACTTGCTGTGCTGTTCCTCAGGGCTTAGCTCTGACATCACGTCCTCTCTCCTGGCCTCCCTCAGGCAGAGCTGTCACTCTGCTGCCTCTGGTCCCTGGGTGTGCACTGTGGTCACACTTCCTCCTGGGCTCTGTTCTACCCTTCCTCTCCCAGGGTCTGCCCAGTGAACCTGTGAAACTCAGGGGAGTGAATGAATGCACAAGAGAATGTGTGGAACCTTCCACGTATCTGTGTTCTCACCTGCTTCTGAGACATCTCCATGTATGAAAAATGTTAGCATTTTCCCCTTTATTTTACACTTAATGTAAAACTGGAAGACAAGACCTCCCACCCCTGAAGACTTGGTAATAGTTAAATTTCGGCTTTGGAATTCTTA
Organism: Camelus dromedarius; assembly: GCF_036321535.1. Lineage (NCBI taxonomy): Eukaryota > Metazoa > Chordata > Mammalia > Artiodactyla > Camelidae > Camelus > Camelus dromedarius. The sequence goes on from NC_087453.1 coordinate 29,486,923, forward strand.
GGAAAGAGATAGGAAAAATCACCAACCAGCTTGTTTGGCAGTGAGTTTGGGGTGAGGTAATCCTAGGATCCTTGAATTCCCTTTTGCCAAAATATGGAAAATGAGTGGTTGCCACTGGTGATGACATAGTTTTCACCACTCCAGAATAAGGAGGGAGAAATTTGTTCTCTGACACATCAGTGTCCTGGGCTCAAGCAGGCTGACCTTGTCCCCAGTGTGCAGATAAGGCCATGGTTTGCCCTAAACTCGAAGCTCGGTGCCCTGTCATTTGTTCATTCCTTCCTTCCTTCCCTTCATTAAGTAGTGAGCATTCACTATGAGCTGGCACCGCACTCATCCCTGGGCTGCAGAGTGACTGAGGTGGACCCTGCCTCCACCGAGAAGCTGACAGTCTAGCAAGGGAGGCCCCTACGTGGACCAGTCGCTTAGTGTGGAAATAAACCAGCACAGATCCCTAGGAGGGTGTGACAAGCTGGTCTGAAAAGCTCCGAGATGCCCACAGTGCTGCCAGGGTTCGAGGATGTGTGGGAGCCCCCTGAGCACTGAAGCAAATGGCAAAGTGTACATGTGCCAGGGAGCAGTGGGAGACGGGGGCGGGGGGGGGTACTCATCGGAGACCTGTGGTTATGTTCCTCAGGCCCAGAGCCCCGGGCAGGCTTGGCAGCCGAGGCTCTAGCAGAGGCCTGGAGAGTTTATCCGGGACACCAGGAGAAGGGGCCCCATGCTCCGAGCTAGGGAAGGAGAGAGCAGGGATGTGTTCAGCGCTTGAGGAAGTGAAATTGACCAGACTGGCAACTGATGGCGGAGGGTTAGGGGAAGGGAGGAGGTAGGGGTGACTCCCAGGTTTTTGGCTGAAACCTCTGGGTGGAGGTGGGAGGAAGCTGGCCGGGCTCCTGGCTGGTTAACTCCCAGCCCAGGGCATGGGGCGCACAGCTTCCTCCAGTAGCCTCTGGGCTGCGAGGGAGGTAAGGTGGCCTGTCTAAAATGAGCAGCTCTGGTCTGAGAACCAGCGATGCTTACTGTGCTGCTTCTCTCTGAGCTGGAGAGTTTATCCTGGGAGAGGAGAAGTCGCCTCCTAATTAAGGAGGAGGAGGGGTGGGGGCCGTGCTGCTGGCCTCAGTCAGAGGTGGTTTTTTTTTTTTTTCACTTCTGTTTACTCATGGGAGAAAAGAAGCAAAGCTTTGAGAGCAGGGAACTTTAGAAAGGCAAAATACCTCTGATTAGCGTGGGAGTTTGAGAGGGCGCTTGCTGGAGAGCACAGAAGGCTGGCTGCGGAGGGGGCTGGGGAGCCCCGCCATGGGGGAGGGGCCGTGTGGAGTCTGGCAGAAAGCCCGGGAAAGTCTGAGCACCAGAGTAAGATTCAAAGATTTCATTTAAAAAAAAAAAAAAGACATTCTAATCAGTCTGCGTATAATCAAACAGCCTAGCTTCTTTCTTTCTTCTTTCTTTTCTTTTTCGGACTAGTTTATTTCTGATCAGAGCTACAAATGATTGAAAAAAACACAAATTGAACTTCACTATTCAATTTTTTAGAAGTTCCTGTTTACAGTTCAAGTTATTCAAACATCACTATTTTTTTTAATTAAAAAAACATTGTTGCTAATGACAGAGGAGTAGCAGAGAACATGGTTTGACCCAACAGTCAAGGTAGAACACCCACAAGAAACCCAGTAAAATGTGTGTGAGACATGTCAGCTCTGGAGGGGCCCTTGTTCTGCCATCCCTGGAACCTCAGCAGGCCGTGCGTGGGGGAAAATAGTTACATCTTTATTTTGACCAAGTTCTAATAAATTTTGTTTTTATTAGCAATGAAATATTCAAAACACCATAGTATTAAGAATATTTGTTACCATTAGAAATCATAGCTCTTTTCATATTACATTAATATTAGGCAGAGATCGGAAAATGTCGTTTATGCTTGTCGCCACTTCAGATTTATAGGAGTTATTTGATCCACCACTGTGTGACAAGAGCCAATGCCTCATTGAACTAGTATATATCCATTACTATATTACAAATTTGGTTTTTTAAATTAATTTGGCTAAACATACGTCTGTGTAATTGGTTTTCTTTTTAATCCTATGCGCTGTGCTTCTAGGCATTTAAAAGCATCATTATGAGCAGGTCTTCAACTGACCAAAGAGGTCCATGGCACACGAAAGGTTAATAACCCCCTGGCTAAACTCCTGTAGTTGTGACATGTGACCTCCACCTGGTGGCAGCATACTCCTTAGAGGTTAACTCTATAATCAACATTTATAAAAAACTTAAAATAACAGTATATTTGAATATTGTTTTCAAACACTTTTTATCACAACCCACAGTAAGAAATAGGCTTTATATCATAACGCAGTATATTCATATGTAATTTTCACAAAATACTACTTGACCTCACCATGTGAAACGTTATTTTTTATCCCATTGCAATATTCTCTCCGATTTTCTTTCCTTAAAATAAAATGCTGGTTGCAGCACATGAAACTGCAGTTCTGTGGGTCACACTATTTGACATTAGAGGAGACTGTCCTTCATCATACTTTATGATTTATTACCCAGGGAGGTTCACTTTGATCTCCCCCAAAATACCCACAGATTTTTAGGGACATAATACTTACATTTTAAGTAACTATCAACAGAGCATACTTTTGTACAGTATTAAAATTATTTATTATTGGTAGACATAACATTTGTACAATGAAATAAACTGATCTTAGGTGGATGTCAAGATATGAAACCCCCATGGCTGCACAAAGTCCTCTTGTGCCCGTTCTCAGTCAGTTTCTCCCTAGGCAACCACTGTTCTGATTACTTTGACCATAGATTTGGTTTTGCTTTTCTGGAGCTTCATATAAATGGAATCATACAGTATGTATTTTAGCCTGGCTGTGTTCAGTTTCGTGTTACTGAGATGAGACCATGTTGAGCATCTCAGTGGTTTGGTGAGGAACGTTTCACTGCATGAATGTACCACAATTTGTTTATTCTCCTGTTGAGACTTTGGGGTTGTCTTCCATTTTGGCTTTTGCAAATAAAACTTCCAGGCACATTTCTATACATGTCTTTGTGTGCATATATGTTTCATCTCCCTCAGGTAAATTACCTGAGGTGGAAATTGCTGGCTCGGATGGTAAATAAATGTGTGTCTAACTATAGGAAACTGATGAGACATTTGCCAAGGTGGTTGAACCATCTTCCATTTCCACTAGCAGTGTGTGAATCTGGGTCGCTCTCCATCCTTAGCAACATTTGCCGTGTGTCAGTCTTTTTCATTGTAGTCATTGTGGTAGGTTGTGCAATTATATCTCGTGATAGTGTTAATTTGCATTTGCTTGATGACTGATGATTTTGGAGGGGGTGGTAATTAGATTTAGTTAGTTAGTTAGTTATCTTAGTGGAGGTACTGGGGATTGAACCCAGGACCTTGTGCATGCTAAGCGCACACTCTTACCACTGAGCTGTACACTCCCAGCCCCCGCCCCATGACATGATATTGAACACTTTCACATGCTGATTCACCGGTTGTTCATTTTAATTGTGAAGTGTCTGTTCGAACTTGGGGTGATTTTATAACTATCAATTTTTAGGAATATTTTTAGATATTTTGTAAATATGTCCTTTATGTCAAACATGCATTTATGAACATTTTATATCAGATTGTGGCATACATGTCTGTTTTATTAATGGTATCTTTTGATCAACAGTTTTTAATTTTTTCCAAATCCAATGTAATGATTTTTTCTGCTTTTATATTTAGTGCTTTCTGGGTCCTATTTAAGAAAACTTTTCCTACCCCAGGGTCGGGAAGATAGATTTGGTTTTTTTATGTTCAGGGCTATGATTCATCTCAAATAAGTTTTTGTGTATGGTGTGAGGTAGGTGTCAAGTTTCATTTTCTTTCCATGTTAAATCTGGTATTCACACACCATTTGTTGAAAACATTTTCCTTTCACCATTAAATTACAGCACAGAATTAAAAAAAAAAAACTGTTTAGCCAAAGAGGTGCAAAAGTGACTTTCCCTGCTGGCCATAAACGGACTCACGGTGCCTTTCTAAGTTCGTTCATCCATAGTTATCTTGAGATTCTCAGGTTACTTTACTCATAAGGTATGAGGATTTATGAAGGCACACCTTTTTACAGGTCTGTAGCCGTGCCACAGAGCTGCTAGCCAAATGTGGCTGTTTAAATTAGATTGGAATTAAATAAAAATTCAGCTTCTCGGTCACAGCAGCCACATGTCAGGTGCTCAGTAACCACATATGTTTCTGGCTGCTCTATCGAACAGTACAGCTGTAGAAGATTCCAGTTTTCCAAAAGTGCTAGACAGCACTAGCCTATCGATGAAGAAAGAAGACAGGCTTTGCATAGTTCTATAGAGTATTTTAATGAAACTTAACTAGTTTTGATAACTGTCATCCAGTACCTGCCTTCCTCTCACTTGTTTCCTTTTCATTCATCCAGGCTTCTGTTTCTAGCCAAGATGTATGGTGCCAGGCAATCTTCTGTCCATCTAAAAATGCAGTAGCTTCTCTCTGTTCTCTCCTCCCTGGAAGAAGGAATTCCACAGAGTCATTCTTTTCTGGAGCCCCCCTAGTACTGACCTGCTTAACTCTTCTTGATGTTTCATAGTATTCCAACTGCTGCTGGATTTCTGGGCATCCCACTTGAAGGGGCGGCCCAGGGGTAGATATTCTCTCTTTCCTATCCTGATTAAAATTAAATTTCTCCCTAGCATTTCTATCATGAATACTAAACTTGCAAAGATCAGTGGGTTATGGCTTATACCCTGTCCCATAGGAACATTTCTGTCCAGTCATGAACTTCACTGCCATTTCATCATGAGCAACCACATAGGAATTTGTGAGATTTTCTCTCCTTGTTTGCTGGCCATGCACTCACTCTGCCGTTGATGTCTTTCAGTGTGGGGACTTCGCTGTCCTGGTGGATCTTCACATATCACCTCAAGGTTCCAGCAGAGATACCAGCTGGTTTTCTGAACAGAAGAAAGAGGTACCAAAAAACTTTTCACTATTTTAAATGCAAGTAGCTGATTTTAAAAGGAATATTAGCTCCTTCCAGCTTTCATTTTCATTAGTGGACAATAAATATTGAGTAATATTTAATCCTTGAAAAACAGTTGTGTTCCCCACGACAGACAGATGCCTGCTTTTCCGCCCCTGCCCCCAGCTTTGGAAACTAATACATCTATATATTTCATATGCTACTCTAGTATTTAAACCAGAAATTTCCTACCTCTTTGTTTGGGGGGAAGGGATTCTTTGTATTAAAAAAAAGAAGTGGAAGTGACTATTCCAGGTAAGCAGGGATTGTCATCCTGACAGATCGTAAAGGAGGGACTGAGCACCTGGAGCAGGTGTGGGCTTGACACAAGGCTGGTCTTTTCCACCTGTCTGGAATCCTCTTCTGCACTTCATGAATCTTTGACTACAGATGTGGAGATGGCTGACCATGGCAACCGAGGTCACCATGGTCAGTCTCTCAGCGAATGGTCAGGCAGTGAAGCAAATGGTCGTGTGACGGGGCATGATGGTGAATGCCCTTGGGCCTCAGCCTCCTCGTCTGCGAATGAAGGGCTTCTACCAGACACTGGCTGAATCACCCCTGCCTCTCAGTTTCCCAGGTCCCACCCAAGTGCCGCTGCGGCAAAGGGTGAGAAGGTTCACTAGCTCTCATCACGTGCTTTGCTTCCTTCTCCAGATCCCTGTTTACAAGAGAGTGGGATTGCCAGCCAGTGGCTTTTAACTTTCAAAATGTTAGAGTACTTTGTGTCTCCCATGATATTCACTGGTCCCAACAGCTTTTTAGAGCTAGAAATAAAACTAAATGTCATTAAAAGGTGGTATATAGAGAAGGAACTAGGGATAGTGGTACTTTTCTGTGCCACTTTTTTACCCCGTTTACTGTGATAACTGTTTTCAGCTTTTGGAGACTGCTAGAAAAAAAGATCTCCCAAAAGAAAATTTATGAATAACACATTTTCAGTCTAAAGATGATAATATTGTCAGGACTTTGCTGTCATAATTTTGTGAAGGCTACCAGGTGGCCTGCAGCTGGGAGCAGGAAGGCACAAGATTCTGTGTGATGGAATTTAACATTCAGGTAGATAACCGTGGACTGTCCTGTTCAGGACTCGCTGTTCGGGAGGCCAGTGTCTCCTCCTACAGCTCGTCTTCATGTCCTCCCAAGCTTTGGCTTCTCAGCACATGTCCCCATGATTCAAAACAGTGAATTCATTTCCCCAAAGTGACTAATATGCACCGTGGGGACCTCACCCATAAGGTTTGACTTACGTTAACAACATTCTAGAATCCATCGTTGCTGGCCCCGTGTTTTCTCCATTCCTGATTGTCCTCTATTCTCTCCCAGCTTTGCCACCTCGGCCCTAGACCTTTTTTGTTGTTTTTGGTATTTAGTCAGTTTTGCCAAGAATCGGTTGATTTGGAAGGCTTTACGATAAAGCTGTGAGTATGTAACTCACCTCCCAGCCAAAGCATGAGGCTAGATTTTCCCAGGGTGCCACGCACAGCTGTGCTGCCCCGCCTCATACCTGCATCCGGGCAGCTGGGCGTGCCTTAGCGCAGATGCGCAGAGCACAATTAGACCTGCCGGGCTCCGATGCAGCAGCAGGTTGTGCCAGCAAGCCGAGGTTTCCCCTCAAAGCAAAGTAAATATTTTGCAGTTTTTCTTCAAGTTGTTCCTTTAAAATATGTTCCCCAACATTAAAATTGCTCTGGGATAATGTGTGTGTGTGTGTGTGTGTGTGTGTGTGTGTGTGTGTGTGTGTGTGTGTGTGTGTGTGTGTGTGTGTGTAAGAAAGGAGAAAGTCTAGTTGAGGACAGGACGTTAGCCCATGTTCAGTGTCCCAGTGCGTTCATCTTTTTCTAATAATTTCATGAGCAATCAGTTTGATTGCATTTACCCATTACTTTATGCAGTGAAAGTCTTAAGAATATCCAGTTCCCTTTCACAAAAGGGAACTAATTACATGTATTAAACACATATTTATTTTGAGTCCAGTGTGAGTAGTCTCTGTTCCCAAACAGTTGAACTCAGACTGTTCCATTTGCAGACTTGAGGACGTGCTCATGAGCCCCCGGCAGCCTGGAGATGTTGGCCGTCTTGCTCATTGATTTGGACTTGGTCTTCCCGCTGACCCCTCAGTGCAGCTGGGAATTTGTCCTTTCTCGCCTCGCTGTGGTTCTGAAGAAAATGCTTCGCCAAGGGTGGTGTGGTCAGTTGCTCGGGCATCTGGACCACAGGGCTCAAGGTCTGCCTTCCGTTTGTCAGACCTGACTCATGGGAGGAAAGCCCCGTAACTATAGGGAGAACGTTTATGTGGATGGGCCTCTGCTTTATTTTTGTCAGGCTATTTTTAGTCCTGGCCTTATAGGGCATTTATGGCCAAATTTTAACAATCCTTGTTTCCATGTAGGTCTTCCACATATTTTCTAGCTCAGTCATAGTTGAACCCTGCATGTGAAGCAAAATTCTTTAATTGTTAAAACAACAGTGTGAGGCAAGGCTGCCTCTCTGTTGCGTGAACACTGCCAAAACCCTCAACTGTAAAGGGCTATCTGTCCTCCACGAGGCACAGCATCCTTGGGCTATAAAATGAGAGCAGGTGAGAGGAGATGGAGTGTTGGTGTCTTATCGAGAAACTTATATTTGTGAGTGAAATCCAGGGTTTTCTCTACTGTTGGAGGAGTACATGTATTTGCAATAAAAGAAGCGTTTGGCTCACGTTGCCCCTTGAAGCAGCGTGAAACTTTGGTCTCATTTGAATTTATGAAGATTCTAAGAGATCAACCCGAGATGGCATTGCGAGAAACCAGTGAAACAGGTTTGAGGTGACCTCGCAACTCCAAGCCGTCTGCAGAGTCCTTGGGAACTGAACCAGAATTATCAGTCCTGACACATCAGCTCTTAATCTAAATGAAGAAATTTAGATTTGTGTGCAATTTTTTCCTTTCCCAGCATCAGGTTACCAGTTTCTGTAGTGTAGCTCAAAAGGGCAGTCTCATCTCATTGTGTGGTTTGACTTTTAAGGTTGTGTTTCTCCATTCATAAATAACACCGATACATGAAACAATAGTTTCACGAATTTGCTAGTGGTGCGGTATGTTGACATTGTGTTAAAACCATGTGTTTCTGTTCCCTAATAAATATTAATCTACTTTTGACAAATATAAGAAGTTAAATTATTTTTACCATTAATAGGTGACTATAGTTCCATTTTCACAGAGCATGTATAGTATCAACAGGATTGTGGAAGAAAAATCAAATTCCTGATTTCCAGTTCTCTGTTCAGCCCACACTACTCAATGCTGTTCTTTTCAGTAGATTTGTAAACCTGAGCCCAGAAGCTAATGAATTATGGTGCTTAGATGTTAAAAGTTTTTTGAACCAAGTTTGAAAAGTGGGACATTTTTGTATAAAAATCACTGTTTCCAGCTCCTCTGAAACAAATGGGAAGATCTGGTGACACTGTGCCTTGTGTCCCCCATATGAAGCTGAGGGGGGCTGCCGCCTGTTGGCCGGTTTGGGGTCAGGGTTCCTTCTGACTCTGCCCTGGCTCCTTCCCATGGTCCCCCGCCCAGCCACCTCAGGCAGATCTCTGGGGCACCCGCCTCCAGCCGGCATTGGCTCTGTTTGACTTCTTTCTTCTATTTGTCCCAATATGATTGGTTGATATTTACAAGAAAACAGTCTTTCCCTCACTGATTTCATCACCTCATCACCCCAATTTTTACACTGAAGTATCTTCATCTTCCTTTTAGAAATGTGGAACTGAGTCAGAGAGAAATGAAATGTATCTCTTAGATCACAGCGTGAGCCAGCATCATGGTTTCCAACAAACCTCAATGGCAAGTTTAAATCTGGTGTTATCTGTGAGCACATACAACATTCCTTTCATCATTTATAGTAAATTAAAACGCAAACCAAGTGAAATGCTTATTTTTGGCTTCTTAATGTGCATGATATTGACTTTTCTGCATTGCATTGAATGAGAAAGTTATATCTGATTTTTTTTATTTACTTTAGGAAGTCTGTTTACTGTTGAAAGAAACCATTACTTCAAGAGTTAAGGAGTACTTAGAAGTTCGTAAACAGCACAGGCCATCAAATACAGAATTCACAAGATCCAGTCCCTTGTCCTTAAAAGGTAGGCACAGAGTACTTTGATTCTGGATAAAATTTCTGCTTTGTAGAGATGGAAATTAAGTTTGACTCTGACTGTCATGTTAGTACAGTGATACATTTAAAAAATATGTTCTAATGAAGATGCTTTGTTTGGGTAAAGAATATTAACCAAAAAGCCCTGAAGGGCTTTTAATGGTAGGCAAATATATAAAAATAGAAAAAACATTCCTAAGAAAACTATAAATTCTTTAAAGGATTTTTGTTTTCAACAAGTGGTCTTACAGATGGATTTACATTAATACTGACTTGATTTGGGGCTTTCTGCTTTTTTTAATGCTTTCATGTATTTCAGAGGTCCTCAGCTGGGGGTGACTATGCCCCAGGGGACATTCGGTAATGTTTGCAGACAGTTTTGATTGTCATAACTGGGGTGGGAGCCATGGCAGGGAGCTGCTGGCCCATCTGGTGGGCCAAAACCAGGGATGCCACCAACTGCCCTCCAGTGCACAGGGCAGCCCCCACAAGGCACTGCCTGCCCAAAACATCGAGGGCACGGAGGTTGAAATATCCTGCCCTGTTATCCTGCTAGCATGTTGAGAATGGTAACATCTCTGAGTTAGAGGTGAAGAAGCTGAGGATTGTATGTCTAAGGGGGTCCCTGTTTCTCTGGCACCTTCTCCCCTGTCTCCCCGCCCCCAGCAATTAGCCCAGGGCCTGAGATTCAGATTCAGGGATACGTTGAACAAAGGAGGACTTGGGTGACAAGTGGCAGAACCTGACCCCCAGCCCCATTGTCTCTCCACTCTGTCATCGTTGTGTTTTTAATTTTTTTACTTCCAGTCGGCATTTCCCGGCACTGTTTGTAGTACAAATACAGTCAACCCTGGCGTTCATCCTCAGGATGGTGCCCAGTGGCCCGTGAACTAGATTATGCTAATCCAGCACTTCCTTCAGAGCAGAACTGTGTCAAGTACTCACTCCCCTTTGAAGGTCTACTTAGTCTGCAGTGTTTCCTCTGGCACAGCTGATAAGGAGACAGACTCATGAAGTTTATCCAAACTGAAAGCTTAGAACAAATGGAATTTTCAGTCCAAACAATACTGTATTAGATGACGCTTTGGCATTTTGCTTAGTAACAGTTTGAATCTTCTTGAGCGGAGCCTTAGGAGCTTGCCTCCTCATACCCCACGGTCCTGGCTGATCTCACTTTATAACCAGTTCAGACGGAGAAGGAGCAGAGAAATTTGCAGGACCTCCGTCTCTGGTGTGGCAGTGGCTTGTGGTCAGTGCTGATTCTCAGATACACCACCACCACCCCTCTCCTGAGTGAAGGAAGCTAGATACTCAGTCTCCCGCCTCCATCACAGGTAGGGCACATGTGCTGTTCTGGCCCCGAGAGGAAACTCACAGCCCTTCCTTGGGCACATGCGGGCAAGAAATTTGTTTTTCAACAGCAAAGTGATCTTGCTGTGCAGACAATTTTGTAATCTCTTTTTTCCCACCTGACATAATATAAAAGTCCTTTAAAACCCATACAGCACCACTTTTTAAATTTTGTTTATTGCAGTAAACTATTCACGTCATAGAATTTACCATTTTAGCCATTTTCAGGACTACGATGTAGCAACAGGAAAAGCATTCGTGTTGTTGTGCAGGCGTCACCCTCAGGGTCCAGAACCTCGTCATCATCCCAAGCTGGAACTTTTTATCCGTTAAACCTCAGCTCCCCATAACTGCCCCCTGCAGCTCCTGGTAATCACTTTTCTGCTTGCTGGCTCTATGAATTGGACCAGTGTAGGTACTTCATATAAGTGGAATCATGCAGTATTTACTCTTTTCTGTCTGGCTTATTTTATTTAGCATAGTGTTTTCAGTTCATCCATGTTGTGGCATTTATCAGAATGTTTTTCCTTCTCGGGGCTGAATAATGTTCATATAATATACATCTATATGTTATGTAAATATTATATATGTGTATAGGTATATGAATGTATAGGGACATACACACACACCACACTTTGTTTATCTACTCATCTGTCAGTAGACAGTTGGGTTGTTTCCAACTTTCGGCTGTTGTGAATAATGCTGCTGTGAACATCGATGTACAAATATTTGTTTGAGTCCCTGCTTTCAATTCTCAGGGTGTGTATATGCCTGGATGTGGATCATTGGTAATTCTATGTTTAATTTCTTTTTTAATTTTTGAGGAACTGCCATCCTGTTCTCGATAACAACTACAGTATTTTACATTCTCACCAACAATGCACGAGGGTTCCAATTTCTCTGCCACCTTGCCAACACTTATTTTTTGTTGTTTAGACAATAGTTATCCTAATAGCTGTGAAGTGATGTGACACTGTGGTTTTGGTTCGCATTTCTCTAATGATTAATGATGTTGACCGTCGTTTCAACTATTTGTGTATCTTTGGAGAAATGCCTATTTATGTCCATGGCTCATTTTTAAATTAGGTTGTTTGTTCATTTGTTTGAGTTGCAGGCATTCTTTATATATTCTGGATACTAATCTCTTTCAGATATGATTTGCGCATATTTTCCCCCATTCTGAGAGCATGCCCTTTCAGTCTCGTGATAATGCCCTTTGACCACAAACGGTTTTAATTTTGATGTAGCCAGTTGTTGTCATATCCGAGAAATCATCGCAAAATTCAATGTCACAAAGCTTTTCCCTATTTTCTCTTCTAAGAGTTTTATAGATTTGGCTGCTACATTTAGGTCTTTGTTTGATTTTGAGTTAATTTTTTTATATGATTTAAGGTAAGGGTCCAACTTTGTTCTTTTGCATGTGGTTATCCAGTTTTCCCAGCATCATTCATTGAAAAGCCTGTCCTCTTCCCCATTGGATGGCCTTGGCACCGTTATTGAAAATCATTTGACCATAAATATGAGGGTTTATTTCTGGACTCTCTGTTCTGTTCCATTGGTCTGTATGTCTGTCTTTATGCCCATACTGCACTGTTTTGATTACCATAACTTTGTAGTAAGTTGTGAAATTAGGAGATACAAATTTTCCAATTTTGATATTGTTTTTCAAGATCCTTTTGGCCATTTGGGGTCCACAACACTGTTTTTAATGACTGCATAGATTCCATTAAGTGTCCATACTCTTATCAGTGGGATATTTAGATTGCATCTAGTATTTTCACTGTTGGAAGCAGTGGTGCAGGAACATTCTGATGATCTGTGTATTTGTATACTTCAATCTCTTTATTTCTGTTTCATGTTCATACTTCTGTTGGTTTGTAAGAGCTCCTGAAGGACATTAATGCTTTGTGTGTTGTATATGTTGCAAATGGCTCTGCTCAATTTGTCATTTGCCTCTAAGTTGGTTAATCTAATGTACAGTCACAAATCAGAAGCCTCTTTTTCTCTCATGAAGCCTTTGAGGACAAATGCTGGGCTTCCTTGTGGTGAGAAGAGTAGTGACTGAGGTTAATTCCCAGAGCGAGGTGGGATGATGCTGATGCAACCATGGGCTCTTCACTCGTTAGTGAAAAAGCTGTGCTGAGCATCCCTCTTTGAAAGATGACTTGGGGTGAAAGCACCATCTTCCTTCCCCTCAGTACTTCTGAGAAGAGTTCACCTCTAACCAATCACGTCTTCTGATGTTCACACCAGAGCTTGTCCCCTTCTCTGCTGCTCCCAGCCGGTCCCTGCTCCCGCCTCACCTGGACACCTGGACGCCTGCAGCAGCTCTGGCCGCTGCCCCACCTGCTGTCGACACTTCAGTTAGAGGAATCCCCCAACATCACAGGTCTGATCTTGTGCATAAAGCCCTGCAGGACTTGCCCAGGGCTCCAGGACAAAGGCCGAGATCTCTGGAGTGGTTGGCTGCCTCTCCAGCCTCACCTGGTGTAACGTTTTCCTTCTTTTTTGCTTCAGCCAGAGCAGACTCAAGTCCTCTCTTCCACTGTTCCATTCTTCTGCTCACCTTGGGGCCTCTGCCTACGTTGGTCCTCCCCTTCCCCTCTGCTGCTTTCAGCTCTCTGCTCGAAGTCCACTCCGCAGGGAAGTTTATCCTGTCACAGGCTCCCTTGTTACAGGCCCACGAGCCTCCTGAACTTCCATTGACACCATTTGATGAATGTCGATCTCTCCACAAATGTGTAAGCCCCTCAAAGACAGGTTCTGTTTGATGATCCATTGTATCTCCAGCAGGGAGCATGTTTTCAGGTTGCAGTAGGTACTTAAAAAATGTTCCTACAGGTGACAAATTACATACATGGACATAGCTTTCCTCTAACTACTGAGGTCGAGGCCTGCCTTGACTTAGCTCTCCTGCCTTGTCTCCTCCTGCCACTCACTTTTCTATTTCCTGCAAACCGACATCCTTTAGACCTTGGTGCCTTTACACTTACAGGTTTCTCTTTTCTCTGGAAAACTCCTAGGAGTCAACTTTTAAGACCTAACTCAAATGGTACTTCTTCAGAGTCACCCTCAGTTTCCTCTCTTCTGTGCTCATGATGCCGTTATAACATTGGTCACCTTGTGTTATAGTGGTGTCAGAATCAATTCACCTGCCTTTCCCCTTCCCTTTGGTGGTCCAGATTGAACGGTTACCACTCCAGAGCCTCTTTCTTTCCTCTAAGTTACCTTGCTATTTAACTCAAGGGCATAAACAGATAACTCAGCTTCTGGTTATGAGTACTTAACCTCACGCTAAACTGTGACTTTCCTGAAGGTCGGAGCATTGTTCGCCCACAAGGCTGCTTTGCACAGTGGGCCGAGGTTCGCCGTCTTCTGGGCTATGCACATCCGCAGGGACAAAGCGGTCCCGCTCGGTGGTGCCCCCGCCCCAGATTGTTTATTACCAGCATCACTGGAAATGGAAACTGCTTGTTCTCAGTGGCTTCCATACCTTACTTTAAATGCCTTTCCAAGAGCGGTTTCAAAGCCACGGACTATAAGGCCTTGCCTATTTCCCCCTCGGTGTTCATTTCTGTATCTCATGTTCCCTAAAAATAGAGTTGCTGTTACTGTATTGGTGGTTTGGGTAAATGTGTTTATGCTTTTTGTGTAAATTGGGGACCTTCTCCCATTTGCATGAGTTTCTCCCCTTTTCCATTTCCAGATCCTAGTAATGCTAATGTGTTCATCATGGGATAGACGCATAATGCTGGGTGAGCTAGAGTTGCCAGGCTGGTAACTTTGCTTTAATAAAACTCATATCTTGGGAGCCCTGAGTTATCTTTTATAAAAAATAACATAAAGGACTTTGAGGTCTTTTCCGTAATCGTATCTCATTGAGGAATACAAAGAGTATTGACATAAACTTAGCGAACAGCACAGCACAGACATTTGCCAATAGCCTCATCCTTTTTAAGTGACCTGAAATTGTTATTTCAGTAGATTCAGTAAAAATGAGTATTGTAAGAAAGTTTTCTTAAAGACTTAACTGTCATTTTCTGTCAGTTCTACCTCATTAATATTTTCCCCCTTAGCATTTCCAATATTGGGTGTCACCAGTGTTTTGTGTTCTTGCTGGTCTGGCAGCCCACATAAAGACCATGCTCTTCGATTATTATCTTTATGTGTTTACAGCCAGTGCTTATCTTTGTATTGGGCTGTTTGCCTTTTTCATTTTAATTTTTTCTCTTTTTTCCATTCTCACTCTCTTGGTCAAAGTCCTTCTTTTTGTTTTGTTTTTATTATTTTTTCTTCCAGTTTTATTGAGATAGAATTGACACACAGCACTGTATGTTTTGTTGTTGCTGTTTGTAGAGGAGGAGGTAATTAGGCTTTATATATATACAGATGTATATGCAGGTACTGGGGATTGAACCCAAGACCTTGTGCTTGCTAGGCACACGCTCTACCACTAAGCTATACACCCCCCCAACCAGGGACCTTCTTAATCAGTTCTTGAATCACTGCCACAGCCTCCCGATTTCCCTTCCCATTCATCCACACCTCTGCTGCCAAAGTGGCCTCTCGAAGACAAAAATGTGATGATCTCCAGCTTTAAAACCTTTTGTGACCAGGAACCTGAGTTGCCTGATGTCCTTTATTTAATTTCATTTCTGCTTGAGACTAACCAGGATCTGTCTGCCTCTTCAACAGAGAAGTTGATTAAAGATACTAGATAGTTCACAGACTCTACCTGTGGGAGGACCAGGCCGCCCGGTTCTCAAGCACAGCCTCCATCACGGGATTTGGACGACTTTGGTACGTGCGCCGTTTCAGTGCTGTCTGCCATACTCAGGGCCAGGCGTCAGCCTTTGGCCCAGCCTGTAAATGTTAGCGGCCTGGCCCGTGGCCGCAACACAGTGCTCCTCCCTCCGGGCCCACTGCAAGGCAAAACCAGACCCCACGCCTCCATCCTAGCTGCAGGGGAGCTGGGGAGCACAAAGCGCTTGCCTTTCACCTTGGGAAACTGGGACTCACAAAATGTGGGAAGTTACCAAAACACAGGGAGGATGGTCTGAAGCTTTGGATAAGTGGATGCAAGTTACAAATATCCACCGGAGTTTTCCTGTTGGCTTCCTTCTTCTATAAACTCCTAAACAGTAGCAGCAAGCTTTTGCCTGACAACACAACTCTCCCAGCTACAGGGGTAACAGGCTCACCATCTCCCCGGAGAGACAGAACCCAAATCTTGTGTCCTGGCTCCAAGCCTGAGGTTCCTGAGTGTCGTTTTTCCTCCTTCAGTTCATTCACGGCCCATGTTAATTTACCTACTGACCAAATGAGGAAGCTAACTATTGCCACAAACCTTAAATAAAAAGCCAGAAAACTCATTTAATATATAAGTAGATGCAACAAGGAAGACAGTTTAGGAAGATGCTACCATCCTAACTTTTGTAGTCAGTTACATGAAATAAAGAGCTGGTGTTTGTATCTTCCCTCCTCTAATATTTGTTTCCCATTCCCTTTGTCTTCAGCCAGTGACTCAGCTGGTCAGGATTCTTGACCTGGCAGGGTGACCCACACCTTCCTTCCTGAGGGATCTGAGCTGTCAGTGGTCACGCCTGTCTGAGGCTGCCATGGTTCTCCTTCACTTCTCGGATTGGGTACGCTCCTCTAGCAGAACCCTTGTGTGCCTGTGTTGCCTGTATACCTTGTGCCCCGGTTATGCCCTCATGAGCCGACAACATTTCAGCTCCCCTTTCTGTCTGTCTAGTGGCATAAAGGGCCTGAGATAGTTACATGGCACTTCAAACTTTCAGCCTGACTCATGTCAGCCTCTCTGTTCCAGTCTTTTCTCGAGCATTAAAGATGCAGTCATGGGGATGAAAAGCAGACTCTTTGCTGAGGTGGTCACTTCCCACTTCCACTCCTTGGTTCCAGGAACCATGTATTCTGGCTAATGCCAAACTGTTGTGCTGGTCAGACTACGTGGTACATCTTGTAGGATTTTACCCCAGTTCCACGTGCTCTCCCACCTTGCAGTTTGAATCATAACTGAATTTTCAGTAGACCTTTCCACCATCGTGTAAGGCCAGCTGCATTTGAGCCCTGCTTGACTGCTTGGTAGGACCACTGACTTTTATGGGCCCACTGCCTTACTTTGCAAAATAAGCTTCTTGGTCAGAAGCACTCAGTGGTGATGGTGGATGAGGATGAGGCCTTCAGAAAGTCCATGGGCAATGTGGCTAGCAGAAACATGGCAGGTGTAGAGGATACATCCACGTCCTGGATAAGGTCCACTGCAGTGAAGATAAGTTATTGCTGCCTCTGGGGTAAAAGAGGTCTAATATAATCCACCCATCACAGCTGGCCCATCTCCCTGTGAAGTGAGTTTGTGGGGCTGCTCAGACTGGGCATTTGGCAGGGCTCAGCCTCGGTGCAGTTAAGTCCATGTTGAGCCCAAGCATAAAGTTCATCCTTCCACCATGGCCACATCGCTCATGAACCCAGTGAGCAGGTACTTCGGCAGCTGGGGAGAGCGGCCGGCCAGCATCCATGGGGCAGGTCGTCTTGTCCAGATTATTATAAGTTCTTAGTGGGGCCTCTCAGAGAACATTCACATCAGATTCAAATATTTTCCCACTCCATACAACTTTTCCACAAATGTCCTTGTCACTGGTCCTTATGAGTTTCTACCAATGTGTAAGTATTCAGATCTCAGTCTCCCTCTCCTTATAGGCCAAAATTCACTACTCAGCGTTCTGCCCACTGAGCAGATTTCCCTGCTCCACCCTCAGTGGGCTGGTATCATTTCATAAGTGGGCAGAGTCATTGGTTAACCAGGCACACCATTGTATCTGCTAGTAAACTGTTTACTCAAGTTGCCAGCATTTCAGGTCATTTATATAAGTCAGAGAAACACACAGATATATCCACCAGTGTTTGTGCTAACTTCTTAGTGCTCAGGGGTCCAGGGTGCAAAAACTTGACTTTTCTTTTGGGTGAACTCTCTCACATGCCCCAGACCCCTGGACGTTCAGAAACCATTTTCACGGGTTTCAGTCTGACACATGCCCGTGTCTATATGGCATCTAGAATATGTGCCACTCTCTGCTCTATGAGCCCTTCCATTATGCGTTCACTGTTGTTGAACTGATATCCTATGAGGCAGTGAGATTCTGATGGTCCTGGTGGGCTCACAGTGTCACTGAACCAGAATGTTAGCAGAGCAGTGAGGCAGGAGTGGAGCTGGGTGGCTGTCCCTACTGTCGGCAGAAACCTGCTTCTGTGCTGTCTGCTCACTGGGATAGGAACACTGCATTTTCCCAGCTCTGTGTCGCTGATGCTAGGTGTGGTAGGGCTCCAATCCCGAAGAATCTCTGCCAAATTAAAGCTCCATTAATCCACTGTCATCCTCCAAGAACTGTCTGTCTTCTACTTGGGCCAAAGTGGTGAATTAAATGAGAAAATTGTATGACAAAATACTCTTGAATATTTCAAGTGTTTGGTGATGCCATGGTCCCTTTGAAATCCTCGGGATCAACATTGCTTTTGGCTTACGGTTTTGGTGGGCATGGGGAACTCCAGAGACTTCCTTCTGGCCTTCTGTTGCAAAACCAGCACGCCCTCCAGGAGCCAGGGCTCTGAGGGTGGGTTCTGTCAGTTGCAGAGCAAGCCTGCCCCAGTCATAGACTCAACAGCTGAGAAGACGACGGCAGATTTTCACAGCCCCGTTGGGCCCCTTGTGAGATGAACTGAAGCCAAGTTTCTGTTTATCCCCCTCTGGTGAGTCACAGTGGTGACCAGAAACCCGAGAACCAGCATTGTCTCAGAGCCTGTGTCCGATCAGCCTCAAGAGTTCTGTGTATTTCCGTCTTCTCATTGTGCAGGTACCTGAGTAAACAGTTGCAGATGCCAAACGGGGAATTTATAGAATGTACTTGCCATCATTTTGAAGAGTCCTTACTTGAGGGCTGCCTGGCTCTCTATTCAAGGAGGACTGACTCAGATCTGGGGCTGGTGAAAAGCTCCTTCAAGGTAGCCCAAGCCAGACCCCTATTCGCCACACCTAAATTTTTTTTTCTCTATTAGACAGGGTATTAGCTTGCTGGGGCTGTCATAACAAAATACCACAGACGGTTAAACAGCAGAATGAATCTGCGCACAGTTCTGGAGGTTGGAAGTTCAAGATCAAGGTGTCAGCAGGGTTGGTTTCTTCTGAAGCCTCTCTCTTTAGCTTGTTGGCGGCCGTCTTCTCCCTGTGTCTTCACATGGTCTTCCCTCTGTACACTGTGTCCTCAACTCCTTCTTTTATAAATCCCACCCCTTATGCAGTCATATTGGCTTAGGGCCCACCCTAATGACCTCATTTTAATTACCTCTTTAAAGAGTCTATATCCAAATATAGTCACATTTTGAGTTCCTGGGGGGTTAGGACTTCAACAGAAAAATTTTGAAGAGACATGATTCAGCCCACAACGTACAGTTTAAGTAGGGTCCACGTATGTTCTCCATCATATCTGGAGTTATGGACATACCAGCTAACCAATAAGCCAAAGATGTCTGTGGATCACACCATGGACAGGGTTCCTACCAAGGTTACCGTTGACTCATGGCCTTCTAGTGGGCCACGTGACTCAACCAGCCATGGACTTTAGTTGACTGCAAATTTCAGGCCAACTAGTCACTGGGTGACCCACTCACTCTTAGGCTTTGGTGGTCTCCAGATGCCATGTCTGTCCTGGTCATTAGTCCTCGCAGCAACTAGCTCTTACTCTCCAAAAGGTGTTCCTCAACCCTCAGGTCCACTCAGAAATGGCCCTGGTAGCAGTGTCCTCCCCGCATTGGGCCCCCCTTGTTCAGAGGGTTCTGGGGAGTGCAGGGTAGTCACTTGGTGCAAACTGACCATCTCACGTGGATCAGCCTGCACACAGCTCCTCTGCTCTCTGGTCGTCCTGTAGCTGGGGATGCCCAGCCGGCGTACAGCTCATGTGCCTTATAGCTGCATTCCAGCAGAGGGACCCCAGTTCTCTGATGATCAGCCTTCATATTGAGCAAGCATGAAAACGATCTTGTGGGAATGGGGAGAGGCAAACATTTTGGTCCCAATTATAGGTACCGGGCAATCTGGCCATTCAGAAAAATGCTGAGCACGCCAACTGCCTAGTACCCAGAAACTCTGGCAGCCCTCCAGCCAGACCTGCGGGAAGCTGAGTTCAGGAGGAGCCCCTCTCCCTGCGAGGAGAGGAGTCATTGATCCCAGATGGCTTTGGCCAGGCAACCCTGGGAGGACTCCTGTGGTCACTTATCAGCTTGGCACTGGAGCCTGACCGACTGACAGGTCCCGGAACATCCTGCTTTCTTGCCTGTGGGCCTTTGCACATGTTGCTTCCTCTCCCTAAAACTCTCTCTTCTCCTTGTACGCTGCTGGGCCAGGCCTGTGCTCCGGTGTCATTTCCCGTAAGGAACCTTATCTGATTCCACACATCTTCTTTCTCAAGGAGCTGCTCTTCCCTTTCGCAGCTGCGAAATGGTAGCACACTCACCGCTCCCTCTTCCCACAGGGCCAGGATCTTGTTGTGGGAAGCACCCAGTGCCGAGCCCGTCACTCGGGAAAAGCACACAAGTTGGAGGAACTAAAGGAATGAGCTACAGTCTTACTCGTCTGTCACATGTTGATTGGCCAAGGCTTTGTTGTTGAGCCCATGGCAACATCTCTTTGCCCCTCCAACAAATGGCAGAGGTGAAAGTGGTCTGAGTTACAAATTACTAAATAGTTGTTCTCGTTTGGTTTTGAGAAAGTCCCAACCACATCCTACCCCAGTGGAAGATGAGCTGCAGAAATTCTGACTCGTCTGCAGATACCTGCCCCCCCAGCCCCGCCCATCCTGGATGGCCTTTAGCCTGACTCCTCCTACTAGTTACCCATCACTGAGCTTCAACCTGCTGGGGCCGCACTGTGCTGGCTCTTCCAAACACTCGCGGTGGATCCTTGTGTGCAGCCCTTTCTAGCCAGCATCCTCAACCCTGGTTCTGAGGTTGAGAACCAGACTCAGAGTGCAGGGAACGTGCCTGAGGTCCCATAACTAGGAAGTGTCAGAGGCACCGTGAAAACACGGCTGTCGGATGCCTGGCTTGTCTTCACTGCTTCGGTATCCCCATTAAGGAGATTGCGTGTGTGTTTTCTCTTTTAATGACATGTTCCTCTAGTCAAAAAAAAACAAAGCTGTCTTTAACCATGTGGGAACCAGGAGTAGCATTCTGCTTTAGCTCCTGTGTGGGTATCTTTGATTTAGATTTTGTACCCTCTCCCCTCTGATCACAAGATGGACAAGGAGAAATAGACTCCAAGACAGAGCTCGTCTTCCAGCTCCAGGCACTTGCCTCAGTGCTGTCTACTGTCTGAATAACTCAGTACGTTGCCTATGTATTAAGGCTCTGCTGCATTTTTGTGTTTGTAAAGCTATAATTTTTTTTTTTTACTGCCTATTATTCCATCCTTTGTAATCTTTTTCTTTCAGTTAACATCTAAGAAACCCAGTTCTTTGGAAAATGCCATAAAATAAATTAAATTTTCCTGGGTACTGTGGTTTCTGTCTGCCCTGGCTTTCTTCTTGGCTTCTCTTCTAAGCTAAACGCTCCTCTGAAAGCTGAGCCGAAACCTCCAGCCAAAGCGTGTAGCTGGTCGCTGGCTCCTTTGTGGCATCCAAGGTATCTTCTGCGAATGTTCAGGGCCAGGTTACCAGGCGTTCACCCTCCTTCCTCGACACCCACGCAGCCTTCCACGGCGGGGCACGTTACCACCATGTTAGGAAATCAGTGGGTGTTCACACAACAAGGGAGCAAAAGAAAAAGGGAAGAGTTGCCAACACAAGCAAGTTCTTCCTATTCTTCCCCCGTCTGAGCCGCGGTCCCCTCCTTCCCCAACGCCCGATGCGCGGTACCTGCCAAAGAAAGCTTTCTCTCTGTGCTCCAGACACAGGCCTGATTGTGAGCCCTTCTCCCCGGGGGTCCCCAGGAGCACACATTTGTATATGCGCTGTTTGTTTGGGTTTGTATTTATTTTCCCAGCCCGTTGAAAACAGGGCCTTTTCCTATTTCAAATAAATTTTGGACATGAAACCCTTCTCCCTTTGAGCCCAGCCCTTCCTCCATAGAAACCATCAGGGGGTTTCAGTGAGGACAGTGAAAACTTGCTTGGAAACAGATCCTTGCACAGTAACATCTCCATCCTTTTCTTCCACGTGAAGGGCAGTGACAATTACCATCCCTCCAACAACTGTTAGTCCTGATAAAACACAGGCCCTGGAGCAAGAGAACCAGCTCCACAGCCCCTTGGGATGGGCGTCAGCTATTTGCAGGCATGTCGGCGTTTGCTCCTGCCCGTGCCAGCCATGGGGACCAAGCTGGGTGCACTTGCAGACACTGCCAAGGAGGGACTTCTCTGGATGAAAGAGGAGGACCTGGGCACTCGTGTGGTTCTAAAACAGTAAAACAGCACATGTTTTCAGTGATCTGCCATTCTGGTAAATATTCTTAATATTTAGACTTTTTTTTTCCCTACCCACACCCCTTTACAAATAGAAATGGATTTCCCTCGATCTGTCCTCGGGCACAGTGGAAACATGTGTTTTCTTTTTACACATGTGTTTAAATAGCTCTGGTTATTACTTACATTTCTTCCCATAATGTCCCCCATCAAAACATTTTCTCGGCTTTCATCCACACATGAGAAGCTTAAAAGGACAATAATGGAAGCGAGCGCCCACAGGCCCTCTGGTGAACGTGCCATGATTTCAGCAGAGACGATTTTTCCAGGAATGGGCAATTTGTAAAGCTATAAGTTTTATACTTATTACCAGAAGTGTGCTAAAGCATCAGTGACAACACAAGATGCCTTGCGTCCTCAAAAACTGGGGAGACTTGGCTAACTGCTGAAGAAAAACAAAATCTCTAAACTTTTAAGTGTCACGTTTCCACTTTTTACAGTCACCTGTGATGGACGTTGCCACAGTTGCAATGACTGATCTTTTGTTTTTTAATTTTATAAGAAATTAAAAACCTCAAACATACAAAGCTTTGGAAAAAGTTAGGGTCCTTTTCATCACACCAAGAGGTTCTCAAACTTCAATTCAAACCACCTAGAAGACCTTTTCGATGTTAGTGTAAACCTTATTAGATTGACCCTACTGGTCGCTGGGTGAGTAAACTGCTTCCCGTCCCACCCTGCCCGTCCCCCGAACACCCCTACCCGCCTGGAAGAAAGACAGTGATTTTTCGCCCTTAAAGTCTATGTTGCCATTGCCGAGGTGCAAAGTACAACGCCAGTTCTGTCAGGGCTTTTTATTGGTGATGCAACTCCATTTTTCCTTTTGAGTCCACTTGGGCTGGTTCACATTTACGTGCAGATTTTCTGCTCCCAAATTTCTGCATATTCGGGAACTGGGGAGTTCAAAACAACGTTACCGAATTCCCTGGGACTCTTGGGTTCTAGAAAGATCTTTGTCATTAAATGGTGGTCCCTGCCCATTTACCAGCTCCATGAAGACTGACCCTTTATTACTGGATATTCCAAAGACAATTCCCGCTTGGCTGTCAGATCTAGTGTCCTGGCATTCCTGCCCTGCTCAGAGAGTGAGGAGAAAGTAATGGGTGAGAAAGTCACCTGCCTTCAAGAGGATAATAGAAACCATTTGATTAGTGATCTGTTTGTCCTGTCACAATATTTCTAATAGTGACAGCTGGCTGGGGGGCCTATAGCTCTCCCCAGTTCACCCAGTGAAAATTGTGGTTTATCCCAGCATGATGGCAGTGTGCTCCTTGGGACACCAACCTTACAGTGTTAAAATGGTTTAGCTGCCACGTAATGTGTGTGTGTGTGTGTTGTGTGTGTGTTGTGTGTGTGTGTGTGTATGTGTGTTGGAGTGAGGGGTGGGGGCACCAGGAGATGGTGAGACCCTCTACAAGGCTGTACTTTGGCAAATCCCAAAGTCTTAAAGAGTGGCACCCTCTTCTGTGTTTGACAGATTAACTAATGAGGAAAGCTCTCCTACCCGACCTCCCCCACTACCCAGAAAGCCATGGCCGTTTCTCACAGGAGTTGCATATAATTTTTTAACGTGTGGGATGACATGGTATAGTGGAAACTATTTACCTTGGCACGTACTGGACGTGTCTTGGGAGTTTTATGTCCATTATACTGTAGCAATAGCCTTCCTGTGTCTGGGAAGTGCTTATGGCATTCACCAGCGTGTCTGTTCCCTTTAAATTCTTTTCCTTTGGCCAGGCCCTCTGATCGCAATGCCAAGATTTTAAAATTTGTGTAATTGAGTGTCACATCACTAATATTAATAGCCATTGGGAAGCTCAAGAGAGAAAATAGATAGTAGTTATCTGACTGATTGAGCATCTGTAAGAATTCTTTGATTTTGAAGGGTATGGAGGACGAGTGAAGAGGCTCTGTCTAGTGTAGGGTAACATGCTGTGGTCTGATGCTTTGGGACTGAGTGTTACTAATTAAATATCTTGGGAATTTGGGGGACAGTAACCCAAGTGATGATTAAAACCTGGAGCGCTTTGATTTTCAAATTCCCTCGCATGACACCCTTCTATGTAGAATAAAAGTGGAGAATCTAAAATTATGGATTTTGTAGTTACTGTGAAGCTTACCACTGCAGCTGTTTACAACAAAAATAATTTTATATTCACTGTAATAACTTCTATAAACAGGGCAGAGACGACCTGCCCCCCTTGGGACAGGATTCATTGACATTGTCTCCAAATGAATCCACCGCAGGTTTCTGAGCAAGGTGGGCATTTGTGATGCATTCGCAGCCCCGGGCTGTTCCCAGGAGTTGCGTCGAGGCGTATTTAATACCTGCTTAGCTACACTTAATTGTGCAGCTTGTTTATATTTGTTATTACTTAGAGCCTAAACTCCAGTCAGCTTCAGATGTATCTCAACTATTTGATCGTGAACTATTTAGCTAATAGGAAACTTGGCTTAACCTATTATGTGGAATGTCTTGAGGAAATTACCCAAGTCTGCATTAAGCAAAACCAAAACTAGCTCCACACAATCTCCAACATGAAAGAATGAATACCTATAAAAGATGTCTTTTTTACCTTTGAGGCCGAGATCAAATCGGCCTTCCAGGGTCCTAGATTGGTGTATGTGTGCACACAAATGCGTACTGTGTTTCTGTTTGTCTTGAGTGAATAGTAAAGATTATGTCTATATCCATAACTATAAGCTGCTGTTAAAGAAAATAAAAAAGTTACAAGGCCTGAAAGGAGACACCAAAAATATGATTTCCTTACAAATATTTGCAGGAATTTTACTTAATTGCAACCAGAAGTCTGACCTGGAAGTGTAGTGTTTTGACCTCTCAGCTATCTGGTTTCCTATTTGCAGCGTCCTGCTCTCCCCCAGCTGTGAGAAAATCTATTTTACACGGGTTTAACCCTGTATATTCTTAGAAACACTGAAGTAGGAATTATTCCCTTGGGGGAAAAGAAATTCTCATTATTTACAAGAACGACTTGTACAGGTTTCTCTTAAATAGAAAGCATTTTTGAAACAGTTAGCAAATCTTTCTTTGTAAGATATGGTTGAAAATAAAACAGCTTCTGGATTTCCTTTCAAGGTAAGGTGAACTTATGGAAGACTATAAGATTGTTGCATTATGTAAGTTTATCCTTATTTTAGCAAAATACTGTTTAATAACAAAAGTGTATACTTTATAGATATTCCTCTTGTGAGGAGGCCTTTTTCTTACTTCTTTTTTTTTTTTTACTTTTTCCATTTCTAGCTTATTAAATCTTTTCTTTCTAGACTTTTAGAAAAGTAAAAATTAGTCTAAATAGACTTTGAGGACCTGTAGTAGTATATGGCTTTCTAATGAGCCAAGAGACACCAATGACATTTAAATAGGATAACTGTAGGACTAGGAGGCCTATGTTTGAAAAACTATAGCTAAACAACAAGTTTCTACTGTATAGCAGTATATTCAATATCTTGTAGTAACCTACATGAGAAAGAATATGAAATATATATACACATGTATGTGGATGACTGAAACATTTTGCTTTACACCAGAAATTGATGCAACGTTGCAAACTGACTATATGTCAATAAAAAATAAATTAAAAAAGAAAAACTATCTCATCAATGCATTGGCTGAATCCAGTGAGATGATGAGGAATAGCATTCCTTGGAGCCTTTTAGAGTTTGCCAGCATTTCAGCCGATCATTTTTCCCACTTTAAAAGTCTCAGGCATTTTCTGCCAGAGGAGAGCATCCTTTCTCCCTGTTTGTTTTAGAGATTCAAGAACGAGGAACATTGACAGTTCCCATCCATGTCGCCAAAGAACATTTCATCTTATTTTCACTTTTCTTTTTCCTTCAGATAATAGCTTTCTTGAGATGTAATTCGTAAACCATATGATCCACTCATTTAACATACACAATTCAGTGGGTTTTATATATTCACAAAGCTGTGCAGGCATCGGCAGAATCAATTTTAGAACGTCTTCATCACTCTGTAAAGAAACCACGTACCCATTTTCCCCCAACAGCTTTCCCACCCCCGGCCCTAGACAACCACCAGTTTGTGTTGTTCCTGTCAATCTGCCTGTTGTAGACGTTTCATATAAGCTGAATCATACACTATGATTGTTCTGGTTTTTTTTGTAGCTGGCTTTTTGATTTTAACATAATGTTTTTAAAGTTCGTCCATCTTGTACTTCATTTCTTTTTATTGTGAAATAATATTCTGTTTTACGGATATATCACATCTTGTTTATCTGTTTATCAGTTGATGAACATTTGAGTTGTTTCCTCTACTTGGCTGTTATGAATAATGCTGCTGTGAACATTTGTATCAGTTTTTGAACGGATATTTATTTTAATTTCTTTTAAGTATATACCTAAGAATGGTGTTTCTGGGTACTTTTATACCTCTGTGTTTAGCATATTAAGGAGTTTCTAGCTTGTTTTCCAAAGTGGCTGCACCGGTTTATATTTCCGTCAGAAGTGAGTGAGGGCTCCATCTTCTTCACATCTTGGCAACACTTGAGATTACCTGGCATTTCAATTATGGCGATTCTACTGGGTGTCTCCCTGTGGTTTTGACTTCCACTTCCCTGATAGCTAATGATATTTTCCATCTATTCAGATATTTCTTGGTCACTTGTGTATCTTCTTTGGAGCAGTGTCTATTCAAATCCTAAAAAATCTGTTTCTTAATTGAGTTGCCTTTTTATTAGTGAGTTGTAGGAGTTAATTACATATTTTCAAATCCAGTCCCCTCTCAGCTATTTAATTTACAAAATTTTTCTCCTGAGAGTTGCCTTTTCACTTTCTTGGTGGTATCTTTTGAAACACTAAAGTTTTTAATTTTGATGCCCAATTTATCTAGTTTTTTATTTTTTTCTTTTCGTTGCTTGTGCTTTTGGTGTCGTAGCTAAGAAACGATTACATAATCGAAGTCCACGAAGATTTACAAGTGTCTCTGTATTTTTCTAAGACTTTCATAGTTTAAGCCTTTCATTTAGGTTCTTGATCCATTTTGAATTAATTTTGTGTATGAGGTGAGACGGGGGTCCGGCTTCATTCTTGTACATGTGGATGTCCAGTTGTCCCAGTACCACTTGTTGGAAAAACTATCCTTTCCCCATTTACTTATCTTGGAAGCCTTGTTGAAATCAGTTGACACTGTGAGGGTGTATTTCTGGACTCTCAGTTCTGTTTTTAGTTGTCTGTCCTTATGTCAGTATCATTCTCTCTTAATTACTGTAGCTTGGTAGTCAATTTTAAATCATCCTCCCATTCTTATTTTCTTGTCTTCCTGGCAGGTTTAAAGCCGTCATTTACTAGTCAGGATCAGGAGTCTGTTTTTAACCTAGTCAGTATAAACATTACTTCAAATTGTTATAAACACCTGATTTTTAATGAAGTAATTAAATACTATTGATTCTACCAAAGAGCTTCTAGGATTTTAGATTAAACTCTTTCACAAATGTATCAGATCTTAATTATTCCATTTTAACCAAATCAATGAAGAGAAAAATGATTCTTGGTAGAATCAAGGTCTTCATATTAATAGAAAAGCCTCAGTGAGTGATCAGTATTTGTGAGGCATGACTGGGGACCCTCCTGGCTCTCAGTCACTCTCATTAAAACCCTTTACTTCAGGGTGTAAAGTTGACTGTGGGTTAAAGTCCTACCTCTTCTGCTTCTCCCTCCAGCCCCACCCCTCTGCTCTCCCTTTCCTTCTATGCATCCTGAACGCTAAGCCTCAGTCTACCCTACCAGGGTCCCGGGAGCCAATGGGAGTGGCCCGTGGTTTTACTCAGACATGTCCCTGGTGCCCGCCCATCCTCAGTCCTCCTGGCAGAATCCTCCTGATGCTTCCAGACCCTGCTTGGATGTCTCCCTTCGTTGGGGACCTCCCTCCTCCCAATTCAGTTTGTTTCTCTCCCTTGTTTAACTAGACATACCCTTTCTCGGCATCTGCAGTTCCCGAGGCACATCTTTATTGTAGCACTTACGTTGTCCTTTAACTCTGCTGTCTCTTCCTCTGACCTCAGTGAGTCCCTCGGGACCAGTGCAGTTTTGCTGCACGTGCAGGGCTTCGCCAAGTGCTTGAGTGTCACAGGTGTGCAGGGAACATGTGTTGGTGACTCTGGTCTGAGTATGACTATTAGCAGAATACCCAGCTTTTGACAGAGTTAAAAAAAAAATACATATTTCCTGTTCACATGGGTCCCTATAACTCCTCTCCTGAGATCATCTTCAGGGTCAGAAAGAGTAAGGTCTGTCCTTTGTAGAATGCCTCACTTCCCTGGGGATATTCCAGTTTGCTGCCAGCCTGCCCCCTCCGTGACAGCTCATCGTCAGTGTGATGCCTGACATGCCATTCCCAGAGAAAGGTGTGCAGCCCACACTTGCTCAGCAACGTGGTCCTACTTCCATTTCTAAGAAATCTTTTATTTTTCCTGAGCTCAGCAAAGTTATAGGTTTTTTTTTTTGGTTTTGGTGGTGGTGGTGTTGTTTTAGAGAAGTTGTGTTTTGAGAAGAGGGCTGAGAAAAAACTGACCCTTGCTCTGATGGGAAGGGTTTTTAGGATGGACACCAGCAGAGTGGAAGGCATGGGTCCAGGTGGACAGGGAAGAGCAGGCTTTTGGAGTAGAAGCTGGAGACCCCGGGGCCAGACTGGGGGCGAGGGTGATGACAGGGGTGGAGGACAACCCTGAGGAGGGACTGAGCTTCTTGTAGAATCTCGGTGCCAGGAGAGCTGATGGGAGACATGCGCCACTGAGAAAAGACGAAGACAGACATGGTCAACAGGGAGAGGCACAAGCCTGGGTGGGGATGTGGGAGGGATGGGGCAGGGCTCCAGGTGGGAGGAAGTTTGCTTGGGAGCACGTTGCACCTGCTCCGGGACCCCACTGGAACCACCCAAAGTACTGCAAGAGTGTCTAGTATTCTCAAACTCCAAGTGGAAAGGCCGCGTGTAACTAAAGGAATAGAGCAAGTTGCTAGGAAAAGCATAGAGAACTGTGACTGGAAACAGCTCAGCTTCAGTCAGGTGACCGAGAGCTGAGTCTTACCTTGAACAGGTGCATGTGGAAGGTGGTGACAGAAACAACAGGGAGGAGGAGTGGTTCTGTGAGACACACGTCCCGGAAGCTGGGAAGCTTGGGATAATGAAATAGGGGGTGATGGGAGGCTTTGGTGGAGCCTTGGGGGCTGGTGAATTCTCAGCTTTCAACAAAGGAAAATTAGACAAGTCAAGCGAGAGTGGGGTTTTCATGGAATGATGGAGCAGTGTCTACTCCCAGGGCTGGGTGGGCACTGGGATGCAGGCAGGTCCAGCTTTAGTCCTCGCCTGGGTACCTCTGACCTTCTCCGTCGGCCCTTAGGGTGTCTGCCCATTGGGTTCTACTCTTGCCCTTGCCATTCTGGTATTTCCTTGGTATTCCCATTTCTTTTGAGTTCATTTGTGTATTTAAACAGGGTTTTTTCTTTTTCCCAGATTCTATGTTCTTAGTGGGAAAGTCTCCTTATCTCAGTCTGCCAGATTCCTCAGATTCAGTTATTAGAGAGGGGCCCTTTTTACTGCAAGGCTGTATTTTTTACTCCATACTTAACAGACTGGTAATGTGACTCGAGTCTGTGAGATGTGTGTGTCTGTACCTATACCTATAATCAGTTATGTTTTCAACTTGGCCTGCTTGTGTTTAAAGAATCTCCAGGTGAAGTTACTTGTACGTACAGTAGTGTGTTTATTGAGGCTTAAGGAAGACAAGAGTTTTACAATCACCTGTTGAACCATTTTTATTTTGGTTGCCTTTTAGTTACTATCTGCTTAGAAAAGATGATTCTAAAGATTATGTCTAAGTTCCACAACATGGTAAAGAATAATTTTGCATTCCTTATAAAATGTCTTTCCAAAGTTAGCAAATTACCTAGAATAGCAAACAGCTTAATCCAGATTTATGTTCTGTGACTTTGGAAGAAGGATGATATTAACACAAATGTTTAAAAGAAAAAAAATACATCCTTTTTAAAGGCTCTTGAATATTTTCATCAAATGATGGTGTTTCTTTTTAAAAATTAAGCCTTCTTTGAAAGAATCTTCACTTTCATTTTGTAACTTATTAGAAATTCCAAATACATAGAACAATAGAATCGTACAAAAAACACCCACTTATCCAGCACCAAGTGTCACATTTTTAACATATGGCCACTGTTACTTCATTAAACCCCCACTGCTTCTTCCTGCCCTTCCCCAATTATTTTAAAGTCAATGCTGGACATTATATTATTTTACACACAAATGATTCAATATATACAGCTCTAAAAGATAAAGTTTTTTTTTTCTAATGATTAAAATGCCATTAAAAGAAAAGAAATTATTGGTGTCATCAGATATATAGTCTGCCTTCAGATTTCTCTGAATATCTCTTCAATCCTTTTATAGTTAGGTTGTTCAAATCTGGGTCAAAACAAGGTTGGTCTATATATGCATTGCATTTGGTTGATTCTCTTTACCTTAGATAAATATCTCTTTGAACCGATGGGAACACCCTTCCCAGTTTTTTTTTTTCTTTTTTGCTGTTTACTTATTGAAGAAACTGGGTCAAGTGTCCTCTGGAATTCCCCACATTTGGGGTTTGGCTGGCTGCATCTCCATGGCAGTGGTAACATGTTCTTCCAGCCCTGTATTTCCTGTCAACTGGTAGTTAGATCCATGGGCTTGATGAGGTCAGGTCCCTGTTGTCGCTGTTTCTTGTGCAAGAATGAGTCGTAGTGGATGGAGTGTATCTCCCACCACATCTCACTGGGCAGCATGTGATGTCTGGTGGTGTCTCTCTTAATTTCATGTTAACAACATGTGTTGGATGAAAATGGAGTTTCTGCTCTATGATCTTTTCATTAATCGGTATTTTAGATTGGTTCATTTGATATTTATATCATCAGTAAATATTGTGGAAGCAAAACAAAATTTAGAAGATCACTTTACATAGTCTTCTAAACTTTGCCTGTAGCATCCATAGTTAGTTCCTTTTTTAATCTGAGCCTGTATGAAATCTGATTTATCATCTTAAGATCACAAGTCATTGCAAAGCCCTCACTTTATTTTTCACACGTCAAAATGACGTACATTTTATGTGAACTCTAAGGACTTGTGGAAGATAAAAAATGAAAAGCATGTGGTGATTTTTTTTTCCCTCTGAAAAGGTTGATCAGCAGGCAGTTTAAAAAAAAAAGAGAGAGAGAGAGAGGGAGAAAAGAAAACAAAGAAGGCATGAGAACTGCTCTTTGAAATCCTCCAGAGGTGCGAGAATAATTGAGCTAATATGCATTGGCTTCTCATAAATTGCCTTGGTAGTTTGGGCCTTGAGTGCCTTAGAAATTTGCTTACTCCCCATGCAAATCCTTCACTGTTGCTATAGGATTCTTGTTAAAAGGAACTAGGGTAATTTCTCTCTTACACTCACAGAACTTGCATTTTGTTTCCATCTTCCAAGAACTCTGAAGTACTGCCATTACTCTAGTAAGACTCTTGCTCCTAATTTCATTATAACATACCAGTAAATCAACAAAATAAGATTTAGAGCAGTGAGTTCCAGACCTGAACTGTGCATCAGAATCGCCCAGAGCTTTCTAAAAAGAATACGATTCTCTGGCACCCACCCCAGATCTACATCAGATTCTCAGATGTGGGGGAAACAGGAACCTATGCATTTGTAAAAGACCCTAGCACTGGAGACTCAGAATCCCCTGATTTAGATGTGGGCATTGGACTCATGATGGGGAGTTGGAAAGACTCTAGACCAGTATATGGTTACTTGAACTTCATTGTGGTGTCTTTGATAACTGGAAAAGACTGTAGGGGAATATTTGGTGTTTTCCTCCATAACTTAAGTGAATGCATCAAAAATGGGGGAAAGACCTAATATCTTGTGAAATGGGATACAAATCCCAAATGATTGTGACAGTCCTGAGAGGAATGTTTGTTACAGACAAGTGCTAACTAGCAGATACAGAACAAAAAACAAATTAACACAGAGGAGAAAGCAGTGATTGCACGTCATCAAGGACAGAGGCACAATAGGGCACCCAGCAGGAAGCTGTGAGGCCACGCCCATGCCCGTGGAGACTGGGAAACAGGAGTGTGGCAGAGGGGAAACAGGAATGCGGCAGAAGAGAAACAGGAGTGCGGCAGAGGAGAAACACACACGGAGGTCGTCCTCTACTTGGGTAGTTTCCCCTGAAGCGCCCGTGCTGTCTTCTGCTCATTTTCTGCTCCTTGTCTTTGCTGAGTTCCTCAAACAGATACTGTCTTTTTGTGCCCTCCTCACCCTCATTCGTTCTTCTGCCATGAAGCCACCTCTGAAGTGCTGTCAGGTATCTCTTCATTGTCAACTTCTAGTGGTTTGTCCTGTTCCTGCCTTTACTAATGCTCTCGGGCATATGATCTGGAAACTCTCTTTTCCCTTGACTTCCAAGACTTCACCTTCTTGGTTATCACTCCTCCCATCTGACCACTCCTCCTGGGCTACTCTTTCTCTGCTAACCCAGTGTTGCTTCTGCCCGAGTCCTCTTCATTTGTCCCTCAACATGCTCCACGTGGCCCTTTTTGCCCTTTGGCCAGAGTTGCCTCAGCATATATCTCCAGTTTTCATTTCTTCTCTGAACTCCATACCTTATTTCCATTTGCTTCCTAGACAGCTTCTTCCAGATATCTCATAGGTCCTTCTGTCAAAGCTTGGCTCATTATCTTACCAGTTCTCCTCACCCTCCCTGTTCCCCAGCAAGCCTCCACTCACCTAATCAACAAAGCTGGAAGCACCATCATTGGAGTTCACCCTCTCTGCACGTGTCTTTGGTTGACCACCAAACCTGTCTCTGCTTCTGTCTCTGAAGTGTCCCTTTAATGTGACCCTTTCTCATTAATTCCATGGTGACCAATGTTCCTCACCTTCTCCCACCTGGCTTGCAGTAGCTTCTACCCATTTCAGCCACTCTGTGCCCTGCATTATGGAAATGCAGGCCTATGCATTAAATATTCTGATTTTTCAAGCAAAGCTGGAAGTCCACATTTTCATGTAAATCTTTCCCAGTCTTTAAAATGTTGGTAACTAATTTAAAAAATTTATTACCTCATGTGCACCTCTGTAGGCCACTTGTTTGTGAGTTTTGATTTAAACATAAGATGAAAATACTGTAAGAAAATGATAATGTTAAGTGATGTTTTTTCTTTTCACCTGAGGAAAGGCTTTATATCAGAATGTCAAAACAAAACATGTATTTGACCAAGTAAAAGTGGGAAAAACTTTGACAAAGCCAAAAAAATACTGTAAACAAAATTAAAATACAAATGATAATGTGGGAAGAAAACATTTTCAGATAAACAGTTAATGTATTTATTATAAAATCATGCTTACAAATCAAGGGAAAAAAACAAACTAAAAAAAGCTACACACCCTAATAGAAATGGACAAAGGATATGTAGAAATACCATGAATCGTAGACATCTGAAATAAAGTTTGCCCTTACAATCAAAGACATAGAAATAAAAAAGCAATGAGCAATAACTTGTTAACCTGTTAGGTAGGCAAAGACCTATATTGCCCAATGTTGGTACAAATATGGGGAAATGGACATGATGTTATACTGTTGGTGGGAATGTGAATTAGGATTTTTTTTTTTTTCTGGAATGGAATGTGGCAATATATCAGAGTTTCAGCAGGATCCTGGCAAATAAGGAAAAGAGAAAAACATATCATAAGAAAAATCAAACTTCCAGGAGAACAGTGTAAAAGGCACTGGAGGCAGGAATTAAAGTGAAACAGACTGACAACTCTCCAAAATCAGTGGAGTATATATTCTCTGGTTTAGGAAATCCCACCAGATCCCAGCAGGATAAATTTTTCCAAAGATCGTGAATACATTGTAGTAAATTCCAAACCACCAAACACTTAAATGAGATCTTAAAAGCCGCCAGAAGGAAAAGACGTGTCATCTTTAAAAAGCCAATCAATTCACAGCAAAAATCAAATCGAATCCTGAAATGCTTTTTTCAAAGTTCTGAAACAAAAATCATTTTTGACCTAGAATTCTATATTCTGTGAAATTGTTTTTCAAGACTGAAGGTGAAATAGAGGCATTTGAAGCATAGAGACAACTGAAAAAGCTTGCAACTCACAAAACGTCACCAAAGCACTTCCAGAGGATGTTCTTTGGGGACCAAGGCGTGATCCCAGGAAAGAGTCCCCAGAGACAGGCGGATGTGAACAAAGGAAATGATAATCATGTGGGTGCAGATAAGCAACAGAAGGGAATGATTTGTAGGATTTAGAAAAGTCAAGACAAAACTAAATCCTAGAAAGCATTGGCAGGTATGTAGTGGAAGAGGGGCGTATGCGATTAAAGCGTTCTTTGGTCTTGACTTTTTTGGAGGGGGGTAAAAAGGTAGAAAAACTTTAAACTTACTAGGTTAAATATTCATTTTAAAAATTGTAGTGTGAGCACTGCAAGAATAGAAAAAGATGATACAGACTTCAGATTAGAAGAAGGAAAGTAGAAAGAAGAGTGGAAAAAAAATCAGCCCAAAGATGGCAATAAAAGAGCTTTAGAAAGGAAACATAGAAAAAGTGAAACAAATAACAAAATAAATGATAAATATTAATCCATATTTATTGATAATCATGTTCAAATATTTTTAAGACTAGATTGTTAAAGATGTTATTCATGTGCTATTTACAAGAGATATTCCTAAAACATAAGACTTGAGTAAAGTCAAAAGTGAAAGGAAGGGAAGGGGTATGTCAGACAAATCCCACTGAAAAATGCTGGAGCTGATACACTGGTATCAGATCAAAAACCTTTAAGGCAGAGAGCATTTCTTAGAGAAGATGACTGACTATTGAGAAATGGTTCAACTCATTGAATATATAAAAATTTTAAACCTATATGTATGCAATACAGTTCCTAAAAATATCATGCAAAATGAACATAACTGAAAAGAAATTGATAAATCCACCATCATAAAGGGAGAGCTTAACCCACCATTCTCATTAATTAATTGACTGAAAGGATAAAAAACTAAAAGATATAGAAGATTTGACCACAACAAATGACAAGCTTGAACCAATGGACATTTGAACACTGAACTCAATAACGAGAGGATGTCTATATTTATCAAACATGCAAAGAACATTTATGAAACTGGATCATTATGAATATTTATTCATAAATTGAATATGATCATATCATAAATGAATGCTAATTAAAAGACTACATTCCAGAAGTTGTAGGGCATACCTACATAGAGCAATTTGCAGCTTATATTAGAAAAGAAGAAAGGATGAAAATGAATGTGTTAAGCATTTAGCTAAAAAGTTAGATAAAGAACAAATTAATAAACTTGAGGAAAATAGAGAAGAGAAATAAAAGGATATAAATAAATTATGCAGAAAATGTATAGTTGAAAGGATTTTTTAAATAGCTCAGATTAAGATTTTTGAAATAAATTTTCGAGAATAAAAGTGGTTATAATCAAGGGGGGAAATGAAGTATTAGAAATTGAAATACTAGTAATGAAAAAGAGTGATTAAATTTCAGTGGAAATTAAAAGACTAATAAAAGTCTATTAAGAACAACTTTAGGCTAATAAATTTGAAAACTTAGGTGAAAAAAAAAATATAAACTGCAAAGTTGAGTTAAGAATAAATAGGAAACCTGAATAGACCCTATTAAAGAATTTGGACCACTGCTTCAGAAAGTACCAGGTCCAGATATTTTACCAGGTGAATTCCTTCAAAATTTAAGAAATAGATAATTCCAGTTTTAAAGAATTGAATGAGTATTAACATTTTCAACTCATTTTATGAGTTATTATAACTTGACACTAAAACCAGATAAGGACAATAAAAGAGAGGAAAATTACAAATCAGTCTCACTCAAACATAAAAGCAGAAATCCTAAACTAAATGTTAGCAAACCAAATTTGGCAATGTAGAAAAAGAATCATGACATCACACAAAGTTGATGAAAGCCTATAATGGGAAAGAGTATAGAAAGGAATATATATGTGTGTGTGTGTGTGTGTGTGTAT
Organism: Camelus dromedarius; assembly: GCF_036321535.1. NCBI lineage: Eukaryota > Metazoa > Chordata > Mammalia > Artiodactyla > Camelidae > Camelus > Camelus dromedarius. Next base: position 29,523,077 of record NC_087453.1, read on the forward strand.
ACACATATATAACTGAGTCACTGTGCTGTACACTAGAAATTAATACAACATTGTAAACCAAGAAAGCCTATTAGTAGTATTTACAACATTAATATGTTAAAGGAGAGCAATGCATATGACAGATTTCACTAGATGCAGAAAAAGCAGCCATCATTCATGATACAAATTCTTAGAAAAATTAGAATTGTGTCTACAAAAAACCTACAGTAAATATTGTTCTCAGTGGCGAAACATGAAAACTGTTTCTTTTATAATTGAGAGTAGCACAAAAATGTTTTTACAATATTCAACACTTACCGGAGGTTCCAGCCCAAACAATAAGATAAGGAAAATAATATAGATGAGATATTGGAAATAAGGAAGAAAAGGGGGTAAATGTATATGTAGAAAGTCTAAAGAAAATACGGAGACTAATTATTGGAATTGATAAGAGGGTTTAACAGGGTTTTCAGCTGCAGATCAACATACAGAAGTCAAGTACAATAGCAGACAGTTGGAAAGTGTAATCTTAAGGAGCTTACATGTACAATCACAACAATAAAAAAAACAGAAGGTACCTCGTAATAGACTTAATAAACTATGCAAGAAGTTTACATAGAAAATTTTTAAATTTCATTGTAAGAGATTTTAATAGTTCTTAAAATAATTGGGAAATTTACCCTGTTAAATGCATAGAAAGTCTCATTATCATAAGGATGTTTTCTCCAACTTGATCTATATATTCAAGGCCTTTCTAATCGAACTCCCAACAGGGTTTTTTCATGCAGCTTGACAAGCTAATACTAAAAGCTCTATGACAGCATGAAAGGCCAAGAATAATTCCAGGTAATCCTGATGAAGACTAGAAACAGTGTTGGAGATCAGGAGAGGAACCTGTACTGCTGGATATTAAGATTTATTATAAATAAAGCTCAGGTAATTAACACAATGTGCATTGGCTGATGAGTCAATGGAATAAAATAACCCAGAAAGACAGGCCTATATGTGACAAAGCTGGCTTTGCGAACCAGTGGGGATCTTCTATTGAATATTCAATTGGTTATTTATTGAGGAAAGAATAAAAGTGGATTTCTAATGGATACCGTACATGAAGCCAATGTACATAACACTGAAGTTTTTTTTTAATCAGATTATAAAGCAGCATTTATAATATGCCTCCATTTTTGTAAAAAGAGAGAAGAATGTGTGATTGTATGTCTTGAGAAAAGATCTGGAGGATATCAAAGTCAAGGTGACAAAGTGACTCTCCCTGGGTGGCTGGATTGTTGATGATTTCACCTTCTCTTTATACCTCCTTTTTGTTTTTGTTTAGTTTTGTGTTTTCTTCAATACATTAAGTATACATTACTTATAATTAGAAAATTTTTCATTTTGAGTTTTTTCCCCTTTTTACTGGTTTAGTCTTCTTTTTGTTTATTTTTAGAATTCTTTTTGGCAACTTCCAAACTACCTCCTCCCCTCACACACAAAAATAACATCTTCATTGAGATTTTGATTGGAATTGTCTGGTGCACAGTAGGCACTCAGTACATGTTTGTTTAATAAATAAATATGGGGCAGTTTGAATCTTTATTCTGGTGAGCCCATCCAGTCAAGCCCATGGTATGTTTGCAAATCTTTTCAAGCCTTTTTTTAAAAGACTGTAAGCTTTGTGATTTTTTTTTTAAATACAGATCTCACACATTAATGTTTTCTAAAATAGTATACGATTAATGTTTTCTAAAATAGTATGATCTTTCCATTTTCCCCCATGTTGAGTCAGACTCTTACTGTGTATCTTTAACGTCAGGACTTAAAAGTATCAGAAAGATGATTTAAATGTAGATAAACATGTCCTGTGTGGTGAGGTTAAAGAAGGGCCTGGGTTTATTTTGCTTAGAAGAAATGACTGCATTGAAACGGAATACCTATATCTCCAGGCTCTTGGTAGTGGCCCAGCCACCTTTCCTTCAGCTTTGCTGAAGACAGGACACAAGAAAATGAACTTCAACTAAAGTGTTAGTAATCCCGATTGCAGATTGCAAATTGACAGCGCAAAGCTGAAACGGCCCTCAGAAACATTTTCTTTGGACTACACAGTATATTTTAATTTTTTTTCCTTTTTTTTAAAATTTTTTGTTTGTTGAAGTATAGTTGGCTTACAATGTTGTATTAATTTCTAGTGTACAGTATAGGATTCAGTTATGTGTGTGTGTGTGTGTATATATTCCTTTCTATACTCTTTTTCATTATAGGCTATTAATTCAAGATATTGAATTTAGTTCCCTGTGCTATACAGTAGGACCTTACTATTTATCTATTTTATATATAGTAGTGGTATCTGCAAATCCTGAACTCCCAATTTATCACTCCACCATCCCTACTTTCTCCCCTGATAACTACAATTTTGTTTCCTATGTCTGTGAGTCTGTTTCTGTTTTTGTAAATAAGTTCATTTGTCTCATTTTCTTAGATTCTATATATGAGTGATATCATATGGTATTTTTCTTTCTCTTTCTGGCTTCACTTAGTATGACATTCTCCAGGTCCATCTATGTTACTGCAAATGGCATTATTTCATTCTTTTTTATAGCTGAGTAGTATTCCATTGTATATATATAGATATCCCTCTCTCTCCCTCTCTCTCCCTCTCCCTCTCTCTCTCTCTCCCTCTCTCTATCCCTCTCCCTCTCTCCCTCCCAATCCCTCTCTCCCTCTCTCTCTCTGCCCCCCCATATATATGTGTGTGTGTGTGTGTGTGTGTGTGTGTGTGTGTGTGTGTGTGTGTATATATATCTATCTATATCATACCTTCTGGTCATCTGTCCTTAGACATTTAGGTCATTTCCATGTCTTGGCTATTGTAAATAGTGCTGCTACAAACATTGGGTGCAGGTATCTTTGAATGTATTGCTAATTTAAAATTTGGGGAATTTCACATAAAAATTTAGGTTTTCAGCTTTTCTGGGAAGGCCTAAAATCTAGTACCCTGTGCCCTAATTAGGGCACAACCAGTGGCAGCTGATGGCTGGAATTCAGTAGCAGCTGTCCCCTTTAAAACAAGTATGAGCTTTCTCCAGTCAGGACCCAGCCCTTTCCTGTCTTGTCCTTAAGCATTTAAGTCTGTGACCTTAGTTCAAATGGTAAAGGGAGAATTGAGTTTGCACATGCATCGGTGTGGTATTTTTCATTTGGCCTTTCAGTATTGTTTTTAAAATACGGTTTAAATCTGCTCCTGACTAATAAGCAGAAAGTGGACTAGGTGACTTCTTAAAGATCGCTCTTGTCCTGTGGGTCTGTGAGCCTGCTGGAATAGTCCAGCGGTACGTGAACTTCTTTCCTTGACGCACATGGTCCTCGAAGCTGGAATGGGTTCCCCTGCAAGACAGGGAGGCCACAGGGGTCACCCTTCATCTGGCACCGCTCGTCTTAGGCACAGGAAGTTTGACTGCAGGGGGACCTACTTAAACAGCTAGCAGTTCAAACAACTAGCTACTTCAGGTAGACGGTTTATTTAAAAATCGGTGTTTCTTTTATGCATAGCTATATAAATATGAGTTATATAAAAGTGCAGGGTTCTGTTAGGTAACTGAGTTTTATAAGTGCCCAGTATCCTGTCATTCCCATGATTGTTGTGGGAACCACTGTTGTAAATATCATCTCATACGTGCTTGAATGTATTATCTAAACACGGTTTTCATATCTAAATGTGAAGGGCATATTTCTATAAACAAAAAAGTGGGCAAGTGGTATGGGAAAAAAATCTGAAGCGATAATTTTCTCATTTTGTTTTATTCTCATTTTTGTCTGCCCTGAGAAGCTTTCTCACTCAGTGTTAATCTCTGATGGATCCCGTAGATAATAAAATATTTAATAGCACATGTGGCCAGTGGTATGACATGCAAAGTGAGGTTACAGGTAGAAAATTTGTTTTTTCTAAGTAAATTTGGCCTCAAGTAATTATTTTGTTCACAGGTTTGTTTTTTTTTTTTTATTGGAACTAACCAGTTTGCCCATTTGTTTTGGCATCAAATAGACATAGCTTTATTGTGACTCAGAGTCCAGTACTGTCCTTATTTAAGGACATGAAATGTTATCTCAAGGGAACGTTTCTGGAGTCTCTTAAATGTCTTGGGTAATAAGTGAAATTTTTAGCCCAGGACCAAATATTCCACTTACCCACCCGAATTGTTTCCCGGTTGTGGTCTGAGACTCGGATCCTGTGTGTGTATTCTTAAACTTATGACAGGACTCTTGTTTTTTGGTTCCCACAGAACAACCTCTATCTCCAGCCCCACCCACAGCAGCAGTGGTGAAGGCCATACTTAGGCCTACAGCATGTTTGAAAGGGCTCCATAAAAGCTTTCCCAAAGGCCCTGTCTCAGTCTCTCTCTACGTTCTAAGAGACGTCATCAAACTTGTGAGTTCTCTACCCTTAACTTTCTGATAAAGACAGATATAACTTTCCGAATAGGCACAGTTTCAGACGTCATGAGTTAGAACTTCACTTCTCCTGAACAAAATAGCTTTAAAACACACATATCCTCCATCTTTTAAATATGTCATGTGTTCCTGGCCTAGTCTAGTACCCAAGACACTGTCGATTCTTGATTGATATCAGTCCCTTCCTTCCTCCTCTCTTCTTAAATCTCACCCAAGTCTTCAGCTGGTGAAGGAGCGCTGACTCATGACCTCAGCCTGGAAACAGCACAAGTCTGAACTGGTGCACAGTGTAGAGTCATCTGATTGCCACCAAGTGCCCTTCCTTAGAACAAAAATGAGACCAATATGAGACCACTATCCCACCTGCTTAGGTAAGCTGCCTTTGCTGAAATTGAAGTATCCATAAATGTAAGATTTGATTTATTTGAAATTAACTTTAGGATTAAATCTTCAAGATGTCTGTGATCCAGACTTTGAATTGTAATTGTAGCTTTAGTTTGAACCTGCAGTTTTCTGCAGCAGCTAAAGAAGTCATCAAAATTAATAAGTGGTTGGCATTCTAAAATAGCATGCAGGTTGAAAATTTGTATATAGGCAACTGAGTTTTGGGGTTTTTTATAAGTTCAAATCTCAAATGGGGGTCATTCTTCAGGAAAACTAGCCAAATCCTTTTGTTAAATATATTTTTATTAAAGTATAGTCAGTTTACAATGTTGTGTCAGTTTCTGGTGTGTACAGCACAATACTGCAGTCACATAGGAAGATACATAATTCGTTCTCATATTCTTCTTCGCCATAAGTTACTAAAAGATATTGAATATATTTCCCTGTGCTATACAGTATAAACTTGTTGTTTATCTATTTTATGTATATTGGTTAGTACCTGAAAATCTCAAACTACCAATTTATCCCTTCCCATTCCCTTCCCGTTTTCTATGTCTGTGAGTCTGTTTCTGTTTTGTAAATAAGTTCATTTGTCTTTTTTTTTTTTTTAGATTCCACATATCAATGATATCATGTGGTATTTTTCTTTCTCTAGCATTAGAGGAGAAAGAGAAAAGATCGAGGGGAGAAAAGCCTTGGGCTCGGTGGGCTCCTTCACGGCTAGAGAGCTGTCTCTGCCAGATCCTGCAGGCAGCGTCCGCCACCACCTAAAGGGCTACTTGAATCTGCATGGCACAGGAGAAACCCCCCGCCATCCTCCGAAGAGAGGGGAGCCATAGCCCAATAGGCGTATCGAGATTATGCCCTTTGAGCCTCGTTTCTTTAATTAAATACCCCACGTTGGATGCCAGAGAGATGATGTAGGAAAAATGGATGTGAGGCGTGAGGAGGGCCATGTCCCAGGTCTCCGTTGGGCCCCCTGCGATGTGCCCCGCCAAGTGTGGGTCTTTGGCTTCGCACAGGAAGGAATTCAAGAGTGAGCCACAGTTGTGTAAAGGTAGATTTATTTAGAGAGATACATAATGCATAGAGTGGAGGCTGTTTCCTAAGGCAAGAGAAAGGTCACGAGGTGCGGGGGTTGGGTGCAGGGGTTAGAGTAAAAGTAGGTACACACTCCACAGAGTGCGGGCCGTCTCTGGAGAGGAGGGAGTGAGAGAGGCGGCCTGGCCTAATCTCTTTCAAAGGTCAGAGTTATGGGGAAAGGTGGGGAGGAGATTATTCTAGATTCCAGGAGATGTAACAGACAAAACTGGATGTAATGTGTGGCCTTTGGTTAGTTCCTAGTTGAGGAGGAAAACCAGTGATACGCATTTTGGGGGCCGTTTGAGAGTCTGAACATGGACTGGATCTGACTGAGCAATAATGTCACGTCAGGCATGACCGTCGTAGTTTGTGATGTAGGAGAATGTCATTGTTTGGGAGTCTGTGCTTGCATCTTTAGGAGTAAAGTGTCATGATGTCTGTTTTGAAATGGTTTGGCAAGTATGAATCTGAAATATGACACAATATTAACCATCGTTGAGTCCAGGTGGTGGGCTTTTGGGTGGGCACTGTTTGTCCACTTTTTGGATGTTTACAGGTTTTCACGCTTATGAGCGATGATACTGAGGAAGAAGTCATCTGAGGGGGAGAGGCGGTGTGGGGCGCAGCGGGTCTTCCTCAGACTGCCTTGTGGTTTGGGAGAAGGCTGTGCTGGCGGAGAGCCACGCAGTGGTGGGTGGAGCCCGCTGTGAGTCGTGCTTACCTGCCAGGATGTCCGGGGCTCAACAGGTTACACAGAGGCGGCTTCCCAGGCTTCCCGTGAATGGTCTCATCATCGCCGTGGGAGAAGGCTTTCCACTGTGACGCACCAGACCACAGCCTCCCCTCGGCAGTCTTGGGAAGCTCAGATCACCTTGGCCATGAATACCCTGGAAAGCAAGTGAAGCTGGATAGTTTTACAGTAAAAACTCCACGTTGGGTATTTGCTCTTAGTGTCTTGGGACTATGAAATAGAACAACCCAAATAAATGACCACTCCCTTAAAAAGTATTGCTCATTGGAGCGCAGTACTACTTAAAACTGAGCCAGGATGGAATTTGTTCAACTCATATTTGATTTTTTTATTTGTTTGTTTTTCCCTTTCTGTTCATGAAGTCTCTGAATTTCTAATAAAGCCATTTGGAGCAGTTTTATTTTAGACAGAATGTGAAATAAAATAGCAGAACTCTGTCCTTAAAACATGGACCGCCCTTTCTTTCTCTCACAAATATTACTGACCCCTGGCTCCTTTTTTTCCTCGATACTTAATGTTTTCTGGTGAACCACCAGGTGAGCCAGAAGAAAGCTAATGTTCCAAGCCATCATCTGGGGCTTCACTGGGGCTTGCGAGGTTGTCTGCGGAAAGGGAGTGAGAAGCCCAGCAGCAATTTATTAAGTCTGGTGTGTGGGAGGCACGGGCCTGGAGACCCTTGGGGCTGCTCGGAGGCCAGGGGAGAAAACGGCTTCCTGCTGGTACCAGATGTCACACGACATTCAGCAGTGCAGAAATGTAAATTATTTCTAGAAGTAGACATACCTGAAAATTCCTGGTGGAAAGAGACTTGCACTACAAAGCTATCTTCTCTCTAACCCTAGTCTCTTTCTGTGGCTAAAAGACAGTTTTTTTCAGGGCAAGGAGGACCACAGTAGCTAGCAAGATAACAGACATCCTTAAATGTGATTTAAATGTGCTTCTGGATCTCAGAATGCCATTCATTGCCAGGTAGTTTTCAAATGAAAAGTTTATCACTTTATGATTTTCATTCTGCGTCTTCCCTCCGCCCCCGGGCCCCGACCCCAGTTCTGTGCATTTGGAACATCAGTGTGGCAAGCTGCGGGCTGGCCCTCCGAGAGGGGGAAGCAGAGGGCCTCCTGGGTTCTTTGCCAGGCTGCTGTTCAGCTTTTAAGAATAGTGGAGCTTTGCTTTCGACCTGGATGAGTACAAAATCTCAGTGCCCTGTCAACTCTGTGAATCAGTTTCATTAAAGAGTAAAGATAATGTGGTCTCTGTCACTTCCTGTTATCTATGGTGAGTGAAATACATCTCCCCAAGCATTCCAGGTCAGTATATTTCAGCAGCAGTGAGTTTCTTAGTTTACATACCAAAATTAATTTGCCATAAGCACAGGCACAAATACTTTTTGTGTTTTATTTTTCTTCAAGTTTCTCTTGAAACAGTAAGGTTTCTTGTGACCAGCAGACTTTGGACTAAGCAGGTGCAAATCTCTTCTACATGGTAAACTTGCCATCTCTCTTGTAGGGGCCATTAGGCAGGGTTTTCCACTGAAACCGTAATAAGACACCCCTCAGGAATGGTTCCCTTTAACATAATGCTGGGGGCGGGGGCCAGAGGAGGAAAGATTTTAATAAACTCAGTTCTCCTAGTAATGTCAGTAGGAAATCAGTCAGAATTTGACTGGTACCGCCTTATCTTTCCGTAGGGGAAGGTGTCATACTGAGACAGCTGACTGAGCAGGACTTACTTATGACTCCAGTGGTATCTCCAGATCCCAGGCTTCCTGCCCCCGAGTTTGCACAGTCACCTCCAGATTTAAGCCCCTTCCTACTACTAACATTTTGTTACTGGAGATTTTGTGCAGGGAGAAGATTTTTGAAAATCTGGACGTGCCATCTGAATCTTGATCACCTGGAGCTCTTAAGTGTTAAGCGTGATTTGGTAGCAAAGGCAGAACGACTTAGATGTTGCTTTTTTGTTTTTGTTTTTGTATTGTTCTTGCTGTTCTTCCGTCCTCTGGTAAACTCACAGTATGAATCATTACTTTGAAAATCACTTTTCTTTGTGCATTTCTGTGTCCCAAGTTGTTAAGGACTGCTCTCTTACAATCCCCCTCCCCCAGCAGTAGGACAGACAAACAGATGTGGATGTCACTTCTAGTCTCCAGGTGACGTCAGGACCGAAGTATTTGTTTTAAAGCACTCAGAATAATGCCACTGGTATGCATATTTTGTTTGACATTTTAAGCAGAAGAAAGCCACATGACCAAAAGGCAGTCCATTTCAAGTGTGTTAGGAGAAAAATATATTTCATCTCAGTAAATCTGGAGATTATCCTATCATAGATGTCACTGGTATTTCAAAATCCCCGTGACCAAAGCAGTTGTGCTGTCAGAGCCGTAACTTGTGTAGACAGACCATCAAGTCTGTGGTCACTGATGTTCTGGATCTTTCTACGAGGGTGGCAGAGGGATACTTGCATGTAAAACGAGAAAATTCTCTAATTGTGCTCTTTATATACAAGTTATTTCAAAACACTCATAGTCACGGTCTTGGGAGAGTCCAGTGGGCCCGGAGACCACCTCTTAACTCCTTTCAATTTCATGGATCAAGTACTGTCTCTGAGGATTAGCGATTTCCTGAGGTTGTTTCAGAGCCTGGGAGCCCTCACCCCTCTTTGGTGGGCCTTTCTCTTCTGATTCTCACACCAAGGACTCAACTTTGTAAACTGGACGTTTTCATTTGATCTTTTCAGGAAGGTCATCAACAGGGTAGTTTATACATGGAGGTGGGTTGCAAGGATGGAAAAGGGGAGCAGAGGAGGGAGGAACTGTGCTGGTACTATCTGTGAACTCTCAGAAATCCTGTTGCCACTCTCTAAGATGAATGGTAATGTCCCCACTGTCACAGCCAGAATGCCCTCCTTCGTACCAGGCTTCCTTCACCTACCATTCTGTTTGCGAGATTTCGTTCTGAGATGTCCTGTCATTGTAGCTCCTTCATTTTGGGGGCCAGTGTAGGATGGCACTGTGTACTATTACCTCCCCCCCTGTTTTTCAATTTAAAAAATTCTACTTTTGATGGATATTTGCATTGGTTCCAGTTTGGGACTGTTGTGAAAAGTGGCATTATGACACTGTATGTTTATGCTTAAGTTCAGCTTTAGATACTCAAGTGGGTTTTGCAAGTAGCTGTCAGGTGTGGCGCTCCTGCCGGCAGTGCAGGAGAACTCTGGCCCCCACGTTCTCCCCAGCACTTGGCGCTCTTGGCCTTCTTCAGTTCAGCCATTCTGGTGGATTGGAGACTTTTCTTTCTTCCTCCTTTTTTTTTGGGAGGGTAGGGGGTGGCTCTTGTCATATTTCTTTCAGCTCATCCTATACGAAGGCTTTACTGTACTTGAATTGGAATAACTTATTTACAGGCAAAATACACCCATCTTTAATAGCTGTTAAACTCTTCTTTTTGTGAGCTGATAAGTAATGAGTACCAGAAGGTGGCCCCAATCAATGCACCGGCTCGGCCTGAATTAATCATTCTCCCTGAAAGGGCCTGATTGTTAGGCCTGTTTAATCAGACCTCTTCATTCATTTCCATTTTGCAGATAAAGTAACTCCCGGCCGCTGCCGGGACTGCAGGCCATCCCAGCTGCCATGGCCCGGCCTCCGGAAGAGCTAGGCCTGCACTGTGTCCCCCATCCTCTCCAGCGAGGCCCTCTCCAGCCCTCTTGCTCTTTCATTGCGGCGTAATTGTTGAGTGCTCCCTGGATGGCAGGCGCTGGGCTGGACCCGAGGGATCCAGAGGCAAACACGCTTCTAATCTAATGATGTCCTCTTTCATTTTACAGGTTACGGCTTTCAGATCACAGCCTATTTCCTCAAGAGAGGGGTACGCCTCCGCTGCTTAGGGGGCTCCCGGAATGCAGGTGAGGAGCTGATTTCTTGGGCATTCTGCACCATGAGCAGGGATGAAAGTTAAAACACGAAGATTCCTAGTTGCTTCTTAACCTTACTGACACTGAAGTCCTAATTAAGAGTATTTGCAAACATTTGTGATTTTTTTTCAACTTGCACTGTTGACCGCCCCCCCGGGCACAGCGGGCCGGGCCCCCTCCGCTTTCCTGTCCTGCTGCATCTCAGCACTTTCACTGAGCTTCCAGAGTGACTGGACAGGCGGTGAAGCTATGAATCACTTGGCCATTGTCTGTGCACACTGAGGCCCCGGGATACGAGCAAGTGTGTGCATGAGAAGATGCCGTCCCCACCCAGGGCCAGCAGAGCCGCGCCCAGGTGTGTGACGAGGCCAGCTCCCCCTCCCCGCCCCCACTCCCCGAGCCGAGATGTCCACTCAGGAAGTGAAGTCAAACGTGTTCAGCCAACAACAACAGTCAGATGCTGATGACTGTCCTCCAAGTCCATCTGATCTGAGCGCTGGAAAGAAAATCTCGCTCAGCTTCCTTGGACGATTTTAGTACAGAAGATATGAAACAGGGACTTCAGAAATTAACTGTACGGAGATTTGCTCCTGGAATCTGTACAGTTGTCTGCACTTTCTTAACTGAAGTGTCCCTCGAGTACATTACTCCTCGAGTACATTACTCCTTCAGGAGGGCCTTCCACTTTTTCAATTCTCTTAGTAAAATAAACCTGTTAACTTTGTATCTGTTAAAATATAGCCAATCTATCCTTCATGGTAGGGACTACCATGGCCTAAATCTTTACTTTAGTTAAATATTGAAAAGAATACAGATCTCAATTATGACCTCAGCAGAGCGAATGGGTACATAAGTGGCTTTCTGTTTATATAATACCTGCCACGCTGGCGTTCTTACTTTTCAGAGGAATTATTTGAGAGAACTGATCATTTTGAATTCTAGTTCTGATCCACCAATAAACTGTTTCATTTCAAGATAATGATACTTTTATTGGGGTGGGGGTGTCCCAAATACTGAATTCTGTGGCTCCGTTTCCCCTCCCATCAAGCAAAAAACAGACTATTTACCACTTATCTCAATAAGACACTTTAAGCATTAATGAATAAATATTAACCACTTTGTTAAGTTTGTTTTTCTGCCTTTTCTGTGTCCATCCTTAGTCACCTAGCCAGATCTAGCATCCCTGTGGAGGCGGAGTTTAAACACTCCCAGGCCCCCTGAGCTGGGGGTTTTCCGCATGAGAAGGCCTGAGAGGGTAAGACCAGAACGACAGGGTTGGCCCCAGTCCTGGACACTGAGCGTTCTCGTGTTGCGTGGGGAGCAGCGAGGAGCCAGGGCAGGGTTCTGAGCAGGGTAGGCGGAGCTGTGATTAGAACTGCTAGTCTGCTTGCTCTGAGTAGAATGAGCTTGGAGTAGGAGAAGGGTATAGCTCAAGTGATAGGGAGCATGCTTGACATACACAAGGTCCCAGGTTCAATCCCCAGCACATCTTCCAAATAGAAATAAATGAATATACCCAATTACCAAATAAAATAAAATAAAATAAAATAAAATAAAATAAAATAAAATAAAATAAAATAAAAATAAAAAAAGAATGAAGTGGAGTAGAGAAGAGTGAGCACCAAGCAGTGGTCGCGGACAGGAGAGAGCTGATGCTGGAATACCGACTCATCGGGGCTTTTGCTAGAAGTTCACCTGGCCAAGGGGCGCCAGGTGGTAACCGAGAGGAAGTTGTGTGTCTGCATAACTGACCCCTTCATGCTGACCCTTCCGCTGTTACCTCCGGACCCTCATGTTGTCATTTGTCATTGGAAATGTGCCGTGTGTGCAAAAGGCTTCACTTCTGGGATTCATAATAATAAACATTGAGAGGGAAATTTCCTCGTTTAGAAAAATGATTTTGTATCTGTTGTAAATACATGTGTATCATAAAAACACTCAGGCAACAGAAGCGAGTAAAAGGCGGGGAGAGAAGACCCTCCACACCCCCCCAGAACACACACTGTTAACATCAGCTGAACATCACTCCAGATGGGTGGAGGCTGCAAGAACGAATGGATAGATGGGTAGACGGATGGGAGAAGGAGGCACACAGACGGCGTTCACCATTTTATAGTCCTTCCGTTGAACGTCACGGAGTCCAGCTCTGTGACTCATTCAGCCGTCCGCACCGGCAGTCGGTGGTTCTGCTCTCAGAAGTTACAGTGACAGATTACTGTGACTGTGGTATCACTGTATCATCTTTATTTATTGCACGTTTCACCATTTCCTCACGTTCGATCACTAATTCCTCATCAGTGATACCGCTGTTTCCATATCCTGGTTCAGATTGGGAGTTTGCCCTCCAGTGTAAGGGACCCCCTCCAAGACCGTTGACAAAGGAGAGGATAAGTAAGCTCCGTGGTAAGAACTTGACGAGTCACGGTTTCAGATTTTCTTCCTCTTCCTGTGTAAATCCAAACACTCGTTAGTAAACATTGATCCTGTATCCCAAATGTGAGTTCTGAACAGAAAATAGCAAACTGACACAGAGGGGAAGCTGTGAAGGCCCTGCCTGGGGGTTTCGCACCATGTAATGGTCCGGGGGCTCGTGTGGACCAATTTGCAGCCTCCTCCGCTGTCCCTGGAGCTTTGTGCTTGCCCCACACTACCGATGCAGACACTGAAAGGAGGGGAGGGGAAGAGACACGTGTCTTACACATACACGGTAATCGCTGTAACTCAGAAATCTGGGGCAAGCATCTCTGTGTTCACCGTCTTTTGACACCTCTAGTGATGCGTTTTCCTTCATTTTGTACAGAACTCCGCATATTTCCCGAAAGATTCGTGGTCTGCGTAAGTCAGCTTGTGTTCAGTCGTGATCTTTTGCCAAGTCAGAGTGAGGAGCTGGTATGTATAAAAAAAACTTTATAAACCAATAAATCTGCTTACATGATAAGTTACTGTGAAAATTAGAAGAGACTTGCCTTCTGTTTCCATCCAGCTGTTGAGTACACACTGCATGCGGAAATTGTCCTCACCTTCTTTGCACGATAATATCGATTAATTGACGTGGTCTATTCTTTTTCTGATGAGTCCTTGAAAATTTAGTTTGATCAGCAGTATCAAACCTTTCCATGTCAATTTAAAATGGGAAAGCAACATGTCACAAAAATTGTGACAGTGCTTATGATAGTATTTAAATGAAATATAAAGCAAAGTCTTTAAATGAAATGAAGCAAAATCCACATGTTTCCACTGAAAGCTTTCATTGGGGTCAGTGGCTTTTGAATTTTATTCCATGGTGAATCACTGACATTTTCATGAGAACCAGTACTTTTCCCCAGTGTGTTATTTCTTAGCTGATAGGGTTTGTTTTTTTCTCTCTTTTCTCGTGCTAAGTTTTGAGCTCCATTGGGTCCTGTTTCTGTTTCATTGGAGTTCTCTAGTCAGACAAATAGATAACGAAAATTCACTTATAATGTTATAGCTTACAGCTTTGTCTTTTAAGCTTAATCTATACATTTGAGAGCGTCTCCTTGTGCGTATGTGCATGTATATCTTGCTGCAGCGAAAGCCCAGTCTATCTGAACTTACATCTGTACCAATGTTTTTATCCCTGTATTTTTGGACATGTGACTTGAGGCTTTAGCAGAGAGGAAAAAAACCTAGCAGACATTAAACCTGACATGAAGTATGACATGATTATTATGCTTCTAGAATAATTTATGGGGATATTAGATTACCCCATATGCTTATTATTTTTTAATCCTTATGAAATCTGCAATTTGGCCCACATGGTCTGAAACCAGCTTCTTATCTCATCTTAAATAAATACACAGGAAAAGTGTTTTAGAGACTAGAAGGGTGAACAGAGAGCCATGAAAAGTAAAGACCAGAGAACTCATATGTAAATTGAGATACCCTCATCTGGAGCAGATGAGCCCTTCACAAAAGCCAGTGTGACCTTTGTTTCTTCATCTGTCAGGTAAACTCTAAGTATACACATTAAATGAAATAAAAGAAGCAAATTTGGTGAAAAGTATTAAAAGTTTATATTTTTAAGTATTTCCAGGATGTTGAGTTACCTTAGTAAATTAATAAATACTAAAATAGTAAAGCTGTTGGCAAACAACTATAATAGAATGTAGCTTAACTGATTCTCAGACCAGTGAAGAACTTGATTTGTGGTTTAAGAAAACAATAATTAACTATACCAGAAAGTAATATTGTTTTCAGATGGACTGTAGAAGAAATTAGATCTTGTATATGTCATATTAATACTTACTATTTTAAATTATTAAGGGTGAATTAAAACATCTCAATACAAATGAAATATTATCCTCCTCAGGGGCACTGGTATTTATACAGATGTAAGTGTTCTATACTGCTGTCATGTAAATCCTGTAATCTGGAGGGCTTCCTAAACGTTAAGAATTTTCATTCTGAGCAGTTGACTGGTCTGAGCCTTTTGCATGAGCCAGTTCAGTTTTTTTATCTTCAAAATGTTCTGATGTCCAGTGATAACACTGTCAGAGTCAACCAACTGAGCTTATGAGAAAAATGCCTTTACATCGTGAGGATCTTTCATTGTTTTGAGTGATTCTCTTTAGATGTGGTCAGTCTCTGTCTCTTGAGCTGCCCTCTTCCCCCACCTCTGACCATCCTTCACACACACACACACACACACACTTTCCCAGCCCCACATACACAAGTCAGCTAACACCAGACACTGCTGAAGGGCTTCAGCCCTGGACTCAAGCTCTGTGCACCCCCCGTGCTTGTCCAGCTCATCTGTGCCCATCCCCTCCTCCAAGGCTCTTCTGCCACCCCCGTAAGCTCCTTCTCCCAGAAACAGTAAAATGTCTAGGTCGAGCAAAGGGCCCTGCCCCCTCGTACAAATGGCCCACCCAGCCGAGAACGTGGTCCTTCCACAAGTGCCACGGAGCGTAATCCTCAGATATTTGACCTCTGCAGAGCCCTCCAGGCTCAGCTCCTTAAGGATCAATAAACAGTCCTTCCCTCCCAGGATTGCCTTCTGCCCGGCTATGCACTCCAAATGCCTGAAGCCAGTGATGACTGGCTCCCCCTGAGCATCCCTCCAACTTCCTTACATTCCTTAAAGCTTTGAATTCCTTTATCATTTTACTGTGACATTTGCCAAAGGATAGGATTCCCCTCATTTTCTCCCAGTAGTTATTCTGCAGGCTCGCCTGGCTGGGCAGGGCCCGGGAAACAGGCTTCCTGAGCGACCGTATTGGAGATACTTCTTTGGCATCAACTTCACTTATTTTTCCCACAGCTGTTTACTTAACTTCTCTTCCACAGCCACGGAAGGGACAGGGAGTGAGTCAGTACCGGGGCACCTTCCTCGTGCTGTAACCTTGAGTAGCCGATTCCTTTTCCCATAACTTTTTTTTTTCCTTTTCTTTTCATTTTGGATCTTTGGTGTCTAAGTGACAATCGGTTAGGAAATCTGGGAGGGCCTATTCAGAACTGCCCTGCCAGGGCTTCTCTCCGCCTGTGTGCGCAGAGGCCAGCTGCACTCAGCTCCCTGGCTCCGGAAGGTGGCCGTACAAAAGAACCGCTGTTCCAGATCAGGCAGCGCAGAGGGAGTCATCACCCTCCCTCGGGGCAGAAGGAGGGCAGCCGTGCCGCCCCCGCACCCTGCCGGCCACCCCACCGCAGGACTCGGTGCAGAGAGATGCTCCGAGTTGCAGTAGCTCTGCCCCGAGTGCCCGCGTGCCAGGGATGTGGGAATCGTGATGTGTACTTTGGGAAGAAAGGGCATTATTACAGGATGAGTCATGGTGTTTTTCTTACTACAGTTTCTCATAAGAAATCTCGAAGCCCTTGGAGCCGCAGTTTTTGACCTATTGCTAGACATGGAGCTGGGAAGCCTTTCTGCGAGTTTTTTACCTTTAGTTTCATAGTTTTTTTGCTCCCTCGCCTTCTTGTCCTTAGAAATAAGAAGAGCGTGAGCTTGTATCACACTTGGCATATTCCATCCCAACAACGTCCTCCTTCGTATTTACAAATCCAAGTCCCTATGTGAAGACTGCTTTCTTCCTCAGATGTAAAGCCCTGGGGCCTTTGGGAAATTCAAAATTATTTATCATTTTTATTATCCCTTTATTAGAGTAAATAACCAGTCGTAACTGAAGTAATGACTTTGCTTTCCAGAGTAATAACTTTATTGTGTAAATAACTACACACCTCTGTCTGTCTCTGGGACCTTTCAGGGTCAGCACAAAGGGGCTGTCTCCTAGAGCGCCGGTTCCAGCCACTCCTGTCTCTGGAGACCCTTCCCCTCTGGTCTTCCCATCAAGTTTTAACACGATTTGCTGAGTGCTGGCTCTGTGCCCGGAGCTGTGGCAGGCACTGGGGAAAGCGCTCCTGCCCTCAAGGAGCTTACAGTCCGGCTGATCAAGGGTCCCAACAGTTACCTGGTGACCTGAAAAATGTAATTCAGGTGTATCTATTCTGTATCTTAATAGTTCGCCTCTGCCATTCAGAGGGAAGGTCCAGAATTCTAAGTTACTTTCTTTCTTTTAAACCCAAGCTGTAAAAGTCTGTGGTTCTTTTGGAAGTCAAAAAAAAAAAAAAAAAGGCATTTAGTACTAGTGCTGCTTAAAAGTGGATATATCCATTAAGATACTTGGGCTCTCTCGACTCTCTTCTTCTCACCTTCATTTGAGGTGTGGCCAAGCTGTGGAAACAGCCGTCAAGAATCTTCGGGTGTACCCCAGCTACGCGATGCTACGCCCTCCCTGTAACATCCTCCCAGTAGAAGGCACGCCGGTCCATCCTGACGAGAGACAATATTTAAGCACTAAATTAAACACTGCTCTTAAGCCAAACTACTGTTTAATGTTAAAAGATTCTCCTTCTAGCTTATGAGTATAAAATTGAAATGAAAATGAGTCTAAAGAAGCAATAAACTACCCCGGCCTGGGTTATTTTTAGCTTGGCTGGCGTGTTTCTCAGCTGTCCGTAACTGAAACTCTGTTGGCCTTAGCTTTACTCTCAGTCAAGGGGGAAGGTATCAGATTATCTCAAAAATCCTTTCTCATAGTGAATTTCTGTCAGAGAAAGCAGATGAAACTGTAGCTAAATTGAAAAAACCATAAAATAATTTTGCACCAAAGAGAACTTTACTTGTAGCTTTAAAAATTGTGATTGAAAAAGAAAATCAGAGTAGAGCGATGTTTTAATCCTAGGAAAGATGAAGAGAAATTATAAGGGAACATTTTAGTCGTTACGTTTTTTAGAATAGAAGAAATAAACAACAGTTTGTACACTAACTTATGTACCCGGATGACAGACTTATTCAGCTTTCATGAGAGAACTTTTGCAGAAGTAGAAAGCAGATCATTCAAGAAAAGAACTCTCCTTTTTTTGTATCAAAAGTAATTAAATAAGCAGTGGATGCTTTTTCTAGGTTTTTCATACTGTACCATAGACTTTAAGAATCTGTTCTTCTTATCTTACTGTATTTCCTCAACAATGCTAGTGGTAAATTACATGGAAGCCATTAACGAGAGATTCCTGTAGCACTGGGAAAATTTCCTAGAGTGGGAAGAGGTCATTTCCATATCTCACATTTCCCACAGCTTTCCGAACTTAGTTTTTTACTTAATCACTGCTTACCAAAATTGTACACGTCCATTGTACCAAAAATTTTAGAATCCAAATATATACAAAGAAAGTAGAAATTATCCACAGCTCCCAGCCCAAAGATAGCCTCTGTTAATGATCTAGTCTGTGCTCCCCCTATACTTCATACTTGATAAGTGAGGTCAGTGTGTATTTATTTTAACTGGGACCCACTCATTGGTGAATTGTATGTTTATGTCCGTTTTTCTGTTGGTATTTTTGTATTTCACAAACTCCTTGCTACATGAAAACTTCTTACGTAAGGAAAGTAACCTTTAGTGAGTTTGTCATTTACTTTTCAGTTTCATGATGCTGCGGGGTTGTCGGTGTCCATTTCTTCAGGAGAGCCTGCAATGGGCTGGGTGGGAACCCTAGCACATCCATCACCCACCTGCCCTGCCCATACGTGAACTGGCTGGTGGATGATCCTTAGGAAAACATGGGGATGGAGATGTTCTTGATTGATCTGGTCTGTTTCTAGACGATGACAGAGATGATTAGAAAATTTTTTCTCAGGGGAAATTTTTTTTTTTTTTTTAAGATCAACTTAAAAAAAATTGATCCTTTGCTTGTATGTTACAGTAACCTAAGGTTATGTTCTCCTTTCCTCACAATATAATTCTCCCAAAGAACTAGCCAGTGGTATGAGATGGTTATGGCTCATGCCCCCATCCCCAGTGCTCCACAGGAACCTGCTCTTTGCCAAGCTAGGACAGGCAGGATAGATAAGTTAGGTAGGACATAACTAAGAATAGTTAACTAGGGTAACTAGTTTTATATATATATATAAGATATATCTGGGTCCTCTAATCCTTTGTGCTTTTTCCACATAATGTACCTTTCCTTGTGAGAGACCTATAATTTCTACCTTTCATGATCACTCAGATGATAGGTTGAATTAGGAAAAACACGGCAGGGAATAGATCAAGTGGAAAAAGGATCAAAGGTGAAATTATGAGACCTGGCCTTGACCATTGCCTGTCCCCTCACTCACTTGATGACCTTGGACAAGGCACTTGGCCTCTTGGAGCATCAGTCCCCAGACTCATTAAGCAGAAGTAAAAGTGATGCCTGCCATGCGAGCCTTCCCAAGCTTTCCTTGGGATCCAGTGAGATGACGGATATAAAATGTCTTGTAAATTCCAAAGCACTGATGCAGTGTTAATTATCATCCTCATCATTTCCATTCTTCCCCAAAGAGGAGTGAATTTAAATGCCATTGATACCAGATTAGCAGATTGCCGAACATCTTATCCTCCCTGCTAGGAAAGAGAAAAACACCCGCCCGTGCTATTTTCTTGAGAAGCTCGGCATGTTCATTTTTTGTCTCCGTCTGCCAGCCCAGCTTCACTTTGCAACTATCAAAAATGACGCACCAAAAAGTTAGGTGATAAACCCCCATTTAGCCAGCAAGTCGGTGATGGACAAAGAGCAGAAACTTGTGACTCCAGTGGGAGCTCTGTTAACCTCCGGAGGAGGGGGAGGAAGAGCAGAGACCACCCTGTTAAAATGCTTTTCATCTCCAGTAGCCGCCAGTGGACTCACCGCGAGATACGGCTTTGGAGAAAGGACCCAGTCACTTCTCGAAGGCACAAAGGAGTTGGGAAACAGCGGTTTTCTCAGGCTGAGTCCCTAAAAGTGCACACGGCTGTCAGAACACCCACAGCGATAGCACAGACACAGTCACCGTGTGAGAGGATCATGTTTGGAAAGTTCATTAGTAAACGGATGATTTAGAATTCGGTGCTCATTTTCCCAAGGAAACGATGCCATAAGTGGGGCGAGGTTCCCAGACGAGTCCACAGAAGCTGTTACTATCATGAGAGTGGAGTCTTGGAAGGGGGGGTCTCACTGTCTGTGAGGAGGGGAAATGGGAAGAGCTGTTCCCTCTGCATCCCTGGGCAGAGGGCCAGCTCTGAGCAGAATTTTGAAATAAGACAGTCGTCTGTGACGTATTCTCTCTGGCTCTTTCGCTTCTTTCCCACCAGCGACTAGGGCCACCGTGGGCCCTGTCCGGCCAGTCCTGCTATCTGCATGGCCAGACTGCGTATTTACCCGCCTCTGTCCTCTCCCATCCTGTCCAGGCCCACAGGCTCAGCCACAGAAGATGTCAGGGAAAAGATCACCACCACGGACGAAGGGCTGGCAGCCTTCCTGTGGGTGCTGGCATTTTTCAACCACAGGCCTCTGTGAGGGAAGGTCTTTTTGAATAAGGAGACCTCCAAGGGTAGGCTGGTCCTGCCTGGGGTTAATTACCATTAAGCTTCTATTTTTCACAGATACTTCCCTTCTGCGTTTAAGCTGGGCATTATTAACCTATGATTTGTGACTTGGCTGATTTTTTTTTTTAAGTTGTATGTGGTTTTATGTTTTTCTGGTCAAAGTAAAATAGCTTTTATTCAGTTCTCAGAGTGGTCAAAGCACTGGTCCCAAACCTACAAAATTCTTGAAAGCACCCAAGTTTTGTCACACTTCTGTGGCACCAGAGATGGTGGGGCCTAAGTTTGTCTAGGATTTATTTTTAGGTTCTCAGGGGTTAGGTAAGTGTAAACTGGAAAATCCCTGTGAAATGTGTACTTTCTGCAAGATAAGTTCCTTGATTTTTTTTTTTCACTGATTTCATTTTCAGGTTAAGAGTCGTTGCAACTCTTCATTGGTTGGTACTTCCCTAGTCTACACAAGATAGTTTCACAGTCATCAACTCAGAAGAAATAAAAACTTTAAAAAAAATTATTAAAAACAAAACAAAACTAGGGTACCAACTGCTAACCAAAGCGGCAGCTTCATTGGTGAGGCTGTGCTCGGCTTCCCCTTGGAGCCTTGTCCTTTCGTGGGAGGGCAGAGAATGGAAGGCCTGGGGCTGGAGGACCCTAGTGACTTGGAAAGGCGTGCCCCTCCCCATGGGAACTGGGTGGATGACGGATGTGGCCGCTGGGGTGTCAGTTTCCTCATCTCTGAGACAGCGGAGTTCACGTCCGCCTGGTGGGCGTCTCATGAGGACTGGCCCCTGCATCGAGTGCATTGTCAGTGGTATCTCAGCACAGACGTCCTCCAGCCCTGTCATCTGTAAAGAAACGCCTTCAGTCCACAGTGGATTTCACGAGGTACCACTTTTCCCTTTCATTTACCTCTTTTTGCTTCGGGTCCTTTGAGGCAATACACACACGTATGCTCCTATACTTTCTTTCAGTTGTTCATGACCACTCTGCCCCCCCTGTTTTGTCCTTTTCACTTCCTTACCTTATCAAATGTCAAATAATTTGAGAAACTATTAGAAATGAAGTTTGGGAAAGAGAGAGCTCCTCCTCATTTTAAGACGCCATGTGGCTTCCGCGTGGCCACACTGCATCACGGTCTAAAACTGGTCCTTGTCATAGTTCATGCTCTACTCAGGCTGCTTTTCTGTAAGTTACTCCTTCTGTGTCCCGTCCCATCTCACCACGCTGGTGCTCCAGGAAGTCATCAGGCATCACGCTAAATCTTAGTAGGAGAAGACCTTTTCTTCTTGCCTTATTATAAAGTCATAACTGAAAATAGTGGCAGTTTTTTACTTTAATATTATTATTTGCCTCCCTCCTCCCATAAGCTGATATATAGTACTTTTGCTCTACTTTTATTGTTTGCAAAAGGCTTTTATTGTTTGCAGAGGGCTGTCACATACAATAACTTGTTCGGTGCAGCTAACCTGAGAAGAGATCGTATCAGTCTTGAACATTTTAGTTTTCAAGGGACAGGAAGGCCAACTCTAAATGGCTGAGCAAAAAAAAAAAAAAGGTTTTTGGCTCGTGTGCCTCAAAAGCCCAGACTTCAGGTATGCTGATCAGAGGCACAAAGAATTTCATCAGGATTGTTTCTCACCATCTTTTGGCTCCACTTTCCACTGTTTGGCTTCGTTCTCAGCCTGTACGTGGTGGTTGGTCTTGGCGGCTCCAAGTTCTTGGGAAAAGAGAGCAGACCTCTTCCCAGGCCACTGTAGCCCATGCATCTCTTTGAGCCTTCTGAATTCTGCATCCGGATTCGCCCGGCCTGGGTCACAGGCCCACTTGGAGTCAGGCTTGGAGACAAGGCCTCCTGAAATGTATGGACACTGGATGGACAGTGAGGACATGATTCCCTAGTTTCCAGAAAGTGAATGAGTGCCCACTAGCTAGCTTATCGGCCCTTTTTTTTCCTTAATAGATGAGGAAACTGATGTTCAGAGATGACAAGTGGCTTGTCCAGGTCCCTCAGTGAGATAGCGACTGAGGAGGGCTGGACCCACGGGCTTCCGGCTCAGGGTCCTGTGCCCTTTCTCTGTTTCCATCTCTCACCGGGAAGGCATATAACCCCCTGGGCACTGTGGGGAGAGCACTGCATGGGGCCAGGACTTCTTGACTCAGTCCTGCCCCGAGCTAAACACGTGGCCTCAGACACTTAGCCTCTTGGGTCTCGTTCTGCCGAATACTCAGTGAGGCCCCAGTGAGACATGGGGAAAACACTGTAGTCATGTCAGCTTCCTACAGATGCAAAGCATGCTTTGCCTTCTTATAAACCCATATGGCTTGTGCAGATAACAGGTTTTCTTTCACAACAATGTCAAAGAAATGTGTTCAGTGCTTTCCAGTTTCCAAAGTGTGCTGCATACGTCTTGCTGCATTTACGTTCCCCAGACAATCATACACCAACGTGAGGGGCTTACATGAACCTGGCTGTGGGACAAGCCACCAAGGAGTGCCATTCCTGGCCTCCCTTCCCCATCTGTTTTGGCCTGGCCTCTGTTCCACCTCTCATCCTAGGAGCATTAATCTGATCCGATCAACACTGGGTGTATCATTCTCAGCAGATGTGATCATGAGGGGTTCAGATACAGTAACATTATGGGTGTCACCTAAGGGTACGTATTCTAATATTCTGTGAATTATCTAATTTTAAAATATCCTGTTTGGGTTACCAATTATTTTCATTCAGGGGTAAATGAAACGGAATCAGAAGAAACTCGTGTATATAGCCATGAGAAAATAGATCCGACCCTCAAGAGATAAAAGATGAGAGTACCATATGACCACATTAAGTACTACTGTGAGAAAAGTTGCAATAGCTTTACCTCCATCAACAGATTGAGGATCTCCCCCCCCCCCCCATTGCCTTCACATCCCGCAGGATGTTCCACAGTCCTGGAAACATGAGTTCAGTGAGATAGCTTCTGTCACATCTTACAGCCGGGACCATGCAGGGTGCTCATGTATCAACAGGCAGGCCGTGTGGCTGGGGTGAGCTGTGACGGGGATGCTCGGAGTCACCAGCAGCCCGATCCTCCTGGACCCTGGGGGCCCGCAGCCAGGTGCTTGGGAGGGGCCAGCAGGATTCTCCCAGCAGAAGCCATGCTGTCAAATGGGTAGTGGGGCTGCATTCGTGCTGTTCGTCCATGAATGGGGCGTGGCAGTAACAAAACTCCCTGCCTCACCAAGCTGTTCTGAGGGTGATGCTGGTGAATGCAGGCAGAGCTTCTGGAACAGTGCCTGACACTCAGTTGGAGCTGGGCATTTAGTGGCCGATCCCATCCCACCAAAGATGCCTATCCCAGGGTCGTCACCCACTCACTCTCTGCTAACCCCCTCACCTCCCCCAGTCTAGCTACCACCCATTTCTCTGCTCCCCTTCACTGCAGAGCTCTTCAAAAGTGTTGTCCGCTCCTGTGCTGGCCAGTCCTGTGGCCACTGGCCATGTCTGGCTATTAAGCATCTGAAGGTGAGGGTGGGGAGTAGTCAGAAATGATGTACTGAGAGTGTGGAATCCACACCAGGCTACCAAGGTGGTACAAAAAATATAAACTCTCTCAATATTTTTATATTGATTACATGTTGTAACAATAACATTTGGAATTAAATTGCATTTTAATTTCACCCGTGTCCTATTACCTTTTCATGGGTCTGTAGAAGATTTAAAGTTACCTGTACAGTGTCTCTTCTATTTCTGCTGGAGAGTTCTGGTCTCCGCTGTCTCCACTTCACTCTTGAGCCCATCCCAGATGTGCTCGGGTCCCAGCGCATCACCAGAAATAACTTTTGTCAACTCACCTTCCTCTGGCCAGCGTTCAGTCCTAACCGCTCAGCAGCGGTTGACACGGTTCTCACTTTTAATGAAGCCCTTTCTTCTCTTGCCTCCAGGGACATCATGTTATCTTGATTTTTCTCTTTTCTCACTAATGATTCCTTCATAGTCTCCTCTCCTGAATCCTCCTTGTCTTCTCTATTGTTTTCTCATCCAGACGGACACCATCTCTGTGGACTTCCCAACTTCGGGTCTGCAGACAGACCACTCTCTTCCCGGAACCTGTATCTTCACCGCCTGCTCACTGTCTCCATTTAGATGTCCAGGACGAATCTTAAAGCTTACATACCTACCACAGGATTCTTGGTTTCACTTCCCCAAGACTGCCCCTGCCCCAGTACCTCCTGTGTTGGTCAAGGGTAACTTCCTTCATCCAGTTGTTTAAACCACAGATCTTGGAGTTAGCCTCGCCTTTTTCCTTCCTCTCGCCCTCTGTGTCCAGTCCATCAGCTCATTCGGTTGGGTCTCCCCTCAAATCACATTTCCAGCCTAACCACTTCTCATCACCACCACTTCCTCCAAGACCCACATCCTAGAATGGACCATTACTCTAGCTGCATCCCTGGTCTCCCTGCTTCCACCCTTGTTTCTCTGTTCTACCCAAGGTGATCCTTTTAAAATACCAAGTCACTTTTCTTCTTGGAACCTTCCAGTGGCCTTTCCATCACCAGCACACACACACACACACACACACACACACACACACACACACACACACACACACACACACACCACCCCTACCCCTCTTAACCTGTTCCCTGACCCCTTTTCCTGGTTTGAAATGCTCTCTCCATATGCCTTTTTGTTTTTTGGAAGTATAGTCAGTTTAAAATGTGTCAGTTTCTGGTGTGCAGCATAATGTTTCAGTCATACATATACATACCTATATTCCTTTTCATGTTCTCTTTTATAATAGGTTACTGCACAATATTGAATATAGTTCCTTGTGCTATACAGTAGAGACTTGTTGTTTATCCATTTTGTATATAGCAGTTAGTATCTGCAAATCTCAAACTCCCTATTTATCCCTTCCCACCAACTTTCCCCACTGGTAACCGTAAATTTGTGTCTTTTTTTTATTTAAATTCCACCTACGAGCAATATCATATGGTATTTTTCCTTCTCTTTCTGGCTTACTTCACTTAGAATGAAGCTTTCCAGGTCGATCCATATTGCTGCAAATGGCATTATTTTATTATTTTCTATGGCTGAGTAGTATTCCATTGTATAAATATATCACAACTTCTTTATCCAGTCATCTGTTGAAGGACATTTAGATTGCTTACATGTCTTGGCTGTTGTAAACAGTGCTGCTGTGAACACTGGGATATCTTTTCAAATTAGAATTCTCTCTGGATATATGCCCAGGAGTGGGATTGCTGGATCATAGGGTAACTCTATTTTCAGTTTTTTGAGAAATTCTCCATACAGTTTTCTATCATGGCTGCACTGCACTGCACTCCCTCCATCAGTGGAGGAGGGCTCCCCACCACGTCCTTACATGGCTCATCCTCCACTCCGGTCTCTAGGTAAAGCTTACCTTGTTACCTACCATGGCCTTCCCTGACCACCATATCTCAAACTGCACCTGCACCCCAGTGACCTTTTAGAGGTTTATTTCTCCTCGTGACCTCATCACGACCTGGCATTGGATGTTTGCTTGTTTGTTGTCTTCCCAGCTGGGATAGGGGCTCCCTGAGAGCCAGGAGTGTTTTCGGTGGGTCTGTGTACTTTTCTGCAAGGACCTCAAACAACACCGGGTCCAGAGTTCAGTGACCTGATTGGATGACTCTGCTCAGTTTTCAATTGCATGTCCCTTTAGGACAGAAGTTAGTTAACTCTTCTGGGTGTGAGAATCACAAGGGAGCTTGCCTAACCCCACCCCCCCCCATCCCCCAGGGCAGTAGCTTCTGGGGTAGAATCCTGAACGTTTTTGAACAAGCTTCCCGGGTGCCTTTGACGCCTAGCATACCTGGACCACCCTTCGCCAGAGGCTGACTCAGTGTACCCGTCTCCATTTGCTTATCCGTTGCTCAGCTTTGTGGAGTGTTGCTTCATGTATATCAGCAGTTCTTGAACCACCTGGACACCTAAAGATAGATCTCCTCGCCCCACCCAAGAGCTTGTGAATCAGAACTTCCAGGGACAGGTCCTGGGAATCGATATTTTTGTAAAGCTCCCTCAATGCCAGTCTCCCCTCCATCCTTCAGGAGACCCAGCTGTGCTTGATGGGCTCCTGGAGGAGCATATGAACTTAAGAGTGGGTATTTTTAATGTCTTTTTAGGCCAGCCTCACTCTCCATCCCTCATTAATCCAGCAGTAAGTAGTATTCTGTTCAAACGCAGCACTCAGTCTAAGTCACCACGGAGCGAACTTGATTTATCCATGATTTCAACCTGCTTTGTAACCCGAGCATCAGCCAGTATTTCAAACTCCATTTCAATCCAGCCTATTCTGCTGAGTACTCTCTTTGTAGTCTGTTCTGTCCAGGAATTTAAAATATGTTTCCCAGGTCAGACCAGACAGCACTGGGGGTGATGCCCCTGTCAACACTCATCTGCTCGGCCTCCCCCTTGGACCTGTACTGGAGCAGGGGCTTTGACTGCCCTCGACTTACGGTGCATCCACTGGTCTCCAGAGCACCCCCAGGGATGGAGACGGACCTGACCCCGTGCTCTGGGAGCCTTCCTGGCCTGCTTAAGCTGCCGAGGAGAGTGTGTCCGTAATCAGGCCTCTAGGGCTGGTGGCCTTGCCTGTCTTTGGTTTTTTCCTGGAACTATGTATAGACACCTGTACAGGTGGAAGCTCTTAAAACTAAAATCCTCAAAGTATTGCCAAAGATAAATAAATAAATGGGGTGCGAGGGGTGTCAGGGAATGGTAGTTTCAGAATTGTATTCCTGAGCTAGCCTCAGAGCCGGCTGCCAGGTTGTGGAGAATCCCTGATGGCTGAGGTGGCCCAGAGCAGCCCTCTTGGTTAACTCGTTTCTTAAGCACTGCGACCCCATGGGGTGCTGACTCTGGACTCCAGATGGCCTCTGGGGAGCCTTTTTGAATACGCTGGATTTGTCTGTATCCTTTGCAGAAGATGTTGGAGTCATTAGTCATAGCCCAGTCCGGAAAGGAGCAGTGTCACCTGGGTGAAGCCCCGGAGGCACCTGCAGCCTTCTCAGGCCGCATGGCCAGCACCTTGAGAGTTTTGCTTCTGCAGAGTTCACGCTTGCATTTTGTTGGCAGACATGAGAAGCCATTAGTAATCAGGATGAACCTTCTGGGAAATCCTGTTCCCAGGTGATAGCTGCTTCCTCTGGAAGACGTGTTTGCACTGGAGGCAGTGGAGGCTGCGATTTCATGACAAAGGGGAGTGAACTGACCCCAGAAATGTTAAGCATGATAGATTTCTAATGAGATCTGACAGTTCAAGAGCTGAAGGAGTCTGATCTCTGTTTTTTCCCCCCGCCCACCCAGTCTTCATACAAACGTAAATATGCCGCCTTCAACAAATTGCCAAATGTGGTTTTAATTTGTGAGCTGGACACTTTGCCTTTTCTTTTCTTTTCTTTTTTTTTTTTTTTTTTTTTTTGAGGAGGGGGAACAAAGTCACAGGTTTTGCACTTTTAGAACTGGATATTTCCTTCTGTCACTTTTTCTGTTGTTTTTTTTTCTTCTGAGGACATCCTCCCCCATTGTCTGCGGTCGGATGAATTCTGGATGAGAGTCGACTGTCCTGTTTTTCGGAGTTGTTTTTGAAGTTCCCATAGGAAATACCGAGTGTTCTTTAAACTCCACTTTAAAAATAAATAAATAAAGGCAGTGGGTGAATAATCGAATACGAGATGTGAAGGCTGTCGCTGTCACCGTGTCCTGCGTTCTGTGGCCTGTGCAGTGTCCATTGTTGCCATTTATGACCCTGTCTGCCTCCATTGTGGACCTCTTCCAGCCTTGGGGAATTTACATCATTCCTAATAGCAAAAGGCTTTCTGGTTCCCACAGAGTTGTTCAAAGCCTGACTCATGCTCCTTACGTTAATTGTTCAGCTCTGAAAATGCTGCACTTACAGGGTGTGGCTGGAAGGGGAAAATCTACTGTACTTATAGGGCATGTTTAGAAGTGTTTCACACATAAATCTCAGTCTCTCTCTCTCCCTTTTTTGTCTCTGTCATCTAACTTTTAAAGTAACTCTTTCTGGTTAACTGCTAAATCTTAGGAGAAAGAAAAGGGAGAAGCACCAAAATGCAGTATAATTCAATAAAAGCCGTAGTGTTCTGCTCACTGACCTTAGAAACTGACTTCATTCACAACTGGATATGACTCTGGGTGACATTGATCCGGGTCTGAAACCGTAGGCAGGGTTAGTGAGAGCTAAAGGCTGGTACCCAGGGTGCAAGGCAGTGATTGTCCAAAGCTCATAGCATCCCTCTGTGGGACACCCAGGTGTCATACTGGCGGCTGCCACCTACCAGGCTTTCTGAGGCTGTCGTTCTTATTCCAGTGTAAGTCTAAAGCAAGGACCTACTGGGGCGGTGGCGGTATAGCTCAGTAGAGCGCATGCTTAGCATGCATGAGGTCCTGGGTTCAATCCCCAGTACCTCCATTAACAACAACAAAAAAAAAATTAAATTAAAATAAAGCAAGGATCTACTGATACCTTATCAATACTGTTTCTTGTGACAGCAACATTTTATCATGGAGTGTGATGGAGAAGGGTACTTATAAACATACCAGCAAATGAAAGGAGCTAATACCTGAATTGTCTGAATTATCTACGTGCCAACAAAAAGAAGCCAATTCCCAAAGTCTGAAATGGGTCGGTGTTGGTGATGGTTGGGAAGTTTTTGCTTTTTACAGTTATTTCCTCATGAAGCTTCCATCAGAACATCTAAGTATAGAAAGTCAGGTAGTCTCAGAATTATCTAAAGCCATGTTAATGCTGTCAGTTTAAGGGGAAAAAAAATTCCAGTTTTTTAGTAACCAGGAATCACAAATTCTAGTTTTCAAAGTACCAGTATTAAAAGGCTTAATTCTTCCGCAGTCTTTAGTATTGCAAAGGCCATCTTTGGTATTTTTGTAAATAGAGTAAATGTAGAGAATTCTTAGGATAATCAGGGTACAGACCGCCATGCCACCAGGTCTCTGGAAGGTCAGGCCCACAGGCCTGCGGCTGCCTGGCTCCTGACTTGTGGGCTGCATCGTGGTTGGGGCCGCAGAGGTATCAGACGCTGGCCGAGAGTTCCCAGACGACTTGAAATCGCCATCCTTTCCCTCACAGTCTCACGTGTTTGTGACACATGGTGATGGATGAAACGTGTGTGCCAGGAGTCCAAAAGGAGTGACAATTTACAAAAAAAGTTCTAGACTGAAAAAACTTGAAACAGCCTAACACCATGCAGTTTCACCTAATCCTGACCAAATTCAGTCTGTCCTCCAGGGCGTTCAGAGTGTAACTGTTTTTGCTCACGTTCGGCTAGCAGATTTCGCTTGGTTGAACCTTTGTCATCTTTCGGAGTAGACGGGAAGGGCTTGCCCTGAGCAGCTGAGGATTTTGCTGAGTCCCCTTCCTCCTGGCGCAGAGCTCAGGAGAAATGCTCTGAAAGACATGTAGGTCCCGTGTGTTTCCTTTTCTTCGTGTTGAGCTGTCTGTACGGCCAGGCACATAACGCAAAGTCTGGAACTCAGCAGGAGTGCGTGGACAAAAGCACTGACAAAGCCCCTCTGCTGCCGACCTGACCCGAAGTTGCACACTTGCTTTTCCGCCTTCCAGGCTCTTCCTCGTGCTCCCTGGACGGTGGCGGGGTGGGGATCCTTGCTTCACGGGTGTGTTGCAAGGAACAATTAACTACAAGCCCTTTGAAGATGAAAAGCACCTGTTGACGGTGTTTTGTACAACTTTCTGAGCGACTCCAGACAGAGCTGGAGAAAAATACGCT
The DNA here is from genome assembly GCF_036321535.1 of Camelus dromedarius. Lineage (NCBI taxonomy): Eukaryota > Metazoa > Chordata > Mammalia > Artiodactyla > Camelidae > Camelus > Camelus dromedarius. The sequence continues at coordinate 29,553,281 of NC_087453.1, forward strand.
CCTTTCCTAAGATGTGTGTTCGGACCCCAGTGTCATTTATGATAATCCTTGGGCCCTTGAGAGCAGCAGTCAGAACGTGAATGTATTTGTTTCCTGGCTAACACTGAGCCAAAATAAATATTTCAGCTTTGATATTTTGTGGTTGGTGGTTTGAGAAACTTCAGGCCATTCACAAGGCTGCAAAGATATGCCAGAGCCAAGCCTCGAGGCTCTGAATCTCCCCAGCAGCATTTGCCCTGCCCCCCAAGTGAGTTTTATATTTAGAGTACAGTTTGCATTGTCTGCTGTATGTGTTGTAGAAATAGGGTTTGTGTGTGTGTGTGTGTACAAGAACATGTTTGTACACACACACACACACAGCCTGTACTTTGGACGTATTTGAGCATTTAATTCTGGGAAAAAAAATCAATATATCAGATGTAGGCAATATTGATCCTTAATTTCCAAAATGAACACCTCTCTGCCTTAGTTAAAATATGAACTCCGTCAATACTCCATTGATAACCCAGTGATTAATAAAGTGTATCCTAGTGTTTTGGAAAATGCGTGTGTAAACATGCACTTGGGATTTTTCTAGATTTGCCAGGGGGTAAGGAGAAGGGAAGGGAGGACACGCATCCTCCTTCAAGTGCATAAAATGTGACAAGAGGAACAGGGAGGAAACCAGACTTAACAGCTTCACACAAAAAAAATCTTTCTTTGTTTTAGTGTGAACAGAACTGAAAAAGCAGCATCGTGAGCAAATCGTGGAGCAGCAGGGACGTTGCAGGAACATCCAGTGACCCAGTGATGGCAGAGGTGGCAGGGAGGAGGGGTAACAGGCCCCATCCAGTTCCCCATCAGAGCCCGTGGGCCGAGCATTACATAAAGGCAGCTGAGAGCCACTGGGGGCTTCCTGTTCCAAAGCTGGAAAAAGTTCATCAGACCCTGCCAGAAGACACCAGCCGCCAGCGAAAACCTCATCCTGGGGCGCGGTTGGAGGCAGGGCTGCTGAGCGGGAGCCCTGTCTGTAGCTGTGAGTCAGCATCACCGGGTCCAAGACAAGGTCCGCGAGGGGCCAGAGTACCACAGAAACGCAGCCTCCGACCACCGCCAGAGAGTTTCTCTTGGAAGTGATCAATTAGCCCAGAGAGAAATAACAGTGCAGGGAAAGGGAAGCTGTCAGGGTCCTGCCAACTTCAGAGCTGTCAAGACCTGGGGTTCCTCTTGAAACCGGAATTGGCAAACACCACGTCTGATGAAGAGTTGCATGTTTTGGAAAATCTCTCCCCCAGACATCTTGTGAAAAATAAGCCAGGACAGGCACAGCAAACTGGCTCGGCCACAAACACTGAAAGATTATCTCCAGCTCTGGGCAGCCCAACCGATGAAAGAAAGAAGTCCGAAAGAGGCCTGTAACTTACGGAGGAGGAGGGCAGAGTTGCAGTGGAGGGTCCAGTGGCCAAACCTGTGAGGAATGAGCAGTGTGTATAGATGCTGTGATGGTAAAGGAATCCGAATGATTATTTCAAATAGAAAATTCCTGTCTGTGAGCTTTCCAGGTGATCACCTCCAGGAGCCTGTGTGCTTTTCCTGAGAGCATTGCTGCCTTCTCATCACCCTTTGTAACTATCTTTAGAGATCTTTTTACTTATTGTCTATTTTTAAATTTTTTATGGAAGTATACAATGTTGTGTTCGTTTCAGGTGTGCAGCAGAGTTACACACGTATTCCTTTTCAGGGTCTTTTCCAACTTAGTTGATGACAAGATCAGGAACTTACTTTAATGATAAGCCGCCATTTTCTTTGTCAGCGGTGACAGCGTTCGTGAAGAACCACGTGGGGGAACCAGGCTCGTGCCTCCCCATCACATCCCTGTGCAGACCACGCCGCGGGCCACATCAGGACCGATGCTGCGGTGCTGCTGTCCAGGGCCAGGGATCCAGTTTACTGTCCTGCTCTTCAGCCTGAGTGGGGCTGCAGGGAAGGAACAGGCTAGTGGTCCACACCGTCTGCCTCTGGCCCCAGCATCATTGTCTGAAAATGTGTTAGAAATGCAGAGCCTGGGTCCCTGGGTGATTCTGAAACCTGCCTGAGTTCGAGACCCACTGGGCTAATTGGAGACCCCCTAGTGTTTATTCCCCCAGCCTGGCTGCCATGGCCCCTGGCGCATCAACAGGGGCCCATGTGTGGACACAGACATGCACCCCCTCCTGCCCCCTCAAACTTGTAAAGCGCCTGGGTTCAGGTGTGAGTCACTCTGTTCCCAGGTTCTCAAGTATGGCTGCTGCAGCCCCAGGGAGCTCTTCCCGACCCTAAGAGTTGCAGAGCGTTTACATATAATCCAGACCAACATTAGTGGAAACACAGGGGAGGCTCGTTCTTGCTTGTAGGACAGGCATGTCCCTGTCCCTGCTCCCACCTCTAGGATTCTGGGGAGGTTCAGGACAGACCAGAACCCAAGGGGAGGGAACTCAGTGGCCAGAGTTTCCAGTTTCCCATTTGGAAGTCTTCGCAGGCAGTTTAAATTTCCAAACAGGAGCTTTCCACTTGCTGTATTACCCGCCATTGTCTCCAGTGGGCTTGCTGGAATGTCACGCAGTGAATCATAGCAGTGATTTATTTTGGATGGTCACCTACGATAGATTTCCTTAGCCCAGTTTCATTCTAAAGTAGGGAAGAAACCATATTCAAAGGCCACCCATCAAATACATCTTTTCTTTTTGCTCAACATTGGGTGGTCCTTTGAAGTAGTCCCTCCCTAGTAACAAGGAAAATCAAGTATATTGCCCAACATGTAGGCGTTAGCAAAAAAAATAACCCAGAAAGCCCAGCAAAATAAAAGAATATGGAAACAGACACAGTGTAAGTTCATGCTTAAGACTGATTAGTGGCGTCGCCCGGCTCCGTCTGTCCTTCCCGGGTCTCCTTTCCCCACTTGTTTGTGGGGCAGGACTCATCAGGAGGCAGCCGTGTTTCGTGGCACCGTTTCAGGTCACGAAGTTAAGTCTCGTGTGCCATGCCTGGCCGTGGATGCAGGTGCTCTGCCAGGAAACCTGTCTCCTTCCTATGGCCCCAGCCTCGCCACCCCCACCGGGAACATGGCCCCGACCACTGATGCCCCTTTCCTCTTCCCCCCCAGCTTCTTCCCTGGCCCCAAGTGATTCCAGTCAGGGGATTCCATAGGAGAAGAGGGAGCCCAACAGAATCCAGCCGCAGCGGAGCGGATTCTGCTCATCCAGGAGGGGCAGGCTGCACAGAGTGGAGCCCCGCGGAGAAGGTGGGAGAACGTGGCCCACCGTGGGCCCCCTCTCTTAGAGTGACCTGTACTCTGAGCGTGCTCGTCACTGAAGACAGGACCACAGTGTGCCATTGAATCTGCTTAAGGAGAAACAATTATTGGAACCGTTTCAGCCAAGAGGGCACAAATAATAACCCAGGTGACAGGCCAGGAAGCAGTGAGCTCCCTGGAAGAGAGCCTGGGACCAACAAGAGCCATTCCAGTACAGGGGCTGCCTGCTGGCCCTGAACTAGAAGGAGACATTTGAACTGGAGGCCCCAGAGAAAGTTTTTATTGCGTTTTTATTCTGTCAGTTAACCTAGGCCTGGTGGCTGAAGCCCATACTCGCATTTTTAATGATTTTTCTTTCAAGAAAAGTCTGGGCATCGGCGTTTGGTACGGACTGTGATCTAAGAGGGGAAATAGCGGCTTTGGCTGCAGATGGATGGGGTCTTTCTCCCAGACCGTCACGTACACGGGACCGTGACGGGATTCACGGAACAGCTGTCCGCTTCCGCGCGCCGGCAGCATGTGTTTGAGGAATTTCGCCTTTAAGCCTTTTCCTTCCACGTGTCTGAAACTCCCCTGGATCTCTTGTGACTTGAGTGGTTGTTTGATTCTTTGGATATTTGGATGTACAAAAGGGGAAATGGCTGCCAGGTTCTTTTGTTGCTTGTTAGGTGGGAAATGAGGAGTGAGTTCTCTGCTGCTGGGAGTCAGTGTGTTATCATTTTCTTAATAATCTTAATTATTCAGCATCTGAATGTCTGAGAGCCTGTCAGTATTCTTAGTTAAAAAGAACAAGTTCTTCAGCCACTTATTTAACAACCCCAAATTAAATGTATATTCAAGTTTTTGTAACTCGGATGCTTGGAAGAAATAGGAACCCAATTCGATTAAGGTTATAACTTTTGAACTCTGTAACTTTCTCAGTGTCTTGGCTTCTAAGTCGCCTCCACGTGCTTTCAAATGACTTTTTAATAAATTGGTATTTTTGTTGTTGTTTTTGAATGCCCATAAATAAATGTCTGAGAACAGGCAGTGTGATTTTTCTTACACAATCTTCTTTCCTTGGCCTCTGGAGGTTAATGGTCATCCAGATATGCTTGCATATTGTTACCCACAGAGGAGCAGACGTTGGGGAGAAAGGAGTGAGCACTGCAGCTTTGTGTTCACTTATTTTAACATTAAAAAAAAAGTAGGAAAAGGCGTTTCACTTTATAAAAAGCAAGAGTCCTAAAGACCCTCTGTATTTTGGTTTTTGGAGAATATAACTTCTCACTGAAGGAGCTATCTCAGGATATAACTTGGGAACATCAGTGGGACCACTGTTAATGTGTTTGCTTTGGGTGTCATGTTGGGATTTTAGCATGAACTGTTGGGCATATCAGTGGCCTTTGATTTCAGAAAGAGCTCGGAGAGGGCAGAGCCCACAAGGTAACAAGAGCTTGGCCTGGGATCGCAGTGTCACTGTCCCCAGTTTCCTTGAATCCCTTCTTGGCAGGCCCCCCTGTGGTATTTCCACAAAATTCTGGTGAGTAGGTCCTCCTTTGGTTCTGCTTAAGAGCCAGAACCTTCAGTGTGCCGTGCTATGACTCGGCTATGGAGCTCATTTTAATGTCTTCTTTTCTCTGATGGGGAAATTTCCATGCCTGGTTTGTCAGGACGAGAGAGTCTGATCCTTGTTACTGAAACACAAATGAACTGAAACACGTTGGGGCAAGTAAGAAATCAAAGTTAAGCTGATTTCTGTTAAATAGCTTAAAGTTTTCCTTAGTAAAAGATAAATTAAGTGTTGTAAAATGGGGTTAATTCAGATACTTAGGACAGAGGTCTAACACTATATATCACTGATGTTATAATTTAATGGTATAATTAAATTCTCAGAAATCTAAAGAACTCCCTCTAATTTGGTTTCTGTAGTAACAAGACAAGGAACAAATATATGTCAATATGTAGCTTTAACAGAGGGGACTTGAGTGGATGAAATTATTGCGTTTAATTGTCGAGAACTACTCAGTACTGGGGTTGAATTTAATCACAAGCAAGTAAGTTTTATTGTGCAACATGGTATTACTTCATGATTGCCATTACAGTTACTTATCAAAAATCATCTTAATTCAACAAAAATCAGGAAAACCATATATTTGGTCTTTTCTTTAAAGCAAGTGAATTAACCCCAAGGGATATACATTCAGCCCTTTGTGGGACACGCTGCCTAAAACTGTATTCTCCTGGTTGGAGACTTTCTCCTCCTTGAAGGAATTCTGAGGGTTTGAAGACTGTGTTAAAATAATCAAAGGAGCTCTGCATTTGAACCCTGGGCCCGAAAGATTGAGGTCGGAACCCCCTGTGTGGGACGTTGTGATTAAATTGGCCCCTAAGATTGGGGGTGGTCTTTCCAATGCAGCTGTGTTCCCACTTCTGCTCCCAGTTGTGAGTTAAGAGAGACGCCTCTTGTGAGGGGTTAAAGTATGCGACCTTGACTCCTTTCCAGAGAATCTTGACATTTCCCAAGCAGATTCATTTCCATTTTCCAAGTGGATCTAGTCCTTGTTCAGCACCGCATGAAGCCCTGGGCTGGCTCTTCCTCTGCCCTGCCTTTTATGACGGGATCCCAGCCCCCTCTGGTTGCTTGTAAATATATTTCTCCTCAGATCCTGTACCTAATTTTTCAGAAGCATTTCAATATCAAGTTGGAACCATACATCTGAATAGCCATGCATGAGATGCCGAGATCCACTGCACTTGGCGAAGGAAAGCCCGTTTCTTGGCGTTCAGGTCCCGGGAGAGCTGCCCTGCCCCTGCCAGGTGCTGGGTGACCGCCTGGTGCCGTGTGCTGCCAACCCTGTGCTCTGCCACCAATTGGTTCATATGTTTTGGGACAAGTCACTTCACCTCCTGGGCCTCAGTTTCTTCATGTGTCAGATAATCTCTGGTACTTTTAAGAGCCACGCTTGGCTCCATGGAACCCTGAGATGGTACCACCCCATGTGTTCATTTCTCCATCCGTTTAAAAGTGGGTCCTTGACACCCAGCCACACACTGGAATCACCTGAGCGGCTTCGCGTTAAATAAGAATCCTGGAGATGTGGCCTGGGCACTGGCAGTTTTTAAAAAGCTCCTCAGATAAGGATTCTCATGAGGTGCCGCGGTTGAGAACTATTGTTTAAAAGTGGGGGTGGGGGTATTTCAATACTGGATGTGACAAGTGGCAGGGTCTGTGAGGAGTGTCCTCTGCAAGAGGGGCTCTCTGTAGATCGGAAGCGCACCTACTTTCAAACGAGCCGAGCCAGAAAGGCTTAGGGGACGAGGTGTCAGTGGGCATACACTGTAATCCTACAGGGACACGTGTTCGCTCTTCTCCCAAAGGCCCCTTGATGTTACTCCTGCCGCTTTCGACCCGCTACCTCTGAGTCCAGCTTCGTCTTTGCCGGCACTGAGAAGCTGTTACCCTCGTACAGAAGATGAGGTTTTAAAGCCCTGAAATAATTGTCTGGGGTTTACCTTTGATCCATGATCATTAATATCATTAATAAGCTCTTGAAAAGTGCATGTGAATCTCAAGTTCGCATTTGGCAGGGCAGTGGGAGAAAGAACGCTTTTAAAATAGTTTGGCTCAGAAAGCGCATGTGAAATAACCCTGTGGGAAAACCGGGAGAATTTCTCCTCCTCCGAAGGGTCATCTAGGAGGGGACGCTGACCTTGCACTTTACGTGCAGTAACGTTTCCTAAAACCTCGTTCGTTACCCAGCCTGGCTGATCTTAGGGGGCGACGTAGGCTATAGGAGGGGACTCACGATGGACACATTTCATGCTTGCTTTTGTTTTTTCCACAGTTCCTGAAAGATCGTAACATGCATACATTTCTTTAGGGGAAAAAAAGAATCCAGCTGCACGAGATTTACTGCAGCTTTTCTTTCAGAAATTAGAGCTAAAGAATTCTCTCGTCTTCAGGCTTCTAAGGGATGAAGCCCCGGAAGGCCGAGTGTGTCTGAGGTGAGGAGCGCTGACCTCTGCTGGGAGAGGGGTCAGTTCAGCAACAGGACTCGAAAGGGAGGAAGAAAAAGCGACTCCTCAGCAGGGAGTCTGACTTGCTTTAGGGCAGAAGAGCTTTTATAAATAAGTTCCCAGGCTCCCACGCCCTCTCGCCGGTTCTTCTATTACTAGTCCTGTCTCCGTGTGTAGACACACACACACGGACACACAGACACTCATGGACACAGACACACAGACATCCTCATGGACTCACTGATGGACACACATACACACACAGACACCTCATGGACACACATGCTCATTGCTCATGGGCACACACAGACACACAGACATGCTTATGAATGTACTGATGGACACACACATGGACACATACATACAGACACACATGGGCACACGCTTGTACACACACACTCATGGACACACACACACTGGAGGATGCAGCCCTAGCTCTTACTTCCCCCCACCGCCTCACACCCCTCCCTCCACCGGCCCTGGAATTGCGGGATGGACAGGCAGACCTTTCTCCAGACGAGGCAGGTGACGGATTGGCTGGGATTTTTCTAGGCCCTGTGGCTCCTAAGGGCTTTTCCGTTCCTCCTTCATATGCTCAGCTGGTGAGAAGAGTGCGAAGGGCTCTTTCCCAAACCCACTGTGGGAGCCTGGGAGGATTACCACCAGCCCATCCATTCCTGCTGTCAGAGGGAGAAGGTGGGGTGGTAAATTAGGGCGACCTCCTGCCTTGACGTGGGAGACAGGGCTGGGCATTAGGGATGTGTCCCCGTTGGAGGAGCCTGGAAAGCCTTCCTGTAATGATGCCGGAGTGAATGGGGGCTTGTGAAGGAGCAGGGCTGCTTTAATTTGTTTATTCTCCTTGAAATGCTTGCCTGGTGAGCCCTTCCCCATGCCTTCTGCTCAGCTCAGTGACCACGCAGAGCAGAGAGGAGGCTGCCCGGGCAGAGCCTAGGCGTGGCTCCCCAAGGGAAGTGCCCCATCGATCTGAAAGCACTTTGCGGAGGAAGCCCTCTCCGTGTCAGAGATGCAGGGGACCTGCTGTTGGAGTTCTTGTTTTGATGCTAGTAAGAATCTCCAGATGGAAGAACCTTCTGGATGTCACCTTAACTCTCTGTACAGGCTCAAAGACCGGCAGACTGTCCATCCATCTGGGAATTTTCTACATCAGATTGGCCTTGCTTTCTCTGGAAGACAATATCTCTTATCAGCTCACATGTGCTGGGTCCTGGTTGAAGGGTTTGATTCTCGGTCCTGGTATTATTTTAGGGAAGGTCCGTACTTGAGAGAAACCTAATTTTCTGCCACTGGCTTTGTGCCCCCACCTCGGCCAGTGCCCACTGTAAGAGGGGAGCCTTAGGAGAGAGGAGATGGTGAGAAAGTTGGGCTTTAAACTGAGTCCCTTTCAGTCCAGAGGAGATGGTCGCTGCACAGTGAGGACACCACTACAACAGTGTGTGGTCTGACAGTGTAGCGAGCTCTCTGCGACCTCGGAACAATACCACTAGAACATGGTTCTTTCCTCTATATCCATCCTCCCCACAGTTTTATAAGGCCCAGAGTTCAAATGCAGAGCTCCTTTGATTATTTTAACACAGTCTTCAAACCCTCAGAATTCCTTCAAGGAGGAGAAAGTCTCCAACCAGGAGAATACAATTTTAGGTAGCGTGTCCCACAAAGGGCTGAATGTATATCCCTTGGGGTTAATTCACTTGCTTTAAAGAAAAGTGACATACACATTGAACTTTTTAAACAATTTTACTTTTTACTCATAAAAGAGGTTCATTTACACGACACAACTAGTTTCATCCCCTTGGCAGGCACAACTATTTAAAGTAATTTTTAATAGTTTAAACAGAACAAAGGAGAGGATAAGGCCAGTGGGGGAAGAGGGCTCTCCCGGTGATTTCCGCGGAGGCTGTTGGCTTTCTACCTTGGTTGAAGATAGTTACTCCGGGGAATCTGTCAAATACCATACCTTTAGTTGCCCGACCAGGTGCTTGGGGACCAAATATATGGTTTTCCTGATTTTTGTTGAATTAAGATGATTTTTGATAAGTAACTGTAATGGCAATCATGAAGTAATACCATGTTGCACAATAAAACTTACTTGCTTGTGATTAAATTCAACCCCAGTACTGAGTAGTTCTCGACAATTAAACGCAATAATTTCATCCATGTGTGTCTGTATGAGCATATGAAGGGAATTCTGGCCTCCCTGACATGACAAACAGGTTAAAGATGGCACGTGGAATCTGCCCCCACCCCTCGCGGCGGGTGGAGAGAGCACTGGAAGTAGGCATCTGGGGATGTTGGGTGGAGGAGGCGGAGCTGCCCACGGGCGGTTCCAGGAACTCGCGGACGTGTCTGTGCTGGCTCTGCTGCACCGCGGACGTGGCGAACTTCTCACACTCGGCCTCCTTGGCTCTCAGTGTCTTTAACCGCTTAGGCGCTTTTTGCACGATAACCTGGGAGTAGCCTGCTCCGGGAAGCGAGCGCGTTTAGGGGATGTGAGAGGAGGTCTATGATTATTGCAGTCATCTGACAGTGGCCAGCACCCTCCCAAACGCCTGGGACACAGGGAGCGTCGCCCTCGTCCTGAAGACTCCTGTGCAGTGTGCGTGTGTGTACCGTGTGTGCATGTGTGCGCACGCGCAGAGTGGTAGGCAGTAGCGGGGGGACCGCTGCTTTCCTTTCTGAGCCTCTTTTCCTGCGATTCATTTGCTAATTCTATGAAGCAGAAACTTAAAAGGAAATCTGAAGCAGCGCAAGAACAAAGGAACCACCCACAAAGGGATAGGGCTTAATCTGCCTTTGATTTGGAAAATAACTGCTGCTCTCGGATTTATAAAGATGTCACTTTCTAGGCAAAGCCGGGAGGAGGCACAGCTCGGAAAGGTGCCACTGTCATACAGCAGCTTCCTGTGGCCTCCTTTCTTATTAATTGCTGATCTCCCAGTTCTTCACCTTAGAAAAATCACATCAAGGGCAGCATTGGGGCATAAACCTGGCACATCCCCAGAAGACGCAGAGAACGCAGCAGCCCAGCTAGCAGGCGCCCCACGTTCTAGTCCTGGCTGTTGCAAACTCTGTGTGACAGGTCCCCAACCTCGCTAGACCTCAGTTCCCCCCACCCCGGGAAAGCAATGAGATTTGAGGCCTTTGATTGCTAAGGTCTCTAATTGCATTACTACCCATTGAGTCTCAGGTGAAGGCTTTTCAACTGCCTGTTTCTCAGCAAGGATGAACTCAGGCAGCTTTTCACTCTTCAGGTGCAAAACAGAGAGGAGCCCAGCGTGTCTGGGTACTGAGTAGTCCTTAGGAAGCCAGCTGCAAACTCATATTCCCCAAGGATCGTGGAAGACACCCCACACACACACATCCCTGCCAGGAGAGCTGCTCTTTCAGACAAAGCTGTGACTTTCACGTTGCTGGCACCTGCTTTTGCTCTCTGTGAAATTCAGCCCTTCGGTGCCCCATGTAGATCATTGCAGGGGGAGGGGATGACGTGCGGGTGGGGGAGGCGGTGGGCCAGCCTCAATTCAGGGTTCTTAGTGGATTTAAGAGCCTCTGCTCTCCAAGTTAATTTTCCCAACTTGCATATCACAGGTTAATACTGGACCTGTGCATAATGATACATAATTTAAGACTTGTAAAAGCTGCCTGAGACTTGAAAGAAACACAGTCTAAGCCAGGAGGCTGAGCCTGGCATGCAAGAACAAGTAATACAGGTAGAGTTTATGTCCAAAGCAGGGGAGCCGCTCCCTTGTAACATGATCTCAGAGGGTGCCATGCAGGTGTGCAGCCCCCCTGTGCCAGGCAGCGGTACCCATAGCCCTGCAGGCATCACCCCCACTGGCTGTTACTTTTAACCGTCATCGGAAGGCAACTCTTCACAAAGGGCACTTCGTTATTTTCAGTCAACCCAGGAATATCTCGTAGACTTGAAGTGACGCAACGAGGTTGCCCTAATGGTTTCTAAACTTTGTTTTTAAGACTTCTGGGGCCAGAACCCCACAGAACTGCCTTGGGGCACCCCTCTACCTCTGATAACCAGGCTGTCTGTTGGCATAGTTGGAGTCTGACATAGCCCGAGCAGGGATGTTTAGCTGCTTGTGGGTTGGAAAAAAAATGTTAAGAAAAATAATTGTTGTTTTTGCAAACTATCTATTTAAAAACAGAACCTCAGGAAGCAGATTTCTGTTCCAATGCTCAGATGAATCAGAGCTTACAAAGTATAAATACACATTAGCAGGAGGAGGCTTCCCATAACCCAGTGCTGGTGTGTCTTCCCAGCCCGGGAACCTCTGAACTCCGGTTTCTCATTCCCAGTAGAGGCAAGAAAGAATGCCGCCGTCAAAGCGGAAATGCTGGAACATTGCTCAGCCCAAGTTGCAAACCTCTGCAGGCCTGTGGGACTTTTTTTTTTTTTTTTTTTTAAAGGGAACTGGTTTTTGGCCACACACTTGCTCACTTTGGGGTGGACAGGTGTTCTCCGTACAGAAATGTGGGAAACCCACAATCTGGTTCCTTTGGCTCTTTGCTGCCTAAGAAATATCACCAAAGTTACCTTTGACTCACTGACCCCTCAGATCTGCCAATAAAACAAAGTGCTCACACCCCAACTTGCTCAAGGGTGGTGTAATTATTTGACTTAAAAATGATGTCAGGTGGCAATTGAGCAACAGACCGGCTTCCAGGCTACTTAATTCAATTTAACAAGGAGGAAAAACCTTGTAATTAACAAAGAGCTTGCACTTCAGTGAAGCTGTTCTCAGTTTGCTGCACCGAAGTCAAGGAGGACAGGGGTGGAGGGGAGGAGGGGCAGCTTGTTGAAAATACAGATTCCCAGGCCCCGCCTGGGAATTGCAGACCTGGCCTGGGACTCTGCATTTAAGAGAAACCTGTTTGGAAGTTCCACTTCTGATCATTACCCAGTCTTGCTGGACTTTTACTCAAGCTATACAGTGTAGCCTCAGAAGAGGAAAGGAGGGTCTAAGTCTAGCTTCCCAGGACAGTTTCTTGTCCTATAACAACCAGCTTTGAGCTAATTCTTCCCTGGAGTTTCAGGGTGTAGATAGTCTACTGCTGGAGTTCTAGTCAGCCTTGTTTCTGGATGGAACATCCTCCCTCTCCCAGGGCCTGCAGGATGTTCTAGGGTGCAGAACGTTCACAGGATGAGGATGTTTCTGAGTCCCTTCTTTGGCATTTCTCTGCACCCAGCACAGCCAGGGTTTCTGTGCCTGATCCCTTCTACCTGGGGAAAGGGGAAAACCACCCTTAACCATCAGAGTCCTGGCTCTGAGCCGTGTCCAGAGGACACCCATCTCTGCCTCTCCACTACTGAGTGTGTCCTGGAGAGAAGGAGCCTTAAAACAGCAATCTCATATCACTTCCCTCCTCGAGTAAAGAATTGCAGAGGCTCATTAGACTTTTTTCTTGGCACAAAAGTATTGGCAATTACCCAGGAAATGCTGGGGTCCTGCAGAATCGAAGTCTACAAACCACCAGAGCAAGGAAGGTAGTGTTTGAATTCAGACTGTCCTCGTCGGGTCTGTACCAGAACATTTCTACGGTCCTCTGAGCCCACCCCGCAGAAATCAGCTGTCTCCTGGCAGAGAGCAGTGAAAATAGAGCTGCACCAGGACAGGGAGACGTCATGGGAACACACTCATCACTGTCCCGGACCTTTGGGCTGCCTCCCCAGCTGGCCAAAACACCGTCCCGGACTGAGCCCCGTGATGGCTTCTGCTCACGCACAAGGAACCAGGGACACCTCAAGCCCACCATCCATTCTTAACCAAGATGCCCATCAGAACGTAATTCCTAGCCTGGTAGAAGAAAAAGTTTCCCAAGAATGAAGATAAACATCCCTGTAGTGTCGCCTCCATTCAGAGTTTTTCACTCCCGTTGGAGTTATACTCTAAGACCCGAGTGTCACAGCTCCGAGGAGGGTAAGCTTTGGTTTCCTAACCAGAGGGAGCTCCTGGCAACTCCGCGTAGCTACTGGAAGTGGTCCATGTGACCAGCACCGCGCTCATCCCTCAGTGCAGGGATGCCAGAGGCAAAGCTTCCCCTGCCCCACCCCACAAAGCGGGGTAGGCTTGTTGGCTGGTGGCCCCAGCAGCCACGAGGGAGGACCACAGCTCTCCTGCCCTTTTTAGGCAGGAAGAGTCTGACTCCTGCCTCTCATGGAAGGCCAGGCAGCACCTGGCACCCAGGGCTGCAGGGTGAGGCCAGCCGCTCACTCACTCCCGGGGAACAAGGTGATGAGTAGATGGGCTCTAACCCCGGAAGCTTGTAACTACCACCGCCCGCAGGCATAAGCATGCACCAAAGCCACGAGGGTGTGGCCTGTATGATGGCAGGACACGAACATTAATCCAAGGAGCCAGAGGAAGAAAAGAGAAAGTGTCCAATCTCCCTCTTCACCCCCTGACGCCAATTCCAAGCTATTTAAAACCCTTTCAGTGCGGTGAGCACTTCCCAGGAGTGCTCACAAACAATTCACCTCCACACTGCAGGCCGTTCATCCAGTGGCGTTTATTCAAGCAGGATTCACACTTGCTGTCAAGTAACAAGAGAATGAGGCCCCCAAGATGGGGCTCTCACAGCTCCAGCTTCACAGCAGCCCCTTGGGTTTTCGAGAAACTACGATGAATTTCATGGCTGAAAAGGCTTTCAGTTCTTGATCCCGGCCCCGTTGAGCACAGCCTACGTCTCACACCCTGGTCACCAGGACAGACTCGGGGGCGGTGACAAAGGCAGATGGCAGAGCCGGGCAGAACTGCGTAAGCTCAGAAGAGGCCACACGGGTCCGTGTTTTCGTACAAAAAATTTAATAAATATTACTTTTCAAAATTTATTGCCAGGAACAACACATCAAAGATGCATGTTTATGTTCGGATAACACTAAGAGGACAATACAAAGTATCTTCATGGTCTCAACTGCGAACCAACGAAATCACTCTGTCTTAATAAGCCTTTTGTTCTTAAACTTCGTCATAGCGTTTCCATTTCCTCACTTAAGGCAGGCAGTGTACTCTATGGCAAATCTAAACAGTGATCTTACTGGACATTTTATGGTTCAAGTATTCATCTAGCTTATTAGAATACTCCCTAAATGCAGTAGATAACAACAAAAATCAAATCTACAAAGTGGTTCAGTCTTACATTACGAATGGTGAAAAGAAATCAGAATTTACAAAATAAGATTGGTGTGCTTCCAACTTCACACAATTAATTTGATATTTTTAATGATATTCAACCACTCACGTCTTGGCTACGTGTAGTCATAGCTCACCTTGTTCCCTTAAACTGCTCTGTAAAGCAGATCGCCTGCCTGTCTCTTTTCAAGTCTAAAGAAAAAAAAAACACCTGTTCTAGACTAGTTCTCAAACTGCCTCAGTCAGTCCTTAAAACGTGTTTTAAAGTGATGCTATAGAAGGTGTTTTAAACATCTGACGTCGTACAAAAAAAAAAAAAATTTCCACCAGTATTCCAGGCACAGAAGCCCATCCTATTGTCTTAAACTATTTTCAAACACCTTAATTTTGGCTTATAGGCAACACGTAATAAGAAAATAAGTTCAAAAAAATAAAGCCATACGCTTACAATGCTATCAAAAACCTTCGATTCTAAACACATACATATAAATAAAAAGGAATGATGTTTTTAAGGCTCTTGATTATTAAGTTAATAAATCAAATATACACAGTGATTAATAAAAAAAAGAATTATTTACATAACTATACAAAATTCTACTTTTGACACATTTTTCCTCTTTAAATTCTTCATTTTACCAGCAACTGCTGACATCAAAGTCCCCCTCCCCCAACAACAACAACAAAAATACAATAAAAAAAATAAATAATAAACTCATTTGTGATAGTTGCTGTGGTTCTGAGCTGCAAAGGCACTTTCAAAATACAGAACTACTTGGACGTCATCATAAAACCAATATACAAAAACAACTCAAGAGTCAATAAATATAAATAAAAACTATGCTCCTAAGACTGCATCACCATCGGGACATCTGGCAGAAGTGGAAGCCGGAGGCCGGCTGGGGGCCGGCCGCTCTCCTGGGGGCCTAATCCGAGAGGTGCAGGGCCGCGGGGACCGTGCCCCGGGCCCCCAGGGGACTGGTGTTTGCATAGCTGTGCGATGCAGCGCTGCCCAGCCAACCACAGAAACTACCATTGCCAGTGTAAGCCAGCTTGTCAGAACTTAAATTAACACAGGGGTCTACGTCAGCGACAGCCTCGGACTGGACCACGACAGGACAGCTGGAGAACCGGGAGCCCCGGGCGCCCTCAGACTCTGCGCGCCGCCTGCTATACGATGTACTCCATCCGGCTCAGGCTCTGGGCGCTCTCCAGGTCTCTGTTGTCCTGTTTGTTTGTCCAGTTTGGGTGTTTGGCCGGCGTGCCGTTGGGGGGCTTCTCCTCTCGGTCGACCAGCGTGTAGGTGGCCTGCTTGGCGAAGCGGGCTTTCTGCTGGTGCCTGTCCATGTCGTCCTCCTCCACCTCCGAGTTGTGTGTCCTTATTTTGGACATTTTGGAGTTTTTGTTCTCGTAGTCCTTGATGGGGACCGTGTTGGCCCCGTGCTTCTCGATGGGGTTCTTGATCTGGTTGAGCTGCTCCCGCACGTTGTTGGTGGTGTTGTCCTCGGAGGCTGAGCGCGCGTGGCTGCTGGGCTTCCGCCGCTTCCGCACACACCAGTAGAAGGCGGTCACCAGGCAGCAGACCCAGGCCACGGTCAGGACCGAGCTGAGCAGGGGCACCAGGAAATCTGCAAGGCAGGCAGGCCCCGTGAGCCACACGCCCAAGGCTCCCCTGCCCCCGGTCCCTTAGAGGGGCTCGCGGGGACAAGTCACTCTTCCCAGCTGCACATTGTCAGTTCCCAGCGTAGTAAGTCCTGGGACCAGGACGCTTGTCCCTGGAGAGACCAGGCCGAGCGTGGCAGCTCGTACAGGCGCCTCTGGGCACAGGGAGTCTGGCTACTCAGGCAGCTCATTAAAGGAGCCAGTTTTCAGCATTAGCAGAAAGAGGGTCCGAGCATAGACGGCTCAAATGCCCCATGTGGTCCTGTGCCCGGCTTCT
This sequence comes from Camelus dromedarius, assembly GCF_036321535.1. Taxonomy (NCBI): domain Eukaryota; kingdom Metazoa; phylum Chordata; class Mammalia; order Artiodactyla; family Camelidae; genus Camelus; species Camelus dromedarius. Next base: position 29,569,650 of record NC_087453.1, read on the forward strand.
CGCTAGAACAGTGGTGCTCGGGGCACCCACAGGGGACTCTGGATGTCCTGCAGGGCCATCGAGCTATCAGGCCCATGTCCTGGTGCCTAGGACAGGCTGTCCCCCAAGCACCAAGTGGGCTCAGCACAGACACCAGCTCAAGGCACAGCCTTGCTCTGCCTCTGGGCTTCGAGATGGACCCAGAGATGGCAGCTGCCTGCCTGAGCACAGCTTGCTGGCAAGGGAACAAGTTAGGGTGACCTCTGCCTATTGCCACATAACCTTGGTCATATCAGTTGGCCTGTTTTCTCATCAGTTAAAAATGGGGTGGGGGGTTGGTCCTTGAATAGGGAATCAGGTAACTCCCCGCTTGGTGGTTTTACTGGATGCTGGTCATACTGGTTTTACTGATGAGATGGATTTGACAGTCCCCACAGAAAAGGACTGCTGTCCCCTGACACCTACCTGTTCTGTTCTTCAGAGGACGCCTCTGAACTCGCACTTCCGCGACGGCAGCGATTAGCGAGCTGTTCCCGTCCCGCTTACTAACAAGATCGATGATTTTGTCGGTGATTTCCTTGATCGGGTTTCCATCATCCCGTATGTCTTCGGCAGACTGGAAAGAGACGCGTCATCAGACCGAAGGGTCAGGGAACACTCAACAGGCACTTTACTCAGTATCACTTGACCACACAGGTATGTCTGGCTCCCCCTCAACGTCTGCCTGCTCCTTTGGGTCCTGGCTCACTGAAGTTTCTGAACCTCCCTGCCATCAAACAACTCAGCGTGAACGGTCTCATACTTACGATGGCCACGTGTATTTCGTTATTCGCAGAAGGGGAAGGCTCACAAGCTATGTAGATTGAATATTCAGCAGAAACATTCTTCAAAATATTCAGATTCCGCAATTCGCTGCAGATATGCTCCGTGGTAAGACCCTACAACGAAATTTTTAAACCCACAAATGTGTAAGAGAGTGGAAGGAAAAAAGACTGGTGTTTCCTTGAAAGTGAGGCTACGTTCAAGGCGAGCTTTGCCTTAGGATAAGAATCGATGCTGAGGAGCACGAGATCCAAGCTCCTGCCGCTCCTGCTTTAGGGCAAGCGGACCTGACACGCCCCACCTCTCCCAAGTGAGCAAGAAGGTGTCCATACCGGTGACATCATCTCCTTGTTGAAGGTGAACGTGATGTTTGCACAGTTGTCCTGGTAATAGGGGTCGGAGGCACACTTGGTCTTCACTGGCTGCAGGCTGGAGGACCGGCACTCGCCCACACCCGTGCAGGGGCGGACGAAGCACTGCGCGTCCAGGATGGGGAGGCAGCTCTGCCCGCTGGGGCACTCGCTGTGCCCTTTGTGCAGGGAGCAGGGGCGGGGGCCACACCAGACCTGCAGAGACAGAAGGAGTGGAGCTCAGTAGATGCCCATCAGCAGTTCCAGAAAGTAGGCGGCCTGGGGCCCACGCCCACCTTTGAGCAGGCAATCCTCCCGTCCAGGCACTGGCAGGCATTGCAGTCCTCATCCCACTTGGCCCCATCGGGTATCACGCTGCCCACGGTGATGCAAGGTCTCCCTGAAACTGAGGTGGAGACTCGTGAGTGGGAGGAATTGCCTTTTCTGGTGATAGTTCTGATTCTTCATTCCCGGCCCATCAGGAAGTGATTATACCTGCTGCCCTTTGCCCTGTGACAAAACAGTTGCTCCCATGATGGGCAAGTGTCCCTCCCTCCCCATAGGCCTCTGTGCCTGGCCACGTGACCGACTTTGGTTTATGTGGCACAAAGGGATGTGAGCAGAGTCTCTCCTCGGTGAGCTTGGCCCCTCGCAGGCCTGCTATTTGCCACCAGGAGGAGGACATGTCCCGGACACAGTGCTGGTCCCAGGGGACAGCATGGCACACAGAACAGACCTGGGTGCCCAACTCAAGGCATCCATCACTCTGCCCGCCCTGCGTGTCCACAAGCAACACAAATAAACACTTGTGTAAGCACAAAATTTGGGGATGGTATGTTACACGGCATAACTGTGGCAACAGCTGACTAAAAACAACAGCTCACCCCATTTTTAAGGGACTCCTCCCAGATTTTCCCTCTCCTGTGGTGCCCGATGTATGTCCCCTCCGTGTTCTCTCCCTAAGCACAGTGTCCACTCAACAATCAAAATGGAGACTGCAGTGCCCGCTCGCCTGCAGGACACATGGGCGGCTGAGGCCACATACCTTCCTGGCATTTGGCACCACTGTGCCCTGGGGGGCAGACACACCGGTACCCATTGATCTCATCCACACAGGTCGCCCCGAAGGCACAAGGTGAAGACTGGCATTCGTTGATGTCTAGGAACAAGGCAGTTCAAGTTTAGGCTCCCATGGGAAATGTCAATGTTTCTTCTAAGTTTTTACTGACCAAACATACAGACAGAAAAGCGTACAAACCCCAAGTATAAGCTTGATGCATTTTTCATCATGTAACCAGCACCCAAACAGAAGCAGATCAGTATTCCCCAAATCTCCCATCACTGCCCCCAGAGAACACCTGATTCCTAACAGCTGAGAATCACCGTGGGAATGTGAATTAAAGTGCCTTTTTCTCTGACAATAAATTTAGAACAAGGGCCAGCAAAGTTCTTGAAAAGGGTCAGATAGCACGTATTTTAGGCTTTGCAGGCCATGTGGTCTCTATCACAGCTGCTCAACTCTGTTGTCGCAGCATGAAAGTAGCCCTAGACAGTACATAAATGAGTGGCTGTGTGCCAATAAAACTTTATTTACAAAAACAGGCAGCGGGCCAGATGTGGCCCCCAGGCCAGAGTCTGTTCACCCCCGATTCAGAAACATGAACTAGATCTAATAGTTCTCTGATCCCAGACTTGGGGCCCTTAAGCACCAGAAAAATTTCAAATAATCTGGGGATAAGAACAAAAAAATTAAAAAAAAAAAAACCCTCAAAACTCATCCATCACCTTTTTTGGCAAAAGAAAGGGCAAGTAAAAAAGCAGGAAAGAGGCTCAAAGTAAAGAATAAACTTTAAGCTTCCTGCAGCACCGCATTGGCTGCCCCCATTTTCTCTTTTAGTCATTCCACCGGGGCCTGATCAGGCCTTGGGAAACCATGGCTCCAGCCCCTGCCACCAGCATTAGCTCTGTACCCCCCCCCCCCAGCATGGCTGTGGCAACGTCTGCTTGCCCGTAATTTCACATTAATAATCATGGGGAGAAACACTCTTTCCTTAGGGCCTCAGCGTACATTAATCCTCCAGTCCTGTGAATGGTACTCTCTCCCCTAGAACAAGGAGGGCTGTGCCCCCCCCCCCCCCAGGGAAGGGCCAGCAGGCACCTGGGAGGGTCCAGCCCGGGGCATCTTGACCCCAGTGGAGGGCAGAAGGGCAGATGACCTGTCAGGGCTACTTAGAGGGAACCACAGCCATAACTGTCTTAAAGATGAAAACTCTCAGGCCGAGGGGTGGGGTGGGGAGACTGGACGGAGGCAGTCCTTACTTATCCTGCAGTCAGGCCCCGCGAAGCCAGGGGCACACTCGCAGCGGTACCAGTTGTCTCCATCCACACACGTGCCGCTGTTGTAGCTATGGAAGCAAAGAGCCCTCGGTTACCGCCTCCCAGTTCACAGGCAGCTATGCCGGTTACAATCAGTGGCTCTCACCCCAGCCCAGGAGTTTAAAAATACTGATGCCTGGGTCCCACCCCCAGAGAGTTTAATTTCACATGTCTTGGTTACATTACAGCCCAGGCGCTGGAACTTCTAAACGCTCCCCAGGTGACTCTTGGGTGCAGCCAAGGTTGAGAATCACTGCTCTACACAGCCTGACTCAAGTGTGGTCCACGGAGCAGCAGGCTCGGCACTGCCTGGGAGCTTGTTAGAAAGGCAGCATCTGCAGTCCTGCCCACACTACCCCCAGCCAAGACCTTCTGAACTAGAGCCTGCATTTTAAACAAGATCCCCAGGAGAGGCCCATGCACATCACAGCCAGTAAATGCCAGCTTAAAAGGTGGTCATGCTTACCAGGGGTGAGGACTGCAGTCATTGGTATCTGCAACGTAAAAAGACAGCTTAACAGTGAGGCCTCACCCGGGCAGCACAGTCTTAGCCCTCAGTAAAACCACAGTGATTTCCCCAATATCCCAATGATAACCCACAAAATGAGCTTAAGGCCTCTGCTCAATTGGAACCAGGCCCACACCACACTGTTCCCTCCACCGTGGGACACAGGACACAGGAAGAGGCCCTGGGCGGGCTGGGCAGGGGGTGTGAGAATGGATGGAGAGAGGCTGCTGGTCAGACTAGTGCTGGGAACCAAGACGCCATCTGTCTCCACTTATCTCCTTGGCGACTTTCTCATGCCCAGGTCAGGGCTGCATCCCATCAAGTCATTAGAACAGACCCAGGTGATGCAGAGGCCGACATCAAACAGTTCGGCTTCTGGTTCCCATTGCCAGTCCCCAGGGGTGTCAGGATGTGCTCCTGAGGCCCTCAGCGTGCCAGGGGGTGGGGTGGGGGGACACTCACTCTGAGTACAGACGGGCCCCTCCCAGCCTTCTTTGCAGACGCACGTGAAAGACTCGCCATTGACCACACAGGTGCCCCCGTTGTGGCAGGGGCTGGGCAGGCAGCTGCTGTTTCTGGCTACGAGGCAAGAGCAGACAAGACCACCCTCCCTGAGCACCCAGAGACAGCCTGGAGGGCCAAACCCAGAGCCTGGGAGACAGTCCCAAGGCGGGGCAGACAGGTACCTATGTTACAGGTGGTTCCTTCCCAGCCTCCGGGACACATGCACTTGAAAGCATCCCCCTCGTCGTAGCAGGTGCCACCATTGTTGCACGTGGCCTCGTCACACTGGCTGTCACCTGGAGGAGATGAGCCCGTGTGAGCCCCCGGCCGGCCCCCGTCACAGAAGACAGGGAGGGGCCCCAGCCCACTACCACTTACGCGAGTGGCAGGTCTTGCCTTTCCACCCGTTTTTACAGTCACAGTAAAAGTCGTTGACCAGGTCGCGACACGAGCCCCCGTTGTGGCAGGGGTTCTGGCTGCAGTCATTAATGTCTGCAAACAGGGAGGAGACACCCCGCTGAAGATGCTCCCAGGACCGTCCACGCTCCACGGCTCGTAAGAGCTGTGTCTCGCCACCACCACCCCCTGCTTTCCATGCCAAGTTCCAACACCAGCGAAGCAATCCCGGGACTTTAACAGGGTCACCCTTTTCCAGGAATAAAGGAGCCCCGACAAGTTAGGAGGGCAGGTGGCAGGCCACCAACGTTACAATCAAATGGGCTGAAATGCCCATCAGGACGGAAAGACGATGGCTCTCCCTGCAAGCGGGGTCCGTATCGCTTTGACTGTGGGGTCTAATTCTACAGCCGCTCCGCAGAGGCTCCTCCCTGCCGGTTGTCATCAGCATCCACAAGAGAAACCAGCCCCAGCTGTGCTGTCCCCAGGCAGGAATGGCTGGGGTCTTACTTCCAGATACTTCCATCAAGAAGAGAGGCTCCCCGCGTTGCCTGTGCCCCAGCCCCGGCCCCTGGGGCCCCCTGACTCACTGGTCTCACAGTAGGCCCCCTCCCAGCCGTCGCTGCAGATACACTTGTACGAGTTGACGCCGTCGATGCAGGTGCCCCCATTTTTACAGGGGTTGCTCTCACAGTCATTAATATCTGCCAGAGGGAGGGAAACAACCAACAAACCAGGTCAACAAAGCACAGGCAACGCCACAGCCGAGCACCGAGCTGTGGGGTTCCCAGCCCCCCTGAGAAATACACCTGGCATCTCAACGGTCTCAGCCCCATCAGGACTGTTTCTGGATTCAGTGGGCAGCTTCTTGAGCAGAGGCCTCTGGAGAACACCCGGTCCATTTTATTTAACATCCTCACGCTAAGCTACTTGGGGAGAATGGGGAAAAAACTCCCACAGAGAGCGGACCACCCACCTAGTGAGGTTCCAGAACATTCTAAAATAAACATGCTGAAGACTCAGAGGCGTCAGTGATCTGGTGAGTTAAACGCGACCTCAGTCTCAGATCCTGGGTGGAATGGTAAACCTGGTCTCGACTGAAATGATTCACTCAGGTGCTCCCTCCCGCGCTGGGCAGGGGCACCACGCCCCACTCCCTGACGGCGACCAGGGGTCTTACTTTCATGGCAGTACGTTCCAGTGAAGCCTTTGTTACAGTCACAGGTGAATTTGCCTCCTGACTGACTCTTGCACTTCCCATGGGGACCACAGACGTTCGAGGAGATATAGCGCACCCCTTCTGGCGTGTCGTTGGAGGCCATGGCCACTGTGCAGCTGTCAATCACTGTGGGACAGACAGATCTGCACGGTCAGATCACCACCAGGGACTCGGAAGCCACAGTGAGCCTAAGCCCAGGAGCCACCCTGCTCTCCTGGAGACAGCCACCGGTCGGCTAAGGAGGGTAAGAAGCCAACAGGCATCTCAGGGGCCAGCACCCTGGCACCGGGCCACATTGTGCTGTGACAGGGAGAGCTGAGACTCCAGGCGGAGAGAAGATTCTTTTTGTAGGCGTCTTCTCGCTATGTAGCTAAGAAGTCTACAGGCCTGCGGGCCCTGTTCATCCTCCCTCAACATCCCCCCGATTTGTTGGAAGCCAGCTAAGGAGGGAGGAACGGCTTTCTGCTGCACGTAACAGCACTGATGGCTGCAGACAGACTTAAGAACCTGGAAGATGGTGCCATCTCATAGCAGCACGGGCACTAGTTAAAGTCAAGTGAATTACAATTAAGTAAATAAGGATTTCTAGGTGCCCTGGCCACACTCTAAAATGCTCCGTGGCCACACGTGGCCCACGGCTATGCTACCTGACAGTGCAGACGCCACCACTGCAGAAAGTTCTACTGACGGGGTTCTCTGAGGACCGTGTCTCAGCGTTGCAAGTCGGCCCACCCCAGAACTGGAGTGTGAAATGACTTCCTCTCTCTCCCCGGGGCTACTTGCAGGCATGGTCCCCGCACTGGGGGCCTGAATGAATTGTTTCCACGTGTCCGCCCCTCAGGTCAAGGGCTTTCCATCCACATCAGCTCTGGGTGTGATGGGGCAGTGACAAATGGACAAAGAGGAGCAGCCTTGCAGACAAGCCAGGACCCGGGCAGGGGAGGGAGGTACCTTCACAGGGGGTGGTGCGGCAGTGGTCTTTAAGGTGAGAGCAGTTCTTGCCTTCGTAGTCCTCCGGACACTTGCAGAAATAGTCGCTGGCGCGGTTGTAGCATTGGGCACCATTCTGGCAGGGATTGGGCTCACAATAATCCACATCCAGCTGCGAGGACCGGGGAGCAGGGGAAGGAGGGGAACAAAGTAAAACAAAGGTGTGATTATGACTCCTCTGGGGCTGCGGCCCCTGGAATCTGACCCCTCCATCTGCTCAGGTTAGGAGAATACCCAGCATAATTGACAGCTGGGTCCTAGAGACCGTCCAGGGATGCACTGGGAAAAACAGGCAGAGTGGGAGAGGGCTGGGTCCGGGGATGGATCAAAGACACATCGACAGGGTATGGACCCCAGGGGGAGAATCACTCATCAATCTCCTTCCACTGGCGTGTGTGTGGCAGAGCTCCCTAGTCACCAGGAGACTCCAGACAGTCGGTCAGGAGGGGACTGGGAAGGGACGGGGAGGAAGAAGAGTGGAAACTTGGCTGTAGGAGGCTCCAGCCCAGCTCACCTGACAGAGGTTCCCAGAGAAACCAGTGGGACACAGACACTGGAATCTGTTGATTTCGTTCTGACAGTGACCCCCATTCAGACAGGGGTTGCTGGCACACTCGTCAATGTCTGTCTCACAGTGATCGCCTGCGTAGCCAGGTGGACAGATACAGCGATAACCATTAACCAGATCCTGGAGGAGGAGGAGGAGAGAAACAAGTGCTTTTTCTCTAGGAACTCCATCAACACAGGGCTTCAGCCATTCAGTGGGACAGTCGGTCGTGGTTCAGCTGATTCACTGAAATAGATGCCAAGCTTCTCCAAACAATGAGAGAGGAATTTCTATGTGCATAAGTTCAGGATGACTCCCGGGAGGCTGGGGGTAACATGAGCCCCAGTGAAACTTCCAGGGACTCACTTTTCACCTGCACTTTTAAATCTCCCAGAGCTTTCCCAGGGTCACATAAATCTTAAGACTTGTTGTCAATCACTAAGGTTTTGACTCAAGCAAAGATTTACATACCCGACAGGAGGCATCATTCTGACACTGGCCGAGGCAGTCATTAATATCTAAAAAATAAACAAGTCATCGTATTAGAGAGGCAATTTACATTGAAATGGAACTTAATTGAAAAGTCTTCTCAGCTCAGGATAGATTAAAAACCTCAAATCAGATTTCCTGTGTGCTTCCCGTGAGATAAGGTTATTACGCTGGGTGGGAACACTCCCCAGTTCTTCCCGACTGAGGTACTGAAACTTCTCATCATTGTCTTAACTGCCTTATCAGACTCCCGGCCGTTTTACCGGCTAATGAGCCTGATAACGTGTCTGTTTTCATTTCTGTGCTGATCACTCTCTCTCCAGAAACATTCCCTCTTTAAGGCTTTCCTTCTACTACTCAAGTCTCAGAACTGGAGCCTGAGTATGGCTGGCAGACGCCTTCAACACCCTGGTTTCATGAAAATCAAAATCAAAACAGTCTCAACTCACTTATTTCACAATTCTGACCCGACCAGCCCGGGAGGCAATCGCAGTAGTAGCTGGCAATCAGATTCTTACAGGATTTGGCGTTTACACAAGGTTTGGCCTCGCATTCATTTGCATCTGAAAGAAAAAGAGGATGAACAATGAGAAATGGAGTTCCACCCTCCCCATCCCCCCCAAAAAACACCATACCAACAGTTTGTCTGAAATGAGACATTTTAATCAGCTAAATAAGAGACACTAGGTTCCCTCTATTTTGAGCATTGGAACCCTTTCCCTAGCCATTATCCAATACGGAATGCTAACTGATAAATTTCTGGCGGCTGTTAACAATCACCCCACCACCTCCCCCAACAGGACAGCAGAGAGCCACCAGGCATTTCTGTGTAAAACTCAGCACAGCCTAGTTGCTGGGATTTAAATGTGGCAAAAAGAATGCAGACAGCTCATTCCTCATGAGATCATCCCTGTTTGGAACCCAGCTGAACACTCCTCGGACAGACGATTGACATGGTTCAAGGGATCCCACGACTTTCCCACAGGGGCGAAAAGAGCCAGTCCATTTGCATGCGAGTTGTTTCTCCCAGGCCCACTGGCTGGACTCGGGACAATAAATCACTTCTCTGGACGATGGCGCGCAAACCCACACTGCTGGCCAAATGCTCACCTTCCTTAACGGCTCTATTATCAAGGCCAACCGTGCTGCACGAATTCCCTTACCTAACTGGCACGTTTTGCCAGTCCACTGGGGCGGGCACACGCACTTAAAGCCGTTAACCAAGTCCTGGCAGGTGCCCCCGTGGGAACAGTTATTTGGAGTGCAGTCATCAATGTCTGGTCAACAAAAGAGGAGAGGGTTGGCAATTTACTCTCAATCCATTTGACAATTAGATAATTTAATACCATCCCTCACATGAGGGGCCTTCACTTAAGAGCCGGACACCTGCTACAAGTGACTGTTAGAATGACGAGGAGGCCTGATTTTAGCTCTAAATCCCCCACTGGCCCAGTTCATTTAATCCCTGACCTCGCGGGCAGAAGAGCCAGCTTGAATCCTCACAGCATCAGCCCTGGGGAACTGGGGACCTCTTTCTGCCTACCCTTTACTTTTTGAAAACAGTTTCATCATAGCTCAGAGTTAACTAAGGAGAGGTAAAGAAAAATAACTTCTTCCCTGGTGAAAAATCGTATTCGTATTTAACTTGCAGAATTTCCCCAAGACAACATGCCTGGGGGACACTACCGCCCACCTCCGCACTGGGCTCGAGGCCCCTTAATTCATCTCCTGCTCACAGAGGAGGTGCTGGGTCTCCTCTGAACATGCTCACTGAGTCTTCACAACCCCAGGAGATGTGAATCGCTACTCTCCCCTTGAAACGGCACAGTTGGCAGAGACCAGAGTCCCACAAGTGGTGGGTGGGGCCACGGAGCCAGCCCAGGCGATCCGACCCCAGAACCCACATCCTTAACTATGTCACATGCTGCTCTCGGGGTGCTGATGACAGCGGTTCTCAGGCCCGGCTGCACCTCAGACATCCAGGAGCTTGTTAAAGAACAGGGACTCCCCAATTCCTAAGAGGGACTGCAGGACCCAGAGATCTGTACTGTGAAGCCCCAGGGTGGTCCTGGTGTGCAGCCCAGTCGTGCAACCATGGCAACTCTGGCCCTGGTCCCTCTTTCAAAATTGTGTCCCCATGATAAAATTCAGTAGTGACAACCCCCCCTGCAGGCAGCCTCTCCACAGCTTTGAGGAGGAGAGCCAGGATTCAATTTGGAGGAGGCAGAGTTCCAGAGAGCATGTGCAAAGGAAGGAGGTAGCCCAGAAGGAAGTGTCTTCCAGGCACTGATGGAGGTGCTAACTTAGCAGAGTAGATGGGGGTTCCGAAGACAGAAGCTGAAAGCTCAGGCCAAACTCTCCACCACACCGCTCGACCACATCCACCCACTCCCACTGAGACAGATTCATCACTGAGACCGACGTGGGACCACGAGCCCAGGGACCTGCCCCCAACTCTGTATCTGAACACAGTGTTCCCCTCCCCCCCGGAAAGGGCACAGGCCAAAACCCAAACTTACTTGTGGAGCACGTGGGGCCGGTCCAGCCCGGAGAACACTCACACTCAAACCCCAGGGACGTCTCCTTGCAGCTGCCCCTGTTGTGGCAGGGATCAGAGAGGCAGGCGTGCTCCGCTGCAGAGACCAGCACAGCAGTCAGAAAGGGACGCCCGCCAAAAGGCTACCTAACCCTCGCCGCCGCCACCACTCCCGCCAAACAAATCCCACTCCTGGGCCACTGGCTTGAGCTTGTTTCAAGAAATAAACCCTGTGTGGGAGAGAACCCTGCTGTGTCTGGGGGGGAAAGTAAGTCATCAGTCTCTGGAAGCTCTCCGGACACATTCCAAGACACCTGTGAGCTGGGTCACTGCCCTGCACATGCCGCCCCCCACGCTAGTCGGCATCCCCAAAACCCTTGAGCAACTTGGAGTCTTCAAAGAGCCACGGAGCTGCTGGAATAACAGGTCTTAATGTTGGAGGATATTTTCATCCTTTTACAGAGTCCACAAGTGTATTTAAGCCGAGTGTACAGAAAAATTAGACGAAAGGAGCTCACTGCCACTGGCCCACTTACCGATTTCACAGTTGGGTCCTGAATACCCCTCAGGGCAGGAACACTGGTACTTGTCAGGCCCTGTGTTGCTACAGGTTCCTCCATTGAGACACGGCTGGTGGGTCCCGCAGTAATTGAGGTCTGCCAAAAAGACCCCAAAGAAGTCACTCAGAGACCAGACAGACAGTCAGTCGCTGAGTTTCTAGACCCAGTTCCCTTCTAAAAATAAAACCAAGAGGAAAGAGACCCAGATTTACAGCATTAAAGGCAAATTCAAATGGATTCAGAATAAAAAGCCCCTGCAAATAAAAAATGAAAGGGAAAAAACAAATCACCATAAAAAGCAAACGCCCCCCTCCCCCCAAAACCCCCAAATCTACCGCCGCCCCACCCCGAGGCTCTGGCTGCCCGGGGACCCTCCGTGGGACGTACCTTTGTCACAGAGCTGGCCTCCCCAGTTGGTCTCACAGAGGCACTGCCAGGGCTCGTTGCAGGTGCCGCGGACGCACCCAGGGTGCGGGATGCACTTGTCACAGTACAGGCCCTGCCAGCCGTACTGGCACCTGGGGACACACAGCAACCCTCCTTACCCTTCAGGACTTGCAGAGAGGTCTGCGCCATCAAGACAAGCCAGGATGCGAAGCCCAGGCTCTCTGGCTTTCGTGGCAGGATGGGAGACTTTCAAGGTCTGCCCAAGGCTTCCCTCTGAACAAACATTTGGGCCTTGGTCCCCTCCCAGGGGGCTCCCGACAAAAGAAGGGCTATCTGGGGAGAGGCCAGTGTGGGGCTGCCCTTCAGAAAGCCCCTCTCTTCTCAGGCTCCCGAGACGATCCCAGGGTGGGGGGCATGGAATAAATCGACCTCTGGGGGAAAGGAAAGGGTGCTCACTCTGGGGACAACAGGCACGTGAAGGTCTCCACAAAACGCGGCACTTGGGGTGCGTTTTACACAGCAGCTCAGCTGGGCTCTGTCTCAACAGCAAGTCACGACTCCAGGCGCACAAAAAATGCAACGGGACACCCAGTGCAGCAGGAAACTGCCTCCCCAAAAGGCTTCGGGAACTCAGACAAGGAGGGAGGGGCACCCTTCTTCAGAGAGACGGGGTAGCAAACCTGAACCCACTTCCGCAGGGACGGCGAGGAAGCAACAGCACTTGGAGCCAATTCCACAGATGACTTATGACCCACTCCCCTGACTACTTATGCAAATTTATTGTATAGTTATTTCTCACTTTGCCAAAAAAAAAAAAAAAGGGTCAACTCGGTTTATCTAGTATTGGGGAAGGGAGTCAAGTTTCCTTTTTAAGCGCCTCATTAATCGGACTTCTTTGGAGGCCAAATGGTGCTTCTGATCCCCAAAGAAAAACACAAACATAAACTTTCACCTGGGGCAGGGTCTCAGCCGCTCTTCCCTCAAGTTTCAAGCCTTCTGAAACTGACTGCCTCCTCAGAAATCAGGCTTTAGCAAACAGGAGGGGGCTGGGACGGGGAGGGGGGGCGCCCGATGATGGAGTGAAGGTGGGACAGAGGAACAGCGACCAGCAGGTGCTACCCTGATGGGACCCAGGGAGGCCAGGGCAGAATCAATGCCCACCCCCAGGCACTCAGCTGTAACTCAGGAAATCAAGCACCCCAAGAAGGAAAGGCTTTCAGTTTCCAGAGAGCTGGGGGCAGGCTGAAAACCCTCGTCCTGGGAAGAATTATAGGGATTCATCACCCACGGCCGAGTTAACTGCACTCCCGAGAATTCTGACTAACCACTTCCTAACTTCTAAAAACAAGCCATCCACACCCCGATACAAAAACGCACCAGGATGTGTGGTTTACAAGTCAGAATGATCTTATCTAGGACGAAACATCAGTCGGTGTGACAAGTGACTGTTTAAAGGAGTAAAATAAGAACAAGGTAAATCATCTGGTAGAAATTTTTTTGAAAAGAAATGGACATCCAAGTTAGTGGGAGGTCGGTGGGGGGGGGATGCCTTTTGGTAAAAAGACTGATATTCTTAGCTTGAAAGACTGATATTGAAAGGAAACTGATTTGCAAACAGCAAATATTCTGTCTTTCCCTCATTCCCTTCCAAAGTTAGGATCGAGACACCTCTTCAATTTACTTAATAAAAGCAAGAGGAGGCAGCTGAGGGCCTACCCTCACCTCTTAATTAATGAGAGCTGAGCCCCCAAGCGTAAAAAAGGAACCACAAGCCACGAATGACTTCAAAAGGAAACAAATAAAAATACTGACCCTAAAGGAGGCATCCACAAAGTTCTCCCAGTTTAATAATATATGATTAAGGTTCTCATGAGAAACAGACGTGACTTTCCTCATATGATGATTCATAATTAAGTTTGATATTATTGGCAGGCTTGCAATAAAGCCAGCCTGTGCGCCCAGGAAAAGGGGAATCTGTCGACTGGGGAACGACAGAAGCAGTAAAGTTTTCTCATGGTGGGGTGGGGAACAAAACAAAACAAAACAAAACGAGGCACACGCCTCTGTAAGACATAATCCAAAGGCCAACTTACAAGTAACTTGCCATCCAGCTATTTCTGGAGCAGGACACAAACTGAACTCCTCAGCTGGAAGGTTCTGTTTTGATTTTTCTTTCAAGGTAAGGAGGAGAGGATGGGCTGGGAGGCTATGCAAATGACACGTGGGAAAGTCACACCTTAAGTAAATAAGGCCCAGCGTGTCCAGGCAGGGAGTGGGAGGGAGACTTCGAAAGAGAAAGGGCTCAATTCTGGAAACAAAGCCTGTTGTTCTGGCTGGGAGGGCCCTCCCAGTGCAGCAGTGTGTTTATTCTGATGACAGTAGCAGAAATCGCAGTTGGCCTCCTCTGATACCCATTTGAGCCGAGCCTGGAGCAGGCCAGGGTCCCTCACAGCCCCGCGATACACCTCACTCCAGAACACCCTCACTTAGGGAGAGCCCAGGCTCCACGTCTGACACCCATGCTGTGAAATACTCCAGTCAGTGGCCACCGATGGGGATTGAAAGGCGAACCCCCTCAGACTTCCAGAAAACACACTTCTCTCTCTGAAGTGGAGGAAGAGGCCATTTGAGACCAGTCTGTTTTTTGTTTACTTCCAGCTGCCTTGATTCCCACTTCAGTCTCAGAGCTCAGAGCTCCCAGCTGCCCGAGGTCGGGGGCTAGGGGACCGATGTAGCAGGGAGGCTGCAAAGGTCAAGACCACCACAGCAGTCCTCAGAATTCTGAGCAGCAAAATCCTGGGGCCACAGTGGGATGGTCAAAATGTAGACTTCTGGGCCAAACTGAGGGACAAGGATTCCATGGGTGTGGGTTGGCAGCCAGGAATCTGCACTTCCCCACTTCCCTGGTTAATTCAGGGAATTATATTTGGAGTACTGAGGTTCAGGGCAGAGATGTGGGCCCACCCCCACCTATGGAATCAGGACCTGCGTCCTCACAAGATCCCAGGTAACATTAGTTCGAGATGCACTGGTTTAGACTAAGGATCTGTAAGCTTCCCTTGGCACAAACTGGGGTAGCTCTGGGGGACAAAAGTGACAGGCCCGACAGACCCCACGGAGTGTCACATTCAATCTGCTAATCCTTCAGATTTGGGAGGAGAGCAGAGTGTGCTGTGCGACTGTGGCCAAATGCCACTGACACCAACAATATTTCCTGAACCAGGCCTTTCCCAGATGGGCATGATGTAAATTTCAAGAAGTTCCAAAAACTGTAATCGGGACGCCAGGGGCAGGGGGGAGGTCTCCCTTTGGCTTCTGCATTGTCCGCGACCATAAAAGAACAGACTTCAAAGGCCAGCAGCAAGTCTACATTCATCAGGCTCAACTGACAAGATTCCAGGGCAGCCATTAACCTCTCAGCACCGCCGGCTCCCGCCTGCAAAGGGGCCAGGAGATTGTCCTAATCCCATTCTAAAGAATGCTCCACTTTCCCCTATTGATGGGAAAAGTGGGGGAGGGCTGGGAGACAGAAAACCTGCCCGGGTGGAGGGACAGAGACCCGAAGAAACCAGCCCATGTCCCTCCACCTAGTCCATTAGCACTTGAAGTGAAAGATTATAAAAACGTGTCATAATTTACAGAACAGTTAATACATGAAGTCACTGACTATGCCCGTAAGACTTTTTTTTTTTCCAAGAGAGGAGTGTGTTCATTCCACCGGACAGCTGGTATAATTTAATAAGCTTCGGATGTGCCTATTTGAATTTTTTTTTTCAGTAAAGCTTTCTCATCTTCCAAAGGAAAAGAGGCATATTTACAATCAAATTGGTCCTCCTCTTGCATTAAAGGGATAGTTATGACTAACAAAAAAACTTTAGTTGTTTACCTGCAGTCACCAGGGAGTTTGCAAGACCCGTGCTTGGGGCTACAACCCTGTCGGCAAATAGCTGTAAAAAGAAAGAAAGAAAGAAAAAAAGAAACACAGAAGGATGCGTCAGCACAATGGCAGTTTCTTACACCACCACCATCATGAGAACGGTCTCGACCACTAAGCCGACAAAATCCATTATTTTAAGAGATCTCATATCAAGTCCACTGTAAGCAGAGGGAAAGAAAGGAGGTGCCCAAATACAAACCCAGCTTTCAACTTCAAGGCCATGCAAGCGGATCCTCAAAACCTGATACTGTATGGGGACAAAATACAGGCAAGTTGGTGGGGGAAGGGGACCTTCCTGGAGTCTCTCTGAACAATAGCTACTCTGCTCTGGGTCAGTTCCCACCCTCGCCAAAAGCAAAAAGGAGGTCTAATCCTTCCTCGTCACACCCACTGTCCCATCAGGCATATTCGGACAAACTCCAGCTTCCTTAAAACCCTCCAACCAAATGCCTGGTGTCTCACAAGTCCCCTGGGACTCACAAAGCCAACCAGGCCGGCTTCATTTGGCAGCCCAAGCCATGAGCCAGGTCTGGTGGTACTTTTGCAAAGTATCCGCAAAAAAGCAATTCTGCTTCCTTTATTTTAAAAAGATTTTTGAACAGACATTAAAAAAACACTAGGCAGATAGTTTTTAAGTAATTGCTGCTGATGTTCAGAACACTGACTATTTAAAATATGTTCATCAGTTCTTTCATTTGGATCCCAGACAGGCCAGCCTTATAAACTCTTGTCTCTCACTATTTAAGAAAGCAGTATTGTGCAGGAGACATGCAAATTCCCCTCTCTGCCCTGCCCTTCAGTCACAGTTCAAAAATTCGCTTTTTTGTTGTTGTTTGTTTGTTTGTTTTAATGAAGGTACTGGAGATTGAACCCAGGACCTCGTGCATGCTAAGCACACACTCTACCCCTGAGCTATACCTCCTTAAAAATTCATTTTTTAACGTGAGTTTATCTTAAAGGAATTTACCAAACTACGTGAAATAAGCAGAGTGCATTCATGTTCATGAGGGCCTATTAGATGTTTAACTGGCATTACCCACCAATTTGCTATGAATTAGAAGCTGTGCAGAGGTAAAGAACACAGATAATTCTGTTCCATCTGTGAATATGTGGTAACTCACTGAATTCTATTGGATGGGACTCAGACTGTAGACAGGACACCTGAAGGTGATCCGACCATGGACGTGTTCAGCTGCACACAAGTGTGAAAGCTCAGGCTTACCACTCGGCCTCCCTCACCGCCACAGCCCTCACAGATGCCCGGTGAAAACTGCCACAAGACCACCCTGAGCTCAGGGGCTGTCATTTCTTGCAGGATCATCTGTTCAGACATCGGCTGGGCCACCCTGGTCCCATTTGGCATCTGTTTTAGGTCAGGCTCCTTAAAAGCAGAGCCTGAGAAGGGGCCTCGGGGACAGAGAAAGGGGCTGAGGGCAGCAATTGGGGCCAGGAAAGAAGCTGACCAAGAATGTGGTCTCAGCTGGAGCCTGGCCTCAGCCTCATCCCTGGTGAGGCTCTGGTGTGAATTGTAGCACAGAGTGAAGGCAAAGGGGGCTGCCTTCGTATCCCACATTGGCCACTCAGACTGTGAGTGGAGGGACAGGGCATGGAGTGGCTCCTGACAAGGATAACACTCCAGAGAGGATGTAGCTGTGAGATGCTAGTAGCCAACACTCAGAGTATCGGTGGAACAGGGTACCAACAACATCTTTGTGCTTCAGGCCTAGTCAACAGCCTGTCTCACCCTCTCTGAGACAGCCACCAGGAGCTAGGTACCCCACCGGGCACACGCCCACACACCTTTGTTACATTCGGGGCCCATCCAGCCTTCCATGCACGTTTTGTTGCCATTCTGGTCACAGGCGTAGTGTCCGAAGAAATCATCTCTGGGTCGGCAGAACTTATTGCAGCCAAAGCCATAGTAATAGTCGTCGCAGGTCACGCGGATCTGGTACTCAAAGTGGGCGACCCCCGTGTTCTGTTTCAGTGTCTGCCACTGCCGGCTGGGGTTGATCATGCCCGAGTAAGATGCCTTTTCAATAATGCTGTCAGGTTCTAGGGGCAAAAAGGAAAAAAAGGATTAATCACACTAACATTCACATCAGAGCCTTCTCCCCTGACCATTTTGATGATTATTAATGACAACAAAGGCACACGATACAAAATTCCAACAGAACAAAAGGGCAGAGAATAAGATATTTATCTCCCTCCCCAGAGGCAACCATCATATGTTTACCCTTTTTACTGGGTGTGTAGAATTTCACTTTCTGGAAATAACAATGAAATAATTTACCTAGTTCCCAAAATGTGCATTTAGGTTGTTTTGGCCTTTTGCTATTAAGCAAAGCCACAACGAACATTCTTAAACTTACTTGCCCATGTGTGGTTCAAGAAGAAAGAAATATTCCAGAAATGGATGAGCTGGATCAGAGATGACATGCAAAATCAACCTGCTTCTGCCCAGACAACCCCAACTCCCAGGAACAAAGCCCTGTCCATCCGTCCTCCCACCAGCACAGGAAACTTTCCCAACACCAGCACCAACGCTGTGTGTCATCAGACCTTCTGCTGATGCCCAATAGGTAAAGAAGCATCTCTTGTTTTAATGAGTACTTGATTAAATGATGGTGAGCACCCTTTTGACAAAATCATGTGTATCTGTTCCTCTGAACTGCAGCCTTTTCCTCTCCTTTGCCAAGTCTTCTATGGCACTGCTGGATTTGCAAAAGCTCTTGACATATTCTAGAAAGCGGCCCCTTCATGGAAGAAATTTCCTTACTCTTGAAAAGAGATTTCATTATTCCAGGTAAGGGTTAGCAATCTTTCTCTTCTGGTTTTAGAGGTTTGTGTCTTGCTTTAGAAAGGCTTTGTCTACCTCCAAACTCCTCACTGGAAGCCAAAGAGTACAGTTCCTTTTTTTTTTTTATTGTGAACTTTGCCATTTCGTAAGCTGGCATCTAAATAGCATACCGCAAACTCGATGCCTTTAACGTTTCACCTTCGGCCAGGAAGCAGATGGGAAATCACTCACTCCAGTTTACAGACAGGTAGACTGAGGGTTTCCTGGAGCCAAGTCATGCTCCTTCAAGAGCACCAACTAAGGAAAATAAACACGCCCGGGGCCCAAGCAGCTCTAGGAGAAAGAAGTGGTCCCTGCCCTGGGGTCAGTCTGAGAAGAGACAGGTCCAAAAATAGCTCCAAACACTAGGTGCCAGAAGTTCAGGGGAGGGATTTGAAAAGGAAACCAGGCCTCAGTCAGCACCCAGCCCAGTCTTGTGTTTGTTTCCTTACACCTGCCAGCACCAACCCTTGACGCCTTGTCAAATTCAAGGCCACCTGGGAGAGACCCTTAGGACCTCCTTGCAGTGTGTCTGTGAGTCTTAGCCACCCACATCCCTGTTTTTCTAGGCCCAGGGCCTGTGCTCATTTGCAAGGCTGCGCAAAGCCCACAAATGACCAGGAGAGGAGGCCCACACGCCACTTCCAACAGCGTCCGGCCCTCGCCCTCTGGGCTCTGTACCTGTGGGCAAGACAAGCCATGAACAAGCCCGCATACCTGCAGACCTACACCCTAGCACGCTCCAACCACTTCCAGAGAACACTTACTCACTTGGGTTTTGCAAATAAACACAGGCCAAAGAATGACAAAAATGTCCCTCCATTAACTGTGTGTTTGCTCTGCTGGTTCAATCAAAAAGTGTAGTGAGCTATTACCATGGGATGATGCGATCTTAATAAAGGAATTGTTTCAACACACTAGCCATGGCTCCAAGGCTCCTGGCTCCTCAGACTGGTAGCAACAACAAACAATCCAGACAAGAGTCTGGGGCGAGCCTAAAGGCACAGGCCAACATGTTATTTCCAGTTGTTTAGTTTCCTACTTATTTCCAGGAAATGCTGGGAAGACATCATTTCAGAATCCTCTACACATGGGATGGGACTAACTGGTCTGTATAAGTAACTTCACACCTGCATGACAGATTTTTCCTAAGGGCTGAGGAGGAGTCATGCTTTCTGGCATCTGGGTTAGAGAGCAACTTCTTTGCCTGCTTCCTCCTGAGTCACACTTCCCATCAGCTTGGGGCATTATCCATATTTCTGGGGTAGTTCAGTTGACAGTCCAGCTCTAAGATTGGAAGAGGATGTTACCAGGCCTTCCTGCAATCTTCAACTACATGAAGATGAAGCACGAAGCACTCACAACAGCCCTGAAGGCCAAGGAGGAGGAGGTATTGAGAGGCAAGTCTGAGCAGAACCCCGGAACCACACCAACCACAAACCTAGATGGGGGGCGGAGGGGACACTTAGCCAAGAAGGCTAAGGTAGAAGGAGAACCTGACCTTAAGTGTGCCAATGTGTGTTCGCCTATCTACTGATCAGAATGATAAGCTGAAATCATTTGTTCTGGGGAAGAAAGTAAAATCTGCACCCTTATATACTACAGTCCTGAGATGTAACAGCAATGACCCTCAGGCTGATAAGGAAGGCCGGCCTTAGACACTTTATAACACACGAACAGCACCTGGGCTTTGCCAGGACCAGGCTGTGCTCATGAGGGTTCACTGCAGAGCTGATGTGAGAAGGAATTCTCTTTTCCAAACCTCAGGGCTCTTCCTCTAATCTGAAGCCTGGATGTCTGCAACTTGTCTGGTCCCCAAAGAGCAGCCAACTCTATTTGGGCTGCTACACACCCTCAGCTTCTGCCCCTATGGACTACAGTCCCTTGGGAGGGACAAAGAGTGAAAGGAGTAGAAAGCAAAACATTCCAGGTGGCACGAACAACATGTGCAAAGGCCCTGAGGCAGGAGAGAATGCAATGCTTTTGAGGGCAGAAAGGTGATTGGTGGGATAGGATGGGTGACAATGTGGTGTGTAAGATGGAGCTGGCAGGGAGACAAGGCTGGCTGTGCAAGGAGATTTAGGGCCACAAAGATCTGTACCAAGACCAACAGGTAGCTACTGATAGCTCTTGGTAAAGGTGACCATCAAACATTATGCTCTGAAAAGACTAGGATGGCAGGAGAATGGAGAAAGCACTAGAGGAAGACCAGACTAGATGTGGGTGCATGAGCAAGCGGTGAATTGGACCCGGGCGGCAGCAGGGGAGATGGAGGGAGGCAAGAGGATTCTAATGAAGCGCTGGGCGGAAGACTTTCAGAACTCGGAGCTGGATTAGATAGCTGATGATAAGAGAGAAGGAGGTTCACATTGGGTATCTTCCACATTTCTGGCTCACGGTACCGGGCATTCAAATGCTGGTGCCAGTCATCCCTAAAGGGCCCTTGGCAGGATCTGCTTTTGGGGAGGGAAGATGCCAAATTTGGTTGTGAACATGCAGAATCCAAGATACCTTGGCAGCATCGCAAAAGGGAGGCTGGACGAGCAAGTGGGTAAACCACTCCCTGCAAACCCCCATCCCTCCTCACCGGTTTCACAAGGACGCTCAGCGCCCTGCGATGGGCTTCCGTGACTTTGTGGCAATCCCTCTCCTCAAAAGTAGAGGTCGGGAAGCCCTTTATCCCCTAGTTTTCCCTGTGCCTTTCCAGTGATTTTTACTTCCCAGCAAGAGATGAGGCCCCAGAACCCCAAAATGGGGCTACCCCGAAATGCAGACAACTGTGGGCAGCTCTGAATGGGCACTGGCTCCCTGAGGGAACAGCTACCTGACCTGTGAGCCTACAAAAGACCCAGGAAAGACCCTGCAGATGCGAGGGGTCCCTTGCACGCCCTAGAAGGTGTTTCTTACCAGGAGTCAGGATCAAGGATGCTCATCCAACCAGCCAGATGTGTTAACATCTGCACCAGAGTATCTGAGGAGCCCAGTTCACCCTCCCCCATTTCCCAATGCTTAGTTACTGTGGTAAGCAGGTCACAGTGAAATAATGCTCCCACAACCCCCAATGTTTGGGGCAGGGGAGGGAACAGAGAACAGGTGCCTATAACCCTGACTGGCATCAGCCACAATGCAGGCTGGTCACCAACCCACCTCCCACCCCACAGCAGGACAGGTCTGTTACTCGGGGAGGAAGTCCATAAATCTGGACATCAGAAGCCAAGGCAAAAGAAGTGACCCAAACAGCCTGGAGCCTCAGGCAACCAGGGCTCAGCAGTGACCTTGTGGCCCCAGGGGCCCAGCGAGCCAGACGCAGCCCGGCAACAGCCGCCTGGAGGATTCCAGGTCCTCACCGAGCCCACTCTGGGTGGTGGTCATTCTCAGAGTCGGTAAGGAAAAACCAAGGTAAGAAGAGGGGAGATGTAATTAGCAGCAAGAACATCAAGGGACAGTAAGGAAGAGACACTGGCAGGATGGGAACAGAGACACCAGGCTGGGCGAGCCTTCCTCCTGTGCAGACCAAGATCTCAGCGAGAATCAGGTTTTCCCAGGATGGCCACCCAGACCCCACTGGCAAAAAAGGGAACTGGCAGTCTCACTGGGTGTGGGAAAACATTTTAAAATTACAATTAAAGAGCAAAGAGGACATTCTCAGCGAGACTGTTGCCACTTCCACACACATCCCCCAGAGACGCCCGTCCCTGAGAAGCCCTGAAGAGCAGACAGCGCTGAGAACAAGGTCACCTTTCCGAAGGGGACAGGGCCAATGTGGTGGCTGCGGAGGCATGGGGACGCGGCTTCAATGAAAGGCCTGTCGTGCACGGTGTGGGAAACTCTGACCGGCTGGAGGCCCACCTGCCCACCCAGTGAAGTTCCAGGTGGGTCTTTAGAGCCCAGGGCCACCTTTGTGGGCTTTATCTTTCTGATGACGGATTAAACGCTCACTTCAAGTTTAAGTGGGCCTTTAAAAAGTCACTTCTTTGATCCTTTAGCAGTCTACAAGGCTTTGGGGTTGTCAAACCATTAAGTTTCTATCCCAGTGATCATCTAGGACCTATATTCAGGGACTGAGTTAGCTGGCAATCCGTCCTGGCCACTTAATATTCCAAGCGAACATTCTAGGGGAAGTGACAGAAAAAGACTCCACAGAGAGGTTCGCCCTGGTTGGGGGCGGGGGGTGGCTGGGGGTGAGCGTGTAGGGCAGAGGAGCTCTGAAGCAGCCAGGGGACAGCTCTGTCCAGCTCTGACAGGCCCAGGGTGTCAAGCTCTGTGCTTCCAGACTCACGCTCAGAGGCCAGCCCGTGGCCAGGCTCCTTCGATACTTACGGACAGTGTCATTGCTGGAATCCCACGCCTCCACGAGCAAAGTGTAGGACCTCTGCAACACAGATAAACAGCAGCTCAGTACTCAGAAACAGGGGTCGGCTCTCAAAGGTCATGCTTTCTTGGCCTCCCTGCATACCCTGCCCAACAAAACTATGCAGCCAAAATGAACACTATTTGCAGCTGGACTGAGGTCTTGTGTGTTTAAATCCAGACCGACTCCCCACCCCCTTCCCCCATCAGCACCCACCCCAGGTTGGCAGGAGATGCGGGGCCCACTGTGGTCCTTGTGCAGAAAGACCCCAAAATCCCGATGGGGAAATGCCACATCCCTTCCTGTGTACACTTCCCACACGGGTTTCCCCAACTTCCCAGACTCCAACTCCACTGCATCAGAAAAATACACAAAGAACTGATTCTGTGCTAAACTAACCAGGTACTTGTACCGGGGAGTAGGGGCTGCTCTTCCAGTGAGGAGGGCTGGGTATTGCTAAGGTTACACCTCAGGCCCTGGTGGGGAGGTCCCCGGGGAGGCCCCCTTTCCTTTTCAGAACCCCTTTGAAAGCCCTGTCTGTGTGAGACCATCTCGGCTCCCACAGGTATCAGGTGACCCTAGGAAGCAGGAGAGGGGGTAGGTGCAAAGAGACACCAAAGACAAAGGCAGTAACCTAACTTGGAGGGTCACAGGGGAGCTGACTCTAGGGACGAAAGTACAAAAGGCAGAGAAAGCTGCACCCGGTGGGTTCTATTTATTGATAAACTTATCTGTCAATAAGATCTAACATTCCAGGAATAATCAGAGTCCACTAACTAAACAAATTCCCTGGACACTGGCGGGATGCCAGCCGGTCTACAGAAGTCACCTTTTATCTTCCGGGCTTATCTCAGAATTCCACCTCCCCCCCAAAATCCAAGCCATTAGCAAATTCCCGTTTTTACTCAAATCTTCATTTGTAATTTAGAATGAGGTCAGTCTTACAAAGCACCGGGGTCTCAAGAAAACTTCTGCTATCTTGGTGCTGGGGAAATATATCCCAGGGGCTGGGGAAATATATCCCAGGGGCTGGGGACTGCCTCATCATTGTCAGGGACCCGTAGGTGGGAACCAGGAGCAAGTCTGGATCAAATAATACCATGCTACCCAAAACACAGGGTCACCAAGAGAAGGCACCTACAAAGTGAAGGCAAAAAAGAGGGGAGGGAAAAGAAAAAGGGGGGAGCTTCATTCATAACTCAAGGCAAGCTTACTGCTTACACAGCGACCCAGCAGGTCTTGGAATATAAAAATATCCTGTCATAGACCCTGCCTTGGAATTCTGCCGAAATATGTTTAGTACTCAAAGCAGAGTAGCATTCCATTTCGTTCACTGATAACTGTGGGAAAAAGCTCAGAAAAACAAGCAAAACCGGGCAAGCCGGGGCACATACCCAGCCCTCTCCTGCGAGTGGCCACGGGTCCAAATTCACGGCTGCTGGCTTTGATATTTTATTAGTGAAAGTTACACCTTATTGTCTGCCTCTGAATTTCCTCGGACTTCCTACCAATTACAGGACTCTTCCCTGAGAGCAGAGAGAAATTCGGTTTCTCTCTTGAGCTGAGATGAGAGCCAAGTCCAAATGAGGCCAGATGTGGGGCTGATTCTGGATAACGAAACCCTCCGTTTGCTGGGCACATCGAGACCCATGTTCACTTCCACATATTGTTGTAATTAATTCTCTAATTAAAGGCACTGATACCTGGAGTTTTGACAGACTTGCACAAGCACTAGATACATAATACCCACAAACCCCATGGAAGGGCATCCTGGGATAGGCATGGCCTGCCAGCAGTAACTCTGCTTAATGCTCAAGGGACAGGACACCCTAAGTCCTTGCACAAGAACCTGAAAGACTAAGCTGTCTACCACACTCATCCTCGCCAGAACCGAAGACCTCAGAAACTGCTGACCACCATGCATGCCCCACCTGCAGGGGGAAGAGGGCACAGAGCTCCTGACACCAGCTGGCATCCTGATTTTCCCATGAGCTGCCTTCTGGGAGGTGGAGGTGGGGGTGCGGTGAGGGCTGGGGGCTGCAGCATTAGCAATGAGGCCTTGGCAGAAAAATAAAGCTGCAGCCCTGGAGTGTCCCTCTCCGTTGGTTCAGAGACGGGACTATGGTTCTAGGACTCACCTCCCAGGACAGGAGGATTCCTACCACCCAGCCTTCAGAGAAAAGGACTCTCTCTAAGGCTCCTATTAGGAGGCACTGTTACCTCCCACTCCGTCCCCACGCTACAGATCAACAATCAAGATAACCTGGCAATGATTATTAGTTGCTGGGGAACTTTAATTTTTCCCAGGCCCACGCGTGACCTCTGTACATCCCAGAATGCACATCCAGACTCCGAGATGCAGACCACGCACACCTCACGCCACCAAGGCCGAGCACCAGGTCCCAAATCTGCATTCTGCTACGATCACATCACACCCAAGTGGCCACCGCAAACCTGACCCCCAGCACAGGCCTAGTCCCTTCTAACAGCTTGGAAAGGGGTGCCAGGTAAGACAACGAGCGGGTGTTTCAACTTGTTAACGAGTTCATACAAAAAAAGAAAATGACTTCAAACTATGAGAAGAGAATTCTTTCAAAAAGTTACCTGGCTTTCATCTTTTTTTGCCCTGAAATTTTTCCAGAAAAAAGGCCTGAGGGCAGAGCAGGAAGGATGGGCAGCTAACAGATCTTCAGGCCTGGGTTTGCAGAGTGAATCATTTCTGTCCCCTCCCAGCTCCAGGCCCTGGGGAAACCTGACCACACAGTGGCTGGTTCTCATCCTCGTGCAACAGGAGAGAGCAATGGTCAGCTTCCAGAAGGACCTCTGGGGAGGACGCCTGTGGAGTTCTACCTAGAGGAGGATGCTGGCATCAAAGCGCCAAGGCCTCCTGGGGCCGCCAGCCCCTCCTTCCACCCAAGGCCCTTTGGCTGCGGGAGGCCTGTGTTCTGCGCCCATCCCGCCCCACGGTGGTTACCTTGGCACCGGGCGGAGTGGTAAGCACTTAATTGCCACATTAAGAAGGGGGGATGTAAGAAACAAAGGTAATTGTGTTGGCAGCTGGGAGCTTCCTTTTCCTGGCAACAGTGGCAGCCAAACCAAGCCCTGAGAAGCGGCTGCTTCCACTCCTGCCAAGCTGATGGACACAAACAGACCGCCATGCAAACGGCACGCGTGCGGCGGCCAAAAGCCCGGGCCACGCGGCAGGCGGCGGGGAGCAAGCCCTGAGAGCGCCGGGTGCGCCCCTGGGGCCATTGTACCGAGTCATCGGCCCCGGGTCTGTCTGGGGCCCTGCGCTCTGCTGACTCAACTGTCGCTTCCTGTGGCTGGCCCTGATCTGCATTATTTGGGGAGCGGCTGCATTATTCCCTGTAATCCTCATTTCAGTCAATTCGGCCACACTATTGTCCTGCCTGCGTCTGGGTGGCCAGAGCATTCACGATTCCAGGCACAGACCTAGTGAATAAAGGCTCCAGAGATTTCACGTGTGGGCACACGCACGCTCGCCCTGACAACTCACGTGTGGCAGAGCTTGGGCACTGTGGAGGCACAGAGCAAGGACACCGCCCCACGGCATCCCTGCCGAGGCCGCAGCCACAGAAGGCAATTTGGTCTGCAGGGCTTGACATTTCAATAGAGCCTGATCTGGTTACAAAGGGTGATTTTCTCATAAAGCCCACCTCCAGGTCTCACCAAGAAGGCCCCAGAGCTCACATCCAGATTCGAGACTCTCAATGAGATGCCCCCACCCCCTTTCCCATCATTACCCCTACCTGTTTGAAAAGCATCCCACTGATAATTAAATGCACCAGTTACAAAAGGGTGGCGAGGTTAATAGATAGAATACCGAGAAGCCAGCCAAGCACAACCGTCCGGTTCACACAGAGCAAGCCTGAACAAGATGCCTTTCTACTCGTTAACCAAAAGTGCATAAAAACTAGGCTGAGCTGGTAGAGGGCCCTGAATGACTATTTATGTACCGCTCTTAACCACTGGGAGCCACGCTGTGGAATTTCTTTCCTGCACATACTCAGGACCAGTGACGAATGTCACGGGCACCAAAAAAACAAGGGCCGCAGGGCAGCCCACACGGTGATCAGAAACCAGCAAGGAAGCCACAACCCCCATGAGCCAAGACAGAGGTGGGACATTCTGGACCCAGAACCCTACCCACCTCCTCCACCATTCTAGAAAATACAAGAATCATCACTCCCCATGCATCCTCACACACACACATCTTCCTAAATAAAACTAGGTTACATTTATTTGTTTGTTTGTTTTTAATGTATTTAAATGCTGGAACAGCTTGGAGCCTCACCCTGGGGACTGATGGGATGGAGAGGGTAGAAACATGCCTCTCGAAGTTTTCCCGGGGCGAATTCTCAGGAGTATTTGCCTTTATGGATAACCATGCTAATTGTATGCACATCCAGAGATTATGCATTCTTACATTGGAACTAATCTTGAAAGCCTGACACTGAAACCAAGCTCTGGCCCTTCTACAATGGGCCAGTGGCTGCTGTCAATCCAGCCAAGGCCTCTGTTTGCATTCCTGTTTTCAGACCAGAACATGAAGACTCCTTGTTGCCTTGGCTTCATTATTTCATGAGTAACAGTTATCCTCCAGGCTAAACTTTCCACCTGCCTTCCATCCGGAAGGTCCCTTACCACTATTTGCTGTAAATATTGTAGGCCGTATTCAGACTGCTGGTTTTCTGGAAGGCTACAACGCTTTGGCAGTGGCCTCTCCTCTTTACCCATCCAACTCCCCCAATAGCCTCGATGCCAAAAGCTTCACCACCCTCTAAAAATGTTTGAAGTCCCTGTAGAATTATGGGTGTGGAGTTGGTGGGTTGCAAACTCATGTAAGTACTGGAGGTTTGAATAAGTTGCTAAGAAACAAGACAACAAGGAGAAGGAACACACAGAGGTTACACCTGGAAGAGGGAAAAAAACTTAGAAACCAAGTACCTTGAATAGGGATTCGAGGTGGGGCGCAGCCATTCTGCAGACACACTCAGTAGAACATAGAACGTGAGCACAGCTCTCCCCCAAGCCTGGTTTTGCAATGCAGACATATTTCATCACTGTAGTTTGAGTTAGGCGTCTTAGGGCAAAGGGTGTTTTCCCCACACAAAGTCCGGGGCTCTGAGCACATATACACATGTGTCATTTGTCTGCATGCATGCTGATCAAGTGGGTGGCAAACTGGCTGCAGAAAGGAGCCAGTTTAAATGAGAACCCTGTCCCTCCACACTCCACACATCTGTGGAGGCCCAGGGGCCAGGAAGTACAGCAGAAGGCAAGGACATGTCAATTACAATCTGCAACTAACCTTGTGGCATCTGATTTACCCAAACCCCTGGCAGTTGGTCATTCAGGCCTCAAGTGTGAAGGAGGCCAAAGCTGGCATCCCTCTGGTATGCAAGAATCACACTTTTCATTGGATTTTCCTAAAAAAATGGAAGTTGATCTCAGCAAGCCTTTTACCATTGTCAATGGCATTTAACTATGAGGCCAAGAGACCAGGTACCTCAATTGCTTCCCCCAGAGTTTCTCCAGATTCACTTCACTCCAGGGCCAGCAATGCATCCATACAGCTAACTGGGGATCTGGAGTTCCTAAAAAGCTTTGAGGACTGGGTAGTGGTAATTACACTAATGCATTTTTAATAAGGAGGCACTCCTGGGATTTAGTGCTAATTTTGGGAAGTGCAACTTAACCATTTCAGTGATTTCTAAATGGTTATTCCCCAATCGTTTCCTGTTGAGCCCAATTACTTCTCATAATGTATGTTCTTATCACTGGGTCTCCTGATTGGAGGATTTATAAATCAGGCTAGTTGCTTCAAAGTCACCCCCTCCAAGCAGCACTGCCATGGTGTCTAGAAGCCATGGAAGAAAACCACCACCAGGCTGGGGAGGGGGCAGCGGACCCCATGAGGTACATAATCAGATACTGTCCCTTGGGAAGGCCCCCCTCCAGAGTTTCGTGTGGACACAGGACTGTGGATTACACTTCACATCTAACCGAGTCATTTCTACCTCTTCCACTCCAGAACCTGGGCAGTTACACGGCTGGGGTCATAATTCCAAACAAAAGACATGAATTACACCAGCTTCTAAAACAGACCTTCTTCTGCACACCCTGAACAGCTCTGTCACTGTCAGCAAACTTGGGAGGACCCACGCGGATGGTAATTGTGGCTGCCTAAGGGTAGTCCAAGGTGGTTTGATTTTTTTTTAAACCCTATATTTCTCCTTGTTACCCCTTGAATTCTGTACCAAGCTCAGCTATTATCTATTCAAGAAATCAGCTTTAAATAGACACGCTTATTAATTGTTAATGAATGAAGCTGTGCTATCTACTTCAGTACTTATCTCTGCTTTCACTTCAGTTAACACTCACCCTGGAATCATCCTTGAAAGTTCTGGACTGCGGTGTTTCTCCACCCCCAGTGGGGAGAAAACACAGTACACCTCACCTCTGCGCTCTCTTGGGAAGCCAAGCACAGCGGGCCTTTTGGGGCAGGGTGGGGGTTGTTTATGAGGGACACATGCATTTGGCCTGGCTTATAAAGAACCACACTCTCTGCGCAGCCCTAGCCGGCTCCCCTATTCTAGAAAAGCCGAGTCTACTTTATGGTTGGTGACCCGTGGGGCCTGAAACCACAGAGGAGCACCAGCAAATCAATCGTCTCCCTGCCCTCACACGCTGCTTCCGCTCTTCCCATCAAGGGCTCGCTGCCAAGTGTCAAAAGGGGACAGACACACCTTCTGGGTCACTTTCCGCAGCCAGCCTGGGGAGCAAGGCTCCCTGTGTTCATCCCAGCTGTTTCTCTGACCCTATTCTCCAAAATGAACCTCCGCCAGCCCTGCAGCTTTTCCACATCACTAATAAGATTCCTTTTATGGTCTTGTGAAAAGCGAGGGGCTCGGAACTGAT
The DNA here is from genome assembly GCF_036321535.1 of Camelus dromedarius. NCBI lineage: Eukaryota > Metazoa > Chordata > Mammalia > Artiodactyla > Camelidae > Camelus > Camelus dromedarius. The sequence continues at coordinate 29,599,382 of NC_087453.1, forward strand.
CCTCCGGAGGGTGGAACCACCTGCAGGCCCCTTCCCCCTAAACTCCAAACATACGATCAAGGGCAAGGGCAGTCAGTCGTCAGAGTCAACGTGGGCCCAGCCAGATTACAAAGTGGCCAACCTCTTTAGCTTAAAGTTCTCCTTAATAGGGGATTAACAAACAAAGATAAATACCCTTTGTAAAAATGAAATCCCGCAGCAGACAGCCAACTCAGGCCTCCATTCTCAGAGAATTCCACAAACCACAGGTTTTTATAAGCCCCCTTTAATGGCATGTTTCTGATAATTGTCTCATCTCACCCAAGCAGAGGGCACTTTATAACGCCAGTTCCAGTAAACGCAGGCCTTAAGAGCCACCCCAATCTTCTCACACACATTAAGGCCGACAACTCTCCTCCCCTCATGGAGCTGCGATCCCAGCCCCAGCCCGCGGATAGGAGGCAGCAGAGCGCGCCCCATCAGAGCACGTGGCGGAGAGCAGTCCCCTGGGCACCCAGCTCCCCCTCCCACCCGCCCGGCACAGGCTGGGCCGAGCCCCAGTCCTGGCATTGAGTCACGCCTCCCGGACAGCGGGAGCGGGGCAGAGGGCACCCACATTTTTCCCCTTTCCTCCCCTTCTGCAATCGCGCGCGTCTTCTTTCCACCCATTTCTGGATGTTGCCAGGGCCCCACGCGGCTCCAGGGGGCTGGGGTCCATGCACTTGCACGCGCAGGGGCTGCCTCTCGCGGGCCGCCCCTTCCAGGCCTCGGCACGCCCCCCGATTGCCCGAGGGGGCCGCGCGCCCGCCGGACGAGGGCGCACCCCCGCCCTTCCCGGGGAAGTTTGCAAACACAGCTGTTCCAGAGCCCGGGAACCGCTGGAGTTGAGGCCACAAGGGCTACACCGCGCGGGGGCGAGGGCGGGCAGGAAGGAGCCGGCAGGGGGCGGAGGCTCCCAGGCCCACAACTCGGGCGAAATCCCGGACAACCCCGGGAGCGGCCGCCCCCGGGCCTTACACCCAGCCCCGAGCGCGCCCCCGCACGCACCGAAATCTCCCGGGGAGCAGCGGGAAGCGGGCTCCCCACACCCTCCAGGAAGGACACACCCGCCCTCCCGGCAGCTCACGGGAAACGGGAGGGTGCCAATTTGGACGGCGTTCGGAGGCCAGAACTGTACTGAGCCGCCTTCCCCGGCGCATCAGGTTTAATTGGTTGAGCAAAGATCATCTGTAATGACCTCCTGGCTGGGGCGGTTACTCTGGGGCCTCTAAGTTGCAAGTTTCAACCGCCCTTCCTGGGAGCTTTGCCCCACAATCCCCTCTGGGGTCCCACTTTCGTGCGCTTAGCCAAAAACATTGGGGCTGGGGCTTGCCAAGATCTAGCTACAAGCCTCGGCTCCCTAACCCCCCACCCCAAAGATGTCTCTGGTTAGCGCCAAGTTTCCTGCCAAGCCCCTTTAAATCCCTCTCGTCTCGCCAGAGAAAGAAGGGCTCGGTCCGGGGACGCGAACCCCGGCCGGGGCTCCCGGCGGCCGCCACTCACCGGCCAGGCGAAACTGAAAGGCAGCACGATGCGGTTGCGTTCGTTGCCGCGACTGCCCTTGAGGTTGAAGGTGTTGCCCCCGATGACAGGAGTAGACCCCGAGCCGAAGCTGCAGGGCCCCCCGGCCGTGACGCGCGACTGGTACTCCTTGAGGCACACTTTGAAGTACGTGTCACACTCGTCGCGGGAGCACTTGCGGTCCCCCGGGTTCCGGGCGCCGCCACAGCAGTTCCCGTTCTGCAGCTCCCCGTTCACGTTCTGCATGGACAGAATCTCCAACTCGAATTGACCAGAAGCCCAGCACACCTGCCGGCGAGGGAGGGCGGGAGGGAGGTCAGCGCAGGGGAAAGTTGTTTTCTTCGAGGGTGTAAGTGGCGACTCCCTCCCCGCCCGCCTGCCCCACCGAGCCCTTGGCGCCAAGTGAAAATAATTTTGCAAGGCTCGGTTCAAGGACTCAACGTGATTCCCGGGCTTAAGAGGCTCGGGTGTGGGAGCAATCCGACACGACTGCCTCCCCCCAACCCGGGGAGCAAGAGCGGAGCGAACGTGTCCCCAGCCGGGAGGATACATTTAGGGGCCTGGGGGATCCCCCAACCCAGGTGCAGCCTCTCGGGCGCAGGGACCCGAGCGGGAGCCAGCGCCTCAGGGCTCCTGAGCCCGCTCCAGGCGCTCAACCGCAGGCGTCCAGGGCGCCGCGAGGGAAAGGAGAGGGCGGGCAGGGAGGGAGGCCCGGCGGGCTCCTACCTTGGCTCTCAGGGCGCAAAGCAGGGCGAGCAGGAGGCTCAGGGGGCGCCCGGGCCGGCCGCGCGTCCGTGGGGACCGCATCGCTGCACCGCGCGCCGCGGGCACTCGGGACTCCGCCGCCGCCGCCGCCGCTGCTGCTCGCGCTGGTGCTGCCGCCGGTGCTGCCGTCGCCGCTGCCCCTGCGGCCGCCGCGTCCCGGCTCTAATATACTCCGCCGATTGGAGCATGCACGACTGGAAAACAACACCACTTTTCAAAAGCCCTTTCAAGAGCGGCCCGTTCCAGAAGGCAAAGAGCCCGGCCTCCTTTTATTATTCTGATCGCTTCTTTGAGGCGCTCCCCCTCCTCTTCCACTCCCGGCTTTCTTTCCTTCTCTCGCGCTCCCCTTCTTTTATTATTATGATTATGCGCAGCCTTTTATTCCCTTTCAGATCAGCTGCTTAAAGAGGAGGGAGGGAGGGGAGGGAAAAAAAAAATACCCGAGCCCAGCTCGCGGGCTGGTCGCAGGTAACACAATGACGCGTGCCCGCCCGGCTCTCGGAGAGGGACTCAGAGAGCCCGTCTGGGAGCCGCGGCCCGGGCTGGCCACCTCTACCCAGCACGCTGGGCAGGCGCATGCGCACTTATTAATATTCATGAGGGGGCGTACCCAGTCCTGACACGCCCCTTCCCTCCGGGTGGATGGGGAGGAGGACTACTGGGAGGAACTTGGAAGGGGTCCGGGGCTCCGGGATGCGCGGGACCGCGTAGACGTCTGGGGCCCCGCGCAGACCCCCACCTTCGGGTGCTTTGGGCCAGGCGGGAACAGGGGCAGGGCGCGGGAAGGAACGTGAAGGCGCCGTTGCTCCGCGACGCCCGAGGAGCCCCGCGCGGACCGCCCCCTCGGGCGCCTCAGACCAGGCGCCTCTGGCTGTCCGTCGGGGCCCCAGGTGTAGGCGCCGCGGCGCTGCTCGAGCGGTCGGAGCGAGGCAGCTTCCGCCTTCCGAGCCGCCTGCGTCAGCTGCGGCTTTCACCCCAGGAGGAGGGCCTGCCCGCCGGGAGCCCGGCCCGCTTCCCGCGAGCGAGCGAGCGAGGCGCCCAGAACGCGCGGCTGGCGGCGGGAGCGGCGGAGGCGGCCGCGGCGGCGGCGAGGCTGGCGCGCTGGCCGCCGTCTGCTCGCCCGGCGGAGGCGACCTGGGCAGGCGCTGCTGGGAACTTTGAAAAACTTTCCCGGAGCCAGGCTGGCCGCAGATTCGAGGGGACGCCTCGGCCGCTCCCCACCCCCTCTCAAATCCGAATCTGCGGAGCCTCGGAGGGCTCCCAGCTTCCTTTCCAAACCGCGCCGGGACAGAGCAGGGGAAACAGCGGGCAGAAGGCGGCGGGCACGCGGGGGTCCTGCCCAGGCTTTGGGATGGGCAGTCAGAGATGCGGACGGGTTCGGGCTCACTCCCCGTTCCGCCGCCCGGGACGCAGTGCCGGGACTGCACCTGTAGGCGGCCTCCGAGCAGCTCTGGGTGGCCAGAGAGGAGCCTGGAAGGGACTGTCTTACCGTCGTCGCCCGGCAGCAGAACTTGGCTTCTCTGGGGTGGCGGTGGAAACCAAAGCTATTTTCTACCTTGAACCGAGCCTCGCAATTAACAGCGACACTCTCGGTCATAACCAAGGTCAAAGGAAACCTTCGGGCTGGCGACGCCTGTGCCAACCCTTCTCTAGATGGACCTATTGCTGTGTTTGAGAGGATCTCTTTAGGGAAAAGATTGATTTCCACTGAAAGGTGGACAAAGTTTTGCCCCCTGTATTGGATATGTCCTGCGGAAAAGCATGGTTCTTCAGGGGCCGGATTGTGGCTCGAGTCCTCCAAATCTGTGGGGCATGATGAACTGCAAGAGACAAGAGAAACTATTTTCCAACATGCTGAGTTACGAGAGCAGAAAAGGGTGGCTAATCTGTGGTTATTTACTTACTGCATTTAAGGGGTGGGTCAGTTTGGACAGTATTTTCAGTGCTAGATCTCATCACACTAGGGAATAAAATAAGGCCGCTAACTGACCTCTTTACATGGGTTCAAAGTCACCAAGGATGGTTTAGGAATCTTGGTATTTTAACAACCCAAGAAATACTCGTAAGAAAGGCACCTTCTTCATGTAATGTGTCCCATGATGATGATCGTTGGTGAGAGAATTAGTCCATATTTTGGAAGAGACATACCCAAGAGCAGAACAAGTTTGCAGCTACCATAAGCAACAGTAGCCTGGATATTTTGTCTTAATGTGCCCCAGTCCCCACTCCCCCCAAATATCCTAAACACAAGGCATCCAGTTATCAGATGTAATCCCATCTGGACTTATCTCACCAACATTTCCATACAAACCAATCTCCCCTACCTCCTACCTGCCCCCCCCCCCCCGCTACCCTTCAATTTTCCCTAATTGGGGTGCTAAGTAATGGTTTAAAAGCAAAATGCTTATCCTGGGGGAAAAGAAACAATTCACAAAAGCTGGTAAGGTCTTAAAGTGTATGCTCCTGGAGTCCCCTCTGTTAATCTTGTGCCCCTGTGGCCTGTTCCCCACACACCCCTTAGGAAGGAGCCAGGCAGTTAGCTGAAGAATTTAGATCCAGCCACCTGACTTACTACCTGAGATTGTAGGTGCCTCTAGGTGGGGATCTGGTGTGCATGTCAGCTGAGGTCAGCTCCAGGCCACAGGAGAGTTTAGCCCCCTTGAAGAATAAGAGAATATAGATTTCTGAGGAGTGGAAACTATCTGATTAACCCTAACAGAAATGTCAAATCACTAATAAACATGAAATTCTCATGCCAAAGGGCATGGTGCTCTGCACCCTTGCTGAGTTTGGGAATCCACTTTTAGAGAAGACCATTGTAGGCTGGAGGGGATTCTTTTGAAAATTTTCAGTTGGGGTTCTTCCAACTAATTGGTACTCCCCCAAAAAGCCAGTCACGCAACAGACAGCAAGTGGAAGGCCTAGCCTCCACTTCCTCACAGCTGGTTCTCAGCCTCCCTGCCTGGGGGATGGGGAAATGCTGCAGAGAGAACTCAGATATCCAGGCTCCCCCTTGGCCAGCTTGCATCCTGCCTTTGGGTGTAGCCAACAGCAAGTGACTATTCCAGAAAAATGTTCCTGTGAAAACTGCTGCATTTAGCCATCACACCTACACCTGCGAGAAGGGGAGAGGCTAGTGGCCAGTTTCTGTCTGGCTTGTCTCACATACTCAAATCATAACCATCTTTGGGTATCTTAATTCTTTAATTTTAAAAAGATGATACCTCATTTTTCTTTTCCACAAAACTTGCCGTATCTTTACTGAATCATCAACAAACAGCAGTGCTGAGGCCCCCTCCTCAAAGGCTTAATAAAAGACATTCACGGTCTATTAAAACATATTTAGTTAATTTAAATCCCTGGTTAATTGACAGTGATAAAAATCAGCAAATCAGTATTTATCGAGAACTTCGTTACATGCAACAACATAGATGATCTCAACACTATCATGCTGAGTGAAAGAAGCCAGACATAAAGGACTACATCCTGTCTGAATCCTTTTATAGGAAGTTCTAAAACAGGCAAAATGAATCTGTGGTCAAAAAATATTGAAAGAACATTGGGAGGGTGGAGGTGATCTGGGACGGGCTTGAGGCCTCTTCTGGGAAAAGGATAAGGTTGTCTCTTACTAAGGGTTTGGGTCATACAGGTGTATGCACCTGTCAGATTCATTCAATAGGACACTTAAGATTGGTGCATTTCATTGTATGTTCAAAAGAGAAAAAAAATTAATATTCAACTTGAGTTAGTTATATGAGTGCAGAAGTATTTAGAGAGAGGAGAAATGATGTTTGCAATTTGGAAATGCATAAAAAATGAGAGAGACTGATGCATGGACAAGGGATGGCTGGATCCATAGGTTGATGTGGAAGCAAAACATTAATGTGTTAATGACAGGATCTGGGTGATGGGCACACTGGTGTTCACGTACAGTTCTTTCAAATTTCTCTATGTTTAACATTTTTCACTCTAAAAATGTTGAGGAAAATAGTTATGGATGTGCCAGGTATTGTGTAGGGTGCCAAGAATATGGTGGATAACACAATATGGTGGATAATGGGCTTAAACACTACAAAACAGAGGGCGTGCAGGTGAGGGAGGAGGATGGTGTGGATTGTAGCAGTGAACACAGGGAAGGTAGTTCTTTTCCCCCACAACTTTTCTCTCTAATTCCTTTCTTCTTTCCGATTAGGAAGAGGGAAAGGTCCAAATATAGAGATGGGACATATCCTTTAGTATTTTCTTTTTTCTTTGAACATTGTGGAGAAGTTCATTCAAATTCACCAGCACTCTTCTTGGGAAAAGCAGATGTGATATCTTTCTGTCTTTTTCCAGCATAACCAAAGGATGTTTCTATGTCCTACAAACTCGCTATTATATTACCACCTGGGAAATTCAAGCCTCTGTATACACTCTACCCAGCCAGCTCCCCAAGGAAGCACAGCGCCTGAGCAGACAGCCACCTCCGTGGATTATTCTCCTCCCTCCATGTCTCAGGAAGTTCTGAAAGAGGAAAATGAAAAACCTATGTCAATGAATTGGACATTAAAAAATCAGTATGAAGTTATAGCTCCCATGGCAACCATAACCAGGCCACAGGTTTATACATTCAGGTATGAACTGAGTAGATCCAACCATTTGTTTTTCAAAGCTTCACTTTACATGTACAAGAGATCTGAATTGCTTGTCTTTGGAAACCAGAACTATGAATTTCTTGCATAATCAACAGTAATTTTGTATGAGCTTCGTTTTAAACAGTGTTTTGGGTTTTGCCTTGAGCACAGGTGTTTATAATTTTGCCTGTTTTGTGGCTCCCTTGTTTTACAGTCATTATATGGAAATTTATCAGGACAGATAGAGAGTTAACGTGTCCATGTCCACTTTAACAAGCCAATCACAGAAAGTCACCAAAAAACCCAAGATGCAAAATCCAGGAAACATGGGACTAATTTCTTACTTTCACTCCTTGAATTAAAACTTAAGATTTTTTTTATTGACCTTTCAAAGTTGTATATAGTTTTATAGTTTCATAGTTTACGGGGTGGGGGGAATAGTACTTAGAAAATGTCCTCTTTTCTGACCGTAGAGAGTCTTTGAAAATAAAAATCTTGGGTGTAAGTTTCTGTTAAACTGGCATTCTCAAAACAACTGTAAATGATTCATCCACCCTCCTTTTTGTGGTGATGATGTGGTGAATTTTCTGTTCTGTGAATGACACCTGAATGACTTGACCTGCAGATATTCTGGGATAACATTTTTCCTAAACCAAATTGGTCCATTTGTACAGTTGACTGATCTAAATGCAACTAACAATTTTCTGTAACTGGAAAGTGTGACTGAGCTCTTACAAACCTTTTTATCTCCTAAAAGGCTCTGGAAATTACATTTCCAGAAGCAGGTAGCTTTTGGAAATTACCGCAACGCAGTTCACTGGTGAGCACCTTTTTATCTTGTTTGTACTTGGCTTTCCAAACTTGTGTAAATCCAAATCTGCCTCTAGATCTCAAAAAAAAAAAAAAAAAAAAAAAAAAAAAAAAAAATCAAAGTAGTTGTTGCAACTTGAGAAAAGGAGAGCTAAATATACCCAGTTATCTGAGAAATTTTCAAAACGTACATAAACGTGAGAATTAAAGAAAGGTGATTACACCTGCTAACGGCATGAAAGCCACAGGGCTTTGAATCCCAGTATTTCATGTTTGGGTTAATGGTTCTCAATAAATTACAAGACAGTGTCTGTGTTTGACATTTTTGTTCTCAAGCCAGTGATTTCTTTACCAATGGTTTTCTCTAAATTAGAAGTTATTAAGGACATAAAATGTGGATGATTGCAATGCTTAAGTTTAACTTTTCATTTGGAGGGTAAATAGTTGTTTTTATTGTTGCTTTTATGCCAAGAGCACTCAAGGATGGCTAAAGAGACATTAGCTTGAGCACAGAGATGTTGGCATAAATACTACCTGTCAATTTCTAGATCCTTAGATACTAGACATAATGTAGGTTTACCAATACACAGATTTTCAAGAGCATCATTCAGAAGTGATCTCAGAACATATCAAAGATTCTTTCTTCTTTTGGAAGTAAAACTAGGGCATAGAAAACTTAGAATGATTATAAAGGTGAAAGTTTAATTTCTAAAAGATGTAACCACTGAAGTGGCAATTTTTTTTTCAAAGGCAGATTAAAAACTAGAGAAGCCAATTACATTATTTTAGAACAGGCTGGTGCTAATTCATGTGAAAAGAAGCTGGGGGTCTTAATAGACACTTCAAACGGCAGACTAGGCTCTGTGGGTGGTGGTTTCAAAGAAGTGGATTTTTGCCTTAACAGAAAATGTTGTTTTCATAAGAACTCTTCTTCCATGTAACAGGCTCCCTTGGAAGTACTGAGTCCCAATTATTGAAGGTAATCAAACAGGCTGCTGGGACCACTTGTCAGCAGCAGGAGAGAGGGAAATTCCCCACCCCAGATGGGATGTTGAACGAGGTGATTTCCTAGAAACCTCATCTGTGTGAAGCAATGGTGAAGTAAACAGGTAGGCAGGGAGTTCAGGTCTATATCCACCAAGAGAATCTAAGACAAATGTGATGTTGATGGCTACTGATTGAGAAGTCGCAGAGCCTGGTTTGCAGGGATGAGAATGTCAGGGACCCGCCTGCTTTCCTGAACTGACTATTTGAGAATCAATCACACACGTTTACCTAATGGCTGCAGCAAATAAGTCAATGTTGAGTGCAGCAGGTTTGGTCATCTCAGCCCCAGCTCGTTACTGTGCTCTCTCCCTTGCTATTCTGAATGCTGTCTGAGGCCAGCAGCATTGGCATCACCTGGGAGCTTGGTCAAATTTCAAGCTCTCAGGCCCCTGCCCCAGACCTTCCGAATCAGAATCTGCAATTTCGCAAGATCCCCAGGTGATCTGTATGTGCATTAAGGTCTAACCCACACCAATTGACTACAGAGACAGGATGTACATTTGTTAAGCAGAAAAGGAATATATGTATATACAGCAATGAATCACTCTGCTGTACACCAGAAATTAGCACATTGTAAATCGACTACAATTAAAAAAAATAAGATACTAAATTTATTGTTATCTAAAAAGAAAGAGAAAACACAGTCAGCTACAAGATTAGCTTTATGCATGGAGAGGGAACAAACTGTCCCTCAGGTGAGGCCAAGCTTTTCTAGCATTTTGTTATGAAAGATACCCACGTGTATGTAGGTACATGATTACAAATATGTAGGGTGGCTTGGGTCTGATACAGATGGAACTCAGAGAAATGTAACTCTCTCTCAGAATGAAGCACCCTGAAAACTGAGGGCCTGACACCAAAGCTCTGCTCAGAGAAAGCGGTGTGGGGGTGGGGCAGGGGAGGAAAGATAACACGGTCCTGAGTGTATGTCTTTCTCAGAGTTTTGCTTAATCCAGAGATGATCCCCAACTTTCTAATGCAGTAGCTTTTTGTTTTTTTATGGCTGCTCAGCAACAATTTACTGAATCACCGAATAAACTCTCATGTGTGGGAAATGATTACAGATGAAATTCCTAACAATTTAATTGTTCTTGTTCAAAAAACGTTCACAAATTGCCCTGCCCAAAGATTGACCCATTGTAGGCTCTAATAGCACAGCTTTCTGAGATCTGAGATCTTCCAGTTTGCATGGTTGTAATTACCCAGGGAAGTAGCTCAGAGGATTTCATTTTTTGTTTGTTTGTTTGTTTTCAGTTGAGTTTTCTCACGTAAACGTGCAGATTCTGATGAAACACAGTAAAATTTTATGGGAAGGAAAACTAATGGGATATAAGCACCTTCTTTGTCAGAGAGGCTACTTTATAACAAGCCTATCACAAGCACATCAGTAGTGAAATAAGCCGTTTGGCTTTCTCAAAAATGTAAATTTTATGAGAAGGAATGATAATATGGCTAATCTTCTCTCAAAAGATAATAGACTTCATGTTTTTTAAATATCTTGATTTTTTTCAGAACTTCACTTCACAGATGATAGTAATAAGGTTATAAGCTTAGATCCAGGGAGTTCAAATTTAATTCTCAAGCTTTCTTCATCTAGCCTGCTCTCATAATTACGAATTAATCTATGACTGGTTAATTGCAAAAATCACCCCAACTCTTTACTACTGCCCCTGCTCTCATGTCTCTACTCCTTTGGGTTGTGAGTTTGCAGCCCTTTCCACCAAGAGAGGCAGCCCCTTTCCCCATCCTGCGAATCTGTATTGGCCTCAGAACTTGCTATGGCCACAAAAGATGCAGAAGTGACAGTGTATCAGTTGGGAGCCCAGGCCTTCAGAGAGCTTGCACATTCTGGTCTCCCTCCTGCTTCAAGACTCTGGCATGGTCCTGGGACAACCCCTGGAGGATGAGAGGTTACATGCAGGAGAACTGAGTGGTCCCAGCCAAGGTCTTCCTTGACCTGTCAGCTTCATCAGACCCGCCTTTTTGACCACAGACACACCAGGAAGCCCAGCTGACATCAGCCTAATTGGCCCAGATCAGCAGACCCTCCCAGCCGATTCACAGACTTGTGAGAAGTAACAGCTAGTTCTTTTAAGTCAATAAGTTTGGAGCTGGTTTTTTACACAGCACAATTGTAGCAGTAGGTAGTAGCAATATGGCCTCCAAGGGTGAAATTAAAAAAAAATTATTCAATTTATTTAAACAAACAAAAAACTGAAAAAGTAGTTTATCCATTTCTTGCAGCCTCTGCCTCTTGCAACCACCAATCTGTTCTCTGTATCTACGAGCTTTTTTTTTTTTTAAGATTCCACATATAAGAGAGATAATACAGTATTTGTCTTTCTTTGTCTAACTTATTTTCTTTAGCATAATACCCTTGAGGTTTACCCACATTGCTGCAAATGGCAAGATTTTATTCTTTTTTATGGTTGAGTAATATTCCAGTGTGTGTGTGTGTGTGTGTGTGTGTGTGTGTGTATACCACTGTTTCTTTATCCTCTCATCCCTCGACAGACACAAGTTTTTTCCATATCTTGGCTATTGTAAATAAGGCAGCAATGATCTTGGACTGGGGGTAAATATCCTTTTGAATTAGTGTTTTCAGTTTTCTTTGGATAAATACTCAGAAGTGGGATTGCTGGATCATATGGTAGTTCTATTTTTAGTTTTTTAAGGAACCTACTTACTGTTTTCCATAGGAGCTGCACCAATTTACATTCTCACCAACAGTGCTCAAGGTTTTCCTTTTCTCCACATCTTTGCTGACACTTGTTAGTTCTTCTTGATGTTTTTTTGATAAATAGCCATTCCAGCAGGTGTGAGGTGACATCTCATTGTGGTTTTGACTTGCATTCCCTGATGATTAATGATGTTGAGCACCTTTTTGTGTACCTGTTTGCCATTTATATGTCTTCTTTGGAAAACTGTCTATTCAGAGCTTCAGAGTATTTTTTAATTGGATTTTTTTTTTTTTTTTTTGCTATTGAGTCATATTAGTTCCTTTGGCTATTAGTCTCTTATCAAATACATGATTTGCAATTTTCTCCCATCCAGTATGTTGCCTTTTCATTTTGTTGATGGTTTCCTTTGTCATGCAGAAGCTTTTTAGTTTGATGTAGTCCTACTTGTTTATTTTTGCTTTTGTTGCCATGGGTGAAATTTTAAAGAAAACAGAATCACAAACATTGCTTACAAGCATGCAATGAGTGGTAATTGCCACTAGTAAACTTCTGTGAGCTAAGCACAGTCTGGGGTGACCAACCCTAACTCCACTTTAGAAAGCAAGCAAAAATGTGACCTAAAGTGGCATTATTGTAGCAATAATCTTGAGTCTGGTCAAATTATCTTAAAACGTAAGTTATTGGGAGGCTCCCCTAAAGAAGTCATGGTAAAGACTCTTGTAACCATCCTTTGCTCAACCTAATCATCGAATTGACCCGTGTACTTCATCCCTTCTTGAACAAATACTGACTACAACCCACAGCATGGAGAATTCTTGCCGCTAATAGACTAAGTTCTGTTCCAAAGAGGAGTGGGTGTTATATTTTCCAATAGTCAGTTTGGATGGGTTCCCAAAATATGCCAGTTGTTTTTGTTACTGTAATTACATCATTTAATTCACTGTTACATAAACTGATGAAATATGAGTGCTGAAAGATGTTGCTTCTATGCAAACTAAGTTGAATATAGCTTTTTTTCTTTTTCAGTTTTATTATGTAGAATTATTATAGTTCAACTGCACATACACATTATATTGCATGTAAATATATATATAGTATAGTACAATTTTTTTAGTTTTCATATATGTACTAATTATTGTTTCTAAGAACAGATTAGATCTCTAGCTTTTTAAACTTATATAGTTATCAAAGGAATAAAGCCAACTACAAAATAAGAATCAACAGAATGCTCTAATCCAGTCATAAAGGACAGTCAAATGTGCTTACACATATTCAGGACATCAAAATAATAATTAGTTCATTTGTGTTCTTCTTCTTCTTATTATTATTTTTCAGATTCCTCATATAAATAATGTCATATGGTATTTTTCTTTCTCTTTCCAGCCTACTTCACTTAGAATGACAGTCTTCAGGTCCATCCATATTGCTGCAAATGGCACTATTCTATTCTTTTTTATGGCTGAGTAGTATTCCACTTTATATATGTACCACATCTTCTTTATCCAGTCTAAATTGAATATAGCTTGATGAGAATAAACCCAAGTAGCCAAAATAAATTCTTGTGGAGGCACCGAGCAAGACAACTTTAAAAGGGAGGGGGAATCCTTGAGCATCTTGATAAAAGGCAGATCCTTGTTCATTGGTCTGGGGCAGGCCTGACAGTCTGCATTTCTCATGAGCTTTCAAGGTAACACCGATGCTGCTGGTCCCACAACACAATGGGAGGAGGGAGGGTCTCAATGTCCTGGCATCAGTGCAGAGCCTGGGATGTCCCTCGGCAGGAAGCGGAAGTCCTGAGTGGTCCTTTAATTGTGTCATACACACAGTACAATTTTGCCTTTCATTTTGTCAGTGAAGAAGAGGGAACAAAAGGGGAATCTGTATTAAAAGAATGAGTCCAAGGAGGAATGCTGAGGCCATGCATTCTTCTCGAGAGAAAGGAGGAGGAGCTAGGGGGAAGGAATTGGGACCATTAGAGTAAGAAAACCCACTGCGTGTGCCCTAATGTGATCTCCTCTGGGAAGCAACTAGGGGTATGGCCACCTAGTCACCAGTGGCAAGAGCAAGTGATGGAAATCTGGAACCGCTACTGGTTACCACAGGCAGGAAAAAGGAGTGTGGACTTACAGTGAAAGCTGCTACGAGGGCTGAGAGTTTTAAAGCCTCTCTTCACATCTTTCATTGCGTTATTGTCACTGATTTATTTTCTTTATTTGGATAGAATTCACCCTTCCTCCTGCACACCGTCATGTAATCATCATCACAATCAAGATACAGCTATTCCATCGCCCCCCACATCTCCTCAGGCTTCCCCCTTGTACTCAGCCCCTTCCCCCTAAGCCCTGTAGTTTTGCCTTTTCTAGAATGCTGTATAGATGGAGCCGCACAGTATGCAGCCTTTAGGGTCTGGCTTCTTTCACGTAACGTAATGCATTTGGAAGTCATCCATATTGTTCGTGTGTCAACAGTTTGACCCTTTTTTATTGCGGGAGTGATAGTCCACTGCAGGGGCGGACCGCAGCATGCTCATCCATCCCCAGCTGAGAGATCTTTGAGTTGTTTTGGTTCCTGGCGATTATGAATAGAGCTGCTGTAAATATTTGAGTACAAGTTTTTGTGTGAACCTAGGTTTTCACTTCTCTTCGGTAAATACCTAGGAGTGGGATTGCTGGGTTACCTGCTGCATGTATATATAGAAGACACTGCCAAACCTTTTCCCAGAGTGGCTGCAGCAGGTTGGCACTGCCCCCAGCTCCTGGACACACACAGGACAGACAACCCTCACGTAGGGATCTCAGGGAGGTGGCTGCCAGGAGGCACTGGGAGAAGGCTGAGGTCAGAGACTTTGGGAATTCAGGGAGGCTGGGCTTCCCTCCCCCAGCCCTTCCTCACTTCTAGACCTGTTTGTTGAGGCTGTGTGCCCTCTCTTTGAGAGAGGCTTTGAGCCCACCTCTTTCCCCAGCAAGTGTCACTTCCCTGTCCCTCCACTCTCCCAAACACCACCCTCCTGGGTTAGGCTTTGTTGCCAGATAACATGAGTTTGAAAAGGAGCCCTTCTCCTCCCCCCACAAGGAGGCTAAGAAAGGCTCTCAGATCCATCCTCAGCAGATACACCGAGTCACAAGGCTCCAGCAAATCCTTTTTTGTCCCCTTGGAGCAGCTGCCGCAGCACCCCTGCCCGGCAGCTCTGGCCCCACTGGAAACCTGAAAGCTATTCATATCATTTAATCCTGTTGAAAATCCTCTCCACTCTTTCACTGGGGTGGGGTCGGTGGAGGTAAACCTCGGCTTAGTTCACCGGTCTGAAAGGAGATGAAAGGTGTCACAGGGTTTGGCATCCTGTCCAGGAGGCTGACTCTACCCTAATCTAGAAGCCTCCAGTCATGGCCCCTGTTTGAGAGCTGTTAAAATAAGGTCTTCAAGGAAAAGGACCATTTGGACTTCCTTTTACTGGGCTTTTCCTTCAGAAAAGATTGCACAATTGCAGCAGCAAAGTGGAGATGCTTGGAGGGGATCTGAGGAGCTTTTCACCTGTGGCTCATTCAGGTCAAGGCTCCATCAAATTTTTTATACTTTATCCCAGATGTGGCGAAAGAAAACTCTTAAGACCGTTTTACCCTACTGCCAACCACAGCTCCATGTCATGGGTCTCTCCCCTGCCACCAAGAAGTCTGAGATCTGAGCCAAGTTCTTTAATTTTAAGAAATTTGGTCATAAGATACTGATATATCCAGAATGATCATCAAGCCTACTTTTTCATTCTAGAACCCACTGACATTTCTCAGTAATAACATGCTCCCAGACCTTCTCTGGTCTTTCCAGGCTGGGAGAGACTTCCTCGTTTGAGTTCCGTAGTTCCTACAGTTATAGAAAAAGCAAGAGAACATAGGGAATTTTTTTCATACTTCAAAGAATAAATTCCTTCTGGCTAGTTTTGGGACCCAAGTAGGAGTTGGAGACTGAGTGATTCCAGGTGGTTAATTTAGAGTGACTTCCCTATGAGGAAAATTATTATAAGTCCCCCATGAAAATTTCAGTCCCTTGGCAGGTGACATGTATTAAGCTTCCACTGAATGTAGGATGCTCTGGGAGATATTCTGGGTCATCCTGGAGCATTTTGGCATCATCAGGTACTTGAAGAAATATTAGGACAGTAGGAGGAAGATGAAGCCTGTAGTCAGTGTACCTGATCTTTATTGTCCATTGGAATCATCTGGGGCACTTTGCAAAGTATCGATACCTGGGCCCCACCCCCAGAGGCCCTACTTTAATTGGTCTGGGTTTCAGCCTGGGTACTGAGGCTGTTCATATCTTCCAATGGGTAGCTAAGGTTGAAATGTGATTCTGGACAAACTATGTACTAAGCATGCAAATGAATTAATGACATGACCAGGGCCTTCTCTACTATGTAGGGCCCATCAGATGTATGTCTCATGGTGTGATATCGGCCAGGAACGTTAGGTAAGAGGACGCTTTAGGACACGTAACTGGGATCTGCAGATTCCAGTGAAAGAGAAACAAAATTGTTGACCCTTGTCAAGTGGGGAATGGGACTGAATATCAGAGAACTTGGAAAGTGTAGAGAGAGTCTTTAGAACGATGTGTTTCTCATGGCTAGTGCTTTGCAAGTGAAAATTACTTTCATGTGTTTTTTTCTCTTATGCCTGCAGAGGCAATAAGGTATCGAGAATAAAAAGTACACTTGGGTTAGAATCCCAGCTCTGCTACTGATTAGCTCTGTCATCTTGGGCAAGAGAACCCCTCTAAGCCTCAGTTTTCCCATCTGTAGAATGGAAATAATAGTAGTACCTTCCTCACGGGGTGGTTGGGAACATGAAATGACATGTGTAAAATGCTTAGCTCCATGCTTGGCACGTGTAAGCTCCCCGTGTGTTTTAGCTGCAATCACCGCTATCCTCACCTCGCTGGTTGTTGCCCCTGGGTGTGGGATGGAGACCTGAGGCCAACTTCAATCGAGGGGAATGGGAAAGGAGTGAACAGAGTAAATGACAGATTCCACAAAGTAAGTCTAATGGAGCTCTTCAAGAAAGACATCATGGTTGGTATATTTCAGCTCGAGGAAGCCTGCTCTCTCTGAGGAAGTCTGTGTTTGTCTGGCACTTTCAGAGGAGGAGAGGTAGAACGTAACCAGGGCAGGAGGCAGTAGGTTATAGAATGATTGCTCCATGAATAATCTGCTGGATGGATCTGAAACAGAAGCGGCTAGGGGAGCAGAATCACTGACCTTTGGCTTGAGTGTGACTCTACCTCAGAGAATGGTGGAGAGGGTGGGAGGCTTGGCCATGGTGGTCCGTGACAGCAGGTGAGTCCCGGGCTTGAGTGATGGCACCTGGAAATGGAGGGCGAGATGAGCGAGGAGGAAGGGGCCCCTGGGCTGTGCGTCTGAGAAGCTGTTGGTTAGGCGGGGGTGGGGGAGCAGTGAAGTTGAAATAAGCTGAACTCAAGGCTGATGACAAACCTTTTCTCCTTTGAGAAGGTTTGTTTAGGTTGCTGGCCCCGTGAAACTGCTCTCCCTTGGCATTGCCACAGGAAACATGAGAAAGCTGGTAGGAGGGTCCAGTGTTTCACTCAAGATCCAAATTAATGCATCCTTGCTGCTTTCATGGCCTCATACTAAGGAACCACTGGTGATTACTAAGCTCCCTTTTCACTCGGGGTCCTGGGCACCCACTCTCCTTTGCCAATCCCCCTGCAATGTCCTTGCTGCATGTATCAAGTCCTTCAGGGCTGACCTCTGTCACAGCTGCTAACCAGTGCCCTCAGAGCTCCCAAGCTGGGTGCAGCTCATGATGAAATGTACAGAAAAATCACTTTGAAAAGTTGTTAAACAGATTCGTTGCCCTCTCCCACCGCAATTCTGATTCATCTTGTCTGGGACGGGGGCTGAAAATTGGCTTCTTAACAAGCTTCCAGATGCTTCTGCTGCTGGTCCGAGGTCCACGCTTTGTGTAACCCATCCTCGCCCCTCTCAGG
Organism: Camelus dromedarius; assembly: GCF_036321535.1. Taxonomy (NCBI): domain Eukaryota; kingdom Metazoa; phylum Chordata; class Mammalia; order Artiodactyla; family Camelidae; genus Camelus; species Camelus dromedarius. Next base: position 29,616,831 of record NC_087453.1, read on the forward strand.
ATTTCTGAATGTGTGCCTTTGCTTACCTCCTAAGGGAGGGATTGAACATCAGTAAATTCTCTAGGGCCGTTAGTTGGGATTTTGGCCTCAGGTGGGGCTTCTTCAGTGGAAGTTTATTAATAGGACTCAAATGTTGGTCCTTGTGGAGGAGATTTTGTGGAAACCAGAGTGTGTGATGCCAAATTTCTTCCAAGGAGCACCACCATTTCTTACTGTGTCCCACCCTAACACATGAGCTGTGAAGGCGTAAGATGAGGATGAGATGTGTTATAAAATTTTGTAAATTTAAGGTCTGTATGCCAATCATGCTTATATTTTTTGCACATGGGGGATCGTTGTGAAGGAAGTCAGTCTTCTCCTCTTAACAAACTTTTTGAGAGTCTTGTCCACTCTGTTCCTGTATAGTTTGAGTCTCAAAATCAAAACTTTCCACAAGGGATCATTTGGTTTCTCCTGGATCTGTCAGGGTGAAATCTTCAATTCAGTTTGACCCCACCTCACTCACTTTCTGGACCTCACAGATCACACTTATAATGCGAATAGTGTCTTTTTTTAAGGAGCAAAGTCTAACCTAAAAGTTCTGTCAAAATAAAGCCCTCTGAGTTAACAAAGTCCTGGTTCCTTCAAACACGTGGGCTTCTGAGGTTTGGTAATCAAAGAGGGGTGTAAGTTTCTATTGCTTCTTAGAGACTCAAAGGTCTCCTTTCGGATGGTCAAGCTGAGAGTTTGGTGTAAACAAATCCATCTTAATTCCTATTTGGGGTTTGTAACTGCTTGAATAGCTGCGAAATCTCAGTGTGGAGTCATTTTCCTTAATCAGTCTTATTTTGTAGACTCGACACCTGTCCCAAGGTAGCCTAATATGAGGGAGGCCCAGTGTCCCTGCTACCAGAGGTGGTTCTTAGGCAACAACTGGGGTTTATTTTGATCTCTGTCTTTTGAAGCCAGAAACTGTTCATGTGTAACTTTAAAGACAACTGTGTTTTTTTTTTCCCCCTAGAGCAAAGCTGCAATTTGAAGGCAGGATTCTATTAAAAACAGACAAATAATTCCCATTCCTTCCTGGTCCTGCCTATTGTTTTCCTAAGTTTGTTTGGATTCCCAGATTGAATCCTGCTGGCTAACCCTCCAAAGAGAGGGTCCTGGCCACTGCCATCCCGGGAAGGGACTGTCTTATAAGCTCCTTGGGGAACACATCCTGTTTCTCCATCAAAGACACACTTGGAGGGTGTGGGAGAATGTCTCCTGTCTTCCCCATTCAGAGAGCCTTTATTTCCTCCCTGTGTTTTGTCTATAGCCTGCTTCAGTCTTCCTAGGAAGCAATGTTGGTCCAGGGCCAATATCACTTATAGGTCACAAGTAGTAAACTCTGGGGTTGGTTGAAGGAACCCATGACCCTGCCCTCAACAAGTAGTCCCCCGCCCCCACCATCCTCCAAAACACGTCAAAGACAATGATCTGATACCCACAGGGTACCTTTAGACGCATTCTGCTGATGATGCCCTATGCGTGACCCATTCTTCCCTGCCGTGGAAGGAATCTCTAATCACGTGACCGTGGCTCCTTTTTTCCCAAGGGCCCTTATGTGCCCTTCATGCAGCCTGTGTTTGCTAATCAGAGCCCGGGTGTTAGTTGCCACCTAGTAGCCATTCCTGAGACAAATGCCGACTTTTCTTTTGAAAGGAAGATATTCTGGATATGGTGACAGTGATATTGGCACCTTCGTGTGATTTTGACTTTCTCTTCCCCTCGGCCCTCATGACCATGCTGGCCTGGACAGGGAAAGCGATGCCACACTGTCCTAGATGTCCTTGCTCTGTGGAGGGTGCCGGTTTTTACCCAGGCTTGCTGAGAAAAATTCCTGATTGAGAAATAATGAGAGAGGAAACTTTTTTCCCCCCTCAGTCTAAAGCTGAAAGAGGCTCTGCTGATTAAATATATCCGGTAAAGAATCACTTCTCTTAAGCTTTAAACTGAAACCTCTAAAGCCAGAATATTGTTTCCCAGAATATTCCCAATACAAATGGGCAAGCTATATTATTTCCAAGTTGCCTTTTCCTTGGGGAAAACGAATGCTGTTTGAGACGGGCAGACACGGAGCTCTGCGCATCCTGATAAAGGCAGGGACTTCAGGCTAGCAAAAACTCCAAATAAACAGATTTTTCAAACAAACCAGCTTTCCTTTTGGTAGCTGAAAAGGAAACCCCACATCCAGGAGGAATGCAGATCAAAGCAGAGTCTACAAATGATGCAGAAACACATAAAATAACAAACAAGCCTGGTGGGAAGAGGGAACTTTTTGTAAAAGAATAGACCTCTTCATATTACACTGAAATTGAATGCAAGATTGCAAGCAAAGATACAAGAGTTGGGAATACAAAGCTATAGTTTCTTTCCCCTTTTTTTGGAGCAGAGGGTATACCTTTAATAGGTCAGATTGAAAGCCACTAAAAGCAACGGACAAAAGATAGGCCCCTTGTTGGAAACCTTGCCTGGCCTACCTTTTGCGTCGCCTTGGCCTCTCTCTTTCCTGGTATAAAGTGGACAGGATAATGAATCCGTTCTGGCTGTAAAAGGGGAATCCAAATCACAGTGGACTCCAAGCGTTCCATGTCAAAAGCTGGGCCTTCTCCCTTTTGCAAACATGGTTCTATTTAAGTGTTCCCAGGTGAGGTACAGATTGAAAATTGCCGACCTGATGACAGTTTCGCTCAGAGGCTGTCTTCTGCCCTGGTATTAAAGTTTATTTGGGTCAAACTCTGGGTTGGATCACGGTTAGCAGAGTGCAAAACCAGTCTTGGGACATTTTAGCTCTGGGAACTAAGCTCATTTAAACTCCTACCTGTGTCCTGACAGCGAGGTGCTGAGTGGCTACTGAAGACAGGACTGGTATTGGATACTGCGACTTGTTTTATAAAAGTCGACATCACCATCAGTGTTAAGTGTCTTCTCCTTTTTGGAGAACCATTGGAATGAATGCTTGGTGGTGTCAGAGTCCTCTTTAAAGACCTCGGGCTGTTAAGTGTGCATTCCGTTGAGCTTCTAGCTCGTTAACTACCTCTGTTTGGAAAGGGGAGTTGAAAGTTGTCACTTTCAGGTAAGTTTTAGTAACTTGCCCCTCAGAGCACCATGGGCATCACCTGGAAGCATCACCTGGGGCCTATTCCTCTGAGCAAAATTTCAGGCCCCTGCACTTACTTATCTTCTAATATACTGAGTGGTGCCAACGTGCTCTCCAGAGTGGTTGCCTCAGTTTTCATTCCTGCCGCTGTGTGATAACTCTGCATCTTGTTGCTTCATAGTCCTCCTAATACTACTTTCATACTTAATTTTTTTAAACCAAATTCTGATGGCTGGGAAATGGTACTTTGTTTCAATTTGCACTATCCTGACTACTTGTGAAACGATTACCTTTCTCAGTGATGATTGACATTTGGGTTTCCTCTTCAGCCGTTTGCATCTTCTGCCTATTTTTCCCCCCTTTTGAGTTCTTTGTCTTTCTCTTGCATATTTGTAGGAGCGAATGATACATTCTGGATAGTAATTCTTCCCCATGACGCATTGCAGATATCCTCTTCCAATCTGTGGCTTGATTTTTTAAAATTTTTTAATGGTGTCTTTTAATATACAGAAATGTTGACTTTTAATGTAGTTGAATTTATTAGTCTCTATTCTTGTGATTTGTGGATTTTTCTTTTCTGTATGTTGTTAGGAAAATCTTCCTCACCCTCAAATCATGATCAGATTCTCCCACATTAGACCACCTGGAATAGGTTTTTGTACACGGCGTGGAGCAGGGATCTAATTTTGTGTGTAAAGAGCTGTCCCACCCACAATATTAATACACAGTCCATCGTTTCCTCAATAATCTATAGTGCTTCTCCTGTTTCAAGTCACATTTTCATGTATGAATGGGACTGTTTCAAGAGTCTCTATTCTGATCTATTAACTTTTGTTTATTATCCTTGTGCCAATATCACACTGCATTCATTGTTATCACTACACATAATATTAGACACTTGGTAGATGAGTTCCTCCATTCATTCCCATTCTTTTTCAAAACTGACTTGGCTAAACTTGGGCCTTTGCTGTTCTCTATGGATTATATAATCTGCTTATTAAGGTCAATGAAAAACCATGCAGACGTTTTCATTGGAATTACACTAAAATGATGTTTAATTTGCTGATTGATGTTTTTATGATTTTTGTCTTCCCATCCATGAACATGGTACATGACTTTGTTTATTAAGGTTATTTATTAATGCCCTTCAATAAAGATTTTGTGCATAAAATACTTGTATATTTTTTGTTAGATTTTTAGTTACTTTAGTATGTTTTGTTGCTGTTAGTTTCTGTTGTTTACCACCAAGAATTCTGCCTTGTGCATTCATATTTATGCTCCAAGTTTAAAATGTATTAGCTGTTCAGAGGACTGTCTAAAACATGGTTCTTGCCTTTGCATCATGGAGGAGCAAACAAAGATGAAGTGCCAATCATCATCAGAGTTAGTTGATACTGAGTGGTACAGAAGAAGGAAGAGGCAATAGGGGGACTGTTTAGTTGGAGAAAAGCTCATAAAAGAGCTAGGCTGGAAGGTTGAGTTAGCATTTTGATAAAGAGATTCAATGTATAAATTGGTAGAAAGTCTATGAACATAAACTTAAGCCTATGAACATAAACACATGTTTACGTGACAGAAGTTTGGGGAAAGTAACAGAGAAGATCCTGACCAGACTCAGGATGGCCTTGAATGCCAAGATAAAGTGTTTGGACTTTACCTTCTTCTCCATAGAGAGTCTTCCAAAGTTGGAAGCTATGTAATCTGAATATTTCCTTTCTACAGAAAGGTTGGAGAAGTAGGCCTTCCTTATAATAAAAATTCATTTTAGTTCAGAGCTGGGTGTGAACTGAGATGAAGAAGTTCTTCTAGATGTAATCAAATGCACTAAAGACAAGTTTTAGAGTTGGCATCAATCTCAAACATTAAGAAAAGCTAGGGTTCTAAGAACCACCAAGGAAGGGTAGTCCAAGGTCCAGTGTACAACATATCTTCTTATTACCTTAATTTTCTTCCTGTAAAAAATGTCTTATTACCAGGCTTTCCCAATGTATCTTCTTGGTGTTTCCTAAGACATGGTGGAGGTCTGGGCTGGAGCTGACTGAGAAATGTGAAGGGATGTCCAGGCATCTGTGACCCCATGAAAAAGTTCTCTTTCCTCTCCACTGCCCGACAAGTGATTTATTGTCTTTTCCCTTAAAAATTCTTTTCAATTTCATTGAAAGTTATACATGTCCTTTCTCCACTAAACATCTGTTTCGTGGAAGAGCCAGAGCATGGGAGAAAGAGAGACCTATCTCAGTACCCCTGCAGTGCTGCTGTGGCAGTGATGGGGGAGCTACAAGGCCTGAGCAGTTGGGGCTGGTGGTGCAGCTGCCAGCTGTCAGAGCAAGTCTCAAGGATGTGTGCTCTTCCCTTTTTGAAGCTCAAGAGACAGCTCTCTGAAACTGCCAGGAAGCATGCTTTCCAGGCCCTTCCCAGCTCCATGGAAATCCAGGGAGTTATCATTTCTTGAGATTGTTGATGTTCCAGGAAGATGGACGCAGACAGGTCTGCTGTACATTTCAGTCTCGAAAGCAATGGAAAACTGCACTGGACAATGCACTGTCCCCAGAGGGATATTTTGTCCCCAGACCACCAGAAGACTCCTTGGAAATAGTAACCCTGCGTACATCCCATTGGCTAATGAGTTAATGAAGTTTGAGAAATAAAGTAGGATGCCACCCGGGGTGCTTCCACTTGCCCATGTGATAAGAAAGGACACACATATCACCAGCGGACACCTGACTTTTCCATGGGGCCTGGATTTTCTCACAACCTGGTGGCTGGGTTCCCAAGTGTGAATAGGGAGAGAGAGACAGAGAGAAGTGAGCATCAGACAGAAACAGTGCCTTTTTAATGACCTAGGAACCTTGGAAGTTTCATTGCATCTCTCCTGGTTTCTGTTGGGGCTACTCCTGATGTTCTTGGACCCTTTTCATTGGGTCGAGGTGCTCATGCCTCAGTATCTGCATGCTTTGATGCCAGCATGGGAACTACCCACCTTCCTCAGAGGACTGCCCTTGGGGTACTGTGGCTGCCCTGCCTACACTACAAGCAGAGATCCAGAAGTACCTGGAGTTTATATCTGCTGGTGCAGCCAATGACTGACAGTGTGGGTGTGTGAAAGTCTTGCTCCCTTTCCTCCAGGTGGGACAAAGCCTGTGTTATCATTGATGCTACAGAGTGGCCCACGGGGTCAGACTGAGGCTGGGACTTTGCCTGAAATCATCACTTCCCATGGCTCCTGTCCCCTGTCCTGGTTCCCTCATTCCTTTACTGTTTCTCCGGGGAGTTCTTCCTGAATAAAAGAACAGCTTAATCAGTCTGGGCACGTGAGTCTTTGTCTCAGGTTCTGGTTCTGAAAAAAACCAGCCTAAGACATGGACTAATGTTTTTCAGGAATGGATATGATATGACGGTAAAAGAGAAAAGTCTTTCAAATGGTCAAATCTGGATTCTAATCCTCACTTATAGAATTGGATCCCATTCACTTTTCTAATTTTGTCTTCCTACCTAAACATTGGAGGTAGTAATTACTACCTTGTGACTACAATCTTGTAACACACACGGATTTCATGTCTATAAATCTGCAATTATATCCTAACAGGATGTGAAAGATACAGACCAGCACTGTCCAATGGGCCTTTGTGATGATGGACATGTTCTCTGAACTAACCAATGTAATAGTCTCTGGGCATATGTGGTTCTTTATCATGTTAACTGTGGCTAGTGTGACCAAGGAACTGAATGCTTAATTTTAATTAGTTTAAATTTAAATAGTCACTAGTCACATGTGGCTAATGACTGCCATATTGGACAATTCAAGATAGACTAGATAATAGTATCATAAAGTTAATTTTCTGATTATAGTTGCTGATGTAAGCCTTGATTTTGAAAATATATACCAAAATATTTAAGGGTAAAGAAGCATCATGTCTGTTACAACTTAGTCTCAAATAATTTGGAGGAAATATATACTCTCACAGTGTCATATATACACACACACACACACATATATACTTCTGTCATATTTTCTATGACCCTTGAAAAATCCTATGTGGGCGTTGGGGCATCCACCCTCCATGCAGTCAAAAATTCACATGGAATTCATGGTCAGACTTCCATATCTGCAATTCCTCTGTATCCATGTTTCCTCCACATCCATGACTCCAGATCTGCGGATTCAACCAACTGCAGATCACATAGTATTTACTATTTACTAAATTTAATACATTTGCTATTTATTATTTACTAAATACTGTAGTATTTGCTGTTGAAAAACTTCCATGTGTAAATGGACCCTCGCAGTTCAAACCCATGTTGTTCCTAGGTCAACTATACATGTATATATATGTGTGTGTGTATATGTGAAAATACACATATATATATGTATATACAAAGTCAATTGTACATACATATATATACATCAGTTATGTTAACTTTTAACATTTAGTGAAGTTGAGAGAAAGGCATATGAATTTTTTGTAGAAAAGGATAAAAAAGCTAAATTCTTGTTCTAGTAATAAACCAGAAGCTCATATTTAAAACTGATTACTTAAAAGGTAGCTCTATACATGTATTATTTAGAAATATGGATGTAAATACTGGAAGAAAACCATTCAACTGCTTGAAATATTAAAAAATGTCCATCAGTTCTTTCCATCTCATTCAGCGTGCCCCTTGCAGTATAACTTTGAAGGTCTGCTCATCAAGAAGTAGTCCATTCCCCCATTTGGCAAGTGTGACTTGCTTTGGCCAGTGGAATAGGAGCACATATGACACAAGCAGAGACTTGAAAAGTACTTGGCTTTGGTAGTTGCCTTTCTTGATGCTCTCAGGCTCTTGGGAACTGCAGCCATCACCGTGGGAACAAGCCTTGGCTGGCCTGCTGGAGGAGGAGAGACAGTGTAGAGAGAGGCCCTGCCACATCAGACATCCTGGCCCCCCCAGCTAAGGTCCCAGATTCGAGAGTGAGTCCATCTAGCTCATCTACCCACCAGCTAACTGGCCAGCTGACCACACACACATGGGCGAGGCCAGCTAAGACCAGCAGAAGAACTGTGCTGCTAAGCCCAGCCCAAGCTGCCACCCCTCAGTATCATGGATTAAATCAGTGGTGGCTGTTTTAAGCCACCATGCTCTTTGTGGTTTGTCTCCCAGGAACAGTTGATTAACACAAAAACTCTTCTAGTGGGAAGGATAAAATTGCAGTGGGCAACTGTAATGTGGTTTTTAGGAGCATGGGTTTTTGAGTTAGACCCTACCTTCTGGTTCCTAACTGCGTGCTCTTGAAAAATTTTATTAATCTCTTATGCCTTGCTTTTCATGTCTTAAGAATGGAAATAATAATAAAACCTCATGTACTTAATCTGAAAATAAAGGTTAAAAATGTATGGGAAAGACTCAGATAGTCCTTGGCATATAATATATTTCATGTCCCATAAATTGCTAGAGATGTGTGTGGGGTGGGGAAAGGCACAGTAACACTGGGGGTTGCAATCAGAGACAAAGGGTGATGTTGTCAGGTACACTGCATTAGGGAGAAAAAAGGAGAGTCTGAGTGTCCTCTCTACTATCTTCTGGCTGTGTAATTTTAGTCAAGTCATTTTGTTTTCTAGTTTTGTCCACCTTGGAAAAAAGTTTTACTGATGGATTAGACTACCTCAGTGGATTTATTCATATTCCGGGACCGTGATTCTATTTATTTTGATTCTATTGTTCATAAGTATCCATTACTTTTTTGAGAAGAAATTCATGGAGATCAGAGCCAGAACTTTCCAGGGTATAAGATGAAGATTTAGGCTAAGAGTCAGGCAAATTCAGACACAATCATAGCTGCACATATTAATGTTGTTAGACAAAGCTAATTACTAAGGAGATCCAGGAAGGAAGTATGGGTTTTGAAGTTCATGGTGAGTAGATTTCTATAAGAAATGGTGCCTTTCAGAGGGATTAGTCATGGCTGGATCACTGTAAGGTGAGAACTATGGGCACACAGGCATTAAATCACATCACAGACTTCCTATGAAGTTCAAAGGCGGGTGTGTTGAGGTCATGTTAGCTGCTGTAACAAACAAACTCAAAATGGGTAATCACTCAGATATGATAAAAGTAGTTTCATTTGTTCTAGGCGGATCTGCCAACCCAAGATCCGTCTGTTTTCAACACGTGGCTTGATTGGATCAAGTGGAGATGAAAAGAGCATGGATGATCACATGTGGGAGATCTTATGGTACTCACCATAAAGTGGCCACCTACATTCCTTCAGCCAGAACACAGCCACGTGCCCACACCTCCCTGCAAGGGAAAATGGGAGACAGAGTCTTACTGTGTGTTCAGAAAGAAGAGGACTCACTCCAGTTTTTAAGGATCAGTCACACGTCTCATTGATATATAAAATCTCTTGATTTTAAAATGTTGGTGATGAATTTATAAAAAAACAATAGAAGTGTAGAGCTTAAATAAAATTCATTTGCAGGTCCAATGTCACCTGCATATTTCAGGTCTAGGATCTATGTTGCGCTAAATGGGAAATGCCTAGAAGACCAGATAAGAGCCTGTGGGGGCAGATAACCTGTGGGTGACAACCAGGCCGGGGAAGGCTCTATGCATAAGGGTACAGGGCAGAAATCAGCCTAGGTTCTTGTTCGGGCTGCATCCCAGGGCCTAGGAGAAGCTACAGGGGCTGGGGAGAGGCCCTTTGATCAGAGATTTCCAGACACCTTTCAAAGAGAAAACAGTCTTTTCCTCCATTGTCACACAGGGGCAGGTGGCAAGACTGAGGACAATGGCTAAGAAAGGAGGAAAAAGCAAAATGCCTGGGTCAGAGGACATATGTCCACCTGTCTTCAACCATGTCCTGCCCGCCTGCATCACCCCAGAGAAGATGGGAGAGGAGCCAGGGCACAGGAAAGGGATGATTTCACCGTAAGTCACAGAGGCAGTGGGTTATTTACCACTCCAAGGCTCCGTTTGTGTAGACACACATTTCCTGTAACCCTATGAGTCCCTGTCAGGCTTGGGGTTCACACAAAATGTGTTCTAATCATACTTTTTGTAATTTAGAAAAACGGCAAACACTGGAACCAAAAGCCTATTGTTTTCTTATTTTCTTGGGAAATTGGTAATGACCTCAAAGGTAAGCCATGAAGGCATATTTCCAATGTATACCAGTATGGCAAATTCTGTCTGACTGTCTGGTGTTCCAACCTCCATCCTAATCAGTCAGTGACAAGTTTGGGAATGTGAGAAATGGGTCGAATATACACCACGCCATCCTGCTTGAGGATTTTATGATCTCGGGAAAGAGGGAAGAAAGATATAGTTCAGAAAAAAAGCAAAACTGTGTTCAGTACAGGCAGGACATGGTAAGTGAGAAACGAGCGGTGGGAAGGGAGGATCCCGAGGCCTAGGTGGGGGAGGGGGAGGGCCTGATGGACTGGCACGAGGTAGGGAGTAGGACTCACTTTCCTGCCATACACAGCAGTTGTACCTAAAGATGCAGCAAATGCTATTGCTCCTGACGGTCTTATTCACAGATTGATTGTGACTTCAGTCCCTTTTAAAAAATAAAAAGAAATGAAGGCCATTTCCGCAGGTATTTGGGAAGCTTTGTTGAATTTGAGGCTTGTTTTATCACAGTACCTTCAGTTTGGCAAGATGTGATGGTCACAGGGATGGTGCACGGTTGTAGGCTGTGCTGACAAAGGGGCCCCTGCTTCCCACCAGAGGAGTGACCTCCTGGGATGGAGACTTAGAAATGTCCTTTCCTCTGAAAAATTCTCTGCCAAGAAATCAGCAAAGCTCCCAGAAGTCTCTGCTTAGAAGGTTTGAATAAAAATCCTTCTATGGTCCTGCTCATTATTTATGTCAAAATGAGAAATATGTCCTTCACCCATGATGAGAAGTATTTCACTCTTCTTCATGGTTATAACCCTTGAGACTACGTCCTCCACTTGGCAGCATTAGTTGGGAGGGGAAAATCATGCCAACTTTGGACAACATATGATTGTGTATTTCCAGTTATGATCCAAAGTCACACTTTAGACTGTAAAACTGGTTCTATCTCTTTGCCAAGTTGGGCAAGGAATCTTGGCTGAAAGATGCCTTTTAAAGACCTGGAGGATTGGATTGGATGTCGAGACATTTGTATCTGGGCTTCTTTGATGCCACTGTTTGAAAAAGCAAAGGCATCCTGGCTTTGCTGTTTCTTTCCATTTTAATGCAGCACGAATGATCCCTGAGCCCGCTGCTCTTACAGAATGTTGTGTAGCTCAGCAGGACTTCATTTAGAAATATTTAGAATCCTCTCTCTAAGTTGGCGTGTCTCGAGTAATTATTGTTTAATAATGCCATTTCTACTATTATTATTGCTGCTGGGTTATTACATTTTTGGTTATGGTTATCATACCAATGTCTCTTTATTATAAAATAAGTTGATGACTGATGTTCTTTTCAGACAGCCCCAAACTGTCCCAGAGAGATTAAAAGTGAAAATAATTTATGTCACACTGCTGAGGAAACGAAATACCCAGTGGTTACGAAATAAATCTGTCAAAGCTTCTAGGAAAATATTAACTGGGAAGGTGGCTTCAGACTCACTCGGTGTGGGTACTATTTGCTGTTTTTCACTCGCGGACCAGCTTTAGGTATCAATATCTTTGCTTATATTAACCTGCTTTAGACCTACCTAAACTTATAAATCAACATTTTGGCTTTTCTGATATTCACCCCATTTAAACCCATCTAGAGTTGTACGTAAAAATATGATTTTGACATTGCAGTTAGATTGTAAGGGATGAGAGTGCTAGCCCGAGCCACAAATTTGGAGACAGATAGGAGGTAATTTTAGCATGAACATCTTCTACACTGACTCCTTGAACACTTCTGTACTGTCAATCTCTTCTGACACCAAAAATATTAAAAAAAAAATGTCTAGGACACAGGAACAAGTTGGGCTTGTTAAGAGCATGTCAGCCAAGAAGTCAGGGACAGAAGACTGCAGGTGGCAAACGAGTATGAAGTACATGGTCAGCACGAGAAGCAGCCTCCGCCGCCCTCGGCAGGGAACCGGAGACCAGTTACAGTCTCGTGATATGATAACGATTCAACAAGTCATTGTGTGCTGCCTGGGTTCACCGCAATTAACATTTTGGAATTGCGCAATCTCTGTCTCTGGACTCATCAGTTGGCCCAGCTTTTGTGTCCCTGGTCTGTCATTTCTCCCCGGTCCTGGGAGCCTCTAAGTGCATAGCTAAATGAATTCATTGCTGGAACAAAGATATGGTGGTCGAATAGAGATGGCTATCTTTTGTTGTCAGACATTCAATCCCATATAGCAATCCAATTACTTAAGCTGTTTCTATCAGTCTTATGAGGGCTGGCCATTGAGGCCGGCTAGAATGCTGATCGCTGTGTCTTGGAAGAATGTGGTGGAACAGATTAGCGCTTTAATGAGAGACTTTCTGAAGGCCAGATCTTTTCCATTGTATACATATCGAGATCTAAGAATCATTTTTAGGCAAAAGCCCGGAGTCACTGTTACAAAGACTGATCAAAGGATGGCTGGAAATCTGTACAACTGCTTGAAGAAATTTTATGGGTTATAAAATATTGGCATGGGTTCTGTCTGTTATGGGCTATCTGCTGAAAATCTCTGGTAGGCTGGGAAAAGGAAATTGCTTATTGGCATTTATTCTGTGGGATGGATATCTTTGGAGTTTGCATTTGAACTCTTTCTTCACTGTGTTACAGGTCAAATTCTGTGCTTAGCACTAACATTCTAGGAATGCAGGCTACGCAAAATCAACACAAACCTGGCTCCATATTCTACTACCCAGAAAAACAGATTGCGAGAGAGTGGCTGAGACGAGGGTGAACAGACGATTGCTAAGGACAGATAGCAAGGGTGGAGTAAGATTGCAGTGGTTAATGTGTAAGGTTGAAACCTGAAGTTAAAATGAGAGTTGGAATGAAGTTTGAGAAACAGCTTAGGAAACTATTCCTATGACTACGGAGAAAGGATGCTAATTGAGGTTCTGTGTTGTTGCTTTTTTTTTTTGGCAATTGGTTTTAATGTTGAAAGAAACCGTATCTGGACTCTATATGCTATGCCTATTGCTTTGGGAATATTTTTGAAATATCAGATGCAAAGAGGTTTTATTTTAGAGGAAAGCCATCTACTCACATGTGGAAGATTTTAAGCAAAATAGAAAAACTATTTTTTTCATACGCGTATCTTATTACTTCAAACAGACCCCAAAGAACTCATCACTCAGCTTTAATAATTAGTCATAGCTAATTATTGAAGATAATAATAATTATCATAGGTCTTTCACCCATGCCTTCTAACTTTTCTGGAAAAATCTCTGGCTTCATATGATTTCGTCCATCACTACAACACTCTAAGAAATAAGTAACTCTTAGGAAAGCATCAACTGCACAGCATCATCATGAAATATTAACAATAATTTCTTAACATCCATGAATTTTCACTTAATTAAATTTCTCATAAGCAGAAGAATATAAAGATATTTGGCCTATTTTTTGGAGGTATTTTTTGGCATGGCATATTTTACATAATTTTAGACAGTAAATGCTCCCCTTTTTTCCCAGGAGATTGTTGTTCATTCCCTTCGACATAGACTTATTCCAGATTCTCTAAAGATATTAAAAATCAGAGTAAGGATATATTCTATTTGTACGGAATTTTGTAGTTTTCAAGATATTTTTATGTGTGTAGATGTTTTGGCTTTCATGTTAGCCTTTGTGAGAAAGCTGGATAGATTAGAGATAAAGAAACAAACATAGCTCTTACTTGAATTTAACTCTTTTGACCCCAGCACAATGTCCTGTTGATTTTCACTGTCTCTTTCTCAGCAGAATGATTTCTATCAAGAATTAAATTCCATGGGCTTTGGCTTAGACTGAATTTCAGATAGTGATTACACTGCTCAATTATGTATGATCTGAGGTGAATTATTAACCCCGTGGAAGCCCAGTTTCCTTGTCTGGAAAATGGTGAGTTTAACAATGGACCTCCTGAGTTTATAGAAGACTAAAGTTAGGAGTGTGAATAAAGGGTGGGAAGGGATGCCTAGTTCCTTGTATGTTTCCTTCACAACTAATGGCTTGGCTGAGGCCCCACCTTTCACAGTTTGACTTTGTATCTACTTCCTCACATCCTGAATCTGAGCTGGACTTATGACTTGCTTTGGCAAGTAGAATGCAACAGAAGCAATGTTGTGCCATTTGTATTTCTGCCTGTTCTCTTGGACTCGTGCCATTACCATATGACAAGCCCGGGCTAGCCTGCTGTGGGGGTGAGAATCACCTGGAGAGCCCAGTGGTCTCAGTGGAGATCATCCTGAATCAGTCTATAGTCAGTCATCTTCAAAAACATGAAAAAGCTTAGCTAACATCAATAGAGTTGCCTATCCACCCAACATGCAGCTGACCACATGCATGTGTGAGTCCTGCCAAGACCAGAAGAACAACCCAACTGCCCCCCTACACTTGAGAATGGTAATATATGCTTATTGCTTTAAGAAGTTGAATTTGGGGGTGACTTGTTATACAGTGATAGCTAACTGATACACAGTAATTGGAGAGAAAATTCATTAAATTTGATTCATTGAAGTATCTGGTCACTGTTGAACCAAGGGTTAAAGTGTATGATTATACAAATCCATATAGAGAAAAGGGAGATGAGTGTGGTATGGGATAAATGGGAAAGACCTCTTGGAGAAAGAAAACTTGTGCTGGGTTCAGAAGCCTGAGCAGAACTTCAGAAAACAGGAGGAAGTAGAGAGAAGGTATGTCTATAATAAAAAGGCTTGGAGGCATGAACCTGCACAGTGGGTATATTAGTTAGGATGGGCTAGGTTATGATACAGTAACAACCATCCCCCAAGTCTCAGTGACATAAAGCAATGGAGTATATGTTCCATTCAAGCTAATGTTCATCACACATCAGTAGGAGGAGTCTGTTGAAACTCATCTTCACTTAGGGATCCAGGGCAATGGAGGCTACAATCTGGAAGATTATAGGTCTTTGTGGCAAAGAAGAGAGGGGATGAGAATAATGCATTGTCTCTTAAATGCTTCTACTCAGAGGTGTAGACAGTTGTGTCACTTCTGTCTGCTTAGAATTTATTGGCCAGAGGAGGTCACATGGCCACATTTAACTTGGTGAGTGCCTGGAAGGAGAGGTTTAATAGATATTAGTAAATAGTTATAATACTCCTCAGGGAGGGGAATGGCTTGGGAAAAACCAGCCTTATTGGATAAAGGTTATATAGCAAATAAATGGCAAGAAATTAGATAAAATGGGAGAGGATTACAGAAAGGCTTTTGACCTAGGAAGAGGAATTTAACCTTGATATTAGGCAGTAGGAAGCCATTGTAGGTTTTTGAGCAGGGAAAGGGCACGATGACAGCCCTGTTCTAGTAAGACTAACCTTAATCTTGCAAATAGGATGGAGAGAAGAAACTGATAGGAGGCTGTTATGCTATTCCAGAAAATTAAGGCTTAGAGTGCTGAGCAGTGGTGGGGACTGAGCTAAGGGGGATGTGTGTATGTGTGTGTGTATATGTGTGTGTGTGTATCTGACACGAGACACTTCAAAGTGAGATGCAGCAGGATTTGGTGATGGACTGAAATGGTAGATTAAGATCTGGAGGATCGATGTCTTCAATATATACAGTCCTTTTCCTAAAAGGTAGGAAGAAAATGAGCAAGAGGAGGAGGTTCAAGCTAACTCATGAACTAAGGTAGTTTCAGACCTTCGGAATCTGTGTGGACTAAACACTGAAGTAAAATAATGGCTGATTACACAAAACAAAACAGAAAGGATCGCCTTCAAGTCCCAAGTATGGTGTGTGTCTGGGTGTGTATGATGTGTGTGTCTGCGTGTCTGTCTGTCTATGTGTGCTTACAAAGAAAAGCAAATAGACTTCCTTGGATTGCTCTAATACCCTGCTCATTTCTTTATGAGATAAAACTACAAAAACTAACAAATGCAGAATTCTGCTTTTGCTTTTTACTGAGAAATGCAAAGGTGCTAGTGCTGCTTTCTTTTGTTGAAAAAAAAAAAAAGAGAGTTGGAAAGGTCATCCAAGATAGGAATAAAGAGAGGCAGAGGCGAATCAATGTTTAACTTGGAAATATTTTTCGGTTAATCATCTCTGACGGCTCACACCAAGAGGCACTCCCAGAGTGTGGGCACCCTTGAACTGGAAGCCATGAAGATTCTAGTAAAACTGCCAATGTTAGGATCTATATAATCAGAAAGGCTTATCCACTGTAGCTTCAACCTAAAATGGGGAGGAACTCTTCAGCAAATATATATCTAGGGAGATTTTGACCTGTAGACTTTTGCTTCCAAATCTGATGGTTATGAAACCATAGGATTTTCCTTGTTTTGAGATTTTCAGAGAAAAACTGAGGGCTTTTACCTGGTAAGAAATTTGTTGAAAGGTGTGGGAAATCGTCTTGGAATCTGGGTTATGGCTTTCTTTTCCTGTTTTCACTGCTGGCATACATAATTTTACAGAATACTACATAATATGGTGTCTTAATTTAAGGCTGTTTTGACGATTTTTTGCGGGGTCATTTTTATCCAAGGAAGCCAATCTTTAAGAAAATTATGGAAGCTTGATGGAGCTAGTGGGGCTAATATTTGCCCTAAGAAGAGACAGACTTTTTAAGTCTTTTCTCTATTTTAGTGTATTTACAGATGGTCAAGGATGAGGAAATTATGATTTTTGATAGACTTTGTTCATTTGCTCTTCTATACGAGGTGAAATAATGATCTATCAAACAAAAGAAGTAATGCATTTGGCCTTTGAATATAATGTACCCATTGCATTCACATAAAGCTCAGTTTGTAAAGAGATCCTTAGTCAAAGTGTCACCCTTGACTTCAGGCCACTGTGTGGAGCCTGGGTTGTGCTGTTCCATGACCCATCACGCCAGGGAGTTTCCTACACGACGGACTTTGCTTTACAAGCAGAGAGTAATGTGACTAACGCCCAAACAACCAATATTCTGGAAGCGCAAAGATGTCTTTCTCTTGAGACCTGGTCTTTTCTAGCATTCTGATTCTAGATACGTGAAACAGCTTGTAATAATTCAACATCAGTGAAATTCCGCGAAGCTGTGTTTGAATTATTAGAGATGTCTTGATTTTATTTTTGCATTTGGGGAGCTTTAAAAAAATCTGATTTTTAAATGCTTTGGAGGAATTGATACAGATTCCATGGATTTTACAGGAAATATGAAAAGTACCAGCTTACATGTGTCTCTTTTCTTATTCAAAAGAACAAGTTCTGATTATCTTTTCTGTTCTTTTATGGTGAGTGGGCAGCCAGATGCTGATGGAAACCTAAAAAAAGCCTTTGATTATGGCTTGGATCTTGAATCTTGCAATGCTTTAGAATAAATGTCATTTTCTATTTTTTATTATTAGCTATTAAGTTATTTGGGGTCTGGGTTTCACTTCTCATCTTCTGCTATAGCCTTGGCCATCACCTTGATCCACCAGTAAAGTTTGACCAGGGATTTGTTGTTTATTTATTTTATCTCCTTCAGATTCTCCTGAACAGAGGACAAATGGTAAGGACTTTGCCTTCTGCATCAGGTAGCTATTGTCGTAAAAGAAACTACACCAACCTCTGGCCTAAAAAAGTAAGATTTCTGGATCTTGGGTCAGCTGGACTGTCCTTCTGTTCTTGGCTAGGCTCCCCACGCATCTCTGGCCCACTGGGGACCAGGTAGGGAGCTCTGCTTTTCTAGGCTGACTATAAGCTGGTCCAAGGTCGCCTTGAACGGGACAGTTGGGACCTCCTCCATGTGTCTCTCATCCTCCAGCAGACCTGTCTGGGCTTGTTCACGTGGGGGTGATAAAGATCCGAGAAAGAGGAGTATGCAAGTCTTCTCAAGGCTCAGACTTTGGAAGGAGCACACTGAGACTTCTATTCCAAATTCACTAGCAAGTCATAAGGCCAGCCTAGACTCAAAAGGTAGGGAAATAGACTTCCTTTTGATGGGAGGTGCTGCAGAGTCACATGGTAGAAAGTGCGGATACGGGGAGGCCATTCCTTGGAGCCACCAGTGCAACCAATCTACTGCATCTTCGTTGGGAAGTAATCTTCAACTAAGCTGGTGATCTCTGCCCCAGGTGAAAGGTCCAGGACTTATAGTCGATTGCGAGAGCTGTATTTCTCAAAATGTGGTCTATATGTATTTCCTACATCAGGTTCACTGTGGGACTTGAGGTGCCCTGAACCTACTAATTACCTACTAAGTTTCTGGGCCTGGGTCCCACAAATCTGTGTGTTAATCAGTACCCCCACCCCCACTCCATAACTCTTACCCTCAGCTCTCAGAATCTCTGCACTAGCCTCTCCTACTCAACACAATGAAACATGCAGACACAAGTAAAAGAATTTTTTTTTTCTGATACAGAAAACTAACTTTGAAATTAATTACGGAAAACAGAGTTGGATTTTTCCAGTGAAATTGCCTTAAATAAATTCTTACCCTTTCCCAAACTATGATAAATATAATATGTCACAATTACACTAGATTAATCAATAAACTCATCCTGATAAAGTAATCATTGCTTTTGTTCTTCCTATTTTGTACCTGCAAGGGGTCCCTAAGAACTGATGCATCTCAAAATTGGGCCATTTTCCCTTCCTTACCAATAATGTCCAAGTCAACATTTCTTTGGTTTCTTTTATAGAAAGACCCAGAAAACTTCCATTATGTTATCCCCTCTAGAAGCCTGTGGTGTAGCAAAGGTGAAAAATGTCTACATTTATACTTCAGAAGAAAAGAACACAGATACATGGGAGTTATAGATTTTATTCAGTGCCGCCTAGCATGCAAGTAGGGAAGGAAAAAATACATCTTTACATTTAAAAAATGTGTATCTTTATCTTCTACTCAGAAGACTTCAGTGGGAGTCATCCAGGTGCCCTTCAGGTAGAGACTATGTGTGTGTGTGTGTGTGTGTGTGGTGTGTGTAGTGTATGTGTGTATGTGGTATGTGTAGTGTATATGTGTGTGTGGTGTATGTTTGTGGTGTGGTGTGTGTGTGGTGTGTAGGTGTAGGGGGGTGTGGTATATGTGTGGCTTGTGTGGTGTATGGGTGTGTGGTATGTGTATAATGTGTATGTGAGAGTAGTTTTATCATTTCACTGTAATCTTCCTTTGAGCCATTGACTGAAAATTTAAGACATTCTAGAAGATTTTGGGGGGGGGGCAAAAATATATTTTAATGAAAACTCAAAGGAAATAAATCTGAAAAAAGCAAAAAGAGCTTTAAAAGAAGACAAGTACTCTAGTTAATCTAGTCTCTGTGCTTCCAGTCTTTTCTGGTACTAGTTTAGCCTGCTCAGGGGACCAGATCCATTATCTGAAAGCAGCATTGGGTCACTCACTTTCCTCTTTTGCCTGAAAACCCTTCAAGGCAAAAAACATTTGCCTCATTCAGTTGTCAAAGTCACATGCATTAGGAGTAGGGGGTGGGGGAGTCTGTGGTAAACTGGAAAATGGATGTCTTATTGAGAAGTACCCAATGCAAAGTTTTAAAAGAAAAATTGGATCTGGCCAATAGACCACATTTGTGATTCAATTCAGGCCTTTGGCCACTTGTGTGCTACCTCTGAGGTGGCTCAAGTCCAGACATTAATCTGGCATTTAAGATTCTCTATGACCTAATGCAGTCCTGTGAACAGAGTGAGATTTCTCACATTCATTTTTTTTAATTCTTATTTTTTTATTGAAGTGTAGTCAATTTACCTTGTTAATTTCAAGTGTACAGCAAAGTGATTCAGTTGTATATACACATACACGCACATATATATCTTCAGATTGTTTTCCCTTACAGCTCATTTCAAGAAATTGAACATAGTTCCCTGTGCTATACAGTAGGTCCTTGCTGTTTCTCTAGTTTATATATAGTAATGTGTGTCTGTGAACCCACACTCATTTTCATTGCAGCAAGATGTAGAGAAAGATCACCGGGCCTTGGAAGTCTTGGGATTGAATTTGATTCCACCATTCACCGTGGTGTCCTTACAGCCTCAGATGAGTCACTTTGTCATCTCTAAGCCTTGTTTGTTTTTCATATGTACAGTGTGGGTAGTAATGCCTGCCCAGCCAACCTCACTTATTTCCTAAGAAAATAAAGTGATAATCAGAGCTGAACCACCACTCACACAGGGCTATTGAGCACTTGGCATAGCGAGGGTGTGACAAGGGAACTAGATTACATGGTTGTATTTAATTTTAATTCATTTAAATTTAAATTCAAAACCTATTTAATTTAGTTCTTGTGAAGCCTTTTTTTTTTTTATTTAATAGAGTTACTGAGGATTGAACCCAGGACCTTGTGCAATGCTAAGCATGCACTCAACCACTGAGCTATACCCTCCCTGCCAGTTCATGAAAACTTTTAAGAATGGTTGAAACAAACTTGACAATTTGTCAATCTACATTTTTTTGCTGAAAACTTTTATGAAATCTAAATGCAGGTCAAATATTTCTGATGAAAATTTAACATCTGAATTGAGAGGTCTAAATGTAAAGTACATCCTAGATGTTGAAGACTTAGTATGAAAAAAAGAAGGTAAAACAGCCCATTAATAACTTTTTATGTTGACTACATGTTAAATGATAATATTTCAAACATATTGGATTTAAATTAAGTATATTGTTAATGTCACTTCTCTACATTTCAAAAAAATGTGGCTATTGGCTATTTTAAAATATCACGTGTGGCTTACATTATTGTATTTCTATTGGGCACTACTGCTCCACATGAAAGCTTTTAATAAACTGTGATGTTTTTATCAGCAATAAATGCTGCACAAGCAAAGTATAATACTTGTGAGAGTAGCAATTATCTCTGTCTTGTTCCTCATCGAAGAACTAGGGCCTGGCTTTGTTCCTGGCACAAAGTAAAGGCTGGATAAAGATTCTTTGAACAAATAAAAATTTAAATAAGTTGAAATATTTATGAAATAGACATGATTCAAATGGTGTCTGTGTGGCATTGCCTATAAAATCAGGTGGCTGTAAATTGACACCGAAGTTGCTTCCAACTCTAAGAAGCAGTGAGGACACCATACAATACAGTGCAGTATGCTTCTACTCTGTGCACAGGTGTGTAATCTCTTTGATTTGGCTGCCCAGCTGGGATTTAGCTATAGTATCTTCACACAACACATGCCAATGCAAGAAAGACATGCAAATCTTCATTGGATGACGAGAAGTAACTCACATGGCTAGGCTCTGATTAGGAATGAGGGGAGCAGAACTGGCCTGATTAGGAATGAGGGGAGAAGAACTGGCCAACTCAGCACCTGTATTTCAGATCCGATCCACTTTGTCTTTGTTATTTTTAATTTTCAGTCCAATGTCAGTCTTACTAGAATAATCCTCACATTAGCAGGCTTTCTTGCCTACAGATCGGAGAGTGTGTTTATGCTCCTGAATATTCTACACCTTGAAGTGAGAATTTTCTCTTGGGAGATAACGTGCTTTCATGGAGAATGAATTGTCGCCTCACATTTTCCATCTGTCCTCAAGGAAATATGTTTATTTTCAGTGAACAAGATAAACCCTAGAGGGAATAAGTGGTAAATTCCCCTAAAAGCAGTAGGTTTCACTTTCCTTCATTTCACATGTAGTAGAGGACTCTTTTGATAATTCACATATCAGCTTTCTGAGCTCCCTGGAGCTCCTCTTGCAAGGAAGCGTGTATATGGTGTAAGTTATTTATGCAGTATGTGTATATGTGTTTCTGTTTCCATGGGAAATGTTACAGTATGATTTATTTGCCATATCTAAAACTTAATATTTTGAAAGGCTAACTTTCATTCCATGGAAATTGAAAGTGAGAAGCTTCACTGTGTCATGTAAGTTTTTTGGAAATGAATGACAGCTTGTCATTTTCCTCTGTTTCTTACTGATGGAAATTGTGAGGGATTCCAGTGTTTTCCCCTGAGAGATTATCTTCCGTTGGCTGCCATCCTAAGTTTTCAGATGTTTACTCTAGAAGCAATTCAAACAAAAGGGAGGAAATGCCCTGGACTAGTGGCTGCATGTAATCATCATGAAAAATGCTTGATATTGAATCAAAGGAGTGGGAAGATGGTGTCCTGATTCCAGACTTGCCCTCCCACCTCTGGGGACAGGACTCTTCTGGATAAACGAGGATAAAAGGAAAGCATGTTGTGGCAAACCTGGCCCATTTATAGTGCATGTATTTCCCTTTTTCCCCTCCTTTTTACAGTAATGTCACCCTGTGAATGAAGAAGCCTGATGAATTGTGTGCTAATGTAATCTAAGGGTTTTTCCTACCCTGTGATGGCATTCAGTGAGTTAAGTGTCTACGATGTTACTTACATAAAAATAAAACACAGGAGCATTAGAATAAAAATGGATTCAGGCAGGAATCATCAGTGGGTATAAATCTAGAAGTAAAGGTTCAATGAAGGACAGAAAACTTACTCAAGGTATCTAAAAGTACAGAAGGAACAAGCTAACTCTACCGTGAAGCCATGGAAGAGCATCTTAACCAAATGATAGAAATTAACATCGCCAAAAAGGGGCAAACGGATATCACAAGTCCTGAGATGGGACACTTTGAGAAGAACACATCATTATAGAGTATTCCAGCCCCAAAGGCAATCCATGAACCTCATCACAAGGAAATGTCAAAGAAACGGAAATTGAGGGACATTCTATAACATAACTGAAAGGCTGAGGGATGGCTCCCAGGCTCAAGGAGATGAAAGAGACATGACAACTGAATGCAATATATATATATATATATATATACACACACACATATATATATATACAATATATATATATATACACGCAAACTGGATCCTTTACCCCCAAATAATTATTTTGATGGCCATTATTGGGGACCCATAATGAAATTTGTATATGGACCATCGATTAGATGAAAAACTATTACATCAATGTTAAATTTCTTGAATTTGATAATTGCAATGTGATTATGTAAGAGACCTTATTCTTAGGAAATATACATTGAGGGATTACAGAGTGAGGCATCAAACATGCAGCCTATGGTCACATGGTTCTGAAATAATTATATCTATATTTGTGTGTATGTGGATACACACTTACACACACACACACAGAGAAGACAGCAGGGCTGCCTTAAGCAAACACTGGCAAACTATTAAAATTTGTTATATTGACATAAAGGGTGTTAAGCATTTGTAACTTTTCTCTGCATCTGAAATCATTTCAAAAGAAAAAGCTTTTCAAACTAGAGCCCAGCCTCCCCACCACACACATATATACATGTGTCTATTGGTGGGAAGGTTTTCTGGGAGAAGAATTTAGAATACAAGCCGTTTGAACATTAGGAGAAACTAGAAGGATGAGCCATGAAAATGCCTTCTCATAAATATTGTTGGAAGCAGGCTTTTTACAATGACAGACTCCAGGAATTCTGTGTCCATCAGGGTAAGCCCATTAAAGACATTTCAGATGGCTGCAAAGCCCCAAGAGTCCAGGGTGTAAGGTGATGAAGCCCTGGTTTGAGGGTTGATTTATTGGCTGGCTTAACCTGCTTGTTACCGGGAACTTGCAGAGCAGCAATCTGGGTCACGGCTGTGTGCCCTCTGCTGCTCCCCCAGAGGGAAGGCATGAGATTAGTCGCAGGAAGAAGCACGTGAGCCATCCGTTAAGTGCTGTGGTCCCAGTCCTGGGGCGGACGTTGGCCAGCTACCTTCTCCGAGCGCACTGGTGTGTCTGCAGTGACTGAGCCCCGCAGACAATTGTGAAGCACTTGGAGGGAAAGTTGTCTTCATGCAGGCTCTTGCAACCAGGCAGCAGTCATCGTGACTCACGAGATTTCAAGTGAGCAAGCTTGCTTTCCCTGTAGACTCAAGGCTGAGGCAGTGCACCCACATACGCTGTGCACAGAGCCTTGTAGGAAGGGGTGCGCCTGCTAACCAGCCCCTTAGAAAGAAGCTGTTGTTCCCCGCCTCTAGAGAAAAGTCTCAGTGGGATCTCCCTTAACCTGTAATCGGGTGTTCCACCAATACACAATTAACTCTTTATACAGACCTTTTGTCCTGCTCTAGGAAGCACCCTGTGGGGTTATATAGGAAGGAAAATTCAGCCATTTATTACTTAATCACATCACTCAGTGTTAGAGGTTTTCATTGTCTCATAAAATGCTTTCCAGGGGTAGGGAAAGGTGGTTTGGGAGAAATTTTATTGACTCGCCTTGTTTCCAATTTTGTTAGCTTTCAAACAAAAATACATGTGCCCTCTTTTTATTTGTTGATTTAAGAAAAACGACTTTTGTGCAAGACTGGCTCATTTTTGAGGCCATTTTGTTTTGTCCTGATAGCAATATGCTTTAAGAATTATTTTACTTAAGTGTAGATGGCATAGAGGGTTATAAATCATCAACATGTACTTGATTATGACAATAATTGTTTTTGAGTGTTGTAGATCAAAAACACAGCAGAGGATGGAACCAGTGTAGATCCAGCCAGCTTTCAAAGGTATTTGCTTTAAAAGAAAAATGAAGTCCTGAGACGAAGGCGTCTAGTTTTCAAAGTGCTGTGCAGAATTTCAACCTCATGATCTCTTATCAGCTCTGAAAGGGGACGCTGTTGTTGTCTTTGCTGTAGTAATGGTTTAAAAAATCTCCATTTTTCATTTGCAGTATACTGTATATATGTACTTACATGCAATATAATGTGTATGTGCAGTCAGACTGTAATATTTCTACCTAATAAAACTGAAAAAGGAGAAAAAAATTTTAAAAGTTTTCATTTTTCTTTCCGTGGATAGTGTTCTGATTTTATTTTTTCACATGATATGAATTGCTCTATGGGGGGCTCGCCATTCAAGCTGGGGATTACAAAAGTCCCTACTTTTTCACTTAGTACAGAAAGGAAGTAAAAGAACCAAAGAAAAGGATTTGATTTTATTTTCCAACAAAGACTAGGCTGGACACACCGAGGCACAGCTCGAAGCTTTCTAGCAGGGAGTTCATTTTCTACGTACATGACGTATTTGGCAGAGTTATATGGTCCCAAGGTTTCTGATCGTCTTAAAAAATTCCGTGGCTTAGAACACAAAAACGGGCGTGGGATTTTTAAGACATAATTGCAGTGGAGTCAAAAGCTCTTTGGAAGCCCAGCAATTAAGGTGGATTCCTGAGATCTCTTTCCAAATAGAGAGATGCTGGTGTCTCTTTGGGAAATGCCGGCCTGGAGAGGAAGCAGGAGGTTTCATTTTAATACCTGCTAAACTGGGGCAACGCTCTCGAGTTCTTGAGTTGCTGCTGCCCTTCAGTGGTGTTCTTACCTGGATCGCGACTTTCTTGGGAGAGAAAGAATGATTCCTTGGGCTATTGGTCTTCTTTAGCTGGTGGAGTATTTTGAGATGTGTGTGTGTGGATATATTTAAGTTGGATAATTCCTAAATTTCTTTCATTCAGAAGAGCTTGTGTGCCTGTCTCGTGCGGCAGGAGCAAGTCTCAACTGAGAGACAGAGAAATAAGCAGACGCATTCTCTCTGCAGGCCTTCCCAGAGAGTCTACTTCTTCTCATCACTGTTCATAGCAGTGACAGAAAAGGAGAAAAAGGAGATAATTTTCCTTCTCTTTCTCGTTCATGTTTTGGCAACTGGACAACTTTCCCTTGGGACCAAAAGCATTAAGGCTGACCCTTCATTTCCTCAATGTGGCAGATTGACTTTGGTTAAAGAATCCAGTTGAACTTCCCTGTGAACACGAGGGCCACTAACTCCCTTTCCAAAATGCTGACTATCTACATGACTGCTCTATACACAGTGCTTTTTTCCACCATTTTTTCCCCCCGTGGCGCCAAGCTCTGGCTCTATTGTAAATTACGTCCAGCCATTTACCACATTAAGAAGCAGGTTCTTTTTCCATTTGGTGAGGTGCTGATTGGTTGTAAAGTGTCCTTGTAAAATCTGTTCTTGCTGTTAACCTCCTTTGTACGAAGAAAAAGTATTTGGAATTTGCCAAAGTTGCTGAACATGGGGCAGAGCAGTCGCTTCTACAGCCTCGTGTTTGTTCAATTGTTTGAAAATTCTGAGCCTGAAAGAACCCTGGGGAGTCTTCTGATGTGTTCCTCTGGCTCTGGGTGAATCAGCCGCTCAAGATGGTCATGCGTGTTACTGGGGCTTTCCTGTCTCACAACCTCGCATCTCCTGGGAGGGAGATTATGAGACTTCTCTTTGTAACCTAATATGATATGTATCAACTTATACACCAAGAATTCATCCGAAAAACTAAGCTGACATCTTTCTGGACGGACTTTAAGACAATTTTGGGTTGTTTTCTCCTTGGAGATAGAGAACTTTGATCTAACAACACTCCATATATTACTCAGCCACCCTGAGGGGCCGATCTCGGTTCCTTTAACCATTTCTCTCCCTGCTCTTTTCCAAACCTATAACCAGTTTATTTCTGATCTTCTTTAAGTAATATATTCTTTATATATCTGTGACTCACTTTTTAAATTGAAGTATAGTTGATTTACAACGTTGTGTTAGTTTCTGGTGTACAGCAGAGTGATTATACATGTATATATATATTTTTTTCAGATTCTTTTTCATTATAGGATATTTCAAGTTATTGAATATAGTTCCCTGTGCTATACAGTAGGACCTTGTTGTTTATCTATTTTATAGGCAGTTGTTTGTATCTGCTAATCCCAAACTCCTAATTTATTCCTCCCTGCCACTTTCCCCTTTGGTAACCACAAGTTTGTTTTCTATGTCTGTGTGTGACTCATTTTTTGGGGGAGGGGTGGAGGTAATTAGGTTTATTTATTTCATTAATTAATGTAATGGAGGTACTGGGGATTGAACCCAGGACCTTGTGCATGCTAGGCATGCATTCTACCACTGAGGTATTCCCTAACCCCTGACTCATTTTTTAACATGCAAAATTTTGCACTGCTTCTGCTGTTTCCACTGTTACCTGCTTGATTCACATGCCAACTATGCCTCATTTAGCCAGGCCAAGAACATATACGTGATCCTGTGGTGGCACAGCCCTCGTGACAGAGATGGCTGCAAAAAACTCATAGCAAGAGAATAGAGAAAAAGATTAGGCCTATCAAGCTGTGTTTCTGTCTAGAACACAGACAATAAAGTAAGTATATTTTCAATAAATGAATTCGGCATAAATAAAATTTCCTTCCTATATTATATTCCTTGCTGCCCATACCACCTACCTATATTATTAACTAAACAAACAAACAAAAACCACTTTCTTATTAAAATATTTTGAAATTTAAAAGCTATTCCTTTTTTTTTAATGTCCTTAGGTTAATGGAATGCATTATATTGGAGATTTTTACACTAATTAAACCACTTTCTTGGGGTAGAGAGTTAACAGTGCGGTTGAGCTCCCAAAGACTGGTATTACCCAGAAGCTACTGTGTTCCCCAGAGAAATGCTGATAGGAAGAGATTCCCAAAATGCAGTGGGCCTTTTCAGTTAAAACTAGGATGGGCGTAACTTCTTTACTTCCTGAAGTGTATCAGTTACAAATATGTGGAAACAAAGAAGATTAAGCTATTATGGAGAATTTTCTCCTGAATAATTTGTATCATTTTTCCTGTGTAAAACTGTTCATTCCCCCAACCCCAGATGTGAACTAAATATTGAAGGTTCATTACATTTCTTCTGAATATCAGAATTCTGACCATGATGTTAAGTTTGGGAGCAGGATGAGTTTTTAGTGTCCCAATAAACAGGATGTAATAAACATTTTTATAAAGGGACAACACTTTGCCATGTACTTCAAACATTTTTTAAAACATTTTTTAAACATTTTTTAACATTTTTTATTGAGTTAGTCATTTTACAATGTTGTGTCAAATTCTAGTGTAGAGCACAATTTTTCAGTTATACATGAACATACATATATTCATTGTCACATTATTTTTTTTTGCTGTGAGCTACCACAAGATCTTGTATATATTTCCCTGTGCTACACAGTATAATCTCATTTATCTGTTCTGCATGTTCCTGTCAGTATCTACAAATTTTGAAATCCCAGTTTGTCCCTTCCCACCCCTATTCTTCAATACTTGAGGAAAAGTAACTTACAATCTTAGCCTAATTATGCATGCCTCTGAGGGTAAACAAGATCCTCTTTCCAAATCATGTTTTAGTAAAAATGATCCTACTCTCAACACCCTCAATTTTATTTTATTTTTTTAATTAATTTTTTAAGGGAGTTATTGGGCATTGAACCCAGGACCTCGTGTATGCTAAGCAGGCACTCTACCACTGAGCTAGTCCCTACCTCCCCCCAATTTTAAATCAATGAAATTTTAGTTTTCGTCACTTTGTTGATAAATTTCTTCCCCTCTGGAAACTTTCCCAGTGAGCTGACTTTCGGCAGGATTTGACTTTGCGTTGACCACGTTGAACGCTGAGTCCTCTTACTCTGTAGGGAATGAGGATGTGAGAGCCTATGGCCAGGGAGCTGCTGTTGCTCAAGCCTTTCTGGTGCAGGAACCCCTGGACTATTTACATGTCCTTGACCATTTGACTTGTTAGTCTCCCTTGTCAAGTAACTCATCTAGAGCCTTGGATAGTTCTTCTGTCATTTTCCTGGCTTAAGATTCTATGCTTTCTCATCTCTATCAAATATAGGCTTGAAACTGTGCAGAGAACAGATGGAATGCTATTTAAATGTCCACCACTTTATACTCATGTCCTCCCTTCCAACAGATACAAGAATCCCTGGCTTTTTATGGCAACACATCCACAACCCTCATCTTCTTGTCCTTCCTTCCCACCCTCTTTGCCCTTTAAAAAAAAAAAGTCTTAGCTAGACTGATAAATTTTTAGAGTATCGTGCTCTGCAGTGCCTTAGCTGGAGGGTTAAGAGAAGAGATTTTAATTACTCATGTATTTGTTGGGTGTCTACTGGATACCAGCTACTGAGGTCAACTGAGGTTGAGTTTTGCATCTTCAAAATGGCAGCAGTAGAGCACAGGCTGAAGCAAAGATGTTCTGACTTGGTGTGCAAACGTTATTAGAGATGACTTCACAGTGGCAAGTTGGAATAGAGCACTTGGGACCTGGCTAGTGAGGTCCCGTAAGCTATAGGAAAAGCACAAAGTTGTGCCCTTCAGTGAAGAGTGACAGCCATCCAAGAATGGGCGACTCTTTCAAGACTTCCTTCAGGAAAGAAAAAGGAAGTGTCTACTGGCCAAGGCAGTTGTTCACCTGGTTGAAGAGGCTTCTTAATACAAATTAAACCAAATCATTCAAGAAGACAGATGAGGGCTGCTGAGGTGGTGGGGCAGATTGGCTTGAAGTTTCTTTTTACTTATATTGCCTCAAATGCTAAATACTCATGAGGTATTTACCATGTGGCAGGGTTTATTTTCATCCTTTTACAAGCGATTGAATTTAAACTTCATAGTAACCTCTTAAGGTAGGTGTTCAGTATTATTTTTCAGGCGGGGAAACTGAGATGCAAAAAGCATGAGTATCTTGCCTAGATTCCACAGACTGAGAGCCCTTCACCAGCAAGTGGGGCTCCTTGGCATCAGATTACCTGTGCTACAATGTGAGAGAAAGAAGTGCAACATGTCCTGTAAAAGTTAGTTTCCTAGAGATTAGGGTAATCTTGTTTGCTTGAACATAGGCACTTAGTCATATAATAAGGGGGAGCGCACAATTGGTTTTAATGTGCATAGACATTTTCAGGGAATTAGCTCAGAATCTGGAAACTTTTCTGCCTGTGAAGCTCTTGTAGGTGGTTTTGCTCCTCTAGAAAAACTCATACTCTAACGTTTGCAAAGCAGAACCTTTGGGCTCCCCTGGGAGAGCGAGAAGCAGTTTCCTCTTAAGCTGATTGAGTGAAAGCCCCAGCAAAGTGGCATTTTATAGAAGAGGCTTGATCAAAGCCAGTAAAGCTGAGTATAATTCCTTAAATGTATCTTTATGTAAACAGGGCAGACTCAATTCGATTTAAAAATAACACAGTTGAGTAAGTGAAACAATTGGAGATATGCATCGGATTCAAATCGAATTCAGCAACGGCAACAAAATTATCTGATGAGGGAGATTTTGTGTCACATGTTCAAAGCTGGCTTTAAGTCCTTAAGAGGTATGAAAATAATCAAAGTGTTTTCTTTGCTCTTAGCTGTTTTGTGAAAGAATCACAAATGGTTAAAACGTTTATGTTGATCAGAAACCACAGTTGAGAAGCGAAAAGAAAGTGTTTCTGTGCAGAAAACAGGGAGGGAGGGGACTCCATCTGTTATTCTAGCCTGTCTCAGAATTCTGAAGCTCTTCCTGCCTCAGATCCTGACTTCAGGCTGTCGGAAGCTTCTCGGAGAAGAGTGTGCCTTCTAACGTGAGGAGAATCAGAATTGGATTAGGGATCCCCAAACTTTGATCATCTTCATCACCTGGAGTGCTTTTTTTAAAGGTACAGATGTTCCGGCTCCTCCCCTAGAAGTTCTGATTTTGCAGGTCCAGATTGGAATCTGGGAATATGAATTTGAACAAATCTCCCTAGATGGGAGTCTTATAATCAACCAGGACTGGGAACCACAATCTAGTGCACACATTTTACAGAGGAGTAGGCTGAGGCTTGGCAAGGATAATTTAATTACTCAGTTTCTATTCTAGAGGTGAGCTGAAGCTGGAATTTCT
This sequence comes from Camelus dromedarius, assembly GCF_036321535.1. Lineage (NCBI taxonomy): Eukaryota > Metazoa > Chordata > Mammalia > Artiodactyla > Camelidae > Camelus > Camelus dromedarius. The sequence goes on from NC_087453.1 coordinate 29,647,661, forward strand.
TTCCTCCTCCTCTCCCCCCTCTTCTTCTCTTCTTCTTCCTCTTCCCCAGCCTCCACCCCCTCCCAGCTTTTGTGCTTTTCTCAAGTCTCTGAGTACATATGCATTGGTCAGTTAGGGTTGAGCGTGTGTGTGTGTGTGTGTGTGTAAGGATGAAGACCTATCAGAGGAAGATGCTAAATATTGGGCTATTCATTTGACATGTGGTCAGATGAGTAAAAATCTCTGACTCTTGGAACAAAATTGTTTATCCTGTGAAAATATAATTGTTTAGCACACAATCTTCTGGGAGAAGTAAAAGTACACACACACACACACACACACACACACACACAAGAAATAAGATACATTTTCCAAAGAGCTGTTCAAGAATACATTAAATTTCCTTTGTCGAAGGCTTGCAATTATGTAGAAGAGGCATGATTAACATCTTAGAAAAGATAATTAGACAAGATAGTAAAAAATCATCCTTTTACTTACATTTCCCTCCACAGTGCATTTTCTCTCCATTGGATTTTGCACTCCTTGAGGTCAGGGACTGTATCTTATTCCCACTTAGATCCCTGGATGCCTGATTTAGTGTCTAACATATAATAACGATCATAACAATGACTTATTGAACACTTACTTAATTTTCAAAATAATCCTATGATACAGGTGCTGTTGTAACCCCATCTCACACAGGAGGAAATAGCTATGCAAACACCGTCTGGTTTCTCAGTGAGCGCAGAGGAAGGACCACCAGTGGCCTGGGATGGACAAGAAGAGGTTCAGGACGAGATGGGAATTTTGCCAAGGCTTGCGGGGTGAAGATAGGTTAGATGAAGACAAAATGGAACAGGATGATGCCTGGCAGAAAGAAGGATTCCCAGTCTACTTGAGAAGATGGGAAGGAATCAAGGTGAGCATGCTTGAGAGTCGGCTGCAGGATGTCTCCTGGGAGCAGGTTTGGGCAGAGAGGCAGTGGGAACTGCGATTGGAAAGGTAGTTTGGGATAGACTCGTGGATGGCCTTGAAACCTGGGTTGAGAACCTTGATTTTTATTCTGTCCACATTGAGAAGCTCCCAAAGGCTTTGAGCAGAGGCGCAGCGTGCTGGAAAAGTGATTATTTAGGATGACCGTCATGAGTGTGGGAAAGTCTGAGGCATCAGTTTGAAGTCCCTGTTCAAAGAAAATAGGGACATAGGGAAGAAGCACCAGTTGAAGGGGATAAATTCATCTTTGCCTTGATTGGGTTGGCATGCCCACTTCGGGTGGCTGTCTCTAGCCAGCAGTTAGAGCTATAGGGCTGGAGACAAAGACATGGAATGTGGATTTTTAAAGTTGATAGGAAATGAGATCTCCAAGTAGGAGAATAAGAGAAGGAAGAACAGAGGGTCCAGGACCGAATCTTGTGCACCTCATATATTTGGGAAGCAAATAGTTAACTGGAGTCTGGCATGTAATAAACTTTTGTACTTTATTAAAAAGTACCTTCCTGTATATGATTAGCTGTTTAATGTGTTCATCTCTTATGTGTGTGTTTATCCAGAGAGATTTTTTTTCCCCACCAAGCTATTTGCCCTCTGAAAGTCTTGCAAGAATCTCAAATTTAATACTATTTCCCTAACTTGGCTTTTCAGTTTCCATACTTGTCTTGCGTTCGATGTCCTCTATTTCTAGCGACATCACCCTATCTTTCAGGGTCAAAATCCCTGATTCCCCTTTATATTCCGCTTGCTTCCAAGGCCCAAAAGGTTAATTTCTTTGTACTACTTGTAAGTGCCCACACTGCAGGGCTTGAGTTCAGCCCCCAGTGCCTCTACCTGGGGATGTTGCAATCACCTCTTAATTCATCCTCCCAAGTTTACACTCTCCTCCCTCTAATCCATCATACACGCTGCTACCACCAGGTTCATCTTCTGGCATCTGATCTTCTGACTCACCCATCCCTCCCTCTTAAAAACCTTGCTCAGACTGAATTTGCTGACAGTAGCGGTTTTGTATGTGGTCCCCCGAATGAAATCTTGTCCAGAAACTCCAGTATGTCAACTAGATGAAAGCAGTCTGTTCTTGTCGCACCAGGAGAGTATCCTGGATCTTTGCCCATTCTGTCTTCATAACACGAAGGACTCAGCAGAAGAGATTTTGAATAAATGCCAACTTCCTAAGCCCCATAGTTGTGGCCCTCTGAAATCTTCTCCCAACTTACTTTTCCATCTTATTTCCCATTGGGGCCAACTATGTCCCCTACAGTTGAATCAAAGGGAACTGTTATTTCCATATTCTCTCTCTCTTCCCCCACTTTGTATCCTTTGCTCATATGAGTAGAATTCTCTTCTGTTTAGAGTAACCTCTCTTCATCTGCATATATCCAAATGCTGTCTTTTAAGACGCACCTCAAAAGCATCCTCAATCCATCCCCTCTTATTTCTGAGTAAGCTCCTTTCTCCCTAACCCCTCATTGTCCATTATTTGGGCCTCTCTGAGGCATGTATCACTTTTCTGTTTTGTATTAGAATTATTTAGTGTCAATTTTCTCTCCCTCATAGACTGCAAAGTCCTGGAAATCAGGGTAATTTATGGATTTGCCCTTGTATTCAGGGACTGGGACACACCTTGAGCTTGTTGCTCAGTTATTTGCTAAACAAATACCAAGTTTGTGAGCATCTTGAAGGAAGGGATGAGGGCTTCATCATTACTGTGCGTTTCCCATCATGCACTGAGAAGGGCTGGGCTTACAGCAGACCTCGTATTGAGTGTATAAAACTGGCAGCCATTTTATTTTACTTTGCCACTGTAATATGCATTCTTCCCTTTTCAGATGTCTTTTGGAAGCCAGTGATGGGAGACCCTCTGGAGAGCCACAAAAGAACAATTTGTTCATCCAGCATGGAGGTAATGGGAACAATATTGGTTTCTCCATTTTGTTCGTGGCATTCGTAGGCTAAAAGAGGTAAAATGCATTTCAGACAATTAGAGGCAGAATCTTAGAATGCCTTTCTTTGTTATGCCTCTTCCATCCTAGATCATCTTTCCAGTAAATATTTTGTGGCATGTTCCCCTTGAGGTCATTTACTGCATGTCACTGTCTTTAGGGCAGACCTTCCGAAGGGGTCTGGAAAGGATCCAAACTAAGGGTTTAGAACTTTTATAGTTATGCATCTCTAGCGAGGTGTATACAGGGCTTGAGTTGAAAGAGCCCGGAGGACTGTGGCAATAAGCTTCTGGGGAGGGCAGTGGGACGTCTGAAGGAGTAAATTAAAGTACCAGATGCCCTTTATACTGCTCAACTTCTCAGCGTGAGTCATTCCCAACTTCCCAGCTTGGGTCACAAGTTTATCTTCTCTAAGGGCTGAAAGCAGTCACAGCAGCGGGGAATGATGGATGGAGATTTTTGGAGGACGGGTGTGCACGGAAGATCTGTTGGGGTCTTGAAATTCCCCAGGAGGGTTCAAGAATTTCTCGTGGCCTAAATTCAGTCAATGAGAAGAAAAGGTGTTGGGGGAGGTCGGACATAAATTGTTTGACTTAATTGCATCCATTTCAGTATCTTCTAGGAAAACTTGATTGGGACTGTGAACTAACCAGGGGGAGATTTTGTGATCACAATATTTTTTTAATGAAAAAGAAACCACATAATGAATTATTTAAATTAAATGCAAGCTACCAGTCCTCATTTGTGTATTTTTCTCGTAAAGGCTTAAATCTCTTAAAGCACACAGGCTTAGAGATGTGCCTATTCTGACGTGTTCCTCAACTCTTTTGCAGTCGGAATTGCCCCGAGTTTTCCATTGAGAAGAGAATCAGGTAGTTTTCAGTAAAAAATCACTATATCTTTTGAAAATGGAAACAATGTGCATGTTTCTGAAGATTGGACATTTTAGTGTCATTTCTTTGGTTATAATATTCTCAGTAATCGTATGTTGGCCCATTCTTAGACATCACAATCTAAGAATCCTTAAAAAGACCTATGAAATGAAATAAATGAATCTTGATTTTAGGTGGAATTCAAAGATCTCTTAGCATTTCACAGAGAATGAAATCACAGTGTTTATCTCTAACACTGAATATGCCTTATAAAGCCAAGATTAACCACATGGTTTCAGAGTTTTATTGCTTGGTTTCAGTTTCAGCTTCTCCACTAATTTATCTGTGTGACCTTGGTCAAGTCATATAACTTCTCTGTATCTGAATTTCCTCATCTGAAAATGAGAGTAAGAACAGACTGTGTTCGTATTAGTCAGTTTTTCACTACCAAAGTGCTGTGTGACAAACAGCTCTCCCTCCAATCTCAGTGGCTTAAGACCATGGATAATTTTTTCTTTCTCAAGAGTCTGCAGATCAACTGCACAGCTCTGTTCTAGGCTGAAAGGTGGGTTCAGTTCTACTTCATAGGTACCAGGCTGAAAGAGAAGTGATTCTTGGAGGAGGAGGAGGAGGTCAGAAGCACATGACAGTGAACCTGAACAAGCCCATTCAGAGCCTCTACTTGCATAAATTTACATCTCGTTGGTCAAATAAATCATATGGCCAAGTTCAACCTTGAGGGAGTCAGAGTGAGTAGCTGTTCACCTCGCCTGTCTGGATTTGAATATGGCCTCTGTCATTTACTAACCTTGCATCTTGATCCCTGTGCCTCAGTTTCCTCATCTGTAAAATGGGAATACAGGCACACCTCGTTTTATCTTAGTTCACTTTCATGTGCTTCACAAATACTGTGTTTTTACAAATTGAAGGTTTGTGGCAACTCTGTATCGAGCAAGGCTATGGTCGTCATTTTCCCAGCAGCATTTGCTCACTTTGTGTCTTTGTGTCACACTCTGGTAATTCTTGCAATATTTCAAACTTTTTCATTATCATTATACTTGTCACGGTGATCTGTGATCAGTCATCTTTGATGTTACTACTATGACTTGCTCAAGGCTCAGTTGATGATTAGCATTTTTTAGCAATCAAGTATTGTTTAATGAAAGTATGGACACTTTTAAAGACATAATGCTTATGCACACTTAATAGACTACAGTATAGTGTAAGCATAACATTTACATGCACTGGGAAACCAAAAGATTTGTGTGACTCACTTTATGGTGGTATTTGCTTTATTGTGGTGGTCTGGAACTGGACTCATGATATCTCTAAGATATGCTTATAAAATAGTGTCTTTCTGATAGGATTGTGTGTGTGCATGGAATGATTTAATATCTGTGAAGTTCTTAGAAGAGCTCCTAGAATCTAACAAATTCTCTCATGTACACATGGTCTTACCAAGGCCAACCCCACGTGGGTTAAGTCTTCATGCATCTTTGCATCCTTGTACTCCACGTTCTTGGGCAGCAGAGTTTCTTTTATGTTGCCAGTGCTACTTTGGACAACTCCATCTGATTGTGTTGTCAATCCAGAAGCATCTAACCCAAACCTCCATCCCTACATGGAGTCAGTTCACCAAAGTGTCTGGTGTGAGGGGGAGGAGTGAGTTGCTAAAACAGTGAGATCAACCTTCCGAACCAAACAGGGTAATGAGAGCTGGCCCCACAGAAGATATGACTGCTAGGAAATTCTGTACCGTGTTTATACAAAACCAAGCAGGAAATGTTTGCCAATGGAATAAATAAAGGCATCTTCTGGTTACATAATGTTTTGTTGTGCCCCAGTTTGAGGCTGTTTTGGAATCGTTGCTTGGTCTAAGGTTTGAAGTGTGGAGCTCAGAGTGACTGTCTCCTCTTTTGTTTCCTTGCTCTTGATACTTGGAACATCGTTCTTCTCCAGTTGCCCAAGGTCTGAGTTAAAGTTGGACCTGAATGTGACTTCGTCACTTTGCTTGAGACAGCCCTCATGCTCTCCTTTGTTTCTAAACCTCTGACCCAGGGGATAGATTCAGAACGGGTCAGGGTTATGGGCTGGGATTGATGGGGCTCAGGGCCAATTGTTCCATGTGCCTAGAGAAAGGGGAGGATCTATTGTCACTAAAAATGCTTGCATTTGTTGAAATTCCAGTATGTGCCAAACATTCTGCGAGACATAGTCTTAGGTTCTCATAAACGTGCAATGTAGGCTATTCTGATCCAGAGATGTAGTGTGGTTTTTTAAGAAATGTGTTCTAGCTCAGGAGCTAGCGTCAGCTAGCGCCCACATCCCTGCTTTCTCTGCTCTATTACACTGCCTTTCCTGGAGTAGAAATTAAAGCAAATATTTCAACTCAGTTGCCTAAGTTTCCCTGTGTAACCCAGGAAAGCAAAGTGTTTTCTCACCTGGAAGGAAAAGAAATATAGTTGTAAAAATAATCAAAGAAAATCTTCATGATTTGACAGAATTTAATTTGTCTAGACAAGCACATTTATGACAGCAGGTTTTGAACTTCTTACTACCTTGAAAGGGGATCAAAATTCCCCACCCTACATTTCATAAAAGCCTTTACTGAGTGCCTGCTGGATGCCATGTCCCATGTAAAGTCTTAAGGGGCAAATACAGCAAGGTGCAAAGTCGTAACATAGCTCTGACAGATCAGGGAACTTGGTGAAACCCATTTTGCTATCTCAAGCCTTGATTTGTTTAAGTATAAAATATTAGTGTTCAAGAGCTCCCTGAAATTCTAGGCTATGGTGAACTTGGCTGAGCGTTAGGCCCTCAGAGAAAAAAACTCTACTCTCTGGTCTCTTATCTCCTGGGGAAGCTCCTATAGTTCATTCAGAACTTCTGGGAAAGTCAAGAAAACATATCCATCACTCTGTTTCTCTAAAGTACCCCTTAGGGTCCAGTGGGGCCAAAGGAGAACCATAGAAAAAAGCAGAAGTAGAGGCTGCAGTGGTTTCTGACATTTTCTGGGCATTTGATATGGCTCCTGCACTATGATCAGTGTGTTACTTGGACTGTCTTTACTCATTGAGTCAATTAGTTCAATGATTTAGAACAGTGCATGGTGCAGGTGAGTGAATCTAGGAAGTTGAGGAGAGGGATAAGTGTTTGTGAGTGGATGGGAAAGGGGGCTTAATTTGGGGTGGATAGCTGGCTGCCCAAGTGGTTAGAAGTTCACACTGCGGGGGGTGGGCAGGATTTCTTGGTTGGAAGGCCAGGGACCTGCAATTCAGTCAAAAAATGGTCTATGCTACTCGTCTTGAAGCCTCATTTGCTTGGCACACACATTGTTTTTGCTTAGTTTGAATGTTTATTGATTGGGGGATGTCTGTTGGTAGAGATTGTAGGGTCTGATTCCATCCACATGGCTGTTCCCTGGTGCTGTCACTTGGCTCCCAGCAGACCCTCTTTGTACCAGGAGTCCGTGTGTCTGAAATTCCCTCACTGAAGGCTCATTCATTAGTGCTCTGCCCTTTCCCTGCAAGTTTGCTTTCTCTAAATTTATTTTTTTCTTGAGGATTAATGTACATTCAGTGAAACATATCTTAAATATATAATCTGAGTTTTGATAAGTATATATTCCCATCGATTGATTCACCACCACTCAAGATTTAGAACATTTTTCATCTCCCCAGAAAGTCCTGCTTTTTCTTCCTTCCTAGTTAATCCCTGCCTCTCTTCCCACTCCAAGTAACAACTGTTCTGATTTTTTTTGTGCTCTAAAATATTTTATTTAAATTTGGCTTGGTATATGGTGATCCAAATTAAATGATCTTCTCCAGGGCCTGAATAATTACTCAACCATCTACTTCCCTCTCTGATATTGTGTCTGATAACAAAATAAATAGTTAGACCATGATAAACACAACTGTTCTGATTTTGATCACTATAGATTAGTTCCACCTGTTCTAAAACTTAATATACATGGAACCAAACCATATGTACCTTTTGAGTCTGCCTTCTTTCCCATGGTGTAATGGTCTTGAGGTTTTGCCATGTTACTGTGTATACCAGGAGTTTGTTCCTTTTTATGGCTGAGTAGTATTCCATTGTATAAGTATACCACAACTTTTAAAATCCATTCTTGCTGATGGACATTTAGGGTTGTCTCTAAATCTTGGCATTATAAACAAAGCTGATATGAAGTCCACATGCAAGGCTTTTGTTGGTACACACACTTATTTCTCTTGTGTAGATACAGAGGGGAACTGTTGGGTCAGAGGGCAGGTGTATGTTTAACTTCACGAGAAACCACCAAGCAGTTTTCCAAAGCAGTTGTGCCATTTTACACTTTAACTCAAGATTTTCTCTCAAAAGATCAATAGTGCTGCAAGGGAGATCTTTGTACTACTTTCTCTCTGACCATCAATTTCCCTCTCTCCCTCCCTCAATTTCCCTCTCTCCCTACCAAATAGATCAATTAGCCAATCTGAACATGAGGCAGGACTCAATTAGCAAACATTCCCATCTCTGATTACTTTGTGTTTTTTATTCTCTAATTCATCCTGTCAAAAAATTATTCTGTCAAAGGGTACAAATAAATGAAAGGGTGAAGTCCAAGGAGAAAGCAGCAGCTAGCATCATACTTAATGGTGACTATGGAATGCTTTCCCTTTAAGATTGTGAAAAACACAAGGATGTCCACTCTTACCACTTCCATTGAGGTTGTACTGGAGGTCACACCAGTCCAGTAAGGCAAGAAAAAGAAAAACAGGCATAAAGATTGAAAGGGTGAATACCACTCTTTATTTACAGATGGCATCTTTATCTATGTAGACAATCCTAAGTAGTCTACAAAAATATGCTAGAACAAATATTAAGCTCAGCAAGATTTGAGTACTCAATGTTGATGTGTGAAATCAATTGCGTTTGTGTATCCAACAGCAAACCATTGAAAAATAATAAAATATATCATTTACAAAAGCATGGAAAAGCATAATACTTAAATTTATTTTTAACAAAAATGTGCAAGAGTTGAACACTTGGAAAAATATAAAACAGTTCAGGGAGAGAAGACCTAAATAAATGGAGAAATATACCATATTCATGGATTGGAAAACTCGATACTGTTAAAGTCAAAATGATTTCCAGAAGGAGGTGGTAAACATTTTCTGTAAAGTTCCACATAGTATACACTTTAGATTTTGCAGGTCATGTGATCTTAATTGCAGGCACTCAACCCTGCCTGCGTAATACAAAAGCATAGACAAATATGTACATGAACAAGTGTGGCCATGTTCTAATAAAACTTTATTTACAAAAACAGGCTGTGGGCCAGATCTGTCCCTCTTCTATTACCCATTAGCTGAAAAATGAGAAGTAAGACCAAATGGTCTCAAGATTTCCTTCAGCTTTCTCTTGGAAAAAGAGAAAGGGTTCTTTCCTCTAACTGTGCCTGATAAAGGGAGTACAAAATAGCTTACATTACTGTTTATTTGACTACTTATTCTCTTGCCAACCTCGTCTTCATATATAAAATGGTGAAAATAAAGCCTACTTGATAAAGTTGATGAGAAGGTTTAGTAAAATAACGTAAAGATATAGCAATCTAGAACAATGCCAAGCTCATTCAGACATTCACATCCTCCACCTCATAACCCCCATTTACAATATTTTCCCATTTGTTTTAGGGGTTGATGTTTCATATGCTATTTTCAGTCAAGCAACTGAGGCTTCAGATGATAATCTTGTATGTGTCTGGGGAACCCAGCCTTTGGAAGTTCATGCCTGCAGACTGGGCCAGCTGCTGTATCACCATTTTGCCGTGTGAGGGCCTGGGATTTTATCCCCAATAATCCCTCCTGTACGCTCGCAGGTGCCAGTCTCTGGAAGATCTGACTTTGATCTCAGTGGTCAAAGTGAAAAAAGAGTTAGGAAGACTTGGGGTGATGGCTCAGAAACAACCAGTGCTTAAGCTCCTATTGCCTTTTTAAGAAGATGTGCTTCTTATTGTAAATATTATAGTTCAGCCTCCCAGCATAATCCCAAATACTGTCATCTCTGGGAAAAGTTGACAAGCGGTGAGGACTTAAGACCTTCCATTTGTTGGGAATAAAAACTGGTAGATGTACAGGAGTTTCCCCTCACCTTATACCATTGGACAGCTGCTTCAGTGACTTTTCTTTCACTTTCTGGTCTTGAGCTGCCCAAAGATGAGGGTGGGTACGCTGCTTGCTTCAGCCCTGCCTTGGATGGCATTTGTCTCACAACTTTCCCATGCTTGTTTCGACAGGGAAAAAAAAAAAAAAAAAAAAAAAAGCAAAGGGATTGACATATAGCTGCCCTGAGGCTGGATTATCACTGAAATAGACTTCTTCAAATAAAAATAAGGGCGATTTTTGCTTGCAGGGCCTTGCAATGAAACACAGTTAATAAAAACTGCATGGGAAACTCACATTGCAGCTATAAAAAAAATTAAAAAATAGAATTCTTAGCTAAAGTCAGCAGTGATTGTTGGCTCAGGGTAGGAATTAGGGAGGAAAACATTCTGAAACTCATTGAAAGTGAAGAGGGAAGATTTATTACCCTTTATCCATTTGTTTAACCCTTCAGAAGGAAAGCTAGAGTCACACTTATTTAGAAAGTGATGAAGTCCTGGTTTTTTAAGAGTAGGACAGGCCATGTTCCCCATATGGATAAACTACTAAATAGAAAATCGGGCTACTTAACTTAAAAACAAAAGCACGCACCCCTCCCCCTGGAAAACTGCTCCAAAATAAAGACTTGATTAAAATCATCGATGAAAATGTTTCCTGTTCATTCTTCCTCTTCTGTCAGCCTCCATCTTTGTGTGGGTGTATCTGATGTCTCTGAGGTTGAAGACTGTGTATCTTTCCAGTCTGGAGGGCGGGGACACCTCTCATCACTCTCCAATCCTCAACCCCAACATCTTCATCTGGAATATCTCTTGGAGCCCTGGAGAGATGGTTTGTTTCTAGAGCGCCCCACTGGGCAGAGGTTTACCCTTCAAGAAGAGAGATTCCAGGATCCTTCCAGCCCCAATGTGAGGTACGACTGAGCCATCAGGAAGTGGTGATTGATTATCTGAGAAATTCCCCATCTTTCTGCATTCAGGGTTCGCCAAAGCCATTACTCTAATGGGAACCTAAGGGCTCCATTAATTCCCACTTAGGGCTACAAACGTGAAAAATCACAGCATCTAGACAAGTGGGCTTTTAGCTCCTGGTTGCTATGGGAGAGTTTATAAGAATATTTAGAAGTGACTCAGGGTCCTTTCTTTCTCTCCCCTTAAAACCTATAAACTCTGGTCATTTTCACAGGTTTTTGCTAATTAATGCCACCACTGTGGAAATGGGGGCTGTTCTGCAAACAAGCTGCAACAAATGGGATTTTTATTGCTGGTGGAAAAGCCTGGGGAGTAATTAGCAGATCCGCAGAGATCCCTTGACTCTGGGCATCTGCATGGTAATGGCCAACCCTGGAGATCACTCAGGGAAATGGGGTCGGAGTTTCCACCTTGGAGCGCATTTATATTGTCAGTTACAGCCTTCAAACTGCAGTTGGACAAATGTGGGAAAATATTCGGTGAAATACTAGACAAATGAACCTGATGTGGACCAATCTCAACTAGGAAAACTGGCTCTGCTTTACTAAGCGCTGTACAGCAGCCAAGACTTGCAAATGAAATATTTTGATATCTCGTTAAACTCGAGTCCCCAGAGAGGCTCTCTCACACACACATGGTTGATGAGGGTCCCCCTCAAGGTGCTTGGGGGGGAGGAGATTACAGAAATGACAGACTTCAGGGGATCTATGAACTGGGATGGGAAAATAATTACATTTTTGTTTTCACTAACCTCTAATTGGAATTTACTACTCCTTCCCATTTCAAATGTGGGCAACAAACCACAGGGACATCACCTGCATCCGTGATTTGGACACAGCATAAATCAAAGATGTCTTTATATCACATTACAGTGTTGCAGATTATCTCCAGATATCATTTATGCTCATCATATCTTTGAAATTATGGGAGTTATTAGATCTACTGCTAGATAATATTTAAGGTGTTACTAACGGATATGCATATATTCTTATATCACATATTTTAAATTATGTTGAGCATTGTATTTTATGTAATTCTTTTTTTGTAATTGTATTTTCTCTTACTCATTTAAAAATATCATTTTGAGAAGAGGTCATAAGTTTTATCAGGCTGCTTAAGGCACTTAAGAACCCTTCCTTGCCCAGTTTCTTCTATTTACAGCTGAGGAAATTGAGGCATTTGGTGAGTGACAGAGAAAGAGCCAGAACCCCACAGCGTGTCTGGTCTGTTCCCACCATTGTAGGAATCTGCAGGAGAAGAGCATACCCTTGGTTAAAAAAAAAAAAAAACAAAAAAACAAAAAACATGGAACACTTCCCGAGAAGAACGTTTTTAAACCTAGGAAGTAGGGATGATAAGAAATTCCTGAGGCTAATCTTAGCCTGGGAATTTGTTTTCAAATTCAAATATACTTTCCTACCTTCGTTTTAGAGTGAGGACATTGCCAAGTTAAGTACATGTCGTTATTTTTTAAAAAAATCAACACAGAGGCACAATGATTCAGGCTATTTTTCAACCGTTGCACAGAATACATCATTTGTTACTTTCTGCACCCCTAGCAGCAGTTTTATCTCCTGAATATTTGAGGGGAATTGAAATGAAAATTTTAATCTGTGAACACAACAACTGTGAGCAACAGGAAACTGGGTGTTAGACTAGTCTCTCGGCTGGAATGAGTAAGGATAATTTGGATTACCAACTTCATGTATTATCTAGAATGAGATGCATTAATGATACACATATGTGTATATATGTCTCCACTAGTGGAAAAGACAAGAAGTAAATTTATTTCAACATCTCTTATGAAAGTGTGAGCTAAGCCTATACACCTGGTGTGAACACAAAGGTGTAAGAAATTCAAATAAATTCTCTTTCTCACAGTTCAATTGGAGGCAGATTTTCTTAAAGCAATCGACCTTGACACATTCTGGTGTTCTAAATTCATAATTCATGGAATTGCAAAACCTTAGCATGTAAAGAGATCTTATATATCACCTAATCCAGTAGTTCTCAAACTTTTAGATCTTTCAATCATTGTCTTTTTTTTTCCCCCTTGGCCATTTGTCAATGTGACATGTGAATATATTCATTCTTTTTTTTTTTTTTTTCTGGCTGTAAATTTTTTGTGTGTTAATCTTTCATTTAGAAATAATTTCAGACTTTTAAAAAAGTTACAAATGTAATATAAATAATTTTAGCCTACTTTCATCCAGACTCTCCAAATGTTAATTTTTTTTATAATCACAATAAAATGATCAAAATCAATAAATTAACATTGATATTAGATCTTATTTAAACTTCAACAATTATCCTACAGCTGTCCATTTTCTGGTCCAGAATCTAATCTAGTATTATTTGTTGCAGTTAGTTTTTAATCTCTGCTATTCTTTTCTAATTGGAAACATTTCCTCAATCTTTCTGTCTTTTGTGACTTCGAACCTTAAAGAGTTTTGGCTGGTTATTTTGCAAAAGGTGCCTCACTTTGGGTTCATCGGATTTTCCCTTGTGATTTTTTTTAGGTTATGCAGTTTTGGTAGGAGTGCCACAGAAGTGAGATTGTGTCCTTTCTTGTGCACAGTATCAGGAGGCACATGATGTTGATATCTCATTATTGATATTAACTTCGATCATTTGGTTAGGGTGATGTCTGCTGGATTTCTCCACTATAATTAATAAGTATTGTATGGGAGATAATTTGAGGCTATATAAAAATCCTATTTCTCATCATACTTTCACCTACTAATTTTAACTAATGATTCTCACCTTAAACAATTACAAGAATACTTTATTACACTTACTTTATTGCACTTTGCAGATATTGTGTTTTTTACATATTGAAGGTCTACGGCAACCAGTGTTGAGTGCCTATTGGTGCCATTTTTCCAACAGCATTACTCACTTCGTGTCTTTGTGTCACTTTTTGGTAATTCTTGCAGTGTTTTAAACTTTCTTCTTCTTTTGTTTGTCATGGTGATTTGTGTTCAGCGATCTTTGATGTTGCTACTACAACTAGCTGAAGGCTCTGTTGATGATTAACATTTTTTAATAATGAAATATTCTTTAATTAAGGTATATACAGTTTTTACTCATAATGCTATTGCACACTTAATAGACTGCAGTATAGTTTAAACATAACTTTTATATGCACTGGGAAACCAAGAAATGTGTGTGACTCATTTTATTGTGATATCCACTTTGTTGTGGTGGTTTGGAACCGAACCCACATTATCTCTGAGGTCTGTCTGTATTAGGTTTATATGAGAAAGAAGCAGTTTCACTCTACAGAAGATTCAATATTTAACATGAAATCCCAAATTTCCTTTTCTTGAGATTTAGATTATTGTTCCTAATTACTCACTCATTGCATCACTGAATTCCCTTCTGTCACTGTTTACCCAAAGTTATAAATGCCACGAGCATGTGACAGTTATGAATGTGCACACATAGTAAATGTACTTGAAAGGCAGGTGTGGTAATTCCTGAAGGTTCTTGTTGGATTTCAAGTACTTAAAAACACAGAAAAACGTGCAAAGTGGATTCTTTTGTGCAAGAGTGTAATTTGATTACACCCCATGAGTACAGCAGAGCACAATCATTTATACCTTCAAGGCCACAGATTCCTAATAACTACACACAATGTTGAAAGAAACCTTCCATGTGTCAAAAACATAAGCTTCGTGCTGTACTCTAATACCCATCAAGGTGAGCTGGCCCAAGGATAGAGAGGGAAGGTTGTGATGGGGAGTAATATGTCAGAATTTCACTCACTACTTTGGAATGGGCTATGAGACTTTGAGATATACCCGGGCCTCTACCAAAAAGAGAAGTGTCTGGCTTCCTTGTTCTGGAATGCCTGGGGCCAGCAGGTGAAAAGACCCTACTATGGGGCTATCCCCCCAAACTGTGAATGAGAATCAGCTTCCCACAAGAGTGATATTTTTCAGGGCTGACTCCTTTAAAAGAATGGATATACAAAATAGAAATGTTAGTGTAGGAGGGTTCATTTTTCTTTCCCAAGATACCAAACAAAACCTCATGAGTCTAACAAGGTTATTTTATTTCACCTTAACTTCATCAGAAGCCATCCCTACTTATAAGCCCTTCCGTTCTGAGAGAACTCAAGTGCTGGAAATGTCAGCCTCCACCATCTCGCATCAGTTTTTACTGTCAAAATTCCTTCTTGATGTCTACCTGAGAAACTGCTTCAATAAAAACCCAATCTTTTAAAAGCTAGCCATGGTAGTAGACACAAAGCTTGTTTCCTGAACTGCTCTTCCTAATAGTGTAGTAAGAGCTTCGGATGAATTTTAAAGTATGTTGATTAAGTGTGTGTGGACACAATACTGAGACAGAAAACAATTTCTAGATGACAGACTTAAGCCGATTTTAAGATTGCCTTAAAACCCAACAGGTCATGACAGCTGAGTTTGGGGAAATGTAACAAGCCGAAATTAACAG
Organism: Camelus dromedarius; assembly: GCF_036321535.1. Classification (NCBI taxonomy): domain Eukaryota; kingdom Metazoa; phylum Chordata; class Mammalia; order Artiodactyla; family Camelidae; genus Camelus; species Camelus dromedarius. The sequence goes on from NC_087453.1 coordinate 29,663,017, forward strand.
GGCTGTATGCAAGATGGCTCATTTGGACCAGAAATGATCAGCTGGCATAAATACAGATCAAAGAGGAAGCAAATGGACAAAAACAATACAAAACAAAACGTTGATTTTGAGTTTTCTTTGCAAATAAACCCATGCTATAAATGCGGAGTGTCTAGAAGTATAACTTTTACAGTCCGTTCCTTGGGAGTCCTTGAATGTGGAATCTAATGATCTATAAGTGAAGACCTTGACCAAAAGGCTGGGGGGCCTTGGGCCCGGTACTTAGTGGTCTGGTGAGGAGGGTGGCAGCAGCCCTGGTTTTCTTGGTCAGTGGAGTTGTGTGCTGTTTATTAAGTACGACTTTATCCTAAGCTTCAAAACCTGTTGCCTATTTTCTTACTTATGATAATCTTTCAGAAATAAATAGGTTTTTAAAAATAAAATATTGACAAAAACCAAAAAAAAAAAAAAAAAAGAAGAAAAAAGGAATGAGAAAGAAACAAAAAAGTCAAAGAAGATTCTGAAAGAAAGTGACCAATTTGGCATAAAGAACAGTAGTTGAATTAAACTTGTGTTATGGAAAAACATCTCAGATGTTCTGGGTATAGGAAGTTTGATTCAATGATATTGAACTAGAGAGGTAGGTGGCATATTTTTCATCAAATAAACATTTACAAATATTCTCCTGCTTTGTAATCCCCTGTGGTTAGTGCCAAAGATACATGCTTATTTTGGAGAAAAACAGAATCTGAATATGAAGGAGATTGGGGGGGGGTGTTGTTTGTTTTTGCACTTTGCTTACCCTTTGGTCTTGTCCCAGATCCACAAAACATTCAACAAGAATAAGGAATGAGAAAGGAATAAAAGAAATGTGAGTTTCAGACATTGAAAACAAAATTATGGTTACCAAACGGGAAAATGGGGGGAGAGAGGGATAAATTAGGAGTTTGGGATTAACAGATATACACTACCATACACAAAATAGATGAACAATAAAGACTTACTGTATAGCACAGGGAACTATATTCAATGTCTTATAATAACCTATCATGGAAAAGAATCTGAAAAATTATAAATGTATATATTACTGAGTCACTTTTCTGTACACCTGAAACTGACACAACATTGTAAATCCACCATACTTCAATTAAAAAAAATTAAAAACATGCAATTGTGGAAATTAAAAAAAAAAAAAGAAATGTGAGTTGAGAGAATATTAGGCAGGTTTTCTGCAGAATGTGAAGGGAGTCCATTGCCTATATCCTGAACCCAATTCTCTCCTATTTCCCTTCCCTGTCAATACCTCACCTTTCATTAAGGCTGTCCAAGGAGACTCATGCAAGCTTGAGACAGAAAATCAGTTCTGAGCTTGAGATAGAAAATCGGTTGTGAAGATGAACTGACAACACGCTAGACAATAGAGAAGTAATTCTTAAGCAGGAAGCTTCCAGCAAGGCAGCTGATTCAGATATCTGCGAATGAGGTGTTTAAATAGAAAGAGGTTGCCTATTTCTTTAATGATTTTTGATTTTGGTTTTGAATGCCCTGAAGAGGCTTATCCTTGCTCTGCCTCAGTCCCTACAAGAAGTGAAGCCGTGAAGCCACTTAGAACCAGCACGTAAACTGCTTCTAAATGATCAGAAACCTCTGGAGTTTTCCGCTTCAGCTCACTGTATGCCTTTAAGCAACAGAGATTTAAAAGTCCTGAGATTATAGGACCGTAAAAAGACACATTTACATGTGGTCACATGCAAGGTTTAAGACTGGGAGTGAACCACAAAGGGAGGGCTTTGTACAAGCACAAAAATACAAGCTCCATTAATGACACAGCAGCTCTAAGAGGAACACGAGGAAAACACCCAAACTGGGGTCTCCTCTGAGCCCCGGGTGTGTGTTCTGGGGCTGCAAGGCTGCATGCCTGCGACCCCCTGCTCTTTTCCATCAGCTCCTCCTGGGGCCTTCTGCAGCCACATAAAATGCAGCTAGTAAAACAGGTTTCCGTGGGAGGGAGACTTGGGAGTGCCTGAATTTCCTTCTTTTTTTGCTGAACAATTAAGCAACAAAAACAGTCTGGGAAAATAGAAGACGTTTCAGAGCCCACCATGCATTCTGCACATGCCGAAGAGGGGGAATTTTTGTAGCCTTTTGACTCCTAATCCTGTGTTTACTTGTTGGCTAAGTGGAATTAATTTATTTGGTCTTACAGAGTGTAGGCTTTCCTTCCCTCCGTGAAATTTCTCTTCTCCCTCCTCAACCAAAAGAACGACAGGCGTATCGTAGATGGTTGAAGATAGCTTGGGGAATCTACTGTTATTTGATTGGAAGAAATGGTCTTAATAAGCTAATTATTCAGTTAATTCAACAAGAAAAGATATTTTATGGCTCATGGGCTACACCTCGTGTGGGACATGGATATCTAGTGAACAAGATATTCAAAGACGGAGACATGTGGGGCGGGGTGGGTATAGCTCAGTGGTAGAGCACATTCATGGCATGCATGAGGTCCGGGGTTTGATCCCCAGTACCTCTATTAAACAAAACAAAACAAAATAAATTAAAAATATATTTAAAAATTGAAATACTAAAAAAAAAAAGATGGAGACACATGAATAGACACTCATGGTCAGTGTGGAAAATGGACATGAGTTTCATGTGAGGAAGGCCATTAAGAGGACTGGGCTCTTACCCACATTTGGGGGCTTGACAAAGGTTTCTTGTTGAAATAGAAACTGAGGCCCAGAGAGTGAGAGGTAGTTCATCAGGTAACAAGGGGAAGGAACAGAGGGCAGCAGAGGTGAAGGCCTGACTTTGGATGAGCACTCAGGATGTACAAAGCAATAAGCGTGTTTACCATCACTGAGGTTGTAGGAGCTTGAGATCACATCCCAGGAGCAAGAGATGGAGGTGTTCTCCCTACCTCGGTGGTGTCAGGGTTGGGTGGTGGAGGGACCTCTGCTTCCCCTGACGCATCCCCATCACATCCCGATGGGCTGCGTGGACCCATTACACCTCCGTCAACCATGCATTATCTAGACCTTTTCAACTGTCTGTTTTGTTTCTTTAAACTGTACCCATTTGGGGATTCATACATTGTTGGGTAAAAGAAACTCAGCTTGAAGTAAAGAATGAAAGAGGGTTCATTTGTTCTGTTATGTTGGGAATAGGGGAATAATTTGGTGTCTGCCTTATCCCCACCATCTGAGCAAATCTGAGAGGTTTGCCTCCAAAGAAATCTACAGAAATATTTGTAGATTAAGACACACTAAAGGGCAGGGAAAATCACCCAGCAATCCATGTTCCTTGACCTCTCAGAAGCCCATTATCAAGGCCCCCAGGCTCCAAAGGGTCATTTGCCTTCCCAACATATCACCCTCATGGGGTAAATGTTTGATAATGTGCTCATTAAACATTAATGCGTCAAACAAGCATGAACACCCTTTTTGACACAGGGAGGAAGTTACAATCATGGAATCTTAAGCATCAGCAGGCAGGGGTGCATTTGGAGTAGGGAGAAGAAAGGCCCTTCTTAGATCACATGGCCCAGATGGAAGGAGCACTGGACGTTGGAGGGAGCAGATGAGGATGCACGCCAGACCTTCTGAGTTACGCGCTGTGCTGTGTGACGTTGAGTCAAATCAAAATAAATAACGTATGTAATGTGTTTAGCACACGGCCCAGCAGGTAATGAGCACTTGGTAAGTATGGGCTGTTATTATGAGCTCTGGAGTCCGGGCTATGTGTTAAAGGACATTCAGTAGTGAAACTGCAGCCATCTTGGGTTGCTGTGGTGTGTGAGGATGTAAGTTGTATCGGGAATGTCATGAGGGGCGTTCAAGAGGGAAGTCCATTTTCCACTTGTCCCCAAGGTCAGATGGCATGACACAGAACACAGGGACCAGGAGAGTGAGTAAGTGAGATTGTCCTAAGTCCACATTTACTTAGGGCAGCCCCTACCTGACTACTGCAGAAAGATCTGGTGTGAAGCCAGCTAAGCAGCTTGTTGGCTTCAGCTTGCTACTCTCACAAGACTTGTTTCTTTCCACATGTTCCATAGATTCCCAGAACATTTATGATTTGAAAAGGCTGTGCACCTGCAAGGTAGTACTCTATTGTTACGTATCCACTGGTGAAGTGGTCCCTGTAGACGGAACATCCTGGGTACAACTCAAGCTCCTCCCTCTCGACTCCTTCCCGTTTTGAAGCACATATTTATGTTTACTGACTGGGACTGGTTCTGGAGCCCAGTCTTCTCCTAGTTCTCCTACTTGTTCTTTGCCAATATCGAAAATTTTATTGAGGCTATCCTGGGAGACCCAAGCAGTGGTAGGAAGAAAACGTAATTTGGAAGTCAAAATGGGAGATGATGGAAAAACAGGATCTAGTACAGAAATTTAAATGAAATGCAAATGGAGGGGGTTGAGTCACAGAGCACTGAAGTGAGTTCTGTGTGCATTTGATAATGATGTTGCTGTCCAGTGGCTACTCATGGTTGGTGGTTATATGGTGGTTACATGTCCATGGCCCTCATGGTTTTCGTGGAGTCTTTGTGGTGCTCCCTCAACTCATACTCCTTGTATTCACTTCTTGCCTTTTATTCTTGTAGCTGAATATTTTGTGTATATGGGACAGAAATAAAAATCTGAGGAGGCATCATCAGAATGGTGAAAATGAAAAAGATGGAAGATTCTGACTGTTGGCAAGGATGCCAGACATTGCTGGTAGGAGTATAAATTGATACAATTCTTTGGAAAAATGCTTGGTAGTACTTACTAATGCTGAACGTAAGCTACCCTAGGGCTCAGTGAGTCTACTTTTATATATGTACTCAAAAGAAATGTGTAAGACAGTCACCAAAAGACATGCAGCAGGATGCTCAAGTACCCTCACACTGAAATTCCCCAGATGTCCGTCAGCAATAAAATGCATAAAGTGTGGCATGTTCACAAAAGGGGGTACTCTACAGGACTGAGAGTGAATGGTCTAATCTTAAATGACACCCGTCAATACAGTTAAATCTTAAAAATGTTGAACAGAAGAAGTCAGATACAAAAAAGAACACTGTATGATTTTAGTCATGTGAAGTATAAAAACAGCCACTACTAATCTGCTATTTAAAATTAGTACAGAGATTATCCCTGGAACTTTAGCAGTCAGAAGAAAGCATGGCCAGGGACTTCTTGTGTGTGGATTGTGTTTTGTTTCTTAGTCTAGGGTGTTGGTTGCAAAGGTGCGCTCAGTTTGAAAAAATTAATTGAACTGTATGCTTAAGTGTATTTTTCAGTATATTATATTTCAGTATAAGTTTTTAAAACTATATTGGCAAGATTAAGTTTATTATATCCACCACCTTCACCTCTCCCATCCTAGACACCATTAGCAATTTTTGTGTAACCAAGCTGGCCAGCTAGTCAACCAGCTACAGACAATTCCTGCAGTCCTTAAATTTATACAACGTTTCAGACATAGAGCATTTTTACATCATTATTTCAGGATGGTATAGTCAATGCCTTCCTCTAAAAGCTGAGGCTATGATGAGGGGGCTTTAGTTAATCTTAAATTGCTAATGTAATCCAACTGAGCTATAGGTGAGATTTCATAAAGTAGCAAAAACTCTAAATTCACAATTTAGAGTGATACTTTTTAAGAAAAGCATATTTAAGTGAAGTAAGCTAGAAAGAGAAAGAAAAATACCATGTGATATCACTTATACGTGGAATCTAAAAAAAGGACACAAATGAACTTCTTTACAAACAGAGACAGACTCACAGACATAGAAAATAAACTTATGGTTACCGGGGGAGGGAGGAGGTGGGCAGGGAGGGATATATTGGGAGTTCAGAATTTATAGATGCACACTATAAAGTACATAAACAACAAAATCCTACTGTATAGCACAGGGAACTATATTCAACACCTTGTGATGACAATGAAAAAGCATATGAAAAGGAATATATATATATACACATATATATAATGAACATATATATATATATATATGTATATAAAATGAATCACTGTGCTGTACACCAGAAATTAACACATTTTAAATTGAATTACTTCAATTAAAAAAGAAAAAAAAGCATACCTACAAAGCAAAAGTGTACTTTTAAAATAATTTTGAACCCCAGATTTCATGTGGATCTCTTAATACAGAGCAAAGAAAATTAACAAAATAAGTCTTAAAAAAGCTGAGCCTAGAAATATCACCCACATAGGGCTATCATAAATACTCACCAAGATCTTGCACGTAGCTGCAGTTCCTGGCACTGGCAGGCACTCCGATTGGTGGCAATCCTGAATCTCTAACTGAACTTGGGATCAGAGGAAGGAGGAAAAATGAACAACCACTGAGTAAGCATTACATGCCAAGCATTGCTCATAAATTCATAAGCTGCTATATAAGTCACGGTATTTAATCCCCTATCAACCCTGTGGGGTAAAAATGATTACCTCCATTGTCCGGATGAGATAAATGAAGCTCAGAGAGCCATTCTCCGACGACAGGCTGATATTTGAAGCCAGGCTTGCTTACTTTCAAAGTTTATTCCACAAGAGCACATCACCTCCCAATTAGGTAGAAAACTAACTGCTTTGTACTTTAATTTCTCTAAACATAGCGGTTTCCTTCTGAGGTAGGAATCATCTCCTCAGCTGGTTTCCTGAGGACCCTTTTGCTTGTTGAATTGACTTAGTGGTAAAGTAATTTTTGAATGAAGTGGGCAGAGGGATCCGGAGAACAGCAGGGAAGTCTCCGAGGACCTTGTGATTTGGGGCTCTCACTGCTGGAGTTGTTATGCTTTGCAGTCATTGCATATTGAATAAATAATTCCAATTTCCATGGGGTGGGATGTCTGGGCCCTCCAACTTTTGATACTTGTTGACTTATTTTATCTGGTTTATCAGATTAGCAACTAAAACACACTTTCTTCTTAGTCAAGAGTTTCCCCAGGGTATATCAGAAAAAGTGGTTGATGCAGATTTGTTAATATCCGCTTCCACCTCTGCTGAAAGGAAAATAATAAAAAGTCCAGGTACTGGCCGAAAATAACTTTAACTAAAATAGGTCCAGAAGTGCAGCTCTGGTCCTCACAACCAAGACCAAGATACGATGTGGTCTACTTTCTTTGCAAATTAGAACTTTGCCAACGTCTGTTTTGGCCAGATGCCCCTGACAGCTACATAGAGAAAGGCTTGGGAAGAAGATGGGGCAGAAGGACCAGTACATGTGGTTCCAAGTATCGTCCTAGACACCCACAAGTTAGATGTCATTACTCTTAATTTAGGAAGAGAAAGTTGAGGTCACAGAGGTCAAGTCACCTGCTTAATGCCACAGAAATATTAAATGACAGAATCAAAATGTAGGTCTATCTCATAGATTGGCATATTTTTTTTCCTATAAAAGGCCAGATAGTAAATATTTCAACATTGTGTGTCACACAGTCTGTCATAATGACTCAACTCTTCTGTCGTAGAGAGAAGGCAATATAGATATGCCTGTAGATATGCCTGTGTTCCGATCAAACTTTATTTCTGGACGTTGAAATTTGAATCTCATAAAATTCTTATGTGTTTCAAACTATTATAGCTTCTTGGATTTTTTTAAAGCCATTTAAAAATGTAAGGACCATTTTTAGCTTGCAGGTGTACACAAAGAGGTGTGGAGCCAGATATGGCTCGTAGGCCACAGTTAACTGATTCCAAAGCTCAGGCAAGCTGTTTTGACTTAGCAGATTGTTTTATCTAAAGTTCCTTGGACTCAAAACCTCCCTGCCCAGCAAGCCTTGGCTTTTATGCTCAACATGCTCTGATTACCAAAAAGAGACCTTTGGGCACATCCTGGAGGGATGGTGAGTGTGAGTGTGTGTATGTGTATGTGTGTGTGAGAGAGAGAGAGAGAGAGAGAGGGAAAAGGGGCACAAAGAGTGGACGGCAAAAACCATTAAATCATTTTCTTCTCTTATACCAACTAGCAGATACTTCCATTTTTAAAACCTAGGATGTCCTGCCATCTGTTTTCTAAAATAGGAGGGACTTAAAATAATGTCATCATGAAGGTTGATTGTATTCTAATGAGTGGGGAGACTGCCTGGTCTCTGGTGCCTGGAATTCAATGGATGTCTCATATGGAATTTGCGAATGTTAATGTTGGTTCACACTTGGTCATGGGGCTTTGCAGGTGCTGCCCACTGAGATTTGTGGATGGAAGCTGCTGAGGCCCTCCAAGTTATCTGCTGCTTCTTTAGGTTCTGGGCATGTCACTTCATGGATCCAGGAGACACAGCTGTGCTCATGGCTGAATCAGGACAGATCTTGGCCCAGGTTCACCGAGGACTGGTAGGTCCAACTGGAGAACCATGCATGAAGATGGGAGAGAAATAAGTGGCATTTTGAAATGGTAAACTGGAAGGAATCCTTAGGCAAACCCAATTTATGAGAAAATGAGCACCCAGATGTTAGCCAGTTAGTGCTGAAGCGAAGAGTGATGTTTGCACAAATACTGATTTCTTTCTCTGTATCTAGAATTGAATCCTATTTAAGATGGCCAAATGCCTTGAATTTGGTTTCTCCATATGGAATTCAAAATTACAATGTCAAGTCATGAAATAAGTGAAGGACACCCCAAAGAGTCCAACTCCCCGTCCTTGCAATGTGACTTTCTAAAACCGTATAAATTAAAAATCAAATTCAAAGGGTGAACTCTTTGTACCGACTCTGTAGGGCTGTAAGCAAGTGGACAGATGGCCCAGCCCTTCCCCAAAGCTTTGGTTAATTTTTGGCGACTTCACTAGGGAACTCTCATGATATCTTGTGGGTCCACAGAAGCTGTGTGTCAGCCTCCAGCAATTCCCACAGATCACAGATGTCCTGTCGTGTGACAACGTTCTGCTCCAAAAGTCCCTTGAAACTGTGGATGAGTTTTTCTTATAGAACAATGTTCCAAGGGATGATTATCTTCCCAAGCCATCATAAAAGGCTGGTGGGTTCCCTGTGTGGCTGAACCGGACTGAAAGCTTGGAGGCTTCTGGGGCCCAAACTTCCAACCCCCAGTAAGGCTGCCTGATGGATTGGAAAACTGGTAGAGACTCTGCCATATCCTGTTCTCCTCCTTTTGGAAGAACTTGGCAGCTCTTGAGCAGTGAGAGGGAGGAGGGCCTGCAGGAGTGGGGGCTCCGAGGGGGAAGCTGAGGTCTCCTTTGGAAGCAACGGAGGAAGGCTCCATGTTAAAGGGGAAAGGAGGAGACAGGAAACCTCCATTAAACTGTTTATAAGTTGAATTGTTTCTAAGGCCGGAACTGACAACTGTGTTTTTACAAAGTCAAAAAGGATGCAGTGAGTTCCACAGCCTTCACTCGGCCATATACAGTGCTTAAGAAGATCAGAGTGCAGGACAGGTAGGTTTCAAAATACGGAGTGTTGGGACAGTGTATAAATCCTTCCAATCTGAAGATTCTCGAAGGTTTTTGCTGATGCCACTTGAAAGGGATTGGGATATTCATGGACTGTGGCATAGTTCAAATTGCCGCCTAAGCAAACAATTATTTTGTGTTTGCCTCTCCAGTGAGGCAAGGGAACATGTTTTGCGTTCTATCAGCTGGGCTTTTATTGTTTTTCATGTTAGGACAAATGTTCTTTGAGAGGTGGGGTCTTGTTTGAGGAAATGTCAAGCTGTCCAGCTTAGATTTATTGCTGATTGTGGCAGGTGCCAAATGTTTCAAGAAGTTGGTGTATGCATTTATTTTCCTTTCCCTTGGAAGATTTTTCTGGAACCAGGATATGTTCTCTGCAGGAAGAAGGCAAATATATTACACTTAAAACAGGGTATGACAGAAAAACCTAAAGAAGGCTTGCTGTGGATGGATTTACATCATCTGAAAGGCATTTTATGCACCAGGTTCCAAAGCTGAGAAAGGCAGCTAAACAAGGAATGGTCATTTCGGGCACAGGCTTGTGGTATATGATGTCTGGGTGGGCCAAAGAGGCATGATTTATGGGATCTCATAAGTCTTGCTGGCTCTAAAGCATTTGTCCTCCAATGTCCAGAAATTCCCATCTTTGGCATAGTCCTCGGAGAAGCACTGAGTTAGACCAACTTTCCCACTCCATACCCCCCAGACCCCCCCAGGCAGGTCAAGTTCAATGGGAACCTTTTGGCGCAGAATACTCTGGAGGCTTATGTTTTATCTTAAAAATTGCTAGGAATTTTCATCCTTTCCATAATATATCCATGTTTTATTTCACTTAAAAATGTCACCCAACCTCAAAATCTTTGAGTAAAACCGATGTTCCAGGAAGAGGAACCATGTTCATCCCGCAGTCCCAGACACTCCCGGGAACACTGTCTTATCTCCTCCTCCTCTGGAGGATCCTATTTTGAGAAAACAAGGATTTCAATCATGATTCAATTGGTGGTCCAGCCATTGTCCTTTGAAACATACGAATCCTCCCTTGGAACAATGTGTGAGTTCATTTTTGCATGAGGAGGAGGTAATTTGTTAGAGGAGTTTGTTGCCATTTTGGAAAACAGTACTCAGGCCTCTGAGGGATTGGATACTAGAAAATCTTCAGTGATGAAAAGGGGGAGGCTTGAAAATATGAAGTGTTATTTTAGAAGGGTAAACTTGGGTGGAGATGTGGGGAAACTGGTTGTTGGGGGTGGAGTGTGGTGGGACTGAGGGAGAAGCAGAAGCAGGGAAAAAAAAGGATGGAGGTCTAAGTGGCAAATCTTTTCTGAGATTTTGAGATAGTTTTTCATTCTTCTCAATCAATGTCCAACCTCAACTCCATTCTGTAGCTCCAACCCCAACAACTGTATTCCAAAGGCAGCATCTCCACCTGGAGACCCAAGTCAACATACCCACAATGCTAACTCACCTGTGAATGACCCCGCCTACTCCTTTCTCCTGCTGCACCTCAACCTGGTGGTTTCTATGCATCTCTTTGGCTTCATCCCTGACACCACCAACTATGGGCCTCACTATTCCAGCCAGAGCCTGGGGAATCTTCTATTTTTTCCTTCTTCCAACCTCCCATGAACATCTCCGATTGATCATGAAATCTAATCAAGTAACCTCAGAAACGATCTTTTATTTTTTGTAGAAATTACATTTCCTGCAGGAAACACTCAAAATTTTTTGAATTCTCCGCAAAGTTTCTCAGTAAGCTTTTCTGTAAGCTGTGAGAACCGTTTGAATCAAGTTAAGAGGGGAATGCTGTTCTACATTACTTTTTTTTTATTGAAGTGAAGTCAGTTACAATGTGTCAATTTCTGGTGTACAGCACAATGTCCCAGTCATGCATATACATACATATATTCATTTTCATATTTTTTCATTAAAGGTTATTACAAGAGATTGAACATAGTTTCCTGTGCTATATAGAAGAAACTTGAAAAAAAATCTATTTTTATATATAGTGGCTAACGTTTATAAATCTCAAACTTCCAAATTTATCCCTTCCCACCCCCTTCCACCGGTAACCATGAGATTGTTTACTATGTCTGAAAGTCTGTTTATGTTTTATAGATGAGTTCATTCTGTCCTTTTTTTTCTTTTTTCTTTTTTTTTTTTTTAGATTCCACATATGAGTGATATCATATGGTATTTTTCTTTCTCTTTCTGGCTTACTGCACTTAGAATGGCAATCTCTATGTCCATTCATGTTGCTGCAAATGGCATTATTTTATTATTTTTTTATGGCTGAGTAGTATTTCATTGAATAAATATACCACAGCTTCTTTATCCAGTCATCTGTTGATGGACATTTAGGTTGCTTCCATGTCTTGGCCATTGTATGTAATGCTGCTATGAATATTGAGATGCATGTATCTTTTGAAATTAGAGTTCCCTCCAGATATATACCCAGAAGTGGGATTGCTGGATCATATGGTAGGTCTATTTTTAGTTTTTGGAGGAATCTCCATACTGTTTTCCATAATGGCTACATCAAACTATATCCCCACCAGCAGTGTAGGAAGGGTCCCTTTTCATCACACCCTCTCCAGCCTTTATTGTTCATTGACTTTTGAATGATGGCCATTCCGTCTGCTGTGAGGTGATACGTCATTGTAGTTTAGATTTGCATTACTTTTTAGAAGTTTCCCTCATATCCCCTCGCCCTTACTCATCCTGTTGATAACAGCAGATGGTCCACCGCGTGTGATTGAGACTCACACACCCATCCACCCGCTTTGAAGCTTCAGCCCGGGAGCTCTGTTGAGACCTGTATCTGCCGCAGGAGTCAGCTAGTACGTTGCCCAGTTTAACATCCATCCGGGATTTCATAGGGACTTGAGAACCCTTGTTTTTGGCTAGAATCCTGGGTTTGAGGTTTCTTCATGTAGGACTCTGAAAAGGGATTTGGAAATGTTGTCTGTAATCCCAAAGTATGTATTTGGGAGGCTGCCTTTGCCATTATCCACCTAATAATTCAGGCTCCCAAAGCCATTTCACCCGAGGTCATTCAGTCCTTTGGAAGAGTCAAAAGGAACTGACCCAGGAGGCCGAGGACCTGGGTTCTAATGCTGGCTTTGATGGGCAGGTCAGTCAACATTTGCAGCCCCATTTCCCTTTATCCAAAATTGAGATGGCTGGAATTGACAACCTCTACATCCCTGTCCAACTCCAAAATTCTGAGTGGGATTCTGAATTCTGCTCCGCCACCAACAGTATGTCCCCGGAGCTTTGCCCATTACTCATGAGAATGTCAACATTTGGGTAAATAGATATTTTGGGGTCAGCTCTATAAAACCCCAAAGTACGTATTGCATGTTGACTTTGGCACTTGGACAAGCTGAGCAGGGCTGTGTGGAGCATTTCACCATGCTAGCTGCTGGAAGGCAGGGCCTGGGGAGGCGGTCTGGGTGAGCTTCTTGGAATGAAGAGATAGCCTGAGACCCATGGCACCAATAACCCTGCAGGAGGAGAGGAGGGACAGGCCCGGGAGTGAATCTAGGTATCATAAAAAAATGGTTAGAGCTGTTAGAAATGGCTTACAACCCTGTCTCAAAGCCGCATTCTCAGGCAATAGGAGGGCTGTAAATAGATCCACACAGTTGTCCAAGTAAAGCAGAAGAAAAAGAAGGGAGAAGCCAAATCAAATAGGTTCAACCGAAGTTTTGGGTGAAATTGCTGAATGTTGCTCACGCCTTCAGAATGGGGAGCTTTCTGGTCAGCAGACGCACAACTGCAGGGCCCTTGGAGACAGCCACAGGCCAGCCCTACCCACCACCAGGAGCCAGCATGGTCGAGGAGACCCAGAGGCAGAGACACTGTCAAAGGGGTGGCCTCGTACTTGGAGGACTTGGAGCATTGCTCTATTGTTACTCCAGTGAACAGAATTTAAAAAGGATCTGGGGCTCCCAAGCCTATGTGACTGAGAATTACAACACGGTGGCATCTCAAGAATTTTTTTTTTATTTTAACATAATTTCAAACTCCCAGAAAAGTTGCAAATTTATACTGTATACCCTTTACATTTGGTGTTTTACCAATCCTTTCTCCCACTTATTCTCTCCCTCTCTCTTACTTCTTTCTGTTTTTCCTTCTTTCTTCCCCTTTCTTTATCTTCCTTCCTTCCTTTTCTTCCTTTTTTCTTTCTTCTTTCTTTTTCTATCTGTCTTTCATGTGTGTGTGTGTATATATATACACATAATATATGTAAAATATATATATTTTCCCCCAGAACTATTTGAGGATAACTTGTAAAAATAATGACTCTTTACCCTTAAATATTTCAGTGACTATTTCCCTCTTTCCTGAAAACAAGGACACTCTTACATAATCGCAGTGCTATTACAAAATTAATGAATTAACATTGACATAGTACTATTATCTAGACCTCATTCATGTTCCCGATTGTCCCAATAATGTTCTTTAAAGTAACAGAAAATCCGGGATAACATGTTGCCTTCAGTTAACATGTCTTTAGTCTTTTTTAATCTGGAAGAGCTTCTCAGTCTTTCTTTGTCTTTCGTGATATTTTTGATGAAAACAGGCCAATTATTTTGTGGAATGTCCCTCAATTTGGGTCTGTCTGATGCTGTGGAATTTCCTTTTTGCTTTCTGCACCACCCCCTGAAGTACAAATGCCCAGTTGGGATGTGGCTGGCTGCAGGAAACAGCTTCCCCAGCCCAGCAGTCTAGAGCTCATGCAAACTCCCCTTTGCCCTGTCTTGGGGTTTCCTCTCCATCCTCCTCCAACACGGTTTCTCTCTCTGCCAGGGCTGTGGGAAAGTTAGATAGCTTGCTTGTTGGAAGTTGGACTTATCATATTGTTCCCCACATACGTAGTGTCGGATATGGCAGATGGATGCTTTGATTCTATCAGAATTCAACGGTAGAAGCATTAAATACTCATTGAACAGCGGGGGCGGGGGGATGGGAGGCATTCATGTTGTGTAACTTAGCTTCTTTAAGGAAATAAACTTTGAGTTCTAAACAAATGTATGTAAAAATTGATTTCTGGAGCTTAGTGGACTCTTTGCGAAGGGGGGGGGGATTCTATTTGTTTTATGGTTAAGTTTGCTTTCTATCTTGGCCTCTCCTTGGGTAGGTTTCATTACTTAGGTCCCCAAATAGCTTTACTCAAAAGTGGTTTCCCCTCCAAGTTGGTCCTACGGCATGAAATCTGGAAATGAAAATGTTGCAAACTTCCAGTGAATCTACCCATGATTTACCAGGATCACTGACTCAGACATTTCATTATCAAACGAAGGAGGCTGGAAGAATATGGGACAGTGTGGAATGAGAGATCTACTCCAAGTGTTGCATCTGTGACTGACAGACAATTGAGGTGTTCTCAAGGACTTGGGCATTTCGCAACAAACCTGCCAGTCAGCTGAGGAATTCCCTCCATGAGAACCATGGACTCAGATTCTTAGCCGTGCAGTGATTGTTACAAACTGCCTTCAAGTCTGAGAACCATTTCCAATGTCAACCCTGAAATGAATCTTAGCAAGTTCATCTGAGTAGAAGGGGCATCTCTAGCTTTAACCAGTAATTAGAAGCCAACACATATAAATACTTGAATGAATAACTTAACTCTTAGGACACAAATAAGAATTAAATCAGTTCTTGAAACACAGTTCCAGTTACCAGATCTTAGGAGTCAGGTGAGATTAGCACAATTGCATTTTTGTATAGTGTGAAAAACAATCTCATGTTTTAGAGGTCACCGTTGATAGTGGACATACTTCCTTTTTAATCGATCAGTCAATTTTTTTTTTTTAGGTGTAATGTAAAGAATATTGTTCTAGAAGCCAGAAGGATGCCTTCCTAATCATCAATCACTGGCCAGGGACTGGATACTAACAGTGTGACAGACACTACACAACTCCTAGGGATAGAAAGACAAGTGAAAAATAGTCCTTATTCACAAGGAACTATAAATGTAGGAGAAGAAAAGATAAATTAAAAAAGAGAGAAGTTCCTCTTTCATGTGCAGCATGAAGCATTAAAAATAGAAAGAAGCACAGAGGATCGTGGAGGTAGAGATGGCCAATGGCTAACTCAGCTAAAAATGGTAAGAGGAAGACTATGGAGAGAAGTTACGACTGAGCTAAGTTTGCAGAATGGATAGAAGTCAGGCAGGTGGATGGGGCAGGGGAGGGCATCATGGGCAGAAGCTGTAGCACATTGAGCACATAATGATGGGTTGCAGGTTGGGGCATTGAGGGACAGTAAGTTATTCAATATGGTGGAAGTAAGGGAGCAGCAGGAAATAGAGCTGAAAGAGTAGAAAAAGGAAGATGATGGCGAATCTTGTAGATCATGTAAGGAGCTTGAAATGTCATCTCAAGATTCTGAGAGCTGTCAAAAGGACTTCAAAAGAAAAAAAAAGGCAGAGGTATTGGGTGGCAGGGGTTGGAGCAGACAGAGATTAGAGGCAGCTAGGGGACTGCTGTAACAGAATAGTGAGCAGAAATAACAACCTGAACTAAGATAATGGTCCTGAGAATAGAGAAAATTGTATAGATTAGAAGTGTGTTTCACAGATGGAAGCATTAAGACCAGGTGACTGATGGGATACAAGGCTTAAGAGGAAGCCTCAGTTAAGGGTGACACTAAGACTTCCCCCATATCACCAGGAGGGTGACGTTACTGTTCACTAAAACAGGGAAACTACTAGTTGTTTGGGGGGAGAAAAAAAATGCTGCATTCAGATTTTCATACATGTGGAGTCTGAAGTGCCTGAGGGACATCTAAGTGATGATATAAGAAGTTGGAGGTTGGGTTCCAGATCATTGGAGAAACTGAAGTGGAAGATAAGACATTTGGAATTTATTGGTACATAGGTGGTAATAGAGCGAATAAGAACAGATGAATCCAGGAAAACGTGCAAAGTGAGACCAGAAAGCTACAGAGAACAAGCATTTCAAGACTGGGCTTAGGAAGAGGATTCTGCCAAGGAGAGACTGAGAGGAAGCAGTAAGAAAAGTAGAAGGAAAACCAGGAGAGAGGGCATTCATGGAAGATGGCGAGGGAGCAGGTGTTAAGGGTATCATGTAGGCAGAGACATCTTATGATAAGGACCAAAATGGCTTTATTATAAGTTTTGCCAGTCACAGGTCACCCTTAGGGAGAGAACTTTCTATGCATCAGGTGGGGGGATGAGGCTTGATAACAGGGTCAAGGAGACTGGTTGAGGAAGAGGAGACAGGGAGTGGAGGGGACACCATCCAGGAGCTTGTTGGAGAGAAGACACAGAAGACAGTAGCTTAAAGGAAGGCATAGGGTATATATAGATGGGGGAGAAGTAAAAGGGAAATGTGACTTTAAATGCTGGAGTAAAAGAGCCAGTAGAGAGAGACTAGTAGAAGTTTTTGCAGGGAAAGAATCAAAGATTCTGCATCTAACAAAATGATAGGACACCGGGAAAATCCCATCACCTCCCTGAGTAGCAATCTCTAATTTCTCTTCTGGTTCTGAAAGAGTTGTGGTCCTGATGCCCACTGAGTTCAGCAGAGGGCGTTACCAGGGTGTGCCTGGGGGGTGAATGGTGAAAAACATGAAGGGACCTACACAAGGGCTGGGATTGAACACATGGACGCAGAGCATCCGTGGAGAGCGCGTACGATTTCAGAAGCGTGTTTTGAGAAATATCACTTTATTTAGAGAAAACATCATGTGTTCCTATATTTTTCTGAAGATTTTGTTCACCATAGTTCAAGGTCTCTAATGACCCTGTATTTTAGGAAATGTGGCTCTTCAATGTTCATTTCATGCGACTACATTCATGTAATGGTACTGCGAACTTTTGTAAGCACATCCTAGTGTCCTCTGGGACTTTGCATTTTTGGTTTAATGTGTCTACATCTCTGTTATTCTCTTTTTAAAAGCCAGCAGTTTCTCTAGGAAAATTGCACTGTAGAATATTAAAGGGGGGGGTTAATGAAAACCAAAGTGAATGGTGTATATGTCAATAGTGTCCCTGGAGCCTGGGTGGGTGGGGGATCTCCCATTTGTGGCAGGAAGGAGGCAAGGATCAACATGAATTTGTTCCATATCATTATCTTTCCATTTGAAATCTACTTCTGGCTGCACGGGATAATGTCCAAAATCAATTTCAAGGTCTCTCAGGAAGGATGAGTCAGTACCAACTACATTTAGGTCATATTATCTCATATCTATCCTGAAGCAACTAGCAACATTACTAGTTTCTTATGATAATTTCCAGAGATATTCTGCAAACACATTCTGTTTCCATCATATACATTTATACATATGCAAATACACACAAATACATATATGTATATATGTATACTTATACACTTTTCTCGTTTTCCTCCCAAATGGTGGCACATTATATATAATATTCTCTATTTTCCTCTTTTTCTTCTAATAGTACATTTTGGTGATTTGCTTCACATCAGATTAGATTGTTTCATTCTTCATAATGATTGCATATTTTTTCATGGTATGTATTACCTGTAATTTATTTATCTGGTTCCTTAATGAGAGGTCAGGTGTATTAGGTAGTTTCCAGGATTTTGCTGTTCCAGGCAATCCTCCTATATCTCATTTTGCACATGTGCAAGTTTATCTGTAGAGTAAATATCTAGAAATGCTATTGCTAGGTCAAAGGGTATGTAACATTTTAATGTGGAAATATCTGAACAGGTTTGAAAATGCTCAGAACAAAGGGCAATTGGTTTGAGACAAACGCATCGCCTGATTACTCACTAGGGAAAGTAGGATGGAAAGTCAGATGGGAAGCAGATATGCGGCCACACCCCTGTGTCCTTTCGTGCAGTAAAACAAAGAGGTGAGTCAGGACCGAAGGAGATGAGAATATCCCTCTTCGGTGACCCTGTAACGATTGGCCATTGTGTGGCCAGTGCTTCTGAAGATTCCTAGCCTATGAAATGGTCCATGAGGTCACACCTAGCTTTGCACGCCAGATGCCCAACTCCTAGGAAAAGCTCAACATTTTTGCATCGAGAAGGGAGCTCGTCAGCTCGTACTTTAGAAGCTTGTCGTTCCAGGCCAGTCACCTCTCTGATGCCAGGTCCTGGATAGAGCTATAAAATAGAAACATCAGGGTGAAGGAGCAAGTTTTGAGACTAGGTAAGTAGTATATCAAAGCCAGAGCAATAACAATGAAACCAATCTCCGTTCAGATAAGAGCCTGGTATCTCTGCAGCTCCAATCTCTTGTCTCCTGCCCCCCCAACATCAAAGAGATGAGATAGACAATGCAAGAATTGGGTGTCATAAAATCAAGAAGGTGTCCCACCCCTTGCAATCCACTCCCTTTGGAATCCCAAACCATCATAACGTTTCCGGGGCCAGAGTCCCCCATAGCCAGGTGATGTTCCCACAAGGAATTAGGCATTTATTTCGACAAGGAAAGATAAGTAAACCTAAGACACCAGTTCTGGTAGCAGGCACCCCCTGCTCCAATCTCCTGCCATTTAACACAGGAGGCATTTTCCGGTGTGTTAGTAGGTAAGGTCGAGGAGGAAATGGGGGTAGTCTGGAGAATGCTTGTGTTACCTGGAGAAGACGTGAAAAAGCAGAGTGAAGAAAGAGCTATGGCCTCCCATTCACCCATATTTATGCCTTTACCAAAGAGCACTGGAGATGGATGTCTCTTTTCCTGATTTAATGTTTCTGAGTTCAGGAAGTACTGTGAATAGCAGTTAAGTCAGAGTAATGGGTTCTAGACCCAGCTCCTCTGTTCTCTGAGTGACCACAGAATTAACCCAATGAGGCTCAGAGTCTGCATTTATAAAACAAGAGTGATAATAGTACACTTATCTCAAAGATAAAATGGGTAGAGACTTGACATACAGCCTGGCACATACGAGCTAGTTAATGACTGTTAGCTGTTATCAGGAATAAGAATCCCAGTGCGTCATTTGTGTTACAACTTGGTTTGCACCAAAGGTGCAAACTTTGTAGAAAATGTATAACACTTTATAGCACCCACTGTCTCAACCCTCGGACAGCATCATCACTGTGGTTTCTCCTCCCTGGCTCCCGTGTGTCTTCTGTCTGTGCAGACGTGGCCCAGGAAATTGCGTGGCAGGAAGATGTAATGCCATTGTATAGCTGGGAGTGAGGACAGTGGTTTCTAAAGTGTATTCCTTGAACCAGCAGTGTCAACATCACCTGGGAACTTGTTAGGACCTACTAGAAATCTACCCAATCAAAATCTCTGGGGATGGGTCCCCCTATCCACCCCTCAAGGCTTTAGGTGATATTGATACCAGGCAAAAGTGTGAAAACCACTGAGCTAGACTCTGGGATGATGCTGAACTTCCCCACTTCACACAGGAAGAGCTGAGCAGAAGAAGAAATCCAAGATGGCACGCCTGCAGCTCACAGCCAAATTTGGGTGCATGGCTTGACCGTCTTGCCTGTTCTTGAATGCTCTCCGCTCTGGCTGGGAACAGCCTGTCAGGCTGCAGATATTTCCTTTTCTCCTTCTCTCCCCGCTTCTCTCCCACAAGACACAAGATAGTTCCTGCCCAGGCATCTCAGATTACCATTTTTTTTCCCTCAAAGCCAATTAAAGGTCTCTAATCCCTCCCGTGTTTACCTAAAGGATGAATTTGATCGGAAGAGATGAATGGGCAGAGCAAAATCCTAGAAGGGCTTGGGAAAGGAAGTTTCTGCTCCAGTGGTGGGAACACACCCTTTCTCACTAAGCTTCTTACGAACTAGGGAATTTTCTGAATTACCATTCTCCATCCAGCCTGCCCCTTTCATCTCAAGTCCTCGGTTATGCTTCCAAAGGCACTGTCTGACTTTACCCTTAGTATTAATACTTTTGAGACTTTTTCCCCCCAGTACATCTCAGGGACCCCCAGAGTAATAGTTCAAATCATATGAATTATCCATTTTTGTAGGTCAAAAGGAGGTGAATATCAGTAATTTTTTATGATTAAATTTAATATACAGACTCAAGTTCACTTATCTGGGACCCTTCATTCTGTGTTACTCAGATTCCTTTTTAAGGACATCTAGGGATAGCAGATTAACTCCCTTGTGAGACCACCTCGAGTTTGTCACTTCCTGGCTGAGGTCCTTGTACAAGTTGCTTAACCTCCCAAGTCCCACTTTCCTCGTCTCTAAAGTGGGGATGCTATCCCCTTCCTTACAGGTTGATGTAGGACCTGTAAGGGAAAGCAGACACAGAATATCTGCTGTGGTGCTTGAATTCTAATTGATGTTCTATGCTTTGGTGGCCTTGTTCAGTGAGGCTGCAGGTAATACTCTTGAAACTCTCATTTCCACCTTTTCTGCTCTGATCCTTCAAGTTGGAATTGTTACTTACAGAAATAAGGGGTCTGGACATGTTTTTAAGGCCCTTAGACAGTATGCACTGTTATGAGATGATAAGAGAGTGAAATATTTTTTCTGCCTTAAGTAAACATTATTCTTCTTCATTTCAGAGCAGTGTCAGAAGAATTGATTTATGTTTTGGCATCTCAGTAGGAGAAGAGAAAGCAGCCCAGGAAACGAAGGCAGAAAGTTCTGGCCTCATCATTAATGGGATTGTGCAACGTCTGAGGGTTGACCTCACCCCTGAGGGTCTCCGTTTTCCTGTCCTGCACATGAAGATTACACGCATGCCTCAGTCTACTCAGGGAGGATGGAAGTGATGGACACAGCTAGTGCTTCATGAAAATGCTTTTAGCATTTGGAAGGTGGAGATGTTGCATAGATACAAGGTGTTCTTACAGAAGGATAATCATTTCTCTTGGGCAATTGTCATGACACCAGGAAAACTTATCTTCTAACACAGTTCAAAAGCAGAAAAGAATTTTTTTTTCCAGTAGAACCATCATCACCTCAGCGATGTTTTGGAAGGTGTGATAGGAATATTCCCAATGGCCTTTAAGAGCAAGGTTAAGAGCTACCTGCACGTGGTTCCTCCTCCCCTACACAGTGGTTAAGAGTCCTGACGGATTGTCTTTCTGGCTACTTATTAGATGTTAAAATGGTAAGTGGGAATCGGATACCCTGTGAACTGGACTGTTGACAGGAGACCCTGTGAATTTGCAAAGGCGGGTGTTGATTGGAAATTTGCGTGTGTTCCCAGCTAGTCTTGTATATGGAGCCGTCCTGTTCTTCTAGCTAAACGAGGAGAAGCACTTCAATGTTCCCACTGATAAAATGGCTCGCCCTCTGCTTGCAAAATGTTCTGTGGCTTCTTGGTCAACTGAGTTGAATAACGACAGGTGTGCGGGGCCACACACGAGCGGAGACGCAGGGAAGCCTCACTTGCCTGAATGCGAAGCTGTTTGCAGAGAGATGGGGAAAGTGATGTTTGCGTGGGAGAGCTGGAGTCTGCGGGCTTGTGTGTCTTTCCTGTTAGGTTGGAGTGCTGGTAGCTTTTGGTTTCTGTCAAACTATGCAGTTGAAACCCACGCACTCAAGACGACTCATGTAGGACTGGAGACAAACTCTATCCTGTGACTCAGGCTCTTTGTCAATTTTCGCCACCCACTGTGAGGGCCCCAGTGGACTGCTGAGTACAGACGAGTATTCTGATACACCTGTATTCCTGCCTTCAAAACTTTCCAGCCGTTGCTGACGCTCCACTCATGGGGCAGTCACTCTGTAAACATTTGTTATTTTATCTTTCTCTTTTTCTCCTCTTTTCTCTCTCTCTCTTTTTAAATTGAAATATACTTGACATACAATATCATTAGTTTCAGGTGTACTGCGTAATGGTTTGATATTTACGTACATTACGAAATGATCACTATGGTAAATTGAGTAAACATCTGTCTTTATATAAAATTAGTACAATATTACTGACCACATTCCTTAGGCTGCATGTTACCCACCCCCATGAATGTTTATTATATAACTGTAGATTTGTACCTCAATCCCTATCACTTATTTCATCCACCCCCTTCCCTTCTGGCAAGGTGGACATTCTTGGTCTTCCTTAGAGAGTAAAACATGCAAGGATGGCCTCGTCTTCTCCGCTCTCTTTCTCCCCGTGTGTTCATTACTATGAGTGCAAGTTTACATACAAATCCCCAGTTTAAGCAGCTCCACATAACCATCAGCAGATCTGCAAAAAGCCCTCAACCAAGTCTATGCTCTTTCTGACCACTTTTTTTTTTTTTTTTTTTAATCTCCTCTGGAGAAGACAGGCAATCAGGATGACTAAAAGCTGCCTTGGAAGTTAAGCAAATGAAAAGTGAATTAATACCCTGACTAGCCAACCCCAAAGCAGATCAAGACGGAAAAATTCCATAGTTATACCATTTAGGCCGGCGAGATGGTAATTAAGGATTTTTTTTTTTTACATTTTTTTTTATTTGACAAATGCCACTTTTCTTGTGTGACCCTAAATAGATTGTGGCTTCCAAAGAGGTAATTTGGCGGGGAACATATATCTGTTTAAGACAGGATTTGGCATGTTAGCTCGATTAGAGACATAGGAACTGAATGCTGAGGGTGATAAAGTGAACTCCACTCCAGAACAACCTCCCTCTTTACGGCTCTTCAAAACACCCCACAGCTGAAACAGGTACGTGGCCAGGGCAAAAAGCCTGAGCTAGTACAACTATTTCAGATGTCATTGGAAGAGTTGAGCTGGGAGCTGTTGCTTTTACCATTGATCACATGGAGCTATAGGTGCCCTGGTAAACCAGGTTGGGCACCACTGTTGATATTCACCAGGTGATCTAAAAGCACCTAAGACAGAAGAACTGGTTACGCAGCATTTGGGATTGTGGCAATTTATATGTGGTAGCTCAGTCCAAACCAGCTTTCCCACTCTCCATCCTGGTTTGAGCTGTTCTTTTTCAATTCAGTCCTTCTTTTCTCCTCAGACACAGTAAAGTTGTAATTCAAGGGTCTGGGAGGTTCTGTTTATTTAGCAGTAAGCATTAGCTGAGAGGGGGCCACTCAATGTGGGAATGTAGTCTCTGTTCTGGGCTGGATGCCTCTCTTTACAGCCCCGTCCTGCCACTCTTGGAAGCTGGGTTTTTTTGGGTGAGGTCCTACTTGTTTCTAAAAGTTTTTCAGACTTGCTTTGACTGTAGCGCCAGCTGCACGAACCTTGTCTTTGTTCCCTAATGTGATCCTAGTACTTAGAATACTTCCTGGCACTTAGTAAATGCTCAGTTAATAATTCTTGGGTGAACAATGAATGGCTTTAATGCCTCTCAGAGAATGTAGTCCTCACAGATACAAACTCTACGTTCTAAATTTTTGAACCGTATTGTTCTGGGACCTGAAAGATGATCAATTCTAGCCCCTCCTATGATATATATATATAATATATATATATATATATATTATATATATATACACACACACACACACACATACCACCTCACCCCTTACCCTGCCTCTTACATACATGAACTCAAACACACTTAGGTCATCTGGGCATGTCCCTTACCTGATCATCTGGAAAGTGTCCCCCCCCACCAAGGAAGATATATTTGGACTTCTTCAGATGTGTATCTTGATAGGGCACCAGTGTTGATATCCAACGAGTATTTATTCAACAATTACATGAAAGTTTCAATTGTTTATTTCTAGAGTTCCAAACGAGTAACAAGTTTAATGACATGATTTATAAGAGACACGAAGACTACAAAACCATCTTTAGCAAACATCTTGATTTTGTGAAATATCTGTGCCGACATTACACATAACACAGAGGTTATTAAAAGGCTTAAGTCTTTATTGCTTCTTAATATTCTGAATGGAGTCCAAAATGGTTTTAAAACATCCTTTAACCTGCCTATAAATACTTCCTAGTTCATATTAACACAGAGCTTTTTCCTTCTGGGTCTTTTACTTACAGACATCATTTCATTTATTTTCTTAGGATTCTGGTCTATTTATTACCAGGCTGGTCAATTCCATAGTCACCTCCTCTCTGGCGAGCCTTTGGTTCATCAGACATAGAGCTTAATAGACAGTTAACCCATATTTAATTCACTTGGTTAATTTAAAAAGAATTAGGGGACAATAGAGTTTAGTAAGCTTTTCAAACCCTATTGAACATTTTGCTCTTTTCTGCATAGTACAAAAGGGACCTTGTCATGCCTCATGGTCATCACCAATGCAGGAATCATCACAGCACTGCAGAAGTGTGACCATGCCAGCTCATAACACGCCACACACATTGATGTCAATGGTTCTAATCAGAAGAGCTGTTTCTTATTCATACCTAATTATCTTAATTGCCATTGTTTCCCATTATCCCACGTAAGTAGGTAAGAAATACATTAGTTAAAAATTGTCAACTTCAGGGTGGGGGTGGGTATAGCTCGGCTGTAGAGTGTGTGCCTAGCATGCATGAGATCCTGGGTTCAATTCCCAGTACCTCCAATTAAGAAGAAAGAAAGAAAAAGTGAAAAAAAATTGTCAACCCCACTATGCAACAAAGATCACAGAAATTTTATCACATGGTTTACTAAATTTATTTGCTAGTCTTTTGTGTTATGAATCCACAGTCATTTCAGGGAAGGAGGGCTGAATTCTAACAATGTGAGTTCTGGAGTGTTTGTGTCTTTGTCCTGTGGGAATATCTCGCCACTAACGGGCAACTTCTAGGCATGGGATGCTACTCTGCTTGACATTTAAGTGATGCTTCGGGTCAGAATCCAATGGATGCTCCCCTTTCTGGCTGTGATCTCTTCTTCTGGGATTTTATCTTGTGCCTTGGCCTGGGAGATATTCCTTTGCTGCTTCATATCGTCAATCTTTCTGTGTGTTTGTGGACTCCTCCCACAGGCTTTGGGATTATTGTTTTCTTATTTCTAGTATCTGCCCCTGGTGGATGAGGCTGGACTAGAGGCTTATACAGGTTTCCTGGCAGGAGGAGCCGGTGCCTGCCCATTGGGTGAAGCTTGGTCCTGGACCTCTGGTGAGTAGGGCTGTGTCTAGAGGCCTTTGTGGCTTAGGAGTTCTGCTGATGGGTGGGGCTGTGTTCCCACCTTGTGTGTTGTTTGGCCTGAGGCTTCCCTACAGGCTGTTGGGTGGGGCTGGGTCTTGGTGCTGGTGATCCAATCAAGATGTCAGCCTCCAGGAAAGCTCATGTAGGTTAACACTCCCAGAATGTCCGCCACCAGCTTTTATGTCCCCTGGGTGAACCTCAGCCGTCCCCCAGGTCCCAAGGAGACCCTCCAAATCCAGCAGGCAGGCCTGGCCCAGGTTCCTATGAAATCACTGCCTCTGCCTTTGGACCTGGTGCACGTGAGTTTCCGTGTACACTTCCCAAGCGAATGGAGTCTCCGTTCCCCCAGTCCTGTGAGGCTCCTAGATCCAAGCCCCCCAGCCTTCAAAACCAGATGTCTTGGGGTCTCCTTCTCTTCCCAATGCTGGGACCCAAGCTGGGGAGCCTGATGTGGGGCTTAGAGCTCTCACTCCTGTGGGAGGGCCTCTGCGACTTAACAAATCTCCAGCTTGTGGGTCGTCCCCCTGGGGGGTCTGGGGCCCAATTATATCGTGAGCATGCTCCCCCTGTGTCCTGCTGTGGTTCCCTCTTTATGTTTCCAGTTGCATAAGATCTTTTTTTTGCTAAGTTCCAGTCTTTCTTCGATGGTTGTTTAGCATTCAGTTGTGGTTCTGCTGTAGTTGCAAGGAGAGGTGAGCTTGTGGTCCTACCACTTGCCATCTTCTCACTCATCTGGCCGTGATCTCTTGAAGAGGTTACTCTCTTCTGGGAGCCACTTCAAGAACCAGCAGTCATGTTTAATAGATCAGCTGCCTCATTCAGGCAGCTGCAGAATTCAGACACATCCTGGAGCCATTTCACGTCACCCCCAAAGCTGAGAGATTCATTACAAACAGGTCTCTGGGTTTTAGTCAAAATAGTTCGATTTCCTTTCTGGGAAAAAAAAAAGTTTTTAGTCAACTTCCTTTCTTTTCTTTTCTTTTTTTCTTTTCTTTCCCACCAATCAGCAGATCAAAACTCTGGGCCATTTCTTAACCCTAATTCAAACATCACTTCAGAAGTTAACACATTTGAGTTCCAAAAGCAATGCTTTTAACTTCTGTCCTGTGGTCAATAAGAGGCTAAGCCGATCTATAAACAGTGTCAGATGGTGTCTCACACATGGCACTTAAGAAACCGTACTCCTGATACTGCCTTGACCTCAGGGCCTCCAATCAGGCCGTCTCAGTGACACTGAACAGAGAGGCATCAAAGAAAGGGCCTGTGCGGTCCTGAGACCCTGACAGCCATGCAGCCTCCAGGAGAGGGTGCTGACGATGGGCCTGGCCTGGACCTGATGGGGCCACTGAGCATTTTGAGTTTGGCTTGTGGCCTGACTGGGGAAGGCAGGTTTGAAGCTCATTTTCTGTCTACTGATTCCATTTCTCATCTCACCTGCTTCTCAGTTTATTGAGGAACTTTGCACTGGGCCTTGATGGATTCAGGGGTACCTTTTAAGGAAGTCAAAACAAGGTAAGCTCAGAACTAGGGAGGCTCCGAGTCACCTTCAAGAATAGCAAGATGCCCATTTGCTGAGCAGGACAGCATTTCGATGTGGGAAAAGTCCTGCAAACAATGTCAACAGCAGAGACTGTTGATTTCCTAGAGGGACGTCCCTGGCAGGTGGTTCTGGGGAATGCTGAGAGCTTCCGGTGTCTGTCTGAGGCTGTCCTGGGACCTCCAGGGTGTTCATGGCCTGTTTACAAGGCTCACACCCTCAGGAGGGGGTTAGTGAATCAGCACCCAGCTTTTTGCCCATCAGTGCACAATTCTGAGGTGGGTCTTGTGCCCCCAGTTTCCCACAGCAGCCCACGCACGGACACATTTCGTATTGGCTTTCTTTCCCTTTCTCGTCTCCCTGCTCCCCCTCTCACTCCGATTTCCGGGACACTTCCCAAATAACCTACCTGCACCCAAGTCCTTTTCTCAGGGCCTGCTTTTTGGGAAACCCAAACTATGCCAGAGTCAGATAAAAATTCAGTTGTCACAACAAAAAGGATGTAAGGGACCCCTTGAAAGCTCTGTCTCCACCAAGTTGATACCCTGGAGCCTTGGTTTAGATTCCCCAGAAGCAAATCCTAAGATGAGGATTTCACCACAAATAGTTTATTTGGGTGGTGATTCTAGGAAATGTTGGCAGGGAGCAGGGAAGTGAGACGGGAAAGGGATGGAAAAAATAAAGTGAGTGTTACCAAGCTGGTTACCACTGTGGGCAGCTGGGGCAGGACCCTGTGGAGGCTCTCTGGACCTCTGAAGCACAGCAGAACACGCCTCCAAGTTGGCCCACCTGAGGGGTGAGGAAGCTGCCATACTGACCCCTCAACTCCTCATCCATCACTGACTGAGGGCTGCTCCAGTCTGGCTTCCTGAGTTCATAGGTTGTTGTGCAGACCATTGGATGCAGAGTTGGAGACTTGTGTTCTTATCTCTGCTCTGCCCTTGACCTTGGAGGAGTTGTGACCTTGGAGGTCACGTGACGTTGGAAGAGTTGTCTTGCCTCCCAGGACCTTGGTTTCCTCTAGTGCTAAATGAAGGAGCTGGCATGAAATGCTCTGCGGGCCCCTCCTGCCTGAAATGCAGTAGCCAAGATTCCACATGCAGAAGTCGGTGTGGTCACAGGGCTGTGCTGTGTGGGTCACTTGCTGTGAGCAGCCTCTGATCTGGAGGCATTTCAGGTCAAGGGAAAGCTGAGCTGGAAGAAAACTTAGAGCTGGAAACTTCTTTTTATGATTAATAGCACTGACGCTTAAGGAAGCACCATGCCTTGTGCAAGCTCACCCAGCTAATTAGGAGGTAGAGTTGGAGCCAGAATCTAATTTCCTATTACTCAATTGATGACTCTTTCTATTAATCCATGAACCACACTTTTTGTGTCAAGCTCAAAGGAATAAGCTTTCTTAGATGGTAGATGAATGGCTAAAGAAACACTTCACCCAAACACTGTGATCATGAAGTTGAAAAACATCCTCATTTAAGGGTTTAACCCACATCTCAGAGGCTATAGCTCCTTAGAAATTCTCTTCTGCTGAATTGGTTCTATGTGTTACCCAGAGACTTCCCAACCCCACCTATAGGGGTCGCTATCAAGTGAAAAGTTGGACCAACAAATGGATTTTTAAAAAAATCCAACCTTACTGTGAGTGCTTGGATCAGCAGATGTACCTGTGTTATTCAGCCATAGTCAATATATATGCAAGATGGTGCAGGGTGGTCATAGTGGTAGCCAAGGAAAGGGAACAGACTTGTGGAAAGCAGTGGGGGAATCCAGACTCTTTAGATGTGAAAGGAATTTAGATGTGAATTGAGAATGTAAAGATGGACCAGAACTGCTGCTTCCTGCTTGAACTCATATGAGTATCTTGATTTCATCCATCGAATGACCAGCTAGGGAGTGACACCTTCGACACTGCACAGGACTGAATGATAGACTAGTGATCAGAGGGTGAATTACAGGTATTATGCAAACCTCTGGCTATTTTCTGGCCTGATCTATGTGTGCTATATCATGTTCCATCTGGGCAAAATTCTAAGTGTTGGAAAACCCAGCAGAGTAAAAGTCCACTCTACACTCTTATGTGGTCTGTGAACCATCATCATCAACATTACTTTGCAAGGTATCGATTGGTCCAGACCTACTGTCTCAGAATGTCTGCATTTGAACAAGATCTCCAAGGCATATGCTTAAATTTGAGAAGCACCGTTGCAGACATGAAGTGCTACTCAAGACAAGTGGGTACTTCCTTGAGTGGAACCACTGAAAAAACGCTCAGCCAAAAATAGGCTGCTGAAGGAGACCTTACAAACAAGTGGAAAAACGGAATGTAATTCAAATAATCAATACAATGGCTTCATGCTTAGTGCTGCTGTGAGCTAATATTGAAACAATGTTAAATCAAACACAGAGCTTTCAAGAAAAACCTGCTTTAGTTTTTTTTGAGGTGTGAATGTACCTGTTATTTATAGTTATCCCTTAGTTCATTTCACAAAGGATAAAGACATACTGCTATGAGATCTGTTATTATTGTAGAGAAAAACTCCAGAAGGGCTGTTGTGATTCCCACTCAGGGTTTTCATTCGGTATATGAAAGTCTCAGAACTGCCAAATTCCCACCTCATCTTTGAACATACAGAGGTAATTGTCCATCTCAGTTCTGAAATAACTCCCAGCCTTTTCTTTCTTTTTTCTTTCTTTTTTTTTAGATAGGGACTCTCAGATGTTTGTAAAGAATGGAGGTCAAAGTTGACTTTTGGTTTTCTTTTACAAAAATTATCGAAGGAATCATTTACAAAGCAAATCTTAACTAAATACTTTTCTTTGGGAGAAGTGGTTGAATTTCTAAACAGAGAAAACTTTTAAAAGCAACCTGAAAGATGTGAGAAGCATCCTTTCATTGGTAGGGCTCAACAGGTTAATTACAAACCATTTTTTTAATAACCAGGTGAAACATGCAATTGCCTCTTGATGACCAGGCTTGGAGAGGGCACACAGGCACTTCTGCCATGTTTCCTTCGCCAAAGGGAGTTATGTGTCCAATCCTAGGTTCAAGGGATGAAAAATAGACTCCAACACTTGATGGAAGAGGCTACTAAATTATATTGCATGAGAGGGAAATCATTGGGAGAAAGTTGCAATCCATTTACCACATCAGAGAAGGCTGACTGCTACAGTAAACAATCCCCAAATCTCAAGATTTTAACACAGTCCAGGTTTATTCCTTGCCTTAAGTATAATCCAGTAAGGGTGGGCAGGGGAGTGGGTGAGGGGCTCTGTTCCACACAGTTGCTCAGAAACCTAGGGTCACGTCCAGTTGTTGTGTCATTCAAGGCCACGGAGCCTTCCACCACGTCTTCCGTTTCCAGCCAGTAGATGAGGGAAGAGAGCAAACACGTAGAAGGAACATCTCCCAATCATCACAACCTGGAGCTGTCCTACGTATCACTTCCTCCACCTTTCTGATGGCCAGAACTGGGTCACATAGCCTAATAGAACAACGAGGGAGGCTAGGATATGTGGTCCAGCTGGATTAGGTGGAAAAGGGAAAATGA
Source organism: Camelus dromedarius (assembly GCF_036321535.1). NCBI lineage: Eukaryota > Metazoa > Chordata > Mammalia > Artiodactyla > Camelidae > Camelus > Camelus dromedarius. The sequence goes on from NC_087453.1 coordinate 29,693,460, forward strand.
TTTTTTGAACACCTAGCCAGACTCTGCTACAGCTACAGACTTTGTGACTGTGGAACACACCCCAGGAGAAGGGCACATTTCAGAACGTCAACGTGTGACCCTGCGGGGTGGACAAAGTTTAGGAAGATGAGGTCATGATCAGGAAGGGGAGGCAGACCCAGGTCCCTGTGTAAAATACCTGGGAGGTGAGAAAGGCTTCTGGGGAAGGGTTTGGAGAGACTTTGGACGAGCTGGATGCTTTGGAGGCTGTGGAACTGTAACAGGAGATGGAGTGAAGGGCATAGGAAGAGCATTGAGCCACGTGGGGAGACTGGAGTCTGTGTGCTTGTTTAACATTGTTGCCTTAATGTGGACGGCTATGTTCGTGCTGGTCAGAATAATGTACCCCTTAGGGCTACATTAAAAAGCGATGCTCCGTGTCTCATTTGCATCTTGAAAATATGCACATACAGGTGCGGGCCAGAAAGGGCTGCGCTCAGAACATGCATTCTTACGTGAACTGCAAGTAATTGCACAAGCAAACAGGAAGTTGCGTAGGTATGCAGGGAGCTGCCTGTTGGAGAGCTGTGTGTTGGCACAGGCGGGCGCGTGCCTTGTCCGTCTGTGTATTTTAAAGAATTCTGCGGAGAGGAGGGAGGAAAAGCAGGCCCTCGGGCATCTGCTTCTCTAATGACAGCTGTCCTTTGCCCTTCTCAAGGTTTCCTTCCTGGGCAGAGCCAGGTTCAGAGCGTGTTTGTGGCCTCAGAAGACTATGTCTTTTTCAAGGTCTTAATGGGAGCACCCATGCGGGGGTGGTTTGCTCTGAAAGTTTATCCCCCTCTCCCCGTCATTCACATGTTGGGACGCCAATGCCCAATGTGATGGTGTTAGAAGGTGGGGCCTTTGGGAGGTGGATAGGTCCTGAGGGCGGAGCTCTCATGAATGGAACCAGTGCTGTTATAAAAGAGGCCCCAGAGAGCTCCCGGGCCCCTTCCACCAAGTGAAGACGCAGAAGAGCCTGTGACCCAGAAGAGGGTCCTCACCGGACGTGCTGGCACCCTGATCTCGGACTTGCAGCCTCCGGAACTGTGAGCAGTAGATTTCTGTTGTTCGTAAGCTGCCCTGTCTGTGCTGTTTTGTTACAGCAGCAGGACAGGCTAAGACACAGGGTTTGCAGGTGGCCGTCTGGACATGTGTTAGTTCTGTGCTGGGAGTTTGTGGTTGTCTCTTTTGCCAACTGCTGAGCTGCTGAATAAGCTCCTCCTCTGAAATTCTCTTTGCTGGGATCTCTGTGTCCCGGTTTTCCTCCGGATTCTGCCGGTCACTTTCCCTCGTCTTTATCACTGGCCTCTTCCTCCATCTGTCCCTTGGATGTTTCCCTGTGAGTCCGCCCTTAACCGTCTTCTGACTTTCTGGACCAGCACTTTTCAGTCGAACTTTCTGCAGTGGTGGAAATGTTCCATATCTGAGCTGCCCTGTCCCATTGCCGGTCACCACTGACTGCTTGACATGTGGCTAGTGGGCTGGAGGAACTGAATTTTACATCTTATTTAATTTAAACTTAAATAGCCACAGGTGGCCAGTGGCTGCGTGTTGTAGGCATAGCTCTAGAATAATCTTTATGGGTAGTAATGTCCCCTGCAGTGTCGTCACCATAGTCACCATCACCAACATCGACCCATTATTGCTGATCTGAATCTCTTGCCCTGCCTGCACTCTGAGCTCATTTTTACAAATACCTGTGACACCTTGACTGGCTGGCCTGCGGTCTCCTCAACTGCGCTGTGCCTAATGTTTAACTCTGTCTGTTCACAGCACACATTCTCTCCTGGCCTTCCTTCTGTCACTTCACCCTCATTTATGTCTTAGAAGCTAGTTCTGATCTCATATGCTATCACTGAGGTGGATCCAGGTTTTGGAAAACCTAAACTTAATACAAATTTAAAGGGCACTCTTTTTTAATTTAAAAAATTTAAAAACATTTAAAATAATTTGTTATGTGATACTGTTGACTTAATTTTGGGGGGGTAATTAGGTCTATTTTATATATCTGTATCTTTTTAATGGGGTACTGGGGATTGAACCTGGGACTCATGCATGCTAACCACACACTCTACCATTGAGCTATACCCTCCCCCATAGGGGTTGCTTTTTAAGAAAAAGAATATAGAAGCATGAATACAAAATTAGATTCAGAGCTGTGGAGGGGCCTGAGCAAGTGAGAGAAGTATTCCTGAAATTAAGCTTTATTCCCTTTACTATAAACTGGCTTCAGTTTATCTTTAGAATATTTTACAGTTTCTGGGTTTGAATTTCAATTTGACCACTTTCTTGCTGCATGAACTTGGGCACAGTACTTAGCTACGCTGAGGTTCAGTGGGCTTATTGGGGATAACAATAATAATGCCTTTTCAACTGGGTTGTTTACAAAATTAATAAGATAATATATGAAAAGACTGGTATGTCTAGGAGGTATTCTCTGATGATAATTTTATTCCCGTTCTCATTACATAGGGAATAAATAGTACCAGCAATAATAATGGTAATAATAATAGTAGTTAATGTATCAGATCAACACTTTACATAGTGTATCTCACTTATTCCTACAGGGTAGGTGCTCTCCTTGTCCCCATTTTACAGATGGGAAACTGAGGCCCAAAGAAGGTAAGCAACATGTCCAAGGTCTCCCATGCGAGTAAGGAGAGGAGCCGGGATTCGAACTGAGGCAGTTGGACCCTTGAGCTCTTAGCCTCAGGCCGTGAGCTGGGCATGTGGGATTCTTCACAACCCCCTTTGCATCAATGTGCTGAGTTCCCTCCATATGTGTTGATGTTCTTGACAGTCACTAAGCATTCCATGACTTGCTTGTGTGCTTCTGTTTCTTTCCTCATGCTGTTTCTTTTCCTTGGAATGTCCTTTACTCTTCCTCAATCTCCTGTGCGTTCCCATGTGCTGTATTCGTGTCTTAATGTAACAACCTTTACTGCTCTCACTGTAAAGGAGTTGCCATAAGGGTTTTTTTTTTTTAATTTTATTGAAGTATAGTTGATTTACAATGTTGTGTTAGTTTCTGGTGTACAGTATAGTGATTCAGTTATATATATACATATGTATTCTTTTTCATATTCTTTTCATTATAGGTTATTACAAGATACTGAGTGTAGTTCCCTGTGCTATATAGTAGGTCCTTGTTGTTTATCTATTTTACATATAGCAGTTTTATTTCCCCATTCAACAAAACGTTCTTTGTATGAGTTTCACAGATGCTTATCTCCTGGGCAACCAATCTGTTGTTACCTCACAGGGGAGCTTTGAAAAATACAGATGCCTGGGACTCCCACCCTCAGGCCACATACATCGTAATACTTGGGCTTGGGTTGAGATTCACTAACCTAAAGGATTATGTTTTTCCCTCTTTGAGCTGGTTACTAGAAAGCCAAGAACCAAGTCCCAGCTCAGCTCTGCAAGGATGCAGAGCCTCTGGCTTAATTTCATCTCATCCCCTCATTTTCCCTTTACATTTTATTTGAAATCGTAAGTCACCTTGGCTTTTGGCATGCCTTTTTGTGGATCACCTAGCTGAATCTTTCAGTCACTTACAAGTACAAATATAAATGGTGATGATGCAATTGATGATGACAACAGACATACTCTACAACGATCAGAAACTTTCTTGACGGCTGCCTATCGGCCCACACTCTGTGGAGTGGGCCAATCCCTAAACTGATGGGTAGAAAACAGAAGATAAAATAAATTGAAATTTTGAAAAAAAAATTCTCTTTCAATCTGGGTTGCCAGCCAGTCCAGAATGAGTCCACGGCCATGGGCGTTTAAATGCAGCTTGCATGTGGCCATTGGTCTGGTCGTTTCATCTGACTTGGCCCCTCCTTTGATTCTAGCTTTATTGAGATGAAAAAATCTGCCTGTTAAAAAGGGTGTATGAAATGAAATCTTGCAAAGCAAATTCCCTTGTTTATTTGAAACTACTGACATATAAATTGCAATGTCTAACTCTACCCCCAATTCTCGTTATTTGGGGGACTTCCTGCTCAGGTGTCCCCATGTGGTTAGGTAATGACCTCTGAGTACACTGAGCAGGTACTCCGGGTACAGCTGCAGGCTTTTCAGTTTCCCATCTGCTGGCCTTCGTCCTGACTCATCTGAAAGCCAGCGTAGGGGCTGCGGCTGTGAAATGACTTTTTGTCCTCACATTTTAGGCGTTTTGAGGGCCCCAAAAGGCAAAATGGAGAGGAGTGGCTAGGGGAAGAGGGCCTGGCGAGGAGGTTCCTTGATCTCCAGCTCGCCTTCTGCTGATGCCCGCAGATGGTGGGGGCTGAGGGCAGGCTCCTCAGGTGGGGGCTCCAGCCCTGGCAGCCTCGTGTGCCCAGAACCTCCTTAAAAGCTGATTATCCGGCTTGCCTCCTTTGTGAGCCGGCTCATTACCATTTCATTGTGTTGGGGCAATTCTCACCCTGTGCAATGAATATTGACTTCAGAATCGCTTTTCCAGCTGAATTACAGGGGGGCGGTCGGAGGGTCGGCGGCTTGCCCAGCCCCAGCCGCTCTGGCAGCTACTTGAATAGTCTCCAAGAAAAGCTGTTTGCTTGAGCATTTAGGGATAACAGAGACTGTCACAGACCGCTACAGTGATTTATTAAAAGACAGGAAAACAGGAGAAAAGACCTTTACTGATTTCTTTCACCAGCTGCCTGCTTGCCTTGCTTTCTTTCATTCTGTCTCTCTGTCTACCCCTGTGTCTCTCTCTCCACTCTTTTCTTTTTTATTCTTCCTCCCTCCTTTCCTCCTTCCTTCCTCTTTTTCTCTCTCTCTTCCTCTCTGCCTCTCCCTCACTCCATGCCTCTCTGCCTTTCTTTCTCTGCCTTCTCTTTGTTCTCATTTTTTTAAAATGAGAGAGGGACCAAGACTGCTGTGTTTCAGGCCAATGCTTGAGGGACTTCGTGCCCGTTTTCTACACCTAAACACCACACCGCAATTATAGGAGCCGGCTCTCCAGGTCGGTTATCTGAAGGTGAGGATAGGGGAATGAGGGTTTGCAATTGTGCATGGGCACAAGCACGCAAGCGCGCAAACAAGCACGACCGCACACGGGCATGCACATGCGCAGAAGTATGCCCACGCGCACACACGTGCGCACGCATATGCATATACGCATACACGTGCGAGCGCGCGCACGCGTGCACACATGCACATGCACACCCATGGACACAGGCACGCGCTTTAAATGGTGCGCCGCTGTCCTGGAAAGTGGAAACTACTGGGGAAAGGGAGGCAGGTTACCCCTCTTCTCGCCCCCTCCTCCCTCGAAAGACTCCGGTGGTCCTGACCTCTGGGCCCTCCCCTGGCGCAGGGCCCGGCTTCTGCAGAGGCCACCCCAGCGCAGTCGGCCTGTGTGACTCTCTGGAGCGGGTTCCCCGGATGGCCTTCTTTACCTCTTCTGGTTCTTCTCAGGCCTGTTCAACCCCCGCTATGTCCCTAGTGGCTCCTCCTGCATCAGGACACCTGACAGATGCAAACGTGGCTGCCGGGAGGGCAAACCTTCCAGGTGCAAATCCAAGAAATTGTCTTGGATGATCATTTCTGCTGAACCAAGCAACCTAGGGACCAGTAAGCAAACTGTGTCAGGGGGACACTGGGATCAGAAGGTAAAAGGGCGTGCTGGTGACGCTGAGTGCGCTGGCCACTGGTGGGCGATCATGGGTGGGGGTAGCTTTTCAAAATTAAGCCCCAAGGACTTGGTTTTCAGACCTTCTCTGAGATGCAGGAACATGGGCCTCTTCTTTGTAGCTTCCAGTTTTGCACAGATGCGTTCTCTTGGGATCCACACCCAGTCTCTCTGCTTTGCCTTTGGAGGTTATTTCTGTGCCCCTCCCCTCCCCACTCCAGCGCATCGTTTTCTCCCTGTCCTCTGCGGAGCCCCCACCTTTCACTGTGCGGTTCCCAGATGCCTGTGCCCTCTTAGCTCCCTCCATGAGGCTCTAATTAGCCTTCCCACAACCCCATAAATCAGCGGCCCCACCTCCTCTGGGGTTTACTTCCTTCGTGGAGGCTGCAGGCTCACCTTTCCCTGCCCAGATGACAAATCAGCCATTAATCTCGGTTGGAAAAATGTTTATTGGCTGGCTTCCTTCAGCAGCCTCTGAACGGTTTGCAAATAAAGACAAGGGATCTGGGGTGACCTCTCTAGAGATAGGAGCTCACAGGTGGATTTATTCTCAGGTTTGATTTTTTTTCTTTCTTCGTGAAGAGGATAAATGTATAACCGCCTCTTGGTGCTTGTGACTTCTTATTTTTGAAGAGGTTTCAGATCTGTTGGGCTGAGGTGCGTTTGTGTCGGGCAGACTAGTTAGTTGCTGTGCTTGCTTGGAGACAGGGTGACCTGCGGGATGAGTGAACGGGGTGGCTTGACTGGGTGCTCAGTGACTGAGCAGTTCAAACAGGGTGCTGCCATGATGTTTCCATGGTCAACGGACAATGGTGCAGAAGAGTATGTGTTGGACCTCTGAATCAGCCTTGTGGTTTCCCTGCCTGCTCTCCAGGTGTTGAAGGGCTCCCGTCTCCCTTCTTGGGCTCCAGGCAGTTGGGTCATTTTATAATCTAAATTCAGTCCCCAAGAAGAGGGATGAATTCATCAACTGAGGTGTGTCTTTAAGGATGTGGAAAATAGGGGGGAGGGTATAGCTTAGTGGTAGAGTGCTTGCCTAGCATGCATGAGGTCCTGGGTTCAATCCTCAGTACCGCCATGAAAAAACAATTTAAAATAAATAAACCCTAATAACCGCCCCCCCCCCCAATAAAAAAAGGATGTAGGAAATAAACCTGGAAAGCTCAGGGGAGGGTAGGAAGGGCCTCTCTTGAGGGAGACTAGCTGTGAGGGATGATCGAGTTTTCAAACATCATGGCTGTGGGTAAGATGTGGATGTTGGGTCCTTAAGTGTCCCATGTGGATGTTGAGTTCTTAAGTGTTCCACCTCTGCTCTAACCCTAAGGAATTTTGTGATGTGGGCATTTAGGGTGTTGGGCCAGGGCAGAGGGGTAGATACATTCGTGGTCCTCAAGCCCCAAGCAGATTGTGCCTTTCAGAAAAGATTAATGGGGCTTTGTGACCTCAGTGCAATGGATAAACTTAAAACCTGAAGCCCCTCAGGACATGATCTATAAAATGGTCCACACCAAAATGAGATGTTGGAATCTGTAATCTTGATGTTTGTTGTCTGGTGATAGCACATTTGTCCCCACTTCCCCATCCCAACAGTTACTTTAGACAGACAATTACTCATTCAACTGATTTTTTAAAAATGCTTTTTGGTCACCAGGGCTTAAAAGAGGAGGCAACCTACATGCTATAAAAAGTATTCAGCATCTCTGTCCTTTCCTCCCTACACTGATGTGTCTCCCTCATCACTGGAAAATCCTTGAGGATTGCAGTACTGTGATTTTCATCTTTGTGTTACCATCTCCCTCCCAGGAGGGATGGTCCATTCTTTTTCTTTTTGTGTCCTTCACTCAACATACCGTTTTTGAGATTGATTGTTGGATGACCACCATGGTTGCACAGATGACCTTAAGCAATCCACTGAATTTTTACCCCCCTGGAATGTGTCACTGCCACTAGGGTCCAGGGGATATTACTGTTATCCAGAATGACTAAACTGCCAGTACCCATTTTGAACAAGAGCCTGGGGCTGAAATCAACTGCCTCCCTAGTCCGTGTGTGCTGGGGTTGGGGTAGAGTGCACTGTTTTCTTCCTGGTACTTGGAAGGTACTTTCATTGGAAGCACTTTTGCATATAGCTTTAGGTCTCATAGAAACAATTTTATGACTACTGTATTTGGAAGAGGGGGTTCTTTGTTGAAGACACTTCTGTGGTCTGGCTAAGATGCTTATCTTTTGTGCAGAATATAGCTCCTATATGACTTGCAAATGAGCCCAGCCTGCTGAAAATGAAGGGATGTCTTGACCGTGGTATTCTTTGTCCTGTCTGGCCTGCAAGTCCTGACTTTGGAGAATTTTCTAGACACACTGTGCCTATGTGCTTCCTCCATTCCCTAATTGCAGGCAACTTAGGTTTGCCTGGCTTTGGTCACACTTCCAGCTAATTCCCAGGGTGGGTGTTGTACCAGTCTAGCTGCTTAGGGCTACACCTTGGGCACAGCCCAGAAAGTCACTTTAGTACGTACTTAACTTGACTTCTTTGCCAGTGGCGCACTTTTAATGATTAATGTCTTGTCCTTCATAATTAAAGATAATCATACCACCCCAGAGGTTTTATTTTAAGTTTATAGTTCCCGCTAGCAATGCTTATTGACTTGTGCAGTTACATTGTCTCATTTAGTTCTTAGATGGTAAAGAATTTTAGAGCATTGAGGGCTTTGGGGGTCATTTTTTAATATAAGAAATGAAAATACATGTCAGAGAGCTTCACTGATTCATGAAAGTGACCGTACTAATTAGTGTTGGTGGCTGGATGGCTGAGGTGGAAGACCCTTACCTTCTAGGACAACATTTATATATAAAATCTTTGTGCAAATATGGAAGCCAGGAGGCCTATGTGTTACAGTAATTAGTTTATTAAGTTCCGCTGATAATATGTAGCCACTGCTACATTCTTCGTAGATGGGTGACGTTTGAAGCAGAGGGTTTTTAATCCTAACTTGGGTGACTTGGTGAGAAGATAATTTCACCTGTCTCCACTTAGTTATACTGCTTGACGTTAGTAACATTTCCGGTGTCAAGAAATTTGGGAATCATCTGTAGTTTTCAGTTCGAACATATTCTTTCTTGCTTTTGGCCTTGTGTGTCGGCTAAACCCAAACTCTGACTCCTTACTGTTTCATCGTTAAGTACAGGAGGAGAGAGGGAGGTAACCCCTATCCGGCCTCAGGGGCTCAGGACTCCCCGGTTGTTGCCTGTGAGAGCTGAGCATGTGGATATGAGGCTCTGGAGGATGTGGCCTTCGGGGTTATGGATCTGCTGGCTTCAGAGGAAGTCGACCTTGACTGTGAAATAGAGAGTTGGAAAAGCAGCTTTACCCAAGGGCCCACAGCTAATGATTCCAAAGTGTTGACTAAAGTATCAGGGTAAACAAACAATAGCGGGCTTTCAGAGTGTTTACTTAGCTCTGCGCCTTACAAAGGGGTTGCGTGGGCTCCCGTCCACCCCACATTGCTGGCTTGCATCACCACCGTCTGTCCGTTTTGAAGCAACTTAAGTGATTTTGACCTTTTGTTTAGGTTGTGGGTCAGCGCAGAGAGGAAGTTTTCTATAAACCACCGTGATGTTTGTCTCAAATCGGAATAGGCATGTCTTTGATTAGAATTCCTTTCAGATCCAGGAATGGCGTCAACAGGCTGGATGGATGTGTCAGACAGGAGGGGCATGTGCCTTACACTTGTCAGATGTTCACACTCCTCATTGTGTTTAATCAAAAGCATGGCAGATGATGTGAGATGTTTCATTATGGTTTAAATCACTCGGGCAAAGTGTGTCCTGGCCAACTGTCCCCCTTCTATTGTGTTTTCATAAGCAGCATTAGATGTCCTGGTCTTATACCCAGGGGCTACTGGGGAATTTCTCAAATGGAGAAATTTTCTCAGGTTTCAGCACACAAGGTAGTTTTGAACCAGTAATTGCACATGGTGCCATTTTCAGAGAGGCTGGTACTACATTCAAGAAAAACTAGGCACATGAACTCTGTGCAGAACAAATACGTGAAAACTGATATCAAATTAGCATATTGAGCATGCTGGATATATTATTATTATTCATTTCTCCAAATTCTTTTTGAAATGTGGGGGGGAAATGTACATGCATTTAATCAACGCAATTTTACTAACTTGGAACTTGAAGTTCGACAGACTAACAATGTAGATCAAGTTTCTAGTAACAGAACTGAGGCTGAGTCCAAGGGGTCCCAATTCTTGCTCCTGGCCTGACTCAGCTCAGGGCGCCACGCCAGCCTCGGATGGACAGTCAAGTCTTTTTACTCTGAGCCGAGTGGCAGCTATCCTCTGAGCCCTCCACTGCGTTTGAGTATTGTCACCACCCCCACCTCATCCTGTCACCACTCATGAACCCATCAGATGCCAAGCAACTGTCCTCAGGGCATTTCTCCTGCAAGTTCCCATATGTCACACTTTCCCTGACCCCTTCTCCCAACAAGGATTAACCAATCCTGTGTCCTATTTCCCCAGAGTCAATCTAGATGGCTTGATAAATAAAAAGGAGGTAACAGTAGGGGTTGTCGTGGCACCTTGTACATCTGAGCTCTTCCTGGAGAGCAGAGAACTTTCTTTCATGCCTTGGGTCAAAGCATGCCTATGGGCGTCATCCTAAAACATCAAGACCATTGGGTATGGATAGTTGATGCTGAATAATAAATGAATGAATGAATGAATGAATGAATAATTTGAGTCTAGTGTATTTATTCTAAACGGGAAAATTAAGGCTCAGAAAACTCAAATAGTCCGAGATTTCAGGAGCAGTGGAGCAGAGACCAAAGCCAGATCTCCCAGAGGCCACACTGACCTCCTTCAGGGTCAGCTCAGGTCCAGTTTGCTCTAGGAAGAAACGTCACTCTCTCTTTTTCAATCCCTTGCTTCCTTTTGACCCATTCCTCCCTCTGTACATCTTAGCACTTGGTTCCACCGAATGCAACACATTTTACTGTTGCATTGTACGTCATTCCCATCCGAGCTCAATGCCTGGTGAATAGAGAATTCTAAGTGTTTGTGGAGGAGTAAAATGCAAATGGCTTCCAATCCTTAATACACATGAGTCTCACTTCCTGAACTGGGAGGTAGACACCTGTGTTCTATTTTTTTTATTGTGTTTACTAGAGTCACAGTTATGCCGCAGACACATAGTAGGTGTTCAACAAAAGATTTCTTGACTGTAATTGAATTTCCTGGTAGCTGAACAATTTCCTGGTAGTAGACAGACTGGTGGGTAGATATAAATTAGCAAAGCAGATTTAAACCATGTGTTGATCATTGAAAAGTCGTTTCATTTTTCGCCAAGATAAATGCTTTTTTAATGTGTAAAGAAATCTATAATTTTCTGTGCTTTGAATTAAAGCTCCTACTTCCCCAGGTTTCCTGCCTGCTTCTGGCTGCTCTTAATGAGCTAATTTACCCCACCGAGGTGAGAGGTTTCCTCTTGGGAAGGGGTTTAGATGGGCCTCGCTCACATCCAGGGCCCCAAAGCGTTTCCTTACAGGGCTTTAAACACTCTGAACGTATTGAAGAGAGAAGCCAAGAAACAAATCTGTTGTTTTAAGCTTTATTCCTTGAGGCTCAGTGGCTGGGCTTTCCTCCCGCTTTGATCACACTCGCTGGAGTGACTGGGCTGGAGACTGCGGAGAAGGGCTGGGTCTCCTTCGGAAGCCCAGTTCAGCGGGACCCACCCAGCTCCACACAATGAAAATCAAGTTGTCAAGCCTTTGAGGTGGCTGTGAAGATTTATTCTTCCTGGGCAAATTGGTAAGACATTTGTATTTTAAAAAAACAAAACAAAACAAAACACTTTGATGAACTCGATAAGGAAGCCCTGGTTTGAAGGTGGGAAAACATTCTAGAGGTTTTTCCACCGCTGAACGGGGTTCTCAACATTCATTGCCAAGCTTGACCTGTGGAAATGAACTTGCCCTTCAAATTAATGACAAGATCGTAAAGGGGGCGGTGAACACATGGGGATGATGGAACACGTGCTTACTTTGTCTTAGAATATAAGCCTCCATGAGGCAGAAGCTGTCTTAGAAACCTTCTCCATTCCTCTCCCGGGCCCCCAGTTGCCCACTAGTCTTTTGATGGCTCTGTTTTGATTATATTAGTTATGTCACTAATTATGATCCTATTGCTTCCATGACTTCTCCCAGTTGAAGCAGTGGAAGATGCAATTTTTATTATGCATATAATGGAAATACTTTCTGTCCTTTCTGAGGCCATGTGGGTTGTTTGTTGTAGGAGCGTCACACACTGTTCCCAGTATGTTTTGGTCACATTCAGTCCTCGAGGGATCTAGGAAAGGAAATGGATGTGAAATATCTTTCTCTTATATTCCAGAAAGCCTTTTTAGCTAGGAACATCTGCCAATGTCCCTGAGATGGTTCTCTTTAACATCCTTTGGTTAAGCAGACCATTATGAACAGCTCTTAGAAGGCTGTGAGCTCCAGACCAAAAAAAAAAAAAAAAAAAAAACCACCAACAACAAAAAAACCACATACACACACAAAAACCAAAAAGCAAGAAAACAAACAAACAAAAAAATCCCCACAGGCATTTATCCACCGGTAGCGGTAGAAATTCTCCAATAATTGGGGGTTTTTCTTGGGAAAATCAGAAAACCATCCTTTGCTTCTGTTACTGGGACAGCCCTGTCTTGGGGTGAAACTGACAGTGTTGCTCAGTGGAGAGCCCCTGGGCTTGTAACAGATGGAAGCAGGTTTGAATTCCTTGGTGGGCACTTGTTGCTATGTCACCTCGGGTAGATGCTTAATTATTCTTGCTCAATTAGCTCAACTGTAAAATCAGGGTAATTGCATTTTGCTGGTTGGAGCCATTCAGGTTGTGAAGATCAAAGGCAGGCTCAGGTTACTTGGGGATTACGACAAGAGACATGGGCACTTAAGGAAATGTGGCAAATGGTCACCGTGCAGAAGAAGGCAACCCCTTCCTACGAGGCCCTGCCATATTCATGGCCTGGTTTCTTCTCATCTCCTCGTCTCTCTGCACATCTGTCTCCACTCTGCCTTCGGGGGTTTTTCTTCTTTCTCCTCTTTCCATGGCTCTCTCTCCTTGACCTTATCTTGCATTCAAACTCCACCAGTAGAGAGGATCCCACTGAATCAGGAGGTTACCACCGAATAGGGAGCCCCTGTTGGTCAGAGTTCTCATGCCAGACTTCCTCAGCCTGTGGATGGTTGCCTTTGGCGCAGGATCCAATCCCTGAAACCATCTTCAGCAGCTGGGCCAACATCCCCTACATTGTTCAGTAGGGGACAGCCCTTGATAATCTCCATTTGCTCCTCCAGATCTGTTCTCCATTCTTCTCTGCCCTGCTATGTGTGCCCTGGGGACGGACCTCTGAACTGTTTTGCCTGTGCTCCATGGCTGTGGGTTTCCTGTTAGGCGTAGCTGATGGGAAGCATTGGAAGGAGATCAGACAATGGAAGGGAGAGAAGTTGGGGCATTTGTTGTTCATCTCCTCCCGCCCCCCTAACCTGGCTGTGGTTCCGTCAGTGCCAAGCCTCTGTCCATCAGCCCCGCTAGCACGGCTACCACTCTCCCTAGCATTTTAGTAACAGTCCTCTTCTCCAGGCCTACAGGGTAATGGCTTCCCACTTTTGCTGGATCCTGGGCCCTTCACCATCCCTAGCTGGTTTTGTAAATAGTCCCTTCACTCAACTCAGTGAGCCCTTTCAGTGGGCCAGGTCTTTCTTGTTGGAACCTTGACTGGTACAGGGATCGCCACCCGCATGCTGTCCAGGACAGACACTCAACTTCAGGGAGAGTTGTAAGAATTAAATGGATTTATGTTCCTAAGGGTCTAGTGTCTTAAGAGACTCAATAACTTGAAGCTCTTAACAGTATTACTTCGACCACGTTTGTGTGGAAAAGCTGATCAGTGGTAGTTAGGAGGCAGAAAGTGCCATCCAGTGCAATAACCTGAAAGTAGCCACTTTCAAGATCACAGGAATGATGTTCACAGGCTCACCAGAGGCACCATCTTGATTTTTCTGTAGCAAATTCAGAGAGATGGGAATGTGACAAGGCTTTGTGGGATATTATTTAAAGACACGATATGGGGCATCCATTGTTATTACGTTATTAAAACAACATGATAGAGTGGGGCTGAGCTGAGCTAAGAGGAGGGCAGGAGTAGTAACTCAAAGTGAGGGAGAAATAGGGAATAGGGTGATGGCTGCTACTGTCCCTTTGCAGTGAAAAGTTCTGGGCAACCAAGAGTCTGTGACAGAATATCAGGAAAGAGATGACATTTATAGCTAATTAGAAAAAAAACCCCCAAAATGGTAGGCACAGAAGGATGGGCAGATGCAGCTTAGCTCAAGTGTCATCTTGTATGGATCAGTAAACCAAAGCCTGGGAGGCTCAGTCCATGGGTCAGGAGGACAGATGTGTGGTCCATGCATGGCCATTCATCCTCCCATGTCCTTGATGCACATAAACAATGATCATGGCACTGGTTCCCATGCAGCTCGAGCAAGAGCTAGATTCCTTCACTCCCTGGAGTCCATGTGCCATCCCCTGGATGGGGTCTGTTGCTCTCAGACCCAAGGTTTAGTGATTACAGCACTTGTTAGTGACAGAGCAGAGCAGGGCTGATTTTGCCTTTTAAATCTCAAGTTTTCAAGTTTCACAGTTATACAGATTATCTGAAATAGAGCTTTTTGATGACATATGTAATTCATGATAAGATGCAGCAGCAGGCGTGAGAGGGAAGGGGGTTGATACAGACAGGTACGTTCAGCATTTGTCATCCAGCCTGAAAGTTACAGGCTTATGAGTTCTTTCATTTTTCTTCTTATTGCCACCTTCCTCTGGTCTATTTATGCATTGGTTTAGACCACCTCCATAAGACCAGTGAGAGGAGACTCAGATTAATCTCTTTTTCTCCTCGTTTGGCCATAGGGTTTGTTTGGCTCAGTTTCTAGATGAGCTGCCTCCAGCTCTGGTTACTCACTGTTGTTTGGCCACCGCTCTGGCAAAACTGAGCACTGGTTTTAACAAACAACGCTGCCCACTTAACATCACACGTCATTCAGCCATTTGAAAGCACCATAAGATTTGCAGAAGACACTTCTTTAGTTTTTTTTTTTTTTTAACCTTTTGCTCTCAGTGACCTATGGGGTTGAACCATGTACATGTGTTGATATTCATCTATTTTTAAATTACAAAAATGGCAGCTCCATTTAGTTCAATCAACTTACCACTGATACCTTTGCACTCTTGTAAAGAAATCCCTGAAAATGTGAGTCTACAAATGGTAGATATTGGTAAACAGGATTGTTTTGGACTGAGAGCAACTGTGTGACATCTAGTCATGATCAAAGATACCTGTTGTCACTAGGTCAGTGTCCCATCGAGGGAAGGCAGCCCCACCCAGCACAGCCACCTGCCTTACGCTGCTCGAAGGTTATAAGCTCCAGGTGAAGCAGATGCACTGAATGACTTTCACATTAACCTTGCCAGCTAATAGGTGTGATGCTCATGGAACTAGGGGACTATCTTCTTCCCCCTGTAAGTTACCACCTTCTATAGTCAATATTGGAAATATGGGCCCCAAAGACCTAAACGTTTAACCTAAACAACTGTTGTTCACTCGGTTGTCTAAAACCCACCAGTTTTGCTCACTCCCATTATGTGCCCACACTCTGTGATGATCGTTGCCACTTGGCTCTTAATTTACAGGTTTCATACAGAAATAGACTCATGGACATAGAAAATAAACTATGGTTACCAAAGGGGAAAGAG
The DNA here is from genome assembly GCF_036321535.1 of Camelus dromedarius. Classification (NCBI taxonomy): domain Eukaryota; kingdom Metazoa; phylum Chordata; class Mammalia; order Artiodactyla; family Camelidae; genus Camelus; species Camelus dromedarius. The sequence continues at coordinate 29,708,949 of NC_087453.1, forward strand.
GGTGAGGGGTAAATTAAGAGTTTGGGATTAACAGACACACACTACTGTATATAAGACAGATAAACAACAAAGACCTACTGTATAGCACAGGGAACTATATTCGGTTTCTTACAATAAGCTATAATGGAAAAGATGCTGAAAATATATGTGTATATATGTATGTATATGTATAACTGAATTGCCTTGCTGTATAACTGAAACTAACATTGTAAATCAGCTACACCTCAATAAAAAATAAAATTAAAAAAATTACAGGTTTCATAGACAGCAATAATACAGTAGGTAGGGACTTGGTCTCCAGCCTCTGGAGTTACAGGAACAGGTTTCTCAGCCCAGCTTTGCTGCTTCTGGGTGTGTGTGGGATTATCCTTCATAGCTGTAGTTTCCCCCACCTCACGATGGTGCTAGCAATTGAACACACTCCATAAGTTGTTAGCTAATGCATGTAAGGTGCTTCCACGAGAGATACCTAATCCTCAAAAGTGTTAAGTCTTACTGGTTGTGGTTGTAGTGGTTGGTAGGATGTTATCGGTGGGATGTTGCTCCAGCATGGTTTGCCAAGTTGGGGTGCAATCACATTCAGCCCAGAGCCCTTTTACCTGCTGGGAGCCTCTCTGCCAGCTTCTGCCACCAGCTGGAACCTCTGACCTTCAGAAGGTTTTCTATGGGCACACGGAGCTGCCTCACCCCCACCAAGAACCGTGAGTGCCTGGGAGTTTACATTCCTGGCCAGTCCCAGCCTGACCATCTGTAGCCAAGACTGACAGGTGGAACTATGAAAGCCTGGCCCCCTTTCCCTAATGCAGGACAGACTCCAAGGTACAAAGATGCTCTAGAGCTCCCCAGGGGACCAGGCAGAGGCTGGGAATTTGTGGGAAATTTGCACCCTTGCTTGGCGTCTTCCCCTTCCTGCCCAGGGACCCCCTCTCTGGTTTCCCTTGACAGTACTTCCTTAAACAGATCACAAGAACAGGAATCCTTGCTGCAGCCAGCCGCAGAGAGTACTGTGTTTTGTCTACACAAAAACCTCCATGTAGGAATCCCATTTTACAGATGTGGGAATGGAGGCTCAGGGAGGCCACGTGACTTCCTGAAGTTCACTCGCAAGTAAGTAGCAGCACCTGGACTCCCACCTCCAGTGGCTCTGTCCTGAAAGGTGCACCTGTTTCCAAATCACTTCTCTCCATTTCCCCCAGTTCTTCCTGAGAAAAAGAGAAAGGCTCTAGTGAGTGATCTTAGGAGGCCTGTGGGATTGAGGCGGCAGAGAAAAACTTGAACCAAGTTAAAGAAAAAGGGTGGCAAATCTTATCACAAAGGCTGGATCCTGTTGCTTTTGAAGCCACATGGCAGAGATTCTCTGATAGCAGCGAGAAGGGCCTGGGAGGGGACCTGAGGGCTATTGTATTTCTACACGCCGGCTACACTGCAGCCTGCTCGATGCTGGCTTCGGCTCGCTTCGTGCTTAAACCGCTTATTAAAGTCTAGACGCAACATAAAAGCACGTAAATTGGTTCCAGCCATCTCTAGTAAAAACTTCAACTGGAGCTAGGAAGTGATTGGAGCATCTCTTGGTGTAATTAAAATCGACTCTTAAAGTTTCTTTAGCTTAATTGGTAACACTTTCTTTGGAAGCTGGTGAAAGCGTCTTGCTGGGAAGGTTAAATGCGTTTCTGTGTATAAGATCAGAATTCAAATACAGTTTTATGGAGACATTTACAGTTATGTTCTAGCCGGGTGGTCTTTTTTTTTTTTTTTCCCTGTATCTTTTCTATTTAAGATTTATGCTGTCATTCACCACAGCCTAAATGTGTTTTGATAAAAAGGAAAAAAAATGAACCGTTGCTGACGCATTTCAAACAGAGTTGGTAATATTTTGAAGCTTTCAGTAAATGGAATGGCAGTTGGGCTGAGTCCATGCTCCTTTTTTCCCTCAAGCCCTACACGCTGGAGTCTAGTGCTTGAATTTTGTTATGCAGAAACTGGAAGTAGCTTCTACCATTCAGCTGCGTCCAAAGGTGGGAAGCTGGGCACTTTCTAAGACGGTCATGTCGTTGCTGTGGTTGAATGCATTTGACCCTGTTATCTGAGAACACATATGTTTACACACGGGAATGTATTTATCTGCTTCGGGAACTTTCTCCCTCATTTTTGCTTCTTGAGGGCTCTGTCAATGACTTTTAGCTTCTGAAAGTCAAGAAGCCCATCTTTAAAGGTTTTGAAGGGTGATCAGAGATGAAGCTCTTAATTCCTTGGACCGTCCTTCATTCAGACTTCGGGGAAGACCTGCTTGATTTTACATTCTTGAGCATTCGATTCTCACAATTCTCACAGCCATGACTTGGTTCTTGCCTTGGCATCTATTTCTACCCATCCTTGTGGGCCAGAGTTTCAGCCATCCTCAAATCAGCCTCAGCGTCGTCGCTTCCTGTGTGTATGTGGGTTACTGGTTTGCAAACAGTGCTATGAGAACCGTAATGGAAATAAAAACCACTCTGGTCCTTGGATCTAAGTGCCACGACTGTTCATATTTCTGTGTTCTTCCTCATACTTGTCCACAGGTAGATATATTTTTATATGGTTTTTGTCTTCACTGTAGGGATACAATTTTTAACCATTAATCTTTTTTTTAGAAAAAATAACAAAAGTTACATTATCCCATTAGGTATGTACTTGCAGATCATTTTAAAATATAGGAAAGCATTGTACGTACCATTGTTCAAAGACAAGGCCTGTTAACATTTTCATATTTATCACTTCAAACTTTTATACATGCATTCCTGTTCTTCCTACATAACTTAATTATATTGTATATATAGTTTTTTTTCTGACTTTTTATTTCAGATGATGTAAGCATATATATTATTGTAAATCACTGATAAATATCATTTAAATTGTTACATAATATAGCATACTAACAGGCTGTCATTTGCTTTAGTATTCCCTTGTAAGAAGGTAACATTCCCTGTTTTTTGGCTATTATAATGCTGCAAGTGGGCATGATAATTGTAAAGTCAGATTTTTTTTCCTGTGTTCAGGATTATCTTCTTCCTGTAGATTCCGAAATATGAAATTGTGTGATCAAAGGTAATGAAAGGATTTCAGGCTTTTGTTAATATTGTCAAATGGCTTTCCAAAATATTGTTCAATTTACAGTCTCTGTAGCGACATTTAAGCTGTCACTCTTGGTTATGGTTATTTGGATAGAAAAATGGCGTCTTGTTTAATTTGTGTAGCTTTGACGAACATGGTTGTCTAGTCCCCCTTTTGTCATCCAAACTCTGTCTCCTCTGGAGTGAGTCATCTGTTCCCTTCCTTTGCTCACATAGCTGTTGAATCTTTGTACTTAAAAAAATATTGATCTGTGTTATAGATGTGAGATAGATGTTAAATTTATCTTGTTCTTTGTGTTTTCTGGGATTTTTGGAGGTGTTTTCCTTGCTTGGTGGGTTAGGCGATGAGAATGTAGATACCATTTCTACTTATTTTGTGGCAACTCTGGGCGTTCTGGAAGCTCAGTGGTGGTCTGGAGCTGACATCATCTCTGCTGTCCAGGGAGACAGACACACTCTCCATCATCCCTGCCACATGTCAGTTGTCAGCCCAGGGTCTTGGGATGTCCAGCCCACATGACTTCCTTGAGTGTGGAGATCCTGTTCACCCTTTCAGGCCTAAGTCACATGTAACTTCCTCTTCTCATTTCCTGGCCTTCTCCTTCCATGGCTGCTTTCTGTAATAACCCCGATTGTTTGTTCTTGATTAGAGAAAGAAGCCTTCTCAGGATGCAGAAGAGAATTTGGAGGGGGACAGAGTTTTCAGGTGGGTTTTATTTTCTTGTAGAACCACGCAGTAAAGCTACTGAGGCTCACCTGAAGATGGGCAGAAAGGAATGTGGATGGGAGAAAGGGATTCCAATATGAGAGAAGAGGAAAAGGCATAGTTTGTTGTGTTTTCTTAGCCTCCTGCAAATTGTCAAGGGTGTGCGTGTGCGCGTGCACGTGCGTGTGTACATGCATTAGTGTAGAAACTACTGAAAAGCAGAGTCTGAGGCAAGGATTTGTGCACAGGTAGGTTATTCTGGGGAATGACCCCAGGGAGCAGGAATAGGAGACTGGGAAGAGAGACACAAAGAGGGAGAGAAAGCTAACGTCAGGGAACATTATTGAGCTGGTTTTGGCTGTGGGCAACTGGGGCTCAGTCCAGAACAGAAGCTGTGTAGGATTGTCTTCTGAGAAGAAGGGAGTATTTATCCACTGGTTTCCCTCCCTCACTGTCAAGGATGCCTCCTGAGTTGTTCGTTCCCTCCCACTTCCAGGCTCCCACTTGCATGAGAGTTGCTGGTTGGGTTCCTGCTGGTGTCCCTGGGGCTGTGACAGTGAAAGCCCCAGGATAGAAAGTGCAGTTGAGGTGAGGTGTCTGGTTCTGCCTCCTACATCTGGCTGCTGCAGCAGTGCTGTGGCAGAGAGACAGAGGTACTGGAGGTAAGGCACAAGGGGGTCAGGTGCAGTGTGTGTTGTAATTTCATATATTCTTTTTCTCCTTTAGTCTGGTTGACGTGGCATCTGAGCAGAGGCAGCATCCATCTACTCTGATCCTGATTTTGTCTTTTGGACCCCACACTCTCACTTCCTTTCAACGCAGTTATCCCTCATTCACTCCTCCCACCTCCTTTGTTCCAGGCCTGAGTGAACAGGACATCCCCTACCCAGTGGTTCAGGGATGGGCAAGTGATCCAGTCAGAGTCAAGGAGACTCAGTCAAGGCTTTCCTAGGACTGTTGGAAAGTGACATCCTCTCTTTTCTGCTGGAAGAATGTAAGAATGTACCACTCAGAACTCGAGAAAGAAACAAACAGTGGAAAGTAGGGCCAATATCCATGGGGAAACCGTGGTCCTGATGGGATGGCTTCATTTGAATTCTTGGATTCAGTCACCCATGGAATGTTTCAGTTACATTAATCAGTTAAATAACTGTTTTTGCTGAAGCTGGTTTGTCTTAGAGTTTCTGTCACTTGCAACCAAAAGAGACCAATAGAAACTTTGGGTTTACTCCCACTGAAGGTGAATCTTACTTTTTTGCTTTATTCATTTTTTTTCACTCAAGTCACATTTATTGAGTCTCTTCTCTGCCTGGTACTGTGAAAAAGTTCAACCTCTAGTTGCATGGAGAAAAAAGGGAATATAAATTAAAGCTCAAGACTCCTGAAGTCCTTGAAATATTGAATATACCTTCAGGTAGCTTTGGCTTTGAGTGATAGCTGAATTTCCAGAAGGCACAAAGGACATTTTTTGATTCTTTTTTTTTAAACTTTTTTTTTATTGAGTTATAATCATTTTACAATGTTGTGTCAAATTCCAATGTAGAGCACAATTTTTCAGTTATACATGAACATACATATATCCATTGTCACATTTTTTTCACCGTGCACTACCACAAGATCCTGTATATATTTCCCTGTGCTATACAGTATAACCTTGTTTATCTATTCTACATATGCCTGACAGTATTTACCAATTTTGAACTCCCAGTCTGTCCCTTCCCCCCTCCCTCTTGGCAACCACAAGTTTGTATTCTACGTCTATGAGTCTGTTTCTGTTTTGTATTTAAATTCTTTTTTTTTTTTTTTTTTTTTTTTTTTTTTTAGATTCTGCACATGAGCAATCTCATATGGTATTTTTCTTTCTCTTTACGGCTTACTTCACTTAGAATGACATTCTCCAGGGACATCCACGTTGCTGCACATGGCATTATATTGTCGTTTTTTTATGGCTGAATCTTAAAATGACCCAAGAAGTGGGAGAGAATCAGGCCTAAGGGAAACTGTGTTTGTTTGAGTGAAGGGGAATACCTTTTATTGAAAATACATAGTTATAGTAATATTTGTAGAGTATGTAGAAATTGTCACCAAGTATAATTTTTATTACTTGATATATCAGTTATCTATTGTCATAGCAGTGCAGCATAACAAGTAGCCCCAAAGCCTGAGATGCATATGACAAAAAACACTTTTTTTCACAAATGTGTGGTTTGGTTGGGGATTCTACTGCTCTGAGCTGAGCTTGTTAGGGCTTCCTCCCATGCCTCTTATCAGTTTCCATTCAGCTGGGTATCTTTTGTTGGTCTTGGCTGGGCTCCCTCACGTGTCCAAGACCTTGACTGGGGCAAGCAGGGTCTGCTCCAGTCTGTCTAGCCAGGGCGTGCTCACTTGTGAAACAGAGGAGCAAGAGACTGAGTGGAAACCGTGCAAGCATGTTTCAAGCCTCTGCTCACATCACCTCTGCTGCTTAATTGATCAGATCAGAACATGGCTGAGTCCAGGGAGTTGAGGTGGGCACTGCACTCTTACACAGCCAAGGGCAGAGGATCCAGGGAGACGCAAAGAGTTGAGGCCATTTTTGCAACCTGTCTGCTACATGTGGTTGGCTTATATATAGTTCATGAAGATAAATATGCATATCATTGGTTTGGTTTGTTAGCATGCAGACCATTTAGCCTCTGAGATTCCTGAATAATCAAGGTCTCCACAGATGGGTCTTGGTCAGGTCAGCTGTCCTTCAGACACATGGGACTTGCCCTTTTCTCCATAGAAAGAACCCAATACTTACAGCCTCTTTTTTAATAAAAAAGAAAAATGCCTCTCAGACTTAGAATGTCCTGACTTCCTTTATGGAGCTTAAATTTCCTAAGCTGGAAGCTGTGTATGTCTTTTTTGCCAGAGTCGGCTCTGGGCCTATGGTTTCCAGTCTTCTTGAAAGAGAGAAAAAAAAGAAATTCCTGGGGCACTATACTATGTCCTTCCTTCATATTTTATGTAGATTTTTAAAAGGGCTGATAGCTTTGGGTATGAGTGGACCATAATGATTACTACAATTGGCTTTTTAAGAACTCTATTATAATTGTACTTTTGATTTTTTTGATGTTATGGATTTTTGCAGTATTTGACCTTTACAGTCCCAGGCAGTTTAATCTAAAACGACTTTCTGCTCTCTGTCCTTTGTAGAATTCCAACCCTGAAGGGTTACTGGGGTCAAGGCACTGTGTAGGCCCCTGTATTTAGCTACCACTTTCGGTTGACTGTGAGGACTTTGGATGTGGATAGTCTAGATTTGAAACCAGGCCCTACTCCTTATTAGTTGGGTGGCTTGAGTCAGGTTATTTAATTGTTTTCAGCCTCAGTTTTCTCTTCTATAAAATGGGTGTCCCAATACAGACTTTGTGGTGTTGTCATGAGGGTTAAAGGAGGTAATGCCACGTGAAGCCCTTTGGCCAGTGCTTAAGAGGTAGTAAGCACTCAGTTAATGGGGGTTATTCTTATCTTGTGAACTTGTTTCCCATTCGTGGTCATCAACAATGTCCTTGAGCACCAGGTTCCTGTCCTGAAGAACCTCCCTAGGCTGGTGATGGCAGCTCAGAAACAGTTTCTAGGCCAGCCATGGTCCTAGGAATGACTCCAGCAGATGGGACATGGCGGGAGGAGGACAGGAAGGCAGAGCCTTGTCCTGCTTGTCATGGAGGTTGATATGTCTCTTTCCATCATTGTCCAGCTGCTCTTCTGCCTTGAACCTCTTATGTGCCTGCTTTTGGTCCCCTTGTCCTTTCAAGGGGCCTTCCCGCTCTAACAAGACCTTATGGAGATACAAAGGTGAGACCCAGTGGTTCTCAAATCTGGCTGCACAGTAGAATTGCTTAGGGCACTTTAACAAACCCTGATGCCTGGGTCCTACCCCAAGGATTTTGATTTACTTCATCTGGATTGGGGCTCAGGCATCAGCATTTTCTTTAAAAGTTCCCCAATGTAATGCTCATGGGCTTTTAGGCTGAGATCTACCAGGCCCCCTAAGTCAGGGCTTCTATGCAAGATTTCCAGTTCATTCCACTTCGATTATTACTGCTTGTCATTTGGTTGCTTCAGCCTATAAACCTTCCTTAGGAAGAGATGTTTCTTTTCTTGATAGGAAACCTGCATTCTCTGGTGCATAAGCTAATGGCTTTATCCTAATGTTCTGGGAGCTGGCAGTGCCTCACGGTATCATTAGCCTTGTAGGCGGATTGGGGAGTTTTCCTCTGAGGACCCCCAAATGTCCTTCTGAAAAGTGATGACCCAGACATGTGCAACAGGAACGTGGTGTTGTCATGAGGGTTAAATGAGGTAATGCATGTGAAGCCCTTTTCCCAGTGCTTAAGAGGTAGTAAGAGCTCAATTAATGGGGGTTATTCTTATCTTGTGAACTTGTCTCCCATTCACAGTCATCAGCAATGTCCTTGAGCCCCAGGTTCTACCTTATGTTTAGGCTGTGATTTATACAAGGCGTCACGTTTGATCTGAGAGGTACTGCAGTGCAGTGAAGGGTCTCAAGGTAGGACTGGGAAAATATGAGTTGGAGTTTGACTTAATGTCACTAATTAGTTATTGGGTCTTTGGCCATAGCTCTTAAATTCTCTGAGACTTTGTTTCCTTTCTTGCCTTCTCTAGAGGATTCCAACGTGAGGTGTAGACTGTATATCACTACGTCTTTGCTCCCCTTGGTAGATGAGGAAACTGAGGCATAGAGAGGACAAGTGAGTCACCAAGCCATATGCAAAAGCTTGAGGTTCATTGAAGTCAGGCCCCCATGGCCCAGATTCTCAGCCTGGGTAGGTAGTACTGCCCCACACTAGCCAGTTGTCCAAAGGGCTGGCAGGTGTATCATCTCAGCTGCAAGAACTGGGAATTAGAGGGCCAGCTCTGGGCAGAAACCAGGTTCTGTCCCCCGACCCTTGCCCTGTTCTTCTGCCCTCTCCCTCACTCCTAGGCCAGAGAGAGGCCTACGAGCAATAGATCCCCTTTCACGGTGCAAGTGAGCAGCCGTGAAAGCTCAGGCCAGGTCTTCTGCGTTGTGTCGGCACAGGGGTGTCTGTCCTAGAGACCGTCTCTGAGCACAGAGTCAGAGAGCAGGGCAGAGACTGCCTAGACGTTTCTCAAATGTGCTTTCCCTTCTTCCTGGCACATAACAGAACTACATTTCCCAGCCCCCTTTGCAGTTTAGCTTGGTCACTGACTGAGTTCCGGCTGATAGAATGTGGGTGGGGGAGATGTGTGCACCTTCCAGGCCCTGGAAGTCTCCTGGGGGCATCCTTTGTGGGGTTTCCAAGTCTGTTCTCCCCACCACAGAAGCCGTGTATTAGAAGATGGTGAAGCAACAAGATAGAAGGAGCCCAGGTCCCTGGATCAGCGCTTGAAGAAGCACTACCTGATCAGGAAAACCTGCATTGAGCAATTATAGGAGCAAAAACAAAACAAAACTGCTGATCTGTTAACCCCTTGAGGTTTTAAAATTTACTTACTTTATTACTTTAGGTAGTTTTGGAGTAATAGAAAGAAGATTGCTGGTTTGGTGGGGAGATGCTTCTCACATCCAGAGGTCTCTGTGGGACCATCTGAAACCCCATCCTTCCAGAGCACCTTCCTCAGTCCGGTGCTCTGTCACTCCCTGTCTTACAGGTTTCACCTGAGGATCCTCCTTTATAAGTCACATGCTCAAGAATCCCCATCTCAGGCTCTGCTCCACGGGGTCCCAATGCCCCCAAATAGAATGTAAGCTCATAAGAGCAAGAATGTACTTTCATTCTCTGCTGAAATTCTAGTTACCCAATGAGTGAATGTTTAAGTGCGTAAGTCATTAGACACTGTGAATAAATATAAAGAAATACCAGCCATGAATCTCATTCTGTGTTTTCTCAAGTCTTATCTAAAGTTACAGGAGTCCCCTCTTACACGTGATTTCACTTTCTCTCATATCAGTAACCCACAGTCAGTAGCAGTCTGAGATATTACATAGAAAATTCCAGAAATGAACAATCCATATGTTTTAGATTTCCCCTTCTTCCAAGTACCATGATGCAATCTTGTTCTATTCAGCTTTGCCCTGCCTGGGATCCCCAACCATGGGGATCGTCTGCTCCTGACACCCAGCCATCTACAGCACGGAGCTACAACCCAGAATCACCTGAACCCAATGACCCTTCTCCTGAGACGTGGTCAGTGGGTCAACAGTAGCCTAATGCTGCATCATAGTGCCTATATCATTCATCCCTGTATCTCGTCACATACGCATTTTATCATCTCACATCATCACAAGAAGGGTGACCACAGTGCAGTAAGATATTGTGAGAGAGATGACATTCACACAGCTGTGATTACAGTATGTTGTCATAATTGTTCTATTTTATTATTTGTTTTTGTTGTTGATCTCTTACTGTGCCTAATTTATAAATTAAACTTTATCATAGGTATGTATGTGCAGGAAAAAACACAGTATTTATAGGGTTCAGGACTAACCATGGATTCAGGCATCCACTGGGGGTCTTGGAACATATCCCTGTGGATACAGCAGGGGGCAACTGTCCTAGTTTCTATGAACCTTAAAAGAATGTAGACAGCATCACGTATTTAGTTTTCATTGTTTTCTTCTTAATGGGCAACCATAAAGAGACACTGCCATTTTATTTAATGCCCTTATTTTTTAAATCCAAGTGAGATTTAATTGTGGAAGTAATTTTTAAGACAATTTTTCTTTTCTTGGATCAGTTATTTATATGCTTATTATTATTTTTTTTCCCCAAAGATAGAGCATCTGAGAGAATTGCTTTCTTTGAGTAAAACTTGGAAAGAATTTCATATAAATTATAAAAGTTAGCCTGGCTGTGTAGGCAAAGAACATAAACATTTTAGAGACCTTTTAAATCCAGACGTAATTCCTTTAAAAAACACTATAGCAGACAATGTGCCTTTGCTTCAGAAGGCCTGCTTCTGACACAAGGGAAGTGGGGGCTTCTCAGCTGAGCAGTGGGAGAGAAACGGTGAGGAGCATGCAAAAAGCGATTGCTTTAAGCGTATTGGCTTTTCCTTTCGTATCTGCAACGTGATCCTATTATTTTGAAGCAATGAGGTCATTTAAGTGTGCCGGGCTGGAGATTTGCTATTTTCCTCTATTCTTTCCTTTAAGTCTTTTTGTCAACCATGTTCTCCTGGACTAGCAGAGCAGCTGTCTGGGTAGTTATAATCCCATTAAGAAGGCCTCTATTATGTCAACAATATATTTATAGAGAAATTAGTCACCTGGGGTTGTTGGGTGATTCTTCTGTTTCGACATATTGTACCCCAGAAAAGCAGGACTATCCCCTTCTTGGGAGATAAGACCTGCCACTTTTTCACGGTGCCATATTGACTGAAACCGATTAGCAACTAACATGGAACTTGCCTTCCTCTGTTTGCAAAGCCCCCTTAATCTTTGCCACTGATCATATTCCTCTCAAGCTTTTCTGATAAAGCTGAGGTTGTAGATGTGTCTGGGTGTACAGAGCTTAGAGTATTAAGTGAAAATATGACAGGCATTAAATGACCATCCTGATGGGAAAGGTGGGGAATCTAACCAACAAAGACTTTCTAAACCTGCTCAAGTGCATTTGAGCAGTGTATTGAAATGAGTAGTGACTCTTCTTCCGCAGATTCCATTCCCTTTTCTCAAGAGATTTTACATTCCTGCCATCTGAGTTCAGGTCTAATTATCTCCTAAGAGAGAGAGGAAAGGCAAAAGGCCGAACTGCAGTGAAGGACTATATCAGATTATTAAACTATCCACCATGAGTGGGCTGAGATTTAGTTTTTGGAAATTCATCATATTTTGCAAGCCATAAAAAAATAGGCTGTTTTTAGTAGACTTTATCATAAGAGAGGGTGACACTGAAGTCAATCCACAGACTGTGGCATGTCCTTTGTATTGATTTTTCTTTAGTTTTCCCAAACGTGAAGGACTGATTTTTGAGACACCAAAAGGATCCTCTTCAGGATGGCTTCAAGGGGTCTCACTGTAACTCTTCAATAGTTTAGGAAATGCCCAGAGGCAGAAAGAAACCATCTATTGGTTAGAATGTTGGTGGGAAGTTGCAAAAACAGGTGACCATACTTCAATTAAAAAAAAAAAATAAAAAGAGAGAGGTGCCAAGAAAGGCAACCTTCTGAGTTTCAACTTCTGTTATCACTGTCAAGGCCAAGTAGGCTTTCAGGAAAACCCTTATCAAATGCGCAGAGTAGACGTAAGATTTAAATAAAGGGACATAAAACAGATGAGTGAAGGAAGAACAGCAATATCAATATAGCATCGCTGAAATTTCCTCAGCTGTTTAGAATTATTTGAACATCAAATTCAAAGTGAAATGAAAAGAAGAAAGAGGCATGGGGCAGGTCTACAGCTCTGTGAGTCGGATGTTCTAAAGCCCCTTCTATCTTGCCCTCCAGCTCTTCCCACTCCTCACCTAGAGAGGGTTTCTTACTGTTTTTCTCTGTGTTCGGCCTTTTCTCCCCACTGCCATGTAGCACTTTGCCCTATTCAGAAAGTGCACACCTTTCCACCTTGGGCATACATAGGTTTACATTTGACAAAATTGAGAGTAAGGTACAGGACTCTTAAGACGTCAGATTGCATAGGTTCAGGAAAACTGGTTGTTTTTGCACGTGCATAAATTCTGCAATTTTAACAAGTTAGCAAACTCAAGTGATACATTAGAGAAACAACTTTTGGTGCTTCCATGGCTCCAACATACTCATATTTACTTTCAAGGCCCCCAGAACTCAAGAGGCCAGTTTCCCACATAGCTGGTAGATGGTCATATGATAGCACATCCTATATTGATCTTAACTTCATCTTTTTCAAGTTTATTTCTCCTTGTGACCACAGGGAAATTCTCTGAGAGTGGGATGCTCTAGAGCAGTGCTGTCCAGTAGAACTTTCTGTGATGGTGGAGGTGTTCCTTACACTGTCCTGATCAGTAGACACTAGTCACTGGGACTATGGGGCACGTGAAATGTATGACTGAGGGACTAAGCCTTTAATTCTATTAAATTTTAATTAACTCAAATCAAAGTAGTCTCATAGATCTAATGGTCACTGTATTGACAGCTCTGGTGAAGGAAGGAGCTTGACTAGTAGCCAGGATGGGGAAAGATGGTCTGAACTACATATCTTGAGAGACAATGTAATGTAGTGACTGAGAGGGTTGACTTGGAGCCAGACTGGATGGGTTCAAATCTCCACCTCTGCTGTTTTGAGCTGTGAAATTGTGGTGGTTACTCACTCTCTCTGTGCCTTTGTTTTCTCATCTGTAAATTGGAACATAGTGACAAAAATAATCTCTACCTCATAGTGTTTGTGTAACAACTCATTGACTGATTCTTAGAAAACACTTAGAACAGTGCCCAGTACACAGAAAGCCAAAGTTAAAAGAAGACAATACCAATGGCGTCATAGCTCTGAAACTCTGCTCTTGGAACCAATGAAATAAATTAGGAAAATTAAATGAAACATTGAACTAGTCATAGATGCTCAATCACAAGAGTTTTCATTCCTCCTTCTCCCCTGCTTTCAGCACTCTTTATTAATTAGTTCATATATTCATCTATCAAGTATGACAGCTCTGTGCCAGTCTTGTTCTGGGGGCTGGAAAAATGATGGTGAACAGAACATTGTACCTGTCCTCAAGTTCATAGGCGAGGGGGATGGTTGAAGACTGAATGTAAATATAGCTTCTTCAGGTGTCTCTGTATCACACCCCTTCATCATGTGACTTTGCAGGAGCTCTGACCCAGAGGAGTTTTCTTCCTCATTCTCAAATCTAGGCTCACCTCGTGACTTGATCTGACCAGGAGAATATGGCAAAAGTGACCTGGTGCCGGTTCTCAGCTTAGACTTCAAGAGGCCTTGTGCAAGTCCCTCTCCATCCCCTTTCTCTCTCTCTCTCAGTTCCTGGTCCAGCTGCTCTGTGAACAAGCTCAAGCTAGCATGCTGGAGGATGGAGACCACGCAGGTGGACTGGAGCCAAGTCAGCCCAGTGAAGACCATCCTAGACCAGCGAGTGCCCACACAGCTGACTACAGACGCATAAGCAAGCATCTGGGCACAGCCCATGAGCTCATGTTTGAAGCCAATGAGTATTAGGGGGTATTTGTGCGAAGCATCACTCAGCGGTACAGAGGGAGTCCAGTCAATGTGGTAGCAATCACCATGGAATCACAGAGATAAATACAGGGTCTCCTAATGGAAGATGTTGCTATGCCAAGGCCTGAGAGATAAAGATGTGGGAAGGAGATGTCTCAGGTCGAGGGAACAGCATGAGAAACCCAGAATACATAGAGCAAAACTTTTTGTTTTTACCTGCAATCAGGAACTTAGGGTTAGAAATATTCTTTTACTCAAGGGACTTCATATGTAGCTGTGATGTCAAGGTTCATACATGAATAAAGAAGTCACTTATTACACAGAGTGAACTGTATTAACTGCTGAATTCGTTCAGACCCTGGTCCCAGAAGTGGGATGAGCAGAGAGAGAGATCAGTGAGGACTGAAATCAACAGCCAGGCAGACTTCTTGGTTGATGAGAGAGCTGTGATGGGAGGCAAGGAGTGAGCAGGACGTGCTGGGAGAACGGGAGACAGGAGAACATTCCTGGGACCGCTTTGGGCATCGTGTGAGGAGGCCTGCCTGCTTGGTCGTTCTTGACCACTGAACACCTACTGTGTGTTAAGCCCTGTGGGAGGAACCATGGGAGAAGAAAAAGAGGCAGGAAACATAACCGTGTCTTCATGAAGTTGAGTTATGCTTGCCTTTGGGATGCTGAGTCCTCTCAAGTTACATCTTGGCCTTGACACATCATAAGCTCAGCCCATCATTCTCCTCCATCTGTGCGGCTGAGCATGCTGCTTTGTGGCAGGGTGCAAAGAGGACCAGGACACTGTGGATCAATGAGTATACTTGTACATGTTCTCTGCAGCAGCTAGGGGCTTGGTTGCCAGTTTTCCCAGAAAATGTTGTCTCCTGACCACTTTCCAAAGAGACTGGAGGGTTCCGTTTCTTAGCCTCCTGAAGTGTGGATTTCACACTGAGCTGAAGATCTGAGCCCCAGGACATTGGCGCCTGTCGAGAGCTTTATCTTCTCTCCCTAAGGTTTCTACTGAGCCTCCTTAGGATTTAGAGGCTTAAATGGTGTTTTTTTTTTTTTTTTTGCCAGAAGTCTTTGTGAAACTTGATTATCAGAAATAAAACAAGAGCAATCCCCACCTCCTAAAAAGGAAAATCTTAATTTGGAGCGATGGGCAGCACAGACAGCTCTGGCACTGGCTCAAGCTGGCCACCCTGGGCTGAAGCAGGGAGTTGCTTATTTGTGAGAGACACTTTTGTTGAATCTTAAAGAAAGTTGTCATCAGCACTAAGGCTAGACACACGGGGACATGCGTTGGTGATTACTCATGGTCTCCTTTTCCAGTTTGCAAGTGTCTTTGGGATGACGGGGTTGGGAGGTTGGGCCAGGCAGTGTTTTTAAAGACCCACATGAGCCCCCCTGGCTAGTGGAGTTGCCATCTCTAATCCTGTCTGCTCTTACCTAGGCGTTCCTCGTGGGCTATCAAAGGCATTTGAAAATAAACAAGGGAGACGGTTTCCCAAGGCCATCCTCACAGTCCATTCTGACACTCCTGAGACAGTCAGCCAAAGCTGGTCAGAGGGACCAGCTTTAGAGAGTGGAATGGAGGCCACCACTTCTCCTGGTCTAGCACTCTGAGAGTCTGTTCCTTATTAGTTAAGAAGTGAGACTTTACATGTTATCGTCAAGTGCTTGAGTCAAAGCTTTTGCCATAATCTTTAGAGAACTATTGTTTGAATGGAGAAATGTACTTTGAATATTATTTGTGGCTTCTGGACACTCATTTCAAACATATTTAAGTATAGGGGGTAGTTCCTGGCTAGGAAAGTTCTTGTGGCTAACTGTTTTGTCTCAATTTATAATAACCATTTGGAAAAAAAAATGGCAATTTATATCTGATAAAGGGGACATTTCAATAATATATAAAAAGTGCCTAAGTATCAATAAAGATAGGCCGAAAACCCAAAGGAAAATGAGAAGGCATGATCAGATAGTTCTCTAGAAGCAAATTAATCAAACTTGTCTTGTATGTATAAAAAGCCACTCAACCTCAGGCATAATAATAGAGATACATATTAAAACTACAATGAGATAGTTTTCACTTCCCAGATTAGCAAACACCTAAGTGTTTAATAATTTACTTGGTTGAAAAGATGTGAAGGAAATGGATCTCTCTTATGTCTTTGGCGGCCATGTAAATTGGTACAATCTGGGGGACAGTTTGGTACTAGTTACTGGACTAGTTACTAGGTCCTTTGACCTGGAATTCTGCATCTTGAGATTTATCCTACAGAAATGCCTACACGTGAGTGAAATGATGCATGCACAAACTTATTCATTGTGGCACCGTTTGTGACTGTGAAAGGTTGGAAACAATTCTAAATGCCTATCAATAGGGGACTGGATAAATATGGTATGGTCCACCACACAATGCTGTGGAGCAGTTAAAAAGGATGGGGCAAATCCTTCTGTATGCACTGCTGTGGAAGACTACCCAAGATACATGGTTATGAAAAAACATGATGGGCCCAGAAAAACTTGTGCCATGGGCCATTATCAGTGTAAAAAAAGAAAAACATGTGTTTGTTTGTGGATAAAATATCTTTGAATACACAAATGAACAATAAAAATAGCATTTTTTTCCAGAAGTGGGGAACTGGTGCTTGGAAGACAAAGGCAGGAGGGATCTATATATATTTTACTGCACATCCTGTTGTATCTTTAGAATTTTGTACCATGTATATGAATGTGTTGCCCATTAAAAATCCAAGTCTTAATCAGAATGCTCAGAATAAGTTTTCTTTGAGATTTTCTTCCATCTGAAAATTTGGAATTATTCTTCCTCAAGACCATGTGAGACACTGCTTGCTTCACAATGCCTCAGTCCATCACCGTCTCCTCCCCTTTTCCTAATCCAGTGCCTGGCAAAGAGCAGGGGTTTTCAGAAATATAAATGAAGGCAAAGGAGGTGTGAGATGACTTCTTACAGAGGCTTGCCCCTCCCACGGTGGGTACAGTCCCACGGAGGAAACAGTGGGGCTGGGTTGTGCCCATCATGATTTCCAGGGGAGTAATTTTACACTGAAGTTGATTACTCTCCTTTTTAAAAGAAAAACTCAAGAAAAGAGACGGACTTTCTTGAGACTGTGGCATTAAAAACCTGTATATTGATGGAGCCACTGTCTTAGTCACAATCACGGTCTTTGGTCACTGACTAATTCTTTCCGAGAGGATGGAGAGTGAGCAGAGGAATCTGCAGGCATCCTCTTGACCAGTGGCATGCTGGTAAAAGTTTAATAACTGGCTTCTTGGGTAAAAAACCCAAACCCTGATTTGTAGTGTTTGCCAGTTTCCATGGTGTAAATTCTACCATAGCTGATTCCAAGCTACCAATGTGACATCTCTGAATGTGAAGTTGGGAGGATATGATGTCAGCTGGCTCTTTGACCCAGGAGCATGCAGGTTCAGCACATCCCTGGTTATGAAGAGGCAAGAATTTTCCTTTCATAGTTAACAGCAGAGGCTTCAGAATGCAGGCGGACTCTTTGAGGGGCTGGCATCTTAGAGACGTTTTGTGATTCTTCCAAACTGGTAATTCTCAAAGTGTAGTCCATCTAAATTCTTGGGCCCTTCCTCCAAACCTGAATCAGGGACTCTGGGCTGGGGATGAGTCCCAGCAATCTAGATTTTAAAAAGCCCTGCAGGTGATTCTGGTGCATGCCAAAGATTGAGCTCCACTGATCTAAGTTTCTGTTTTCCCTGGAAAGGGCCAAGATTATTAAAAAAATGTAAGGCTGTGGTAACGATGAAACAGAATGATGATTATAAAGCACTTGGCATATGGTTTATTAACTGTGATAATAAAGGTGATTTTTCTGTGGCTCAACCAGGCATTTAAGAGGCATTAAATGAGTCTAAAGTATGCTCCATTTCTTTTCTTATGTCCAAGGGCAAGAGATATGCCAAGAAGACACATTTGTAGCTTTCTGAACAGTTGGACCATGTGTAATTAGCTTTTTTAATCCTGTTGAAGTGTAGTTGATTTACAATGTTGTGTTAATTTCTGGTGTACAGCAAAGTGATTCAGATATGTGTGTGTGTGTGTGTGTATATACATCTCTAAAAAGCATGCTGTGGGAAGGAGTGCTGGTATTCTCTCTCTCCTCTCTCTCTCTGTGTATATACATATATATATAATATATATGTATATATATGTGTGTATATATATATATTCTTTTTCAAATTCTTTTCTGTTATAGGATATTACAAGATATTGAATATAGTTCCCTGTGCTATACAGTAGAACCCTATTGTTTATCTCTTTTATATATAGTAGTATGTATCTATTGGTCCCAAGCTCCTAATTTATCCCTCCTCGCTCTCTTCCCCCTGGTAACCATAAGTTTGTTTTCTATGTCTGTGAGTCTGTTTCTGTTTTGTAAATAAGCTTATTTGTATCATTTTTTTAGATTCCACATACAAGTGATAGCATATGATATTATTTCTGACTTATTTCACTTAGTATGATAATCTCTAGGTCCATCTGTGTTGTTGCAGCCATGTGTAAGTATCTTAATTCTCATAGCATCATTTGGGAGAAGTGAATACCAGCACTCTGTCCCCATAGCATGCTTTGTAGAGCTAGATGCCTCAGACTAAGGCCATAGAGGTGATTTCCACTCAATTCCCAGTTCCTTGGCAGTTCCCTGCCTTTGCTTAACTGAATAAACCAACTTCTCATATATGCACCAAAACCCAGCCTCCGTGAAAAGAAGATGAGGAGTGGGAGATGTGGGGAGCATGTTTGGAGTCCTAGGACTCGAATCTCAAGAAAGGCTTGGAGTTGGGTAGCAGCCCTTGTGGTCTGGGGGAATATTAGCTTCATTTATTCAGCACCTGCCACCTGCCAGATGTTACAACCTAACTTTTTGGCATTTTCCATTTTACAGATGAGGAAACTGAGATGGAGAGTTCAAATAAGGTGCTCAAGGTCACAGAATACAGCTGGGCTCTTGCATATAAGAAAGGCACAGAGCCAGTCCTTAACTCACTGTCTCTTTTTCTTCATGTATCCTTTCTTCCCCTTATGTCTATCAGTGATATGAATCTTGGGAATAGAAGGACCATTCACCGCTGTTTGAGGCTTTTTTTTTTTTTTTTTTTGCCTTTGGGCATATTTCAGAAACTGTCATCCACTAAGGTCCATGGCATTCTTTCCTGAAGGCATGAAGATGAACTTCCAAAGGAGTCAGTGCAGTGCAGTGGTGAGGGCACGGAGGTCCTGCAGACCTGTGGGGGGATTCGGGCTCTACCACTTATTAACTCTCTGACTTAGAGTACATGACTTTTTCTCTCTAAGTGCCTTAGGTCAAATTCCTTAGAGGCAGAAGCTCAGATGGAGATTTTTGTGCGAAAGATTTATTAAGGGAATGCTCCCAGGGGAACTCTGAAATAGAATGAGGGAAGGAGGAGAGGGAAGGGGAAGACCCTGAATGTAGGATCTAGCCTAACTGGAATCCAGCTTCAGCCTGATCCCACGGAGAGCTCTGCCATGTAAATTGTACCAGAGACTTGGTCCCAAGGGGATCAACTTTTGTATCCTTGTGTCCTTCAGGTTTTGCCTAGGGGCTTCAGTGGAGGGATGCACTCTCCCCATGGAGCGTTTCTGTCTTAGGAAGGCAATTCTCAAGAGAAGGAGGCAGCTCTGAGCACCAGCGGCTGTTACTCACAGCCGGGTCTAAATGGGATCAGCACAGGGTAGCAAGCTCCTACTATGATCACTCTCAGCCTTTTCTTTTTAAAATACAGATTCTAGTGCCCACTCAAAGGGAGCATTATAAGGATTAAGTGATACAATGCATTCAGAGGATTAAGCACAGTGCACAAAGAAGTCACAAAATCAACGTCAATGTCAATTCCCTTCCTACCCAGTTTAAGAGAGTGACCTCATTTCTCTGAGTATTTTCTCAAATATCCTTCAGATTAGAAGAAGAAAACATTCTGGGAAAGTTATTCACTTTTTCATTAAAAAATACTTCTTTAGCACCTACTGTGTGCTAATCACAATTCTAAGTGTTGGAGTAGAGTTGAAAATAAGGTACAAGATCCCTGCTCTAACGGGGCTATCATTCTGCTGTGGAGGAGCGGACAATAAGCAAAGAAATAAAACTAGCAAATATCAGCTAGTGATAAGTGCTATAAAAATATATGATGGAATCCAGGATTACTAGAAAGCTATATTAGACTGAGTGATCAGGGACATCCTCTCTGAAATGATATCCACTTGGTGGGCAGGAATGAGCTGGTCATTCAGAGTCAGGAGAGAAGACTTTCAGGCAGAGAGAACAGATAATGCAAGTGTGCTAAGGCAAGAAGACAGCTGGCAAATTCAACATGCAGAGGAAAAGCCAGTGTACTGGAGTGGAGAGCACAAAGGGACAATGATAGGAAAACAGCCCACAGGATAAGGTTGGATGGTAGGTACAGACGACCTTACAGAGCCACAGTGAGGTGTTCTAAGAAACTTAGATTTCCGTAGAAGTCTCAAGGGAAGCCAGTGGTAAGTTCATACAGGGGAGCAACATGAATTTATATATGGTTAAAAAGATCATTCCAACTGCTTGGGGAGGAATGGATGATAGAAGAAAACATGGAAGCAGAGAGACCAGTTGGTAGGTCATTGCAAAGATAATATTGTCTTGGAACAAGGTGGTGGAACAGTGGAAATAGACATTAATCGATTCAGAAATAGATGTAAGTGTTTGGGAGGCCATGTTGGTAGATTGGATGCTGGCCATGAGAGAAAAGGAGAAATCAACGATGAGTCCTACACTTATGATGTGAACCTCTGAGAAGATGGTGCAGCGATTTACTGAGATGGGGCCCAAGTATCTTATATGTCATAGAAAGAGGGAGGTGCCACACGTACAAAATAAAGAGTAGAAAATGTGAAATTAGAAAAAAATGGCGTAAATGAGTTTAATTCTACTGGCTAGAAAATTTAATATGAAATGTATTTGAGTTTGAAAGTCCTGTTCAAAGGAGTTTGGTCTGGTGATCAGCGATTTCAGAGAATGGCAAATGCAAATTTATTCTTCCAGTTCTAAGAGGAAGTAGTGTCTGGGGATATTTAGGTCCTGGAATCTCGGAAGGACTGAGGGTTTACTTACTTTAGAATTAGAAGTTTTTTTTTTTTTTCTTTCCAATCTAGTCATCAAAGCCGAAAGTACCAGGGATAAAGTTCTTTTCAAATGAGGATATTTTCTGAGTGCTATACTTTGAAAATCTCAATAGATGGGTAGAAAGAAAAGCAAAATCTCAGCTTTTTCCATTGGCCCAACTTCTTCTGGGGGGACAAGAGGCAGGAGCTAGCGTTCTCTTTCCATCATATTCAATAGTAAAAATTATGAAGCAAATGTAGCATTTCTTCTTCAAAGATTTAAAATTAAGAAAAATATTTTGGGGTTGGAAACTTGGGAGCAATGTGCTGTGCTGATCTGTCTGTCCAAGACCAAAAATTCCAATGAGCTTAGAAGAAAACACAACAGAAACCCTCCTGGAGCTTTGTTCTTGGTTAACTGTTCTCCCTTCAAGGCAGACCTTATTCTTTCCAATTAGCCTTCCTTCTACATTTTTTTTAAGAACCCCCAAAGGTTAAGGAAGAAAGATCAATATAGAGGTGGTTGAGGTGGTAAGATTCTTTTTCTATCATGGCCATATTGTTAGATTCCTGACAGCAGCTCCCAGGGAGCCCAGGGAAAGAGTAGGGATTCCTTCAGAGCCATCAGAAATCATCTAGTGATTATCCAGTTGGAATTGGGACCCTCCAGTCTGGAATCTCTCTTTCTTCTACCCCTCCAGTAGCAAAAAGATAAGTTCTTGGTGCGGCTGAAGAGAGGTAATTGTAGGTCCTAGCTGAGAGTTTTAATTGTGCTAACATTTCCAGTCACCTGTGAACTTATCTGGGTGGGTATTGATTAGAAATTGTTATAGAATCAGTTAGTCACCAGCATCAGGAAATTATGCCCAATTCCAATACAATTGAGAAGACTAGAGGGAAAAGCATTATTTCTTGATGTCTACTATGTCCCTAGTCCTACACTGGACATATTATACATATTACAGGATTTAATCCTTACTTCAACACCTGAGCATTGTAATTTCCATTTCCATCTCCATGCGAGTGCAGTCCTGACTAGCTGGATCTGGGATGTGGATACATCAGTCAGGAGACATTGGGTGGCATCTCTTTCTCTAGGTTACTATATATATTGACTGATTTTCATTAGATTCTAGAAATTTCCTGTAGGAGAACAGTAACTTGAATTGGATGGACTTGGCAGGAGGAAAGTTTCAGACAGAAGCCAAGCTTCAGGGAGGGACTCTAGAGACCCCAGTGAGAATTCATTCCAGTAGAAGGAAACAGCATGATGGGGCAGAGTCTGCAATAGAGTCTGGTTTGATGTTGATTTTGGGTTTAGCACTGAGGCTGGCACATGACATCCTGATAGCGTGTATGAGCCATTGAAAGACAAAGGGTGATACTTGCAAACTAGAACTCTAGTTGACACTGTCCAGTGGAACTTTCTGTGATGATGAAGATGTTCTAAATATGTGTTATCCAGTACAATATTCACATGGGGCTATTGAGCACTTGAAATGAGGCTAATGCAACTGAATTTCAATTAAATGGCCACATGTATCTAGTGCTCAGCACAGCAACACGCTGAGTCCTTACAGTGCTGTGGGATCCCCACAGCTAAGCATAGCTTAGTAAATCCAAGTTCAAGACATGGAAGGTAGTAGGGGTGAAGTAGGGTAGAGCCTGGAGTAAGAGGGCATAAAGCCCAGGTCACTTTAGAGCCTTAGAGGAATAAGCTTATGTACTGAACTTCTTGTTTAAGCAGGGGAAAGTTTAGAGCTGGCAGAATATGTTCATTAATGGCCTTATTTGGACTCACATGACAGTGAGCTTTGGGTTGCACTCAAAAGGGGACAATTAGGCTCATTGCTCTACAGGGAGTTCAGCACCTGCTCTAGCCTTAGAACATTGAATGTGCTCAATAAATATTTGTTTTGGATGAATAAATGGATACATGGCACATACAGGTACTCATACTCACCTGTGGTCATTGCCTCAGTTAGCTATTGCCATAGTAATGCTGTGTAACAAACTGTTCTTGAAACTCAGTAACTTAATACAAGATTCTTTTGTCCTTGCCCATAGGTCAGGAGATTACCTGGGATGGCCTGTGGCATGTGAATTCATCCAGGGACACAAGGAAATCTCTTTTCATGGAGATGGCAACAGCACAGGAGTTCTTAAGGTGAGTCCTCAGAACTATCATGTTGTCACTTCCATCCATGTTCTATTGGCCAAAGCACATCTCCGCACTCAGCCCAAAGTTAAGGGTTGGGGAAGTACTCAGTAGCCACAGCACAAAAGGGAGAACTATGAAGTTATATGGCAAAGAACATGGTTCAAGGAGTAATAAAAAACAGAGGCTCTGAATTTGATCTGCTATAATCGTGTGACCAGGATCAGACCTGCAGTTTATACTTGGTTTTGTCCATTTTCACAGTCTATGTTTCTTCCTCTGCTCCAAATGCTTCGCATACAATCAAAGACAGTTTTACCATCCATGTGACTCCTAGTCTCCAGGGCAGATGTTATGTTTCCATCCTTTAAAAAATCTGATATTCTGCTTTCAGAATTTTTGTTATTTATCTCATTGAATGATTGTCATTTTTGTGGTACTGGACTGCAATCAATCCACATGATTTGGCTCTGTCATAGAGCTGGAGGTGTAGTCTCATGGAGGTTCAAAGAATCTGTTAGTCTGCACATATTTTTGCTTTAATCGTGGACTGTCTCAGTTACCAAGGGCTCAGGACGCTGCTGCCAATGGCCATAGCACAAGAGTGTGGAACTTTCAGGCCCAGTGCTCTGGGTTTGGTTTTCATCTTTGACTGAGGTTCCTTGCTGCTGTCAGAACCTACCATTGCCTTTCAAAAGAATTTTGTTCACTTGAAAGAATACATACAGCAAAATTCTCTCTTTTTGTTGTATAATTCTCTGAATTTTGACAAATGCTTGGGCATGTAACTACGAACACAATCAAGATATAGCCATCACCTGCAAAACTCCCTTGGTAGTTCATTCTTCCCCACACTTCCAGTGTTTTCTAGAATGTCATATAAATGGAATCATGCAGTGTGACCTTTTGAGTCTGGCTCCTTTTAGTTAGCATTGATGCATATGGGACGTGTCATATTGTTGTGTATACCCTAGTTTGTTCCTTTCTGTTTCTGACTTGTATTGCATTGTATGGATGTACGATGCTTTGTTTATCCATTCTGTGGATATGAGACATCTGACAGTTTCCAATTTTTGATAGTTATGAAAAGGCCACAATAAATATTGGCATATAGGTTTTTGTGTGAATGTAAGTTTTCATTTCTCTTGGATAAGTACTTACGAGTGGAATTTCTGGATTGTATGGGAAGAATATGTTTTAATATTCCAACTTCTTATGGGAATATTGGAACCCAAACCAACATTTTAGGAAACTGCCAAATTGTTTTGCCAAGTGGCTGCACCATCTTGCATTCCTACCAATAGTATATAAGAGTTCCTACTGTGACTTTTTATTTCTCTATTTTCCTCTTGCTTCCCTATGTGAATTTGCAAACCCAGATCCCATCAATCTCCTCAAATTGATGTTTTTTGCCTTCCCTGGTGTTTTAAAAGTGGCTGTTGTCTGGATCAGACCTGTTTTGGAATAAAGTACATCACAGTTCTCCACGTGGTGCAATAGGCAAGAATACTGGAGTTCGAGGGCATGGAATTGGGATATAATTTGCACTGTGCATACAAGGGCCATTTTCTTCTTGACCATTGGTGAACTAATAACAAAAATAAGGGTGCTGATCTAGAGACTATGTGTAGTTTCTATAAAGCCAATTCAGTGATTTCAGGTTTCTTAGCCTTAGCTGCTTGCAAAATTTTGAGCCATCAGCCTACCATCATTTCTGATATTTATCAAGCTGAATTCCTGACTTTGGCCTTTGCCATTTCAGTATGTGCTAGCCCAACTTTCAACTGCCAGCATTGCCTTTTTTTTTCATTTAAGAACATTTTCTTGCCATCAAAGACCACTTTGCTCATGCTCACGGTAGATTGGAATACCATGGAATGAACACCACCAAGAATAGCCCTCAACCACGGAGGGACTGAAGAAATTGATTGAATCAGTGTGAACACCGCATCTTCCTCACCCTCTGGTGGGATATCTCAGGTTCGTGGCTCTATACTGGCTTCACGGTTACCCACTGGGTTTAAACCCCAGTGGCCTATCGTAGTAACTTGCTTATAACACAAGCTATTGGCTGCCTTCCCTTCCCTATTTGATTTCCCCACTCTCTTGTTGGTGTTCCTTTACTTCCCAGATCAATCACTTGAAATCAGTCCTTAACTCT
This sequence comes from Camelus dromedarius, assembly GCF_036321535.1. Lineage (NCBI taxonomy): Eukaryota > Metazoa > Chordata > Mammalia > Artiodactyla > Camelidae > Camelus > Camelus dromedarius. The sequence goes on from NC_087453.1 coordinate 29,734,375, forward strand.
GTGTCTGTATTTTGGGGGGAAGCCACACCAAGACTAGACTATTTCTGATTTCTCTCCTCAACTCTTTTTTAGTTGCTTTCACTCCAGACCTCCATGTGTTCTATTCTCCATTAACTGAGTCTATTCAAACTTATATCTAGTTCTCCAGGTCCTGACATGTTCCTAGTGTCCCTGCTCTCCTGCAGCCCATGAACATGATGTAGCCTTTGCTATGGTGGAAAGATTATGGTTATGGGAGACACATTTGTGTGAAGTTGGATGAGCAGCTTAAACTTCTCCAAGTATCAGTTATGACACTTGTAAGATAAGGTTACTGGATCCTATCATGAAGATGGTTTAGAAACGTAGAGTTCCCATGGATAAATTAGTGGATGGTATAGATCAGCAGCATAAGTTGGTTCTCTTGCTTCTCATTGACTGATCACTTAGAGACCATGTCTTATTTCTTTCATGGCTGACCATTTTTCAAGAGCACACATAAAGGAGTCTACAGTATTTGATTTTTCATTGACCTGGGAATGTGATGTGATATATTTGTGCCACAGTTCTTGTCTTGGTAGGTTATTTCAATAAAATAAATAATTTCTATCAGTGTTGCAGATTAGAGATTAAAGCAAAAATTACAGTGTTTCATCAGTGTGCACTGAGGTAGAGTGGAAGAGGAAAATGTGATATGAAAACAATTGTCTTATTTTTGCTTTGAACCCAAGCATAATAAAAAAAGGGAAGACTCAGAGTGAAACAGAATCTTAGGGTCAGAAACAACATGAAGAGTCATCTAGTAAAAATAATAGTCATAATTAATGTTTATTGAATACTGGGAATGCACCAGGGAGTGTTCCAAGTGCTTTTTAGTTGCTCCCTTCACAACAATCTTCTGAGGTCATAATTATTATCATCATGCCCATTTTATAGATAAGGAAACAAGGCCAGAGAAGTTAATTAACTTTCTCAAGTTTACATTGCCAGTAAGTAGTGAGGCAGGAGTCAAACTCAGGAAGTCAGACACCAGAACCCACAATTCTAACTTCTGTGCTATGCTGACCTTCACCCCTGTAGCCTGAGTAGCCCAGTCATGGAGAATCAATGGTTTTCAACACATTTGGTATCATATTGAATAGTCTTAGTTTTTTATCTAGTGTATAAATCAACTTCTAAGTCTTAAACCTTTTGCTCCTAGTTCTAACTTTTAGAAAAGATTATTTCTATCTCGACAGCTCTTTTGAGGCCTACTCCAACAACACCCTTGCATTTTCTTCCCCCCAGTATAAATAAACTCTAAAAATTCCTGCTGCAAATCACTTGTGTCATATTTGTGTTTATGATCACAAGAAGGCTGTTGCACTTCCCTGTTTGTCATTGCTGGAGCTAGTTCTTCACCCAGGTATAAGTTTGCATTGGCTTTCTGTCATGCCTAGCCTTAGGCTTGTTTTCAATGAAGAGAAGTTCAAAAAGGCCAAGTAGAAGCAGAAATTCATTGTTCTACATGAAGAAATGAAGAACTCCAGAAACAACAAATACATGGGTAAACATACAATTTATTTTTTTCTTTTCTTATTTTAAAAAGTGATTATTGATAAAAAAAAAGATCATTGACTATTTCAAGCAAAATAAGCAATGTATTCTGGGTTTTACAACATATATGACAACAATCCCATAAAAATGGAAGAAAAGTTAAAGGAAGAATGCTGTTGTAAGATTCAAATATTATATGTGATGTGGTCTAATATTAATTCATGATAGATTGTGATAAGAATGCATATTTTAATCCTTAGAATAACCACTAATAAAAATAACCAAAGAAGTATAGTTAAAAAGATACTAGAGTAGACAAAAAAGAATACTAAAAGATAATTGATCAATCCAGATGAAAACAGGAAAACAGAAACAAAGGAACAACAGAAAAAAGTAGAACAAGCAGAAAACAAATAGTGAGAGTATAAAGTTAAATCTAGCCATGGCAATAATTACATTAAATGTTAATGGACTAAACACTCAGATTGAAAGTCAGAGATTGTCCAACTAGATGAAAAAAAATAAAGTCCACCTATATTTTATTTATGAGGGATACATTTTCTATATAAAGACATACAAAGGTTAAAAGTAATAGATGGAAGAAGACATATCCTGGAAGGGACTGAACCACTTAAATTGGGAAACTCTGCCTTACCTGAAGCAGGAAGCACAGGGTACCTACATAGATGCCCAAAACCTTAACAGAGAAGGAGGCAACATGAGAAGAATGACTTAGAGCAATGAAGTGCTGATTGACGATGGATGCTGAAAATATTTCCCCAGAGATCCGACAAGTTTAGCAAACAATTAAATAATGTCTTTTTCTTTTTGCTTTGTAGAAAATTGTCAATAAAAAGCCACATTTAGTGGTATTGAAATGTTGATTTTTCTGTCACCTCCTCCAGGATGGCTCTTTAGTTTCACTCAGCATCTGGGCTGTGAGCAGTGGCACTCACCTAACTTGGGTACCAATTTCCTTCCCCAGTTGGAGTTTGGTGATGGATTTAGCTGGCTGCCATCTTTTTTCCTAGTTCAGTATGCCCTCTTTTCCCGCTAGCCCCATGGCAGTGACTGTCACCAAAGCAAACAATGACAGAATATAAGAAAGAGAAGTGAACTGTTGGCATATTTATTGCTTCAGTTTTGATGGTGGACTGAAGGGTGTAAAAATGAAAGAGACGCTGCTGTGGCTTTGTCCCCCCTGCTTTGCTGTGAGGCTGTTATTTGGCAAAAAGTAAATTACTGAGTGAAACTTACATGCAGCAGATATGAAATGCGTCTCTGTCTGGCTCTTCCCAAGCTGAGGAAGCTGCCTAGGCCTCTGTGCAAGAAAAGGAAGCCTGGAATATCCCCTTTCTCCTTTTGACCTCCTGCAAAGAGTCTTGCTTAACATCATCCAAAAGGCCCCTCAGCTGGGCAATTGCAGAGATGTAATTTCATTGACAAAATTCTTGCCTTCAGTCCTTCATGTGAGATTATCTAAAACTGTGATACAGAGTTAAACTGGGCTGGGGAGAAACTTTCTGCAGCGGGTGGTTTTTCTGAGATTGACTTTAATTAACCTGTCTTCTTTATGCCTGCCCACTGGAAAGGCTCTTGAAGGTGGCGTTTCCCCTCTGCTGTTCAAAGGGAATGAAAGTGACAGTTGGGTTTATTCTCAGCATTGTTAATTTGGTTGATATTGGGGCCTTTCCAAAGAAACCACTAAAGCTATCATAGAAAATGAAGGGTAACACATTAGAGAAGGATTCTGGAACATTTGGCTCTTGTGGTGGCCTGCATAATGCTTGGCAGAAAAAAAAAAAAAAGGAAAAAAGAAAAGGATGAATTCATTATCTCCAAATAGTGGAAAATATTATAAATGGCAGTAAATGAAGTGAATGGGAGTTTCCACTGTAATGTACAATTCCTTAAGCCAGCCACCCAGAAAGAACACAGCCTGGTTTGCTGGGTGGGGAGTCTGAGCTGAAATGCAGGAGACCATTCTTGGGCTCTGAGTGCTGTTTGGGAGTCAGGCATTCCTTCTGCTGCCGTGGACCTTCTGGTTTATTGCCCATCTGGGCTGTGTGTGTCTTGTAGTCTGCCAAATTGAGCACGAATGAGGCGCTCACCTCTTCAACTTAGATCTGACCTCAGGGTGTTGCTTTCCTGCCTGACTCAGTCTCCAGGGGAGAAGAAAATAAGAGGATAACCTCTATTTTTGTGTGAGGAAATGGTCTCTCTTGCTTTTGGATGGCTCTCCTGCTCTGGCTGTCTCTGCCGGCCTGCAGAATGAAAGCCGTGGCTGCATCCCATTATCAGTAGAATGCAGCGCTGAGCATGTCTACTCAGGCCTGGGCTGTGACACTCCTCTGTGGACCCCACCCTCCTATCCTGGGCTGAATCTGGGGGTTGACAGCTTTCTCACCCAGGACCAGAAGGCTACATCCATCACTGCCACCACCACCATCTCCCTCTCCTGCTAGAAAAGACCCATGGAGGGCACCCCCCTCCTTCACCTAAATGGGTGAATTGCCACTGGCCCAGAGTGAAGGCGAGGTCCACCTGATGGACTCATTTGCTCTTCTGGCTGATAAAGCTGGTCATCTACAGCATAGCATCTTCTCTATCTTTCCTTAACTAATTTTATGGATTTTTGAGAAATTATGAAATGTATACAGGTAAATTATAGACTCTTGTTACCCAATATTTTGTTGGAATCCAGAAAGTGGAATAACTGTGTCTATATAAATTTTAAAATAAACTCATCTCTAGGGTGTTATTTTCTACTTTTTATCCTGACTACAAACTATCTTGTACTGAGCAAAAAACAGCCCTGAAGCTTGGTCTGTGAATTCTTGCTGGTCCATGGAAATTGAGGGGTACTGGTGCCAAATTCAATTTTACAAGTATTGTTGAGAAGTCACTATGTGCAAATTCCAAAAGAAATATGAGTCATAAGTTCAGGCCTTAATAAGCATAAAATCTATTTGAAAAGACAGAACAACACATCTGGGACACCTGATATATATTACCTCCTATTTGATGAATGTGTATGCATGTCTGTACACGCACATACCCATACATGCACGCGAACACACATATGCATGCATCCACACGATACTTATGTACATATATACACACACCCATATCCACATACATACAGACCCGGACACATATAAATACTATATAAATATACATTATACACACATACATACATTCATAGATTTATATACACCCACATCGTACAGACATGTATACCCACTCACATGCACTCTGACACACATACACTTACTCTCTCACATGTCCATACACATACATACACATACACATTCTCACATGCATTTACCCACTCACACATATTTACACAGTCACACACATATACACATGTGTATATACACTCATGCACACACACACTCACATATACACACTCACATATACATTTATACTCTTCTATACACATACTCACTTTTAAATTTTGGTCAAATTTAATTATGGTCACTTTTAATTAATTAGTTTGAACCTTAGACCCCTATTAATTAATAGTCATGTGTCCTTATTTTAAAAAATAACTTTGATGTAGATGCTTCTAGGGCTTCACCATTAAGAATGGTGCTGACTTTGTTTTGAAATATATTTATGTATTTTTTTTATCATATTAACAGACTTTCTTTGTGTTCTTACTTTACTAAGGGATTTTTTGTTGTTGTTGTTCTGAGAAATTTGAAAACTACCCAGAAGTACAATGAATGATAACACATATTCATATTCCCACCAATCAGAATTGAGGATTGGAGGACTGGAAACAGTTTTCTCTCTTTGCATCATACTAATTTAAATGAAGGAAATAAAGCACACGGAGAAAGTTGGCGTTTTCTTTGTCCTCCACCTGCAATGTGTTCCTCATGTTCCAAATCCAGGAGAAAATGTGAATTGAGCACATATCTTTTTCACTCCATTTTGATACACTTATATACACATGTATGTCTTGATGAATAGTATGTATTGTTCATTTTTGTGTTTGGAAATAGGACATAGATGTCAAGGTGTGTATTGTCTGAAGCTTGCTATTTTCTACTCAACATTTTGTGTGGAGCTCTAGTTTTCTGACTGAATAGGGAAAATTACATTAGTTTAACAGTTCTATGATATTCTAGTGCATGAATATACTGTTAATTATATGTTCTCCCATTGAAGTAATTTAGACTCCCCCCTACTATTTTAAAGAGCTTTGCAAATGGAAATAACTATAAATATGTGTAAATTTATGCAAGAATTTCTCTAGAATATAAGGAGTAGAATTTCTCAGTCACAGTGCATAGGTTTTCAGTTTTATTAGATATTACCAAATTGTTCTTCAGAGTGATTTGACCAAACTCCCACAAAGAGTATATGAAAGTTCTACTTCTCACCATCTTTGCCATCTTTTTTTATAGTTGCTGATGTTTTAATGTTACCCTATGTGGGGATGTGAGGTGGTACTGGATGGTGATTCAATTTACAGGTCCCAAGGAGTCATTTAAAAAATGTAAATAAATGTTGTTTCTATTTAATGTCTTTTCTGAATATACTGATTTTTTTTAGCTATTTGTATTTTAAATTATGTTAACTGACTTCTTGTAATTGAATCATCTTATGATTCTCATAGGTCATGATTTGTTATTCATTTACTGCACTACCAAATTGTATTTATCAATATTTAATTTATGAGTTGTGTATCAATATTTTTAAATAAATTTATAGTATAATTTTTTTCTAAGGCTGTTTTTCTCAGATTTTGTATCAGTTTTATGTTCTCATCTTAAAAAAAAAAACAGGAAATATCCATTCTTTAGATTCTAGAACATATATAGTATAGGAAAAAATCTTTTTGTTTTCAAAAATCTTTTTTTTTTTCAAAATTCACCCTTGAAACCAGCTGATCCTGGTGCCTTTTAGGATTTTAGATAGGGTAAGTTGGGAGGGGCTTAAGGAAGATATGGAGGTAACTCTTTATAAATGTTTAAAATTTCTTCCTTGGCTATTCATGTTGGATTTTTGAATCTCAAATTGTTTCAACTTTGCTATTTTTTTCCTTAGAAAGTTAGCTAGTTTTCCCAGGTTTAAAATTAACTCATTTATAGTGAAAGTCAGATATCTTAGTGATCTTTTAGAAGGTATAAAGAATATTACAACTCAACAATAAAAAGAACTCAATTAAAAAATGAACAAAGGATCCAAATAAACATTTCTCCAAAGAAGATATATAAATGTCCAATAAACACATGGAAAAATGCCTTAAGTCGTTAGTCACTAGGGAAATGCAAATCAAAACCACAAAGAGATATGACTTCACACCCATTAGGATGGCTATAATCAAAAAGACAGACAGTAACAACTGTTGGCTAAGATGTGGAAAAGTGGAAATCCTCACACAGAGCTTGTGGGAATGTAAAGTGGTGCAGTTGCTTTGGAAAACAATCTGACAATTCCTCAAAAAGATAAAAATTGAGTTACCATATGACTCAGCAATTTTACTCCTAGGTATATACCCAAGAGAACTGAAAACATATATCCAAACAAAAACTTGTACACAAATGTTTATAGGGGCATTATTCATAACAGTCATAAAATGGAAGCAACCCAAATGTCCATCAACAGAAGAAGAGAAAATATATACCTGTACAGTGGAATATTATTTGGCCATAAAAATTAATGAAGTACTGATTCATGCAACAAATGGATGAAACTTGAAAGCCTTATGCTCGGTGAAAGAAGCAAGACAAACCCCCCACAATTTGTATGACTCCATTTGTGTCAAATGTTCAGAACTGGCAAATCCATAGACACTAAAAGATTAGTGGCTGTCAGGACATGAAGGAGGGGGAGTTGGGGGTGATGGCTAATGGGTATGTAATTTCTTTCGGGGGTGATGGAATGTTCCAGAATTGGATAATGGTGATGGTTGCACATTTCTGCCAGTCCCCCAGAAATAACTGAATTGTACACTTTAAAGTGGTGAATTTTGTGGTGAGTAAATTATATCTCAATAAAAATATATTAGTGATATTAAGAACATAGAATCATGGAAGAGATCTTAGAGGTCATCAATTTCAAATTTAATCTGATATGGGTGGTCAGGGATCTTGGGTTGAGGTCTTTATTTCTCTAAACTGGGGCTCAAAACCATTCCATTTTTGACCAGCTTTAATTGCCAGAAAAAGTTCTTTTTTATTGACTTGGAATCTTCCTTCCTTAAACGATCTCCTACTGATTCTTGTTCTCCTCTAACAAGCAAAACAAAGGAAGTCTCTCTGCCACATGCTCCTCCTTCACATATTTGAAGATGGACATCATGTGCCTTCTATGTCTCTCTTTCCCAGAAATGCTAATTTGGGGATAGTGGCATTTACCAGAGGTTTCATTTTGTGTCTCCTCCCACTTTTTTTGTTTGTTTATTTAGTTTTCCTAAAACAACTGCAAACATCATTTTTGTTGCATAATAGGAAGAAAAAGATATTGGCAAAATAAGCCCTCCCCAGCTGAGAGTGACTTGATCGGGGCAAGGGGCAGTGGGTCTGTTTATTTACTTGTTGCAGGTCTAATTTGGGACAAGACTGTAAGGATTATGACGACATCAGTTCACCTTTGCTCTCACTCCCCCCACCCCTGACCTGGCTGATTGAAGGCCCTCCTCCACGTTCTCTTACAAAGCTTCTTGGGTTCATTCCTCAGTCCAAGGCATGGGAAGGTGGAAATGAAAGACCCAACTCAGGCATATGTCCTCCAAAGGTAGCAATTTCCCTCAGCATCTTCTAATTTTGCAGTTGTAGCGAAGAGTAGAAGAGAGGTTCTCTTTTCAAGAAGAGGCTAGAATGGCTAGAAACACAGGAAGAGAGAGAGCTTAAAAAAGCCACATGTCTAATGCAGGAGTGAATGGATGTTCTTAGAATCTGGGAGGAGAATAATGCATGTTTCTTTCCCTTGCCCCAAACATGCTCCTTGGATAAAACTATCAGACACAGGACACGGGGCAGATGGGCCCTGAGTCTGAGCCAGTGCACCTGGAGTTGAGGTGCTCTTCCTTGCCTCACTGACCTGTGGTCCACAGAAGAGCATGCTGGGTACACCTCTGAACTGCAACTGACAGCCTGGGTTCAGATTCCAGATCCACATCTCATTTTCCTCATCTGTGAAATGGGGATGACATTGGTTACAATTTGCAGGATTGCTGTGAGACTTAAAGCTAATACACACACACATACATGTATATACACACAGGCATAGGTAAACCACACATATGCGCACACATAGAGAAAAAACAAGAGAGAGGGAGAGAGAATACTTAAAGTGGTTCCTGGCACATCGTGTGTGCCGTGTAAATCTATCTAAATGTTGCTACAGCCACCGCTGCTGTTGCGGCCTTAATCCTCTAAATCCAGTGTTTATCATACACTTACAGCCCATCTCAATTTGGATGCTAAATTTCCCTTTGTAGTTGAGAAAGTGCTGCATGAAAAAGTAGACACCCAGGCCTAAGTCATTCTGGAGGGAGCCTGGCTTTCTCCAGCTCATCCTTCACTTTCAACTGTTCACCTGTTGGGTCATCAACTTTGGTGCAATGCACGCTCAGCCAGGCTGTTCACTTTCTGCTCAGTCCACCCTGGCTCCTGCTGACCCAGATTTGCTATCTTTATCAGTCCTCTTCCAGCTCTTCACAGCAAAGAGAGGCTGCATTGCCATGCTGAATAGGGCGTGGTTCAGTGGGGCAGCCATCCAACCTCAAACCTCCCTCATCTGCAGGGTGGTTCCTGACTGCTTTGGTTATCTCAAGCCCCACTGAGTAGGGGGCAGCTGGAGCCTCACTTGTCCGGCTTCACTCCACCACCTCGTCCGTGGGGGCTCTGACGCCCCTTTGTTCCTCCAGGCTGGCAGCTCCTGGAAGCACACTGGACTGTCTCCTCTCTGCCTACCTCTGCTCCATGTGCTTTGTGTTCTCAGCCCTGCCTGAGGTGAGTCACGTTCATTCCTTTGCTCATTCATTCATCTAGGAAGTCTTCACTGAGATCTGAGCACATGCTGCACTTTGCAGGGGATGGACGCAATCGTGAACTAGACAGACGTTAGCCCTGCCACCACCCACCTCCCCCCCGAGGAAGGCAGGTATATGGTAGTGAAGGTGGCACTAACTTTTCAGCATCCAGGATCACTACCAGAATTCTCCAGTGTAATCTGATGAAAAAAGGCATTTAGGCAATTCTAGAGGAGAGAGAGTTTGCAGGGGGAGGGGGAACAAAAGATGATGTTTAATTTTGGATATGTTAGTTGGAGGTACTTGGGAGAGACCCAAGGGGAGATGTGGCTATATGGTTCTAGAGCAATGAGGTCCAACATAAACAGAATGCAAGCCACATACGTAATTTTAAGTGTTCTAGTAGCCACATTAAAACAGGTCAAAAGGGACAGGTGACATTAATTTTAATACTATATTTATTTAACCAAATACATCCAAAATGTTATCATTTCAGCATGTAGGAAATCCTGCCATTTGCGACAACAGGGATGGACCTTGAGGGCCTTATACTTAGTGAAATAAACCATACAGAGAAAGACAAGTACTGGATGACATCATGTATATGTGGAATCTTAAGAAAAAAAAAAAGTCAAACTCGTAGAAACAGAGAGTAGAAAAGTGATTGCTTGGGGCTGGGGAGCAGGGTGGGGAAATAGGGAGAGGTTGGTAAGAGGATACAAATTTCCAACTATAAGATGAATTAGGTCTTGAAGATCTTGTGAAACATGGTAACTATAGCTGATAACATTGTCTTGTATGATTGTAGTTTGCTAAGAGAGTAGAATTTAAATATTCTCACACACACAAAAAGGAGCTATGTGAGGTGATGGATATCTTAATTTTTTTGGTTTGTATTTCTGTTAAGAAATGTTTGTTTTTTTGTTTATTTATTTATTTATCTTCATAGGAATTAAAAATTTTTTATGTGCATATATTCATTTTCATATTCTTTTCCATTAAAGATTATTACAAGATATTGAATATAGTTCCCTATGCTATACAGAAGAAATTCGTTTTTCTTAAATCTATTTTTATATATTGTGGTTAACATTTGTAAATCTCCAACTTCCAAATTTATCCCTTCCCACCCCCTTTCCCCCGGTAACCATGATTGTTTACTATGTCTGTGACTCTGTTTCTGTTTTATAGATGAGTTCATCAATGTCCTCTTTTTTTCTTTTTCTTTTTCCTTTTTAGATTCCACACAGAGTGATATCATTTGGTATTTTTCTTTCTCTTTCTGGCTTACTTCACTTAGAATGACGATCTCCAGGTCCATCCATGTTGCTGCAAATGGCATTACTTTATTTTTTATGGCTGAGTAGTATTCCATTGTATAAATATACTAAAACTTCTTTTTTTTGGGGGGGTAAACAAAGTTTATTCTAGGAAGAGCAACTCACTGAGAGATAAAACTGTTTTAAAATTTACATGGATGTCTTAATTAACTAGATTGGGGGAGTTCTTTTACAATGCACACATACATCAAATCACTATGATGTACATTTTAACAATTTTAATTGTTAACTATACATCAATAAAACTAAAAAAAAATGAAAATTTGACACTTTTGTGTACTGTATCTTCTAAATCAAGTACATATTTTACACTTATAGCATATCTCAATTTGGATGCTAAATTTCCACTTAGAGTTGAAAAGTTTGTTGTTGAAAAAATAGATTCACATTCTTAAATCGTTCCAAACATAATGAAAAGCAATCCAATAACTGAATCGAGTATTGTTTTTCAAAAATATAAATAAATAAAAATAAAAATTTAAAATTTAGTTGCTCAGTTGATCTAGCTGCCTCTCAAGTGCTTAATAACCGTATGTGGTTATTATCACTGTTAGCAACAATGTGATTCCTCAGTGTAAGTGGGGGAACGGGCCCAAAGACTCTTCAGGGTACAGATGGGATTTGACACTAAGGGAATGAGTGAGATCACACAGGAAGGAGACGGAGAAGGAGAAGAGGTGCTCCTGGTGACCTCCGTGGGCCTGCCAGCTCTGTGCTACTTCTGGAACTTCAGCCACTGCTTATAATGGCTCACTGTGATGAAGAGCCTATGTGCTTGAAAATGGGGCTGCTGAGATCATCACTGAGATGTGGATATCTGTCCGCACCTTTTGCTTAAGTATGAGAGTATGCAGGTGTTTGCCAAGCCCTCCTGTTTGCCGAGCCCTCCTGATCCCTGGGAGATCTGGGAGGACGAGGGGGAGGGGAAGGGGAGGCACAGACACCATCTCATGGCCTGCAGACTGGTGCTCTCTTGAGGTTCCTTGAGCTCCACCTTCTCTCCTAACCTGCAGGATGGGGTTGGTCTCTATCCCTTCAAGTCATCTGGTGTGGAAACCTGGACCCTTTACTGCTGCCTTTTATAAAAACTCCCCTCCTCGGAGGCCTTGTTGAATTGGGGCGCCTTACTGAAGGTTGAGGTCAATGACAAAGTGGAGATGTTAACGGCGTCTCTGGCTTCCCACTGCCTCCTAGCCCCTCCTTTCTTACGTGTCACTCTCTTTCTCCTCCTCCCGCAACAGGGCCCAACACATTGCCTGGTTTTCCCATAACAGTCTTGTAGCCTAAGCTGGAGTGCTTCCCCACAAATCCTAAATGTCTTGACAGACTCTTTCATCCAAGCAAATACAGTAGCCCCCTTAAAGAATTTAGGTGGATGAAGTGACCCCCGCTCCCCCACTATTACAGATGTTTTCTGAACTGGGTCTTTAATTGTTTATCTCATCCTGTGTCCTGGCCCGTCTTTACGTGCCCTGGAGGGCCTGCTCGGAGAAAGCGGTCAGGTTATATTTGTTTAATGACTGCCCTGTTTCCTACTTCCCATAAAGCCTCTCTTTCAGAGGAGAGTTGAACTAATTGCTCCTTTGCCCATTTCATCCAGGCCACAGACAGAACCACAGCTCGTTTGGTGGCTGAAGCTGACTGAAAGCTTCCTTTCCTCCAGATGCAGCCAGTTTATTTAATCACATGGCAGGGTTGGCCTGAGCGTGACAGTGGCCCAGGGTTGTTGGAACAGTGACTGCTTATGGGTGGTGGAGGGGAGGTGAGGGCCTTGCCTTCAAGATTTAGTGTGCTGCGGCCCAACAAATTGAACCTTTAAGTCTACAGACTTGCAATGAGTGCAGTCAAGAGGGGAGCTTTGGCTGGTTTTGAGCATCATCAAAAAAGAAAATATAATTGAGGTATTTCAGATGTCTACTGATGGCCGAGAAAGAGAGTAAGAATTTATGTCACCTTAAAGGGTAAAAATCCAAGAAATGCCATTGGCCTTTGGGGCATATCATATAGTCAAAGCAATGTGGCAGCTTGAGTTGACAAAGAATTATCTTGTTCGTTCCTTCATTTATTCACCAAGCATCTTCTAGGCTAGCTGATTGATTGGTTAATTGATTGGGTTTGGATTAGATTTTATTTTCTGCATTTCTTCCCCCCAGATCCATTGTGTTACGGAGGAAGTGGCCACAATCCAGATGCAGTTGAAAGTAAATCCTCAAGCTTTGCAGGTGAGCTGGAAATCGAGAAGCAGCTCCGGTTCCACAGGGACCTAAGCTATAATGATGGTAACAATGAAAATGATACTGGCTTCTCTGTGCTCTTCAGTATTCCGTGGTCTTGAGTGTGGCCATATTTCCTTTCCTCCACCTCTTCCCTCGTTCAAATTGTGTCCCATCACTCTCACTCATTTTCTTTACTCATTCATCCATTGATGGACACTTAGGTTGTTTCCCTATCTTGGCTATGTTAAATAATGCTGCACTGAACATAGGAGTGCTTATATCTTTTTAAATTATTGTTTTTTTTTTTTTAAATTTGGATAAATACCCAGGAGTGAAATTTCTGGATCATTTGGTAGTTCTATTTTTAATTTTTTGAGGAATCTCCATACAGTTTTCCATGGCATCTGTACCAGTTTACATTCAGTGCATGAGGGTTTCCTTTTCTCCACATCCTCGCCAACACTTGTTATTTGTTGTCTTTTGAGTAATAGCCATCCTGACAGGTGTAAGGTGGACATCTCATTGTGGTTTTGATTTGCATTTCCTTAATGATTAGTGACATTGAGCATCTTGTCATATGGCTGTTGGCCATCTGTATGTCTTCTTTGGAAAAATATCTATTCAGATCCTCTTAAACTAGCATTTATTGAGTGATAAACATGTGTCACACACTATTCTAAGCATTTGCATCAACTCATTTAATCTTCTTAACAACCTAGTAATCTGGCACTGTTAGAAGCTAACTTGCTTGAGTTTACAGAGTCAGTAAATGGTGGAGTCAGAAATTGAATTAGGAGGTCTGACTCTAGGATCTTTTGACTTTACCACTAGGTAGGTGACTAGGCTGTTTTCCTGCTCTCATGGAATTTATGTTCTAGTAGGTAAGACAGCCAATAAACACAAATAAATATAAATATAAATATACATATATATATAAAAATATTTTATATTAAATAGGAAATATTATTCCAGACAGTGAAAAAAGAATATTGCAGAATAATGAGATTGATTAACTGGGAGTGTGGCTACTCTGGATAAATGGCCAGGCATGGCCACTCAAAAAAGATGCAAATGATGGTGAGAAGCTGGGCACATGAAGATCTGGAAGGAGAGTGTTTCAGGCAGAAGGAATAACTGAAACAAGTTCCTAAGGTAGATTTAGTAAAACTGTTGATGCCCTGTCTGGATCCCTTCTCTGGGCCAAGGCACCCATTCCCTAGCTGCTGCCAGTGTTGGCTGCTCTCTGTTCATAACTGCAATTGTCCTCAGCTGGAAGAGAATGCCTGTGGCTATGTCCTCTCTTGGGGGTGGACCACAGCCAGTGGCTGGTGGGCAGAGCGGTACAAGATGCTGGTCCCTTGCTTCAAGGTGGGCCCTGGGATCACCTGGCTGAGCCTAGTTTCCAGTGGAGACCACATCTTTTCTTGGCTTCTTCACATTCCTCTTCTGCTTCCCTCACTCTCTTTCAGTTTTACCCTGAGAGCCTTCCCTCAATAAACCACATGCACAAGAATCCCCATCAGACTCTGCTACTAGGAACCCGCATCCAAGACCATGGGAGAGAGCCCTGTGCTGTGGAAGGACAGCAAGGGAAGCCAGTGTGGCTGAAGCACAGGGAGCAAGGGAGGCAGTGTTAGGGGACGAGAGTACATATCGGGGAGGCGACAGCTGAAGGGAAAGGAGGCAGGCCAGGTGGAGAGCTTAGGTTTCATTCATAGGATGATGGGAAGACTTTGGAAAGTAAGTGAGGTATTCAAATGCCCTCTCCAGTTGTGGTATAGAGGGTGAACAATGCCGGTGGATGAGGCAGAGACCATCAATTGTAATATTCCAGCTAAGAAATGATAGTGCTTTGAACTGAAAAAGGGAAGTGATAAAGGAGGTAAGCAGAAGCTGGATTTAGGAGCTGTTCTAGAAGCAGAGTTAGGACTTCCTATTTGATTGGATCTGGCAGAGTTAAGAAATCTAGCTTAATCTATTTAGTCTTCAGACAAATGGCTAGGTTTGCTGGGAACAGGACTTGCTTTCTCCTTAAGCCCTGGAAGTTTCTTGAACAGGCTGTCCTCTCTTCATTCCAGCTCCCTCACTGGTGCACGAACCTGAAAGCTAACATAGTTTTGAATTAATGTGATTGAAAATGGTAGTTAGAGGAAGCAGTGGAATCTTTCAGTTCTGCGTTTCCCCGGGAAGGCTTCCCTCTATTTGTTGGTACCTGAGGGTGCTGGCTCCTTACTCTTTCTGTTTCTTTAACAGCTATGGTGTGGCTTGGATTGGATACTCCTTTTAAGCTGAGAGAAGCCAGCCCCATAGTTCCCTGCTTTCCTCTGGGCAGGCTACTTTGTGCATGGCTTCCTGCCGCAGCAACGGCCTGATTAAGCAAAGGCCAAGGAGTCGCACAGCCCCAGCGAGGGCAGAAGGCTGTTCCCTCCTTGCTCTGGATAACAAGTGGATGTGAGTGGGAAAGAAAGTGAGTGCAGAGTGACTGTGTGAGAATGATTACCTTCTCCTGCGGAGGGCCTCCTGGAATATGGAATAGATTAGGACACTCGGAAGCTGCGAACACCACAGATCACGCCGGGAGGGGCAGTGAGCATCCCCAGGGCCCGGGCCTCCCTGATTTCAGGGTGAGGCCTGGAATTAGCGGGAGGCCCTGGATGGAAAATGTGGGCTCCTGGTGCAGGAAGGGAGCTTTCCTTCATTCTCCTTTGTTCACAAGAGAGTTTTTTTTTTCCTTCTAGTGGGAGGTAGGACACATGTATAGCCAAAAATTTATTCACTCTGCTTAACTTTGCTAAATCAGGGAGGAAAATGTTAGCATCAGTGTCTTCCGGGAGAGTATCACTCCCAGAACTCCCTGAAGACTGGGGATGCAGTGACTGGAAGAGCAGATCCACTAAAAAGGAAAGTGAATCTTGCTCGCAGAGAGATGCTTAACAGACCCACAAATAATTGGAGGGACGGGTCCATACGGGCCTTTTAATTGATGGAAGTAAAGCATTTACAGTGTGAACAATAAGTGGAAAAGAGGTCACCGCTTTTCTTGATCCACTGTGCCCAAGCCAGACGCCCCCATCGCTTCCTGCTTCACGCAGTGCCGTTGTGCCTTGACTCGCAGCCAAAATAAGTACTTAATTTTCTATCTCTATGGGTACAAGCAGTATTTATCTAATTTTTGGTTATGCCTCTATGTGTTATCAGTGTCGTGCACAGTGTAAACTTTAAGAGGACCACGAGGCAACATTTGGTGCCAAATACAGAAGTCGGCGCAACGTGGCTCCTTTGGGTCAGGCTCTGGCCTCTTATCTCATGCTCCTCCCCCATGTTCTTCCCCCAACCAGGTAAAAATCATCTTTTACTTCTACCTATAGGCCTGTGGAGCCTCAGTCTGACACCAGTTTCTACCCCCAGCAAGAATCACAGAAGAAGCTTCCTGAAAGCTATGTAAGATGGTTCCTGGTGACACGTCGGTTCTGCTTTAGTCATGTGGAGCTGGTGGAGCCAGGTGCCATTCTTAGCGGGATGTCAGGCAGGTGGCTGGCGGTGTTCACCAGGTGTTAGAGAGGTCATGTGGAATTTAGGAGTGAGTCGGATGTAGGATATAACTCTGGGAAACACACAGTGAGGATGAGAGCCAGTGAGGTTCATCATGGGATAAAGATGGACAGTGCAGTGAGCAGAGAACAGCCTGAGGCTGGCATTCTGGGGAATAACCTCCATTAAGTGATGGGCAAAGAATATGGGGGAAAAAAAAAACACTGATGGATACTTCAAATGAGCAGTAGGCCACATCGGAGGGAAACCAACATCATAGAAACCAAGGAGGAGAAGGGTTCATCTTGAGAGGCTTGAGAGGCATAAAAACAGGAAGGGCGGCAAACCAAGGCCTTTGATTTTGTTTGACCTTCGGGAAGACAGTTTTGAGGACAGGGGAGAGGGAGAGCCAAGATGTGTGAGAATGAGGAACAGGCCTCCCATTTGTTTGGTTCCTTCTCAATTTTGTGCTGGACAGTATTCAGACATTATCTTGTTTTATTGAGGGATAAAGAGAGAAGAGGGAACAGAAGAGGAGGAGGGAGACTGGAAAAGAAAGCAAAGCTAGAGATGGAGAGTTATTGGTGTTTGCATATTTATTTCCTTTTGGATGAGATTTGAGCACATGTTGAGGAACCAGACAAGCAGCCAGCAGAGAGGAAAGACAGAGCCCATAGTCATGCTAGGAGGCAGGTATAAGGGGTTAACTGGTCCATGTGGCAGGGAAAGTTTCTTCCAAGATGGGCGGGAAGGAAGAAAGTTTGGGTGGCGATCCAAAGAAAACTTAAGGAGTTTGGGAGGAAACTTGTGGGAGTTCTCATCAGATGTTCTCAATTTTCCCAGGGAAGTAGGTGGAGAGGTCATCCCTGAGAGTAAAGGGCTGGGGAGGCAACTGACCTGGACGAGAGCGAAGGTGGTGAGGAGGGTGGCAGTGGGGAATGTCGTGACAGGGAGGACACTGTGGGTGATATAAAGGCTTGCAGCCAGGCACCGAGTCCAGCTACCAATGTTCCCCATTCTCCATTGACTCTGTCCCAGCCCCCTTTGGCTCTGATGCTGACAAGGGCCAGGAGAGACTTAATGTGCTCTGAGATTTATTGAAAGGAGGGGAAATAGTAAAAGGGAAAAATTAGGAATTGTTCAAATAGCGATGGAAGACTTTACAGAAGAGGCAAGAGTTTAGAAGAGCCTGATCTAAGAACACAGAGTAAGTTCTAGGGATAAGGGTCAGATGGGTCTCTCTGGAAACATGCCCCTCAGTTTTTGGTGGGAGGGAGGGAAGTGATTATTAGTCAGTAGATTGCCTGGGTTTCTCTTTTTGCTTCATTGCACCACTGCCGGAAGTTGATTTGTAATGCAATTCAGCCCCTGTTACCACATCTCACTTCAGATAAACAATGGATCAGGGCTTTTTCA
Organism: Camelus dromedarius; assembly: GCF_036321535.1. Taxonomy (NCBI): domain Eukaryota; kingdom Metazoa; phylum Chordata; class Mammalia; order Artiodactyla; family Camelidae; genus Camelus; species Camelus dromedarius. The sequence continues at coordinate 29,752,383 of NC_087453.1, forward strand.
GGTTACATGTGTTTTTCAACCATGAGCATTATGCCTGATAGAATATTTTCAGAGGAATAAGTACATGTTTAATGCTGTCTCCAAGCCAAGGAGGGAAGTTTTATTTGAAGTTTTACTTTTCAATACACTCTTCACCGTGACCTTGACCTTCAGTTTGTAGAGACTTCCTTATTTTTTTTTTTTTTTCCAGCTTTGGTGGAGAATGTCCCAATCTGGAAATCCAACGGACATACTTCCTCTAATTACACACCCATGACAGTGATCTCCATGGATATTTGAGTGTGGGCCTGTGCCTCTCAGTTTATCAGTTTGAATCTACTGCAGAGAAGGCTCAAGGTAGAATATTTGAAGATAGCTAGTGATGTTTAGTTTGCTGATAACTGAGCTGAAACTATAAGCACCGGCTCTATACTTTGCAGGTTGCAGTGAAAAGTGAAAGGGTGGGGTTCTTGTCCGAAAATTATGAACAATTTCAAGATGGCAGCAACAGAGCATTAAATCAAGTGTGAGATCCTCTAGGCATGGCTCCCTGTGCAGCTGTATGTGGCACGTGCTCACGAAATTGGTCCTGGGAATTATCCAAGGGCATTAATTCAAGTTGCAGAAACCTCACCAGCTTTCCCCATTTTTCACCTTGCACAGTTGAGCTTTAGTTTTAGATACTTGATCTAAACGCTGAGCCAGGTTCTCCTTTAGCTCTCCTTGTTAAAAAAAAAAAAAAAAAAAAAAAAGGATTAGCCCAATGCACCACTGTTAAGATGCTACCCTCTGGCTACTCTGGGAGACTGGATGGGGAGCCGGGAATGGAATGGTGTGATGGACAGAGGTGGGCCTGGGTCTACCTGGGGGCCATGTCCCTGTATGGATCATGTGTTGGCTCCTCAGTAATTTTCAACTCTTACCCCAAAGTGCCTTCTTACAGAACATGCCTGTAAGAGCAGGTATCATCTTCTCGGTTCTTTGAAAACAAAAGATTGGCAGCCAAAGGAGGCTACTCAAGTTAGGACAGTCTTAGGGGGAGGGAGGGAGGGAAGACCCCACTTTTCCATTAGGCACAAGCTTCCAACTCAAAGTACCTGTCCCACCTTTGATGATATTCACAGTAGAAACCCCTCTGCCTTCTCTGCTTTCTGATGGATGGTATTCTAAGCCCTGACTATAAAGTTTTGACTTCAGTGGTTAACAGTTTGATAAATCTCATCTGACTTAAAACTTAAAAAAAGTTTGGCATGGGGAAAGAGTTCTCCATCCTTGAGGGGGTTTTTGTAACTGCCCTGGGCAATGTATTAAGATGGCCTATCAGAGTGACAATGAAGTGGCAGGGATTTGAGGTTCAAGGAAGACCATGGGTTAGAAACCCTGAAGCCTGCTAAAAATTAGATGCAAACAAGTCTGCAAGTTCAGAATAAGGAGGTCAGAAGTTGAAGAGGGGAAGGCTTGGCGGGGAGGGGTAGCCCAGTCCCTGGAGGGCATAACAGAAGGGTGCTGGAAGGTTCAGGGAAACAGCATCTGGGGGAGTGGTGGGAACTGGGAAACTGGGGCAAGTAGGAGGGTGGAGCCAGAAACCAGCTCTATACAGGTTTTTGTTGCCAAGGCAACTTGCTCAACATTTCCTCCTGTTTCCTCTAAGGTATGTGGAGTCTTGTTGCCAAGCAGAGGTGGTGACTGTTGGCTGAAGTGGGCGTGGTAGGAAGCAGAGCAAGAGGAGGCTCCATAGAAAAGAGTAAGAAAACATATGGAGTGTAGAACCCAACATCTCTTCAGTCCTTGGCATTCAGTTGCTCCAAAGAGGAAATCTATGCATTTTCTATTTTTGGTCTGATAAATAAGCTCGCCAAGAGCACAGACCATTTATCCTATTCTTGTCCTTCTATTCTAGAATGGATGGCACCATGATCGGGCCCTCATTCTCCACCCCTTGTTTCATTATTGAGGCGAAGTTTGGCTACAGTCAAAGACACACATTTGAAGGCTGTAGTTTGATGGATTTCTGTGAATGATGAAGGTGTTTTTATGAACATCTAGAGAATGATGAATTTCTATACCTGTGTAACTACCACCCGGATCAAGATAGAGAACATTTCTGCTCCTCCATAGAGTTCACGTGGATCCTGTTCCTAGTCAATACCTACCCCTCTTAAACCACCCGACCTGTTCAGGTCTTGACCCTCTTCTCCATTTAGACTCACACTCTGGGTAATCTCATTCGGTCTCATGGCTTTAAATACAATCTATATTCTTATGGTGCTCAAGTTTATATCTCCAGCCCAGGTATCTCACTTAAACTCCAAATGTATATATTCAGATATCTTTAAACATCCCTACGTGGATATTTAATAGGCTTCTCAAACTTTATAGGACAGAAACTAATCTTGTGATTTCACCCTCACCATCTGTTCTAACCCTGGTCTCCCTCTTCTCAGTTGTGGCAACTCCATCTTTCCAGGTGCTCAAGTGAAAAAATTTGAAGTAATCATCAACTCCTCCCTTTTTCTCCTCCCTCACATCCAATCCACCAGGAAAATCTCATGGAAGCTACTTTCAAATTATATCTGGAATCCAGTCATTCCTCACCACATCCATCGCCATCTCCCAGACTTGATATACCTACCACGGTCTTTTGTCTCTTTAGAGTCTTTTATTCACGAAGAAGCCAGAATGATTCTTTTTAAAAAAGAAGCCAAATCAGGTTACTTCTGTGCTCAGAACCCTCTGATGGTATCTCATCTTCTTCATCATTAAAGTCAAATCCCTTCCTATGACTAATAAGGCCCTGCCTGACCATGCATCCTGCCTGTCTCCTCTGTACCTTCCCTTCCTCGTCTTTCCCCTTTGCTCACTCTGCTCCAGCCACACAGGTTTCCCTGCTGTTCTGTGGACAAGCCAAGTATATTTCCATCTCATGAGCTTGGCCTTTGTTTGCTTTCTCTGGAGTGGAATTCCCCCAGATACCTGCACAGACAGCTTACTTCTGTCCCTCCTCCAGGTGTTTATCAAATATTTTACTATAGAGGATTCCCCTAAAGCATCTTCTTTAAAGCAGTAACTCCTCCTCTCCCCATGCCATGTGGGAGGATGGAGGATGTACCAGATGTTGACTTGTTTGTTTGCTTATATCCTGTCTCTTACAGAGTTCCTTAGGAAGAGTTCTCCCTTTGTTGTGAAAACAAGCAGTTTAAAGAAACATACTTTTCTCTTGGATTCAGTTATAATCTCAAGGAGATCACATTTATTTTTATCTTCTACTATCCTCAGCCCAGTGATATGAATGCTGTATTTGTGAGCTTGATTGAATCATATAAAAAACTAATAGCTTAATCAAAAGAGCTGTGAAAGCTTTGTGATGTCACTAAAGGGACTGTGATTTTTACGTTACACATCATGTAATCTTGAGCAAGCAGGTTGCTGACCCTTTCTGAGTCTCAGTTTCCATATCTGTAAAGTGAGGGTCATAATTCTTTTCTACGTGCCTCAAAGGTAAATTCAGCATGAATCAAACATTTAGGCAGACTTCTTGGCATTTGGGGTTACAGGTATCTTTTTAGAGAGCATTGATTTAGATGTTACCTAGAAGCATATATAAATTGTAAGATGCCTCATGATGTGTGATATTAAAGTATTAAGGTGTTGAGTAATTATAATCCTGGACACTTCCATCTGAGGACGTCTCTATTTACACATGGGTGTCTCCTCAGTCATTCCAGTGGTGTATGTCTGAGTGCAATGTGGTTATTACATGAAATCTCTACTCTTCTGGAACCTTCTGTTACATGCCTCTGGTCTTTACAAAGTGATCATTAACTTCCAGGTGGCCTCCCATTCTGACTCCGGCAATGGGCCAATTTCTTGATTCTATCTCACAATGTGACTTCCAAAGTAAATGTCTATTAAGCCTTTGTATAAACATTCCAGGCCTGTAGCAAAATCAACTGAACATAAATCACACACCGAAAAGGGTTTAGGAAAATGTGTAAGTTTGAAAAATGAAACAGTACAGGGCAGTTTCATTGTGGATCTCTGGCCTCAGTTACCTCAACTAAGACTTTCTCTGGTCTACATCACAGTTCATCCTCTGAGGTGGTGGTTTTCAGTTACTCCAATGGGCTTTGCCCAAATATAGAGAAAACAAGCCCTCTGTGTGTAAAGACATCAAGATGCCTACTTGGAAATGGGCTTAACCGACCTTCTAAGTAAAAACCAGAATCTGCCATGTCCTCGTCACTGACTGTATCTTGTCCACATTTAGAGGGTTTGGCTGGAAATCAGAGTGATTGTGATAAGTTTTAATTGTTTTGCTTCAGTATTCCTTCTTTATTTAGAAATGGGTGGTGGATGAAAGTTTTTGCTTTTATAAATTGATTTTGGATTTTTTTTCCTTTGGAAAGAAGAATAATAAGATGAAATGAAAGCCCTTCCCTGAGGAATGAAGGGGAGTCAGAAGAGGGTATTTGACCAAAGTTAAGAAACTTGGTTTGAGGCTTGCCTTTGGGGGGCTCAGGTGTGCATTGTATCTTGTAAGAATAAACTTGGCAGCTTGACAATAGTTGCCCCAAACTTTACTTTTCCCAAAAAATATGACCCAGAAAGCATATTTGTGGAGTGGCTCCTGTGCAGGGGAATCAACCCATTTGAAGATAGTCATTTTCAAATAGATTTTCACGTTTTCAGAGTAGAGCATTTTAAGTCAGAGAAAGTTTTCTTTTCCAAACACCTAGCAGGCACTAAAGCAATATCATGGCCTCCTTTTATGTCTCCTATTTTACCAATTAAAATATGTTGTCATCCTCACTCTCTTTTTTTCCCTGTTGAAAACCAGTGTAGAAGAAAAGATTTACCAAAGGGGATTTTGATGCTATGTAGGGATGTCATAAAGTCTGATAAGCATTGGATTGAGTTACCAAGAAAGATCACATGGTATGCTCCTCCAGAAGATAATTCAGGAGATGTTGTCCTTGGTTGAGCACATTTGACTTTGGGTTCTGTCTGGAGTGTCAAAGCACACAAAGACTTGCACTGTGTCCCTGTGGTCACTGATGTCACTGCCTGGCTCCTATTCCTTTGGCCACGTGAGGAAGGTCACTTGCAGATGCCGCTAGTATATGCCAATAGTTTCCTGCATCTCTTAAGACCAAACCCACCCGGTCCTGTGAGACTGCTTCTTCTATGCGTGGGACAAGCTGGTAGTCTTCACTGCAGGGCCACAGCCCCAGGATTGCCCTTGACAATGAGGGATGGAGTTGGTGGATAAACTCCCCAGCTTCACTCCTGCCATGTAAGCTCCTTGCACCCAAACATTTGTCTCGATCTGTTTCTAAGGGAACCCAAATTAAGGCAATGTCTGACCTCCTCACCTAGGGATTGCTTAGGCCAGGCGTGGAATCTGAGGAGCCTTTATGATATCAGTTCTTATATTCAAATGATAAAATAATAATAATTTCTTTAGCACTCACTGTGTACCAGGCATAGTTCCAAATGTCTGTCTGTCGTCTGCCTATCTATCTATCTACCTATCTATCTATCTATCTATCTATCTATCTATCTATCTATCTATCTAACTATATTTAATTCTATGGATTGTGTATGATGACTATACACATTTTGCAAATAGGAAAGTAGAGGCATAGTTATTTGCTCAATAAATATCACAAAGCCAGTAAGTTTTCAGGCAGGATTCAAACTCAGACATCTTCAGCCAGCATTCCTAACTCCCAAGACATCCTACCTCATCTTTGAGAATCAAAATAATGGACATGAAGGTTACTAAAAAAAATGCTCTATACAAATGAGAGGGATGGCTATAACTAAAATCTTCTCAACCTTCCCCTTTTACTGCTCTTGTGTGTTGAGAGGATTTCAGCAAAAGTCGAGGCTGGCTCCAAGTCCACTCCACTCACTGAATGCTGCTTACAGAAGGGTCGAACTCAGTCTAAAAGGATATTAGATTCCATTTTCTAATTATTGTTTGTTTTTTGGAGTCACTGTAAAGACATCCATTGTCAAGATTAGGGAGGTTCCATTACAGTGAATCGCAAGAGGCACCGGGAAGCTGCTCACTGAGGTGTCTTAGAATTATGTCACCACCAAAGGATAATCTTGCTGCAGGCAAGATTGCTTTGGGCGTGTGTTCCAGTGTAGGTGCCAAAAATGCTAAGATTTTCAGAAAGGAGGGGAGAAAGGAGAGCTACTTCCTCTGTAGGCTTTGCTGCTTGGGAGGGAGACAGAAAAACAGCAGGAAATGCTCATTTCTTCTCCTGGGATCTTTCAGGGACCTCCCACCTGAACAGGACTGTTGAACTTTGCTTGGGTCAGGGAAGACTTGCTGGAGGATGAGCAGAGACAGTCCTTCCCTGCTCTGGAGCAGCTGGGGGAGCAGCCTAGTGGGAAAAGGTGTAGAAAAGGTGTGGGGACAGGTGTGGCTCCAGCCTTATGGCTAAAAATGACCCTCATGGGCAGCTCTGGCCAGGCAGTTGGAAGTCAGAACCTTGAGCAAAGCAGAAGCCAAGAGGCATTCTGCTTTTTCTTGGCTATCGCCAACAAGGCTGTTTTTAGAGGGGCATAAAGGTGGTCGTGATTTCACAGGCAAATTCCCACTCTACACAGGCCTGGGAAAAGCTGTCTAGATGTTGCAAAGGCACCAAGGTAGGGAAGAGAAATTCAGGATCTTAAACCTTTCCATGGCCTTCCAAGTATGAGTGGTGGGTACAGTTGACAGTGGAGTTGACCTCGGTTCACTTGGTGCTTTAGTGAGCTGTCTCAGGACTTGGCACACAGCCACCCTGCCAAGGCAGATGGGGGGAATAAACACCATTAGCACATTGATAAGTGTTTGTTTTCCTTCAGCATTAGGGCTAAGAAAAATAAAGTGGGGAGGGTACCAGACTCTGAATTAAGCCTTTGAAAGTCTTCCCTTTTTGACTTTTCTATGATTGTCTACTTATGACAGAAACGATCAGAACAGAGAGAAAAAAATGGGACGCATTTTGCCAAAATTGCATTTAGCTCCTTTTTATTTATGAGCAAGAAGCATTCTCTTTTATTATATCTTTAAACCAGTGGGGGGGGGGAAGTTGTAGGTATAAACCAAGGTGTTCTGTGGCCTGCTGTCTTTTTTTGAGTCCCTGGAAAGGATCACCAGGAAGGATGCTCCAGAGGGCTTCATCAGCCAGGCATTTGCACGAGAGGTGAGAGACCTTTCTGAAGTCCATTAAAGATGATTCATTACTATTGGTCATGCACATGTTTGTGTTTTATTACGTAAATGTGTAAATCATACATCGGCAACTAAATGTATATGCCACACTATTGTAGGCCTTGGGAGGACTAGCGGGGTACAAGATGTGATGATTATTCCCAAGGAAAGCCTAGTTTAATTAGTGAGACAAGATGACCACGTGTGTGATAGAGACAGCACAAAAGCGTGTGATTAAGTAGTGAGTTGAGAATTACTGGCTGCAAGCGCTGTTATTCTCTTAGTTGTGATGCAAGAGGTGTTGTGGAAACAGCAAAGCTTGAGACAGGTCTGGAAGGACTGGTGCAGCTGGAAAAAACTGGGGAGGAGTGGAGATGTTATTCTGGATTAGGAGAATGACATGCACAGTAGCACGGAGGTGAGAATGCACATATGTGTCTGTGACACCTGAAACAGGGCAGCCTGCTAGATTGGAGGGTTTTAGCAAACTATGAGGGAGCAGTAAGAGGAAAGGAAACAGTGCTAGAGAGGGGAGACAGGACTTATGTGTTCTAAAATCACGCATGCACCTTCCTCTCAGTTTGATTACAAATTAACATTAGATCATTCTGTTTTGTCCACTTGTTTAACTGTCATTTTTTGGAAGATGTCATTTGTGCATCTAGCTCTGTACTTGGGGACATGGGCCGTTTAGTTTGGGTTTCCCCAAGGGTAGGCCCTGACACAGAATCCAGGGCAAGTTGTTTATTTGGGAGGTCATCCTAGGAAACTCTAGAAGCAGGTAGAAAAGTGAGACAGAGAGGTAAATGAAGGCCATAGGGATGTGTCACCAAGATACTTACCAATGTGGGCAACTGGAGTTTAATCCCACTGGGGAGCAGCGGAGCTCAGATGAATATGTTTCAGAGTGGTCCTGTTTGAGGGGTAAGGGATTTGGGGTATTTATCCACCGATTCCTTTCAGTAATAGCTTGAGGGCTGCTTCTGAGGCATCAGATCCCTAACACTTTTGTTCCAGAAAAAGTCCACAGGAAGAAGTTGAAGGTGTTTGCAGTAGGCAATCTCGGTGCTAATATGTCAGTATTTTTAGGCTGGATGTTGGAGATCATGTACCTTAGCTGCCTTGGGCTGCTACAACAAAATAGCCTAAACTGGGTGGCTTACAAACAATAGACATTTATTTCTCATGGTCTGGAGGCTGGATGTCTGAGATCAGGGTGCCAGTGTGCTTAGGTTCTGAAAGCCCTGTTCCAGGTTGCAGACTGCTGACTTCTTGGTGTGTCCTCAGATGGCGAGAAGAAGATGAGCAAGATCTCTGCCCTCCCTTTTTATAAGGGCACTAACCCTATCCCTGAGGGCTCCACCCTCATGACCTAGTTACCTCCTGCAGGCCCCACTTCCAGCTATCATCATATTGGTTTCAACATATGAGTTTGGGAGGTCACAGATGTTTAGTCCATTGCCCTGTGTTTCACATCCTCTTATGAAGGTCAAGTCACCCTGGGACAAAAGTCCTTGACTAGCAGTTATTTATCTTTTCCTGTTTCTTTTCATGCATTACCATGGTCTGATCTGATGCAGAGCAGACTTTGGAAGGACAACTGTACAATTTGGGACGTGGAAGCATGAGGGAGAGTTTGAGTTATAATAAGACTCCACCTGGACTGGTTTACTTCTAGTCCAAGGATTTGCCGACACAGATGTAAGTGAGATTAATAAATAGGATAATGGCTCAAATTTGAAGGAACCAGAGCAGTGATTCTGGGTTTGACCCTGGGTTTTCGGTAGAGAGTATATTTAAGTGAACTGAAGTCATATTTAAGTTTTCATGGGGAAACTAAGGTGGTCTCATTGAAATTCAGAAAATAGAGTATCTACCCACCATGCACCCCTCCCCCGACACACATCCCTTCTCCGGCCCTCCTGTGACACATAGCATTTCCACAGGCGAGTTAGGAAATAGAAATTTATTCGAAGGCTTAGCTCGGTCATTTATTTTTCTCTTCATCTGCAGCAACACTTTATGCCAGTCGTGTTATGATCCAACGGGAGAGACATGAATTAAAGAGAAACCACAGTAGAGAAAGCATTTAAGAGCTACATTCCTCCTTACAAAATTTTAATTTTTAAAATTTGCTTTGGTTTGTGTTCAGTTAATAAAGAGAAGAAAAGAAATAAGAAAGAAAAACCAAAAAAACATTTTGTTTTTCCATATGCCTTTGTGGAATCTTGGAATTGAAAGAAATCCTGAAAGGCCATTTGGATGTTTTAACTTTCTGTCAATATTTGTCGAGTGGAACTAAAGCTGTATTTCATATAAGGAGTAGACAGAAGACATACAGAGAGATTCAAGCTCCCTCAATAAACTGGTATTTGTCCATCCCTCCATCCATCCATCCATGCATCTTTCTTACCCTTAGAAAATTATTTTATGTCAAGTGCCAATTCTTTTTCAGCTCACAAAAAAGGAAAAAAAAAAACCTCTCTTTATTACAAGCATTAGTTTGAGTTAGAATAATTACAGCATCTCTCTCTGATAAGAGTTCATGTCTGGGTGTCTCAGGCTAGCTATTTTCCCCCTGGATAATTTTTACTCCTCCTTACTAAACTATAGACGGGAGGAAAGTCTTTCTAACAACGACAGAAAACTCATAAGACGTAAAACCAAAGATCGATTCAAAATGAAGTATTTGCACCTGGTGGAAACCACCAACATCAAAGTCAAAAGAGAAATGACAAACTAGGAAAAGTATTGTAACTTTGTCGAAGTGTTAGTTTCTCTATGCTTTAAAGAAGTCACACAAACCAATAAGAATATTACCAATATCAGCTAAATCACGGACAAAGAATAAAATGATTTACACAAAAGGAAATGGAAAAGAAAGGTTCATTTACTTTGCTTTTAAGAAGAGAAATGCAAAATAAAGCTAAACTAAGGTACAGTTTCACCTGTCAAATTGGCTAGGTTTGAAAGTTTGGTAATGCCTGGTGATGCCAATGGTGTGGACACTTGCAGACGTTTGAGCACAGCTGGGGGTAATGTAAATGGCAGGGGTCAGCACACTATCACCTATGAACAAAAGCCAGCTTGATGCCTGTTTTTGTACTGCCCGTGAGCTAGTAACTGATGCACATGAAGAATTCTCAGACACTGGGAGCCATAATTCCATAATCTTCGAGCCCTCCAGTAAATCCAGTCTTCTGCCACCACAGTGATCACAATTGGAGACAAATGCAGTGAGAGAAAAAACAACAATCAGCAAACAAAAGAAACCAAAGACCTTGTCATTTCGTGTGTAGCTCCTGGTGTTAGATATTCTAATGTGTGGCATTATTTGTAACAGAGAAGAATCAGAAATAATCCAAGTGCCCATTGACAGATCCACGGTTGGGAAAATGTTGGAATACCATGCAGATATTACAGGGAAGAAGGGAGGCCACTATAAATTGACTTGAAAAGTTGACCAAGAGATAGAAAGTAAAGAAAGCAAGTTCAAAATAGTATGTGTGATACGGTCCTACTTTTTCAAATGTTATGCACAAGAAAAATTAGAAACAGTGGAGAAGGCCACTCCACTGGCAGTGACTGTTTCTGGGGGCGAGTGAGAAAGGGAAATTTGACCTTTATGCTGCATATTTATGTAGTGTTTGAATGTTATTTATAAACTTCTTGGGGAATTAGAAAGAATAAGTGAATCTACATTTGTATTTAGCTCTGTGTGTAAATATCTGAGTTCCTGAAATGAGAGTTTTACAGTTAAGAATACCCATGACTTACCTAGAGAGCCCGGGAAAGGGTCAATGACGGGAAACTATAGTCTGGAATCTGGAAAGGAAGGTGCCTCTTAGGATTCATGAAATCTCACTCTTAGGAACAAGAAGAGTATATATTTTTTGACATTAGCTCCCTAAGAAAGAAACTGTACAGGACTGGCAATGTGGGAAAGAAGGCTGGTTGTCAGGATATAGGACCCTAATGTTAAAGTTCCATCTTGTGAATTTTAATAATGTGGAAATAATAATGCAAAGACTACAGTGGCTCCAGGATGGGGTTAGGAGCCATGTCCGTATATCACCCCCTGTAAACACCTGCTGTCTTTGTTATCATGTCCTGCTCTTGTTTTCGTAATTTTTCCTAATGCAGCTGAGACAACAAGACAGGGTGGTCCAGGGCTGGGAGTGGAGACACCTGGATTCTAGTCCTTCCTCTGCTCTGGACTTGCCCTGGGTCCCTGGGTTGCCCATAACCTTTCCCATTTCCTCAGTTTCCCATCTCCAGCAAGGGACTGACCAGGTTCCCGTGGTCTCAGATGAAGGCATGAACATCATGGGATTTGAATTTTTTTAGACAAATGTTCTCTGTAAAAGTGTGTGTGTGTATCTGTTTAACCTCATTTTTTCCCCCTGGCATCCTATCCAGAGCTTTCTACTGTATGTCCCTTTTGCATCTTCACTCTGAGGATCATAATGCAATGATAGGGCTGGAGGAGGATATAGAAACCAGCTGGTTCAAGTTCATCAATTTCCAAATGAAACTCAAAAAAGCTAATGACTTGGTCTGGACAGCTCTTCTCCAAGTTTAAGGTGCACAGGAATCACCTGGAGATCTTGTTAAAATACAGATCCTGGTTCAGGAGGTGAAGGGTGGGCGTGGGATTCTGCATTTCTGATGAGCTCCCAGGAGGTGCTGTTTCACAGCTGGAACTTGGGGACCAAGAGTATAGGACACAGAGCTTGTCAGACACAGAGGGTGACCTTGGCTGCAATTCCCCCACTCACCGTCTAGTGCTCTTTCCTACAGGGGACATAATTATTAATCCATTTATTGCAAGCCCTAAAGCTATCATATACATGAGAAATTTTGTGTCAGAATTACTTAAGGGAACTTTAAACATACAGGGTATCTGGGCCTCTCTCCCAGAGTTTCCATTTGGTTAATACCGGCCAAGACCTGGGAATTAGTATTTTAATAAGACTCCCTGATTATTTTGGTTTATTCAGCTCATGACCAACTTTTGGAAACTATTGTCTAAATCATTTAGGAATATTAAATTATATCTGGTATGATCTGAGTTTTAAACTTTAACTTGTTATTTCATCAGTACATACTGATTCCCTGTCTACTTCTTGTCACTTCCTTAACCACTGAAAAGATCAGTGTATTGAAGAAAAATCACATGCATTTATGACTGCCAATACAGAAACACACACAGCCACCCCTGCATAACGCACACACATCCTGACTCTGGGGGTGAGATGTTAGAGAAGATGTATTTTAGATTTCAAAGACCCTTGGAAAACCTTTTCCAGAAATGCATTGACCACCACCTCCTTTCTCCTTGTGTGCTGGGATTCACACATCCTAAATATCATCTTAGAGTGAAGAACACCTAGGCTTTATTCCAAAAACCTATGTTCCAAAGATTTCTGAATGTTTACTCGTGTTAACTTTGGGTAGATTTTGTCTTGTTTCTGGACTCTTGTGACAACCAAACAGTGGGATTTGCTGTGTCACCACCAGCATCCCTGTTGCAACCTGGTTGGGGAAATCACTCAAGAGCAGCCATCTGCTGGGAGGTGGCATAGCCACCTGGAAAGGGCTGCTTATGTTTTGGGTTTTCCTCTCCATCCTCTACGGCTCTGCACTGCTGCATCCTCCAAGGTGCCCACATGAGGATGGACTAACCAATCTTCACACAAGCACATTTCAGAGGTCTGCCTCTCCCAAGCTTCTCAGAAAGAGTTGTACTTTGTTCTAGCACCTGATTTCCAGCCAACAAGAGACTGTTTCATATTTTATCAGCAATTAATCGCCATCACTGCCATTTTATGACCTGACAAAGGCCTTCATCTCCATGGTTCGGTCATTGTTTCCTGCTATTTGGCGAAGCTTGGTGATCACCGTCCCTCCCTGTGCTCATGGAGGTGCCAGCTCAGATGAGTTTCCCAGCCTGCAACTGGGTGGGGCAGTGGCTGAGTCACGTGAGTTGCGTTTTGACATTTAATAAGACATGAGTTATCTTTGAACAATGTATCCCTGCCTCTAGCCTACTGTGGGCAACTGGGAACATGCTTTGCCTGCAGAACGACATCTCAGTAATGGAAAGAAAAGATGATTATTCAGAAGCACTGGCATCTGGAGGAAAATTTGGAAAGCATCAGGCCTTGGCCTGTTGTCACGTTTCTCCTACCTCATCGAGAACCATGATCCGGATGATAGGTGAATGATGATATGAAGTAAAAGATGAGGCACCAAGGTGAGAGGTAGTGGCCTCATTCTTCCAGCCAACAATGGACTATCCTTTATAGCTGCCACCTGAAGTGATTTGGTGGCACTCAGAGTACAAATAAAGATGTTCAAAGTTCAGATGGAACAAATTTGGAGTCTTAAGTCACCTCCAATAACTGTCTTGAGAGAATGGAGCTGTCAACATATTTAAGGAACTAATTTATTGTTCTGGTAAGAAATCGAAGTAATGATCCTAGATTCCCCGGATTCTCCGAGCCTTCTTGAGCATTTTTCATACTGTCCTCAGCAGTTCTTATTTATTTCATGCATACTCACTTTGTCTCCCAGATCGACTCTGTATTTCCCAAAGGTAAAGAGAAGGTCTTTATGTTTAAGGGACTTTTTTCTCTATAGTTTACACACAGCGTATAATAGAAACTGAACAAATCCTTGCTATTGCTAATAATAGCTACACTTAGGGGCCTCAGCTGTGTGCCAGTTATTAATCTGAGTGCTTTCATAACAGGTCACTTAGTTCTCACCACAACCCCTGAGATGAATATATTATATCTCTTTTGAGACTATGGGAGGGATGTTAAATTGATACTTGCTTAATGTCAGGGGCTAAAAGCAAACTTTGGACCCTCTATTTTTTTTTGGCCCATTTCACTACACCATGTTATAGATTGTGCCCCTGTTGATAAGCCTTGTTCTGGGTCTGAGGTGTTTTTTCTTAACAGCTGACCCTGGCCGTCAGGGTCTGGCCTGAGACCCTTCTGGATGCAGGAGGTAGATGGTGTTATCCTGAGGAACATGGATGTGGAGGCCTGCTGTGAGCAAGGAGAGAGTGTATTCTGCTGCAGTGCTCTTGGATTATTTTTGTGTTTTTGATCATTCCTTCTGGGTCTTGGGTTTGGTATGAGCCCCTGCATTTATCTTTGATAAAACCCAATAGTTGAACAAAACTCTGCTGCATTTGCCTTTCTCAAAAATAGCCCAGCTAGAAGTTGAGAGAAAGAAGTCCTGGGAGAGTCGGTCCAGCGGTTGAGGGTCAGCTTACTCTGTGAGATGAACCTACTGGGAAAACAGCCACTGATCAACTTGGTTGCATCTTGGTGTGAATTAGGATAAAGGCCACACTTCGTCAAGATCTGTCTCCTTTAGCTGGAACATTCTCGCAGTTTACTGATTTTGTTAGAACTGCCCGAGGCCTAATATTCCTTTTCAACATAGCACTCTTGGCAGCTTCTAACTAACCAATTGGAGTTGGCATATGGGATAAAAACTATCTGTGATCCCTGATTTAGAGGTTTTGGGTTTTTTCCCCCTTTTTCTTCTTTCTAATGTGTCCTTCTTTTCTAACAAAACACCAGGGAAAGATGTGCTTCCATTTTGGTTGAGGCCACAGACCTTCCCTTGGGACAATCCTTGGGCTGGTCTCTTACCAAATCCAGCTGGAAAGCCAGGCACAGAACATTTCCTGTCGAGCTGCTTCTTTTTTCAAACAAGAAGTGATATTGTGGGTAGGGAGAGGGGAGATAGGTTTAGTTCTCTCTTGCTGTTGTTTAGAATGAGAGCCCAGAGAATTTTGGTGAGATTTGTTGGTCATTTGTCTTACTTGGGTAAATTGAAAATTCTGTATGCTGTCTTAAAACCCATTGGCACCTTTCCTGAATTTTTCTGTAAGTGACACAAAGGGAACTCAAATGTCTCCACAATTAGTCTAGGTATATGAGGGATACATCCTTTGGGGAGAAAACACATAACTTAAATGATCTGGAATATTCCAGGGTATTTGTGGTTAACTGATTGCAAAACATGTCTCCAGTTTTCTATCACTTTCTATATCCATAACACTGACAATGTGATCTGGCAGCTCACCTTATCAGTAGGTGGAAACTTTCCCTCCTCCCCTTGAATCTGAACCAGAATTGCAACTTGCTTTGGCTGATAGAATGGAGTCAAAGGGATGGTGTGCCCATTCTGATCCTAGGCCTCAGAGGCCTTCTGTGCTTCTGCTTGCTATCTTCTGCCATCACTATATGAAAAAGCCTGGAATATCCTTTAGTAGGGTGTGGACAGAAACGAGCAGTCCCAGCTGAGAGTTTCCTCAACCAGCCAGTCCCTTGCCAATCTAGGAACATGGATGAACTAAACTGAAATCAGTTAAGCCTGGCATGAATCCACAGAGCCACCTAACTACTCATCAGCAATAATAAATTGTGGTGTTTTAAGCCACTAAATGTTGGGCTGGTTTGTTATGCAGCAAATGCTAACCGATACATATTCTGAGTCTAAGGATAATTTTGATGGATAATTTATATAGCATGTATAGAGCTACTGGCTTTGGCATCTAGCAGATATTTATAAGTATCAATTCTTGTCTTCCTTTTTCTTCCCTAAAGAGATGTTCTCCTAGATTGGAGTTTTCAGGTTTCAGCGAGAAGACAGAATAGCAACTTGGAAGCTATATCACATAGGTTTACATAAGTTACCATATCTCATAACATTCTGTAGAGACAGGGAGTAATTTTTTCCCTAGGCTAGACAGACACTGATATTTCTTTCTTGCCTTCTTGAGCAGCAACCCTTGAAGTCATCTGCTTTTGGGGAAGAGGAAAGGAGAAAAAGAAACTTCAAACATTTAAAAGCACACTCCTGAACTACTGGGAAGTAAATGATCCTGTTTCTGGTTTACGTACTTTTTTAAGACAGAAGTTGTCAAAATATGGAAAATACTGTTAGGAAAATTAGGAGCCCTGGGTCTGTGTGACCTGGTGCAAGTCACCAGCTTTTTCTGGGCCTCAAGTTTCCTCACCTCTAAATGAGGAAGTTGGCCTCTCCAATGTGACTTCTAGTTCTGACCATCCATGACTCTCCTGGCAGCAACATAGTGAAGTTAGGAACATAAGATCCACAACCAGATTACTCACTTTGAATCTGGCCCTGGTGCTTTCTAGTTACATGCCCTTGGGCACATGAGTTAATCTCTCCATGCCTCAGTTTCTTTATGTGACAATGGGGCTGCCACATGGCGTGGTTGCGAGGATTACGTGATATAATCCGCATAACTGCTGAGAAGAGTGCCCGGCACACAGAAAGTGCTTAACAAATGTAAGCTATTATTTCATTTGGCATAGGGTCATGTCTTATGCAACTGCACTTTCATGGGATTTAAATGATGAAAGTTCAAATGGCGGACATCAACCCGGTCGATAAAACTGCCACGTTTTTGAAATTCACCCCCACACAAATGATTCTTAACTGTCCTTGTGTTTTCTACTCAACATTCGAAAGGTTTTCCTCCCACCTCGTTGGGCGTGGCATTTTATATAAGTGAAATTTTCCAGTTTAGCTCTGAGGTTATTGTTTTCTCTCTCTTTTGCTGCTACCCTTGGGAAACAAGCAAGAGACCGTTCAATGCACAATTAAGAAGGCAGGGTACTAATTCTGGCTCTGCCCCTCACTAGCTTGCTTAGTTATGTAATTACCTCGTCCCTCCCTTTTCTCACATGTAATATGTGGGTAATAATAATGTCTGGATCCTAGGTTTATTGTGTAAAAATGATACATCTAGAAAAGCGCCTGACACACAGTAGGCTCTTAGTAAATACTGTGGGCTAGTATATTGTTATATTCTGCTACATTTGAATTGTTTTAAAGCAAGCATTAGGGGTCCAAACTTTGTCCAGAGGAGTGTCTTTTGAGCTGAATTGGATGATAAGTACAGGGTGGTATTGCTAACCTACCCAGCTCTCCTCGGCCAGGCTGGTGTTCCCATATCCCACGTGCTATGAGCATTGGCTGTTAATGGCTTACAGCTGCCTCTTTCTCTGGAGAATTGCCATTGGCCACAGGGGAGTTGCTGAGCCTGGAACTCCCTGGGAAGTTAAGCAACTCTTCTGCCCCTGGGTGTGGCTCACAGCCACTGCCTGACTGATGTAGGGGCACAAAAGGATGCTTTGCCTCAAAAAGGGCAGGGGGCAACTCCAGAGCTCCCAGTGGGATAAGACTGAGGGCAGGCTCCAGCTGAGGCCACACCCTAACTCTGCTGCCCTTTCCCTCTTCTGCTTTCCTTACTCTCTTTTCTTTCTCAATAAATTACTTCCATGTGAATCTTTATCTTGGGCTCGGATGGAAGGAAGAACTGAAGCATGAGCCTTGCAGAGATTTTGAGACATTACAGTTGGACTTTCTGGGAGGACAAACATCACAAGTACGTGTTGTTTTGATTCTTTCCAAGTCTTTGTTTAGGAGAAGAGGCTGGAGGGGCTGAGTAGCAGTTGGGATAACAAGAGGACCTCAGGTGATGGATATATGAAACAGCAGTTACAGGCTCTGGGTTACTGAGGTTTGTGTACATCTTCTGATGACCCATATGAACCTAGACACAGATTTTGATGGACAATGTTACTATCACTGTGATTAACACCAAGTAGACCTAGAGTCTTCCAGGACCCAAGATAACCTCCATCCCAAATTCTATGCTGACTTCTTTTGTCGATGTGGAAACCCACTTTTGTGTTATGACAGTTGCCTTTCTTCCATACTTACCAGAGAAGATTGTCCAAAGGATTTTGGGGATGAATTAGGATGGTGAATATGGAGCCATCCATTATAAAGTGCTGGCTGGAGCACATTACCAGGTTTTCTCTGATGGGATCGTGATAGTTTGTCCCAGAAAGAGACAAAATATATAATTACCTTTACCTGCAGATTTAGGCTTGGGGTTACACATGCTGAAGAATCAGCCCCCAACTTGAATTCAAACTCTTATTCCATCCTGATGTTCCAACAGAGGATTGAAATACAGAATCTCCCTAGGGTTCTCTTCTTTTTTTTCTCCTAAAGAAGAGGGCAATAGATTATCTCTCCTTTTTCTTTTATTCATTCATTTATTCCCTGTCTCTGTCTCTACCCCTCTGTCTCTTTTCTTTTACTCCAATCTATATGTGACATACAAGTTCATTTATATCTTTTTTTTAGATTCCATATAAAAGTGATATCATATGATATTTGTCTTTCTCTATTTGGTTTACTTCACTTAATATGATGACCTCTAGGTCCATCCATGTTGCTTCAAATAGCATTATTTCATTCTTTTTTATGGCTGAGTAGTACACCACATCTTCTTCATCCATTATTCTGTTAATGGATATTTAGGTTGATTCCATGTCTTGGCTATTGTAAATAGTGCTGCTATGAATATTGGGGAGCATGTATCTTTTTGAATTACCCTTTCCTCCAGATATATGCCCAGGAGTGGGATTGCTAGATCATATGGTAAGTCTATTTTTAGTTTTTTAAGGAACTTCCATACTGTCCTCCATAGTGGCTGTGCGAATTTACATTGCCACCAACAGTGTTGGAGGGTTCCTTTCTCTCCACACCCTCTCCAGCATTGATCATTTATAGACTTTTTAATGATGGCCATTCTGACTAGTGTGAAATGATACCTCATTGTACGTATCATTTATCTAATAATTAGTGATATTGAACATCTTTTCAATTGCCTGTTGGCTATCTGGATGTCTTCTTTGGAGAAATATCTCAGCTGTCTCTTTTACAGCATTTCCTGGAAAGTGGGGACCAATTGGGCACGTGGTCTCCCATGGGAACTGGAACGCTGTGAGATGGTGGAATAGAAGGACTGTAAGCTCACCTTCTCTCACAAGCACACCAGAATCACAGCTAACTGCAGAACAACTATTAATGACAAAGACTGGAACCTACCAGAGAAGACCTTCTACAACTAAAGACATAAAGAAGGAACCATAATGAGATGGGTAGGAGGGGTGGACTTGGATATAATCAAGTCCCATCATACCCCCTGGATGAGCAACCCACAAACTGGAGAATAATTGTATGGGTTCTCCCAAGCAGTGAGAGTTCTGAGCCCAACATCAGAGACATAGCTTTGATCTAGTATATCTCTTGAGGGGACAGGTGTCATTGACCTCACTGATGGTAGATGAGATATATGATGACTTAAAGCTGACTTCTCAGAAGCAATTAATTAAGCGGATGCCCAGCAAATGAATGGTGGCCCTTGTGACTCATTGGCCAAGGAAAAAGAGAGCTGTGTCATTTCATGAGTGAATTGGCAGCTGTTCAGTCCTGGGAACTTTGCAGGCCTAACTTGGCCTGAGAGAAGACTTCTTTCTCATGGATTCTAGATCGCTGTTATGTTGCTACCACTCTGGAACTGGCAGCGTGTAACTTGAGTTAGACTCAGGAATTATCCCAGGTCAGTAGGAAAGGCCGTATTTCCTTATGTGAGAAAGCAATGGCGCTTTTGTCTGGAAGGTGTGGGAGTCCCTTTGAGGCTGAGCAATGTTCTGTACATGTTGTAATCCTTCAGAAAAGGCAGGGAGAGGAACCTCACTTTGGGCCAGGGTTGCTGGGTTTTTTTCTGTGTAGGGTTGATTCCAACATCTTGGCTTTTCAGGAAAGAGCCACATAGCAAATTCAGGGAGGTGAAATTTGACATTGATTTTGGGCCAAGTTAATTGCCTTTTTAAAAGGTGGCAAGGTCAAAACTGAGAGTTCAAGGAATATACAAAGAGATACCATCTTGTATAAAATATTGCAAAGAGTTTGAGGGTATCAGCTCCAAAGAGGGACCTTGAGAAGAAACATGCTGTAACAGGAAGGTTAGGAATCCAAATCCCATTGTTTGACCAGAAAATCTTTGTCTCCTCTCAGTTCATAGCTCTGCTTTTGGAGAAGCTGTGTTTAAGTTTCTACTTACTACCTCTTTTTCCTTAGGGAAGCTTGGGTGGGCAGAGTCTACTTTCACAGGGCCTGAGGCAGGATGGCAGGGGGTGCACACAAGGTCCTTTGATTATGATTTCACTTCTGGCTGTAGGGGTGGATTTCATGCTT
The DNA here is from genome assembly GCF_036321535.1 of Camelus dromedarius. Classification (NCBI taxonomy): domain Eukaryota; kingdom Metazoa; phylum Chordata; class Mammalia; order Artiodactyla; family Camelidae; genus Camelus; species Camelus dromedarius. The sequence goes on from NC_087453.1 coordinate 29,772,685, forward strand.
CCTTCCTGTTCTGTCCCATGACGCATGCAATTGAACTGGCGGCTCAGCCAGAGATGCCCACTAAATATTTGCTGGCAAACATAACAGAGGGGGGACACTATGATAGCAAGGTGTTTGCAACCCAGCTCATTGCCTCTCGAGGTGGCACCAGTGCGGTCCTGACCCTGTGCCTGTGGGAGATTTCATGGCACTGTCTGAGCCTGGAGGCCCCAGCCACACTCTCATGCTACCTACCTGAATTCCCCATGTAGCTGCTGCCCTTCCAGAGCGTCTCATTTCCAAGAAGAGGAATCACTCTTTCTCCCAACGAGCATGTAGACAGAGGAGGGAATTAAGGAGACAAGTAGAAACCACCCAGCAAGAGGACTTGAACAGTGTGCAGGGGAGGGTGGGGGAAAGGAGGAAAGGAAAAATGTGTCCAAACACTGTGTGCCAGTCCTGTAACTTTCCACTGATCCACGTGCGGTTTTGTATCAGCACGCATGTCTTACATTTCAAGACAAGAGCCAGACAGAAAGGCTTGGACTTAATAAATCCAGGAGAGAGCTTTGTTTATCAGGGTCTCTCATTGTTTGAAAACTCAACATCTGTCAAAGACTTGTAGGCCTTTGCTCCCCACACTTCGGGCAGGTGCTTCTGGTCTTATGACACTGAAATGGATTTTAAAGAAAACCTCAGGTCATCTCTGTCCTTTGACACTGTCTTTTCTTCCAGTTAGGACTCTGCATCTCTCTTGGGCTGTCATAGGGCTTCCAAATGGGTCTCTTTTCCTCCTGTCACAGCCACACTCACCTTGGCCCTCCACACAGCAAGTTAGTCTTCCTACAGCGTATCCGAAAGGCCTTAAACACTTGTTAAAACTCTCCAAACGTCTTAGTAGGGATCTTCAAATTCTAGACCTTTTGTTTCTTCCAGTCTAATTTTTGTTTTGCCACTATTCTCTCTCTGGTGGTCTTTTCTTATATTTTAAAATGTAAATAACTTCATGGAAATGTAACATAAGTGTAGAAAAATATGCATGCTACTTGATGAATTCTTATAAAATTTTCATGCCCATGAAACTGGCAGCCAGATCATGAAACAGAATACAACCAACACCCAAAAGCCTTTCCAGTCACTAACCCCCCAGGGGTAACCATTGATCTCACATATAATCCTGTAGGTTAGTTTTGCCTTTTTTGAACTTTATAGAAATGTAATCATAGAGTATGAATTTTACCATGTCAGTTAACATTATGTTTGTTTCATCCATATATACATGTGGTTGAAGTTGATTCATGTTTATTGCCATATAATATTCCATTGAAGGGGTATTTATTTAACCATTCTACTCTTGATGAACATTTGGGTTTCTTATAACTTTTGGCAACTATGAATACTGTGGTTATGAAATGTTTTTGTTAATAACATCCCCAAAGTGTTAAGCATAAAGGGAAAAGTTGATAAATTGGCTATGTGAAGATCCTCTGCCTTTTAAAAGACACTATTGAGAGAGAAAGAGAAACCCATAGACTAGAATACATTTACTATATAAATATCTAAGAAAAGGACTCATATCTTTAATATATAAAGAGCTCCTATATATCAATAAGGAAATGGCAAATGACTTAATAGTAAAATAGGCAGAAGGCTTAAGTAGACACTTCATAAAACAGCACACCCAGACAGAGAAAGACAAGTATCATATGATGTCGCTTATATGTGGAATCTAAAAAAAAAAAAAGATACAAATTTTATTTACAAACCAGAAATAGATTCAGGGACATAGAAAACAAACTGTGGTTACCGGGAGGGAGGGGAAGGGGGAAGGGATAAATTAGAAGTTTGGGATTAACAGATATACATTACTGTATATAAAATGAACAACAAGGACCTACTATATAGCACAGGGAACTATATTCAATTTCTTGTAATGAGCTGTGATGGAAAATAATCTGGAAAAAAAATGTATGTTTATGTGTAACTGAATTGCTTTGCTGTATACCTGAAACTAACACTGTAAATCGACTACACTTCAATAAAAAATAAGAATAAAAAAAAACTAAGCATGACCAAATGATCAGTGGCCCTAAACACATGAAGTGGTGTGCACTTTTCAGCTTTACTAATCTTTTCACCACCCCTGTTAGGTCATACACTTTCCTATTTCAGTATCTTTGCACAGGCTCTTCTGGCTACCTGGAGTATCTTTACTTCCTTTTCCACCTCCTTTTCTTTTTTTTTTTTAATTTAATTTTTACTGAAGTATAGTTGGTTTACAATGTTAATTTCATATGTACAGCAAAATGGTTCAGTTATACATATACATACATACTGTATATATATTTTTTTCAGTATTTTCCATTGTATGTTAATAAAAGAAATTGAATATAGTTCCCTGTGCTATACAGTAGGTCCTTGTTGTTTATCTATTTTATATATTATAGTGTGTATCTGTTAAACCCTAACTCCTAATTTATCCCTCCCCAACCCTTTCCCCTTTGGTAACCTCCACTTACTTTTCTTTTAAGTACCAGCCAAACAGACAACATCAGTTCCTTCCTGAGACTTTTTCTGGTTCCACTAGGCAGAATTAATCATTACTTCTTTGGAGTCCCAAAGTTTGATTTCCTAGAAGTGAGGTCTTTAACTAATATGTCTTCACGCCCCTGTGCATCACATTGTACTTGGGGCATAATAGATGATTGATACATGTGCTTTTGAGATTGTCTAACCTTCCCCTCAAACCTCCAGATAGAACCTAAAATCAATGAGGTATATGTTGTGGTGACAAAGGCTTCCTATGTTGAACATGGGAGTGTTTATTAGCCAATACCAAGGTTACTTCACAGGGAAAAATGCTGGCCTATTTCCCAAATCATAGTTCATCTTTAATGAATAATATCACCACAAGCCTGTGGACAAAGAACTAGTACTTTATAGACTGAATTGCATGTTAAGGTACATATTAACAAGTAGGTCTGAAAAACAGCATTGCCTTTTGCAAAGGTAACTGAAGTCAGCGATGGGAGACCTGTGGTAGGTCAATAGCATTTATTTCACATATAGGGGAGCTCAACAATAGTGTTACCCTACATTTAAGGTCAAAGGCTACATGGTACAGTAGGGAGAGGAAAAGAAAGTTTCTGCCCTTTCCTTGTATGATGACTCAGCTAGCATTTCTGACTACACCAATTTTCTCTTGTCATCTTTATCTTCTGGAATCTCTTTTTCACCTGCTTGTACTTTTATATGGTTCCAACCTCCCCAAACCTCCTGGGTTTAATGCTTCCAACTAGCTTGTTTTTAGCTTAACTGAATTTCTTCAACACCAAGGTTTTGTTCCCTCACTGTTCTAAGTTATTTTTACTTTAGCCAGATGATAAGAATAAAGCACTCTCCCCCACCCCCTGCCCTTTTAAGGGGGAAGATCTGTCCTTTATGGAACTTTGTATCCTTGGCTGGATAAGCTTTGTGCTTTATATACAGTGAATTCTCAATAAATATTTGTTGATTCAATAGCTTGGCAATTTTTTACTAAAGTGGGGATAGTTGCTGACCCCTAACCCTCCCAAAGACATTAGCATTTTTTTAATGAAATGCTCATTAGTTCAAATGAATTTCCAACCTATGCAACTTCAGGTAATAAGAAAAATATATGAAAATGTTTAAGAAAATGAGTGGAGAGAGATCCTGTGGCAAAGACCGTAACTTTTTCCTGGAATTTGACTCTGGGCCCTTAGGTTGATTCTTTAGACATAGTCTTCTCCCTTTCTTTTGTTTTGGTAATTTATTTTCTAAATTAGTAATACCTACCTTTTTATAGTATGAGAATCTCTTTGTAGCATTAATAAAACTTACATACCCAAGAGTATTGAAATTGATGAATATAAATTGACCAAGACTTACCCTGAATTGAATGTTAGGTAATGAAGTGAGTTTTAGGATCAAACATCCATATGCATTTGTTATTCTTAGTTTATATTTATAAGAGGCATATCATTAATATAGTCTACAAAGGTTGGCGTACAAATGAATTTGTGGGTCCTTGTTGATAACTACAAGGACTCCTGGACCACTACTGTAAAAGCCCAGTGGCACTCAGAACACACAGTGCAATTGTTTATAAACTCATATTGACTATTAACTGGCCACTATCACCTATCAGTGGGGAAATGCTGACTTCATGAAGTTTTATTTATGGCTTGTGTTAGGTTGGGTTTCCTAGAAGCAGAGCCTGAGACAGGATTTAGGGAAACTTATTTACAGAGGGAGAAAGGGAATGAAAGAAGCAGGACAAGAAATGGGAGGAAGCACAGCAAAGACAAGATTTCAGGCCAAGTCTAGCTTCAGGCTAATCCAGCAAGGAGCTCTGGAGTTTGGACGGCAGCGCCATCTTGGTTTACGTGAGAGCTGGGCTTTTGCCCTCGCGCACAGTCAGTCATTGTCTGTGGGATGCTGCAAGGAGCTGGTAAACTCCCTACAGGTGCCCAAGGGCACTCCTCCAGAGAACCAGGCGTGAGCCCTTAGCAGCACGAACCACACCGTAGCTGAGAATGAACCACACAGGTAAAGAGATCTGGACAGGACACCAATAGCAGCTGTTCCTTGGCTCAGCCATTCATTTAATCATTCATCCATTTAACAAATATTTATTGAGTGCCTACCCTGCATAAGTTCCAGTCCTAGGAGCTAAGGCTAGGAACAAGCAAGATCCGGTCCTTCCTTTCATGAAGCCTGCAGCTTATGGGGGCACAGAAATAAACTAGTAGATAAATGGAGCAACAAGATAAATTCTGAGAGTGATAATTTTCTAAGAGAGAACATGAGCAATTAACTAGATTATGGAATGACTGGGGCAAGGGGTGGGCACTTGAACAGAGACTAGGACGGTGAGAAGGGCAGAGCTGTGCAGAGATGTGAGGGCCCGATGCTCAGGCAGGGGAATTGGCCACCATCAAGGCTCTCAGAGGGGCAGAAGCTCATGTGCTTTAAGGATAAATGAGGGCCAGCAGGCCTGTGGTGCACCTGAGAGAGTTGTAAGAGAAGAGTGGAGGGGTAGGCATAATGGATGGGGCAGGGGGTGGGGAAGCCAGCGTTGTAAGGAGTTCGGTGATTCTGCATTTCAGTTGGAGAAATGAGTTCCTTTGCCTGCCTGCATTAAGATGGTAAAAATGGCAATTTGTCAGACTTTGTCTAGATTTGCCTTAATGTTGCTCTTTAGAAGTGTTTGCTAAGCAGATTCTTGGGATAAATAAGGAAAAACTTATGATTAAAGGACAGTTCACTGTTTCCAAACTCCAGGGGTTTGAATTCAGACATCTTATATGGTAATTATGAGAACATTTTCTCTCCTTGTTAAAACATTCCCAAGATTTTAAAAGATATATAGTTGGACTCAACCTTCCTTTGTCCTTGGCAGTGTGACAAAAGAGCATTTTTAGAAAAGAATGTAAGTTGGACTTGACCTTGGCTATACGCGAGGGAAAGTTATCAAGGTCACTTTTTTGTTTGTTTGCTTTTACTGTAATTGCTGTTAAATGAATCAAGAAGTTAATAGAGACCACCTCTTTTCCACTAACATTCTGCTCCATGCTGAGACCACAAGTCTTGAGTATAGTTCTGTTTCCCAGTTGCCAAATAGTAATCCATTTTCCTTAATATTCTCAAAGTCCACTGGAGAAGGGACCATGATTAGAGAATGCCACTAGATCATGATTATGGAAAATGCTTCCTAGACTTGATTCCTGAAGAGAGACAACAGTTAAAGAACACTCACTACCAAACCTGACGAACGGTTGGAACCCAGTGAAATTAGAGACATGAAGCCCAGGAAAACAGTGTTTTCTGTTGGACCTATTAGGTCATTGTTGGAGCCCAAGATCAAGGAACAGCTCTCTGAACTAGAATAACTTAACATTTCAAATCAAGATGAACTGAAATAGAAGGAGCATTCTTATTCTTTCTAAAAATGGATTTCTCAAATGGTTTTGATTTAACAAAGATGTGAAATCTTTTTGTCATGCTCTTCCCTCCACACCAGCCTCTGCCCGTACCCACTTCTTGGGTGAAACTCATGTCTAATTCAGGGGGAACTTAGTCCATATGTTTCTGATTCATCTGTACAATGTTCTTTGGTAAGAGTTAGTTGATGTCCAAAGAGTCTTCTGGGAATTTTTATAAGTCTTTAAAATTTTTCTTCAAGCCAGAAAATCATATTTTCCAGCTCAAAATACCCCTCCAGATCAGAACTACTCAGGGCCTGTTGGAAACACCACTGTGAAGAGGCCTTAAACTCAGACAAAACACAACTCCCATTGTGAGCTGTGCAACCAGACCCAACTGACCAGCCCCTGAGAGATAGGAGCTGTGAGGAAAAGGGGACAGAAAAAGGACCTACAGACTATGGGGAGGCTTGGACCTGCCGTGTTTTTCCATTTCTAGGAACAACCAGTGAAGCCCCACAACCTATAAAGTCAGCCTCAATTTATGGTGCACATCTGGAGCCAGATAATTTTCATTTGGCTTTGGGTAACATCTTTGAGCAAGGGCAGAGAATTCTAGACCAGCTTTCAGGTTCATAAATATAAAAAGACTTCATTTGGGAGCACACTTAGCCATGGCTTAGCAATTCAATGGGCCAGGCTTCATTTTCTGGAAAGCATGATAAAGTCTAAAGGGGGAGAATTGTTGACTGTGGAATCAAACTAACTGTGCCAGGAATATGAAGATTGTGGTCCTGTTAGGGACAAGTGAACGACTGTTGGATGGTCTGTGCAGAAGTCTAAGAACAATCCTCTTTGTCCCATTTACTTCAACTGTGCTATGACCCAGTTTTTTTTGTTTATTTTTTTTTTTACCACCCATTAAAGGCACCTGATGTCTCTGGGAAAAAAATGATCCATAAATTACCCTTTTCAACCAAGTACTTGGCAATGAATGCATACTCATCAGAAAAATGGTCATTTTACTGCTGAGAGCTTGGATTCATCCTTGATCATGTGTCAGTTTCTACTGGGCTAGGAAAGTGTTTCTACACTATCATAATCCCAAGGTTGGCTGTTGGGCCAAAGTGAGTTGCTATTTAATCCTCCTAAAAAGTTTTCCAACCCCCGCAGACAGCAAGCAGTAAGATAATTTAGAAAGCAGGGGTGGTGACAAACTTCCCCATCTCAATATACACCACTACCTTCTTTGTAATTTTCCAGAGAGAAAAAGAGAAGCAGAAATAACTCTTTTTTTTTTGTATATATGTTTTTATTGAAGTATAGTCTGTTTATAATGTTGTGTCAACTTCTGGTGTTCAGCGTAATGCTTCAGTCATACATGAACATACATACATTGGTTTTCATATTCTTTTTCACCATAAGTTACTGCAAGATATTGAACACAGTTCCCTGTGCTGTGCAGTATGAACTTGTTGTTTATTGGATTCGGTGAGAATCCTCCCATATTTCAAAGTGATAGACACTCTGCCAGACTTCAGTAGGTGTCCTGTGCATTTCAGTGGGTTTGTAGATGTAATTCTTGGTGTATTTGTGGGAGAGGGTGAGCTGTGAGTCTCTACTCTGCCATCTTGGCACCTCCTCTGGAGATAACTCTTGATTCTTCTGTTTTCATGCCTTTCAAATGTGCTCTATCAAGTTCCATAGCCTCTTGCTTCTCAGCTGTGGTCTTCAGATCAGCAACTTTAGTATTACCTGACAGTGGTTAGAAATTTAGAATCTCAGCCATCCCACCCCACCCCCAGAACCTACAGAATAAGAATCTGTTCTTTAGCAAGATCATTGGTGACTCGCATGCCTGTTAAATTCTGAGAAGCACTGGTGGACCACACCTCCATAAAATGCCTCTTCAGTCACTGCCCTCCTCTTGCCTGCATTACTGTAATTATTTCCCAGCTTCTGCCCCAGCCTCCAGTATGTTCTCAACTCAGCCACCAGAGTGGTCTTCCAAAAAAAATTAATCAAGTCAATTCATTCTGCTCTTTAAACCCGACACTTCCCACTGCACATTGCTTAAGAGTCCTCGGCATCTCCCCCACTGTCCTCCCACCGTTCTTTCCTGGGCATTCTCTCCTCCAGCCACACTGGTCTTTCGGTCCCACACAGCCAAAACCCACTTTCCCTCTGACCCAAAGTTGCCTCGGTGGAAGCCTTCATCATTCAGGACTCATCGAAAATGCCACTTTGTGAAGACCTCTTGGCTACTAAACTTAAATCCACCCCCCACTTACTTTCTACCACTTTGCGCTGTTTTATTTTTTCTTGCTCTCTGAACCATCTGAAACCGTCTTGCTTATTTGTTATTGGTTTTATTGAAGACTGCTACACAGAATGGAGACTCTCCCCATCGTATTCCAGCCATAGCTTCACCTCCTGGAATGGGACTTGGAACACTGTTGAATTCACTCACTGTTGGGTGAATTATGGAATAAATGTATGTCTAGACAATCTGGACAAAAGTCAGTGTCTTGTCATTTATGTTTCTTTGGCTTTCCCTCCCTCCTTTTCTTTGACAAATATTTATGAAGCATCTAACCTGTGCCAGGTACAAGGCTAGCTAGGGAGAAAGGGAAACATACACAGCCTCTGCCCACATGGAGCATAGAGGGAGTGGAGGAGATGGTATTAACCAAAACCACAGTGTTGCTGTCCCACGGAGCATGTAAAAGATGTCCTAACTTGGTTCGGGGGGACTCCTGGGAGCTGAGGGCTGAAGGATGAATACACTAACCAGGAGAGGAGAGTGAGGGGAATAGGAAAGAGAGAACATTTTGTGTAGAAAGAATAACATATCCAAAGGCAGCAGGGAGTGTTGGAGGAACAGAAAGAGGGCCAGTAGGATGAAGGTCCAGAGAATGAGTGGGGGACTGTATGGGGTGGGGCTGGCAAGGCAGGCCATGGCCAGACCAGTAGGGCCCTATAGGTAGGGCAACGATAAATCCTGGTTTGCCTGGGAGAGTTCCAGTTTATATCTGTGACCTAATTATTCATAAACTTGTTAGTCACTCTTGCAGGTCATATCATAGGCTTTTTTTTAATTGAAGTATAGTCAGTTTATAATATTGTGTCAATTTCTGGTGTACAGCACAATGTTTCAGTCATACATGAATAGACATATATTTGTTTTCATATTCTTTTTCACTGTAAGCTACTACAAGATATCAAATATAGTTCCCTATATTATACAGTATAAACTTATTTATCTATTTTATATATACCAGTCAGGATCTGCAAATCTCGAACTCCCAATTTATCCCTTCCCACCCTCTTCCCCTCAGTAACCATAAGTTTGTTTTCTATGTCTGTGAGTCTGTTTCTGTTTTATGTATAAGTTCATTTGTCTTTTTTTTTTCTTAGATTTCACATATGAGTGATATCATATGTTATTTTTCTTTCTCTTTCTGGCTTCACTTAGAGTGACATTCTCCAGGGCCATCCATGTTGCTGCAAATGACATTATTTTATTATTTTTAATGCTGAGTAGTACGCCATTGTATAAATATATCACAATTTCTTTATCCAGTTATCTGTTGATGGGCATTTAAGTTGTTTTCATGTCTTCATATCATAGGCTTTGATCTTCAGAGGCTCACCCCAAAGCCTAGTAGTTAGGACTAAGAACCTGAACCCAGATTTTCTGTATTAGAGTAAGTGGTTTTCTGTTATTTGTACTGTGCATCCTCAAGAAAATTGTTAAACTTCTCTGAACCTCGGCTTCTTCATCAATAAAATGGGGATTCAGTAATTGTAGTATTCAACTCATCGGGTTTTAATAAGGATTAAGTGAGTTAATGCATGTCAATCTTGTAGCATAGCATCGGTACACATAGCAGGTAGGTAAGTGTTAGCAGTAGTACTCTTATTATTGATATTTTTAATGTATAGGTAATAATGGGAGCCCATGAAAGGTGTTAGAAGGGAATGACTTGGTCAGACTTGTGTTTTTCAAAGTTTACAAATAAACTTTTATGTGGAATAATATTTTGGGAGGGGTACTGTAAAAGGAAATACATAAAGTATTATACATAAAATGATGTATAATAACTGTTTAACAAGCAGACAAAATAAAGAATCACTGTGGTCATCATTATCATCTTCTACTAAGAATATAAGAGTCCAGAAATAACCTAGTTCTGAAATATTCCCTATCAATTTCCATTTGGTAACATCTGGGGACAAAGCAAGCTGTTTGGAATTTGAGAGTCAACTGAAAGGCTATTGTCTTAGAGTCAGTGGGAGAAGTAGCCAAGGTCAGAGTTGGAGGGACCAGTCAGTTTAATCTTATAAGCCAAAGTCTATATCCCCCCAAAAAGCAACACAGTTAGAGTCTTTGGACGCCATGAAGGGTTTCCATATGGATGTCCTGTTTGGTTTTCAGTGATTTCCAGAGCAATAAATAAATAGTCAGCGGCAGCAGGGAGTTGGGAAGTTTCAGCAAAATTCCTCCCAGTGGGCGTCAACTTGAACTCTCCAGGCCTGGCATATCTCCCCCACAGCTCCCTGACACTCCTGTTACCCCAAGGGTGAGAGGAAGCGCCGGGGGTGAAAAGAGGCCCCTTTCCCCTGGGGTTAGTGTGGGACACAGCTCACAGTCACTTGTCACTTTGAAACTCCCCTCTCCCGGGAGTGTGGAGAAGGATTACAGAAACCTGGCAGATAATTAACGTTTCCTGGTGTGAACGGAAGGGGTTTGTCACACGATGACCTGAGCATGATGACTTTCTCACTAAACCAGGGCAAAAGTGGGTATGGATTTATAGACGATCTCATGGAACGATGGCTGAGGATTGCGAGCACTGGAGTCAATTGTTAACCACTTGAGTAACCAGGACTCATCATATTACCACATCTGGATTTCCCAGTTTAAAGACAGAATACACTGAGGTGATTTGCACAAACTAAGTTCTCTGACCTTTCCCAAGGCCTTTATAAGCCTTTGGGAAGCTAATATAATTGAGCAGAGCTGATGAGGGGTGGAAATTTAGCTTTTCAAATTCTTTAGTGGCTTGCCTTTTGAATGAAGGAGGATTTATTGTATTGAATTAGACATTGATAGTGAAAATCCTATAAAACCTAGCAGATAGTAGCTGAGGAAAAAAGGCAACCACCTTGAGATGTGAGGCCATCATTTAATCTCCAATTCACCCATAAACAGGCTCTACTTATTTGCAATTGACACAGTAGTTAAAGTAAAAGTCTTTTTAGCTTTTAGGTCTCCTAAGGATTAAGAAAAAGAAATTTGTAGATATACAAGGTCCTACTGTACAGCACAGGGACCTATATTCAATACCTCGTAATGACCTATAATGAAAAAGAATATGAAAAGGAATATATACATATATGTATAAATGAACCACTATGCTGTACACCAGAAACTAACAAGACATTGTAAACTGACTATACTTCAATTAAAAAAAATTATTGAAAATGTAAAATAAAAGAGATTTGAAACATGCTTATTGTCATGAAAGTACTTGAAGGAGGTCTGAAGGTTGGTTTAGAGAGATGGAGGAATGAGGACAGACATCTCAGGTGGGAGGAATGGGGGAAGGAGGCAGGAATAGATTTTATAGTCTTTTGGCTGTGACAGGGATGAGGATGAGGATAGTGTTCAGTCTTTTAATCAGTCCTCACTTGTGTGTCACCATCTCATTTCATTCTTAACATTATCAGGGAATTTATGTTATTCTCATTTCATAGATGAAAAAATTGAAGATTAGATAACTGAAGTAGCGGGCACCAACTGCAAAGGACTTTGAGTGCCAAACTAAGCAGTTCATGACTGTCCTTTACAATAGACGATTTTGTTAACTTTAGTGGAATGCAATATATTCTAAGCTTTTGGAAGAGTGATATCGAGGGTTTTTTTTTTTTTTTTGAGTTTTAAGTCTAGGCATTTTTTTTTTTTGGCAGAAATTAAATTAATACAAGAGTATGCTGTTAGGAAGGCACCATCTAGTTCATAGGTAGTAGGTAAGACAATATTTTAAAGACTGTGATGTACAAGAGAATAAGAGAAAACCTACCTTGAAAATCTCTTCTTGCTCCGTATAAATGCATGACATTCTACACGTGAAGATGCTTTTCTTGGAGCTCAGTGATATTTTGGAGTTTTCTGGAGTCTTTGTTCTTCTCTCCCCTCACTCCCTGTCTCTTTTTTCTCAAGCACTTACTGAGCAACTGCTTAGTACATGGTATTTTACTCCAGGCTGAGGATAATGGAAAAGCATGTCCTAGGACCCTAGTGAGGAGATGATCAGGCCAGCCAGTCCCTGCCACACAGGCCATCAGGGACCAGAGGAGTGAGATGTCTAGCAGGAGGCTGAGGGCAGATAAAGCAGGGACTGGCATTCCAGGCAGTGGGGACAGCCTTTTCAAAGGTCCGGTGGCATGAAACGACACCATTGTGAGGCTGGAGACTGGTGAGCTCTTCACTGTTTTTAGGACATGAATTGGGATGGTAGGGGGATTGACAGGTGGAGGATTTGTGTGGGTCAGTTGAGAGCCACGTTTTTCCTACAAAGGAGTTTAGATTTTATCCTGCAGCTGATGAGTAAGTCAGGTGATCAGTATTCTTTCAGCTAAAAGTGACTGCAAGGTAATTTACAGGTGCCTGGGAAGCCCAGGGAGGTGACTGACTTCAGGCACAGCTAGAGTTGTTTCTCAATTCTGGTTCCTGTGGGTCAGCTTCATTCTTAGGCAAACATGGCACCTAAAGTTCTAGGCTTACATCTAGTGATCTCTGCAAAAAGAGGATATAATGTTTTCAGTACATTTCCATTAAGAGTCCCAGGGAGAATTCTCAATGGTTCTGTCTGGGTCATGTTTCTTTGTCTGAGCCAGTCACTGGAGACAAGAGGTTGTTGATTGGTTGCATGGTCATCTCTGGAACCAGGGAGTGGATCTCTCTAAATCCCCTGGCCATTTCCACTAAACAGATGTTGGATGGACCACACATATTTCCAATTGAAGAGACTCTGGAAAATTTTTATGAAAGATGTGACATGATTAGTTTGGTACTGAAAACCTCTTTTTTACCTTTAAAATACACATCATTTTGCCCTAACATAAGCAAAAAGTTTTATATTTTTGCCAACAGGAAAAAAAAAAAAAAAAAGACAATCAAACCACAGCCCCTCCGATATTGAGCAACATTAATAGTCTTGGAAGACATTCCATGTTTATAGCATGGCCTCACTTATTACAGCAGGTACTATATAGGTGGCCCACCCAGATCCCTTTTCCTGGGCTGGTGGGCTACGGCCAGTGTTGGCTCCCTCCCCACAAGCTAGCCCACCTGTGTGGTGTCATTCACTCTCTAGAGCTCCCTGAGAGATAAAGCTGAGGCTGGACTTCTTGAAAGCACATCTTTGCCTGACTTTTCCCCCAACCCAAGAATGGATTGCCTAAGGCACCCACAGATACATTTTGGTGTAACTCAAAGGCGATGAGCCATTTTCCCCTTCAATCTTTGGAGGGAGTCAGTGAGCATCAGTTGCTTTCTAGGAATGAGATGCTGAAGGAAAGGACGGGAAGAAAACAAAGATAAACTCTAGGCTACTTCACTGCTCTGTTGTGGGTCAGGGCTGCCTGTTTTTTCCTGAAGTTCTGAGGGCCTGTCTCAAATTCTGTGGCTTATTCTTTGCTGAACCAATATCTAGTACTGTGTGCATTTTGGAATTGCCTTGATCTTTGCTTTGGAAAGTCAAGATCTTTGATTTGCATTTTTTTGTAATCCATGTAACCCCGCCCTCCTGGAGCCTTGGGATGCCAAGTAGAACACACAGCTCTGCTCTAACCTCACAGTATTCTCCTTGAACATAAAAAAAAAAAATGAATTCAGATCATCTTAATATGATGTGTGTGGTTATATTTTAGCTCAACCTGAGGCCAGCCATGTAAATCCCAGAGACTTTTAGATTCTACCTCTTTTTGCTTCTAACTGTTTTTATTACAGAGATTAATTGAGTGGAATCATTGGTCCGGTTCAAAATCCGGAGCCATTGGGATTTTGGTAATGGTTGTCCTTGGATTCTGCAAGAATGACACATTTTAAATCACAGAGCAGCTGTACAGATTATTGTAGAAAATAGTCAATGATGAACAGCAAGACCCTCTGATTTTCTAAAAGCTTATGAGTTAGAAAGTTTACTTTCAGTTGCTCTCCAACTATTTGGCGTTTTCTGATTTGCTCTGAGAATTCTCTTTCTGCCTCTGGAAGAGGCATCACGCAGAGAAAGTTCATTGAGGACAGGGTGTTGGTTTTACATCTGACCTTTGTTTGGGAGCTTCAGCAAAGTTTCATGGTCCAATGCCCAGTTTCCCTATCAAAAAAATTGCCGAAAAGAATATTTCTTCTGTTTTAATTTCCACTGTAGGGCGGGTATCAAGAGCTGAAAGTTATTGGCTGAGCTTCCAACACTGCTACTTCTACCAAAGACAGGCATTTAAGTCCAAAGAACCTGAAAAGACCTGCATCTTAACCTGGTTCCAGGTTGATTGTTGAGAAGGGTGTGGGTCATGGGAGAAATTCCTGGGGGTTTACAAAACAATGAGATCTACATATTCTCAAGTGTGGTGAAAAGACTTCACTTCATTTCTGGGCTCCACCTAACTTTGTCCATCTGCCATTTGTGGTTTCACCCTCCAGCAATTTTCCTAGTGCCCCACTCCCTGTGGTACCATATTTTTTTTTCTTTTGACAATAATTTTTTCTTATTAGAAGTTTATTTTTCTCCACCCAGCCTGAGGACAAGTTTTCCACGTACCTAGAATTTTTATTCTAATTCCCATCTGAGGGAGCTTTATTCCCACATCACCTAGTGCTCTTCTCCTGGATGCTGTGTTTTTATCACCTACACTTTTCTTTTAGTTCAATATTTATCCTGCCAAGTAAGCTTTCAGGAAGCAGAAAAGAGAACTGAACCAAATGTATAGTTATTTTCCTTTTGACAGGTAGCCTGAAGGCTACCAGATACTTTTCCAGAAAAAAAGTTTTTAAGAGTTTGATGCTGCAGTGTTTTCCTAGATGTAGCATGGATACTCCAGTTGCCTTTCTCAATGAACTGAAGAAAATGCAATAGCATCAGAGGTTGTTGGGTAAGTGATGTGATTTGATGACAATGGCCCAAGAATGATTTTGAAAGTTTTTTTGAGGCAAATTACAGAGAGAAAAACTTTGCAATGAACACTGCAGCTTAGCAAATGGAATTATCCTCTAACTGTTGTCATGACAAGTCTAAAAATAAAAGCAGAGTGTACATAGTAGACAATAAAATGGTGGTATCCAAGAATAAAGTCAATTAACAAGACTTTCCTAGAAATCACATAAAAGGAGCGCAGTTGGGCATAATTGAAGTAGAGATGAAAGTGACCACAGAATTGGAAACATACACGCAGAGAGATGTGTGTATTTAATAGATCTGATCATATTTAATAGCGTATGTACAGATCAGAACTTAGAACTTTTTTCAGTCACCCACACACAGCTTTGTACACAGTGCTTTCACTTTGTGTCGCCTTAGGGATTTCATCATAACTTCAGGAAAGCGATGCTCCAGTTCTTAAGTTTCCATGACAATGCCAGCCAAAGAAGTAATTTTTTCAGTTTCTCGTTCCATACTCATCCATGAAATGAGTTATTTTCAGATTTTAGAGGTACCCGATTTCTTAGATTTTCTTTTGACCTTGAGGTTCTGTTTGTCACTGAAAGGGGCCTGGGCTCAGCAGACATCGAAGAGCTAGTGAGTTCATCCTTAGACGATGAAGTCATCATTGACCTCCCTCATGAACATCTTCGTGAGCTCATGCTGAGCGCTAAGTCCAACCTAAATGAATTTTGACATATCATCTAGGAATATGATTATGGGATTACATGACCACAGATACTCCCGAGGTAGTGAACACTTTTTATTGAGTGGTGTTAGAGGACAAAAGCCAAGGAAACATTTTGGAAACTTAGACAGACAGAGGCTAAGAGAGAGAGGAATGTGGTTCAGATATCCAAGGAAGATGGAGGAGACCTTGAAAAGTAGAAAGTGTTGTAAAAATTCATTGCCAGGGAGCTGAACCTTGGAGTAACTCATTTAGCAAAAGCTGGTATTTCTTTTTTTTTTTTTGGTTTCCATATGAATCCCTACTCTCTTCCTCCCCCAAGACAGACACGTTTCCATTTGGCTTGAAAAACATGTCCATATTACACCTTAATCCATTTCCTTTGTAAGGAATATTTTTGAAAAAAGTTTTCATAACGACTTCCAAGTAGAGAACAATGAATATTTCACTATGATTACCTTCAGAAATCATTCTCTCACCTTTAAAATTAAATCCTGTAATGTCATGTTTATGTGCTTCATATATGTTTTAGGAAGATCATTAAATTCAAGGACCTAATAATAAACCATCCTGGCATCCTAAGATGCTCAATACAAAATGCAAATACTGCCACTTGAAGTCTTTCAAAGTGTGTCTTTTTAACACATAGGCATCAACTTTACAAGTACTGCTATTTGGGACTTTTTGCATTTTTTTCTTAGTGGACTAGCTGACTAGTTTATGCCAACTATAATTCTTGATGAATATTTCAAGAACAAGGCAGTAAAGTGAGTAATATAAGGTTGATAGGTAGTTAAGGTTAGAGAAGATGTCTGCTCCCACTGCTAACATGCTTGTTGTGTCTGAAGATCTGGAAGTGTAAGTGGCTTTGTTATATTAAATAATATTTCCATGTTCTTATGGACAAATCGTCCACAGAAGAAACCTGATGTAGCCTAACTTTGGTACCTGCCCTGTGTCCTCCTAGGATCTAAAGAGGAAAGGACATTGAAGTGGCAGGAATATTTGGAGATATCATTTGGGTGTATGAATGAGCTTGTTGGATAGATTAGGGTTGGATGGCATCTAAACTCTCATTTTCACCAAGAAGTTGGCATTTGTGAGGTAAATGAGTTTTGAGGTGCTTAATTGTCTGAGGAATTTGTTTGTTTGTTAATACAATCTATGAAAAATATTTTTCTAAGTATAGGTAGAATAATGCACATTTAAAAAAATTTGCATTGATTATTTCAATTGTGAATTAAAAACATAATAGCAGTGACAGCAGCAGCAATAGAAGAGGGACCATAGATTTTGTTGTATAAATTGGGATATTTTTGAAAGTGAAAGCAGATGCTACTAATAATTAAGGATAGGACAGCCAGGTTAAACCAGAACATATAATAATTGACTTTTTAAATGGTGTTTACTTTTTATTTTATATTCTGAGTACTTTACATCTTTTTCTATTATTATTTAACATCTATTTTTTTAATTGAACATTTTAAGTATCCACATGGCTTCTCTGGTTAGAATAGTGTAAGTCACAAATAGAAGTACTTACAGACAGATCACCTGGCTTCTTGTCTTGGCTTTACCACTCACTAGAGGATGTAACTAAGCCTCAGTTTCCCTTCCTGTAAAACGAGAACAAAGATAATGAGGATTAACAACAAAAACCCCCAGAACATATAATAATCCTCAGTAAAATTAGTAATGGCAGAAGTAGTAGTAATAATGTTCCATAATCCAAGGGGTCCCCAGTTCAATCAGGATAATAGTTAAACACTCACATACACACACACACACACACCCTTTGAGTCCAGCATCCAAAAAGAAATTTGGAAATAGTCAAGTCCTTGAGTTGCATTTCTTAAAACTGAACAACCTAAGAACATACCATAAGAACATAACTTCAACTCTCTCTTTATCTTTCAGCAAATTTCCTTGCATGACACAGCCATGCCTTTTTTCTCAGGGCCTCTTATTTAAACTCCTGAACCCAACTTGGCCTGCATCCTTTTTTTTTTTTTTTTTTTTTTTTTTTTTTTTCCCCTTTGCCCTAGGACCCTTCTGGGAGGGCCAAGGGACAGGAAGCAACTAAACTGTCAAAGAGTAGTTTTCTTTAGCATGCAGGGAGTGGGCAAAGCTGTTAATATTTGCCTATTAATAGTCTTGATCCTGATCTGATAGCTTACACTAATAAAAGAAATCTCTCTCTGCCTGGTGCTATGATATAATTGTAAACCTTATCTAAATCTCACCCTTGATGTAAGTGCTCTTGGCATTCCCATTTTGCAGAGGAAAAAACTGAGGTTTACCAAGGGGAAATAAATGGCTCGAGTGGCAGAGCCGGGACCTGAATTTTCCAGTTTGACTAGAGATGATGCTCCCAGCCAGTGAGTTAAAGGCAGGCTTCAACTCGTTACCATTGGGATTGCTTAAAGGTAGGAAAAT
Source organism: Camelus dromedarius (assembly GCF_036321535.1). Classification (NCBI taxonomy): domain Eukaryota; kingdom Metazoa; phylum Chordata; class Mammalia; order Artiodactyla; family Camelidae; genus Camelus; species Camelus dromedarius. The sequence continues at coordinate 29,790,939 of NC_087453.1, forward strand.
CCCTCATGAGTTTTAATTAAAAATTCACTATAACAAAACATGTTCAGTATAAGTACAAGCTAGTGTTAGCAAGTATTTCTTTTCCACTTTGAAAAGCACTCTGGTGTGAATGGGATATCTAGCGCTCTCTGATAAATGAACCCAATACGAAAATAAATGCATAGAAACACAGCTTATTTACAACACTTGTGCACAGTGAGCAGAACACACAATGAGAATGGGCTATTTTTCATCCAGTTGGAAGGGGCTGTCATTGACTGAGTGTAGCTGCTCTTGCCAGAAAGACATCAAGCATTTCTAATGCTCAGACTACTTTTTTTTTTTAATGACTGCCGGAAGGATATCAGATGAGCCGTCTGTTGTAAATCAATAATAATTTGCTTTAGATTAATGAGGAACTAAAACTGTTTCTAATAAATCTCTAAATGCTTAGCATATTTTGAAAACCAATCATTTTATGAGAATTAGATTTCTTCTCTGTCCTTAAGAAAGACCTAGCAGGGTGAGGGGAGGAAGGAAAAGTAGCCAGACATTTTGGAAACAGGGAAATGTGAAAACAGTGAATGAGAATGCATGCATTCCAGGGCTCTGTTTTGTAATCTCAGCTGCTCAGAACCATGCTCTCTGGTTCAAAGCACCACAATTTACAGCAAATAAGATGTCACAGTGCCATGCAGGTTCCTTGGTGAAGTCTGTTGGCTGCTTAATGGTTGGTCAGAGTCTTCAGTATCCACTAAGTAACTGGAATATATTGGAAATAGCTGGATTCTAGTCCAAATCATGGGCTGTGCGTCCTGGCAACACTCTGCAGTGATGGGGTAACTGGAGCGTGTCTTGGAATGTGGATGGATGGGTCTCACTTTCTGTCTAGTCTTTTTTTGGTATTTAGAACTCATCATGGGAGAAGAAAAATGTAGGCTCAACTCATCCATTAATTTGATACTTTTATAAGTCTACTTTTCCTGAGGACTTTCTTATGAAATTGAAAGGAGAAAAGCAATCCACTGGGGAGATGAGGAACAGAGAAATGTTTTTTTCCTCCCTAATATATCTGAGTGATCTAATGTGATGCCAAAGTCTTAAAAGTAATCCAGTGGTTGGTAAACTGCTAAACTTGCTATTCAGCAGACAAGGGAAAGCAAATGATTACTTGTAGAATCTGAGCCTGTAATCCCAGGCTTACTTTGTGGAAGGAATGGAAACAGCACAGAATACTGGGGCAGGACAGTAGTATATTCTGAACCAGGTTTCCTGTCTCTAACAGAGCTTTTGCTTCAGCAAGCTGCAGCAAATGTAAGAATTTCAGATTCAGGGTACTCGGTGGCACAAGCAATATTTTTTTATTATCTTTTATTCAAGAATAAATAAAAATGGATGTATTCTTTTATTGGTCACTTTTCGGAATGGAGTAATTTTTTAAGGAGCAGAAAGGGCTTAATTTCAGTGATGTGATTCTGTATAAAACCAGCTCAGAGTCTGTGGTAAAGATTTGCCCATATCTGTGCTCCACTTTGTCTTTGGGACACAGCTGGACAAGATTACCCTGACAGCAGCTCGATGTGGTCACGTGCCTGAGCTGTGTCCAATGGCGTGTGAGAAAAATAGTAGGTGCGCTTCAGGTCTGGCTCATAAAACCCTCTCATGAACCATTTCTTTTCCTTTCTCCGATGTGCTGGCTGAATGGTGAGGACCCTTGGAGTTAGAGAAGGGTAGAGACACAATATAGAGAGCGCCTCTGAATAAGTTCTTGGAAGACTGTCCCACCAGAAAAATTATTACTGGCCAGTGAGAGGGTGAGAATGAAAACATTATTGTGTTCAGCCACTGAGATTTAGAGGTAGCTTTTTTAAGACATATTTTTATTTTCATACTCTTTTTCATTATAGGGTATTATAAGGTATTGAATGTAGTTTTCTGTGCTATACAGTAGGGATAAACTTGTTCTTTATATTGTATATAGTAGTTAGTATCTGCAAATCTTGAACGCCCAATTTATCCCTTCCCACCCCCTTTCCTCCCTGGTAACCATGAGTTTGTTTTCTATATCTGTGAGTCTGTTTCTGTTTTGTAAGTAAGTTCATTTGTGTCTTTTTTTTTTTTTTCAGATTCCACATATAAGTGATACCATATGACATTTTTCTTTCTCTTCCTGGCTTACTTCACTTAGAATGATGATATCCAGGTCCATCCACATTGCTGCAAATGGCATTATTTTATTCTTTTTAATGGCTGAGTAGTATTCCATCGTATAAATATACTATAACTTCTTTTTCTGGTCATCTCCACAAATGTAGAGGTTGCTTTTTACAGCAGCTAGCCTTACTAATTTGCTAATAGAGAGTTGGATTTGTCATGACTTAGGGTGATGGCCTTGTGTGATGATAATGGCCCTGTTATCTATGTTAAGTTGCCTAGATTCTGGTCCTGGCATCTGCCCGATAGTGGATACATGATTCTGGGCAGATAACTAGCTTTCCTGTCCAGCCTCAGTTTTTCAGCAGCAAAGCCTTTAAGATAAGTTATAGATTTGGAGGTTGACAGAAATCCTGACAAATGTTTAGCAAAAGGAACTTGTCATAAGGATACAGGTGGCTCACAGTATCAAAGATGATGTTAGAGAATCAGGCTCAGAAAGGGAAAGCATCAGAGACCTGGAGACCTAGGCAGCAAGAGATAGCTAAAAAATCTTGTCATGGACCCCATCTGGGATTGATCACAGGTCTTTTCCATACTCATGTATTGATTAGGTTTTACTGTGTAACAAATTACTCCAACACTTTGTGGCTTAAAACAACATTTTTGCAGCTCATGATTTTGTAGGTGGACCATTTAGGGTGGGCTCTGCTGAACTTTTTCTGCAGATCTGGACCAGGCCCAGCTGATCTTAACCTGGTTCACTTATGCAATCACATCTTCCATTAGCTGCCATATTGGTTAGGGGCTGGTCCATCTAAGATGGCCCAAATGAAATGGCTTATTTCTACCACATATGGTCTCCCATCCTCCAGGAGGCTAGCGAGAATTTGTTCACATGGCAGTTGAGTGGGAATCCAAGAGTGGCATAGAAGTATGCAAGTCTCTTAAGGCCCATACTTAGAACTTTCACAATGTCACTTCCACCACATTCTGTTGGCCAAAGCAAGTATCAAAGCCAGTCCAGATTCAAGGGATGGAGAGATGAGAGAAACTGCAAAATACATATTGCAAAATAGTATGGATACAAGGGCAATAATGGAGAACAATTGTGACCATTTTTACAATTCACCAAACCTTGCTTGGATAATGTCCTTGGGTAGCAGAGGGCTGGTCAATCTCATCCTCCTCCTAAAAGTGGAGCATGTGGGAGAATTTAGTTCCCAAAAGGAAATTAGAATGAAGGGGAGATGACCTAAGCTTGACAGACCTGGTTTTGAACCCACCACCATAAGCTAAACATGTGACCTCAGCAAAACAAGAGACTCTCTCAGAAACGACTTTCTCGTCTGCAAAGTGGGTTTAGTAATTCTTACTGACAAGTTTATTGTGGAATTAGAGGTCCTAAAAGTAAGACATGGGGACCATGTTCATACATGGTAAGCACCCAGTAATGTCTCTAGACTTCACCTTAAATTAACACAGTAGAATGAAAAGCAGATACACATATTTTAGAACTTTTTTCCCCCCAAGTTCTTCAGAAAGTAATACAGGAGAATTTTTTACACCAAAGTTTAATATACTGTTCCCTTTACTGCAGCATTTAGAAGTATTAGTCATTGAAATGACCTGTCTTTACCATATTCAGAACTTAAGGTTGCTCCAGGGCTGTTTTCAGCTGTTAAGTATTGGTGGGGAGGGCACTGTATTCTTCAGCTTCCTCCTTTCTTATTGGTTGAGTGTGAGGATGTGTCTTAGTCTGTTCTGGCTGCTAGAACAAGACTACCCTAGACTGGGTGCTTTAACTGTGAACATTAATTTCTCACAATTCTGGAGGATGGGAAGTCCAATATCAAGGCTCTTGCAGATTCAGTGTCTGGTGAGGACCAACTTCCTGGTTCATAGACTGTCTGCTCACTGTGTTGTCATACAGTGGAAGGGGTGAGCTCTCTAGAGTGTCTTCTTATAAGGGCACTAATCCCTTTCGAGAAGGCTCCATCCTCACAACCTAATCACCTGCCAAAACTCCACCTCCAAATCCCATCACATTGGGAATCAGGTTTCAACATATGAATTTTGGGGGACACAACTATTCAGGCTGTAGAAAGGCGCCATTCTGATTGGCTGGTGCCCATGTTCTGCCATTGTTAAATATTGTGAATAGCTTTTTGATGATACCTAAAGAACATCCCACCACCTTAGCAAGGTTCTCTTCTGGAAAATATAGTGGCTTTACAGAGCCTAAGTTGCCATTTGTCTCTGAAGGTGTTTGACAAATGTATGTTGAATGCATATTTGAGTGAATAGTTATGTAAATGAATGATTTGGTGAAATCTCCTGGTTTCCTGGTGACGGCTTTAAAAATAGGAACTATCTTAATTCAATGCAGACTGTGATCTAGCTCTGACAGAGCTGCTAGAAGAGGTAATTTCAGGACAGAATTGTAGATGTAAACTACAACAAATTGCATGTTGCTTTACATCTTTTTCTTGAAACTGCTTCTCTCTTCAAATTAGACTAGCTCTTAAAATAAATGATACTGAGATTTGCTCTCTGGGGTGTAAAGTTGGATTTCATTAATTTGTCCTACAGCTTGCTGATCTGAGCTTTGGGGATTGTGTACAGGGTGTGTACCTTCTAGTTTTTTAAACTACAATTTGGCGAACTGGTGTTTGGCGGTTTTGCCCACCACAGAATCCCAAACTGCAGGTGGAATAGAGGTAGGGATTAAAATCATGTGATGCATCCATGGCTACCCTCACCCACCTGCTCCATGAGTGTTAAAGTGCATTCATGACCCCTCTCTGCCTCATTTTTCCAGACTGGAGGGCTCTGGGGGATGTTAGCCTGTTTGTGCATTCTCTCCTCTACACTGGGAATTTGGGAGCAACCAGCTCTGAAAGAGGGCAGTGAAGTCCCTTCTGAGGCTGGAACAATGAGATTTCATAAAGACACAGTGGATTTCTGTTTGCTAAGCAGATCCCATTTGGAGGACCTGAAAGACGGATGCATGACTTATCTTCATGAGGGAAGCACCAAGGAATTTATAGCTGTAAAGGGGCACAAAAGAGAGACGGTGTGTACCAGATGTGCTGGTTGGCCTGGGACATTCCCGGTTTACACCTGTTGTTCTGTCATCCATTCATGTTAGCATATGTCCCTGACTATTTTTTCTAAGTGAAGGATTATTGTCAATATTTGAATTAAAATCATCTGGGATAGACTCAGAAGATGTCCAAGTTCTACTTTCACTGTTCCCAGGCTCTTTCCCAGCAGTGTGTTAGATGCACTTAGAGGGGTTCTCATTTCAATTAGCAGTGAAGGAGGGGAGGATATAGCTCAAGTGGTAGAGTGCATGCCTAGTATGCACAAGGTCCTGGGTTCAGTCCCCAGTATCTCCTCTAAAAATAAATAAATGAACCTAATTACCCCCCCCCATAAAATTTGTTAAAAATTTTAAAAAAGGAAAAAAAGAGAAAAAAAAAGAAGAAAAAAAGCTGTCAATAAGCAGTCAAATCTGGAAAGGACTAGATGACCCCTTTTTCTTTCCTTAACTTTTCCTGGATGTATCAAAATCAGAAAGTCCTTTTCTGGGACAGCAGGTAATATGCATTCAGGCAGGAGGGCTACAGTTGACTAACTTCCTCTAGATGTGGTGGGAGACAAGAATTCAAGGCTTTGCTACTGCCAGACACTCAATGTACCAGCCAGGTGTGCCATGGCCCTGGGGCAGCCAGCATGGTGCACCCAAGGTGCAATGTCAGATAGGAGATGAGTGAAGTTGGGGCTACCAATGGTTTGATTGTTGTTTTCCACCCAGTTCATAGAATTGAAGTCCAGATTTGGGAAGTTCATGCTGGTGGAGGTGAACTACTTTTTTTGTAAATGATGTTTCTCAGTTTGGTTGTATCTTGTTCCAGACCAACTGGAAATCTTTAAATCAAATTATTCAATGAATGGACTGTCAGGAAAATTTCAGTAGTTGAATCTTTTAGAGACCTGAAATTATTGAAAATAAAAGCTTGCAAATAAGAAGCTATTCAAATTTATTTCTACATATTATACATGTTAAACAAGAAGAACTCAAATGGTGTCAAGATTTTATCAGAAGCTATAATTTATGCTATGGAAAAACTCTAGTGGAAGAATCTATTGGTAGAGCTCTTATTTTTAATTGGATAATTTAACTTATATTCGATATACTGGAATGGAATGAAATTGAGAAGCTCCATGATTCTATAGCATCTAAGTTTTGCAAAACATTCAAAAGGGTCATGAATAAAATTAAGATGTTTTGAAAAGTTTTATTTGTAAAAATATTCATCTAAGAAAAGTACTCTGAAGAGTGGCAGAAAGTCAGTGCCTGTGAAATTATTGGGGCTAAAATATTTATATATTTCAATAAAAAAGTAGCACTGATAACAGATTATGGACTGAATTTTGAACCCACCCCCCTACCCCCACATCCCCAATTCATGTGTTGAAGCCCTATTCTTTAATATGACTGTATTTGGAGATAAGGCCTATGGGGAGATAGTTAAGGTTAAATGAGGTTGTAAAGGTGGGACCCTGATCCAAAAGTATTAATGTCCTTAGAAAAAGAGACACCAGGGAGCTCTCTCTCTCTCTGTCTCTTTTTCTCTCTGCCTCCCCAACCCCTACCCGCCCTCCACCTCCCCTCTACCACTGCCATCCTCCCACCCTACCACACAACACACAGAAGCCAGAAAGAGAACTCTCCTCAGAAATTCAATCAGCTGGCACCTTGATCTTGGACTTCCCAGTGAGAAATAAATTTCTGTTGTGTAAGCCACCCTGTCTGTGGTATTTTGGTATAGCAGTCTGAGCAGACTAAGACAGCCTTCATTTAGCAGAATTTACTGTGGGCTTGGCAGGTAACACAGCAAATGTAAAGAGATTTTCTCTTTAAAAGCATATAAAGTTTCACATATTTTAATCATGCAACTTTGAAAAGAGATCTTAGGCATTTTGTGAAAATAAGAAAAATTATGAGATAATGTTGAAAAATATTATGGTATAAAGAGACTAATGTATATAAATAAATACCAAAGAAAATTATTTGCTTGTGTTATTTTTAACATTCAGATAATAAATATGTTAACAATTTTAATACATATATATATGGATTTCTTCTATGTTAATTTTGTTAAATATTATTTTTTAAAAGTAATTTCGATCAGAACTACTTTATAGTTCCAACCAACATTACACTGAAATCAATATGTTGGTTAATTTCAAAATATTTCAAAATATTATTTCACTTTATTTTTCTTCAACACCTTTTCTCACTCTCAAAATTGTCCCAGGTTGGACCAAAAAATTATATGATCATCCTTTGACAGAATAAAATCTGAATAAGGCATTTCCATGGAAATTTGTAGCTGTCATCCCTTAATCAATTTAAATTGGGTTGATCGATATAAAGCACGCTCCTCATACCCACCTGAGGCAAAGACAATGCCATGTGATATGCAAATCCCTGGACACCCAGGAAGACAATTCTTAGTATCTCTTGAAGTACATGGCAACATATAATTGAATTCCAGTCAATGGAATACAGGCAGAAGTGATGTATTCCGTATCCAAGACTGGACCCTAAAGTGACTTGCATTATACTCCAGCATCTTGCTCTGCTGGATCAATGGGAATAATCCAATGGAAAGCTTGAAGGCTCAAAAGATAGTGGAGCCAGTTGGCGGGGGGCCCAAGTTCCTGAATGACAGGAAGGAGACCTTCCCTGTGGACTTGCACTGAACTATGAAGCAAGAAGTAAATAACCATATTTTGTGTTAAGCCATTATAATGTGGGGGCTGTTGGTTAGAACTGCAGGATTGCTTATCTTCATTAATGTTCCATCCAACTTCCTCCCAGGAAAACTGACCACAGTATCAGTTTCTCTGGCTGACTGACACTTCTGCTTAGCACCTGTGTGACATGGTAGTACCTTAGTTTGAAAGATTTCCTAGGACTGAAGAATATCCTCACCATCAAATCAATTGATTATGAAAATAATTTACATCTTTAAGGTGTATGTCTGAGTAGATATGCATTTCTCCTTTAAGCTAATTTTATTTAGTCCTTATAGCAAAAAATACATTAAATAGGCAAGCAATATTAATAATACGTACCATATATTGATACATAAAGCATATATTGACATACAAAACACTGTGCTAATTACATATACAAACACAATCTTAATAGCAATTCTTTAAGATGGATAATTTATTATATCCATTTTACAGATGTGGACACTGAGGCTAAAAGAACTCAGATAACTTGTGGAAGGTCACGTCCGTGAAAATAGTGCAGCGGGGATTTGCAGGCAGGTGTGCTTGATCATTGGATTAAACTTAGTGGAGATGTTCACTGTTAGTCTCTAGACCTTTTAACTCTTACTCTGATTCTTGATTCATGAGGATGACAGTGATTGACATTTATGCACACTCAACACCTGTCAGATGCTGTGCCCTGTGTATGATAGTTTATTAAGTCTTCACAAGCATCATATGAGACGGATGTCACTACTGTCTGTTACGTATATACCTAGTATATCCTGTAGCCTGAGTAGCTCTCAGTAAGTAGAAATCAATCTCCTTTCTTACAGAAGAGAAAACTGCAGCTTAGAGAGAAGGAGCCCCCAGTCATAGCCCCTCAGGAAACATTCTTTCAAATAAAGTGCCTGGGCACCTTAAGTCTTTCTGCTTTGAGCTGCAACTCTCTTCTTCAAAGGAAAATATGGGGAGAAGAAAAGCACGTGGAACCCTGTGACCTTGTCAGTTAAAGCAAACACCAAATTAAAAACGAATGAGGACAATCACATTTTCTAAATGGGATGTTTCTATTACTTTAAGAAAGAGGAACTTTGTCCCCAGCCCAGCCCCGGCACTACCCCCCCACCCCCCTCCTTGGTCCAATACCCCATTGCATTGCTTTTGCAAATCAGCAGAGAACACAATTCCACTGAAATTGAGGGGGCAAGTTTTGGTTTCGTGAGATTGGTCACAGTGAGTATTCATATCGACTCTGAGCCAGAAGGGAAAAAGCAGCAGACACAAGGATCAAGAGATTGTAGCTACATAGTCTGGTCTGCCACCAAAAATGACGGAAAAAAAAGAAAAAGGAAAAAAAAACAGAAGCGGAAAAACAACACCCGAGACAGAAGGTAGAAGGAGACACTGGGGCAACTCCAGCTTTCAGCAAGCCGGCTCTGTTCCACTTCCTTTTGATTGTCCAGGAAAGCTAAGAAAAGTAAAAACAGGGCCGTGAGTGCGTGAAAGCAGCCTCGTGGAAACGTTACGTGAAACAATCGGCCCGCAGGTCAATTGTGAAGGGTGTTAATGTGCCAGACCCCGATAAAGAGGTTTGCACGAATGGCCACAAAAGCATTTCACGTTTAAATATGGGTCCAAGTTTGTTCTGTACAACAGTATAAATATAACTAAGGTGGGGTGGAGAATGAGATTTGGAAATCAGCCGATTTTAAGGAAGCCAACACAAACATGCCAACGAATGCTAGTTTGCGCAGGGGCTTTTGTGCCCATTACGAGTTGTTGGCATGAGCTCGTAAAAAGAGAAAAGGCCATGAGAGGTAGTGGTTGGGATATTGTACGCCTGGGTGGTAATAAAGTGTACTGTTTATCCGAAAACAGCCCGCTTGTCAGGTACACTGCCTTTCCTGGAAGGTGATGGTCTTTGATTTTGTTTCACGGTGGCAGTCACAGCCTGGAGGGGCAACAAACAGTTCAGCACGGCTTCTCTTTGGGGACTATCTTCTCATGAAGATAATGGCAAAAGTCTTCAACCTTGAAGGCTTTTTAAATTGGACTTTCCGTATAAAGGAATAGACTTTAGCAAATTCATATTGCATGAAAGAATATTTTATAAGAGGCTAAGCAGGCCATATAAAATTAAGTAGAGCTGGATCTGGTGCCTAAAAATAGTTGGCAGAAATCCCTGGAAAGCCACATTTGAACATTTTTAATATATATTATGAGGCAGGAAAGAATAATTATCTTCTATTGACGTTCCCAAGTGAGAGAAACGTATTTGTGGGGCCCTTTCAAAGAAAACTGTCTGCATTGCAAAATTGTTGTGTTTGGGATGATGTCCGCCCGCCTCTGGCTTGTGGACAAGAAGCAGGCATGACCCAGACATTACTCCACTATTCTGAGAGACTGCTACCTAGAGCAAGGTGTTTTGCCAAGGGCCTGGAAATGCTTGGCTGAGAAGTTTCCAGAACAAAGACTCTTGAACCTGATGGATGTGATGCCACAGAGGGTTTGGGAACAAAATCTGCCTTGAAGGACTATCTCTCTCCTTAATTTCTAACCTGGGTCCTTGATTTGGAATCAGTTACTTCTCTCCTTCCTTGACGTCTTTTTCCAGAGAGGAGGTCACATTTCACTGGAAGCACTCACGTGTCCAGAGCATTGTATTTCTGAGGTCATCCTCTGTTTTAGTTTAGATTGCCTCCAACGCAGACCCTCAGAAAAGAATTTTGGTTTGAGCAGATGATTTGGGAGTGGATCCCAGAAAGCACATTGAGGGAGTGGGGAAAGTGAGAGCAGAAAGGGAAGGAAGCCAACAAAGGACTGGGAGAAACAGAACACTTCCATGGGGCCCCGTCCTGCTGAGGACCCTCTGGGTCACTGTGCAAAAACACAACTGGAAACTGTGCCTGAGAGGGTGTATCAGCTTGGGCATGTATCCACCAACTCTGGTCCCTCCTGTGTTGAGGGTAGCTCCTGGGTTTTTACCCTCCCTCTGAGACTTTTTAGCCTGCCTTAGGTCATTAGAGCCATAGCCAGAAATGACCTTGGGCAGAGAGAGACAAGGAGAACTGGCTCTATATGGGAACTCTTTTCAGGCTGCCTTGGGGTGGGGCCAACTGGATTTTGGTAGATCCCTGAGAGCATCAGTAATAGCCACCAACTCTGCCAGTTAAGGCAGGCTTCTTGCAAAGAAAACATTCTTAGTTTTGATAAGTGCTCCATTGTGTTTTTTTTCTCTTAATGTAAATCTTCTTAGTCTTTTGAAGCAAGTGGATATCTGTGGCCTTTAAAATCCCTAATTGCTAATAAAAGTAATAATTATAGAATTTATCATTTATTATCTACCCTGTGTCAATTGTATAACTTACTTAATTCAGCCCTTATCTCATGATATATACAAAAAATAACTCAAATTAGAGTCTAGACCTAAACATAAAAGCTTAAAGTATAAAAGTAAATATAAAACTTCTTAAAGAAGATATGGGGGAAAATCTTCATGACCTTGGGATAGGCAAAGATTTCTTAGATATGACTCAAAAGCACTACTTTTAAAAGTGAAAAAAAAAAAGAGATTAAATGTATGTGATCAAGTTTAAAATCTCTGCTTTTCAAAATATATTATTAAGAAAAGGCATAAACTAAGTTTGTTTCTATGTATTTTTTTCTTTTTGATGCTATTTTAAACGAGGTTACTTTCTTGCTTTCTCTTTCTGATAGTTCATTATTACTGTATTAAAAAGCAGCAGATTTATGTGTGTTAATCTTGTGTCCTGCAACTTTACTGAATTCATTTATTAGTTCTAATAGTTTTTTGGCAGAAACTTTAGTGTTTTCTATATGTAGTATCATGTCATCTGCAAATGGTGACAGTTTTACTGCTTCATTTTCAATTTGGATGCCTTTTATTTCTTTTTCTTGTTTGATTGATGTGGCTAGGACTTCCAATACTATGTGAAAGCAAGGAGGTGAAAGATCTATACTCTGAAAACTATAAAACATTGATGAAAGAAATTGAAGATAATACAAAAAAATGGAAAGATATCCCATGTTTATGAATTTGAAAAATTAGTGTTGTTAAAATGTCCATGCTACCCAAAGCAATCTACAGATTTAAAGCAGTTCCTATCAAAATACTCAAGACATCTTTAAGAGAACTAGGAAAAATAATCCTAAAAAATTTATAAAGAGCCACAAAAGACCCAGAAGAGCCAAAGCAATCTTGAGGGAAAAAGAATGGAGCTGAAGGTATCATGTTCCCTGACTTCAGACTATACTACAAAGCTACAGTCATCTAAACAGTATGGTACTGGCACAAAAGCAGGCACATAGATCAGTGGAACTGAATAGAGAGCCCAGAATAAACCCACACACATATGGTCAATTAATCTATGAAAAGGAGGCAAAATATACAATGAGGAAAAAGCAGTCTCAACAATAAATGGTGCTGGGAAAACTGGACAGCTACTTGTAAAAGGATGAAATTAGAACATTCTCTAACATCATGTACAAAAATAAACTCAAAATGGGTAAAAGACCTAAAAGTAAGACCAAAACCCATAAAACTCCTAGAAGGAAGCACAGGCAGTACACTCTTTGACGTAAGTATTAACAACGTGTTTTGGAGTCTGTCTCCTCAGGCAAAGGAAAGTATTTACAATAAATATGTCTCATGAAGGAGTTTTGTCTAAAATATATAAATGACTATTACAATTCAGTAAGAAGAAGACAGACAACCCAATACAAAAATAAGCAAGACTTGAATAGACACTTCAATGGAGAACTTATAAGAATGGACAGTGTTATGGACTAAATATTTGTGATCCCTCAGAAATTCATTTGGTGAAGCCCTAATGCCAAGGCAATGGTATTTGGAAATGTAAGATTTGGGGAGGCAATACAGTTAGTGACGTCATGAGGGTAGGACCCTGGTCTGATGAGATTAGCACCCTTATCAGAAGACATATCTGAGAATCTCCTCTCTCTCTCTCTCTCTCTCTCTCTCTCTCTTTCTCTCCTCCTTATAAGAACACAGTGAGAAGATGGCTTTCTCCAAGCCAAGAAGTGAGTCCTCACCAAAACCCAATTAGGCTGCCACCTTTATCTCAAACTTCCAGCCTCCAGAACGGTGAGAAAATAAGTTTTTGTTGTTTTAGTCACCCAATCTATGGCTTCATCATGGCAGCCCAAGCTGACTAATAATCCACTAAGCCCATGAAAAGATGTTCAACACTATTAGTCATGAAGAAATGTAAATTAAAAACATAATGAGATATTATTACATACTCACCAGAATAAGTAATTTTAAAATTTGACAGTACCAACTGTTGCCTAGAATAGGGAGCAACTGGGTATCTCCTACTTTGTTGGTTTGAGTATAAAATTTGACAACCACTTAGGTAAAGAATTTAAACATTTCTTATAAAGTTAAACATCTACTCTGTGAACCTGAAATTTATCTCCTGGATATTTCCCCCAGAGAAATAATAATGTATGTCCACAAAAAGGTTTGCACATGCTTATGGCAGCTTTATTTGTAATGATTAAGTACAGGAAACAAGTCACGAGAATGAATAAAGAAATCGTGGCACCTTTATACAAAGGAATGGAACTCGGAAATAAAAAGGATCAACTTATGATGCGTGCAACAACCTGGATAAATACTGAGCAAAATGAGCCAGACAGAAAAATAGTACCTACTATAGATTCCATTTAACTGAATTTCTAGAAAAGGCACAATGAGTCTACAGTGATAGAAATCAGATCAGTATTTGCCTGGGCCAGGAGTAAACTGCCTGCAAAGGGGCATGAGGGAAATTTCCAGGTAGTGAAAATATTTTATAGCTTCATTGGGGTGGGCCATTAGACACATGTACATATTTATCAAAATTCAAATTTACTCTAGACTTAAAAATGTGTACATTTTAGTTACATGTAAATTACACTTTGATAAGTTTGATTAAACAACAACAAAAACAACAATGAAAGACTGAATCACTGGGGTTTGTTATATTGTTCTTTGTATTTTTCTGTAATTTTTTCTATATTTTTAAAAAGAATAATTTTTCTCTCGAAAGGTGTCTGCAAGAGAATTCCTAGTCTACTAGCCATGTACATCTCTTATTACTTATATTTTCCCTGTTGCTTTAGGAAATTACCACGTTTAAGGGAAGCTACTATACAATTCATTCTTCACAAAGAATTCTGGACAACTCTTTAAGTCATGCATTACCCTTGACTTTGGATATATATCAGAGACTTCTTTATTGTTTGGGTCTCATCTTTTTCTTGGTTATTTGGTGACTTTTGGCTTGCAGAGTTCAGGGATTTATATAGTTATAGGCTGTCTCAGAAGTTTTCCTGAGATGCATCTAAACATGCTGGGTATTTGTGTGTGTAAACACTCTGGGATAGTTTCTCTCCCCCTTTTCCTGGAAAAAAGGGTATTTGAAATATTTAAGTAGGTCCCGGCATGAATTCTTGCAAATGGCACACCCAAGGGGTAACATGGCTGCGGCTGACAGTTTCCTCATCCAGCTGAAATGACAGGACTCAGGTTTCTTTACATCAAAGACAGAACATGGGAGCCTCTTCCTTCTGCGTTCATCAATCGCTGACTCCCAGATAAACTCATTTTGTTTCTTAGAACAAGATTCTCAACATCCAGTGAGAAGGTCAAGACTCTCTAGATCAAATTTGTAATGAAAGTTAGAAAACCTCAGGGATCACATTCATTTTAGGGTAGCTGCTAGTAGGAATTATTTCTTCTTCTGGTTGGGAACCTGCCCTGCCCTGTTCCTTGTGGTATCCCCAGCATCTAGAGCCATATTTAATAAACATGAAGTTTACCAATAAGGAAATAGATGCTCAGAAAGATGAGCTGCTTAAATTCACACAGTTAATGATCCAGCAATTCCACTTCTGGATATATACCCAAGAGAACTGAAGACAGGGTCTCAAAGAGGTATACATACTGTGATAATAGCAGCATTGTTCACAATAGCCAAAGGGACCTGTTATAGTAGCCACCCAAGTGTCCATCAGTGGAAGAATGGATAAACAAAAAGTGGTACAGACATGCAATGCAATATCATCCAACCTTAAAAAGGAAGGAGATCCTGACCTATGCTACAGCATCAGTGAAACCTGAGGATATCATGGTAAGTGAAATAAGCCAATCATAAAAGGTCAAATATTGCATGATTCCACTTACATGAGAGACCTAGAGTTGTCATATTCAGAGAGAGGGCAAGTAGCATGGTGGTTTCAAGGGGCGGGAGGGAGGGGGGAATGGGGAGTTGTAGTTTGATGAGTGTGGATTTAGTTTTGCCAGATGAAAAGAGGTCTGGAGATGGATGCTGGTGATGGTTGCACAACAATGTGAATGCAATGGAGACGACTGACTTGTAGACTTAAAATGGTTAAGATGGTACATTTTGTGTCTTTTATCACACAAAAAAGGTCACACAGCTAGCACATGACAGATTGATAGACCCTAAACCCAGGTTTCATTGATTCCGAGTTCAAAATGCTTTTCAGCCATCCGCCATTTTGGTAGCGTTAGGCAGGTTTCTCCCTAGCTGATTTGCTATAGAGGAAAAACATGAATTTGATCGCTGAATACCATGACCTCAAAGATGCTGGGATAGCCTTGCCACTTATAAAAAGGAGCTCTCCTAATCTGCTTGGTGTAACCTGGCATTTCACTGTTCTTACTGATTCTCAGTCTTGGAAGTACACTGGAATCACCTGGGGAGATTTAAAAAGTATTGATTCCTGTCTGATCCCCCCCAGGTATTCTGATGCAGTCAGAAGAGGGTGTGGCCTGGGCATCAGGGTTCTAAGAGCTCCAGATCCCAGTGCAGCTGAAGTTGAGAATGACTGCTGTTACCCGACATGAGGTCTTGATTCCTGACTGAACAGGATCCCCTCGTGCGGCAGAATTCTGAACATTTCTCAGATCTCAAGCACTTGAGCCAAAATGTAGGCTTGGGCATCTTATCCTCAGCTCTGGAGGACAGCTGATCAGATCCTTTCCTGAACTTTTGAGAGGGAGGAGGAGATAACACAGCATATGTATAAAGAGGGGTCCCTGGGGTCTGAATACTGGTTTTGGCATTCTGGTCACATTGTCCACGAGCTGTTCAACTTCAGTCTAATTGCTCACCCTCTCTGAGTCCCTGAATCAGCATGACATGGTTCCCCACTCACAGAATTATTTGAGGAATGGATAATTCCTCTAAAACACAGTACCCAGCAAAGCCTGAAAAGATAATCAGTTTTACTTCTGAGTGGCATTTACTGCCCTGGGTTTCTGAAAGTCAGTTGTGGGAGGGACGGAGGAAGAGATAATGGTGAGGGGAGGTGTGAGAGTGTGTGTGTGTGTGTGTGTGTGTGTGTGTGTGTGTGTGTGAGTGTGTGTATGAAAATGGTAAAACAGAGCAGAAGAGAATGGTCAGACTACCAAATGCATTTACTAAAAGATGAGGATTGGCCAAACATTTTTGACTCCCTGAATTTAACACCAGATGGACACAGACGCTTCAAGAGGAGACCAGAGAACAAAGATTTAAAGCATCCTCAGAAGGGAGAGGGATGACGAGAACCTTGGCAGAAGAGATGGAGAGAAGAAACAAGAGTAAGTCTGGGAGACAGCCAGGAGGAAGAGACTTCAGAGAAAGGCCCTGAAGGCCAACACTTCAAATATTTATTTTCTATGCTGCTACATGAAAAGGTAAACCTGGAGGAAAAGCATGTTTTGGTGTATATTCTGAATCATTTCTGTGAAGGAAAAAGCTTATCTTTCAAAGGTGCTTAGGAGCTATGGAAAACAGAGATTGCCTTGTGATGAATCCCAGTTAACCACTGCATCTTCTAGACTTGAGGGCGGCTCTGGGAGGGCTGACCACTAGGTATTGAGCTAGACCCTGGAGAGCCCACAAGTCTGTTTACCATACTCCGCCCCCTCCATGGCCAAAGTCATACCCCCTGCAGTGAGGCGGAAAGACAGCCTTGACCCGGCTTCAGGGAGCTCAGAGGAGGGAGGCACCTGCCCAAGGGAATGAACTCAGATCCTCTGATGACAGTGCAGCTGGAGGCCTGGCAGGCATCCGTGAGGGTCGCCCTAGAGGGCTTTCATCCTGCAGAAGGGAGTGTTGTCCATGCACCTCGGGTGGGTGCCGGGAACATTCATAGCTCATTCCCAATTGTGTTCATTCCACTTGCTGACTAATTTTTTTTGAGACTTAGTCAGAGGGAGGGGTTTTGGCTGTTTCCTCCCATGCACAAAACATGGGCCTCCACTCTCACGGGTTGGAAGGGTCAGACCTTTGCTCCATCATCTGGCAAGCTGACAGATCTCTGCTGTGAGACTGGGGACCTGTTTGCTCAGCCTTCCACTTTCTCTATGTTCCTCTGGACCCTTGCTGGAATGTGTCGGAGTGTACAGTGTGTGGGCATCTCTAGGGATTTCTTCATCCTCTTTTCTCTCTACTCAGCATGCCACCCCACATGGGGGTCAGAAGGGCACTTTGGGCCCCTCTTGGTCCCTTTCCACCCACCTACCAACCTGAAGACTACCACTGGGATTAACTCAGAGAAAAGAAAATCTCCAAGGAGTTTCCACAAGTCAAGGGCTGGGCCCCCTCCCTGGTGCCATTGGGTCGGCTAGCCTACATTTTTTGAAGTATTTTTTTTTTTTTTAATATGACAGTTCAGGCTTGAAAACCAGTACATTTGGAAATATAAACTAGATGAAAACAAGCTATAATGAAAGTGAAAAAAAAAAAAAAGAAGTATCGGTTTACTGCCGATTGAAAATCAGGACCAGATGAGACCGTGAGGCTCTGGGCATTTAATTCACTGGAGGAGGTCACTGCTTGGCAAAAACCAAGCCCAGCCTGCCTTGGCTTCCCCTCAGCAATATTGTGTTTATTTGTTTGTGCCCTTCCCTTGTTTGTGGAAGGAAATAATGAGCCAGCCTGTTTGAAGTTCTCTCTGCCTTTCTGTATCATGGTGTGTTTCATTTCGTTTTTCATTTGGAGAGAGGGGTAGGGAAAGGGCATCCATGGTCAACTTGAGAATCCAGTATGTCTCCTAAAAAGTGCCTAGGGACAGAAAAGGGAAGGAGACGTGTCAGTAAGCAGGTAGAATGCTCAATGAAAGGAGAAAGGAAGAGGCATGGATTGCTCCTACCAGGACTGTGAAATACTGGCCCTTTTGCAGTCCATTAAAGTGCAGAAAAGCAAAATGGAGTAGGAGCAGGGAACAGTGCTGCTCTAAGTGTGGCCCATGGGCTGGCGCCGTCAGCATCAGCATCAGCCTCACCGGGAGGCTCGTCAGAGATACAGACTCCAGGCTGTCACATCAGACCTTCTGTGTTGGAATCTCTGTGGCTCTTCTGCTCAGAGGTTGCACACTGGCATCACAATGCTGCTTTTCATCAACAGACCTGTTTTGCTCAAGATCCAGAGTGCTGGCCTGATACATATTTTTAAAAATTAGATTTATTGCCACATTTACAGATCTGGTTGTTAAAAAAAAAAAACTAGACCTCTGACTTGTGATGGCAAAACCAAATGTCTAGTATCACTGGGCTTACACTCTTGCATGGCTAGGGTTATCATATCCAACTTTTGGATTTGTATGTGTTGGGGGTTGGTCCCTGAGCCAACAGGTAATTCTCTGACACCAGCTGAGTGTCCTACAATTTAACTCAATTCTGACACTGTCCACTTGGAGATACCATCAGATCCCACAGGTGAAGGGCTCCGTGCTACAAGACTGCCCCTCTCCCTCTTCTGCAGATGCCAATTACAAGTCCAGGTCATCACCTTTGCTTCCGACCAACCCACTTTAGCTTGAGGCTTTAACGACCCCCTCCTTAGGTTTGTTTTATTTGCTAGAGTGGCTGACAGAACTCAGAGAGATATTGCATTTACTGGATCATCAGTTTATGATAAAAGGATATGTAACCCAGGAACAGACAGATGGAAGAGATGCTTAGGGCCAGGAATGGGGAGAGGCGACCAGCTTCCGTGCTCTCTCCAGGCCTGCCTCTCTCCAATCTCCACATGTCCACCAACCCGGAAGCCCTGCCTTATGGGTTTTTATGGAGGCTTCATTACATAGTCATGATTGATAATCACTCAACATTGGCAACTGACTCAACTCCAGCCCCTTTTTCCTTTCCCTTTCCAGGGAGCGTGTGGCTGAAAGTTCCAATCCTCTAATCACATGGTTGGTTCTCCTGGCAACCAGCCTCCATTCTTAGGTGCTTTCCAGGTCACCTTGTTAACATAAAGCACCTTGCTTGCTCTTATCACTTAAGACATTCCAAGGTTTTAGAAGCTCTATGCCAGAAACAGTATCTATTCCTGATTATAAATCACACTATCACCATAGCGCAGTCCGTTGGAGCAGAGTAGAGCCTGCCCTCGTGGGTTTGTTTGGATGTGCTCCGCTTTCTTCTCAGCCTGATGTCAAACATCTCTTGTGGCTTAGCATTGCTTTAAGGGCTTCCTGAGCAGCTCAAGAATGAGCGTTATGACCCCACCCACTGGCTTACGAAACAGGAGGAGAAATCTGCTGCAGGGCTTCTGGGAGATCTCTTTCTTCTCTTTCAGGGAGTTTCTTCTTTTCCTTTTGATGGTGTCGTGTGTGGACGTGACATCTGTGCCCATCTTGCTTGGAGACCGTGACTGAAACCAGTACCAAGGTAGTCGAGTGGACACTTGAAGGGAATCTGGACCTGTGAGAGCTCGGATGAACTGTTGAATCCACCCACTGTGGATCCTGCCCCACACCTGTACTCCCTACTCGGGGTTGCGATTCCTTCTTCTTTAAGCCATTTTGTTACTTGCAACCAAAAGCATCCTAATCATTTCAGCAGAAAAGCAATCTTTCAGCGGCAAAGGCTGTGTGCTTCTTACATCCACCATCTTTGTTGCCTTCTTTTGTCCACCTGGCCTGGACTTTACTTTCCTCCTTTGGATGTGGGCATAATATGCTGGGCTGACTTTCCTAGTTGGAGTGTGGTTCAGATGTGATCTTTGTATGTGGAAGTGTCTTTTGCCCCACTTAAAAGGATGGAGCAATCACAGTGTGCGCTTAAGACAGTAGGTTCCAATTCTAAGGTTGTTACCTCGATGATTTGGTTAGTACCTTATCCTTGCTAAATCTCAGTGTCCTCTTCTGTGAACTACTAACCTCCATTTTTTCACATTCGATTGCTGACAACTTTTAAGCCTCACCCCACCCCTCTTTCCCTTGTGCCCCACATCTGGGCTCATCAGTATGAGAGCCAGTGGGATAGGCCCTGCCACTTAAGGCCATGCCCACCCCCAACACAATGAAAGCGCCAAGTCAGTTTCACACCAGCTCGGGGGGAGGGCAGGATGCCCCCGAGTTCTCCCTGTAAAGCCTCATGGTACAAATAATAAGTCTTCTTATATACTTTTGGTGCATGTGAGGCATCCTCCTTCTTGACATCTGAACCAGATCTGGGGAGGGGACCTGTCCTGTCCTGTGGAGTGGCTACAATTGTGTCAGCAGGACAGCCGCCACATCCTAGTGCGCAGGAAACGCTGACTATGCACAGCAATGCAATGTAGCATTGGTGCCATTACTGCAATTACGAATATGAGCTTTTAAGGATATTTTCAAACACACATGAACGTAGAGAAAATAACACAGTGAATTTTTGTGGCCATCACTGAGCAATGACAACCAGTCTTGCCCCCTTTCTTGTTTCTTCTATCATCACTCCTTCTTTTGAGAGAGAATGTTCTTAAGCAAATCCTAGTAAATTCACTTGTAAACACTCAGTGTGTGTCTCTAATAGATTAGGGCTTCTGGTTTTTTTTTTTTTCCTTTTTTTTTCTTATCTTTAAAAAATTTTTTTTTGTTCTCTTTTGATTTTTGGGAGGGGAAGTGATTAGGTTACTTTTATTTATTTATTTATTTTTTAACAGAGGTACGGAGGTTTGAACCCCAGGACTTTGTGCATGCTAAGCATGCATTCTAACACTGAGCTATACCCTCCCCTCATCTTTCTTTTTTAACATTAGCACAAACGAACAAACACTACCCAACAAAATTAGCTTGATTCTTTTTTTTAAAATTGAAATATAGTCGATTTACAATGTTGTGCTAATTTCTGGTGTACAGCATAAAGTACTGATTCTTTAACATCATCAAATACATAGTTTGTGTCCAGTTTCCTCAGTTGATTTAAAAATGTCTTTTACTGTTGGTTTTCCAATCAGAATCCAATTGAAGTCCACTTACCTTTAATTTTCTACATGGCATGTAACCTCATTTGATATTTTTCTTATTAACTTCTTACCTTGTTCATTAGTAATTTAACCATGGATATCCACCATCAAAACCCCATTAAAATGGAAGTTACGTAAATGCATGAGCTCTGTCTATTTTGTGCCCCAGTCCCCCAGCCCCTAGGATAGCATCCATTCTAGACTCTCGATAAATAGCTGCTAAATGAATAAAGGAATGAATGAAAGGCCAAGTGTGGGCATTGCTCTGTCCACACATCCCTTTGCATATAGTTACAACCTCCTTTGGGGGACCCACAACCCATAGGACTCATGACTTAATTCTTCTTTTCCTCTTTCTCAGGAAAAAAAGTGAAAACTGAGGTATAAGTCATGAATTCTTTCCAACAGAGTCCTCAGAAGACTGCAATGAATAGTAGTGTGCTCTGATAAGGTTAAATGATAGAGAAAGGACTTTTTTTTTAAAAAGGTGGATTAGCTTTATTCTGAAGAATTTACCCAGTAAAAGCAGCATGGTTTGGAAAGCAACTAAAAATGTATTTACTTCTTTAATCCTTCATGTTACCAGCATCCATCATAACAATTCCAGATTCTTTTGAGGTGAAACTCAGTTGAATTTGCAAAGAATTATATCATAGGAATATTTTTCTCAATTGCCACCAATTCTGCAGAAGTTACAAGTCAATGTTTAAACGAATGTTTGCTCTGAAACAGCAGGTATTTTTTAAACTAATCTGTAGGGACATGAAGAAATGTCCATAAGATCTCAAATCTCATATCCTGCCTCTATTCCAGAAATGGTACACTTGCATTTCATTTTTTGTAAGTTCAAGACGAACTATGGAATTCCTCTTATGAAACTGGGTGACTCTTGAAACCTCCTTCCTTTGGGCTGATGCAGAATTGACCCAAGTGCTCTAAGGGGTTCAAATGCTGGTCCAGAGGACAAAGGGGATCCTTCAGAGGTTGTGATTGTCTTGGGAGCCAGCATGTGGCTGGCCTGGAGTATTGAAAAGGACTGGAGGAAAAAAAGTGAAAAGATGAAAGATAATTTGGGGCTCAGGACACAACTTGGAAAAAACTCAGTTTCTCCCTCTCAGTTATCAAAGAGATATTGATATTTGCAGATACACACTGCTATATATAAAATAGATAAACAGCAAGATCCTACTGTATAGCACAGGGGACTATATTCAATAGCTTGTAATAGCCCATAGTGAAAAAGAATATGAAAAGGAATATATATATATATACATACACACACATACATACATATACATATACATATGTATGTGTATATATATATATCTGAATCACTATACTGTACACCAGAAATTAACACAACATTGTAAACAGACTATATTTAAATTAAAAAAAAAGAGATACTGAAATATTAATGACATTTAATGTTGGATTAAAATATCTATGTACAAACATACATTGATTCAAGACATTAAATCGCTTTGGGAAATTCTGTACATTTCTCCATTATTTTACCCAAATTACGCCTGTGGCCCCTGAAAGTAAAATATAAAAGTGGGTCAGAATGCCAAAGTTGCCAAGATCACACAGAGACCGCTATTTCAGATGATCTGAAAAGTTGTGCTGATCACACACATAGATCTGAGCGATCCAGAGACACACAGCTGTGGCTTTAGGGCCCCAGCTATATTTACCATCTGTCTGTTAGCACCGTGGATCTTGGCTGAGAGAGCTGCTTTGCAGATCTGAGACTTCTGTCTTTTCTTCCAAGCACCCTGGGCTGAGATTTCCAGAGGATTAATGAAACCTAGGAGAGATCACTTTTTTTCTCTTCCCAAACTTGGGGCAAAACGAGGGAAGGTTATTAACTTGAAGTTTGTTGTGGAGCCTTTCCTGTGCTTTTGTTTGTAACTCTGGGTTGGAGACCTTAGTCACTCACCTTCCGTGGAGGGAGTCCCTTAAAGTAGATGCTCAAGGAATTCTACGTCCAAATAGGGTCATTGTTGAAATTGGTAACGGGAAAAAAAGACTCTATTTTTGCTGGCTAATATGGCATTTCTAGATGCTCATTAAGCTGTTAAAAAATGTGAAATGATGACTCATGTGAACCTCTCCCACCCCCCTTCCCTGCTCCAATTTGCCTGTGGGTTGAAGGAATGTATACTGACTTGAGTTAAAGAAGAAACTTGTGGTTTCCATTATAGTCTGTAAACATCGATCTCGGAAAGCCTCAAGCGAGCTATCATCTCCCGCCACACACATGCTTTATATACAGTTCATCTTGGAAAACAGATTGGGAGAGCCCCGTGTTTACAGCTCCAGTCACCCAACCAATGGCAGCCTGCTCTGCCTGGGGGTCTCCAGACCGGCCCTGTGCCTGGCTAAGCAGCGGTCCCCTCTGATGTCTCCTAAGCCAGCGCATCAAGAGAGAAACCAAGGCCAGTTCTCCTTAAAGCAAGTCCTCCCTGGTGCTTGCAGTGGCCCTTTGCCACCTCATCATTAACAAACATTTTTTTTAATCTTTTCACAGGCAGGAAAAAAAAATGCTCTGTGCCTTTCTTTTAGGTTTTATCCTTGGGTCCTGTCTTTAAAGTTATTTGAAAAGTTGCTTTGTCTATCGTTCCCAGTGCTGTCACTTTGGGTTCAAAATTAATTTGATTGCATGGGGATGGGGGGTGGTAGGGTGCAAACCATCAGGGAATGATCCTGTGATTCTGGTGGTGTGTGATGGATTTAAAAAGCACCTCAGAGAAAGACTGCAGAGGGTCTCCAGAGATTTACTTGGCGTCCTGACCGTGGCTAATAAGAAGAGCTGAGGGGGGGCCAGTTTCTTCTGGAAGGAGGAATCAGGTATGGGTGTAGTGTGGGTGGGAAAAGTACAGGATGTAATATCAGGGGGTTGAATTTGCCTTCTGACTTTGACAGTTAGTGACTTTGTGCCTTAGGGCGATGCTGCTTCTTTGCCTTCTCCTCTTCCTCCTCCTTCTCCTTCCTCTTCTTCTCTTTCTTCTTTTTAAGGACAACACTTCTTAAAATGTGACATGGGTACAACCCCGCTGGGGGTTTTGTTAAAATGTAGATTCAGACCCGCAAGGTGTGTGCGGGGCCTGAGACTGCCTGTCCGACTGGCTCCCTGGGATGGGATGCCCGCGCGGCTCCTCGTTGTGCCAGCTGTGTGTGACGGGGACACTGGCAAGTCTTGAAACCATTGTTAGTCCCAGTTGGCTCTTCAGTAAAAATAGGGCTTAGAATGATGCCCGCCTTCCAGGATTATTTTTGGGACTCAGCACTGGTCAGGGTGACTAGCTTGGAGAAGGCATGTAATAGATGTTGGCTTCCAGGTCTCGGAGTGTTAATGGTAGAGCCGTCTGAAGAAGGCCCTAGTTTTAACTCGTCCTTTTACAAGTAGAGGATGGACATGCATGAAGGTTGTCCCTCTTCTTGGGTTCTGTAGGTAGCTACACCAGAGTCTGCTCTTTGAGTCTAAATGGACGTCCAGGGGACAGACGAATCTGATTTGTACTTCGGGTGGGTGTGGCTTACAGCTCTGGCAACATCTGACCTATGAATTGATATAAAATGAGTCACTGTTGCAAATATTTCTGTCCCCTGTTCTCTCTCTCCGTTTATTATTACTTTTTAATAACTTAAGTCCCATTACAGGCCTTACTGATATCTTCTATTTCAAATAGAATGGGGCAAGGACTCTGATTTCATTCATGCTGTGCTAAAAGTGTTTGTTTTTCCCTGATGTCCAGCCTCTCACCCCTCCCAACTGCTCGCTCTAACTCATCCTCTCCTCAGCTCTTGAGAATGCGAGGCAGGCCTACTTGTCATCTTTAATCAAATAGCATATCAGTAAACACCATAAATCTGACCTTTCTGGGCTCTCTGCATTGCAGTAGTGGGGAAGGGACTAATGATGTAATGAAAAGACTAATTAAAAACTCGTAAATCTCATAGTCTTTGCATTTGGTAAGTGGCTAACAAGAAAGGCTTGATTCCATAGCTGGCTTACTAATAACCCAATGGTCCTTATTAGGAAGCCATTCTCACTGTCTGCTTCTCTTTACTGAGACTGGTAACATCAGGTCGTTGAAAGACCCTCCACATGGCTTGGCTTTGAAGACAGCAATGTTTCCTGGGTTTCCCAGTGTTTAGAGGGTTGTGTTTGCCGTCACCCCTGTTGTTAGCTGTCTGAGCCAGGGGTCTGTTAGCATGACGGTAATGATGTTGGAGTTTTCACCCCAGGCGTGTTTGTAGGACTCATCACAGGGAGACAGTTTATTTTCCCACCAAGGTTGCACTGCTTATATCCGCTGAGTTCCTCAGAATAGGAGGAGGACTAGGAGATTCCTGCTGATGGCTGGCTTGATGAACCTACAAATCTCTGCCGAGCAGAGGGAATGGTCGAGGTCTGGGAATGGTGGGTCAGTGACCTCAACTCAGTTTACAAGGGATAGCCCACCAGCAGTGAGAGAAGGGAAGTGATGATGGCTTTCAGAGGCACCAGGAAGGAGGTTGCATAGGGAGACCTATGGGTTTAGGGCAAGCCATAGGATTGGGTGATGGAGATGGCAGGGGTCGCAGGACCCCAAACCTGAATGTGAATGGTGGCACCTTTACTTCCTGATGTGCTTTACTCTACCTGCAGCCGCAACTGACCAGTATACAGATCTGAAAGTGCCATCCTTCTCTCCTGAGGCCTGAGGACTCCTTGACCTTGGAAGTCCTATGCATGTGACTGCTGGTGAGTGATGGAGACTGAGTACGTAAGTCTGAATGTGGAGGCCCCATGGCTTTGTGATAACAATGGTCAGCAACCGGCGAGGTAGATGCGATCAGCTGCAGAAATGGCCCCTGCTCTTTACCTTTTCTGTTGATTTCCCTACCCCTTGAATCTGGGCCAGCTTTACGAGCTGTTTTGGCCAACAGTCTGCCATGAAAGTGATAGTGCGGCATTTCCAAGCCAAGGGCTCGGGAAGCCTTGCACACTTCCACTTCTTTTCTGAATTCCTGTGACCTTGATGGGAACAGACCCCCTGCTAGCCTGCTGGAGGATGAGACATGGAGGAGAGCTGTCCCAGGTAAGGCCATCATAGACCACGCAGTCTGAAGTGGGTCCGCCAGGCTACAGGTCAGAAACATGAGCGAGCCCAGCCAAGATCAGCCCAGCCCAGCCCAGAGCAGCAGCGCCCAGGTACTGGCAGACCCTAGAGACACTGCAGGTTCAGGTCTAGACCACTGCCAAGAAGCAAATATCGTGATAAAGTGGGTCACGTGATTTTTTTTTTTTTGGTTTACCAGTGCATGTAAAAATTATACTGACAGTATACTGTAGTCTATTAAGTGTGCATTAAGCCTAAAAAAATAATGTGCACACTGTAATTAAAAAATACTTTATTGCTAAAAGTTAACCATCAGTGAGTTGTAATCTCTTTTTTGCTGGTGGGAGGGTTTGAAATATTTCAAGAATTATTAAAATGTGACACAGAGATGCAAAGTGAGCAAATGCTGTTCCAAAACAGGATCGGTAGGCTTCCTCAAGGCAGGGTTGCCACAAGCTTTCAATTTGTTAAAAACACAGTATCTGTGAAGTTCAATAAAGCCAAGCACAAGCAAAAGAGATATGCCTGCATTTGTGAACTAAATAATCCTTAGTTCTGATCCTGACATTTTTTAATGGAAAAATTCAAACATACAGAAAAACTGAAAGGATTTTTTCAGTGAAAGCCATACACCACCATGTACTATTGTACTGTCTTTGTTTTATGATACATCTATCCATCTACCCGTCCTTCTGTTCATTTATCAATCCATATCCTTTTCCCATAGTGATTATTGTTTTAAACCATTGCATTTTGAGATGCGTCATTATGTAAGCATTATTTGGGGTAGTAAGTAACTGATAATGGTGGACAATATAAAATGAAGGCTTTAGGGACATAAGGTAGGGTTCTGAGAAGAGTGACTGATTTGAAGTTCTTTTCATGACAGTGCTTTTTTACCAAAGGGGGCTGGTGGGATCTACTTTTCTAGGAAGATGTGTATTGACCAGAAGTTGCAAAATGGCTCAGAATTCATCAGGCAGCAGGGGATCCTGGGAAGACTGTATCACTTTCCTGTGTTCTTATTTCTTTTCTTTTCTTTTCTTTTCTTTTCTTTTCTTTTCTTTTCTTTTCTTTTCTTTTCTTTTCTTTTCTTTTCCTTTCTTTCTTTTCTCTTCTCTTCTCTTCTCTTCTCTTCTCTTCTCTTCTCTTCTCTTCTCATTTTTGTTGAGGGGAGGTAATTAGGCTTATTTATTTATTTGTTTATTTATAGAGGAGGTACTAGGAATTGAACCCAGGACCTCATGCATGCTAAGCATGCGCTCTACTACTTGCACTATCCCCTCCCCCACTGTCCTATGTTCTGTGTCTTCCTGGCAGTTAGTAATATCAAACTTTTCAACTAGAAGAGTGGATATTTAGGAAGCAACTGTCCATGGAGGGAGGGATGTCCCTTACATATACACACATTTCCATGGTTTCCAACTGCTTTTACACAGATGCTCATTTTGATATTCATCTCAAGAGGAAAGCATCTTATAGATTTGGAAATTAAATCTTGGAGAGACTTTTGACCTGCCCAGTGTCACTCAGTTAGTTTAAGGCTGAGCTAAGGTGCAGACCCAGGTTTTTCCATTGTAGGTTTCAGTGCTTTCTACCAGGGCTCAGCTATCTTTTTTGTTTTAAAATATTAGAGGAAGGGCAAATGAAATTAAGGGTAAGAAAGATAGAAGAAGACAGAAGAATCTTTGAGGGATACTTTATTAATTTATTCTGAACTTGGTCCAATCGGAAATGTTCATTGCACCACCTCCCAAATATCTGGTGTCGTGCGAGACACATGGAATGGTCCCACGTCAGCAAAGACAACCTCTGCCCTGGGAAACTTGCAGTCCAAGTCGGCATGATATACAGAGAGCAGTGCCTCTGGTATTGGCATCATAGCCTCGTGGCCTGCCTCTGGTTTCAGCCCACGTGTGGGAGACAAGTCCATAAACTAGAGACTCACTTCTAGCTGTTGGCATCTCACTGCAAGGGTGTGTTTACGTGGCTTTCTGTGCTCTGCTCCAGAGCCTCCTGCCATGGGAGAGGGAGCTTGTTTGGCTGGTTAAGTGCCATTCAGAAGAGCTAGAGAATCAAGACCCACAGGGGTGGTGCTCACAGAGTGGGGGATGGGGTCTAGTGGGTCAGTGCTCCAGCCTCCTGGTTTGCAGCTGGACAATTCCAGGAGGTAGTTGCATCATTGTCTCAGGTTCTGCTGCTTTTCCCAAGCTAAGACAAAAAGACAAAACATACACTCACAAGATTACAAATCATGTAGAATATAATACTATAAGGCAGTATGACACACACACACACACACATATATATATATATGTGTGTATATATATATGTGTGTGTGTGTGTATATATATATATATATATATATATATATATATAGGGTCGGGGAGGGGAAGACTAGATAATGCAGGAGTTTTAAGAAACAAGAATAAATCACTGGAAACGGATGGTTAGAGTCAAGCCTTTAAGGAAGAATATGGTTTCAATCCCTTGTTAAATGAAATCCAGGGCACGAGAGTCCATGGGAGGGAATTTTTTTAGGATTCTTATAAACCTCTGTTTTTCTCTGCTTTACAAAATGTCAGACATTAACAGTGCTTGCGTACCCAGTGGAAACTTTAATCACCCAGTGCCCACCATGAAACAGCAGCTTGTTGACTGCTAATGCTCTTTGAAACCCAAGTGGTCTCCATTTTTTCCCTATCTTTGATTGGGGCATAATTTTATTAGGGTTGACCCCTGATTCTTCAGGGATGATTGTATAGTTAGTTCCATTCCCTGGTAGGGTATTTTCAAGTGTATTCAATGCCAACATTCCTTATCTGAAGTCCCAGGGACAAGTAGGAGAAAGCCAAGGCTGGTTTGCAATGGAACTTGTCAGTCACGAAGTGCAAATGCCACGTGGTCGGCTTTTAAGTCCAGACCAGATGGCGAAAGGTATTTGGTGGGTCTTGGTGATACTCCAGTTGTCTGATGTTCAGACGTCTGATGAAAAGTGGAGAGGTTTTTGCCACCATGAGATTCTGGTGTTGTGTAGCCAGGTGCCTGGATTCCCATCACAGAGAGCCAGGTCTGCAGCAGGACTGCAGAAGAGGCAGCGAGGCAGGTCTAGAGTGAGTGAGAGGGTGGTCTTCTCGGGGCTGAGATCAGGCTGCAGGAGGGGCAGGGTCAGGAGGCTCGCAGGGCAGCTTCCTTCCCGCTGCCTGATTTCATTTTCAGCAAGTAGCTTTCTTTTCAAGGACTCATTTCTCTCTGGCTCTTCATCAGCTCAATGCCTGAGAGGCAAATGAGTCTCCAAGGGGAAGCAAGAAGGAGGAAATTCAAAAGGGAAAGAAACTATCTGCACATCACGGAGAGAATAAACAAAATGTAAACCTTTAATAACAGACACCCATAGGCTGATGAAAGGAGGGAGGCAAAGCCCGCCTCCCAAGTTACCGCAGCTGTGCGGCTGTTGGAAACACTTTAAAAGTTCCAAACATTAACTATTTTGCTCTTTTCAAAGTTTATAACCTTTTCCCTTTTTGCTCAGCTGCGTTCTAATGACAATTTTTTTCTTCTCTTAAAGAGGATCAGTTTATGAGAACAGGATGTTTGTATTAAATATTAAATCGGCAAGGCTTCCTTCAACTGAAGGTCCCAGCTTGGCTTGGGTTTTGATTGAAACAGACAAACCTACATTCCTCCAGAACTACAGAGAGTACAAGGCGTTTGTCAAATCTTGATGGCGTAACCCGGCGTAGGGCCAGGAACAGAATCATTGGTTAGTGCCTGCATTATTCTTTGAAGATAGAAAGTGCTGTGTGAGTTCTAAGTGGCATTGAGAGCTGAGCCAGCCCTGGAGGGTCGATTCTAGGGGTCAGTAGACTATCTTCTTCTCCTTGACTTTCGAGGACCAAAGACACTGGTTCATGTGGATGACCTGGATTTTTTGTGGGAGCCTGTTGGGCTCTAGACATTGACCTTTAGCTCTGGGTTGCCTACTTTCCTTACTTCCCTACTTCTCAGAGGTTTAATTATGGGCTTAGCTGGGTCATCTTTGGCCTTCAGAGACTATGCAGTGTCCCAGAGGATGTCCTTCATCTCATGGGAAAGTATTCTGGGTTTAGGAGTAGACCTTTAGGAAAATAGGCAACTGTATCTTAATAGAATTTACCAGCACTTCTGCAGGATGTCAACATGTGGTCACAGAAATGAAGGGAATATGGCTAAATAAGTCTTGGGCGTATTCATTCCTCCTCTTGAAGAATCATGAAACAACTAAGTACGTTGTATCCATTATGATTTTTCAAGAAAACTGAACCTGCACGAAGTGGTTGAATAGAATTTAATACAGGAACTGAACGATATTGGAAAAGCTGAAAATAGTGGAAGGAGAGGTAATCTAAAGAGGAAAAATGCATTATGCACGTACCCAGGGCTGGAGAACAGAGCTGCATAAGGGAGTTAGCAGAGCTCCGAGGTTGCTCATGGGGATCTGGGTCCTAGGAGGCAAGCCTGCCTGGAGTCATGGGGGGAGATGCAGTGCCCCCTGAGAAGCATCTCAAAGCAGAGAGAGGAAGAGAAAAACTCTAGTTTCTTCCTTTCTCCTGCCCTAGTCCCCAATGCCAGTGCTCCCCATTGCTCCAACCTACTTAGAAACCACATGAACCAGGGGATTTGGGAAACTGACCTTGCAGGGGTCAGCTCTGTGCTGCAGAACATAAGGGTAGGGTGGGGGATAGATCTGAGGGTCAAGAAACAGGTGCCACAGGCACAAGTAGAGAAGGCACAGAGAAGCCCTGCAGTCCTGAGGTCTGCTTATCATTGTCTGACCCAGAGTCAGCCACCTTTATTTGGCAGAGCCACTTTTAAAATCTGTATTATTTCTTAACCTACATTGATCCTGTGCAGCCATCTTGTATGGAGTTTCAATAGGATTTCAAATCGCTGCTCAAGGTTTGCTAACTTCCCCTGCAGTAGCTTGTTGGTTTCACATTGAAATTAATGAGAAATGTAGAACCAACAGGAAGTAGAGGCAGGGACTGGTGGCTTCTCTAAGTGGGTTTATTTTTCCTCTGTCTTCGTTCATGTTGCGGAGGCAGAGGCAGGCATGGAAATCTAGGGAGTCAGGTTAGTGATGGTCAGTGTGATGCTGGCAGAGGGCAAGTCCCCTCTAGGGAGCAGGACTGGCATGTTGCAGCCCAGGAATGTCATCAAGTGGATGGAGAAGAGACACTCTCCTTAGGAGGACTCTTAGCTACACGTGGACAATGGAGATTTTACTTTTGCAGATGGGTATGACTGTCACATGAGAAATTACAGACTAGAGTCTGGACCATTGGTCTCATGCATCACACCCTCCATCTGGAGCCAGACTCCTATCACCCCAAACACCCTGGAGGGGCACCTGGACGTCTTCCAGGTGCTCTGGGTCTTCTGCCTCCATGTCTGCTCCTTCTTCCAGTTAGTCAATCTTAAGTGACTTACAGAAGTGAACATACATTTATGAATATGTATGTAAACATATAAAACAGATATAAATACACATATTTGAAGTATTATAGACACTTCTGAATTGTTTGTATGGTGTGCACATGTGGGTATGTGTGTTTGTGTGCATTTATTTCTATTGCTGCACTACAAGTGGGATTATTACAGACTGTAATGTGGGTTCTTAAGGGGAGAATTCATCCCACCCTTCCCTGTTACGTATCTGCCAGCATTAGGATGACTTGGGGTTGCCTAAGCCATGTCTGGACCTGAGAATTTGGTGTATAGTGCCAAGGTAGTTTCCGAACAAAAGAAGAGAGCTTCAAAAAGTGGCATCAGGGGCTAACCTCATCTTGGCATTAGCCTACCAAGTCTTTGATCCCAAACCTGGAAGATGTGCTTGGGAGAGGTGCATCAGATAGCAGAACTCGGTATCCAATCCCCTGGCTGCTGCGATGCAAGATTGGTGAGTGACAAGGGAACACTACCCTGCATCTGCCACCAAGTCCCCACAGCAGTTTCTTTTCATCTCTTAGCTCTTCCCTGCCACAAAATTCACACATTCAATAAGGCCAGTCTCTGTAAGCGTAACCCTAAATACTTCACTGACTTTGAGGGCAATGTGCATAATGTAGGCTTTGACAGTGAAATAGTCAGTAATTTTCAGAGGAGGGTGTGGCTTTTTTCTTCCCTGAAGAGAACTTTCGCTGTTTTTCCTCATTTGGTCTGGATAAATTCCTAGTACTTGAATCAGCTCCTTGATTCAAGAGTTTGCCTGGCTGCCCAAGAAGTCTATTATCTCTGTCTCTATCTCCAACTTCTGTGTTAACCACAATTTCCTTTTTTCCCAACTTTGGCCAGATCGCTCCTCCTCCAGCTCTTGTCTGCTTCTCCTCAGTCAGCATGAACAAGAAGATTTTCTCACTAATCAGTACAGCTCTCCAGTCTCTCTTGGAGATACCATCAGTTTATCCCAAACTTCGGACAATTTCATGAGCCCATTTGCATGCAATGGTGGTTGACTTACTACAAATAGACCAGGCAGGTACTCTCCAGAGCTTCCTTTTTATTCTTAAGATGTAGAGCTCAACCCAGTACAGTGACATGAAATATATTAGACGTGAGAGAGGAGAGGAAGGACAACCAGGTGCATGATTTTATGTAGTTGAAGAAAGGACCTGTGTTCCACCTGCAGTAAAAACCAAATGACACCTCTTTGGAGGTTACACAAATGAAATTTCCCACAACACTCGTTTTGGATATTGTGTGCTACTTTCTCTTGATTCTAGCTGGGATGTTAAGTGGAAGTACCAGAAACCATGAGAGAGGCTATGTTTGTGATCTTGCCAGCCTGACTGGAAACAGGAAATACCAAGAATCCTGTAATAAATGTGGAGACTTCCAGCCTCATTTCGCAGTCTCAAAAGTTTGAATAGACGTTAGACTAGGCTGCAAATCTTGGGCGTACATTTCAACAAAACTTCCGGTCTCATGTGACCTGCACTGTGTCAGAGAAGTGACTGCTGTACTCAGTATTGAGTATCTCAAATCTGTGATGGACAAGTCCCAATGCCCTTCCACTTTTTGAGTGGACCATGAATAGAAGAAGGGCTTTGGCTATGTTGCATAATGGGAAGGAGATAGCATCACCTTGATAACACTCAAAAGCCAGTTAGGAAACCATTTGCTCTGACTTAGATAAAGCCCTATTAGGAAAAAAAAAAAAGGGGAGGAGGGGAAGAATCTGGACATTTACTGCTCACAGTAATAGTACTGGCATCACCTGGGAGCTGGGTGGGGCTGCAGAACCCCAGGCCCTAAACCCCATCTCCTGAATCAGAGTCTGTGATTTCATAAGACATTCGAGGGATTTGTGTGCACAGTAAAGTGTGACTGGTTTGGAAGACTCCTGCTGGTCTTTGAAACTTCGGTGAGTTCTGCTTGCTTGTGAATGATGAAGAGTTCTGGTAAGTAGCTATAAAGTTATGTAACTGCCTATGTTGTGTAGGTAGTGTTATAGCTTCTGTATAGTCTGAAGGCTCCCACCAAGGTTTCCTCCAATTTTATTTCCCTTGAAGTTATATTTTATGCCACCTTCTATTTCATGATGAATAATAATGACCTTCAATATATTAACGACATTAAAATTTCCTTTTTTGGAACAATTTTAAGTATTCAGAGTAATCAATTTAAAGGAAAAGATATGTAAAGAGTAGCAGTATACGTTTTCATGGCGATGGATGTATATTTCCCCGACTAGCTGTAAGAAATTATAATACATTTAGTAACTTAAAACAACACACATTTATTACCTCACAGTTTCTGTGGGTCAGAAGTCTGAGTGTGACTTAGCTGGGCCCTCTGTGCTTCAAGATCTCCAGATCTTTTTTGAAAATTAAAAACAATTTTTTAAATGAAGTATAGTTGATTTTCAATGTTGTGTTAGTTTCAGGTGTGCAGCAAAGTGATTCAGTTATACATATATATATCTGTCTATTCTTTTTCAGATTCTTTTCATCTTTTCCATTATAGGTTATTATAAGATGTTGAATGTGGTTCCCTGGGCTTTACAGCAGGTCCTTGTTGTTTATCTATTTTATATATAGTAATAACTTTTTTAATGAAATAAATTTATTATCTCAAAGTTGAGGCCCATAATTTTGATGTAAATTTTATTTACTGCTATAAGCAATACATGTATATGCATTTATAGGTTGACCTATATTTTCTCATATTAAAGTGGTAGAAGATTTGGGGGCACAAGAAAGAAATGAGAGAGAGCTAGAATGCTATGTATGTGAAAAGTTTAGATTTTTGTTTTCCTCCAGGTATAGCTGAATATGAGAGGAGGAGGGTGCGCTGTTCCTTTGAGCTCTGAAGTGCATCTGTTAATCCCCAGTTTTTAATTTATCCCTCCCCCACTCCCTTTGGTAAGCATAGTTTGTTTTCTATGTCTGTGAGTCTATTTCTGGTTTGTAAATAAGTTCATTTTTATCTTTTTTTTTTTTTTTAGCTTCCACATAGAAGTGATATCAGGTAATATTTGTCTTTCTGTTTGATTTACTTCATGTAGCGTGATACCAGGTGTCAGCTGGGACTGCGATCTGGTCTGAAACTCAGATTCCTCCTCCAAGCTCACTGATTGTGGGCAGAGTCCATTTCTTGTGACTGTAGGACTCAGGTCTGTTTTCTCACCAGCTTTTGGCTGTAGACCCCTCTCACTGCCTAGACGTCACTCTCGGGTCTGAGCCACATGGCCCTTTCCATTCCCAGCACGGCTGTTTGCTTCTCTGCCAGCAGAAAAACATCTCCTGCTGTTTCTTATCTTTTCTATAGGCTCCCTGATTAGGTCAGACCTACCCATGATAACCTCCCTTTTGATTAACTCAAAGTCAACTGATAGGGATTTTAATTATATTTGCAAAATCCCTTTTGCTTATAAGGTAACATAATCATGGAAGTGATGTCTCATAGTATTCCCAGGTTTTTTTCTGCACTCAAGGGGGAGGAATTATGTGAAGCGTGTATACCAAGGTCATGTTAGAATTCTGACTATCACTAAAAATACATACACACATATAAATAAATTATATATAATTCAGATATATGTAAATTATAGGGTGATAGATAGAAACTCTCTGGAATAAAGTTGTATTCCCCAAACTGCATTGCTCCACTTAATACTCAACACAACACTCTTCTGAAAGGTCACCCACGTCCAGTAACTTCATCTGAGTCCTCTCTTCACAATACAGACCAGAGTTGCACATGGAAAAGTACTCGAAAATAATAATACATTGTTTTTTTTTATTTTAAGAAAAACTGTCTTCTAAAGTTATAAGTAACAGATTTACTCTGCTAAAAAGCACCGTTAAATTTAATCTACTTTCCATTTAATCTCAAAGTGACAGAAATGCTTTTGAATTTGGGACTACAATATGATCACTCCTTCCTCTGATTATTATAAAGACTTGACTTGAAATGAGACACTTACACCCATTGAAGCTTCTCGGTTTTGTCTGTGAAAGGATCAAAGTTGTGGGTGTAAGCCTGAGACAGGATGCTGAGTGTCTCACAGGGAAAGAGAAACGAGGCTGGATGCCAATTATCCTAGAATTCAATGGTTTCAATTTCAAACAAAATAGAGACAACTTAAAAAAAAAAATCAAACAATTATATTCCAACAAAAGATTAGGTAGGGTGAACTTGAATCTGAAGAGGAAAAGACTTTTTTTTTTTTTTTTTTTTTTTTTTTTAAGGAATAACACTAAGCAGGCCATGTCTTATTCTTGTCCTTCTTCACTGTGAAGGAAGAACTCCCCATTTTTGGTGACTCAAACTTTCTTGAGCCAGATTAGGCTCAGAGTCTGTCAGCAGGGACATTTCAGCCAGAAAATTCAATGACAGTTATTCTCTGTTCTGTAACTAGGTGAAAAAGTGTGAGCAGATGATCATAAGCTCCTTTGTACATAAATACAAAACAGTCTAGGCTTGTATCAACAGATTCTCTTTGCAGGATTACTCTTCTTCATAAGAACAATGGCCATTTTGCATTTGCTGAGTTTAAGAGTTGAGTAAATATGGCCATGATCCCCTGGTGCTGTGGGAAATGGTTGCAGGTGATTCATAAAGAACACATTCTGTAACAGTTTTCCCTCCAATAATCTCTCAGGCCTTCAGATTATATAAAGGAGTTAATCCCAGTTTGTTGATACCATGTTTCATCGATTCTAAGACACATAAATTTGCACGTTAACAGCATTGGAAATGAGATGAGCCTCGTCATTTGATATGTCTCAAATTGTTGTCAGTCACGTGGCAGTAAGGAGTCATTGGATTAGCATTGCATGTTTGAACTTCAGGTTGGTTACTGTT
Organism: Camelus dromedarius; assembly: GCF_036321535.1. Lineage (NCBI taxonomy): Eukaryota > Metazoa > Chordata > Mammalia > Artiodactyla > Camelidae > Camelus > Camelus dromedarius. The sequence goes on from NC_087453.1 coordinate 29,827,594, forward strand.
CATCTGGTTGCCTCTTCTATGTGGAAGTAGGTATGAAATTGTTCTCTTAATAAATAGGAAATATAGATTCTAAGTGAAAGGAGAGCATTGTGTCATAGTTTAATTGGTAGCAGTTTCTTTTTCTTTGTGTGATGTCATATAATAACACATCTTACCTTCAGTGGCATCTTGGATTCTATAAGAGGCACACTCTGAGGCCAAACTGAGGAGCAAGCTGAATTGATGTGGTGCAGCTGCAAGCTGGGTAGACCAAAGAGACTTCTCCGCGGCTGGTGAGAGCCACCTCATGGAGCCCTGTGTTAGGGGATTGGTCGTCTTGGCCAAGCTGATTAACTTCTCTAAGCCTCAGCTGACACTTGTACAAAATCCAAGCAATAATATCCATCTCAGGAAGTTGTGAAAATTAGAGAAGAGTATGTTTATCAGTATGTCTTTTTAAACAATGATGCCTAGAAATATTATTTACAGTGTTTTGATTCATGAGAGTATATGAGAATTAGCCCAAATGTCCTACAGAAAGAATGGTTAAATTACCGTATATCCACAGAATGGATGTCCATACAGTGCTTGGGGAGAGGCACGGGATGAACCATTAGCCACGGAAAGGAGGAGACAGAAACAAAACAAATTAAAAATAAAGTGAGTAACTTTAAAAGTGTTTGAAAGTTTTGGGGGGAGATATTACTACTAAAACACAAAGACAAAAAGCACATTTCCCGTGACAATCTATAAAGCAGGCTCGTCTACGTTTTCCCACTTAATCTGCTCATTGAAGTCCAGTCAGGTACCAAGTAAGCTGACAGGAAGTGACACACAACCTAAGAAACCTGTGGCACGTCCACAGTAGCTGCTGTCAGCTGCCTCTCTGTCCACAGTGATGGATACGTTCAAGTCCAGGTCTGTGGTGATGGGAGCTGGGGCCTCCGCAGGCTGGTGTCAGAATACCTTGCTTCTCATCCTGACTTTGGCCCTGATGTGCTCCGCCCCCTGCCACCTGAGGTTTTCAAGTCATTCTGAGCTGGAAGTAAATTAGGCCAGAAAAGGAGATAAAGACACCATGAGTTTGTTGGAAGCAAGTCTGACGCTGTTAAATCTATGAAGCTAGGAATTCTGTGCCCCAGTTCACAAGGCTGAATTGCTCTCAAATTCTTCCTTCTCCTTCACCTATCACATCCATCTACTGGGTCATGACTAGGGTTCTTCCCTGGCTCCCACATCTACACTCCCTTCCCCATCATGCCCACCTTAGGACAGATCTTCATGCACTCACAGATGGAAATTGGCAACTCACTTCACCTCCTGGGGACTATAGAAGGTGTTCATCATCTTTGGACCCCATTCTCACAATCTACTTGCTTTTCCTGCTTGATTTTTCTCTGTTGGTACTTTATCAAATCTCAGTTATGCTGACTGGTATTTTCAAGGCCCCCATCTATTGGCTCATCACCCCTACTCACTCCATTTCCATGGGGTCCCTTTCTTTGCTACCCTAGTGGTGGTCCTGTGAATTTCCTTCCTCTGGTCTTCTCTTATCTAGGATGTTTTCTGCTCTGTCTGCTACAAACTCAAGTTGCACTCATTCTCCAGGGCCCACAGCAAGCATCAAAATCTCCACTGTCTCCCAGGGCCTCTAACCTTGAGCAAACAATTCAGGTCTTCCCTAGCTGCTGTCTTATCATGGATAATCTTTTTTTTTTTTTTTTTTGCTACTTTAGTTTCACCAGAAATAAGCCATTTTTCTCCCCTGGGTCCAAGATCCCGTGTTTGTCATTAACAGATATACTACTTCATATCCTATCTATTACACAGTGCTGTTTTAAGAATCAAATGCTAAAAATATGCTAGAACATCCTTTGTAAGGTTACAGGACCAGATGTCTTATTCCTTAGTGTTCGTCTACAGAAGCACAGAAGCTTGCAAATAAGTTGTAGAAGACTTCACCAGGACCTTTAGCAGATCCCCTTGGCTCATTTTTGGTGGTTTTATGTGCTCATTCCCAGTTCTGTGTCCTTTGGTTTATGCATCTTGATCTTCAGAGTCTTGCCTTGTTACATGTCTCAGCTCCTTTCCCTGGGGAAAGACAGACGCTGAGGCATGATCTGTGCTCCAGAGATCCCCAGGGATCAGGCAGAGGCCAGGATGTCACCTGACATCACACTCCCTTGGTATGTTCTCTTCTCTGCCTGTTTCTTCCACCACCTTAGCAGTTTCTCTTTGGATAACTTTCTTAATAAATCATTAATACATATCCTCTCCTTAGATCTGCTCTGGAGAACCCAACTAAGACAACAGCCTTCAAAGCTTGTTTAGAGGTGTGTTTTCCACAGAATAAGACATTCACTGACTCATTCATTCAGGTACGCATTCATTGTCACACACGTACCACGGACCAATGTAACATGGCAGGCACTGTCCTAGGTACTGAGCTACAAATGAATGCAGGACGTTCCTCCCATTGTGGACATATAGGCACACAAATAAAAAGTGACAAAGCCAGGATATGAATAGAGTTCCTTGCCTCTAAATCCAGGGTTCTTTTCTCTGAACACTGCAAGATGCTATTTTATACTTCCCTGATGAGTTTCGAAGGGTGCAGGTCATTTGTTGATTGTAAGAGTCTTCCAAAGTCATATTAAAGTAAAATAATATTCATTTTTCTACCCATAAGCAAAGCTGCATAAAAAAACAGAAGTTGTATGCCTTTAGTTTGCTTCTCAGCCCTGCTTCATTTTCCTGGGAGAAACATGATAAGATTAACTGGTAAATATTGCATGTCAGAAATTATGACCAGAGAGAGAAGCAAGATGGTGGAGTAGAAGGACGCTTGTAGCTCACCCTCTCCCACAAATACACCAAAACTCACATCTACGGACCTACTCAGCCAACCAGAGCACCTGCCGAACTCGAACAGAACATCGCCCTCTTCAAAAGACAAAGACACCAAATATCTGGTAGGAGAAAAGGAAAAAAGAAAGAAGAAAGCAAAAAAGTGCAGGATCAATCCCGTGAGGAGGGAGTGGCAAAGGAGGACTGGCGCTCATTCACTGGGTCTCCCCTCTCCAATGAAGAGGCCAGTGGGATGGAGGGGGAGCCTCCTAGGCTCAGATCTGCCCTGAGCACCCCTTGAATGACAGAACTGAGTTAAATGGGCACAAAGTATCCCTGTGACACCCAGCCCGAGATGCGAGCCAGCAGCTGGGGCTGGGACAGGCCACCCGAGCTGGGTGGAGGACTGGGGCGGCTGCACTGAGGCAGCCATGGGGGGCTGCAGGGTGCTGTGCACCGTGGCTGGGAGGGGATATGGAGCAGAACAATAAATTGCGAAAAAGGCAAAGCAATACGGCTGGTGTGCCCTGGGTGGAGGGGCACCATAGCCTTTGTTTCCTCAGACCTACGCCGCCATTACTGGCGCATCTTTCAAGAAGAGAGGCTGGGTGCAGCCACAGCCACCATCTCCTCCTGTGCGCAGCGCCTGGGTGGGGGTGGGGCCGAGACCTGAATTTGCGCCGGGGGCTCTGCAGCCTCCTAGGCAGGACTGAGACTTGTTTATAGCCCGAGGCAGATAGGATCTTTCTGCCCTGGCACCTCAGAGAACTCCCACAGCCAAGACAAACAAGGATCTGAGATTTGGCATGGAGCAGGCATGGGGCCATTCTGTGGTCTTCCTCGAGCCCACCTTCGGGGCGACCACCAGAGGCGAAGTGGGGGACTGCGCAGAGCAGTTGAGTGACTGGCACTGGGGGAAGGCGGGTGGCCACTTCCCTTCGTAGCAGGAACGCAGTGCCCGATCACAGTGCTGGGAGGGTGGCACGATTTGCCCACCTGCCTCACCAGAGCGCAGTATCTGACTGTGGCATCGGGAGGGGGAGTGACCTGCCCACACACCGGGTAAGAGCTCAGCACCTGACCCAGTGTTGGGAGGGGGCATGATCTGCTAGCCAACAGCCACTGGGAGCAGCACAGACAAGGATGCCAACAGAGGGCCTCTGGAAACAGCAAGCTGAGTTCTCAAAACAGGGTGATGACACAAAGACCTCTCAATAAAATCATTAAGAGCACACCATCTCCAGGAGAACTAAATAACTGATACTCCTTAAGCCACAGTGCCAGAGAGATATGAGCAATATGAAGAAGCAGAGGAACCACTCCCAATTAAAAGATCAAGAGAAATCCCCTGAAAGCATGATCAAGGAAATAGACATTGATGGCCTACTAGATCAAGATTTCAAAAAAGGAGTGATCAAAGTACTGAAGAAACTAAAAGAAATAGTGTTTAGAGATATAAAATATGTCAAAAATGAAATGGAAGCTATAAATAAGAGCCAAGTAGAATTGGTAAACTCATTTGCTGAGATGAGAGCTGACCTAAAGGCTGTACAAAGCAGGCTAGATAATGCAGAGGAACGAATAAGTGACCTAGAAGACAGGACAACAGAAAGCACCCAATCAGAACAGCTGAGAGAAAAACAAATAAAAAACAATGAAAACAATATAAGGGACCTATGGGATAATATAAAGCATGCCAATTTATGCATAATAGGGGTTCCAGAAGGAGAAGAAAGAACAAAGGGGATTGAAAAGGTATTTGATGAAATCATGACTGAAAACTTCCCAAACCTAAAGGAATCAGATATCCAAGTACTGGAGGCTCAGAGGGTCCCAAACAGGAAGAACCCAAGCAGACCCACACCAAGACATATCCTAATCAAGATGGCAAATGTCAAGGATAAAGAAATGATCCTAAAGGCAGCAAGAGAAAAACAAAGAGTGAGTTACAAGGGGACCCCCATAAGGCTCTCAGCTGATTTCTCTACACAAACATTACAGGCCAGAAGGGAGTGGCAAGATATATTCAAAGTCCTGAATGAAAAAAAGATGCAGCCTAGGATACTCTATCCAGCAAGGCTATTCTTTAGAATAGAAGGAGAGATAAATAACTTCACAGACAAGCAAAAACTAAAAGAGTTTAGCAACACTAAACCCATGCTAAAAGAAATATTTACAGGTCTACTGTAAATAGAAAAGAAGCAGGATGCTACAAAAATGAGAAACTCATAACTGGAAAGGAGATAACTGCCATGAGTTACAAAAAGAATAAACACAAAATAGTAAAAGAAGACGTCTAAATCATTAAGAGTGGGAGAGGGAAGCAAGGAAAGCCACTGTGGAAAACAGTATGGAGATTCCTCAAAAGACTAGGAATAGACTTACCATATGACCCAGGAATCCCACTCCTGGGTATATATCCAAAAGGAACCCTACTTCAAAATGACACCTGCACCCCAATGTTCATAGTAGCACTATTTACAATAGCCAAGACATGGAAGCAGCCTAAATGTCCAACAGATGACTGACTAAAGAAGATGCGGTATACTTATATGATGGAATACTATTCAGCCACAAAAACGACAACATAACGCCATTTGCAGCAACATGGATGTTCCTGGAGAGTGTCATTCTAAATGAAGTAAGCCAGAAAGAGAAAGAAAAATACCATATGAGATCACTCATATGCGGAATCTAAAAACAAAACAAAACAAAACATAAATACAAAACAGAAACAGACTCAGAGACATAGTATACAAACTTGTGGTTGCCAAGGGGTCGGGGGGTGGGAAGGAACAGACTGGGATTTTAAAATGCAGAATAGATAAACAAGATTATACTGTATAGCACAGGGGAAAATATACAAGATCTTGTGGTAGCTCATAGTGAAAAAAAATGTGACAATGAATATATACATGATCATATATGACTGAAAAATTATACTCTACAGTAGGATTTGACACAACATTGTAAAATAACTATTACTCAATAAAAAAATGTAAAAAAAATACTTAATAAAAAAAATTATGACCAATACCACAGAAATATTGCATGTCATTTCCGAGTTGATTTAGAAGTTAGAAAAAGGTTTTAGACAAGCCAGGCTTGGCCTCATAGCGGCCAGAAGTTTCATTCTACTGATGGCAAAAACCCATCCATGGGCTTTTTGAGAAATTCTCCATAACAAGGATACTATCTTAGGAAGGGTAAGGCAGCCTAGCAAAAGGTATAAGACATATCCTTCAAAATTTGATACATACTCCCCAAGCCAGATATTATATCTGCTGATATTTTGAAGTCCAAGGGTAAGGTTGAGCTGCAAATGGGACACTAAGGAGCTTTCTTTCCCATGATAAACTGCTTCGTCACTGGAATTGCTCCTTCAGTGAGACAGGCAGATACTTTGGCCACTTATGGGGGATTCTGAATGTCTTCTTGCCAGCTGCATCCAGGTCTTTAGTGTCTCGATGCCAGAGTCAGGACCGTAGTTTAATGCCTGAAAAGTGTCGGAAGAATGCCGGGGAAATGTCAAGACTGCATTGATCTTAAAACACTCACGCTTAGTGTAATTTATATGTGCACTGACCAATTTAGTACTCCTCTGGGATGGATCACTTAATTAGAAAGAATACAAAAAATAAAAAAGCTGTTGTTTGATGTACATGTCTTAATTATTTCCAAGTGGCAGAATTGATTTCCCTCCGTTATGAATTTGCCTCCATTTGTGAGACTAATGAAGCACCATTAAAGGGAATGGAAGGTCAGAGGTCACTCTTTCTTTACATTTAATGTCCTCAGGCTGATAGGTTATTTATGAGGGTGATTATGCCTCGGGTAACGTTCCCAGTTTTTCAGGAGGGCTATATTGATGTAACAGTGAGATACCACCCATCTCGACTACACTTGAGCTCCAGATGTCAACTGGAAAGCAGGAGACTGGAATACAATTCATTGCCACGAGTACTGGCAGCAGTCGACACGGGTCCCATAATCTGGAAAAGAGCGATTTGCCTACTGTGAACTATAAAGCTTATTTTTCCCCAGTGTCATAAACAGTTCCTTGCGTCCTAAAGAGAAAAAGCAGTCCTTATTTACCAAAAGAGCTCATACATGGGATTCTAAGCTGGATTTCCCCTTAACTTCCATGCAGGATTTCAACGAAAAATACATATTCCTCAAGAACATGAGAGCATGGAGCATAGCTGTAGAGAAGTTTACAAGTTTGATTTCCTGAACGAGATTTCTTGGGTTCTAATACCAACTCTATGACCTATAATTTGTGTGGTCTTGAACCAGGGATTTAACCTCCCCGTGCCTCAGTTTCCTCACCTGCAAAATGGGCATAAGAGACAATGTGGAGAATTAAATGAATAATCTAGTGCAATTTTTGGCATATATTAAGCATTCAATTCAGAAACTTAAAATAGTTTCTGGCACACAGTAAGCATTCAGTAAGTACCAGCAGTTATTATAAAGGTAATAAATGGGCCACATCAATTTCTGTAAATGGGCTACAGTTTAATTCCTGGGCTGGTCCAGTGGATCCATCCTTCGGTCGATTATCTCTTTGATTCTGCTTTGTTCCAGCTTTCCCTGGGCTCTACACTCTGCCGGCTTCTCTCCCTGTGTCCAGCGAGGATGCCCATTACCTCTTTTGAGGGGTAGGCGATTTGCCACAGGCCAGTTCTCATCAGGACAGGAAATGGAAAGTCACTATGTGTGTGTGCCCATCACTACATGTGTGCAAGGGCCCATCATAGGGTAGTGCTTCAACCAGAGATTCTGGAGTCAGGTGGATCAGGTGTGTCATTCATAACAGGGGCTTTAAAGCTATAGGACCTTAGCTAAACTACGTCCTCACTTCAGAGCCTCAAATCCTCACCTGCAAAATGGATAGAGTTCATAAAGTGATTATGAGAATTAAATGCAACAAGGTGCTTGGCATAATTCTTAGCACATGGGAAATCTTTAATAAATGAATGCTAGCTGCAGATACAAACTACTATTTATAAAATAGTTAATAACAATGTCCTACTGTGCAGCACAGGGAACTATATTTAGTAACCTGCAATGAAAAAGAATATGAAAACGAATATATAGATTATATGTATAACTGGATCACTATGCTGTGCACCAGAAACTAACACAGCATTGTAAATCAACTATACTTCAATTAAAAAAAAATACCTAAATAAATAAATGCTAGATATTTTATTTACATAACCATCTACACAAAACACATAGTCACCCATTAATACCAAAGTCCCTATAACATGGTGAATGTTACCTTTTAGAGACTGACTTATAATTTAACATTTAAAAATATGCTATCTCGTTTCTTTTTTTTTTTTTAATTGAAGTATAGTCAGTTTACAGTGCTGTGTCAATTTCTGGTGCAGAACGTAATGTTTCAGACATACATATACACACATCTATTCCTTTTCATATTTGCCATCCAGTTTCTAATCGACACTGTTTCATTTGTCCTTGTTAGCTTTTGAAAGGGGATCTCACTGAATTATGCAAATACCAAGTGATGAGAATTTACCTCTGCCGTGTGCTGGGCACCTGGGCAGTCCCAGTCTTTATTTGATCTTCTCTCTTTCACGGAAAACCCACGGGCTCACTCTCATTTGTCCAGTCGGCCGACAACACAGTATTCCTCATGACCCATGAAAGGGCTGATACTACTCAGACAGATGGCAAAGGCTGGGTCCTCACCAATTTGTTGTCGCTGTCATTGAAATTACACCACTGGAAGAAAAGTGGGGGGCTTCACTTTGAAAACGTGGAGCTGGAAAAATCCCCCACAAGGGGAAATGCGGATTGGTGGTGGGTGAAGGACCCAGACTCCACAGTCATGTCTGTGGCCAGGGCTGAACCAGGTCAGGCTCGGGCTGATTCCTCACAGCTGTGACCGACGGGGTGGAAGAGAAGCAGGGGAGCCTATCAGACCTCCAGCTTCGATTCTTCTAAGGATCTGAGCACTTCTGGGAGGGCTGCATCTCTGCCTTCTGTTCTGGGGCACCTGCAGCAGGCTCGCCCCACCTCCTGAGTTCCCGGCGGCCCAGTCTTTGAGGGACGCAGCACACATATCACATCCATCACTGATCCTTCCTATGCCGTTGTGGGCGCTGTGTTGGAGTTATTTCTGGGCGTCAATGTGTTTTCCCTAAAATATCTTGAGATGAGTGGAGCAATTTGTGGTGACAGCGGTTCAACTTCATATGACAGATTTCTTCCCTGATGACGTATCTTTAAACCGTAACAGCTACAATGGATCGAGTGCTTACTAGGCAGCAGATTAAACGTTTAAGATTTATTATCACATTTTGTCTTCCCAGCAGCCTTGAGACATAGGTGTTACCATCGTTCTCATTTCACAGGTGAGGAATTAGAGCTCGGAGAGAGGGAGTTTCATGGAGTCTCATGGCTGGAGAAGAGCACAGTCACACCGAGACCAAGGATGACATACCTGAAGTGACCATAGAGTTTATTGTTCAAGCCAGGACATTTTTGAGAGTGAAACGGGGCATTATTATACACCACGGCAACAGGTATAGACCAGGACATTCATGCAAACTGAGACACAAGCTCTCATTCACCAACTATATTAACTCCTTGTGTTTTTTTCTTTTTTTGAGTGTGTGTATATATGTGTGAATATATATATTTACTTATTTTTAATAAATCAACCCGGGCAAGTGATTAAAGTTGAGTCTCCCAGGCATCTTTTGCTAGATTAGAAAATGAACAATTTGGGGGTAGGGAAACCTTTGCACATCCCTCAAAGGCATGCATAAGGCATACAGTTTGTGGGTCTGATTGGATGCTCTCTTTCCTTTTTCTTTTTCCTTTATTTTTTTTTATATACCCTGTGTTCACCACCATTAGACCTCCATTTCAACTCCCAAGGATCCTTTCCCAAATCAATTCTGCACTTCAACATTTAGGCGAGAGCACGGCTTCACTTCCTACTGAAAACCTATGAGGCACGTTTGTCAACAGTGACCCCGTCAATAAGATAAATCAGATAAAATTCTGAAATCCTTATGGGCAAGATGACTTTGAATTCAGTTCTCAGGGTAGAAGACATGGGGAAACTTATCTGCATTACAAATTGCTTAATAGTAAGTTTCAGGCTATGAAGGCAAAGAAAGTCAGAACAGAAAACATTCTGATTGTCTTCTTCATAGGACACGTTCCAGAACACAGAAGATAGGACCAGCCCACTGGTGCTAAATACCGATAAGCAATGGCTTTTAGTTAAATATTCATGGAAAGGATGTTTGCTTTCCCCCGGGGCACAATGGTCTGCTCTGTTTGGGGTCGGTGATGCCTTTCACACTTTCTTGGAATAAACACAGATGACCCTAAAATGCATTATCTGGGACAGGTGTATTGATAGTCTTTGCAAATGTTTGGTTGGGCAGTGCTGCTAAAGGGAAAATGATCTGGACTCCAAGCCCTGAAGGGACTTTTTGTTTGTACAAGGTACCACCAGATGGACCTTTGGCAGGGTGGGAGCAACCTGTCCTGGAGCTTGGATATTCTGGTCTCCAAGCCAACCAAGCCAAGCAACCTGTCCTGGAGCTTGGATATTCTGGTCTCCAAGCCAACCAGCTCGTGAATGACTCTGTGCTGGTACATGGTCTAATCTGGAGAATATTTTAATTAGTAGGTGGTGACCAAGACTGGCCTTGAGGTAGACCAGATCTCTTGCTGTCTTCATTTGTAAAGGCCAGTGGTCACATCTGATTGCCAAGGGAGGAACGATGCCTATGATTTGACCAATACAGTGTTACTCTTAGTTTTGTTTTTCAAAAATTTGAACTAGTTGACATGTCGTAGTCAGAAGATTTTTGTATAAATGTTTGGATTCTTGGAAATACTACAAGTTCTAATGACAGTTGTCTAACTGTCATAATCAAACCCATCCACATGAAGGGGAAGTGGCCTCTCTGGTTCCCTGTAATGATTCTCCTCCCAGTGGCCTCAAGTCTACTGAGTTGGCTGCCCCTTGGATAGGCCTTTACACTTTTTAAGTTACTTCTCTGGGCTTTTATTTCATAGACCTTCTCCCTTTGAGGTAAGTAAGGCACACACTCTTTTTCTTAATATACCTTAAAAAAAAAAACAAAAAAGACTTAGAAAGATTAACTGATGTGGGCAGACCTATCCAGAATGCTATTGGGAGAGTTAAGCCTAGGTGCTAAGCCTTCTGACCTGTAGCATCTCCACCAGCACGCCAAGCCCTGCTCCAAATTACGGAGCCAGTGTTAGCTTGTGCCTTAGATGGACCACCCTGTCCTAAGGACACAAGCACCAGGTGCCGCAGAGTTTTTGCTCCGCGTTCTGGCCTTGGAGGGCTATAGCTTGGAGAAGATGATCTGAACAATCCGGCAGGTGGTGTCTTTCCTCTTCTTCCTCCTCCCCCCACTCCCCATTCTCTTCCTTTTAAGGAAGCTCTCCTTTCCCTCCTCTTCCTCCTCCTCTTTTTTCTCCTTCTTTCTCCTCTTCATCTTCAGTCACCACCATCTCCTCCTCCTTGTTCTTTCTTCCTTCTTTTTCTCTAATACACTCTTCCTTTTTTTTTTCTTCCTCACTGTCTTTCTGTTTACATCATATTTAGCCAAAAGCTTCCATGTGAGTGGTCCTGTCAGAATTAAAGGCCAAAGACACATTTCAGCCCCAGGATCGGGCAGTCTGTCTTTGGTTGGAGTCCTCCAGAAGCTGATCCTGAAACAAGAATTTAAATGAAAGTAGTTTTTTGTTTGGCAGGGGGTTGATTTTAGGAAACACCGGTAAAGACATGGGGAAGTAAGAAAAGAGAGGGAAGAAAATCAGTAAGTGGGATGTCGTCAAGCAGTGACTGTGGGAAATGGGGGCTCCATTCCCCTCGAGGGAACCCTGTGAAGCAATGCAGAACGTGTTGCTCAGAGTTGCCCTGCCCAAGAACCCGGGGTACTGGTACCCAGGTATTGATTCACCAGCTCCTGACAGTCACCAAAGGGTGCTCCTTGTACTGTTGGACGTTAATTCCCTGGTGTTTCTAGCTTGCCCTGCACACAGGGAGGGTGGGCTTCAGCGTCCAGAGAGAGTCCTCAGACAAAGAATCCCGGGAGCTGGCAAGTGGAAGCCAGCCAGTGATCATGGAAATGACAGCTGTAAATGGGACATGGATGGGGTATTGACCACACACGCTGTGAAGTCCTTTACAGTGGGGACAAGGGTGGGTGAAGATAAGGAGATGGGTTGGGTGAACCAGGGTGAGTCTTCTAAGAAACACTCAGACCTACCTGTGTCCAAGGCTGTATGAGTCCCTCAGGGTTACTCCCATGGAGTTGCGTCCTGCAGTCTCTAACCCAGAGTTATTCAAAATCAATAAGGAAAAATTCTCGTTGGTGAAATCTCCAGATGCAGGTGTTGGTGTGTGTGCCCATGTTTATTTTGTATAGTCCTCATTGATTGGATGTATGAAGGAATCTATGGCGGTGAAAATTTGAGAACTACAGTTTTATAATTTAAAAATCAAATTCCAATGTGCTTGTTACATTTTAACTTTTTGGAAACTTTATGTTACTCAATTTAATCACTTTGGGGGTCATTTTCATGAATTCTTTAATTTGTGTTTTCCATTTTTCCCAATTTCTATATAGTTATTTTTCTAGATCTAAGGTGTAAAAAAATAGAACAGATTTTTGAAATTTTGGTATTTTGTTTGTTTGTTTCTTTTTACATCAGTGGGATTTTCAGATATGAATATTTAGAAGTAAACTGGCTTCTTTTTATCATTTTATGTGTTTATATATCTATAACCATATAGCTCTCAATGGTTTTATATATATATATGTATGTATATGTATATATGCAAATACTCCCCCATAACTTTATTTTTCTATCTGATCTTGGAGGTAAATCAATGATACTTATTTAATTTGCATTCACTGATGTATCTGTCTTTCTGTTTCTCCTTCTCTTTCTACACACGCACACACATGCACATACATCCACACACACACCCCTCACATGACTGAGCATGATTTTCATAGAAATTAAATATACATAATCATATTACATTTTTCTTCATCGTATTACATATTTGGCATTTTAGAGAAAAAGTGGGAGGGTGGGTCTTCGGATTTCTGGATCTATATCTAAGTCGCTCATTGGAGGGCTGTGAGGAAAACAGGGTGAAGGCATCTCACATAGTACTGATTAATGGGAGGCAGCTAGTCTTTAAGCAGCTGAAGAAGTTTTAAGGTAGAAGATTTTCTGTCTGAAATATCCAGGAAATACTGGGGATTTACCCCAAAATCAAGCCTTTATTTACACATGGAGATGTGAAGTGTTTGTTCTGTTGGACAGAGTTACCAGGTTGGCATTGATTGCATTGAGAAGATATATCCAATCCATCTTATCAAGAAGAGACAAATTCTGGTCCCCAAAGTGAGTCAAATACTTAAATTCTCCTCACAAATTCATGCTGCATCATTCTATTCATTTCTCTATGAAATAGTCATCAAGCAGCTAGCATGCTTCAAGCACCATGCTGGTGTTAGCTCTTAATAGCTATTCCTACTCTGTTAATTTGCCTTAAAGGCCTTGGACTTCTGCTTCCTGCTTTCTCTTTTCTTTGCTACAGGTGGGTAGACATGTACACTCTTGTTAATTATTTGCCTGGGCCTTGAACTCTGAAGAGAAGCATTCTAGGTATGGAAAGAATTCTGCCAAGAATTGCTTATTGATCATCTACCCTTTAGAACTTTTAGCAGGCCAGCTTTATTTGCTCAGATAATCCTCCTAGGAATACAGAAATTCTCATCTGAGGCATGAAAAACTGTGGGATGGCTCTGTGGTTCATTTTTGTACCAAGTCATAAGTCAGGGGAAGTTAAGCTCTGGCAGATGGTGGAGTTGAAGGTTAGGTCTGTTAGGGATCTGGGCTCAAATGCTGTCTCTGATGTTTCTTAGATGTGGAGCGAGTTCCACCCTCAGGGCTGGGCCCCTGGGTCCCCCAGCCCTAGGCTCTTTGCTGTAGGAAGCCACCCCCTGGTTCTCCTTGATGGCGTTTCTCCCGGTGGGGTGAGAAGTCCACAGGTCTGAGAGATGCACCCACCTGGATCCCACACTCTCCCTTTTAGATCAGTAACCTGGATCAGAACTCCCTGCAAACTACCCTAAGTCCTTTCTAGGACCTGTAGGGGTCTCTTTCCCCCAGTGTATCCTCCTGAGAGTGGATGCTACTGCTGGAGCAGGTGCCTTTAGGCTGGAGGAGTGTCAGCTGGAGGGAGCCCAGTAGGGTATGGATGGAGCTTGGGCAGGTGGCCCACATTGCATGCTCATCCCCTTGTGACAGTCTGGATGCTATAAAGAGCAGGTGGCTGGCCTCAATCATGTTCTTGCTCTGGACCCACAGATATCAGGAGGAGGCCTGACGCTAACAGTGGACAAGTTATATAACCTCTCCAAACTCAGTTTCCCCAGCTCTGAAAGGGAATAACAATACTGATGTAATTGCTTTTATGAGGAAAGGTGATGCATGTAAAAGGCACACAATTAGCTTTTATTAAAAGTTGCTTTTTCAAGTATCAGGTAACATACAAACGATAATTTTTTTAAAGTAAATAACAAGCTTAAGATTAGCAAAAGTGAACAATTTTTTTTTGTTTAGGTAAACCCACGGGTAATACAGTGTTTACAGTCCTACACCATTGAGTCACATGTGAAGATTCATGCAACCACCACTGCAGTCGGGACACAGAATCGCTCTTCACCACAGAACTCCATCCTTCTCATGTCTTACAGTCACACCATCCCCTCTGCCCAGTCCCTCATCCCTGAGAACCTCTCGTCTGCCCTCTATAGCGTTGTCATCTTTAGAATGTTAATAACTGGCATCCTACAGTAGGTGGCCTTTCGATTTTTTTTTTTTTTCGCTCAGCACAACGCCCTTGAGATCCATCCAAGTTGTTGCGTGTATTGATAGTTGTCCCCTTTTACTGCCAAATAGTGTTCCATGGTTTGAATGTACCAAAGTTTGTTTAACCATTCACCTCTTATAGGACATTTTGTTGTTTCCAGTTTTTGGCTATTACAATAAAACTGCTAAGAAAAAAAAAAAAACAGTTGCTTTTTAGCATTATCATTTTTTTTTTTTTTTAAAAGCATGGACTGACTACAGAAATAGCATACAATTAATCAGAGGGAATTTTTAAAGGGAGACTTGTCTTCAAAAATGAGATTATATGAGAGACAGAAGATCAGTATGACATAAAGTTTCCACGTGGAGTCCTGGGTTACGAAGTTTTTTCACCAGTGAAAAGGGCATAAAAAGTTCAGCAGGCGGTTTTGCCATCTGCATGAGGTCATAGATGCAAAGCAGTTGGTACAGTCCTCAGTGAACTCCAGCTATGAGACATGATCGTCATAGTGAAAGATGAGCCACCATCCATTCCTCGTTTGTTTGTTTCTACATCTGACGAAGGAGAGAAAAAGGTGAGCATGAAATTGAGCCATGGCGATCGGACATGTCTGTTGAATTTTGAGAGACAGATCTCCTTCTGCCTGGAAGTTTAGCTGTGGTTGTACAGTACGGCCATAGTTACTTAGGCTTTTCATTTTACTTTATTTTACATTTTTCCATCCCTAGTGTGTTTAAGAGAGCCACACCTCTATACAAAGGCAGAATATAAATTGTGTGACAGAGAAGAAGGAGGTATTGAGTGTGCTCTGAAGCACACAGGGAAGATGATAAGGAAATATTTGACATATTATGCCCTTCAGAGATAGCTTATCAAAGACTGGGGCAGCTTCATTGGTTTCACAAAATGATCTTGTTATGGGAACGTTTCCAGGAGCAGCCAATCCTATGACTGTTCTCTGTGAGTTTCAAGTTCAAGAGAGATTATTATCTCCAAAGCATCATTTTTAAAGGTTTTTACCCCCTCTCCCAGCAAGGAGTAGGTAATCCAATCTATACATTATTGTGAAGAGGGCAAGAGGCTTTGCACTTCTATAGGAGTGTGTCAGGCAGCTCCAACAAAAGGAACCAACTTTGTTGCCTATGTGGGTGGCAGAGGCTGAGATGGAGAGAGGAGAGGAAATCTCAGCACGCATACAGTCAATAGCAAATGCTTTCAAAGTGAAAACATGCAGGGGTAAGGACCTTTCAAAATTAGAGGCGGGCTTAGACCAAGAACAGCCTCTATATCCAGGGTCCTAGTTGCTGAAAAATTTCCAGATCAGTTGTGAGAAGTTGACTCATGTTGGGTTCCCTAGAAGCAGAGCCTAAGACAAGGATACAGTGCTGACGACATACTGAAGAAGTGCTCTTGGGAGAAAGAGAGTGAGGGAAGTGGGATGGGTCAGGGAAGGTGTAGAGCCAGTGGGTGGTCTCATCGGGAGCTGAACTTCAGTCTCATCCCATGGAGGTCTCCGAAGCATGAATTGTACTACATTTGGTCCTGGCTTGAGGTGAGGAAACAGGTCTTTTTCTTAATTTTTAAGAAAAAAACCTTCATAACCTTCAGGAGCAGGGAGTATAAATTTCTAGGCAAGGAGGATCTAGTTTGGCCAAGGGTAATTATCCAAATAAGGGGACAATTGTAAAATACCCACTGCGGTGAATGGGTACATCAGCCTGCTAAAGGGAATTGGGGTGGAGAACCAAGAGCACCCACCCCAAGGACTATGATAGGTGGTTTTATATGTGCGATGCATGTGGATATACGTATATCTAACTTGGAGACTTAGGCTTCTGCTTGACATCAGCGTGTTTCCAGGAATCACAATTATGTGTTGCAAACATGATTACATCTTTTTTATATTCAGATGTCTTGAGTCCAATTGTGAATATTAAAAAGATTTATGGAAGAACTGGGGTCTTCCAAGAGTGTCAAATTCCTACTGTACATACAGCTATGTACCCTGGGTCAGCTTCAGTACTTAATGCATAGGATTTTTGCTTTATCTTCATTCTGGGGCATGAATTGAGAGCAGTGACTATCTTGGAGTGGGGTGGGTGGCGGTTTGCATTGAACTTTTGGGGGCAGACTGTAGAAAAGATTCCTCCACTGACTTAGTTAGTATTAGATAGAAAAAGAAGGAGAATTCTTTCTCTGGCTTTTCTTAGACTTGCTAAGAGGGCCTGAGGATGCAGGCAGCTTGGAGCCCAGAGCTCCAGCTTGAGAGTTGAGGCTGGTACAAAGAAAACAAATTACTTAATGAAAGATTCCAGGTCCCTGATCCATTGGATGTGGGCCTTTATCTGCCTGACACGAGTGTTGGCTTGTTACCTAACACATTCCACCTGGAAGAGTCAACAGGGAAACCCCAACCCTGCCCTGGCTCTGCCCACGAGAATTCCTGACACACACTTACTGCCAAACAATGGAGCAAAGCTTGCAAACTGAGGTGATAGTTTGACCTTAAGCCACTGGTTGCAGACATTTACTTCTAAGATTTTCTTTGCAGATGGAAAGGATTGGCAGAACATAAGATACATGAAGAGGAGACTCAAGATGCCTGAGTTCTTGCCTGAGTTCTGCCAACTACTGGCTGTGTAACTAGCCAAGGCAATGTCCTTTTGAGGTCTTCTGTTTTATCACTGGAAAATGAGGACACTTAGCTGTTTCATTGCTTGGGCCCATTGACAGCTGATAGTTTACATTTCAGTGGTCTTGGATTTTTAACTGGTTCTGTTCAGGGTAGTCTTTCAGGTGGGTTCTTGAATCGAGTTATGCAAGAGATCGGAGATCTAAGGCAGCTGCAAAGAAAGATCTTTTCCCCAAGTTTTAAACTCTAGACGTAAGCCAACAGCTAGTACCAACCTTGCGGGCTGGTGTTCATAGGAATATAGATATTGGACTAAGCAGACCACGGTCTCCATCTTGAAGATTTCTGTCTTAGCTTCCCAGCATCACACTCTCCTAGTTTCCCATCTACGTCACTGGCCATGTCTCCTCCAGCTCTTTTCCTCCTCCATCAAACTCTTGAATATAAGGGGCCCAGTTTGGGCTTTTTTGTCTTTTTCTGTCTATACTATTTTCCTAGATAAGTGTCTTCAACCTTGGCTGCGCACCAGAATCACGTGAGAAGACTCAAAAAAAATCCAGTGTTTGGTCCATACCTCAGACAATTTGCATTACTACCTTTAAGGGTGGGACCCAGGCATCAACATTTAACAAATTTACCCTGTGATTTCAATATGCAGCCATGTTTGAGAACAACGTCCTAGATCAATGGTTCTCAAAGTGGGGTCTTTGGATCAGCAACATCAGCATCACTTGGAACCTTGCTAGAAATGTAAATTTTTGTGTCCTTTTCCAGATAGACTGAATCAGAAACTTTGGGGTGAGATCTGGTGATGTATATTTTAACAAGCCCTCCAGGTGACTATGATGTACTCTCCCGTGTAAGAATTTCTATTCTATATTTGATGTAACCTGGGGTTTCTCAATTTTTGAAGTCTTGTTATCTTGGGCTAGATGACTCTTGTAGGGGATGTCCTGTGCCACATGTCCCTGGCCTTCACCTTTTGGATGCCAATATCACCCTTCACTCCCATAGTGACAATCTGAAATATCTCCAGATGTTACCAGATCCCCTGGGGGAAAATCACTCCCTGTTAAGACCATTCTTCTAGATGAACATTTATGAAATGGTTTTCAAATTTGGCAGCACTTTGGAGCTTTAAAAAATACCAATAATTAGTTCCACCATAGAGATTCTGATTGCGCTGGTCCAGGGCATGGCTTGAGTATCAAAATGTTTTCAAAGTTCACCATGTGAATCAATCCAAGATGCAACCAAGACTGAGAACCACCAATCTAGACAATCTCATCTGATTCTCATGACTTTAATTATCATTCACACGGCAATGATTTCTAGACCAGTCCTCTGAACTCCATGTACATATACAACTGCCTTCTTGACAACCCCCCTTGGATGGCTCAAACCCTATGAGACCACCTTTCACAATTTGTGATTTATATATAGAAACTTCCACCCATACCTTGCCTTCCTTCCCATTCCCGCTGCCATATCCCTAGCTAAGGACCCCAGTCACCTTGACCCTGATGGTTATCCACATCACACTGACCTCATTAAGTGCTGCTAATTCTTTCTAGTTCTGGTTATCAAGCTTACCCTTAGCTCTCAGCCCACATCAGTTAACATGTCACATGGTGTTCCTTTGATTTTGCCTCCTTCTGTTACGGCTGTTGGGTCCCTGGGAGGTAATTGAATGATTTCTCCAGGACAAATATCTGCATTTATTTTAATGGTGAAAATACATATGGATGTTATAACCATTCAAGGATGAAAGCCTCAAATGAATGTGTGTTTATGCTCTGGTCCTATCTTTCTCACAATTAGAAAAATAGTTAGGAATACTGTGAAGATAAAGTTAATCAAACACTCCTAATTTTATATATTGTTGATGGAAAGTAAACAGCTCTGCTGTCCACACATTTCCATAGGTTATTATGCTACCTCATATATGCTAATTCCATTGACTTTCTTATTTCCAGGAATATATTGTCCTTATCACCACATCACATGAGGGGGAATGTGCCTGTAGTTTTACTGTCTTCACACTCTTACCCGCTCTAATCTAAACTTTGACAGATTTATTGCCTATTAAGAAAACACTTTTATTGATTCTGTATTTTTCTAGGATAAAGAAACCTAAAGGCCAAGACACTTTGTCAGTTCATCTAAATGAGTTTGGCAATGCTGTCTTCCAGGAGATAAGGTCGATGTTATTTCTGACATCTCTAGACTCATCATGGACCCAGGAAACCTGCTCCCTTCTTTGTCCAGAGAACCCCCATGGGCATTCTCACCACTTCTCTTTTCCCAAGGTGTTGTTCCTGCCTAGACTCCACATCCTACCTCTTTTCTTAGTCATAGTTCTTCTCCCCCCAGTGTCCAGCCTGGCCTTTCTTTCTCCGTGAAGCTTTCCTTGACAGTGTGTTACCACTCCATCCCCTCCGCCTCACTTGACTACAGCAGTATTTATCAGTGCATCCTCACTAAGTAATACAAATCAGCCTCTGCTAACACGGAATGCTTAATATGTCTATCCTTATTTTTTTAACATCTCAACTAAAATATTAGGTTCTTGAGGGAAGGCAATAGGCCTTGCAACATTAGTTTCTTTCTTCCTGTTAAAACTTTGTTTTTAAATAACTTGACATTTATAGGAAATTTGCAAAAACATTACAAAAAATTCCCATAAGCCCTTCACCCAAATGTATGCATGTGTACATACGCGTGTGTTATGTCTCCTTATATGTATGTGTATGTATGACTGTGTGTAGATGATGTTTTCTGAACTGTTTGAAAGTTCCACACATGATGTCTCTTTTACTCTTAAACACTTCCCTGAGTAGTTCCTAAGAGCAAGGACTTTCTCTTATATAACCACAGAGCAATGATCAAAATTGGAATATTGAGAGTGATAAAGATTTATTATCAAACCTGAAAACTTTATTCCAATGTCACCCATTAGCCTATCCATTTTCTTTATAGCAAAAGAAAGAGAAGTCTGACCCAGGATCCAAACCAGGGTCACTTGATGCACCTAGTTGCCATGACGCTCATGTCTCCTTTAATCTGAAGCAGTGCTTCAGTTTTTCTTGCCTTTTACACCTTGACATTTTTAGAGACTATTAGCCAGTAATTTCATAGAATGTCCATAAACTTGACTTTTTCTGAGGTTTCCTCATGATTAAATCCAACTTATGCATTTTTTTTTTTGGCAAGAACATCATGGAAGTGATGCTAAGTCCTTCTAAGTGCACCATATCCGAAGACATTTGATTTCCATCTGTCTGTTCGTGATATTAACTTTGGTCACTTGCTTAGGTTGGTATCTGCTAGGATTCTCCACAGTAAAGTTACTGTTTTCCTCTTAGTAGTTAACTATTTTATAGGGAGATACTTGAAGACTCTGTAAAAATCTTTTTTTTTTCCTTTGAAAAGTTGCAAAAGTCATAAAGAGTTCCTGTAGACCCTGTACCCAGCTTCCTCCTATGCTGACGACTAGAAGAAGTATAGTGCAATTATCAAAATCAGAAAATTAACAATAATGTAACTCTCAGCTACACTCAGGGCTTACTAGAATTTCACGCGTTTTTTCCCTACTACTCTTGTCCTGTTCCAGAGTCCAATCCAGGATCTCACATTGTCTTTATTTCTAGTGTCCTCTTAGTCTTCTCTAAGCTATGATTCCTCAGTATTTCCTTGTCTTTCATGGCCTAGACACTTTTAACAAGTGCTGATTATTTGTTTTTCAGACCCTCTCTCAGAGTGTGTCTTTTGTATTCTCCTGACTAGATTCAGTTTTGCGTTTGTGGCAAGAACGTCACAGAACTGATGTTGCATCTTTCTCAGTGCATGATATCAGGGGGAGCATCATGTTGATATGTCCTACTGACGGTGGTTTAACCTTGATCACTGAGTTAAGATGGTGTCTGCTGGGTCTCTCCAGTGGAAAGTTACTATCTTTTCCCCTTATAATTCCTTAATATCTTAAGGGAGACAGTTGGAGACAGTGCAAATATATTGTTTATCCTTGAAATTTCACCATTGATTTTAGCATCTGTTGGTACACGTTGCCTGCAACCTTTATTACTGTGGTCTTTGCCTGATAGTGATTTTGTCTCATGTATTGTTTCTCAACAAACTAGTATTAGCATCTGTTAATGATTCTTGACTGAAACAGTTATTACTATGGTGATTATCAAATGGTGATATGCTTAATCCCCAGTCTTGCTTCTTAACGATGAACATGAATTTCTCAGGAGTGTAAACTAAAACTGGTAAACTACTATTGCCAGCTGTGAACCCACTGTCTACTTTGTACACTCCTAACGCTAGACTCTAATTTCTGGATGCTCATCGAAACCAGGGTTACTTTGGGAAGAACTATAACTTCAGAAGAATTATTAAGATAATTCTATGGAGCTATATCATATCTTTGTAATTTAGGAAGTGGTTTTCACCTTAATTGGGTAGTTGGCAGAATAGCAGCAATTACTGACATTTTGTTTAGCACCTTATAATTTTGGAAGCAGTACTTAGAACACTTTGCTATAGATTGTTTGGTACATGCACAGTCTAGATTTGGTCTACTGGCACTTGAAAATATCTTTCAGTAGACAATTTCTTTCTGTTTTTTAAATTTTCTATTTTGGGGGGAGGGGTGGTCAGAGTAAGGAACACTAACTTGCTATGGCAGACATCACCAACACCCCAATCTCAGCAGCTTAACCCAATAAAAGCTTATGTTTTGTTTATAGAAAGTGCAATGTAGATGTTCCTGACCAGTATAAAGGTTTAGGGACTCAGCCTTCCCTCCCGTAGGGCCTCTTAGTTCTTGGCTAGACTTTCTGCATTGGATGGCACAAATAAGAAGAAGAAATCTGGAGAATTCCTTGAGTGGGTCTCAAGGCCAGGCTGTAAATGGTATATGGCACCTCTGCTTGTATTCCATCAACTTGAAGTCAGTCACATGGCTGTTCATACAGCAGGGGAGGTGGGCAGTGTAGTTTGTCTGTATGCCTGGGAGGTAGAGGAAATGATTTTGTTGAGATTAGCAGTTTCTGTCTTGGGATTGATTCTTGAAGGTTATCACATGGCTCTATGAAGCCCACAGCTTGGCCCAGAGGTGATCGATTAGAATCTGTTGTGATGAATGCATCAGGTGATGGGGGCTTTATGCCTAACTGGTAGGAAGAAGGCTTCCTGACTTTTTAATTCCAGTTGTCTTTGCAGCAAAATTTTTGTTTATGCCAATTGCTCTGCCCTACTTGAATACACAGTCTCTAAGAAATTTTCACTCCAATAAATTACTAAATCAAATTATCCCTCCACCTAAGCAGTATGCCCACATATTCAGAAAAGAATCGTGGATTACTCTTTAACTCCGAGCCAACAGAGAATAATCTGGAAGAGCTGGAGGAGTCAGAAGCATCCCTAAGGTGGAACTTTAGAGCCAGTAGAAGGAGTAGAGAGGGGGTCTTTTGTGGGGGAAGCCTCTCTCTTGCCCAATTTCTACCAGAAAATAAAAAGCCCAAGTCAAAACACTTTGAATCCTACCATCTGATGACTTGGTAAAGAAATACTGATCACCTCTATCACATATGGAAAGAAGACAATTCCTCTAGCATTGGGGCAATGAACAGTCTCACTACTCATTAGATATACTGATCGAAGGGAGATTGGGCTATTTATTTTTATAACTCTTGATGGTTCATCGTAAAGGAGTGGGGTTATGGATTGCACCTAAAGAGCCGCTTAACAAAATTAATAAATCTAGCTGAGTGTGGAATGTTCTTTATCAGAAAAGAGTCATTGCAAATCTTATATCCTTGGTTACGATTAGAATTATGATTGGTTATGATCATTGAATATAATCATTGGAGATGTTGAGAATTAGCTTTTTGTGAATTAGAAGCACATTAAGGTGACATGACAGGGAAAACATGTTCAGGTGAACATAATTCCCTAGGATTGCTTTTGGTTGCAAAGTTTTTTGATCATGGAAAGTGATGGTGAAGTTGGCCCTGCCACCCTAACTTTGCTGCACTGCCAGCCCTGCTGTCTGGACAGAAACACACTGAGACACTGTGCTTTTCTCTTCTGAGGCAGACAGTATCATTGTATTATTAAGAAGAGGAAAGTAGGGCCTCCCTTTTGGTCTAATCTACATCCAGTTCTGTAATTGAAGTGAAGCATGATTCTTACAGTTGGGGGGTCAACTGTCACATGTCCTCCCAGCTTCCACTGAGTCGCACCATCATTATTATTATTTATTGTCCCTTGAACTCAGCAAGCAAGAGTGCCTCGCACAATAACTCTGGCCATGCCAAAACAAACAGACGCACTCCTGCCCTGAGCTGCTTAAGGCTTGGTGACACAATAATACAGGGCAGAAGAAAAATGCAGAACAAATTGAGAGTGGAAGGTGTGTATTTCCCCTTTGTCTCATTTCTAATGCCATCGAATCCACCCTGTTGGACCCATTGAAGGAAGGTACCCTGGGCATGTGTATCTCCATTTCTGAATAATGTTTGGAAAAACTGAGATGATTTAGATAGTTCAGTAACTCTGGTGAAAAAGTATTTTAAAAATTCCACAGATTTAGAGATTTCAGATCTTGGCAGAAAAATAATTCACCTTAATTTTGGGGATAGTTCTTGAAAAGAGAACATTATCGACTACTGTTGTTAAATCTAATTGTAACTATAATCTCTTTTCCTGCCTTTCTTTTTTATTTTAATTGTCTGCTACTCTGGCCTCCTCTATTATCTACTTTTTAAAATATTTTATCTATCCTTTTG
This sequence comes from Camelus dromedarius, assembly GCF_036321535.1. Classification (NCBI taxonomy): domain Eukaryota; kingdom Metazoa; phylum Chordata; class Mammalia; order Artiodactyla; family Camelidae; genus Camelus; species Camelus dromedarius. The sequence continues at coordinate 29,851,769 of NC_087453.1, forward strand.
CCCTTTTGGTGGGCATTTACTGTTGTTTTTCTGTCCAGTATCTCTTCTCTCTTCTGGTAGCAGCATTTGTGTGTCCCTTGAATACCTTTTTTCTTTGCAGTCAGCGCACAGAGCTGACTCAGCCTCAGTATCCCAGGGTGCTCACATGACCCCAGCTCCACGGGAGTGAACATGTGACCTCCATCCATCCAATCCTACTGCATCCCAGAACTTTTGCTGCAGGCATAGGGGGTGTGAAGGGAGGCATAAGAGCAAGGCGGTAGACAACGTCTCATCTACTGGCATTGCTTACAGGATGAGGAAATGTTCTGGAATGGTCAAGCACCATTCTGCCATCTTGGGCTGTGGTAGCAGAGTCTGTTTTGAAAGGAGTCCACCAAGATGGGCTATGATTCCAGAATGTTCTGTGGACATCACTTGTATTCCTAGATGTCATAGTTCCTGAAACCAGTCATTGGCTGTTGAGTCAATACCATTTTTTGCTTCTCTTATGCCAGTTGAGTTAGGGCTGCTGTCAGTTGCCAGAAGGGTTAGGAAGAATGCATCTCCATCAAAAACGCTCCAGCATCTTCCACTGAGAGAAGATCACAGACTAGAACCACAGCAGTGTTTCTTGTACAGTTTTCTCTCTGCTATCACTACTGATTTGGGGAGGGGGATGTTTTCCTGCAAAGCAAATGCTGCATAAATCTCTCAGGGCATTATTGTCCCCATTCTGAGAAGAGAAGAACTTGTCAGCTGTGCTTTAGGTCATTAGATGACCACTGGTAAGGCTATGGGTTAAACTGTGTGTCAGCGGAGTCTTTCCCTCATGACCGTGCTTTGGCTGAATCCCGTCTCCAGAGAGAGGAAATGTTTCTGTCACTCTCCCTCTTCCTGAGGAAGCATGTCTCCAGCCTTGCAAAGTCATCATGCCCGAAAAAATCACCACTGTTCTGTGATAACACAACACATTCCTCCCATGTTGCTAATTATGTTGTCCCCCCCAACCCCACCCCTTAAAGCCACTCACCTCTGCAGTGTCCCTACCACTGAGTAACTGGCTTTTCCTAGAACTAACACACACAGTGCGTGTGCTCTCAATGCAAAATCAGGCCAGTTTCAGGGAAAAGTAAACAAAAAAATGAGAAGTGCTGCTTTATGTTCTATTGTTTATAATATGATAGGTTTCATTACTTCTTCTTATGTTTCTCCTCGTTTGATCCATTTTTGGAGGTGATGGGGGCTGGAGGTCCTACAGTCTTATCCTGAATCCTGGCTCCTCTGTCCATCCACTGTATAATTTTGGTCAAATAACTTAAACTTTCTATTCTCTGTTCTTCTATATTTGAAAAAAGTATTAATAATACCATCTTCATGATAATGTTGTCAGAATTAAATGAGATAGTACACATAAAGCATTGAGGGCAGAGTCTTGTATGCAGTCAGCACTCAGTCAAGGTCAGCTGCTGGTAGTGGCTGCATAGCTTCTCTCTGTCCTCTTGCTGGCAGGACTGCCCCGCTCACTGCCCTGGGCTAGGATGCTCACATCTTCTGCTCACTGGAATAGGCAACTCCTTACAGCGTATGATTTGAGGTACCTCAGAAAGGTTTTCCTTGTACTAAAATATTTATCTTTTGGCCTCTGCTGAAATTCCCCTTATAAACTCATCCTATGTTTAATGTCGAAGGCTCCTATGAAAATATAACAGCTTTTACACACTTCTAATTTATCTGCTGATTCCTTGCTGAGAGATCAGACTCTGGGGGCATGAGAAGCAGGATGAGTCGGTGGAAGAAAGCAGAGACAGTGCTGTGTTTTGTCTCTGATATCAGAGCATTGGGAGAGATAAGAATGGGGTGATAAAAGAAAGAGAGGACCCCGCCTGGCCAACCAGATAGCCAGAGTCAAGTGTGAACAGCGGGTACAGGATGTCAAGGTGAGGATGCTGCGGTGGGGAGCCCAAGGCTGATACTAAGCTGGATGGAGTAAAGCTACTCCAGGCAGCAGTCCGAGGTCAGTCAGAACAGAAAGTGGTCAAATTCAAAGCTGGAGGAATTTAAAACAGAGAATTGGACACACAGTGGATGGAGGACCTGAGCTGCCAAATAGACGTGGGTAAAGAAATGGGGAGATTAGGAAAAGCAGGAAGTCATTAAAATCCCTAGGGCTAGAAGTACAGGGAGGGGGTGATGTCCCTGAAACTGGGAGCTGAGGCCACCTAGCAAATGCTGGAACCCCAGGAGGCCTCCCTGGCAGGATCCAAAGCCACAGGGGGCAGGGGGCAGGGAGAAGACTCAGTTGCTGCCTGACACACTGCCTACAGAAGAGAAGGAGGGGGAAATAGCCCGACGTCTCCTTTCCTTCTGCCATCTAACCTCCTGCAGGTCTCCCAGTGGGTGAACCTGGCTAGAAGCGAGCAGATTACAGGAGCCTGAAAAACAAAGGCTGCCAGCTTTTCTCCAGAGCAGCCTGGGAGATGGGACAAAGAATGATGTAAGAACAATCAAATAATGGTCATGGTCCTGACAGAAAGAAGGAAAATGACTTTCCTATGGTCCAGCAAGAAGGTGGCACTGAGGAACTTGAGCTGTCAAAGGTCTTCTTTATGTTTGTCATGTGTGCCAGAGATTGCGGCTTGGTTGTTAGGTCTGGGCTTAGATGTAGAATACTATGTACTTGAATTTTTCTCAAAGGGGAGTGTGTGGAGTGTGCATTAGAAACAGCTGTCTTGCTAATTCAGCATGCTAGTTCCTGGGGCTTACACCAGATTTAAAAATGCATTCCCCTTATTGTGGGCCCTCTGGTTTTCTTCCTCCTTGCTATGTTGTTTCTGAGGTTCACATTAAGTCTTTGAATTTAAAATTAGGACAGTCACTCCCTGGATGAGCTCTGCTTCTTTTCCCTCCTGGGTGATGGGCAATGCTGTCGTTAGGAAGTTCTAGTCTACAGGCCTGTTCAGTATCCACTCAAACGTTCTGCCCAGGACTTAGATTGCTGATGAGAAATGTCTCTTGTCCAAAGATTGATGATTTAACTCAAGAGAAGGGCAACAAATTCTCAAGCATGTTAACAAATCTCCCATCCCAGGAACAGGGTTGCGTTATTGAAGAAGTTAGAAATAGAAACCAGAGGAATTCCTTGGTACAAGAGGTCAGGGAGATAGACTCCCCAGCTGGATTGCAGAGCCTGCTGCTCATTGGCCCTGGGAAGCCATTTCCGGCATTTGAAGCCAATTGCTCTCTTTCCCTTCAATGTTGCGCTAAACGGTTGGTTTCCATTGCTGTAACTGGTGGTGTGTTGATGCACATGTAATGAGCATAGGCCTGAACGTAGATGCTCGGGTTAAGTATTTTTCTGTGCACAGGCTAAGATTTCCATCTTTTCTGACCTTGCTTTCCATCTTCAAAATGAGGATAGTTACCATTCTCCCTCTTCAGTGTAGTCAGAATATCACCTATATGAATAGAATAATGATGCATGTATTGGGTGCCTCCCATGTATTAGGTCTCATGTTAGAAATATAAAGACAGCCTTCTTGACTTTGAGGGCATCCCAGCCTCTAAAAGGGGAATCTGTGTATGAAAGCAGTCTACTTTTTGATGCCATGTTGAGTTAGAAGCTATGATTTAAAGTGCTACAATAAAATCAATTGCTACAGCTATAGTTAAGATAGGCTAAGTGTCAGTATTATGGGATGTGAGGAACAGATTTGGAAAGTCAGCTTCTGAAACCTCAGGGCCTCTGGAGAAGAATCATCAGTGCCTGGGATGCTATTGGCAGGTCTAAGTCCTCACTAAGGGGAGGAAGAAGAACGAGCAAGTAAGGGAAGGATGATTAAAAGACAAGGAAATGAAAAAGACCGGAATGAAAAGGCAAGAAGACCAATGCATAGCTGCTAAAGTCTGCTTGCAGCTACCCCTTAAGGCACCTCCCTGTCAAATGACTCTGTCCCTGCTTTCTCCTTGTAAAGCATTTACAACCTGGGACAATAGAAACGCGAGAAAACATCTGTTTTCAAGAGAAAACAAAAACTTGCCTTCCGTGTTTTAAGATTTCTTTCTTCTTTATAAATGATTGCACACATTTTGTTCCCTTTGTTTGGTTGTGTTTGACCTCTGAGGGTAATGGGAACCCTTCTTTTATCCTTTCCATTGGGGTTGACGTGTTGTACTGTGCTTTGCTTTGAATATTTATCCCATGCTTGCTTGATTGTAACACAGTTATCTTCAAACATGAGCTGCATCAGAATCACCTGTAGGGCTTGTTAAACCACAGATCACTGAGCCCCACCCCCAGAGTTTCTGATTTTGTTTCTGGGATGGGAAGTGGGGCCCAGTAACTAGCAGTTTTGACGGCTTCCCAGGAGATGGTTATGCTGTTAGTTGGTGGGAAGGAGCACTGCTCTAACACTTCAGTGAAGCTGTGGAAGATTTCCTCCCTTGGGCCTCTATTTCCCTGAGTCTAGTGGTCTCTCTTCTCCCTGTCGGATGGATTCATTGTCGAACATTGTGTTAGAATCTGAGACGTTAACTTAAGTCTATGGGCTTTTATGCCTTCTTATGCTGGAAATTTATATCCCAAACATACAGGGATCCATCTAAATGAATGATTCTATATTCACGTGGGCAAGGCTTTGCTCAGGTAAGCAGAGAAGTTATGTGTCCGGCTCTTCAGTTTTAAAATGGAAACATGACCCTGTGGCAGGGACAAGTGGACTAACTCCAGCCACAGGAATCTCGTGAGCACCGGTTCATCTCTGGTGTTCAAGAGTGACCCCAACAGTGTTGATGTTATTCCTACTTTGGCTCATATGAGAAGGTCCAGCAAGAAAAAGAGGATTCGATGGTAGGTCATTGGTTGTGGGCTTTGGACCAACTTATATCACCTTGAGCTGTGTGACTGGCCAAATCCAGGCTCCTGCATCCTCAGTTGTGAAACGGGAAAGATGACCATTTCCAGACTCATGGAGAGTCAGTGGCTGCCTCGCATGGAAAGTGCTCATCGATACATCGGCTGCTTCTCATTTGGTCCCAGTTTGCTTTCCTTTCCCACTGTGACACTCTGGCCGGGAATGTTGCTTTCTGGTCTACGCTTTGGAGGTGGTGACAGATTGCTGTGCTACACTGAATGGAAAATGCCCTGCCCGGGGGATCTTTGTAAGATAAGGAGTCATCGTATTATAAGGAAAATTTCCCCACAACCCTTGAAATTGCATCAAAGCTGCCACTTTCATGAGTTTGGCTGACGAGCATGGTGGGTGAGCTGTCAGAATCCCCAACCTCAAGAGGAGTGATTTCTTGATTTGGGTGGAGAAGCAGATTTGGGGAAAGGAAAGAACTATAATCAAGTTTTCTCTACTGCTCTGTAGGGTCTTCAGCAGTAGTTTGCTCATCAGTCTTAGATTAAATGGACTTAAAGTTATCAAAGGGGGCTTGTAGTAGGTAGTAGATTATACTGAATTAGACGGGTTCTGGTATCAGAGAGCAATTTTTTAAAAATATAAACTTTGTATTAAAGCATAACTCACATATAGAGGAGTACACACAGCATGAACATACAACTTGATGAATTTTTTAAAATGAAATACTCTCATGCAACCAACACTCAGATCAAGAAGCAACATCACCAGGGCCCCAGACCTTTATGTTCCCCTCCAGTTATTAACACCCTTCCCCACAAAAACAAGCACCATCCTGACTTCTAGCACCAGAGACTAATTGTGCCTGTGTTTTTTCATGATGTAAATGGAATCACATAGGATGCAGTCTTTTGTGTCTGGTTTCACTCACTTTACATGTTTATGAGGTACACTCATGTCATGTGTGTGGTTTGAAATTCATTCATTCTGATTGCCCTGTAATATTCCATAGTATAAATTAGCCACGGTTTATTTATTAATTCAAAAGTCATGGAGATTTTGGTTATTCTTGGTTTTGGTTATTATGAATAGTGCTGCTATGCGTGTGGTGAATATATACATAATTATTGAAGTATAACGGTGTGTTTTCAGGCAAACACGCTTTCATCTTTAGCAAACACTACCAAATGGTTTTCCAAAGTGGTTGTACCATTCGCGCGCCAACAAGCAGTGTATAAGAATTCCAGATCCTTGCCAAAACTTAATTCTGACTGTGGTTTTATTTAAGCCATTTTGATGTGTATACAAAAAACAAGCCAACCAAACAAAATAGAACAAAATAAAACAACAACAACAACAACAACAACATTAAAGTCAGTACAGAACGCCCCCTTCCCCAGTACTAGTGTTTCATTGTCTAATGAGGAAACTACTCTTTACTGGGGTAATCTCTACATGATGGCTAGTTTAACCTCTATGCCAAGTACTCGAGTCAATTTTTATCAGTTCCAGCTGCATCTGGGTGAAGATTGTTTCAGGACAGGAAATATTCTAGGTTTGGCATTGCTACACATCGTAAAATTCTTTTTTAGGTCACATCAACCTGGAAATTCTTTACCTACTAAGACCAGAGGGTGTATATCTCTTCAACTCCCAGAATGAAGAATGTGTGCATGCATTTTAGAGACAGAAAAAGAGCCCGAGACTCCCAAAATCCATAGAAGAAGGTCCATAAGATTGCAGTGCCTGAGGTAACATTCCCTGATATTTAGTGCTAATAGCTGGAATTTTACAATAAATAATTGGAAGAATTAAAACCTTAAATTATAGCATTGATTGTATGTACAAAGAGCAGTAGCAAGAACCCTAGATGGTTGTATGTATGTGTGTGGGTGTGTGTACATAATGCATGAATTTTGAGAATTGCAGACAGATCCTTCTCTGCAATCAGTATTAAAAACTGAATACAAAGATCTGATCATTCTAGTGAGATAGACATGGGAGAGACGGAATAGACAAATCAAAAGATGACAAAGAAAAAGTATTCAAACTGTCCCAGGACAGAGAGATTTGTCTTAGATGTGGCTGACTAAAGATTTCAGGAATTCTCCACGGAGATACTGGATAGTATTACCCAAGTTATAATTAATTTTATTTTTATCTTGTTACTTTACAATTAATTTTCAATTTCCTGAAGCCTCATTTGTCTGTGGGAACTAAGGAAATAACTGTATCTCACTGCCATTGTATCAGTTACGTCTTGCCACAATAATGCTGTGTAACAACCACAAAACCCAGTCACATACAGCAATAAACATTTATTTAGCTTCCAAGTTTGTGGGGTTCAGAAGATCTGCACCAGACTTGGCAGATCATGGCTGGACTTTTTGTGTGTCTGTGATCCTATCTGGCTTAGCCTGGTTACTCTGGTGATCTTGGCTGGGTTTTGCACATATATGAGGGTTGGCTCATCTAGCTAAGATGACTGAGAGCAACTTGGCTCCCCCCCAGACTCATGGGTATACAACAGAAAGCACTGAATTAGTTCACAAAGCTGTGGGTTAGCTGGGTGGTTCTTCCGCCACAAACCTCATGGCTTAAAACAATACACATGTGTTATCTCACAGCTTTTGTGGGTTCTGAATCTGAGTATGACTTAGCCAGGTTCTCTGCTTTAGGATCTCACCAGATGCAGTCATAATGCTGGCTAGGTTGTGCTTTCATCTGGAGGTTAGACTGGGGAGGCATATACTTCAAACTCACTCAGCTCATTGGCAGAATTTGGTTCCTTACAGCTGTAGGAGTGAGGCCCTGAGATCCTAAAGACTACACCCCACATTTTTTGGCTTACTATATAGGTCTCTCCAATTTCACATATTTCTATTCCCTTCTTCAAAGCCAGCAGGAGGGTAAGAGTGACTCTACTGAGATGGAGTCTTATATGACTAGCATAGTCACGTGAATGCCATTCCATCATCTTTACCATATTCGTTTGGTGAGAAGCAAGTCACAGTCAAGGGGAGGGAATTCATAAAGCTATGAACTCCAGGAAGTGGGACTCCCTGGTTGTCACCTTGGAGTGCATCTACCACAGCTGGCCTTGCTCACGTGTCTTGGGATCAGTTGACTGTCAGCAGATGCAGGGTGGCAGGTTCACCTGGCAAAGGCAGAGATGGGAGGGTGGGAGTGAAAATGCATAAGTGATTTTTTTCAGCCCTCTGCTTGCAGCCCATCTGCTAACTGTTAACCACTACCAACATACATCGCATTTTCCCAACTAAGTCACAAGGCTCGGAGACAGAGCAGGGTGGGGGGCACTACACGATTACCTGGTAAAGGATGTGGCTAAAGAAGGGGTAAAGAATTGGGAGTCATAGACACCATCCTCACCTTCACCTGCATAATCCAAGGAGTCAGCCCTTGTAAATCTCATCCCTCTCTTCCTCTGGCCGGCATCTCGGGAAGAACCTAGCGTTCTGTTTGGCACCTTACAAACGCTCACAAGCCTGGTAGTTTCTCCTACTCTGGCCCACCCTCTAGACTCTGCTCCCCATGTAGATGGGAACTGACGAGGTCCCCCTGTCATCTCCCTTTGTGAGAACACAGTATCTCAGCAGATGTGCTTTCCCCCAAACTCCTGAAACTAAACAACCTTTCCGTTTCCTCCCAGGGGAGGGGAGAATGTTGTTATTACCCTCTCTGTGTTCAACTCTTTGTCTGGGAGGATCATTCACGAAATCAGCTTCTACCTACTGTCCCTGTCTTCACAGAGACGAGGCCAAACTCATGGTGTCCTCAGCATCCTCCCTCCCCACCCCTCAACCACAGTATCTTCAGATACCTGTAGAATGAACCATCCCTGTGCTCTTCTCTGATTTAAAGAATGTTCCAGGACTTGTTACAGGCTGGTGCTTCTCACACTGGCTGCACATTCAAGTCACCTGAGGAGCTTTTAAAAATTCCATTGCCTAAGACAGACCCAAGAACAATCTCTGGGAGTTGGTTCCAGACACTGGCATTTTAAAAGCGCCCCCAGATGACTGTGACGTGGAGCCAAGATTGAGAAATCCTATTATAAACCATCATGTAGACCAGGGTATCCCAAGTAATGACTGCACTTAAGACTCTGGAGCTCAGGGTAGGTAGAAAAATTTAGCCCTTTTTTACTATAGTAAAATATATTATCTTCTTCAAGGGATTTTTTTTTTCATAAGAAGTTTCTCTCTGCCTCCCTCTATATATGGAATCACATTTACTTTGAAATACCCTCCCATCCAGCGCCCTGGCATCATAGACGAGAAAAACAAAAGCCCAGAGAGATTTGCTCACTTGCCCATGATCAGATGACTAATTAAAGCACAGCTAAGACTGGGTCATGAATTTTTTGTCTTGTCTTTTCTTCAACGTCAATCTGTTTTTAAAACATGGACTTAAAGGTTTGGAGAGCGACATGCTGGTTCTGTAGTCTTCCCAATATACGTAAAACTACGCACAGTTTCTGTTGAAGCAGGTCCTTCAGAAGTTTATGGAAAATTCTAGAAAAACAAATTGTATGGACCTTCCTAGAGTGAAACTCTCAAGTCTGTCTAGTACCCTTGGTCTCAAAGCTGTCTTTTAAATCATTCTGAAAAATAAACACCAAGTTTTAAAGGGTGTCTCAGTGTGCTATTTATTACTGAAAACCCTGGTTGTCTTTATTCTAATTTAGACATACAGGTGCTTTGGGGACACAAAGAAAGAAATAGATGGTATCATATGAAGCATTATATATATTATATGTGTTCATATATATGAAGTATTATGGTATTATATGAAGTCTTCCTGTGTATTTAATGCCTTTGAAGATAGTTTCTTCAAATAGTCTGTGGATATACATTTAACATCTATACTTAAATTTGTTACGTTTTGAGAAAAGGAAAAAGTCAGGTCTGTACTGCATACTTACTGCTCCTTGTGTTGTGGGGAACACAGGAGAGTAATGGCTCTTATGCTGAAATGTGCACCAGATCCCTTGGCGAACTTGTGGAAAGAGAGGCTCCTGGGCCCACACTCCGAGTGTGTGAACCAGGAGGCCTATGGTGGTGTAGTAGCCAGGACCTGCATTTTCTGTTTTCTGACGCTTGGACCTCTGGAGTTTTGCTGGCCCTGGGGGGACCTCTCAGTGCTAGGCAATTCCCAGAGAGAGCAAACAACTCCCCCTTGAGCACACCTTTCAGGTGCAGACCATTCAAGCCAGAGCCCACACCCCAGTCACCTTATTTATCAAGCTCTCAGACTCTGGGCCACCACTGGCCTGCCCTAATCATCCCAGGGTCAGATACCAGTCAATTAGGCACAGTTCTGTGCCCAGAGCCTGCTGAAATCATTCAAACTAGCTACTCCTAAACCTGTATACTCTGCCTCTTCTGTTCCCTCCCTCAGAAACCGCAGTGGAGACTCTTGGCCCCCTTCCCCCTCTGTCTCCTGACCCACCCCGCTACTGCCCTGGTGTGGCCTGCCTTTCCTCTTAGGGTCTGTGAGTATATCAACGTATCTTGTTAAAATGCCCATGATCTCCTGATCTATTGGCCTTACCCTATCTAAATAGTAATCAAATCTGCATTAAAACAAGTTGGATGCAAGAATTTGCACTTTTAACATGTTTTCAGGTGATGCTCATACTGCTGCCTTGGGACACACTTTGAGAGCCACTTTCCTACAACATTTGAAGGCCCCTGTGTTTATGTCTGTTGGTGGGAGAAGGAAAGTCAGGGACTGAAGCTGATTCAGGGGTCCTGTGATGACAGAGTATGAAGGTTTTTATTTTTTATGTTATTTTTTTAATTGAAATAGTGTTGATTTACAATGTTGTGTTAGTTTCTGGCACACAGCAGAGCGATTCAGTTTTACATATATATGTATTGTTTTTCATTATAAGTTATTATAAGTTATTGAATATATTACCCTGTGCTGTACAGTACGAAGGTTTTTGTAAAAGCTGTTTTATCCACTTAATCATTTACATTCCTGTGCTTAGTAAAGCATTGTACCATCTAGCCAAGTCCCCATGAGAGCTGTGTTAGTATTCCTTGGTCCCAGTGCTGTGATCTTTGTTTACTTGTGAGAGAATTAGAATACAGAAAAGGGGTTAAGAGCATTGGTTTTACAGCTAGTTGTGGGTCTGACACTGAGTTGCATGACTCACTGGGAAATTCACTTCATATCCCTGAGCCCCAGTTTCTTCTTCTGTTACTTGGTGACCATGACACCTGCTTCATAGGGTTAATATTAGGATGAAAAGAGTTAAATGCCAAGAAAGTGCTTAGTCCAGGGCATACAGTTAGATTTTGTAATGCAAGTTATTGTTACTGAAGTTATTTTGGGGAAGAAACACAGGATGGTCATCAATTTCATTGTCTTGCCCTTTATATAATCTAGTTTTATGCCCAGTTTTGAATTAAGAACAATGGTGTGTGATCAAAGGAATCTAAAAATAAGATTCCACGACACGTGTTGTTCCGCAAAGCAGAAAACCAGAATCCCCAGATGAAACTCCCTTAGATTGTTCTCTAAGTGGTGGAGCTGTAGCTGCTGTGATCTGATCCCGGGATTTTATATCAGAAGAAAGTCATTGTTGTCCAGGATATGCTTGTTTTAGCCTTTTGGCGAGGCCAATGGTGCAGAGGTGCACGGGGTTATTTCTCCATGCACGTGTGGCTACGTGGTCAGAGCAGTGGCTGTGCAAGAAGGGCCCCTTCCAACCCAGCACGTCTGCTGCGTGCATCACTTGTGAGTCACCCCACTTCCTGCCCCAGACGAGCTTTCACTTGCAAGCACTTTGAGGTGCTTCAGTAAGAAGGCAGAAACCACTATTTTGTCTTCTAGGTCCAACGCCAACGTTCATGACCAGATACCCTCTGAGTACAGCATCCTTTTCATTTGTGAGGACCAAATCAATAGAAAAAATAAATTAAATTCCGAGATATCCAGCTGTGTCAAGATTCAATTTAATCCTCCTGCTTTTATGATGCATCTTTTGCGATAAAGCATAAGGCATGTCTGATAGTCTCTCTGAGCTAAAAACCACTGACAGTTGGGCTCAGGACAAAAATTATATGTTTAAATGGGAGGGAAAAGGGAAGCTGAAGAATATTTTAACAAAGTTGATCAAGTGTGCTGAACAAGCAGTGACTGGGTGACTGTGGATGATATGGAGGAGATTTCTGCATTGAATGAGGTCGGGGCATGAGTGTAAGTATTTCCCAAAGTTCAAAGCAGTATTTTTAAAAAGTGTGCTCATAACACACCTGTAGGTCATAACCAGCATTTAGAATTAAATAGAACAAAAGTATCAAAGTACATCACCCTTGATAATGGTAAATATTTATATATAGGGGTGTGTGTGTGTATGTGTGTGTATGTAATTTGCAACAGAGAGCCCATTTCTTCCCTGGGTCACAGCTGAAAAAAGTTTGAAAAACACCACCTTAGTTATTTCATGAAATGATTTATCTGGGATACTGACAGAGCTAAATAACTTCAGATCCCATGGTGAGATTTCTTTTCAATCTCTTTCATTTCTTCTGATTAGGTACACAGTCTCCATTTATGCTAACATAGCACGTCAGCTCTCTAACCCATGTGTCTCCCTTTGAAAAGAAGAAAAGCAGGCTTCGGGCTCAGAGTCTGGAATAGAAAGGATTTCTGTTCACGGCATAAGTGCGGCTGATTTTCTGCTATGTTCCATGGAAGCTTCTCACATACTTTTCATATCCATGGAATCACGGTTTCCATTTTTCTAGTCCCATGTCGTTCCACAAGAATTTACTGTTTTTTTTTTCCAATGACTTGATTTAAGTAAAAATTGTTGTGAAGAAAATATTAAGCAGCACTCCATGGCAAACTGCTGTAGGGGATCTGGGGCTGGCTGGGGAGTTTGGAAACCTTGGTGACTGTGGCCATGTCACCCTCTCTAGAATTCAGGGGTGTCTGGTAGACTTCTGTGTGACCCCCATGATCAGAGCCCTTTTCATCCCTCTTCGTGAAGCCAATCAGCCTGATGGCCAAGGGCACTGCCAGACTTCCCAGGTATTACAGCTGACAGGTGCTTTTCCTCCACAAAAATGAGGAAAACACAGGTGTGTCCCAGGAAGTCCCCTGTGCCGGCTTCCCACTGCTAATATTCTATCATTGTACTAACATTTTCACCAGAGACAATGTCTTGGGTCTTGGAACTACTCCCTTTTTCTTCTCTTGGCCATACCATATTGATTATATTTCTTTCTTTTTTTTTTTTTTTTTTTTGATCTTATATGTAAGCATTGCCTCAGCAGGGAAAAGGCACCAACAGGGTGGGAAACTCAAGTGGGATGAAGATACAGACCCCACAGGGGACAGATAAGCAAGCCCATATGGCCACGTTCAGCGGCCCCTCGGAGATCTGGCTAGACCTCCTGGCAGAGTCTTGATGGAAAATTTCCCTTTGTGTCCCGGGAAACCTGAGAAAACCAAGCGTGGTCTGAGGTCTGAAGTCCAACTGGCCCTGCTCTCCTTTCTCTGATGGAAGAGCCTAAAAATAAAATAGAGGCAACAAGTGTTAACACAGGCATCTTTTCTCTTTCCTGGTACAGATAACACCCCTTTTAGTGTAAGTAGGACAGAGGGTAAATTGAGAGTTGCCTTTGTCCTGTCCTAGACTTGTCTGTATCAACACTGGGCTAATTTTCTCTTTCCTTCAATTAGCTTGGCACCACGGTTATCATGATTTCCTTCCCCTACCCCCAGGGGTGAGAGCCAGGATTGGTGCTAAAAACGCCATCTGCATCCTCAGTGAACTGGCCACTTCAGCGTGGGATCTACAGAGGTGATGCCACGCCTCCCCCCAGGGAGACGCGAGTTGTTCCCTCTGCCAGGGCAGGAACCGTGTTGGTCCCTTGTGTGTCAAGACTCAACTTCTACCCAAAACCGTTGTGAGCCTTCCTTCCTCTTCCCTCCTGGCTCCCTCTGAGCAACATCACTCGGGAGGTGACACTTTGATCCCAATGGAAGACATCTCTGTGAAAGGAGGTTGCTGATTTTGAGGGAAAAGCCCGCGTTTCTGCCCACATGGCTTTGGCTGTACTTGCCTGCTAATTTGAGTGCAGAGAAAATGCAGACAGAATGAACTGCCTGGGCGATTTATGCCTTTGGCAAGTTGCTCTGAGGGCTGGAGAGAAAGAGGAGAGGGGACCGAGGGCTCTGCGTTTCAGTGTAAAAATAGTCAGCCTGGGGCTCCTCCTCTTCCTGCTCCTGCTGCCTCTTCTCACAGGGAGGGCTTTTGAAAGGGGTCCCATCACCCATGCTGCTCCCCTCCCCCACCCTTCCCTTCTTCCATTGCATCTGTGACGCCAGTTCATTTGAACGGCAAGATTTTTCTGAGCTGGGATAAGCGAGATACAGGAAATCACCATTGAAAGACTTCTTTATGCTTGTTGTCATCATCACCTTAGCATGAGGGACAACCACAGGGTCCAGTGACGAAAGCAGAGGCCTGGGCCGGCGAGGATGTCTGAGGACCCAGAGGTGATACAGGCAGACCTGATCATCCACAGAGGTCAAAGGCCATCCACAGTGAGGTGGTGAACCGCAGTTCCTTAGGTCACAACAGTGGAACTTTAGATCACACCCGAAACTTCAGACTTTTTTAGAAGCTTTGTTGTGCTGCTAATGACAGTCTAGGTGGGGGTGGGGGGCAAACCAAAATAGCAAAATACTTCCCCCGCAACCAAAAAGTAAATTCTTGATGCTTTGTGCACCTGCATGGCCAGGATTATGTATGTGGTGAGCAAATGAGCTTCCTTAGACTGAATATTAAGCAATATTGTACCTATTTTTCAAGTCAGTTGCATTCAGCTAAGGCTGAGCTCAAATGTGGGTGATTTTGTTCATACCAAGGATTATTGACATTCAGTTTTTTGTTTCCAAAATAGGTAGGTGGAGTCTCCTTCCTTACCTACCCACCAGTCAAAATGTTTAGATGGCTGAGGCTCCATAGAGCACAATGGAGTTATTACAGTTTTCTGTTATTCAAGCATCTATGTCCCATATACTTAGTCAGTGTGGTCCCCAGACTAGAAATCAGTAACCACATCATCTAAGAACTCGTCAGGAATGCGATTTCTAGGACTCCAATCCAGAACTTTGGAATTAGATGTTCTGGAGTTGGGACGTGTTTTAACAGCTCCTCCAGGTGAGTCTGATGTAGTGTCAGGATTGGGAACTTCTGATTTTAGATAACACCCAAACCCAGCACTGTTTCCTTATTTTAGATTTTGTAGTAAAATTACTAAGAAACAAAATATACCTTCTACCGGGTGGCACAAATAATTTCTCTGAAGCTCACAACTCTTACAGGACGTCTCTAACAGAAATTAGATGGGGTCAAATATAATTATGGCCAGTTTCATGGAACTGTACCCATTCTCAAAGAATGACCTTAAAATAAATGTGTGTATGTAGAATCTTATTCTTTTCACTAATGTTCATTTTGAAATTGGAGAACATTTTCTTCCTGTGGAAAAGAACTGGTCTCGGAAGAGCAGAAAGGGGCAATATAGAATTCAGAAAAATTCTTTAAAATTCATTCTAAGAAAAAGGATCATTTCTGGCAACAGCCTTGCAAAATGCAAAACTCTTGATAGACAACATATATAGATGCCATCACTTCGTATTTTTATGTTTTTAATAAATGATAGCTAAGTTAACAGAGAGTGCCGGAATGAGCAAAATTCTCTTTTCTTTTTTCAAGATTTCTCAGAGGAATAATATGATTTTTTTTTCCCTTGCTCAGCCAATAGTCCCTAATGTTTCATGGATGGCTCTTGGACAGCAATTGGAGGATCTGTATGAAAAAAAAAAGGGTATGATTCTAAATGTAGAGGTGAATCTAAGTGAGACACATTTAATGAAATATAGGACCTTGGATGCCTAACATTTTGTTGTTGCTGTTTTTTTCTTTTTATTGAAGTATAGTTGATTTACAATGCTTCAGGTGTACAGCAACGTGATTCAATTATATATATATATATATATATATATATATATATACACACACACACAAATATACACACACACACACACACTTTTGTAGATTATTTTCCATTATAGGTTATCATAAGATATTAAATATAGTTCCCTGTGCTATACAATATGTCCTTGTTTATCTGGTTTATATATCTGTTAATCCCAAATTTCTAATTTATCCCTCCCCCCACTTCCCCTTTGGTAACCATAAGTGTGTTTTCTATGTCTGTGAGTCTCTTTCCGTTTTGTAAATAAGTTCATTTGTATCACTTTTTAGAGTCCACAAATAAGTGGTATCATATGATACTTGTCTTTATCTGACTGACTTAGCTTAGTATGACCATCTCTAGGTCCATCCATGTTGCTACAAAGGGCAGTATTCCATTCTTTTTTATGGCTGAGTAATATTTCAGTGTGTGTGTGTGCGTGTGCCTAAGCATTTTTATGATGTAAATGTTAGGGTGACACAATCAACTATTTAAAAAAATTGTCTTCATAATGAGATCTATCAGGAATAGTTCCAGTGGAGACAAACAGCAATCCTGCAAGTTTGATGACATGTGGTTCACTAACCAGATTTCAAGTTAAGCAGCCCAAAGTGGAAGAAATCTGGGAGACACCAAGTCGTAGAAAGCAAGACCCCAGAATAAACTGGGCTCTAGCTTGTACATCAAATGCTGCCTCCGAGTAGGGCATCTTTCTGCAGTCAGTCATGTACTTGCAACTCTGACCCTTGCTGAGCTTTCCAGAGTAGAATATAGGCAAAGGAATGGGTTGGGTGTTCTTGTAAATCCAGTTCTGTCCTCCCAACCCTCCCATTTCAAATAATGTAATTTCACTAGAAATACACACTTTCATACTTTCAGCTTTCAATCATTTTAGAATTTCCTCAACACATAAGGAAGGGGGATTGATATCCATCCTTTTCTGTAGGAAAACAAATGCACAAAATAGTTGAGCTGGCAGGCTTTTTTTTTTTTTTTCTTTTTCTTGCTAGAATTACACTGAAGCTAAGACTACTTTTGGAACCTGTTTATTTTCCATAGTGCCTCACTTGCCAATTAGATTTTCTTAAGAGCAAAGGTTGTGACACTTGGGTTTCCTGTGTTGAGAATTCAATAGGGGTTTAATAAATTTGCTGTCTTCTGATTTGCCAATTCATATCTAGAACTTGACCTTTTTTATCTCGCATGTTACTGAAGCAGATTTGCTAATGTAATCTGGAATTTGTACTTTAGGCCTGAAAGAAAATGTAGGTCTCACATCATGCAACCTGGTGATTTTATAAGTGAGGGAACTCAAACATAGAGATATTAGCTGAAAGTTACACAGGGACTCAAAGAAAAAAATCCCATCCCAGAACCTGGGACCCCTGCAAATCTTCATCTTGCTCTGTTCCCATGATGGCCACAGCTATGAACAGTAATTAACAGTCATGTACCAAAGAAAGCATTGGGTTATTTTCAATTTCTGGTCCATTTACTTAAGCTTCTTTCCTGCTCCCATCCATGCATAAACCACAGAAGGATGTTCTTAAGACCTGAGCACCTGAGAATACGCATTTCTCATTTTTTGACTTTGCA
Organism: Camelus dromedarius; assembly: GCF_036321535.1. NCBI lineage: Eukaryota > Metazoa > Chordata > Mammalia > Artiodactyla > Camelidae > Camelus > Camelus dromedarius. Next base: position 29,869,233 of record NC_087453.1, read on the forward strand.
GACTATGTATTTGATAGCGGCTGGTCTTGAGAAAATCCTTAGCTAAAAAAACATTTTCACATTACTTAAGAAATAACTTTGCCTTTGCTCTGGCATTGTTTTTCTCTTTTTTTATAAGAAAAGCTTATTATGTTTATTTTCAAACATACTTTTACAAGGAGAGAGAATAGTCTATTGATCCAACAACCCAACCCAGATTCAGCAATTTCTGAGACTTTGTGATCCTTGTTTAATGTTTTCCTTTCCCTTTTTCTTTTTTTCTCTGAATTATTTTAAAGCAAGTTCCAGACATCATTTCATTCTACCCCTACATTCCTCAGTAAACATCTCTAAAGAGTTACGGAGATTTTGCTACATAAACCTAATGCTATTATCACACCTAAAATTTTTAATTACAAGGTCATCAAATATCCAGTTGATATTAACATTTCCCTGATGGCCACAAGAAAAAATATTTTTAGTGTTGCATTTTCCCATTATTCAGACGTGTGGCTGTCGGCTCAGAATTCTAGCAAATGTTGCAAACTTAAACGAGAGAGAGAAGATGAAGAAGTGAACTTACTGAGCAAGAAGGGTTTTCCCAAATTCTCACAGCTCTAATCTGGACGCCATTCAGTGTGACAGGCTGCTCTCTGGGTTCCCACAGCTGGTTAGTGTTTTGAATTCCAGCCTCATGAACTCATATCAGGCTCCATGGGCTAACGCTCAGCGCCCAGCCTCGTGCTCATATCTCTGATGACAGAGTAATGGAGCGACCATGGGCATTGTCTGCTTCTTTCTAAATGCACTGTCGTCTGTGTTATTCCTCCCTCTCTGCGGGGACAGAGGGACGATAATGCCTCTTGGAAGCAGTCATACCTTTATGGAGGCAAAGGCAACAACAGTCAGGCATCTTTTGTTGAAAGACAGAAACATAACCTGCTCCATTGTGAACCAGCTTCTTGGTCTCCAGGGTCATTTAGATGCACACCTCTCCTTCAAGTTCAAGTTTCTACCTCTATGTTGAGCTTTGAGGAAGATACATGAAGATACGATAGGGAGAGAGAGGGAAAAATATAGACACATCACGAGTAGATATGGAGTAAGTTAGTTTAGGTACTGAGTTTTTTTTAATTGAAATATAGTCAGTTTACAAGGTTGTGTCAATTTCTGGTGCACTAGACACTCACTGACTTGATTATGACTTTCCTATCAGCGCATAACAGGTAAAATTTCTTAGAGAAAAGGCAGTCTTTTGCTTCTGGTAAAGGAAACATTTCTTCTATAAGAAGCTACAGCTGAAGTGGGGAGGTTATAGCTCAAGTAGTAGAGTGAGTGCTTAGCATGCACGAAGTCCTGGGCTCAATCCTCAGTATCTCCATTAAAAAATAACTAAATAAATAAACCTAATTACCTGCCCCCCTCCAAAAAAATAAATAAATAAATAAAAGGGAAGAAGCTACATCTGACCTAAAACATGACAGGCTTTTCTTTAGCTGTCCAAGGGGTGCCATTTTAGGGGTCCACGTGACCCTTCCCACCATCTAAAAGACTACACAGTACTTAAGTGAGACCTGAAATTTGAATTGTTTTTTCAATTTTTATTCATGTAAATGCTTTGTCTCCTTTCCATTTGCACTGATCTACAGCTTAATGTGAATAGAGCTTTTATTCCCCCACCTTTCTTGAGGTGTAACTGACAAATGAGAATAGGTTTTGAGTGGTGGGGGGTGGGTGGGAGGAGAGGGCGTGAGTGTTAGACTTTTTAGACTTGGCGGGGGGCGCGTTCTGGAATACCGGGCGTAACAAGTCCGGTGCGTGTTGTTCTAAGGGAGCTTTCTACTCTAGGTGGGGAGAAAGGATCTTCCACTTAGAAACAAACTCATAGACAAGATCATCTCCACTTTTGGAAAGTCGCTTCCCGGGCCATACTGGACAGTGTCTGTTGGCAGATACTTAAAGGAGTGTTGGGGGTGAGGGTGGACTACTTTATGAAAAGTGTGACACTTGAACAGGAAATGAATGAGCGCAGGAGCCAGGCATGAGAAGTTTCCAGGCAGAGTCCTCAAAGAGGGACTGCACCAGGCCTCCAAGAGGGAGGAGTAAGATGGCCTGTGTGACTGGAGCCTGCGGGTAGGGGCAGATGGTGAGGGTCTTGCAGATGAGGGCAGACAGCTGGGGGTCTGGTGCCTGCGTGGCATCCATGCAGCAGGCATGGGAGGATCCTGTGATGGCGGGATCCTCAGACGTTCGTGGAATTGGAATCACCTGAATAATTTGTTACAACTCAGATGGCTGGCTCCACCCCAAGGGTGTCTGCTGGGACCTGAAATCTGCATTTCTAACAAGTTCCCTGGGGAGGCCCAGGCTGCTGGTCCAGGGTCACAGCTGGAGAAACACCGATTCAGAGAGCAACTCTGGGTGGGCGTCATCTTTGTGCATCCTCTGCAGTTACCCCTGAGAAGAGACCCTCAAGCAGAAGGGAGTAGATGGCAGATGTTGGTTTGTGAGTACCACTCTCTTTCCCAGCATGCTCCGCTTTTTCTCTTCTTTAGAATGAACACGAACCTCTGTTTAGTATCTACCCTCCTCAAAGTGAAAAGAAAATTTCCAAATGCCGCTGGATCACCTCATCGAATCACTCTCCCCAGGTTCCCAGATGCCCTGTCCCCGTGGAGTCGTGGGCTGTGGCAGCCGTGGCCAGGGTTGCAGGCAGGGGCAGCTCTCAGCCATGCTGGTCCCCTGTGTCCCCATCCTACTGTCTCTGTGGGGCTCCCTGAAAATACACTCCATCTTCCCAGACATTTACTTAAGAGTAAAACAGCAGAGGCCAGCAACATCGCTGATCTCCAACCAGGAAGCGTTCAGACCATCAGGAAACACGGGCGAGCAAATGTTTACTGACCGTGTAATTAATATGATGCTTTACCCTGTCTTTCAGCCCTTAGCACCATATTTCCTGTGCAGGGCAGTGGCAAGCTAAAATATTACTTGCTGGTTGACCAAAGGAACAAGTGTCTTCCGAGCGAACACATGATCTATTAGCAGTCCTGCCGAGTCTTCCCATGGGAACAGGCATTTCACTTTGTTTTACAGCTAATTTCTTTCTTACAGCAGGTTCCCAGACACATCAAATGCCTTGCATGTGAGCCTGAAGTCAAGATTTATAGTCCAGGCCCATGTAATTCAATGTCAAGCAACTCTGATAACATAAGGGCTGGAAGTCAACCATTTTCTCATGAGTTCTCATAAAAAAGTCATTTTAGCCAAATTGAGTTTGAATAGTGGGTGTGTCTGTGTGATTTGATGGATGCTCCCTACCCAGGAGCCCCTGGGAAGAAGCTGGCTACTTTCTTTTGCTCCTGTAGCAACAGAATTGGTAAATAGACAAAGTGATTCCTGGTTGATATTGTTGGAATTTGCATTTTGTGGCTTTTTTCTCTATTGATTTCAAAGGGAGGAAAAGAAACACAAATGCTCTTTCCTTCCACGGTGCACTGCAACTGCCTTTTCCGTCTTTGACTTCTTTCCCCCAGTCCTATTATTTGCTCCCCATCTCTCTGTGGCCCACACATCACAAGGGGCTATTTCCCTAGAGTAAAACCACCACTTGCGCCAAGAGTAAGTTGGAAAGGAGGGTGTTTTCTTTGGTTCTTGTCTGTAGGTTCACGGGTTCGCAGAGTCTTGGAGAAGGAAGGACCCTGGGAATCACTTAAAACAGTCCCTTTTACAGCTGAAGGGGAAGGGAAGTGAAGTGGCTTTCCCAAGAGTTAGAGCTGGCAAGAAGCAAGATCAAAGGTCTAGTGATCCCTCCTTTCCACCCCCCATATAATACCTTGAGTTTTCAGCTGGCTGTGGGATATTAAAGTGGAGGCAGGGTCTTGCTTCCTGTAGCCCACGCTTTCCAGGTTATGATGTGATTGACCATTTGACCTAAGGAAGCTGACGATATATATCCCTCAGCAGAGCAAGTGTCCTACAAAGAACAATTCAAAACTCTTGGGGAGAGACCTGTACTGTGTTGGCGCCGAGCGTCTGTGGAGGGAAACTGCTTTAGGCTTTCCTGAAGAGGAGTGGGAAACAAGACAGGTGTCGAGAGTTGCTTCAGGAATCCATGGGGTCCTTCACCTGCCCCCTAGTCGAGTAAGTTTTTTCACTTCCCCAAATACCTAGACTAGGGGAAAAAAAGTCAAGAAAAATAATAAACCACAAAACAGTTCTAAGGGATGACTTTACTGCCTACAGATCTGGATTGCTTTTAACCTCTAGCATAAAGCAAAGCAAACCAAAATGCAACAAATGTGCACATCACCATGTGAAGAAATTTGGACCCTGGAGGTCTTGTAATTCACAGGAGAGCAAAGGATGGGCAGAGCCCAGGCTCTTGGGAATCTCGTGGCTAATAATCTCATTGTTACATACACAATGGGTAACAGTGACACTAATGATGATAAAGACAGAGGGCCCTAATGATCAAGACAGAGCTGGGGGGTGGGGGTGGGGAGGCCACCTGGTCTCTTAAACAGTCATATGGATCTAGCTCGAGGTAGTAGCTGTAAATATTAATGACAAAGACAGAGGGATCAATTCCGAATCCCAGAAGCTGTGGGCATCTCTTCCACGCTGTGCTCTATCGAGGCATAAAGCAAAACCACCCCAAGTGTGGTCCGAGGATCAACAGCTCAGTATCGCCTGGGGGCTTGTTAGAGATGCGAAATCTCACTTCAAACCTATTGAATCAGAATCACCTGGGGGTGGGGTCCAGAGGTCTGTTGAAACAGGCCCTCCAGTTGATTCTTGTTTACCCTAAAGTTTGAAAAGCAGTGGCAAGAAGATCTTGTATTATGAACATATAAATCCAACCTTGTGGACTTGATGTGGGTTTGTTGGGACTGTATAGGAGGATTTGTTGCTTGAGTGTTAAGGTTTGGGTTTTTTTCCCCCTTAGTTGCTTGGTGATGGATGGAGATAACTGGGAAACTAAAAGGGAATTCACTTTCCCTCCTTTGCTCAACTTGGAATTGATTGTAGGAATTATCAACTACCAATAGGTATAATTACCTATTAATTCTAGGTAATGGAACTAAATCCAGAATTCAGATGGGTGTTTCTCAGATAAAAGGGAACTGAAATTTGGGGGTTTGTACTATCTTAGGGTTCAGAAAATCAGTGGGAAGAAGAAATTTAAATGTCTCCCCCTTTGGAATTTCCAGTCTCTACCTACAGACTTAATATGGCCTTCTGCAGAGAAAAGGGCACCTGCTTTAGCATCAGATCCTGGTTTCAAAATCTGCGTCTTTGACTTAAAAGCTGTGTTTTCCTGGACAAAGTGACCAACCCTCTTTCAGCCTCTGTTTCTTTATCTGTAAAAATGGAAGAATAATAGCTGCCTCATGGAGTTCTTATGAGGATTCAAAAGGGCAAATGAGATGGTGTAAACAAACTATGTCGAACCTAGCTTAGCCCATGGCACATGCTCACATGAGCATATGATGATGTTGGCTATGATGATAATAACATTGACTTCTGTCACACAAACATGATTTGTGGTCAGAGGGTAGCAGTCTTCCCTTGGTCATTCCTTTCAAAAGTTTTAATGTAAATCATATTGAAGGCTAATGTATTTGGCAAAGGATACAGATCTTAAGAGGGCAACTCTATGACTTTCCCAAAGCAATTACAAACCAGCACTTAAATCACAAAACAGGACATGGCCAACCCATAAAGTCCCCATACCCCCATCCAGGCTGTCATCTACCCAAGGATAGTCACTATTCTGATTTTAGCACCATAGACTAGTTTTTCCTGTGTTTGAAATTTTATGTAAATAAATCATAGAGTATGCTTTTCAGTGTCTGGCTTCTTCGGCTCAAAAGATTTTTTTCTTACAAGATTGATCCATATTGTAGCATGGTATTATAAATTGTTCATTCTCATTGCTAAATAATGTCTTACTGCTTAACTGTATCATAATTTGTGTATTCTATTCCTTGCAGATATTTGGTAGATACAATTTTCAGTTTGAGCTATTATGGTTAGTGCTCTATGAATATTTGTGAACATGTCTTTAGTGAACAAATGTACACACACCTGCTGGGTATGTACCTGGGAGTAGAGTGGCTGAGTCACAGGATATGCATGTGTTCAGTTTGAATTCCACTGCCAACATGTTTGCACACATTTATATTCCCACTATCAGAAAACAAGGTTTCTAGTTCCAGGGTCTCCCCGACACTTGATATCGTCTGTTGCTTCAGGTAATGTACATATTCTCTCACTAGGGTTTTAATTTTCGTTTCCTTGATGAACAGTGAAATGGAGCACGTTTTGACCTGGCCAGTTAGATATCCTCTTTTGGGAAATGTGCATTCCAATGTTTTTCCCATTAAAAAATTATGTTGTCTTTTTCTAATTACTTGGAGGCATTCTTTATGTTTTCTGGATATCAATCCTTTGACAGATACATTCACTTCAGATTCCTTCTCTTACTCTGTAACTTGCCTGTTTTCATCCGTGGTAAAATTTTACGTGGCTTTTAATTTTTTGAGATTACAAACCCAGAAAAATACAATTCTGCTACTTGTGTTCAAATTTGCAATGAATGACAAGTTACTGTCTAATATAAGTGTGTCCCTAATACTTCTAGGGACAGCCTTACAGTTAAATTGATTCATTGTTTAATGGAAATTTAAATTTCACTGCTGCTCTTATATTTTCATTTGATAAGTCTGGCAACTCTACTCAAAAGTGGTTTCTTTTCCCCTTTCAGGGCTCAGGTGTTTTTAGAGGTGACAACACAGAGTGCTGAGGGAGAAAGGGGACACCTTCAACCAATTAGAGCCTCTTGGCTAGTTTTGAAGGCCCAGTCAACACATGTCAAAGGATTTTTAAAATCCTGCCTCTTCTAAACTTAAATTCCCTGTATCTTCCAACTAAACTATTCCCAAATAGTTATTGGATCTATAACATAGTTCTTTTAGGTGGGGCTCTATTCAATTTTTTACTTTTCCTCTCTGATTCTGAACCATGCCCTCTGGTATTCAGGGGCTAGTATTAGTGTAAGTCCAAGTAGAAAGTGATTTAATGCCTGAGCTCTTGCTTCGGTTTACTTTCCTCAGACATCTTAACTACTTTTCTCAAAGTCAGGTTATTTTTTTTTCCTCCCGTCCACTCCCCACTTCATGTTTACTGAAGGACTGAGTAGCTTGGAGGTGAAACACAGAAAAAAAAAAAAAAACAGTTGTTCCTGTGGCTGGTGAAAAAAGAGAACGTGCAACATGCAGCAACATGGATGGACATAGAGATTATAAAACCGAGTGAAGTAAGTCAGACAGATAAATATCACATGATATCACTTATATGTAGAATCTAAAAAAATTGATACAAATGAACTTATTTACAAACTAGAAAGAGTCTCATAGACACAGAAAACAAACTTATGGCTCCCAATGGGAAAGAGTGGGGGGAGGGATAAGTTAGGAATTTGGGATTAGCAGGTACAAACTACTGTATATAAAACAGATAAACAACAAAAACCTGCTGAATAGGAAAGGGAATTATATTCAATATTTTTAATCACCTATTATGAAAAAGAATAGATCTATATGTATAACTGAATCACTTTGCTGTATACTAGAATCTAACATAACATTATAAATCAACTGTACTTCAATAAAAGTGTATATAAAAATTAAAAAAGAGAGAAAATGTATTAGGAGGAAAATGTAGGAAGGAGTGGGGGAATGGGTGCTAGACACAGAGATGGCAGAGCCAATTCTGGAGAAGGCAATGACTGCCTGGAGGAAGAAATACTAAGGAGGCTAAAACAGAAGAATTTATGGAAGAAACAGGGACTGTGGAAGAGGGTTCAAATCAATAAATATTATTTGAGCAACGTATTTCAGCCCTCTGCCATGAACCAAAAAATATCAGAGGGTAAAATGAAAGTTAGGTTTGAAATGGGTTAAGAAAATGGACTTGTCAGTTAGACATTGAAAAAGGATGCTGCAGGTCATAAGGTGAAGAGGAGAATATGGAAATTGTCTAAAAGGAGAAAAAAAGACTGGGAATCCAATTGAATGCAACATCCCACAACAGAGTGTGCTCTGGGAAGGAAACCTACAGACTGGGGATCTGGTCTTGATTTCTACATAATTGTTAAGATGTTGGGCAATTTAGTTAGCACCCATGCCCACCCATTTTCCCCAGGCATCATTTTTCCAAACTGTGAAATGAAGGCATTGGTCCTCGCTACTCAAAGTGTGGTTCCTGGACCACCAGCATCTCCAGCATCTGGGAGCCTGTTAGAAATGTAGAATCAGGGCTCCGCCCCAGATCTGTTGAATTGAAAGCTCTAGGTGTAGGATTAAGAGGTCTGTGTTTTAACAAGTACTCTAGGTGATTATGTAACATTAAAATGTTTGAGAGGTCTTGGCCTACACTAGTGTTTTTCAGACTTTAATGTTCATCGGAATCATTTGTTAAAATGCAGATTCGGTTCCATAGGTCTGAGGTAGATCTAACTCACATGCTCTCAGGCAAAGCTGATACTCCTGGTCAGGCGACCACACTTTGAGTAGCAAGGGGCTAGAATAATCTCCTTTTGAAAAAAAAAAAAAAAGAATGCTAATTCAAGAGAAAAATAAGAGATAGAAGGTAAAAATAAATTTGTAACAGTATGCACATTCATGTGGACAATGGTATTTGTGAGGTAGTTTTTCATAGCAATTTTTATATCGATCTAGTCTATTTTATTTTGAAGCCATTGCTTTAGTAGCAAAAGACAAATAAAACTTTGTATCTTCTCTATCAGATGTTGTGTTTATGATTTTAAGATAAGGCTATTCTGGGAAAATCTACATAGAGAACAACTTCCTGATCATCATTGCTCGCATAGCAGAATGTGTGGAATAGCCTTTCCCCAAATCATGACCTTTTGTGAGTTTGGGCTTGCGCAAGACCCACCCACCCTTAAGTATTTGTATACAGACACACACAGTTTCTTAGTGGCAGCAAATCAGGACAGATTCCTGAGCCAGTGTAGGCCGCAACTGTCTTGGCCCCAGCTTAGATCCCAGGCCTGAGGAATCCCAGCCTTCACCACATTTTAACAAGGCAAACCCCAGACTCTTAGAGTTCAGGCTACGGGAAGTGGCAGGAAGCTCCTGGCAGGCAGCCCCCAGTCCTGAAGATTGACTTGGGAATTTAAGCGCATAAATGTCTCTGTCCGGAAACTTGTCACAGTAGAAAGCTTCTGCTGATGTGGGAGGGGTTCAGGGTAAGAGAAAAGAATCCAGGGAATGTTAGGTGAGAAAGACCTGTGTTCCAGGACCTTGTAATACAGGGAAGGATGTGAATAGGAAAAAAGGGTGGGTCAGAAGTTCACTTTGTCAACATTGATGATGCTGATGTTGATGTTGTAGATGGTGTTGATGATGTAGATGGTGTTGATGATGTTGATGGTGTTGACGATGATGATGATGATGATGATGATGATGATGATGATGATGATGATGATGATATTTTAAGCCCTTGAAGTGTCCTTCTCTTTTTCAAAGCATCACGTATATTACTTGGTCCTCACAATAGCCATGTGAGCTGGGCTCTGGTATTAACTCCACTTTATAAATGAGGAAACAGACATCACAGGTTGGTTAAGAAATATGCACAAAGTCATAGTGCAATGAAATGCTGAAAGCTTATAATAAGTCAGAGTATAACTCAAAAGCCACCATGCTCAACATTTCTTGATGCACATTAGATGCAGATTAGGTTAGAATTTGTGTAACTTAGTTTGAGGTAATGGAAAGAGTCTGGAAATTTGAAATAGGAATGTTTGCTCTTAATATTGTCACTGATTAGATGGATGTAGTAGATTGACTACCAGAAATGGCCCCAAGTCTTCCCTTTTCTGTAACTCATTCTTTGCAGTGAAACTCTGCAGCAATTCCCATCAAGAGGTGGCTTCTATTTCTCTGCCCCTGGCCTAAGACTTGCTTAGACCAAGCAAACATGGCAAAAGTAAAGCCTGAGCCTCAAGAATCTTTGCGTGCCTCTGCTCATGCTCTTGGAACACTGCTAACACCACGAGACCTAGTCAAGACTAACTTGCTGGAGGATGGGGGAACATATAGCCTAAACACCTCTGTTGCTCCCACCTACAACCCTTCAACAGAAATAGATTGATGCTGTTCAGACCAGCCAGCCTCCACCTGACTTACCAGAGTTCATGAATGAACCTAGCCAAAATCAACTGAGCTTGGCCCAGATCAGCAAGACTATATTGATGACCTACAGGCTTATAACTAGTATCTTAGGTTGCTGTTTTAGGGCACTAAATTTGGGGTGGTTTGTTATGTAGCAATAGATAACAGATACATTGTATGCTCTAGGAGAAGCCATTTCAACCCTACAGAACTTTGACAGAACAACACAAGTGAGACCACCCTCTAAACATTTCGTAATTCCCCCATCCTTGTCTCTGTAGGGTATGTTTTCCCATTCAGCTTTGCCAGGAACTTGGAGCCCACTTTCTTCTCCAAGTAACAGAAGTTTATTCTGTGGGTACAAGGACTAATTCTCCAGACCCACCATAACCAGTGATCCACCACACGAACATATTGGCATCCTACCATGATAGATCTCATCTCTACCCCTCACCTCAGCCTCTCACTCACAGTGGGGCTTCGTCTTCTCCTCCTGCCTTTCAGGGGATGCTCAACAATCCACCAAGGTCTATATGCAGTTTTCTTCTTTGAAGCTTTAATTACTGGATCTTAATTGCTTCAAGGTGGCCACTGACTCTGACTTTCCAAAATGGATACCCAGACGGTGTAAAACATGCTCATTGATTAGATTCTTTAAAAATCTTTATTGTAAATATCCAGGAAGATAGTCTATTTTATTTTGAAGCCATTGCTTTAGTAAGTAAATACATGATTGGCTGATGGGAGCTAGTTTGCTTTCTTTTGAGGATAAACTTTCTCCAGCTATTAATAACATTAATTTCAATTCTGGGTAGAAGACAATCTAATCTGTTAACTATGATGTAGTTTCCATTAACTGCTGTGTGAAGGGATACAGTTTACTCTGTCTTCTCGAAATGGAAGAAAAAGGATCTCAGTTTTGTTGGTAAGTGCCTCACTGAAGCTCTCTGTGCCACATGTGTGTGGTTTAGCTGGCGACCGTGGTGTCTGTATGTATGTGGTCATAGATTTGTTATAACCTCTTGTCTGCCAAGGCAAGACCACCAGTTCCATTTTAATTCTAAGTTAACCTCAGGCTGGAGCCAATCCACACTGCTTGAACATAAACGCTGACACTCAATCCACTCATCCTCTTGGCCCCACAATTTGTTTTCCTTTTTCTTTTTTTTTTCCCTAAGAAAGTTTGAACATTTGTTAGCAATCCAAAACCAACACTTCGTATACAAGACATAGTGATTACATAATCCTTGATCGGTTCTGATACTTTGACTATATTGCAAACTTTGCAGTGGTTTCATAAAACGTCTCCAGTTGAAGAGTGATTTCTAACTGACATCCTTGGAGCTAGAACCTCAAGTGTTACTGTGGTGACAATTGCAATTGTTATGAGAAATACAGAATCATCACTCTTTCTTTTCAAAGAGTAGAGTCAGACAGGCTTCTGTTCACTGCGTCTTTTGAAATGGGAAAGATAGAAACTTATAATCTAACCTGGACCCCTGTATTTCCACAGCCTGGCAGTGCAAATAAAAATGACAAGATGACTTTGTACAAGGAAAATTGAATGACCGTTTTTCCCTCTGAATTTTAATTTCCAATAAAAGGAAAAGAAGAGAGGAGTCTGTTAGGCTAATTTTCAAAACTGAGAGTTGATGAGTATCATATCTATGGCTATGACAAAATTTTCATCCATAATTCTTAACTCAGAATTTAAATCTCCTAATTCTTAGGCAATCTGAGCAACTGTGAGCCTGACAAAGAGTGGGACTTTTTTTCTCCTAATGATGTTTTGTGGCAAGCTTACATGGTGGCCTATGTCCATTGGTCCAATTACAAAAGTTACTTGATTTAAATATATTTCTATATTTGGATTTATACTTGTTCCCTGAGACAGCCTGTCTTCTTTCCAGAAACCCCATTCAGTGACTTGTGTGCAGCAGTAACCAGTTAGACACTTTGTGAAATTGCCAAGGGTTTCTCTCTTAGTTACTAATCAAGTTTCACAAACATTACATTATCATGAGTTAAAAAGAATTCCTATTGGGCAAACTGGAGAAGAATGCTGCAGTCAATTCCTAAAAACATTGAGAACATGGTGGGTGACACTAAGAGGAGAGCTGATGTTTTAGCTGATCACATCCAAGTTCCTACTGTGGGGAGAAAAATTCTGTCCTTACAGGACTCCTCTGGGATGTCAAAGGTTGGATGATCTGGGTAAGAGCTCCAACTTCATCAGTTCACTTCAAGTGCAATGATGATTAAGCATATTATTCCACCCTAACCAAGCCTCAGTTTTCTCATCTGTAAAATGGGGATAGTATGCATTTCAACAGGACTGTGGTGAGGATTACACTGGATGCTCTACACCCAGTAGTTCACTTGACCACCCTGCTTGCTGTTTCTCATCCTCCATTATAGACTATAGTCCAAACATCTTAAGTGGCCTGCTAGACCTTCTACAGTCTTCCATTAGCCCACCTTTCCACTGAATCTCTCTCCAACCCCTCGACCTCACAGGCATCTAATCCTGGCCATGCTACTCACCTCCATGCTTCATGGTTAATGTATTCTCTTTGGCAGAAATATCCCTGCATCTCCATTCACACAACAATCCCCAACCCTTCCTTTGAGACTCAGCTCAAATATCACTTTCTCCCAAAAGTTTTTCTCAACAGGCCCATCTCTTCCCTTGTCTCCTCTTCCCTTTTTTAAGCTGCTAGCATAGTGCACCTAGTTTTTACTCACCCATGAATCTGAACTTAATGCTACTGTTGCTATGATTGTTCATCTCTTACTAATTCATCTCTGTATTTTCCCGCTGTCTTGGCTGCATGACTCCCAGATCCCTCTTACTTTCTTTCTTCCAGTTAGAAGGTAATCACATTCAAGTTGTGTTGACAAAACATGTACACATAGAAATCTTTGAACTTTGTTGATAAAAGGAAGCCTAGAGTTTCAAGTCCATTTCTTCATTTAACAGATGAGGAAAATAAAACCAAGAAAGATTGATATGCTTGTCAAAGTCAACACAGCTTGCTAACACAGAGGAGACCCAGATGGTCTGACTTCCAGACCAGTGGCTTTCCAGGAGCACAGTAGACTTGATGAGGAAGAGCTGACTTAGAAATCAGCATCCTTTTACTTTCTTTGGTTAAGGCAGTTCTTTGATTTTTCTTTGGCGACTTATATTTCAACTATCTATCCCTCTGGTCCAGTTGGGAAGGATATCTCCCCACCTCTGAGGGTGGACAGGTGACCCTAGGCAGCAGGATGAATTAGCATGTTCTGTGCCTCTCATGATCGGTGTGTGATTCAGCTTAGCTCAGTGAGACTCAGTTCCAGAACTTTTGCTTGAACTGTGGAGGAGAAGTCTCTGCTCTGTGGGATTGTTAGCCATGGAGATGGCTTTAGCTTTGATCTGTTGGGGGTCATCTTGAGGAGGGCTTAGTTGAGAATGAGGCTAACACAAACAGAGGAGAGGTCAAGAAGGAGGTAAGTGGAAGAAGAAGAGGAGGAAGAGAATGAATGAGAGAGAGAGCATGGAATCCAGAATAAATACATCATTTGAGCCCCTGGATCCAGCTGTAGTTGAAGGAGGATATCTTGGAATTTTTAGACACATAAGTCAGTAATTATCCTCTGTCCTTAAGCCAATTTGATTAAGTCTTTTCTGTTAGTTGTGATTGAAAGAGTCCTGAATTATACATCATCTCCCTTTCTTTCTTATTGATTATTTCTAGAGAGATTCTTAATATCTCAATTCTAAAGTTTTCTGGCTCAAATGCTACCTTTCTGAGCTTCAGTTTTCTCATACGTTAACTGAAAAAGATAACACATACTTTCATATTTGGAAAAATAATATACACTTTTAAAGCATCAGCACAGACTAGATGTTATCAACTAATGGCATTTATTATGATGACTATTATTAATCTGATGTATCACACTTTGAGATTTGAATGCCATAGTGATTCTTTATATATGTGTGTGGTTTAGTTTTAATTTTCAAATGTAGAACTAAAATTTTAAAGTCCGTTTGCAGGAGTGCTATCAGTATGCCTCCATTAAAAACATAATGCATGAATATATTTAAGTTATGTAGGGCCGCCTACCTGTCAAACTCTCTTCCAAGAATTTTAAAAACATTAAATCATTTAATCCTTATAACAAATTGAGGAGGTAAGTTCTGGGACTCCCTCCATTTTACAGTCGGAGAAACTGAGATACTCATGAAGCTAAACATTTTTCCCATTGTCACATAGTCAGTTAGCCCCCAGAAGACTGAGTGACCTTTCCAACACCACATAACTAGTGAGTAGCAGAGCTGGGACTTGAACTACCCAGTCCTACACTATAGGTCATATGTTTTGTCACTGTGTTTTGCTGCCTGTCTACGAAAATCTATGGGCCACCATCCTGTGACCAATAGCATCAGCATCAACTGGGAACTTGTTAGAAATGCACATTCTCATGCACATCCCCAGAACCACTGAATCAGAAACTCTGGGGCTGAGGCCCAGCAAACTGTGTGTTGATAAGCCCTGTAGGTGATTTCGTCTAATTTGGACTAAAGTTTGAGAGCCCCCATCTTAGGTCATTACAGTTAAGCTATGATTCACAAACTGGGTGCTTAGAGTGTGTTACAGTAATAGATTCAAGAAGTGATTTTTGACTCTGTGCTAGTCATCTTTGTACTTGCTGGTGTTACCACACAGAGCAAAAAGAGGACTGTTCCCCAGGGAATAAACAGTCAATTAAAGACATAAATAAATACAAAATCCCAATGGATCTTGTGGGATCTTGTGATAATAGAGCTTATGACAAGGGGTGGGAGATGATGGGGGTGTCACAAAGTCTTTCCTTAGTAAGTGATGTGCAAGGGCCTGTGAAACCAAGGGTTCTCGACTTTGGCTGCTCATTGCAGTCACCTGGAGAGCCTTAAAAATGTCACTTCTCAGGCTGCATCCCAGACCCATCAAATCAGAAATTCAGAGGTGGGTCCCAGGCATGTGTATTTTTAAAGCTCCCTAGGAGATCCCAACATGCAGCCCAGGTTTAGAGCCACTACATTAAAGGCAGCACAGAAAGCATTTAGATGGAATGGAAGAGTGGGGAGCATGAAGTTAGTGTCAAAACAAAGAGGATTTGATAGAGAAAAAAAATTGAGAAAGTGAAAGATTTGTTTATGAATAATGCACTCACTTAAATAATATATTTAATACATTAATGAATAGGACAGATTAGCTTCTAATTACAAGCTACTTATTAATACATATATTTAGGAAACACGACATGTTAGGAAGACACAGTGGAAAATAGAATATGAAGAGAGAGAGGAGTTCAGGTGGAGTCTGCTGCTTATTTTACATAAAAATTTTCATTAAGCATGTATACATGCCCTCTACTAGAAGCTCTGAAGATAAAGCTGAATTTGCAAAGCTTTTCCACCCCCAGTAATCTCAAGGTCTTCTGATGTACTGCTTCTAGGAAAAGCAGTTTTTATTTTAATATATTTTATTATTTTAATATAAAATTGTAACATGACTATGGCTCTGTACCGACTCAGGTTGAAAAGAATTAGAAAAAAAACCATGAACTGTGGTTCTGCTCAACATCTTATTTCCAAGGCTATTTAAGTAACTGGATATACTTAATTGAAAAAGTATATCATCTGAGGCTAAATGTAAAAGATTGATTGTATTGTTGGCCTCAAGTCATAAATAGCTCCCCTGTATCTGCACTTGGGGCAATGAGACTTCTCGGCTCCTCCCATCAAGAGGTGGAGTCTGTCTCTCAGCTGGCCTTATGATTTGCTTCCACCAATAGAAAGCAGAGGAATGGGTGATACGCCCCAAGTCTGGGTCTCGAGAGGTCTCACGTGATCCTGTTCTCTTGCTAGGCTAGCCCAGTGGAGAATGAGAGACACTCATGGCTCAAAC
Source organism: Camelus dromedarius (assembly GCF_036321535.1). Taxonomy (NCBI): domain Eukaryota; kingdom Metazoa; phylum Chordata; class Mammalia; order Artiodactyla; family Camelidae; genus Camelus; species Camelus dromedarius. Next base: position 29,885,356 of record NC_087453.1, read on the forward strand.
CTCCCCACTGCCTCAGCCAACAGCCTGTCAGACTCAGAGCCATGTAAGTGACCTGCAGGGATCACAGGCACATGATGGGGCCCCACCAAGACAGGAAGAAGCATCCCGCTGAACTCAGGGCCTAAATTGTTGACCTGCCGCGTCACAAGCTAAGCAAACGGTTACACTTTCAAGCTATTATGTTTTGGTGTGGTTTGTAAGCCTGATAGCTAACTGATCAAATAAGCTTTAGGAAACTTTATTAAAATAGTTTCCCATAATACATTTTTGTACAATGAGTCAGGAGATGCCTTCTAAACAATGATCCTTGGGAGAACAATGTTAACTAAAAATACAAGTTAGGAATGTTAACGATACTTTCTCTATCGCAGCCATCAGCCTCTGCTGTTTTCCTATAATATGACTATCAAATTAATTTGCTGCAAACCAAAGACAGGGAGGTTTCTAAGTAGCAATGGTTTGTCTGCTTTGGTAGAGATGCAGCATTAAAGGAACATGGTGAGTTTGTAATTGCGTGACATGTTATTTTTTGTTAGGAGTGATTTTGGACTAAGATGTTCCAAGATGGATGTTTGTTCTATTAAAGAATAATCACAGAATCCTGCCTTCCAATCCGAGGACACAAATAACTTAATTAAAAAGGAAACAGGGTGCATGAACAAGTCACTCTGTTTTCCTCACTCTTCAGCATGTGTGCACATGTGCATGTGTGTGTGTCACACTGCATTTACTTTTTACCAGTCTCGATAAACTCCGAGGGAGAAAGCCACTTGACTTTTGTCTTGAAATGCCTCTGGCACATCTTCCAGAGTATGGGATCTTCTTTTGGGCCTCCACGTCTGAGTGTCATTTGCTAATGAGCCTTTCCCCATGAGGAAGGAAAGCTGGGTCACAAGTTGGACGTGTGTCAGGGGGAGACAGAGCGTGAGACACATGAGGGGGTCCTGTCCCATGGTTAGATGGTCTGTGATCTCTATATATGCTTTCTATCTTTGAAGATGCTTGCATATACATACAAGAGCAGAATCACAAGGCTGAGAAACTGGAATTAAAAAAAACCCATTAAACTCTGTTTTGATTTTAAAGCCCAGTGATTTGTTAAGTTCCTGAAATGCCTATCTTCAGTACGTTAAGAGGTCTGTGCCACTAAGAAGTGCATTGGTTTGTCTGCCAGTGGGTATAGAGATTCTTGCTCTGTCCACTTCCGCCAGCATCAGTCTCTGTTTTCCTTCAAGGGGAGTCTGAGGGGCCATCTGCCATGGGACCGGGGTCCATGGAAATAGTTCAGAGGCTCATGGGCAAGACAGTATCCTACGGTTGATTGGAGACTGATTTGGAGGTTGGGAGACTTGGCCGTCATTCTCTCCCTGCCGCTCTTTACTGAGTGATCTTTGATGAGTCATCCAGCTACCAGCTAGTTCTCATTTTATTTAGAAAACAAGAAATAGGAGTTGACAATCCCTAAATTTCCTTTATAGCTATTTCTTATGACAGTAACTGGGCAGAGTCAGAAGACAGTACTCACTGACATGGCCACTGTATAGTATGTATGATTTTCATTTGTTTTGTTCAAACGCTAAAATATTAGACTAAATAACTTGAAGGTGTTCCCCTCATCATCCCTCCCCACCTGACTCTAATAGCCTTAGTGCCCATGTCTAGGTAGTATTTGCAATTGAATATTAATTATGAAATAATTTAGAGATATTTCTATTGAACATGTTTAAAGGGAAACTTTTGATGCTTAAAAGGGTATGTTTCAACGTTAGAGGAGTTTTTACTTATGTGAACTTGGAATCATACACGCGAGTCACTGGTTCTGGAACTCCTTACCAGAGGAGTGATAAATCTTTTAGCAACTCCATTGAGTTATCTCTACAGAAACCTATTCCAATGCAAAGGTTAGTTAAGGAGTTTCATTGTTGTCCAGAGGACATTACCCTTTTTAGAAAAGAAAGCTTTTCTTTTTGGAATCTGTTTTTGGATCAATTTTAGCTAAGGCTTAAGTTTCAGTTTTCAGATTTATGGGTTTCACTTGACCCATTTGTTAAAAGTCTGGGCAAAATGAGTTTCCTATTGATAAGATGTCTCCTGTGATTTTGGAGTTTGTCTTTGGAATGGGATCTAAGGGTGGAAGAAAGAGGGATGATGAGAAATGTATCTTCTTTTGCCTGGGAAAGCTTGGGAGAAAGGCGTCCTTCGCCACGTAGCTCCTCCCCCGTTTCATGGATGGTAAACAGATGTGTGACATCCTGAAGTTTGTGTGCTCAGATGCACCTTCACTGATGTAAGACACTTACAAGGATAATAACCCGTTATTGCTACATGACATCTTGCTCTATTATACTGATAGGACAGTTGGGACAGGCTGGTTTAGGTGGCAGATTCTTAGCAGTATTTCTGGCTTGCTCTGTTCACTATAGTCACATTGTAAAGTTTACAGATCTTGACAGTGACAGCCTAGTAGGTATTTTTGAGGTGTGTGAGTGTGTATTAGCTTTTTATTGAAGTGTGATCCACATGCTGAAAAGTGAACATGTCATAAGCAGGCAGCTTGATACATTCTGCAAGCTGAATAGACATGTAACCTACGCCCAGATCAAGAAACAGCCCTTTTCCAGTTCCCTTGGACTCTCCCTCCTGCCCTCTCCTTGACCCAGTGTACCCCCTCCCTCGTGACTTCTAACAGTATACATTTTTTAATAAAAAATTTTTTTGAAGTCTAGTTGATTTACAATGTTGTGTTAGTTCAGGTGTACAGGAAAATGGTTCAGTTATATATTTATAAATCTATTCTTTTTCAGATTCTTTTCCATTATAGGTTATCACAAGGTACTGAATATAGTTCCCTGTGCTATCTTTGTTTTTTTATCTATTTTATACATAGTATTGTGAATCTGTTAATCTCAAACTTCTAATTTATCCCCCATCTTCCCCTCTGGTAACCATAGTTTATTTTCTGTACCTGTGAGTCTATTTCTGATTTGTAGATAAGTATATTGTATCATCTTATTTTTAGATTCCACATTTAAGTGACATCATATGATATTTGTCTTTCTCTGACTTACTTCACTTAGTAGGATAATCTGTAGGTCCATCCATGTTAACAGCATAGTTTAGTTTTGCTTATTTTTGTCTTTATATAAAATTAATACAACATTACTCTTTAAGGTCTGGCTTCTTTCACTCAACATTATGTTCGTGGGATGCTTACATATCCTTCTCATCACCATTTTAGCCTCTTGTATGAATATACATGACTCATTTATCCATCTCACTGTTGAGGCACACTTGGACAATTTCCACTCTGGGGCTATTAGGAATAAGGCTGCTCTGAACATTCTAATGCACATCTTCCAGGGAAGGTACATACGTACTTCTTTTGGGAATATGCCAAAGTGAGGAATTGGTGGGTCCGAGGTATACATTTTTTTCTAATTAGAATATTAGAGTTGGGTTTGCAGAATTGATTCCATTATGAAGCCAAACACTGGCTTGTTTGAAACCTGAAGTAAGTGCTGTTTGGGGCAGAAAGAATAACGTGGAGAGACACACCATTTTTATTCATGGGAATGCAGTCCAGGTCTTCCGAGCCGACGTTGTCTGTCCTTCTCTCTCACTGGCAGGATGTTGAAAGTGTGCTGACATGGCCGCTTTCTGCGGGGCTGCTTCTGGCCCGGAGTTCTTGCCATGGAAACTCATCTAGCCCAGACCTTGCGGGTGTTACGGGAAGTGGCGTTGGCTCCTTTGTGTCCCTTTCCGGCCCCAGGTTGCTCACCGCTCCCTGTGCCCATTTGAGGTCACACACCTACAGTTGTCAAGATGAATCAGGGCTCTTTCTCAGACACCCAGGGAGACCGGGTGGGTGACTAATAGACAAATCCTCTGGATCTGAGCTGAGCCACCAAGAGCCACCCATGTCCAGGCAAGTACGGGCCTGAGGTGCAACTTCTGACAGCCGGTGGGGAAGTCCAGCATTGGCAGAACAGTCATGTTTATTTGCTTCTCTGATTTTGAAGACACTTAGCTTTCTCTTAGTCCCCTCCATTTCCCCCTAAAAAGCTGCATTAGCTTCTGGTTGGCCCCTAACATGAGTCTGCCTGTTTATGCATATGCTCGGAGTCCAGCGAGCGTGGCATGAATAAAAGCCTCAAGGGAGATGTGGTCTCAGGGCCGATGCCCGTGGTCCCTGATCCCTGCCTTCCTCCTGCCCATCTTTTACTCTCCCTGGCTCTCTTCCCTCTTCTGCACAGACATCAGTGGATCAAAATAATGGAAGACTTGAGGGCACTGACTTCTACCTGCCCATCTTTACTCTCCCCTCCTGTTCTGCGTAGATGTCATTGGATTAAAACAATGGAGGACTTGAAAGCACTGAAGAGAAATGAGATGAGAGGAAGGACAGTGGGTGTCTTTGGGTGGGAGGTACTGATCATCTGCCTAAATGTTGCAGGACTCCTTAGATTTTCTTGGAAATCATTTCCCCATCGGCCCAAGTTGGCTTTCTCAGATGTGACTCAAAAGTGGTGTGCACATATGGGTGAGGAGGATGTCACCACTGACTTTTGCCATCACCTATGTGCTGCTGGTCCTGCAGCATCTTCACGCAACCAGCCCTCATAATTGCAAAAGAATGTGTGATATTGCTGGCTACAAGTAGGCACTTCCTTGTGTATGAGCTGGGTGACATTTTGACTCTCTTGGAATTGGCCTCCTCACTTGGCAACCTCCTCTGTCTCAGTTCCACTCAGAGAAAGACTTGCACCCTCTTGCTGGAAGGACAGCAGAGGTGGGGGTTTAACGTAATTTCAAGAGACTGGACAATTTCATTCTCACCTGCTGAAAGCACTGTGTTTGTTGAAAAGAAACTTTCAGAGTGGGCTCAATTAAGCCCAGACAGTTTAATTTAACTTGTTTTTAATTGTCAAGTGTTATTTTTTCTGGCATGGAGCCACCCAGAATTTTATCTGCGAGTTCCCCAGATAATCTCCATCTTCTCACCCAGTTCAGAATTCCACTGTAGTGGGACATTCCAGGTTTTTTTCTTATTTCTTCTTCTTCTTCTTCTTCTTTTTTTTTTTTTTTTTTTTTTTTTTGCACATGCTTTACATCATTTGAGGGTGTATAAATTGGTGGAGGTTGGCAGATTTCCTCTTCACAGATCGACAACCTGTCTCCAGAGGTCAAGGCTATTTCCTGTAGGTCCCCTGGAGGGACCCAACAATGGCAGGCCCCATCTCTGTTTTCCAGTGTCATTCTCTGTCTCAGAATTCTGGTTGTTTTCATCACTGTTACAAAGAAGGACCTCTTGCCATCTCTGATGGGAAAAGAATAAAGGCAGAGGTGGGAATGGAAGAGTTAGCGTTAGGAAAAGAAGTAGGCTCTACATCAGTGCTTCTCAAAGTGTGGTCCCTGGACCTGCAGCATCAGCATCGCTTGAAAATTTCTTAGATAAACAAACCTACTGCGTCAGAAATTCTGGGTCTGGGCCCAGCAATCTTTGTTTAAACAGGTAAGACTGAAACAGCTAAAGTTTGAGATCAATTTCTCTCGTAAAAGATTCCTTTTGCCAGGCTTAAATATTAAGACATAAGCTTTGGGAGGAGAGTCACATTTTTGTTTTTTTACTTTTTTTTGTCATTAGCTTTTGGTTTTCAGTGGTGGTCATTTTTTACCATAAGATGACAGATATAAAATAAACACATGTAAAATATTAGGTACAATTTCCTTAAACTTGGGCTCTCTTCTCCAGGGGAAGGATCGTAGGAGAGCTACTGGGTGTATGTTAAACATCTACCCCTTTACCTTGTATATATGAAAAAATGTGATTACGTCTCTCATCTTAGGCTTGTAACCTGAATGCCTCTAGACCAGGCTCTCCCTCTTGACTTTTTGAATAAATTTCTAATTGTCTTTTTTTTTTTTTTTTTGGTGTTTTCTTTTGCACAGTGGCTTCAAAACAGTGTTTTAGCTTTCTATTTTTTTCCTTCTCTTTCTTTCTGGAAATTTCTCTTAGGGCTTCCTTGATTATGGGCTTCTCTTGAGTATGTATAATAACAGAAAGCTCTGAGTTACAAGTGGAAGGGATAGGATTCAGAAGAAGGCTGTCTCACCACGGCTATGTCAACAAGTCACAGCAGTCACTCCGCAGCTTGTCTGCTGGGAGATAAGCTGAGGGCTGGAGGGCTCACTTCTTAACACATCACACCAGTGGGTGACTTGGTGTGATCGAGGGGAGAGATCACGGAGCAGCAAATCATCATGTGTCAGTTTCCATGTCAAACTGACGGGAAGATTTGGATGATCAATTCCACGCGTCCATCAGGATTCTAGTTAAGGGACAATACTCTGCCTTTACCTGAAGTATGTGCAAGGGTTTTTGAAATGCACCATCTACTTCTCAAGTAAGTTAGATCATTGAATGGTAACTTTTAGAACATCTTTACTCCTTAAAGCAAGCATAGAGTGGAAATTTAATGCCCCTCCTCACTCCACACACACACAAAAAAAAGCATTAGATGAAAAGAATAGATGAGCCCACTGGAGAACTAGACATTAGGAAAGTACCTCCAAATATAATCAAATGAATTGAAATGTTAAGAATTGAATGTGCTATTAAAAAAAGTTTTTAATATATTTTTTATCTTTTGGGGTGGTCATTAGGTCTATTTATTTATTTGTTATTAGTTTAGTTTTTTTTTTCTTTTTTAAATGGAGGTACTGGGAATTGAACCCAGGATCTTGTGCATGCTAAGCATGTGCTCTACCTCCCTCATGAGCTATTTCAAACGGATAATGAACTAGCATAGCGACCTCTAATTGTCATAAAACAACTTCTTAAGCATTTCAGGATGAAGAAGAAGGTGGTAAATTATATCTGAAATCATTCAACTACCACGTAGTAACAAATGTCAACATCTAAACGTATGCCTCAGACGGGCATTTCCTTTCAAAGAGGAGACCGCGGGAGGACTTGCAAATCCTTCAGGAAAAGGCGATGCAGTTGCGTATCGGTGAGCAAGCACAATTCTGTATTAAACCTGTTTTCCTCTTTGGAACTTGAAAGCTCCGCTCGCCTCTGCTGCCTTCAAAGGCAGTCCGACCCTTGGGAAAGTGGTATAGTGGCAGCCCTGCCACCGGAGGCTGGGGGTGAGGTCTGGCGCTGGGGTCTCGGGTCCCTGCCCGCCCCCTGCCACGCTGCGGCCTCTCCGTGCCTTACGCCAGCGCATCCAGCCGCCTTGACAGGGGCCAGTCTGGGAGCCAGGTTAGCCCCAGAATGCCCTAGAGCCCTGGGGTGCCTCCGCCTCATTTGTTTGTTTCTTCTCTCCCTGCCAGTCAGATGGAGCTTTTCATTAGGCTGAAGGATCGGATTCTTGAGTCAAATCCAACTGATAGCATCAGAGTGCTCTGCTTTCAAACTCATTTGACTAATATTAGTGTGAGGGCTTGCAGGTAGGTACTTAAAAAAAAAAATCCCTTATCGAAGTGTAATTTACATACAATAAAATGTCAGACGTGTAGAATTGGGTGAGTTAGGCTAACGTATACAATTATCCTACCAGTTCAGAAATAACAGCATTTTCATCTGTCCAGAAAGATCCCTGTTGTCTCGTAGCAGTCGTGCCCCGCCCCTGCCCCAGGCAACCACTGATCTGATTTCTATCACCGTGGATTAACTTTGCCTGTCCCAGAACTTCACGCAAATGGACTCCTACAGTATATATTCTTCCACGTCTGGCTTCTTTCACTCAGCATAATGTAAACGTCCAAACTTACACTCCAGCCTGACATTTTCTTTGAAAGAGGAAACCTTGGCAGGCTTTGAGAAACCTCCAGGAAAAGAAGCCAATTCACCTGTTTTGTTGCACAGAGCATTTTGCCCTTTTGCATCACAGTGTAGTATTCTGTTCTATGAATATGTCCAGTCTCCTGTGAATGGATATTGGAGTTGTTTCCAGCTTTTGAATATTGATTAGGAGTCTATAAACATTTATGTACAAGTCTCCCTGTGGACACATGTTTTGATTTCTCTTGAGTAGGTACCTAGGAGGCGGCATTTCTGGGTCATGTTTAACTTTGTAAGCAATAGCCACGTTATTTTTCCTGGTGGTTGTTCACAGAAAATTCTGAGGGTTTCTGTCACATACTTGTCAATACCTGATACCAACAGTCTTCATTTTAGGCATTCTAGTAGGTTGAAGGGGCATCTCATTGTGGGGTGGTCAGTTAAAAAAAATCTCTGATCCTCTTTTGGGTTTCTTTGCTGGTAATTCTAAGGAGGGACCAATCAGTTTAGAATATAACATAGAGATATAAAAAAATTGCCTGGAATGAAATGGACAGAGGTCACTAACTCACTTTCACAGCTCGTTAACTATTGGACTGTGATCAAACTACAAACTTTAGGGCATTGTTTCTATTTCCCCCCCTTTCTTGGAAATGTAATCTATCTGAATATTTTATCTTTCAACATTAAAATTTCTTTAAAGAGGCAAAAATCGAAGGAAGTCATTTTATTAGTTTCCTAGGGCTGCCATAAAAATATTTCCATAAACTGGGTGGCTTCAAACAATAGAAATTTATTCTCTCACAGTTCTGGAGACCAGAAGTCTAAAATCAGCTCCCTTGGACCAAAAATAAGGTGTCTATAGGGCCGTGTTCCCTCCAGAGGCTTTAGGGGAGAACCTGTTCCCTGCCTCTTCCAGCTTCTGGTGGCTGCTGGCATTTCTTGGCTTGTGGCCACATCACTTCAATCTCTACTTCTGTCTTCACATTGCTACCTCCTCTATGTGTGTGTGTGTGTGTCTTTCTTATAAAAAAACACTTGTGATTGTGTTAGAGCCCAACTGGATAATCCAAGATACTACCCTCATTGTAATGAGGAATAACAAGTCTGACTCCATATGAATCTGTTTCTTTTACTTTAACCTTTGTATTCTATCGTTTTTGCCACAAGTTAATCACTAAAGGGATGTTGCCTATACACTTAGATTATACATAATGGCTTATCTCTGGGAACTCTGCATGCCGGATAGCGAATATTAAGCTAAAACACCTTTGTTTAGCTCACAGGAAACATCCTGACCAGGCCCACCTGTGAATGACTGAGGGAAGGAAGAAATTAGCACAGCCCCTCCAGAGGCTGAGTAGAACCAGGAAATGTTAACTTTACTCCCTCCCCTTTTAGTACAAAAGAAGCCTGAATGCTAACTCAGGCAAGATGGTTCTTTGGAACACTAGTCCACCATCTTCTCCATCTGCTGGCTTTCTGAATAAAGTTACTGTCCGTTGCCCCAACAACTCATCCCTCAGATTACTAGCCTGTTGTATGGCAAGCAGTACATCCTTAGACTTAGTAACACCATCTCAAAATCCTCAACTTAATGACATCTGCAAAGATCCTTTTTCCAAATAAGGTGATATTTACATGTTCCAAGGATTAGGACCTGATATTTCGGGAGGGGTTTGAGGGGTAGATTTTCTAGCTTAGCACAGACGTTTCAGCCTGAAAGCTAGTTGCATATAAGCAGAGGTTCCTTACTTCTTTTGAGGAAGAGGGGTAAAAGATGCCTGGGAGAATCAGAAATACATGACTATACAGACTGTCTGAAATTCCTGTGGGTTCCTCTGACCCTCTGGAACCCATCTATGAATATCAGGAGTAAAACACCATTATGAGGAGGAATGGAGCCCAAGCCTAGGTGCATTGGACTGTACTATTGTCCGTAATTCTTCCTTCCTCCCAGCCCTTCTCAAGGATTCCCTGCAGGCAGACTTTCTTCCCCTACCCTCTACCGAATTTGGATTTTGCCACATGACTCAACCAGCAGGATGTGAGTAGAAGTGATAGTGTGTTGTTCCAAACTGGGGCTTTAAGAGGCTTGATAAGCTTCCATCATCCCTTATGGAGCTGGTCTCCACCATGAAGATATCCTGCCTCAGTTACTCATGGCTTCTTCTTCCCCGGGTCCTGGCAGAAAGACCTGTGGAGCAAACCTGAACCTGACTCAAAGCTCAGCATCCAGCCTGGCCCAGAGAAGCCCGGCTAACTCCTTCTGGACCACAGCTTACCTGAAGGTCTGTAAGCATGAATTAAGTGTTGTAAGCCACTGAGATTTCTGAGTTGTTAGGTAGCATTGTCAAAGCAAAGGCTGATTGATATACCATACTTAGAGCTCTGTCTACTTTTTTTTCACCCTGGAAAGCTGTCTTGGACAGTGTAGAAAGAAAACTTTAGAATATTGATTGCTTTCCTCTCTCTAAAATCCTAGAGCACTGGTTTAGCAGCCAGCTCCCCATTTCCCCTTTCTTGCTGCCCTTAGGAAATGAGTCAAAAGAGCTTCCTAAAGGCACTCCAGTACCAAGAAAGAATGCCAAATTGTGATATGTTAAATGGTTCTCAGTATCAAATGACTCATAATTCCAAAAAAGAAAATGAGCAAAATGAACAGTCTCTTGTCTCACTTAAAAGTGAACCCCAAATTCACAATATCTAGAGTCAAAGGAAGAGGGGATAAAGTCTGCCATCTTTCTCCTGGAGTTGGGAAACATTCATCTTTCCTCCTAATTTTTTAGATAGTTGCTGATTTCAGGGACCTAACAAAAGGAGATGGATTTGGGGGTGGGAGGAGGTGAGGGCTCAAATCCTGGACTTGAACATCTGTATGTTCAAGTCCAGGATTTGAACCCTCATGAATTCCACCATATTGACTGCACCTTGGTTCATTCTTGGGCAAAAGTTCATTGTGTACAATGCAAGTATTTGTAAAACCTGTGTGGGTTTGAGGTTACTTTTGTTAAAAAAAAAAACCCCAAAACAACCATATCCCCACCCCTAGATTTCACCTAATTGTCTTCACTTAATTAATACCAGTGTGCTATATGCACTCTTCTTATCAGGACCATTGGCAGCAAATTATAGCCACACTTTTAATCTAGAGAAATGCTTATTAACCCTAAAATCCCACTGTATAAGAATTTTCCTTTAAATGAGTTTTTTTTTTTTTTTGGTTCTTCTTGTTCAATATTGAAATCAAAGTTAATAGAAATTCAAAGCTGTCTTAATTCAGTTCCTCCCCTGAGTTCAGTATGAGCCCCCCCCCCCTAAAATTAGCAAACAATGCTTGGGGAAAACATATACAGAACAGCTGATATAAAAGTAGTTCTAAAATTCGACAGTGCTGATAGCATTATAGATAGAAGACTATGAGAGTCAGGAGAATAGTGTGTCTTAGAGCTGTCTTAGAGTTTGTACGTTCCCCTTTATGAGGTGGTTGGAGGAATAGGAAGTTTATCATGTCAGGCTACCCTCACCTGTAATAGTAAAGGTCTGAACTTTGTTCAGCTGGATATATTTAAAGTCATTAAAATGTAACAGATACAAAAGTAGTTGTGGACCATCCATTTGAAGTTTCCAACATAAATTATGACTTTGCATAGTACACTTAAAGTCAGGTCTGTTTTGTATCAATGCTAAATGAAAATGGAAAAATAAAGCCAGAGAAGATGCTAAAGTTCACTGATGTAGTAAAAAGTGAAAAGAAAGCAAAATGACGTTCCATTTTCCAAAAGGCTACTAGCTCTGCCTTTGATGTGGAGATTGTTCAATTACCATGGAAAGTGAAAGATGTTCCATAATCATTAAATTGTCATTTTCCCCTATCCTGAACATTGTAGTGCATTTCCTGTCTGAGTGAAGCAAGATAAATGAGGTCCAGGAGTCTCCATGGAAAGGCCACTTTTCATTCTGTGTACTGCTGACCTTTCCCCGCCCCCTTTCTAATAAATACAATCTTGAAGTCCTTTTTACCTGCTGATGCATTCCTGTCTCAAAAGGGCATTTGTGTTCTTAATTTTATTCCTTTTTGAGGCATCATCATCTCATAGTATTTAAATAGCTGGATATTACTTTATGCTGCATTTAAGGTGATGGGGGTCCCTTTAGCACATTTGTGCTTATTTGAGATGTAATAGCTGGCACTGGCATTCTAACAGAAAGTAATACAAAAAACTCAGTTATTTTTAAATAACTTTAAACTTTAATAACACTTGGTTGGATGAATGACATCTAGTCAACTGAGAAATGGATTTGGTCATGATTATTGGTTGGGTCTCAGATCTTCTTCCTGCTTGTTTAACACATATGCCAACGACAAGCCTTGCTTAAAGCATCTTTAAACTGTCCCTGTTAAACAGAGGCATACAAAGCTTAGCAAGGTGTCCTGATCTGGAGAACTGAGCTCTGTGGTGGGAAGCCCGCATTCTAATTCTGGTTCCATCTGATTTCATTAACTTCTTAGTTTTATTTGGTTACAATAGAGTCAGGGTCAAATCTGTCCAGTTATTTCCCACTGATGTGGTGAATGTAATCATCTACTTGATTCTCTGGCTTGATTTCTTTTTTCTCTCTGGATAGAATCTCTTTCACCCCATCTTCAGGTTAAGTTTCACCCAAGAGCCAGAAGCAATCTTGTTCTGAGGGGTTCAGTATCCTGGAAGATGAAGTATTAATGCACCATATTGCCCATTGCTAGGAAGTGGGCTTCTCTCTTGATTTTGAGACCCAGTCTAACTGTTCTATTTTCCATTCTAGATTTCTTGCTCAAGCCCCTTGTACTTGAATCCCTGTCTTAGCAAAAGTCTAGTTCCAGTGTTTGGCATGCATAGCTCCTACTTGGGGTCCAGGGCCACATTCCCTACCCTTAGGCTGTTCTTAATCTCTCAAGAGATGACAGCAAGGATTTTATTAGCCAAAATATTCTCTCCAATGAATTTAAGATTAAATTTCCAGTTTCTCCCTCTCTTTTGGTTTTATGTTGATAAGTCTCTCTCGGTCTGTCTTCCTTCTCTTCTATCTACTGTTCTCATTCATTCCTTCTGCTACTAATAACCTAAAACAGCTAAGTGGGTCATCTTCCTGGTCATAACCATCCCCTTACTATTTAAATCCCTAATGGACAGAATGTCCTAGCAAGTCAAATTTCATGGGTCGGCACACTTTTTATCCTCTTATGTGCCTAAATCCGTCTAGGCTTCCTTTTCATCTTCTTTTTATTTACTGTCCAGAAGGATAAATCAGAGCCATCAGCAAACTTTACTTACCTGGTTCCATGTTCTTTTAAAAACATGATGAGAACCTAGATTCTCAATCAAGGTTGAGAATGTGATTGTCATTTTGTGTAACCTGATAATCAATTTTAGTGGGGAAAACTGATGCTAAATAATGTGTAAGTTTGGCCACATTTTGGTCTCATAAGAACCTACTTTCTCTTTTAAATGATGATCATGCTTTTTTTTATTCATCAGATAATTAATGAGCATTTATTATGCAAACAGTATTATTTTAGGTGATACAAGAGCCATAATTAGTGTCCTTAAGGAAGGATATTTCATCAAGGACCAAATTTCTCCTCTACTTTAAGGGTTACTTTACTCTGCTCGTAATGTATCTAATTTAGAAAATACCTTATAGATTATTAATAATTTTGGCCAAAGAGAAGCCTGTTTGTATATCTACGATAGATGTCAAAGATGTTAATAGACACTCATCTGCATTTATGACTCAGGGAGAAGACTATGGTTCAAAGGCATGGTGGCTTAATTATGATGGTACAACTAATTGGTAGCAGAGATGAAATGATTTTGACACACTTCCAGGATTTCCAGTTCAATATTCTTTGACATTAGACTGAGTTTCTTTGCTCTAAAAAGTGTGTGGTTTTCCACATCCATAAAACGAACAAGTACTTTGATGATCCTTCATATGCTTAAAGGAGAAATCACTTTCCTAACGCCAACAAAGTGTGTGGCACACACTAGGTATTCAGTAATTATTTGCTGAATGAATCCATGACAGGAACCTTCAGATCAACCATGTCAAACTCTGTTTCCTTTTTTTTTCAAGTCTGCATTGTGCAATGTTATCCTCAATTCAACTCTAAATTTATTTTCCCAGAAGCAATGAGTGGTTTTCTACAAGTATGCTATTTCTGGGATCTTGTTTGGCTCCAGCATTTTTTTTTTTAAAGAGCCTTGACTTTCCAAATTTGAGGAGCAGCTGCTTTTTTGAATGATCTACATGACTGCACATGCTTTTTCTGACTGTTTCTTTCCTCCTGAAACCCAGAGGGATTGACATCAAAGATTGTGATTAATGGCACTTCAGTATTTCCCTTGCCCTCCTCCACACTTTTGTACTAGAAGTGTCTTTCTTTAGAAACATGTATCTTCATCCATGTCTTGGTTTCTCATGTATTTTTCTTTGCAATGAGAATCTACTTAGCAAGCTCCCTTTTCATTCCTTTGTCCTATTTCCTGTTATTTTATCATCTAACATGATTCCATCCTCTTCCACCCCTTTTAACACATTGATTATTATTTTTCTCTATTTATGGAAGGAAGTTAAATTTATGAATGGCCTCCTATAGACCAACCATTGTTCTAGGCTTATCTATATAACATTTCCATTAATTCACACAACCTTATGAGAAAAGTAATATGATTTCTGTTTTTCCAATGGGAAAGAACAGGTACAGTGTTGTCAAATAATTGACCAGATTTACACATTGCATCTGGATCATTTAAATCCTGGGTTGCTCCCACCTGTGTGTCTAGTGATACAAAAGGCATGAAATGTCTTCCTGGTCATTTTGGTAGTGACATTACCATCACTGTTTTCATTCATTTAGTTGGGAAGTGGGTGAGTGGATAGTTAGAATTGGAAAGGCTGATGTGGGAAGGGGAAACACAGAAGAGAAACAGGCTAAATGTCTATTTTTTTTTCCCTCCAACCTCAACAGAGGCCTCAAGACTACTCTGGATTGTGTTAGATTCTTTCTTAATTTCCTGTGAGTACATTCCAATTTTTGCTACTCCCTTCAAATCTTCTACCCATCTCAACCCTTCTCACTCCCAGGAGGTGAACTCATCTCATATTTTCATCAAAATAGAGAAATATTAGGCATCTACCTGACTCTCAGCCAAAGTACATGCCTATATTTATTCTTTCCTGAACAGACAAAGCCCTGCATTGGTCTGGCCATGCTGAGCATCATTTAATTTTCCCTTCCAGCCAAGCTACTTGCCAAAGAGTGTCAATTACTTCTTCCCCATCTTGTGGGCTCTTCTCACCCTCTGCCCACACTAAGATCTGATGTGGCTTTGTCTCCCCAGTGCTACTGAACTGCCATTTCTGTGTGGTCCTTTTTACCCCTCTGTGACATTTTACATCCCTAACCATTCCATCATTTGTAACTCCCCCAGTTCTCTGGCATTTGTACCCACTGATTCTTCTCTTGTTTTCTGTTTGTTTGTTGTTGTCTATTTTTTAAAAATGAATTTATCATCTGTCACCCAGCCCTTCACATTTAGTGCCCCTCAAAATTCTGGTCTTAGCCCTCTTTTCCTAATGGAACTCATTCCCATGGGTTCACCACCAGCTCACAATTATAGCAGATTCTTCTTCGGAGCTTTAGATTTATATATGCTGATAATATGACATTACATTCTGAATGTTCAGAAGATCTTTCAACTCCCCCCCAAAATAAACCTGTTTTTCCTTCTGTAATCCCTCTATCAGTTAATGGTATCACTGTTTGTCTGGCAAAATTGAACCAGAAACCAAGAAGCTACTCATGCATCATTCTCTTTCCCATCAAATCAATTCCATCTCATTCCATCAAGTCAATAATCCCCTAGTTATGATCATCTTATCTTCAAAACCACCTGAGCCTGTCCCTCTGCCCATTCCTCCTATCATTCCCGTACCATTTCCTACTGGTAGTTTAACCAAAGCCACCAAATTGATCTCTCTGACTCCATTTCCCCTTTCTACTACATTCATTCTTGACAGAGTGAACTGGGTCAAAGTAGGCATGTCTTTCCCTTGCTTGTCATTCTTCAGTGGCATCACTTCATAAATGTATAAAATTATAGATGCGCAGCACACCATAAAAGAACTCCCCTAGCCAGACCCCTGACCACCTCTCCAGCTGCATCAACCATCGGCCACCTGAAGCCTTCTCACCCCAACCTTGCCCATATTTCAAGTCTATGTTTAAGTTCTTCTTTTGCTTGACATACTCTCTTTCCCTTTCCCTCCCTCCACTTGCCTAAGTCAACCCTCTTTTTCAAACACTGGCTTGACATTTCCTCCATGAGGTCTTCCCCAGTCCTCAGTCAAGGCTAGGAATATCTCTCACAATACCCTGAGTAGGAGATTAATACATGTTTGTTGCACTCTCTTCAAGCTTCTGACCACACTCACACTTCTTGACTTTCTTTCCTAATTGAAAGGTAATATGGAAACTGTAGGATGAGAATTTCTCCATCTTCCTGACTACTGTCCATTCTTCCTTTGTCGACCTACACCAAATCCTTCTTCTCTCCTGTCACTCTAGAGTATCCTCCAAAAGTGGAACTAAATAAAAGCAACAGTAGTATCAGCAGAGGTATTAACCTCACGTACATCAGACATTAGGAGGAGAGGGGAAGACAGGAGACATTGTAAATGAGCCAAGTCCTCATTCTTTATGCCAGGGATATTTAATGGATGACATAAAGAATTAGTGGCATAAGCATATTTTTTTTAGACAGTGATGTGAGGAGTTTTTAGAAGAACCAGAATTAGAAAGGATGATGTTGCCTTTGGGGAGTAATAGAGAGGGTGAAAAAGTGGGGAGTGGATGATTTTTCTAATGGCATATTTATTTCCATTATAAACATTACTTTGCTGTCAAGGATGTGTGATCTAAGATAGAAAACTAAACAAAAAGTAGTAACACTTATCTCTCAGAGATGTTATAATCAAGTGAGTTAATAGATACTATGGAGCTTTGTAATTTTTAGAGTGTGGCTCCTACTATCTTATTTTATTACGAGAACATTTATATTATTCCCATGCAAATTAATAATGTGAGTGTTTCCCCAGCTAGTATCTATTTTGGAATCAATTTCTCTTCCTAATGATGGTCAATATCTGCATTGCCAGGACAAATTAGTTTTACTAAATCCATGCAACACTGCGTTAACAATCTGCTAAATGCAATATTGTCAATTACACTCACCATTTGTGCAGAAAAGAGAGTTTATTTAAAAGTTATTGGCAGATTTTTTTCCCAAGGTTTCTACTCTTTATAAAGGTCTGTGGAAGCTATGAGAAATCCTGAAAGGAATAGAGAAAACTTCTACCATTAAGGGGCCCTCAATACATTGACAATTCACTGCATTTGTGACAAGATTTTGCAATGAATCCAAAGATGCAACAGCCAAATTCTAGTACTTAAATGTTTTTTTGTGTGTGTCATATTGCCTGCATGTTGAGTCAGGGGATACTGAAATAAACAGTATTGAGTGTTGTGGAATTTTTTTTTTAATTTAAATTTTTGGTTGACTTTTACAAGCATGTAAAAGAAGGGTGTCTCCAAAAAAGAGAATTATATTAAGTCCTCAAAATATTTTAGCTCTTGTTGTTTTGTATGTTTCTCTTTTTTCCCCCCAAATATAGTTAGAGTTTATAAGAATTTTTCAAAAAATCATGTAAGTTGGTATAGTAAGTAGGTCTCTTTCTTGACCATAGAGGATTGTCTTGTGATGATTTTAATGAATCATTTCCTTATTTGGTAATGGCTAAATTTTTATCATATAAGTAAAATTATATGCCTTTTTTTAAAGTATCTCTCTTACTATTGGGTGACCCAGTCTTGTTTTCTGAGGCTATCATTTTTGTATCTGTTACACATTGGACTTAAACAATGCCCCCTCTTTCTGTTTCTGTAACTATGACAAATTCTGCACCAGCAATACTGGTTAATCTTCTAATAAAATAAACAAATTATAGAAAAGTACTTTGGCTTTTTGCTTCTTAATTACTCTGCCTAATTTGGGCCCCAGCTGGGGCTCATCTCTGACAATCTTCACTCCATCAGATAAAGGAGGAATTGTTTAAAACTGTTCTGGATCTGTTGTAAGCAATGGACCAACTTCTAAAAGGTTTATCTCAAAGTTGATATCTGATAAAAGCAAAATATTAAAGTTGAATCAAAATGAAGGATGTTTTGAGACTTCTTGTTCAAATGGTCCCAATTCATTATTATGATGAACCTGAAGACATCTTTTATTTAATAGCTTCATTTAGCTGTTATGAAAGCTTTTAAAAACAAATTTTTTTCAGATGTCTTTTATTTTCAAAATTTACTGAGTGACTAAAATCAGGAACATTTTTAAATTGAAGTACAATTGATTTACAATGCTGTGTTAGTTTCAAGTATACAGCAAAGTGATTTGGTTATACATATACACATATATATTTTTCAGATTGTTTTCCATTATAAGTTATTACAAAATATTGAATATAGTTCCCTGTGCTATACAATACGTTCTGATTTTGTATCTATTTTATACACAGTAGCATATATCTGATAATCCCAAACTCCAAATGTATCCCTCCCTTTTTCCTTTGGTACCCATAAGTTTGTTTTCTATGTTTGTGAGTCTATTTCTGTTCTGTAAACAAGTTCATTTGTATCATTTTTTTAGATTCCACATATAAATGATATTGTATGATATTGTCCTTCTCTGACTTACTTCACTTAGTATGATAACCTCTAGGTCCACCGAAGTTGTTGCAAAGGCATTATTTTATTCTTTTTTATGTCTGAGTAATATTCCACTGTATGTATATCTATCTATCATCTATCTATCTATCTATCTATCTATCTATCTATCTATCTATCCATTTATCTATCTATCTATCACATCATCTTTATCCAATCATTTGTCATTGGATATTTAGGTTGCTTTTATGTGTTTGCTATTGTAAACAGTGCTGCTATGAACATTGGGGTACATGTATCTTTTCAAATTAGAGTTTTCCTCTTTTCCAGATATATGTCCAGGAATGGGATTGCTGGATCATATGGTAACTCTATTTTTAGTTTTTTAAGGAAACTTCATACTGTTTTCCATAATGGCTGCATCAAACTACATTCCCACCAATAGTGTAGGAAGGTTCCCTTTTCTCCACACCCTCTCCAATATTTATTACTTGTAGACTTTTTGATGATGGCTGTTCTGACCAGTGTGAGGTGATACCTCATTGTAGTTTTGATTTGCATTTCTTTAATAATTAGTGATGTTGAGCACCTTTTCATGTGCCTGTTGACCATCTGTATGTCTTCTTTGGAGAAATGTCTATTTAGGTCTTTGCCCGTTAAAATCAGCATTAAAGAGTTGATTGCATTAGGATAGTGAAATAAAGGGAGGTGAAGATAGTGATGAACATAAAGATGAAGAAGGAAAAAATAATAATGGGGACAAAAGTAGATATAGGGCATAAATAAAGAGGCACCATAAGTAAAGATTTGGTGTCTAGGACCCTTCTTATATCTCTTCTCGTATAATTATGTCTAAATATTCTGCTCAAAAATGCTATTCAGTGATGAGATAGAAGTTACTAGAGTTCATTTAGGTCATGTGCATACACACACACACATACACACATACTTATAAACATAAAGCAATGCCTTCTAATTACAGAAAATCTAGAAAATTCAGAAAGCTAAAAAGAAGAAAAATAATCACATAGAGCCTTAGGATTCCACGCCCCAAGCAGAAATCCTGTTAACATTTTTCTTTCTGTGTATATGTTAAATTTTGCTTTGGTTCTTTTAAAGCTTCTAATTCTATTATTCTATATTTTTCTTATTTTTAAAATTTAAACATCATAATACACTTTAAAACTATTTATTAAAACAATTATTTTAATAAAGTATGATTTTATGTATGTACATATATACAGAAAAGTGCATAGATCACAAGTATACAGCTTGATGAATTTCCAAAAATTGAATGCCCAGTCATAACATTAACTATTTTACATCCATTTACTTTTTTAAAAGAATCAGATGCCACCTGCTACAGGACTCTTTTCCTCAGTCTTGCAGTAGAGATAATTTCTCTCCAATTGTGGCAAAACTAGCTAGGCTCATTAATGAGGCCCTAGGAAGAAAAGAAGTGGGGGGGTCTCCGTTGCAGAAACAGTATGATAATCAGCCCTGATGTAGCCACCCTGGCAAGGAACACGTGGCTGTAAAGGAGAGCATTGAGGAAAATAAAAAAATCGTAATCATTTAAAGCCCTTCTGGGGGAAGAGAACTCAGAGTAAATAGTAGTGGGAGGAGAGCCCGGGTAGCTCCATGGGGCAGTGGTGATAACAGCCCAGGGCAAGGGGCAATCCAAGTAGGGCTTTGGGCACCTGGAGCAGAAACAGCAGCCTGGACTTCCAGTATCCATATGTGCTCAGATACCTTGCTTCAGGGAGCAGGGGAAACTGGTTACCAGAGCAGGAGATACTGTCAGGAACCTCAGCTGGGGCAAGAGTGGGAAAGTGACAAGCCTGGGGATAGGCTGAGATATCAGAGGCAGTGAGAACCCCAGTAGGACAAGGGATGGGTGGCGATTAGGGAACGCCAAAGGGAGCTGGGTCACCACACGAGTACCAAATACTAACAGGAGAACAGGAGGAGACACGAGGTATTAGAAATAAACCAAGTTCTCCTTATTTAGATCTGAGCATCAGAATATGGTGTGTACAGACAATACACAAAATAGAAATAAATGACATAGAACGCGAATAGAAATACAGAGTAGAAATAGGAATAGAAAAGAGAAATAGGCAAGAAAATAGAAATAGAAATGTAGAATGAGAAGTTGATACATAAAGATATGAAAAATGGAAAAAATAGAGTAGGACTAGAATAGAGAACAAAAAACAGAAATAGAAATGACTAATAAAGAAATACTATAGAAATCAAATAGATGTAATCAAAGGTACATACAATTATCTTGAGTTATGTGAGGACATTTAAACTCGATGGAATAACAATTAAAATTACCATTTTGGGTCATTTATTACATTCTTTTTACATTCATATTAAATAATGTTTAATTTGAATCCTGATTTCCCCTTTAATTTGAAGACGAAATTTAAAATTAATTTTACAGTAGTGTCCTTGAAAAGCTTGTTTACTATGAATATGTCATTTACAGCCATGTGGTCAAATACCATGTTCTGTATACATTTTAACTTTGGGGATGCACCGATTTTTCTTTGATATATAAAAATGGTATTTTTTGAAACTTCATTTTTGAGTCATAGTTTAGATGAATATAAAGTTCTAATTCAAATTAATTTTTTGAAAAAGGAAACAATTTTCCCTGAATAATCAAATGATAATGCTTCACTATTTTCTAAGCAACTATTGGATCTGTTGAGAGGCTGTTATTAGTGTCTTTGTCATTCCTTTTTAGGTAACTTATAGTTTCTCTGGCAGCTTTAACAATTATTTTATTATTATTATCATTACTATTATTATCATTTTTCAGTCTCACCAAGATATGTTCATACATAGATTTAATCATGCTCCACACTCAGCATGCTACATTAATTTGAAGACACACAAAATCTTTGATCTGGAAAGTTCTCATCTGGTTGATTATTGATGCAATGCTTTTCTCTCTACATTCTCCTCCTGGAGCTCCTATTAGATATTGGCAAATCTATTTAATCTATCACCTATGTACCCTTACTATTATAGTTATTGAAATATAATTCACATATCATAAAAGACACCCTATTGAAGTCTACCATTCAGTGGTTTTTTACTATATTTCCAAGGTTGTGCAAACATCACTACTAATTCCAGAACATTTCCATCAACCCCAAAAGAAGCCATTGCTCATTAGCAGTCACTCCCCATTCCTCACTCCCTCTACCCCTTGAAACTGATTTACTTTCTGTCTCTAAGGATTTAATCAATAGAATCATACAATACGTGGCCTTTTGGTCTGGCTTCTTTTACTTAGTACAGTGTTTTCAAGGTTCATCTATATTGTAGCACACTTTATTACTTTTCATGACTGAATAATACTATATGGCTAATACCATATTTTGTTTATCCATTCATCAGTTTATGGACATTTGAGTTGTCTTTACTCTTCTCTTTGGCTATTATGAATAATACCACTGTGAACATTTGTGTACAAGTTTTTATGTGAATATGTTTTCAATTCTCTGGGGTATATCCCTAAGGATAGAATTTCTGGGTCAAATGGTAACTTTATGTTTAACTTTTTGAGAAACTGCCAAACTGTTTTCCAAAGTGGCTGCACTAGTTTACATTTCCACCAGGGTTCCAATTTCTCCATATCCTAGATGATTCTTGTTATGATTTGTCTCTTTGATTATAGCCATCCTAGTAGGTATGAAGATGTGTCGCATTGTGGGTTGGATTTGCATTTCCCTAATGACTATGATGTTGAATATCTTTTTATGTATCTATGGTCATTTATATATCTTCTTTGGAGAAATCTCTATTCAAGTCTTCAGCTCACTTTTAAATTGGGTTCTCTTTTATTGTTGAGTTATGAGTTCTTTATTCTTTGCTCTGGATACCAGACCCTTATGAGATATATAATTTGCAAATATTTTGTGCCATTCTGTGAGTTGTTTTTTCACTTTCTTGGATGTCCTTTGAAGTACGAAAGTTTTTAATTTTCATGAAATTCAATGTATCTATTTTTTTTTTTTACTTGTGTATGCTTTTTGTGTCACATCTAAGAAGCCATTGTCTAATACAAGGTCATGAAAATTTACACCAATATTTTCTTCGAAGACTTCTATAGTTTTAGATCTTACATTTAGATCTTTGATTTATTTTGAGTAAGTTTTTACATATGGTGTGAGATAGGAGTCTAATTTTGTTCTTGTTCCTTTGGATATTTAGCTGACTCAGCATCATTTTTTAAAAAGACTATTCTTTTCACCCATTGAATTGTCTTGGCACTCTCTTTGGAATCAATTGACCCAGTAAGTATATTGGTGATGGCTGCTTTTCTGAGCCAGTGTTCACTCTCCAGGAGACCTACACCAGTCCCCTGACTCACACAGTGACCCTAGCTTGGTCTCTGTGTACACAGGCCACAATGCCCTGAAGGAGCTGAGTTCAGGCCACCAGCACCTCTGTCTAGCCCAGAGCTCAAAAACTAGCACTCTCAGCCTTTACTCTGTTCTGTCTGTTTTCACTTACTTTCTCTTTTGATGTTAATGCATAATTTGTTAGCTGGTATTTGTTTGGATTGATTAAAAACATTATCTGTCTATCTATCTATCTATCTATCTATCTATCTATCTATCTATCTATCTATCTATCTCTATATCTATCTTTACATGTGGGTATGAGGGCAGTGTTGTCCTCTGTGTGTTTGTTTGTTTTTTTCATCTTGCCCAGTAATACATAATATTTATAAATAACCCATCAGTAGTGTGTCAGGTATCTACTGCAAAATAATGCTGTGAAACAACTACAAATCCTTAGTTGCATATAATAATAGCACTTATTGCTCAGAGTCCAGGGATGGTTGGCTAAAATGTTCTGCTGATTTTGGCTTGGCTTATTCGATGATCTGGAAGTTGGCTGGCTGTTGGCTAATTTAGGCTAGCCTCAGCTAGGATGACTGGGACTTTGAACCTCCAGTCAGTCAGCTCAGGCATTTTCTCATGTGGATGGCGGAAACAAAGAGAGGAGGCAGAAACATGGTTTCAGTCCCCCACTACTTTTGCTAAGATAACTGTCTGTGTCTGTGCTGCCCATGTTGGGAGGGCACTGAACAGTAACATGGGAAAGGACAGGGGTACAGAAGAGTGTGTGAGGAATCGGGATGTATTTTGCAATAATTCTATCAGAGGAGTTTAAAAAGTGTGTGTTCTAGACTCCATAAAGTAAAACAGGAAGAAGAAATGAAGGGGATAGGAGAAGTTTTGGTGAGAAGTAGAGAAAATTCGGCTCACACAATATTAATAACTTGTCAAAGCTGCTTGATGGACACATTGATGTTTACTACATCACTCTCTATATTTTTATGTATATTTTGAAATTCTTCATAATGAAAATTGAAATAATGTAGAGTCTATGTTTTGGGACATAAAGGTCTTTATCTAGGTCCATTGTGCCAAAGCTGTTGTTTTATTCAAATTTAATATATTCCTGGTTGTGTCCCAATTTGTTCTAACAATTTTTTAATGTATAGTTCCACCAAACTCTTTCACAATGACTGTGGTCTCATCATGGGAAGAACTGTTTCTGGAGCATGTGTGAGAAAACCTCGAGGTAAATATCATACAGCTTCCCCCATACCCTTTGCCCTAACCCTCTCATAGAAGGGTATGTATTGAAAAGGTTTGTCCTGAAATTTGTGGATGTATCTGGGAACTGCATCCTCTTAGTAATTTTTGTTTGGAAATTTTTAAGACAAGAAGCTTGTCCAAGTTCTCTGAGTATTAGGGGTCTGCAGTAGGATTGGGGATGAGATACCCATTCCATGTCTGTGACTTTTAGCTCATGGAAGAGGATCTATCTGCTAGTTCCTGTGACCTCAGGTATGTTGTTGTTGTGACTAGCCACTGGGCTGTCTTGGTGATAATTGGCTAAAGAATCACATCCATTCCCAGATGGAGTAGGTAGTTTATGGCTCATGTGAGTCCTAGGGAATGTGGTTGCCCATCTAGGGGTCCTTTGTCCCCAGGAGCAAAAAGGGACCTAACTCATGTGCTGAGTACATATTTGTGTCTTTCTTTTATTTACTTTTTACTCATAGTTTAAAAAATATTGGAAAAAAACATTTATTTATACTAACATATATGCACTGAAAACTGTAATGATTTTTCCTTTGATGCAGTCCTGTGACAATGATCTCAGGTGATAACCTGCCAAAGTATCAGAATATTTTGGAGAAATCATACTCAGGAGCATTACTGATGAAGTAGAAGCAATAATAGAGGCAGGTGACAATGACCTGTGGCTGCACTCTGACGCTTGCCATTCCCCTTCATTACTGCCACCTTTTCATACACCACTTACTTACCAGGTTGACCTCCAGCTCTTGAAGAGCCCTTTGTTTTCCCTCCTCGTATCATGTTGGAATTTGAAAGAACAGTGGTTCTTTTGGTTCACTGCATTCCACTGGGACCCTTCCAACTCCAGCTCATTAGAAACACCCCCGAGTCTGAGGACTCACTATGATGTCATATGTCATAGCAATGAAGTAATTGTGGCAGGCCAAGGCAAAGAACAATTTTATTTTTGCTGCTTTGAGAAATTTCTTGTATTGTTTAGAATGCAACTCCCACCTTTCAAGTAAAAATTATTACATGTTGATTCCCAGGGTCAAAGGAACAAATGAAAACTTGTTAGGCGGGGTCAACCCAGAGTGAATGGAGGAGACTTTGGAATAGATAACCACCTTCTCTTGGTTTGGTTCCAGCTTTCTGTCCCTTTCAGGTGTGTCTAATATTAAACATCTTATTCTGGAAGGAAGTGAGAGAGAAGACTGCAAGGAGTTCTGGGAGAGGCTCTACCGTCTTCATACTAGTTTAAAAAGACAAGTCTTCGTACTTACATACTGACTACAGCTGTCTCCTTTTAGAGATAATCTTGGAGAGAAAAATTGCTAATTTGGAATAGATATGCTTCTGTTATTTTATATCAAATAAAAATTGTCCACTAAATATTTCTGTATTCTACTTTTCGAGGAAAGCAACTTTAAGCAGTTTTTTACTCTCAAGTTTCCTTTATCCTCCAATGTACTTTTCAGTGACTAGACTGAAAATTAATGAAGGCCATTATCTACAAAGTACTAATTTTAGATGCAATGCTTTTTATATATCTTAACTCACTCTCCCAAACAATGATCTTGGCCAGTCCTTTTCAGACTGTAATGAAGACACTTTTATATCTCAGTTCTGAATCAGGAGACCCAGTGGTCTCTGATCACAATCTAAATGCTACAGTCTGATGACATAAAGAGAGGTAAAGAAAGTTCTAACATCCAGTAGGGAGAATATCAACAAGAACCTTTTTTTATCTCTTTATTAATGCTCTTCTGAGATTAGGGTTTGTGAGAAGATGATTTGTGAAATGTTGCTTGATGGTTTTTTTTTTTTTAACCCAAGAAACCATCCATAGTTTTCATAACATTCTTAGCAGAGTATGTAACCCTCAAAATGCTCAGAACTCTTCTAAGAGTATAATGTTATTTACCATTACAAATGGATAAAATTTAAAAAATACTATAAATAGGGAATAAATGAAAAGGAAGACATAAATGTTTACTTAGTATGTGAGGTCATTATGGAAGTGACACTTCCATCCTCAGTCACCTGGTTTCTAAATTTCAGGGTAAACTTCGATTCCCTTTTTTTTTTTCTTATAGTCATACTCAATAAACTATTAATTCCTTCAGACAAGTGGTGTATTTGTCAGATTTTGCTGCAGTAAAGCCACATGACAACTCCAGATTCTCAGGGGCTTACACTGACAAACATATTTCTTCCTCAAAGATCTGGGGTGGATTGGAGATATGAACAAAAATTAAATAAAAAACCAAAATTGGTCTTTCATTCAAAAGCTGATGATGCTGAAGAAGAAATGCAATATCATACCACAGGATAAACCAAATCAAAACAAGCTACTTGGTGTGCCGTCCTAGCTATGTTTATTTCTCTGGAGTTGCCCTGTCAAATCCTTCTCAAAGACTGTTTTCTTTATCCTCTTGTTTGTCAAATACTAGGTTTGTGTCCTGGCACAAAAAATCACATCTAAAATAAAACTCAGCATCTTCACTGTTGTATCTCTTCAACACCGTGATGTCTACCAAGTCTGTGGTTCCTCTTAACCTTGTTAGTTTATTTACATCACGACCAAAATTTCAGAATTGTCTTCGGTTCCCTCATGTTTTTTATTCTTGCAACTCCCTCAACTTCACCATCTTTCACAAGTGATTCCCTCTCCTGACCCTTTAAAAACTTTTTCAAAACTCAGTTTTCCTCCCGCTGCCCAATTCAGCTCAATTCAGGTCATTTTTACCTCTTTGCCCATTTACCTCTCATCTGAGTCTCTCTCTTAGACAAATGAAATTGTTTCCTAACTGGTCCCTTTGTTTCCAGTCTCCCCTAATGTTTAGTCTATTCTACGCAAGATACAAGAGTTCCCACAGGAACCAAATTCCTTGGTTTTTATTTCAAGCTTCTTAAAACTCTGGCTGCACCTGAAGTTCAGAACCATTTAATAACCAATCTGACACCAGATAAAAAATGGTCTCTGTCATACACTGTGTCACCGTCTACATGAGAATTCAGACATATGAAAAAAAACAGTCTGAGAAAAAGCAGAAAGCTTGTCATATTCTAGTGAATAAACTGCACAGAATTGGAGGAACATCTTTTTTGTTTTAATGTGTCTTTATCCATTTTAATAGTTATGAATTATTTTAAAATATGCTCTAAAAATGTGACTAGTCTATTAAAGTTGTAGTTGCTTGGATAGTGTTAGAAAGAAGCTTAAGAAAGAACAATGTTAGGTATACAGCAATTTAAAGAAAAATACTAAATTATGAATAAGGATAAACAAATATGCAAAAATTGGGAAAGTGATGCAAAAAATGACAAGTGTAGCAACTGGTCTAGTAGTGATGGTGTGGGAGAAAGAATGGAAAAAAAATGGGAGATAAACCTTGAAAGATAAATTGGGACATACTAGGGGTGTGGTACTTTTATATCAGACTGATTTTATCTGTTTCTTCCACAATAGAGGTACCCAGAAGCTCAAAAGGGATAAATGCATCAGTTTTTGCTGATTAATAAACAGTCAAAAAAAGTTAGTGTCTTCTTTGTTTTTGATTTATTCAGTGGGGGGTAGGTAATTAGGTTTATTTATTTATTTTAATGGAGGTATTGGGGATTAAACCCAGGACCTTGTGCATGCTAAGTACACACACTACCCCTGAGCTATACCCTCCTCCCCCCAAAAATCAGTGTCTTAAAACAACCACCAATTATTATTTAGCCCCTGAGTCTGAGGGTCAGTAGTCTGGGCTGGCCTCTGCAGACTGGTTATTCTGGCCCTGGCTGAGCTTGTTGGTCTATCTGTGAGCAGCAGCCAGGCTGGCTGGGGGCAGCATGGTCTAGGGTGGCATCCACTGGGGAAACTTACCTCTGTTCTCCTGGTCTCCTGTCTTCCTGCAGAGCAGTGTGGGCTTTCTCACTCGGAGAGTAAAGGATTTCAAAAGAGAGTGGAAGTAAGTAAGGTCTCCAGGTTTAGAATTCACACACTGATGCTTTTGTCATATATGTGTGTGCGTGTGTGTATTTTTTTTTTTTTTTTGCGAGAACAAGTCACAAGGCCAGTAAATATTCAAAGGATGGCAAAACAGCCATTCTTTGTCTTTTCTCCCAGCTTTACTGGGATATGACTGACAAATTAAATTGTAAATATTTAAAGTGTACAATGTGATGATTTGATACACATATACATTGTGAAATGACTACTACAGTCAGGTTAATTAACACATCCATTAGCTCACATAGTTACCTTTGTGTGTGTGTGTGGTGAGAACACTTAAGAGTTACTCTCTTAGTAAATATACAATACAGTATTAGTAATTATAGTCACCATGCTGTCCATTAGATCCCCAGAACTTATTTGTCTTATAACTGAAAGTTATACTCTTTAATCAGTATCTTTCCATTTCCCCTACCCCTCAGCCTCTGGTAACCACCAATCTACTCTCTGTTTCTATGAATTCAACTTTTTTTTTTCAGATTCCACATATAAGTGATATCATACAGTATTTATCTATTTCTGGCTAGCTTATTTCACTAAGCATAACATTCTCCAGGTTCATCCATGTTGTTGAAGGTGGCAGGAATTCCTTCTTTTTCATGGCTGAATAATACTCCACTCAATATATATTACATCATCTTTATTCATTCATCCTAACACTTAGGTTGTTTCCACATTTTGGCTATTGTGAACAATGCTTCAATGAATATAGGCATGCAGTTCATTTCCTTAGGACTGCTGGATCACTCAGTGGTTGGAGTTTTAATTTTTTGAGGAAACTCCATATTGTTTTCTGAACTGTCTGTGCCAGTTTACATTCCCAACAAAAGTATAGAACAAAAGTGTAGAAGTTTTCTCCACGTCCTTATTAATATCTGCTATTGTTTTGTCTTTTTGATAAAAGCCATCCTCATAGGTGGGAGGTGATATCTTACTGTGGTTTTGATTTGCATTTCCCTAATGATTGGTGACGTAGAGCACCTTTTCATATAACTGTTGGCCATTTGTATGTCTTTGGAAAAATGTCTATTTAGGTCTTTTGCCCATTTTTTAATCAAAATTTTTTTTTTTTTTGCTATTGAGTTGTGTGAGTTCCTTATGCATTTTGAATATTAACCTCTTATCAGATATATGGTTTGCAAATACTTTCTCCCATTCTGCAAGTTGCCTTTTCATTCTGTTTCTTTTGCTGTGCGAGATTTTTAGTTTGATGTCATCCCATTTGTTATTTTTGCGAGCCTTTCCTTCTTGATGGAGAAGCTGCAAAGTCACACTTCAAAGGGTGTGGGTATAAGAAGAATGAGAAATTGTGTTCAAATACAACATGCATATTTTAGGATGATTTATTCATTAGAAATCATTAATATACTATAATTGAGATTCATGAGGGATCCAAGGCATGCTGACCATTGAGAAGGTTAATATAATGAGTCAGGGAAAAAATAATGTGGGATGGAACTGGGGCAGCAGCAAGTCTATAAAGGATGTTTGAGGTATTGTAAACGGAGTATCCCAGATTTTGCCATGGTGGCGTGATTAAAGGTTATATGATGTGGTGAAAAGTGAGGATAGATGTGCTCCTGGAAAACCAGTGGATGATGATGCTGGTAGTCAAGAAGGAGGTTTGGTTTGGATTAATGGTAGGTGGAAGAGTTGAGATGCTCATGTGTTATCTGTGTGGCTGTGTCCAGAAAGAAATTTGAAATTTGGGTCTGGAGCTCAGGAGTGAAAGTAGAAATAGAGATATAAATTTAGGAGTCATTATTATTTTGGTAAGAACTTGCAGGTATAGTGGATATGGTGCAGAAAGGGCACGTTCCTTATACCCCCAGCCAAGCTGTCTTCTGTGCACAGTAGATGTCCAATTGGTCATTGTCTAGCCATCAGCCAAAGGCAGTGCAATCTACTCACCTTCAACACCCAACGTCAGGCCATTCCATTTCTTGACGAGCTGACTGAAATATAAGAAATCATGATATAAGTCAACTGATTTTTTTTGATCATCAACTGTGTGGGTTCCTGAGTCATCCTGTTCCCCTTATGAATCCTGACAGTAGCCCTCTGAGTGGGGACTCTTGTCCCACCTGACAGATGAAAGGCTGAGGTTTATGGGTTATTAGTGCTCCCGAACATTGTCCAGGTCATTGTCCTGACCACAGGGAGGCATGAAGGAGGCTTAAAGTTATGGGTCCCAAGACCAATCAATCTGCTCCTATGGCTGGGGACAGCAATATCTTGCCACACCTGTTACAGGTATGCCAGTGGGCCTCCACTCACCAGTTGGGAAATGATGAGTTAAATAAACTGCCCAGAGTAGCACAGCTAGAAAGTAGCAAAACTATGATAAAAAATTCAGTTTTTGCTTAACTCTGAATTTCAGATTCTTTCCACTACTTCATGCAATGGCTCTGCCTGGGTTTTAGGATTGATAAACTACAGGAACAGTTTACCATTTGAAAGATAACTTGAGACTACAGGCTAAAATACATGATTTCTTCTGTTTGTTTTAGTTCCTAAAGCCAGCTAAGTGTTATGGGATGAGTAACTAATGATGGTCTTTCCCTTTCTCCCAATTTATACAGATATTCTTAAGTGATAATTACTAAGACCACACCATATTAAGGAAATGAGCCATTGATTTTCACTATATGGTATATGGACTTGTAGATACATCTTAATGGCCAACACATGTATTTTTATGTTTTATTTCATTTCTTAAATACACTTTCCACTTCAAAATGTCCATTAATTTCATTGAAATACACAAATCTTGGTTTGAAGAAATGAGAAAAATTACATTAACTATTATAAAACCAGGGATTTTTGGTAGCTTTGAATTCCGGGATGACAGATTTGGCTCTTCTCCAGGGCCAACTCATACTGACAAGCCTGTCTGAGGCATAAACTGAATCTATACTGGGCACTGGAAGGGGATGGCCCCCATGAAGCACAAAATTATCTCTGACCTTAATATTTACTGCATTCTCTTGTGCCCTTACAAGTATGTGGAGAAAGCATACTTACCTGTTTATAGTTACTTTCCTCTTTTTCTTAGACAAAGGTCCATGATTCAGTAGGAACCATAGTTCAAAGGCACATGGCATTAGACACACTTGGAACAGAAATTTGGATTTACTTTTTTGTATCTGTGATTTGAAGCAAGTGACATAACTTCTCTGACTTTCATCTGTAAAATGGGAATAGGAATACCCAGCTCATAGCATTTCTGTGGAAATTAAATAAAGGTAATAGTTATGAAGTACTTAACTTAGCTTACAGATACATTAGTGTAGTAGCAAAGCTGACGTGGTGATGGTAGAGGTGGTGACAATGGTTGTAGAAGGGATGGGTGCAGTGGAGCTGGTCATGATGCTGGTGGCTGGTAGAGCTAATGATGGTCGTGATGTTGAAAGAGGTGGTGACAGTAGTGAAGGTGGTAGTGGATGTGAAGGCAGAGGTGGTGATGGAGAAGCTGGCAGAGAAAGTAGTGGTGGAGGTGGGATCACTGGTGGTGGAGGTGGAGGTGTTGCTAAAGTTGGTGGAGGTTGTAATGGAAGTTATGGGGAGGCGGTGACAGTGGTGGTGGAGCAAGTAGAATTGATTTGGGAGAAAGTGCTGGAGGCAGAGGAGGTGATAATAGTGGTTGAATCTGTGGACGTGGAGGTGGTGGTGGTGGAAGTGGAGATGAACATGTTAATGGTGGAGGTCGTAGGAGGTGGTAGTAGTGATGGAGATGTCAGCGGTGGAGATGGAGACAGTGGTGGTGATGAGGGGGACTGGTGGAGAGGGGTGGGGATGGTGACAGTGCTGATGGTAGTGGTAGGACGGTGGACATGGTGGTGACAGTGGTGGAGGTTATGGTGCAGATGGAAATGGGGGTGGTAGTAGTAGGAGTTGCTGGAGCTGCTGGTAATCATAGAGGTAGCAGTGAAGGTGGTGGTGGAGGTAATGACAGTGAAGATAGAAGTGGAAGTGACAGTGGAGAGAGAGTGACAGTGATGGTGAAGGTGATGGTCCTAGAAGAGGTATTGGTGGGAATAGAGAAGGTAGAGGCAGCAAAACAGTATGGCAGTGTCTAGAAGGAGCCAGGTAGCTGGAAGACATGGCTAATCTTCTACCCTAAGAAACTGAGAATGAAAGATGGAGAATGTCCATTCTCAGGACAGCTTTGGTTTAGCCAAGAGAGATTCAGTTCATATTGGGTGAACAAATGGTACCCCTTCCCCAGTTAATCTTGAAAACTGGTATTATTTGAGATTTAAGTCTAAATTCATGATCTGTTGCCACCCTCTCCATTTAATTTCCCTTTCTTTAAATCCACTGTTGGTGGTATAGTTTTGCGTTTGTGATCTCATGCTTGTAGGTCATGGTAAACTCACATCCCTCTTGTAGCCACTTGTCTGCTTACCTGGCTCTTAATGTATGAATTCCTGTGGTAAGATGATTGACTAACTGAGCTAATGGGGTCTTTCTTTGGACTTTCCATCATCACTGTGGTGTGCCAGCTTGAGCCTGTGTGGATGTGGACCATCATGTCATTGTCCTCCCTGTATATAAATCCACAGAAAACCGAGCCTGACAACTCAGTCCTGGCTTCCAGGTCCTCATATTGCGTTGTTCTTTTCTGCTCTTGAAGTTGTTGCTTCTTGGGCTGCTTCTTGATTTCTAGGTCAGCGATAAATTCCACCCAGTTAAGCCACATATATCATTTCCTCCACCAATTTCAAAACAGCCTTTCTTGGACTGTGCCAGCCAGCCATGGGCTCTGTCGCTGGCATTGGAAGAGCCCACTCCTTTCTGGCAATCTGCTTCCTTTGCCAGTTCAGAAGGCCACGGCCCCACAGCTCAGCACCACAATCTTGCATGAATCCTGGGGACCTGCCAGGCTTCCCAGCAAGTCATACGAGCAGTGTTTGTGCTTGCCTTTCCCATTGGCAAGTTTGAGAATTTCCACCGTTGCTGATCCACCTCATGTAGCCACAAAACAGCCAGAGATCTGTGTGTCTCTTCAGGGTGGGGGTGACTCTGAAAATCATTTCTGGTACCAAACTGTGGGATTGTGCCCTCCAGGACCAAGGACCTTTTGGGAAGTTGCCTGGGTTGTCCCAGTTAAAAGTGTTTCATTGTTCAGAGACGGGCTACTTGCTGAAGCTCTTTTTTCATCAGCCCAACTCTGTTAAGCATTACTGCACTTACTAATCTTCTCTCTCTGAAAGCTCCTTGCCAG
This sequence comes from Camelus dromedarius, assembly GCF_036321535.1. Lineage (NCBI taxonomy): Eukaryota > Metazoa > Chordata > Mammalia > Artiodactyla > Camelidae > Camelus > Camelus dromedarius. The sequence goes on from NC_087453.1 coordinate 29,918,755, forward strand.
CAGAATTACAAGTTCAAATGATGGAAACAAAATGCATTTTATTCATTATGCTCCTAAGATGTTTTCAATAAAGCGGATGCATCTATTTTGCCAAGTGGGCATTGCGACTTTCCAGAGGTCTGGCTAGTTAGCAACCTGCCAATGAAAACACATGCTGTCCTCTAGACCCTTGGTGTGTGTCCTTTACCTCGGATGGAGCCTCCTCCAACTATCATGTTTGGGCTCCAGAGGAGACAGACAGAAATGCTTTGGGCCAAGGTGAGCAACTCTATGTGTTAATACGATCTAAAATGATTTGTCAGTTCTGTGCTTTGACTGCTTCTGTCCTCCCCTTGGAAATGATCATAGCAGCTCATGTTTATTGAGCAGTTACTATGTGCTGGGCACTGGGCTAAATATTTTACCCAGGTTGTCACATTTAGCCCTCCAAGTGTGGCATGAGGTAGGTACCGTCTTGTTAGTCCTGTTTTATTGATGATGAACTAAGGCACAGAGAAATTAAATGATTTGCCCCAAGTCACTCAGCTGGTAAGTGATGAGTTTGGGACTTGAATCTACTTAACCATTCCATCAGATTGTCTCTTGGGGTTAGCAACTGAAAAGGCAAACACAAGACTAGTTAGCTAGATGAGAAGATTTGCTTGTATGAGTGGGGTGACTAAATGGCTCAGGTAAATGGCTCTGAAAAAGAACACAAGACTAGTTAATTAGAAGATTTGGTTATATGAATGGGAGGGTATCTCTTGGCCTTTCAGCTGAGATCACACAGTTTTTGAAAAATGAAGGAGATCCTCTCTGCCTCCAACTGTGAAAAGACTTGTGGAAGCGCCCGTTAAGCCACAGCACCAGCCCTGCAGGCAGCCCAGGTGATGTCCCTTTCTGCTCAGAGGCAGTGTCTCTTTGGCTTCCTGATTCTGCTGGCCCCCCGAAAGATTCAGTCTGTTTCCCTGAAGCTCTCCTCCTTTTCATGCCTTGTAGGTTTAGACTTGTCCAGTTTGGGCGGGGGAGGGGTGGGCATCAGAGACATCAGTTCCTTGAATCATTTTAAAGATGCCTCTTGGGGAGATCCAAGGAAACAAAGATTATCATGAAAATCCTTAGGTTGGGGTGCTGCGTGTGAGTTATTTCCTTGCAAGCCCAAACAGGTGTCTTTACTTTAGGCAATCAAGGGCAGGAAATTGCTGGTTGTGGTTTCAACCAGGTAAAAGGATGGGAAGGGAAAGTTGCTGAGGATCAGACAGGCTTTCCCACATCTAACTTCTTGTTGGATGGCTCTGAAAAAGAATGTTTCCGCTGCTATCCAGGGAATGTGTCTGAAATTGATTAGCATTTCTGGCACCACCTAGGACCAACTGGGCAACTGTATTCAGCTCAGAGACCCTTTAGATCTTGCAACTGGATACCTGGGAAGCATCTCAGAGAACACTGATGCCTTTTAGAGACATTATCAGGCTGCCTGTGATGCCGAAATCACCATCAGTATTCACGGCAAAGAGAGTGTGGCATTGTCACTGGTCCAGATCGCCTTACAGAAGGGTATTATTCCTCCGTCCTCGGCATCCCCTAGACACTCACACACGGGAGAACTTCACCATCTGAGTCAAGGGAGGAACTTTGAAGTTGGCTGACCTCAATAAGCTTGCTTGAACCGGGAAAAGGCAGAGCTGTTCTCAAGATAAGAGAAAACATCGAAAGTTTGCGAAAAACCAAGACACAAAGAAGCCAGCTGAGAACTAGGTTTTATAAACATTGAAAAATATAGTGTGTCTCTCCACATGGTGGCTGGACACCGCATGGTTTGAAACAGCCTCTATCCTTGTTTTTGTTTTTGTTTTTTTTCCAAAACAGGTGAAAAAAGAAAGAAAAAAAAAAGAAGAAAAAGAAAAGAAAGAAAAGAAAACAAAAAAGAGAAAAAATATAATATCAAATGGTAGCAGATTTGGGGCCACCTGAACCGGATGTGTGCTTGTGGGATTTGGCCCCGGCAGGAAGCCATTGTGGGAAGTTAATACTTTGGTATACATGTGGCCTCCTTTCCATAGCTTCACTCCTCAGACTGCTGACTTTCTTTACTTTCTCCACCTTGAGGGCCAAGGAGAGGAAGGGGGTGGCCCCCATGCTGTTTCCAAGGTCTTAAGATTTTCCTGGTCAGCTCTCTCATTAGGGAAATGTATGTCTCTGATTGACAAGGACATCAGAGTGATTTAACTCCATCTTCTCCACTGCACAAGGACTTTGCTTTGCCTTGAATGAGAATTCTGGGAGGATTTAAGTTGAAGGCCTAATCTCCTGATATTCCCAAATTTGTGCCACCTGGGTAAGGAAGGCAATTTTGCACAAAGTGTTTTTCCCTAATGCTCCAATCACACTTCTTAAATGACACTTTTGTTTATTGCGAGCCTGAGGCTGATGCCACAAGAAAATAAGAAAACAGTAGCCTTCTGTGTTAGGATTCTCTGTGATGTCTAACATCCACCATTGCCTCTCCCAGGATCTTGCTCATAGTATGTGCTTAATAGACATTGCTTGGTTTGATGTGAATTAGAGGATACGTGATATTTGGTTTCATAGATTTCTGGTCATACTTTTGGGGAGTTTTGTGATGTTCTTACCGCCTATAAATTCAAAGGGTCCAGTAGGTTGTGAGATAATGTACTGGCAAATTCCACATTACTGTATAGAAAAAGACGTTCCTGGAAAAGTTCTTTTCAGTTTTTGGAGTTGGAAGAAAAGAACAACAAATAAAAGGCTTTATGAAACTTAGATGTGGGACTCAGGAAAAAAAACCCCTGAGTTTTCTGTGTATGTGATTTTGCTAAAAGAAATTCAGGTGAAAAAATGAAGTGTCTCTGTCTTAGAGGAAAAGTCTCAGCATGTATGTCTTCAGTTCTTACTGTGGTTAAGACTTCGTGCTTTGATTGTAAGGATTAGTAGATAAACCTCTGCCCAGACCCTGGCTACCTCAGTGTCAGAGTGAAACTGAAATATATTTGGTGAAAATCAAACTTGTTATCACTCACTGTTCCGACAGGCAGTAAAGAAGCGGGGAGATGATTAGACTTGACGGTCGAAAGGGAAAGAGAACCTAATGACGGCCTTTAGGGTTATTTTTCCCTTCCCTCCAGAGATTAGTGTCATTGGTACTAACTCTTGATGTATGGGAGACTGAGCAAATGACAGAAGTGCACGGAGGCTACGGTCTTAAAAGTGAGGTTGGAGTCGCCCCATGGATGCTGACAAGACCCGTGTTGAGAGGGTTTGGCAAAAAGAAAAGTGCTTTTGAGTTTACCATTTTTTATTTATTACCAGAGAGGTTCATTCTCATAGGTGACCCATGAATTTAGGTCTTTATTTCCAGTGATGTGCAAATAATTCTCCAGTTTAAAGAGGAACTTGGATGGTGACATTTGAGTGAAACACATTCTAGCTCCTCTGAAATTCTGAGCAAGCATTTGGAGCACACTGGTCATACATCCTGCCAACTCTCCCAATAAGAAGCTAAAATGAGTTCCCAAACAAGCAGTAAAAAGGACCAAAATGTTAGCCTTCAGCAGACTCATTGTTAGCAAATTTTCTTCAAATCCGAGCTATCTCAGGTTTTATTACCTATCTTTAACAGTGTTGTTTTCAGATAATTTATTCAATTTACATTAGGTAGAAATAAGCCTTTATTTCTTAGAAATCTGATGATTATTTCACCTGTATTCCCTTGGCAGTTGCGAATTTGACTATTCTGTTTTTCCATCAACCATAAAAATGTCCCAGATAGTCTAATATTTTTTCATTCACATTGTCTCACACATGGAGGAGAGTCTGAAACCCACATCTGGAAGCAGCAGGGCAGTCATTTCTCAGACCACACATCTCATTGGGATTTGGGAGGTATGAAGACATGGGTACCATGCTTAGACCACCTGACTGAGGAGGTGGGAAAGAGATGAGTGTAGTGATAAATCAAGCAAATGGTTAACTAACCTCAAAATTTCTAATAGCCTTAGAGCGGAAGAGCTCTTTAACTATCCTATGTTCCTTACTACATAAAGCTGGAGGTTATGTGCACACAGGAGATCTGCTCTAATTCAAGACTTATTCTCAGATGTCACCAGTCCAACTTGTAAACATTTTTAAAAAAATGTTTTAACTCATACATGTATTTTCTTTTTTATTCCTTTTTTTTTTTTTTTGGTGGGGGAGGTAATTAGATTTATTTATTTATTTATTTGTTTATTTATTTATTTGTTTGTTTATTTATTTATTTATTTAAAATGGGGGCACTGGGGATTGAACCCAGGACCTCGTGCATGTTAAGCATGCACTCTACCACTGAGCTATCCCCTCCCCCCATAAACACTTATTCATAATTTAATTTAGCAAGTACTTACTGAGCATCTATTAGATACCAGCCACTCTTCAAGGCATATGGAGATATATGAACAAAGCAGACAAAGCCCCCTTGGCGTGGAGTCTCTATTCTGGTCAGGTGAAACACTCCATCAGTCAATTAAAAAGTTAATGGAAGGTATCCAGTGGTGATGAGTGTAATAAGAAAACATCCCAGTCAAGATAAAGAACCAAGATTAAGGGAAGAGCGTTTTCAGATGGAATGGATAGGGAAAGCTTTTTCTACTGAGGTGACATTTGAGCTTAGACCAAATGTATTGAAGGAGGACTCCACATGGGCCTGAAACAGAAGAGGGAAAGGGAAGAACCCAAGATATCAGGTGGGGATGTTGACAAGTTCCAGGAAGAGCCAAGATGCTACTCTGGCTGGGCTGGACTAAGCAAGGAGAGGACGGCTAGAGGTTAACATCAGTGAGGCTGTCAGGTCAAGCGGTAAGTGAGTCTACAGTAAGTGTCCTGGGAAGCCATCGGAGTAACTGGGTGATTAGAGCTGCCATTTACCAAGGAGCGCACTCCAGGGGAGGGATCCCGAGTTCACTTCTAGACCGCGTAAGCTTGAGGGGCCCACTACACTTCCAACTGAGGTATTAAAGAGGCTATTTTATTCTGTAAGTTTGGAGTTCAGAGAAGTGTGGGTTGGAAATGGATGTTTATGATCATAAACTTGAAAATAACAACTAAAAACCAAGAGATTGTATGCAATCAAGTAAATAATGAAGTAATTAAATAAAGGAGACAAACATTTGCCAGTCATTGAAAAGAGTTTTGGGTTAATAACCTATGTATGGTTTGATACAGCTTTATATCAGGGGCTAGTAGTTTGGAGTGTCAGGAGGGTCACCAACTTAACTCCTTGTGTAAGATCCAGCTCCTCTTTCTAAGGAAGGAAGAATAGAATAGGTGATTGTTTTGTACCCCCAGATATTGATCAGAACGCTTTTTCCTATGGGGCAGGGTTACTGTGCTTTAAAAGGCGTATGCCCAAAGGTCAGTCTTCTAGTTCACTGCCCCTCTTCCAAATGGTTGATTTTGGAAGACAGTCTTGCTGCTTGAGGGCAACAAAGTACCTTTCCACTTCCTCTGTGCTCTTCTCCCGCGTGGTGGTCGGGCCTTTGCCAAGGGGTTGGCTTAGCCTTTAGCGAGCTGGTCTAGGTCAGTCCAGTGATGATTCCTTTCCTCGCCGTCCACTCTGGGTAGTGGAGGCGTTCCCACAGCTGAGTGGCTACCTGACTTAGTGTTTCCTTTGCAAAATCAGCATTTCTGGATTTAAGGAAATAGAATAGGAACACTCACGTTGGCCAAGAATCTAGGTCCTTGAATCCATTTTTCACTAGAAAACTCTGCCTTGGGCAGCCTTGTCTACACACTCATGGTACTTTGCCCCCATTTTAGCAATTGTTCATTGTGTGTTGCTCCCTGGTGGAACCTCAGGAGGAGCAGGGATGTGAGATAGGGTTCAGGTACCTAAATCTGAACTGAATCCTTTTTTAAAGGCACAGCTAGCAAAGTGTGGTTTCCTGAATCTGATGAAACACCTTGAAGTCATGTGTGTTTTGTGGGGGCTTTTGACTCTTCTCCCTGACTAGACTGGTTCCTTCAGGGCAGGGATTGTGTTTTGTTCCCAGATGTATTCCCAGTGACTAACACGATCCCCAGCATATGGGAAGCACTCAGCAAGGCTTGTTGAATGAAGAAAGGAAACAGTGCCCCTGGCATTATCTATTTTCTCTGAAAGGGGTGGTGTCATGTTCTCACAATGAGCCATTTCTTCCTCCTTTTTCCCATAGCAGGAGAATTCACCTCTCTACCACTGATTTTCTTTCCCACTCTCTAGAGGTATTTTGTCATTTGCTGCTTTGGCCTGGAAGTTACAACAGTCCCCTCATACAGCTGCCCATCTCTTCTTGAAATTCTGGATGAGGCCATGATCCAACATAGAATGATTGGATCATCTACTTCACTGCATAAACCACGTGCAGTGTGGTCAACTCACTGCCCCAGAACTACCTGTGGATTCTGACCCCTGTGCACACATGATATTATACTTCTCTTAGCTAGGAGAATTAGAGGCCCATCTCTCTCTGCTCACTCAGATTTTCCTTTCCTCTGTGGCCCAGCTCTAGTGAACTCCTCAGCATGACTTTCTCAGAACACAGATGGGGCTTGGAATCTGTCACTCACTTGGCACGAATTGCTTCCTAGCATTGTTACTATGGGCTAATACAGAGGTTCTCAAACTTGAGCATTTACTGGAATCACCTGAAAGGCTTGTTAAAACAGAATGCTGGGCACCACCCCCAAAGTTTCTAATTCAATAGGTCTGGGGTGGAGCCTGAAAGTGTGCAGTTCTCAGGTGATGTCGGTGATGCTGATTCTGGGACAAGACATAGAAAACGACTGAGCTGGTAGTTCTTAATCCTGCTGTCACATTGGACTCACCTGAGGCAAATTCTAATCTACACAATGCTTAGGTCCTGATTTAATCAGAATTGCTGGATGTAGGAGCAAAGTGTTGACAGGTGGAGGAGAAACCATCCTTTCCTCTCCTGGAATTACTACAGGTCTGTAAAACAGGAATGTCTGCCTTCTTGGAGGTACTGGAGGCAAATACATCTCTGAGATGGTGTACTTTGAAAATGCCAGCGGACCATATTCCTTTCCAGCAGTGGTTCTCAAAGTATGGTTGCTGGACCAGGTTTTTCAGCATCACCTGGGCCCCATGCCAGACAGATCTGCTAAGTCAGAAACTTGGGTTGTGGAGCCCAGCAATCTATGCTTAACATGCTCTCTAGGTGATTCTGCCGTACCTTCAGTCTTGAGAACCACAGCTCTATTGGATAGGTAGGCGGTTAGATAGGTAAGTCAATCATTCTCAACCAACCTATGCAGTAGAATCACCTGTGGTGCTTTTACATCCATGAAGCTCTAGCCACAGATATTTTAATTTAATTGTCCTTGGTGGGCACCCCTAATTTTTGTAGCACCACAGTTGATTCTGTTGTACAGCCAGGGTTGTGTAATGACTGAGATAAATATTGCTTTGTAACCAATGAACCTGTTTACAGCAGCTGTGGCTCTATTCTCACATGAACAAAGAGACCTTCTGGCTGACCAGATTTGTCATAAATAGATACAATGGCAAGTTTACTGCTGTACACTGAATGTTGTGTCCCTTTAAAATTCATGTATTGAAATCCTAACCTTCAACATGGACAGAATGGTATTAGGAAGCGGACCTTTGGTGGATGGCTACGTCATGAGGGTGGAACCCTCATGGATGGAACTGGTGCCCTTATAAAAGAGATCCTGGAGAGTTTCTCTGCCCTTTCTACCATGTGAAATCATAGGGAGATGATGGCCTGTATGAACCCAGCTCTCACCAGACCCTGAATCTGCCCCCACCTTGATCTTGGACCTCCCAGTCTCCAAAACTGTGAGAAATACATTAATGTTGCTTATAAGACACTCAGGCTATGGTGTTTGGTTACAGCAGCCTGAATGGACTAAGACAGTCCCATGGGGCTCTTGGAGTAAAGTTGTATGGGCAGCACCCTATGTGGGAAGTACACTGAAAACACCAAGGGTGCAAGTAATGTATAAGTACCATGACAGAGTTCTTGAGGAATTATAGCATAAAAAGGGAAAGAGGCATGGTAAATTAATTGCAGGAATGGTCACACACCTTTGCAACGTGTCTCTGCTGCTCCTCAAGAGGTTGGTTCATTTCCCAATCCTTGAACCTGGACTGGAGTGTGCCTTGAGTGGATCAACAGAATGTGGCAGAAGTAACATGGTGCGTATCCCCATACCAGGCCTCCAGATGCCTTGTGCATGTCTGTGCTCTCTCTTGGACCCCACTGCCATGAGGCGGACAAGCTCAGCTTGGGCTTCTGGACAGTGAAAGGCCATCAGAAACAGAGCTGGTCCCAACCAAGGCCATCCTAGGTCAGCAATGCTTCATCACTCTGACAGCTGACGTGGGCACACAAGGGAGCCCCACTGAAAACAAGAGAACCGACCAGCTGAACTTAGCCCAACTGTTCACCAGCAGAGCCAGGTGCTAAATAAACGATTATTGTTTCAAGTCACTAAATTTTGGGTAGTTTGTAAAGCAGCAAAGCTTAAATGATACAGATAGTATAAAGTTAATCTAGATGTCCTTAGCCTGAACCTCTGAGCTTTAACATGAGGCTTAGTGGTTTACTAACAACATGTAGTAAGAAAAGAAGTAAGTGTATAGTGCCTGACATTAGCATTAACTCCTTTGACATCTTACCATCTCAAAATTAAAGCCTTAAAAAAACCCCACATATTCAACTAAGATTATTCATAAAAATTATTTTTGTCAGCAAGGGAGGGGGAGTTTTGTGATTCGGGGTTGCGGGGACCAGGGTCACTTAGGTAGCAGAAAGCTTGTAACACTGAGTAGGACAGAAGTGCTATAGCATTAGGTGAGCAAACATCCGAGTTACTTTAAAAGGGCTTATAACTTATTCAAAGGGGTCATAATTCCTGTTGGGGATGGATACTAAGTGAAAGAGTTTCATCAGTCTGTCCTGGCTGCTAATCTTCTCTTTATAGAATATCCCTCCTTGTGTATTACAGCAATTGTTTTCTCCATCAATGCATGTGACATATTGATCAATTTTTCTGATAGAATCTGTAGCTCTCTTTTGGTTTCAAAGGGATTATTGATGACCAATCCCCACCCCAAGTTAAAAATCTATAATCCTAAGATTAACAACAAAATTCAAAGTGCCTATGCAGAGTGATAAATATACAGAGGGCAGGCAAGTCCTTTAAAGATTTAGAAAAGGGCTACTAAGTACCAAATATTTTACATATGCCATTTTATTTAATCCTCAAAAATGCTCTACAAGGTGGTTGCTGGTATCTTCATTTTGTAGATGAGGACACTAAAGCTGAAGATTATGAAGCTAGTGAATCACGGTACTCTGATTGCAAGAAATAAAGCCCGATTCCAACTGTCTTGAACAATATAGACAATCAGCTCATGTAATTGAACGGTAGTGAGGTAGGGTAAGCTTCAGGTATGGTTTGATCAGGCCTTTGGCTCCTTTGCTTTGCAATTCTTTAAGTTCAGCCTTTCTTCTTGTGTTGGCCTTATCTTTTAGGTTTCTTATCTTATGGTAGATGGAGGTGGAGCTTCAAGCCTCTGAACTGCAATGTATGAAAAGTTTTGGCTTTACTAGGCTAGAACAAACTTAAGTCACATGTCTACTTTTGATCAATCACTATGGATGTAAGAAAGCCATATGCTAGTTGGCATAGATTGGGTTATCTCACCCCTAAAACACATGATGGCAATGCGTTTATATTGACTGGTTTAAATGATCACAGATCATCTATTAAACCACACTGTCAGGGCCATTTACATTCAAAGCCTTTAGCTCCCACACAAATCGCATAAGGAACAGAGAGTGGTATTATCCCCCTTGACTAGTAAGTGGTAGAGAAAGCATTTGAACCATTTTTTCTCCAAGTCCAAGCCCATGTTCTTTCCCATATGCCTACCCTGTTTTTGTCTAGGAAGTAAGACTTGAACTGGGCCTTCAGGGTTGGACCTGGTGAGGTGATCTTAAAATGTTCACTAACTTGTAAAAGCTTTTGAGGTCTGGGAATGAAAAGCACGATTGTGTGTGAACTCAGAATCAACAGTGAGGGCTGTGCCTTCCTGCATTGGCAGAGTTATTAGAAGATTAGCAGTCATTTGTTCTACTATCCTGGCAATTCAGGGAATTTTCATAAGCAGCGATTTTTGTAAAGGAGGGGTTAAAATGACTGCTTGGATGTTGAGGGTCCATCTCTAATAATGCATGTTAGCAGAAGGAAGACAAAGCTACGATTCAGCGGCTAGGTCTTGGTGATGTCATACACACTTATGACAGCAGTAGAACTTTAAGATTGAATTACCTTCTTTGTACCCACTGGAGGAGCAAGCCTTGCTGTGTATAACACATTGTGTAAGCTAAACAGTGTTTGGCAATTTTCACATGGCGCATGGGAAGAAGGGAACTTGATCCATGAACCCAGAAGATCATGGATCTGATATGCGGAAAGACAATTTAACCTCTCAAATTGCTTTGGTCTCTGATATGTAATTCTAAAATTAAATAAATTAGTATGTGCTGACATTTCCCTAACCTAATCTTAAAGCATCACACTTTGATTAATCTAATGAGGAATCCTAAATTGAGCACTTCATTGTATAACTGATAATACTATAGTGCAAGATCACAAACTCAGTTACAGATTCAAATCCATTAAAAAGTTATTGGCCGAAATACATTTAGTAGGCAAGGGGATTGAATCGAATCTGGTTTTTCCTTTTTCTTTTTTCCTCTTGGCAATGAAACCCTTGGTGGGAATATTGCCATTTGAGTATTCCAGGAGTAGACAATATTGACAGTTTATGCAGGATTTGAATTTACAAGGTAAAAATACCAGATTTGCAAATAAGAAGGGCTTTGGATGATAGAGAGTGAATAATGCCTCCAAAGCCAGAAAGTGTGGTTGACAGAATAGATTGTTGGAAAATATTCTTAAAATATTCTTTAAAATCTCTTTTTATTTTTGGTTGCATTTTTTGATATTCTCGTTTTTAGTTAATATGGGAGTAAGTCTGATTTTAAAAGTCAGACTTACTTTTTTCTCCTTACGTGTTTTTTCCAGACAACACAGGGTGACTAAGAGATTATGAGTCATATTTTGCCTTAATGCATATATCGTTGCTGAGAAGACACTGCAATCATCAAAGAGATCAAAATCTGTTTCAGTTATACTTTTATAAGTTTTTAATGAAAAAAATTAAAAAGAGACCTATAAAAGCCCTTTGGCGTATCTGTGGTTGTTTACAGTAGAGCTAAATGTGAAATTAAATCCGAGCTGGGGACAACCCAAAGATTCACCAAGGGAACACCTGAAACAACGCTGAAAAAAATGCTCTTAGGTGTTGACTACTGTCAGATGTGCTCAAGATGAAACAGTTTTTAATGCTTCATTAATTTAAATCACATACACGTAAGAAAATCATATAACAAATAAAAGACAGATCCTGTCCTTAAGATGGTTATGTTATGTTTCCTAACACTGGTAGATTACTCAAAGGGCTGGACACTGTCAAAAATAATAAAGACTCTTTATTTTATCAAATATCCTTTCTTTTATAATTTTGGCCTGATTCATTCTTATATAGTATAGATGAAAAGCTTTTCACCCACTCAGATGTGCATAGGAACCTTGTTCCTCTAATAACTTCCAGACATTAAAAGAAAAAAAGTCATTTGATCAATTCTTGCACCACTTTTGAAGAGTGATATTCTAATATATTCATTTTGGAGATGGTTCAACAGAGCCAAGATGCCCCAAATAGGAAAACAATGAAAGGCTTTTTAATTCCAAGTTCTTGCTATATTCATGTTCTCCTTTTCAGGGATACTTGCAACTTCCTCATATGTGACAGCTTTCTTTTTGTTTCCTTCTCCACAATTTTTTCCCCAAAGGTAGACTCATGGCTTGGGGTGAGTTGAACCCGCTAGCTTAAGCCTAGCTGAACAGCGGTGCCAACCCAAATAGATAAAACCCGTGAATCTTTCCCCAGCCCACGAGGCCTTATCTAGTGTGAATGGAATGCAGAGGTTATTCATGGTGCACTTTGAAGCCTCTTCCCCGAGGGCACTGATTCCAACCCTGCCTATACCGAGGAGGTAAGTCCCCGAGAAATGTTGTTGCCAACTGAGGGCTGTGCCGTTGATTATGTGAAATGAGTTGGTGGTTTGAGTCAAGAACTCAGTTGACCAGAGTCCAGCTCACAAAAACCACCAGTACAATTTCTACCCTTGTTGGCTGTATCTTCAAGAGAGGGACTTAATGCCAAGTGACTGACTGGTCAGAGTCTCCTCTGATACTGCTTGTGGGACTCACATAAGAAAAATTGCTTTTTGTCTGACTCTTGAGGTTCCTGCTCAGAAGAAATGAAAATTCTCACTTTCAGGATGTCAATTCTCAGAGGAGCATAATCAACGCGAAGACGCTTTAGAAAGCGGTTCTTCGGTCTGTAGACATTTGTGCCAGTAGACTTCAAATAGCCCAGTTTTACACCACTATGTAATGTTTTAGTTTTGATAGATGATCAGATTTGGGGGTGGGGTGGAGCAAATATGACTTGGCAGATATCTAGTATTAAAGCAGTAATGAGAAAGAATTCATCTGTCTTTTAAAAGGGTCATTTTGAATTTGAGAATTGGAAGGATGCTTGAAATGAAAAGGAAGAAATCAATATTTAATACAATAAGTCTATAAGAGAGCTATTATTTTTCCAAAGAAAGAGTACCAATTACATTTGACTGCTGTCACATAAGAAACAACCACATCTAGAATTCAGTTTTTAATTAAAATGCTCCTGTGAAGGGTGCTTCCTCCCTCACGACCCCCCTCCTCCCCTTCTTTCCTACCTTCCACCATTAAAAAATAAAGACAATTTTCACAGGCTAAAGAAACCCCCAGATTTAAACAATTAAAGCATTTCGATCATAATTCATCTGGTCAAGGTTTCTTGGGCATTGGACCAAAGGCTTCCTGCTGGAAACGTGGGCCTGTACCCACCCTGATGTTTGCCACCAGGAACTTCAAGTCCGGTCCTGAGATCAGACCACATCTGATGCCTGGAAGGAGGACTGAGGAAGAAGTATACACTGAAACTGCTGCTTCAGGCCAAAGCAAACTGAGGTTCTATGATCGGAGAAACTTTGTCTTTCTCCCCAAGGCCTGTCTCTTGGAAAGGAGATGAACCACCTGCGGTCTCAGGTAGGCTCATGGTACGTGCATGGGACACCAGTGATGGAAGCGGCAGCGCCTGCTGTAGGCGGGGATGGGGGTGACAGGCATAGTGTGACCACAGTGGTGCTGACCGGGGTATTGAGTGGGAACTGCTCTGCCTAAAGCATTTACATCTTTTTACTGTTTTTTTTTTCTTTTATTGAAGTATAGTCAGTTACGATGTTATGTCAATTTCTGGTGTACAGCATAATGCTTCAGTCGTACATGAATATGCATATGTTTGTTTTCATATTCTTTTTCACCGTGAGCTACTACAAGATATCAAATATAGTTCCCTGTGCTATACAGTATAAACTTGTTTATCTATTTTATATATACCAGTCAGTATCTGCAAATCTCGAACTCCCAGTTTATCCCTTACCACCCCCTTCCCCTGGGTAACCATAAGTTTGTTTTCTATGTCTGTAAGTCTGTTTCTGTTTTATTTATTTATTTATTTTTAAACATTTTTTAATTGAGTTATAGTCATTTTACAATGTTGTGTCAAATTCCACTGTAGAGCACAATTTTTCAGTTATGTTTCTGTTTTATATATAAGTTCATTTGTCTTTTTTTTTTTTTTTAAGATTCCATATGTAAGTGATCTCGTATGGCATTTTTCTTTCTCTTTCTGGCTTACTTCACTTAGAATGACATTCTCCAGGGCCATCCATGTTGCTGCAAATGGCATTATTTTATTATTTTTATGGCTGAGTATTCCATTATATAAATATATCACAACTTCTTTATCCAGTCATCTGTTGATGGACATTTAGGTTGTTTCCATGTCTTGGCTATTGTAAATAGTGCTACTATGAACCTTTACATTAAAAAAAAAAACAAAAAACTTTTCTGCTGCCCTCTCTCTCCCTCTTCGGAGATGGCCCACATTCTGTCTATGGAATGTGGACCTACTTTTAATCTGAGCACCTAACCCCTACACCTTGTGGCCTTTCTCTTGCCTTTCAATGTATCTCTCTGAATAAATCTACCTTCACTCAAAAAAAAAAAACAAACAACTTTTCTTTCTCTCAGACAAGAGCATCACACACACACACACACACACACACACACACACACAAACAAACACGATAACTACTTTTGGTTTATTTGTCTCTTACCGCTCCCCCCTCCCCACCAGCTTCCATTCTAAACTCCTAGCATCTCTCTGTAGCCCTGTGACTCCCTGGTATCTTATACCTAAGACAAGAGCCATCCATGTGCTTCCTCCTCATTGTGAAGAATCCCGTTGTCCCCAGAAAGTGTAATACATCTATGCTATGACCAATGGCTCCTAATGGGTTAATACCCATCTCTTTCACAATTTGCCTTCTCCCTGCACCCTCCACCCTGGGATTAGTGCCTTCCTCCAGAGGCACAGTTCAAATGATGACATTAACAAAATGAGACTGGTGTCCATCAGTCTTAGCCCCAGTGGGAAAGAGAAAGCACGCTTGAATGATCAGTCCTTCAAGGAAGGTTTATTTACATAGGTATAGGTGGGGTGGAGGATAACCACGGGTACAGTGGAGTCACCTGGGGTTGGTATCTGTCATCTCACCATAACTGCCTCTCCTCTTGAAAGGATGAGGAGGGAGAGCAGCTACCCAAGCCAACACCATGCATTTTCATTCTAGGTACCTTGTGTTTATGAACTTTGACTTATTTTAATACTTATTTTGAGTTAATAAGTGATCAATTGGCATCATAGGCTTAGATTAAAAATTCAAGATGAAAGGATAAAAATCATCTAATACAAATTCTTACTAAAGAAAGTTTGTTTTTTCCTCCCTATTAACCATGTGGACAGGGCAGGCTTTGAGAGTTGCATAAAGTATCTATTATTATTTTGGAAGGCTTTATTTTACACTTCATATTGTTAACCTAAGAGTCTATACTGGGTACCACTGAAATACTTTATACTGTCTCATCAAAATCTTCGTATAGTAATAAATGTGACTTGCTTTCACCTAAATGCCAGTTGTAGACATGCCAACTGGAAAACATTATTCTTTACCAGCACTGCTAAGGGGATGAGGATGGGGGAACTCTTCAAGGTTCTTTTTTTTTCTTTTTAACATTTTTATTGATTTATAATCATTTTATAATGTTGTGTCAAATTCCAGTGTAGAGCACAATTTTTCAGTTATACATGAACGTATATATATTCATTGTCACATTTTTTCCTCTCTGAGCTACCATAAGATCTTGTGTATATTTCCATGTGCTATAACAATATAATCTTGTTTATCTATTCTACAATTTTGAAATCCCGTCTATCCCTTCCCACCCTCTGCTCCCATTGGCAACCACAAGTTTGTATTCTATGTCTATGAGTCTATTTCTGTTTTGTATTTATGCTTTGTTTTTTGTTTTTGGTTTTGTTTTTGCTTTTTAGATTCCACATTTGAGTGATCTCATATGGTATTTTTCTTTCTCTTTCTGGCTTACTTCACTTAGAATGACATTCTCCAGGAGCATCCATGTTGCTACAAATGGCATTATGTTGTTGGTTTTTATGGCTGAATAGTATTCCATTGTATAAATATACCACATCTTCTTTATCCAGTCATCTGTTGATGGACATTTAGGCTGTTTCCATTGTCTTGGCTATTGTAAATAGTGCTGCTATGAACATTGGGGTGCAGGTGTCATCCAAGGTTCTTGAGACTAACTGAACAAAGAATGATGGGAACTTCCCAAGTTCTATCATACCTGTTTATGGGTAACCATATGACTGGGGTTGTCCATATCTGCAAACTAGTTTCAAGAATTATTAGTTATGAAAAAGAAATAAAAGATTGAATTCATCCTCCAAGTGATGTTAAATTTTTGGTTTAATGACATTTTTAAACCAGTTTCAAGTAGCATCTGAACATAATACCTGAAGAAATGTATGTTGCACATCTACATCCAACACTCACATTTTTTCAAAGAAATTTCCATATCTTTTCACTCTATTGGAGCTATGTCCCACCAAAGGCTGCCAGGCTGAGATTTTAAAATCCATGTGTTAACAGAAATTTCCATTATGATGACATTCTCATATTCCACTTATTTGAACAACTATTCATTGAAAATGAATTATGTGTTAGTATTATTTAGCACAGCACTAAGTCAGGCTACCATATATAACTGCTATGGTGATAATGAGTTTAGAGCCAAAAAAATAGAAATAGTTATGAAAAATTCTAAGAAAGGTTAACACCTCAGTAAGGGAGAAGAAAAATGGCATAAAAGATCACCCAGCTACATGATAAAATAGAACATACTCATTTTTTTTCCCTCCAAGCCTTACCTAATTTTTGGCTGTTAAAAATTTAGACATATTAGTGTTTAGAACCTTCATTCAAATGATCTTTAAAATTCATCTTTCTGCAAGAGTGTTAGTTACAGCAAAACATTTCTCTCTCCTAAAGCACCTCAGTACTGTTATATGATAATTAGTGACAAAGAATGACTTTGATTTCTGAAGATGACTCATATGGATTTATACTTTTTGAAACAAGCTCCAAATGTACACTTGGTGTACATGCTCTTGATTTTCCAGGGGTTTGCCTTCTCTTTCCCTACCCTTCCCTCTTCTAAAAATTATCTCACTTCCTCTCAAACTCTCTCTCTCCCCCTTTCAGTTATTATTATCACCATTTTTCCTTTGGCAACATTTGTTCCAATCTTTATCTCTGCATAAGAACAAAGCACATAATGACCCACTGAAAATGATCAGGGGGAAAGTATACATGACTTGACTTTGTACATATTAAATAATTCCAGTTACTTACTGCTGTTGTTCCCTGAATGGCTGAGCAGTGATGGGATCTGGGCCAATGTGTGCAGACTGCTGCAACTCCACGTGGTCCCCACGGTCCCTGCTGGCACACTGAGATCCTGGCATCTCAGGGGATGCCTGTCTGTTTCCTCTAGAGTGACTGATTCAGGTCCAGTCAGGCTCCTACCTGGTTGTACGTAGAGGGGATGAAAAGCTACCTAGTTGGGCAACCCCCTCGAGGCAAACTCAAGATGAACAACAGTCTACAGCAGTAAGAAGTAACATTCCTACAACATGGTATAATTGGCAAACACTTTTATTTTGGCGATCCTTATCATAGGCTTTTGAGATGATCATTATTACCTTCATTTTATAAATGAGTGAGAATGAGTCTCTGAGCTGTTATACAACCTTCCCAAGATCACTCAGTTGCATGTGAACTTCAGCCACTCATCCATCATCTATACTGTTCATGGATTTTTAAGGAAATAAAGACTTACTCTAAGGGGAAACAGTATTTTTATCAGAACTAACATCAAAGAAGAGACAGCAACATTTAATTGGAAAACAAAACAAAGCAACCTTAGCATCTGCCCGGAGCATCACTTGACCGAGCTCAAAGGAAAGCTATCATATTCACAGGCAGCCCAGTCCCAGAAGGCATCATTGCTTCCCCCAAGTCACCATGTAAGGAGGTTTTAATCAGTGATTATTTTTGTCTGACGTTCACTTTATGAGTGCATGTACTCCTTTGGAGTAATGTTAAGCATAAGCTGACACCCACTGTAGTATTATTAGTATCTTCAGCTTGTTTAGTTAATTTCCCTTCCATGAATATTCACATGACATGAAAAATAACCAAGCGGGAAATTAAAAATGAAGCCAGACACCTGGATATTCCTAAAATTGCAGATGTTTGAAATGGTATACACCTGTGTTGAGCAGGTCTACACGGTGGTAAAGCTATGTCAGTTTTCTGATCAATGCTCTTCCATTCAGTAAAGCAGATAATTTAACTGAATGACTATATCTTTTTCCCTTGAGACTTAATAAAGTATTTTAGGTGAAACTAAAAAAATCCCCAGTTTTAAATATTTTTGCATTTCCTACATTGATCTGTCTAAGCAAGCATTTATCACTATTGGTATAGATGAAACATTCTAATGAGTGATGGGGTTTTTGCTCTCCATTTAAGTATCTTCTTAATACCCAGACACAAAACATGGTTGTTCTGTTTCACATCGAAACTGCAAGTTTATTTTGTTTGAAAAATGGGGAAATAAACTCCTATTTCGGACTTCTCTTTGTTGTTCTAGCTGCGTGTCATTGACCCTGGCGTGACTTGTCATGGGAAGGTGTAATGAGGCAAGACTGGGATTGTGACAATTATTAACCTGCAAATATGCTGTGGCAAAGTCCATTCCAGCTAGAGTGACACTTCTAAGTATCTCAGGAAATAGTACTCACGTTTGAACGACTCATTTTATTAATTTGACTTGATGAATGTGAGAGAAATTAATAACTTTTAAATATAAAGAGTGGCCAAATGTCATTAATTGGGCATTTCACATGGGCGGATAGATTGGATTCCCCACTCCCACCCCCGCCAGCCCCCCTGTCTCTTTGGTGGTAATTTATTTAGCTGGGAAAGCTTGGGTTTGGTGTAGCATCTGGTTTTCAGTGATATCCTGCTGGTCTTATCCAATTTTCCAGCTGGGAGCATGAGGCATAGGGAGGTCGAATGACTTGCCTAAAGGTCACCTGGTAGCTCAACTGGGATTATAACTCAGAATCTTTCTGATTTTCCCATCCTTTGCTCACTGGACCACAAAACTCCCTTGATCTCATCTTCTCAAGCTTGCTTGAGCAGGAAGTAATGTTTAGGCCTAGAAAAAAAAAATCTCAAATTAAATACTGGCCGCTATCATCTTTAAAAATCGTTTTAAACATCCATTGGTGTGGTGCTAAGGGGAGCTCTGGTTTTCATTCTAACACCGGAGAGCATTTCTGTCCATGGGAGTACTGTCTTAGTCGCCTTGTGAAGGTTGATACTTATTGCACAGATGCTGACTTTGGTCAAAACGTTTTGAGAATGCTGATGCCTTGATGCTTCTGGCAGGAGAACAAACTACATGTCTTCATAGGCCTTGTTCAGTTCACTCAGACACGTGGTACTTGACTACCATGTTCAAAAAAACCACCTGGCTCCTCCTGCCTTAGGACTTCTAGACTTACCGTGCTCACAGCCTGCACATCCTCCCCAAGATTTTCTGTGACTGGTACCCTGGCAGAAATGGTGCCCTCGCAGAGAGAGGCCTGCTCTAACCCCCAAATGCGACGGCTTGCTTTACCCGATGTCCCCCTATTTGTCTTCATTACATTTATTGCTGTTTAAAGTCTTTGTTCAGTTTGTTTCCTTTTTATCCTCTGCGTCTTTACTCTGAGCACAGGAGTCTAATCTGTCTCATTTCTGGCATATACCAGACAATGTTTGCTATAAAGAGGAAGCTCAATAAACGTAGGTTGAAAGAATGAATAGCCATTCCTGATGAAAGAAGGGCTTGCTTCTCCTTTTCTTAAAAATCATCATTCAAGGAGTTTCAAGAGAGATGCCCATGGGGTAGTGAAGGAGAGTGAAGATGACCCTTAGTCAGGCAGCCAGATCAGGTGAATTAACCCTGAAGGTCCATGGGGTGATGGATGACAGCTGTCCCTGTCAGCTCACCATCTAATCCTTGGCTTCAACCTTGGAACTGCCCTTAGGTTTGGCTTGTGATCGACAGAGGAAAATCAGTCTTGCTATGTTTATGGTCACACTTCATTTCTGATCTAAACTCGTACTGTCCAGTTTCATCACCCACCATATTCACACAACTGATCCTTAGTGATGTCTGCTCACGTCCAAAAATCAAACTCATATTTGAAGACTGGCCAATATGCAGACTAGTGAAAAAAAAACTATCTGACACCTGAAAGGGAATTCCCAGGTTTTTGTATAAACAAACACATAGTGCTAGAATCTCCCAGGGTAATAATTCTAAAGAAATAAGCCTTGGAAAATTGTCTGAGGTAGTCAATGCTTTTAAGAATTCAGCCAGATAATCCTCCAGGTGTGCCTGATCTGCACTTATTCATGACTGTTGAGAGGGAATGAAACTGTATGGTACACAAGCTTCTGTTGCTGGTTGCTCTGCACATACAATATTCTGCATTTATAGCCTTCTGGTCTGATCGTCACTTTATAGGGGAGGAAACAGGACCACAGAGTGCCTTTCTCGAGAAGAGCTCTGAGTTGTTCTGGCATCTCTGTGTGTGCCTAGCTGTAGGTGTTAGGGAAGAAGGGCCCAAGAACTTGCTCACCTTGTTCTCCTTGCTGTGAGCTCTCTTAGGAAGTCACTGCCATAGGATCTGGCCATTTTGCCAGCCACCACTCACAACTCTGGAAAACAATGGTGTGACGCTGTGTGTGGCTGTGTTGGAGAACTGGGTTATGTGGGTCTCAGGCAGTGAGCGGTCTTCCTCTCACTTGACAAGGAGTACTCCTGTGGGTATTTTGAGGTTAATGCGGGGAAGTTTCAGGGTAACACAAGGTATCTGTTACCATTCTTTAGTATCTTTTGTCGCACTTATAAAACTACTGCTGAATTTCTCCATTGATTCCATTACAACCTTCTGGCCTTCTGGGCTGAGAGATGTCTAGTGCAGAGATGTGGACAAGCAGTCATTACCATCACACCAACTTTTGAACTCCTGTGACAATTTACAACCACCTGGATGAGTAAAATTGAACCTCACATTCACGGTATGAGTGAAAAGAAACATTAACAAACTACTAGAGCTGCAGTGAACACTGAAAATGAAATTTTTTCTTGATCTGCATATTTCAAGACAGGTATCTTAAAGGGTCTCAGATTATTTCATATCACTGCCCAGACAGACTGTACCCCTTTGTTCTAAAAAATGTGGTGAAGAATTCATTGGCTTCTTGAAGGGTCCAGGAATTAGCTTGGCTTCCAACAATTATTTTCTTTTTATGATTGGGAAAGAATCAGATCATGCTCACACTTTTTTCTAGAAAACTCAAAGGTTGCTCATTGGTAGTGTTGGTATTAAGAAAATAGGATATGCTATTAAGGCATTTCTCTATTTGAGCCAACAGAAATGTGATTTTTTTTTTCTTTTTCACAACTGATATTAAAGCACCTCCCAGTGCTCTAGGTCCCTAGGGAGTCATAAAATTTGGGTCATTAAACTGATGGTGGGAAACCTATCTAGATAGTTTCAAAACAGATGCAAATGTCTATATCCAGGAAATAAACTCCAGACATAATTCAAACAGAACACACTGATAAGTGTAGTACAGCCACAAGGAGACTTGGGACACTTTTCCCAGTATCATCACTTAGATTTCATACTGAGAGATGGGCTTGTGTGATCCTTCAATCCTTTCATTAAAAAAAAAAAAAAAACAAAAAAACTTTTGGAGGAGGAATTGACAACTTCTCATAGAACTGGCAACCATCTTTCCTTTTCCATTCAGATCAGTGATTCTGTGGACCAGTTTCCTAGTGTTGATCACACTGACGTTAGAAGGCAACTCAAGATGAAAGAGTTTGTGAGCAGAGCTACTGAATGACGGCCAAGTCAAACCGTCAAGTACATGCACTCGGTCAGCTCCTGAAGGATGATGTTCTGAAACACATGGTCTGCATGACATCATGAGAAAATCTTCTTTTTCGTTACTCTTGGGAGTAAACAGTCTGATGCCCTGAGACATATTTTACACTATCTTTTCCTCTAAAACACAAAACTTCTCTTTTTCCAAGAAAGAATGTTCTTGAGTTACTTAAATTTATAACAGATAATCACAGGGCATGATTGACAAATGAATAAGAAATTCCTGCTGGTCTGATTCTCTTCACTTACTTATTCATTCAACAATATTTATGGGTTATCTACTATGTGCAAGATAGGATGTTGTATTACTTAGATATCAAATGATGATACATTTGGGGATGATTGGGGGATGTCATTCTTTTTTGAAAGCAGAACTAGCACCAATTATGGTGTAGTTATATCTAGAATTTTAATTTGCAATGATGCCCCCAAACTTGGCATCTCATGAAATGGACTGGCCCCAAGCAGTAATGATCTCTTCCAGGGAGGAACAAGGTACAGATCTTTTTTAAGTGCCAAAATGGCTATGATAACTGATACCCCTTCTGGTTGTTGATTCCTATGTAGAAAGAGTGCAGAGGAAAATGAATTGGCCACATGATTTTATCCATCTCCACAGGCAAAAAAAGAAAAAAAAAATTCAGGACAGAGGTCCTTCACTTTTTTGATATCTTGAAATGTCAAGAGAGAGAGAGACATCTGAAGGGGTGAGTAGGAAAGAAACTCCAACATTAATGGGGAATAGAATTTCTCTCGCACTGGCCACAATACATATGTTTGTTATAAAGCGAGAGGCGGGGAAGACATGCATGCCTGATGTTGAAGAAAAGCCTGTTTGTGCCTCATACACTGGAGAAATTGTTCAAGAACAGTTCATCCATGTGAAAATATGACCCATGTCATTTTGCCAGGGTCGTTAAGACATTGAGCTGCTGAGTAAAGGCCTGATTGGGTAAATTTGAGATCCTGGGGGTACACATACTTCCTAGTGCCCAGTTTTTCTAAGATGCAAAAAAAAAAATGTCAGTGGAAATAAGGTTATGGAGTGCCACTTGCGTGGGCGAGACAGGGTCTCCATAGGGTGGGAACCAGCCGGATCTCAGACATGGCCCATTCTTCTAGATTCTGCCCCATTTTTCTTAGTGGGCAAAATGGGAAATAGACAATAAATGCCCAGCACTCATAGCCAGAAGAAAACAGTGGTATTTAGAGATGGGAAGAGGGAAAGGTTATACATCATTTTGAAATGAATTCCCATTCTCTTTTGACTGTTGTCATATTCATGTTTTACAGGCTCCTAAAATGTCTGGAGATAAAATTCAGATCATTTGTTGTAGAAAGAAATGGCTTCATAGAGGAGCTTAGAGGACATGAAATCTATATTTGAACAAGTAAATATTCAAAAGTAGGCAGGAAATACCGAATAATGGACAAGGTCTTTTCCTTGGTAGAACTGTATGAAGTTTGAGGGCATCCTACATGAAGCAAAATAACTAGCTGGAAAGCAAAAAGGAAAAAAAAAAAACAAAAACCCTTCATTTAGCTGTTTCAGCTTTAACTAGGCTAGGATGAATAACCAATTCAATCTCAATTAAAAAAAAATTGATTTGACAATTCTGATTATTCTGGTTTATTTCCAGTGTCCCAGGCTCACTCTTACTCAAGACAGGGATGAAGCAATAATGTAAGTCACTCAACCAATAGCAAAATCTTACTAATTTACAATGGATCAGACCTTTAGCCTCTCTGGGCCTCCATGGCTTTATCTGTAAATTGATGGATTGCAACTATTTGATTTCCAAATTTTGTTCTTTGGATTGTATGCTTGTTTCTCAGCTTTAACATTTCAGTCAAAGGGTTTATAATTTGGATACAGGTCTTGAAACTCTTTGTACTTCTGGAAAAATAAAATATAACAACCCTATTATGATCTTTCTTCAGTATCACCTGAATATTGTGAGAGAAGAAATTCCTGGGTTTCTTCTTATATGCTACTATTCTAGGAATTGTGTTTTTTTTTTTTTTTTGGGGGGGGGTGCATTTTAATTTAATAGGCATTTTTTAAAATCAATAATGGAGTTGAGGATTGGGCAGGGTGGAGCTTGCATTGAACCTAAGTGGACAGGTTTCAAAATCTTCCCTAAATTAAGGGAAGAGGATTTATTTTACGGGATCCCTTTGAAAGAGCTGTATCTTTCTGCCTTTTTGCTTTAAGAGTCTTCAAGCCTGTTTCAAGCTACTTAGATTGAACAGCTTGAGAACTGCTAGTTTTAAAAGTGTTTTTTTACCCCCCTCAAGTATGAAGATGTGCTTTTCAAATCAAATTGGCAGGTACTTACAGAATTGTGGCTCTGAGCAAAGGAGTGGAAACATGAGACCCTTATAAAGTTTTCACTGCCATTAAGAAGTTTCTTTTCAGACACTCGTATCAGCCCACTGATAAAATGTCATAAAGTAACTGCCATCTCCACCTTTTATAGGAGCAACCCTTGGATTAGTCAGAGCTGCCGTATTGTAATAAGGAAATGCGTGTTTAAAAATGAATTAAAGGAAAAGATGACCTTCAGGTTACTCTGGTCTGTTGATGGGGTCAGGGGAAGGAAGGTTCAAAACCGAGCAGGGCAGGAGCGAGTCTGATGCTGGATGCGAAAGTTCACAAGTCTGCATTATAAATAATATATGTAGGAAATGAGTGTTTACTCCTCTCTAATATTGGCAAACTGGAAGGATAAGATGGCTTCCTTTTGACGCGAAAAAAGATCTAAATGTGAGATGTTATTTTAAACACTGAACAGCTGTTTCATCTTGAACTAAAAAGAACAAAGAAAACACCCTCAGTCCTCATAGGATATATTGTGCTTTCCCTTCGGTGTGTGTGTGCGTGCGGGTGTGTGTGCGGGTGTGTGTGGCTTTTCCCTCCTCCTTTTACTTAGGATAATTGAAATGTCATTTTATCTTGGGATGTTTTCTTTACCGACCAGGGACTTGAAAAGTTAAAATATTAGAGAATTTCCTTTTCATCATTTTCAACATAAACAACTTTTCATTACTTTAATATGAAGTGTTTTCTTTGTTAAGCCAACAGAGATTAATGCCTGGAATGCTAAATTGTATACTTAAGGGGAAAATCATGATGGCCCATGGATAATATATTTTAGGCAAGACCAAAGCAATAGGACGGCATTATATTATAGTCTAAGAGCTTTTCCTTGCTCTGGAGAAGAGTTAGAAACATAAGGCGTAGTTAAGAGTCACCAATTTCAAAGATTTTAATTATCCAATTAATGCCTGGGAATCCTAGAATTGCAGTCACAGAAGAGCTTAAACATTTATGTTTGGATGAGTCAGAAAGTGAATCTCTGATTTTTAGAGCAAGCTTCTTGGGAATTTAATTAAAAACACCTCTTCAAATGATTTGAAAAGATGTATGTCTTTTAAAATTTGTGTGAATACATAAAGCCACTTGCCTTAGTTTGGATTTTACGCTGGGAATTGCTGAGGCTGAATGCATAAAACAAGTTTTTGCATGTTCAGTGACTAGCAGGTTTATTTACTTCTTGATTTGTCGTAGATATTTATATCTGCCCCCCAATTTAATTTTGGGGAAAATAAAGAGGCATTATAATAAATTCTATCCTCCCAGATAAAAAACACACACACACTTAGTGCATTTTACCTGGAAAATAAGGTAAGCAGGGAAACACACACTTTAATTATTTACTTATCTCTCTGTGAAAGGCTGGCCCATAAGATTGTGGGCTTTTTTTTTTTTTTTTTTTTTTTTGAATTTGAAGTAACCATTTTATTTAGCTCTTTTTGGTAATGTAGTTGAAAAACATATGTCTGCTATTTTATATTGTTTCTAGCTCTCTTCCTTTTTAACTCCTGAGACAATTTTAGTTAACTTTTCCTGAGGCTTAATTCCTTGCAATTTGGTTTTTGAAATAAAAGATGAATTTCTTTAAATTAAGAACAGGAAATTCTAGGCCAGAAACTGCTGTTTCTCTTCCTTCAGATAGAGATCTCAAAGATGCTAACATCTTGTAAAACTTAAAAAAAAAAAAAAAAAAAAAAGGAAGAAGATGGAAAAAATCTGTGCCAGACCTTCTTTTTTAATCCAGACTTGGTTATATAGCACATTAATAAATTTTCCTGTCAACCTTTAGGACATGGGTTCAACTCCAATTGGTTTAATGGCCACAAATGTTTCCTTAGAAGGATTCCGGATTTCTGGATAGAGGAAGGAATGCCAGGGCAGGCTTGCGATCCCCCCACCCCCCGCAGAAGGTGGTCTTGGGAGGTAATCACAGTCTGCTGATAGGATTTGGCAGTGAAAATAGATAGAGGTCAGCCTGTCATTTTGTCTATTTAAATAAGTCATTTGTGATTAAGGATAAGCATCAAGTTTTTTTCCCTCTGTCTCACTTTTGGGTCCCTGCAGGCTCTCCCGTGTCTCTCTGATATTCCTCCCCACTCAGAGGGTCTCTCTCTCTCTCATCCTCTCTTGCCTTTTCCAAGAAAATGTTCATGTTTCCTCCGTGTGGACTGGGCAACGATTTTATCATTTTATTCCATTCAAATGAAAACAATTGGGATTCCAATGAA
This sequence comes from Camelus dromedarius, assembly GCF_036321535.1. NCBI lineage: Eukaryota > Metazoa > Chordata > Mammalia > Artiodactyla > Camelidae > Camelus > Camelus dromedarius. The sequence continues at coordinate 29,945,045 of NC_087453.1, forward strand.
AACCTTTACTATAGATGAGAATTTCTGTGGCATCTAGAGAGAATCTAAACTCAAGACACTTGTCTCTGCTGTTTCCCTCTTTGCTGAGAGAAGTCGCTAGAATCTGTCACGTAACCGAGTTCATGGTGATTTCTCCATCTGCTCAGGTACTTTGGTATGTAAACTTATTCTTCTGCCTTTTGAAAAAATTAATTGATGTCTATAATTTTACAGAAATGCATGAGGGATGCCTTTGCTTTTAGGATTTTTTTTCCTTGGCTATGAAATAGCAGGTCCTTATTAGATCATGCACTGTTTCATAAAAGTATTTGGCTGGTAACACAAGATGGAAGCAGTGGTATCTTGTTTGCTGAAATTACCCAGTGTCATTCTGAAATACTGTCTTGTCTTTTTCTGAGGCTTCCATCCGATGCTCTTCTACCTCTGCAGGCCTGACTGAGACTCTTCGAGCCGCCCATGGTGTTCACCAGGCAGAAATAGCATAGGATCAGGGCTTTGTTGAGTGAAAGCAGGTTCGACCCAAATCCAGCCATCTCTTGGGCACTCTCTCATACTATTTGTCTACCTTCATCTCTGGTCATTTCTGATGCATGTGTCTTTGTGCAGGTTTAAATCTGATGGCATCCATCTCAGCGGCATCACACATTTCTTGCTTTCTGCCCTGGGGCAAGAACCTTAGGGTACTCAAAACATCCATTGCAGGGCCAGAGGATTACACCCCACAGGGCAGGCCTCAGACAATGGTGGACAAGAGCCAGTGCACCCCTTGAGCAGACAATTCTGAAGCCCATTCTATCAGGTTCTTCCACTTTTTCCAGTGGGACTGAGCCCCAGGTGGGCAGAGCAGTGATCAATGCACTGTGTACCAAAATTTCACAGTTTTCCCACTCCTATTCTTGGTATCATTTCCTCAAATAAACTGTTTGCACATGGGCTCTTGTCTCAGGCTCTGATTTCTATGGGAACCTGAGCCTACAATAAAACAGCACAATGCAAAACAAAACAAAAACCCAAGAGATCTTCCTTCCTTCTAACATGACTTGCCACCTCATATCATAGTTATTTAGGTCCAGTTCTATCTTTAAAAAAAATTTTTAAATATGTTTTTATTGAAGTGTAGTCAGTTTATAGCATTGTGTCAATTTCCGGTGTACAGCACAATGTTTCATATAGGAGCATACATATATTTGTTTTCATATTTTTTTTCACCATAATTATATATTTTCTAAGAAAAAAAGTTTGCTTTTTAAAGTTCAAGAAAATATGGTGACCTGTTCTTTTATGGAAAGCTCTCAGCCAGAGCCTGGGGGTACAACATTGGAAGAGAAGATGCCACTTCTGGGAAGGAATCTGCAGTCTGTTATTTACTCTTTTTGGATATTTCACTAGAGAGACACAGCAAATTATTTTAAAAAAAATAAGCAAATGATGTTTCTTAAATTCATATAGAGCTCCTTTGGTTAAAGATGTTTATATCTGCATTAGTCACAGGACACTATAAATAAGCTTTTACAGAAAGAAATTTAGGTGCTGTGAGACTCAAACAGGGAGCCAAGAGGTAAAGTACACTGGGGAAGGTTTTCTTCAGAAGAGCTCTTGAGTGAGATTTAACAACAGGTGAATGGCCTGGGCTGACAAAGGAAAAAAGAGAAAGGCATTTCATAGACAGAAGATGGGGAGAGAGAGAACTTGAGCTCAGAGTTAAAGAGCATAAGAAGGCTAAGTGTGGACACATAGACCAACTTTACCTGACTGTGTTCCTGCAGAAATTAACATCCTGTTAAGGGTAGATAGGGGCTCCATCACATATAAGGTTTGGGGATTAAATAGATTTGAGAAATTTGAGTATTACTTGCAGAATTCACAAGTTCACAGCATACATTAAAGACCCCTGAGAAGTACTGCTATCTATAAAAAATAAAATAAAACAAACCCCCCAAAAACAATTTTGTGAAGCTGAGCATTTTCCACAGTTCTGTGATCATGAAATCTTTTGCCACTAAGACACTGTTCAACCATCTTTAGGTGCATTGATGCTCCATAGAGTGGATCTTGGAAAATTCTGAAAGGGACCAATGCTGAGAAATAAAGTTGATGGGATCTGGTGTGGGGTAGGTATGGCAGTGAACCTTGCATACTACATAGATATGTTTGGATTTGATATGTCAAGAAACCAGATGCTACTGTCTCTGTCCTGGAGAAAGGAAATGTGGTTTCTTGTGAGACAGTGTAGCACACCAAAATCATGCTTCCAACTTCACATTGGTGTTACCATTATGCTGTTATGTTTATCATGTCCATTGCTGGCAAGGCAGTAATAACTTTGTAGCCAGATGTCTGTGTTCAAATCCCCACTTCTCCTCTTGCCATGTGACCCGGGTCCATGTCTCCATGCTTCTGTTTCAACACCTATAATAAATATGGACATAATGATCATGCTGCCTAATTCCCAGGGTTGTTGGAAGGATTAGATGAAATACAATAATTAAAGCATTTAGCAGAGTGTCTGATATACAGCATGTGACCATTAAAGCATAACACATTTGTTTTTATAGTAAGAGTATTGTCTTATGGAAAAGGCACAGACTTGAGGACAGACCTAAGTTCAAAATCTGCCACTGTCCTTTACTGGGTTTACCATTAGTTATTAGTTATTACTGTAAAAAGGGAAGTGATAATACACATCTTACAGGGTTACTGTGGGCATTAGAGGCACTGATAAAATATAAAGGACACAGACACGGCGTAAGTACTAGTTGCAGTCATTGTGTTGTGATTCTTCAAAGTTTCTTCATGTCTCCTTGGGAGCAGAGACTGCTCCAAAAGCTTCCCTAATCTTTTTCTAAAATTGCCTGACTCTCTCCAATGATTGCTTGTGCTGAATACTGGATTATAGAGCATTACGAAGCATTTGCTAAATAAATGGATTCATAAATTCATATTCCTGTAATTGGGGATTCCTGACACAGTGGGACACTGATAGAAAATACATTATAGCAAAGCTGAACAGCACAGTAAACCATACTCTGTGCAGTCAAAACAAAAATGGGTCTGTTTTATCCTTGCTGTATAGAGAAGCTAAAATCTAAGAAAGTTATGAGGCATGCGTTTTCTTCTTACATATTAAATTTAGATCTAAACTCACCGTTTCTTATATTTACTATGTTTTTTAATGGACCGATAGGATGGAAACACAAGACTAAGTTTTTGTCCTTGGTATCTATATCATCTCTTAGGGATTCTGTCAAGGGGCAGACTTAAATTTTCATTTTTAGTAAAATATTGTAATAAGATATTTTATTACAAACTATTTCTTACTGGAATCTTAAATTTTCAAGATGAGGTCAGTTTTTTCCCATAGTGATGTCAAACAACAAAGATAGAATTCCCAACTCCTCTTTTATTTTCCTTCTTTTTTTGGACGAATGCCTTATCAGGTTTTAACTCAGATCAGTCCTGGACAGATTGTTTCGCCAGATGACATGTACCTTGTGAGACTGTTGTGTGTTATAGGCTCTGTCTTATGAAGACTTATGTGGGAAATGTTTTTAAAAGAGACACTCAAGATTTGTATTCTAGTCCACGCCATCTGAAGTGTGCCACATAAGGCACATTTAGATCATGTGACCACTTAATACCTTTCTTAACGGGGTATCCTCCCATGGGATGAATATTTTATAAAAAGAACAAGAGACACATGATTATTTTCTTCCACTGAAACACATTTCTCTCAAAGTCCAAGGATGAATTAGCCAACGGCAGAAGCAAATGTATCCTTGTTTTAAAATTTGGCCATGAATATGTCCTCATGTTTAAATGCCCTTTGTCAATGTATTGAAATTTTAAATTCTGAGAGCCCTAAAGGGACTAAAAGTAATTCCTCTCATTTGTGAGTTCTTTTAGAGTTTATGAAGAGTTTCCTTCATATACTTCATCCTTGTTGAAGAGTCTGGTGAATTATCTTCATATTTCAAGGGATACGGTGTTCAGGTAAAAACATCAAATGCAATGACAAAAACAGTCCACACAAATGTTTTATAAACCATGGTGGTGCCTAATTCCTCGCTTTCACAGTTGTTCCCAACACGAATCCACAACCATCCATTCCCCCTCCACCCCACAAACTGAGCAAATGGACGCTATGTGGACAGTTAGAATCTGCTTTGATAAGAGATTAAAGGTTGCAAAGTGACATAGTGTTGTTTTAGGGTAGAGCTCATTCCTTGCTGTTCTCCTATTTGGGTATAGACGAATTTCTAAAAACCACCTGATTAGGATACAGCATGATTCTTAGAACAAAATTTTGATGTCTTTTAATTTACTATATGTAATAGGAATGTGAAAGAAGAAAATTCTGGATTTCAATCTTAGCTATTTGCAAAAATCCTGTGTTTTAAGTCTACGTTGTTCTTTAAACACACATACATATATGTATACACTCACATGAGGAACAAGAAAAGGAAAGAAAACAACCTGACCATTTCACAGATGAAGAACAGATTAAAGCTAACCAGTTTGGGATGTTGTTAAACTTGGGAATTTTCAAAGGTAAGAGCCAGGATCTCTAAGACCGAAACTGGGACCCTTTTAGTGATCTCACATGCAACTTTTGTTGCATATTTGTATTCTAAAATAAGAAAAATCTGTCTAGGGCAAAGTATGAGAATCCTAAACAGGTTGTTTCACACGTGCAAAGTTGATTTTCAACCCAAATTTTACAAAGTATTGTAACGGCCAGTTTTACTATTTGCCAACTTAATGGTAGCCACATGGGCAAAATCTCTTTGAAAATGTGTATCTTGTTTGATATTCATCTAAAATACTATATAATGTAGAGCTCTTTGACAAATATATTGAATCATATTGTCCTGACTGATTTGCTGGGAGGAAAAGCAAAGCGGAGGAGATTGGCACTGGGAAAGGAAAGGCTGGTATTCAGTGACGGAAGTGGTTTCTAATAAGGCAGAAAAACAGCCTGGCTAAAATTTGAGAAGGCACTTTTAAGTCTTATAATAATCAGCAACCGAAAGAAAGAAGAGGTCTAAAAATAGCACCAGATAATTAACAGGCTAAAAATAGACTTGGCTAGCCATATGGAAGTCATTACAGTCTAGAGGTTAAAGGGGCTGAAAAGAATAAAAATCAAGTCAAATATTATTGCATATTAAACCCACCACCTATAAACATAGTCTGTAAATGCTTTACAGAGTTCAGCTTCACCTAAGACAATTTGGTACAAGAAAAACATAAAGGCACACATTATCATTTTCTAATCCATTAAAGAATTTTTTCTTTGGTAGGTGCTTTGGGCTCCAATCCAAAAGGGTCCCTTTGGTTTAAGATATGTCTGTCATGCTATTGATATAATGGGGAGTCTGTCTTTCACAACAGGAAAAATATGGTGATTTTTAGAGCACTTCTTATATTTAGAATAAAGAGTAATACTTCCAATATAAATAGCATTGCCTTAAGAAAAATAATTATGCAAGAAAGGAGACTGTCGATAGAGATGTACCTAGTTTATAGATCTAGTATGAGCTCAAGGGTTTTAATTTTGTTTTAAGATTAAAGCTGTCAGCATGTAATTTCTTTTGTTCTTATTGTTACTATGGGAAGATGCAGGAAATGTTATCACCAGGGAATTACTATCAGCGTGGTAGAGTTTCTAGGTCTTTTATACCTTTGAGGTCTCCTCTCCTTGTTAATGCTCTTGCCTAGAAGGCTATGGGAGGGATCTTAAATCTGCCTGTTTTAGTTTTGAACTTATGGGTTAGAAAAAGTGGATGTGCGAAGGCGTGATTCTAAGTTAACTAAAATGGAGAGCAGCATACTAAATGGAAAGAACACAGAGCTGTGTGCTGTGTGAGGCTGAGAACCAAATGGGAGATCAGGCGATGCCTTGTAACGTGTATGATCTTGGCCGACAGATGTCTGTCTGAGCCTCACGTGTCATATCCACGAAATGAGAACAACGGTTTCTTGGTATTTATGTTGCGTGTTGTAATTATCTTATGAAGAAACGTATGTAAAATCTTTAGGAACCCAGGACCTTGGCAATAGCAATGTATTAATGGATGATAGTAGCTATTAATATTGATGTCCATCAACACAATCTAGTCACCGTTAACAAACTCTTAAGATGTTGACAAGACAGAATGGCAGAGTTCACCGAAACAGCTTGAAGCTTCATGGTTAAGGAAAATTATGTTCTTTCAGATTTGCAGCACTGGCATTCAAATTCCAGGAATCTTTCTTGATTCTATTGATTTTGTCTTTTTAAAATTTATTATTATTTTTTAATCTTTTTTTTTTAAACTGGGGATTGAACCCAGGACGTTGTGCATGCTAAGCATGCCCTCAACCACTTGAGCTATACCCACCCACCCCTATTGATTTAAAATAATTTTTGCTTTCTTAAAGAAGGCTATTCAATCAAGATCTATTTTTTCATCCTTTTAATATCAGAATACCCTCCATACCCACATAATAATTCTCATCTGTGAATTGGTTTTATTTTTTATATTCATATACACGTGATTGCTTCTGATAAATGATAAAGCCTAAAGAATTGTAAAAATGGATGCAAAAGTCTAGTCTTCATAAACAATCTGGCACATTTTTTTCTTAGTTAACTTATTTTCTGTTGCATTGTCTGCAAGATCTTTCCAATAGGATTTTTAAATGTTTGCTATTTGTGAATATGAAGTATTGACCATAAAATGATACTAATTTACTCAAAAACCTTTTCAGTTGGATCTTTGAGTTTCATGTTATTTACTCAGTTCATCTGAAAATTCTGATGACTTTTCCTCCTCTTTTTTTTTTCAACTTTTATGCTGCTAAGTTTTTTCCTGTCTAATTATACATAAAATAACTGTAATTAGTACCTCTGGTAGAATGTTAAACACTAGTGGTGATAATAGATATAATTGTATTTTTCCTGAAATTTCTGGAAATGTTTCTAGTGATTCCCTGTTAAGTATGGTGCCAGCTTGTGGACTGAAACAGTGTATTTTATTAGGTTGGGAGATGGTCCATCTATTGCTATTTTGTTGAGTGTTTTTATCAGAAAGGTTTTGAAATTTTGGTAAATGTTAAGTTTTTTTTCATTTTTAGAACTATTACTATGATTAATTATATTAATTATAAATTCATTCAAATTAGTCACTTCTTTTTAAAAATCTAAACTTGGTATGTCTATATTCACTCATTGACTTTTGCAAGTTTGTTTGCATTTAAAAAATCTTTACCAAGTAATTTTGGATGATATTTTTATTAAGTTGTAACAAAGTCTTTTTTATTGACTATTTTATGAACAGAAACACTAAATAGATTATTTATTTCCCACCACTTGTACTTCCTGTTCCCTGAGAGGTGGTTGTCAAGTTCCATAACATTTATATTATATTCTGTAGCTATAGTCAAGTTTTCTTTGCTTTTTTATGTATGTTGAGTCTCACAGGTGAAAATAACACCTAATTATAAAGTAATTCTTGTTCATAATAGAACCAAGTAATGAGTTATAATTACAATTGCTTCTCCACTAGTGCAAGGTCTTAAACTCATTTAGACTTGCTGTTTGGAGAATGTTTCTAGTGCCGAAAGGTAAAACAGTCCCCTTTCTTTTAATGCTAAATTGGGTGCTCCCACCTATGCCATTTCATGAAAAAATTTTACTTTGCTTTTATATTTAGGCAAATACTTTCTTGCTTTTTGTCCTGTAGTTATTGCCTGCCTTTGTTTTCTCATTGAGAAAATTACATTCCCTATCAACCAACTCCCTTGAAGACTGAAGTTAAAACCTATCTTCTCCATGGAGCATGTCCACTGTGACACCATTGGGGCCATCTATTTCAGTACAAAATAAGTGTCTTTATAGTTAGTGTGATAAATTTGTGTATTGATTGTGATTAACACTAGATACTTTTCTTGAACATAGCACTAGTTTTTTAAATTATATTTTGTATTTCCTCAGGTAGTCACTGTATCATAATGCTCCTGAGTAACTGTGTTTTTTCATCTCTTATACTATCTCTTCTTTCTTCCACTCTAATGCTTACAACAGTTTAAAGCGTCCCATGGATTATAATTTATAGGAGTTGAAAATGCAGCTTCTAAATGAGATCTACATCTTGGGTTATTCTGTAGTCATCCTGAGTCTATGCACAGGGAAATGGCTCACTAAGAGTATGTTAATGGAAATTGCTGGCTCATAGATTCCACATGTATTTCCTGGGTCAATCACAGAGACCTCCATCCCTCCTAACTCTATATTACCTTGCCCATGTCCCTTAACATCTCTTGGATTCTTTTCTTCTTGTACTTTATGTATCTCTCTGGTATTAATTCTTTTCAATTCCTAATACCATCTTGACTCAAGCCCTTATCTCCTCCTGAGGCTTAGGGTTAGGGTTAAGTCAGCTCCTAACTAAACTCTTGCTTTCAGAAGTCTCAAACCCACTCTGTCACAATACTCCCTGGATCTAAGATATTCAATAATTCTTTATGACCTAGCAACTAAATTTCAAACCCCTATCTCTAGCACTTACATTCCTTCATGATCTAACCACATGTTCCCAAATGTTCCCAGTGAATAATAAGCCTAAACTTATCCCTCAATAATAATAGTTCTAAATTCTTTAAATACATTTTGTCTTTTCCCCTCTCCAGTCTTGCTTATGCTGGTCTCTCTTTTTGTCTTGCCCATTTCCAGTCTCTGCCTGATGGATTTCTCCTAATTGTCAGGGCCTTTTTCAAATTCAGGTACTGCCAATGAGTTTCTTTGATGTCTCAGTGCTGAAACTGTGTTTCTTTCCCCATGCCTTCTTCTAGAACTTTCTTAATATCCATTCTTAGCATTTAAGAGTCCCTTGCATTGCACTCATCTCTTTGTGTTATGCTTCAAACTAGATATGTCTTCTTTCAGTAAAGGGATGTGCTGTGTATATTCTGTTTTCTTCAGTGAACCCATCATTGTAGGAACTCCAGACATATGTTGACTATAATCTATAAAATAAAATGAGTCATTCTTATCCTTATTTACCTCACAGTGATGTAGGTCTGTCTTACATGGAGGAAGGATTGTGCAAATATAAGGGGCTATTCTAAAATGTAGCTTGTTTTGTTTTGTTTTGTTTTGTTTTTTGTTTTTTTTTTTTCATGAGCAGATGACTGACTATGCACATGATGTTCCGGATAGATTTCCAAAAAGAACTCAATGGTGCTGCAACTTGATTGAACTTCCCCATTTTCCATGTAACATGATGTAGGATGTTTCATTTTGGCCTGGGGAAATTAAGACAAATGAAAGGGCTGACTTTCAAAAAAAAGTCAGAATATATTTTATAGTCATGTATAAATTCAAACATGAAAGCATTAGTCATTCATTTTACAGGTTGAAAAGTCCCCCTGGCCTGGCTTTAGAAGAAGAAATTATATGTCTTTATTATCTGTGGGCCTTATAAAATTGCAACCTTGTTCCTCTCTGCTGTGTGTACTGAGAACCACTTCTCACAGCTCAATAAATAATAATGGCATACTCATCAAGAGATGGGCACTTAGAAGTTTCAGGAGAAAATATCTCGTGGGAGGAGGAATTTATATATGGGAGAAGGAATTTTCCCTCACCTGCCAGCATGGCTTGACTATATGAGCAGGTAGCATCTCACATCTTTCAGGAAGTTTGGAAAGTTCAGATGTTGGCATTGCAGTCAGATACCTTGCAGTCATGAAAAGGAGATCAGGCATATCTGTAATGACTTTATAAAATGTCAAATTGTATTCAAATGTGAGGGAAACACTAAGGAGGTTAAATAAGCCGCCTGGTGATACAGGGGAGAAAGGAATGGGTAAATAATTTCCTTGTTGTCTCAATTTCAGATTAGCACAGGTTAAAATTGGCATGCCAGATGAGGAACATCATTCCAATTGGTTTATTTTGTAGATAAGGGAATGAAGGTGTGAAGAAATTAAGTCACTTACTGTTGTATTATTCTGCTTACAATTTATACTTGTGAAAAGTAAGCTTTATGTACCCGACACCCTCTTGCTTTGAATAACAGAAGGATTCTATTGGTAGATCCTTCATTATACGTTTTCTTATTTCTAATAACTTTGTAAAACAAACAAATAGATAGTTCTGCTCTTTCTTTTAATTCAGGGATGGTGAGAATGAAATGGTATCATTAAACAGCTATGGGTTTAATCGGTTTTAGAAGCTGGTACAAAATCAGGTGTCTTCAACCTAGTAACTGCAGAATCTGCATCCTGAAAGGGTCTATGTTTAGGATTCAGATCTGTGAATTAAGATGGAAGAAAATTAGATTTTTATTCTAATTTCTGTCCAAAGTAGAACATTTCTTTCAGTAAGGAACATGAGCAGCACACCACAGTACCAGAATATAGATATTTTCATGTTTTGTAACAGGTTACAGTATCTTAAGAGCTCATATATGTTTCTCACTACTTTGAAAATGCAGTAGCTAATAGACTCATTTAAACATAATAGTCGCATATTACTTCATTAATTTAAACAAACATGTATTTAACTCTATCACAAATCTTTCTTTAATTGCATTCAGAGTTGGTTTCCTTTGTATTCCTATGTATTTTACATTTTTAAAAAACATTATTTTGAGAACATATTTTCCATAGACTTCCTCAGGTTGCCAAAAGACTCAGAGCATAAAGAGGATTCCAAACTCCTATACTAAATAACAGTCTCAAATGTTTAGGTTTCGTTTAGGAGTTGATTTTTATTTCTTTTCAACTCTGTAGATTTGAAACACCTTTTAACAATGTTTTCTTCATAATTCAAGCTACCGTGCTCACTAACGTTGGTTTTCTATGTCAGTTTCCATTAGAAGGAGAGATTAAGCTTAAGTTTCTTGTAGGAATTGCTGTTGCCATTTGTAAAAGGATTAGAATGCTATATTCTGCAATGGAAAGATCATTATTTTTTGAGAATAAATTTAGTATTTTATCAAAATGGACTTTAAAATAGGATTCCTAAGCTTGTAATTTAATACTGGAGTTATCCTCACGTAGCACCAATAATTGAGACAAGAGCTGATGAAGCCAAGAGGTCTAACGACACGACTCTTAAATCTGGAAGAAAAAATGCAAAGATATACACATTTTTTTTCCACTTTATCCCTAAGTAGATTAAATAATTTGTAGTTGATTGTGAATTATGCATAAATTACCCATATTGCAGCAAAGCCCTTTAAAACTACATGTTGTTGTTTGGACTAGACTGTTTCTTTTCTTTATTTTAAACAGTAAATGAGACTGAGGAATTGTTGCTGAAGGGAAGTCAGATTTAATCGTAGCAAATAATATCTAGGATGTTATGAATTAAACATGTAAAATGATTTAAAGGTAAAGAATAATCTCTCAAATATCATTTCTGCGTTAGGTTGAATTTTTAAACTTGCATAGTTTTGTCTACACCTTTTTAGAGCTCAGATGTCGGGGCCTGGGAAATTGGGGCCAGATGGCACCAGCCAAACTGAAATGTGCAAATCAAGCAACACTTATCCCACTACTCACTTTTTACTCCCGTTGTGAATGCAGATTGGGGGTCTTATAAAATTTTTCCCAAGGCAATCCTCTGGAAAGGCAAGGTGTAGCTGTCAGGGCTTCAGTTCTTTACATTTCAGTTTACAAAAAAACTTAAAGTGCTTTTTTTCTTCTGAAGTCACTGCTGATTGTCTAAATATGTGGTAGCGGTGACACAGTAGTGGCAAAGTGATCACACGTCATTATATAGTGCACACGTGATTATTTATGCCTTCTCAACCGCAGTGTAAGTTACAAGCAATTATTTTTCCGTCTCCTCGATGTAATTACACTGTAATCTACAGGGACATGTAATTGCATGGATGGCTTCTGCACTGAATTACGCAGCTCTCAGGGACTATGTGAGACCCCGGGAGTCTTTTTACCAGCTAGCAGCTGGGCGGTCTCTTTGTGTAAACCTGGTGGCCTGAGAATAAGAGCTGTGCTGGAGGGATATTTGCAACCCAGATGTGATGTGGGGCCACCAAGTAAACTGCCTAAGGGTGGGAGAGCCTGTCTGATATCCAACCTCGTCAAATGGCCCCTTGGTTTCCCATCCTCAGATTATGAAATGTCTATGGGAGAAAAAGCAGCTCCTGTGAAAACAAAATTTTTATTGGTGGAAAACTTATTTAGGATTTAGGAATCTTTGATTTGCCATTGTCAGACTCTGTGTACTTAAAAATGCATGATGATTTAAAATATGCACAGCTTATAGGAATATGTGTGCTCAAAGAAAGTGATGAATTGCTTTAGCACTATAAAATACAAAATAAAGATTACATGTATCATCCAAGAGAAAGGAACTCAAAGCTTTCTTTCTTTCTTAGGCACAAACATAAAGGCAGCATGTTAAGTAAATAACCTGATGGTGCTGTAATTTGCACTATTTCTAGTGTATTTGTCTAGGAAGGAACAATTTCTAATTGTTTAGCTATTGGTTTATCAGGGTGACTCCATAGAGAGTCTCTGAGACACCAGAGTTTGTCCAAGTGGGAGTTGGGAAAATCCCCAAAGAGGCATGATCTGATCCCCCAGAGAGAAAGCAAAAGTTATATGGGTGAGGTCATATACACCTTGTCTCACTGGCTGATTCCCTCCCAGGAAAATTGAGGTTTTCATCAGCGTCACCACTGGGCTTGGTGATTATCCAGGTTGGTGTGATATGTGCAGATGTATGTTATGTGTTTCCCGTGGATGCATCGTATTTCACTTCATGCCAGGATTCTTGTAAAATGAGGCTGTTTGGGGACAAGAGTGTCTTCAACTAGATAAAAGTTTTGTGGCACAAATCGGGGGAATCAGAGCTAAAGTAACAATGTTGGATTGAATCCTGTGAGCAAAAAGGCATACTCCTCACTTGATTAGCCCATAACGTGAACTTTCAAATAAGCGTGCTGTTACATAATCCATCACTAGAGCTTCCAAATGGATGTGAATTCTGGAGCTGTCTTTCTTGAAGTGATTTAAATAAAAGGAGTATTTGAAGAATTAAAAAGTAGACTTTCCTAAAAGAAGGCTATTTTGAAAACTTGTCTCTTAAATGCATCTCCCCCTAACCCAGCTTTATTGAGCTAAATGAACGTTGAGTAAGATTAAGGTGTACAATGTGATGATTTGATACACATATATATTGTTAAACTGATTATCACAATAGAGTTAGTTAACAGTTACCCTCTGTGTTCTGGAGTTAACATTTAAGATCTACTCTCCTGGCAGCTTTCAAGCGTGCAATAACATATTGTTAACTATAGTCATCCCAGAACTTTTTTATCTTCAAAGTGAAAGTTTGTACCCTCTTACCAACATCTACCCATTTCCCCCAGCCCACAGCCCCTGGCAACCAGAAATCTCCTCTCCATCTCTACGAGTGGCCTTTCTAAGATTCCACATATAAATGAGATCATGCAGTATTTGTCTTTCTCTGACTTATTTCACTTAGCATGATGCCCTCCAGGTTCATCCATGTTGTTGTTAATGATAAGATTTCCTTTTTTACTGAGGGATAATTTGCTTTCTTTCTATCTATCTATCTATCTATCTATCTATCTATCTATCTATCTATCTATCATCTACCACTCTTTATCCATCAAATAGGTCTTTATTCAACAAATGGGGCATATTTTTTAAATTTTACTCATGTGTATGTATATTAATATTTTTCTAATCTATTGGTCTGCTTTCTAGTTTTATGATTTATATGTTTGGGATTTATGTGTCTATGATTAGGTAGAGACATAGATGGATAAAAGGGTAGAGAGGCAAATACAGTGAAATTCCTTTATTGGTTTTCATTATTGAATATCTATAGGTGGGATTCTTCTAAACTGTCTCTACCTCAAAAAATTCTCTGAAATAACTGAAGATTCAACGGATATCCTAGTATTTACTTTGAGGATTAGCATCACCAGTAGTTCTAAACCTGTGATTGTCGTTGTCTTACAAGCCTTCAATTTCTTGTGTCATGGTTTCCTTAACCCTAGAGTCACTCACTAATAAGTCATGTATTTTGGATGATTGCAGACTTGATTTGTTTCACTTCAGGCTATCATTCATCACAGTGGCACACACTTGTGGGATACAGGCTAGCATTACTTTTCTTTTCTTTTTTTTTTTTTTTTTTTTTTTTGCCTAAGGAAATCTTGCATTGCCTCCCCTTGACCCAGATGCTCAGTTTTCCTTAGGTTGTCATGGATTTTTGACTTTGTGAACTACTTTGAGATTTCAGACTTTTTGTTTGATGTCACCACCAAATTCACGGACCTCCAGTGAAATAAATGAGGGATTCAGATGAATCTGCTTGTGGTTTTGTGTGGTATATAAAGGTCAGTGTTCAAAGGGCAACCCCCTACCATGGGGAATGCAAGTCGGCTCTAATTAGAAGAAGACGCAAAGCACTCTCTGTCTGTGTGAATACCATTAAGGGCTGAGCTAAATGGAGGTTATTTTCCCGCCTAAAATCATACTATTCAATAACTCTATCACTATTGTAATTTGTGGAATTTATTGAGTTGTTGACAGAAAAAGATGCTTAAAATATTAGCCTGTTAACTGATAGCTTCAAAAGTCGTAGCTTCACAGTGCTTTTACTACAATAAGCTCATCACAGGCTCATTCTTAATTTTATTAACCCTTCGACTGGAAGAACTTGAATTCAGTATACATTAAATCTGCTTTCTAAATTTGTGGGGGGTTCCTCACCTTCCCTCCGGGAGTTGGACTTCATGTTACTTTCCAAAGATTTTAGTTCATCACTATAATTGGGTTAAATGAGCCCAAACCAAAGTGATTTTAAAGCAAAATTGAAGGCATCCCAAACAGTCAGCAAAAGGCAGGGCATGACTTAGGTAAGTTGTCAGTGAGAGGAATTACGGCCTTGTGAGAGAACTATCGTTGAGTGCTCTGCTGTCCCATCCCTTATGAGAGCCACCAGCCACCCCATGGCAACTGAGCACTTGAAATGCGTTGGTGAGTCCAGACTGAGATGTGCTTTAATTGTTGTAGGCACATCTATTTTGAAGATTTAGAATGAAAACAAGAATGTAAACTACCACATTAATAATTTTTAAAACATTACTTGTTGGAATGATAGTATTTTGGACATACTGGCTCAATAAACTATAATATCAAACATACACTCATCTCTTTATTGTTGCTTTTTTTAATGGCGCTACTGGAAAATTTTAAACCACCTACATTGCTCACATTATATTTCTATTGGACAGTGCTGTCTAGAAGTTAAATAAATGGGCTTTATTGGAAGTCCTTGATTCTCTTGCCAGCACAGTTTGGCTCCAGATGATACATATAATCATAAAAGCCCTCAATTTCTTCATCTGTGAAATGGGGATAATAACACTTCCCACTTACTGACGTCATAAGGAAGTAACTATAATGATTAATGACCCAGAGCTTGTAAAATACTGAGTTCTTTGGATCTTCTAGAGTGAAACTAACTTTTTTTTTCCTTTTAATTTCCCTGGGGACTAGACTATGTGAATAAACAAATACAGTGCATGGGAAAACACCCCCACACGCACATAGCTTTGGCCCATTTTCCCTCTGGTGGATTTATAGTGGCTACAAACAGCAGGGGAAGGAAAAAAGAATCATGAGCTAAAAAATGCCAAATGCAGTGCTGTCTGGCTTGGCTAAGCTTTGTATGGCATGAGCATCTATCACTCTAAAAATGTCCATACTAGGCTGGTAATTGTTGAAGCTGTGGGGACACGGGGCATGGAGGTTTATTTTAGGTTTGTGTGTGTGTGTGTGTGTGTGTGTGTGTGTGTATTTGAATTGTTGACAATAAAAAAGTTTTCAATAAATAACTAATGACATTCTGCCCTATCTCATCCCTTAATTTTTAAAAAAAAATTCCTTCATGCTTTATATGAAATAGTTGTATGCTGATTGTCTCCTTCACGACAAATTTTACACAGACGTTCTGCCAAATGAATATTTTTGCCCTGAGCTCAAGATTAGGTGAACTCTTCCTTTCTTTTCTTCATGATTTCAGAGCAAAAGGATCCCAACACAGGCACACATAAACGAACCAGGATGAGGAGGTGATCCAAGATGAGTAAATGAAAAACTTGCCATTATTCCTAACTGTTCAGTGTTTTCATGGTTAATGAATTAATACTCTTGATGTCCATTCCCCCAGTGGAATTGAAAGCTTTTTTCCCCCACCCCCCAATCTCAGGACTGACGGTGTGGATATGAGGCATGCTTGTTTTTAAGCACCACGGAGTTTTATGTCGTCAAGATGGACCCAGGTTCTTCCTGAAACACAGGAAGCACGGAGTATTTTCATCCTCTGAAGAAGCAGCCTCCTGACCTGCTGGAGCCGGTGCAGTCATGCTGAGTGGTCCACGTTTTCCTGTTCCTTTGCTTTGTACAACACGGAAGTCTTGTTTGATGTCTAAATATGAGGATGCTGTAACTCTGGCATGCCAAACTTGAGTTTATATCCGTAATTGTCACATCCTTCATTGAGAGCTAAGCACTTGCACCATTGTGATAGGCTTTTGGCAGGGAGTTGGCGGGGGGGATAAATCGATGTCAGCAATTATATTTATGCATCCACTTCAGGTGTACAGTCTAGAGGTCCTTCCAAGGATGACAGCATCAGGATGGAAGAGGACGTTGCATGTGTGTGTTTGATTGGAACTAGAAAAATAACCTGAAATCACACTTAGGTGCTGATAAGCATAAGCCTCAGCCTAGGGCTCTAAGGAAACTCAGGGGACAATCTTGTTGTGCCAACTGTCTTTCAGGAAGCCAGTAACAACTATTCCCATTTTATGAGTGAAAACACTAAAACCTGGAGAATTAAAGAACGTGATTAAGCCACACAGGTTATTAGGGGTAGGAGTGGGAGGATAATGCAGAATTCACCACAGTGAGAAAGTATGAATCACTTAAGAGACGAGTAATTTTAAGTGGAGAAGGGTAGCTATTGACTGAACTCATTCCTTGTCTAAACTTTTGAATGAATGAGAGTGCCTTAGAGAATATAAACTGAACAACTGCTTCACTGAATGGGAAAATCTCAGAGGCTTAAGCAATCCCCCGGAGGCACCTTGGAGCTGTGGCAGCCTGGTGACCCTGAGCAAGGGTGTTGAAGGACCAACCATGGGTACCACCCGGCTTTCTCTTTCTGATGGGTTAACCTGAGAGCAGCTGTACCTGGAGAAGGAGAGTGGGCGAAGGGGGAATCCACACTTTCCATGAAGCACAGTGACATTAGGGACCCCCGAAGGCCACACCAGATAAGCAACAGAGGACCCAGGGTGAACAGGCATGTGTGAGCATGTGTGCCGTTCTGCCTGGTTGTATGACCCCCCCCCACCTTTGCAGGGGACTAAGGGAAAGGCTGGAGAATGTGGGTGATAACCAACAATTGTGTCTGTTTGTGGTGAATGAAACAGCCAGCATATATACAAGGTTGGAGAGGAGCACTGAGAACAGGGACACTTCCGTCTACCTGGAGGGGAAGGGGGAAGCTTCAGGCTTCCAGGGACAGTTCTACAGAAATGGGTATCTCAGTTTGTCTTCTGCTGAGAGCAGAACCTGAGATAAAGATCTGGGAGAATGTTGGTTTATTTGAGTAGACATCCCAGGAAGCATCAGGGAAGCAGGGGAGAGGGAAAGCTACCATAGGGGTATCTTACTGAGTGGGCCACTGAGGGCAGTGGGGCTTGGTTCCATCAGGACTTCGTGAGAAACAAACACAATGCCTTCTAAAACTGTCCACTCAAATGACAGGAAACTAGAACACTTATTCTCTGGCTTCTGTCCCCACTAGTGGAGAGTTTCCTCCAGGGACTGTGTGTGCTCATGGGAACCAGTACAGGGAAGTCCTTGGGGGCAGAGAACTCAAAGATGCCTGCTGGGATGCCTGAGGTGGAGCCACGTGGGGTGAGGTGGATCTGAATGTGCTTGGAAGTCTCCAGGGCAGAGTCAGCTACCATTGGTGGTGAGCTGAAGGACAGAGTCATGAGTGCCAGAGGCATTTTCTACAGAAGAGGGTGGAAATTGTGACCCTTCAGGTTGATAGAAGAATAAAAAGCCAAAAACAGACTTGGAGAAGAGCATTTATAAAGGCTTAATGTTATAAAAGAGCAAGGCTGATTTTAGAAATTTAAGGAAATCTGTGATGTTGGCTATAAAATGGCGAGTCAAGATAAAGTTGGATACTCTAAGCAGAAGATGACTTGTGAAGACAAGAGTCATTCTGTGGAGTTAGAAAAAAAATTTTTAGAACCGAGAATCTAAGTTAATAGTGTCCCAAGAGGAGTTTCTTAATGATGTACATTTTATCCTAAAAAGGAAAACAATTGAACTTGACAACTACTTAATATATGGCTGGACTAGAGCACCAGGGTTCAGTCCTGGTAATGCAGAATCAGATGCCACACATGACCTGGGAGGAAGCTTGCAGAGAGGGTGGGAGCCCCCCCAGAGCAGTGCGGTGGCTGTGACACCCTCTCTTGTTTGTTCTCATAGCCTGTTGCAATGCCTTGTTAGTTCAGTGCACCTAGCTGGCTGGAATCGTGGACTTAATCACGGGGTTTACAGTGAACTTCTCACAAAACTTACAAGTGCATTTAAAAAGATTCCTGAAAAGAACCATCACCTTGGAGATCATTCCAGTTAAGCAATGATAAGAAAACAACAGTGCCAACAACACTGACTTTTATCCTACCCTTAAGAATGATTGCTTCATCCATCCTGTCATGAGATTACAAACAATGAAATAATCAAGGATGGCAAGGAAGTTAGGTCCCTCCAAAAAAACCCAGAAAAAAATAGAAATGATTATGAGGACTATTTGAAGTATAGACTTAAATTCTCTATTACTAAAAATTTAGCTCAGGGCATATCGAAAAGGACACTGTTTCTTGAGATGTTAGCTGTTCATAGTGTAAAATAATTTTAGTTAGTTAAGCTATTTGCACAGAGCATGCTATTTCATATTCCTTTTTGAATTTCTATTTCTTGACTTTGTTTTACCACACATATGATGTATTAGTACAGTAGTATATGTATATAATTTATAAACAAATACATGTACATATGTGTGTACATGCATACACGCATATTCACATCCATAAATGTGCACGTGTTGTGGATACAGGCTAAAACCCCACCTCTCTTCCCCTCATTCGCAGACTCTGAGACAAGGACTGGGACAGGTACTTTGCTGGGGAGACGATTTCAGGAAGGACACAGGTAGGGATGAGGAAGTGACACAGGGAATAGAAATGCCAGTTAAGGGTGTGAGTATGGTGGATAGCTTGTGCTCAGTCCTGTGGAGGACCATCTAAAGAACCATGTGAATGCTCCCCACACTTGCTCACTGAGAGCTCGGATTGGTGGAGTAATTTCTACTGACTCACATCCTTCATTTGTTGAGCTTTACCCAAGGAGGAATTTGATCACTGGCTTTTCCTGGCTGCCCCTCTATGTGGGCTATGTGAAATCTCCCTATTCCAGGATGGAGAGACTTGGGGAAAACACTCATGTGGCGAGTGAAGGGCACAGTAACTGTGGCGGGCAGTTGTGTCAGCTGGCTGGGTATCAGCTCCCAAGTCATGGGTGAAGGCAGAGTTGAGCCAAATTGGATGTGAGGCAGACATCAATTGCTTCAGTTGTAACCTCCACCAAAAATATTTGAAGGTCAGTATTCTAGGTGAAAGGAGGAGACGTATGATAGATTTAGGTCCCCAGAACTCGGGTTTGGAATGGTCCCTCGGACAGCAGTGTGATGGAGGAATAGGAGATAGGGGTCAGGGAGACTGGTTAGGAAGATTTGATCATCCAAGTGAACAGTGGAGATGGATCCAAGGGGCAAAATCTAGAGGTGTACTTGGTCTAAGTAGAAAGGGCTTGGTGGCTGAGTTGATGTTGGAGGGTGAAAGAAGAAACCATAGGCTGATCCTCTGATTTTGCCTCAAGTTACTTGGTTGATAACTGCCAGGAAGACCAGAAGGGAGGGGAAGGGAGACAGTACGATGGGCTCAGTCTGAGCAGATTTGGTGTGATGTGTCCAAGGGATGTCTAGGGACAGATGGCTACTGGAGAGTTAGACACAGAGGTCTGGATTCTGAGGAGAGTTTCCACATTTTAAAAATGTGGGATCTGGGTTTCTATGACTCAAGATCCTTTTAAAATCAAATAATCTAAAATCCTAACTAAATGACCATTGCTTTTCATTATAGACTCAGCCAGTCTAGAAGTTAGGTCTGGACGGAGCACCCATCCAGATGGCTATTATCATTTCTCAAATGAAAACATTTTCTCTCCACATTTCAACATACTTCAGAAAAGTTTCAGCCTGCTACATTGAAAAACAGCATCTTCAGCTGCAGCCTCTAAAGATAAATGCATCTTCCTCCAAATGTTGGAGCCTGGTACAAACTAAACATATTTTACCCATGTTGAAATTGTGTTGATGGCTTCACAAATAAATGTTTTAATTCTTCTGTTAACCTTGATAGTGCTATGGGCAGTACAAACCATTCTCGAAGTTTAAAATGTGCAAAACTTATGTGGGTGTCTTACTAAAAGTCAGGTTCTGTTTCAGCGGGTCTGGGGTGGGCCCTCATATTCTGCATTTCTAACAAGCATCCAGGGGATGCTGGTGCTCCTAGTTCGTAAGTTTATTGGATATACAAGAGACAAAAATGAGACATTCATGCAGCCAGATTCTGTTGGATAAATGCCCATTTGCCCAGTTTGGGGCGTTTCACTTTTGCTGAATCCACTGTCTCTTGCTGTGGAATGAGGCGATCATCACCAGCTGGTGTGGACCTTAGTGAGTCAAACATTGAGCCATGGGTACCTGGAAGATCAGAGAGAAATTCACAGGAAGTGATGAGGAGACAGTGGAGACATGAATGTGTGGGACAGAGTGATAAGAAAAATTGAGAAATAGCAGTCGACAAGAAGTAGGAACAGATGAGTGATGTACTAAGAAAATGAGCCAAGCGTGGAAACTTTTATTTATTTAAAGTTGGAAAATACTTATGAATTTCTTTTTCCTGTGATTTGAAGGGAAAAAGAGAAAGGATGGAAGAATTGGGGAGCCAGAGAATACCAACTGCTGGTGGGCTGTTGATTTTCTGAAGGTAGTTTTTAGCAAATATTAGAATGTACAAGATCCACCTGTCCTGTTTTTTTAAAATGCAGATTCCTCGACCTTATCTTAAGAGATTCTGAATCCAGCTCAGTAGGGTCTGTGCATTTTAAATAAGCACTGTAAATATGTGTTAATTTGGAACCACAGTTTAAGAAGCCCTGCCCAGACCCCAGGAGAAAGAGAAAACATTGTAGAATATTTGAAAGCCAATAAGATGTAATAGAATCAGTGAAAAAACACTTTGGGAAGTCTAAGTTTAAGCACAGTTCCAGAAAATTGTTTAAGCAGCATTATTGGATTAACAGAAGGCATTTAAAAAGTTTGGAATGATGTCTCTCCAATTTAATGTGCATACAAATCACCTGGTGATCTTGCTAAAATGCAGATTTTGACTCAGAGTCTGTGGTGAGGCAGGAGAGCCTGCATTTCTTACAAACCCCCAGATGACCCTGATGCTGCTGGCCTTTGGACACAATGCAAGTAGCAGGGATTTGAGGGACAGGATGAAAGAAGGCTCTAGAAGTCTGGCCATTTAAATTTTTCATGAAGAAAATAAAGCAATACTGCCTGAAATTTTCACTCATAACATTCAACAGATAATGATTCAGAAAATGTGTTTATTAATTTAGCATGGAATGGTCTCTAAGAACGGCAAGACACAGGGCTAGAGAGTGACTCAGTGATCAGTCAGTGCAGATGGTTCTGGAGTGTAGACAAGGCAACATGTGTAAAGCCATGGCAGGGCAAGGAGGGTGGGAGGTAATTCTCTGAACCCTCATTCAACTTCCTGCTTAGAAAAGCAGGAGCCAATGGAAAAAGTTGGTTTTCTCTATGAGAGTATATTTAACAGATAGCAGCAAAAATGAAACTAAGAGAATTCAGTTTTCTTTCTTGATTGGTTGGTCCTTTGTGAGATGCTAACCAAATAAATATCCAGAAGTGATGTAGGGGGGAGGAGAGTGTGTTAGGAAGAACAATGAAGCCATTGAGAAAAACAGTCAATAAACAGAACTGAAGGAAAATAAATGGAAAGAAAATGTAGGGAAACAAAGCCGACACTAAATAAAGAATTAAAGTACTTTGATTGTGGTAATGGTATCATCAGTGTTTGCTTATGTCCAAACTCATCATATTGTATGCATGAAATAAACACAGACTGTTGGCATATCAATTATACTGCAATAAAGCTGTAAATATAATAATTTACCATAAAAATAATTTAAAAGATCCAAAGAGAAAATTGGGGTTATTATGGTAACTAAGTGACTCATGGATCCACAAAAATGGCAAAAGATTAAAGAAAAGCATTTCAGTTAGCTACGTGCTGGAATACAATGGGAAAAGGTGAGATGACTCAGTTTTGATCAAGAAGTTCATTAAGATTGTGGAAGTTGAAATGAAGAATTTAGAACGATTTATAGTCAATGAACCACAGCAAAATATTTCATAAGCAGTATGAGAAGTCAGTGTGGGGCTTGCTACTCAAAGCATTTGAATTAAAAGTTGAAGATGCCCGGCTACAAAGAAAAGTAAACAGTTACGACCATTATGTCCTTGTCAGGGTGTAAGACTCCTCTGCTGGCTATCTGATGGGTTTCTTTCAAGTCCTTGTTCTGCATCCAGGAATATGCTTCTGTGAAAAAGTAAATAGCTAAAGTCCTCCAAGCAAATTGCCCCCTTACAACATGTATATTGGGGTGAAAGTATTTTCTCACTGATTTATGCTGAAATCTTTCTGAAATCTTGTAAATAATGAATGCCAAAAAGAAAAAAAATGCTGTGCATGGGATCATAACTAACACAGCTTTGGATAAAAACTTTCAATTTATTTTTTTGTTTATTTTTTTATCAAAGTATAGTTTATTTACAATATTGCAGTAGTTCCAAGTGATTCAAGTACACAT
This sequence comes from Camelus dromedarius, assembly GCF_036321535.1. Lineage (NCBI taxonomy): Eukaryota > Metazoa > Chordata > Mammalia > Artiodactyla > Camelidae > Camelus > Camelus dromedarius. The sequence goes on from NC_087453.1 coordinate 29,968,151, forward strand.
ACGTACATGTATTTTTCAAATTCTTTTCCATTATAGGTTATTACAAGATACTGAATATAGTTCCCTGTGCTATACAGTAATTTCTTGTTGTTTATTTTATTTTTGGTAATTTTATATATGGTTTTTCTTTTTTTATTGAAGTATAGTCAGTTTACAATGCTATGTTAATTTCTGGTATAGAGCATTATGGTTCAATTATACATATATATTCCTTTTCATTATAGGCTATTACAAAGTATTGAATATAGTTCCCTGTGCTATACAGTAGGGCCTTGCTGTTTATCTATTTTATATATAGTAGTTAGTATCTGCTAATCTCAAACTCTCATTTATCTATTTTATATATAGTATTCTGTCTGTGTAGACAATTTTTAAATCAACATTTTAACTTAGTATGTATAGAAAGTTATTTAAAAACACACTAAACATAAACATATTCTTAAATAGTGTCTTTCTAATGATGTCTTTCTAACCAAAATTTGAAAATATTTTTATCCACATTTCAAAAGGCAAATAATCATTTCATTTCTATTTATACAGAATAACAAAATTCTGTCTAATTGTTTTTCTGGAAACTGTGATTTCTTTTTATAGTGACAGTTATCATTTTCTCTTATTAATCAGTGTCATATATTTTTTCTCTTTTTATTCCAATTGTATTTAGATATAATTAACACACAGCACTATATGAGTTTAAGATGGACAGCACAATGATTTGATTTATATACATCATGAAATGATGATCACAATAAGTTTAGTGAGCACCCATCATTTCATATAGATACAAAATAAAAGAAAAAGAAAAAATCATTATTTCTTGTGATGAGAACTCTTGGGATTTACTGTTAACAGCTTTCATATATAACATACAACAGTGCTAATCACATTAATCATGTTGTATGTTACATTCCTAGTATTCCTAGTACTTATTTATCTTGTAACTGGAACTATGTACCTTTTAACCACCTTCATTCAATTTCTCTCCCATTCCCACCTGTGGTCTCTGGTAACCACAAATCTGACCTCTTTTTCTATGAGTTTGTTTGTTTGAAGTATAATTGACCTACAATACTATGTTAGTTTCTGGTGCACAACACAGTGATTCAATATTTCTATACATTACATATTGATCGCCATGACAAGTCTAGTTACCATCTGTCACCATAAAAAGATATTATATTATTACTACCTATGTCCTCCATGCTGTGCGTTTTATTCTCATGACTCATTTATTTTGTAACAGGAAGCTTGTACCTTTTAATTTCCCTCATCTATTTCATTCATCTCACCACCTTCCTCCCCTCCCACATCTCACCTGTTTGTTCTCTGTGTCTATGACTCTGTTTCTGTTTTGTTATGTTTGTTCGTTTGTTGTGTTCCTTACATGCCATGGATGAGTGAAAACATGTGGTATTTGTCTTTCTTTGTCTGATTTATTTCACTTAGCATAATACCCTCTAGATCCATTCATGTTGTTGCAAATGGCAAAATTTCATTCTCTTTTATGGCTGAGTAGTATTTCATTGTGTTTTATAACCTATGTGTGCAACATCTTCTTTATCCATTCATCTGTTGATGGGCACTTCGGGTGCTTCAGTATCTTGGCTATTGTGAATAATGCTACAGCAAATATGGGGGTGGATATATCTTTTCAAATTAGTGTTTTTGTTTTCTTTGGAAAAATATCCAGAAGTGAAATTGCTGGATTGTGTGGTAGTTCTATCTTTAATTTTCTGAGGACTCTTCATACTGCTTTCCGTAGTGGCTGCACCAATTTATATTCCCACTAAGAGTACACGAGGGTTCCCATTTCTCCATATCCTTCCCAACACTTGTTTTTTGTTGTCTTTTTGATAATAGCCATTCTGACAGGTGTGAGGTGACATCTCACTGTGGTTTTGACTTTTGTTTCTCTGATGATTAATGATGTTGAGTATCTTTACATGTGTCTGTTGGCTGTCTGTATGTCTTCTTTGGAAAAAATGTCTATTCAGGTCCTCTGCCCATTTTTTAATCAGGTTGTTTATTTTTCTGATGCTGAGTTGTATGAGTTCTTTGTATATTTTTGGATATTAATCAGTCTTTTATTAATAAGTACCATATATTTTAATCTGATACTTCCAGAAAGGTTTTGTTTGTTTTAAAGAATGAACAATGATGGATATTTTTGAGATTTATTTTTTTAATATATACTTCTGCAGAACCATGAAGTGTGTTGAAGTACTCCCAAAATTGGGGAAAAACTGTCTGAACCTTTTGTAAAATTAACTTGAACTGCTTTTATGAAAAATTCCCTCAGATTAATATAGTTTCTCAAAATGTGCAATATATCCGAATTACAAATATTTCTTAATTTTACCCTCCTAATTTCTCATTTTGGTCTGTTAGAAGTCAACCTTGATGTAAAATTAATAGCGTATATACTCTAACGAGTTAAGAGGAAAAGGTTATCTGTTTTATCATTCTCATCTCAGATGAAATTTTAAATATCTTCTTTTGGGCATTGCTGTGCCAGGTACATAGCAAAGTAAGTTAATCATTTATGACCTGAACAGATCCTATAATTGGCTGACAGAAATGTATTCTGCAGCCTGGAAACAGGATGGGTCTGAAAACAGTTCTGTCCTAAACATTGGATCTAAGCAATGTTTACCACTGCTGCTTGGTGCTTTGAGCCCATTGATTAATTCATTTAGTCTCCTTCAGTCAACTCTGTGCAAGGCTCTTGATTATGAAACAGTCCTGTGATGGGTTTATATTTTAATAGGGTTGATATATAAACAATTAGGCTTAAATACCTTAGAAGCTATAATAAATTATCTATACAATGCTGGGAAAAGTCCAAGAAACAACTCCATCCGGAAAATTCCTTGTCAAGGGAGATGTCACTTGGGTTAAGTCTTGAAAGGTAAAGAGGGAATTTGTCAGGCAAAAAAGGAAGAGGGGAAAACCCATGCAAAGTCACAGTGGATAATATGACATTTATTGCTAATGTTTGAAGGGGAGAGCCAGCGTGGGTGCAGAAGGATGGAGGAGGGAAGGTAAGACAACTAAGGCTGCATGATAAATAAGGCTTAGATTACAGAAGACATTATATTATACCAGGTATATAAATGAGAGTTCTGAGTGGCAAACAACAGAATTTAAAATCAATGTCATGGGAACCTAGGGAGAAGACGGTTTCAAAAAGGTGGGAGTGGAAAAGTATGAGAGATTAAGCAACATGAAGGTTGAAATTGGACTGCAGGACTTACCAGTTACTAGAACTTAGCCACCACAGTAAAAGAATATTCCCCAGGATAGTGATTTTCAAAGTGTGGCCACAAATCTGTGGCATCAATATCTAGAAATTCACTGGAAATGTCGACTCTTGAGCCTGACCCAGACTTGCTGAATTAGACACTCAGGGATGGGATCCCTCAGTCTTCATTTTAGAAGCCCTCCACAGGATTCTGATACAAGCTGGTGTTTGAGAATCACTGCTGGAGAGTGCCTAGGAAAGAAGGATTTTTGCGGATTGGAGATTGAAAGAAGTAAGAGCAGAAAAATAAACTGCCCTTTTGAGAAGTTTGTTGGAAAAAAAAGAAGGAAAAGAAAAACAATGGTGGTTTTGGACAGGAGGTAGGGTTAAAGAAGCTTAATAATCCATTATATATTTCACTTACTAATAGCTATTATTTTTCCAAGTGGGTTTTTTTAATTCACCAAAATTTTAACTTTTTAAATAGTCAAATCTTTTGAATTTTTGTGATTATTTTCCATTGCAGGTTTATTCACATGTATTTCCATATTTTCTATTACTTCGGCATGATTTTCTTTCTTCCATTTTACATTTTTAAAAATATGTCTTGAATATGTCAGGGAGCGCTGGGTCTAAATGCTCTAAAGTGACAAGTTCTTCCCCCAAAAGTTAGTTTCCTTAAGGTTGTTGATTGACTGTTTAATCCCTAACTCTGCATTATGAGTCTCATCCTTTATCAAATACTTAGTTCTTACGTGCACTTCTAATGAAGCAGATCCCTGCATTAGCCTCCTTCTCAGCAGACGCACCACAGTACTACCTCCTGGTCAGTTTATGATCAGTTAAATTCTCAGGCTGTCTTCAAATTAATTCTTTTGACTCAGATCTCCCTTATTCAGTTCTCATACTATATGGACATCAGTGGAGCTACAGATTATAAATATAAAATGTTCTAACCCATTTTCAGGCTAAGAACAGAGATTGACTCTAGGTCAGTGATTCTCAGACAAAGTCCAAGCTCCCACCTACTTTGGAGCCTGGGTGTCCTGTATTAGTGTCCTGTATTAGCTCCTCCAGGGATTCTGTTCCACATCAAAGTTTGAGAACCACCACTCCAGATGCTTTCAGATTTTAACCTTTTTTTCCTTAATTGAAGTATAGTCAGTTACAATGCATCAATTTCTGGTGTTAGAAGATATTGAATATAGTTTCATGTGCTATACAGAAGAAATTTTTTTATCCATTTTTATATATAGTGGTTGACATTTGAAAATCTCAAACTTATCTTTTATTCTTATTCACAACTGAATGGAGTTGGAATAATGAAGTCCATATTAAAATCATGTAAGACCCAGACACGTGCACACAGAGAGAACCATATATGCACAGAGTTGGTTCTTGGACTGAGTTATCCAGAGAGAGCATTAATTCTTTACCTCGCTGCAGCAGTAGCTACCCTGAATACTTCTAATGGTTTTTCCAATTTGAAATAATTAACTTTTGTGATCAGATCAACATTTTAGAGCAATTGGCTTGCCACTGTTCTGACGATTAGATATTGGAAGATGGGTACAAGTTGGACATGGTTCTGGATCTTAAAAGTCCATGAAATTAAAATTGCCTTAAAGGTAGGATTTGAGTTCTGTCCATATTGATATTCCAGTGAGTATCACCGTGCTTATCTCTTAAACCTTAAACCTGTGTTCACCATGAATGGCTGCCAATATTTCTTTACAATGTGTGCATGATATATTTGATTGAAAATTATATTTTTTATTCTTTGCTAAAGATGAACATTCTCTTTAATTTCCTTTAAAAATTATGTTCTATGAGGGGAGAAATTATCTGCTATAGAAAGACACTGGATTTTCAGATTGGCTAACACCTTCAAATATTTCTCAGGTGTAATTCTTTTAGCAAAACTTCAACACATTTGACTAAATATATTATTTTTGAGTACTTTTAAACCAAATATATTTTAAAGCAAAATTAATTCATCTGTTTCTGATTTCTTTACAATAAACTAGTAAAACCGCCATTTTAAAGAAATATTTAATGGCCGTGAAATCCTTTGACAATTTTTACTTTTTATGAGAAAGTTTATAAAACTTTTGAACTAGAGATTGATAGTAAATAAAGCATAAATATAAAGACTGCAGTTTAGATCTTGGAAACCAAGGTATTGTTAACATATAAGCATGAGGCAGGGACATGGGGGAGGAGTTGGGAAAACCCCTTTATCCAGCTTCCTGAGAACGCCTAAGTATTGTTTTATCTTTGTATAAGGTATCGACAGTAGATATTTTAAAACAGAGCTCTGCCCAGTCACAACATTAAGTTTCTTTTCTTATCTTCAGTTTTTCAAAGAAAGCACTTCTTCCTTTTCTCCACCTTTTTTTGGATGACTTCCACAGTAGGATCTCCTGGGAAGTCATTCCTCCCCTCCCCATACTCCCTCGCTCTCTTCACCCACCTTCAGGAGATAGACATAAAGAAAGGGGTTGGATCAGGTATCAGAAAGTACCTGAAAAGGGAAATCCAAAAACTGTGGGTTCACATTATTACTGAGGAAGAAGATTTAAAAACAAACAAACAAAAATAGAAATGTTTTGTGTTTCTAAAATAGTACAGATTTCCAAAGTGCTTGCTTGTTAACTTTCTCATTAGAGTGGCTCTAATAATGATTAGTGATGCATGGTTCAATAGGCAGGCACTGAAAGACCGTTTTAGTACCTGACCATCATCCCAAGGTGTTACATTTGGCAAATAGGATACCCAGCTATAAAGTCTATGATAACCATACTATTATATCTAGTTGAAAATCCAGTGACCCTTCATCAGTGTAGCACAGTTATATGTATTTTTCCTCTTTGTAGCTCTATTAGAAATATATGCCTTTTTTATAGTGAAGTTGTGTTGAAAGCATTAAACTAATGCATCAGGGGCTTACCTAATTTACTCCACATAAAATCATCTTATCATTTCTGAATCACAAAATCAAAATTTAATCCCAATTAACAAATATTTCATGGATTACCAGCACCTTTTTAAACTAGCAATCTGCTCTTATTTGTAATCAAATTATATATAATATCTCAGACATCTGTACTTCCCATATTATACAGATGAAATTCCTGGTATGTACTGTGATGGGTTTTGGCAAATACATTTTCACCTGTCGGATTAAAATCCTTCCTTGGAGCCCCGGGAGAACTGTGGAGTCTCCCAGGCTCACTAAGTATTGGTGACATGGGAATAGTTCAATATACAGTATGGTCATTTCCCTATTCTAAAGGTCATCATGTAAATAAAACTATTTAGTTGAAAAGGCCATTGAAAATACACATAACTCTCTGATAATGCAGGGAAAACACTAAATAGCAAAAGGATATGGCCCACATAATAGAGTAAATGTCATGAGGTCAGTACTGAAAATACCATTTTTTTAAATTAGGAAGTTTATTTATTTATTTATTTGTACTGAAGTATGGTTGATTTAGAATGCTGTGTTAACTTCCAGTGTACAGAAAAGGGATTCAGAGATATATATATGTGTGTGTATATATATATGTATATTCTTTTTCAAATTCTTTTCCACTGTAGGATATTACAAGATATTGAATATAGTTCCCTGTGCTATACAGTAGGGCCTTGTTGTTTATCTATTTTATATATAGTAGTTTGTATCTGCTAATTCCAAACTCCTAATTTATCCCTCCCCCACTCCCTTTCCCCATTTGGTAACCATAGTTTGTTTTCTATGTCTATGAGTCTGTTTTGTATAAAAGTTCATTTGCATCATTTTTTTTTAGATTCCACTTATAACTGATATCATATGACACATGTTTTTCTCTGACTAACTTACTTCACTTAGTATAATAATCTCTAAGTCCACCCATGTTGCTGCAAATGGCATTATTTCATTCTTTTATATGGCTGAAAAGTATTCCATTGTGTGTATATGTGTGTGTGTGTGTGTGTGTGTATATATATATATAATATATTCTTTAATATATTATTTATCCAATCATCTGTCAGTGGACATTTAAGTTGCCTCCATGTCTTGACTATTATAAATAGTGCCGCTATGAATATTGTGGTGCATGTATCTTTTCAAATTAGAGTCTTTGGATATATGCCTAGGAGTGGGATTGTGGGATCATGTGGTAACTCTAGTTTCAGTTTTTTAAGGACTCTCTGTATACTGGCTGTATGTTCCATTCTGGCTGTACCAAAGTACGTTCCAAACATGATATAAACTCAAAGAAGGAGAAAATTTGACTTACAGCTTTCACTTTATAGAAATTGTGACATTTGCTTGAAGTCAGGGTCAATTACCCAACTATCTGGTTCCCTCTGCAGAAGCATATGCACCCTTCTGCAGCTAGTCAAATCAAAAGTTGAAATATTTAAGCAACCCTGATGCCATAAACCTTTGTTGTCATGAGTAAACATAGGTGTTGTAGAGTTACTTCTCAGTAATAATGGATCTTTTGGTAAAAAGAAAAAATAAGTAGACTAAAGATGGTGTTTTTAAATTAAAATATCCAGTTTGGTGTATTTGTAAGCTACACATCTTCTGACAATCATTCATTTTTGTGAGCATTTCTTGAACTTCTTTTTTTTTTTTTTTTTTTTTGATGGGACAAGAGAAGACTTTATGATCACTGAGGACTTGTTCTTTCCCTTCAAAGACTTCACATTCAGTTCAAGTATAAATTAAGGTTGTTCACTTCAAATTTAGTTATAAGATTTGGATATTTAATTATTAAAAAGGAGTAACTTTTGTTTATACTTATCATAAAAAAGTGAATTATATTAGTTCACCAAACACTTCCTAGAAGTGTTGTTTATCAAGAATAGTGAGTATTTTAGAACAAACAATTCTAAACTGTGATAGAAGAGTAAGAGATTTATTTTTCCATTTCATTTCTAAATGTGTATTGTTATTTCAAGTTGTCAGTTTAGGAACTTTATACAGATTTAAAGCGTGTGGCCATCACTTAAAACAATCTTGACTTCCTTTTATAAAATTATATTTTGTCTCAGGCATGATTACTTTATCAGACTAAACTGTAAAATAAATTGTCTTCTGAAAGAGAGATTTGACCTTTGGAAAATAGGCAGGTGATTGTGAAAAGTCTGGTGATCAAATGGGGAAATGCTGTTTGTTTGTTTGTTTGTTTTTAAGGGTAAATGCATCTATGCTTTTCCATAGCTTACAGACTGAGATACTTGGCAACTTAATTCATATTGATTAGGAACTCAATCAACATTTGAGCCAAAAAACATTGGCTTTTACTCCAAGTGAATGAATGAATAAATGAATTCAATGAATATTGATTATGTACCTAATAAGTGACAGGTACACTTCTGGATGTTTGATAACAGTTCTGTGTAAAAATCTTTGCACTCCTGGCATTTACATCCTAGAAAGAGAGAAAGAAGAAAAATGTAAATGAGATAAATAGATAAGATTAACAGTAGATTAGAAGAAAGATAAAGTAGGGAGGGAGAATAGGTCATGTTGGAGGAGGGTGGTAATTTTAGATATTGGGGTCAAGGAAGGTCACTCTGAAAAGATGCTCTTGAGTGAGGGCATGAAAGAAGTGAGGGAGGGGCCTTGCAGATAACTGGGGGTTGAGCAGTCCAGGTGGAGGCAACTGGTCCATGGTAGGAACTATGGGCAGAGCTCCCACTGGCTGGGCAGAGTGAAAACAGGAGGTAAGGAGGGAGCATGGAGGGCCCGTAGGTCAACAAAAAGACTTTGACTTTTACTCTCTGTGACTCAGGAAGACATTAGAAGATTTCTAATAGCCAAGTGTCTTGATCTCACTTATGTTTTAAAAAGATCACTCTGGCCTCTCTATTGAGAACAGATTAGAGGTAGACAAGGGCTAAAGGGGTAAGACTGGTTATTAGGCTATTTCACCAACTTTCATAGAGATGATGGTAGATGAGATTCATGAGAGTTATCAATCAGGTCTCCAATACAAACCTGTTGGCACACTTAAATTTTGATAATTCAAAGAGAATTTTGTTTTTTGTTTTTTTAATTTTACAAAGGGGTTAATTACAAAGTGTGAGTGGCAAAAAGGGATTGTGTGACCCATGATGAGCAATTCTCACTTCACCCGGGCCAAAAAGAACAAGAGAAGAGTTCCAGAACCTGACAAAAGGGGAAAGTTGTGTGGAGAAGGTCCTCCTGAGAGGGGCAGGGACACAGCCATCCCAAATGATCTCACAGTATGAGCCAGAGCAATAGACACCATGACCTCATTCTCCTACATCCATCCAATCTCCTGCCAAAGGCTCTTCATTGGCTAAACTCTATCAGGGACAAGGGAACCACTGATGTCCTTACAAGGTCAGACTTCTAGGGAAGAAAGCAGATTGGAACATAATGAAAAGTAGATCTGGGGAGACAAATAGGAGTTATCCACCATAATCTACTCCTCTTGCCCTCAGTTTTTTCTCTTTTCTTTATTCTTGTTAAAGAGTTTGTCTTCAATCTAGGGATAGCATGAAATCCCATCAGATACAATAATACTGTGGATGTTATCTGCAGTAACCCTCTTAACTATCTTCTATCATGATAAGCACAATTTGTGTAATTAATATAAAGTGGTAGAAAAATAGAAGAAAGAAAAAAATAAGTAACTTAGAGATACTAAATCTTTGCTTCCGTATTTGGTCATGAGTCAAAATTTGTAATCATGACTACCTTCTACAAATCATTGCATATTTTTCTTTCCCTTGGCCAGCACCATACATTCAGGGTTTTTACCTGGAGGGATGACACAAAACTTCATTCCTACAAGGTATGAGCCCTTGATGGTCTTGTCTTTTGGGGGTTGCCACAATTTCCTCTAGTCAAGGACTTTTGGCCAAAGAAGTACTCATAGGTACCCCACCAAGTGCACGAGTTCCTACAATAATCCTCTTGTTCCCATTATGTAGCAGTGACTCATTTTCCTCTAGTGATCAGAATCAATCCTGATTGATCACATTGGCTAGGACAAGGACTCTGTACTTCTCTGATTGTTGGCTCAGTGATATAAGGAACAAAAATGACCAGGATGAAATTTTGGTTTGTACATCATTGAATCCATGATCTTATTTCCTGGTGGATGCATTCCCCTCTTGGAAACCAGGGCTTCAACACACAGTGAAGCCTAAGTTGTGAATATAAGAGGAAAACATTTTGTCAAGTGGTTTATTGGTATTATAGTGAGAGGGGTCATTCCACCATGTGTGTACAGTTAGGATAAGTTACAAAGAGGGAAGGACACGTATTGGCCATATATTGAAGGCATACACTCCATCTATAATACAGCACCCAATATACCAGGATAATACCTTACATGTGTACTGCATCCCTTGCCAAGTGAAATAAGCATGATGCCATCACGTGTACTGGACCTCTCTTGCCCCATTTCCTCCTTTGGTGTATGTGCAACCCAATGACAGAGTCTCACTTTGAAGGTCTGTTTCTTGAGTTTCTTTTGGCAGCAATTACTGTCCATCAGGTTCTCAATCAGGAAAAAAGTGCCATATTCAAATTGGGATAGTTTAAGGAAGGCTGATTTACAAGGTGACTGTTTACAAAGGTGTAGGTGGAATATATGGAAACTACAAGGGATAGTGTGATGACTTACTGTTACCACCAGAGGATTTGTTACCACTCCTAGGCCAGAAGAAACTAAACCCAGAAGGAGAAAGTTGCATGAAGGAGGCTGCCTTGAGAAGAATAGGAAGCTTCAATAGAGATACACCAGCTTTGGAGGGGATTGCCTGGTGGAAGCCAGGAACGTCAGCCCCTGAACTCCATCCTTCTCCAATCTCTCAAGCCCTTGTCAATGGTACCCTGGTGTTGAACTTACCTGGCAGATAGGAGGTAAGAGGGATGACGTAGAGAGTTGGGTGAAGGGTGGAGGGGGCAAGTGGGAGATATCTCGATGTGTGGCAGTGATGGAAGTGATGAGGAGTGTTTGGATGCTCTTAATTTGAAGGTAGAGCGGATAGAATTTGCTGACAGATTAAACACGGGATAAGAGAGAAACAGAAATCATCCTTGATTTCAGTTTAAAAAATAATCTGAATAACTAGAAAGGTGAACTTGACATTTGCTGAGGTGGAGGAGAATGTGAAAGGGGAACGTTTAGGTGGGGTAAAATATAGATGCTTAATTTGGGGATATGTTCAATTCTGACGCCTATTAGACATCCAGTAAAGAAGTTTAGTAGGACATTCGATGTATGAACTTCGAGTTCTGGGGAGAGATTCAGGCTTGGAAATATTTAAATCCTCATAGTTGTGTTTATATCTCCAGCCACATTCAGTTGTGTAGGTACAGACATGGGAGTGGAGCAATCGTTGGATTTAACAAACACTGCAGGTCAGCCAGCAAGTTCGAAGAAGTCTAAAGATCAGATGTCATCTTATAGTTAAACTTGAGTGACAACAAGCAAACACTCTTTGTTTCTAGTACTGTTACCAAAGGTAATTATTAAACTATAAGCTTCACTATGGAAAGTAGTCATTTATTTCAAGGTTAACTTGAATCAGGCATTTCAAGCCGTATAATTAAATTCAATTAAAATTTTCATATGCTATCACCATTAAGAATCAGAACACCAAATTGAGGCACATTTTATCATGTAATGATATAAAAGGAAAATTTGTTGATTTTCTTAAATGTTACTTTGATTCTGCATTAGCTGTATGATAATCTTTAGTTGTCTTTTCCCACCAAATTAGGGAAATTGTATGCTTAAGTGAAGTCAGACGGTTCTATTCATTCTGGCTTTAGACCATTAGGTTTGCATGTAAGTTTCTATTTTTTAAAATGAGTGGTCCATTTTACATTATACAGTGGAATGAATGAATGGAGGTCTGCCCTGGTGTAGTTTTAGGAGTACCCAATTCTTCCCTTAATGTAAAATCCCTTCCTTAGATATAATACAGGTGCCTAAATTTCCTGCCATTATTCTGCACTTAGAATTGAGGCACAACCTCCTGGAGGATATTTAAGATGTCATCTGTTATTCACAAAGGATAATGCAAAACCCACTTGTCTCAGTCATCATTCTGCCTTGGTTTATTTTATCATATTAACACAAAAGAAAGTAGAGCCTGGAGTCTAGGGAACACATATCAGGTGGGCTTTGATCAAAGGTAGAATATTGATAATGAGCTTGTGTCTGCAGGAGGCCCTGTGTTGCTCGATTTCCCATCGACCTGAGGGCATGGTTACCTGAGTTGTGTCTCTCAGACAAGGAGAAGGGCAAACCCAAAGGTTGCTTGAGGATAAATGGAAGATTGACTCCAAATAGGCTCTGGGCTCTAGCATCTGATCTAAAATTGTTAGTTTCTAATGTTAAGTTTATCTTCCCTCTCCAAATAGATAATAATATAAGATGACATTTATTTTCTGCTTACTGTGCTTTGGGAAGTAAATAAAAAGCATGTCAAGTTGGTGTACATGTATTGATTCCTTTAAGCCTAACTATTGAGATTATTGTTTTGCAGATGAGGAAACAAGCTTAGAAGGTTTAAATAACTTATCTGGAGCCATAAAATTAGTGGAAGATCTAGACAAGATTTTGGGAAAGAGCTACCTGACTCTTAAAACATTCACAAGAGCAGGCATCCTCCATCTGTTAAAGTGCCTGGTGCACAGTTCGCTGCTCATAAATGTTTATTCGATTCAGTGAAGGGGACTTTCCTCCACTAGTCTGTGACTTGTCCCACAAACCCAAAGTAAAGTGGAACATTAGGAGGCTTTGCACAGATAATGAACACTGCATTCATTAAGACCAAATTAAAAACCGACAATGTTTCCCTTCAGTTAGTCTGATAGTTGAGGCCAAAATGCTTTCTGACACAAAATAGCACATGCCTTCACATCCTTTACAATACATATTTTTTTTTTTAAGTTGTGTGATTCCTAATGAACCTGTAGGTATATTTTTGTTGTTGAGATCATTCGAGAAGTGTTGCCTGATCTTCTGATGCTGTAAGGCATTCATGTGAACGCCAGGGCCACCCTAAGCTATATGAGCAATCTGGCTACATTTCTGATAACTCTGTTTTCCACTGTCACTAATTCCAATTTACTTGCCAACAACTTCAGACATCAGCTGAACGCCTGCTGGAGGGAAAAAGAAGCTTCGGGGGTGGAGATGTAGTTTCAAGGATATTTAATGAGATTCATTTTTGTAATTGGGAAAGAAGCAGCCATTGCTCTGGGGGCATGCCTGGGCTGCAGAAGAACGACTCAGTACATTTTGTAAATGGCTCTCCTTTCTATAGCTATTCAATTCAAAGATGTCTGGGTAAAATCTATGGAAGGAAATTCAGGCAGGAAAGAGGGTGGAGATGGAAAAAGAAAAGTTCATACTTAAGTCACAGTCTATGCATAGGAAGGAATTTGAATATTAATGCACAGCCTTGAGAATTAAATTCCCTGTCCAGCAACCTTAAGAGCTGGCAGCTGGCTGGAGGCTGATAAGGAATGCTGGGTGGGGGGTAGGTCCTGGGAGGAACCAGTTCCCAGGGCAGGCTCTCATCCCTGGCTGGCATTCGAAAGAATTACAAAGCATGATTCAGAATCTAATTTTGTCAGCTGGTGATTGGCTCCCACAAGGGTCTGGCCTCACAATGCGTTCTATTAAGTAATGGGAATTGGGCTCGGCCCTTTTTCTCTGCCTCACGCCTCCCACCCCATTTTTCATCCCAGTGCCTCCCATGTCCCCATCATAAACTTAGGTATACTTGCTTCCATATGCATTCCAAAAGGCATTTTAGAATGCCTTCACAATGCACAGATGTTAAACACATAGAAGGATGCCAACACCACATTGATTTTTTAAATTTAATTTAAATTTTTAGGACTCTTGGGCTAAATTGGAAATAACAGCATGACCCTGTCAGGATGGGCAAAACCCAGATGGGAAAAGGGAGAGTTTAAATTAACTCCCCTCTGTATCTTAACCCTAATTTGGTGGCTTTATGCAAGAGAGGCTTTTATCACAGATCAGGAGTAAACCTCCACGCAGAAATACCAAATAAACACACTGTGTGAGAAATCATTTGGTTTATGTTAACGTCACAGAAAGGGAAATGGATAGAAATTGACTCTGGAACTCTCTTTTTTTTTGCAGCCACATGCCAGATACCTGTCAAAACATCTGTTTATCCTTTACAATATGATTTATATCATCAGTGATGAAACTCATCTTAAAGGGAGTAATTTGCACATCTACAAAAATGTGGCATTATGTGTTCAGAGGACATGCAATATGGGTTTTATTATTCTCTTACGTAACCTAACAGGAGGTAGTTTCTCAAAGAGTTATATAACAAGGCCATTTTTCCCCTCCATTTTAAGGTTTGAGAGCTTTGTTATTCTCCCTGGTTTCCAGAACATACAAAAATATAATTAATGAGTGAGAGTGATGTGTTCATTGGACAGCAAATGTTAAGCTCAATAAACATTTCTAAGAATTTTTTTTCTTAAAATTAAATCACTGGATCCATCCTTTCTCATTGAAACAACTTCCATGAAAGAAAATTTGAAGACTTCCTCATAAAGATTTGAACAATCTCAGATCTATGCTGTCCTTTCTTATCTTCAAGTTATGCCTGTTTCAGATAGAAAAAGCCAGCCTTTTGTTAAAGAAAAGATCCCACATAGGATTCTAGAAGACCTGGACTCTATTTTTGTTTTGGTGTCAACCAGCCATAGTGATTTGACTAAGTCACTTTCTGGGTCAATTTTCCCATTTACAAGAATGAGGGAACTGACTAATTCAGAAGGCAAACACTCTTGGCGGGCAGGCAGCTTCCAGATGTGTTTTCCTATGGCAAGCAAAGTTTTTAAAATCTGTATTTGAATTCCTTTGGATAGACATGCATTACCACAGTTCACCATAGTCCTCACCATTCCTTATTAACCTGTTTGTATGTATATGCATACCCGTGTATCAGTTAGCTTTGCCATGTAACAAAACCCCTCAAATGTAATGGTTTAAAAGCAAAACTGTTTCCTTCACTCACTATTCTAGGGTCAGTAATTTAAAATGTGGGCTTATTTGGGCAGTTCTGATGGTTTTGCCTGGGCTCACTAACTCATAGGTGGTCAACTGCCATTTAGCAAGGTGGCTCTGTTTCTGGGGCAGTACGTATTTCTGAGACAACTCATCATCCATCTGGCTGGGTTGAACTTTTCCCCATGGCAACCTCTGGTTTCAAGGCCACAAAAATGGAAGTTTCAAGGTTGATTGTGCCCTAAACTTGGAACTCTTACAATATCACGCCCGTTGTAGTCTGTTATCTAAAGCAAGTAACAGATCAACTCAGATCCAAAGAGTGGGGAAAATAGGTTCCATGTCCAAAGGAATGGGCTGCAAAGTATTTTGGCCATTTTTGCCCTTGAGGACAACCTTCCTACAAGCATTTCATCTTGCAAACTGGGGGCTGCGTGGCCCTGAATTCATTCCCAGACTAAAAACAAAGCAAATAAACAACCAAAACAACAAAATGGACACCTCTATATCAGGAGCATACTCACAGTGCTCAGGAAGATGTTCAAATAAAAGTCATTGTAGAGCAGAATTGGAAAGTGTGTCACCCATTGAACCACAAGTCCCCCGATGGTTGGGGATTTTTGCCCTCGGTGACCAGACGCTTGTGCCACAAACTGCTGGCAGCTTCTGAACTTGGGTTACACCCCCATCGTAATCCAGAGCCGCAGTACAATGGTGGTCAGCTTCAGCGGTGGGAAATCTGACTGAGACAAGGAAAGCCTCCAACTGTGTCCCTGGATGTCCCTGCAGACAAAACACAATCTGAATCACTTTGGAGGTTTGGAACTCAGTTTCCAGACACCCAGCTTTGATTCTTTCCCAGAATACTCTTGGTTGGAAGTGACGATTTGGGGGAAATTTCCTTCATAGTGGGAAACTGACTAACCATCTTTCATGCATAGTGTGGGATGAAGGAAAGATAGTCCAGTTCTGAAATACAAATCCAATAAAACACAGACCCAACATGCCCCAGGCTCAACTGTAACCTCTAAGTATGTAGATTATAAAGTTATAAAGATAGAGTGACCGTGCAATATATATTTATGGACTAAGTTCAGAATATTATCCTGGATGCTGTAATGAGTGGAAATACTTATAAGAAAAGGTCCCTTCTCTCAAAGGGACAGAAGTCAGTCTGTGATAGAAGCCATTTGAACTAAGAGTTCTTATGAAAGAACTTCTCTTGACATGACTCAGGAAACTTACAAGAAGCTTTCTCCTGTCCCAAGTATTTTAACCAAATCTAATAGAGAAACTGCTTATTCTCTTTCCTTTCTCTCAGGCTTCCTCTAGCTCAGCTGTTCCTGGTCTCACCTCTTTCTCAGCATCTCCTCCAGGCTTTCACAGGAAACACATCCTTGGCTTCCCCTTTCTCTACTTTTATCCATCTTTCAAACTTGGTTTCTTTTCTATCTCTCCCATAAAATTTCCTCTGAATAATTCCTAGTTATATTTCCATGCATTTAGGTTGTTTTTTCACCTATGTTATCAAGCCCCTATGATCAGAGGCTATACTATAAGCTGATTTGCCTACCCATAGGAACTTTCTCAATACTTTGCATATTGTAGAAATTTAGTAAATGTCTGTCCCTGTTTCAAGTTTTTGTTCTGAGTAAGCAGGAATATTTGCCACTTGTCAATGTCTGCCTTCACATTGCTTGTTTGGATACTGTCTGAAGCCCAGATGTCCTGCATGGAATTAATTAGTCCTTCCATCAGCCTATGTAGTTCACTCTCTGTTTTCTGTTCCAGTTACTGATACTATCATTCAGTCAACTGTCCAAACCAAAAATCTCCCATATTTGATCCCATGTTCTCTTTACCTCTCACATTTAGTTGGTTGTTAAGTTTAATGGATTCCTCCAGGGCCACCCTGCTTGTCTGTCAATGTATGCCTTTCCTTCCATTGCCACTGCCAATGTGCTGGTTCCAGTCCTTGTGCTCCCAGCCCCTACCGCACCAGCTTCCTGACTGATACCTCCTAGTTCTCATGCTCCAGCTCCTCCTTTAGAGGGTCACTGGAGTTAACCTTGGCAAGTGCCATTTCCTTTTTCAAAACACCACTACCCTATGATCCAGCAATCCCACTCCTGGGCATATATCTAGAGGGAACCTTAATTCAAAAAGATACATGTATCCCAGTGTTCATAGCAGCACTATTTACAATAGCCAAGATATGGAAATAACCTAAATGTTCATCAACAGATGACTGGATAAAGAAGCTGTGGTATATTTATACAATGGAATACTACTCAGCCATAAAAAAGAATAAAATAATGCCGTTTGCAGCAATGTGGATGGCCCTGGAGATTGTCATTCTAAGTGAAGTAAGCCAGAAAGAGAAAGAAAAATACCATATGATATTAGGTATATGTGTAATGTAAAAAAGAAAAAGACAAATGAACTTATTTACAAAATAGAAATAGACTCACAGACATAGAAAACAAATTTATGGTTACCAGGGGGGAAGAGGATAGGAAGGGGTAAACTAGGAGTTTGAGATTTGCAAATACTAACTAACATATATATATATAATAGATAAATAACAAATTCATACTGTATAGCACAGGGAATTATATTCAATGTCTTATAGTAATCTATGGTAAAAAAATATGAAAATGAATATATGCATGTTCATGTATGACTGAAGCATTATGGTGTACACCAGAAATTGATACAACATTGTAAACTGATTATATTTCAATTAAAAGTATATATATACAAAAACAGAAGAGACTCAGGTATGTAGAAAAGTTACAAAAATAGTAAAGTTCCTGTATACCTCCATCCAAAAAAAAAAAAAAAGTAGAATAAAGAATAAGCATCAATGTGCAGCATTTAAATCCTCTCCCATTGGTTACCCTCCTAACTCTTCTGCCCTACCTTCGCCATCCCATCCACACACAGAGTTGGCCCATTTTCCTTCCTCTCCTCATGTTTCTCCTCCAATCTGAAATGCCTCCCTCTCTTCTCTACTGACCTAAACTCTGTCTGTAACTCCCCAGCAAGTAGGAAATATTATAACCTATTAGACAGTTTGATGATTGTTAAAGGCTGAATTCAAACACTTATTTCCTCTGTGATGTTTCTCTTGATTTTGCCAGTGAATATCCGTGGGTCTTTCCTCTACACTCTATACTTATGAATAAGTCTCCATACAAAACCTTGTTAATTTATATTATAATTATCTCTTTACATATCCTTCTCTTCATGCTTGACTGTGAGGTCTTTGAGAAGAGAGACTGTGACAAGCTCATCTGCATATTCTCCCAGCATCTTGTCCATGCATAGTACATAGTAATGGCTCCTTAATTGTTTGATGGACATATGAAAGAATGGTTTCTCTCATCTTATTGTGCTGAGGAATTGTTTATACTGAATGCTTCATGGTGTCCCATCTGTTTCCTTCAGCTGGCAATAGAGAGCATGTGCTTCTTTTCAATGCATAATTTAATTTTGTAATTTATAGTTTTATCAGGGCAATATATGTAAACAGATAAAAACAGGTTTTAAACAGTTAAGGAAAAAAATATCAGCTCCCCATTTCTTAGTCATTTTGCCATTTTCAACTCTGGACTGTTTCTTCTGTTTTTCAGGTATCTATTCCTAAATAATATGCATACACTGAAATGTGTTAGTTTACTGATTGTGGACATTATCTATCGATTTGCAATTATACCCAACAGATTAATAGTTAGCACTGTCCAGTAGAGAAGACCATAATCTGAGGCCAAGCAACAGAGTTTTGTCTACGCAGAACAAATTGATTCTCAAAGGGATCGAGCCTGTGGCTTGCTCTGTGTTAGCCCCTGACTATATCACTCAACAAACTGACTTCTTAGCTTAACTAATGTGACCACTGGCTTCAATCCTGGGACTGTCTCTAGAGTCCACTGTAATCCTGGCTTCACCAGGCTTTCAGTTGATGCCTGTGTTTAAACATTGGTTTAAGATTAATTTCTTGTATTTGTGTTTATTAAATGTAATCATCTTGCATTAAAATCTTGGCAAACACTATATATAATCATCATCCATGTACCTCCCTGCATTCACTCAGATGACTTTTGGAAAACGCCAGTGTCATTTCCCGTTTGGAAATACATGGAAATACAAATGATGCAGAAATAACAACTGTAAAGCAGAGTTCTTCCTTTGAAACTTCTCAAAAAAAATCTTAGCAATATCGATATTAAACAAAATTAAACATAATTTCCAGAACAATTTGGTACATTTCCAGGAGAAGACTTGTGAAGGTTAGTTTGTGTTTTATCTTTCGTCATCTGGATACAACTTCATGCCGCAAGGGGAAATGCTGTCAGACAAAAGCTGTGTTTGTCCTAGACATGTTCATTTAGTCAGAAGAGGTCAATCAAAGGGTATGATATGTCCAAAAGGTTTTCTCCTTATGTGTGGGCCAAGAATGTACAGCAAAGATAGAGATAAGGTAAAAAAAGCAAAAGCAGGTGTGGTCTAATCCTAGATGGTCTATGCTTAGGATGAATGAAATGGATTTTAATTGTTAAAATACAGAGCCAGGTGATGCCTCTTATCACTGTGTAGGTCAGAATATTAACAGTGGTGTTGTCATTAGCAACACCATTATTGTGTCTGAGCTATGTGTGTGCAGGCCTCTTACTGACTCAGAGTGATATCATCAGGGTAGGCCGGGGGGTACTGGCAAAGACAAAGGCTGAAACCAGTAGAGGAAGGGCCAAAGAAAGTTGGCTTTGGGTCAACAGCAATGTCTACAGGATCTAAACTGGGGGAAGCCCAGAATGTCTCCATGGCCAAAGCCCAGCAAATAGAATTTTTATGAAAGTAAAATCTTTATTATATTAATGGGATGTTATGCACATTTTAAATGGAGAAAAACAAATTCAATGAAATAAAATAGTACCCCATCACCCAACATATTTTTAGAAGTCAGCCTTTGGGTGAAGTGATTTCTGGGTTTCTTCACTAGGTATGGTTGTGGACTCTGCATATATTTGTCTATTACTTTCTTTGTGGGCTTCTGAATGGAACAGGGGCAGACATTACTCACAACGAGGACAGAGACTGTCTGTCTTCTATAACAAAGCTTTATTTTAAATATCTACATTGCCCCAAGTGGTGGTGTTTTTATTGGTTTGTGTGTGTGTAACAATATAATAAAAAATCTTAGGATGTTTATCAGTAGACTGTATGGACTCACAGATCTAGAGAGCGATTCAGATTCCTTAATGCTTCAAGGTGTTTTACAAAAGGACGGGTTGTAAACAGTAAACTCACTTTCTGATGTCTAAAATTGCCATGGAAAGTTTATACCTTTCAGAATTGGAGCATTTAAACAACTTCAAACTATTGTTTTTCATTAAAAAAATCACATTTGACTGAAAAAAAAACTACTTTCATTACGTGTATATGCAAGTTAATTACACACAGAAAAGAGCTCATGACTAGCTATTTTATCATTCTTTTATTTTTATTTGTTTTTCTTTGTATAATACATATTTATATAAGATGGCAATCCTGCATTTAGTCAGAACAAAATAATTCAGTTAAGTTTGAATATTACTTCTCATGTGCTTAAATGGAAGAGAATGAACGTACTCTACTGCAAAATAAGAGACAATGCATCTTTCTTGCACCTGGAGTCTGATATGAATCAAAGAAAAAAATGTTAATTTGACTTATATATAGGAATTTCTTCTTTATTAAATGACTTATATCTTTTCAGCCCTATCACCATATCAAGTATTCTAGTTAATTTTTCCCTAATTTTTTATCTAAAGGAAGTTTTTAAAATTTACTCTGATGCCCAGCATGATGTAACACTGAGTGCTGAGTTATAAATCAAGATACCAGCACTGAGGCTGTAACTTGGCCAAGGATTTGCTCTGTGGTTTTAGGTCTAATCAGCTGATCTCTTTAGGCATACCTACACCTGGAGGAATCTACTAGGATTGAATATAACAGTGCCTAAGACTCCTCTTAGCTTCTGTGTTAAATAAAAGGCTTTGGTCACACTTGTATGCATTTTACCTTGGCCATTAGAAGTCTGCCCTGGACTTAGCTCAGAAGAATACTATGTAAAGAAAGACGCTATACTATAATTCTTCTTCCCCAGAGTCAAACTGTTTTCAAATTCACTTGGAGCTTGAAATGAAGAGCTCACTCCACAGGGGCATATGTTTTCTATTTGGAAAACAGATCTGGGGAGGCCATTCTAATAAGGCCTGTGCACCTTCCTTTGAACTTGACAGCTCAGTAAACAAAACAATACCTCCAAACTATTCCAAACACCAGCATGAGCCGCCATCCTTGATAAGTTAGTATGTGAATCTCTCTTTCCTTTTTGCTTTTATTGGAAGTGACATATAGCATTTCTGCATCAAATTAAATCTGGCCCACATGGAGTTCTTTTACACAGAAAATGCGAGAACAAGGGTTGTTGGCAGATGTAAGGTAAATATAGAACCTCTGATGGTGTTTGGGTGCCATGAAACTTATTCATCGCCACAGACCAGCAATGACTACATCATTCACAAGTGGTGAGGCTGTGATAAAGTTGTGCAATTCCTCCAAAATTTGTGGTATTAAAATTTGTACTAATCACCCTACTGCTGATTTTTTTCATGTCTACATATCTATCTAATTGTGCTAAATTTCATGGACTATTTTACTCTTTCCATTCCTTTTTTCCATTACTATGGAAAAGATTGGCTCATTAATCTGGGTGGAGGAAGAAATGATGACAGTCAATCTTGAGTCTGAAATGTGTCCTGGGGTCTGGGAAAGTGGGATTTGAAAGAATTCTGAGCTCAATTGAGTATATTCAGCAGTTTAAGTGAAACTATACTAACCTGAATCTCATGAGTTGGCAGAACATGATCTTGAAGACAAGTTAGTTCTTTATAGGCCAACAGTCTTACTGCCCCAGGCAGTGAAAATATAACTAATTGTATTTTGTTCAAAACTTCATAAACAATGTTATGACATTACAAGTTGAAGTGTAAATTAATTTTGGATTTACAGTTTTTGAGTACATACGGCTGTCTTCAAGACTTCTTAGTTCACTGGTGTGTGATATTCATTCAATAGGAAATTAATGAGGACCTACTATGTGCCAGGCATTTTGCCAGATGATAGGGATATAAATATAGCTCAAAATTGACTGGAATTCTGAGAGTTAAAGAGTTTAGATGTTACTTATTGTCTATTGGTTTCCAGATAATAATTAACCTCTGAGGTGACTTATGAAGGCCATTCTGATGACTTCACTATTCTATTCAGAGAGAGAACTCTGAATTCATGGCATACATAGCTCCCTTCCACATTTTGAGAATTGAGTGAGGTCCCCTGAAATGTTCTAGGAACTCAGGGTGAATCTAGTATTCACTTCTTCTCATAAGTCTTAAGAGCCATGGCTTTAAAGTCTTCACCTATGATTAAAGAAGAGGCAATTTTGAAGGGGGAAATAAAAAAGAAAAATCAACAACAAATCTCCCTGCTCACAGTTATGCAATTGTTTCTGAAAGGCAGAGGGGAAGATCTAGGTGGAGTCACTCAGAGTCCAGGGTCCATAGAAGATTCTTGGATCCTGTTCCTAGGTGATCGAGAGACCAGGAACACCATGCTTTATGGAAAGCTAGACCAAATTCTCATAAACTTAAATAATCCATTTATGAACATATTTTCTGCTTTTTTCTTGTGTTGGTTTTGATAAGTTGTATACCTCTGGATATATATGCACTCCTCCTCAGTTTTAAAATTTACTGGCATGAAGTTGTTTATTATATCCTTATTGTTTTATTAATGTCTTAGGATTTTTACTGATGTTTATTTAGCATTAAAATTTAATTATTTGCCTTTTCTCTCCTTCCCTCTGTCCCTTTCTGGTTCTTTCTTTCTCCCTCCTTTCTCTCCATCAGTCCCACCAGGAGGTTATTTTATTACTCTTTTTAAAGGGTCACCATTTAGCTTTGTAGCTCCTTGTTTTAATTAATTTCTGTTTTTATGCTTATTAGTTCCTTTTCCTTTTTATTTCCTATTCACTATGTTGTTCTTTTTCTACCTTCTTGATGTGGACACTTAGATTATTGCCTTCTAGCCATTCTTCTTTTCTAATATATGCATTTAAGGCTATAAATTTCCCTTTAAACAGAATTTTAGTCATATCCCATCATAAGTTTTGATATGTAATATTTTCATATTAATTTAGTTCAAAATATTTTCCAATTTTCATTGTTTCTTCTTTGACCCATAGGTTACTTAGAAATGTACTGCTTAATTTCAAAATAGAGACTTTCTAGTTATCTTTTTGTTATGATCTCTAGCTTTATTCCACTGTGATTAGAGTATGTCCTCCATATTATTACAATTTTTTGAAATTAGATGAGATTTGCTACACAGTCCAACATATATCATTTTGGAAATGTCTGTAAACATTTGAGAAAGATGTGATTTCTGGGGGTGCAGTGTTCTAATAGAATGAGGTCAGGCTTGCTAATCACATTGTGTAAATCTGCTCTCTACTTTCTAATTTTTTGGTCTGCTTGTTAACTAAGAATTTTTATTATAAACTGCTGCCATTTATATCAAATACTATTTCTACACCTATTGAAATGTTATATTACTTTCACTTTTATTCTATTAATGTGGTAAATAATATATACGTTTGATGATAAATGAACTTTATATTTCAGTATTGATGACTTATCTTTTTTTAAATATGTCTCTGAATTTGTTTACTCGCATTTTGTGCCTCTTGAATTTGTGGCTTGATGTCTTTTGTCACTTCGGAAAACCCTTGGCTTTCAAATATTGTCCTGTCACAATTTTCTCTCTCCTTTCATTTTGGGATTCCAACTACATGTATGTTAGAACCTTCTAATATCTCCCATGTGATTTTTACATTCTTTCCTATACTTTTTTTCCCTAATTTTTCCCTTGAAGTATCAGTATGTGTATTTCCTCTTCATCTATGTTCCATTTCATTAATACTCTCTTCAGCTTTTTACACTATTAAAATCATTCCTTATGTTCTTTATATCTGCTATTGTATTTTTTCAGATCTATAGTTTTCATTTTAATTTAAAAACAAAACTCTGCTCTTTTACAAAATGTTCCTTCTTGCCTTTTAAAAAATTTTCTTGAACATTTCACTAATTAATTTTGTGGGACCAACTGACATCTTTCCAATTCTAGTGACCCCCTATTCCTGGGCCTTTCTGTGATCCCTCAACAGATAAAGGACATTCTTTACTGGGTGTGTCTCCCCTGACACGCTAATAGCCCTAGGTGATGCCTAATCTCACAATAGCTCAGGCTGGCTTGTTTCAGCCCAACTTATCAGTCATAAACTTCACCACCCCTCATGGACCCCAAGCTTCTTACCTCACCTACAACCAGTCAGAGACTTGTGCACACGCTGATCAGGCACCTTGTGATTTGACCTTATAAAAGACCCCAACAAACAGCCCTCAGTGCTCACACAAGCACCTCGCGTCTGTGTGGCCCTCTGTTGTCTATGGCAGCGTACCCTAAGAAGCTCCTTCCTATTCTCATACTTTATCTCTGGTAAATTATTTTACCAACCCGTGCATCACCATGCCACCAAGCATTGTGTCTCATGACAGGTTTCATGTCTGGTATCTTCATATTCACAATAACCTGTGGGTCTGTTTCTACATTTCCTCATTTTTTTTGGTCATTTTTTGGGCCCACTTTATCCTTGGTATGTTGTTTTTTTGTTCTGTTTTTTTTTTTCAGTATATTGTACTTGATAATTTTTAGATGTGTTTTGGAGCTCTGGCTGATTTTTATCTTTCTCCAGAGAGCATTTCTCTGTTTCTGGTAGGCAGCTAAATTAGTCACTAATAATCTCAAATCATTTTAATCCAACTGGGACTTGAGGTGGTTTAAATCTGGGTTCAGTCCCTGTGAGGTTCTGGCTACTTCCAGCTCAACTTTCTTCCTCAAGGTACCAACCAAAAGGCAGGGTGTTTACTAAGGATTTTCCTCCTAGTGTGCAATGTGCTCTAGTTTTTGTTTCCCTAACAATATACTTCTAGCAAAATCTCTGATCAGCTTTCTGGTTTCTCTTCTTCCACATTCAAAATGAGCAAAAGCCTTGAAGGAAAAAGTGGAAACCAAATGCCTGGATCATGTCTCTGGACTTTTCTCCGTGTTATGGATTGTGAATCCTTCGCATCATCACTGCCTCAATAGCTCTCCAGTGCCTTTACATAGATTTGAAACTATTTTCTTCAGCTCTTCCTGCTGTGTTCCAGGAAGTAGAGATGAGCCCAAACTGCTTAATCCACTTTTGCTTGGAGCTAAATCCCAAACTGAAATCTTCATTCAAGGCACCTATTCTCTTACACAGTCTTCTCTATTTTAGGAGAATTCCATTCCTCAAGCCTACAATATAGGAATCATCCTTAATTTGTCACTTTCTCATACATCTCACATCCAATTCACTAATATATACTACTAATTCTCCTTCCAGAATGTTCTTTTTGAATTCTCTGACTTCATTGCTACCACAGAGTCCAGGTCACCTTTCTCTCTTGTCTACTTCATTGAAATAACATTTATATTAGTGTTCTTACTGTTTTTCATTCTTCACAAAGAAGCACAAGTTATCTTCCAGTAAATGACCTCCTCCCCTTTAATGTAAATGACCTTAGAGTGCTTGAATTTATAACAAAATCCATTTTTAAAGCATAGCTGCCAAGACCTTCCATGATCTGGTCTCTGACTATAGTCCAATCTCATCTCACACCCATTTCCTCCATTAAGCTAAATGTCAGCTACAATGGCCTTTCACATTTTCCTTATAATAAAAAAATCTTAACACATAATTCCTTTCTTTATGATTTCTCAAATACATAAAGTTGTCCCTCCTCCTCCACCTTCCCACAGAGGCCATCACAGAGTCTTTGCACAAGCTGATTCCCCCTACTCTCTGTGAGCTGAGTCCTTTTCATCCTTTGGGTAGTCACTTAACTATCACATTAGTGAGATTGCTCACATTATGTGATATAATTCCATAAAAATGTAGAAGAAAGGTAAATAAAAGTGAGGAAATAAGTAGTTAGGGAACAATTTGGGGGGAATGTAAATTGGAACATAAACTGAACACAAGCACAGGACTGATGCCAAGCTTTGGGAGGTGGCCGGTATGAGAGATAATGGAAAACATGCTTGGAGAGGTAAAGGATATTTGTGCTATGAAGAAACTTGGGAGGCAGGCAGGAGAATTTAAATTTGACATATAGTACAAGCAAAAAAGGAGAACGGGAGAGGTGATATGATGAAAGCATGGGGTAAAGAAAATTAGGCTGCCAGTAGTGTGTAGGTAGGTGGCTTAGAGGTTAGGAATCAGTAAGGTCAACTTCGAGGCTCCTCTTGTAATCCAGGTGTGAGGTGATGAGGGGCTGGGCCAGGGTGATGGCAGTCAAGATGGAAAGGGTATGGATTTCAAAGGACAATTTGGCAGGACTTGTTGACTGACAGGGTATAAGGGATTAAGAGGACAGAGTTGTCAAAGAGGTCCCAAGCTTTTGTGCCTGGAAGGCTGGGAGGTTGGGAAGTGAAAGGGAGTGATAAGAAATTTATTATATTTACATGTTGATTTAAACATGAAAAACAAATATTCAAGAGAGGAATTTCCCTAGAAGAAGTGGACGCTGAGGCTGTTTTGTCTTCAAAGGAGTGGATAAACCTAGAGGTGTGGTCTCAAGTGTCCCAGTGTCTCAAGAAGCAGAGAAATGGCTCTCAAAGGATCCCACTTCCACTCAGAAAATTAGCAGCCAGACAGACTGAAACCACAGTGTCTGACCTTAAAAAGAAGATTGGAAGGCTGAGCAATCTCACGGTGCTCATCTGTCTCTTAACTTCCTTTTTCTGTGAGAAGATAGCAAAGGCCTTGCTGACCATGGCAGAGATAAGGGGAGGTCATATTTGGAATCCTCTTGCTATGGTTTTGTAACATATTGGGCTTATAAAGCCCTACATGTGTTTTTGCCCCAAGTCCTTTTCTTATTTTTTAAACCCATATGTATTTTGGAGTCAATTTAATCCATATGTTTCTGATTAATTTATGCTTAGCTCATCAAAATGTTGTTTTAAGAAGAAAAGCTTATAAAAAAAACAGAGTCATGCTTCACCAGCCACTGATGAAATCAACTCCAGAAGACTGTAATGTAGTCTGAAAAATCAGATGGTCTAAGGGTCCAGTGGGTTCCAAAATTTGGAAATTTATTATTAGGACCCCAGTGAAACCAAGTATGTTCAACACTTGGGAGAGAAAAACCTTAGTTTTTAGTTTTTTGTTTTTTTAACATGTGCTTCTTTTTTAATTTCTGGTTGTATTGATTTGTTCTTTGGATTAACTATGATTTCTTTACTTAGTTGTTCAGCCAGCTTCCGGGTTGCTATTCATACAGCCAAGTGGGGAGGAGGATGGGAGATATTAGAAAATGATGGGTCTATTTTCAGGGGACTATATATGACTGTATTTTTTGTCAGTTGTAAGGCATCTCTGCAATACAAGCCATGAGAAGTTCAATAGAAAATCTATAGATTTTGTCTCCTTGGGTAATGAAGGTGGAATTATGTGTGTCTCTCTGTCACTGCACTTAAAGTTTAGAAACAAAAAAGTTTTCAAAAGAATTCATTGCTCCAGATTACTGTATCTCAGAAAAACCCTAAAACATGATAAATATTGACTATATTCTAGAGTTAGGATTTAGATCACTTTTTCTAATACCAGGACATTTGCAAGAAAATCATAAATAAACTTCAACAAAATACAATCTCATCTTCTTTACTTGAACATTCATGTACCATCACTAATAATTTAAGATTGACTTTATCTTTCTACATTTCCTTCTCTATTCTCTTTGCAAATATAGTTTCATCTGCTTGCTCACTTGACGTTAATTTTAACCTTATCCTTCTTCTTATTTCAGTCCTCACACAACTTTCGGGGGATCCCAGACACTCCAAGGTTTGGTGGTCATCCATGAACTGAAGACATTAAAATTTATATTCAGACTTCAGTCCATGCCTTCATGTTCTAGACTGGTGTATCCAAATACTTCCATTTAAATGTCTGGTGGAGTAAAAGGATGGACACACCCCAAGCAGAACTCAACTTTAATTCTCCATTTCCTCTTTCTTCTCCTCCTCCTTGTTCTATAATCTTTATTCTGGTTTATGGAACCACCATCCACCTTATGACCCAAAATGAGTACATGGGTGCCAACCAAGATTCTTCCCTCTTACTCAGCACAGGCACCTAATTAGGCACAAACCTTCCAAACTCTACCTTTTACATAACTTTCATGGTCTTCTCTTTTCTCCATCTACCCTACCACTGCTAGGATGCAAGAGTCTCCCAGTTAGTGTAATTTTTCTACTTTTGCTCCTCTCCAATAAAATCTTACTGCTGCCATGGCCATCATTCCAAAGGAAAAACACGATCCTTTTTGCTCAGGTGCTTAAAGTCTTTAGTATTCCTTATTTTCTGCATGATGAAGCTCAAACCATCATACACTGTGTCTAAGAAACAACATGGTCTTCCCTCATTTACCCCTTAAAGCTCTCTTGGTTTCACTTTCACTCTCAGATCAAATGCAGCCATACTGGATTTCAAGTTCAGGTTCTTCAAACTCACCATTTTCCTTTTTTAGCCCTGTGTTCTTACCCCATAAGTTTCCTTTTGCTTGAAATATTCATCTTCTACATTCTTTGCCTGGATTACTCCTATTCATCCTTTTGGTCTGGGTTTAAATGTAACTTCTTCCCAAAAGTCCTCTTTTACTTCCCTTATCCCCATACTCTTTAGAAGCCTCTCTTTTTCCTATCATAATATTCAGAATACTTGATTTCATTTTAATTGCTTGTTTAATCATAAACCCCACAAGAATATAAGCTCTTTGAAAGCAAGTTTTTTTCCCATCCTCACCTACCAATGAACCTCCATCTTCTAGCATAGTCAATACCTGGTACATACAGGTTTTCAATAAATATTTGTGGGACAGATGAGTAAAAGCTTTTTCATATCTCTGTACTTTCACACACATTATTTCTTCTGTCCTGAATGCCTTTCTTTGTCTTGTTTGATCAGTAAATTCCTACCTTTGCTTTGACAATTCATTAACACCCCGCAGAACTAGTTTCTACAATACAGGCTCTGGGAAATGCTGATGTGGTACATCTCTCTCCTTTGACACAATAGGACACTGAAACCTAGAGAAGTCAGGTGACTTGCTGAAGGTCTGACAACTGTCTGTAAAGGGGAATCAGAATGCCAGTGTATTTCCTCCTGTGCCATAATTTTCTAGCCAATGATAACTCATCTGTAAAATACAAGTCTTTGTTATTTTTTTTTAAATGACATCAAATCACTTCTTCATTTGCTAATTGCCAACAAGGACACATTTTGTCAGTCCACTCCAGGGTCATCCAATAACAAAAGAAAACTCAGAACTGGATGAGTACTTGTATGCTGGTGACAATGGGAGAATGAGAACACTAACAAAAGAATGAAGTGGGCTGTACACTGAGTAAATTTTTCCACAGTAATAAAATGATCAGTGCTGCACATCATCAGAGTTTGGAGTCTCTCTCCTTGGGAATTTGGTGTTTATTTTAACCAACACTTTTTAAAAAATATGTTGCTCCTCCCTAAAGATGTAAAATTTCACCATTTATTAAGTCTTCTTGGCTGAGTTGAAGATTGTCGCATTCACATTCTCACATGCAAAATATTTCCTAATCACAGCAAACGTTTCACATCTGCTCTGAGTAACTGGCCAAAACCCAAGAAATACAGGCATTCTTAGAGGAACGTTGTTGATCCCCAGCCAGTCTCCTTGACATTGGAGAAGAACTACAGTGAAAGGGACTCCTCCCCCACCCTCTTTCTTCTCCCCAAGTATTTCTTCTTTTGGTTACTTGATGACACCCTCTCCATGGAAAGCACACTCCTCTATGCTAATATCCAGGAACTGGGCCAGAGTTCCAGTTGTGTTTTTGTTCTGTCTACTCTTTCCACACCCATTGGAAAGCCAAGAACAGATCTGTGTGACTTCCAACTCCTTTTTGGCTACCCTGGTCTCACTTTTACCACATGGAAATTCTTTACCCATTATAATCAAACTTAACTCCAACACTTAATAAACACTCAGGTGGTGATTTACAAAGATCCAAGTAATAGCATATTCATTCTCTCATTCTGCTCCTATTTATTGGTAGTATATTCTATAGTAGTCTCAGTTTCATAGTCTGATTCTGTTGCATTTTTGGCTAACCTGTCAGAGTAAATGAGAAGAGATTCTTGTCTGTCTCTGGAGTGAAGAGAAATGGAGTTGTCCCAAAGATTATTCACATTGGAAATGATTTTGTGTGCTTTCATTTTGATCCAACTTCCTCTCCTTATTGGAAGCTGAAGTTCATAGTGAAGGTCATAGTTTGTGGGCCATTTTTATGACTATCACCTGGTTTCCAGGCATAACTTTAAGTGGCAAATTAAGAACACTGCTGATTAAGCCTTAGACGGAGGCAAAGCACTGATGCAAAAGGGAAGATTTTAATACAGAACATATTTGGTGGCAAGTGACAGAAAATCTGTCACTACATGGGCTGAGAACTTAACTCAGGATGAAGCCAAAAAGAAGATGCAGGCTTAGCACTGAAAAGATCAGAGGTAGAATGGCTTTAGGCATAACTGGACCTAAGGACTGACAATGCCATCTGCATTAAGCCTCCCGCTGTTACTTCTGTTTTTTTCTGTGTTGGCTCCATTCTCCAACAGACTCTCCCTCCATGGTGGCAAAATATCTTCCAGCACCTCCAGGTGTACATTTTATCCCAGTAGAAAAGAGAGTGCTTCTTAGAGGTTTTTTTTTTTTTTTTTTTTTTTCAGCAAAGGTGGTGAGAATAACTTTGATTGCACTGCCTTGAGTCACATGCTTTCCCTGAACCAGTAATAGTGGCTATGTGTGGAAGATGCTGATTGGCCAGACCTAGGTCATATGCTCTCTCCAAGTCATGGAATAAGAATAAGGTTGAGATGATTTCACATAGATTCTTGTTACCATAATAAAGGGGGAAATACACTTAGCAGAATAAGAGAACTCATTTCCACTAAGGTATCATAAGTGGCTCTACTGAGGCATATGTCCAAATTAAAAAAAAAAAGTAAATAAACAAATGCCATAGGGGAAAAAAGGAGTAGAAATATCCAGAGGGAAAAACTTAACATCCTTTCATATGACTGTTGTAGTTGAAGACAAATCTGATCACTTCATGATACCACAGCAGACCCAGAGACCCTTGGAGGAGGCACTTACCAGGAGCTGATCACTGCTTTGTAATGAGATGACTGTGTTCACAGGTGGGTTTTTGGAGTGTGAAGTCATGTCTGTGGACAGAGATATAGTCTGGCATCACCTGTGAGAACAAAACAGAGTAATGACCTGTCTATTTCAAAGGAAAACCACCTTTATTTCCTCTATTTATTTTTAGTTGTCCAAAAGGCACACCTGGGGATTTCCAAGGGGATATGGTGAGAGCCAAGTGACTATTAATGTGTTTCCTGAGACTATGTGGAAGTAAGACCCATTGCCTGCCGCTGCCTAGGTCATCAGGAAACTGCATCCTCTTTCCCCTGATTAGGAAAGAAAGGGGGAGGGCGAGGGTCTAGTAGTGGGATACTTTTGGAGTGTGCTTTGCCTCTTCTCCACACTCTAGTCCTTGTGTAAGAGGGCAATGCAGATAAAATGGATTGAAAGTAAAACAGTGAGGGGCCCTGGGAAGGCACCGTCCCACATGAGTGTGAGTGTGGGAGTTTGTTTGGACCTCATGCTAGTTGGGTCTACAATGGCTGCCCATTTCTGTGCTCACATGATCCATTAATGTTGTGTCTGCAAATCTTGGGAATTTTAGCCACAGTTGGAAATGCAGATTTTTCTCTGCTCCCTTGTTCCCTCCCAGGCTCCCTGCTTCTGGAGCTTTGGGCATGTTTTTGCTTTCTTTGTACTGAAGGGCAAATTCATTCTCAGGCAGCTGGAAGACATTTTTTCCCTTGAGTAATAACTGCATTGGACGTGACTAAATTTGTTATAGCCTGAATGGAAGAAACATCCCCAAATTCTCTCAGGGCTGTGAAGGGATGAAGGGAAGCCTGAGCCCATGTGTGTTTAAATGGCATCTGTCATAGTCATGGGGAACTTTCACTGTAGAAAGGAACCCTTCACATCAGCTGTACTTCACCCCAGAGGCTGCGTGAGGATGATGGTGCTCCTTCGTTCACTGTGTCCTCAGATGGAATGAGGAACCGCTGGGTCTCCGCCAACATACCTTCCCCTTTCCTCTGCTCCTTCCTTTGGCCAGGCCCAGGCTTGTCCCTAACTGCTTCCTTTGTTCCATTTCTTCTCTGTCATCTTCCCTCAGGCCTCTGCGTCTGGAACAAGCTCTCCCTTGCAGTCTGCCAATCCAACAGGCTCCTATACTGACCTGTTCTCAGTGCTTCATCTTTGAAGTTGTTGAGCTGCATCTCTCTACTAAGGGATTTGGGAAAAGAAGGAGGTTCAGAGAGAGCTACAAATCAGGAGAAAATGAAAATAATTATGTCTTATGCTTTGGAGCCACACGCTTCCATACTATTTTACTCTGTTATTTCAGTTGTTTCTTTTAAATTAATAGTAAAGTTGTCATTGTGAATTGGAACCTAAAAAGGCTGCATAAAATAATCTTCTTTTTTTTTTATGTTTTAAAAATGCAGCAGAGTTTGAGTCCCCAAATTCCTGGCTTGCCATTTCATATTCTACATTCTGTATTTGGATTTTAAGTATAAATGACAATTCTCATATGCTCCCCAGAACAGAATATGCCTGCTTTCCATAGCTCCTGGTTTTACTTAAGACCCTCTCATCCATGTGCCAACCACCCAACTTATCCTTGCTTATATTAGGTGAACAAACTGATTCCTAACTGATCCAGCAAATAGCTAAAATTGCTTACACATATGCTTTCTACATGGGCATGAGTACCGCCTTTCAGTGTTTGCTCATTTTGTCATTCATCTCTAGGACTGGCAACTAAGGATTTTATTCTTTTCATCCTCCTTGATCCTCATGGCAGGAAATGGTATTCAATAACACTGGGAGGGCTTTTTAAACTTCCATTTGCAAATTTGTTTTGTTTTTGTTTTATTTTTCTTATGGAATGGAGGAGTAATTTCTCCTTGGCTTTAAGTAAACATTTTCTTTCATTTACCCTTCTAACTTGCTCTATCTAGAGATATAGGGAGAAATGTGAGTCATGACATGTGAAAGAAACACTTCACATATGTTATTTAATTCACAGGCTGGTGGGAAAATCACTAAAACTTTGCAAAATTCACTGTGTTTTCCCCTAGGCCAAAAGCACAATTATGTGCTTCCTGATTTTTCAAATTTGAAAGTGTATGGCGATTCATGATTTGTCCAACAGTTGGAAACAAGCAAATGATTATCAAATAAGACTGAGGTCTTAGTTCAACAGGTAAATACATGGAAATGAAGCTCAGGCTCTTGGCAATGTTTATGTATCTACACGAGACCATAGGGCAGCCCCACCAGAACTGAAATAATGAAATCCTTTGCTTGTGTTATTTCACAGCTTTTTCAAAGCTTTGCCAAAAATAAAAACTGAGAAAACTACTGGTAGATCAAAATGGTGATTTGAAGAGACCTGGGGGTAGATGTGTTTTCAAGATAGAGACAAATTATGTAATGCAAGTTGACTGGATATAAAAGAAAGGGTGTCTATACCCCCAAATGAAGTGGCAATTACCAAGAATAGTTCATTCTTTGCTTCACTGGTGCTGGACAAAATTCAAGAATTATTTGTGAAATGAAGCAAATGAAAACCTAGGCTACACACAAGTGGTAAATAAACATTCCATGGGCAAAGATTATTCATAATGAAATATATGGTAGAAACACCATGGTTTGACTCATTTAAAACTTGTCTGAACAAAGAAGGATGAGGAATAACATAAGGAACACTATTTCTTTGGTGATGAGTAAAGAGCTATGTGGTTTTATGTTGTCCATAATTAAGTGTTTGGGAAACAAAGCAAAAAAAAAAAAATGTTCACTAATTCAAATGCTTGGAGAATGGTCTAACTTTTGGGAGGCTGATGTAAGGGAAATGGAGACACCCATCAAATCTTGTATGGAAGTGTAACAATGCCAAGAATGACTTAAGCACTAAGGGAGTTGTCCCCACTCTCCTAAATAAGATTATCCTTTCAGCGATCCCACTTCTAGATATATATGAAAGAAAATGAAACCATTATCTCAAAGAGATATCTATACTCCCATGTCCATTGCAGCATTATTCACAGTAGTCAAGGCACGGAAACTACCTGATGTTTGGATAAAGAAAGTGTCACACATACACACACATGTGATGGAATACCGTTCAGCCTTAAGAATGAATAAAATCTTGTTATTTGCAACAACAAATACTGTATGATGTCACTTATATGTGGAATCTAAAAAGCAAAGCAGAAAGTTGGTTACTAGGGGCTAGGGGAGTAGGGTAAACAGGGAGAGTTGGTAAAAGGATACAAATTTTCAGCTATAAGATGGATAAGTTCTGAGGATCTAATGTAAAATATTGTGACTATAGTTCATAACACTGTATTATATAATTGCTATCTGCTAAGAGAGTAGAATTTAAATGTTCTTGCCAAAAGGGGGAAAAGGGGTAACTATGTGAGATGATAGATGTTAATTAACTAGATGGAGGGAACCTTTCACAATGTGTGCATACATCAAGTCATCACATTGTATGCTTTAAAACATCTTACAATTTTATTTTCCACTTGTACCTCAATAAAGTTGGGAGGAAGTTATCTTTTATTCACATAAGCCATTTAGACCTGGGAGGAAAGAAGGCAGGCATTAATTTGTGTGTCAGAAAAGCATGCTGATTAAAAAGAGAGAGAGAGAGAAAGAAAGAGAGAGAAAGAGAGAGAAGAGGAAAAAGAGCAACTGGTTGCTATTATTTTATCTTTTAATGCTTGCACTTTCATCTTCAGGACTCTTATTTTGGTTTTGACTTGATCTGTCCTTCTCATCAGGACTGCAATTCTACAGACAGTAACAAGTATCGGGAACAAGAGTATTAGAAAGCACCCCTACAGGCTTCCATGAATATTATGCTACTTTGTTTATATGAATGAATGAATGTCAAATTTCAAAGGGAAAGGTACACCACATTCATTCCAGCTTTCTCTGACAACACTCAATTTTTGCAGAGGAAAATTAGAAACTCTCATTATAAAAACCCTATAGCTGGGCTCCAGTTCCATATTGTCAAAGTTTCTTCCCTTAGCATCAGTGTGTCAGCCTACAGCTGGTAACCCTATGTTTGTCCATCAGTTGCCATGAAAACCACACTGGAATTGACTTTAGCAGTTGTCACCCAATGAGTAGCAATGCCAGTGAAGGCCCAAGGTGGAAAATTTACCTCTCCCCTCAACTGATGCAACTAAGATCTGAACTATGGGCCAGGAAAACATTTTTAGGACACTTTGGTGATTATGATTTAGTCCAAAGGCACAGGTAGACACATCTTTGATAGGAATTGTCAGAATGTTTCTTTGATTGCTGACAGGTAACGAGGTCCTTCCAAATATAGTTTCAAAGAGATATAAAGCACCTTCAAGGCATTTGTCTTCTTCCTGAAATGTAGTTCTCACTAATGCTCCTAAAAATAACCTCATATTCCTCTTTGCCTCCTGATTTCATTTCTGCTCAATTTGACCTGGAGGTACTCCTGTAATCCTAAAGGCATCCTCTTATTATAGGTGACAGTGCATGTGTCTTCTCTAGTGGGCAAATGCTATGTTTCAGTGAGGAGATAACCCATCCCCTGGCTTTCCATTTAAGTTGAGTGCAGCATCTTGAGGTCTATAGATTCTAAGCATTGGTGGGAAGTGGTAAAGAGTGTGGATCATGAAGTTGAATTAGCTAGTTAAAATCCTAGTTCTGCCACTTCCCTGCTGTGCCACCATAGATATATCTGTTAATCTTTCTGTGCCTTAGTTTTCTACTTTTATTTTACCTTCCTGGCAAAATTACTGGGAAGCTTAATGGTGCAGCCCTACTGTGTCTATGAACTCTAGCTTTGGGAGCCCAGGAATATGTATAGAATGTGTCTAGAATATTCCAAGAACAAAGCAAGGGAAACACTTGGCCATTTATCTGAAATATGTCCTTTATTTTCCCAGTACTTTCTTATACCCAGTTCGATACTGGCTTCCTAGATAAAGCCAAGTGGTTTTGCTGACCGTTCATGGATACCAGTCATCCGAATGAACTAGAGAACTTGCAAGTGCTGGCAAAGTTTCGCTGTTGTTATACGTGCTGTCCTTATCAATGCACAGAAGGTTCTGCAAATGTCCCAAGCCTTTTCCAACACTTATTTAAAATTAGGTCCAGAATGATGAAGCAAAGAAGTGACAGATGCTTCAATTGCACATAATTATTTTTTTATTTAAAAAGCATGCAATAGAGATGTCTTAACAACAAAGCACTCATCTGTTTCTGGAATATATCAGGGCACATCTCGTAGGTATATATTACCTGTACCAGTCATTATAAACAGTGGAAGCTTTTGAGCAAGTATCTATGAAAATAACAATCATCTTTGCAACAATGCCTGTGCTAACTTTAAATGGCTTTCAAAAATGTATTAGCTAATCTTTCATTCCATTAACTTATTAACTAGGGCACTTTAGGCCATGAATCGTATCACTTACTTTTGGAACTGGAAGAAAGAAAAGTCATATTATTTAAAATATAATTTATATCAAGAAATGTAAAATGATTGTTATTCGAAAAATAACATAAATAACATTTGCCAGTGCTCTAGGTTTAGAAGGCTATTGAACTTCTTTGCAAATGTTTGTAACATTTAATCTATCGCCATCTATCTGGTACATTTTCTAGCCGATATATCCCCAAATCCTAAAATACCATTGAAAGTAGACTTGGAAATCATTTAGTCCCACCATTTGATGATTAAATTTCAAACCAGACCCTTTTTTCAGTTGACTGATTGACATGCTTTCTGCTCTTGTTTAAAAATAAACAGGTTTTTTTTTTTTTTTTAAGCTTCTTTAAATCATCTTCTTCCCATATTTACTAAAAGCAGAGATGAAAGTCAAAGGTCACTGTTCTGGGCAGATGCCTATGGAGATCAGATTCCTAGGAACACCAAGCTCCAGCTTTGGGGCTCAGATTCCTTGGGAGCGACCACATTTATTTCTAGTTTCTTCAGCCCCATGAGCTCAAACAAAAATCTTCTCCTGAAGGCCTTTCTCTTTTGCTTGTAGTCATCTTGAGTAATGCTTGTTATAGCAGGCAATTTCCATGTTTCTTTTTCTTCCAGCCTTACTTACACTGTCTTGTGGTTTAGAAATATTCTACATTACATAGTGATTCTTTTCATATTCTTTGGAAGGCTGGTAGCTCTCTACAGGAATCAAGGAACTGGGCAGAGCAGACATTTCAAAGGCAAATAACCACTGCAAATATCACTTCTTCCATGTGCAAAGGTGTCCTCTGAATTAGGACACTGCCCCTGCTTCTGCTAAAGCAGACCTTTGGCTCAGAAATCCCTCTGGCCTGGCTTTGAAACAGTTTCTTCATTTCCTAGATGCCTGTTCTTAGACAGATGATTTTACCCTTTTTTTGACTCTCAGTTTTCTCCTCTAGGAAGTGGGGCCCATGGTGTCAGGTTCAATGGCTATTATGAGATTCCACTAAGATGACATAAACTACTCAGGGCTGTTGCCGTGTCTGACACATGGTAGGCATTCTGCTTCCTCAATGCCTGCAGAGTGAGCTCCTTCTGGAAGTCTTAAGAAAGTTCTAAATGAATCCTATGATATTTGGCCTTGCTTGGATGCAAAATGTAAAACAGAAAAGCCTCCTTCTCACCCTATGGGTGGGCTATCAATCCCCTATATTCTGATTCTTTTTCCTAGAAGAAGGGCGTCTTCAATGTGGTAGGGAAGGCAAGCCCACATGGCAGAAAGTCACAGAACACAAGATCCTCTTTATTACGTGGCGTGTTTCTGTACCACAGATGTGCACA
Source organism: Camelus dromedarius (assembly GCF_036321535.1). Lineage (NCBI taxonomy): Eukaryota > Metazoa > Chordata > Mammalia > Artiodactyla > Camelidae > Camelus > Camelus dromedarius. The sequence continues at coordinate 30,006,632 of NC_087453.1, forward strand.
CAGATGTGGTCATCAACAGAGATAACTAGTTTACAAGCCCTCCCTGGAAACGCCTCACAGCTCTTAGGAGAAAAGTGATTCTGCACTGAAGCTCAGCCCATAATGAAAGCATTTCCAACTGCTTCACATCACCAAGAATAAGAGAGGGGAAACAGCCCACCGTGCCTTTCCAGCCAAGATGTGAGAACAGGCTCAAAGCCTATGAGGACAAATATCTGCTATGGCCTCTTCTTTCTGTGCATCTGTCTGTCTGCCTGTCTTTCCCTCCTTCTTTCCCTTCTTCCCCCTCTTCTGTCCTCCCTTCCTCCCTCCTTGCATTTTTCTCCTTTCATCTCCTTCTCCCTTCTTCTCTCTCCTTTCTTCATCTCCTTTTTATCCTAATGGAAACGTATCACTTTACATCAGGGAAACACTGTACAACATCTACTCACTGTTGGATATGTTAATGTGAAGAGGACACATTCATTCAAATTCTGACCCTGTACATTATTCATTTTATTGGTGACATGTGATGAAGTCATTACCACAGATGTCTAAGGCAGCCCTTTAGCATAACAAACATAGACCACGTTTAGGAACCAGAAGGAAACCTGGGCTCAATCCTGGTCTCTAGTCATCTCAGTTCTGTGCTCTTCCCAAGTAGGGTAATCCCGAGGAGTCGATGAAATAAATATGTGAAAACAAGGTGTCTGTAATAGATTTAGAACCATGGCTTGACTTCTGTCCTCGTCTTGAGAAGCAGAGCCTGAGAAAGAGATTCTGACACCTGTGACTTACTGGAGTAGGGTTCTCTGGATGGAGGCGGGTGAAGGAAGCAGTTGAGGTCAGGGGAGGAGCCATGCCAGGATGTGGTCTTTGCTGGACCCTGGTCCGGCAGAGGCTATGGGGTGTGAATGACACAGAGGAGCTGTTCCCACCTTGAGGTGACTACCCGGTCTTTCCCATTCTTCATGTCAGGCAGGCACTGGCAGTGGGCTGCCCCTGCAGTGGGAGCGGGATGTCACCTCCTGGGCAAATGACCACCATTTTGCCCAGGGAAATTCTCTGGGAAAGGGGAGCAATTGTGAGCCATTTGCTATGATAGGAGAATAATTAAGTAGAATTCAACCCATTTTAGTTTCTCCAAATAATGGGTCTACATAGAAGTATATGATTTAATTAAATATTTTGGCTAAAACTTCTAGGGGCACTGAGCTGACATTTTTTCAATCATCCCAGCTCAGCGATCAGTAACGGGCAGGGTGAGGATTCACAGAAGACATTGTTCAGGTTTAGATTTTAATGTGTAAACCTTAGCCGTGTCAAAGTATAAAAAGAGAAGCAAAAACAAAACAAAACAAAACAATGACAATAGCAGTAAAAGCCTTAATTCAAACTATACTATTGGTTTTTCCAGACCCAGCCTTAATCCAAACTATACTATTGCTGATTCTTCTCATCAGCACTCTTTCCTTGGGTTGTCTTGACAACATTTCTATCTGCAGAGTGTTACCTTTGCTCACATAAAATCCTATTTTCTTTAATGGGAAGCACATTAAAGTTTGAGATGCATTTGTATGGACATCCTCATTCTCTTTCCCATCAAATGCTAGTTCTTCTGTTCCTTAAAATGGCAAATCAATCTTTTCCCATTTCCTAATAGAATTTATAAGATTGTATTTATTTTCCTCAACAAATCAGTTACCTATAATGAAGCTTTTCTATTTATCACTCTCCCCTTCAAATTGTATTAAACAGGAAAAATATAATTTAATCTTATATACAAAAAATAAGATCACATATTATTTATTTTTCATATATTTTACAATCTGTGCATCTCTAAGGGGGATGTAGGAGATTAATTAGCCTTATAGAAAATGAAAATGATCCTATGGTTAATTAATATCTAATGTTAGCATGAGTGTAGCATCTCAATAATTTCAGATATGGTTCCTTGCTATATAAAATAACCCATTTTCCTTTGTCTTCTTATTCAAATGTTGTCCAAAAGAATGGCCTGATGCAGTTTGCTGCAGAGTACAGTTTATTGAATAAATAAATTACATTGTCCTGTGCTTCAGAATTCTATCTTGGCAAAATGGTCACTATCTTCTGGACATTGGGCAATAGTAATGCTATAATTTTTTTTATTGTTGTTGTTCCAGAGCAACCAGAGGCACTCCTTAACTATCTCTCGCTTATTCTCCTTACATAAGTGAAGTGAGTTAATGAAAAAGTAATGTTCAAAAAATTAAATGATGACAAAGCCAAGAGCCAAGAGGATGAAATGACTACAGTCTTGTTGCTGTGGCTTGAGGGGGTGGGAGGCACCACCCTCTGAGGTGTCCGAGTGGGTCACCCAACAGACGTGCCAAGGACTGGGAGGGAAAAGTAAGTTGGACAAATCTCCATTTGGGACAAGACCCAGAGTTCCATTGTTTGTAGTGATAAAAATATGGGTGGGGATTAAGCTATGTAATTGAAAGGAAAAGAAAGAAAAAAGAAAGGTTTGGCATGAAACAGAGGTAGAGAATGCCACTCCAATTCGTACCTCTTATCTTTCTAAAGACCCAAAATCCACTTTCCTTTTTGATGGTCCCATAAGATGCCTGCACACTAATGGAAAACTCAAATGTTTGAATAATGCCAACACTTTTCTTCTTTGGCACAAAATATATTCATATAAACCAAATTAATTCACAAGCCATTTCAATGGCTGATTTTGCCTGAAAAACTTGAATTATTTTCTTTTTCTTTTTTCTTTTAAGTGTTATGCTGAGATATTGAGGGCAAATATAAGTTCCTAAGTCAGGTCATGTGTCAGTCTAGCTTTGGTTTTTTTTGCACAGCATTATATGCTATATGTGATGCTAAAAATATAGCCATTTTACAGATAAGAAAACTGACCCCAGTATAGTGAAGTTCATGCTATTGGCACTCAGGAGGGCAGAGCTTTGATTCTGGGCAATGCTAATTGAGAAACTATATCCATAGGCATTATTTCAACCATTATAATAGGCCCCTAGCCTTTACTAGGCCTCAGTCCTGCCCCCTCCAATCTTCTCCACCCTAAAGCCATCATGATCCATCAGCTATGTGAATCTAGTAGTTTATCAACCCTGCCTAAAATCCTTAGATATTGTCATGGGTTGAATTATATGCTGTCTCTCAGATTCATATGTTGAAGTCCTAACCCCTAGTACCTGGGAACATGATCTTGTTTGTAAATAGGATCATTGCAGATGTAGTTAAGATGCAGTCATAAGGGTGGACCCTATTCCAATATGACTGGTATTTTTATAAAAAGGGGAGGTTTGGACACAGATATACACATATAGTAAGAACACCATGTGAAAATAGCCATCTATCAGCCAAGGAGAGAGGCCTGGAACAGAACCTTCTCTTATGGCCCTTAAAAGGAACTGACACCTTGGTTTCAGACTTCTGGTTCCCCAGAACTCTAAAACAATACATTTCTGTTTTTCAAGCCACCCAGTTTGTATCCTTTGTTATAGCAGCTCCAGCAAACTAATGCATATACCTTTCCATTATTCTTAGAATGATGTTCCGCATCCTATAAATGGAAGCAGAGGAGTAACACATAAAACCAAAGAGCAAATGTAACTCAAGCTAAGCATGGTCAGATTTTTTGAATTGTCAATAGGCTTAGTCAAAATTCATTGAGTAATTGCCATAATCTTACATGCCAGGCATTACTGGAGGGGCTGGGTTTTCGGCTGTGAATTAATTTGACATAGTACCTGTTCTTAAGGAGCTTACACTGAAGTAGGCAGCTAATTATACACATAATTAATTATAATTATACTAAGAGTTAAAACTTTCAGTGAAACGTTGTAAAGAAAGGAATACCAGGGAGCAAACCCTTTTCTTAGAGGAATCAGGAAAAACAGGAAAGGCTTCTTTGAGGCAACCGTGGTTATGCTTATATCTGAAGGATGTGTAGTAGCCAGTTAATGGAAAGAGGTGCTGGGACAAGTGGCTTCAAGGTCAAAGGGATAGCAGTTATGAAGATTCCCAAGGCCAGAGGCAGTATGGCACTTTCCAGAATCAAAAGGAGGTAGGCATGGTGGAACAGGAAAGCCTAGGTAAGAACGTAGAGTTGAGGGGCAGGAGAACCAGAGAAGAGCTGATCCCAAGGGCAGCAAGACAATCAGAGCTGTATTGTTAAAAGCTTGCCCAGGCTGTGGTGTGAAGGATAGAAGCCACTCAGTGGGTGATGGTAAGAGGTAAGGCTGGATCAGGGAATGGACAAGAGTGGATGAATTTAAGAAACAATCCACCGATGGAATCCAATGGATGAGGTCCAATCATGAAATGGATGTTGTGGAGGCAGGAGACATGTGTCATGGCTGCTAGTTTTCCAGTTTGCCCAACTGAGTGCAAGGTAGTATTATTCACTGAGGAGATGGGAATTATGAGATTAAAGGCTTTATTTTTTCTTCTAGGGGAAGCAAGAGACAGAAGATGAAATTATGCCATTAGGCATTGATTGCCATTAGGCAATGATTACATTGCACTGGAAGCCATTGTGGGACGTCTCATGTTGTTCAGCCCATCAGCCTCATTGGTCAGGAAGTCTGAGCCACCAGAGATGTGAATTTGTAAGTCACATTTATAGGCAGTAACCGAAACCGCAGGATCAGAGGTGCTCACCCAGCAAGAGAGTGTCGGAGGAGGAGGAGGAGAAGAAAGATCTTGGCACAAGTGAGTGACCTGACATTTCCAGCTTGGGTAGAGGAAGACGAGTCAGCAGGAATGATAAGGGAAACAGGAGGGAAAGGAGAATGTCCAGAGGCACGTGATGTCATGGAGCTTTGAGAAGGAAGCGGTGGCCGTTAGTCTTCTAAGTTACGGACCAATAAATCAAGCAGAGTAATTTCTGAAAAAAGCCTAAGGATTTTAGCCCCACTGATGCTCGGCAAGAGCTCCTGCAGGGCCTGAGTGGGGAAATGAATAGAGGCTGTAGCAGATGTTGTAGGTGTCTCATCTATATCCAAAGTCTCTTCTAAAATCCAAAGGATGCTCTGCTGGAATCATTTATTTATATTTATTTATGTAGGCTTGATAGCACCCTTAACCCAAGCTCAGAGCAAGCCAAAATGACAGACAGTGTCCCCAGAAGTAGCTCTCAAACATGACAGACAGGGATTTGGTAACTGAGTATCCCAGTCCCTTGCCCTTCAGTTGAGATAACTCTAAAAGAATACTCAGCATTGTCTCCCAGGGCTCGTGAGGGGGACCGAGCTCCAGCTGCCCATGGTGGCATCAGGTTTGATCATAATCTCTTCTTGAACTTTCTGTTCTTTCCTGGCATATTCTTTCTTCTACTCCCCTACTGCTATTTCTAGGATGACATCCTTGTTATCCGACCTCTCCAAGGCTGCTTCTGGGGTCTCGAGCCCATCTAGACAGTAAGGGGATGGAGTGATAAGTGAAAACATATTGAGAGTAGCTTAGGAGAGGGTAGCAGGAGGAGAAACAGAGCCATAGAGGCTTTGTATAATTGTGAAAGAATCCTGAGCTCGTCTAAATGTTACTGGAAAGGATATTGGAGGCAGGAGAGAGAAGCTTTATGGGAATCTGTGACAAATATTTTTTTTTCCCCTGATGCTTTTGGTTAAAATACAAAAAGAGAAAACAAAAGGAAAGAAAAACACCATAATGGTTTGCATCATAAAACTTAGGAGACCTCTCTGTAGGTGTGACCGAGGCACAAAAGTTTCCTCTTCAAAAGAATAAAACCTGCTGTGGTGTTCTTGGACTTCTGTGTGTTTAGGAATTCCCAGCATCTCTAGAATCCACTGCAGTCACTCCATGACACATTTTTCCCCTCCAGATGTGAACAGTAAAGAGTCAGTTGTCAGTTGCATACTCTTGTATTATTTTCTCAGCAATTATTTCAAGGAATGCATTTGAATAAAATGCATTTTTGGCATCATTTTTAAAAATGGATGATGATTTATGCTTTTCTTGCAGGGACAAGATGGCTCTGGGCATGAGTCATGACTGTACGCTGGGAAGATTCCGATGGGAACTCAGTTCTTGCTGGTTGATCCATACCTTACATGGACTTGAGGCCGTGCATGGCTTTTATTAACATGTACATTTCGCTTGTTAAGGCTTGGGCTTCATCTTTTCCTTCCCAGCTCAAGCCCTGTTTGTCTTTCACATGCACCTGATTCAGAATCTATGCCTGGGACTCAGAGCAGCTTGGGAACAGTAATTTGGAAAATCTCTGATTATCTTTCAGCTAAAACAGGATGATGTGTTCTCAGCTGCAGCTGGGAAATGGGCTATTTCTCTGTAGGGGAGCAGATTCAAATGGCAGACAGAATTCTAGTTCTTTTATCATCTCTGTCTCCACGGAGAAGCTTTGGTGTGAATCAAAATTGTCCCTGGGTCAAGAAAGCAACGAACCACAGCATAGGCCTGTACACCTCTCAACTGCAGAAAGGGTTGCTTCCTGTGAAGCCTTCAGATGCGATTTTCCCAGTGCAAAAATCCCTGCCCCAGAGCAGATGTTCCTTGGAAGCAGCAGCGAAGCCTTTCAGGAGCCAAGGTGAATGAACTGTAAGATTGATTCTTGAAGTTTTCCAGGTTAAAACCATTTCTGTCATTGTCCTTGGCACTCATTCCCAAAATGTGTTCTATAGCCTTGCTTCTTGGACTTGATGTGCATACAAATCTCCTGGAGATTTTGCTAAACTTCAGACTCTGTTTCAGTAGTTCAGGGGTTGGGGGGGAAGGGGGAGGGCTTGAGACTCTGCATGTCTGACAAGCTCCCAGAGGAAGCCGGTGCAGAGCCATGTTGATTCCTGAATCCTTCCCTGAGTAGCAGCGGGGATACAGAAAGTTGGTCTTGCCAGATGCTGTTCAACAAAGATTCTCTGGTCTCATAAGTTCAAGAAAAAAATAACTTGCATTTTGAGCTTCCTCTTCAAAACTCTGCAAATTAATAAATTAGAGACTCTGAAAAGAACCATTCTGAGGAATGTCATACAAAATACTTTGTAATGGTCTATACTGAAAAAAAAAAAACATGAAAAGGAATATATATATGTGTGTGTGTGTGTGTGTGTGTGTGTGTGTGTGTATAACTGAATCACTAGGCCATACACCAGAAATTAACATTGTAAACTGACTATACTTCAATAGAAAACAGAAAAACAAACCAAAAAAAAAGGCCCAAAGTTAAAAAAAACAAACAAACGAATAGACCGTAGAACCATATTTTGGTTTGCTACTCTCTCTTTTAACAACCTGGGGGATTTGATTTTTGGGAAAAGAATGGTCTTATGTATGGTCTCATTCAAATATTTGTTCAGGCACTTTAGCACATTGAAGGGGGATTTGCAAAATGTTTGACCCTCTTTGTAGTGACCCTTGTAACCTTTCTCAGGTGAGGGCCACTGATTCTCCAAATGGTTGAAGTTACAAGTCAGACTCTTAGTATTCATGGCAGAACAGGAAACTTTCCTTGTAGAGTTTTGGTATTCAAAGTGTCAGGTGTTCCCTTCAGTGAACTTTAAAAATTGTGAGGGGCTTAGCTGCCACTCTGCTCCTGTTTAAAGACCAGCTGAAAAAGTGATAAACAGCAAAGCTACACTAGGAGAGTTTAAATCCCTTCAACCACCTTAAATTGCCCGTGAAGTTCCATGTGCCCATGCATCCGTCTCCTTGTAAGTTCCCAGGAGGCTTCTGAAGACTTTGCTCCAGAAATGATCATCCTTTGGGTCGTGGGCATATTCTAAAAATCTTCACTTTAATAAGCATTCCCAGAATTTTCTGATGCCGGTGCTCTGAAGGCTGCATTTTGAGATTAAGTTCTGATTCCTGACAGCACCAGCAACCTGGTCAAAAATCAGCTTCCTTGTTTGGGCTCTCCGAACATTTGCCTCTGTGAGTCATGTCTTAATGCTCTGCCATGGATTTTTGTGCAGAATATATATCTATAATTGCCTGGGAACACGATAGCATTTTCTCTAAAACTGTTATTGAAGATATTGTCATGATCTCAGAACGTCAGAAATTTCTGCAAAAAGGACTCTCCCAGCAGAGGAGTACAACCTTGCTCCTGCGGTTTGGAATATAAGTTCACCAGAATAGAACATTTCTAGATGTGTTTTATTGTAAAAGTAAATTTTGAAAATTTTGTTACTATCTCATGAAATATATTTGCATTAATAGAAACAATGTAAACATGTGAATTTTACCCCAAGTTGCTGGGTTGATGTTTTAAGTCATCTGTGCCTTTACATATACCCTTGGCATGTCACCAGACTCCTGAGGTATTTACTCCACAGGGTTAGAATTGTAACATCATATCTTGATTGGGACCCCAGAAATAAAGAATAGATAAATAAATGGGTGAAGGTGGTCAAAGGTGCAATTTCCAGTAATGAGATCAATCAGTCGTGGGAATGTAATACACTGCACGTTGACTACAGTTAACAGTACCACATGTTATATTTGAGGGTTGCTAAAAGAGTAGACCTTAAAAGTCTCATCATCAAAAAAAAAAAAATTGTAACTGTGTGGTGATAGATTTAACTAAACTTATTGTAGCAATCATCTTATAATACATTTATATATCAAATCATTATGCCATACAGCTAAAATGAATACAATGTTATATGTGAATTACACATCTCAATAAGAAAGGAATAGATAAATCTCCTTTATAACTTATCCCCAGAAATAAAAGATTGTCTTACATTAATATTTTATACTGAAAATTATATTATCTCCTTTTCAAAGGTTGGTTGGTAGAACATTCAGAGCAGAATTAAATACTTAATTACAGGAATTTTTATTAGTCTAGTATACTTGTTAAAATTTTTCAATTTTTTATGTACATTTAATTTTAACTTTTCATGTCAATTTTCTTATTTTTAACTGATTTTAAGTCTAAGGCACTTCATATTTCTAAGCTGATAGGAATAGATTATTATTTTTTTAATTTTATTTTTCTTATTTTTTGGTGGGGGGAGGGAAGAATTAGGTTTATTTCTTTATTTTTAGAGGAGGTACTGGGGATTGAACCCAGGATCTCATGCATGCTAAGCATGTGCTCTACCACTTGAGCTATATCCTCTCTTGGCAAAGAATAAATTATTAATGAATTTTTATTGTTGACTTAAGGCCTCTTAACCATCAATGTCTTCTTACCATTGATTTTTTTCAATCAGAAGTACTCTTCAATTTTATTGTGGATGATTCAGTTTCTTCTCAAGGATTCAGCAACAAAAACTCAGAATGGTTCTGTTATCAGAGTGACTACAAGGCTTAGTGGTTGACAGAAATCTGGAGGTCATGCAAGAACAAAGATTACTCTGTTTGAAGCTTCTGGGTTGGTTCTGCCCCTTTCGTGGAGCTGCAGAGGCCATGTTACAGCATTCCTCTAACTTTGTTTAGTGGTGTTACTATAAAGCATTTTGGCATCCCTTCTCCACTCACCCCTCCCCATAACACCACAAGATTTGAATCATCTTTATCTTAAAGACTGAGGATTGAGGCTCAAAACCCATTGAAGGATCTATCCAATGTCAATCAAACAAGAAGCAGGACTGACAGTGGAAGTTGGTCTTCAGATACCAAACTCACAATTTAACCTCATAGACCTCAGCTGCCAACTTTTGCTTACTTGATGCCATATAGTAGGTGTGAATTGTCTCATTTGTCACAGCCTCTTGGCTTTGCCATCTGTCCAAATGGGAAAGTGCTGCACAGGATAATAAGTAAGTAAAAGGTATGTGCAAGAAACCAAAGAAAAACACGTTCGTTTTAACAAATCAACATTCTACAGTTTGACAAAGTGCTGATTGACTGCTTCTCTTTGGATCTAAGCTATTTGGGTTGGTTTTAAAATGGGATACAGAGATGACTTTAGCGCAAAGGAATTTTTTAAAGAAATTCCAATGAATTTGCTAAATAAAGCATATTATTTTAATAGAAATGAAGTCCGCATGAGTATTGCACACAGATAAGTTTTTCATCAGCAAGCCACATTTTCCCCATGCCTCACTGACGTCCTGGACTGGGAATTAAATGAGATCCACAGAATATCATGGCAACCAGTTAACACTGGAAAACAAAACTGTGCAAAACAAACAACAACAACAAACAGTCAGTTAGCCTGTTGCTTGTTCCTTGTTACATCAAACATCCACTCCTACTTTTAATCCTTTAATCCTCTCTTCACTTGTGGAGTAGATACTCACTTGTGGATCACATGGGTGCTGAATTGACCCTTTCGGGTTACTGTTATTAAGGCTCATGTTGAAACTATGTTAGGTTAAATTTCCCCTTACTCTTTCTTCACATATACACACACACACACGCTCAAGTTCAAACATATTGATGTTTGCAACAGGACATGGTGTGTACTTGACAAATAACTTTTGAAAAAAGATGGATGAAGTTGCCTTGTAACTCAGTGGTTCTCACCAGAGCCACCCAATGGGATCCACGTTGACTGGTGGCCACTGGACGGCCAGGAGGAGGAGGTCTTTATACAAATGACAAAACCCCAGGGCAGGGCCACTCTGGGGATGTTATAAGTGGACAATAAGCTAAGGAGACCACGGACACTTTCTTAAATTTGCTCTTTATCTTCTGATCTGTCTAGCACACTGCATAGCATCTAGAAGATACCCAATAAAGGTTGGTGGAGTGAAAAAAACAACATGTGTTTCTCTCATTACCTGATGTTGCTGGGTTGGGAAAGGGAGAAAAGTTGTGTGGGAAATTTTTACAGACTGAATAGAAGACTGGAAAAGAGAATAAATAGTCTCTCCCTTATTTTTCCCTTCAATTTTTTAAATTTAATGTATACTATTAATTATGACAATCAATATTTGTATAGAATATTATATACTTTGTACTACTGTTTTTGTTTACCAATACTTTTGTATTTATTTTGCATATCATTAAAGCCCACATTATAAGTAATATGAAACATATCCATCAGACACTATGTGTCCATAACTTATACACACTCAATACTTAACTTAGAAACAAACATTTCATAAGGTGAGAAATTTTATTAAAGGGAACTTCCAGTCCAATTACAATAAAGCATATAACAGGGTTGATTCTCCTTCAGTGGCAACTTCCTCTCTCTCCCTAGTGGAAGTGAAAACTTTGACCTAATAAAAGTGGTGAAACAAACCCTGTTCACATTGATTTGCCAACAAGAAGGCCCACAGTCTAGATACAGGAACTGGACACAGGAAGTGTGGTGTTTATTTTGCATTATAGGGATACTGGAGTCATAGAAGGGTTTTTTTCTTTTTTAATTTTCGATTATTAGAGATTCAAACAATGTTTACATACAAGATACCAGCCTGGACGACACTATACACTGGCAGAGAGCCAGCCTGGACACATACAGCTCCTATTGTGTGCAGCAGACGGCCGCCATTGGGCTTCGGCTTTTATAAATTAAATTAACCAACATTTAATGGAAAGCAGCTTTAACAAATAGCTTGGCCAGATTTAGGAGAAAGTTTCTTTGTTGTTGTTGTTTTTGATACCTTTCCTCTGACAGCTGTCGATAGAACCAGCCAGTTACTAACCCTTCATCTTGTGTACCGATTTATAGCAACACAAAGTTTTTACATTTATTTTATGTTTGAATTTAAATGTTTTACTTCTTTTTTTTTTTTTTAACACTTTTGGATTCTCCCAGCTACTCAGCTGGTTCCTCCCTTCAGCAGCCTTTTCCATAATGGTTTGTGGAATCCTGAGTCCCTACTCTATGTATGCATTTATGCAGTTCACTTCCTATGCACTCAAACCCAATTATGGAATTAATTGCCATCTATGCATATGAGATGCTATTGTAATTCCTTATTTAATTTTATGGAAAACTTTGGTTTGGAAGATACTAATTAATTGGACAATATTTGCTAATATATTGCACTGTAAAATTTTTATTCTGAATACTTACAATAATTCTCTCCTGGAAAAAGAATTAGGCATAAATTTTTATTAATTTTATATATAAGTTTGTATATCACAATTGTTGGTTATGATCTGTATATATCTTAAGTCTCCTAGTAAATTTAAAGTGGCTAGATAAAATCAAGGCTGCTCAGTTAAATTTGAATTTCAGGTAAATCATGAATATTTTTAATATATGTATATTCCAAAAAAAAATGTGCAAAACACACTAAAACATTAGTCAGTGTTTCTGAAATTCTGATTCAACCTGGCATCCTGTAGTTTTACTTGCTAAACCTGCCAACTCTAAGTACATTGTAAGTGTCTCCAGCCATCATAGTTTATGCTTCTCTGTTTCTAATACTTGCCTGCCCTGCATTGTGCTCTCTAATAGCATAAACCCTTAGCTGCTAAAACATCGGATGGGGAATAGTTTTCCATGTTTGGTTCAAAGCTGTTCACACATATTTTATAGATAGAGTATTTCTCAGGCATTATTTTAGACATACAGGTTATCATTGATTTAAGACTACCTGGAACAGATTACAGAATCTTTATCTATCATTTCATCGCTCTTTAGTAAAATAAAGGCAGTGGGTACCATAAAAAGAAGACAAAGCATAGAGCTAGAGACCCGGGTTCTAGTTCCATCTCTGACACAATCTCTGGGTCTCCACACCATCTCCTGTGACTGTGAGTACACCCACGGCTGTATGGATGCACTGTATTCACAGCCCGATTCTTTCCTCCTCCTCGTAACCACACCCTCTGACACACAAGGTGGTGGAGTCTTCCTCTGTGCCTCTGGATGCTGACTGTGGTCATGCGACTAATTTTGGCCAATGAAATGCTAGCAGATGGGATGCAGGCAGAGGCTTGAATACCAGCTGTACCTGCTTGCTCCTGCTTCCACATCTGGTGCACATCTGCCTTCACCATGAGAACATGCCCTGCTAGCCCGTTGGAGGGTTGGGAGAATGAGGCAGAGAAGAGCATTTAGCCTCCATGCATTCCCGACTCTCACCCAGGAGAGGAAACAATCAGATTGAAAGATTTTCTATTCTTCAAGAATCACTCCTCATCATTTGTATCTAGCTACTGGCAACGTTTCAGGAGAACGTATTCACACGTGCATATCGGAGTCTTAAGCACTATCGAGCTGAACTTTTCTTTCAGACCTATCATGAAAAGATCTTACTTGTTTTCCATCTTTAATGGGTTAAGAAGGGAGAATCAGCTGGGTCAGATATTGTGGATGTCTGATAGCTCCTTTCCTTCACCATGTCAAATGACAAAAATATTACAATGTAGTTATGAGTTGGATGTCCTTTCCTTACGGGGAAACAATCCATGGTTGGGGGAGAACAGAGCTTCCCAAACTGTGGGGCTCTCTTCCCAAGGGATTTCAGGCAAGAGCAAGTTTTATACATCATGAGAAGCAGCAACTCGAAACCAAGGCATGATTGGCTAGGAGGCTGGGGGTTTCCTGGTAAGGACAGTAGGTCCTGTTTTCTAGGGGGAGGTAAGCTCGCTAAAGCTGTATAGGAGGATTGTGATTGGTGTTTATGTTCAGCTTCCCAAACAGGGAGGCATTTCCCATAAGTCTGGGCTGACTGAGGTTGAGATCTGTGACATGAGCTGGGCCACTGGGGCAGCCTCTGCTTTGTAGGTCCTGATACACAAATTTCCTTTATCAGCCAGTTGGCTTCTGAGTTTCAAAGTGCTGAGAGGGCGGGGAGGTAACGGAAGGAGTTAGGGTGCTTTTTTCAGAACTAAGCCTCTATCAGGTCTCCATATACTCCTTTCCTGGTAAGTAAACTGAATCCTTAGGGAGGGTTACCTGAGTTTAACCTGAGCTTAAATAGAATGAAGAAAGCCTCATGGACCAAAATTCTCATCTGACAGTGACAAGGGTACCACAATGTCTACTCAGAAACTTGTACAAACACTACAACTTCTCCTCCTCCTAATAATAATTTCACGTTGCTAAGCAAGCCTAGTCTGACACCCGTACAGCTCAGAACAGTAAAAGCAGGTGAGAGCAGTGGGCCTTTTCTTCAGTTTCTAACTTTGGAAGGAATTCCTAGATATAATAGATATGTTGGGGGAAAAATCTTGTTGACAGCACAACAATTCACTCACTTCCTAACATGACTAGTCTTGTACTGTACTTCAGCGCAAACAATAAGGTTATTGTTCGGAGGGGAAAACAAGCAATTTGTTGGAAGGCGAAAAGGTGAGAATGTTCTATAAGCTGGTTCTGTCTGGGGAGGCTGCGTGTCATTTGCCAGGTAGTCTTAACAGATATGTGTAATAGATACATTTAGAGATTTGACCACTGGCGAAAGCAAAAATTCCTTGTAGTTTTCTTACTGCTTTGGGGGGGGGGCAGTGGGGGGAGATTTTTTTTTTCTTTTTGTTTTTATATGTTTAGATCCAGTCACCAACATGCTCATTAAGTAAGGGTGGTTGGGTCTCAGATAACATTGTCTGTTCTGTTTCTCTTTAGCATGCAAGCATTGGGAGTTTGTGGCTGGGAAGCCTTCAAAGGTGACAAAACATCAATGAGTTAATAAGACTCAGGACTGTGATGAATGAAACTGCTGGTGAGTTGAGTGTATGCTCTCATTAGAGGACTTTGTCAAGGCAGCCTCATGATTTGGGTTCCCTCTTTTCCTTATTTTGCATCAATTTCTGGGCTAATGATGGTCCAGTTAGGATGCGTTGGGATGGGGAGGGAGAAAAGCTTGACAATTTGGGGGGAAAGAATAGAAATTTGGAAGCCCCTGTACCAAGCCTATTCTCACATTTCTGAATTCTGCAGAACCAGAGATCTTTGTTGTTTGGAATCGTGCTTAGATATTGACAAGCTGGGGTTAGGATTAGGTACCATTCATACAATGATTAGAATCTATTTTAATCATTTTCTTTTCTTAATTAAAATACACTTTAACTTGGCCTGATGTTTTCCTGGAAGTTTCAAAACCTAGGGACCTGTTTTTTGTTTGATTGACTTTTATTTGAAAAATAAATAAAATGGCCCAATTTGTATTTTCTCTATAAGTACAAAAAGGCAGGCAAGCAGCTGTGTTCAGCCCTTCTATGACCCCCAAAAGGGAAATATTTGAACACACACACACACAAATAAGCTCTCTCCAGGCTGCTCTTCTGAATTTCCCTCCTTCCATCCCTGTGAAGTAACTAAGAATCTAAGAGAGATTTAGGCAAGTTTTCAAGTAGTAGGTGTTGGGAATCCAGCCCCTAATATTCTGTCTACAGAAACTTTTGTGGGCGCCATGGTCAGACTGGATGCTTCTTCCGACATTTGTTTATAGGTTCCTCCCAAGTATTTGGATCTCTCTGGTTTCCATTTGAATGTCTGCGGCTGAGAGCAGCCTTGTGAGCAGAAATAGTCCAGGGGCCAAACAACCTCAGACACACTGCAGTGAGCAGGGAGCTGCAGCCTGAAATATCTGCACTGTCATCAGTCAGTGCTAAAAGGAGGTCAGGGGATGTTGCTGGATTTGAGGCAAAGGCGGGATATGGAATCTTGGAAGGTCTTTCTTCTATTGATATCCATGTGATTTGAGGGTTTTTGCTAATAGTTCTTGCTGCTATCTTTGAGTGCCAGAGTAAATAATAGTGGCCAGGGGAAAAAAAAAAAAGCCCTCTGGAGCTCATTTAAAGAAAACTCAAAGGAGATTTTTCCTGCCAACCTGGGCTTCATCTTTCAACCCACAACTGAGAGAGATGGAGACAGAGACAGATATGCTGTAGCCTGGCGGACAGTTTGTAAAAGAGGAGTCACCCTTAATTTCTGTGTATTGGTGTGATTGTCATATCATCTGTGTTTTACTATGTGCTCCTCACAAATTGTCATTCTGTTCCCTCCAACAATACTTTGAAGTAAGTATTGTTCTGTCCCCAATTCACAGGTAAGGAAACTGATGCCCAGACAGTGATTTGCTCATGGATATAGAAAAAGAAGAGAGAAGGAAGATGGATCTGAACTTAAAAAGGCTCATCCTATGCCCTCTAGTTACCCAATATTTTCATTAGCCTAGCCTTGGTTTCTTCACCTCCCTTCATTTTCCTCTTATTATACAGGCTGCCTTTGAAAATGCCTGAGGCCTAGATTAGAGAGTGATAAAGGATCAACCCTAGACCTGACTGATCAGAGTAAAGTCTGTGGGATATTGGCCGACTTCACTGTCTCTGCTGACCCTGTCACTAAGTAACAAACATCGTAAGGAATTGACTCCCTCTCAATTTGTAGAGCTGTCTTGTTATGTCTGAGAAATAGTTCCCTTTAATGCTTTTCAATTCATAAAAATAAAAGCTGGAATTTAGAGGAATGGAAAAATCTTGTCTTACACTTTTTGGGTGGGGGCATAGTAAATAAAAATTGGGTACCAGTTTGAACTTGGAAATGCCCCTGCAGGTTAGACCACAAGATAAATTCATGTGGGGATGGAGGGAGGGAGGGAGTGTAGCCCAGCACAGTAGTGATGGTTTTAGGCTGTGACATCACTAACTAGCCCCAAATCTTGGCCTTGGCGCTGATTTTTGTCTTGAGTAAGTTAAATAACATTTCCATGCCTCCGTTTCCTCATCTGTAAAATGGGGATAACAATAGAGCTTACTTCATGGGGTTGTGATGAGGGTCATAACAGGCATTTTAGCCATCAAGTGTTTGTACTCATTCTTAGAAGCTCACACACAAAGTCACCTGGTGCAAATTGTGTGCACTTTCCAAACAAAATGTTCTCGAGGTATGTTCGTCAGTGATGAAAAGATTGTCTAAATTCCGGGCATTTGATATCACCTTCCCGAAATCTTCAACAACTTTCCCTCATTCTGTACATAAAAATTTTCACTCAAACTTTTATATCATCCCTCCACTCTGAAATTGCCTACTTTCTGTTCCCCAAGTTGGAACTACTTGGCACCCTGTGCATATAAGCCCCTCTGTGAGCCCTCCCCCACCTCTGCAGCAGACCCACCCTTCACTCACAACCTCCCAGCAGAATTTCCAACAGATGACTGGATAAAGAAGTTGTGGTATATTTATACAGTGGAATACTACTCAGCCATAAAAATGATAAAAAACTGCCATTTGCAGCAGCATGAATGGCCCTAGAGAACGTCATTCTATGAGAAGTAAGCCAGAAAGAGAAAGAAAAATACCATATGATATCATTCATATGTGGAATCTAAAAAAAAAAAAAGGGGACAAATGAACTTATATATACAACAGAAACAGATTCACAGACATAGAATAAAAACTTGTGGTTGCCAAGGAGGGGAATGGGAAGGGATAAACTGGGAGTTCAAGAGTTACAGATACTGACAGGTATATATAAAATAGATAAACAAGTTTATACTGTATAGCATAGGAAAATATATTCAATATCTTATAGTAGCTCACAGTGAAAAAGAATATGAAAATATGTATATTCATGTATGACTGAAGAATTGTGCTGTATACCAGAAATTGAAACAACATTGTAAACTAACTATACTTCAATAAAAAAAAAAAAAGAATTTCCATAGAAGGCTCTTTTCCCCGGTAACTGCCTTTCAGAGTCTCCCCAGATACCCTAACTCCAGCCATAATCTGGTCTTGCCTGCTTACTTTTGTGGCCCTTTCGTTTCTGAGCAAGTTTTTATCTTCTACCTAAACTTGCGGGCCTTGAATCTTTAAATTATTCTCCACTTCCAGAGTTTATCCCTGACCAGTATATTAACTTCAGATTTTCTTTGCTTCTCCCTCAAAACTCTTTGAGATCCAGCCTTACCCAGCTGATGATATGCAACATTTTTGACGCATTTCACACTGAGGATCTCACTAAAACAAGAGAGTCTGGGTTAGTAGGTCTAGGATGGAGCCTGGAATTCTGTATTTCTAACAAATTCCCAGGTGATAGAGGTGCTGCTGTGAGCAGTCAGGTGGTAGATTTCCTAAGAACCCCTTAACTTTTCCCTCTGCTTTTCTTCTTGGCTTCTCCAGTTGTCCCCACTGCCAGAGCTGTTCCCTCAAGCCATCCTGCCTATGTATCTTTAATGACTCCCTATAGCTTATAGAAAAAAAAATTCCAAACGTGTTTGCAGAGCATGCAAGCTACTCTCCTTGAAATCCTATTAAATAGTCCAAGACCAGCTAAGTAATAACTCCTCCCCAAAACTTCTCCACTGTGGGTCAGGATTAATCACTCTTTTGCACACAAATTTCTAGTTTGCATCTCTGATAAGCCTTTCATTCTTTTTATTCATGGATAGTAGGAGTTTGTTTGTGCCTCCACTCTGAAGAGCTCTTTGAGAGTCCACCTTGCAGTCCCAATCCAAGCTCAGAGCCAGAGAGATAGATGGCCCATGCTAGCTAAGTGCCTAGTCACATGAATTGTGTTCCACTCTGAGTAATCAGGGCGTGGCCATGGTGGTGGAGCCAGCTGGACAGCTGTGATGGATGGTCGTGTTGTAAATCACTTAAAAAAAAATAAGGGGTGGAGGACAGTTGTAAATAACAGAGCTGTACCAGATTCGGAACTGAGAGGGAAAAGGAACTAAGCTTCAACACTGAGAATTTTGAACAGTCATTGAAGATTGCTATCAGCTTTCCTCTTGTGCAGACAGCTACTGCTTTTAAAAAGTGTTGTTTCTCTGACTCCAAGAATCTGAGAGAAAGTTTTCTGTGTATAAGTCTTTCACCTCCTTGGTTAGATTTATTCCTAGGTATTTTATTACTTTGGGTGCTATTTTAAAGGGGATTGTTTCTTTACTTTCTTTTTCTGCATCAGTAATCCCACTCCTGGGCATAAATCCAGAAGGAACCCTACTTCAAAAAGACAACTGCATCCCAGTGTTCATAGCAGCACTATTTACAATAGCCAAGACATGGAAGCAGCCTAAATGTCCATCAATAGGTGACTGGATAAAGAAGAATTGGTATATTTATACAATGGAATACTATTCAGCCATAAAAATGACAACATAATGCCATTTGCAGCAACATGTATGTCCCTGGAGAATGTCATTCTAAGTGAAGTAAGCCAGAAAGAGAAAGAAAAATACCATATGAGATTGCTTATGTGTGGAATCTTAAAAAAAAAAAAGAATATAAATACAAAACAGAAATAGACTCTTAGACATAGAATACAAAGCTGTGGTTGCCAGGGGGTTGGGGTTGGGAAGGAACAGACTGGGAGTTCAAAATTTGTAGATACTGACAGGCATATGCAGAATAGATAAACAAGATTATACTGTATAGCACAGGGAAATATATACAAGATCTTGTGGTAGCTCATAGCAAAAAAAAAAAAGGTGACAATGAATATATGTATGTTCATGTATAACTGAAAAATTGTGCTCTACACTGGAGTTTGACACAACATTGTAAAATGACTATAACTCAATAAAAATGTTAAAAAAAAAGAATCTGAGAGAAATATACCATGAATGTCTGAGTGTTAATTTTTGAAAGTTGATAGCATCTTACTGATTGCATCATTATGGTTCTGTGATGATGCTTATGTGTGATTTTGAATTCCTTTCATTTCCTTTGGTCCAGCCCTTAGAACTCAATGGGCAATGATTCATCACTTTTAAGGGTGGAAGGGGATCCATTTTTTTCTCATTACAATCAGATTAGATCACTTATTTAAGTATGAGTATAAAAACTCAATGTTAAAATTTTATTAAATCATCTCTTATTTGCATACTAATGTCAGTGGCTAACTTTTAAAGATGGGTTTAGTTACTACAATATTCCAGAATCACAGAGTCATTGGTTCAGACACATTTCCTGTTGTAAATTCATAATGTCAGCAGCCAACACCTACTGTAAGAAACCAAGATTCAAATAAGTATTCCATTCCTAATGTTCTTTGGATATATTCACAGAAAATTGGAATGAGTCCTATAGTTCAGGACTTGAATGGGAGATCTTGTGGCAGAGTTAGACACAGCAGTGGCTCCCAAGATTTTGTTTTAATATCTGGTTCAGCCACTAAATAGTCTATGATTTTAGGCTGTTCATTTTTATCTCCCTGGGCCTCAGTTTCCTTGATCATAATAAGATAAATTTGGAAAAAAATTTTCATTCAGAAGTATGTATTGAGAACCTACAACATGCTGGTTGGCCACGATGTATTTGCAAACCTGGCAGACATGGTTCCTGTTCTCAGGAAACTCATGAGGCATATATGTCTCCAAGGTAGATATGACACAGCATGAGATGGGGACTTATTAGCTAAGGAGATGGGAGTTTCCTAGATTCAGGAGCTCTGTGTGCATATTGTATTGAACTTTTGTAGTAAGGAAGAACAAATCTGACTCCATATTAAATCTGTTCTTTCAGCTCTAAGCCTGTGCTCTGTTTCCTGTGCATAGTCATGCTGGTTCTGCACATTTTGTAAAAGAATGTTGCCTATAGCCTGAAATATACAGGACAACCCATTCTCAAGGCTCTGACATTTAGGGTATAACACTTTTCCATTCATATGGAGATTAAAAAGTTGCAGAACAGAGTATAACATTTCTCTTGTTGGAGGTTTACAGGAACATCATGACCTGACCTACACGGACAGCTGCCAGAACAAAGGATTCTGACACCAAGAAGTTTGCAACAACCCACCAGAACCCCCTCCCCTTTTCAGTATAAAAGGAGCCTGAATTCTTCTAACTTGGGTAAGATGGTTCTCCAGGACATTAGCTTGCCATCTTCTTCGTCTGCTGGCTTTCTGAATAAAGTCCTTATTCCTTGCCCCAACCTCGTTTCCTGATTTATTGGCCTGTCTTGTGGTGAGAAGGAGTTTGGACCCAGTAACACTTTCTGACATTATGTAAACTCAGCAACATTTTTCTCATCTTGTGCTTTAAAGTCTCTGCACTTTTCCTGCTTATCTTTTGAGACTCACCTCAAGAATTACTTCCCATAACCAGATCTGGCTGGGGCCGAAGCTCCCCCCTGCATATCCATCCAGAGCCCTTGTCCCTGAATTTTATCTCAGCCCCACATTATGGTGTCCATTTACTCATCTGCCATCCCACTAGATATAAAACTGTTAGGACAGGGTCATTTGAAAAATCCATTATACTTAAAACTCCTGCATAGTGCATGTAATACATATGAATTAATTAGTTAATGAATTAGTGAGGGTCAGTCATTATTAATCGTTGGTAATGTTAGTGCTGTATGTCTCTTAGATCCTTTTTAACAGAGTTCAAATTATTCTATAGCAATGTGGCCAGAAACACTCATTAGGTTAGATAAGGTAAAATTTTACAGCAGAAATATCTCCACTTTGGAACAAAAACTCAAATGTGATTCGTTTCAGTGTGACCATCCAGTTTTATTTCATCGATGCATCCTTCCCTGCCCCCACCCTCTACACACAAACCCAGGGCTCCTCTGACTGGACTCAGAGCCCTGGCTGACTCTCTTATTTGACCTCTCCATATCCTGCTTCGATCCTTATTTCCTTGTAATTTGTGTACAATCTTTACCCATGCTATTGTAACTCCCCCCCCCAACAAAAGAATATAGTTTAGTGGATCTTTAAGAAATTTACAGCACCCATCCATGAGAAATTAATTGGTTTATTTGCTGGATGTGGCTAATCAAGGAGGCAATATACCAACTTGTGGTGCCTAATCAGTGAACCTTTGGGAAAGAGTGGATACTCAAGTTTGGTACAGCTGAGCAACCATTTGCCAGTTACTGCTTTATTTGTTAGGTATTCACATAGCTGAATGATCCAAGAGAGGATGGAGAATGCTGTGCGACAGAGGAGCAACAGATCAGCCTTTCCCAACCAAGACTGCACCAGAATCACCTGGGGATTTTTCAAGCATCCAGATGCCCAGACCCTGTTCCTGGAGAATCTGACTTGGGAGGTCTGGAGTGGAGCCACAGCATCACAGTGCTTAAAACCCTCTAAAGACTTCACTGGAAAGAAGTCAGGACTGGGGATCTCTATAGTAAACTTCAGAGAATTAGGAGATATTTACCCCCAGGACTTTGTGATTCCCTTAAGAGATGCGCAAATGTTATTGCTTTTGGAAAAATGGCCCTAAGGGTCTTGTCTTAGTTGCTGAGAATAATTTCTTGATTTTAAGCCTGTTCTTGTGAGCTAAATAAAAGGTTTTAGCCAGCAAAGAGGCCATGAGTTAATTAAAATCAACTATTAGGTTGAAGCAGACATGCCAGCCGTCTACTGTTTTGTCGATTGTTGACAGATTGGAGTGGATGACATTGAGCCAGTTCACATCCTATGTGTTGCACCATTTAGGGGGTAAATGAGTTGAGTTTTAAAAATTGTGAACAGACATTTAAAATGTATTCATGAACTTCCTCAGAAGGTCTGGAAAACAAGGAGGCTGTGTGGTCTAGAGAAAAAGGACCATGGACCTTGGACCTCCTCCCCGGGCTGCTGCTAACCACACATGTGACCTTGGGCTTCTTATTTAACCTCTTGAGGTCAGTTTTCTTATCTTTAAAATGTGTAGGCTGTGTGAGTTATTCTCCAAGTCCCTCCCAATTTAAATTTCTTTGTAGAATTTCTTTATAATTCTAAAATACCTAACAAGTTAATGTTCTCCCTGAAAAACAAACACAAAACTCTTATACATCCCCCTGAATCTTTTGAAACCAGATAATTTGTGTTGTTTCCAGTGTTTACCAGTGCTTCCCAATGTAGATTAAATCAAAAGTCTTATACCCATCCCATTCTCAGTTTAATCCCTTGGCATTTGATTACTGACATTTATAGAAGTAAGATAAAAATGAATGACCCCAAATAATGGAACATCTACTTCTGTGGGCAAACTTATTCCTTAAAAAATTTTTTTTGCAAGAATAACATGCAGAGAGGTGCAAAAATTGTACCTATACAGTTTGGTGACTTTTCCAAAGTGAACACAACTATGGAACTGGTGCCCAAATTAATCAACAGAGCTCTACTGGTGTCCAGGTGCCACCCCTCCATGCCACTAGCCAGGCACTAACTCCCATCCCCTCAAGGGCAGACCACTATCCTGACATACAACACTACAGATCAGTTTTTGCCTTTATGTACACTTATTTGTATCTGTCTTCTTTCAATCAACATTGCATGTTAAAATTCATTCAAATGATAATATATATGTGAAAATTGTTCATTCTTGGCTCTGTAGAATAAACCACTAAATGTAAATATCACAGTTTAACATTGATAAGCATTTGGGTAGTTTCTCATTTGGGGCTTTTACCAAAAAATGCTGATGTGAACACTCTGACATATGTCTTTTGATAATATACATTTACATTTCTGTAAGGTGTATTCCTAAAAGTGGAACTGTTGCATTATATGGTACTATACATCGCTCTTTGAGTGTTTTATATGTAAAAGGCGACCTGCTTGATGCTGGAACCCCAAATATATCCTAGCCCTCATTGGGCCAAATCATTGCTTCTTGATTTAGAAATACATTAATAAACCTACCCCACACCAGACACTGACACATTGTAATTGACTGTATTTCAATTAAAAAAGAAAAAGGAACCCTGCGTGTATATCTGAGTTACAGATAAACTTATAGACTTCCTGCTTAAGCCTACTTAGGCTAATGCTGAAGGACGCTTTTGTTCATTGAGCAAAAACCACACAGTAGCAGAAGGAGAGAGACCCCGTTATATTACATAGCGGCAACAGGCACTACAATGTCACAATGAGTTTGAAGAACGCCCCTTCAAAAAAAACAACAAAAACAGGAAAGAAAGAAAAACGTCGTGTTCTGCTAATAGCCCCTGTGTATTCATTTACAGTCGTCTGGGGAGGATTAGGCGCAGGAGGACCATGCTTTGTTTTGCTTTGTGTTTAGTTTAACAGAAGGTTCAGGCAAGGCACTTGAGACCTGGAACAAGGGCTTCCCCCACATTAATTCTTTAAGTTGATCCTGAGATTTGGTATGTAAAAAGTTTTATGGTTCTTTCCTTCCCAAGTCTTCCCACAGATCCATTTTTAGACCTTCAGAAAGTCACCTGCCCACTATTTCCACTGTGTGTGGGTGGGGCAGTTTGGCCCAAACAGCAGTTCTGATGTCTTTGTGCTACTATTGTTGGAGATTTGTTTCTGCCAGAGGTCACGTCCACCTTAGCAGCCAGTGGCCTGCTGGCCTTAGATGGATGGGGCCAGTTTAGGCAGTGAGTTAGATCTGTAGCAGATTGTGAGAAAGTCTGTGGGTGACTAAGTGTCACAGCTTTCAGAAAGCTGGAAAGCCCGTATTTATCTCAGACAGTAGAGGTCTGAGAAGGACCAAGTGAGTTGTAATGTCTTTCCATTTGGGCTTATGAAGAAGGCTTACTCCTGCCATACGTGCAGGATCTTGGGTCATGTTCTCTGGAAGCAGAGCCTGGGACAGGGAATTTGGGTGAATGTGACTTATTGAGGGTGTGCTTCCATGAGAAGGAGGGAGTAAGAGAAGCAGAGTCAGGCAGTGGAAGATGTTCAGCAAGTGCACCATCTTACCCGATCCTATGGGAGCTCTGAAATATGGATTGCATCATCCATACTGGGGACCTAACATTTCATACCTCCTTGCCATCCATGTCGTCAGTCACCTGCTACAGGCTGCACTGAAAGGAGCAGTGAGCAACCTCCCAGGAGAGGAGGCTCCCCATTCAGCCATGGGTACTTCTTCAGGGAAGGTAGCAACAGAACCATTAGTAGCCAGTAGGAGCTGGGGACCCGATGCACAACCCAGTAACAGAGACCCAGGTGAGGAAACCAACAGCATCTACTACACACAATGATTCCTGGAGATTTATCACTGGAGATAGGAACAGAGGGGTCATTTCTTTGTAGACTCTAAACCTTCGGTTGACTGCACAGGAAATAACAGAAGATGCTTTATGATGGCATCTTCTGCTTGCCAATAGGTATTGAGCCAACTTTCATCAGACTTGTTCCTGAAACAACTGCTCTCCTTCAATTCCACACTTACTGCTCTTTCCCTGACTCCTAACATCTCTCATCTCTCACATCCAGCTGAAAAGCTGCTCTATCCTTCAGAATCTAGCAAAATACTCTGCTTCCTCTCCAAAATACAAAGTTTATCTGTTATCTTCAGCCTGATTTATCCCCTTCTCCTTTACAGTTAATTCCTGTCACTGTAGAGTCTAATTACTGGAGGTGTTTGCTTTTGAGATGTGCTGTCTTATCTTCACAAATGGACAGCAAGTGTGTCTAGGTTGGGATTCCCCAGAGGCAGAGCCTGAAATGAAGATTTGAGTATAAGGAAGTGATTCCAGGGAGCATTGACAGAGGAACTGGGGAGTGAGACAGAACCTGGGAGGCAGGCATTTAAAGCACATTACCAAAATTACCACCATTAGCAAATAGAGTGTAACTTCTCTGAGGACCTCTGGGAGAATATGCAGAGCACAACTCAGAACTGTTCTACTGAAGAGGTGAAGAAATGGGGCATTTACCCACCAACTCTCATCCATCATTAGGTGGGGACTATATGAAATGTTCAAGAGTGGTTCAACATACAAGGAATCTATCCTATCTACAAATACATATTTTTTACAAATTAATGTTCAATTTTTATTTGGGAAGGTTTTAAAAACTTTTTTCTTCTTTTAATTCGATTTTCAGTCAGGTAGCCCGGGACTCGGATAAGATCACCAATAAATATTTATCCAGTTTTGATATATTTATGAGCAGTACATTTAATTTACACAATGAATTAACCAAAATGTACAGCTCTGATGTATTTACTTGACATATTCTTTATCTTTTAATTATCCATTGGATATTATGATCTGATCTGGTGGGTGTCAGTGTCTTGCCAGTATGAAGGAGTGGTTTGGCGACTAAGGTGACCCAGACAATATGAAGGATATAAATTAATGCAAATACTTCTAACTGGACATGTTCACTGAGCAGGATGCTGACTCCATCTTGGATTCTGTGAAATATTAGATAAACCAGCTTAATTTGCTTAAGCTGACTCTCACCTTGGGACTTCCAGCACAGCTGGAAGGATTAACAACAACAACAACAAAACAATAAAACTTTTTTGTTCTTGTTATTTGGCCTTGAAAGTGGAACATACTGGGAGGTTTTTGTCTCCTTTTCCTTTTTACAGAAAGACTCACAAGATACAGTCCATAAACTCTTTTTCTGTTACCCACCCAACCCCAAAGCAGCAAAATTCAGAGGGGAACAAGAAAGGCCTCAGTCTCATGTTAAATCATTGGTATTTTTGTTCTGTCAAAATTAGTGATCTGTTTTTTCCTCTCTGTGTTCTGGAAGCCAGGACTTATCTAGTGGTCATTAATTGATGCTGTGTGGTTACTTTATCCACTAAGGGAACATGGACAAGAAAAAAAAAAAAAAAAACCTGGGACAACAATAAAGATTTATTTGCTTAAGTTAAATCAGAGAAACTCTTAGAATTCTGAGTATGGAATTATTCCATGACTGAATCCCCAAGGCTTATTACACTAGCATTATAGGAATGTTTCTTTAGCTATGTTGTAAAAATTATGAGTCTAAACAAAGGTAGAGAAATGTAAACTTCTAAGATTAGAGCAGTGATTATTATTCCATCCTGAT
The DNA here is from genome assembly GCF_036321535.1 of Camelus dromedarius. Lineage (NCBI taxonomy): Eukaryota > Metazoa > Chordata > Mammalia > Artiodactyla > Camelidae > Camelus > Camelus dromedarius. Next base: position 30,033,175 of record NC_087453.1, read on the forward strand.
ATGTATGGCTGCCTCTGCTCCCTGCTTCCTGAGCATTTCTATTTTAGTAGACAGAATTTAAGATATTCATCAATCTGTTAGTGTTCCTGAGTTTCTCCCACTGGCTAACTCATCATTAAAAAGATGGGATATTCTTTTTTTTAAATTTTTTTTATTGATTTATAATAATTTTACAATGTTGTGTCAAATTCCAGTGTAGAGAACAATTTTTCAATTATACATGAACATATATATTCATTGTCACATTTTTTTCTCTGTGAGTTACCATAAGATCTTGTATATATTTCCCTGTGCTATACAGTATAATCTTGTTTATTTATTCTACATTTTGAAATCCCAGTCTATCCCTTCCCGCCCCCCACCCCCTTGGCAACCACAAGTTTGTATTCTGTCTATGAGTCTGTTTCTGTTTTTTATTTATGTTTTGTTTGGTTTGTTTGTTTATTTGTTTTTGTTTCTTTTAGATTCCGCATATGAGTGATCTCATATGGTATTTTTCTTTCTCTTTCTGGCTTACTTCACTTAGAATGACATTCTCCAGGAGCATCCATGTTGCTGCAAATGGCATTATGTTGTCAGTTTTTATGGCTGAATAGTATTCCATTGTATAAATATACCACTTCTTCTTTATCCAGTCATCTGTTGATGGACATTTAGGCTGCTTCCATGTCTTGGCTATTGTAAATAGTGCTGCTATGAACATTGGGGTGCAAGTGTCATTTTGGAGTAGGGTTCCTTCTGGATATACTCCCAGGAGCAGGGTTCCTGGGTCACATGGTAAGTCTGTTCCTAGTCTTTTGAGGAATCTCCATACTGTTTTCCATAGTGGCTGCACCAAACTGCATTCCCACCAGCAGTGTAGGAGGGTTCCCTTTTCTCCACAGCCTCTCCAGCATTTGTCATTTGTGGATTTTTGAATGATGGCCATTCTGACTGGTGTGAGGTAGGTGATGCCTCATTGTAGTTTTGATTTGGATTTCTCTGATAATTAGTGATACTGATTATTTTTTCATGTGCTTATTGATCATTTGTATGTCTTCTTTGGAGAATTCCTTGTTTAGGTCTTCTGTCCATTTTTGGATTGGGTTGTTTGTTTTTTTCTCATTAAGTCGTATGAGCTGCTTATATATTCTGGGGATCAAGCCTTCATCGGTTTCATTTGCGAAAATTTTCTCCTATTCTGTAGGTTGTCTTTTTGTTTTACTTATGGTTTCCTTTGCTGTGCAGAAGCTTGTAAGTTTCATTAGGTCCCATTTGTTTATTCTTGCTTTTATTTCTATTGCTTGAGTAGACTGTTCTAGGAGAACATTTTTGAGATGTATGTCAGATAATGTTTTGCCTATAGTTTCTTCTAGGAGGTTTATTGTATCTTGTCTTATGTTTAAGTCTTTGATCCATTTTGAATTTATTTTTGTGTATGGTGTAAGGGAGTGTTCTAGCTTCATTGCTTTATGTGCTGCTGTCCAGTTTTCCCAACACCATTTGCTGAAGAGACTGTCTTTATTCCATTGTATATTCTTGCCTCCTTTGTCAAAGATGAGTTGACCAAAAGTTTGTGGGTTCATTTCTGGGCTCTCTATTCTGTTCCATTGGTCTATATGTCTGTTTTGGTACCAATACCATGCTGTCTTGATGACTGTATCTCTATAGTATTGTCTGAAGTCTGGGAGAGTTATTCCTCCAGCCTCTTTCTTTTTCTTCAGTAATGCTTTGGCAATTTCTAGGTATTTGATGGTCCATATGAATTTTATTATGATTTGTTCTAGTTCTGTGAAATATGTCCTGGGTAATTTGATAGGGATTGCATTAAATCTATAGATTGCCTTGGGCGGTGTGACCATTTTAACAATATTGATTCTTCCAATCCAAGAGCATGGGATATCTTTCCATTTTTTAAAGACTTCTTTAATTTCCTTCATCAATGGTTTATAGTTTTCTGTGTATAATTCTTTCACTTCCTTGGTTAGATTTATTCCTAGGTATTTTATTACTTTTGGTGCTATTTTAAAAGGGATTGTTTCTTTATTTTCTTTTTCTGTTGATTCATCATTAGTGTAAAGAAATACAACTGATTTTTGAACATGAATCTTGTAACCTGCTACCTTGCTGAATTCTTTGATCAGCTCTAGTAGTTTTTGTGTGGACCTTTTAGGGTTTTCTGTATATAGTAACATGTCATTGGCATATAGTGACACTTTTACCTCTTCTTTTCCAATTTGGATCCCTTTTATTTCTCTCTCTTGCCTGATTGCAGTGGCTAGGACTTCCAAGACAATGTTGAATAGGAGTGGTGATAGTGAGCATCCTTGTTTTGTCCCAGATTTTAGTGGGAAGCTCTTGAGTTTTTCACCATTGAGTACTATGCTGGCTGTAGGTTTGTCATATATAGCTTTTATGGATATTCTTAAATTCCTCCAGGGCTTGTCTTTTTTTATCTGTGAAATGGGAATGATATAACTTGATGTGGTCTCTGAAACAATGACTAAGTACAATGAAAACGAAAAATGTTGTACAAAAAAATCTCTACGATGTGAAGTGTCTTTATTAACAGAGCTATGTTGAGGGTAAAGAAAAGCATCATGAGGCTGAGAGATCGAAAATCCTTGGTTCAAATCCAAGATCCACTGCCTCTCTTATTATTGATTCTGATCACCTGAGCAAGTCCCTTATTTTCTCTAGACTTTCACCCCCTTGATTATGCACTGAAAAGACTAAACTCTAATTTTATCTCATAGTTGTTAGAATCAGGTCAATAAACACATATGAAAGCATGTCATGAAAGTCAATGAGTTCAATGACCTAAACCACTGTTACTGCTGTTGTTGTTGTCATATTATTATTGTTGAAAAAATAAAACAGTGAAATCACCCTGGGCCTGGAGGTTTGGGAGATACTTAGTGTCCATCCAGGGAAGACATGGAAACAGATTGTTCAGGAAAAACATAATTACACCAGTCTGACTATCTCTCTTTAGTCCTTTTCTTGAATTTTCATTTCCTACTTGTTCTTCTTTTATAAAAATCTCCCTTGAATATTTGTACTTATTGAATGAGGAATAAGTGAATGAATGAATTCTACATGCTGCTTAAGTGTTTTTACTCTGCTATTTTGATCAATATTTTGCCTGTGTTTATTGAACCTGTATACATTTTACCTATCTAAAATACATGGCTAGGTGACATACCCTATAGATAAAATTAAAAAGACAAACAATATCAAGTATTGATGAAGATGTGGAACAACCAATACTCTCAGACACTGCTCATGGAATGTAAATTGACACAAATACTTTGAAAACTGTTGGGGGCATGTCTACTACAGGTAAATATACTCATTCCCTAGGAATGAGTCATTCTACCACTAGGAATAAAAATTCCCTCAGAAATGGATATATATGTACACCATATAAGAATGTTCATAAAAGTTTTATTCACAATAGCCAAAGACCCAAAACTATCCTGATGCCCTTCAGTAGTTTCATGGATAAATAAATTGTGGTGTATTCATAACAATAGAAAACCATGTAGCATTGAGACAATGAACTCTAATGGTACACAACATCAGTGAATTACATAGACATCATGTTGAGCAGAAACACCAGTCACAAACATATACAATGTATGATCCTATTTGCATAAAGTTCAAAGGCAGGCAAAATGAATCCATAGTGTGAGAAGTCAAGACAGTGGTTACTCTAGTGGCCATGGGCTATGGTGATGACAAGGGGGCATCACATGCATAGTTTCAGGGTGCTGTCTGGGCAATGCTCAGTGTCTTGATTAGGGTGTCAGTTACGAGGATGAACTCAGTGTATGATAGTTTGTCAAGCTGTCCACTTACAACACATGGCTTGCCCCGAACCCTGATCTCCATACTTGAAGAATGGCTCTGACTAGTTAACTAGCTTGGTGGAATGTTTTGAACATAAAGAAAATTTGCTTCCTTTGTTTTCAACATTAGATTGGAGTTCAAGTGACTCACTACCTAAAAGACACTCTATTCTTGGTCTACTTGTTTCCAGGACCAATTGGAGTTAGAAGCTCCTGGACAAGTGGTGATTCTACATCCAGACTTCAGAGGTAGCCTCAGTTAGGCCGAACAGCTGACATAACTTGGTGAGCTGACTCAGGACTGGCTCTCTGGCTGTGCAGGGTCTCTTGTGTTCCTATGACAGGCAAGTGCTCTCACTACCACGTCCAAACTCTGCTCGCCACATGACAGGCCAATAAGTCAGGAGATGAGGTGTCAGGGCAGGGAATAATGACTTTATTCAGAAAGCCAGCAGACCGAGAAGATGGCAAACTGATATCCAGAAGAACCATCTTACCCAAGACAGAATTCAGATTCCTTTTATACTGTGCATCTGTGGTGGTTGTTGCAAACTTTTTTGTGTCAGAATCCTTTGTTCTGGCAGCCATCCATGTAGGTCAGGTCATGATGTTCCTGTAAACCTCCAACAAGAGAAATGTTATACTCTGTTCTGCAACTTTTTATCTCATTATGGATGGAGAAGTGTTACACCCTTAAGGGTCAGAGCCTTCAGAATGGATTATCCTGTATATTTCAGTCTATAGGCAACATTCTTTTGCAAAAAGAGCAGAACCAGTATGACTAAGCCCAGAAAACAGAGCGGAGGGTTAGAGCTAAAGGAAAGGTCTAATATGGAGTCAGATTTGTTCTTCCCTATTACACTCTGGGTGAAGAAGCCACAGTGAAGATTCTTGCTCAGGTACTTAACGTGGGGACGAGGCACTGATGGGTAGCCCTCCTCCGGGTCAAGTCTTCCAGGAACATGCGTGATGAAAATCCCCAGTACAGATCCTTATTGCTCCAAAACAGATTCTGCCACCTCTAAATAAAATGGCTGGAAGCATCATGCAGCCTCATGGTCCAAAGCAGAGTGAGATGCACCCATGCCTCAGTCAGTCTGACTCGGGGTCAAGGGGGAAGTAAAAGGCAGAGATGACTCTACAACTGCACTGACATCAGTCCTGGAACTGAAATACCTGACTGGTGGCTAGTGTTTGTTATATCCACGGAGGGATATTTGCTCCACAGGACAACACTTATCCATTAGACCACGGACAGTGCTCCAGCAAACTCCATCTGGAGGCCGATTGCCCACATGCAGTTGATGTCCCCTCTTCTGAGCTCAGTGGTGGGGTCAGCTGGCACCAAGGCTCATGCAGCTCCTCATGCAAAAACCTCTCAAGTAACCACGTTGACCTGGAGCCTGTTTCTTTCACTTGGTAATTTTTCTCAAGTCCTTTCAGAAGCTTGAATGGCCTGATCACTTGATCTTTGTAAAAAGTGCAGAAAAAAGCTGGAAGACAATTTGTTCTCACAAACATTTTATAAGGAACTGTTTTCTCCAAGGATAGGAGGGGCTGTCATTTAGCTGGTGTCATTGGCTGGTGGCTAAAATCAGCTTCTCACTTTAAAACAAAGAATTGAAGCTCTTTGGAATGATTTGGATCCTTAGAGACCATCCTCATCTTTGCCAGCATTTCATAGATTAAGGAACTAAGACCAGGAAGGTTGTGTCTCTGGACTATGAAAGATGATTGTCTTTCTGATTTTACTTTCCTATCCATTTTTTTTAACCCTTCCTTGTTCTTCTCTGTATTTTCATCATTCTCCACTTCTGGGGCCAAAAGGACACACGTTTGAAAGTGGGTAAGTTTCGTGCAGAGGGTGTGGTGCAATTGTATATTTTCTTCTATCACGTCTCAATCAGTGTCTCTCTCCACTCATTCTGTCCTCACTTAGCTTTTCATTGCATTCTGTTAATTTGGACACTTTTAACATGGCTTTATCATTTAAGAGGCATAAAGATTTCAATAGCCAGTGGTGATCTGGGGGATTTCACAGCTGATATTTTTGGCTTTTCAGTCGCAACAATAAAAAAATACTGAAAGTACCCAAATCAACAGAATAAGTCCAGGTTGCAAAATGATACCCATATTCAAGTTACAATATTGGTAGTTGGATTCTTTTTCTCTTGAAAAGATGGTTTTGACAATAATTTGCAATGGCAGCAAAGAGTCCTTTATATGTAACAGAGACCACAACAGAAGAAAACTGTGAAACTCACACTCCATTTAGGGTATCTTTTGATATTAATTGTCCCAGTGCCATGCTGGTAGCTTTAAGCTAAGTTACTTGGGAAAGGATTCCCAGTCACAGTTGTAGCCAGGAAATCCTCCTATAGTTTGTAAATATTGCTGGAGGGCAAAAGTGGAAGTGGAAATAAATTGAATTTAAAGACGCAATTAAACAATCGTACCTTGTGTGAGCGTCTCTGTGTGTCATACTTAAATGCAGTTTGATTGATCAGAAGAGAAAGCCTTCTGAATTTCAGAACTGACCAGAGGCAGAATGAAATCTAAATCTCGCTTGCTTCTTTCTACACAGTCTCCATCTGATGAGTCTGCAAATCTCCAGTGGAGGGAAAAAAAAATTCCTCTCTAATACATTCATATAGCTTTAGGGTGTTTTGACCATAAGCCCTGTAATTGTTTGACCTTCATGAACAAGGGGGTACTCGGTTTTAATTCTTTGCAAAAGCTATGGTTTGTTCAGCTGGGGACACTCTAACATTTCGGGAGAAGGTACAGAGCATATTTAAAAATAACATCATATTCATATTCACTTTCTTTGCCCACCAAATTTGATGGTTTCCTAAAGGGCTATATGGAACCATGTGAGATTTCTCCTGGTGTTCCTTCAGTATGATTTTCTTCACATATTCAATCATTGTGTACTTGGTGGAGGCAGAAAGAAATATTTTCAACTGATAAAAATAATTTTCCTTCTTTATATTTAAAATGATAAATTCATAATTTTATATTCTTTTTTTTGGAACTGAACAACTTAATAAGAAGCATAAAAATCATTTACCTATAGAAACAAACCACTAGTTCCAGGTGAACAGCATTTTTCCATGTGTCATTCAGTTCTAGAATCTCTGCTTACTTTCAGTGTATTCCTGGTGACACAGCTATCTGAGATTATACCATAAAACCTGCACTTAGATGAAGCAAAAACCTTCCACAGAGCTAGGGCGTGCAAGCAAGAGGCTGCTTTTAAAATTTCACTGAGGGTAACGTCTCATTTTGCAGGATCAGGAAAACTTTACATTCTACCGGTCACAGAAGGACTCTCAAGTTGAAATCCAAGTGAACTGGTACCCTGGATCCAATCTATCACTGGGATAACTTAACATCACTCAGGGATTGGTAACCAGGAAAACTGGCCAGTTCCCTGCCCTTTAACCCAGCTTGGTGTTTTCACAGATGAGACAGTCAACATAACAAGGCTTGGCTCTTGCCTGGCAAGTCTTTTCTTCCATCATCCTTTATACTAGGATGAGTAGCTGGCTTCAAAGACATAATTTTTCCATATCCTTCTATCTGATACTTTCATTGCTCCTCCCACATTGCCATTTCAGTGCACCTTTGCCTGAATTCCAGCTGCTGAAGCCTACATCTCTGCCTGAGTACTATCTCTGGCCCATGCAGGAAGCAGGCTGGCAGCACTGGGGAATGAATGCTCCCCTGAGCAGCCTTCGACCAATGACTGATAGGACTCAATGATCAAATACTCCAGGTCCCACTGCCCTTGGGGAAGTTAGCCTGAACACTTGTCCACCCTGTCTCCCCAGAGTTCCCTGACTGGGAATGAGCCCCAGCTGTCCACCAGGATAACTTGCTTGATAAAGCATCCTTATCGGCTGCCTTCCATTGTCAGTCTCTCTGCTCTGTCTCTCCTCTACTAGTGTTTCCTAAAATCACCTCCCAAACAATTTACTTTTAGATCTTTGTCTTAGATTCTACTTGTTCTCTATTGTGGGAGTTCCAGAGAATTATTCATAGAAATACCTGCAGCCTAACTATCCACCCAACAACCAAATGATTAAGTAAAACATCTCTCTCCCCCAAATATTCTGAGGCTAAGTCTTCACTTTTTCTAGATAATTTTGTTGGGGGCATATCATTACTTTGGAAAATCTTCCGGATGCAGCTATAGATACAGATACAGATACAGAGGTAGACATAGATAGAGATACAGAATTGCACTCAGCTCACTCCCATCCTGCTTAATGAGCACTTGTTTTGAACTGAAGCTCTGGTCAGCAGCGAGCTGAGACCTGGACCATAACAATCCTCAAGGGCTGAGGGGCTCATCCACTTTGATAAATGAAATCCAGTCTTGAAATTAAAATATTGCAGAGAATTTCTGGCATTCAGCTTCCTGGAAAATTGCCCTGAACAGAATAAAAAGAAAGATCATCTTCCATCTTCTTTCCTTTTTCTCTAAGTGATTTAACAGCAAGTTAAATGCAGTTTACAGGGGCCTGTGGCAATATTCACCTATTTCAAAGTCACTTGTGAAGCTCTCTTAAAATACATTTTTCTGAATTCCACCTTGAGTCTACTGAGAAGATTCCATCTTCTAAGAAGATTTAGAGCTTCTGAAATTGAGGAATTCGTACTTCAAATTCCTCCCCCCCAAATAATTTCTATACACTCTCAAGTTAACAGTGACTTGGTGCTGGATAGGTTTTGTTTTGTTTTGCTTTTTCCCACTTTTCCTTTCTTCTAATCTCATAGTTAAGTTGAATCAGATTGCCCATTCTTTTGACAATCTAAAGGAAACATATTTGCATGTACACCCTGTAGAACAGTATTTACTTAAGCCTGGGCTTAACAGAAAATAATAAGCTTTATAAGATTCCCAAATTCCTATAATAAAAACGAAACAATAAGTGCATAGAAATATGAGGAAGAAATTACACCCATTAAATGCATCAAGCCCGATGAGTGATAGGATGGCTGCCTATTCAAGCTGGAAATTTTACACATGATCGAAGCTTTATTTAGTCTAATGGAATGTGCTTCCTGAATTTGGCTCTGACTAAGCCTGAGCACAATAGTGAGTATTATGTGATTGGCCTGAGCTCATTCCCGTCTCTAAGTCATTGTGATTCAGTCTTGACTGCCTCTTTCTCCCAGGTAGCCCCATCACCTTGCCATTCCTCTCGGGTGTAGCAATTCATTCAGGATGTTATAGAAACAGACTTGACAGTTTTTATGCACCACAGGTTCCCCTTACAGTCTCTCTTTAAAAACTTCTGAAATCACTTAGCCTCATTCCACAGTTTGGGAAGCATAAGCTCTGTGATACAGCAAATGTCACTGGTGGCCGAGATTAATGAGCCCGTCTCACTGCTGGATGATCACATGGGTGGACTTGTGCCATGTTTCTTGCACCAGCAAAGCAGAGATGACCCCAAAATGGCTTGTTGGAAGAATTTAATATTTCCAGTTTCCAGGACCAATATTAAAGACATCATTCTTAGAAGTTTCAGAACACTCATATACATCCTTTCATTTATTTGTCTTTATTTTGACATATATTTAGAGAGGTAAAAGTTTACTAAAATCTAATTGGAACTTGTGGCTTATGAATACGCTTAATCTAAACCTTTCCTATTCTCAGATGTTGTTTAGCAACTGAGCATAAACCCATAAAAGTGAATGACTCCGGAAAGCAATGTCAAGTTCCTCATATATCCTGGGAATAATTCTGTTACTCCCACTCGTCACCCTGGGTTGCCCAGGCAAGCATCCAGATTGATGCTCGGATCTCAAAAGGTTTTGCGAGTTTAGCTGAGCACCTTGATGTCAGGGGAAATGTACTCTATTCCTAGACACTTCTCAAGGGTGGCAAGTCTAGTGTAGGTGATAAGGTTACAATTGGCCAGAGGTGTTGTGAAGTGGCCCGTCGACCACAGCACTTCAGAATTCCCCGGGAAGTGGCAGACCTCCCTGCTTTCCTGAGATTTTCGAACACTCTGGTTATGTCTTGCCTTTCTAAGACCTCTGTTTGTGTACCATGTCTTTGAGTTTTATCCCCAGACACTAAGGAGGCATTTGGCCCTTGAAATCAATGGAAGAAAACCCCATATTTCTCTCATCTTCCTTACAGATTCAACGCAAGCTGCTCTGGACCACTGGCCTGACTATGAATTCTGGAATGTGTGCAGTTATCAGATAGTCATCTAGGATTCATACTGACCTAAGAGTCACATAGTTTACAATAACGTAAATCACATTTCAAGTTTCCCCTCCCCTGGAGTCTAGAGCGAAGGCAAACTATCATCTGGCAATATCCCTGATGAAACATGAGATACCTGTTCTGGATCCTCAGCAATATAACCCCAAGCACTTCAGTCTTGCTGAGAGCACTTCTTGTATTTGTTGACATCGGGGAGCTTACGTGAGTGGTTACTGAACAGCTGTGGTCCTGGACTTCTCCCTCTTTCATTGTCATTCGGTTCAGGGTAGGGGAAGGCAGACTCCTCTGCCCTCTGGCATGACAGTGTTATCGTATCAATCATGGCTGACATAGAAGTCTTGATGACTTAGTTTGCTATAATTCTTTTGTTATAGCCACTCACATTTCACTCATGTTTCCACTTCTTACAGTCTTGGGGGATGCAGATTAGCACCCCTTGGTGATATTTCTAAAGATGATATGAGTGAAAATACACAGTTGGACACATCAAACATTCCTTACTCCCTAAAAGCACTAGACTAATCTCAGTCTTTCCTGAGTTTAGAATGTAAGCTCTAGGGTAGCAAAGATAAGGAAGGATATCAACTGACTGAAAAAACCCACTCATCAAGTGACCAATTTGCTGAAAGTCAATTTGGCTGCCATTTGCATATGAACACTGACCATTCAAGAAATGTCTAGGGTGCTTAATATGAGAAAACTATTTTTCATTTTCTCTCGTATCATCTGTGAATCACTACTGAATCAAAGCAATTTAATTTTACTTTATTTTTTACAAAGTATAAATAATACTATTATTGTCTTGTTTACTTTTCATTTTTCACTGTGATGTAATCTGCATATCATTTTTAAAAAGAGCAAATAATTAAGTAAACAAGTAAATAAATAAATAACAACTCCTTCAAAAGAGTGGTAAGGAAAAGTCAATGTTCCAAAGTAAGGAAGCAGTAAGATAATACAATAAATCACACACACACACACACACACGCACCCCTCATCTTATATCCAATTCACTGACTTTCTATGTATCTTTATAGATGAAAATGAACTTTTACTGAATGTAGATTTACTTAGTGTTTTATATTTTAGATTCAAGAATTCTTCTCAATCATTTACCGTTTTATACATAAATGGGAAGTCATATTAGTCAACATTGTTGAGATAACAAATGATCGCCATATCTCAGTGGCTTACAACGACAAATATTTACGTCTTGTTCACATTTCACATCAACTAATTAGGCGTTGGTCCATGTGTCTTCTCAATCTGGGACCAAGGCTGAAAGAGAAGCCCTCTGTGGGCCATTGTCCTTCTCATGGACGAGGAAAGAGAATAGAAGCCCACTGTGCAGTGGCTCCTAATGCTTCTGTTTAAATATCACAACAATTTATGTGTCACTGAATAAAGCAAATCACTTGACTTGGTCCAACATCGAGGGGGTAGGGAAGCATATTTAGCGTTGTAAGAAACTGTTAAACTGTCTTCTACCATGGTTATATCACTTTGCTTTCACATCACCAATGGATGACAGTTCGTGTTGCTCCACAATCTAGCCAGTAATTGATACTGTCAGTTTTTGCTGTTGTTGTTGGATTTTAGCCATCCAAATAAGTGCGTAGTGGTATTTCATCATTGTTTTTCTTTGTATTTTCCTGGGGTGTCGTTTTTATAATCAATCTGCCACATTCTACAAAGCAATTGTTAGTGAAAAGTAATTTTTGATGAATACATAATTTGAACAGTCTTTGCAAGGTAATTTTTCAGTAGGCTTTCATAAAATGGGATTTTCATCTTGTGGCTGTTGAATAATTAAATTTGGGGGACATCTAAGGCCTTTAGGGGTCATATTTATGTTGCTTACTTTCATATCCTCAGCACCTGATGCATTTTAGATAATTAATATTCCTTCTAGGCATGAATGGATAAGCTTAAATGTATCCCTATTCATCTCAGAGAAAAGCCCTCTGAGATTAGAGGCACTTTTTTTTTTTTTTTCTTATTCTGGATAAGAACTGAAAAGTAGCCTTACCTGTTCTTTGTTCTCTCCATGGTGACTGTCAGGCCTCCTTTTTAAAAATAGCTCTAATGCTAATATTTTGAGAAAAAAGTACCAATGAATGTGTCAAGAGACCCAAGATGGCATAGAAATGCTTGGGAACAGTACTGTATTTCTTAGGAGTTTTTCCCTCTTATTCCTGCTCCCCTTTTCCCCAGTCTTTGATGAGAACACTTAGAAAAATCGAAAAGTGCAATAAAATATTTACCTAATCCTTACCCTCTTTTAGCTCTCCTTAGCTGACTTGATAGTGTAACTTACATTAATGTACAAATTTATTTCTGGAAGTCTACATGAGAAATTAGTAACTCTAGAGAAGTGAATTGAATGGCTAAAAACAAATTCTTTAGTCTTCAGGTATAATATCTGGTATCTTTTTTTTGTTTGTTTCTGTATGCTTAAGAATACAAATATTTTCTGTATGCTTAAAAACACAAGTATCCTACAGGCATTTTCATTGTTCGAGCCTGAAAATACATACTTCTGTGTGTTAAGTTCATTTTACCATTGTATCCACATGCACAACTGACCTGAATGTTTTCATTGAAGTGAATCATTCATTTGCCTGGTAAACCACTATTAAACTAGATTAAGAAATCAGTCATTTTTCAACCATCTATTTCAATAATTGCCCATTTTAAACTAACAGTTTGAATCAACTTTGCCTAATTTAATTGTATTGTCCACACAAGTAGAGGTACTTTAAAAAAAAAAAACTATAAATAAACTATCAGTAACAACAACAAAAAAGCTTATAAAGATAGACCCTCTAGGGGAAAATAATTTTTAATTAATTCTTTTCTGTGCAAAAATCTGTTATTTTTTTCATAATGAAATTGTTTACATTTCCACCACCATGGAATTCCATGGAAATGCAAACACTAGGCTATGCTGGTGCACTGGTCTTCATGAAGACTCCAGGGTACCCTTCTTGTCTTCTCCTTTGCAGGTCAGGGTCAAAGGATAAGACTCACTCCCTGAATGTCAGTTTCTCAATTTGAAAATGAAAATGAGAGTACCTGTTTCATTTTTTTCCAAATGGGGTAAAATTGGACGCAAATATTGATCAATGAATGACACTTAGAAAGCTGAAATATGTTATTTAATTTTTATTGTGGCAAAACAAGTAATATGAGAAAGGGAAATTTTCCATGGTTTACTGATGATTGAGTACATGAGTGGCATATTCAACCTGATGGCTATTAATACAGACAACTCAGGGTAGCCCGAATCTAATAAACTCTGGGCAAATATTTAATCAATATATTGTGGTTTGACTAAAGGAGACTGTAAATCCTTTAGCCTCAGGCTCAATGTAATCATGCTGACCACAGTTCTGAGAGTTGGCCTGCTGTCTAAGGAGACTGATGATCAGTGTTTCTCAGACCCACCAGTCTAACATTAAATCCACCTATTTGACCAGCCCTACTTAAAACCATATAAATCACTAGAAACTGTATGCCCAGACTATGCTATTTAATGTGCTACTTTAAAAATCAGCATTTTCCACTGTGCTAAATGTCTTAACCCATCGGTTCCACAAAGCAATGCTTTGTTGTTAAACATTGGTTTATATCAGTTGAAGCAATCTGGTCACGTAAGTCTAGAGGATATTCATCATTTTTATTCTTTTAAATTTAGGGAAATAATAAAAAAAAAGATTCAGGTTAATGAGGTCTATTGTTTATGATAACCAATATTCAGGCCCCTTTTGTAAGAAAATTATAAACCTCTACTTGCTGCTGTGTGAACTGACCCTTGGAAGACTGATGTCTCTACCTCAACACCACCACTCTGCCTGTGTGACTTGGTTCAGCAGTGGAATGTGAGCCAAGTTACACACGTTATGTCTGAAGCTGAAAGAGGCATGTTTGATTCAACCATTTCCATTTTTCTTCTGCTATGAGAAGGATGTGTCCCCAAGAAAAGTTGCTTCTTCTCCTTGGATTCTAGTAAGAAGAATGTACATAGAGAAGACTCTTAGTTAATGGGTAGCTGCCATAGCCTAAATATAAGGCAAATGAGAAACAAGCTTTTGTAAACCTTTTTAGCCATAAGTAGCTGGGTTTTAGAAGCTGTTGGTCACTGTAGCATAATGTAGTAAATACTGGCTTACACATTTAGCAAGGATTCTAAACACAGAAAAATTATCTCAGGAGTTTATGATAGCTAAAATATTTTTCAAGTCAGATTTTTTTTCCTTTTTATTACAAACATACAAGATATTTCCACCTTGTGGAAATTACTCCTTTAAAACCTATTATTTACGACATACAAATTGATGCTTTGTATTTATATGTCCCAAGTCTGTGTCATATACTATATCAAGTCCTTCTAATTCTCTTATAAGGCTTCAGAATAGTCTAATGAGAAATTACTTTGGGGCTGTATGTTACAGAGAAGGAAACTGGAGCTCAGAGGTCAACATTAATTGGCTCACAAAGACACAGTCAGGATTTTAACTCATGCTGCAGCCCTCATCCACTCAATTTCTTATCACTTCTGTTGCTTAATCATCCTTCAAATTAAAGGGTTATTTTGAAAAAGCAGAAAGAATGTGATAGAGAGATGTGTGACTCGACAGAGAAGGCAGGGTTACTCAACAAAAGCCCCCACGTGCCTTCCCCAGGGGTCCACTTGAGGGATAAACTGATCTTTAACAGGTTTCTCAACCCCAGCATCCAAGTGGTATATTACTTTTTCTTTATTTACCTTAGACATTACAACATGTCCAGGTTCCATTTCAAGGACATGATTTAGAAAACCGTAGACAATTTTTTTTTAGCAGAATGGGATTTCCTTTTATTTACATTTGCATTTCTCATACTTCTCATAACAAAGCAGTTGGTATGGTTTTTATTGTGATAGATAAATTGAAAAATGCACAAAGTCTTTAAAAGTAAAATGGGAACCATGCCATGATGCATTTCTCTGAGTGTAATTTATATTTCAATAAAACATTTGTATACACTTAAAAAAATTACACCACAGGATTGGTCAGCATTTTAACTTGATAGATTTATTAGGTTAATTACTCCATACGTATGTGTTAGACTGGGTCTTTGGATATGGTGACTCTTACAGACAAGTATCTATCCTCACATCACTTACATTTTATATGAAGGACAGATAAAAAACTGGTTAAAATAAAGGGCAATCAACACAGTTAAACATTGGGATACAGCCTACAGAAGCAATTATCAAGCAAAGAAGATGGAGATGCTGACTTTGGATAAAAAGGTCAGTTGGGGAAGTAGTAATTAAGTTGAAGTTTAAAAGATGAGACTAAGTTAGCCATTCAAGGGATTGGGAAAACACCACCAGAGTCAGAGAGGAAAATGGGGAAAGGGCATTGAGCCAGGAAAGGGTGAAGCAGGAGGCAGGAAAAGAAAGGAGGGGGCCAGTTGAGCTGAAGTGTAATGAACAAGGATGAGAACAGGTAGATGTTGTGTAGAGATGGAGGGGAATGTGGAGTCTGCCTTAGATAGAACCTTGAGGAATTTAGTAAGGATCTTGGATTATTTTTCAGGGCAAAAGAAAGCCACCAGAGTGATTGTATGATTAATGCTTTAGCAAGTTCACTTCAGATGCTGTACCCAAATGCACTGAGAAAGTAGGGATGGGAACTTCTGCTTCAGCTTTGCATATTATCAACATAATCCCGTAATTCCTACATATCTCAGAAGCAATTACAATAACTCAGTTTGCAAAGATTTCGCAAATAGAAAGACAGAAAAGGGGAAATCAATTAGGAAGTTATTATAGGAATCTGGTTCATAGATAGAGTAGCTTGGACCAGATGGAGAGAATTAAGCAGATTTGAGATATGTTTTAGAAGTACAATCCATAGAATACAGTGATGGATTGGATATGGAGTATGGTTAAAAAAAAAAAAAAGGCTCAAGAATGGTTAACAATTCTCTAGCTGTACTAACTACACATGTGGGAAGTAAGAAAGTATTTTTCTCAGGTGGATAAGACCTGACAAGAAAGCAGTAGGAGTAGAGAAATCAAAACTTCCATTTTAGAAACTGAACATGTTTGAGGGACAAACAAGTAGAGATATCAATAATCAACTGTGAGATCCAATTTTAAGTCCTACATTTGAAGACTTGATCATTTAGGCCAAAGGTTAGCCCACTACTTTGGAATTTTGTGGGCCAAATCCAGCCACTGTCTGTTTGAGAATGGCCTTACAAGCTAGGAATGCTTTTTCATGTCTAAATTGTTGGAAGAAATTCAAAACAAGAAGAATATTTTATGACACATGAAAATTACAGGAAACTCAAATTTTAGTGTCCATAAATAAAGCTTTATTGGCACCCAGCCACATTCATCCGTTTATATATTATCTATGGCTACTTTCATGCTACCATGGCAGAGCTGAGTAATTGTGACAGAGACCATATGGCCTGCAAAGCCAAAAACATTTCCTATCTGGCTATTCTCAGAAAACGTTTGCCTACCACTAATTTAGACGATATGAAAGCTACAGGATTGAATGGTAGAAACTCAAGTAAGTTTTGCTTTGCTGTTGCCCAGCTCCCCAGATGTCCTGGAAGAATGTGGGAACCTGGAGAGAGGACCATCCATCCGCTTGCCTGCTGTGAGTTCCACTTGTGGACTCTCTAAAGAAGGAATAACATCACAAGAAATGATGAATTGGAAGAGCCAGACTGGGTTCTTGCATTGCAAGCTCCAAATTAAGTGTACAGTGAGCAGATTTGCAAAGTTTTTTTAAAGAAAGCACACATGGGAAAAGGGCCTTCTGTTTATTTTTTCTCCTTATTAATTTACCACAACCACCATCAAGGGTCCCACTTTCTGTCTGGGAAGAGAGGCTGGCAGGGCCAGGGATCAAAAAGCAGCTGGAAAACCCCAAGAAATTATGGAACCTTCATAAAAGAATCAAAGGACAATGTTTCTCAAACCACTTGAAAAACTGAAGAGTCCATTCTGGTCGCGTTATTGTGTTTTTTGTGATGTGTTAACAACTGTAATAAAGGACATCAGCTGTTGTGGGCAGGGGTGGAATGTTCTCTGTGAAATTCCAGGCTCTGAAATGAAGGATTCGTGGAGTCTTTTAGGGAAGCCAGTGCATTAGCATGAAAATTATGCCCATGATGATGTATCTTAACTACGAATGTGGGCAAGTAATTCATTTTTTTTAAATTGAAGTATAGTTGATTTACAATACTGTGTTAATTTCAGGTACACAGCAAAGTGATTCAGAGATGTGTATATATATATACATATATATAGTAGAGAAATATACTATATATGTGAAATATACTATATATGTGAATATATATAAACATACATACATACATATATGAGAATCTGAAAAAATAAATATATATTCTTTTTCAGATCCTTTTCCATTACAAGATATTGAATATAGTTCCCTGTGCTATACAGTAGCTTTGTTATTTATCTATTTTATACATAGTAGTGTTTATCTGTTAATCTCAAACTCCTAATTTATCACTCCCCCCACCCCTGCCCCAGGGCAAGTGATCCTTTAATCAAATTTCAAACAAATGAATGTCTGTAATAGAAAATAAAATATATTTCTTATTAAATACACTTATCTTTTACTGGATCTACACAAATTGTCAGTACTGGTCATGTCGTTTCTGTGTATCCCAGAAGCAATGGTAATAACTCTTTGGAGTAAAGTTTAGCTAACTGAAGAGGAAAAAGAGGTTTCATTTGTTTACTTCAGGACTGTAACTTGAGAGGGTATGGCAAGGAAAGCCCTGAATCCTAAAAAACAAAAACCAAAAAACAGAAAAACAAAACAAAAACAAAACCCAGCAAAACCCCTCTTTACTTCAGTTTATCCACCAGGCATTTGAGCATAGGTGGTATTTTATTAGTGTTTTGAAATATTGACTGTGACACAAGGGAGGCTAGAAGATGCCACATTCATTCATATATTTTTCTAGAATTCTTACTGCTTCTAATTGTGGTGAACCAACCTCATTCTACCTGTCATGGTTGCTTACAATGACTTGTCATCTTTTCCATTTCCTGGTCACTAAAGTTAAGTGTATCCATCTATTTACTTACCTCCAATACTGCCAAAAACTACAGAGAGGAAAAGCATTATCCAAGCCAGTATATGTTGAACTATTATTATAATATTTGGCATTGACGTATAAATAGTTCCAGGTGTAGAACCAAGTGCATATATTAAAATTTCTGGAATCTCCCTTTCAGAAAATGCTATTGGTAAATAGGCTTGAAAAATTATTTTGCCACAATAGGTATCACATAATATAATCTACTTATTTGTGTGTATGTGTGCATTGGCACACTCACGTACACACACACACACACACACACACATCAGCCATTCTGTAAATTTTGTAAGGCAGTGGTTATTTGATAAATGTTGGAAGATAAAACTTTTAATTAATTAATTAAACAGATAAACAATGAGGTCCTACTATATAGCACAGAGAACTATATTCAATATCTTGTAATAACCTATAAAGAAAAATAATATATATATATGACTGAATCACTTTGCTGTATGCCAGAAACTAGCACAACATTGTAAATCAACTATATTGTATTTTTTTAAGTGCTATAGGATTAAAAAAAGTTAGGAGAAAAAAGTACAGACACCCTCTACATACACAGCAGCTTTGACCTTGACCAATTTAATCTTCCAGTGATCACGATCATGTCTTATTTTATTTAGAGGACATCAGTGTTGTTAGCAGAGCTCCTTGCATATACCAAGTACCCAATGAATGGAACTGAATACATAATAAAATCAGTGCTGCCATTTTCTTTTCCAATAAATACCAGGTTGTTTTCAGACGAAAATAATAGTACTTTACAGTTTACAAAGTGCTCTTATATCCAGTTTCTCATTTAGTCTTTAATACTGCCCCTCAAACTAAATATGCTTCATCACATTTTATGAGGAGAAAATTAAGCACAGAGAAGTGAAATGACTTGCTGAGGGTCAGTCGTCAAAAAATAAGTCAACCCACTGGGCATCAAATCCAATCTTGATCTCTTTGCACCATCAGTTCTCTGTGTAGCACTGATAAGTCAAAACCTGTCTCTCATTTACAAGTAGTGGGTGCCAGGGAGACACTCTCGAATGTTGAACGTCAGGTACTTAATGGACAGTTTGTACTGTCACCATTTTAGATCACAGACATGGCAACTACA
This sequence comes from Camelus dromedarius, assembly GCF_036321535.1. NCBI lineage: Eukaryota > Metazoa > Chordata > Mammalia > Artiodactyla > Camelidae > Camelus > Camelus dromedarius. The sequence goes on from NC_087453.1 coordinate 30,052,502, forward strand.
CCCTCAAAATCACTTTCTTTTCTCTTTATAATCTTAATGGCTGAGTATCTTCCTTGCAAAAATGCCTTAAATGATAAACATCCCATACATTAAGTTCCAAATGATCCCAGGTTTAGATTCTTGGCATTGCTGTCTGCTTAAATCTGCGTATTGAACTCAAAGAATGTCCCAAGTCCCAATGTATTTCAAGTCACACCTGCACCCTCCCCATCTTGTACAGAGTTGGCCTGAAATTCCCAACTGAAAGCTTCAATAAACATCATTTTATGGTGATAAATTCATGCTGCCAGCCACTTCTCCTTGCTTCTCTTACTTATTTATTTTTCTCATTGGTTTCTTTAAAAACAAATCAAGGTGGATTAGTAAGAAGATTATTTTTCCCAAAGCAAACTTGTTTTGCTTTGCTTTTGGTATCAAGTTTCCATGTCCATCTATAAAGATTTAGACAAAAAAGCATACATGTACACAATGATAACCCATACTCCCAAAGCCACAATTAACAAAAACACTTTTGGAGAGAAAGAAGGTTGAGAAGAACTTGGTAAAGAGAGGAATGCATGTTTTGAGGGGTCTGAGGACCTAGGTCTAAGGCTCAAGCCAAATCACCGAGCTGGACTCCATCTCTGTTTCTTTATCCTAAATTGTGGGCATGATGATGGCTATTCCTTTGAGTAGCTTTGAGGATCTTGAGATGGTGGATATAAGCACAGTTGAAACCCTGGAGCACTTTATAATTGCCAAGTAGCATTATTCACCACACATAAAAATAGGTCATCACACATCATCAAAGACAAATCCAGAGTTGAGTGTTCATCTCTGTGGCACTGTTGCTGGGGAAAGAGGCTCTTTGTCCCTTTAAGAGCTCTCAGACACATCTCCAGTCACATCCTAAAAGCCTTCCTGGTTGTGTCGCTTAGGTGCATCCGGTAGTGGGGCCGTGTTCCGATCTTCCCGGCAGATGTCATAATTTACTGTCACCCTCACGCAGGAATGCGGTGCAAGGGGCCCCCACTCTGGCTCTGTGATCCATTGCCTGACAAGTCCCGGTGTCAACCTTCGGCAGACCCAGCGGAGGTGGAACGCCGTTTACCTGATAGTGCCTGCGATAAAGTGGGCAATTAGATGCACTTGGAGAAGCCTGGCTGGAAACTGGCTGGCATTTGAGAAACATGACAGTCAAGTCAGGCTTCATAAAAGTTAATGGGGGAAAAGTTAAATCTTTTAAGGTCTACCTTGGTCTCGAAGGAAGTCAGGAAGGAACCCAGGATGCTCTAGCTTTATCTCATTTGTGTCTCCCCCACGTTCTCACTCAATTTCCCCCAGACAGGGTAATATATTCTCCCTGGAGATGGGAGTAGAGGAAAGAGACTTGAGAGTTAATGTTTCAGGTTTTTGATCTCAGAGCCGTGTGATTTCCTTAGTCCCCCATCCTCTCTCTCTCCTTCTCATACACAAACACACGCACGATCACAGTGCTGGCATTTCACTTGGCACATTAGCTTACACTGTGTCTCTCATCGGAGTTTCTGGAGGTTGGTGCCAGCTCAAGAGTGTGATTTACTCAACACGTCTTCCACAGCCCCCTCTGCACTTCCTCCTAACTGGATAGCTTTAGCTCGGCAAGGATTCATGAGTCTGGAAGGTAAGCAACAGTTATCTTAAGGGCTCTCAAACGTTTGCTTCGAGAGACTAGCCAAAATCTCCTGCTACATTAAATGAAGTCAGATTTCCTGTTGATAACAGCCCACGGAAAAATAACTGCTCGCCCCCCAAGCTGCCGGGAGTCAAGGGCAGTGTCTCAGCCAACCCTGTGCTTGTTCCCTCTGCTGCCTGTACATTTGCCATTTCCCTTTGGGCTGATAAACATTTCACCAATGAGAAGTAGGAAGTACGTCGCAAGGCTGGTCCAACACTGGGCCTCCTTTGGATGTGGAGGCTTTCTGAACTTGAAAAGTCAGGACTGATCTGGAAAATGTGCTTACAGACAGTGGAACAGGAAAATGATTTCCTCCCCCAAGGCAGGTTCCGCCTCCTCTGCTGGGTGGAGAAGGTGGGAGGAAGGGACAGGGCGTTCTCTGTGTGATTGGAATTCCCCTCCAGAGTCAGAGGGGAGGATGAGCCAGCCTTTGGCTTTCATTTTTCTTATTTTATTTTTTTCACCTAAAAGAATACGCTTGCAGAGAGGAAACAGAGGTGCCCATGAGAGAGTCTTTTTCATCTTGAAATAATGATGAGCTCTACGTTAAGCAGAGGGCCTCTAAGGGATGCTGAAACAGACACAAGTTACATTTTCCTTATGATGCTATTTCAATGGGCTTGAAGTCTGCCTCACTCATCATCATCGCAGAAGACACTTGAATGAGCTGTTGACAAGACAAGAATAAAAAGAAGCAACTGATACAGTGACATACATCATTGAATCTCTGTATGTGGAAAGTTTCCAAAAATCCAGTCCCATGGGGAGCACTCCCACCTTCAAAGAGAGGCACTGCAGACAGCCAGAGATTCTCCTGCTCTGTGCCCAAGACCCCCAGAGCTGCTGTGGTAAATTGAAGCTCTAACTACAATTCTTTACCCCTCCCTTTAGCCTCCCTATTTGAAGTCCCTCCCATCAGGAGGTGGGGTCTGTTTCTTGATCCCTTGAATCTGTCCCTGCGACTTGCCTTGGCCAATAGTAGAGGTTGTGGTGTACTTATTCTAAGCTCTGAGATGCCCTGTGTTCTTCCTCCTGCTCACTCCGTGTTCTTCTGTCACCACCATGCCAACATGCCCTGAATACCCCGCTGGAGGATGAGACCAGAGGGACAGAGCTATGTCACCCAATTTGTCCTAACTGAGGCCACTTTAAATCAGTCAATATTTAACTGACCTCCAGAAATGTGAATGAGCCTACCTGAGTTCAGCCTCAACAAAACTTATCATTTTGAATCAGAATTGGGGGTGGATTGTTATGCAGCAAGATTACAGCTATAAATAGCTTATACAGAGGCCTTCCATCTGATGTTGTGTTTCCAGGTTTCAGTTCTTTGGTCACCCAGTCAAATTGTGGCTAGGGAGCCAGTCTGTGGCTTCTTTTACATGATTTTTATTCCTTCCTTTTGCTTTACCTTAATCCTCTCTTTCTTTCCCCACACCTACCACTTCCCACCAGAAGCCTTTTGGGTTTTTCCACAGTATTTTAAATCAATACCAGACAACCTGAGCATTTAGTAGGGAAATTTTCTCAATTCTTGACAATCATCTTCTTTATTTGGGATTCTTTCTAACATTTGAGAGAAAGAAACAAAAACAAACAATAAACAGATCTGTGAGACATCAGGCAGTACTCAGTGCTATGGAGAAAAATGAAATCGCAGAAGCAATTACTGAGTGTCGAGGGGAAGAGGGCAGGTGGGGGAGGAACATGCTGCTTTACAAAAGATCATCAAACAAGACTTCTCTGAGAAGGAGACATCTAACCAACACTGGGTGAATTGGGTTTTTCTAGATCTTGCTGGAGTGGGAAGAGAGACAAGCCATCACCTTCATGGTTACCCACTTCAAGGACTGATAATGGAGACAAAGAATCACCGTGGCACTCAGGGAAGTGCTATTCATCAACGGTTGCTGTGGGAAGGAGACAGCACTGCAGGGCCTGCCACCTTCTCATGCTTAGTCTTCTGACATCAGAACTCCAACAAGCACCTGTTGGGCCTGGAGACTAGAGGGCCAGATTCTCACCTTTGTACTGCCATAGGGAAGTCATGTGACCTTGGCAGAGTCATGTATTTTCTCTGGGCTGGATTTTGCTCGTTTGTCGAGTAGGAGGTTGACTGAGATGTATTGTAAGGAAACAATCAGACCTCACGTTCTATGGCTTCATGAGGTTGCACAGCTGGTGCTGCATTGGGCTTTGCAGGAGAAAGAAAGGAAAAAACAATGAGAACAATATTGCCTTTCCATCAGTAACTTAGAATCCTCCTGAATCCTTCATAAAGATGAAAGAGAGAGAAATAATAATGCAAGGTGGTAGACAGCCATACATTCTATCGGAACCTGAACAAAACCCTTTCTCTCCCATATCAAGTCCTCCTCCCCTCTGCCCTAAATCCAGAAGTAGCTAGTTTGCTTTTTCATGAGTTATCCTAAATCTATTGGGCTTTGATGTACCAGGTTCCAGTTTCAAAGGATGGTGTAAGACTTGGGCATTAAAGTTCCTACACTGTCTCCAGTTTGGGGTCTGGAGTGTCCCTGGGTGATAGGGCCATTGCTTATGGTAATTTTGGGTGAGAGGGCACCCACAGAGACTTCCTATTCATTCTCTGCGCAACCAGAGCTTCACTGGAATGTGTTTATGATCAAGAAACATCACGGCAAAACTTGGCTGGTATATGTGCAACAAAATGGTACTCTGATGGTTGTAGAGAGGGCAAGACTGCCATCTCTTAACCTTCCCAGAGTGGCAGAACTCTTGAACTCGATGACGACCACATGGGTGACAAGAGCAATGCAAGCTTAATCAAGATTCACATGATGCGTGAGCTGAGGGCAGGGCTGGCTGGCAAGGAGGAATGAGGCCAGGATGGGAAAGGCTGCTTAAGCCAGAATGAGGCCAGCTTCTAGAGGAAGTGCTGTTTGCCAAAGCCCGCTGGCTTGGGTCTGGTGTGGCATACTCTCTGAATGCTTGACGTCAGTGCTGTCAAGGTTAGAGCGTGCCGAAGGGCTGGAACTGCCCGGAAAATGTCATGTGTGAGACAGTGAGGGGAAGGAAGTGGGATGCAGTAGCCTGGGATGGGCAGGTCTTCCTGCAGGGCTATTTTCACAGCTTGGTGAGGACCAGGGAATGAGGAAATATAATTTTGCAAAGAAAAATTGTTAAAAGAAGAGAGACAAAACATTATCATTGCATACACACACATAGGCGCGCGCGCACACACACACACACAGAGAACAGAATACTTACTGCAAAGAATATATGATTCTGTTTTCATTCTGTTACCAAAAAGGGCTGATTCTCTCCAACTGTTGACTGCTGTCTTTTCACTGTTTCTTTTTAAACTACTTTGAACGTATTTGTAAGTTGTTAACCACTTTTGACAATTTCGTGCAGAGTATTGGTTACAAATGGGAGTTCTGGAGAGGGACATCTTGAAACGAAATCCCAGGTTCCATCACTTCCAAATTTTGGTCTGGATACTTTACTTCCATTTCCTAGCTTTGTCATCTATAAAGTAGAAATGATAACAACTTACACCTCATAAAATTGTTATGAGGATTATATAAGACAGTGAATGTGCAGCACATAGAAAAGCAGTGTCTTGTTTATTATAAACTTTTTCAGCTCAAATAAAAGTGCAGCAGTTTCTAAAGATCAAATAATGTGCAAGAAAAATGGATGGATGTGGTGAGAGGTTTAAAATGGTATACACGAAGCCATTCTTTCTTTACAAAATAAGGAGGAAGCCACCCATACGTTAAAAAAAATTGAATAGGATAAATATTCAAGACAAAGTAGATAATGAACACAATCAAATAGAGATATTGACTGAACAGAGAGATAGTAGATGGATCTTTTTTCAGAATGTATAAAAAGGATTGAAAATAAATTTTACCGGAGAAAAGCAAATCTCCACGTTCTTTGAGTTAGACAGCACTTCATATGTCATTTAATTCAAGCTTTTGTTTATTATAGGAATCTTTTTATGAACTCCCTGACAGCTTTTCAGTTGGTGAGTGATTATTTCATGTGGCTCATCATTCACTCATGAAGCAATTCGTTCCATTTCTGAACAACTAAAACAGGAAAGATGAGTGAAAACTACTTGGAGAAATATTTATGGCAAAGAGAACAGAGGATTAACACTGTTAACACATGAGGCACATAATTGTAGTACTTCTATTTCTAATAATAGCAGATTGGGTCATTTGTATTAATCTTTCTGTTGAAAACAATGAAAAAATTCTGAACAAGACATTTTAAAAGACTTATAAAGCATTGAAAAAAATGATAAAATAGGAAAGATTTATCAAAATTGTAAGGAAAGATGCAACCCAAGAGATTAGCAAAAAACAGTTGAGTTTGCCCTGAAAGCAAACTGTCAAAACTGAAAGATGTGAACTTTGGTTTGAAGAACTTCCTTGAGCCTTGCAAGGAAGAAGAGGAAAGAAACGAAACCCAGAGCCTTCTTAGGCTGTGGAATCATCAGTTTAATTAGGAACTCAAGGAATGCAGCATCAGAAAAGGCTAAGCAAAAATGAGATGACACTTTCAGGGATTTACCAACAAATTTGCGATCCCTGATGCCTCTTAAGAAAACACGCACACGCACACATGTGCACACTTACACACACACACACACACACACACACACGTGGTAAAGTTAATTAAAGTAGTACTAGCCTTAATAATAATAATAAGCAGATCAAGGAAGTGAGGGAAATTCTTACTAGAGAAAGATGCCATTCTCATAAACCTTGAAATACTTCTGTGAGAATAATTTTCAAGTAAAGTGAGAAGCACAAAGTCAAAGGTTTCCAATCACCCAAGGAAACAAGGAGCCATGAGTGAGAAACAATAGGAAATTAAAAATTTAAAAAAAAATAAAGAAAGAGAAAGAAAAGAAGTAAATGCCACAAATGTCAGATATTAGAACTATTAGACACAGATTATAAAACAGTTATGTTTGTTAGATTTAAAAAAAAATAAAAACCAATTTTGAAAATATCTTCAAGGAATGGAATAGTTTAAGAAGTGATCTAACAGATTTTTAAAGGTAGCTTTTCTAGAATTAAAAATATAACAAATTATGAAAAATTTAATGTATGAGTTTAAATGTAGATTAGATATAATCTAAGAGAGAATTAGAACTTGAAGAAACCTTGGAAGAAATGATTCAGGATGTTGCCTGGAAAGATGGTAGATCAAATACAGAAGGGAAGTCAAGACATAAGAAGGATTTTGAGATGGTCTAATATACATTCAATTGGAGTCCTTAAGGTTGAAAGTCAGATTATGATACAGAGATAATATTTGAATAGATAATAACAGAATTTTCTAGTACTGATGAAAGTTAAAATTTAGAGATTTGAGAAGCCTACAAATCACTAGCAAGGTAAATGAAAAGGCATTTACATCTAATCATGCCAGAGTGAAATTGCAGAACTCCAAAGAGAAAGAAAAATCTTGGAAATAGAAAATACAATGAGATTACATTAAAGAAAGAACTAACACTGATTTCACAATAACATGGAAAGCCAACAGCAATGGAATGATGTCTTTAATGTGCTAGAGAGGGAACTGTTAAACTGAAACTTTATACCAGGTAAAAAAATACCTTCCATGTAAAGATAAAATTAAAATCACTTTCAGTCAAGCAAAAACTGAGGACGTTTGCCACCAGCAAACCCACACTAAAGGAACTACTAAAGAATGATCTTGAGGCAGAAGCAAGAACCCCGAGGGCAGAACCAAAGTGCACAAGGGAATGAAGAGAGCATAATGAGTATGAGGCTAAATCTAACAAAATAAATAAAATAACAAAAACAAACTTAATAATAAAGTGTTAAAGGGGGAGAGTATAGCTCAAGTGCTACAGCACATGCTCAGCATGCACAAGGTCCTGGGTTCAATCCCCAGTACCTCCTCTAAAAATAAATAAGTAAACCTAATTATCTCCCCCTCAAAAAATAAGTAAAAGAAATTTTAAAAAATAAAAAGAATAAAGTGTTAAAGATAAAAATAGAATGTAAATATAAAATGACATCAACAGATTAACTTGGAATAGGATAAAAGTGAGTTAAAGTGGTTTAAAGACCTTATATTTTCCAGGAGGTAATAGAACTATTAATTAAATAAATAAATTAATTAATGCTTTGATGAGCACTCATGTTTTAATGTCTAAGACATTATTTCAAAGTTAGCATAAGGGAAAATTAGAATAAAAATAAATAGAAAAATTGCAAGCAGATAAGGAAATGAAGCAGAATGGGTAGGAAAGAAAGAAAAAATTTTAAAATAAGATGGTATATTTTAAATACAGGTATATTAGAAACTGTTTAAATATAAATAGATAGATTGAACAGTTAAAAGTAAAAAATATTAGCTTGGATCAAAGAAGTCCAGTGAAATCTGGTGCATAACATAATTCCTAGAGAAGGGGCATTTACATCATATTTGTGAAGATGATATCCCCTGAAGTTGTGCAGTGCACACCCTAGTAGTCCTGGATCCAACTGTAGAAAAAAATGAAAATAAAAGGATAGAAAAATAGGTATTATGTGAGTATGAAACAAAGAATAGCTGGTGTAGCTATACTAAAATTAAAATAAAATTTAAGGCAAAAGACATAGTTAGAGAATCACTTAATAATAAGTTCAATTTGTAAGAAGATGTGACAATTTAAAACATCTATGCACTTACTGATAGAGATTCAAAATATGAACATCAGAAATTGATAGAGCCACAAGAAGTCAGTTAGAGAACCAAAAAGGATACAAGCAAAATGACACTAAAACAGACTGTAACTCACCTCTCTCAGGAATTGGAAGACAAAAATTACCACTCAGGGTTTTATCATCTCTCTCCCAACAATTGATAGAATGACAGGGAAAAATCAATAAAGAAAAGAATAGAGGTTGAAAATGAATAAATTAGTCATCCATTATGAGGAGTTAATAAACTTTCATAAAGAAGAAAGTAATAAAAATGGTAAGAACAGGATAGAAGAGATTAACATAGCTGAAATTTGGTTCCTTGAAAAGACAAAATTTTAAGACACCTGGTAAATTAATGGAAAAATTAAAAAGAAGGAAAGAAGTCTCAAATAATCAACATAATGAAAGAATAAGGAATCATCACACTTATAACACAGAAACATTGTTTGGAAGATATTATGAACACCCTTGTCAATGAAATGAACATTTTAGATAAAATTCACAAAATCTTAGAAAAATATAATTTATAAATCTCTCAAGAAGAAACATAATATGCTGATCCATCTCCCAACTTTTATATATTCTTACTAGAAACCTAAAATGGCTTAAATTTAGAAGCCATTATGCAAGGTCTTAAAAATCTTCTTGCACTTTTACCCAACAGTCTCAATTCTTGGAAACTTTCATAAGAAATTGCGCCTAACTGCACAATCTTGTGGCATAAACATATCCCAAGAGTTATTTATACAAAAAAAGAAAATTGAACCAAATCTAATGTGAAACTATTGCTGAATATCTAAGGAACTAGAGTCAAATGAGCTCAAAACACTTATTTTTCCCAATTTCTCACTGGAACTATGAGAGATCTCCTTGCGGTTCATTTATATTTTACTGGGGGCATATTCTATAAATGTTCAGAAACAAAGGCATTCGTTCAATGAATCATGATAAGAAATACAATCAAGTTTTTAGAAATGATTGTGTTGGGGTAAATGCACTGAAACGGAAAGTGTCTTAAAATAATTTGTTATATAATTTTAAAAAGAGCTTATAAAATAGTATTTACAGTATACTGCTATTTGGAAAATGAACAGAATCTAATGAAATGAAATCTAAGCAGATAGACAGAAAAAAAAGATATTTCTGGGTGGTAGATTCATAGGTTAACTTTTACTTTTCCCTTTGGGGCCAAAGCAAATCACAAATCCAGCCTAGATTAAAAGAGTAGGGGCATCAGTTTCACCTTTGGATGGGAGGAAAGACTGACTGTGTGGATCAAGAAGATATTGGAGAATTAAATCCTCCCTTCTACACTCAAGAACATACCTCAGTAGACTGTAGAGTTGCTCTTGGAAACTATTCAAGGGAATTGAAACACTGATACAATAAATGGTTCCTACCATGAATCTGTCTTACCACTGAGAGGTTCCATGCCTAAACCGTGAGATCTGGCTTCTAATGAAATACTAAGATGATCAACATGTTGAAAACCAATATTTTAAATTATTAATCTTGCAGTGAGTTCCGCCTCAACAAGAAAATTTTGAATAGAAAGTTGTAGTTTCCAATCCTTCATTACTCAGAGTCTGTCAACTCTCTGGTGCACTACAATGATCATATTGTAAACTCTATTTCTTCAAATTAATATAATTTATATCGTAATGTTCTGTAACATCATGTAAGCCCTTGATACATATTCATTTATTACTGATCTTTAAAAGGAAATTCTAAATAAAATGAATTGTCAGTAGTGTAAACTTAACCAAGTACATGAAAAGATCTTGACATGTGGCAATTACTCAAAGAATATGAGCTAATATTGCTAAAAAAAAACTTTAAACAAAGCTCTGAAATTTATTAAAATTTTCTGTTTAAAGATAAGAGATAGAAGAAAAAAGAAGAGATTTAAATTGCTGAATCTGCTGTAAAAGAACTGGGTATAAAATTTTGAGATTGCAGATATGGTATTTGTTGTCTTACCGAATTAGAATATTTTGCAGAAGAAATAATTATTTTTTTATCCATTTGATATTTATCAAGTGCAGTGTTTCTAACGTCCTTGCATCAGCTTCCTGGGGTCAACTTCAAGGACCTAAGTTTTATATGCATTGTGCTTTGTACACAAATATCCAAGAAGGGAAACATGATTATATGTAGAATTGTCTGGGGTAATTAAAAAAATTATCATGAGTTATGGCTGCCACTCCAGAATGAAAAAATCAGACTTTGGGGAGTGGGGCTCAGGCAGTGCTATTGTCTAAAAGCTCTTTCAATGACTCTCATGTGTAGTCCAGGGTTGAGAATTACTACTTTAGGCAATTTTGAAAGCTTGAAGGTCTCGGAGAAGTGACCGACCTCAGCACTGATGAGGATGTCCCTGAATACCCTTAGGAAGCCAGCAATTATTTTGGGAAGCTTTACCCTTGTGCACAAGTTCTCTTGAGTGTATAAGGGGAAAAAAAAAGCCAAAATCAGGATAAGCTGATAAGGCACAGTGTCCTTGTAAATTAGATCACGGTTCAGAGAGAAACTCAGTTTTATAGGGACACAGGGTTAGTAATAGCAAAACCAAGAATTATCTGTTGTAATGCTTAAAACAGAGCATTCTATTTCAGGGAACAGAATTATTGCCACTCTGGGGACTCAGGAGCGCACGTCCATCTGTGATTAATGAAACTCAGTTATAAATTTCACTGGATTTGGCGTTAATACTGCTGGTAAACCTTATCAGTTATACAGTAACCATTATTTTTCGAAACAAGAATGGTTTTGAAATTGCAATGCATTTTATAATCAGTGAGGACCCTCATGTGGTATTCTTTTCCATTATTACTAAATTGAAAGTCTGTGTTAAAATTTATGACATAGTAGATTCAGGGAAACACGGTGTTTCCAGGGTTCTCCAGAACTAGGCTTGTGGGTAAGACCTGGTATTAGAGTTAGCTGTGAGGATTTAAGGTTGTTAAGAGGGAAAAGAGATCAAAACTGAAATGATAGATCATAACACAACCAAGATATTGAACAAAGACAGCTTCTAGTTCTTAAAAGCTTGTGCTCTAGTATGAGAAACAGGCCAAGACCAGTGACCTACCCTGAGAACACCGTCCAGCAAAAATCAAGTGGGTTGTTCATGAGACCACTTTCTCAACTGCTCATGCCCTCTGTTGGTGGTCAGCAGAGTGGATAAGAATCTGTCCTGGCACAGTTTTGCTTTTATCTTTCAAAATTTGTACGTTGGAAGGTGGAAAGTTGTGAAGTTTCACTGCCAAGTTCTGTGGAACACAGTATATGCTCTAAAAATACAGGATCAAGATCAAAAAGGACAAGGAAAGGATGAATGAGTTGGAGTCGGGATATAAAGAATTTCAATAGGTAAAGAGGGGGCTTTTCAGGGGCTAATGGATGTGCGACTCTTGAGGGGCATTCCTGGCACCATGCCTGGTCTGGAACAGCTCCTGATTCAGCCCCGGAAGTCCTTATTGGTTAATCCAGACGTAATGGGCAAAGGCAAGAATCCACTTGCAAACAGCTGAAATGTGACCGTATTCTTTTCTCTCTGCTTTTCACTCTTGACGCAGAATTGGAGCTTAAGCCTCTCTGAGAATTTTCGATCAGCGCTGGAACTTCATGCCAACGTTCCTTAACCATAGAGGCCAGTTTCTCATCCCGCAAAACCTGTGCCAGAAAAGAACTCCCACTGACTTGCAGAGCAGTTCTGACTCAGACAGACCCCCCTGAGGGCACAGAGCAGCATGAGCAGAGAGAGGACTGTGCACACGTCCCGATTCTTGACAGGGTGGGGAGGTGTCTATGGTGCTCTTTCCTTGGGGAAGAATCCCACACACTGAGTATAATTTCTAGGCTTGTCGAGTAATGGGGCAAAATTAAATTGGACTCTCCTTCTCTCTTAAATCTAATTAATCTTCCTCTGCCATGTACTCACTCCACTAAAATAGGGCATTAAAATTCCAGCACTTGGCTTTGCACTTTCTAGCAGCTTTCTATATGCAGCAGTAATCTGATCTACGAGTTCATAAAACCCTAATATGGAATGACTTAGAAAAATGAAAGATTTGGTCCTCAGCAAGTGAGTAACAAGATCTCAACTTGGAAGTATCAGATCCCAGCAGTAGAGAAGAAATGTCCCAGGGGTAGAATTATTATTATTATTATTATTATTATTATTATTATTATTATTATTATTATTATTATTACTATTATCATCATCATTGTTTGGTTTGTTGCATTAAGACTAAGCATCCGTCCCCGGTGTTAGTTGTTGGTGGAATTGCATGCTCAATGAACACATTTAAATATCCCTTTGGAATGATTTGCAGAAACAGCATTGCTTAAACCAGTCTGTAGCTGTCAGCCATTCATAATTAATTCTGAATTTGTTCTGGCTTCTGATTTTCACACAATTAGATACCAGAGCTTCTGTTGTCTGGAGGAAAAAAAATGTTTGCTTCAAAATGAGAATTAAAAACAACCCCATCATTGATTCAATGTACCTTACAGGTTCAGAATAGAAGAACATGGGGTTGAGTTAGCTGAACACAGGTATGTTTTATTACTTCTTTATAGTAAAGCTGTTACTGGAATCTCCTCCTCCCCCTCAAGTGAGGAAATCCCAGACAAAACTGCTCTTGTGTCTTGTCCAGGCCAGGACTACAAAAGGAGAAGTCACATTCTGGCCTCGGTTGTCCCGAGACAGAGGAATAAGCTAGCATGTTGAAACATTTAGAAATATACCACAAATATTTATGCAATATGGGCTGTTTATATGTGCATATACATGCATATGTTTACCTTATAATGACAGCATGAAAGCCAAGATTCCTACGTATTATACAACTTAGACCAAGTATCAACTATAGCTTTATGACACTGACTAGAGAGGGTGGACTAGACATCAGTCCCCTTTAACTTTAGATTACATGATTTTGCAGTTTATAGATATTTATACTTTCCTATAATTTGTATATATTATGACCGACTTAATAAAATGGAGAATATGAGCAGGTCATGTGCGTGCTCTTCGTTTCCTCCTGAAGGTCAAGTGTGTGAGTGTATGCAAGGGTGAGCTTCTAAAGGATTCTGTGCAGAAGTCATTGCAACAAGATGGCCACTGATGTTCAGGCATGTGTTTTGAAAGGACAGGAAATTATTTTATGCTTTTTAATATTCCTTATAATATTTACACCATTGCTTTGACAACTAAACATCTATGGAATAATTGATTGAAGGAAGGAAGAAAGGAATGAGTGAATTCATATCAAATAACATGTATAAAATCTAAAATAGAGATCAGTCAGATAGTAAATGTTTTAGACTTGGCAGTTCATACGGTCTCTGTTGCAACTGCTTAACTCTGCCATTTTAGAGCAAAAACAGCTATAGACAATGTGTAAACAAATGAGTGGGGCTGTGTTTCAATAAAACTTTATTTATAATGACAACCTGTGGGCTAAATTCGGCCAATGAGCAATCATTTGCCAATCAATGATCTAAAGCAACAAGGGAAATCTCTTATTCTCAAAATAACAAATTAACTTACAGGCATTTTAATGGTTTGCAAGACTGCATGGAAATGTCAGCTCAGAGGGAATCACTTCTCACACAATCCGTCTACTGGTGAGCCATTGATACACAGATGGTGCATAGGACCAGCCAAACTTTGGTACTTCATCTTCTCACTGTCACTACATTCCTACTGGCCTTGCTGCATTTGATGTGCTGTTCCCATTTCCAGGCTAAATGAGGGAAAGTGGGTAGATGGCATAAGAGGGCATTACAGGCGACTGCAGGCAGGCCAAATATCCCACTCATTAGTCACTTTGGATTTCAAGCTGAGTGAATGCGGCATTCATGAGTGCCCAGCGACGGCCCAGGCAAGATCCAGACAGTCTGCTGGCAGAAAGAAAGCTGAAAGCAAAGGGAAGCCTGTGTTGATTGTCATCTGTAGTCATGAGCCTGAGAAATTGTAGCTATGAATCAGCCTGTCTGAGGTTTCGCTGTCTATTTGACACAGTAAGGAAGATAATATTTGAAAAAGCTTTTAGGAATAAAATGAGTCTTAACCACCAGAGAGAAGAATCACAGTCTACAGCTACATTGCCTTGGGGTCTAATGATGATTCATTGTAAAATTAGACCAATTAAGCACCCTTCCTCAATTATGCAGTCTTGAGAGAGATAAGATCATGAGCTCCCTTTGACTCATGAAATCCTAAAATAAAAGGGATCTCAGAGATCTTCTGGTCAAGGGGTCATGGAATGTTGGAAGTATAGGACATCTCACTAGAGATCTGGTCAACCCTTTTATTTATACGTGAGGAAACTGAGTCATGGTGAGGGAAGGGGTGTCCAGTGACTCCTAGCTAATGGGTGGTGAAGGAAGAATTTGAACTAGCATTCTTGATTCTGGGTTGATAGATTGATTGGTTCATTTATGAATATAATTACAATTCATTCAACCAGTGTACTTGATACATTGTTTCCCAAAGTGATTTTATCAGACAACTCTGTTCGATTTTTCACAAGGATCGGGAGAAGACTTGCACTCCTCAGAACCTGCTTCAGGAAGTGGTGTGATGGTTACTCCACACTTTCAAGCCTTCTGACATCCACACACCCACTGCACAGGTGAAGAAGATGAGATCCAAAGAGTCTAGGATGATGGCTCCTGGATTAGGATGACCAAGAAATCTTTTTAAAATTCCAAATTCCTATGGCCCATCCAGACCAATAAACCATCATATCTGGGGATGAGGCAGAGATGCCTTATTTTTTGAAGTTTCCCAGGTGATTTCAATGGGCAGAAAGTTTGGGGGACCACTGAACCTGATGATGTTTTCTCATCTTATACCTCATGTGGGGAGACATCACCCATTGTGGGAGAAAATAATCTGAGGGCATCAGAAGAAATGGAATAACATTTTTCAAAAGGAGACCCTGCCTCATACACACACACAGACACACAGACACACACAAACACACACACACACACACACACACAGAGAAGTTCTGAAGAATAAAGTCCTCTAGGAAACCAAAGGAGTTATATCATAAAGCACTATTTTATTTAAAGAGAACTTCAAGTGTCAATTAGCTGTGAATGTTGTTTTATCTAATTATTTACTTGGAAGAATTAATCAGAAATTAGAGAATCAGTAAATTTTCAAAAGCACTTAATTTTGAAATTAGGTCTGAAAGTAATTAATGCTTCTTCTGACACTTCTACTAGTGCAGAGGTATGGTGGCATTTTGGTGGGAGTCTATCTGTCTAAGGTCCTGCTGTCTGTTTGGCAGCTCACCTCCTCTGTCTTTCAGCAAGCTGTACTGGAGATGCTGTTCAAAGATGCAAGCAGCAGTTGGATTCCTTCATGCTTTATACGAAGTGATTTTCTTGTGCTTGCTTGAAAGCTAAAACCTAAATTTTTAGAAGACATTGTGTTTATACTATATTTTAAAATTTAAAGTTACTTTGCAAATGTAATCAATCAAAGAAGTTGCAGGATACATCATAACTGAGCTCTCTCCTTAACTTGATGCTTTTGCATAAAAAGCGTATTATCCTATTCCACTGAAATTTCATATGTAATATTTTCTTGACTCTTCTTTATCAAATCTTCCCCTACCAGCCTCAGTTGGGCAGTAGGTGACCTTGGCATAATAAGCTAAAATAGAAGATCATGGTCAACCATTAAATGCATCCATCTGAATAAAATTCCTGATGCATATTTTTATGTGGTTGTTTCTGGATTGCAGTTTTGGGGTCTTTCAGAACTTGCTCACTTTTTTCAGTTCAAGATGAGGTCTCTGGTCCTGGCTTCCCTGGCACATTTCTGCTTTTACCATTTTTCTCCATGATTTCTGCTCTAGCTCATTTACTTGAAGCTCATCACATGCTCTGAGATCCTCTGGTCTTTCCAGGAGCCCCCTACCCCCAAGTTGTCCATCTAAAACCAATTAACTATCTCAAAACAGTCAAAAGCATCCTTGTTCCCAGGGGCTTCAAGTGGGAGTTGCATGCTGAGTACACTATTCTTACCTGGATTGTGTTTAATGAGGGTGACTTTGAGAGATGATGGGAGGAGCTAAGTGACTCCCCCTGCCCAGCCACCCCCTCAGTATATTCTCTCCTATAGACGTTTTGGGATTTAAGGCAAAAATAAAATAGTTCAACTCCTCATTCTTATGCTGATATTCAAATATCTTGCTTTCTCTAAGAAATGGTGTTGGGGGATTTAGGAAAGAACAGCTAAGAAAAGTTTGCTCTGAAAATCCAGAGACAGAGTCAATAGGAAAGAGCTGGAGCCTTGGTAAAAACAAAATCACAAAGCACTGAAGGTGTCTTCTACTGTTGTAGTGACAACCTAGGAAAATAAAGGCTGGTGACAGTGTTTGCATTTCTGAAACTTTAGCTAGCATGTCCATTGATGAAATATTTTACATTGATAAAACTTCCACCCTAAACAAAATACAGATCTATCCACGTTCAAGTTTTACATATGGGCACCTGACATCCCAGGATATCCTTGTGGCCCCCAGGTATTTTCATCCCTATGACCAATAAATGTTGATCTTAGAAACCATATGTCCTCAGATGCTTCTACTTCTGCAGCACTGTTCCTAGGACCATACTAACAAAAATGAATGTAATATCTAAAATGAATACATATATAATCTATTCCTGTGGGTGAGAGTTGAAAAGGAGAGAAAGGAAGGAGAGAGACTGAGATGCCCCGCACTAAGAAGATAGACATAAAAGAAATTTCAGATGGCCTTTCTGCCAACACATGACGGTCTTGTTTAATATGATAGGTCTGCCACCAGGACAATAGAATATGTCTTCCACCCTTCGGGACTTCCTTTCTATAATGGCATTAGCTCTCTTCCTATCAACCCAGCCTTTTAGTGTGCACAGCATGCATTTTTTGACTCCTTTTTCCTAAATCCTACAAATAGAAATTGGGGTCACTATGATGTGCCAAGCAGTGAAATAGGTGAGGATTAACTCATGGGGTGTGCCTTTCCACTACCAATGAACAACTCAAACACCACTGCTCTTTATCTTTAAGGACATCCACACTCCTTGTTTTAGAAACCCGTGTCAAGGTTTTTAGGATAGTTGCTTTCTTTCAAACATTTTAAGTCACTTTTCTTCAGTGAGTATGAAAAACGCAACCGAGAATGTGAGGGCGCTGGATTATCCCTTGGTAGCATTGTTCTGATTCATCACTACCTGTGAGACCGGTGGCGCTGGTGTTCTGTTGGTCTATGTGTTTGTGCATTCATGCATGCGTGTGTGTGTGTGTGTGTGTGTGTGTGTGTGTGTGTGTTTTCCTAGCTTGTTCATCTACAAGTTTTATTTCCTCATATTATCTGTTACTGGAGATCCCAATGAGACCCCCATAGTAAGATAAACAAAGCAGGAACAGTGACCTCACTTCTTATTGCAGAATATAAATTCCATGCTGTTTTCAAATACTTCTGGATCATAGAACCATGACTTGTGTTTTGGGTTTTTTTTTTAATTTAATTGTTTTCCCTGTTGGGTCCAGGTTGGGCAGGGACCCTCCTGTGGTCCACATAATAATAACTGAAGCCTATGTCGCTGCCCTGGACTCGTGTCCAGCTTTTCTTCCACCTACAGTCTCCTTCTTTTTCTCTTTTCCTACAAGGAAATCTATGGAAGCTGCTCTTATAAAATATCATGACACCTGAAAACTGACAATACTGGGGGCTTTGTCTAGTTCTCTTTACTGTAGCCCTGATTTTCAGGGGAGAGTCAGCCCCCCTGAACTTTCAAAAGAGAAATAGCAATACCACAGAGTGAGTCTTTGAGGAGGACTGGAGGGTCTAACCAGCCTGTGTCACTACCTCCTTTGGTCATAGGTCTCCATGCATGTGCTATTTGCAATATATGTCCCTGCATGATGTGGGAAACGGCCACTAAAAATAATTTGGCTTCTTGCTGGGGTCTATGAATTTAAGTGATATGAATGTGTTCGCTCATTTTTTCAGTGATTAACGACTGGGGACCTGGGTGCAGGGCATAGTGTACAAGCAGTGGCTCTGCCTACAGGTTAGCAGGATGCCCTCAGTCCAGGAATTGGGGAAACAGTTCCAGTACTTCTGGAGTCACAGAGAGCTGGGTTCACATTCCCCAGCTCTGCCACCTGTCATTAATGTGGAACCGTAAGCAATGGACTTAATGTCAATAGATCTCAACGGCCTCATTGAGGAAATAAGGAAGAAACATGCCCACCTCACAGGGATAAAGTGAAACTTAAATGGCATACTATACGTAGAGGTTCTGGAGCAATCTAGGGGTTCAACAGAAGTTAGTTTCTTTTTTCTTAACACGGCTAATCTCTTTATTCCCTAATTGACATCCCTCCATCTGACCTTATTTTGGTCAATCTCAGCCATGTGGAGAGATTCAAGTCCCTTAGAAGCAAGATCCATGGGCCTTCACCTGCCAACAGACATTTATTTCATTGCCTTAAAAGGAACTCTGTGTTGCATGAAAAGGAGAAACGGATGCCGCTTCAGACCAAGATGAATTTACTGCTTTCTGCTCCCTGTAATTTAAAGGGTTAATTTGCTTTCATGTTGCGCCCACTGAGACTCACTGTTATTATGGGATGCAGGTTCCCACAAAAATAAAGAGAGATGCTTTTTTCAAAGCATACACTTGCAAGACCGTAGTTAATTTCCCTGAGAGTCAAGAGAGCAAAACTCAGTGCAAGTCTTTGAATATTCACTTGGGACACTTTATGTCCCAGAGACGGTGATTAAAAGGCAGGAATCCCATACCTTGAATTCACTTTCCCATGAAAGCCTGCAGAAGTTACTGCAGGAAACAAAAAAGCAATTTACCTTTACCCTAAACAACCCACTCCCCCTTCTCCAGCCTCCTCTCTCCCATTCCAGCCCACTACCTGAAAACTTCTAGCGCTGGGAGGTAACTTTCTTTAACTCTTTGTTACCCCAAGCATAGGCCATGGACTGGCAACTTTGGCCTCACCTGAGAGCTTGTTCAAAATGCAGACTCTTACCCCCCACCCCAGACACTGAATCAGAGTCTGCATTTTCACAAGATCCTCCAGGATTCTTGTGCTCCCTGGAGACTGGGGAGCAATCTGGCGTCCACGTGCTCAGGCCACATAAAGCTGTGTTTCTTAATCGTGGCAATGCTGATCGAAGGCCTGTGTGTTGTACGTCTTCTATGTCTGCTTTCCTGTTGTAAAGAATATTTAGCACAAAGGAACACCATAACACCAAACCCTCCATGTGGAAAATTTTGACTCTGAGAAAATTTTGCACTGTTTACCCCAGGCCTTCTGTTATATTCAGGCCCACTGGAAACCTGTCTGCAAACATAGTGGCATTTTTGGCTTTACAATGTCACTGTCTAATGGGGGTTGTATCAGTCTTCCTTGTGAGTAACACAGGCCAATTGTGAAAAACCACACTTTCCTTTTATTTTCTCGCAGTAGTGGTTTTATAAAGGGTAGAGCAGATACCGTTTGGCTGACCTAACTTGTATCAAGAAAACCAAAGGGTGAACAAAATCCAAATCAAATTTAAACACAGTCAGGTGTTAAGGATACTTTGGAGAACTCCAAAGTTTTTGTTTCTTTCGTTCTTTAATTTGTTTGTTGTTGTTTTTTAAACTCAGACAAGGATGTGGATTCAGAAAATGTTGTGCACGCCAAATACACAGTTCATGTTAAAGTATAATTATATCATGAAGTGTAATTATAACATGAAGTCATGGAATTCTGACTCATCTGTGAATATACTTTATTAGCAAATGGATGTTGAATATTAGCCATATGCAAATTCTGTGACAAGGCCTCTGGAGGAATATGAAATAAAGACATTCTGCCGTCAGAAGCTTCCCGTGACGAGAAGGCATAAAGGCTCATCGTCCTGGTACCCAAGAGAGATAGCCCTCTGAGTGACGCAGGGCAGAGGCAGGGGTGCAGGGTCAGGGTGGGCGGAAGAAGCCTCATCCCTGAAGGTGTCACCAAAGGGAGTCATTAACCAAAAACTTGGCCTATTGTCCAGGTTGTCCTTACCTTCCCGAGCTTATGCACTGCAAACCCTATGCGTTCCAGCACCCAGGAAGGGGTGGAGAACAGAACTGCCTGGTGGGGTTGGGGCCACAGCCCTTGCACTCATGGGAAACGGGAGAAGTGAGCTGGTGGACCGGGCTGCGACCCCCTGACAGGCACGTCCCCTCACACTGTGCCATAATGTGTCCTGGTATGCTTTGAAGGTCTCGTATGGCGGTGGTCTTGACGTGTCTTTCAGTGGACACTGATTTTTATCACCAATCCATAACAAACCCTTTTGCCGACAGAAGGAAAAGGTGGGGGGCGGGGGAGAGGAGTGGGCAGCTGATAACAGTCTGCATTTAGAAAGGGCTGAGAAAGATCAACATGAGCCCACTCTGGGGGGCCCCCTCTGCCGGTTGCCCCCTGGCATGGGGACTTTCACGTGTATGCAGTGGGGGACTGAAATCACATGTTGTGTTTCTGAGGCCCTGTTTAGCACAGCCAGCTCTCAAGGATACAAAATCAACTTGTCATGCTCGACGTTTGTACAGTTTATACACATAGCCACAATTGTCAAAACTCATGCAGCTGTATACCTTAGATCTCTGTGTTTCACCTACCATAGATTATATCTTTTTTTTAATTGAAATATAGTCAATTGCAATGTGTCAGTTTCTGGTGTACAGCACAATGTCCTAGCCATACATATACATACATACTAGACTATATCTTGATACAAATAAATTAATTCATTAACTTAGCTGGATGAGGGGGAGGGACGGGGGTTCTATGAAACACACTTGGCCTATCTTTGATCATTGTTAGGACTGAACAATGGTGAGTACATGGGGATCCCTTTTCCATTCTGTCTTTAAAACAAAAAGGCAAGGAAGTGGTTGTTTTAAAGTCAGAAGACTGGTTTGCCTTTCTAGGAGAGGGAGAGGAAGTGCTCAGAGGCAGTTCAGGAGAGCTGGCAGTGTCTGTTTCTTGACCTGGGGGCGTGGTTACATGGGTGTTTGTTCGGTGACAACTCACTGAGCTATAGATATATGGTTTTCTGTGTGTATGTTACATTTCACATTTTTAAAATATCTGCACCATGGAAGACACCATAAAATATGCATACAAAAATACATGTGTATAAAGTAACTAAAGGAATATACATCACAAACATCCCTAGGCGCTATTTTGTGTATAAGTTAGAGCACAGAAGGAAGAGATGAACATAAATCACTGCCACCCCCCACCTCCCCAGCCTTCAGCGCTGTTAAGTGTCTTTAAGGGAACAATAGATGCCCAGCAGTCACCCAAGGAGGGAGGGAGCATCTTGGAATGTTTTCATAGTCTGGGTCCCTCTAGTCGCACAGTTTTCATCTCCTTCCTTGGAAATAGGAGCCAGTGAGCATTTCCTTGCTTGAGTTTAAGCAAGGCCAGCCTGCCTCAGGGCCTTTGCACTTGCTGTGGTCTTTTCCTGAGGCTTGGCTGCCACTGAAACCTGGGTAGCTTACTTCATCACTGGCTTCAGGACTTGACTCAAGTCATACTTTTTTTTTTTAATATTATTATTTTTTTATTTTTGAAGGGAAGGAATTAGGTTTGTTTGTTTGTTTGTTTATTTAACAGAGGTACTCGGGGTTGAACCTAGGACCTGGTATATGCTAAACATGCACTCTACCCCTGAGCTATACCCTTCCCCTTCAGATCACACTTTCTCAGTCCTTAAATTTTAAAACTGCTGCCATATCTTTCTTGACATTCTCTCACTCCTTTCTCTGTTTTGATCTTCTTAGCACTTATAAATTAAATTGCATCTGATTCTCTCTCTTCCCCATTAGAATGTCAGTTGTACAAGAGCAGGGATTTTCGTCATTTTTTTTTCACTGCATCTAAAATAGTGCCTGGCAGTTACTAGGTGCTCACTGAATATTCACTGAATTAATTGAATCCCTAAAAAGGGAGAGATGGGAGTAGAAATTGATATTTAAAAAGTCAGACTTTGGCATAATGAATTCATTGTTTACAAATGGCCTGGTGGTTAAAGAACCTATTTTATCTTATTCCATAACACTTTTGAAGGTAGAATTTGTAACTGCCTCAGGTAGAGTACATTCTGAAAGGTATGGATTAGATTAGAACTCAACCTTGTTTCTACCACGGATTTAATCAGAACTCATGTTCTGAATTCCAGTCACCACCATGTGAGCCAGCCTTTGAAATGTGACTTCACGTGTTAGAATCGTCCTTCCAGTCACCCCCAGGTCGAGCTGTGTATTCCACAGACACTCCCCAGATTTCTATTACTGCAATCGTTACACCAGTTAAAGGACATATTTTTAAGCTGATGTCCTGCTGTTGTTATGAAGGGAATTGATTCTAATTGCCAGTTTCCTGCATTTTTCTTAAACATTTAGCCTTTGCAAGAGGGAAAAAAAAAAAAAAACTCACGATAAAAATTCCACACATTACTAGGATTACTTCATAAACAGAACATTCTTGACTTTGGAATTCCCCCCAGACTCCAAACTGAGCTTACCCATACAGAAAACCTGAATTCATTTTGAAATGGGAGGAAAGCAGGGCAAAATGTTATCTTTGAGCTATGACATTTGGCTTCCAGTGGACACACAACATGGACACACATCAAATGTCCAGCAGGCTGATAACAGGCAGGAAGTATCCCTGTCAACACAGCGAGCCTGACCTTCACTGGCAGCAAAACCTGGGACCAAATTCATCTGTTCTAACCTCCGGTCACCCAGGGTATATGCAAGGCTGGGCCTGCAGGTAAGGATGTTCGCTGCTTCAGCATCTCAGGTCATCTCACAGATCATCAGACTGAAGTCTGGCCGACAGGGAGAGGCCCTGGGTATTTATCCATCGTTGGGAGATGAACAAAGCAGAAAAATAGACCTTGGTTCCAAGTCTTCCCTGGCTCCGTTATCAGGAAAACAGGACAATATAATACCGAAATAAAATGCAGAAACTTCCTCTTTGCCATCGTTTTGAATCTGTCCTGGCACAGATTTGCACTGACATCAGCTCCCAGCGGCTCCAATATAAAATTTATCTTCATGGAAATGTGACCCTTGGCTGCCAGGAGACTAAAAAATATAGCCAACAATGGGGCAAATAAAGATAAAGAAGTTTGTGCAGGACAAATGCTGCATTTCCTACACACAGCTTTATAACGGCCCTGTCCTGGGAATGAATAGAAAATAAATGGATGCAGGCTGCCATCGGGAACCTCCACTGTGTTATCTGCACACTGCTCATGGTGATAAAGTAGATAATCTCCTTGCGGGGCTTAGAACAGGATGACTAATTGATATTGCTATGAATAAATGGCCTGTGATACTTACAAGGCGGGTGGACAGGCAGGGACTGTCCTAAAATGTTCTCTGTAACTCACTAGACCCCTGCACTAAAGACCTCATTTTGTTTTCACACTCAGGCTCCCTCGGCTTTAGGGTTCAGGAAATTATTGTGTGCGCCCACGTATGTGTGTGCGTGAACGATTTAAGACTTTTCACGTGTCAGACGTACTGTTTTGCTTAGCCATTCTTTTCAAATTCAAGCTCGATTTTAATTAAATCACATGTGTTTTAAACTCAACATGTATGTATATTTTCCTTTGACTGTCTTTAGGTTGTGGTTTAATAACTTCGGTCTTATTTTGCCCTGGTGCTTATTTTGGTTTCCCTATTAATGTCTTGCATTTATACAGCTGTTTTCAAAGCAACTGTGAAATATTTTTTAAATTTCTTCCCAAGGGGAAGAAACTTAGTATAAGCAATATGGAAAAAAGAAGAAGAAAAGACAAACATTCTTCTATGGAGTTCTGTCAGTGTATTTCAGATATACCAGGAAATCAGCTAAGCTAAGCAAACACAGACATTTTATGTGGCAAGAGCAAAGTAATATAGCCTTTTTACTTCAATAAATCACTGTCATAATTGTCCTAAAGCAATTTGTTTTGAGGAATAGACTTTGGGAAATCCTCCTTCCCAAAATATCCACTTTATCTAGCTTTTCCTGATAGCTGAAATTCCACTGTTTGAGAGGGCTGCTTTAAAACCAAAGGGTGCAAATATCTCTGTGAAAGGAGGGGCCGCTGAAATATTTACACTTCAGGGTGAGGTGTTTAATCAAATGTGATAACTAACTGGGATGTGTTTTTCTTGTGAAGCCACTGATTTCCAAGAGGGAAGGGTGTCAAGATAGTGGTGGGAAGTTCTGACAGTGAAGGCAGGAAGGTGTTAAAGACGAGAGAGTCAACATCCTCTTAACAGGCTGAGGGGTGTCTGTTTTAGTCCGTGGGTCTGTGCAGTTAAACACCTGCCTGGGATTCTCAGAAGAGCAGTTGGGCATAAAACTGCTCCATCATGGGATATGCAGCTTTGCCCAATAACCTGAGCTTCCTCTTCACCCCAGAATTTCTGAAGTCAAACCCTGTTTTGTTATTAGAAAGATGTTCCTGTTGGAACTGTTCTGGGCATATGAGCAAGACTGAGGCAGAAGAAAGTTTGAGAATCATGGTTCAAGCTTTATCCATTTGTCTGTCATTGAAATGATTTGAGCCCGAATAGAACATGACTCCCTGGGAGCTGGCAAAGCATTTCCTAGTCCTGTACCTCTAACAGAAAATAAAAAGGTATGTAGTAGGCATTTTTAGGGGTGGCCTCTGTCATGGGCAATCTCCCTTCTTTCCAGTCCACCGTCTCCGACCACATGTGTGCTACCCGATGGCCAGGGAGGCAGGGAAGGGCGTCACTGCTGCTGTGTGGGGGGTAACTGATCCGCTTATGAGCTTGGGAAGGGGCTGCCTCCTTGTGTCTCTAGGACTCTGTCTGTAGGGGGAGACATCCGGACACTGCAGTATTTCAGTCAATCACCTGCTAACCTTCCCAATTTTCCCATGTCTATGAACCACATGTATAATCACTGACACATTTTTAACTTCCTTTCTTTCATTTCTTTGACTCTGAAACAAAGAAAAATACTAAACTCACCCCACACCAACGTCTTTCTTCCAAGCACTTACTACAGGTTTTAATTATGTTTATTTTGTGCCTGGCACAATGGACATGATCAAGGAATCACTGCTGAGTTTTGATTGTTCAATGTGGTCAAAGACTAATTATTTTGTTTTGTTTTTCAAAAATTTAAAACATGGCTCATCTACAAGTGTGTCAAAGATTTCAACTCCATGGGGGCAGGGGACCAGGACCATGGAAAATTAGTTCCAAAGAGAAACAGAGAATCAGAGGTTATTACAGGCATTTGGCAAAGATGGACTGAGTGACCAGTTCAGATACAAACCTGGTTAAGATCTCTGTCAGTCTCCTTAAGGTTCCATGGTGTAGTGGTTATCACAGCTGCTTTACACGCAGCAGGGCCTGGGTTCAATTCCCAGTGGAACCACAAGACTGCTTATATTCCCATTTGAACAGTCACCTTAAGAGTTATTTTTTTCTATCAGACAGAAGATTCTTGCACCTTCTACTGGGTGGAAATCAACATCATATATCTTCTCCAATAGACGGTGACTCTGATGAGAGGAAAGATCACGTCTTTTATCTTACTCAGATTAATGCATTTCACAAAAACAAAACAAACCAAAAAAAAAAACCTTTCTGCCTTACTTATAAATGGGAATCAGTATTACTTTCCATCAAACCAAGGTGACACTGTGAAGTTGGCACAACAGGACAGTTCAACAGACAGATGCAAGCAAAGCGGAAAGTTTTCTTCAATGTTGGTAAATCCAGTTCACTAAGCCTCGCTTTGCAGAGGAGGTGCAGAAGGGGTCCCTCCCGAAGAGGCACATGTCCTGGCCTTCAGGTGCACATGACTGGAAATGTGTGCTCTCTGGAACACCGGCTAATGCCAAGGTCCTTTTTCCCAGTTGTACCATGCTCTTATCAAGCCTAGGTTTTAGGTTTGCTGGATGAGGTCTCTTCTGGCAGACAACATAAAGCCCTGACAGTGAAAATGGTTGTCTGCCAAAGGCTCTCAGTCTGGAACCTGCCCCCTCTTTGCTAAAAAGGGAGATTAGCAAGTGTCAGAGAGAGATTGAAGACACGCTAGCACCGCCCTGAGACTTTCATCATGACATTAGCAAGGCGATTGACAGAGAATGTAAAGTGAGTAACCGTCTCACCAAGTGACGCTCATTTTTTTAAAAGCACATCTGTTCCACATATTGGGAAACACAGGGCTAGAGATGATGGCTAAAACTGTCTCCTGCCCCCATATTCTTGTTTTTTTTTTTTTATTTAGGAATAGCATCCTAGAAGGGAGAGAGACTTCACTGAGCTTCAAAAATGACCTCAGAGAGATGGTTCAGATACGTGACACAAGGACAGAGATTAGGATTCACAACTTTTTTTTTTGAAGTATAGTTGATTTAAAGTGTTGTGTTAATTTCTGCTGTACAGCATAGTGATTCAGTTATACATATATATATATTTCATATTCTTTATCATTATAGGTTATTATAAGATATTGAATATATTTCTCTGTGCAACACTAGGGCTTTTATCTATTTTATTTATAATAGTTAGTATCTACAAATCCCAGACTCCTAATTTATCCCTCCCCCGCCTTCTTCCTGGCAACTGATTTTATTTTCTGTATCTGTGAGTCTGTTTCTGTTTTATAAATAAGTTCATTTGTGCCATTTTTTTTAGATTCCACACGTAAGTGATATCACATGATACTTGTCTTTCTCTGTCTGACTTACTCCACTTAGTATGATAATCTCTAGGTCAATTCATGTTGCTGCAAATAGCATTATTTTATTCCTTTTTCATGGCCAAGTAGTATTTTATATATACATATATATATAGCACATCTTCTTTATCCATTCACCTGTCAATGGACATTTAGGTGGCTTCCATGTCTTGGCTACTGTAAACACTGCCACTATGAACATATGAACATTTGAGCACATGACAAGAGTGTATAAGTCATCTGTGTTACTGGCAGTGAAATAGGCTATATTTTGAGGTAGTGAGCTCCTGACCACTGAAGGCATTCAAGTAATTTTTGGATAATACATATAATGACTGCTAACAAAGTGATCTCTACATGGGAAACCTTAAAGGGTTTCTCCTCTCTTTTGTGACTAGTTGAAAAATTAAAACAGAATTAAAATAGTTATTTTTTACTTAAAAAAATGCTAAGAACACATTTCTTCTACAAAATGAAGCACATAGATGTCATCTTGTCCACAATCAGCCCAACAGAGTTAGACCCAAATTCTAGCCCAGCTCCTTAATAGATAGGGTGTCATTTCATATAGGTATGTCCTCAACCCTTCTAAATTGAAATTATAGTCCCCTTGGTAGACTCCCTAATAGCATCCTTTTTCCCTTCATTGCATTATTACAATTTTTAATCCTATCTCTGCCACTTACTGAAAGCTCCAAAAAGGCATGAAACACTCTAAAATTTTATCACTGGATCCCTGCCCTCAGTACTGGTGACAAGGAGCAGCACGTCAAAGGTTTGCATGTAGTGGCTGAAATGAATTAAAAAATGTAGGTGCTGGCTCTTTGGTTCCAAGTTTTCCTGCAAAGTGGAGATAAAAATGTCTGCCCTCGGAGTTTTGTTTTTCAAAGATTGTATGTGAGTGCGTGTGTGTGTATACGATCAGCATATATATGTTATTATGATATCTAAATGCGCATGGTATAGGTGTGTATGTGTGTGTGTATAAAATATCTGAATTTCAACTCTTGTCTGGTGTGTCACTTAGTGCACAATAACATGAAAGTTATAACTGGTTAATTATTATGGCTTCTCTATATTGAGGGTGGAGCCTGTGTTAGAGAACTGTGGGCACCCAGAAGTAGAGATGTGAACTCTCACTCTGACATTCAAGGCTCTGTAAATCTAGCTGGTGATCCAAAACATGCAGAAAAAGGTAACACTACCAGATGCAGAGATTCATTTATTCACTCAACAGTGTGTTAGGCAAAGGGGATGCACAGGTGGAGTCTACTGTCTTTACTTACTGCAGAGTCTGGTACAAAAGACAGACAGAGACACAAAATTGTAAGACAGATGAGGCAGGAACAAGAAGAGAACAAAGTAAAGAGTGAAGACTGAGAAGTGAGCCAGAAAGAGAGAGAAAAATACCATATGTCACTTATGTGTGGAATCTAAAAAAAAAATGGACATACACGGACTTATTTACAAAACAGAGACAGACTCACAGACATAGAAAACAAACTTATGGTTACTGGGGGGAAGTGGATGGGAAAGGAGACATTGGGAGTTTGGGATCTACAGATACTAAATACTGCATATAAAGTAGATAAACAACAAGGTCCTACTGTATAGCACAGGGAACTGTATTCAAAACCTTGTAATAGCCTATAATGAAAAAGAATATGAAAAACGACACATATATGTATATACACATATATATGTATAACAAAATCACTATGCTGTACACCAGAAATTAACACAGCTGTAAATTGACTATACTTCAATTTAAAAAAAAAAAAGTGTGAAGACTTAGCCCAGAGTGTTTGAATCTAAGTGATACTTGAATAGAAACTCGGATCAGGGACTTACAGGAGTCAGGGCTGAAATTCAGAGCCAGTTTCTACAACATTGGCACGTCCATGCCCGTTGGTAACAAGCATTGCCCCATGCCTCGCCCCAGCACTCCTTGTCTGCCCACTAGGTCCCTCCTGTGGAGCTGCCCCCACGAACCAGCCAGTAAGGGCTTTGTCTCTGGAGCTGCAGGGGTCCTTCAGGGCCAGGCTAGTGCATCGAGCCTAAGTACTCTTTCCCCGAGTGTGATCTCTTATTGAATATTTTGATTATCACCCCTCCCAGGAGGATTTGGACCTGCACAGGGGGAGGAGGAAGGGAAAGCTTGAGGAAGAAAGGAACAACATAAGAGACTACGTGGTTTGGAATCACTGAAGCCCAAGGTCAGAAGACAAAGCAGAAACCTGTGAGTGGACCTCATCAGACATTGAAAGGCAAACTATTACTCAAGTCCAGCCCTGGCATCATGCCGCCGGCATTGAAATCTATCACTTTCCAGCTTTGCGACCAAGGGCAAATCATTTGATCACACTAAGCCTCGATTGCTCATCTGTATAATGGGGATAAGGATAGCATGTCACCTCTTGTGTAGTTGTGAATATTACTATGATCCATGAAAAGTGATAAGGACAGAATCTGCCACAAAGAGATTGATCGCTACTGTCATCATTACTGTCACTCTGTGCTTCATGCTTTGCATGCATCATGTCATTCAAACCTCAACATCCCTAGACATGATTGAAAATGTTGGTAACCTCCAGGTAACAGAGCACATCAAGGAATCCACCATTAGGATGGATAGTTTCTGACCCCGAGTTGGTGCTGAAGTTATTAGGTCCACTATCTGAGAATTGTGGGTGGATAGCTGGGCTGACATAGCTTTGTTGCTATGGCAACACAGGCTCTTCTGATGTCCCTGCTTGATAATTTCACAAGCAGAGCTGAGCGTAATAAAAATTGCATGACCCTGAACCCCAGCCAGAGAACGCTTAGCAATAGAGAGGCATCACAGCCAGCAAGGCATCAGCAGAGCTCAAGAGACGTGTGTAAACAGTGAACAGAAAAGAGAATTAGCCTTTAACAAGTAGCCATGAAGATGTCATGGTAGGCCACAGAGGCCGTTTCTCAGCCATGCTTTCCCTGCTACCGTTTGGACTTTGTTTTCTTCCTTCAGTGGAAAGATGTCAAAAGGTTAATTTCAAAATGAAAAGTAGACGGAATTGTGGGCCGACCGAAGAGGAACACATCCCAGGTTAGCGGGCACACGGAACACTTCCTCAGAAACTAGAGGAGAGGGAAGAGAAGTGCTTTGTGAGGCCATGTCTCCTAGAAATCCTGTTCTTTTTAAATTCACCTCCTCAGCGAACTGCACCATGTAACTTCTCACATGGCACCGCATTGGACCTCAGATTTGTGAAGGAGGGTCTCCTTTAAAACCCAGTGACTAATTTATTTGATTCCCTAGATTTGCTGTCTGTCTGAGCCAGTCAGATTAAATACTGATTCAGAGGCTGATTTCCAGCTACATCGTGCAATATATTGTTAACATCCAAAGAGAATGAACCTTCCAGACGCACCTGCATTTGGAGATAGCTGGCTCCAAGACTTCCGTCTTTATTGGGATCGAGTTAATCTAAAATACCATCAAAGCCCAGCCCTCCATCAGTAATAACCTCTTTACTCCTGGGAGACAGATTTGATTTAATTTTCAGGGAAATCTGTGTTGGCTTTCTTCCCTGTTTATTTATTTATTTTTTCTAATCTCTTCCACATTATTGGTTAAGGGTAATGACTAAACCTTTTTTTTTTTTTCACATTGAAAGAAATATATTCTTGGCTGCACTCATAGTTAGTGATGGGAGGAGAAGTCAGTGGGAGCTCAACGGTGGGTAGTGCACAGACAGAACTTGAAATCCCAGGCATGGTCATGATGTAACTGAAGATCTTTATTCAAGCATTTATTTCACCTCTCAGGGATCCTGTGCTTGTTTATGGTCTCTCCACTCCTCTCTCTGCCCTGTCCTGGAAATCTAAGATACTTCTCTTCCCCTGGATTCTGAGCCTTCAACCTAGGGTAGAATTTCCAGGTCACTCACCAAATAATAAGTCCACTTCTTTCTCATCCATCATCCTTACCATCACAACACACACCCAGACATCCCTACACTGTTCCCAATAAAATTC
This sequence comes from Camelus dromedarius, assembly GCF_036321535.1. Classification (NCBI taxonomy): domain Eukaryota; kingdom Metazoa; phylum Chordata; class Mammalia; order Artiodactyla; family Camelidae; genus Camelus; species Camelus dromedarius. Next base: position 30,083,733 of record NC_087453.1, read on the forward strand.
AGCAGTTACTTAGAAAGGATTTGAGTCATTCATTCTTTTTTTTTTTTTTTTGATTTTACAATGTTGCTTCAATTTCTAGTGCACAGCATTATGTTTCAGTCATACATATATATACATAAATTCCTTTTCATGTTCTTTTTCATTATAGTTTACTATAAGATATTGACTATAGTTCCCTGTGCTGTACAGTATAAACTTGTTGTTTATCTATTTTATATATAGTACTTAGTATCTGCAAATCTCAAAGTGCCAATTTATCCCTTCCCACCCCCGTCTCCCCTGGTAACCATAAGCTTGTTTTTCATGTGAGTCTGTTTCTGTTTTGTAAATAAGTTCATCTGAGTCACTCATTCTTTAAAGAGTGCCTACGCTCAGCCTGACAGGGATTTGCATTTTAAAAGAAACAATACTCAAAGGTATGAAACAGTTAACCTGTACCAGAGAGGTTGTTATGGAAGAGATTTTTGCATGTGGAAAGCACTGTTGTTTTTTTTTTTTAAAGTGACTTTAGAAAATTTAGAAGAAACTCAGACTTTGTGGAGTGAAAGTACACTCACTACAGAAGGAAAGGGAAGCAGAATTGTGGACAACTTAGCATTTGTTTACCCATGATTATAAGGGGAACCAGAATAAAGTATGAATCTGGGCAAAGACAGTGGACTGCCTGAGTCCAGAGTGAACTATGTGCCTTCACTGATGAGAATGGTCTGAGAAGGAGCATGAAGGAACATGCAGAGGAAGGAAGCAGCGATTAGAGGTGGTGCTGGGGATTTGGGGCCCAACAGCTCTCCAAGAAGAATTCTCTTCTCCCATCACTTCCTTTCCACTCTCGGATGCTTCCTAAATGCCTCATCTAGCCGAGTGGGCCCTGGGATGGGACATGGGCTTTCATGGCCATTTCTTTGGAAACTCTGCACATGATGGTTTGGCTTCTGACTGATGGGTATATGAACACCTTCGTGGCTTTGCCACTGAACAGGTGTGTGACCCCCAGAGTCACCTGATCTATTTGGAACTCATCACTAAATGAGAGTGTTGGACTAATGTAATGAAGGAGCCCAGGGTTCCTTCAATATAGGATATATGTTATATTTGACAAACAGATTCTACTGTCCAGAAAAGAAAAATACTTGAAAACCCAAGATCTTGAGCAACCGTGACAAACCCTTACGAGGTCCAACTAGTTCTACTGCATTGGCTGAAAAGCCCTTGGCCACAGTGATTTCTGGGTCATGGGAGATCACTTTCCTGTAATAATTAGGCTGACCCATATCCCTTGATTCGTTGCTGTTATGACAGTATCAGGAGGAAGCAAGCCCAGGGACGACTAAGGACCTACAGAGGTAGCTAGCGAGAGGGAAATTAAGGTCAACGATGAGGAAGGATTTTTCTTGATCTTTTTAAGCTTGTAGGAGAAAGAAGAGGCTTCAGTCTACAATAAAAAGCAATATTCCTAACTGGTAACCTTTTAACATAGCACTTACAATGGACTGACAACCTTCTAAGCACCAGATCTAGAAGGAATTCATTTACCTTTCACAGCAATCTTATAAAATAGATATTATTATATGCTATTTTATAGATAAGGAAACTGGGACACAGACTAGTTAAGTAGCTTGTCCACGATTATGCAACTGTTAAGAGATGGGCCGGATTTGAAACCAAAAGCTCATGTCCTGATTCAGTGGGCATAAGGCCACACTGGGAACATTCACTTCCAAATCTTTTGGTAAGCATAATATGAAGCCAGAAAAATTTCTCCTGGATGCCAATTTCTTTAAGATCAGCCTATTGAACCTTTAGACTAAATTCCCAAAAGACATTAGAATCTGGATTTCTAATTAATCTAAGAGTTGACACTAGTGGGAAGTTAATGAAAAGGATTCTGGTAAATTCCATTTAATTTTTTCTGATCTTGTAAGTATCTTGCCATGAGAAGTGTTCATAGAGAAAAGCATTTTACAAATCAGTAATACACTATATTTATTAATGTGTTTAACCTTAACAAGCGCCGTCCTTCAAAGAATTCCCTTTGGACTGAGATGAAAACTGAGGCCAGAGGGTTGCAGTCCAGTGACTTATTCAAGCTCCAAAGTAAATGATGTCAGAGAAGGATCAAAACTCCAATTTCCTGACTTCAGATCAAGGATTTTCAAATGAGAATACATGGGTTCTATATTTCAGTCTTCTTTAGTCTCTCTCTCTCTCCCCACAACTTTCAAATAAATTGTATATTAGCATCTCTGTAAGTCAGAATCCCTGTGGCGGTTCAAGTGAAGAGTACTTAAATGAAGTGATGCCCTATGGAGATGGGCATAGGATTAAACAGCCACGTCCTGTAGATCCCTGTTGCCATCCTGACTCACAGTTTCATCAATTCACCCCTAGATTGCTGTGTCTGGTTTCTCTGCTCTTATTCTTCCCTTTTCCTCGATCTTTGTCCCTGCTACTTGCAATTTTATCCCTCCAAGGCTTTGTTTAAAAGTCTAAACCTTTGTTTAAAATCTTCATGGGTTTCTATTGTCCTGAGGGTCCTTGGTATGCGTAAAGACACTTGCAGTTCATAAGCAAGGCAAATTTCTGCCTCCACTTTCCTGTGTGCCAAGCAGTCTTTACAGATGCTTTAACATCTGTAAAGTCTCATCAACATTCTGAGGAACAGTACACATTTTGGAGAAGTCAGGACAGTGTTACTATTAAGGACATAAGCTTTGGAATGTGATAATGTGGTCTTGGCTCCCAGCTCTGCTCCCACTAGCTTGGGACAGCTGGAGGGTTGGCTGGAGGATGTATGATCTAGGATGACCTCACTCACATGTCTGGAAGTTGACAGGTGATTGGCCAAGGGCTGACTGACTCTCAGCTGGTCCACCTTGGATCTCTGCCATGTCGTCTCCCATCTTCCAGGAAGGCAGCTTGGACTCATTCATATGTTGGTCCCAGGATCTCAAGTGCAGCAGGAAAGCAAGCCCTAATGTGCAAGTGAGTTTCAATCCTCGGCCTGCATCACATTTACTAATGCCCCTGGACCAAAGCAAGTCACATGGTGGAGCCAAGATTTAAGGGAGATGAAATAGACTCCACCTCTTAATGGACAGGGAGGAATTCTGAGCAATGTTCCATCCATTTTAAGTTTCAATGTCCTTAAATGAATAATGGAGATGCTAGTGTTCATTCCTGAATCATAAATTTCAGGGAGGATTAAACAATATGAGATAAATCAAGTGCCCAGTACAGTATTTGGCACTTAGAAAGCACTCAATAAATATTCTCACTGTTTAAGTTCAAATATGAATCCTGTAGTAGTAATTAAAATGTAAGGCATACGTTTTGACCTTTTGGGGAATCTAAATTGTCATTGCATTCTTGCTGTACAGTTTCAGTTCATGTGGCTTCTTTCCTTTTTTTTCACTGGGTTTACTGCAGAATATTGATGCATGAGTTTAAAGAATCATATTTAATTTCCAGGGAGGACCAGCTTTAAAGAGCCTGGGAACAAACAGTCTTTACACATATAGACTTTACAATGGACCATAATAAGTTAAAAAAAACTATCTCTGGATTATAATAATGAAAAGTTCTTCATAATGTCCTTTGGGTTTATTAATTTTGTTATAGATTAATTATCTGGATAGAGTTTCTGGTTGAACTCACAGAGCTCACATTTCCATTTACATCAATTTATCAGAGTTGTGGGTGGTTACATCTGGCTGCCATGTACTGAATGATGTAGGAGATCTCAACCAACTGGTCTTGTTTTAGAATGCAAACTTATCTGCAATTCTTCTTCTCTCTCTATCCAGACTTTTTCAATGTAATTTTTCAGTTCAACTTATCAGGAGAGGCAGAGTCCATTTCCCTAATCCTTGTGTCTAAGCTGGACTTGTGATGTGCTTTGGCCAATAGACTGTACTGAAAGTGAGGATGTGTGAGTTCTGAGCCCAGACCCCAAGAAGCCTTGTCCACTATCACTCTTGGAATGCCGCAGCTTCCATGTGAATGAATTTGATGCCATTTGCTGGAGGATAAGAAGTCACATGGAGGAGAAGCAAGGTTTACCACAAGGCAAATGGCCTGCCAGCCACAAGACAATTGAGTGAGGCCACCCCAGACCAGTCAAACCAACAGTTCAACATAGACATATGAGGGAACCTAGCCAAGATCAGCCTAGACTGTTGAGTCTAGAAGAACTGCCAGGGCAACCAAGTTTTAGGGTGCTTTCTTACACAGCAAAACCTAACTGATGTAAAGTTGATGGCTGTAACCCTTTGCATCCTCTTTGGCAAGCTTCCAGATTAACCTGATGCCTCATGAGAGCCAGATAGTCTAACCCAACAGTTTAACTCTGTTAGTTACACCCCATGTGACTTGATAGATGGGAATTAAAGCCATCTTTGGTTTTAATCCCACTTAACCAACTTTTGCTAGAAATTTCTGCCATCTTTCTTTCACAAGCATGAGAGAAGGAGTTTCTACCCATTATCCTCCTTTCCTACATATAATAGATCCATGTGCTCAATACATAGCTGAGTCCTATCTGCAGACATACCATGAAATGTTTCTCTGTGGCTGGTATAAAGAAAATGGCATAATTTTCAGAATCAGACCAACCTAGGTTTTACCTGGGCTCTGATGTAATTAGCTGTGTGATCTGAGAAAATTATTCAGCCTCTTTGAGGCTCACTTTTTTCAATTGAAAAATAGGAATTTTACACACACACACACATACATATAATATATTCCAAATTCAACCACAATTTGGGGTTACTATGTGAAAATACAGTATTTGTCTGGTGATACAAAGCTGATCTCACTTGTTTTTACACTCCTCCCATTGAGAAGTGTAGTCTATGTCCCTTTCCCTCAAATCTGGCCAGGCCCTATGACTACTTTGACCAACAGAATGGAAGTGAAGCTATACAGTTTTCAGGCCCAGCTGTTAAGAAACTGACTTCTTCCACTTCCTGTCTGTTGGATTGCTCACTTTCAGAGGGCTTACTAAGTAGGGAGCCTGACTACTCTGCTTCAGATAATACCTGGAGAGGCCAAGGGGACTACAAAGAGAGGAAGAGGGGCCAGTTGAGATCAGCCTTTCAGACATTCCCACTGATGTTCCATGTATGGGCGGGAAGACATCCTGGACCCTCCAGAGCAGCCCAAGCACTTGCTAAATACCAAGAGTGATCCCAGGCAACATCACATGGAGCAGAAAAATTAGCCCAAGGGTCCCTGCTTGAATTCCTGACTCCAGAGTCATCATTTATAATAAGATGGCTATTGTTTTGAACCACTCAGCTATGGGGTAGTTAAGAACAATTTGCACACGGCAGAGACTCAGGACACACAGTGACTGGGACTGAGAGATTCCCTAGGGTGCGAGACTTGCAGTACGCAAACCAGGAAAGTCTCTCTCAATACATATGGGAGATTATCATAGTTATTTTTTACTAAAGCAAAAATGAACAATGTTGTATTGATTTAATTTCTAGCAAAGCTACCCTAAGGCCATCAAGGGATTTCATACCCTTGCAGGAGGTGAAAAGCATTTCTGGATGGAAACACTGCATGAAGCAGTGTTTTATAGGAGACAACCTGTTAAAAATCAGTTCTAGCTGATTTTTCTTATCTATGAGCCATCTTTTTTTTTTTTTTAAGAAGGCCTTTCTTTAGAACCTCATACATGAATGAGAAAACAGCAATCTAAACCCCATCAAGCTTAAGCTCTAACAAAAGGCATTGTTACTGAACATTTAAAATAACTTCAGTTATCAGGGCAGTTGATAGAGATAGCCCGTATCTTGTTAAAATTAGTATATTTTGTGACTGTTATTTGGGAAAAGACTTTTAAAATGTATGTAACTACTACTACCTTAATTTGTTCCCAAATATAAATTGTAAGTGTATTCATATTGTGAAATAGTTTAATTTGTGTTTCTTTCCTAATGGCAAGACTAGCAATCTGTGTTGAAAATCTAGAAAATAGAGGAAAAAACAACAATGAGAAAACATTTTTAATAGAATAAAGGCATTTCCCTTTAATTGCTCTTTGGTTAACACACACACACACACGCATACATACACACAGAAAAAGAAAAAAAAGAAAAGTGATAAACCAAAAGAAGAATATGCATTGGCAATGCTATCAGGAGTCCTTAACAACTCTAAATAAGGAAAAAAGGAAAAAAAAAGTATGCTTTCCCTTATATGTGGAATCTAAAAACAAAACAAATGAAGAAATATAACAGAACAGAAACAGACTCACAGCTACTGAGAACAGTCTAGTGGATGCCTGAAAGGGGGTGGGGGAGGGGTGAAATAGGTAAAGGGGACTGAGAGGCACAGACTACCAGTCATAATTAAGTCACAGAGATGTAATGTACAGCACAGGGAAAATAGTCAACGGTAGTGTAACTTTGTATGGTTTACGACTGTCAAAAATCAGAATCACTATGTTGTACACCTGAAACTAGTATAATATTAAGGCAATTAAAAAAAATTAGCCAGTAGAACGATACTTGTGCAAAATCTAGCGGGGATAAAAGACACCAGTAGGTGCCCCTCCCTGCACAGCCCCACAGCAAGTCTAGGTTTCTACAGATGCAAGTGAGAGGCTCTCAAATTACATATCGGTGTCTCTTGACTGGAAGATGGAAGGCCAGGGTTCTGTGTGGTCCATCTGCCGAGGGCCTCCCTGTACCCTTGGCTCCACGTTGCCCAGTGGCTGTGGGCCCAGGGGCCGAAGGGGAAAGCCTTCTTCAGAGCAGAATTCCTGGGTGGAAATACACAGATATGTTTAACACTTTTGATTCCTACTGGCAAACTGCTTCTCAAATGGTTTGTAGCAAATACTATTTCCACGAGTCATACTTTATGAATCACATTTTGTATTAGCAGTCTTTAGTTCTACTGATTAGGGCAGAAAACTCTGGTATTGTTCTTTTACTTACTGTTTTTTTTTTTAAATAAATAATGGAGTTAATTATTCACATTTATTAGACATTTATATAATTTTTTGTCTTTTTTGATTGACCTTTTTATAACCTGTACTTATTTTTGTTTTTTAGGTGTCTTAGTTATGCTTTTATCGTTATTTGTATGCTATTTGCTAAAAAATTATTCCCAGGCTTTTCTTCATAATCGTTTTATTTATTTATAGTTATAAACCCTGACTGCTCTTCCTTTTTGAATGACTGGAGAATTGGGCAGAGTTGTGAACTGGTGTGATTTCCAGAATGTTAAGGGATTCTGCTGGCTCAGAGCAAAGGTGCAGCATGTGTGTCTTGACGTCAAACAGAGAAACAAAAACTCTCCTTTGGAATTTCTATTTTCCTCTTCAGTCCTATTATTTCAAATGGCATGTTTCCGACCGGGGCGATTAGAAAGACGCTGCCTTTTATCACTATTACGGCCTGCGAAGCCGCGATGCGCGTGCACCTTGCGCTTGGGGCGCTGACCGCGCACCTGTGCTTGGGAGTACCCCGGTCTCTCCTCTGCGGATGTTGGTTCTCAAGGCCACAAAGGACAGTGTGGGACTTGGGGACTGAGGAGCCTCTCTGCGGATGGATTGGGTGGAAGGGGTTTGTAAGGCTAAGATTCAAGCTGGTGTCTGGCTTCATCTCCCCTTGAGGTCAGGGTTCCGAGACTCAGCCGGCCCAGCCTGGACAGACCCTGGGGGAGTCTGGCGAAACTGAACCGGCAGGCGGTTGCTTAGAGAATTGCCGGCTTTCCCACCTGAATTCCCCACCCTCAGCTGGTAGGGTTTTAGGGTGGGTGTGTATTTCAGTTTGTCAAAAAGAGATCAGTTCCTGTACTGAAAGGCAAGCCTGGGGCAGTGTTTGACAATTACCGTGTAAGTGGTTCTCACGCTGGGTCTGGCATTGGGTGCCAGCTCGCACATTAACTCCTTTGACGGTATTTTCGCCAGTTTACTCAGCGTTCTCAAGGGATGGCTTTGTCGATTGTTCCCCTGGCTGCTGTTTTGACAGTCGATAGCCCCCTGATGCCAGTCTACTAAGAAGGAGGCCAACGTGAAACCGTAAACCCAACAACTGCTGGTCGTGGTATGGGGTGGCTCCAGCTCTGTTCTCTCTCTCTTAAATGGTAATGGGCTTTTATCAAACGCAGGTCTCTCCTCATTCTCCCAGGCTTTGGGGGAGGGGGATGTTGCATTAGGGTGGGTGGGTCAGGATCAGGGGAGTGTTGAAACTTCCAGCGGAAACTGACAGGGGATGCTAAGCCAAAGTGTAAGCAGATACAGTTTATGGTGTTAAGGCGATTCCAGAAAAATGCCCGTGTTTGGGATATTTTCCGTGTCAATTTCCAATGTACAGCAGTGATAGACTGGCCCGAAGTCAGGCCCCACCTAAACAACGTGGTTTCTGGGGGGAGAGGATAGATTTATGAATAGACTTGTATTTGTAAACAGTTGCAAAAGAAAGGAACAGAAATAGCATCGTTTTCTTCTCTGCATCCCCTAGTTAGGCCTGTATCTTAGCATCCCAGCAAAGCATGTTCCTGTATCCCTCTAGTGCCCACCCACCAAGGTGTAAATAGGAGTCAGATGCTCTTTCTGAGAACAAATCTAAGGTCCGGAACTAGCTACCTCAATATTGCCATGATCTTTCTAGATTGCTCATGTCGCAAGCCCTCAGTCCCATTTACAATCTGAACCTATTAAATCTATTAAAACTATTTGCATTTAAGCTTCTGCACTAAACACCATTTTGAATTTTACCAGTTGAGACAATTGGGGAGAAATAAGATGTTCAATATTTTGTTCATTGACTGTATCCCAAATTAAAGTACAAAAAAATAGGGTAAGTTTTTACTTTAAACAAATGCTTTGGCTCTTTCAAAATCAAATGGAGTGATTGTCCATGCCTTTCTTTTAATAAAACATTTTTCTTAAAAGATTTCTAACTTGGTTCTATGAAACTGTTAGTTTAGAAAGTTAATACAAATTAACATGGACATTTTTGTATATGGGTATTAAATATCTCAGGTTTTATCATAGTTTTCTATTTCAATTAATCGAGTAGTAATTTATACATAATTTTTGTTAGCTCAGAGATCCCAATGTCTTCATTTATGTTTCTGATAAATATGAAGGCAACAGAAAAAAATGGGAGTGAGGAGGTAATTCATTCCAGAAATTAAAGTGGCCCTCTTAATCCAACTCCTTAATTGCCCCGACCACACCCTCTTTTGGGGAAGGGCAGGGTAAGAAGAATGACCCACAAACTGGAGATTAAGTTATAGTCATCTGATATTAAAGAGGAAGAACATTTTAAAAATGCATTTGCTGACCATTGCCACTTGCTTTGCAGAACCTAATACATCCCTCCCTGATAACATCAAAGGAATTAAGGTCCTCTTTATGTAGCGAATGCTTTTCACAGTTCAATAACCATTCCTGTTGCTGCTATAATATTTCACCCACATTTCCCCATGCTCAGAGCAGGTCTCAGGACTGGAACTGTTTCATTTCTTTTGGGAGCATCTTCACCTCTCCTTGCTGCATTTGAACACCCCTCTCCAAATATTTGCAGACTATAATCATTCTAGTACACAGCAGAGTGGAAAAATAACCTTTCTGCTTTGGGGTCTAGTTTTGAAGACATGGAGGATCCAGATGCCCTGCTCTGGCGTTATCTCTCATTTCCCCCTGCCTGTCTAAAGAACCAAACCAAGAGCCGTGAGTGAATGGCTTGACACATGAACCAGAAACAAACAGCGAAAGACAGGAATCAAGGGCTCTAATGTGCCTGCAATAGAACCCATTGTGCAAGGCACTTCCTGGGAATTATTTAGGGATTATGGTGTCAAAATTGCTTAATCTGTAGGAAATACCCCAGGCCTTCAACTCACATCAGCAAATATGTATTAAGTGCTTACTCTGTGCTCGGGACTGAGTTAAGCACTTAGGGGAACAAAAAGAAAATGTAAGTATAGGGCTACATAAGCAAAAGTGTGAGTGGCTTCTGTCAAAGGAAGGCAAAAGTGCGGCGCCCACCTCTCTGCGTGAATTATTTTCTTCATGACTTTAAGACACTGCAGGTGAGTCTTTCCACTCCTGCCTAGATCTCTCTTAAAGAAAACCAAACCAGCAAACCTCCCCCCCAAAAAAAAAACAAAAAAAAAGATTTTATTCCAGATTCGTTGTTTCAATTTTTAGTTTCAAGAACAAACACCCGACGGATTTGAAACCTAAGAAGGGGGAATCATTAAAAATCAACATTTGTCAGAGCAAAAAAACGGGAGGAGGCAGGACTTGAAAAGACTCTCAGATCCTTAAAAGGACTGCTATGAAGCTAGAGGGGAAAAAAAAGAATGGGAAAGGCAACGGAATGGGAGCGATTTATTTTAGCAACACCAGAGAAAAAAACTGAGGGAGACCCACGTGTCTCTAACGTTTAGAAATGTTTTTGCCCCTGTTTTGTTTTACCTTTTGTATTCTACAAAACAAACAGGCTCCGATCTAATTTTTTTGCAGTAAATCATCTAGGTAGCTCTCGGATTTCTTGACCCACTCCCATCCCTCTTTTAAGGAAAGATTCAGCCCTGCTTGTTGTTTTAAAAGGTTTCTAATCACAAGAGAACCACATTCAACTTTGCTCATTTCCTGTGCCAATTAACAGACAGGAGTGGTGTCTCCCCACTGTTACCACAAGGAATTCCAGGGACTGACCCTTTCAAACTTGACTCTCAATGCCTGGGAAAGTGGCATCGGTTTTGGAAAAAGGCAGGAAGTTAGAAATCCTGAGAGTTACAGCCCAAGAGCCTGAGAACAAGGAGGGCAGGGCAGCTTGTCGGCAAGGAGAGTGGAAGCCCCAGGAGTGAGGGAGAGCTTTATTTTTATTTCTAAAATTTCTTCTGTAAGGAAAGTCTGGGGCCTGGGAATAAAACAGCAGGAAAAATACCTTGTTTTATTGGGCACTCTGGGAGATCTCCGGGCCTGGTGTGCTGTATATAAATCTGCCCAAAGGGTCCCAGTGTTCTGATCTCCAGAGTTGAGATGAGGAGAAAGAAAGCTCCCGAGGTTGGCCCAGCAGGGCTGGAGCAGAGATGAGATTGAAGGTCTGGGTTTTCGCCGAGGCCGGGTTGGGAGGGGGTTCCCTCTGTGTCCTGACAGCTGCTCTGGCCTCTTTCTCCGAACACAGAGGGAGGCTGAGCAAAGCCACGGGGGAGCCTAAGAGGAAGAAGAGATGTACCTAAGAGGACTGAGGTCCTGATGAATACACTGGAAAGGCTGAAACCAAGTCAGGGAGAGCTGTTTCCCCTGCCCGGAATGATTACCCCATCCTCCATCCCCGACTACATCTCTCAAGCCCCGCCTCTGGTAGGATCCGGAATGCTGGCTAGGCTGGCATATCAATATGTATTGATCCTGTGTAATGAATTGCCACAGAGCTTAGTGCTTTGGAAAAAACCACCACTTCTATTTTCCCCAAGCCTATAGTGGGCCTGGGAAGTTCTGCAGATTTGGGCCATGGGTTACAGTGGGGCCCCCACAAGTGATTAGGGGTGGGAGGCAGTGGGCTGGGTGCCCGGCTGGTCTGGGAGGGCCTCGTAGGAAAGGCTCAGCTCTGCTCCACGCGTGCTCTCTCATCCTCCACCAGGCTCGCCCAGGCTTCTCATGCTGGTGGTGCAGTTCCCAGAGAGGGAGAACATGTGGGCAGGGCCTCTCAAGGTCTCCTCTCACCGTATCTGGCTCAGAAGCTCCAGGGAACCACATGGGCTTGAATGGTGACAAAATAGAGCCTAGAGACCTTTCCTCTACTTTCCACTGATAGCTGAATTCCCACAGGAGGGTACCAGCACCCCAACAGCGGCTGTGAATGAATTTCAACAGCTCAGTGGGTAGGGATACAGGGATTGAGATTAAAAAAAAGAAAAACATAGATATATATAAAATAAAGAAATGTAGTGCCGAGTTTCACACAGTAGAATTTCTTCATGATTTCATGGTTTCTTAAGTCCAGGAACCCAGGCAACATATTTCTTAAGCTTGAGTACAGTGGAAACAAACAAACAAACAAAAATTAATTGGGGTGATTCTAGATAGTGTCTCTGGACATATACTATTCTGTTTTGGGGTGTCACTTTCCCAACTCTAACTAAACAAAAAGAATTACAAGAAGATTATTAGTATGAGTTAAATTCTGCAAATGGTGCAGGAATTAAAAAAAAAAAAAAGTTCTTCTCCAGGTGTTTGTGTTGAATCTGGAGGTGGAGTCCTTTTACTAGGGATGATTATTTAGGAAGTGGCTCAAAGCCAGGGGACCTATGGTCAATCTGATGCAGGCTTTGTGGCCTCAACAAAATCGCAGAGACATGATGCGATAGACTGATGACAAAAATGGCTCAGTCTTCCAACCCACCTCATAAGCAGGCCATTTGCAACGTGACTTTGTATCTGCCTCTGTCAAGAGGCAGGTTCTATTTCAATATCTGTTGAATCTGGGCAGGCCTTGTGATTCATTTTAACAAATGAAATGCAGTGGAAGTGATGTCGTATCTGAATGTTGTCATCTTCAAAGGCCTGAATCTCCTGCGCCCCATCCTCCCTTCACCCAGGACACCAAGCTCAAAGGCAGGAAAACCATGATCTTCCTTTTAGATTCTGCTTTCATCCTGCCCCAAACTCTCCAGGCTTACACCTGTCCAGCACAGCCACCTGTTTCAACTTTGAGGAGGAATAAATACAGGAAGAAAAATTTCTATCCCAAATTACCCTGCCACGGCTTACATTTTCAAAGAAGCTTTGGGTCTTCTTCAAAGTGTGTACCAGACCGAGATCTTGTTCACATCTCCCCAACTTCCTCCCTTCCCGACTCCTGCTCAGAAAGAAGCAGATGAGTTACAGTCAGTGCTGGCAGCTCCCAAAGGGAAGGTCACAGGCGGTAATAATATAGACAGGTTCATAACAAGACGTTCGAATTCTTCCCCAGAGCTCTTACATGAAGTAGTGGATACTAGACCCAGCTCTTTGTGTAACTTCAAGTACAAGCCAGCTGTTCATCAGCCTGAGGAAACAAATGCAAGGATAACTAATTAAAGGAAGATGTTTCAAGCCTGCCCAAGAGGGGAAGCGTGGTTTCGATGCATGAACCATTGGCCTCCGTGGTAAAATCTTCCTTCCTCTGTGCACCGTAACCATTTTGTGCAACTTCAATCCAAAGGAATTTGTGGAGCCACTCAAGAAGTTGTCAGGTGTGTGTAGTTCTGCCTCAGTTGTTTGGGTGTCCCCGAGGCTGCCCTGGCTGGGGACATATGCTGCCAGGAGAGCTTACACACGACAGAGCTTACACACATGGTGACTTGCTTTCCCCCACAGACATGTCTCCTGAGGGTCTCCCAGGAGCCGTGGACTTACCACTGGGCAAACATTGGTAAACAAAAGACATTAGGCTGTTGCCCTCAAGAACTTACAGTCTAGGGAGGACACAGGTAGTTGAACCCTCTGTCTGAAACTTTCTTTGGAAAAATAGCTTGAAAATTCCCTATTCAGAGTAGATAGGAAACCCAGTTCCTTCTTTTAGACCCTCAGATATGGAGAAAGCCCCACCTGTTCACTTCTCTAGAATAGTTTGTCTCCTCAAAGACCCACACAGTCTTCACATTTTCTCCTACAACTGACTCATTGCTTGTATGCCTCTCATCATTCTATAAAATTCCTGCAATGTTAGGATGAAGAAATTGAGAAGCCTGTGCCTCACTTTTAATTTCAGATGCCAGATTGAGGTGGCCACTGGGTGTCTCCACCACGATGTTGTCATCCCCTCTGCTGTTCTCAACGTTGGGGGAAAAGGGGCCAGACAACAAGAATGAGACAATGGGTTAAAGGAAGAGTCATACAATCAATGCCTACAGGGGCAAACAGGAAATGAAATTAAGTGATGTGAGCAGGTGAGAGTAATAGGGGGTGGTGAGGATTAGGGTGCAGTGAGGGGTACACGCCCCATGTAAGGAAGTCAGCCCTTACGTTCCAACCAGTTGTTGCCATGAGGGATCATGGTCCTATTATTGTCAGAGCTTTTTTAAGAGCATGCAGGAATCCAGATTTGATGTGAATTCCCTCAATCTTGCAATCAGGAGGGGTAATTCATTCTTATTTTTTTTTTCCTTTCAAATAATGTGTGGACCACACACAACATGACTTTGGGTGGAATGTGGCTTTGGGGCAGCCAGCTGGGTCTCCAGAATGAGGGATCTGAAGTTGTACTGAGAGGATGTTTCTGCATCTTCCTCTGCAATGAGGATGCAGGGCAGACTAGTCCAATGTGATCCAGAAGGTACCTTCTCCAAAGTTGAAAATCTAAAGGAGACCCCTGCCCTGCCCCATCACTTTATTATCACCAGTCCTAGGGAACATTCAAGGACCAGGCAAATCATTCTTGAGACACTGATGTCCAAAAGCCCAAAATCTTGTTTTGCCTTCGCCTGGCATATTATGACTTTCATTGAGGACTTTGGGTTTGATGAGTTGATACACGCACCTCGGTCTGCCTGGCTTGACTTCCTTTGCACCCTGGATTGAGCCATCTCCATGTGCCTCTGCAGATAGTCAGTTCCTGGGTCCACCTTCAGTAAGGAAAGCAAATAGAATCAGCCTTGCCAGAGGTGAGCTGGGGAGGTTGGCTCTACCCCAAGGAGCCAGACTTCAAGCTGGCTTTTAATGCAGTTTCCCAAAGCAATAGATCTATTCAGAGACTCCTTCTGGTTCAGTTTAATGAAACCACAGAAAATTTGCAACCGAAACTCACCAAGACGAGACATTAATAGAAAGCAGATTTTTCTTCTTTGGATGCCATGGCTCATGCGAGCATCTTCAGGGAGGCACTGGAGTAAACCCCTTCTCTGTGTCCTCAAGGTCTGGGAGAATGTGGAGCTGCCAGGGCCCTGCGCTGTGGCACACACCATGCATGCTCCAGGGCCTTCGTGCTTTATATATAAAATGCTCTTTTCTGTCATAATTATAAAAGCATGTCCCTTCATGTTTTTCAGATCTCCTCATAACTTCCACATGGAGAGGTCCCTTCACCAACATATCTGCAGGAGAACCTGCCATTTCTCTTCTTTCCTGCGTTGACTCTAGTTTTCTTTGTAAAACTCCTCTCTACCTTCCATTGATGCTGTACATTTATTTACAGTTGGTCTTCTCTCCTAGAATACAAACTCAGTGAGGGCAGGGATTTGTCCATAGTTTCACTGCTGTTGTCTAATGCCTAGAACAGTGGGTGCATCTAGGGAGATGCTCAAAACATGCATGGATTGAATTTGGTAAAAGACTTATGACTAATACACTAAAGCGAGATGTTCTCTGACCCTGGCTGGGTCCCTCCAAGCATCGTTTATCTCTGGCGTCACATTAGATGTCAGCAATGAACACATACGTGCTCTTCCCCAAATCTGTATTCCACTGGAAGTCTTTTAAGTAAATCTTTTTTTAGAATCTCAGATTTTGTCATTTTGATTCAGCTGCTTTTGGCAAACATGGTGCTTCCCATATATAAAAAGCAAGACCAAAAAAATTGTTTTCTAGATTGCTCAAAATATATTCGGGCCATCAAAAGAGCTTTCTTGAACTAATTCGTTGGCTTAAGTGTCCATGGATTGAATAGCATTTCTTTTCGTAGATAAATAGATGTAAAAGAAAAGGGAGCCTTTTGTAAACTCTGGTGATTATTTGGAAAACAATAGCTTTGGGCATGGGGCCAGCTTTCTATCAGTACAACTCACCAATTTCTAGTCACAAATTCAAGTTATGTCTCTTTCTCTTTGATAACTGAGATATTTTTAAAAGCACACGAACAAACCGAGAAGAAATATTAGTCGGTAGGCACTTGCTAATGCTGGCATTCTAAGTTTTAATGCTACTCGAAAACGATTAGGCTATGGGAAGGCTGCCCTGTGTCAAATAATATTGATCTTTGGTTCCAATCTCCATTTACAAAAGAACCAAACTAGATGTATTTGCTTTAAATGACTCCCTCTGTGCTTGCGTGAGAAGGAGAGGACTGGGAAACACACAGAGATGACTGCCAGTTCATTCCAAGATGTGTTTGGCCCCAGTATTCCTCTGAAATAGTTCTTGTTAATGTGAACCAAAGACCTTCTCACTAAATCCAACACTATTCCCAAATCTTCTTCCTTCTTTTCTCAGAAACGTTTGACCCTAGTGACCCCTCTTTCCTTCTTGGCATGCTACCTCCCTAAATCTTCCATGACACAGTATTCTCGTGTTCCTCCCACCTTCATGGAACCCTGTCTGTCCCTTCAGTATGGAAATGTCTTGTTATACTCATTCACTAAATGTTGGTTTTTCCAAAACTCAGTGCTACCTCTCTCCTTTTATTCCAGAATATTTTTAGAGGGTCTCAGTTCTATGCCTCCCTTCAATTATCCACTATATGAGCCAGCATCTCCTCTCCAGTCTGGACCTTTAAACTTTTAGACAACCACTCACTTGTTAACTTCTAGTAAATGTCTCAAAAACATTCTAAATCTAACCAGTCCAAAACTAAGCTCATTGTTACATAATTTAATCTTATTCTGGGCTTTACATCCCAGATCAAGACACCAGTGTTCATCCCATTATGCAAATCACCCTTGAGCCCTCTCTCTTCCTTATCCCCTCTCCAAACCCACCCTAATTTTATTTGTTAATAAATTTCAGCTTATTCATTTCTTTTCAGAAACTTTGACCATTACTCTAAGCTATCATTTTGTTTTCTCTGGCAAACTGAGAACCTCTCCAAATGAGTCTACCCACATCCATTCTAGCCGACCCTCTTCGTCCCCTCAAGGTAGTACGAAATAGGCCCAACACCACTAGATTCCTACACTGTTTCTGGACAAATAGCTCACATCAACAGTCTACAGAGTCCGTCTCTGCTTGGTCTCTACCAGCCATTCAGGCCTCAGAATGCAACATGAATTCTCTCTTCCTGTGGGCCCACCGTACCAAAAGGTCTTTTTTGCCTATCCCCTAGTGCACCTTCTCATCTCAAGGTCTTCCCTGTGATATTCCACCCTCCCGGAAATGCTTCTGCCTCCTAACCTAGTTAACTCTTGCTTATCCCTCTGATCTCAGGGTCTGAACTCAGACCTGCAGCTCAATGGCTACATCCTCAATAAAACTTTCCCTCATTTGCCTGACCAGATCCAATCTCTTAGCACCTGCCCTTTTAGCGCTTAATCCAAATGCAATTTTACAGTTCTCTGTGTTATTATTTATTCCCTTTTCTGTATTGTTTCTCATTTATTAATTATTTCTTTCTGTCTGCTGTCTTCATGAAGATAGGAACCATAGCTAGCTTGCCCACAATTATATATTACTGCCCTGCATGGTGTTGCCAGGTAATATACACATTGCCAGAACTGTTGAGTGAAAGAAATGAAAGGGATTGCAAGTGGCATTTACTTTTGAACTTCTTGGCAAGGGTCAGATTTGGGATGTGTGCATACCTTTGGGTTCTTAAAAGAAAATAAAATCCTAAGCAAAAATGGCAGCCTGGAATTAGTAGCTCTCATCTCCAGATCTGAAAATTCTCTGGAGCTCAAATCAGTGGAATCTGGATGTAAAAGGAATGGAGTACCAGAATGTGTGGGGACTGAAAAAATATCTTGCCCAACTTCTTTCCACATTTTACTCTATCAGGAACAACAAACCCTTTATCTGCTTGAGAGGATAACATTTGTTCTCTTACAAAAGATTCTGTTCCTCTAAGAGCAATAATTACAGTTTTAAAGCAGGAAGCATACAGGTTGGTGGTATGGATGGAAAAAAAGAAAAGATAGAAAGAGGAAGGAGACTGAACTTAATAAGGAAAATTGGCCCCTATATTTGAAAACTGGAAGGAAAAAAACATTTCATGAAGAAAAATGTTTAAAATAATTTCTACAAAATCTTAGTACCCAATGTATCAGTTCCCTGAGAGCATGTATACAAATGGCCACCATGATCTTGGATTTTAAATAATCTCTGCCATTCCTATAAAACCATCACAGAATCCCCAAAATGTTGACCTTCACGTGAGATCTCCCAGACTATTTCTCACATTCAGAAGTGGTAGAAGAAACTGGGAGACCATGTATTCTGATTGGGGAGCTTCAAAATATAAGGTCATTGTATAAAGACCATATTTTCATGTTTTAGATAAAAAATAGCCCTGGTATTCTTAATCATATCAAATTAAAAGCAGCCCAACATGTTAAATAGGAGTGTGTCAGTATGCAGAAGACATTTTTCAAATGCAGGGAGGTGGTGAAACCCTGTGCTGGGAGTAAACTGAGAATATGATATTTCTCTCCTTTAGAACCACACATCTTGAAAGCTTTTCCCAGAAATCCTCCCTGATCTTGCATGGATTCTGGCAGGACACAAGACTTATTCATTCAGGCTCTAACACTGGCCTCTGTGAATGCCCCTTCACTTAGTGTTTTTGCTTCTGAACTGCTCGGGCCACTGGGATGAGAGGGCATGGTTGAAATAAAAATTACACTCAACAGTTGGAAACACGTAACCTTGAAATCATAAACTGGTAGCTGGGAGTTAAAATTTATTTCAAGATCATCTTTATTTAACTTGTGCAATATTTATAAAGATCTTTTTTTATTGCCAGTACTTAAAAACCAAGACATTTTACACAAAATTCTAGATTTGCAGCCTTTTAAAAAAATTGTCCTGATGACAAGAATTGTCTGGGTTTGGGTTGTGTATTTTACTCAGTATGTGTCTCCAGGAAGCTGCAGTTCCCACCAGCCACATTCCCTCCATGGACTCATTTGTATCAGCCAATTGCCCACTGTAGGTAGATGAGTTATTCATCCTTGCCTAAATGCTTACCAATCACTTCAACCCAGAAATGAACTCTGAGTCCAATTTTCAGCAAAGTTACCCTAAAATGCCCCAGGCCAGTAACTCAGGGCCTCAAGTACATTTTGTTTCTTTTCTGATCCTGACCTTATGCTTCCATTCTCATTAAAAGCTATGTTTTCTTGTTACCACATCTCAATTCATGCCCCAAGTCCAAAACATGAGTGGTCCAGCCCTATTCACCACCATGAACTTCACTTCTGTTGGACTGTGGACATTTCTTTACGTTTTGGCAGCTCCAGGACTACAGTCCTCCCTTGCAATCCCACCCCTTGTGATTAGGTCTCCCCTACTTAATGGTCCTGAAAGCAATTTGCTCCACCAACCGTTCCCACTCCTGGTTGCACATTAGAATCACTTGAGGAACTTAAAAAAAAAAAAATTGAATGTCTCAATGAAATTATAACGCAGGCCAATTAAATCAGGGTCTCCGAGGGAAGGCCCCAGAACTCTGTATATTTAAGTTGTCCCCGTAATTCCAATGTACAGCCTAGGTGAATACACTCTGGGCAAGTGATGTGGATTATTTTCCTCCTCCCGTAAGCCTCCAGAGTCACAGGTTCTGCCTCTGCTCTCAGGACCTTCCCACTGCTGGTGACGTCTTCTTGTACATGTACGACCCCTTCTTTATGTGTGTCGATGACTCTCAACTCTGGCTGTGCGTTAGGACCACTCAATGACTTTTTAAAATACCGATATCTGGGCCCTAATTAGATGAATTAAATTAATGAAATCAGAATCTCTGTTAAGCAAAGATTGAGAATATAGCATTGAATGATTCAGTCTAACAATAAGATAACTTTCAAGAAGACATAGCCATGACTTCTCGCTAACACAATCTGTGTAACAAATAACCACGAAATCTCAGTGACTTACAAAAATAAGCATTTATTGCTCGTGTGTCTGCAGGTTGGCTGAGCTCAGTGGCAGCTCTACAGACATTGGTTTGGCTTGTTCACACAACTGAGGTGGGCTGGGGATTGGGCTGATCTAGGCTGGACTTGGCTGGTGCAACTCAGCTCCATTTCATGTGTCTCTTCTCTTCTAGGGTCTGGCAAGCACACCTGGACATGCCTCCTCGTGGTGTAGGCTGAGGCATCAGTAAACAGGTGGAAACGTGTATGTATATTTCCAACCTTTGCGGTGTCATGTATGTTAACATCATGGCCAAAAGTAAATCACAAAGCAAAGCCCATGGCAAAACCAACATCAGTGGAGCAAGGAACAATATTATTCCCATGGAAGTAAGAGAAAAGGAGTGACTATTCCTGAAAAAGCATCTAATCTATTACAGAAAGTACAGAGAGATTTATGACTATTTTCGCTTGAATGATAAAATAGTTCAAAAATTAAAGATGTAGGTAGTATGCTGAGAATTCTTAGTTGACTTCACAACATTTTTTTTTTTTTTTTGTGGTCCTTTCAGCTTTCAGCCACTGCTGAAATTTCTACGGACCTATTGCTACATCATGACTTTGTCACAAGTCTGGGTCCCAGGATCTCTGCTCTAAGCATGTGTGAGCAGCAAACAGTTCTCTTGTTCCACACATGACTGAATTTAGAAAATAAAGAAAAGGGATGATATCTGAGATAAGAACCACCTGCTGAAAAGTGGAAATCATTGGCTTGTCCAGGGGCTCAGAGCATCCTTCTCTCACTGTGAGTTTTGAGAATCTCTTCCTTTTATATACAATACAGATTACAGCTACCAGAGAGAATGGAATTGCATGGCTCTCAGGCTGCAATCTCAAGAATTCATCTAGCCAAAGCAGTCAGTGCAATTTTTTCTTGAATTTTTCTCTCTTTCAAAGTAACGTCTCCCATTCTTCAGTAGATTACGTGGAGTGATTGGGTCTAGATTGTACAAAAGATATTCAAAGATATTTAGACTCTTCTTTAGAATTAAGTAAAAGAAGCACTTGATTATGAAAGTGTGGTAATTGGGCCTAAGAGTATACACAAACATTCTTTTCTAGTTGCAGCCAAAATCAGGTTTGGGGAATTCCGATGAGTTCTTTTTGATGGTAGTGGTTGTCACAGAAAAATGGATCCTCCTGCCACATGCTGAGAAAATCAGACATTATCACCCCTTGATTATTCATTTGCTAGTACAGCTTGTTTCATTTATGAAAGGAAAGACAAGGTTGAAATTGGATCTGGGCAATGCATGTCCGTGGCTTCATGTGTTTGTGAATAATAACTAGCCTTCAGTGCTCAGTGTTGACTTTCTTGGCTATAACTTGACATCATTTTGATTTCTCTTTTGATGAACCAACGCTATTGTGGAGCTTTTAGCTTTAAATAGGAGAATGCTTATAAGGATGAGAGAGGCAAACCTTCTCTTTGGAAGCAGTGGTTGGGGGAAGGGGAAGCTTTTGTTCAGTCACAGAAAATGGACATGTGTCTCACGGTAGCCGCAGTTTAAATAAACATAAACTCTGAACTTAGGATCATTTCCTCAGTGCTAGCAGCACCAAACCAAAATATAGTTTTATTTGGCTAACCCCAAAGTAGGATGTGGGTGCCAGCCTTGAAAACCACATGATCGGATTTCAAGCAGACACCACTGGGGCTATGCTTTGTCTTAAGTAAGGAAAGTCATAAAGGCATTACTCCTGATAGCACCAGCATCATGTTTAGCAAACAGATGCAACCATAAGGACAGTTGACTTCAAAGAGAGATCTGTAGGGCCCTTTGCCCTCTTGGCATAAAATACGAGGCCTCTCCATGTTTCAGTTCTGCAGAGAGAAGGGGCATTTTTCAAGGAGTGGAAGAGAGACAGTGGGAACCCAGGCCACAGGCTGATGGGAGAAGAAATGATAAGCTATTTTGCTCTCATCCTACGAGTTCTGGAGTCAGCTGATCGGGAATCCACATCTTGAAATATCACCCAGAATCCCCCGGAGATTCCTTGTTTCCAAATAGTGATCCAGCCATGAACAAAGCAGCAACCCAAGGTTTCAACATGTCACCATTTTGTCTTTCTTTTTTGTCAGGAAAATTCTGCAAGGCTCAGGATCATTCCAGTCCTCCCCAGCTCTGTGAGTCTCAAGTCTGGGCTTGCTGCTTCAGAGAGTTTCACGGTGTAGAGTTCTATTTATTTATTTACCACGGGGTTGTTGTTTTTTCCCCCTTCTCTGGAGCCAGGGAGGGATGGGCAGATGATAGAGTTGGGTGCCCCGAGTTAATGACTAGCCCTATATTCACAAGCTCGTTTATTTTTGTCCTCACCTGATGCCTCAATGCCGCCAATGAGCAGGAATTAATTGTATTGAGGGCCACTCAGTTCCTTCAAAGAAAAACTGCTCACTTGGCTGGAAATGCTTTGACAGAAGGCAGAGCAGCCGGTCACACAGAACACTGTGTCTTCTGGATTGGGGGGCAGAAGGGGAGTGGAGGGGACTGAAGCAGTCATTTCACACGAGCTGTGATGGGGTGGCCCAAACCACAGCCATCTATCAACAGGCTCTTGTGCTGAAGACACTGCCCGCTGCCCCTTTTTCTGCTCCTCCCCATGTAATCTGTGCCTGACCCCCGGCACCCTTCCCAACAATCAACCCCCTAGAAGAAGGTAATCATCTTATGGCGAATTGGAGAAGAAGAAAAGGTGCTCTAGAAAAATGTTATGATAATAGAAAACTCTGCAGTGTTGTAACCATCTGGTGTGCTGCGGTAACAAAGAAGCCGGTAATTGAGTGCCCAGTAACTTCTTTTAGCCTCAGATAATGGGCACTCACCCTGATTTGTATTCTGCACAAGGGGAATTCACCATCATTTCACACCACATCTGTACCACATTTCCTCCGTCAATACAGCCTTACACATAAGTTACCACACTTAATTAAGTCCACATCATTCGCCTACAAAGAACAGAAAGGTTTGTGTGGAGGCCCAGTGGCAAAGAGGCACAAATGAGGTTTTAGTGACTCTTGTTTTGTGGGAGGGATTGAGATGGATGGGGTGTTCAGGCCACCAAGGTTTGGCTCCCGGTGGGGCCGGGTGGGGATGCGCCCTGACAGCTTTAGGCTGGGCAACAGCTGTGGATAAGCTTCGGCGGGCAGCCTTGCGACCAGGCGTGCTCAGAGAGAGGACGGCGACCCCATTGTCGCATAATCTGGCTTTTGAAAATGTGCTACAATTGATTCGATCTGATTTCTAAGGTGCTGTCACCAGAGCATCATTAAAAGTCCTTTAAGAAACTGGAGAATAGACTAGATCACCAAAGGCAGCTTTGTTCCGACTCTCCGCCTGGCTTTGACGGGCTGTCCCTTCCAGCTGACAGAAGGGCACAGCCTGTAAGCTCCCAACAATTAACATGGACCATTTTATTTTTCTTTAATCAACGAGACAATGTTACTAGGAGAATCAAAGCCACGCTCTCTGGAAAATAGTTCTTTCCTTCGCCATCTTCTTGGCGTGAGAATGATTCCACATTCCTATGGTTGGCCATAAGCATCACTTTCCTAAAAGATTTGTTAGCTCTGTGTGTGCGTGCATGTGTATGTGCAAGCGTGTGCACACATTTTCTCCCCCAAACCACTCCCAGAGGCTTCAAAGTGCCCTCCTCCTAGAGGTTGTACAAGCAGCAGAGAGAAAAGAAAGCTGAGCTGAGGGAGAAGGACATCAATCCACATCCTAAGTACCAATGGATGGAAGCAGAGAGTCCCCCAGCCCCCGCAGCTATCTCAGTCCTAAGTAAATTAGCAACCCCTTTTCCTCCCTTCAGATGATAAGGAGGGAGCCAGTGTGGGGATCTGAAAGATACAGCTCACAACAAGTGTCAAAATACCCTGAAAGCTCCCGGGGGTCCAGCTCCCACACGCAGTATGCCCTTCATTTGTTTATCTAAATGCTGACAAATTGCAGGATTTTAACATCCTATCTGTGGGCTTGGCTTCATTTGCATGGCGCACGCTCTATCTCTGAGCAGATAATGAGGCTCCACATAAAGGCTCACTGAGGGCTCTGCAGAGCTGGCCAAGATGAGCACAG
The DNA here is from genome assembly GCF_036321535.1 of Camelus dromedarius. Classification (NCBI taxonomy): domain Eukaryota; kingdom Metazoa; phylum Chordata; class Mammalia; order Artiodactyla; family Camelidae; genus Camelus; species Camelus dromedarius. The sequence continues at coordinate 30,107,606 of NC_087453.1, forward strand.
AGCCGGGAGCCAGGTGGTTTCCATCCATTGTTGTGCACAGCCTTATCCTTGTCTCTCTCCTCCTGCTCGCTTTCAGGTCTTTCAAGGAAACTGCCTCCCTCCCCGTTTGATCTGGTGTCTTTTACTTCCCTTTCACTTCGAATGGGCACCGTCGTCCACACTGTCCGCTCAACCCCATGCTATTTTAGTCACTATAATTATCTTCCCGTCTTATCCTACGAAATGCTAGAGGTTTCCTTTCACTGCGCAGCCACTGAGAAAAGCCATAAAGCTTTGTCCCCGGAGCAGTTGGCCCCTCCACCCGCTGGCTTCCCAGATACTCCCTTTGGCTTTGCAGAACCCAGCCACCTTCTGTCGGAAACACTCGGCCGTGGGCACCAGACAGAGGTTTCATGGAGTCCACCACCGCCGAGGTGTGGCTGATGCTTAGGGAAGGCACAGAAAGTCAGGAATTCACCATTCTGCAGAGATTCACTATTTTGAAGGTGTGTGCTTAAACATCTATAATTTGTGAAGGTGTGGATGGTGCTAACATACTTCAATTGAATACAGAGAGGATTTATCTCGGTCAGAAGGAGGGATGTCACACAGAGGGTTTCTCCAGGGAGAAGCCAGTGCTTCCCAGCGTTGAAGACATTCCTCAGTGAGACATGTGGGAACGAAGATGGAGATGAAACAGTCTCACTAAGATGTCTAGAAAGGGTCTTAGAGACGAGTCTGGCTGGTCATTTTCAAAATAAGAGAAGAGGCCGAGAAACTGTAGTGATTCATCCAAAGTCACACAAGTCTGTGAACGAATCCCACTAACCTCACACAGAGGTCTAGAAAGGAACACAAACTAGCTACATGAGCTCTCAGAAAAACACACACGTGCTGCATTCTACTTTATTTCAGTTTCCCCAGGCCAGGGCTCCCAATTCATCTCATTTTGAGATGCCCTGACTCATAAACTGATCACTTTGTTTTTGTTTCTTGTTTGTTTGTTTGTTTTTTGCTGAGGTCCTTTACAAGGATCAGATCATCTATAATTCCCAGACCCCTGACACCCTTCTCCCCAGTTCTTGAATACAGGATTCATTCTCCCTAATTCTCTGATAACAAAGCTGGTGATTCTCATTACATCTGCTTTCTGCCTGGTTTCCTGGTTAATGGCTATTTAGATATGCCCTGAAATTCCATCTTCTTGGATTTCCCTAGTTTCCTCTATGCTCTGTCCAATAGGATAGGAAAAAACTCAGATTTAGTAGAAGTCAACAAAATGGTCAGAAAAACCATGAAGCTGATGGGCAATGAGCCTACTAGATAATGGCTGAGAGCCCCTCCAACTTTCTTATTCTGTGATACCATGACATTCCAAAATCTTTTGTACATGCTTGAATGTCTGTAATAAGTTTACTTGTAAAGCCTCATCTTTTTTAAGTGATGCATTTTAATTTTCTCCAATTACTAATTCATACATGCCCATCATAGAACATATGGACATTTAAAAAGTGGGTTTTGTGTGGAGAAAAGGGAACCCTTCTACACTGTTGGAGGGAAAGTAGTTTGGTGTATGGAAAACAGTATGGAGATTCCTCAAAAAACTAAACATAGACTTACCATATGATCCAGCAATCCCACTCCTGGGCATATATCCAGAGGGAGCCTTAATTCAAAAAGATACATGTACCCCAATGTTCATAGTAGCACTATTTACAATAGCCAAGACATGGAAACAACCTAAATGTCCATCGACAGATGACTGGATAAAGAAGTTGTGGTATATATATACAGTGGAATACTACTCAGCCATAAAAAGTAATAAAATAATGTCATTTGCAGCAACATGGATGGACCTGGAGAATGTCATTCTAAGTGAAGTAAGCCAGACACAGAAAGAAAAATACCATATCATATCACTTATATGTAGAATCTAAAAAAAAAGACACACTGAGATGGGAAGCCCCATAAAAAAAGACTGGCAGGACTGGCAGGACCCCCAGGCGGGACCACTAATCTCCTGCCAGCACCTTCTGGTTCCCTGGCCCAGTGGCTCTATCTCACTTTTGGCCTCTGAAATGGCTTACTTCAAGGAAAGTGGAACTTACCTCTAAAATTGTAATGGCTTCCTGAGCTAACTCCTGACTGGTCCACTTGTAGTGCTTCATTTGCATGGAGTTCACTCCTGATTGGTTATTTCTCTCACTCTTGATTAGTCCATTTCTACAAAGTTTGTTCCTAATTAGTCAACTTTTGTTATACCTTATTTGCATACAATGTTGCAAAGTGTAAACTGGCAGCCTATAAAAGCCTGTGTAAACCTACAGATGGGGTCCAGAGTTTGGAGTGTTAACTCCTCTGGGCCCACTGGCATAGTAAACCTGAGCTCTCCAACTTTCCAAGTGCTGCTTGGTCTTTCGCCTGGATCCAGGTTGCTGTCACAACTGAGCTGTAACACCCAGCTGTAACACTGAGCTGTCACATGCTTTTCTGCAACAAAACAAACTTATTCACAAAACAGAAACAGACTCACAGACATAGAAAACAAACTTATGATTACAGTGGTGGGGGAAGGGAGTGGGAAAGGATAAATTGGGAGTTTGAGATTTGCAGCTACTAACGAATGTATATAAAATAGATAAACAACAAGTTTATACTGTATAGCATAGGGAACTATATTCAATATCTTATAGTAATTTATGGTGAAAAAGAATATGAAAGCAAATATGTGTATGTTCCTATATGAATGAAGCATTGTGCTATACACCAGAAATTGACACAACATTGTAAATTGACTATACTTCAAGAAAAAAATACATATATATAAGTGTTTTACTTATCATCATACCTAAATCATCACTTGATCATTATTAATCCATTATTGTACATCTTGTTTTTTCAAATACATTAAATCTTATGTTCTCTACTGTAAGTTTCAGGGCACAAATTTCTCTCCATTGACATAGCTAGTTTTTATAAAACAAACACTATCTAGTACATATAATGATTCTACAAAGTAGCTTCTGTAACTGATAATAAATAGCTACAAGTGCCATGAAAGGAGTGTAATAATCATTTCACATGCAATGACAGATTTGTGTGCAAAAGAAGTGGAGAATGATTAAAACAGGAAAATACTCAGTTATATAATCAGTTAAGTTGGAAAGTCTAATTCTTTCCTTGTTTATATTTTCTGGATGCAAAAATCCATAGGATATCTCTAGGGTAGCATTGAACAGAATGAAAAGCACAGGCTTCCAAATCTTGACCCCATTCCTTACTCTTTCTGTAGGTTAGGAAATTTGCTTAGCCTGTCTGAGTCATCATTTATCCATCTGTAAAAGATAGATAACAGTGCCTCTCTTTTAAGATTTTGTAATGACTTAGGATAATGGAGCTTAGCTATTTAGCACAGTGCCTGACAAACAAGGAAGAGTTTCTGCAAGAGGATGAGCTAAATAAAGCTGCTTGTGAAATCTTCTGGAATTTGTCTCTGTGATGGATTCTCATGCCTCCAGTAGTGAGCTAGTGGAGTCTACATCTTCCTGGTAGCTTAGGAGGAGACCAGCTGATCGGTCTCCATTGTGAGAATATATTTGCCTCTCCTCTGTAGGAAACCCAGGGACCAGCCCCCAGCACTGCTTCCAGGGCCATTGGGAGAATGATGGTAAAAGCCATCTGTCCTGCTGGGAGGGAAAAGTAACTGATAAAATTTTATACGTGTGTTCCTTTCAAGTCAATGATTGGGTCTGCCTGAGTCTGAATATGCTGCCCCTATAGGCATTTGAGAGGACATATGTAGTGGCATTTAAGTGCTAATTTTTGCTTTGGAAAGAAAGAAAGATTTGCATTGGAGACATTATTAAAAACACAGATTGAGGCTGTAACATATGGTAAATAAATACTAACCCTCACAGTCTGGCATCATAAAATCAGCCTCATTGTGGAACTCAAGAGAGTATACACCTTTACTGGCCCCACTTAAAAAGCAAAAACAGAAACAAAAACAAAAACAATCCATGTCATTTGAGAGCATGGTATAGCAGAATACATTGTTACAGTTAAAAAATTAGAGGGTTAATTCAAGTGTATTTCTTTATCAATTATGCAATAAATCACCAATCTAGTTTGAAATTTAATTTTTCAGTTGTTCAGTTAAATAGTATATTTTCCAATGTGTCTTGTTATGAAGTGAAGCAAGAGTGAACAGAATACTTAAAATAGCTTGAGAGGCAACAATTGCATGAAGAAAGCTTATCCTACATCTCTGTTCCGCTTTCATCACGTTTGTATGGGACATCAACATCTTCAGATGACAAAAGAAAGAATTAGGCCTGGGCGAAAATAGAAGCTTCTCCTGCTGTATCAGAATCCTACCTGTTTCCTCCTACTATCGGTTTTCACCTTCTTCAGTAACAGTCTGATGTAGCTAGAGATGACTTCCTGGATAAAGACTACATTTCCCAGCCTCCCTTGGGGCTAGGGGACCACGTGACTAAGTCCTGCCCTTGAGAAGTAGTTAGAAGCAGTGTGTGCCCATTCCAGGAGAGTCCTCTGATTTGTCTTCTTGCCTGCTAACTGGAATGTGGTAGGAAGAATGAGAACTCCCACAGTTCCCCTATATAGCCACCTTTGACCTTGTGGATGGCATCCATATAGAACAAAACAACGAAAAGAAAAATCTTGAGTCCATGACACCATGGAGCATCATAGTATGATTTTAGGACTGATTTATATACAAAATTTGTAAATGTCAAGGGAAACATATACTTTTATTTTTTAAGCCACTGTTATTGGGTTTGTTTGGATTTTTTTTCTACAGATTACACCTAGTCTTAATTTATATATCCACACTCAGCATTCCATTTTGAAATTCAGGTGATTATAGGTTTTCCAGAATTTTCCTGAAAGCATATGAGTAGTGATTATGAGGGTATATCTGCCGCCCCTCTATGTGAGGTTCAGGGATCCATCCCCAAAATTACTTTCAGTGAGATGGGGGGGCAGGTACAAGGAGGCACAAAACCTATCACCATGTATTTCCCAGCTTATACAAAATTTCACTGTGACTATGAGTTCTATGTAAGGATCAGATATTTAATGTCAGTGCTACCCCAGGAAGATGGCAGAGGTTCTAATTTCTCCTTACCAGTTGCTTGATTAACAAGCTCTATGTAGAACCCTTGGTTTCTAGTGAGCTCTGTGATATGCAGTCTTCCAGATATATAGAAAACATGGTCTCTGTACTCAAGAGTTTCACTGGGAAAGCCAGAATAGGACTGAAACCGAGACTACTTGAAACGTAAGCTGAATAACAAGGATGTGACTTGTAGCAAGAGTTTCTTAGGCGGGAAGATCTGGGTGGGTCACAGCCTTTAGAAGTAGTCTTACTCAGGGAAGGAGACGTGATATGGGATGTAGAGGGTTCATTCAGTAAGTGGGAGAAAAGATAGCGTAAGTGCAAAGGCAGGGGAAATCTTCCCATTTATTCCACAGCCTCATGTGAGCAAAGCTGTGCTACGTTCTCGGGATGACAGAATTAACCCTGAGCAAGTAAACTTACTGCACTCTAGCTTACTTTCCTCACTTTCAAAATGGAGATAATAATAAGGTTCCATTCCAGATTAAATTTATTAATGCATACAAAGCACTGAGTACCTAGTGCATAGCACATAGTCGATAAATATAAGGTATCATTATTGTTGCCATTTTCGGAGGAGCTCACAGCTTAGTGAGGGTGACAACATGTAAATATTATTAATGGTAGCATGGTGTAATGATTAATAGAATAGAACATGGATGCAGCACTCCAGAAAACACAGGAGGCAAAAACTAAGAGCTGGGAGGAAGCATTTGTGAAACCATCTAAAAGAAATCATATTAGAACTTAGATTTGAAAGAGGACCAAAGGGGTTTCTCCAGATGAGAATAGAATTCCAGACAGGGGTACAGCTTGTGCAAAGTGGGGAGACCACACTTTGGCACGTTGAAAAGTGCTGATCATGCTTGGAGGGACAGCCAGGATCTACCATCATATCTACTGGTATGTACCGTATAAATGTGGCAACTGTTTACAACTAACATCCATTCTGATAAGACCACGTCTGTTCCGACTCGCTGGTACCTACGCTGAACTGGTTGTTGTTTTGAATAGCATCCCTAAAAAATGGTGTGGGAGATGACGAGGGAAATGTCAACACAGGCTTTGTAAACGTTGGTAAAGAATCAAGGATCAGTCCTGATTAGTTAGTTCCCTACTCCCTGAAAAGCAGAGACTCCCACTTAACTTCACAGAAACAGCTGCTGCAATTTTTTGTTGTCATTATCAATGATATTCTTGTATAAAATTTTCACTATTATTTCATTGATATTGGATAAGCAACTTTCACTCATAAATACAAAATAATCTATAGCTGATGGGCTACACAAATGTCTAAATGATGCCACGTGTCATTGGAAGGATGTGGACGTCTCATACCAGCGTGACTGTTACCAAAGGCAAGTTCATGTGCCCGATGCACCGTGAGGCCAAAGAAACCCAAGCACTGGAGTTTGGAGCAGAGAAAGGTTTACTGCAGGGCTGAGCAAAGAGGATAGGATGGCTCATGTTCAAGAAAACCCTGAACTCCCTGAAGGGTTTCAGCAAAGTATATTTAAAGCCAGGTGAGGGAGGGGTGGGTCACAGGGTACGTGATCAGCTCGTGCACAATCCACTGGTTGGTTGAGGGAACCTCTGTGGAGGGAACAGGGTGGTCAACACTATCAACCCCTAGGAGCCAGAAGGTCTGGGGGCCACGTGCTCATGATCATCAAGTAGTTAATTTCTTCCCTTTGGTGGTGGCTTTTAGCATCTGAAACACTTAGGAAATATATTTGTGATTCTACTATCTGCATACTTCAGAGAGGAGCCGCAGAAGAGGATATGGGGGAGGGGTCTGTCCTGGGAAGGCCCCACAGGGTCCTACTCAGTTACATGATGGAAGTGGAGGAGCCAGTGGAATTTCCAGCTAGCCCCCACCTTTCCCAGACCACGTGTGACTTGTTCAGACTGATGACATGTGAGTGGAAGTGATGAGTTCACTCCTGGTCAAATATTAAGAAATGGTATGTGGTCTCCATGCTATTTCTTCCCTGGCTCTGGTGCTATGGAATGGTGTGTGATTGAACATTTTTGTTGGATGTGTAGAATGAACAGTAAATAAAGCTTTGTTATGTTAATAAACTGTGCTTGCAGGGTTAATTTATAACCACAGCACAGGCTAGCATTACCCTGACTCATGTCAGAATTGTTACTAGAAGTAGAAGATCATACGTTGTTATGAACTGAAAGTTTGTGCCTCCTTCAAAATTCATATGTTGAAACTCTAGCCTCCAGTGTGAACTCTAGAACTCTGGGAGTGGGACCTTTGGGAAGTAATTAGGGTTAGATGAGGTCATGAGGGTAGAACCCTCATGAATGGGACTGGTGCCCTTACAGGCATCATGAGAGCACCTGTTTCTTCCTCTGCACCTGGCCATGTGAGGACAATGAGAAGTCAACAGTCTGCAGCCTGGAAGAGGGCCTCAGCAGGTACCCTGATCTTGGACTTCCATCCTCCAACACTGTGAGAAGAAAAAAAATTCTGTTGTTTACGAGACACCCAGTCTATGGGATTTTGTTACAGCAGCTCAGACTGACTAAGACACACGTCAAAACCCTAAAATATGTAGCTCTGGCTTAGTGACAGGAGGTATACAGTGAGGAAACACGTTGGAGGCTAAAACCGTGGCAAAGTTCATTTTGCAGGAATGAAATATTTGCTAAAACTGTGATCTGAGAAAGTTTACTTGGTACCAGGTGATGTAAGTTCTAAGCCAGAAAGTCTCAGGAAATGCACTGAAAGACAGCGCCTTAGTTTTGCCATTGCTTTTTTGTAGCTGGACTTGACAAGGGATCAAAGATTTGAGAGGGGTGATTTCAGAGAAATGGCTGGTGTATATGCAGAAGGGCATGCAAACAGTACAGAAAAGCCGGCATTGAGACCCCCAAACCACAGGGGAGGGATTTAAAAGAGCTTTTAATGCCAATTTTACCAATAAGATCTTCAGAGTTTTTAAGTATGATCTCACTAGAGCCAACAGCCTCAGTAAATTAAAAGCTAGAAGCATATATTGAGAAGATGAGAAAAGAAGTATTTTAGACTCTACTGAAAAGAACTGTGTGATCACTGAACATAGAACTGGGCATAGAACTTACTAGAAGCAAGTGAGGGAGAAGCCTACTGAGTTTTTGAGAAATTTTTACTGCCCAAGGAGCTATAAATCCTATCTAAAAACATCTGTGACAACTGAGGTCTAAAACGACTCTTGGTCCCTCAACCAAGAAGCAAGCTGAAAAGTCATGCAGTCTCAAAAGACAGCATATTCCCCAGTGCCCATTAAATGTGGTCAAGGAATATAATGGACAAATAAGAATATGCTGGAAAGGGATCCAAGGACCTTGGAGAACAATGGCTGAAGAGTCCCCCCGCAGAGAACAGAACCAGTGTCTAATCATGTAACATTCTGTATCCCCAGGTCCTTAAAAGCCTTCCCAGAGAGAGCAGACAAATGAATGCTGTGTGTCTTCCATTGTTCTTGTTTATTGCGGTTAATCTTATTTCTCTTCCACCATTCTGTAATGAGGAGGGAGCAGAAAATATGTTTAGTTCCTAGATTTCTGGACTGAGAAGCACCCTACTTAGACACAGTTTGTTGAGTATCTTATGGATATTTTGTATTTGGAGCACGGCTGAATGAAAGACTGGAATCTTCAATCATTTCTCTCGGGGAACCGTTATGTGTTCTCTCTATATGAGAGTGTTATCAGGTGGAATTCCTACCAGAAATGGAAGAGGCACTCTCAAATTAGGATAAATGGAGGGAGGCTTATTGACAGAGTCCAGTTATAAAGATGTAGGTAGAGTGTTGAGGGAACAGCAAGGGAGAGAAACCTGGGCCTGTTGTCATCTGTAGGCCCAGAAAAATGAGGAGAGTGAATGGTTTCCAGGACCTGGAAGGAGCAAGAATGAGTCATTTAGGTCAATTCAAAAGGCTTAGAAAGCCAAGGTGACCTCACAGGGAGAGAATCAGGGGCACAGAATCCCTGACCTCATTCTCCTCTTCCTCCTGGGTCTCCTGGGCCTTCCTCTTTAGTAATCCCAGTTGGAAGCCAGTGGACATTGAGGCCTTTTGATGCGGTCATTGTATATTCGCTTCTATGGGCAGAGAGCTAAGGAATGGAGGGGGAAAGCAGATGTGGAAGGGCTGACAGATGATATAAGGAATGGGAAAGAAGGAAAAAGAGGGTTATTGACAGACCAGAATGGAGAAATTAAGCATGTAACCCTACTCACAATGCCGAGTTTTCAGTGAGGAATAAACACATGCCGTGAGCAGCAAAGTCCTCCTCAAGCTCCAGCACAGGAGCAGTGACCTACACATTCAGGTAGTAAGGGGTTGATCGGTGGCAAAACTCAACATCCATGACTCCTTCCAAGGTATCATGGCTGCTGGCCCCGGACTAGTCATAACCTGGTTAAAAGTAATCAGTAGGGAATAGAGCTTATGAAGTACGACAGGGTATGAGCACTGAGTGATCATGTTCTCCACCACCCACCCTGCTCACCTCTTGGTTGATTCGTTGCATTAGTGGTGCTAACTCTCTGCTCTGCTCCGCACCCATGCCCTTCACTGTGTGACTTTTCAGTTCCTTTCTAAAGAAATGGTGTCTGTTTTACTGCCGCTCGAAGACAGGCTGTCTTTGTGACTTGCTCTGGCCAATAGAAGGAGGCACAGGTGATAATATCCCAGTTCTGAGGTAAGTCTCAAGGGGTCTTGTGTGTCTGCTTACGCTCTTGGGCTCTGCTCTCACCATGAGAACATGCCCTGGTTAACCTGCAGGAAGATAAGCAATAGCTAAAGCAGAGCCAAGTCACTCCAGCCAAAATCATCATAGGTTAAGCAACAGCCAGCTGAAGCCCACACATGGGAGCAATCCCAGGGAAGATCATGAGAGATTAACCTCCCTGCAGCTGATTCAAGATGTGTGAGCATAAATAGCTATTGTTGTATGCTACTGAGGTTTTTGTGGTTGTTTATTACAGTGTTACTCAGACAAGAGATAACTGATAGATTCTCTCATTCCTCTTCAGCCACATTAAATTCTCACTTCACAAGGCTATTATTCTACTTTATTGACAGCTTTGACTGCATAATGGCTTTTGGTCTAACTTTCATGAACAGCCATTTCACAACACCTTTTTCTTTAGTCCTTATAAGAATTGTTTTAGACCTGTATTCACTACTCAGTTTCTTTAATCATGCTTCAGCCTTAAAGAAGCCCAGACCCTACGATTAACCAGTCCTAGGTTTAAGTTCTGACTTTGTAACAACTGCCATCTTGGGTAGATTAATTAAACTTGCTAAGCTTCAAACTCCTCCTCTATAAAGTGAGAATAAACTGTTTGGAGAGCTAAGTGAGACAGTGTGTGAAGCTTTTAGCATAACACCTTTGCTTTCCTTCATCCATAAGCCTTAGTCACAAGAAAAAAGATTGTATGTCCTTCTTATTGTCACACTTGGAAATGAGGCACAGCATGTAAATCAGCAAACTGATTGGAAGGGATGAGGTGGACTGCGTTTATAATCACAATTTTTATTTCTGCCTGTTGTCTGTTGCATCTTTTTCAGGGAAGACTGTTTTTAATGAGGGCCAGTAACTTTATGAATAAAAACAGAGGCCAAGTTTCCTGAGTTTATTCATAGCTAATATTTACATATTCCTATTAGGACAGCATTGCAGGTTATTTAATCGAGTCAACCCTGTTTGAGTAGATGATTCTAATGGCAGGCTGAAGCCAGCCTGTACCTGTTGGTGAGTCCATTGTTAAATTTCCTGGATTTTTCTTTAGCTGGTGGATATATACAGTTGCTTTTCAAAATGAAATTTATAAATGTACAATGAAATATGTTACATTAAAAACAAAGGTAGGAAATACTCAAAGTTTATCACTTCCTAGTTATTTTACCACATTTTACTATTATCTATGCTCTCGAGGTCATGCATGTCCATTGCATCTGGGTGGTGGAAATACTACACAATGACGTGCTATGACACCTATTTTCCCAACTCTGAGTTAGTGACACAACATTGACCTATGGAAATTGTCTCTAGTGGGAGTATATACAGTTGGGAATCAGCAAATTCTACAGATCAGGGCTTCTCACGTTGGTGAGTCAGGTGATCATTGTATACCAGCCCACAATTTGATCAGCTGCACCTCGTAGACGTTGATTTTGCACATGTTTAGAATGACATTCCCCCCGCCCTATTTTTGCCACATTATGATATTAGGAATTTGCCGGTAGCTGTCACTATTCCTGCAAGGAAAATTTTTCCTCTTCAACAATATGTGGATGAGTCAAACAAAACTTTAGAAAAAGCCATTAGAATTAACTACAGAATGTGGTCATTGTCATTCTTAGCTACCTCATACTCTGGCAAGGGGTAGAGTGAGAAAAATATAGCAAAGATGAGGCAACCTTGGAAACCTGGGGCAAATATTTTCTGAGGATTCTTACATGAATCTGACTCCTTCGCTGACCGTGGTGTGTGGAAGGGGGAGGAACTTGAGAGGCAGGAGGTGAGAGTTCCAAACCCTGCTCAGTTGCTTCTGTATCTGTGGTCTTATCCCAGTTACTTTCATTTTCTGGGGCCTCAATTTCACTGATCCAGAAAATGAGGGGATTGATTGTATGAGATGATATGTAAGATTGGGTTTAGCTCTCAAATTTCATGATGCTCAGGTCCTACAGGTAAGAAAAAACGGAAGAAACATCTCTGAAAGACTCTGTGTTTCTTCTCCTCCACTCCCCTTCATGCACCTTTGGTGACGAGGACAGTTTTAGAGGGATGTGACCAGTTGAGTCACATCTTTAAAAGGAGAGAATTTAATGTAAAGAGAAAGATTTTTCATGGGAAGTTGGTGACCCGTGCCTCACAGCTTCTGATTTTGTTATAGATCTTGTGAAGGGCAAACTTCAGCCCTTCACGTCCCGGGATGATTTTAAAAGAGCACATGTGCTGTGCAGAGGCAGGTGACCAGAAAAAGGCTGTTTTGTCCACTTTTAGAGATTGTTGGGGTCTGGAAATACACCTGGCAGTGGGTAGGAGTGGCAAAGATGACAGAGATGGGGCCTTGGGCTTGGGTCTTGTTGGGTAAACAACTCCTTTGGAAGTGGTTGGTGCTGGCTGTCCCCAGCTAGTTGCTGGCCTCTGCTACTGCCCAGCCTTCCTGCTCTGAGGCCAGGAGTCACCTCAGCCTCAGCCTCCACATGGCTGAGCCAGAGCTGGGCTCCCACCACCGCTGGACAGAGCAGGGGACACTCATCATCCTGAGTCAGACGAGCTGGAGGGTATGACCTGTTAGACCACAGAACCCTCACCACATGCCCACTGGAGTCTGACTCAAGTCCACAAAGGCAGGACAGTCAGACTTTTGTGGCCAAGATCCTCTCACCTCCGGGGTTCCCAAACCCCCTGGTGTCAATCCACCCATCCTCTGAGCACTCCTGGTGGTGTGGGAAATCCCAGAACCCCAGGAGGATTTCTGGAGAAAGCAGTAGTTTAGGGCCAAGTGAATTATGCTTTTAAGAACAAACTGGCGCCATGCCCTCAGATGAAAATTGTTTCCTACTTTGCAAACAATTCCTGACATCTCTGGGCTTTGACCTCATGTAATTTTGTCTCTAACTCGATTGTAAGGCCCCGAGGCCTCCTTGGTTCCTGCTTCTTTCAGCACCAGTCATAAAGGAACAGAAGGTGGGTGTTTGTGATTTGATAAATGTTTCCCTCTGGGGCGCTGCTGTTCCAACTCGTGACCCTGCAGAGACGGACATTGCCTGCCTGGCAATATGGCCGCATCGGTCAGAGCTGCACCACAGAGGAGGTCTGCTCTTCCGGAAACTCCCCTGACAAAATAAAATGCTTCAGTGGCCAAGATAACCTTTTCTATTTACTTTCATTTTGTGGTGGGCTACCTTTCTTTTCTTTTAACGTATGTTTTTGTGCAATCTTTTGCACAGTTTTGCACAAAGCCTATCTAGTTCTGAAAGGCTTCATTAGCTAACCTATTGGGTTTGACATGTGGATCAATTTTGAGGCTCTCTCCTAATCTAACCCTTTTTTTTCCCCCTTGAATCATTCTTGACTTTGTTTTACTAGGTCTTTATTAACTGATCCATCAACCTAGATAAAAAATTAATTGTTACCAGTTAATCTTAGAAATAAGAGTAGTCCCTTACCATGGATTTTAAGAGCCAATGCATTCCACTCCTAGGTATATACTGAGGAGAAATTAAAACATAGGTCCACACAAAAACTTGCACATAAGTGTTCTGAGCAGCATTATACATAGTAGCCAAAAAGTAGAAAACCCGCAGATGTCTACCAACTGATAAACTCGGGCATATCCATACAATGGGACACTATTCAGCCACAAAAAGGAATGGAGTGCTGAACATGCTACAGCATGGTGAACCCTGAAAATATTATACAGGCAAAGAAGCTTGACTCAAGGGTAGCATATCTTATTTATATGAAGTGTCCAGAATAAACAAATCCATAGAGACAGAAAGTAGAGTAGAGGTTTCCTAGGGGTTGGGAGGAGGGGTGGAAGGGAATGAAGACTGACTATTCATGGGTATGAGGTTTCTTTTAGGGGTGATGGAAACGTTCTAGTATCAATCATGGTGATGGTTGCCCAACTCTGTGAATCTGCTAAAGACCATTGAATTGTGCACCTTAACTGGATAAAATGAATGGTACAAGAGCTATATCTCAACAAAGCTATTATAACACAAAAGTAAAAAAGAGCCAATCTAGCAAACTTCTTGTTTTTCATTTCATAAATGATCTTTCCCTTTTTGTATTAATCATCAATAAGATATTTTGCTCTTGAGTAAGTAAGAAAAACTATAGTAGCTATCATCTCATCAAGAAACAGTAATATGGTAATATCATTTGTGACAATAGTGGTAACATGCTTTTTCAAAGAAATGGAATAGCTTTTTATATGGAGCAATGAGGGGAAGCACCACTTGGTTGAATAGGTTGGCAACAGCTACTAGTTACTGCCTTTTATAATTTATCAGCATATGTGAAAATCAAAATCCTTTTAATGCCTCCCGGGACCTACATGACATGCTTTCTGTTTTTCTAAGCATCATCTTCTGCCACTGGTCCTCCTCACTCAGTGGCCCCTGGCTCTCTCTCTCTGTACACGGATGGTACGCTGCTCCCCCCTCAGCCCCGCCCCGGCTGTCCTCTCTGCCTGGAATGCTCCTCCCATGTGCATGAGCATGCTTCTTCACTTTCACTAATTCATGTTTCACCCAAAAGTCAACTTGTTAGTGAGGCCTCCCCTGAACATCCTGGTGTATCCTTCAAATATACTAAGTAGTTTACTTACTTATCATATTTACACTTCCTTGTGGGTCTCCTCTTTCAGAATATAAATTCTAATGGGTCAGGGCCGTTTGCCTGTTGTATTCCCTGACACATCCCTGGCAGGTACCACAGTGCCTGGCATATAGTAGATGTTCAATTAATATCCTATGGCTGTAGATGCTAATAGTCCAGTTGGAGGCATTCTGCCTGTTCTTTGCTACTTAATTTATCAATCAGTTAATCTCTATCTTTGGACATTCTTCTAGCTTGGGATTAAATAACCAAACCAAACCAAGCCAATTGGGAAAAAAGTCAAAATGTATCTTTGGAAAGTATGAAATCAGTCCTCTAAATAGAAATTAATCTATAAGAAGAAATATACAATATAAAAAATACTGTACCACATATTAATTATCATCCTAGGAAAAATATTTGATAGATCGCTTTAAAGTCTCCTTTAAGTTAATACCATATGTTAATTCAGAAAGCCAAACAAATATCAATTGAGCATCTTCCATGTGCTAGGCACATGGTGGCAGTGATGTAATGGCGGAACTTACATCACAGTCAGAAGACCAATAAAAACCAGCTAAACATTACATATAATGCCAACTGGTACTATGTTATAGAGAAACCAGTAGGGTAAGCGGTAAAGAATTAAGGGGTGCTGGAGTGGTCATCAAAGTCCTGTCAGGTGATGACATTTGCAAAAAGATTTGAGTAAAGTGAGGGAGAGACTCTCACACATCAGTAGAAAGAATGCCCCAGACAGAGGGGACACTCATGCAAAATCCTGCTACTGGAAGATGTGGGCATGTTCAAAGAAAAGCAAGGAGTGAAGAGGAGAGGGGCAGGAAACGATGTTGGAGTCGTCTCCAGGATTCAAGTCAGCATTGAGCCTTGCAGACCATGATCAGGACTCAACAGCTGTATTTTTAGGGCCAGAGGAGCCTCTGCCAGGTTGCACTATGATCATGTCTCCATTGAGTGACACGGTCTGATCTGAGAACATAAGTGAAGCAATAGGACGCATGCTTTATGAAAACCAGAGGGAAATCTGGGACTATACTCTATTTGGAAAGCAGCAGTGGGCAAAAAAAGGGAAAGAGGTAAGTTGAGTCTCCTCTGCCTTGGAAAGGTTAGACCTCACAGAACGTTGCCTTCATTGCGGGAGCATCCCTGCATGATGGGCAAGCTGGCATGTGTCCAGAGGAGCAAATAGGACAGTGGAGAGGATGAAACTCATGGGGTGAGGAGCAGCCAACCTGTGTCATGGTGAGCTCCATGTCCTCAAAAGCAGGATCCAAAAATATCATGGGATGGACTCCTGTTCAGGATGGAATGCCAGGATGCTCTACTGGCTCCTGGAGTTAGACAAAACAGGAGGGCTTACCTGAGTGTGTGCCTCTCTTAGACTGGCTTACCCAAAAGCAGTCCCTGAGACAGTGATTCAATGGCAAAGAGTGTGGGATAGAAGTAAAAGAATAAAGATGTGGGAGAGGAAAAGCGAGACAGGGAAAGGAAGGTAGCCCATACAGGGTATTTCTTTAAGTCAACTACCACTGTGAGTAACTGGAACTTAGTCCTGCTGGGAGATGGCGTGAAGCACGAGGTTCAGATTTATCCCACCTGAGTGGCAAGGGGACTGGGGTATGCATACACCAAGTCCTATCTGACATTCATTGAGGGCTACTCCCAGGGCTGTTAATTCCCCTTTGCTTTTTGCCCACCACGTGAATAGCTAAGCTGCTTGATGTAGGGGACAGAGAAAGCTCTTAGGCAAAGAGAAAGTTGGCCTGCTGTGCCCTAAAGGAGTAGGGCAAGGGCTATGAATAGGGCTCCCACAGTATCTGCTGCAACCACACCTCAGGGCTATTTTCATCCACGTAGGCTACACACAAGTGGTACTCCCCGGGGTTTTGCAACCAGCCTCTTTTTCCTTCTGGCCTCTCCAATCCCACTCTCTGTGACAAGGACAGCACAGGAGGAGTGCATGCCCCTCAGAGTGTAAGCTGTGGCCCATCCTTTGGTAGAATTCATAGTCTCTGCAGAGCACATTGTATTAATAGCAGTGAGAACTTGAGAACTTATGGCAAGCCCATCACAGAGCAGTGATAACACACTGAGATGTTCTTTGAAGAACTGGATGATAGAAAAGCAAGAGTTTTACAGTTCAAAGTCAGGTTATCTTTTGTTTGTGACTATTTCTGTGGGAAGAAGCTTAGGAGGCCAGTGGCATCTTTCCTGGATACCAGCAGCCAACATTTTTCTCTGTTTCTGTCCCCATTACATATCATGTCTAGGGCTCATGTTTTCTAAGTGATTTAACAAAAAGGACTCTCTCATTGGCAGGCAATGTAAATATAAAATTAGCTTAAAGCATTTTCCTTTTGAGCCAAAATTTTGGTTTGATGCCAGGATTAATTGGGGAGGAAATTACGTACACTGAGTTTTAATTAGATGCTGAAATGGAATGTGTGTGTGTGTGTGTGTGTGTGTGTGTGTGTGTGTGTGTGTGTCTGCGCCCCAGTGTGCACATGGGCTCACACATTTGCATGGAAATGGTGACCCGGTCCTAACTCTAGTGGTACAAGCAAGGCTGTTGTAAGGCAGGAATGACTTCATCAGGAACTCAGGAAATCCTCACTCAAACTTCCAAATATACAAATAGATTCCTTTTATTCTGCTGTGAATCAAAATGATGCCACGTCCTGTAATGAAGGATGTTTTGGGCCAGGTTGAATGGGAGCCAACCGCGCCTTGCCTTTGTTTCTATGACAGTCAATCCAAAGTTCAGCATCTTGAGGCTGGGAGTCACCTTATTTGGCAAATACAGGAATTCTGTTTCCAGATTTACTGGGGTGGGGTGGGTGACAGAGTTTTCATTTAATTTTTACCTTAGGGTAGGAGACGTGTTAATTGCTTGAGGCCAGATGCACAATTATTTGTGGACTCTAGGCAGGCTACTGTGCAGGCACATTAAAATAGAGAGTAAGAGCTGAAAAAAATTCCTGCCACAGTGAAGCTCTACTGTCATTGAGCCAAAGGATTTTTTTTTTTCAACTTTTTAACTGCAAATATATGTGGGAGTGGGTCAATAGATAACATTGGCTTATTTTTTCTTTCTTGGACAAAACCATATGCAACCATTAGTCTTTCTAAATATTAACTTCTCAAACTAACCAGGTGACTTGCTCCTGGGGACGGCAGGATGAAACGGTCTGTTGACCAGGCACCTGGGGACGAAGGTTCGCTGTAGCACCTTGAGCGCCATGATACAAACACTTCTGAAAACAGCAACTGGACTCTCCAGGAGACACAAAGGTGTGAGTCCCCAGGGCCCCGTGTGGGATGTCTGCCTTTGGATTTCAGAAAGAGGCACGCTGCCCGATTTCCCCAGCTGCAGGAAAGAAGTCACCCAAATGCTGAGATAATGCCTGAACTTGCAGCGTCTTCTGTCCCGCCTTCTGGTCCACCCCCATCAAATTCTATCTTTGTTTTCGGCCATGAGTCATGACCCACCCCCACCCCTCAGTCAGCTGTGACTCACAGCAGAAGCCAGATAAACTGAGCGCGGAGCAGCGGGGTGGGAGAGCCGCCGTGTTTTTCTCTTTTTTTTGCCTAATGAGAAAAGTTAAGTCAAACGGTCAGGTGGTGGGAATCTTCCTAAAGGGTTTGTTTTTCGTTTTTTCTGTCTTTGTGTGTTTCATTTAGGGGAATTCCTCCATTGGATGGGGATCCAGCTACATGTTCCTTTTTAAGGTAACTCTTTGACACTGTGGTTACAGCTTCTACCGTTGGAAATCATCTACCTTTGACTGATTGTGAAAATGGCCCCACTTTTTTTTTTCACTACTCCCTGCATTCTTGCCCTTTGCAATATGACTTTACAGCTACTTCCATTACAAGGTGGAGTCCCTTTGACCTACTTCTTGAATTTGGGTTTGGACATGTGCCTTCTTTCTCTAATAGAATGTTGCAAAAATGATGCTATTCCAGGTTAGGTTCTAGGCCTCAAGAGACCATGCCATGTCCCGCTGTCTCTTACTCCTCTGCTTTTCTGTGCTAACAAACCCAGGCTAGCCTGTTGGAGGATGACAGTTGTGTGCAGCAGAACCAAGTCATCAAGGCCAAGACTATCCTAGACCAGCCAGACCCTGGCCCACCTGCCAGCTGGCTACAGACAAATGAATGTGCCCCTCTGAAACCAGCCAACCTGGGTCCAAGCTAACAACTGCTCCGCTGATGTGTGGCTTCATGAGAAAAACAAAAACAAAGCACAAAATTGCTGTCTTCAGCCACTAAGACTTGTGGTAGTTTGTTATTTTGGCAGCAGATAACTGACATGCTACCCTTGTGCGTTGGAACTCAACTCTACGGACTGACATTTTTAGATCAAATACACATTTAGATCATGTGTATTTCAGGAGACCACATTTCTGAGTCCCGAGTCCTCTCAACGTTCAAAATACTGCTGCTCAAAGGCCCTTTGAAGTTGGAGAAAGTTAAGCTCTTGAAGCATACTACAGGAATTTATGAAATGAAAGCTACCCCTCTTCTGCTGTACACAGGTTATCAAACTAGATGAAATCAGAGCCAGATTGACTGTATTGCTTGGCTAGAGCTGTAAAGTATGAAGTCGAACAGACTGGGTGACTTAAACAGCAGAAATTCCTTTTCACACAATTCTGGAGGCTGAAAATTCAAGATCAAGAAGTCAGCAGGGCTGATTCTTCCAAGACCTCTCTTGGCAGTCTTTACATGGTCTTCCCTCTGTGTGTGTCTGTGTATTAATTTCCTCCTCTTATAAAGACACGGGTCATGTTAGCTCAGGGCCCACCTGAACAACCTCATTTTAACTTAATTACCTCTTTAAAGATGCTGTCTTCCAATGCAGCCACGTTCTGATATACTGGGGACCAGGACGTCAGCCTAGGAGGTTGGAGGGACACAGCTCAGTCGGTAAGACCCATTTATGTGCTTCCTGGTGCTACACACCTAAAACACTGCTCAGATGATATGACGACCTTGCTCAAATGCTTTCTATGGTTCTGAATTGTATATAAGGAACTACAGAAAGTTCTCCTAGAATAAAGCCCCCGTATATAAAAAACATTTGATAAAGTATTTAAAAATAAAAATAAATAGGATTCCTACCTACGGTGATTTTTCAAACTCAGTGGCATTTACGTAACATGATTCACTTTAAATTTGATACTGAACCTTTAATGCATGTTATTCTCTATGTTTCAATAATAAAGTAGAATCCATCTGACTGTTGTTGAATGGTTGACGGATTGATTTAAAAAATACTTTTCTAATTGAAACTCATACATTTTCATGAAAAATAAGTATATAATAGTGGCTTTTCTGACATGGGTATTATGTACATTTAGGGTCTTTCTCACAAAATATGCTATCCTCAAATTTTTGGTATAAAAGATTTATTATACATCACGAAGAAGGAATGAAAACTTCCTATCAGAAGAGAGGTTTTTTGCAGTTTTTGTCTTTAAAGAATGACTGTAGATAAATAGTCATCTTCAGAAGAGACTGCAGTGTTCTCTGTATTGTTGTTTTTGCCTATGTTTGGATACCTTAAAATCCGATCTGGTTAGTATGTCTGGAGCAATCCATTCTAAGTCAGATGTGGAACAAAACTTCCAATTCACTTCTTTCCACAGCTGGGTAGCCCTTGAAATTGCCAAGGGAAATTTCAGGGACTCGGGGCCATATTGAAAAGTGACCTTGGTCCATTTCCTAGGATTCGGTTGCTCAGTCTTTAACTAAATAACATATCAGATTTCAAGTGAAGTGTCCTACACTCCACGTGATTTGAGGGACTCAAATATTTCTAATTCAGTTAAAAATTCAATTTAATTCAAAACAACAAGCATCCCCTCCACCCTACAAATGTTATGCAATATGCTACGGAGGTCATAAATACGGCTGAAATGTGAACTTCGTCTCCATTTACACAAAACAGCAACTCCCCCACCCCAATGTTTCCTCCCTGGGGAAGGACCATGTGCTTTGCCAAATGTACTGTCTATGAACAGCCATTTACATCAGTGATCAAAACTAAGCAATCAGACAGGTGGGAGAACTCCATGTCAACCCCAGCCTTTGGGCCTTACTGTCCTGTTGAAATCGAAACCTGTAAAGCACACACACCTAGTCCCTCACCTGCATATGCTTAATTAAAATACAGATTTTTGAGGCTTTTCCCACAGAAATTACGCTTTAGGGGGTCTGCAGTGGTTCTCAGAAACTCACATCATTCAAACACTCTAAGGGATTCTGGCAAAGATTCAAATCTCCATCAGGATGAAATCCATCCTGCCTCTCAAGACATAAAGATCCCTGAGGTGGTAGGTTACAGCCCAGAAGCGTTCAGAACACAGAGGACGGAGGGACACCCTTCTCCACTGTGACAGGCGGGAGAAAAGATGTGGAGGACTGATTTCAGTGACAGCCCTGATTTGTTCATGCTTCCTGGTATCAGGGCCCTTTGTAGGATCCTCCTGTGTTGACACCGGGCTTGCCCATGTGACTTGCTCTGGCCAATGGGATGACTCTACTGTATATATGGATGTGTGTGTATATATATATATATATATATATATATATATATATATATATATGGATATATGTGTATATATCCATATATATGTGTGTGTATATATGTCTATATATATATATATATAATATAAAAACACATGTACCCTCACTACATGAGAAAAGTGCTAACATTGTTTTGGACAAGGAAAACTGGGCGGATATCAGTAATTGACTCCCATTGAATTCTGAGTTCCATAAGCTTTCTACTACTAGGCTAAACCCTCCAGTCATCCATCTTTCCATCTACCCAACAAATATTTACTAAGCACCAACTACACGCCAGTCTCCCTGATAAGTCCTGGGGTTAACTATGCTCCAACAAATGATGTGGTTGAAGCCCTTCTCACCCTTTACCTAATGCTTTTAACTCTAATACAATATGTTGAGATTTTATTGGAAACTGAAATGATCAGATGTGCTATAATACAGTTTTACTGCATTTCATAGTGGGTGCTTGGTTCTACTTTTCACAGCAGATCTGCACTCTCACACCCATGGTAGGATTTAGCACTGACGTGGCTCAATTTAAGGGTTACTTGGTAGGCTTCCTGTTTCTGCTGTGACCATCCAACCCTCTCTCAACTGTTAATGGACGGCATGAACGACAAATACGTTCATTTGGCTTTTAAGGTTGTTCTTTATTAGGCAGACCATTTAGTTTTTATTTATACTACACCTTTTTACAACCTTACCACTATCTCCCAGCCCCTCCCCACCACCCCCACCCCATCCCATCTACAATGGCTCTGGTCCAGCTCTTACGGAAGTTACATGTAATACACAAAAGACTGAGCTAGGACCCAGCAAATGCCCCTACTGAGTCAAGTGTCAAGGATAGGAGGGGAACCCAGGAAATAGGGTGACTGGCCAAGAGGTGTAGCGGAAGAGGAACGGAGTGAGGAGGCGCTGTACCGTTGCCCCTGTGGATGCCAGCTAACACGGCCAGTGAAAGTGCGGCGAGGTAGACCAGGGCCCATGCTACGTGCCTCTGCAGATGTCCCCACTTCCTCCCCAGATCCACTCTCCACCCTTCTTTACCTGCCCTGTGCCCCAAGAGGCTGACCCACATGGACTATGCCAATGGGCTTTGTCGCAATTTGGGCTCCCCCAGAAGCAGACCTTGAGATAGGTTAGCGTGTAAATCAGTGATTGCGGTGGTGATGCCAGGATGCAGGGAAAGGAAACAGGGAAGGGACTGAGCCCAGTAATGCAGTAGGCAACTGGCACTGGGTCCTGGGGGAGCTCTGGGAGATGGTGATGGCTGAGGAAGCTGGGTATTTATTCCCTGACTCCTGTCAGTCATTGGTTTAGGGCTACTTTGGGGTACATCCACTTTCCAGGAGTTATCTGTGCATGTGGACCAGGCATGCTCCCCTGCCAAAAAAGCCCGAAGGCCAAATGTCTTCAGAGTAAAAAAGCCCTCCACGTAGATTTGAGTGCCAAGGGGATGTGCTCAGGGCTGTTACTTGTTTTCGTAACAGGTGGCACCAGCAGGTGATTCAGAGCAGTTGCGGGGTGAGGTCCAAGGATCGCGCCCTCAGTGTGTAGCCTCACCACACCGCACAGCCCTGCTCTTGTCTTGCTCTGGGTGCGTCCCTTTGACGAAGGCCACGGCTTGTGTCGGGACACTTCTCTGGCTGCAACCCCTCAGATTTCCAGCACCTGCTCTCTGTATCCCTCAGTCCTGGTGAGCTCCGGGATGTCACAGGCTCTGGGCTATGCACAGACCCTTTCTTGCTTTTCCAAAAACATGCTGGCAACTGTGTAAAAGGCCCCTATCAAACAGCCCTCTATTAACCCATTAAAATGTACCTTTTGTAACCTGATGTAAGATATACCTTTATATGTGGGGTCGTCTCGTTAATACTTCACCCGATAACCCAACTGTTACGTTTCTTCCTTTACAGATGTAAGAACCGCAGTGGTAAGGTGCCCGTGGCTCTGAGGGCTAGGATGGAAAAGAATCAAGACTGAAGGCCGATTTGGCAGACAACAAGCCCACGTTCTGAAACTATGTAATCCAGCCTTATTGTTAACCACAAGTGTTCTTATTAATGCTGGGTTTCTGGCTCAATTCTAGCCCATTGTCCAGCCCTGGGATGGGTCTCCGTGGAGGAATGCTGAGCAGCGTGTGGTCAGGCAGGCCCAACTGGCCAGGTGACGCCCCGCCAGATGGTCGCTTGCCCCAGAGGCCACTATTGAAAACCTGAAAGAGACAAAATGCCTGTGGAATCCTCCTCCAGAGAGGGACCAGATGCTGCTTAGGAAAACCTGTCCACACTGCAGCGTCAGGCCCGGATGAATAAAGCCAGAAAAGAGGAGCTGCCCTGACTCGTTTTAGCATAAAATAAATGCCTACCGCCCCCTTGTCTCCCCCCCAACCCCATTTGTGGTTCCTTGTAGGTTAAAATGACCCCGATCAAAAGATGAGTACTAAAAACAGACTCTGCGAAATCAACTCCCATGCCTTCCTTCAAGCTCTCCATGGAGAAATAGCTGAAGGGGGAAATTAACCAGAGGAGCCCGCCTGCTGATGCGGGGCCCGGGTGGGTAGCTTTTTTTCTACTGGTAGTATTTCTGTTAGCAAAGAGTACAAGCTATTGGAGCACACTCCCCAGGCCTTAAGTGGGG
The DNA here is from genome assembly GCF_036321535.1 of Camelus dromedarius. Taxonomy (NCBI): domain Eukaryota; kingdom Metazoa; phylum Chordata; class Mammalia; order Artiodactyla; family Camelidae; genus Camelus; species Camelus dromedarius. Next base: position 30,131,304 of record NC_087453.1, read on the forward strand.
GCACGGGTCGTGCGGGATGGAGCCTTATCAAGTGGGGCTGGAGGACGGTTTTGTCTGATTGTGACCCCGGGGTGCCCACTGGGATCTGTGAACAGGCCCAGGGCTGCGGGAGGGCCCCCGCCTCCCTTTGTTCTGCCCGGCTCCAGCGTGCAGGGCTGATCTGGTTATTATGCTCCTGAAAAGAATTTCTAGGTGGCCACAGTGACCATAAGGAACCGAGAAACCACGGGGGCTGAAAGCCACGAAGAACAACACGCCGGCCACTGAGTGCTAATCCCGCCCGTAATTAGAGGATCCCTTTCAGTCCTGCGGTGCCCGTCGAAATCTGAACTAAGGCAGAGAGGAGCCCGTCTGAGGTCTGTAGCCCACTTACCCAATGTGCTGTCCTCAGCATAATTTGCTCGTTTCCTGGGACTCTGTGTTTTAAAAAGAAGTCAGAAGGCTAGCTGAAGACTAGCTTTGGGGCAAAACCAGACCACATTTAAGGTTTAATTAAACTCGCCTCAGTTTTCTCAGCCGCCCCCCCCCCCAAAACCCAGTCTTAAAATCCTATGCACTTTCATGGAAATTTAATTCGTGTGGGTCTGATTTGTTTACCTTAGACTCATCAAAATGTTGTTTTGTAATAACGATCTCACATCCAACAAGATTTACATTAACTTTCTCTTGGGCGATATGTCTAAGAAATAAAAACTGATGTCTGGGTCCTAAAGGCATAAGTTTGCCTCTTCCAAGACTGGTCCTGTCTTCAGCCGTGCATGCTCTGTCTTCCTGGCTTTCCACACTCGCCGACCCCACCCCTGGCATCTCCAGGTCTGCACCGTGATAAAGAGGATCTGTGCCCAGTCACCGGAACTTAACTTGCGAGGGAGCCCAAGAACAGCCACTGCCACCACGTCTGTGGTGTCACTTTCTGTTGTGCTTTGTCACACACTGCCTGCTGGCTGAGTGCAGGAAAATGCACATCTGGTCACAAGGGCGCTAGTCAATTTTGGTTATTGGCTAAACTAGTGCATAAATTTTAAGAAAGAGAAGAAATCAGAGATAACTTTTGAAAGCGATAGGAATCCATCTCTGTTCTAATCTTATTTGACAGTACACTTGCGGCAATTAAATTATGAAGGAGACGAAGACAAGGTTGTGAATCTTTATGGCACTTTTGACCTTTTCTCCAGCTCTGTTAGCTCTCTGATTCTCCTAACAACACTGTGCGGCAGGTAAAGGCAGATTTGATTAGTTCCCTCTTACAGATGAGGACACTGGGGCCCAGATCTTCCATAGTCACCCAAAAGATTCAGGATCCTAACCTTTAACATCTGATTTGTGCTTATTTCTTTAGACCAGATCACAGGCAGGGGGATTGGGCCTGAACTTAGGGAACTGCTGATCCAAATTCCAGTAAGATATCTGTTCATATCTGGTTCAGCAGCTAGGGAGAAAACAGAAAGCAGTCTATAGGTGGGCACCCTTGGGTAAAATTCTTGCTTGCCATGAGATCTTGGTGAATAAAAATATGAAATTGTAATTTCACTTATGACCCACAGTATCTTCCCAATAGGATTGTCACAGATCCCTTTGGTGGCTGGGAACAAGGAGGGAAAACATAAATTTCTGTCCCCCAGAAGGCTGTAGGATCAACTTGAATTCCTCTCTCAAGCATGTACTGCAAATATAGCAAACCTGACAAGCAGATATCACAGATAAGGGCCTAACTGAGCACACCTTTGGCTCCAAAGGATGCAAATATAAGGCTGGAATTGGGAAGGACATTTGCTAGAGGGATTGTAAATTTTAATTAAAGTTTCTTAGCTTGAAGCAAATGTATAAAGCTACTAGCTAGCAAATAGACTATCCTCAGAGCCAATTCTAAATACCTATTCAGTGTTTCGCTGTAAGTGAGAACAAATCGATATTTTTAACCCTGAATTGGAAGTAAAGTAGCCAATCTGCATCCTGTCCATGATCCTAAATCAAAAAGAAATATTGCATAAGGTATATTTGCCACATATGACCCTCCAAAAGGTTCCAGTGAATGGCAAAAGACTGCACACATTTAAATTAGATTTCATACAATCTGTCAAATGACAGAGTATTAAAAGGGATTAGCCTAATTAAACAAGATTGTGAGAATGCGTCTAAGAGATCCAAAGTGCAGATACCGCCCAAGGAGGATCCCAGGAAAGGCTTCCAGAACTGATTTTGCCTCCTTCCCGGCTGGCTCTCAGGCTGACCGTTACCCTCCGTCACAGAAGCACACTTGTGTATGCAGTGACATCTAGTGACAAAGAAAGTAAAACCAGTTCCAGGGACACTTTCCTCACCTGAGCAGCTCCACAAAAAATGGCCCCATCCGCCTCACCATGAATTTGTGCACAGTGGTGTGTTTCAAAACAGATACACCAGTTTCTGCACCCAGTACGTTCAGAGAGGGTATAAAGGAATGATCAACAAAGTTGGGTTGTCAGAATCCTGGTGTCAGAATCCAAACAGGCATTTAAAGCTGATTTTTTCCTGTCTGCTCACTCAGTGAAAACTGGGGTTCACGCTGCAGACTCACAGTCAGTGTGGAATGTTCTGGAGGACTACTGGCTTCTTCCAAGGGAGGATACATTATGACTAATGGAACATGCTGTGTGATATCCCTACTCAAAGTTAAAACAAGTTACACAGGCAAGACAGGGATTTAACCAAACTTCCAATAAATCTATGTGAAACCCAATGTGGATTAACTGGAGTAATCCATAATACAGTATTTCCCATTTTATTTTGTCTGATTTTAGGATTTTAAGCATTTATATTCACAACGTCCTCAGTATAACAAGGACTTGGGGGTCTTGGTAGGACTATAAGAAAGTGAAACCAGGGGTGTCCACTGGCTTCCCTCAGCCACACTGTGGCTGGTGAGTTCTGTCTGGACCAGGACCCAGGTCTGCAAGCCCCAGGCATATGACCTTTCAGGAAGCAATGATGGTACATCCCACCATCCCACTCGCCTGGAAGTCTTGCCCTTTTACAGATTCCCTGGACCTGCAGTGAGGCCCTGGAGTCTGAATTTCTGACAAACACCCAGCTGATTCTTATGCAATTATACTCCAGTGAAAAAGGGCACATGGAGAGAGTTCAAACTTTGTAAAGATAATTTATAGTCACACAAGTTGCCTGGGACCGGCTCCATAAAAGTCAGTGTCATAAACCAGATTGTCCACTTTTTGCTACATTAAAAAAAAAAAAAATGCATGCTTGCCAGAATTATTCTCAAGCGAACTGCAAAATGGCTGAAAGGAATAAATGGGTTTCTTTTCTTCTCCTTTTCTTTCTTTCTTTCTTGTTTTGTGTTGTTGTTGTTATAATTGCCGTTTCTATCTTTGGAGCTCCCTTTCCTGCCCCTATGGAAAAATAATCTCTCCAAGCAAATACACTTTCAAGTAAATTAGGCTTGCAGTGATATTTTTTAAACTGCTAGCCATACGCATGGCTGGGGCCTGATAAAGGTATTCGCACTTCCTCTGAATTGCTGATTATGAACTAAATGCTTGTAAATTGAATAATTGTTGCTACAGCAAGGAGCCCTGCTAGTTAATGGCTTCCCATAGGAAATCTTGCAGTCAACTTTTATAAAGATAATCATCAATTCATTATTTTTGTGATGAGGGGCTATTAATAAATGTATTAGGTTTATTTAAAGTTGGCATAGTCACATGGAAATTTATGATAAAAGCAAATATTTCTGTCAGTTTTATACATTTATATACACTCTAACAATGTTGATTCTGGTACTTACTGCTATTGTTCAGATTCAGTTTTTTTAAAGGATTTTTTTCTTCCTCTGTATCAGTTTTCAGCTGTCTTTCCTTTGAAGTTCTGAACAAGCACTTCCTCTGCCAGGTGATTTTTTCGCACATGATTCCACCGCCTGAAGGACCCAGGAAAAGCCCTTTGAAGTTGCTTTTCTCCCAGATGTCATTCTGAACTTGGATCTGTGGAATCTCAGGGATCTGGGACCTGATACAGGGACTTCAGGGAATGAGGGTGGGGTGAGAGCAGGTGGGGATTGTCAAAGAGCCCCCAAAAGCTTGGGGTTTCATTTACGATTTTGATGGGAAAAAAGTTTCCTCCACTTCAAGCAAATTTGCAAAACGTTAATTTAGAGACTTCCTTGGAAAATGTTCCCCCCGCCTCCTCCCTCCACTCCTTTTTCGTTAACTCATTGGTTTACCTTTGTTCCAGAACCAGTGAATTGTTCAGACTTTACAGATCCATGCGATGTGAAAATCCAGAAATGGTGTGTAGAGATTGGAGCAACTGAGCCTGGGAGTATCCTGTACTCAACCAGAATGCCTGCTGGACCCCGTTCTGTAGGTTTTCATGCACTACCAGTACTTTTTTTTTTTTTTTAGATTAACTTTCTGTTTTTAATCAAAGTTAGTTAGTTTACAATGTTGTGTCAATTTCTGGTATACAGCATAATAGTTCAGCCATTCATATACATACATACATTCATTTTCATAATCTTTTTCATTACAGGATATGACAAGATATTGAATATAGTTCCCTTTGCTAGGAAGTACAAACTTGCTGTTTATCTACTTTTTTTAAACATTTTTTATTGATTTATAATCATTTTACAATGTTGTGCCAAATTCCAGTGTAGAGCACAATTTTTCAATTATATATGAACATATATATATATATATTCATTGTCACATTTTTTTCTCTGTGAGCTACCATATATACCAGTACTTTTTTTCCTTCATTTTAAACACAAGGGCTTAGATGACAGCAGGCTGGTCACCCTGCTCCTCATGATCATCCCAGCAACAGGGAAATGTTTTTTAGAGATTAGTTAAATGATGCAATTTCCATCCTTAACAACTCTTACTGGGCCTCAGTCAGAAATGTGAGGCTTGCTAGATAACCCTTGTCCCCATCCACAGCATACCTGATTCTCCTTACTCTGCTCTTGTTTTCTTTCACACCATTTTATTACATTCTGATATACTATTATCTGTCTGTCTGTCTATCTATCTATCTATCTATCTATCTATCTATCTATCTACCTACCTACCTACATATTATTGTTGAAGCCTGAATTAGAAGCTCAAGAGTGCTCTGCCAAAACCACTCAGATTGAAGTATCAGCCTCTGTTAAATTGCCCACAAGCAAGATTGATCCTGAACTTGGTGGACAGCCACACCGAGCCAATGACGATTGAGAAGCCCGTGGGCAGACAGGGGTGCCATCTTGAATTGGCATCTTTGACATTCTGATTGATTTTTTTCAGAATGGTAGAATTTATCTTTAACATCTCTTGTATCTTGGATATGACAGCAGAAGCTGTTGCATACAAAAGAAATTTGAGAGCATTACAGTATTTCTTGTGTCTTTCATTCAATAAAAAATTATAAACCTCAAATTACCTGGGCATTTTTAATGTCAAGTTTTTTTTTAATAAGAGAAAGAATGATAAAAAGTTGCTACTCAAATTGTGTCACTCTTTAAACCTCATAAGTTCCCACTCCTAAAATGGCAAACATATACTCTTCAGAAAGGGACTTAGGGTCTCACTGAAGACATGGATGGACGCCATGATGTGTGGGGAGAGAAGGCGAAGCCTTTATTTAAATACTTGATAATATCTTACCCTGTTAGGAGGCCAGGGGAAGGTAAGATTGTAATCAGCTTTTTGTTTTGCCACAAGCACATCCTTCCTTGGAATGCAGGCTTCCACTTGCCTCTGAGGTTTATATAGACCAAGGTGTGCATTTCATGATCTTCCACTGGAGGAAAAGAACACAGAAACTTGATATTTTGCATTTTGTTGATTATTTATTTTTCAGGGGCTTTTAGGAGGAGCCATGGAGAGACTATAGGTGTTTCCCTTGAATGCATCTGAATCTTAGGGCTCAACCGGGCAGAACCAAGAAAGACAATGGAGTGAAATAAGAAAGAACAAGATGATATATAAGTCTTCTAATACATGAAATACATGAATAAATTAGGTAGAATTTCAGAAGCTAGGTCTCTGTTATAGGAACATAGGGAAGCAAGGAGACATCATTTCCTGCTCACCAGGGCTCTTTTCCATTAGAATTGTATTTGTAGGGGAAGGAGCCTGCAATACGAAGAAATCCTTACAAAGGGGAAAAACTAAAGCTAGGTATAATTTCTAGTTCATTGGGATTTAGGGGAACTGGAGATTATTTAAATCTAATATTACTGTATACATAGTAAGAAACCAAAGAGAAATCACTAATTCACCACACCATTCCTTACATAGCTAATTAATTTTACATATATTTTATTATTTAATTATAAAAATATACCTTAGAATTTTTTCCAAGTACATATATTTACTTATGCATATAAACATGGTTATATGTTTTAATAGTATATGTTTATATGTATACATGATGTTTATATATAAATAATACAAACATATTTATATATAATATAACCAATAATATAATGTTTATATATATAAAAATATAAATTTTGTTTTTATATTGCTAAAAACGTTCCTAAATAGTTAAAGTTAAGTAGGAAAATAAATGTACATGCCTCTATCAATAAAGATATGTATTTGGAAATATTTTTGAATAGGTTTTAATAATTAAAATAGTAAGGTACATTTAAAATCACTTAGCTATACAATGAATGTTTTATTAGTAATTTATCTTTGACTTCTTGTCATCTGATATGACCATTCTTTTGAAGGGCAAAGAAATCTGTGGATTAACTTTGAAATTAGAAAATTGCTAAGATAACACATTACATAAGTGAGTCGGACACAGACCAAATGACCACCTCAAACTTCAGACTATTCTGGGGGTTTAGAGTTTTTACATTTATACTGTGTACATGGGATATGATGTTTATTGGTGTTACTCTGATCTACTTTCATCTTAAAAAAAAAAGATTCTTGCTCTGAGGCAACGTGGATTACTGATACATTTCCTGTGCACTGCTCACACAACTATTGCGTCTTTCTAAGCCATCCTGTTGAATGGGAAGAATTCTGGGGTTCAGAAACAGCTTATTTAACAGGATTTCTAGGATATTTGCTTCCACGGAATATTTTTCAACTTAATGCCTTGGGAGAAAAATATTTTTCATGACCCAGCAATTCCACTCTTGGGTATATATTTGAAGGAAATGAAAACATGAATTCAAAAAGATATATGCACCGTCATGTCCATGGCAGTATTATTTACAATAGCCAAGATATAGAGCAACCTAAGTGTCCATAAACAGAGGAATGGATAAAGATGTGGTGTATATACACAGTGGAATTTACTCAGCCATAAAAAAGAATGAAATTTTGCCATTTGCAACAACATGGATGGACTTGGAGGGTATTATGCTTAGTGAAGTAAGTCAGACAGAGAAAGACAAATATGTTCTGTTTTCACTTATATGTGGAATCTGAAAAATAAAACAGATGAATGAATATAAAAGAAACAGAACGGACTCACAAATAGAGACCAAACCAGTGGGGGGAGGGGTTAGAGGAAGCAAGATAGGGGAGCGGGATTAAGAGGTGCAAACTACTTGGTATAAAATAAACAAATATGTAATGTCCAGCACAGGGAATATAGTCATTATTTTATAATAACTTTAAATGGAGTGTAATCTATAAAAACAATGAATCACTATCTTGTATACTAGAAACTAATATAACATTGAATAATCAACTATACTTCAAGGAAAGAAAATGCTCTCACAAAAAAAAAGGATTAATATAGGAGATGATGAATGTGTTAATTAACTAGATGGTGGAAATCCTTTCACAATGTCTACGTATAGCAAATCACTATGAAGAACACTTTAAATATCTTACAATTTTGTCAATTATATCTAAATAAATCATTTTTATGAATTTCCTTGAAAGCTCAAAACTCCCTCCCATGAATGAGCCTTTCTGTAAGAAATCAGGTCAAAGCTCACGACGCCCTTACTCGCATCTCTAATGTCTAGCATAATGCAGGTATAATTACACAGTAACAAGACTAATCATACCAACAGACGTATGTATGTGAAGACTCTCCCCTCTATAAGCCTGTGCCTTAGGTCTTTCCAGTGGCCATGCCACGTGCTAGGAGATTCATCAGAGACTTTGAGGGATTCTAGGAGTATATTTAACTCGTGTATTCCACCATCTTTAATGGTGGAAACAAAAACAGATTTAATATTTTGCTAACAATCAAAATCCAGAGACCAAATCTAGTGAATAATAACCATAGTGCATAATGCGATTGAATTTATAAATAAAGGTGACTTGGTTCCTAGGACACAATAGAGGACTTAATATGGCCATCTAATTTTGCCTTCTTCAAAAACCTACAAAAAAATATAGAAAATGAATTTAACATAAAAGACACGCCCACAAAATTGGGAGACCAGCAAAAGGGACAGAAGCTATATAATTTTGAGAAAACTGACTTAACAGATCCAAGAAAGCTGAATTCACTGTTGTTGGGTAAAACAGAGAACCAATCTGATTAGTCCTTAGGGTTATAAAAAGGCTTAGGAAATCTGCAACACTAGGTACCTCTGAGCCTGGGTTGAAGGGGATGTTGACAAAATAGAAGGATGGCATGAACACTTTTTAGAGCATTTTACTAGATTCCACACCAATTCTTCCACTCCAACAAAAATTTAGTAGGAATAAAAGGTATGTCTCCAGGACTAGGGTATGTCAGGCACAGGTCACAAAATGAGCAGCATGTTGAAATTGCAGAGGAATGATCTGATTTTATTCAATGACCCCTCTGGTGGTCATCAGCTCATTAAAAACCTGTTAGATTCAACTAAAGCTATAGCTTCCTACCAGCTATTTGTAGCCTTCCCTTCTAAATGCAAGGAGGCATTTTTACCATAAACAAGATTGCTGGGTACCAGGACTGACATTCCACCTTTATCAGATTTCCAAGGGAACAGAGCTGAAAAGTTATCCCAAGGTCAAATTTGCCCAAAAAGTAGGAGAAAATTTATTCTGTAATTATCTATCTATCTATCTATCTATCTATCTATCTATCTATCTATCTATCTAATCTATCTATCCAATACAGAGAACGTTTAATTTAGGAAAAAAATTATTAGTTTGAGAAAAAATAAGCTAGGTGGGGAAAGTGCCTTGACTTTTTAGTCAGGTATAACATTTTATCTGAAGAAAGAAAGAAGATGGAGTTACAAACAGAGATGGTAAACAATTTTAAATCCATGTTTTTAGACTTACAGTCACTGGTTTTAGAATAAGTGCCCAGAGTGTTTTGTCTGAGTAAGATGTCTGAAACTGAGTCTGGTATGTTAATCTTATGAAGAGTATATATCAATACATCATATGTCATATAACTTTGGGGAACAAATTTATTCAACTCATAATATTTTTATTTATTATTTTTGTAGATTGTACATCAATTTATAGAGAAATGATAATTGGTCATCAATTAACAAATTATATATTGCCCATTTATACATGCATGATGAGGTTGAAGATGATGGTGATGCTAAAAGCTATCCTTAAAATGATGTCCCAGATTTTATCATAATAATAATAATATCAAAAATGATAATGATAAACAATCGTGGCATAGTCTTACAATGTAATATTACATATAACAATTCAAATGAACAAATTAGATATCTCAAAAAGTTGTGAAGGAACAGTATTAAGCATTTCATACAATTTAAGAAATATAAAATAATACTATGTAAAGGGTTTCAAAAAGTGTTTAACCATAGGATAAAAATGATCTCACCACTGATAAATGCCACAACATGGATGAATCTAAAAAATACTGTGAGTGAAAGAAGCCAGACATAACAGTATACGCCAAATGGTTTCATTTAAAAGAGGTTCTAAAGTAGGCAAGCGGCTATTTGCCTATGATCTATGGTGACAGAAAACAGGTGAGCAGTTATTGGAGGAAGAATTGACTGAGAAAAGCATGAGGAAAACTTTCGGAGTCATGAAAGTGTTTTGTGTCTGTATTGAGGTGGTATTTACGTTTGTCATCAAACTTAAAATCTGCACATTTTATTGTATGTTGATTACCATTCATAGACTTCATTTCAAACAACAAATTATAATGATAATAATACAAGTAAACTTAAAGTATTCCCAGATTTCTTTTGTAGCAGGTAAAGGAGTCATGAATTCCAAAAATGTCTTAGACAGCGGTTACTTTTTTGTAATGGGAGCAGAGGAGCCAAGAAAACCTGTATTGAAGGACAGCCTGTAATGTGCCTGTATCAACTCTGTTATGTTTGATTATAAAATGCATTTTACAGTTTACAGTCACTTTACAGTTCCATCCCGTGGGCTCTTTCCATTTTTGGTATATTGATTGTATGGACCACCATGTCAGCTTACACAGCTTCTATCTCTGGGCCAGGGACTGCCCTCTGGCACCTTTTGAATCTACTCATCCTGATCCAATGTAGCACATACTTGAATTTACATGAAGATGCTGGTGCTTTTCTGAGGGCACGTTTCTATCAGATTGTAATTAATTGCTTTCCACTTGTGACTTCAATCTATCCCACAATGACAAGCTTCAGGGATTTTTGGTTTTTTGTTTTTGGATTATCCATGTTCTATTTTTTATTCAGCAGACCTGGATGGACCTCATGCTGGACTTTCCTTCCAGGACTCCCCTTGACTCACCAGCGTTTGACTCAGATAAACACTTCTCTAGTGTGACAGAATGTCACCTTCCCTCAACTGCCACATACTTTTGTACTTGATAAGTGTTTGTTCCCAACTCCAAACATAAAGAATCAAATGAGCGGGCTCTGCAGAGGCAAGAGATCACACGCTCTCCCTGAAGTGTGGGAACGGTGAGGAGGTGAACAGATTTCGTAATAATCCTCCTGGAAGGGATGTCACAAGCCGTTCTGCACGAGGTGCCCCATCAGCCTTTAACTTTATTAATAGTCTTGATTCCTTTTGAAGTTTTAAAAATATATTTGAAGTTTCAAAAATACATTTGAAACTTTAAAAATATTTCAAACATATATATACAATTAGAGATGACAGTTCACATGAAGTTTTATATATCTGTTAACTGTTTTCAAAAATCATCAAGAATTTGAAATATTAAGAATATTCCATTTATAATGAAAAACATTTTAAATCAATTTTTATTCATTTTGCACTCCTCTCCCACATTATTTCATCATGTTTCTCTAAAATTTATAAACTTTTTAAATATCGCTACTGTACAATCACTGCAATTAGCACAATAATGATTTTTTTCTTTGCATTATTTTGTATACCGAGGCCATAATCACTTTTCCCTCATAGTCTCAAAAATGTCATTTTGTAGTCTGTGTGATTGGCCCCAAACAGGGCCCAAACATTACAGTTGGTTATTATTCTCTCTTAATTTAAAGCAGTACCTTTTGTTTTTGTCCCCCCCATCCCCAGTCCCCCAGTATTTTTATACCATTGGCTACAGACATTGGGCCCTTGCCCTATAGATTTCATCAGATTCTGGAATTGCCCACTTACAAGAGGTTATCTAATTTGTATTTCCTAATGCTAAATGGGATTAATTGTAAAAATCTCCATCAACTTCTTCTAACAGAGATGCTCATTCCTGATCAATTATTTCACAATTATTTCAGTAAGAATTGAAAATGGTAATTTTTCAGATACTATTTAATATCTTTCAGTAAAGTTTTCTTTTTGTCAAATTCATTTAGAAGGTCATCACTTTCCAACTCAAAATTCTGACATGAAATTTTAAAAGGAAGTTGACAATCCAACCACAAAATTCACATAAAAGTGAAAATGTCTTAAAAAGAACGAAAACTAAATGTCCATCAACAGATGACTGGATAAAGAAGATGTGGTATATTTATACAATGGAATACTATTCAGCCATAAAAAAGCAACAACATGACGCCATTTGCAGCAACATGGATGTCCCTGGAGAATGTCATTCTAAGTGAAGCAAGCCAGAAAGAGAAAGAAATAAAGAAAGAGCATAAATACAAAACAGAAACAGACTCATAGACATAGAATACAAACTTGTGGTTGCCAAGGGGGAGGGGGGTGGGAAGGGACAGACTGGGATTTCAAAATTTGTAGATAGTGACAGGCATATGTAGAATAGATAAACAAGATTATACTGTATAGCACAGGGAAGTATATACAAGATCTTGTGGTAGCTCACAGCAAAAAAAAAATGTGACAATGAAAATATGTATGTTCATGTATAACTGAAAAATTGTGCTCTACACTGGAATTTGACACAACATTGTATAATGACTATAACTCAATAAAACATGTTTAAAAATGGTGATTTTTCTAATTTTGTCTTTCCACATTTCAACAGCTGGGATTCTAATAGATTTCCTTATCAACTAGGGATGTTAGATTACTGTGAATACACTTTAAACAGAAAAATCAGGGTAAATGCTTTTCTCATTGCTATTTTCTGAGTAAAAACTTAGTGACTGAGCTGCTTTATATTATAAATAACATGCATTTTATGTTACATGGTGTATAAGTTGCTTGCTTTTACAGGGAGAAGGGAGGAATTTGGGCAGGGAAAAAATGACTTTCTCTTTCTCTTTTTTGAGTATTTAAAAATAAATGTATACACATATTTAATATATTTTAATAAATTGAGTTTGTTATTTATTTTGCTGTTCTAATTGTCCCACTGCTGGTCATCTTCTCATCGGCATCTATGTCCTATGACATGACACAACTCATTGCAATATCTTCTCTCCTTCCTGATACAACACGACCCAGCATTATTTGGTGTATTTCTTGCCCTAATCCTGGAAACAGCCATTTCTCCAAGAAGCCCCATTTTTTCAGTATCAGATGATATTTAGAAACACCCATCTATCCACAAGGTGTGCACAGAGCTATTTGTGTCTCTTCTCTAATAATATGCCTTTCCAGCAGACAGTGTTTTTGTAGCTTGAAAACACATTAGCTCCTTGTCATGATATAACCTGCATTTTCCCACATAGTTACTTTCATTTAACTTTTCACAAGGTGTTCTTTTTCTTGGAACATAGTCAATATTTTAAATACAGTTTTTAAAATTAGAGTTACATTGATCATATTTTCTATATGATTTCTGGATTTTATTATATCTGGAAGATTTTCCCACTGTCAGATTATACAGGATTTCATTTTTATGCTTAGATCTCTGAATCTCATGGAATTTACAATTCATGTGGTATGGCACATGAATTGAATTTTATCTTTTTTAAATGGCTTGACAGTTTTCTCAATACCATTTGTTTTTAAAAGTTAATCTTTTCCCTACATATTTGGATCACAATCTTTTTCATATTTTTATTTCATATGTACTTAGACCCATATCTAAGTGTTCTAGTCTATTCTTTTAGTCTTTCTACCACACTGTTAATTATACAGGATTTATAATATTTTTTAATATCCATGTCTAAGCCCCCTATGTTGTACCTTTGTTTAGCATTTCTCTGGTCATTTCTGTTTGTTTATTTTTTCAATATAAACTTTATCTTCATTTGTGTACCCCTCAGAAAAAAGTCATTGCTATTTTTATGTTGAATTTATAAATTTATTTAAATGGCATCTATATGACGTTGAATGTTCCTATCAAAGAAAAAGATGTCTTGCCACTTTGCTCACATACATTTACCGTATTTTTTGTTCATTTATGATGAAGTATGTCAACATTTTGGTTGCCATTGTAAATGAGGTCCTCTATGTTGTTATCCTGTAACTAGTTCTTATTTGTGCATATGGCAAGTATTGATTTTTGTATGTTAATTTACATCCTAATATTTCTCCACTGTTTCTCTTAGATTTCATTAACATCTACATTCAAAGTAGGGTCATATGTCTCTATTCTATCCAAAGTTCTATGTAAAAAGCAAAGATACATGGTGCCTTCAAATAGTGCTCAGCACACCTCAGTTGATAATGGTTTGGCTATTGTTATTTATTTTTGTTCATTAATTTATTATTATAAAGCAGGGAGTGGAAAGAGCTATGGAAATCGAGAGGAGGTAAATCTTATCTGCAGCTGATTGAGCCTGATTAACCACAGTCAGTGGGACGCAGGTGGACCCCAACTGGTAGGAGGACATATGAAGACGGTATCATCCAGAGCAAGGGCGTCACAGGGAAAGGAGAATTTGTCAATGCTAAAAGGAGATTTTCCTCAAAGCTAAACATAAAAATCAGAATATAATGGCAAATATCATGAAATGTTCGAATTTATAATATCACCACAGCAGTTGTTAGAGACTGCGTCTCTCCAACTCGGTTTTCAAGAGAATGAGCTAGCACACTCCTGATGGTAGGCTCAAGGCACCTGGACAGAAAGGGACCATCTTATAGGTGCCAGCTATCCCTTTACAGCGATTTTCAGCCAAGTGCACGATGTTTTACAGCAGATAGCTGAGGATAAGCTGCACTTTAGAGCCAGCCCAACACGATGGGGGGGTGAAGATAACACTGTATACTCGTTAGAACTGCGACAGCATCTGCTCTCAGTGAGCAATTCTGCTCAGCATAATTGGAATTCCGTAAAATAGCAAGACTGCATTGAATTAACCCTGAGCCATGAGTTTCAATCTCATGTCACTTAGAAAAGGAAAATGTGTTTCTTACATTCATCAGGAAAGACATTGCTGTGGGATTAGCACTAGGATGGAGCAGACTGAATGAACGTTGATCATCAGTGAAATAGTCCCACTCACTGTTAGTGATGGAGTTGTTTTTCTTTCAGAGCTGAGAAACTGAGATTTCAGATGCCCTAGTGAGTATGATCATTCTAATGAATATCAATTTCTGGGCAGAAATGACCAGTTTCCAAATGTGATAAAAAATTTTTTCTAGGGATGAAATAGTCACAGGATCTGAAATAGAACCACACTGGTAAATGACTATCTCTTTTCCCTTCTTGTTAGTTTCCTGGCTTGTATGATCATCAGTAAATATTCCAAAAATGATCACTCCTTGAACCACCAGCATCAGCATCACCAGGGCTTGTTAGAAATGCCGTCTTGGGCCCCAGCGCCAAGCTACTGATTCAGGATCTCTGGGAGGGTGTCCCTAGATTCTGTGTTTTAACAAGTCATCCAGATTACTCTGATGTACACTAAAGCTTGAGAAGCACACTTTTGAAACGCACAGAAAACCAGGGATCTGTCTTCTGAAAGTGATTAGTTGCAGCTTAGGAAAGGCAAACACGATAATTCTCCATGAATTAGATGAATCCTGATGAACTGGTGACCATATACTCCATCTGGAAGCTCTTGCTTAAGTGGACGGCATGTTGAAGAGTAGGGTCCTTCTAGGGCTCTGTTTTCCTCTGTACTGAAAGTTTTAACACTGAAAAACCTGTGCCCTGAAAACCCCTCAGTTCTAGGCAAAGTAAGGCCATGGGTCACCCTAACCACCATCTGGCCAGAAACCCAGTGAGTGAATTAATGGGACAAGGACTCTTGGAGTCTCCTGCTGCTTCTCTGGTATTACAATATTACCTTTGTAAAATGTCACTATGGAGCTCGGTTGCCAGACAGAAGATTTACATGGAAAATGTGGTAGCTAATTTAGTGCCTCTGA
Organism: Camelus dromedarius; assembly: GCF_036321535.1. Lineage (NCBI taxonomy): Eukaryota > Metazoa > Chordata > Mammalia > Artiodactyla > Camelidae > Camelus > Camelus dromedarius. The sequence goes on from NC_087453.1 coordinate 30,146,888, forward strand.
AACCAACTTTGGGAGCATTTCACTAATTTCTACATCTCGTAATGTCTGAGAGTATAACTTTGGAACCAGACTTCAGTTTCAGAATTTTACTTCATTCATTTCCTAGTGGTGTGGTCTTTGACAGACAGATTAACATCATGGTGTCTTGATTTCTTCATCTGTGAAATAGGAAGGGTAAAGTACCCATTCATAATGTTATTGGATTACTAACATTTAGAGTATCCTGGTAGACAATGGAAGTTCAACAAATTTTACATAGTGTCGCTAGTAACCAGTGAACTATTATCATAGACTCATCTACTCTGGGAGGGACATTGGCACCCGGGGCATCTCTAGGATCTCATTTCGTATGAGATCCAAGTGACACTTTGTCCAAGGTAGCAAGTTTTTCTTATGTCCGATCAATTGACAGTGACTAACTAGAAAATAGTGTTCAGAAGGATTCAGAAGCTAGATATAGAAATAGCAGGGAAAAGGCAATGTTGTTGAGTCACTTGGTCTCTGGCAAACAGGAGGCAGACTGAATGTTATATAATTACCATCACCATGGTCAAGTGTCAAGGGCAACTTGGCAGCATTTCTGGTTGTATAGACCATAAGTAAGAGTCGCTCTAGCTTTATATCGCAAAGGATAAACAGGATCAGACGCAGCAAATTGGCATATACATATATATATACACCACAATTTCTTTATACAGTCATCTTTTGATGGACATTTAGGTTGCTTCCATGTCTTGGCTATTGTATGTAGTACTGTTATGAACATTAGGGCACATGCATCTTTTCAAATTAGAGTTCCCTCTGGATATATACACAGAAGTGGGATTGCTGGATCATATGGTAAGACTATTTTTAGTTTTTTGAGGAACCTCCATACTGTTTTTCATAATGGCTGCACCAAACTACATTCCCACCAGCAATGTAGGAAGGTTCCCTTTTTTCCACATCCTCTCCAGCATTTGGTTTGTGGACTTTTGAATGATGGTCCTTCTGACTGGTGTGAGGTGATACCTCATTGTGGTTTTGATTTGCATTTCTCTGATAATTAGTGATATTGAGCATTTTTTCATGTGTCTATTGGCCATTTGTATGTCTTCATTAGAGAATTGCTTGTTTAGGTCTTCTGCCCATTTTTGGATTGGGTTTTTCGGTTTTTTGTTATTAAGTGTATGAGCTATTTATATATTCTGGAAATTAAGCCTTTGTCAGTCACATCATTTGCAAATACTTTCTCCCATTCTGTAGGTTGTCTGCCTATTTTTGGATTGAGTTGCTTCGTTTTTTTTCTTATTAACTTGTATGAGCTCTATGTATTCTGGAAATTAAGCCCTTGTCAGTCTCATCTTTTATAAATATTTCTCCCATTCTGTAGGCTGTCTTTTTGTTTTCCTTATGGTTTCCTTTGCTGTGCAAAAGCTTCTAAGCTTAATTAGATCCCATTTGTTTATTTTTGTTCTTTTTTTTCTATTGCCTGGATAGACTGCCCTAGAAGAGCATTGCTAAGATTTATGTCAGAGAATGTTTTGTCTATGTTTTCTTCTAGGAGATTTATTGTGTTTTGTCTTATATTTCAGTCTTTAAGCCATTTTGAATTTATTTTTGTGTATGGTGTGAGGGAGTGTTCTAACTTCATCGATTTACATGCTGCTATCCAGTTTTCCCAACACCATTTGCTGAAGAGACTCTCTTTTCGCCATTGTATATTATTGCCTCCTTTGAAGATTAATTAACCATAGATCTGTGGATTTATTTCTGTTCCATTGATCCATATGTCTATTTTTATGCCAATACCACACTCTTTTGATTATTGTAGCTCTTTAGTATTGTCTGAAGTCTGGTGAGGGGTTATCCCTCCAGCTTCATTCTTTTTCTTCAATATTGCTTTTGACCTCATGCCTTTAGATGAAACTGAATTGAGTTTATGTATATTATAACCAAAATTCACTGCACTTCTCACTTTTTCAATTTGAATCAAATGTACAGAGATGTAGAGTATTTTAGTTGGGATTATATGAAGTACGCACACCTGGTTTGCCTACCCATACACCTATAAACACATAGTTGGGAGGTATTGACATAATTTAAATGATTGCTCTTTTCATTGCATGAAAATTTTGACTTACAGTTACATTTTATCCACTTATTGCTAAGAGTCACACATCATCCATGCAGTATTAAATAAATAAACATTAAACAAACAAATAAATACATATTAAACAAACATGGTCCACACCTTCATGGAAATAGGATCTAATGTGAGAGCTTGACAATAAATAAAATGCCATGCTTATAACTACATAATTACAATGGAGAGATGATTGTTGTGGGGAGGCACTTCTCCATGGGTCTCTTATGTTTCTACATGTCTTGTGAGCAAAGACACTGATGCCCTTTTTTTCTGAACTATCTTTCCAAGGTTGTTCCAACTTCTTTGGAGGATGGAGATACTGTCTCCCTCCAGAGCATGGCATAGGCATACCTACCATTCAGTATAATAAAGACAACGTCTTCTGGATAAAAGCGCAAGCAAGTCTTTGCCCATCACAAAAGATTCAGGTTCTCCTAACTCAGGGTTTCTCTTATGTAATTCAATGAGTTGTGTGCACCAACATCATCTGGCTCTATCTGCATCTTGCTGTGGGAATGGGGTTCTGGAAAACAGTGCAAAAATATTAATACTCTAGCTACTGCTATTGTGCTGAATAGAAATATCATCCTTTATTTCTGATCCAGTGGCCCATAATCTTTTATCGGATCCATAAAACTGGCAAGCTGGGTTTGCCTGCATCCAGGATAAGATCTGATTTTTATCTTAGGTTTATTGGACAAGTTCTGTCTGTCTATCTCCTTTTCTCCCTCTCTCTCTCTCTGTCTTTCTCTGTCTCTCTCTCTCCCTCTATCCCTCCCTTTCTCTCCCTTAGCAACAGCATTAAATGCAGGGTAGCACAATTCTTGGACCAAAAATGTCTCATAAGTGCTTCTAAACATTTTGCATTTCATTCTTTTTTTTTTTAATTATTGATGCATATAGTAGGTTTACAGTGTTAATTTTTGTGTACAGTGTAGTGATTCAGTTATACACATGTATATATTCTTTTTCATATTATTTCTCATTACAGGCTATGATAAGGTATTGAATATACTTCCCTGTGTTACATAGTAAGATCTTGTTGTTTGTCTATTTTATATATAGTAGTTAGTATCTGAAAATCCCAAACTCCAAGTTTATCCCTCCACCACCCCCCTTTCCTCACTGGCAACCATAAGTTTGTTTTTTCTGTCTGTGAGTCTGTTTCTGTTTCATAAATAAGTTCCTTTGTTTCATTTTTTAGATTCCACATATAAGTGATATCATATGGTATTTTTCTTTCTCTCTCTGGCGTACTTCACTTAGAATGACGATCTCCAGGTCCATCCATATTGTTGCAAATGGCATTCTTTTATTTTTTATGGCTGAGTAGTATTCCATTATACATACATATATATATATATGTGTGTGTGTGTGTGTGTGTGTGTGTGTGTATACACGCACACGCCACAGCTTATTTATTCAGTCATTCATCAATAGATATTTAAATTGCTACCTATGTTTCATTTGTAATGTGAAATTTTTCTTTCTGAGAAAGGTGCATAAGCTTCTTGGTGTAACTTAACTTGCAAAAAACATTTAACAGAAGAAATGTTCTCTTCTCACCAGTATCTAAAATAGAGGATGAAAAGAGAAGTAAATAGATGCTGAACTTCAAGGAGTTTCAGGCCTATGCAGGAGATTTTGACCAAGAAACTCTTTAGAACATTAATCATTAGAAAAATATGTGACAGTAATGCCAAGACCAGCCACCCCTGCTGATGCTATTCCTGGTTTTAATGAGAAGGCTCCTGCTTCACTGTTATACATTCAGCTGGCTCTATAATTTAGATTTATATATTTAATCAAGCTGTGGAAGAACCATTCTAGTTCCCAGATTACTGTTTTTGTTTAAAAATGGATATTAGAACTTATTAAATCTCTTTTTAGCAGTTATTAAGAAGGCTTCCTTTCTGCAATCATTAATAACATGTTAAATTAGACCAGTAGATTCCTAATATTAAAACTTCTTTGCATTCCTGTTTGTTTCTGAAATCTATTACAACATTCTGCTGGATTAGTTTTATGAATATATATTTTTAATTTGTTTTATTTGTTCCTACATTCTTTTATAGATTCCCACTGTGAATGATGGAAATTTTACATGTTTATACCTCCTCCCAATTTGTTTTTCTCCTCTTGACCTCCTCATCTTGGTTTGTTAATTTATTTTTCATTCTCCAAGTGGTTGCCTTAGTAATTATATGATTATGAAAAATCCATGAAAGAACTAGAGTCTCTAATCAGAGAAAGATGCTCTCTGTTGTGTGGCCAGAGATCTAAGCAAGATTCTGAAATAATCTTTTTTATTTTTATTCTACAGGTGTACTTTGAAGACTAGATATTTCTTGAGGTTCTATTTGTTTTATTTCCAAATTTATCAGCTCATTTAAAACAAGCTCTTATTCTTTACTCCTGTTTTATACTTGCTTTTTTATTTCTTTAAAGACAAATATTTTGTGTTCTATATTTTACATTTGGTAAATCTGATCTCTGCCTTCTTTGTGAGTCTAATTTGGCATTTGTTTTTGGTATTTCATACAGTCTTGTTTCTGTGCATGCTTTATTCTCTCTGTGTGTGTGTGTGTGTGTGCGCGCGCGCGCACGCTCACGTGCATGCGTGTGTGTGGTGTGTTGGGTCCCTTAGAAAATGTTCTCTTCAGTGGCATTTTCAGATACCTCGGTCACCCCCTTTTCCTCGTCCACCTTGCCACACAAATGCCTTTCATTGCTGTTGGTGGTGGTTGGCTGTTTTGTGTAACTCTGGTGTGTCTCTTCATTCCTATGCAATTTCTCTGCCTCGTCACATTATAAATGTGGTCCAGATGCACCTGAATCGTGATGTCCTTACAGTAGCCGGGTCTCTAGTGTGGACTTCACTTTGTAGATATGACTGACTATCAGGGAATCATGTTTGTTAGAGCTATTTGCTAATTCTCGGCTTTTCTCTTTCAACTAGGTTTCGTGTTCATCGCATGTTTCAACCCTTCTGTCATAGATTGTGATCTGGAATTTTGCTGCCTTCTAACTTCTTTGTAAAGGTAGTTTTCTATCGTCATCATCACGAAGATTATTACTGTTATTCTGATCATTATTTTGACTTCAGAAAGGAGAGAGGGGCAGAGGTGCCTTCACCAAAGCATCCTTGGCTGAAATGTAGCTTAGCTAAGCTTCCCAGATGATGCTGGGAGTCTCTGGGAATGGAGCTTGGAATTCGGTTGCAGAATGTCAGAGGTTATGTGGCGTAATACCCAATTTAACTTTCCAGTGACTCATTCTATAATTCTACCTTGACTACTCCCTAGAGTTTCAAGACTGTGCAAATCACATCTTTCAATCTCACGGTATTTCTGCAAGTTTGTGACTATCTATAATGGTTATACAAATAAATGTATTAATTATAACAGCTAAACTGCCAGAAAAGTCTTGGAACCAAATTTAATTAAACTCTGGAAGTTTCTAGTTATTTGAAAGTAAAAATGATGTGTTAGAACATTTTGTAATGTTTGGATTTACTAAGCGGCTATAACTTGGATATTGTGCATGGTAAAAACCTAGCCTGATGCAAAGAACACTGCCTCTCAGCCTTTTTGGATCTCTGAGAATTCCAAATTTCAAGATATTTTATTATTTAGATTGAAAAATTAGGAATATATTATGCCAATATGAAATTGTGAATTCTCTTGAATAATTTGGAAACCATTTCTTGAAACTATTAAACTATCTGTTTTCAATTCTTATTTTTTATTGAAGTGTAGTCGATTTACAATATTAGGTTCAGGTATACAGCAAGACAATTCAGTTATACATCTATATAATACACATCTATATATATATACACACATACATATATATTTTCAATTTTTTTCCATTACAGCTCATTACAAGAAAATGAATATAGTTCCCTGTGCTATATAGTAGGTTTCTGTTGTTTATCTATTTTATATATAGTAATGTGTATCTATTAATCTCAAAATCCTAGCCTAAACTCCTAAACTATCTTTAAATGTGCTCATATTAAGTTTTATAAACCTACCACCTGCCTTGATAACATTAAGTGCCTAAAGTTTTATAATTATAGGTATTCTGACAGGTAACAGCTTGGAGCATTCAACCTAGTTTTTGGCATGAAATTGCATCTGTCACTCATCACGTTTTGCAGGCACAAGCAAGCTCAACACAAAAGCCACCCTGCATTATTATCCAGCCCATTTTATCTCTGCCTGTGGTGGAAAAGATGCCTCTTTGTCCTGACCAGCAATTAGAAGACAGGGGATTTAGAGAACGGGGCCAATTAAACCAGGGTCGATGGGAGTAATGCAATCCTCTGTGTGTTAGAGGCCCCGTGGTAAACTCTGGTCTTGCTGCACAAGAACCCAGCTGTGGTTATCATTAAGTGGGGTTCTGAAATTACCTGGGGTTCTGAAATATTTCCCACATTTTCCCTAGGGCGCCGACATGAATGTTGTGTACCCTCAAGCTAATGGTTCTCCCGTGTGATGGTGGATTTATGAGTGGGAGGGCCAAGATGAAACATAAGTTGGACTAGGTGAGCCAATACCATATAGCGATCGGAGAAGAAGCAAATTCTAAATGTCTCAATTCCATGTACACTCCTCCAGTGCCCTCATGGTGAGGCATCAGCTAATTCACCTGGTTGCATAACATCTCAGTGTCCCCAAAGTGTCCATATGATTTTTACTGTCTTTTGGGGCAGTTCTTTTCTTGAACTTTAATGGGCACATGGATCACATGGGAGTCTTGTTAAAATGCAGATTCTGATTCAGTAAGTGTGAGGGTGGGTCTGAGATTCAGATTTTATTAACAAGCTACAGGAGATACTAATGTTGTGATGCTCAGGTCACATTTAAAGTAACTACATTTTAGAGCTATGCTGTCTAGAATGCCAGCCACTACTCCACATGTGGCTTGAAATATGGCTAGTGAGATGGAGGAATTCCATTTTAAATTTTGCCCCATTTTAATCAGTTTTAATTTAAATTAAAAATAATATTCAAATCAGTTATTGGAAAACATTGCCATATAAAATAATTTGGGTATGTGAATCTTTTATCAGCCATACATTTTATGAAATCTACATACAGATCAAGTAGATCCCATAAAAATTTAATGTCCAAATTGAGATACAGTGTTATTGTAAAATACATATCAGATTTGGAAAGCAATGCAAAAATAGAATGAAACATGTCATTGATACTTTATGTTGATTACTTATGAAAATAATGTTTTGAATATACTGACTTAAGGTAGCTACTGAAAACTTTAAAACGTATATATTCACATTTATGTCTCATATTACATAACTTTTGGACAGTGCAGGTCTAGGGTGTGGCCTTGCAGCTCTTAGTTCCACCACTGTTGGATTATGCATAGAGGCAGGTCTCTAAAAGCTGCAGAAACAGTCCTCAAAAAATATGTCTATTTTCTTGCTCTTTTACTCTCTTTTCCTTTTCTCCCCAAACCTCCTTGCTTCTTTCTATCTTCCCCTCTCTTCTCTCTTCCTTCCTCCCTTTCTCCCTTTATTCCTTCCTCCCTCCCTCTCTCTCTTGCCTCTCTTCTTTCTTTCTTTCTTTCTTTCTTTCTTTCTTTCTTTCTTTCTTTCTTTCTTTCTTTCTTTCTTTCTTTCTTTCTTTCTTTCTTTCTTTCTTCTTTCTTTCTTTCCTTTCTTTCCTTCCTCCCTCCCTCCCTCCCTTCCCTCCTTCCCTCCTTCCTTCCTCCCCTCTCAATAACCATGTACCTCACTCATCCTTTCACCCAATCAGTGTTCAAGTCTTAGAGATCTCCTCTCATGTCTCTTGCCCCACACTCACTTCCAGGACCTGCACTCAGGTGCTCCTCTCCTCTCACCTGGATTGTTTCATTATTTCCTCATTGGGCTGCTTTCTCACCCCTGAACCCTCCGCCCACTTGTTTCTTCCTCTACCTTCTTTACTGGTACTTGAGTGAGTGAAAGTAAACATCAAATTTTAATTCCCTTTTAGTAACATCCTTCAGTGGATTCACATACACTTTCTGGATGAAACCCAAATTCTAGTTCAACATGAAGGCCCTAAAGGCTCTGCACCTGCCTCCTTTCCAGACTTTGTCTCCGACTTCAGCCCCACCACACGTCCTAGATGCAGCCACACGAGTGAGTTTCTCATTGGATAGAGGTTTCCATCATGTGACATGTGCTCTCCTGCCTTGGTGCCTTCACCCAGGTCTCTGCGTGGAGTGGAGTGTCGTCATCCTCTTCTTCCCTTTGTGAGATGCTACTCATCATTCAGCACTCAACCTGTGTCCCTTTTGACTTCTAATTCTCCTGTTTAAATACTTCCTGTTTTTGTAGTTCTCTGAGGGTTACCAAGACATAACTCTGTTTCTTCCAACCATTGTTTTTAATTCTATCAGTCACCCTGAAAACACCGCTGAAATGATTTCCATCTTTGAAATGGATAAGCTTCAGATATTTGTAGATAGTGCTCTGACTGCCCTTGCTTATTTCTTCTCCAGGATCCTAGCTATCTAAGGACTCTCAGAATTAGGATTGCTTCCCCTTCCTCCTCAAGACCATACTTTGACTCTTTCTCATGTCAGTAAAATTTCTCAAGTCAGAAAATTACAGGACTTAAAAGCCAGAGCTATCTATAGAAAATGCAATGCTGGGAGATGTTCAGGTAGGACACCCACTGACCCTGCCTTCTGCCTGAAAGTGGCATTTCACTATGATCTGAGTAGGTCAGTATTCAAGTGATGAGTCTCACACATGAGACTCTCCAACAAACATCCTTGCCCAAGAGAGGTGCCCCTGAGCCACTGTGAGCACATGGGCACCAGATGAAAAGTGGCTGAGCTCTTCTAATCCCCTTCATTACTTTTCTCAGTGAATAATTTATAGGCTTATGGAGGCATCTGGTCAAAACTTCATTACTTCATCTAGGGCACTGTGGGTAGGTTTTCCTTTCTTCTATCATGGAAATTTTAAAAGCCAACAAAATTGACTTCTGAACAACAAGGAAATTTTAGTAGCTCATTAACAGATACTTTACACATGTGGATTATTGCCATGCAGGGACCCAAAGACTCCAGCATCACTTTCTAGAAAACAGTGCCCATGAATAACTCCATCTGATTTCATTGAGTAGGAAGTCTAAGGCTGTCCTACATTGGGATCTCTAGAAGCAGAGCCTGAGACAGATTCAGGTACAGGTGATTTATTGAGGGAGGGATCTCAGGAGAGAGAGAGAGAAGGAAGCAAGAAGGAACAGAGGAAGGAGCTGAGCAAGACTGTGGCCTCTGCTGTGGCTGAGCTTCAGCCTGATCCCATGAGGAGGTCTACAGCCCCAACAGCAACCAGAAATGTCTCACCTCGAGGCAAAGGAGCTGGTGGTCATTTGCTGAAGGCTGTCCTCAGGGGTAATCAAACTTTCTGGAACATGTGGCTGGTTCTTCCCAGCAGATGGCAATTCCCCATATAAAAAGTGGTAGCCAGTCACTAACAACCAATGCAGCAGGAGGGAGATGAATGGAGATAAATAAGGATCTCTGGTAAAGAGATCTGTGCGGGGAACCTACAGTATCTACTCTGTGAACCCCTTGAAGAAGATGATGTTTTCTCGTGAAAGTAACTTCTCAAATTACATAGTTTCTAGTTCTAGGACAACCTGAATCACCTTTACCTCGCTGAATGTCTCCTGTAAAACAGAGCACTCAGAACCTAATAATCTAGATCCAGTTTGAATATATTATAGTGAAAACCTGACTTCACTTGTTGAGTCACAGTGAGGAGAGAGAGCCCCAAGATCAGAGAGGGGCCCTGCTGGAGAATATGAATGCAGACATGGAAAGTAACTGCCAAGTCAAGACCATAGTCCTAGACAGAGAGCATGAAGGGCTGTGAACATAAAGCCATGGTGTAGTGACATTTGGTTTTGATAAGTGACAAAGTCTAAGAAGATACATTATAATGAGTGAGCTTAGGCCAACAGAAGTCCCAGATGACAGTAGTAATTTAAAGTCTGAAGGTGATAAGGCAAGGGAGGAATATTGCTGAATATCTAGCCAGACAATGGGGCAAGGAAAAGAAATAGAAGACAACCAGATTGGAAAGGAAGTACAAGTATCTCATTTTCAAACAACATGCTCTTATATGTGGAAAATCCTAAAGAGTCCACCCAAAATTATTATAACTAATAAATGAGTTCAGCAAGGCTGCATGATACAAGATTAATGCAGAAAACAATTGTAACTCCATGTGATATCAATGAACAATTCAAAAGTTAAATCATAAAAATAAGCAATATTTTAAATGGCATAAAATACTGAAGAATTAATCTAAAAAGAAGTGCAAGACAGTATTGTTGAAATACATTAAATTCTAATTCCTAAATAAATTTTTAAATAAAATGAAAGATTCCACATTCAAGGATTAGAAGACTTATGTCATTAAGATGGAAATTCTCCCCAAGTTGAGGTACAGATCCAGTGCAAATTCTATCAGAATCCCAGTTGACTTTTTCAAAGGAAATAATTTTGACAAGTTAAACCTAGAATTCATATGAAAATGCAAAGTATTTGGAATAGCGAAAGCAATCTTGAAAGTAAAAGAACACTCCTGGAAGGCTCACATTTCCCAGTTTCAAATCTTACTACACAGCTGCAGTACTATGGATCAAATAGCACTAGCATAATACAGACACAGAGGTAAATAAACAGAAGAGTCCACAAATGAACTCTACAATTTATGCTCAACTTATTTTTGGAAAAGGTGTCAAGGAAATTCAGTGAGAAAATGGTTTTTCAAACAAATCCAGTTGGGACAACATGCAAAATAATGAATTTCGACTCCAACCTCACATAATACAAAAAAAAAAAAATTAAAATGGATCACAGACTTAAGTTGAAGAGTATAAATTGTTAAAACTTTTGGAAGAAAACATAGAAGTATATATTTGCCTTGGATTAGGCAATGGTCTCTTAAATACAATACCAAAAGTAAAACAGAAAAGATAGATAAGTTAGACTCTATCAAAAGGAAAAAGACTTATGCTTCAAATGCTTTCATCAAAAAAGTGAAACAACAATCTATATAGTCTGAGAAAAAATATTTGCAAATGACATGTTTGATGAAAGACGTGTATACACAACATATAAAGCACTCTTACAATCTGATAATGAAAAGACAAATAATCCAATTTTAAAATGGGCAAAGGATTTGAATAGGCATTTCTTTCAAATAGCAAATACAAATGGACAATAAGAATATGAAAGGATGCTCAATTATCCTTAGTTATTAGTGAAATACAAGTCAAAACGACCACAAGATACCAATGTGCACCTACCAGAATGGCTAGAATTAAAAAAGACAGACAATGAGATGACTGGATAAAGAAGATGTGGTACATATATACAATGGAACACTACTAAGCCATAAAAAAGAATAAAATAATGCCATTTACAGCAAAATGGATGGACCTGAAGACTGTCATTCTTTTTTTTTTTAACATTTTTAATTGAGTTATAGTCAGTTTACAATGTTGTGTCAATTTCCAGTGTAGAGCACAACTTTTCAGTGATACATGAACATACATACATTCATTGTCGCATTCTTTTTCACTGTGAGCTACCACAAGAACTTGTATATATTTTCCTGTGCTGTACAGTATAATCTTGTTTATTTATTCTACATTTTGAAATCCTAGTCTATCCCTTCCAATCCCCCACCCTCTTGGCAACCACAAGTTTGTATTCTATGTCTATGAGTCTGTTTCTGTTTTGTATTTATGTTCTTTCTTTCTATTTTTTTTTTTTTTTGGATTCCACATATGAGCAATCTCATATAGTATTTTTCTTTCTCTTTCTGGCCTACTTCACTTAGAATGACATTTTCCAGGGACATCCAAGTTGCTGCAAATGGCGTTATGTTGAATGGTTTTTATGGCTGAGTAGTATGCCATTGTATAAATATACCACATCTTCTTTATCCAGTCATCTGTCAGTGGACATTTAGGATGTTTCCATGTCTTGGCTATTGTAAATAGTGCTGCTATGAACATTGGGGTGCAGATGTTATTTTGAAGTAGGGTTCCTTCTGGATATATGCACAGGAGTGGGATTCCTGGGTCATATGGTAAGGCTATTCCTAGTCTTCTGAGGAATCTCCATACTGTTTTCCACAGTGGCTGCACCAATGTACATTCCTATCAGTGTAGGAAGGTGCCCTTTTCTCCACAGCTTCTCCAGCATTTGTCATTTGTGGACTTTTGAATGATGGCCATTCTGGCTGGTATGAGGTGATACTCCATTGTAGTTTTGATTTGTATTTCTCTGATAATTAATGATATTGAGCATTTTTTCATGTGCCTATTTATCATTTGTATTTCTCCTTGGAAAATTGCTTGTTTAGGTCTTCTGCTCATATTTGGTTTGGGTTGTTTGTTTTTTTCTTATTAAGTTGTATGAGCTGCTTATATATTCTGGAGATCAAGCCTTTGTTGATTTCATCTTTTGCAAAAATTTTCTCCCATTCCGTAGGTTGTCTTTTTGTTTTACTTATGGTTTCCTTTGCTGTGCAGAAGCTTGTAAGTTGAATTTGGTCCCATTTGTTTATTCTTGCTTTGACTTCTATTGCTTGGGTAGATTGCCCTAGGAGAACATTTTTGAGATTTATGTCAGAGAATGTTTTGCCTATATTCTCTTCTGGGAGGTTTGTTGTATCTTGTTTTATGTTTAAGTCTTTGATCCATTTTGAGTTTATTTTTGTGTATGGTGTAATGGAGTGTTCTAGCTTCATTGCTTTACATGCTGCTGTCCAGTTTTCCCAACACCATTTGCTGAAGAGACTGTCCTTATTCCATTGTATAGTCTTGCCTCCTTTGTCAAAGATGAGTTGACCAAAAGTTTGTGGGTTCATTTCTGGGCTCTCTATTCTGTTCCATTGGTCTATATGTCTGTTTTTGTACCAATACCATGCTGCCTTGATGACTGTAGCTCTATAGTATTGTCTGAAGTCTGGGAGAGTTTTTCCTCCAGCCTCTTTCTTTTTCTTCAGTCATGCTTTGGCAATCTAGATCTTTTATGGTTCCATATAAATTTTATTATGATTTGTTCTAGTTCTTTGAAATATGTCCTGGGTAATTTGATAGAGACTGCATTGAATCTGTAGATTGCCTTGGGCAGTATGACCATTTTAACAATATTGAATCTTCCAATCCAAGAGCATGGGATATCTTTCCATTTTTTAAAGTCATCTTTAATTTCCTTCATCAATGTTTTATAGTTCTCCGTGTATAAGTCTTTCACCTCCTTGGTTAGATTTATTCCCAGGTATTTTATTACTTTGGGTGCTATTATAAAGGGATTGTTTCTTTACTTTCTTTACCTGTTGATTCATCATTATTGTAAAGAAATGCAACTGTTTTTTGTACATTAATCTTGCAACCTGCTACCTTGCTGAATTCTTCGATTAGCTCTAGTAGCTTTTGTGTTGACCTTTTAGGGTTTTCTATATATAGTATCATGTAATCTGCATATAGTGACACTTCTACCTCTTCTTTTCCAATTTGGATCCCTTTTGTTTCTCTCTCTTGCCTGATTGCTGTGACTAGGACTTCCAGGACTATGTTGAATAGGAGTGGTGACAGTGGGCAGCCTTGTCTTGTCCCAGATTTTAGTGGGAAGCTTTTGAGTTTTTCACCATTGAGTACTATGCTGGCTATAAGTTTGTCATATATAGCTTTTATTATGTTGAGATTTGTTCTCTCTATACCCACTTTGGTGAGAGGTTTTTTTTTTATCATAAATGGGTGTTGAATTTTATCAAATGCTTTTTCTGCATCTAATAAGATGATCATGTGGTTTTTGTCCTTTCTCTTGTTGATGTGATGTATTACATTAATTGGTTTGTGTATGTTGAACCACTCTTGTGTCCCTGGTATGAACCCCACTTGATCATGATGTATAATCTTTTTTATGTGCTGTTGGATTCTATTTGCTAATATTTTGGTGAGGATTTTGGTGTTTATGTTCATCAGTGATATTGGCCTATAATTCTCTTTTTTGGTAGTGTTTTTGCCTGGTTTTGGTATCAGGGTGATGGTGGCTTCATAGGGTGAGTTTGGAAGTATTCCCTCCTTTTCAATCTTCTGGAAGAGTTTGAGAAGGACTGATATGAGTTCTTCTTTGTATGTTTGGTAGAATTCCCCGGTGAAGCTGTCCAGTCCTGGACTTTTATTTGTAGGGAGGTTTTTTTGTTTTCACTAATTCGATTTCATTTCTTGTGATCAGTTTGTTCAAGTGGTCAATTTCTTGTTGATTCAGTCTTGGTGGACTGTATGTTTCCAGAAACGTGTCCATCTCCTCTAGATTATCCATTTTGCTACCATACAGTTTTTCGTAATATTCTCATATGATATTCTGTATTTCTATGTTATTTGTTTTAATTTCTCTGTTTTCTTTCTTATTTTGCTTATATGTGCTCTCTCTTTTTTTTTATTTGTGAGTTTAGATTACATGTCTTCTTTTACAATTTTATGTTTATTTTATTTGTAATTCATGGCAGTTATCACCTTTCCAGTTATGAGTTTCTCATTTCTGTAGCATCCTGCTTCTTTTCTACTTAGAGTAGACTTTTTCAATATTTCTTTTAGCATGGGTTTAGTGTTGCTAAACTCTTCTAGTTTTTTCTTGTCTGTGAAATTCTTTATCTCTCCTTCTATTTTAAAGGATAATCTTTCTGGATAAAGTATCCTAGGCTGAATCTTTTTTTCATTCAGGACTTTGGATATATCTCGCCTGTCCCTTCTGGCCTGTAATGTTTGTGTAGAGAAATCAGCTGAAAACCTTATGGGGGTTCCCTTGTAACTCATTCTTTATTTTTCTCTTGCTGCCTTTAGGATCATTTCTTTATCCTTGATCTTGGCCATCTTGATTATAATATGTCTTGGTGTCTGTCTGTTTGGGTTCTTCCTGTTTGGGATCCTCTGAACTTCCTGTACTTGGATATCTGATTCTTTCTTTAGTTTGGGAAGTTTTCAGTCATGATTCCTTCAAATCCCTTTTCAATCCCCTTTGTTCTTCCTTCCCCTTCTGGAACCCCTATTATGCATAGATTGGCATGCTTTATATTATCCCATAGGTCCCTTATGTTGTTTTCACTGGTTTTTATTTGTTTTTCTCTCAGCTGTTCTGATTGGGTGCTTTCTGCTGTCCTGTCTTCTAGGTCACTTATTCATTCCTGTGCATTATCTAGCCTGCTTTGTACAGCCTTTAGGTCAGCTCTCATCTCAGCAAACGAGTTTACCAGTTCTACTTGGCTCTTCTTTATAGCTTCAATTTCATTTTTGACACATTTTATATCTCTAAACATTTTCTCTTTTACTTCTTTCAGTACTCTGATCTCTCCTTTTTTGAAATCTTGATCTAGTAGGCCATCAATGTCTATTTCATTGATTGTTCTTTCAGGAGATTTCCTTGTTCTTTTAATTGGGAGTGGTTCCTCTGCTTCTTCATCTTGCTCATATGTCTCTGGCACTGTGGCTTATGGAGTACCAGTTATCTATTGTGGTCATTAGGGAATTTATTTATTTATCTATCTAAAACCTATTCAGGAATAAAACTTAAAAAAAGAGAGAATTTTAAAAGAAGGGAGAAAAAAAGGTTTGAAAGCAGTGTATAATGAATAACAGAAGAACAAGTTAAAGCAAAAGAGCAATCAAGTTGAGAACTCTTTTAAAAACCTTAAAAAATGTAGAAAAGAACAAAAAAATTGATACCTGAATATAATTAATAACAGATCAAAACAAAGAGAAATGAAAATGAAATGAGGTGGATTTTAAAAAATGATAAAAATAAACATATTTTGAAGGAAAAATTTAAAAGGGATTAAAACTGGAGACATATACGATTGTTTAAAAAATAAAAATTAAAAAGGTAATAGAAAATATAACAGATTAAAAAGAGGAAAAAAAGAAAAAAAAAAGGGAATGTGTTCTTGTGGAGACTGCGCATTTAATGATTTTATCAAGAGGTCTTTCTGTCCTCGCCCTGCTGAGCGAACTCAGCTCATTGCTTACAGAGTCCTTCCATTGGTGCCCCTCATCTGTGCTGCTCCCAGTGCAGGTCGGCAAGCCGATCGTGCCCCTTCCCAACACCATGGTCAGGTGCTGTGCTCCTACAAGGTGGGCAGGTGGGTCCCACAGGTTAGTTCGCACCCCCTCCCAACAGCAGGGTAGGCGGGGGGGTCACTCCTCCTCCTGATGCCATGGTCAGATGCTGCCCATAGGCAGGCAGATCATGCCCCCTTCCAGCACCTGACAGTGGTGCTGGGAGGGGGCGCAATCCTGCTGGGAAGGCGAGTGGCTACCTGCCCTCTCCCAGCAGGGGTCGCTCTCCTGTTCTGTGCAGCTGCCTGCTCCACCTTGGGTCTGCCCTCTGTAGGCAGGCTCGGGGAAGATGGCAGAACAGCCCTGCCCCTGCTCCATGCCAAGACTCAGCTCCTTGTTCGTTTCTCTTGGAGGCGAGAGTTCTCAGAGATACCAGGGCAGAAAGATCCTATCTGCCTCGGGCTGTAAACAAGACTCCTTTTCGCCTTTGAAGCAGCTAAGCCCTTAGGTATGGATTCAGATTTCGGTCCCACTCCTGCCTGCGTACTAAGCACTGGAGGATATGGCAGCTGTGGCTGAGCCCCGCCTGTCTTATCCCAAAAACCTTCAGCATGTTTTTAGAGCTAGTGGTATGGCTCTCTTCCCCTCAGGGCACATCAGCCGTGTTTTTTCTTTTCATATTTTATGGAGGGCCCAGGTTGTTTTGCAGTGTATACCTTCTCATCCATGGCGCACAGCACCCTGAAGTCCCCCGGGGTTGCCTCTGTGCAGCCTGCTCCAGTCATCTGCCAGTTTCCAGCAGCCTGTCTCGTCCCCTACCTGCCACTTTGCCTCTAGGGCTGGGGCTTGCTGAGATCTTCTATGCCCATTTAACTTAGTTCTCTCGGTCAAGGGGTGCTCTGTACAGATCCAAGCCTCAGAGGTTCCCACTCTGTCCCGCTGACCTCTCCGTTGGAGAGGGGGAGATTCAGTGAACGAGCACTATCCCTCCTTTGCAGTTCCCTCCCCACGGGACTGGTACCACACTGTTTTGGTTTTTCTTCTCTGTTTTTTTCCTTTTCTCCTACCAGATTCATGGCATCTTTGTCTTTTGAACAGGGCAATGTTCTGTCAGAGGTCAGCAGGTGCTCTGGCTGGCTGGGTAGGTCCGTGGATGAGTTTTGGTATATTTGTGGGAGAAGGTGAGCTACCAGCATCCTTCTACTCCATGATCTTGGCTGATCCCCCTGAAGACTGTCATTCTAAGTGAAGTTGGCTGGGAAGAGAAAGAAAAATGCTATATGACACCATTTATATGAGGGATCTAAAAAATAATAACAGTAATAATGACACAAATGAACTACTTATTATTTATAACTAAGATGATTGATTTCGTGAATGTGTAAGCACATTTGACTACCCTTTATGATCGAATTACCACATTCTGTTGATTTTTATTTTGTAGTTGGCTTTATTTCTTTGATAACTATGTAAGTTTAAAAAGCTAAAGCTGTAATCTGGTCTTAGAAACAATAATTAGTACATATATGTAAACTAAAAAAAGGGCAGTATTCTGTGTATATGTATTTATATGCAATGTAATGTGTATGTGCAGTAGAACTATAATAATTCTACCCAATAAAACTGAAAAAGGAGGGGAAAAAAAGACAGAAAATGATGAGTTTGAGTGTGGATGTAGAGATATCACACATTGCTGATGACAATATAAAATAGTGCAGCCTCTTTTGAAACAATTTGCCAGTTCCTTAAAATATTAATTATA
Source organism: Camelus dromedarius (assembly GCF_036321535.1). Lineage (NCBI taxonomy): Eukaryota > Metazoa > Chordata > Mammalia > Artiodactyla > Camelidae > Camelus > Camelus dromedarius. The sequence continues at coordinate 30,164,880 of NC_087453.1, forward strand.
GAGTTACTATATGACTCAGAAATTCTTTTCCTGGGAAAGACATTAGAACACATGTAGACACAAAAATTTGTATATGACTCTTCAGAGTAACATTATTCACTGAAAGCCAAAAAATAGAAACAGTGTAAATGCCCATCAGTGAATTAATGGATGAACAAATGTATCATATCCATACAAAGAAACAGTACTCAGCTATTACTCAAAGAAATGAAGCATTGATAAATGCTACAACATAGAAGAACCTGGAAAACTGCCTAAGTGAAATAAGTCATTCACAAAAGACCATCTATTGTAGAATTCCACTTGCATAAAATGTCCAAAGGAGACTAATATATAGAGACACAAAGGATATTAGAGTTGCCCAGGGCTGTACAGGGGGAGGAAGATGAGGAATGACTGCTGATGGGTATAGGGTTTCTTTTTGGGTGATGAGAATGCTCTAAACTTACACTGTGGACATCATTGAGTTAGTCTGTGATTATACTAAAAACCATTGATGCATATGCTTTAAGTGGGTAAATGTTATGATAAATGAGTTATATCTTAGCATGGCTGCTTTTTAAAACGACTTTATGATTTATTTGTGTTCATTTAAATGTAAGGTTTGGTTTGTCCCTTGGCTACTTTTGGTGGGGGGTAGGTTTGGGGGGAGTGACTTGATAATCCGGGTTTAAAAGAGCATCTGACACTAGCACACGCCACTCTTCTGACATTAAGTAATTTACTGAGGATGCTGACCTAGCACTGCTCCTGTGTTCCCATAGCAGACCATCTAGCATTTTCCCTTTTGCAAAGTTTCACTTGGGAGCTCATTTTAGTGGCTCAGGTAAAAGGCAGTTTATTCTGGAAGCTCAAAATGATTCTTTTTCGTAAAGAACCTTTGCTGTTTAACTCAGGTAGACTTGCCTCGGGGATTAGGAGATGGAACGCCGTAAAACTGTCCCTACAACTGCACCCTAAGTGTGGTTATTTCACACCCACGGCAACGGGCTTAGAACCAGGTTGTATTCACTCTCCTGGTTTTCTTTGGCACCTATTGTGTAGGGGAGAGTCAGACAGCAGTGCCACACAAAAGCGTGGCCTCTGGCCTATAGCAGAGTGCTGAGGCTGTCTGCACAGACTTCCTGAGAGTGACCAGCCCACCTGTGGGGCCGGCTGGGGCCTGGGTGCAGGGAAGAGAGAGGTGCTGATCAGGTTTCCCAGCTTTGAAGTGGAGAACGCACCAGAATGAAGAAGCTCCTGATCAAAGTCCGCCAAGCGATAAGAAAGGCGGCAGAAACTCCCCAGGGAGAGCTGGGCACCTGCGGCTGGGTGGGGAGAGGGCGTCTGGCTCTGAATGGGCACTTTTGTTTCTGCCCCTTTGGGCAACAAGAAACATTTGAAGCAATTGGAACCCACAATTTATAAGTCAAATTGGCTTCATGCAACAGTTCTCAAAACTGGCAGGCAATCAGAATTACTCGGGGAAGTTTCTGGAAATACAGATACCTGGGCTTCTCCCCCAAAGATTGCAATTCCTAGGGTCTAAGATGAGGATCTCAGCTCTGTATTTTTACCAAGTTCTCCCAGTTGGGTTAGATGCCCAGAGAGTTTAAAAAACACTGATTTAATGCTCTCGGGTTCACCACCCATCCGAGGGGGAAGCTATATTGGGCAGAAATGTATTTTTTTTTAAAATATTATAGTAATCTTATAATTTCAAATGTTCATCAGAGCCCTCAAAGAAGAGAGGTTATTTTCAGTAAGCCAAATCTACCAGTTCTCTAAATACACAATTGAAAGTTTAGAAGAATTTCTCTGTGGACCCAGATGCCTTTGTGAAGGTTCCAGGCACTGGGCTAGGTGCTAAGGGTGGAGATGGGTAACACAGACATGTTCCCAAGAGCTCAGCATCTTGCTTGGGAGACAGACATGTAAACAAAATAAGTGAAGTATTGTAAGAAGAATGTGTAAGGCCCTGTTCCAGCCCAGGAAGAGAATGACTAACTCTGCCTGGAGGGTGGGAGGAGAGGAACAGAGGCTTTCCCAAAAATGCAAGGTTGGAATCAAGTCTTCAGTGTTGAGGGGAATATTGCCTCCCTGGCTTTGGGAGATGCAGGTGGCCTGGCAATGAAGTGGGGAGATTCCAGTCCTTGGAGAAGCTGTGTAGAGACACAGGCCTGTGAACCCTGGGAGGTTCAGTATGGCAAGAATACAGAGCAGGGTGGCCATATGATGGTTTAGGGAAAATGTAGAAAAAGTAGCCTCCATGCAAAGGGACCTGTCAACTCCATGAAGGAGATCTTTGGACTTTGCCTGGAGGGGATGCACACTTAACACAGGAATTTCCCCTCTGTCTCTGAACCCAAAGAACCCAGAATCCTGGATACAAGATTGCTGTTCAAGTCCAGCAAGCTTGAGCTGGGACGATATAAGGGATATGTTTCTCCAATATTATAACAACTCAGTGTTTATTTCGCATTTGATTTTACAAGCTCCACATGAATACTGTTAGCAACTAGTATCTGCACAGTTTATAATCTAAGAGAAAACTTCGTAGCTATTATCATATGTGCTCTTCAAGGCCTCACAGCAACCACATGAAGTAGGTGTTGCTACTTCAACTTTCTAGAGAAAATTTCTTAGAAAAGCCAAATAACTAATGTCACACGGCTTGTTAAGTAGTAGCCCTAACACCCAAGCACACACTTACAGGTGTGAACCTTCAGATTTTTCTACTACAAGATGTGGATTTGCTGAACAAAAGTATAGCTCTAAACACACACATGCACACAGTTAGGGACCAGCAAACATACCATGAAGCAAACCCAGAAGAGTAATTTAAGACAGAAATATTATGATTTCCGTACATGTCAGAATAGGCCTGGCCAGGCTGGGGTCCGAAACAACTAAATCACAAACAACCACAATCATAAGAAATGGGTCTCAGAGACTTCGTACAGTAAGAGGTTACTTCTCGCTCACTTCCTTATCTGATACTGTTTGGGTGGCACTCCTGGCTGTCTCTCTCCCCTCAGTTTCCATCTTGGGGCCCCACCTTCCTACATCATTGAGGTTACCCTGGCCTCCCCCAGCCAGCAGACAGGACTTTCCAGATCCCTCTTGCTCTGACACTTGACTCAGCCACGTGGCTTGCTTGGGCCAATGAGGTGTTGGCAAATGTGACACCAACAGTGGTTTGAGAGAACACTGTACACACCTCTGCTACCTGATACCCATGCTCTGCCTTTTCAACACTAGAACACTGTGTGCTGTGGGGAGCATAAAAGTGTCCATGAATTGATTTCAGCGCTCTGTCTTGTGTGTGATAATGTGTATGTGAATGAAGCTTTATGATCTATGCAGCTTTGTGCAAATGTCAGTTGCTTACCAGATTATAGTTACCATCCTAAGAATGGTCACGTCTGGGCCATTTATACTGCTGACTTAGTATTCAAAGACTCAGGAATGACTGATGCCATTGATGAAGGCTGATAAAGAAGGAAAATGTTGTGAATTTCTTAAAAGCCACAAGTTATTAACTCAACTAAATTAAATATGCCCTACTTTAGGTTCTATTAGGTAGATCGTGGCAACCACTAAAAAGAGTTTGAGGTGAGAATCAGTTACTCTCCCACAACTTCACTGCCAAGGTATCATGAAATCAAGTCTCAAATCAAAGTCCAACACACATATGGGCATTAATTTAGAAAATCACTTCACGTAACCTGTCTATAAATTTGATGATGTTACATCTACCTCTCTGTCTTTCTGGGTGCCCTGACCAATCCTTGCTTGATAGATCACTTACTGTCAAGGTGGATTGGTAAACAACATTCCAGAGATTCTGTCCTTTTATTTTTGGGCTTAAGTAACCAATTATCCTCCAAAACCAATAGCTGAACATTGCATCACTTAGAAATTGAACCCTGTATGCTTCTAAGGTATTTTCTCTTACTGGATTCTAATTCCCTATTTATGCATGATTGGGAATGTCTCTAAAATCCATGTAGCCTTTAATTCTGCTCCATTTCCAGAATTTATCATGCTTGTCAACAAGCCATTCATTTTCACCAATATTCCTCAATTAAGTATATACACTAATTAGAAAAAGCTATAACCAAGAGATGGATGAGATATGGGCTTAAGGCAGCTGCCCCTGCAGTACAACGCTCTCAGATTAATGCCAACTGGTCACCTCTGGATTTTGCATTTTTGATGAAGCTGATTGACTATCGCTGGCGCTAAAGCTGAAACTGACAAGCACATGGCACTCCCTGGGCTGTGCTAATGCACCCTGATGCATCTCCCAGAAACAGTAATCCTGTGTCACTCGGGAATCCGGAGATATTTTCTTGTCTTGTCTCCAAGCATCGTTGGTGCCTCTCCTCCAAGCTTTCTGGCTTGACACAGCCTCAACATTCACACACAAGAAATGCCATTTAAGTTTTAGGCATAAGTTTGTTGTGGGCTTTGTATGTTAGGCTAGATTCCTATGGTCTATAAAGACAAGTTACCTAGAACTAGGGGAACAGTGATTTTCAAAGACATTCACAACCAGGCATGGGGTTTGAGCTGCAGAATTAACTCTTTCTTTGGAAAAGAAATAGGTATTTATGAGGTAGATTGGGTTGGATCTTGCTCTTGGTTACTGCCTGGGAGAAAACAGAAAGCTTTGTCTGGCTTTCAGGTATGCTGCCTTAGACAGTCAAACTCCTTTTCCTGACCCATGGAGTTGTGGCAACTTGCAGCAGCTCTAAACCAGGATTATGACTCCCACGCTGACATTAGTAATTGATTGAAATGTGGTTTCAGGCGAGGGCAGGAGGAAATAGCACAGAACAATACAGCCAAGTTCATTGTGCTAACTGTGAGCTACAGCTCCCTGAGAACCAGGTGCAAATTGAATGGAAAGGATCTAAAGGGCTCAAGGTTCCACTGGGTGGTGTAGACAGCAGGGCACATGGTATACCTGCCAACCTCATCTGACTCATAACTGTCATTTTCCCCATTTTTTTCTGAAACTCAGTCCTTTCTTTTTTCTCTTTTTCCCCCTGGCTGATTAGCAGACATTCAGATGTCAATAGATAAAACTGGAAAATAGTGCCCCAGATTCAGACAGCTGTAGCCCTCACATCAAACAATGAAAGGGCAAGGATTGACATATAGGTAGTAATAAAGTCTGGAAGTAGAAGGAACCAGGAAGGAATGAAAAATAAAGTCTTGTGAGCTTGTTCTGTGCAAGCACTTTATTAGTGTACTTATGAAATCTCTGGATGTTAAGGATTACTATCACAATTCAACAGATGGAGAAAAACTCAAGATCAAGGTGTCTAAATAACTTGCTTGTGGTTACCCAGGTAATAAAGGATGAAAATGACATTTAAGGCCAAGTTCATTCTCGCAACAGAGCTGCTCCAACATCCTCTTTCTTTTCATCACTTATTCTCCCAACATCAACTGTGCCTAATTTACTTTATTCATTTGAATAGTACTTATTGGGCAAAAGTTATAAGCCAGACACTGCATGCAAGATACTGAAGAGTCACAGCTGCTTTTTCCACCTAGCGTATGTGGCCTTTCTTCTTTTTTCCTTCCTTTGCTAACCTCTTGCTCAAACTGTTTGAGTGAGCCTGATGCCTTCCCGTGGCTCTGGAAGTAATCAAGCATGCCTGGCCACAGTAATTGGTTCAGGAGTGGGTGTGAACCAATCCATCTCACTGAGAATTAGACTGGGAAATTTCTCCGGAATTTTCTGTTGGGACAGCCAAGATGGTAGAACTTAAGCCTGGATTGTCACTTGCCATCTTTCTGAAAATGGCAAGAGATTTTCTGAAAATGAAGCATGTGTAGAAGAAAACTGAGCCAAGAGATGAGAAGAAAACACCATTTGTGTACCTGAATCCTGACTCACTTGAAACTGGGATTTGAGCCCCTAAACTTCAGTTACATTAGTACAAATTGTATTTACTTTCTTTCCCTTTAAAAAAAAAAAGTAAGTGGTTTCATGTCTTAATTCCAAGAGAAAGACAACTGGCCATTGCACAATTAACCAACAGAGACCAGGTCTCTGAGTTAATAAGGATTTTAGTCTAGTAGGGAGATGGGTAATAACCAAATACTCACTGAAAAATTGGTGTAAAGATTAATAGCTGCTCTAAGGAAAGAGATATTGTTCTATAAAGGCATATACAAAATTTGCCTGGCTGGGGAATCAGAGAATCATCTCCTGTAAAAATTGACAGAAATCTAAAAGATATATAGGATTTAAGTAGATGGAAATTTGGGTAATAGATGGTTGAGGTCAAGAGAACAGAAGATGCAAAAGGGATAACAGTAGATCTATGAAAATGAGCAAAACGTAAAGCGGTTGGTCACAGTGTGGAGGGTATAAGAGAGGGTAGAAAGGTAAGAGTCAAGGCATACACGACCCTGTGCTGTAGGAAGAGGCTGGATCTTTATCCAAGAGATACAAGATGCAAAAGATATAAGAAGCCATTATAGGATTTTAAGCCCATTGACATGATCAGACTTTTTTTTTTTTTTAATCTGCCTACAATGATGAGAATAGAGCAAAGGTGGCCACAGTGGATGTAAGAAAACCAGTTAGAAAACAACTGCAGTGGTCTAAAGAGGACATGATGGTACTTGTAGTGGGAAGGGGTATCAGTAGCTATGGAGAAAGCTAGACTGAGCTCTCCGGTAAATTTGGTAGGAGTGGAAGCACAAAGAAGGAGAGGTAAACAGTGATTCCTAGGTATCTGGCTTATGCAACCTAATAAAAGTTGTTCTCTTTTAATGACATAGAGATCAATGGTAGAACAGGACATAGGCCAGGTTGCTGAAGGAATAAATTCAAGCTCAGTCCTGTTGAGCTAGAAGTGCCTTTGCGACGTGTAAGTGGAGATGTTGAGTAGGCAGGTAAAATTAAGAGTCTGTCTGGAGCTGAGACAATGAGGTTTTAGACAGTGGGAAAAAAAAAATCTGGAGGCACTGATGTATAGATCAAGGCTAATTGAAGCTGTAGGTGTAAATGACTTGTTTAGGAAAAAGTGTAGAGAAAGGGCTGAGAGGTTAAGGCTGAGCCCTGTGATAGTCCAAACTTCGTGTCTGGTGTTGAAAATAACTTTCAAGAAGATATAAAATTATACCTTTCTTAACATTTAAAATAAGTACATGTTAAAGGCTTTACTTAACTCATTTTTAATGGTAAATACAGGCAGATCTCACAATTGGTTCATGCCTCATATTGATCTATTGATTAACAGATTTAACACAATCATTATCAACATTTCAGTTTTTTTTTTTTTTGCTAAAATTGGCTAACTGAACCTCAAATTCATATGAAAATGAAAGGAACCCATAGCAATCAAAACAATCTTGAAAAAAGAACAGAGAAAGTTGGAAGACACACATTTTCCAGTTTTCAAATCTTGCAACAAAGCTACAGTCATCAAAACGTTGTGGTACTAGCACAAGGGTAGACACAGATCAGTGAAAGAGAACTGAGAATCCAGAGGAGAACTCTTAACATTTACAGTCAATTAATTTTTGACAAAATGCAAAGTTTGATGAGGAAAGAATAGTTTAGTCTCTCAACAAATGGTGCTGGGACCCCAATGTTCATAGCAGCACTATTTACAATAGCCAAGACATGGAAGCAACCTAAATGTCCATCAATAGATCACTGGATAAAGAAGTGGTATATTTATATAATGGAATACTACTCATCCATAGAAAAGAAAAATAATGCCATTTGCAGCAACATGGATGGACCTAGAAAGTATCATTCTAAGTGAAGTAAGCCAGAGAGAGAAAGAAAAATAACATATGATATCACTTATACATGGAATCTTTAAAAAAATACACAAATGAACTTATTTACAAAACAGAAACAGACTCACAAACATAGAAAACAAACTTATGGTTACCAGGGGGAAAAAGGGTGGGAAGCAATAAACAGGGAGTTCAAGATTTACAGATACTAACTACTATATATAAAATAGATAAATAACAAGTCTCTACAGTATAGCACAGGGAACTATATTCAATATCTTGTAGTAACCTATAATGAAAAAGAATATGAAAAGGAATATATGTATGTGGATAGATAGATAGATAGATATACAACTGAAACATTATACTGTGCACCAGAAATTGATGCAACAATGTAAACTGACTTTACTTCAATTAAAAAATAAAAAAAGAAAAATGGTGCTGAGACAGCTGGATATCTGCATATAAAAGAAAGCATTTGAACCCTTAGCTCACATCATACACAGAAATATCTCATATGGATCTTACAGTTAATGGAGCTAAAGCTGCAAAGCGGTTAGAATAACACATATTTGTAAGGCTAGGTTTGGCAATGGCTTCTTATATATAACACCAAAAGCACACTGACAGAAAAAAAAAAAAGATGAATTAAATTTCATCAAAATTTATAACTCTTGTCCTTCAAATTACACAATCAAGAAAGTGAAAAGACAATCTGTAGTCTGGGAGAACATATTTGAAATCATGTATCTGATTTGGGACTTGTAGCCAGAATATATGAATAACTCACAAGTAAATAATAAAAAGGAAAACAGTCCAACTATAAAATGGGCAAAAGACTTGAACAGACAGTTCTTCTAATATATAAAATAAGTGCATCAAAAGATGCTCAACATCATTACAGTTGTTCCTTGGGGAATTGGCTCTAGGAACCCTTCCTTGCAGGTACCAAAATCCAAAGATGTTCAGGTCCCTTACAGAAAACAGTGTAGTATTTGCATATAAGCTATGCACATCCTCCCATATACTTTACTCTAAATCATTTCTAGATTACTTATAATACTTATTACAAAGTAAGTGCTATCTAAATATCTGTAAATATCAATGTAAATACTATATAAATAGTTGCTGGCATGAGACAAATTCAAATTTTGCTTTCTGGAACTTTCTGGAATTAAAAAAAAATATTTTCAATCCAAAGTTGGTTGAAACCATGGGTGCATACAGAACCCATGGATAGAGAGGGTTAACTGTAATTATTAGTAAGAAGCAAATAAAAAATACAGCAAGTTGCTACCTCATACCCATCATGTTGGCTAAAATTAAAAAAAGACAATAGCAAATTTCATCATGAATGCCGAAAATTGGAACCTCCATGCATTGTTGGGAGAATGTAAAATGGTGCAGGTCTACTGGAAAACACTTTTGCAGTTCCTTTAAATACCAGACATACATTTACAACTTGGTCCAGCAATTTTGCTCTTATGCATACACCCAAGATCAGTGAAAATCTAAGTCCACAGAAAATTTTGTACACTCATGTTCATAACAGCATAATTCATAATAGACCCCAAATGAAAACAACCCAAATGGCTATTAATTGGTAAAAGGATAAACAAAAGCAGTACTATCTATACAACAGAATTTTATTTAGCTATAAAAAGTAATGAAGTATTGAAACATGATACAACATGGATGGATCTAAAAAATATAATGATACATGAAGGAAGCATATATTTACATGATTCCCTTTATACAAATTGTACACATATACAGCCATAAAATAGCTCAAAACAATGAAAGGCCCAGAGGCACCCCCTCAACATAGAATTGGAATCAGATAATTCAGATGGATACTTAATTTTGAAGCCCAGATTTTTCTCTACATTGATTACCTTTATACATTCTGTTTAGTGTATAGCAAACCACTCTAAAACCTAAAGGCTTAAAAACAATACACTTTTTTTTTTTTTAGCTCACAATACATCAGACTGCTATTTTGAATTCAGTTGGCAGTTCTTCTATGGATAGCTGGGTATACCTTGCGATCTGCTGCTCAGGGGTCTGCCTTAGAATGATTTCAGCTGAGATAAGTCCATCTCTGCCCTGTGAAGTCTCTCCCACATGGGACAAACCATCCCAGCTCACATGCTTACTTATCCTCCAGCACAAGAGCCTGAGCTTGTTCACATGGTAACAGGTGGTGTTCCCAAGAGTGAGACCTAGACCTGGAACACAGACGGTGCCACTTCTACAACACTCTGTTGGCTAACGCAAACCATAGGGGTCAGTTCGGATTCAAAAGTGTGAGGAAATAGACTTCACCTTTAATTGAGAGGAGCTCCAAAGATGTGTTGCAAATTGTGTGCTTACAGTGAGTAGAATAATCACAGCCATTATTGTAGCCAATCTGCATAATACTTTTATAACACTCTATTCTTCATAAGATTTACCGGAAGACTTGCAATTACATATGGATTCATGTGTTTATTTGTAAATGCCTAATTCCTAATAGATGAAAATGACATAGGGAGGGGCCAAGACTATGTTGGTTTTCATTTAAGTTGAATGTTTGCTCCTAGTATATTTTTTGGCATAAAATAGGCATTGAGTGGATGAATAATTAGTTACCCCACTGGTTAATGAGCCAGGTTGATGCAAGAGCTGGAAATAAAGTGTTGGCAAGGTGAATCAGACAGAACAAGCAATTGACTGATCTCCACTGAGAAGAGTTATGGCCAGTGACAGCTCAAATGTCTAAACCACCCATTACTAGAAAGGTCAAGACAGCTAAAGACAATTCTTAGACATATTAAATCAGTTTAAAACATCTTCAAATGCCTTGGGAAAGAAGCTGAGGGTCCAGTAGTCCCACCTGGGTTGACTAGTTGTTAAAAAATATACATGTATGGACAGCTTGCTATAAAATTTTGAGTCAGTGGGTCTGGAGTGGGGCCCAGGCGTGCAAAGTCAAAACAGTTAGTTGTTTCCACTTTCCATTTTCCTTGCACTCCCAGGAAGAGCTCACTGCAGCTCCTTCCAGTTTCCAGCACAAGCCAGTCACTGTTCTGAGTACCAGCTCCACTGAGTGACTCATTTGCGTTTCTGAGCTGTCAACTTTGGTTAGAGAGCGTCCGCGTCTCAGGAGTCACAGCTTTGCAGGATCTTTTTGTTTGTTTTTGCAAGCTTTCTACGTTTTAATAATGCCAATTACTTCTGTTCCTTCCCTCAGCCCTAGGGATGAAAGCTCTCCTTGCAGTTATCCTTGTCTCATTTGTTTCCCTGTTTTGTGTTTTCTGACCCACTCAATTTCCTATGTTAAATACTTTATGTTAAAAGAGCTGATGTGGCTTTGGTTTTCCTGACTAGATCTTGACTGATGTACACATTGAGCTCCAAATTCATCCCTCTTAGGGAGCTACCTGGCACACTTTCCTCCACGTCGCTCCCCTACCGAGGAGAGTGCTAAGAACAGCAAATCTTTGCCAGCATCCCTTGCTCACTCACACTGATTGTTTGCAACACTCCACCCAGAATGATGTCTCTACACACCCTGGAGCCCAGAATATTCCCACCAACTTGTGGAACATGTTGCACACACACAACAATTCCAACAGCAAACATCTGTTTTGAGATATTAGAAGCTAATCTATTTGGCCTGCGCAGATGGACCCAGATGCATGAAGAGGAGAAAAGCAATTTAGTTTCACTTGTTAGCAGCAGCTTTGCTGGAGAGTGAACTGGCGATCCAAGCCCCACCCTGTGGGTTCCTGGAACAAAAGTAATTATATTGGCCAAAGTTAGGAAAATCTCACCCTTTACTTATAGCATGTTTGATTCTACAGTGATAGATGGCAGAGCCTAATTCCAAGCATGTGTCTTCGTGTTGATTTTATGATCTCTTAAGGTCCTACAATACTCTAATAGGCAAAAGTCGAATCTAATTATGCTTTGTGCCAACAGATACTTCTTGGGAGTCAACGCTCATTGAAAAGGTTGTGTTGAAAACAGAACACAAGAGGTCAACAGAGATTTGTTTTCCAATTTTTATACTTTTTTTTACATAACCATGAACAATTTATTGTTTTCCCCTGTTCACCCTTTTACAAAACATCTCTTTACCAGCAAATATTACTGTATAGAAGTCTTGAAGATCTAACCCATGCCCAGTATGAAACAGAATTCTTTTTCCAAAAAAGTCCTTTAAAAATCCCCATATACCCTTAATCCATCAACGCTGTATTATAGGGCCCAGCTCAGATGATATTTCCACCAGACAATCTTATCAGATACCCACAGCAAGAAGTAATATGTCCTCCTGCTAAAAACCCAATAATACTTAATCTGTTCTGTCCATAGTCATTCATTTCTTTTTTTCCTTATTGTACATTTAATGTTACTGTCTTATACCCCCTACCAGACTATAAGCTCTTTGAGATCAGAATAAATAGCAAGCATAAAGGACAATATTAACAAGTGTGATTTATGAGTCTTGCTCTGATTTTATACACTTTGTCATATTTCTACCTTGGAGAGTTGTGATGAGAAATATAGACAGTCATTCCCATTTTAAACATGAGGGAATCAAGGCTTGAGAAGTTGATTCACTTTTTTCAAATTCAGATATCTGGTGAGAGGAAGGAGTTACAGCCCAGTCTTACTGTCGTTAAAGGCCACACTCTTGCCCATTGAGCAATACTAATTTATTTGTGCAGCCTCCACACTTCCTAGCACAGTGCCTGGCACAAAGTGCTCCATAAATATTAAATATGTAAGTGTTGAATTAACTGAGTCTAATTTCTGTCTTTCACCATGACATGACTGCTACCAAGTGACTTGGCAAGAATATGGTAGGAGACAGAAGATGAGAGACCAGGACTCCAGCCCTGACGAGGACACTAATTTCCTGTGCAAAAATAAATAGATCCCTTAACTCTGTACGATTTATTGCCCATTCTGGACAGATGAGAAATGTAACATCTGGGCAGTAGTAATGTTAGTGGTTGCTGTCTATTGGGAGCCTTCTTTGAGACAGGTCTTCTACTGGATATGTTATACATACGTTACTCCATGGCATGTGGTAGTTAAAGTTCAGGTTACACATGGAGTAACTGAGGTTCGGAGAGGGTAAGTGATAAGTAAGGGCGACAATCAGGGTTACTCCATGTCTTCTGACATCCACTTTAACATTTTTTATGCTGCAAATGTGAAAGTGTTTCATACACATGTTTCGGAGATATTCAATCAACAGTTTGTTCACTCAGTGTTCAAAGCTTATCATATTTCAGAGCCCCTCCGGAAAAGAACTTCCAACCTCTCTGAAAGTGAGGGCCTCAGCTTATTTTCCAACCATTCTCTCTTATTTATAAAAGTTGGAGTTCAAAGTTGAGTTCTTCAAGTAACAGAGAATGTAGAAATATGAGTAATGTAAATTCCCATTTTCAACAAATTACCCACATGGATTGGCTTTAAAATATTGATAAAATAAAGGAAAAAAATTTGTAGATACTCGTTCAGAAATATGGATGTATACGTTTAAAGGTTGAATAAAGTATATAATGTGACTTACGGTCTTCTTGTTATGGTTTGGGGTTGGCCTTCATACCTGTGACCCATCAACAGATCAACTTATTTCTATTTTCTTCCCTTTTCAACTTCAATAAAGACTTACCAAATAGGTTAACTGGGTAGGCATGAAATGAATGTGTACTGGGGAACATCATTTTTAAAATTTGAGTTTCTCTCAACTTTATCAATCCTTCTGTCTTGGGCAAGTCTTGAGAGTACTCTGTGGATTCATTTTGTTTTCATTATAAGGTATGAAAGTGGACAGTTGACTTTACAGAGAAATTGTGGGTATCAAATAGAAAAATGCATGTAAGTATTCTATAAACATGAAGCCCATTCCAAGAATAAGGAAGGAAGAATGAGAATCACTAAATTTTGTATTGATGCCCACTTTGTGCTACTCTAGACATAAAGTGGCTTCAACTTGGCTTGGGTTCTTATCCATTGGAAACAGGAGAAAACCCTTAGGCACTCAGTCATAAACTTAACCATGCTCAGAAGATTGAAGACTTTGTAGGTGAATGCTTTTTAAACATTTCTTTTATTTTTCTGCCTGTGTATCACTTATCAAATGCTGCATAACAGATCATATCAAAACTTAGTGACTTAAAACAACCACCATTTTATTTGTTCTGGACTTTGTAGATTGGTGTTTAGGGCCAGGCTCTGCTGGGCAGTTCTTCTGCTGGTCTCGTCTGGAGTCACTTTTGCAGCTGCAGTTGCCTGGCAAGTCAACTGGGCTTCAGTCTAAGATGGTGTCACTCACAGGTCTGGTGGGTGGCTGGTGCTGGCAGCTGGCTGGTCTGTGCATATTTAATAGCCAATCAGAGCTTCTTTACGTGGTGGCAGCATACTCAGACTGCAAGCCACAGGTGCAAGCTTACCCCTGCATCATGTTCACTGCAGTCCCATTGGTAAAACAAGTCACACTGGGAAGGGACTACACAGGGGCATGGGTAGGGAGGCATGATTCACTGGGATTATTACTTTAACAATCTACCAGAGCATGACATCCATAACCATTTCTAGGCTTAGTCAGATTGTAACCATTTCTTTTTCCTTCTTCTTCTGTACAAGTTATCCATGGGTGACTATTGCAAACTAGATATTGATAATCATATAAATACTTTAATCTTTACAGTATTTTGTGTTTTTTTAAACACTTCCGTGTACTCTCTTTCAGAGGAAAATGGCATTATCAATCTTCATGTATATATTATATATATAAATGTATTTGTATGTGTGTATATAACAACTGAACTCACTAGAGTTAAAAATATGGCCAAGTTTTCACAAGTGAGTTTGAGCAGTCAAGTAGAAGACAGATCTGACTGAAAATATCAAGGTACTTTTACATAGAAAGCTAATAATTAATACAGGTACAGTTCACTTACAAGTTAGGCACTTACAACTTAGGCACTATTATATTTATATCATATATGAAATGAAATTGGAAATAAAAATATGATGGGATTAGTCAGGGTCAGTATTTAGTAAATATCAAAGCTAAGACTCAGCCGGAAGCTCATATTTTAAATACCATTTATATTATTTACATAATTGCTTGATTCTTATGCTGGTCTCACCCTCTATAGAAACTAAGTAACTGAAAGAAGTAAGTCTTCACACTTTTAGAATTAAACAATAACCTCTGTCTGTTAAGCTGCCTTACATTCTCTCCCATTAAGTATAGCAGGTGAAAACTTCCTCATCTTAACCATCACCAAAATGTCCTTTATGCTGATGGGAAATCTTGGATTTTCAGACTGTTAAAATGAGAAGGTACCACGAAGAACTTGTTTTTGTTGAGCTGTAGAATATTTTGTTCAAAGGAGATCTTAAACAGAAGCCAAACTGATAAAACCAACAGAAAATGAAGAATTCTTGAAATTCAGTAGGTTTGTTCCAGTAACAGAACCTTTTGGAACATGTAGGTCTTTGCAGTCCTGGGCCCAGAGAAGTGAGTTTGTTCAAGGTCATGTGGCTAGCCAAAGGTAGAGTCAAGGCCAGAATTCCTCTTTTCTGGATATCAAAAGCATACTCTTTCTTCTTTTCCTGGAGCCCCTCCACCATCAAAATAAAGGGGTGTTGGGCCTCCTCAGTGCCCAGTTTATGACTGGTCTTCTGTGAGTTCCTTAGTGAGAGACTAAATATTAGAAATGAGTGTTTACAATAATTCCTTTCCCTTTCCAGGACCCTTTGTCCAATGAGATATATTCTTTTCATTCAACAGTCCTTGGCAGTTGCCATATGCATATTTTCAGAGAATTCCCCAAGCTGTAAATCTGGCCTTTGCTTTTACCAGTGATTTAGGTGTAGCAAAAGAATAGAACACAAGGCTTGGAGACTGTGACTCCAAATCTCCTCTTATTTTCTCTTTGCAGGCCATTGTCATTAGAGTAACAGTTACCTTGGAATCAGTACATTTTTGCTGAAATAAACAGAGACCTAGAAAAATTTCTCTAGCAAAACCCACCCCTGGAAGTACCCCACAGAGCTTGTAAAGCTTGGGGTTTACCACTCAGGTTATGGGTCTGTGTCACTACACAGAGGTCTTGGATCCTTATATTTTGGTTATACCTAAGAAAAGGAGCATGCATAGTCTGTCCTAAACTTTCAATAAGGCCTTAAAGTAAGTTTACAGTTGAATCTGGGGATCCTCCTTTGCATCCCGATCTTCCTACCAATTCATGAAAAATATTAGAGAAGGAAGTAGAGTAAGAAATCAGCAAAACAAGAAGCACCAATGTTTTTGGATGCGTAACAGTAATATCTGAGCAGTGGGTTACACCAGTGCTTCTCTAATGGCAAATGAATCACTTGCAGATCTTGTTAAAATGCAGATTCTGACAGGTTTGGAACAAGGTCTGACAACAGTGCATTTCACATAAAGCCCTGGGTGCTGGTGATCGGTTGTCTGTAGATCACACTTCAAAAACCAGGTTGGGAGATTATATTATTCTCCAAATTGTGTTGCTCATCTCTGGGATGAATTATACTTTTCCCACCTCATTCATATCAGACTTGGCCATGTATGTTGCTTTGGCCATAAAATCGGCAGTGATGTGTGTGATTTTTTTGTCCTAGTAGGGGCATGAAGAGGCAGTATTTGCCTTTCCATGATTTATTTTCCTTCTATAATACAGCTACAATACAACTAGCAGTGATCCACAGATGTGTCTCAATCAGCCCGAGTCTGGGAATAAAGACACACAGAACAGACCCACAGTCTTCTGACTATGTTAAGTAGCATGGGCAACAGATAGAAAACTTTCATTGACATAAGTCCCTCAGATTTGAGGCTGTTTGTTACTGTGATATAACCTAGCATATTCTGACTGATATACGCCATGTCGTATTGTATACATGTTTTGCATACGTGTATTGCAGTAGGTTTGAAGAATCACCTTCAATCATTTTATTGAGGATATTGGCCAAGATACTTAACTTTTCTGGACCTCAGCTACCTCATATGCAAACTGGGAAATCTGCTTTCCTGAAGGTAGAGTTCTGGCTCTCTTGAAAAGTATTTCTTCCTTGATATATGAAGCTAAATGCTTCTCTGGTTCAAGATCTCTCCCAAGAAAAAAACCCACCTTCACTGGCAAAAATGTCTAGTCTTTAGCATAGCAGAGCCAATATCTAAGACATTACAATTGCTTATTTTTGCCTACAGAAACAGAGATGCTTCCAACATCAACAACCACATCCAAAGATGGAAAAAAAATCAGAATTAATGAGACCCACAGCTCAGAGCCACATTCCTATAGAAAAACCATATCATACAATAGCTTCTAAAAACCCAGACATGGTTTTTGTGTTCTCCTTTTAGAGGTATACGCAATTGCCAAGAAAATGATCATATTAGGGGAATTTTTTCCTCTCAGACATTAGCGAAAGACCATAATTACTCAGGAAGCAGGTGGTTGTGTTCACCAGAAGAAAGTTTTATAGACACAGCAAAAGTATCACATCTCAGGGGAGGTTTTCACTGAGCTCTTCTTGAATAGTTGGCCTCGAGCCCCTCCCACTACTTCACAGGTTACCACACAAAGTAGATCTGTCTAGATACCAGTTTGAGAAACTGGAAATATTTTGATTAAACTTCCAAACCAGTCTCTTCCCATAGTCATACATGATGGGAATTGGGCCCAATGGCTATACTTTAGCTATTTAAGTTTATTTCAGGAATATTTCTCTTTTTGTACCATCACAAATGTGTTTGTTTTTTAAAGCAAGTTCTTTACTTGTAAAATTAAAGCATTGGTCAAAATTATCATGGTGGACATTTCTGGCTCTAGTTTTGTGTCACTCATACACCTTTCATGTTTAAGAGGAATTTCAGGGCTATGAATGCCACTGGTTTATGGATAGTCCTTTCCATCACTTTATGTCTGCTGAAGACTGTGTTTGGGGACTGAAGTGTGGTCAATTGGAGATTAACTCTAAGTTGGGACTGTGAATCTTGAGGATGTGGTGGGAAGGTGCAGGCTTGTAAGCCATTATGGCAGCATGGCCAAGTGGGTGTGATGTGGTAAGAAGTGTCAGAGGTTGGTGGGCTGAGCAGCACAGAGGCAGGTGTACAAGGCAGTAGTGACGGGGCAGTGGGGCAGTCATACAGGGGTGCTGTCCAGAGGTGATAGTTCAAAGCTACGATGCACAGGTGTTCTTTCCCAGAGCTGGGTCTTGGCTAGACTCTTGCTCCCCTTGATGTTTTAATAAGTCTACTTTCCAGGGTTCTTATCTTTTCTGAGAATACATTACAGTATATTTTTTTTCCTACTTGAGTTAAGAAGAGTCACATTCTTTCCCTTGTCACCAAAAGTCTTTATGAATAAAATGCCCTATTTCTAAAATTCTCAGGTTTAACTTTTGAAATTTATAATTTTATAATTCTTCATGAATTGTTCACCAGAATTTGTTCTTTTCTTGAAAGTGTCCTACTTATCTCTGGAAGTTTTATCAGGTCCTCTGTTAACACTGGGAATTAGAATTATGCTTATTTTTTTATTTGTATGCCAAAGAAACTTAATTTTGTTTTATGGGACTGTTAAAGAAGTCATATAAACCTTTAGAAATCATACACAGCATCTGAATTTCAAAACATTAACAGTATTTTCAGCAAATGATGATATAATGATTGGATATCCATTTATATGCAAAAACAAACAAATAAACAATAAAACAAACAAACAAAAGCCTCTGCCATAACTTCCACCATGTTCAGAAACTAACCTAAAATAAATTTTGATCTAAATTTAGAACATAAAACTATGGAATTCTAGAAGAAGACAAATTTTTTTGTGAACTTCTGTTAGACAAAGATTTATTAGATGTTACACAAAAGCACAATCCAGAAAAGAGTAAATCATAAATTGGATTTAATTCAAATTAAAAACTTCTGCTATGTGAAATATACTCTTAAGGAAATGCAAAAATAGGCCTCAGACTAGGAAAAAGTATTTGCATAGCACATATCTGATAAAATACTTATAGCCAGAAACAACAACAACAAAGTCTCAAAAGTTAGAAATTTATAAAGCAAACACCCAATTTTAAAAAATGGACAAAAGATCTGAACACACATCTTAATAAATGCCTCTTAAACCACAGAAACAGTGCTCAGCATCATTAGCCACTAGGGAAATGCAAATCAAAACCACAAAAAAAAAAAATCACTAAATACCTGGTAGAACAGCTAATGTCATTGTCATCACCATCATCACCATCACCATCACCACCAAACTGACAGTGCCAGATGCTGGCAAGAATACAGAGCAGCTGGGACTCTCCCACATTGCTGGTAGGAATGCAAAATGGAAAGCAGTTGGGTGACTTTTCACAGAGCTAAACATATACTTACCCTCTGACAAATAATCTGACCCCTATGCATTTAACCAAAAGAAATAAAAGCTTATGTTCACACAAATGCCCATACAAATGTTTATGATGTCTTCATTTATAATCACTAAAAATTAGAACAACCCAAATATTAACTTATGAATATTTAGACATATTGTATTATATCCCTACAGTGGAATACACACAACAATAAAAGGGAAGAAATTATTAATACACACAACAACATGGAGAATCACAGATACCAAGTGAAAAAAGCCAGAACCAAAAAGCTACATACCATATGATTCCATCTATATGACATTTTGAAAAAGGGAGAAGTATAGAAACAAAAATATCAGTGATTCTCAGAAGCTGTGTGCATATATAGGAGGGATATTTGATTACAAAGGGGCACAAGGGAATATTAGGGGGTGCTGGGCTGTTTCATGTCTTAATCATGGTGGTGGTTATACAAATACAAGCATTTGTCAAAATTCATACAACTGTTCCCCAAAAGGACTGAATTTAACTGTATGTAAATTATCCTCAGAACCTGACTTTAAAAATATCAACTACAAATTATTTACTCTCAAATTAAGAACTAGAGAATTTGTTCACTTAACAATTATTTATTGAGTGCCCACTATGTGTCAGATCCGTTCTAAATGCATAAAAACATAGCGAATGAAATACACAGGACACTCTGTCTTTATGGAGCCTACCTTTTATCAGGAGAGGCATCAACAGTAAGTTGATAAGTAAGCTAGGAACACAGAACAGTACTTCTCAGACTTTACCTTACATAAGAATCTAGAAGGCTTATGAAAATATAGATCCTTGTGCCTCACCCTAGTAATTCTGATTCAGCAGGTCTAGGGTGGACCCTGAGAATTTGCATTTCTAACAGGTTTCATGCTGATGTTGCTGGTGAGAGGACCACACGTTGGACAGCTCTGGCATAGGATGTTAGAATGTGTTTCTATGAGTAAAGGAAAAACAATGACTAAGGGTGTGTTGGGAAGGAAGTCTGGGAAGGTGCAGATTGCAATTTTAAATAGTAGGCCTCACTGAACAGCTAATTTGAGGCAGGATCATAAAGAAAGGGAGGGAGTTACTCGTGAAGATACCTGGGGAAAAGCAGTTAGAGCTGAATGAACAGTCAGCACCAAGGTCCTAAGGCAGGGGTTATCTGTTTTTCCCTAAGAACAGAAAGGAAGCCATGCAGTAGGGACAGAAAGAATGAGAGGGAAAGTAGTAAGACATGTGTTCAGAGGGATGATTGTAGGAGGAGAGTGAGCTTCCACTTTTGCTCCAAGTAAAACATGAATGCATTGGAGGGTTCTGAGCAGAGGGTGATCTCATCTGAGTCACGTTTTAAAAGACCCGCTCTGGCGACTGAGTTGAGAATAGACAAGAATGAAAGCAAATCAATCACCTTAGCGGTTTTCTGAGTAACCTACAAGAGAGATGATTGTGGCTTGGACCAGACTGGTTGAATTGATTTTTGAGGTAAAGCCAATAGAGGTTTAAATGGATTGGATGTTGAGTATGAGAAAGAGAGGGGTCAAGAGTGATTCCAAAGTTTTAGACCAGAGCAATTCCCTTAACATGATGGAGTCAATCATTGAACAAATGGGAGTTTGTCAAATTATGCTGTTTTTATTTGGCCTGTCATTTTCTAGACCAGAAAAAAAAATGAAACAGAATGAAGAAAACCTATGTGAATTATGCAATACCATAGAGAGAAACAATCTATGATTACTGGAGTCTCAAAAAGAGAAGAGAAAGAGAAAGGCACAGAAAACTTATTTAAAGAAATAATGGCTGAGAACTTCCTAAATCTGGGGAAAAGATTTGGAAATCTAAGTTCATATAACTCATAAGTCCCCCAAAAGTTTCAACCCAAAAGGATCTTCTCCAGCATACATTATGATGAAACTGTCTAAAATCAGAGACAAAGAGTAAATCTTAAAAACAAGAAGAATAAAAAAAAATCCTCACATAAAAGGGAACTCTCATAGGCTATCAGTGGATTGATCAGCAAAAATCTTGCAGTGAGTCCAGGATTATTTATTCAGAGTGCTGAGAGAATAAAAACTGTCAACCAAGAATATTTTGCTCAGCAAATGTGTCCTTCAGGAATGAAGCTGAACAACACCCAGTTGGACTAAGCAGACGTCTACAGAACATTCCACCCAATGATAGGATACACATTTTTCTCAAGTGCACATGGATATTCACAAAGTTAAACCATATGTTAAGCCACAAAACAAATTTTAATAAATTTTAGTAATATTGAAATCGTACAAGAATGACACTAGAAATTGATAGCAGGAGGAAAACCAAAATATCCACAAATATGTGGAAATTAAATAAAACACTCCAAAACAACCAGTAAGGTTAAAAAAAAAAACACGAGAAATTTTACAAATATCTTGAGACAAACGAAAGTGAAAATACAGCATTATGGGATGTAGTGAAAGCAGTGCTAGGGAGCAAATTTAACACTGTAAAAACATTAAAAACAGACAAACAAAAAGATCTTAAATCAACAACCTAACTTTACATGTTAAAGCATCAGACAAAAGAGCAGACCAAACCCAGAAGGAAGGAATCCATCTTGCAGGACAGGGTGAAATTAAAGATATCGATCTAAGATGAGCACTTTGTAAAAGACTTTCTGGTGTACAAGGCACATCTATGTCCAACTGTATATAGCCACCGATTAACTTTCTTTGTTTTTGATTTGTCTTTTGCTATTTGTCAATGACTTGATGTGGGTTTGTGTCTATGTACATTTTACTTTTATTATTTCATTTTAAACCTCAAATAAAAGCTTTCTTATATGATTGCTAAAAAAAATTCATTGTCCACTAATAATGAGCAATCTGTAAAGGAAATTAAGAAAATATTCCATTTACAATAGCATCAAAAAATTAAAGTTATTAGGAATAAACCTAACCAAAGAGAAAAAGACTTATGCACTAAAACCTACAAAACATTCATTGAAAAATGTTAAACGATGCCAATACATGGAAAGACATCACATGTACATGGTGTGGAAAACTTACTATTGTTAAGATAATAGTGTGACCCAAAACAATCTACAGATTCAGTACAATCTTATCAAAATCCCAATGACTATTTGCAGAAATAGAAAAGTGCATCCTAAAATTCACGTGGAATCTCAAGGGGCTATGAATAGCTAAAACTGCCTTGAAAATAAACAGCAAAGCTGGAGATGTCAAAACTTTTGATTTCATAACTTATTTTTAAAATTCTGGTAATCAAAAGATATAACATAAAGACATAAACAGAGATATATAAACTAAGATATAGAAGGGGAGTCCAGAAATAAACCCTAACACGTACGGTCAAAAGATTTTAACAAAAATATCAAGACCATTCAATGAGGGAGAACAATCTTTTCAATAAAATTGAATATCCACATTTAAAAGAATGAAATTGGACCTACCCTTACCATACACCATACACAATAATCAAATCAAAAAGGATCAAAGACCCAAGCATAAGAACTAAAACTGTAAGACTCTTAGAAGGAAACAGGGGGAAAGCTGTGGGATTTGACGTTGGATTTGACAATGATTTCTTGGAAATGACACCAAAAGCACAGGCAACAAAAATAAAAATAGGTAAGTTTGACTGGACCAAAATTAAAGTTTTGAGCTTCAAAGGAGACTATCAACAGAGTAAAAGGGTAACCCACAGAATGGGAGAAAA
Organism: Camelus dromedarius; assembly: GCF_036321535.1. Taxonomy (NCBI): domain Eukaryota; kingdom Metazoa; phylum Chordata; class Mammalia; order Artiodactyla; family Camelidae; genus Camelus; species Camelus dromedarius. The sequence goes on from NC_087453.1 coordinate 30,187,785, forward strand.
TATTTACGAGTCATACATCTGATACGAGGTTAATATTCAGAATGCATAAAGAACTCCTGCAACTTAACAACAACAAAAAAACTCAGTTTAAAGAGGGAAGGACTTGACAGCTGACAGTTGTATAAAAAGAGCTTAACACCACTAATCATGAGGGAAGAGAAAATGAAAACTGCAATGAGATACCACTTCACACGCATTAGGATAACCGTTGTAAAAAAAAAAAAAAAAAAAAAAAAAAAACAGAAAATAACAGGTGTTGGCAACATACAGATAAATCCGAATCCTTGAAAATAGCAAGTGTTGGCAAGAATGTAGATAAATCTCAATCCTTGTATACTGCCAGTGGGAATATAAGCTGATGCAGCTGTGATTAAAAGCTCTATGGTAGTCTCTCAAAAAATGAAATAGAATTATCATATGATCCTGCAATTCCACTACTAAGTATGTACTCAAAAGAATTACAAGCAGGAAGTTAAATAGATAGTAATAGATTCATGTTCATAATAATCCTATTCACAGTAAACAAAAAGATGGAAAGAACTCAAGTGTCTATCAACAGATCAAAGGATAAATCAAAGGTCATCTATACATACAATGGAATACTGTTTAGACTTAAAAAGGAATGAGATTCTGACACATGCTACAAGGGGGAGAAACCTTGGAGACATTCTGCTAAGTAAAATTAGCCAGTCACCAAAGGACAGATACTACATGCTTCTAATTACATGAGGTACCAAAGGTAGTCAAATTCACAGAGAGAAATCAGAACGGTGGTTGCCAGGGGCTTGAGGAAGGGGTGAAAAAGAGTTACTGTTTAGGTCCAGAGTTTCAGTTCTGCAAGATGAAGTTCTGGAGATGGATGAGGATGGTGTACTGAACTGTACATTTAAAAATGGTTAAAATGGTGAACAAATAGTAATGTTCAACTGTCAGATATGGAAAGTTTAGGTATAAAAATAGAACACAGCTCTCGGGCTTGGAAATTTGGATGACAGTCATCGTGTTTGCAGCAATGGAAGCATGTGACTGCAGAAGAAATACAAGGTGAAAAACAGTGGTGGAGAGGACGGGCATCTCTGGTAGTAAGCTTGGCAAAGATGTTAAAAGAGAGAGTTACCACAACAATACATTTTTCCCAGAACCTCAGGTGCATCATCACCTCTAAATACACTTTCTTTCTCTAGCTTCAGTGTTAGCCAACTTAGGAAGGTAACAGATTTCAAGGGGCAGCCTAGGCAATTTGTGTCTTTTTGATATTTTACTGTAAAAAATTTTTCCCTACATGGAAACTACTATTGCTAATAAAAAACAATTACTTTTTATTAGGTTCTACCATTGGTTTAAAAATATTATTTTTATTCACAGAATGATCTTGTCATGCAGACATTATTACCTCCTTTAACAGATAAAAAAAATTAAGTTGAAGACACATATTACTATATACAAAATAGGTAATCAACAAGGACCTACTGTATAGTACAGGAAACTATATTTAATTTCTTGTAATAACATATAATTGAAAAGAATCTGAAAAGAAAATATATGTATGTATGCATATGTATAACTGAATCACTTTGTGGTACACCTGAAACTAACATTGTACATCAACTACACTTCAATAAAAAAATTTAAAAATAATAATAAAAATAATTAAGCTGAGGATTCCATGGTCACAAAGCAAGAGTTTGAACAACTGCTTGTGTAATCTGAAACTAGTGTTCCTAAACTCCAGAGTGTGGTTATAGAGTGATGGTCCTCAGATCTATTTGCTCACTGGGAGGCAGGGACACAAGGCAATGCCACATTATCCTACTACAGCCCACCAATGCTGTGTTTAAAGGAACCATGCACAAATAGGTTTTAGGTGGGTAAACACCACCCAGGCAAAAGAACTGCCCTTCAAGTATTAAGGCAACTTAAGGAAGAGGAAGATGGATGGGCAAGGACATGGAAACCCATGGAATCTCACACACACACACACACACACACACACACACATATTCCTTAATGGTTTAGAAAAATAAAAGAAGCTATCAAAGACATGACCTTGATTCTCCAAGGAGCACACTTACAGAATTGCTTTGGGTCACTCCAGTTTCCGTGAGAAAATTCTGGCTGGCAGGGCCCCCTGATGAAAGAGGAATGACTCTTTGTGTGAGATTTAAAGCATTCCTAATTCAAAAGCAAACCTAATTGCACAGACTACATATACACACACCATGTGGAAATAATAAGTGTACTTAATGATGGAAATGTTTGCTTCATTTATTATGCTAGGAGTTTTTCCAAGAAATGGAAACGATTGTTAGAAGTGATATTAAATATTTAACTGAGTTTCCTTTTCTTCTTTTTCTTAGTATTTTTATGAATACGTGTTTTAAAATATTCCTACAACACAATCAGACATATGGCTCCTGATTTGTGGGAGAATTTTGTGAGTTTAAAAGGGAGAGATCGGTCTCTGGAAAACATATAGAGTATCAGAATATGACACAAGTGAGAACTGAGATTTGAAATTGTTGTTCTTCAAGAATTTGAGATCTTTAGAAAATAGCCTTTAACTCCTTCACCATGAGACAGGATTTTTCTAAGTGAGGACTTTGAATAGAAGTTCAGGTTTGGTAGCAGGGACCTAACAGATTAGGTGGTTGTTTTCTGAAGTGGGTGACCAAATAACTTTAAATTTTCAGGATGAACTTGGAGAAAGTTCTACCTTTGATGGACACTGTTGGGAAGGAAGAATTGAAAATATAAATGTGTTTGTGAGGAACCCACCCAACCAAGAAGTGTGTGAATTCTACTTTAAAATACCACTAAGTCTTGTTGGGGTATGAATGTTGCATGAGTTAGCTAATGCTGCATCACAACCATCCCCAAATTCTGTGACTGAAAACAATAAGCAGTTATCATTGCTCATGATTAGGTTAATTGTCAGTTTGGGCTGACCTCACCTGGGCTTCCTCACACATATGCACTCAGCTATCGACCAGGAAGACAATTAGGCTGTTTTCAGTTAGGCTCTCTTACTTTTCAGTGTTTGTGCCTGGGTGGTCTTGGATGACCTTAGCTTTCTTCTATGTCATCTCACCCTTCATTTGGCCAATCTATGCCTGTTCACATGGTTTCAATAGAGTAAGAAACTCTTCCTTCCTCTACTCCACTTCCCTACCTCCAAACACACACCCACACAGGCTGAAAATTATAGAGAATTGAGTAAGCAAATTTTTACCAAAAATAAGAAATGAGTACTGCAAGGCTGAAAGTTGTGCACAGGCAATTTTAACACATCTTTTGCAGATAGAAAAAGCAGACAAACATCAATAAAATTAAAAGAGAAGATACAAACAATTTGTTTAACAAACTTGACCTAAAAGCCACATGTAGAACACAGCACCCAACAACTGCTAAGTACATATTCCTTTCAATTTCCATGGGACATTTACAAAACTCAACCTTATACAGGGCCACAAAGAAATGTAACAAAGAATGTTGGGGGTAGGTTTGTGGTTAGACTGAGGGTTAAGGTAAGTGTTAGGTTTAGGCTAGAAATTAGGAATGGCTCTATGCTTATCTTTAAGTGATGGGTTAGCCTCTGGATATAGGGTTACTATTTGGATTAGGTTTAATTTGGATTAGTGTTAGATTTAAGATGAAGTTTATTATTTTGCTAGCTTTCAGTTAATATTAATTTTAGTGTTAAGAGTTAGGACCAGAAATAATATTAGGATTATGGTGAGAATTAGTATTGGGGTTTGGATTGGAGTCTAAGTTAGGACTAGGTTTAATGTTAGTCTTAGGGCTGGGTTTGTAGTAGAGGTAAGGGTATATTTAGTTTAAGATTAGGACAGATAAATGGGCCAAAGATGCAAAACTGAAAACACACTTGATCTATAAAAGGTGACGCCATAGAGTAGTAAGGATCATCTTAATGGCGGTCATGGGACAAGTGGGTACCACATGGGAAATAATGATTTGGAACCCTCACCTCACATTATTCTTAAAAATTAATTTAAATTGGAGCATAGCCCCAAATGCAAACACAGACACACACACACACTCACAAATAGAAACAAAAAACAGAGATTTTAGAAAACAAGGAATTATTTTCCTGATCATGAGGAAGGGAACAATTTTCAAGATAAGGAAAAACAGATTGATAAATTGTACTATATTAACATGAACAACTGTGGTTAATCCAAAGTCACCATTAAGAGAGTGGAAAAGCAAATCACGCATGGGAGAAGATGTTTCAACATGTAGAGCCAAAATGACTCACCTTGAGAATACAGACAGAACACCTATGTAAACTAATAAGGAAATAAAGACAACCCAAGAAACCAAAAGATTTAAATAGACCTCAAAAACAGCATGCAGACTGGTGAGAAAATTGAGCAACAGAAACTTTCAAACTGTTGATAAGAGAATAAACTGTTGCAGCCACTTTGGAAAATAGGTTGTCAGTATGGCGCCTCATTGAAAATATACAGGCCCTATAAACCAAATAATGCCATAAGTATAGCCAGCTATACCGATATAAAATCGTGTGCTCATGTGCACCAGGATAGAGGTTTATGAATATTCATAGTAGCACTGTGGTGTTTTTAATAGCCTGAAACTTGGAGATTATCCAAATTGCATCACTGGCAGAATGGATAAACAAATAGTGACTGAAAAAGAAACAGACACAACTGAATAGCTACAGACTGGACTCTATTTATTAGGGCTCAGAAACAAGAACAAGTAAACTGCCTCGCTTAGGGTTGCATCCTTGGCCAGACAGCCAGGGGCAGATGATGATAAGGTCAGAAGAAGTGGTGATCAGGACCGTGGGGCCATATCATAATCTGCATAATGAAATATATGTCGTTTTTTTTTAAATAATTAATTAAATTATATATTTTTGTGGACTTTCCTGTAAATATGTTACATACCACAACAAAAAGGTGAAAGCTATATTATTTTAATGGCCACGATGCATTTCAAGATTAGGATTTACAATATTTTATGTCATGATTTATCTCATTGCTAAACATTTACATTTCCTTCCCTTGTTTCCTCTGCTCAAAAGAGTGTCTCAAAGACAAATATTTGTGTATATATTTTTTACTGATTTATTAGAATAAATTCCTAGTGGGAAGACTGGGCCAAACAAGCCATATGGAGTTTTAATGTGTTCTTGATATAATATGAAACATTCTCCCCAAAATACTGTGCGATCTGTACTCCCCAGAATGTAAGGGTTCTGGATCACTGCACAATCACCAGTGTCAGATACTGCAGTTTGGATAACGTCTGATTGCTTTAATTTGCATTTATTTTATTTCTACTTAATGAGATGAAATATTTTTTAAGTTCAGATCAAGAGATCAAGAGTCAAATTGTTGTGATCCAAATTCTGGCTCCACTGCTTACACACTGTAAGGCTTTAGGCTTGTTACCTAATCTCCTTAAGGGTCAATTTCCATACATATATCATTACAAAAGTTGTTGTGATAATTAAGTAAGTTTTATCTATGTAATAAAATAGCATGCTTCCTGGCACATTTTAAGTCCTCTGTAAATTAAATGTGTGGTGTGTGGACAGAGTTGGATGAAGAATTGGAGAGGTGGAGCACTGGGGGGAGGGTGGAGTGATGGAAGAGGGAGGGAAGGAAGGTGGCTGATGGAGGAAGGGAAGGTTGCTTTGGGGAAAGGGAGGAAAGACAGGAGGAAGACTTGGAGGTGGGAAAGCAGGGGCTGATGTAGGAAGGTCTAGAGGGAGTGATGGATTGAATGATGCTGAGTATGGTAGAGGTTACCAGTTCTCCATTCCTTCTTGACAACTTCTGATCCCTTTCAGAATTCAGTTTTCAAAGTTTAAAAAATAATATAGAGATAGGCTATATTGTTATCAAGTATAAATAATCAAGGCTTTGGAGGCAGACAGTCCTGGTTCTATTACTCAGCCTTTAGCTATGTACTCAGAGAGTTGTTTCTGAACTACCTGTATGACAGAGAGCTGATAACATCTAATGTTCAATGCCTACAGAAGAATTAAATAAGACAGTGTATATGAAGCACATATCTCCAGGCCTGGCCCATAGCATCTCTCCAAACCCGATAAAGAATGTCCTCTTTAATGCTGTTGCTAGACAACAGCTAAGAAAGTATTAGAAATGGCTTAAAATGTTGTTGGGCCTAAAATTAGTGTCAAACAGCAAGATTTGATAAAAAGTTTCATCCCCTATTAAAAGTATCTGGAACACGTGCCTCTTAGTTTATGTATGCGTGTGCTTGTCCATTCAGGGCAGAATGAAACAGAAAGGGCAGATAACATGAAAGAAATGGGAAAAGTGTTCCTGGACTCCATCTAGGTGTCAGGAAAGACCTGGAAATCCTCAGCCTTCTTGGGCAGAATAAGGAAGACACAGGGGCACAATCCTATGGCCGAGAAGGAGAGTGGTCCCTGACCACTATCACCACCCCCAAGAAAGAGTTGAGCTTACTGAAATCAAAGAAAGGCCAGTTCATGGTGTCAGACCAGGGAGGCCTGGAACATGAGGCCTCTTGCCTGTGACATGACATCCAGCAACACAGGACACAGGTTACCAAGGTGACCTTATTTACATAGTATGTTCAATATAGCCATTTGGCTCCATAAGTTCAGTCCCAATGCCAAATTCCATGAAAGTCCTTTTAAAATGATAGTAATGTTCAAAACCTTGATTAGTCTCTCTTTCCTTTCATGTCACTAGGCTTAACCAAGAATCGGACATAAGGTATACCTTGCTCTTTTCAGTGTTATTCCAAATATGCTCAAGAATAGCCAGATTAATAAAACAAGTGGAGTACCAAAAATATGAAAGCAAAGGTCAAAGCGTGAGTATAAACAGGGACTTTACTTCATGGTGGCAATGATGCTAGCAAAACTACTGAATGGCTCAGTCAAGTCATCCCTGCCATTCTTATAAATTCACAAAGCCTAAGAGAAGAGAAAAGACTCTGGGAATCAGGTTATATAAAAGAAGAAGACAGTGCCCTCTCTAGGGAGCTACAACACAGTTTATTTATGAACAATGGAAAAGTTATATCATATAAAATATCTATTAAATATAGTAGAAGGTTGTCAAGTAGGGCCATGGACCTCCTAGATAAACTTCTTTCCCAAGAATCCTTCAAGACAAAATCCTTCAAGACAGGTGATGGCTCTGGGTTCTGCTGAAAATCCTTCCACTTTTTGGCCTAAAAGAATATCAGACTCAAATATTCAAAATATTCTCCCTCCTGAGATGAATTACTTCTGTCGGCTCTGGTGTGACCTCCCCCTCCCCTGAATCTGGAAAGCTGGTCACTAACTTAGCTTCCTTTGAACATGTTTCCACAAAAGTTACTTATGAAATAATTTAATCCACTGGAGCTGATAACTAATTAAAATGCAACAAGTGCAATCAAGGGGGATTCACTAGCCTCTGAAAATGACTTGTACCTGTGCCATCATTAGCTTGCAATGAGGACACTTCCCTGAGATGTTAAAGGCTGTTATCTAATGATCTCCAATTGCTATACAAAACATTTGTGGGGAGGTTAGTACCTGGGGCCCACACTTTATTTTGTATAAATTCTCTGACTTACATCGCACTTGAAGGAGATTTTTAAGATGCTCTCTGATGATATTCATCCATAAGTTCTATAGACATTTTACTGCAATTTTTCATAGAAAAGGAAGTGGAGGACAGGGGAAATAAGTGGCTGCCTGGTCCCATCTCACTGGAGAAGAATAAACAGTATTTGAAGTAAAACCAAATTTAATTTTTCTCTGCAGTCTTTATGGTCTTTGATGTCCCTGCCACATTTATGCACGTGACCATTACTATTTCTGGTTTTTTTTATTTAACATTTTTTTTTATTGAGTAATAGTCATTTTACAATGTGTCAAATTCTAGTGTAGACCACAATTTTTCAGTTATATATGAATATATATACATTCATTATCACATTTTTTTCACTGTGAGCTACCAGAGATCTTGTATATATTTTCCTGTGCTATACAGTATAATCTTGTTTATCTATTCTATTTCTGTTTTAAAGTGAAAATAGCCTTATTTTTTTCTCCTCCTGTATTCTTTTTCTCTTTCTCTCTTTCTCTCTTTCATTCTTTCTTTTTTCTTTCTTTCTATTGAAGTATAGTCAGTTACAATGTGTCAATTACTGGTGTACAGCACAATGTCCCAGTCATGCATATAGACACGTACATTCATTTTTATATTCTTTTTCACTAAAGGTTATTACAAAATATTGAATATAGTTCCCTGTGCTATACAGAAGAAATTTATTTTTTATCTATTTTTATATATAGTAGTTAATATTTGCAAATCTTGAACTCCTAAATTATTCCTTCTCACCCCTCTTCCCCCGGTAACCATAAGATTGTTTACTATGTCTATGAGTCTGTTCCTGTCTTATAGCTGAGTTCATTAGTATAACTTATTTTTACTTTTTTTAGATTCCACATATGAGTGATATAATATGGTATTTTTTCTTTCTCTTTCTGGCTTACTTCACTTAGTATGACGATCTCCATGTCCATCCATGTTGCTGCAAATGACATTATTTTATTCTTTTTTATGGTTGACTAGTATTCCATTGTATAAATATATCACAACGTCTTTATCCAGTTATCTATCGATGAACATTTAGGTTGTTTCCATGTCTTGGCTTAAAATAGCCTTATTGCTTATCTTTCATTACTCAGCTAATTTGTAGTCATTTTAGAAAATTCACACAACACAGAAAAAAATAAAAAGAAAGTTAAAAAGTATCCAAATTCCTCTAATCTAATCATAACTCTAATAACTAGCTAACCATTTTTAATATTTTAAAGATCTTCTTCCCAGATATCCTTCTAGGCTTAAACAGACAATGTCTATATAATTCACATAAATGGTATTTTACAAAACGAGATGTTTTGTCACTTGCTATTTCACTCACCAGTGTGACAAGTGCATCTGTCTAGCTCAGTAATACAGACGTACCTCATCCTTTTATTACTACTGCAGAGTGTTCCACTGAAGGAATGAACCATATTTTATTCCACATCTTTAATTTCTTACAATAGTTATCAGCCCTACTATAAAAGCTTCCAAATGCCTTGATGGCCTTCTGCTTCACTGCCCAGGTTCTTGGTCTTTGGGGCCACTTTATCATGTGCCATTCTAAAATATTTGCCCCCACCCTCTGAGAGAATGCGTGTTCTGGAGGCAGGCTAATGTATTGGAATCCTAGGGCTACAACTTAGTGGCTCTGAAATGTGGACATTATTTTTTTACATTTCTGTGTCACAGTTTCTGAGCTATAAAATCAGGATAATAATATACATATCCTAAAGTGTCTGATGATCAAATAGAATAAGCCATTTGTAATGCACAGCATATATGTGCTCAATATATTGAAACTACTGGAATTATTGTTATCTGGTAGGCTCACACTCAGACCATGAATTTAAAATCTCCACTAGGAGCACAATGCTGTCCTCAAATGACATGTCAAGTGGAAAGTCCAATGCACTCGGCCAGCCAAACTACTGATGATGCTACTGAGTGAAGATTTGGGAGCCTCCATCCCTTCATCTTCTCCAGATGTCCCCCAGAATAAAAGTGGGAGGAATCCCTCTCCCAATCTCTGCTTGCTTTTCATCCAAGCCATTCTGCAAACAGGAGAAAACATAATCCATGTAAAATGCTACAACGGTCATCATGCTCCCCTGACCCAAACTGTAAACGTAGTTGCTGTCAAATTTCCTCACTGACATTCAAGTCCCTCCCACAAACTCCAAATTTAGCCCCGAGAAATTTACCAATTGATGTTTGCCAATGTAGCCAAATGGGAAGCCGCACCATCATCTTATTCTTGCACATCTTGAGTGGAGCTCACGCTTACAAGGACTCGCTTCCCTCCACCCACATGTTTTGACACCCCATGGAGACTTCAAGAACTTGTTTAAGCTCTGCCTCCTCCATGTTTGTTCCACCATCATTATGAGTTTTCTTCTTAAATTTGAGCTCCCTTTTCTCTCACCTGCAGAAGTAGCATGTATTTCTTGATATTGTCCCAACCATCTTTTTTGTATGAGAATGCGTCATAGTTTCTAAAATTTAACACTTCTATGCTTCACTGTGCCCAGCATGGGACCTCATACACACCTGGAGTTCAGTCACAGCCGCTGGCATCCCTGGAAGCAATGTGGTCTCATAAGGCAAATGTTAAGACTCTGTGAAGAATTGCAGAGCTATGAGTATCACTACTGCGCAGTTTACTTTTCATTTGTGACCAACACCATCTCTTTGGGGGGGTAACTGTATTCAGTCTCTTATTACATACTAGTGTCACTGTGGTCACATTTTTGTGAAAGTAAATGTTTGGTTTTCTTTTATTGGAAAAAGTAATGCATTTATATAGTAAAAATAGCTCATAAAAGTTATACTGTAAAAATGAGTGTCCATCTCACCTCTAAAGCCCTTGTCCCTTAGTTCTGCTAAAAGCTTCTACTGTTACAAATTTCTTAGTAATTATCTTATAATCATAATTGGACCCTAGATGGAAAGCTTCCTTTCCACTGTAAAATTATGTTTCAATTCTCCATTTGTCCAAATAGTCTAGGCAGACATTTATATTCTTCCCATCCACAAGGGTTATTGTAATGAAAAAAATAAAAACTCCAAAGACCCAACCTATCCAAACCTCTTGCAAGACATCCTCCCACTTTTAGACATTTGTGAATGAGCCCCATTTACCCTTTAACTGGACTCAATCTCCTTCTACTCCCAGTTTAATAATTTGGATCAGCCCCACCATAGCCTTCACTCCCCAAACATCTGGAAGAGAACTTCTGACACTAGAATGTTAAGGTGGGACTTGTGTAACTGACAAGAGCCAACCCCATTAAAACGAGCTCATCAATGAAAAACAAAGGTTCTTATTCTGTGTTCAAAAACAAAAGAATATGAATAAGGTTTTCTCGACCTGCTTGGATATAATTTTGAAGTTCTAGGTAAGAGAAAGTACAGAGGAAGTAGGGGCTGGTGAAACACTAGGTCTAGGGCAGGGTTACTTTAAAGAAGCCAGCGATGGGAAATTCTGCCTGAGTCAGGATCTCTGGATCAGGTTCAGGAAAAACACAATAAAACTCCCTACAGCTTGTATGGGTGCACCTACCTTTTCCCACACAAGCCCATCAGAGAGATTCCATGACCAGTTTCTAAAAGAACTGCCATCCCAGGCCATATACATTTTCTGTTTGGTGTATGAATGGAAAGGTTGGATTCACAAACACCCATTTGCTGAAACTACAGGAAGGTGAGCTCTGGTCACAAACTGGCCCTGGTTGCTCTGCTTTTGAAATAATTCAGTTGGCCAGAAACAGATAAGTTGGATAACCATCAACTGTGTTCCTGATGACTTTCCTGAGCCAGAAAATTTATTTCTCCAAAAAATCTGAGCCAGTCATGCTTGCTTTTCTGAGACAGGAGGGAAGGGGGCAGGGCACAGCCATTAAAAGAATGACACAGCAACTAGCACCAAGATGGCAGAAGATTCAACTCCCAGTAGACCTTGAGTTTCCATATATGTGCAATGAAATATAACAGCTTCTAAATGGGACTCCCACAAGGGCCATGAAGGTTGTGAGGCTGACCATAAAATTTCAAAAAGTGAGTGGTGGCCCAGTTCCTGGGAATCCCAGTCCCTTCCCCAAAGCAGTTAGAATAATTCTCTCACTTGTTAGCATATAAAGTTACCGAGCCCATAAACACTAACAACTCCCACACCTTGTGACCAATCTCATTTTTCCTAGCTGACCCCATGCTCTGAGGCCGCCACTCTCCCTTCTGAGTAAGATGGCCTGCATTCTGCCTAGATAGTGTATGTCTCCTAGGCTCCCTGGCCTTTCTTTTGCCTTTTGAGATGGCCTGCACACGGTCTATGGAGTGTATATTCCTTTGAATAAATCCACCTTCACTCTACTATGGCTCACTCTTGAATTCTTTCCTGCACAAGGCCAAGGTCCCTCACCTAGCAGGGCACATCCCAGGGACTCAACCAAGACCCAGGACACGGCCATCCTCTTGCACTCCATCTTTCCTGTATCACTTCTGTAACATGAAGAGGTTGAATAAGACAATCTCTAAGGTCCCTTCCAGCTCTAAAGTGCTGTTATCAACCTTAAGGCAAGTGACTGGACAGTATTTGTATCCCTTAATAGATATTTACCCTACTGAGTTTATAATCAAATATAACTCAGATTATGGAATTTTAAGGATTCAGTTCTGAGGAGATTTGGAGGCCACTATCAGACTGTTGAGAGTGTATTTGCAAAAGCAACGTGGTTTAGCTCAGAGCTTCTCAGAGTGTGATCCACAAACCAGGAGTGTCAGCATACTGGGGGGGCAAATACCCAGGGTTCACCCTAGCCCTACTGAACCAGAAACTCTGGGGTTGGGACCCAGGGATACATACAAGCTCTCCAAGTGATTTTTAATTTGCACAGCAATGTCTAATGATGTAGTAAAAACATGGGCTTGGAAACCTGGCCTAGGTTTGAACACCAGCCCTACCTCCTGTGAGCCAAGATCCAGGGTAAGTTCCTTAACCCCTGTGAGTTTCTGTTTCTTCACCTACAGTGTGGAGATAATAACGTATCACACAAGGTTGTGCAGGGATAAAATGAGGTAACATACGTCAAACAACTGGCACATAGTCCAAAAAATGAAACTTCCCCTCCCACACTGAGGAGCAATTTCAAAACAAAATTTACACGTTTTCTGCTGGGAATACAAACTTCACAAACCTTAGGGATACAAGGGTCCAGAGCTTTCAGAGGGTGAACATCACCCTCTTAACAGGGACTTACATTCTGGGCATTGTAGGTGGTTTCACCCCTCAAAGGGCCTTGGAGGCACAGCCTAAGAAGACGGCTCTGAGACTGCTGGCCCTGCTGAGCGGTGCAGAGACCACACTCCAGAGCAGGCTACACACTGGATGATGCATTCGACAGCAAAATTGAAATTGATGACAAGAAACACACAGAAAGAGCTGCCTGTGGTGCTGGCTGTCAGGTTTCTGTGAAGCAGAAAGTAGACCAAAGGAGTCCTTTCAGCAACTGAAGAGTCAACAACATAGACAGGAAAAAAAAAAAAAAAAAAAAAAAAAAGGCACAAGACGAAGAGAGGAGGTTTTCTTGGGGACTTCCCTTTCTCGGAAAAAAACACAAGTGAGTATGTGCTGAGATTCTGAGGGTGATCTGGAAGCATTTTTATTCGGTGGATGGATCCCTTAAGAATGACACATCTCATAGGTGTGTGTTTGCCAATGGAGAACATAAAAACTCACTCCACAGATGAAAGGTGAAAATGGGAGAGTTTTCACAATCCACCTGAATACGTCAGGAACGCAGATATAGAAATGACCACTTAGGCATCAGTACACTAAGGTAGGGATAATATCTCAGAATCAACAGAATGAGGATACTAAGATGCCTTCCCAGCAGCAGAGAAGGAACTACTGACTGCACCCAAGTCCTCTATCAAGTATATTTTAGACCTTCCACTAAAATTACATCTGCCGTCCCACTCTTCTGGACCATGCCAAGATGGGGCATATTTACGTACTGATGGGACCCAATTAAATGGGAGGGAAGACTGTGGTAGTTACACTCCCTGAGCGTCTGCTCAACTGTGGGCAATTTGAATAGATTGTTCAGCTTCTCATAAGTCTGCAATGTATGGGTTATAATCCTGATTTTACAGAAGACAATTACATCTCACTCGATGCCAGTCAAAGGTAGGTAACAGGAGCCTTGGCTATGAAAACGCTCACTTGATCTGCTGCTCCCCAAACTCTTTACATTGTTCAGTGACAAGCAGCTTCCACAAAAGCCACCTCCTGGCAAAAGGCTTTTTTCAAAAGGCTTTATTTATTCTCATCCAGGTGAGCCCTGGAGACTACAAAGATTGTAGATCCTGGTAATGTTCCGAGTATGGAAAATTAAATGAGGACAAAAAGAGCTGAGCCATTCGATGTGTCTTCCAAATCGATTTCTGCTTGCTGGGGCCTGAAAGGAAACTTGCTTTATTTTTTCACCACCATTGAATGAAGCTATTTGTTAAGATGCATTTATTAGACTTACATAAGAGCTCTTGCCCAAAGAATTCCAACTCAAGTGATGGGGAAACAATCTTTATGATCTCTGGCTCCACTGTCTTAACATCACAGTGAAAAAGTTCATCCACACTTCTAATTTTCAATTTCCATAGACGTGGAGGCAGCAGAATGAAAACTGATTTTAAAATCGGACACACTGTATTTTCCACATCACAGGTCTGCCTACATCAAAGTATAATTTTCACAAACTTAAGAACATGAATTTGAGACAAATATATGGTCAGCATGAGGCAACAATTTATTTAACTTCCTAATGAGGGAGCCAGCAAGGTGGTAACACTGGTTCAAAGAGAATTTGAGAGATTGAGGTATATGTAGACACTGAAAAAAGTGATAAAATAAAATTGTTAGGCTAGATGTAAAACTAGCTAGTGTCCCACAAGTAAAAAAAAGACTAAAACCTTTGGGGGGTTTTGGTTTGTTTTTATTTTGTTCTGTTTTAAACACACAAAGCACTTAGATCTCGATCAGACAAAGTTCTCTGGGCTAACAAGTAAGTTCAAGACTGGTCCCAAATTAGCAGTAAACAGTAATGCAAACAGAGGTCAACAAACTTCTCTATAAAGTGCCAGATAGTAAATATTTGAGACTTAGTGGGCCAAATGGGTATCTGTTGCAACTACGCAACTCCACCATTGTAGCAGAAAAGAAAACAGTCTAAAACAATACATAAACGAATGAACAGGGTTGTGTTCCAATAAAACTTTATTTACAAAAACATGCTATGGGTTAGGTTTGGCTGGTAGGGCCCAGCTTGCCAACCCCTGCCTTAGAGAATTAAGTAATCCTGAGTGGCCCTTTTAGACAATGTTCCCACAGGATTTTGAAAGAATACATGGTGATCTTTTGTATCATCTCCAGGGTTTGGGTAATTTTTCTCAGACCATGTCCAGTTCATGGGACCTTAGCCAAGTAACTCATTTGCTCAACTTCAATTTCCTCATGTGTTGGATGGAGATAATTTTCAGGAGTCCTTGGCCATTGTAAGCACTCAGAAGATATTTATTCCTTCCAACCCCCATTTTACTCTTATTCTCAGTCAAAAAAGTGAGAGATGATCTCATATTATCTCTGACAAAATCTATTTGAGAAAATAAGGCTATTTTGCTTGAGTCTGCAGAGACACCAACTGGCTCAAGCAGCAGGAGGCTCAGGGAGTGAAGTACAACTTGTCCACAACTTCCCTCTTTCTCAGCCCAGCTCCGCCCTGCCTGTGATGTTCCATGTGGTGAGGGCTGCTTTGGCCAATACAAACATGGAGTCACTCACGGCTTAACATCCTCATTCAGACATAACTAAAGCTCCAAGGAGAACTCTGCAGAGTGAAAAAAGCAGCCAGTGATTCTTATAAACCAGGAAGCCACCGAATCCACCAGAAGACCTGATTTCCCCGACTCCGTGCCAAGTTGACCAGTATGAGTAACAAGCCTGAGCTATAAGCATGTGGGTGGGGGTAGGGGTCATGCGGAAAGTGATTTTAAAAAGGGTTGAACTAGGTTTTATCCTAGAAAGACAAAAAATCCATTGAGCTTTTTGAGGGAAATATGTCTACTTAGGAAGATTTGATCACTCAAGGCTCTGGGCAGTGAACGTGAGGAAGTGAGTGTGGGATTGGGCAGAGAGACATCTGCCCACCATGCAGTTATAACAGAGGCCTTAGCTGGCCCCACGGGTAGCTCTGGGGCTGGCATGATCTTCTAAGTTGTCCCAACTGAGGCAAGGAGACCAGACCCTTGTGTCCCTGCATTAATGAGTCACAATCTTGGGAGATGCAATTCCCAACGGTTGAAGGGAACTCCAATGAGGAGGAAAGCTATGAGCTACTAGCGTCTCTTGTTCCCAGCACCTAGGGAATGGGTACCTCCCTCTCGAACAGTGTCCACTCTACCCGTTCTGGATGGATGGGGCTTCACATTTGCTCTGCTACATTTCAACTAATTAAAAATAATTAGACCAAAAATGTTTTAAAAATCCATGAGCTAAAAAGAAAGGACACTTACGTATGCTAATTGTTGATGTTGATTACAGCTTTACCTGGCTATGCTCATAGTAGGGTCTATAAGTTATCCATCACTGCATAATGAATTACCTGAAAACTTGGTGGCATAAAACCACAAACTTGTCTTATCTCACAGTTTCTCTGGGTCAGAACTCCAAGTGTGGGTGCCTCTGATTCAGGGTTTCTCGTGAGGCTGCAGTCAAGGTGTCGGCCAGGGAGGGATGTAATCATCTCAAGGCTCGGTTGGGTGAGGGTCTGCTTCTAAGCTCACTCATGCAGGTGCTGGTAAGAGGTCCTCACTGGCTATTGGCTGCATACATCAGCTGTTTCTCTTTTGGGTCTATATCTAGGACTACAGACAACTTGGTAACTTATTGTCCTAAGAGCAAAGATCTGAGGGAGAGATGAAGGAGAGAGAGAGAGAAAGAGGGAGAGAAAGGGAAAGAGAGAGAAGGAACCCAAGTCCAGAGTCAAAGTCTTTCTATAATCTAATCTCATAAGTTACTGCTGTAGTCTATTCCTTACAATAGTAAGTCCAGCCCACACTCTGGGAGAGGGGATCTATACAGGGCTTAAATGCCAGTAGCTGAGGGTCACTGGGGGCTATCTTCGGTGCTGCCTACCATAGAGGGGATTAAAAACATTTCCAAAAGGAAATTATCTGGACTATCCCCAAGCACAATCAATCAGATATACCTATAGAAATTTAAAGAAGAAAACCACTGTAGAACACACTGTGCTTGTATCAGAATGATATCCAGCTTACAGACATTCAGTGACTTCAGCACAGACACATGCACGCGCGCGCGCACACACACACACACGCACACTAGTGCTACTGGTCTGCATGAGACAAGCACAGGAATTAAAAGCAAGCCTTGAGGAATTTGATGCTGCTTGACATCCAAATGCATGGTCACTGTACTCATTAACTGGATATACAACAAACATATTGGGAAAAAATATGTTTAAAATAAAAATAATTAGACCACAAATGCTTTAAAAATCCATGAAGGGCATGGGAGAGAAATATAATCCTTCACCACAGAACTTAAGAAGCCCTGCTACAGAGGATTTAACGCCCTTGCCAAATGGACCGCTACTGGGCAAAGGAGTCAGCTTAGACTCGGGGGGAGAAAAGCATTAGACATTGAGTCGAGAGCTGTGTTCTTAGCTCTGCCTCTGATACTTCCTAAGAGGATCTGGAGACCACTTAACCTGCCTGGATTTGTCTACTGATCTGCAAAAAATGTGCTTCAACTGAAAGGTCCCTTTGAAGCCTAAAGGACTCTCAATTGTAAGGTAATCCATTCTATTTTTAGGCAAGTTAAATTACAAGGGTGTGTGTGTGTGTGTGTGTGTGTGTGTGTGTGTGTGTGTGTGTGTGTGTATGTGTGTGTGTGTGTGTGTGTGATTTCTACACATCTGTCCAGAATCTACCACCTGCAGCTACAAAGAGTCCATCCAAGTTCACTTACTTATATGAAATAGTCCACCTAATTGGACTATTTGAGAAAATGCCCAGATCCCTCAGCTTGGCCACATCTTACAGGGTGGCCCTCTCACCAACCCTCACTATCTTGTCTTGGCTTCTTAAACGGCTCCAGAGACAATTTGGAAGAGTCTGCATGGACCAAGAGAGACAGTACAGTGTTGATCATCTCCATAATAGTAATATCAGTTTGTCTCTAAGAAACATAGTTATAATAAAATTACCAGAGGTTTTTAAAATGTAATTTAATTCAAAAGTAATTTTATACTCAAGGTTTCTTCACAAATATACTACTCTAGTTTTCCAGTTACTTTGGTCACTCAACTTCGGGAATAAATGAAATTTTCCTGGGTGGAGACAGCTAAGGTTCTTTTTCCATCTTGTTTTCCTTACACAGTAAATAAAGATTGCTCTGGGCAGTGCATGCTATGTCTTTCAAGTGAAAACACTGTCACTTACTTTGGGCTCCAGTGCCTTACATAGAATTGCCAATTGTTTCTATGGCGTTGGCTTTGAATACTGTAAAACACCTAAACATTTGCCCACAGAGACTCCTGGGTGGTTGGTATAGGCACTATTTTACAGGTGTGTATCCTTGGATGTGGGTTTCTTTTAAGTCAGCATAGAGTCTTCTGCACATCTGCAGCATAATTCAGGGATGCCTAATGGTAATTCTTGTAATAACAACAGTTATGCATGGCTGTTCTACCCCAATACAAATGATTATTTGATCCCAGACACAGATCTTTACACTGGCTTCTCTTAAACATATCTGGCAGGTTTCAGTATGTCATACTAATCTATGAATGACATTTTGACTCATAATTCTACCAAATTCTTAACTCTTTCTCCCAATCTTTATAATTTACAAATCTGATAGATGCACTTATTAAATATTTATATTATTTATTGATATAAACTGTAAGAAGCCTCAATTTAGAGCCAAGTTTAGCCAGTATCAGCAAACCCCAATCAACTTACAGATTAGTCAGTGAGAAATACAAATATTTTCTCACACAAAAAGTTCTGACAGGCAATGATCAACGTCAGAGACCAGAAGCATCCTTAGGAATCTTATTCAGGTTGGCACTGAGCCATTTACCAGTCTACTCTTCAGCTCACTATATGCTCATACATCTGAAAGATCACCTGTCCCAGATTTAACTAAATCTCCCATGAGTACATCTTGCACAATCTTGTCAAATGCCCCTAAAGAAATCAAGATACACTGTCTTAGGAAAGATCCTCTAAAAATAATAAATTTGCTTGAAATGACTCATTCTTTGTTGGCTGAGTTTCAATGGCAGCATGAGTAGAGTTTATATTTCAAAATCAAGTTATTATCTAATTTTTCTTTATCAAGGCAGAGGCTGGTGTTGTGGAACACAACACTGGAAGTAGTGTAGATAATGTCCTTTAGGAATGCACAGTCTTAAAGAGAAGTTGTTGTGGGCAAAATGCATGAAACATCAGAGAGAAAAGTACAAATCCTAGGCTTTGGGAGTTAAGATGGTGAAGAGATTTTTTTCTGCATGAGTCATCAGATGAAGCTTCCTCCCAGAGGTTGTAATTAGACTGTGTGTATGTATGTCTGTGTGTTAGTTTGGGGTTCCCCCAAAGTAGCCCCTGATATATATGAGTCAAGTGTAAGCAGTTTATTTGAGAGGTGGGGGAGACACCAGTAGAGAGGTAGAGACATGAGACAGGTAGGGAGGAAAGTCGATAAAGAATCGATAATGGGATGGTTGGCACCATGGGCACCTTGCACCCAGTGGGAAGCCCTGGGAAGCAGTGTTGAGCAAGGGCCTTAGACTAATTCTCTCCAAATGATGAGGAAGCTGTGGTTTTGTACACCATTCCTGACACCCATAGGTTGAGGTGGCTTCTGAAAGAGGAGGTATTAATTTTCTGGCACTTTCTGCCTGCCTGTGCAAGATTGGAATAGGCTTCATGGCTAGAAAAAACCCTCGGGCAATAAGAGGCAAGTACTAACAGTTGGAAGATGAGCCAGTGAGCATGAAATAGCAAAAATGATGAGGGGGGAATGCCATCCACAGTGTGTGTGTGGGTGTTAGAGAGAGAGATTGTGTGTGTGTGCATGGCCACACACAAATAAAGAGGTGCAGATGGAGGAGACCTTCCAAGCTGAGAGAATAATAGTTTAGCAGGAGCAAAGTACACACAAAAGGATGTGAGAGAAATCAGGTGATAAGAATGCATTAAAACCAACTAGTGAGATTTCTCTAACAGTTTGCTATTTCCACAATGAGATTAAGAATTACAGATTTCCTTGTCACAGCACTGCCAAAATGCTGGTTGTTCCTGTTTAAAATGAAATAATGAAGCTAGACCTGATAAGGCAGCCAGGATTTCCCACCCACACCCCATCCTGTACAGAATTTGGCTGCCAAGGTGGCAAAGGAAAATGTCCAGTTCACTGGAAGGCCTTCTGCTTTTCTCTCGGACTTATCTGGAAAGGTAAAATACTGTCAGTAAAGAAGGCAGTCTGGTTATGTCCACTTAAATATGGATCCGTAATGCCTTCTGATACTCACAGCCTTTTTCACATAAGCCCCAGTATGCTCTAAAATCTAGAGTTTAAGTTCTAGAGTCTAGATCCAATACGCCTTTTGCTGCTTGATAACCATTAGAGAGTGCTACTCTCCCAAGGCAGTAAAACAATATAAATCCTTTTTTACTTGCAGACTACTCATTTAAATTTATTAAAATAAAACTCTGCATTTAAAACTCTGTATATTTATATATGACCTTTCAAAGTATTTTTTTAAAACTAGACTGTCTACCTATAAGAGCCAGAATTTATAAACCCACTGATAAAACCGACCCTGAGTATTCTCCTCTTAAAGTGCTTTCATATTAAGCTTTTGGTTTAGAATGATTCTTCTTTGAACTTATCTAATTTAAATTCTTAAATTAGTTTTTAAAATCCATAATCAAGTGAGGAAAATATGAAATGTAGGGACATCTTTATTATATTAAATCTACTGAATTCTAAGGACTATATATTATTCCAGGCTTATTTCCTTTCTGGTTTTAAAGTTTGCAAGTTTTGTTTTTTTTTTTTAATGAAATGATAGTGTATTAGAAGGGTCTTGCTAAGGTACAGTAACAAACAAACCAACCCTGTTATCTCTGAGGCTTAACGTGAAAGCTGATCTCTTACTGTGCAAAGTGCCCTGCTAACCTAGCGGCGTTCCCAGGAATCACTTCTCCGAGCAGGGATGCCGAGTTCTAGACAAGTTTTTTTCACCTTGGAGCAATGCCGCCTGAAACACATGGCCCTCCAGGGGCACTGTGGAGAGAGCTGGAAGGCAGATTAGAGCAGTCCCAGTTCCCTTCATCGCTCTAGTCCCAGAGTCCACCACACCGCAGGATTTAGTACTTAATAAGCACTGACGGAAAGCTTGGTTCTGTTGATCAAGAAGCCCTTGTTAATATTTTAATCATATTTTTGGAAAGGGTCTCAGAGAATAGCTCAGCTCTACTAAGGATACTGTCTTTCGGCTTAAGTAACTTCTCAAAGTCACCAGTCTTTCAGCTCCGCTCAGTTCCTCCCAGTTGCCATCCTGGTCCCTGTGATTGTGTAAGCTCCAGGCACCCCGAGCATGCAGCCCTGTTCCTCCTACAGCAGAGGGATTTAGGAAATCATGCCAACTTGCTCTGCACTGTGGGGTTTATGCTGATCCTGTGATATTCCCCTGAAAAGACTAATGGGGTCCTTATACAATTGAAAACAAGTGTAGAGATTCTGGTGAATTTGACCATGATTATGGCCCAATGGCATAATCCAGCAGTGGTTTTCAATTTACTGCCTGCAAAGTAAGAATACAAACTACATGAAAATAGGGCCCACATTTGTTTCCTTCTGGAATTTTTCACCAAGAATCTCTGCAGAGATGCAGAGGAGCAAAGAAAGACCAAAAGAGGTAAGAAGAACTCTTCTGAGAAATATTTGCAAGACTCAATTCATTCGGTAACACTGTGTGCTTAACTCTTTACAAACTATAACATGGACAAGGCAAGAACTTCCACACAATCAGATCAGGTGCTGGGGTTACAAAAGAGATGAACAGACCAGCAGAATAAATGAAGTTACAAGACAAATGGTCCTCTAAGTGAGGCACCAATACTGGGGTGTGAGCAGGCAAGGGAAAAGAGAAATTACTGACTCATCCTCTCCTCTCCTGTTCTCTAACAGCTACTGACAAGTTGGTTTTTAAGTAAACCTTGATAACTTTGGAAAGATAGTCAAGTACCGAGCAAGACACAATTTGTAATTCTTGGCACATTTTCTGTTATTGGCTCCCTGGTCTGGGATAGTATTGAGAAGGGAAGTATCTATAAACAGAATGAATAATGTGTAACCATAATATATTCTCTGTTTATTTTTACATCAGATGTTTGGAATGTTGGCACTATTAAAAAACTAACTTAATTCTGATTCCCTCTTGAACCCATGATGTTATAAATACCCCCCCACCCATATTCCTAGTGATGAAATTTGGATGCTGGTACCATAATTATCCTAATGTTGTGTTTTTGATACATCTCTTTTAATTAACAAAATCTTTGAGGTTTTGTTGGCAATTTTTTTATTTTATGAAAAGTCCAATAATTATAATAAAAAGGTACCCACTTGAAACTGGCCACCCAGTCTAATTATTAAAGCTTTTCATCTTTGGATTGATTTCCACATCTCAACCAATTATGGAGGTGGGCAGACATTATTATACCCATTTTGCAGATGAAGAAATTGAAACTGAGAGCTCTGGGGACTTGCCCACACCAGTGAGAATGACTCCCACACCAAGACTCTAAACATACTTCCCCGGGTTGCCACCACGGGTGCTGCCACCGTGCCAGCCCCTCAGGTCTTAAGGAGGCTGGGTGATGTTCCAGAATGTGAGACAAGCCAATTTGGGATTAGGTTGGATCCAGCTTCATTCAACATTACTACCAATTATTTGATAACGACAGAACCTAATGAGGTGCATTGTATTTTGAGGTGTCATGCCTTGCGTGGGAAGGACAGTAATTCCAGGGGAAAGCTGCCATCATGGCAAAACTGTCTAGGCTTCCATTCCAGAAAATCCAGCACAGAATCAGAGTGCAGGACCATCAGCCCACACCAGAGAGCTGCGTCCCCAGCACAGGTGGCGGGCCAGCTCAAGGCCCAGGAAGACCCCATCATGGGGTCCACCAGATGTTCCTTTTAAAGCACATCAATGATGCCTGGGTTTACACCAATGACATGTTCTGGCTTGCCCTGCACAACTTCAGCTGACCTCCTCCCAGGCAGGCACTCACGCTGCTTCCTCCTGCCTCCTCTTCGCAATACTATTCACACTTTCCCAGATGCTCCAGATATCACACACAAACCAGTAGGGCCACGGTGGGGGTGGGCACAAGTGTGCTGCTGCTACTGAGGTATCGTGCACGATGCTTGGATGCTAGGCTAGCTGCATCTGACAGGAGAAGTTTGCTTTGTACCCACGCATGCCTTGGAAAGACTTAAGTAATGCAGAAGGTTGCCTTTTTTTTGAATCTACTGACAAGTTGCTCTCATAACCCGAAGAAGTGAAGGAGAAAGCAGCTGCCTCACCGCCCAGATACTGATTTGTTCAGATATTTCAATGCATCACGATACAATAAAACCATGAAAATTTTCTTAATTAATAATGATAATAAGAAAATCAATAAATAAAGACACTTTTAATCACAGTAGTCATAGTTGTTCAGTTCTCATAACTCAGTTTTCTCAATGTGGATAATACTGACACTTGGGGCCAGACAATTCTTGATTGTGGGGGCTTGTGTATTGTAGGATGTTTAGTAACATCCAGGCTTCTACCCCCAGGTGCCAGCAGCAGCATCTCCTGTGTGACAGCCAAAACTATACCCTGAAGGACAAAATCATCCCTGGCCATAGCAAATACAAGATCCAAGACAAATGGATTCTGTTCACACAGCATCCCCTCTACTGGCTTGGTGCTAACAGTCCTCAATTTCTCTAAAAAACTGTAAAAATCGATGGTGAATTTCCCTTTCACTGGGGGCTGATGTCAGCAGTTTTCAGCTTACGGACTCCGCAGTGAGAAGACAAGCTGTGAGGACAGGAACTGCGCGTGTTTCCTTCAAGGAATCTTTGTTCAGTGAAGGGAAGAATGGACCACTGGTGCCCCCAGAGGCCGACCACACTATGCACCCTATACACGTTCTTCATTTCATTCTCCAATCATCTGTACCTTAGGTATTAAAAGGCAGAGTTTAGAGAAATTAATAACTACCAGGACAACAATTATAAGTGGTCGGCCTGGGTTTAGTACCCAGGTCAATCTGATTAGAGAGCCTTGATCAATTCTTTTATGCCAGTCTGTTCCTGTGGTAGTTTCGTGCAATGATTAGATAGTGAAATAAAGTTAGTGGGTCAAGACTAGCATTTTTCTTTCTAATGACATAGAATGGAATGGAATAGAAAAGGATAGAAAGTATCAATGTGAGTTATATCTAGTTAGGTTAAGGTATTGTTTGATGAAACTTTTGTTTCACTTTGTGTGTGTGTGTGTGTGTGTTTGTGTGTATGTGTGTGTAGTTCATAATGGAAAATACACGTTTTCCCCTGTGGGTCAGAAACACTTGAAACACACTGCCATACAACCTATTATTTGACTCCTAGTGGCTAAAACACGTTGGTGTTGGCATTCTCAAATTAATTCATTTTCCTAAATTGGAAGTTTTTTCTTCTACCAGTCCAGCTTGTTTATCCATCTGTCTACCTGGTATGCTGGTGTTGATAACAAATCTGAGGAAAGTTGAAGAACATCCCTAAAAAGAGGATGTCATGGATATTAGCCAGGTCCAGGAACTGGAAATTCTGGTGCTGTGCACACACTCATTTGGAGTTTCCACTAGAGGATTACTGGGTTTCCAGCTTTCTAAACTTTCACTGATGTGACTTAACGTTTTGAAGGCAGCATCTCTCTTCCACCCCAGGCTCCAGTCTTATTTCCCAAAGATAACCATTATCAGTGATCTCCCAGCAGAACTTAACAAGGAGTCAAATAGCAAATGACAAAGTGTGTTCCAGAGTCCCAGCTCTGACACCAAAGTGTGGCAGGAAGGATGGGTTTTGAGCTGAAGGATAATCCCTTAAGAACCATCATACATTCTTCTCCATTCTTCCAGAGTAGATGGATATTTTCTGTTTTTTTTCTTTTCAATATAGTTTTAAACACTGCTCCTATTTTACCTTTTCCTGTTATTTTGGAGATTTGTCTACATCAACATGCCCAAATCTATTTCCTTTCTTTGACTGTTGTACATTTTCCACTAAACAGAAAAACAGTCTCCATAAATGAACATTTAGCTGCTTTTTTCTGCTTCTTCTCCTTTGTTTCCTTTCTTTCCCTCTTCCTCTTCCTTCTCCTCCTCCCCACCTCCTCCTCCCCATCACCTCCTCCTCCCCATCACCTCCTCCTCCTCCTCTTCCTCCTCCTCCTCCTCCTTCTTCTTTTTCTCCTTCTCCTTCTCCTCCTCCTCCTCCTCCTCCTCCTCCTCCTCCTCCTCCTCCTCCTTCTTCTTCTTCTTCTTCTTCTTCTTCTTCTTCTTCTTCTTCTTCTTCTTCTTCTTCTTCTTCTTCTTCTTCTTCTTCTTCTTCTTCTTCTTCTTCTTCTTCTTCTTCTTCTTCTTCTTCTTCTTCTTCTTCTTCTTCTTCTTCTTCTTCTTCTTCTTCTTCCTTCTTCCTTCTCCTTCTTCTCCTTCTTCTTCTTATCCTTCTTTTCCCTCTCTCCCCTCCCTCCCCCTCCTTCTTTCTTTCTCATTCTCACCATGATCATGCTCTTGTATATATGGAAGTATACCAAAGAAAAAATTAAGGGCAGTTTCTTGGGACCAAGGATACCTGCTTTAATCTTCATACCTACTGCTAAATTAGTCTTCAAAGAGATCATAGCAGTTCATTTTTACACTTGATGCTTGAATGTGAATTTTTCCCATAGCTTCACCAATACTGTATAATAAAAACCTTCAAAGTTGTTTTGCCATTTTTAAGGTAGGAAATCATATCTCATTGTTAACTTAGTTTGTGTTTTTGCATTGTATAAATTTAACTTATTTTATTCAATTATGTATAAAATTGAACATCATTTCATTCATTGTAAACCCTTGTATCTTTTTTACTGTTTACATGCTTGCTTGATCTTTTCCATTCATTTGACATTTTTCTTATTAATTAATAAAACCTCCTTACATACTGAGGGCATTAGCTCTCTGTAATATGCATTATAAATATTTTTCCTGCTTATTATCTCTTTTTTGCTTTTGTTCCTTAGCTATTGAAATCTTGATTAGAAAATTATATAAATTTTCCACTACAAATTATATTACAAATTAACAATGCTCTCTTTTAGAACTTTATTTTAAATTACATTAAATAGTAACTTAATGTGCAATTTATATTGGGATAAACAGAAAGAGATCCAACTTTACTTTAAGAAAAACAAGAAGAAAAACAATTGTCCCAGAACTTTTTATTAAGTAATCTGACACATTTTTAAGCAATTTCAAATGTCTCATCCATTGTCAATTTCCAAGAGCATTTTGCATAATTTCTAGACTCTGTCATTTTCTATTGATCAGAACATATTACTGCCAGAATGTCATTTTGAAAAAAAAAGTTATTTATTGCTTTACAGTGATTGGAATTTTTCACACTGTTTTGAATACACAAATAGATGTAAGTTGATTAAGAGCTGGGGAGAGTCTTCTCTGGTGGTCTTCAAAAGTGATCTTTTTAAAGTTTAACTCCTATTGAAATTGATTTTTCTTAGGGATCTTTCACTTGCTGCTTGATGGTATTTTCTTTGTGTATAACATTGCATCTGAACAGGAAGGCTGTCAGATGGTTTGCACCATTTTCATTCATTTCCTTAATAAACATTTTTTTGAGGAATACTATTATATATGGTCATTGTCCTAAATGTTGGGCAAGCTGCATACAATAGACCCATTTTAGGGAGAAGGAAACATAAATTAAAAGTGAGAGGATGGAAAAAGGATATTTCATGCAAATGGAAATGACAAGAAAACAGGAGTAGCAATATTGGTTTCAGACAAAATAGACTTTAAAACAAAGGCCATAAAGAAAGATAAAGAAGGACACTATATAATGATTAAATTAAAGAAGCAATAAAAGATTAGGATATTACACTCATTAACATATATGTACCAATATAGGAGCACCTAAATACATAAAGCAAATACTAACATATATAAAAGGAGAAATTGATGGGAACACAATCATAGTAGGAGACTCTAACACCCCATTAATATCACTGGACAGATCTTCCAGACAGAAAATCAATAAGACAATGGAGAAACTAAATGACACAATAGAACAGTAGGACCTGGTTGATATTTTTAGGACATTATATCCCCCAAAAAGAGACTATACATTCTTTTCAAGTGTGCATGGAACATTCTGTAGGATAGATCATGTACTCAGGCACAAAGAAGCCTCAACAAGTTTAAAAGGATAGAAATTATTTCAAGCATCTTTCCTGACCACAGAGCCATAAAACAAGAAATCAACCACAGAAAAACAAAGGAGAAAAAAGTGACAGTATGGTGATTAAGCAACATGCTACTAAAAAACCAATGGGGATTCTCTGGTAAAGATGGCGGACTGGCAAGACCATGAGCACACCTCTCCTTGCAACTGCAATGAAACTGCAACTGAATGCTAAACAACCATAGAAAAAATGACTGGAACCTAGCAAAAAAAGAGCTTTTGCAAATGGAAACACAAAGAGGGAACCACAGCAGGATGGTAGGAGGGGTGTGCTCATGAAATAATTGGGCTCCATACCCCTGGGTGGGTGACCCACAAACTGAAGAAGAGTTAAGTTGCAGAGGCCCTCCCACAGGAGTGAGAGTTCTAAGCCCCATGTCAGGCTCCCCACCTCAGGTTCTGGCATTGAGAGAAGAAAGAAACCCCAGGACATTTGGTTTTGAAGGCCAGTGGCTTGGCTCTGGGAGTCCCACGGGATTGGGGGGGGGGGACAGAGACTCCATTTGCTTGGGAATTGTACACGGAAACTCATGTGCACCAGGTCCAAGGGCAGAGGCAGTGATTTCTTAGGAACCTGGGCCAGATCTGCCTGCTGGATTTGGAGGGTCTCCTGGGGATGTGGGGAACAGCTGCAGCTCACTCAGGGGACATAAAAGCTGGTGGCAGATATTCCAGGCGTGTTTATCTACATGAGCTTTCCTGGAGGGTGACATCTTGATTGGATCATTAGCACCAAGACCTAGCCCCATCCAAAAGCCTGTAGGGAAGCCTCAGGCCAAACAACACATAGGGTGGGAACACAGCCCCACCCATCAGCGACTTCCTCAGCCACAAACACCTCTAGACAAAGCCCTTCCCACCAGAGGTCCAGGACCAAGCTTCACCCAGCAGTGGGCAGGCACCAGCTCCTCCTGCCAGGAAACCTGCATAGGCCTCTAGTCCAGCCTCATCTACCAGGGATAGATACTAGAAATAAAAAAAATCAACAATCCCAAAGCCTGTAGAAGGAATCCACAAACACACAGAAAGATAGACAATATGAAGCAGCAGAGGAATATCTCCCAGGCCAAGGCACAAGATAAAATCCCAGAAGAAGAAATAAGTGATGAGGAGATGGGAAGTTTATCTAAGAAAGAGTTTAAAGTAATGATAGCCAAGATGGTCAGAGAAATCAAGAGAGGAATAGATGCACAAAGTGAAGTTTTTAGGGAAGAGCTGGAAAACATAAAGAATGCCCAGAGTTGAAGAAAATCACTGAAATGAGTAACACACTAGAAGGAACCAAGAATAGACTAAATGAGGCAGAAGAATGGATCAGTGAGCTAGAAAACAGATTAGTGGAAATCACTACTGCAGAACAGAAAAAAAGAATGAAAAGAAATGAGGATAGTTTAAGAGAACTCTGGGACAACATGAAGTGCACTAATATTCACATTATAGGGGTCTCAGGAAGAGAAGAGAGAGAGGAAGGACCTGAGAGAATGTTTGGAGATATAATCACTGAAAACTTCCCCTACTTGGGAAAGGAAACAGTCACCCAAATCCAGGAAGAGAGGACCACAAAGGATCAACCCAAACAGGAACACACCAAGGCACACAGTCATAAAATTGACAACAATTAAGGATAAGGAGAAAATATTAAAATTAGCAAGAGAAAAGCAACAAATAACATACAAAGGAACTGCTGTAGGGTTATCAGCTGATGTTTCAGCAGAAACTCTACAGGCCAGAATGGAGAGGCACGATATATTTAAAGTGATGAAAGGGGTAAGGTTACAACCAAGAAAACTCTATCTAGCAAGGCTCTCACTCAGACTTGATGGAGAAATCAAAAGCTTCACAGATAAACAAAAGCTAAAAGATTTCAGCACCACCAAACCAGCTTTACAACAAATGTTAAAGGACCTTCTCTATTCATCAAATTATAAGGAAAGGGAACAAAAAGCAGAAAGAGGAAACAAACAAAAAAAAGACCTATAAAAGATCACTTTGGCTGGTTGGGGTCTTTTGTGGTTCCTTGTGAATTTTGGAATTGTTTGTTTTAGTTTCGTGAGGAATGTTGGGTATTTTGATGGTGGTTGCTTTGGATCTGTGGATTGCTTTGGGTAGTGTGGCCATTTGGAGTTTTGATTCTTCCAATTTAAGAGCACAAAAAATCTTTCCATTATTTTGTGTCATTTCAGTTTTTGGAGTATAGGTAATCTCCTTGGTTAGGTTTATTTCTGGGTATTTTGTTGTTTTTGATGTATTGGAAATGTTTATGCTGGTTATAAAATTCTGGTTTTGAAAATGAAAAAAAAAAGTGAATGAAGGGCCACAAAGGGCAAAATATCCTTCTTTCTTATGGGTGCGTTGTATTCCATTACATATATATATGCTGCATCTTCATTATCTATTCAACTATTGATGTGTACTTAGGATGCTTCCATATCTTGGCAATTGTAAATAATGTTGCTGTTAATAGCAGTGTGTATGTACCTTTTTAAATTAATTCTTATTTTTTGGTTGGCACTATTCCTTTGATAACTATGTACATTTAAAAAGCTAAAGCTCTAAACTTTCTTAGAAACAATGAACAGTACGTATATGCAAATTTTAAAATATACGTGCATTAAAAAAAAAAGAAAGAAATGAGCTAACAAGCCATGAAAGACATAGAATAAATTTAAAAGATACATTACTAAATGAAAGAAGCCAGTCTGAAAAGGCTATGAACTGTGTGATTCCAACCAAATGACATTCTGGAAAAGGTATAGGTACAGAAACAATAAAAATATTATAGTTTCCAAAGGGGAGAGGGAGGGAGAGAGGAATGAATAGATGGGGCACAAAGGATTTTCAGGGCAATGAAATTATTCTGTATGATACTTTAGTGGTGGCTACATGTCATTTGCATTTGTCAAAACCCATAGAATGTACACCATCAAGAGTGAACCCTAATGTAAACTATGGACTTTTGTTGATAATAATGTTTCCAAGTTGTTTCATCAATTGTACCGATATGCCACACTGATGAGGGATACTGAGGGTAGGGTATATATATTTGTGGGTGGGGAGGGCTGTGTGAGAACTCTCTGTATTTTCTGCTCAATTCTGCTGTGAACCTGAAACTTCTCTGAAAAAAGAAACTCTATTAATAAAAAAGGTAAAAATATAAAAAATAAATACAATTCAATTTTATATAATTGCTCAGATCAAAAGTGTAAATTTTATTATTTATGAAGGCTGTTTTGGAAAGATAGAAGAAAATATCAATGGGTCAATGATGAAATCAAAGACAAAATTAAAAAATACCTTGAGACACATGACAATGAAAACACAACCACACAAAATCTATGGGATGCAGCAAAAGCAGTCCTAAGAGGGAAGTTCATAGCAATGCAGGAGTTCCTCAAAAAAGAAGGAAAATCTCTAATAAAAACCCTAATCTACCACCTAAAAGAATTGTGAAAGGAAGAGCAAATAAAACCAAAAGTCAGCAGAAGGAAGGAAATAATAAAGATCATGGAGGAAATACATACAGGAAATAAATACAATAGAGATTTTAAAAAATGGAAAAAATCAATCAAACCAAGAGCTGTTTTTTTGAAAGAGAAAACAAAATTGAGAAACCTCTGGCCAGGCTCACCAAGAAGAAAAGAGAGAGAATACAAATAAAGTAATAAAGGAAAAAGGAGAAATTACAGCCAACACAACAGAAATATAAAATATCATAAAAGGATACTATGAACAACTATATGGAAACAAATCGTACAACCTAGAAGGCATGGATAAGCTTCTGGAAACATACAGTCCACCAGGACTGAATCAAGAAGAAATAGACCACTGGAACAGACTGATCACTAGAAATGAAATAGAATTAGCAATAAAAATCCTCCCTGCAAACAAAAGTCTAGGACCAGATGGCTTCACTGGGGAATTCTGCCAAACATACAATGAAGAACTCATCCAGGTTCTTCTCAAACTCTTCCAAAAGATTAAAAAGGAGGGAGTACTCCCAAACTCATTCTATGAAGCCACCATTACTCTGATATCAAAACCAGACAAAGACACTGCCAAAAAAGACACAGGCCAACATCACTGATGAACATAGATGCAAAAATTCTCAACAAAATATTAGCAAACAGAATCCAACAGTATATAAAAAAGATATACACCTTGATCAAGTTGGAGTCATCCAGGGACACAAGGATGACTCAACGTATGGAGATCAATCAATGTGATACTCTACATTCACAGGAAAAAAAAAAAAAAAAAGCTAAAAACCTCATGATCATCTCAACAGATACAGAAAAAGCATATCATAAAATTAAACATCCATTTGTGATATAAACTCTTACCAAAGTAGGTATAGAGGGAACATATCTCAACATAATAAAAGCTATTTATGGCAAACCTACAGCCAGTATACTACTCAATGGTGAAAAACTGAAAGCATTCCCACTAAACTCTGCAACAAGACAAGGACGCCCACTCTCACCACTTCTTTTCAACATAGTCTTGGAAGCCTTAGCCACAGCAATCAGACAAGAAAAAGCAATAAAAGGTATCCAAATTGGAAGAGAAGTAGTA
Source organism: Camelus dromedarius (assembly GCF_036321535.1). Taxonomy (NCBI): domain Eukaryota; kingdom Metazoa; phylum Chordata; class Mammalia; order Artiodactyla; family Camelidae; genus Camelus; species Camelus dromedarius. The sequence continues at coordinate 30,219,630 of NC_087453.1, forward strand.
AAATTGTTACTATATGCAGATGACATGATGCTATATATAGAAAACCCTAAAAGCCCCACACAAAAACTACTAGAGTTGGTAAAAGAATTCAGCAAGGTAGCAGGATATAAGGTTAACATATAGAAATCAGTGGCATTTCTTTAGACTAAAGAAAATTAAAAATTAGTAGTAAAAGAAAGTAAAGAAACAATCCATTATAAAATTGCATCAAAAACAATAAAATACTTAGGAATACTTAGGAATAAATCTGACCAAGGAGGTAAAAGACTTGTATGTGGAGAACTACAAAACATTGATCCAAGGAAATTAAAGATGACTTAAAGAAATGGAAATATATCCCATGCTCTTGGATTGGAAAAATCAATATTATTAAAATGGCCATACTGCCCAAGGTAATCTACAGATTTAATGTGATCCCTATCAAATTACTCAAGATGTTGGGGAGGGTATAGCTCAGTGGTAGAGTGCATGCTTAGCATACATGCTGTCCTGAGTTCAATCCCCAGTACCTCCATTAATAAGTAAATAAGCCTAACTACCTCCCCCTCAACAAAAACAAAATAAAAAACAATAAAAAAAATTACTCAGGACATTTTTCACAGAACTAAAACAAACAATCCTAAAATTTATATGGAATCACAAAAGGTCCAGAATTTCCAATGCAATATTAAAGAAAAAGAACAAAGCTGGAGGAGTAACCCTCCCAGACATCAGACAATACTACAGATCTACAGTAATACAAACAGTGTGGTATTGGCATAAAAACAGACATTTGGATCAATGGAACAGAATAGAAAGCCCAGAAATAAACCTACAAACATATGGTCTTTGACAAAAGAGGCAAGAATATACAATGGAGAAAAGACAGTCTCTTTAGCAAGTGGTGTTGGGAAAACTGGATAGCAGCATGTAAATCAATGAAGTTAGAACATACACAAAAATAAACTAAAAATGGTTTTAAAAGTTAAATATAAGACAAGACATGATAAATTTCCTAGAAGAAAACACAGGAAAAATATTATCTGTCATAAATCTTAGCAATGTTCTCCTGGAACAATCTACCCAGGCAATAGAAAAAAGAGCAAAAATAAACAAATGGGACTTAATTAAACTTATAAACTTTTTCACAGCAAAGGAAACCATAAACAAAACAAAAAGACAACCTTTGAATGGTGAAAATATTTGCAAATGATGTGACTGACAAAGGCTTAATTTCCAGAATGTATAAACAGCTCATACAACTTTATAACACGAAAACAAGCAACCCAATCCAAAAATGGGCAGAGGACCTAAACAAGCAATTCTCCAATGAAGACATACAAATGGCCAATAGGCACATGAAAAAATGCTCAATATCACTAATTATCAGAGAAATACAAACCAAAACTGCAATGAGGTATCACCTCACACCAGTCAGAATGGCCATCATTCAAAAGTCCATGAATGATAAATACTGGAGAGGGTGTGGAGAAAAAGGAATCTTCCTACACTGTTGGTGGGAATGTAGTTTGGGGCAGCCATTATGGAAAACAGTGTGGAAAGTTCTCAAAAAACTAAAAATAGACCTACTATATGATCCAGCAATCCCACTTCTGGGTATATATTCAGAGAGAATTATAATTCAAAAAGATACATGCACCCCAATGTTCATAGCAGCACTATATTCAATAGCGAAGACATGGACACAACCTAAATGTCCATTGACAAATGACAAGATAAAGAAGTTGTGGTATATTTATACAATGGAATACTACTCAGCTGTGAAAAAGAATAAAATAATGCCATTTGCAGCAACATGGATGGACCTAGAGACCGTCTTTCTAAGTGTACTAAGCCAGAAAGAGAAAGAAAAGTACCACATGATATCACTCATATGTGGAATCTCAAAAAAATGGACACTATGAACTCATCTACAAAACAGAAAGAGACTCGAAGCCATAGTAAACAATTTTATAGTTACTGTGGGAAAGGTGGTGGTAAGGGATAAATTTGGGAGTTTGAGATTTACAAATGTTAGACACTACATATAAAAATAGATTTTAAAAAAAGTTTCATCTGTATAGCACAGGGAACTATGTTCAGTATCTTGTAACAACCTTTAATGAAAAAAAAAATGAAAACAAATGATGTGCATTTATGCATGACTGGGACATTGTGCTGTACACCAGAAATGGACACATTGTAATTGACTGTACTTCAAAAAAAATAGCAGCTATTATGGAAAACAGTATGGAGATTCCTCAAAAAACTAAAAATAGACTTACTATTTGATCCAATAATCCCACTCATTGACATATAACTGGAGGGAATTCTAATTCGAAAAGATACATGCACCCCAATGCTAATAGTAGCACTATACACAATAACCAAGACATAGAAGCAACCTAAATGTCATCATATTTAAAATAGATTGCCATTATATTTAAAACAGATTTTAAAAACCCACAAATTTCTTCTGTATAGCACAGGGAACTATATTCAATATCTTGTAATAACTTTTAATGAAAAAGAAAATGAAAACAACTATATGTATGTATATGCATGACTGGGACATTGTGCTGTACACCAGAAATTGACACATTATAACTGACTATGCTTCAGTTTAAAGAAATAATTTAAAAAAAAAAGTAACAACAACAACAAAAAGTTCAGGGCTATGATGGAAGGACCAAAGTTTAGATAAAGACCAACTGAGGTGGAGGCAGGTGAGATAAAGTGTCAGGCAGGGACTGTCTGAGGAGGTGACATCTGAGCTGATGTCTCAGAGCCACCAGGGGACTCATCATGCTCCTCTTCCTCAGCACCGTCCTGGGCTCTGCTTGCCTCGTATCAGGTCCTGGCGGATATTTACCAGATGGATAAGTCAATCAATGATGGCCGGAGGTTCTGACCTTGGCTATGGGAAGCACTTTAGTTTATGTTGCCTTTAAAGTTCTATTATGAAGAGCTGTTTAGACAAGTTCTATGGGAGGTTTTTCACTTTGAGGAGGAAAGAGATTTTCCTTTGGTTTTTATTCATTACTTATTGCAAAAGCGATTTTGCAATGACTGATTTCAACATTTCTCCCTGGGCTTCTAAACCACCCTAGTCCCAAGCAAGCCTGAGCAAGTTTCCAAAAACATGGTTTTTCCTTCAAGCCTGACCTCCCGATGGGCCACGAGGAAGCTTTGCATATGCACACCTGTGCAGGGCAGAGTGGAAGCGAGAAGGAAGTGAAAACAGGCCCAGTGGACCCAGGTGACGTCGCTTCAGAATCTTGCTTCTCCCAAAATATTTCCCATGACTCACAAAAGTTAGTATTAGGTATGGTCCCTGAGGCTTGCCTTGCAGTGGATTATCCATGAGCCCCACCTTGTGCTTCTCCAAAAATATTTCCACTGGATAATTTTTAACACAAAGAACTTCAAACACACTCACAAAACTCTTTTCATTGGTTAGTTGAGTAACAAACCACACAGTAAAAAAAATCAGAATGCATGAAATGGTGAACATTTGAGTCTTTGACCAGTTTCTTCTTTTGCTTAAGATTGAAAGCTATTGGCTTCAAATTCGTTTTCCTATGGTTTCTTTTTATGATTATTGATCTCTATTAGCATTATAATTGTAAAGAGTTGATATGAATTTCTCTCTTTGATCTGTCCTACTTGTTAATCAACAGTCTTTTAAACTCTGGGTTCTTTCTTCCCTTCTTGACATTTGCCATTGTTTTCCACCGTAAATGCCTTGCCTGCTGTTCTCAAAAGCTGCCTGGAATCACTAAGAGAGTATATTGCAGTATCAAGTACCATGGCTTCAGGCTTTGCAGCAGCTGCCCACTTTCTAAAAGCTCCCTTTATTCCTTGCAACTACGCTTCTCCAATTCAGACTGACAAATATCAGTTCTTTCCTCCTACCTTTCATGCAAAAAAACAAATCCCCCAAACAAAACAAAACAAGATCCTCAAAGTGTAATAAATCCCTTCCTCTGCATGGTATACTTTCATACACCTTGTAACTGCATTTCCCTGGTGGATTTATTCTTTTGCCCTGTCATTCCTCTTTTTTTTTTTTTTTTTTCCTTTTGTACTCTGGCTTCCTCAGCATTACTATTCCCAGCCTTGCAATCCATGTTGCAAATGCAAAAAAATGCCCACTTATTTAGGACAGACTGAATGGCTCACATTAAAAAGGCCACAGCACAGCATCTGGTGGGACTCCTTGCTAAAATCGCCCCTGGCTTGGACAAGAGAAAACAGCAGGTCTTGGAATCAAGACTAATAGCTCAGGAGCTCGAGAGCACACTGTGGGGCTTGGTGGAAGTTAACTGTACAGTAGTATATTATAGTATGGGATATACATATATCATACATGTTTAGCAGTATATAGTATATTTTTTTTTACCAGCCACTATACTCACTATACTCAGAAATCGAGATTTCTGAAATCTGATGGCCTCTGAAGCATCTCACTGTACGATTCTATGCTGCTTCTCTGCTGTTTTACTTTCCAATTTAAAGAAATGGGGGTGGAGAGGGAGGCAGTTAGGTTTACTTTTACTTATTTATCTTTTTGACGGAGATACCAGGGACCAAACTCAGGACCTCGTGCACACTAAGCATGTGCTCTACCACTGAGCTATTACCCTTCCTCTCACTTGCCAGTTTTAAATGAGAATAGTGATACTATTAGAAATAGCCATTACTAACTGTGTACAATTAACACTTGAAGAGAGTGGCCTTGTGGAGGTCATCTGAAGAAAATGTAAGGATGACCCAGTCCCTACTAAGTGTGGAGCTCTTCACTGCGTATAAGCCATTGGACAAGAGTCAAGTCTTTCCTTACAAGGAAACTATGGAGTTACTCTGCAGCCACTTCTGTTGCTTTGTAGAACAATTCAAATGACCATTAAATTCTTACAGAGTCATGGGTACCAGAGCCCCTTTAAGATGTGAATGGGCCTGTTCTCCAGACCTCAGGGACTCAAAGTCTGGATAGAACCTCAGAGATGGGATTGGAATGGGGAATTTGTAAGGATCTTATCCAAAGCAATATCTGATGGCTCTGTGGCCTAATCCTTTACTACTTAAAGAGTGGTCCATGGGCCAGGAGCATCAGCATCACTGGCATCACCTGAGAGATGGTTCAAAATGCAGCCTGTCAGGCCTCAACCACCTTCTGCATCAAAATTCACATTTTTACAGGATCTCCAGATGATTCATGTGGACGTGCAATTTGGAGAAGCCCTGATTTACCCTGAGCTCTTCTTTTCCTGAAGAATAAATTAATGCTCAAAGAAATAAAGTGTATTGTCCAAGGTCACCGAGTGAATTTGCAGTTAAAAGACACATTACATGAGTTATGATGTCCATTCTGGATAACCTGCTCCTTTTCTCCCAGGTCTCTGGTTCCTTCAGGGATATCCCAGGGTTTCCCAGGGTTGCCCACGGCCCACCTGGGCCAGCCCTCCCCAGATAGCTTTGGACATTTCCCAGATCACCTCTCCCATCATAACTTTCTGCAATGGCAAAGGTGTTCTGTATTGTACTGTCCAACGGCCATGGGTGCCTACTGAGCACTTGAAACAGGGATGCTGCAACTGGAAAGCTGGTAGAGGGCAACTGGGAGAAGAGTGAGGTCTCCATCCCTAGGGCATATCTACCCCTCAACTCTAACAGGAAAGAGGAGCTTCAGGGCTTTTGTTTGGATGGCTGGCATGATGGCAGTTTCTCAGCTCCTGTTCTGTACAGTGAGTTGTTTCTGTTACAGTTTTCAGGAAGACTGCACTGGAAAATATCTCCAGACCGTCATTTATGAACTGGGGAAAAGAGCAAAGAGCCTGTAGGGTCATCTGGGAAGCTAACTGTATTTTTGAAAGGGTCTAAACAAGCCATTAACCTGCTCTTCCTTAGGCAAATGCCATGCCCCTGTTCTTGCGTTTGTTTTGAGGATTTTTCCAGAAAGAGATGAACAGTCTGCTACTACTTGTGATTCTCCTTGCCGTGAGTGAGTGAAGATCTCAGTTCTCTGACTTAAGATAAAAGTACTGCAAAATGTTTCAGAAAGAACCATGTAGATCTATCTAGCTACCATTCGGCTGATTAGTGGCCAAAATTTCCCCACCTCTTCACTGCTGCCTGTTTCCAGACTTCAGCCATATGATTTCGTAGCTCTTCCAATCAAGAGGTGAAGTCTACTTCCTCACTTATAAATCTGGGCTGACCTTATGATTTACTTTGGTCAGTGGCATGCAACGGATGTGACCACATGCCAGTTCTGAGCCTGGTCTGAAAGGTCTTGCATCCCTTCATGCTCTTTCACGGAAACTTCCACTGATGCTTGAATAAGCCTGAACTAGCCCGCTGGAAGATGACAGGCCCCAGCCACTGGGAGGGGCCCTGGGCCATTCTATCTGTCCCAGCTGAGGCCAGCACAGACCAGCCACCCCACCTACATGCCAGCTGACTACAGACATGTGAGTGAGCCCAGTCAAGATCAGCCAAGCCCAGGCCGTACCAGCCACGTGGCCCAGTCCACGTACAGAATTGTTAAAAAAAAAAAAAAAAAAAAAAGAAAATGGTAGTTATTTTAAGCAACTAAATTTGAGGGGTGATTTGTTACAATATTGTTGTGGCTATCCAGACATAATTATCATATTTGACATTTTTAATGTCACTTAACATTTCTGAAGGAAAAGAAAATATTCCTTGAGGTCATGATCAGATTAAGTTCTGTGGACTCAGATGGAAGGGACATTAACATTAGTCTTTGACTATAGCAAACTTTTGCAGCTGAGGACATGGAGGCCTAGACAAGCGAAATGAATAACCTTGGATCAGACAGCCAGCTAGGAGCACCACAGCACATGGGTCTCCTGTCCCCAAAGTCTTCCCAAGTCCTCAGTCAGTGCTTTCATGAATATGCTCTGAATTTGGCTTGTCTGCCAACCAGCAAGCCTTTGAAAACACAGCTTTTAAAAAGGAGATTACATTTACAGAGACCGATGCTTCTGACTACAGTTGGATTCTTTGATTTCCAAAGGCCCTCTCAATTCTCTGTTAAAAGAAATTCCAGCTTGGCCATTTATTTTTCAGGAAAAGATTAATGGGTAGCCTTTACCATCACCATGGCACTGCTTACCTAATCAACCTGTAATTGTCTGTAATTTGTCAAAAATTGTGCTTGTTATGATAATAATAATAATAATAAAAAGAAACGTTGTATGTTTTCTACTCACCATTGGATGAATTTCTGCACTGGTGTGAATTCACTTCCCTGGCAAGTGAGTAACTTAGCTTGCTGGTTTCTATTCTTTCTTAAGCTCTGGTGGTCTTTCTTTGCATCTCAGAGTTTATAACATATTTTCATGTAAATTATCTGACTTGAATTTCCCCATAACCCATTTTTAACCCCAGAAAGAAAACAGTTGTGCGATTTGTACCAGGTCATGTGGACCGGAAGGAGAATGGCTAGGTCATACTTCGAGATTTTATTCAGCAGTGTGATTTCTACCAATAATGTCAATTTGTCCTTTTATAATCTGCACCTGTTGAATATGTGTTGGTGCCAGTCATGCCCAAAGTCCCCTTTCTTGCTGAAATACCCTGGTCCAAGTCTGCTTCGTAAGGAAATAGCCCTGGGATCCTCTTGGCAGAGAGCTCTTCCATCAGGGTGGTCTCAGACTCAGGGCTCTTCTCTTCAGCTACACAATGGGCCAAGATTTAAAGTGAGAAATATGGGCGAGACAGGAATCTTCCAGGCTGAAGAAAGTGAGAGGTAAACCTTGAGGAGAGGTAACAGCCATCCCCTGGTTCTACTCTGTCTCCTTGGGGCTTTCTGTTTCCAGTTATAATACATTTGTGTCCTTAAAATACACCTTATTTTGATTAACAGGACGTGAGTCCAACTCACATGGTCACCTTTCTTTGGTATGACATTTCAAATTTTCTAGTGTAATATCATTCAACAAGGAAAACTAATCCAGCAAGTGAATTTCAATCAGGAACTATTAACTCCATTTCACAAGGGGGAAAATTATAGCTTTGAAGGGAGGTTAACTGACTTGCTCAAGGTCACACAGCAAGGTCAAGGTAACAAAATTTAAACCTAGTTCTCCTGCTTCCTGAGTCCTAGGATCTTTCGGGTTTCTTGAATGAATATTGAACATCTTTAGTATGCTGCACACAATATGTCTCTTGCAATACTTTTTATTGAAAATGTGCAACAATTTCCTCAGGGAATATGTTGGAGGAGAGTTTAAGAGAACCTCCAAAAACTGCTGAAAAATTCCCACTGTCAACTGTCTGTTGATGTTTCAAGGTGGGATATATATCACTTCACACTCTCTACACCACACTGGTCTCCTGCCTTCAAGGCGATCAAAAATAATCAATGCTTTAAGAGTCAAGACTGCATTGTCCACGTTTCACATGACAGTGCCAAAGTTCTTATTGCTCTTGCTCTCAGAGAATGTGTAGAGCTTTCCTGCAAATGCACAGTTGACCATTTTCTCAGAGAGCAGTGGAATGTCTAAGGTGAGGATGCAGATTGGATGTATTTCCTATTTACGAAATCCTCCAGGAGATGCCAAGTAGACTACTGATATGTGGTTCTTTGAACACCACTGACTGTTTTTGATGAGGAGGAAAATTATGATTTTTAGAATGTGTCTTGCACTCCTCCAACTACAGGATGAGGTACTGACATAGGAGCCTGACCACTACAGACGTCCACCGCCTTCTTCTCACGGAGGCTGCTCCTAGTCAGTGACTGAGCATGTAGAATACAAAGCAGCACCCCCACCCCCTGAGGTGGACACAGCACACCTCAGGCAGCCCAAGTTGGCTCAGGATCTCTGACAACTTTGCTGGACCTTCCTCAGGCTGCACAGGGATCTTGGATGCTTTTCCCCAACCTTCCTTCCTTCACTCTTTCCTTCACAGGATTCAGACCTCATCATCATCTCACAGCTCTCCTGGGCTTCACTGACTCCCTCTCCATTTTCTTTCAAGGCATTCCCCCTAATAACATCCTGGCATGGTTAATCATAGCTTGATATCTGCTTCTTAGAGTACCTCAACAAAGAGGCAGATGAGTTTTATATGCTTAAGTTAGCATCTGCTATGTGTACATTTGTGTGTGTGTGTGTGTGTGTGTGTGTGTGTGTGTGTGTAACTTTGAAACTAAAAGTAAATTTTAAATTATTATATCTTCTGATAATGGTTCCAGTACTAGATCTTGATCAGATACCAACAACGGTCTACTTTCCCCATATTAATCCCCAGATCATAAAAAGGTAAGCTGAACCTGGACTGACAGTTCAGCCCCGTGCATACGAGCAGTGGGCAAGATAAGGCAGTGCCTGATGTGTGCCAGTGAAGCATCTTGTCCAGAAGGGTTTTATTTTTTCCCTCTATCACAGAAGTCTCTTTTTATACCTAGAGCCTCAAAGAAACCAGAACTGGCAGAAGCAGTCAGTTTTAAATCCAGGGCCCTGAGAACAAATTTAGGAAAGAATGCCTCACCTGCACCCAAAGAACAAAACCTCCTTCCACTTTCTGCTGGCCTGTGATCCAAACTGAACAGGGAGGGAATAAGGAAACCATAACTCTTTTGTCCCCATGCTGCTTTGTCAAGATGGAGTTTTCTCTAATAGTCTTCCAGCAAGAACACTGTCTGTAACTCACTGCCCTTACGCCCAGTGCATCTCAAACTTGGGTTATGCAGCCGTGTAAATGGCAGAATAGTAATGCCTGAAGCTTTCATTCCTTCTTATTTGCTTCCATGCAATGCAGGGGCAGCTCTACCTGGACTTTTTTTAAATTATTATTATTATTCTCATGATTTATTTGTGTTTTTTTTCCTAGTTCTCCAACCCATCTAATCAGTACCCTGGAGGGCAGATTGGGCCAAATATATGTTTTACCCGTTATTTCTAAAGCTTTAATGAGCATGCTAGTTTCTTGAGAACCTTGTTAAAGGCAGATTCTAGTTCAGTGGGTTGCTGGTTAGGGCCTGGGAGCCTACATTTCTAAAAAGAGAAGGGAACAAACTGATGCTGTTGGTCTGAAGCCCTAAAGTCATGGTTCTCTAACTTTAATATGTCTCAGAATCACCTGGGGAGGTTGTTAAAATACAGATCCCTGGGCTCCATCCCAGAGAGCTTGACTCAGTACGCCTGGTGGGGCACCTGAGAATCTGCATTTGCAATAAACTCCCAGGTGATGTCAATGGCTTTTGGTCCCTGGACCATACTTTGAGTAGCAAGGGTTTAATGAACACATCTAGCAGGAAAGTCTCATAAAGCCGACTTCTTTCTGCTGTCCAATCACTTGATTTGCCTGGGAAAGTAGGTTTGGAAACAGCTGAGTATTTTTTGCTTTGGGCAGGTTCATTTTTCTTTCAGCTGAACCTTATAAACTATGCAAATGCATAGGACTGAAAGCTGCATAGGTCTGGGGCGTGAACAGGAATCACGGAAAAGGCATAGGTTTCAAACAGCGTAGGTGACCCTGACTCACCACAACCTCTCCACAGTCCCTACTTTCAAGCTTTCTCATCCTAAATAAGACTCTCTCAGCCATACCTAAATTCTGTAACTTGTATTTTACATCTGTTTAAGGACTGCTTCCAAGGCTTCCCGGGCAGAAATATGGGACTCAGAAAACACTGAAAGCTGCCTGGCACTGGGTCCATGGAAATCTTGATAAGAATCAAGACCCATTTCTAGGGAGGGAGGCTGCACTTTAAATACCAGGCACCTCTACATCTCTGCATCATATAATAACCCATCACCCTCCACATGCCTTGTGTGCTAGGGGCTGTGGTTAGTTTTTTACATGCACAGGCTCACATAAATCTTACACCAATCCAACTAGCAGATGAGAAAGCTGGGCTACAGCCCTATTTGTCCAAGATCTGTAAGCTAGACCTTTGCTATGTGGCCCGTGGACCAGTGGCATCAGCATCATTTAGAAGCTTTTAAAAAATGCTGAATCTCAGGCCCCACCCCTGGCCTACTTGACCAGAGTCTTCATTTTAACAAAAATGCCTGGTGATTCCTGTGCCTTGCAGGGCACACGCCTGGGCCCACGCCAACACACGCCTCTTTACCAAGGAAGGATTTTTGCAGAGTCATTTTCTTCATTGGAAATGCTCTAGCACAGATCCGGTGAGACATCAAAGGCAGGCATTTTCATCACTGGCAAAGGGGTGGCTTGACTGCTTTGGGAGGAGAACTGCTTGGCAGCACATCAGAGCTCAGGGGAGCTGCATGCGCTGACACAGGCAATTCCTGGCTTTTTGGGGCTGGACTTGGGAAGCAATGTGCAACCATCATCCAGAGCAAATTAGAGTAAATTAAACGCAGGGCTTTCCCTTGTGGGACCTGCTTATACAAAGAGAATGCTCCCCAAGTCCTCTACAACAGACTCCCAGGGTGTAGAGTCAGACTAAGGAGAAGAAGAGTCACTTCTCACTTCACTTGTAGGAAACACCAGGGATTCAAGAGTGATTTCTTTCCCAGGGGGAGGAGAAGATATCAGGCAGAGGAATTCCGTATCAGACTAAAAGTTTTCAGGAAGTGTCTAAAACAGGACACCATGCCAACCTCCTCCTATCTGGTGGATTGAAACAACAGCCACTTGTAAGTTCACAAATCTGTGATTAACCAGTGCTCTGCTGACCTGGTCCAGGCTTGGTTGATCATGAAACTCTCTCCTGAGTCTCTTTTCAGACCACACAGTTGGTTTCAGCTCTGCTGTGGTTCGTATGTCTCTCATCTTCTGACAGGCTAGCCTGGTGGCTAAGAGATCCCAGAAGAATGAGTGGGAATATTCAAGACATATTGAGGACTACGCCAACCTGGCAGACTGTTAATTCTGCTGCATTCTACTGACGTAAGCAAAGTGAAAGTCCAGTCCATATTTAAAGGCTGGGGAAACACATTCTACCTCCTGATGCAAGGTCCCATTGCTGAAAGATCATGGGTACAGGGTGAATTGGGGCTTATTTTGTAATCTGCTGTGCTTCTGCTAACTGCTTCTCATCTGTGCTTTTTGAAACAGTCATCAATACACTGATTCTTGCCTGAAGATCCCATTTTGGGCTTATTGCTTCTGCTGGCCAGATGCATTTGGAGGCCACTGCATGCCTTTAAGGGCTCTGATTGGCTACCTCAAAATACAAGCCATCAAATACTATAGAAACAAGTGGAAGAAGAAAGTCAAGAAAGCACAAATTTTAATATAAATTAAGATCTCTAAAAAACAAGTTTATACTGTATAGCACAGGGCACTATATTCAATTTCTTGTAGTAACTTATGGTGAAAATAGAATATGAAAACGAATAATGTATGTTCATGTATGACTGAAGCATTGTGCTGTACACCAGAAATTGACACAACATTGTAAACTGACTATATACTTCAATAAAAATATATATATATATATAATTAAAAAAATTAAAATCTCAATGAGATACTAAACACTCCTAAAATGGACTGAATGAAAAGGACAGACAACTGCAAGTGTTGGCAAGGAGGCAGACTAATTGAAACTCTTATATTCTGTGGATGGAAAGGTAGATACTTTGGATGACTCTTTGGCATTGTTCAGCGAAGCTGATAATATGCACATTCCATGACCCAACGATTCCACTCCTAGATAGAGATCCAGCAGAAATGTTGAACAAGGCTAACAAAGAATATTCACAGCAGGATTATTTGTAATATCGCCAAACAAAATCCCATGTTTATGCACTATAGAATGGGTAAAGACCTTATTGTGTATTCTTACAATGGATTATTATACAGCAGTTTGAATCAATGGCTTACAGCTCCTTATAAGGATATGATGAATTTCACAAACCTAAGGTTGGTAGAAGTCAAAAGAGGACTTGCTACATGAGTCCATTCATTTACATTCAAAAATAGGCAAAACTGATCTGCGGTACTGGAAGCAAGTATAGTGATTTTCCATGGGGACTTTTGGGGTGCTGGTATTTTCTTAATCCAGGGGCTGCTTACATGAAGTGTTTATTAAGTTAAAATTTCAGCACTTTGCACTTAGGACTAGCATGCATGTTTATACGACTATTATAATTCAGTAAGAAAATGTTAAGAAAAGGAGGTAGGGAAGAACTCTGAAATGAGGTAAATCTGCATTCAAACCCAGTTCTACCCCGTGTATTTGAACAACATTCCTGACCTCTCTAAGCCCCAATTTCTTCAACTGCAAAAACCTGATAATTTAATATTATCAAGGTCTTTATGATGATTAATTTTTAAGATATATGTAAATGTCTCTGTGTCCAATAAATGTTAGTTCCTCCTCCTGTTTGCTGTGGAAAACAGCTAAAATTGCATTTACTGTCCCCAATGAGCAAAGTACAATGTTTCCATTATACTATTGCACAAAATCACATTCTCAGTTTTGCTTCTGAGAGAGGGAGAGAGAGAGGAGCTTCTGAACTTCTCCCCGTTCATGACTTATGAGTGTGAATATTCTGTTATATCTTAAATCAGTTATAACTTCATGTGTTCTACCGTCATTCATGGTGCTTAATCTTCCCTTTCAGTTTTGCTGACTGTTCTGCTGTTACAGCACATCTAAATTACTAACAGCATGTAGAATATTGGGTCCCTCAAGGGGTTTTATAGCAGTAAAGTTATTACTTTAATGAATAAATAGTACAAAAGCTTACTCTGTTCAATCTCAGGACTTAGAGCCATTCAGCTTTCAGCCTGGAGCTTAAAAATGATCCTGAGGCATAAATGAGTGAGTCACGCGAGAACAGCCTGTCCTGGCTTCTGACGGTTTGTTCCAGAAGAGGGGGAGGAATGCCTGTGGGTGGCGTGAGGCAGTAGGAAATCCTGACTCTGGCTTTCTTTGCTCTTGCTCTCAAGCCCTTTGGGGCTACCTCATTAGAAAGTGGGGCAGAGAGAGAAGCTTGAAGATTTCAAAGATGCTGGGAAAGTTGGCTGCTCCCCAAAGCGGCTTTCCACAGTGATACTCATACGTGTGAGTACACAGACACACACACGTGCATACGCACGAAACCTGTGTTTAAAACTCTATGTTGCTGCAATATGGATGGACTTGGAGATCGTCACTCTACGTGAAGTAAGTCAGAAAGAGAAAGAAAAATATCACAAGATATTGCTTATATGTGGAATCTAAAATAAAAGGACACAAACCTATCTACAAAACAAAAACAGACTCATAAATATAGAGAACAAACTTATAGTTACCAGGGGGTAAAGGGGGTGGGAAGGGATAAATTGGAAATTTGAAATCTGTGCTTCTCGGGGAGTGATGGGAATGCTAGCTATCTTGATTGTGGTGGTGGTCTCATTGGTGCATACATCTATCAAAATTCATCAGTTGTACATCTGAAATATGTGTAGTTTACTGTATAGAAATCATACCATACTAAAGGTGTTTAAAAAATCCTATATTGCTGGTTGTCAGTTGGCCAAATGAAACCACAGCTTTGACAAGAAGAAAAATACTCAAAAGGCTCGATGAGATGGGGAAGCTGACTCCATCAGTTTCACAATTTGACTTAGACCTCAGCCCTCAACTTTCACATCCTGATCTAAAGGAGAATCGAGTCGTTTAATAATAATAATATATAATTATTCTTAATAACTATAACCTTAAAGTTCTGTATTAAGTCTGCATTCTTCCCAAGAGCTCTACAAAATAAGCAGTTCTAGAACCATCATTTTATGGCCAAAGAAACAGCCTCTGAGAGGTAGATTAATTAGAACTCAAGCCTCCAGATCCTAACCTGGGACTTCTGTAATACATTTTGTTCAAGTCTCTTAAAAAGATTTTATCATCACTATGTTTCATATTTTGATGGGTGTAATGGGACTGGGGCAAGAGCCATGGAAGCAAGTTAGGGAAAAGACACAGTATATGTAATAGACCTCGGGCATGGTAAATTATGAAACGTAACAGAGGTGGCTGAGGCAACAAGAGGTTTAAGGCTTGAGTTGTGGAAGCCTATTCACAGATAAAATGATTTAGAAAGGAACTGGTTGGGAGGAATTGAGGATTTGGAGAAAATACTTGGATGTCCAGGGACAGGAGAACATCTAACTTGCACTGTCCAACTGGTGGGTTGATAATGTGGTACTTGAGCCCAACGGTACCTCCATATCCTGAGCATTCCCGAGCTGGTAACTGCTGAAAAGGCAACACTGGCTGTTCTCTCTACTGGAGGGAGAATGGAAAATTAAAGAGCAAATGTTGAGGGTTGAATCTGGGAAAATGCACCTGTTTAATGAGTGGCGGGGCAGGGTGAAGAGGGGAGAGGAGGGTCTGAGAAACAGGAGATGAGAAGTTAAATGGTATTACATTGTTATGTTAAAAGCCCAAAGAGTTAAATATCAAGGCTGCTGCTGCTGGTCAGGAATAAGGATGGAGAATTGCCCATTAGCAGGTCACTTGGTTGATTCTAGAGCATACAGATTAGCAGGTCATATTAGTGAGCTGTGGTGTGGGGTTCTGTAGAAGATGGATTTCGGGTCCTTAAATGGTGGTGTTTTGTGAGACTGTGGAGGGTACAGTTGCAGGTCATGTGTAAAATCTGGGACATGAAACATGAAAGGAAGGACTGTAAGGTATAAAACAAGGTGTTTTTTTTTTTTTCCAATTTGGTTGATGTGCATGTCTCTCTTCCTCACTTTCTTGCTTTCTTTTGTATTTAAGAGTAGGGGAAAACTGTCCTACACACAGAAAGCAAGAGGAAAGACTGAAGATGCTCCTTGTGGAAGCAGGAGATGTGCTGAGGCAAGAACTTGAGAAGATGTTTTGAGGAGCAGTGTTTCTTAAATCTAAGTGTGCACAAGACTCTCTAGGAGCACTTGTTAAGACACTAATTCCCAGGCCCCCATTCCTGAGATCTGAGTTGGCACAAGAATCTGCATTTCTAATAAATGATGCTGCTCCAGGTGGTCCTTGAGCAGCTCTGTGGTGGCACATTTAGTCTCCCTGTCTCTGTAGCTTTTGGCTTAGAGGCACCTGGGACTCTGTCTTCTCCTGGTTTTCTAGAACCATTATGTGGTTGTAATTTTTCAGCCTCATTTCCAACACCATCTCTTTCTTCCTGTGTCCTTTCACTCTCAGACCATGAAACATCCAGGAGTTGGCTTTCTGATCACTTACTCCACACAGCGTGAGTGAGTAAGTCATTTATATCAATATTTCCAGACACTGATTCACCAGCTTCTCCTTGCCAATGTGTTACCCTTCTTGCTATCTCTACCTGGAATTCTCTCCTCACCTGTAGATGCTTCTTACCTCTCCTGAAAACTCTCTGTCCTTTATTTCCCTCCCAAATCTCCCTGTGTTCTGCATAGTCTTCCCTAATGTGATGCCCTACAAACTCTTCCCCTCACAGACCAGCAAGGGACTGGATACCTGTCCATTCATAACATCCCAAGCCAAGATATCCTCCTCCTTGTCTGAATTTGGATTTGCATGAACCATCCCCCCTCCAAATATTGTGGTAACAACTAGAGAAACTGGGCTAGGGTGTGAGATTGATGCTAATAAATCATTAATTTTGTTGAATAATATAATGATATTGTGGTTATATAGGAAAATGTACTTATTTTTTAGAGATTCATACTGAATTTGGGAGGTGAGTGTGAAATGTCATGTCTAAATTTCTCCAACTTACAATAGTGAAAAAAAAAACAGAGGAAGCAAATATGATAAAAGGTTTTAAAGTATTAAAATAAGGGGATGAGTATATGAATTTTTACTACATCAACCTCTCTACTTTTCTGTATACTTAAAAACTTTCAAGATTAGACAGTAAACAAGAAAAGCCATAGTCTACTGAAATCATGGATTGGATGCTCTGGTCCTATTTTTTTTTTTTAGAATATTCATTAAAATAATAATGTATTGAAGTAGTTATTTATCATTGGCTATCAGATCGCTGACTAATGTGATTTTGGGCTCATGAACTAGCCCAGACTTCAGAGTGGGTCTGGTCCCTGTCCCTTGGAAGTGGTGTGTCTTGGAGGTTCCCCGTCTCTTTGGTTGGAATCTGGATGGGCTTGCTTTACTGCCTCTTTTTCTCCAAGTCTAGGGTGGGCAGAGTCCATCTGCAGCCTGAAAATGGCAGAAGCTACAACAAACTCTCCAAGTTCCTTTGTGAAAGGCGTTCTTTGCAACAAGGATTCCAGCCGTCCTGGTTTGGCAGCAGCAAGAATGGGGAGGTCCCAGCTGAGGCTGCCTGGCTCTCAACTTCAGGTGGCTGTAAAAGCTGGGTGCGTATTTTTTTTTAGAATCCACATATATGTGATATCATATGGTGTTCGTCTTTCTCTTTCTGACTTACTCCCTACATAGTGCAGGGAACTATACTCAATATCTTATAATAGTCTATAATGAGAAAAGAATATGGAAAAGAATATGTATGTATGAATGTATAACTGAATCACTATACTGTACCTAGAAACTGACACAATGTTGTAAATCAACTATACTTCAATTAAAAAAAAAAATACCTGGGTGCAGATTCCTTCGCAGGTGCAGAGTCAGCCTCAGGACAGATGTTTGGCCTGATAATCTCTCTGCTGGTCCCCCAGAAACTGATGCCTTTACTTGAAGGACTTTAGAGAAACATCATGGGGAAAGAGAAAAGGCTTGACCATGGAAACGGTAATAAGAAAGAGCTTCCCCTTTCTAGCAGTAGGCCTTCCTTCACCGTAAGAGGTCTTCTAGCTGCATACTCTCCCAGGAGCTGGTCTCAAGTGGATCCCGTGATGAAGCCCTGGAGAAGGTTAGGGTCTGGCGACTCTGTTTCCCAAAACACACAGAGGAGGGGCAAGAATAAGCTTGGCAAAGGGGACATCTAGGGGAAAACTAGAACTCCATGAGGATGGATTTGAGGAGATGACTGGCATGAGCCACTTGGAAAGGAGCTACGGTCACTCAGAACCACAGGCCCTGAAGTGGGTGTAGCAGGAGGAAGGGGGCTAAGAGAACAGGACTGGGAACATCACTTGTGCTCCCTGCAAACTGCTTCCTGAACGCGCCATAAAGCCTTCCATCTGAAAACAAGCCTCCTGCCTCTCTAAACTGTGCATTATCAGAAGTGTGCCTTCCTACTAGGTTGGGAAAGCCATTTAACTTTTGAGCTGTTAGTTTATTAATGAAGGGGGAAGAAGGCAGGGGATCAGATGATGGCCAAACTTCTTTTTAGCTTAAATTTCCACCTATCGCCTGAGCAAAGTAACAGGGGAACATAATTGATCCATTAGAGTTTCTAAGGCTGTTGGCCAGGCTGCTTTGAGCAATTCAA
Source organism: Camelus dromedarius (assembly GCF_036321535.1). Classification (NCBI taxonomy): domain Eukaryota; kingdom Metazoa; phylum Chordata; class Mammalia; order Artiodactyla; family Camelidae; genus Camelus; species Camelus dromedarius. Next base: position 30,237,932 of record NC_087453.1, read on the forward strand.
AAGAAAATTAATAAAATATTGACTTCAGTTTTAGTGGCATGTCCAGAGGACACTTTAAGTGTACGATTATTTTAACTATTAGAAAGTTGAATATATTCTCTGTGAAGTCTGCCTTAAGATAATTCTGGCTATTCATTTTTTTATCTTGAGCAAAAGGCATAATTCTGTCAAAATAGTATTGATTTTCCAAAATAGAGGACCCTGGGTAGAGATGATAAAATTATAGCTGAATGCTGAAAAGAAAAATGAGATTTAAAGAGAAATGAAATTTTTAAGTTGACAAATATTGAAACTCAGGGACTGGGCTGTGTCAGAATTCAGAGAGATTATCATGCCTTAAGTATCACTGAGTTCCCAGGAAGAAGACTGAGTTCTCAGCAGGTGCGTTCTGGTGAGTGGGGGACAGGCACACGTGGAATGGTCCAGACCACAGATGGAGTCACTGAGGATCTGTAGAACCCTGATTCTCAGACTTGGCTGCATACTGGACCTCCATGGGAGGTTTAAAACACACTGATGCTTGGTTCCTGCCCGCAGTGAGTCTGATTTAATTGCCCTGGGGTGTGGTCTGGGCACGAGAAGTTTGCAAAGCTCCCCAGTTGACCCTAATGTGCACCCAAGGGTGAGAACAGGTGTGTGGAACCCTGGGATCACTTCCAGCTGGGGAATTCGGCTTCCTGGCCAGAGCCCCGTCCCTGCCCTTGAGGAGCGATCTAATTGCTTTACTATTTCCCTTCTCCTGCATTTGCTCTACTTAGAAATTTTTGTCTTTCTTCCTTGAAAGGGAACTAACCACAACAAACAAAAGGAAATAAGCAATCATTACATCCAGGCAGCAACCACTACCAATGATAGATATCTTAGTTTATGTAAGTAGCTCCATGAACAAATGCTGTTTTAAAAGCGGAAGGAATGCCCTTCCCCTGACCACCAGAACAAAAGCTCATCCTTATGTCCCTGTGGTCTGATATGTGAGTCAGTTTCATTCCTCCCAGAGTTTGTTAGCGTCTGATGGAAGCCACGTTATGTTCTAGGCTATTTGTTTGAAAGCCAAGGCTTTTTGTGGGGGGGGATTGTTACCCAGCAAATGCTAACTGATCCATCCATCATTAGGACCTGGGCCTGCAGCTCCTGTGGGGGGCGTGTCTTCTCTGTTTTCAAAGTCAAAATATCTCAGTCTTGTCCACAAACCCCAATCTGAAAACAGTGAAGGGGACTACCTACAGAAAGAAAAACATTAAGGTAATTCTTTCATCAAATGCTAAGAAAAGAAACATAAAAACAGCAACTTGGAGTCCAAATAAGAATAACAGATCTGACAGGGCCCACATATAAGACATTCTGATAGCGTCTCTAAAGAGAAAAAATATATATATGTATCTTCTAGTACTTGCCGGGGTAGCGCCAAACCAGTAAAATAACCTCCACCTTTGCACTAAATGTCCCTCTGCCTACAAGGCTCTACACCCAGAGGTTTTATGGAATATTTGGTCTTGGTTAAGTGGCAACTCTTCATCGAAGCCCTCCCCAATAAGCTAGTTTACAACCGCCCCTGAAATCTATCTTTCATGTTACTGTGTTTTATTTTCTCCCTAGTGTTCTTGCTACGGCATATTCTTACTTATTTATGTGCTTATTTCTCTGTAAGTCTGCTTCTCCCCACAGGGACCTGCTCCATGAGAGATGAGGCTTCTGATTCATTGCTGTGTCCCAGCACTTGGCCTAGCACACTGTAAATCTTGATTCATATTTCTTCAACAAAGGGTCTATTCTTGCCTCTCGTATGGATAAAACATATTTTTTTTTTTTGTCTACAAAGGAAGTATCCTCTGTCAATGACTGAAGGAGAGGCCTTGAATGTAAGCAAATGAAAAAAAATCAAAAGTGTCAGATTTTTAGTGGCTGAACATTTTTGTGAACTTGAATGAATTATACAAAAATCCCTGGTTACTCTTCATCTCTGTGTGTGTCCATCACATTACGAGTGTGCTAAGGAACATGTCTCACTGTCACCACTGCTGGCCACGTTCTTATGAGTAAATAAGACAGGTCACTGTTTTTATTTGGGAGACAGAAGCAGGTGAAGTTTTCCATTCCATAGGCCCCACAACCAACCACAGCCCAATATGTCAAGCCCGGGAAGACACCCAATTAACAAAGATTAAAGTCCAAATGTGACTCATACATCTATTGGAAATGCCAGACAATGTCAAACAGTCTCCAATCTTGTTTTGCAACCAGGTTCATGTTATGTGCATTGTCGGGGGCGGGGGGTGGGGGGAAGGAGAGATTGGAATTGCATTTTAAAAAGGAGCCTATAAGATACTCGGCTTCCCATTAAGAAGTGTAACTGGTAGGTTTTGCCCATGCTTTCCAGCCCCCAATGATTGAACTGGCATTAGTGCCAAATAATTGGAAATGTCTTAACATGCACCATTTGCTTGATGGTTGTGCTGTCTGCTTGAAAAGGGCGGGGTGGTATTTAAGCTGCTTAATGACTTTACATTTTCCCATGGCAAAATACCTGTGATTTGGTTATGCTATAATTAAAGAGTTACATAAACAAGGCCCTTGGAAACAAATGAACTGGCTTCGTTGGGAAAGGGATTTTGGCCACTCCAGCTGGTACGCTCAGGCCCTTCGAGTGGAGAAAACTACGAACAGCTGCCTTACGGCTCGCTCTGCCTTTTAGACGTGAGCCTTGTTTTTATCTCTGCCTTTTCTGTGTGCTTTGTTGAGCGTAGGTTATGGGGCGAGGGGAGTAGGTAGAGGGAAGATTAAAATAATAATAATAAAATAATAATAATAATAATAATAATAATAATAATAATAATAATAATAATAATAATAATAATAATAATAAACAGTTTGTGGTTTGGAAACAATTTCAAAACAAGTTGAAATATAAGTCATTAGGACAAGCAGGGTAAACTTAGAAGAGCCTGGTTACCTTGAAGCCAGAGAGCCTGGTGCTGAGAAATCCCCAGGGCAGAGCAGGATCTGTCTTGTAAAACCAGCTGATCAAATGTTTATGACTGTAGAAGGAAGAGCCTTTGAACCCAAGTGGTTTGCTCTCCTGTATCCCAGAAACGATGTCCTCCAGGAGCACAGATGTTCAGTCTCTTACCCAGAGGTCACTTGCAGTGATGAAAAACACCATTGGCAGTCAGGGGAGGTCTTAAGCAGAGGAAGATGGCATTCTGCTTCCCACAGAAAGCACATCAGTCAGGGCAGTTGAGAAAGAAACCCAGGGTTTGGTCTCAGGTTTACACGGAATTGTTATCTTTGGGAGCCTGGAGGTCCTCTCTTAGATCCCTTTTTGAGCAACCCCCTCTTACTGATAGACATTTACAAGGCAGCTGGGAACCAACTAGAATACCTGTCAGCATATCTCACTAAACATGACTTTCAGAGTGCATTTTCTCTTGATTTCCCAGATTTCAGCCTTTTGTATCTCACAATCTTTGCTCAGTTTGGTGGTGAATCATTTGTCATGCTCACTGATCCAAGCTTCCCGCTGAGAATTCATCATCTATTCTTAATAACAAACAAATATCAACTGAAAATGTGGTTATCTTAGATGTTTGCTCCTCTTCAGCTTTCAAACATGTGTAATTAAACCCTAAGAGCCTCTCGCTTACTAAACAGCTAAGCCAGCAAATGGAATGAGCCCAACTCAGCTCAGTTTGTTATTAGACTTATTGGCAATTCTTCTAAGGCTGGAATGTGAGGACACCACCTGGGGGCCTTTGACTTAGATGCTGTGGGGGATTGATGGCATTTCTGGTCCTAGTCCCGACTTCCCTGCATCCAAGCTCTTTGCACTAAGACCCTATAACTCTTCTCACCAAGAGGCAGTCTGTTTCCTCTGTCCTTGACTCTGGTGACTTGTTTCTGTCAAGAGAATGTGGCAGAACGAGGTCTTGTATGCCTCTGCCTCCCCTCTGTCTCAGAGGCTTCAGCAGCCTCCGTGTGAGCCAGCCTAGGCTAGCCTCTTGGAGGGTGAGAGGCGGTAGTCAGCCAAGGCCAACACAGACCAGCCTGGAGTCAGCCAACCCCCAAGCACTGAGAGAGCCCAGCCAAGATGAACGGAGCCGCCTCCCAACCTCCGGATGACCACAGACGCAGCAGTGAACTCATCTAAGGCCAGCAGAACCACCTGCTGGCATGTTGTAATATTGTGATTTATAATTAGGAAATATGTATTTTTATCTTCATCTTCTTTTCTGGCACAGGGCTCTTAAAACCCTTGGAATTCCTAAGTGTTGAAAGCGTGAGGGCAGGGGATTTGTCTTTTGTTATGTTAATAAAGTAAATTTTGGACCTCAGGTAAAGATGGGGACTGGTTGTCAAGAGAACCAACCAAGTGATTGGAGGGTTGTGGGAACCTCTGACGTACAGGCAGTCAGTCAGAAGCACAGGTGATAAATTGGACTTGTGATTAACATCTGAAGAGGAGAACAGTCTTGTAGGACTGAGTCCTTAACCTATGGAATCTGATTCGATCTCCATGTAGATGGTGTCAGAATTGAGCTGAATTGGAGGACACACAGCTGGTGTATGAAAATTGCTTGGTAGTTTGGAGAGAAAAGAAAATAAAAAGAAAGCCAGGCTGAAACTGGTGACCAGAACTTTCATGTGTAAACTCCTGAGCACTAAAAGCAGCTTAGTGTTCTGAGCCCCTGTTATACATTAATGCTTAACTGACACAAATACTTAAAGAAGATATCATTTTCAGAATCACTGTTACATCCATGGAGGTAAGGGAGCAAAGACACCAGCATCCTTACTACGTAGATGAAGACACCAAGAGGAACACTGGCCGGTAATGGCAAAACGTGTAATGGAAACCGGTGGGGTTCGAGACTGTCATTGAAGGATCTGGGGACAAAGCAGGAAACCCAATAGACATGGTGCCTGTGCTTGGTGATCTTAAAGTCCATTAAAGATGGCAGATGTTTCAAATTATTGAAGCTGAAGTAAGTGAGAAAGAAAAGACCAGCTCTCCTCAACCCTTGCAGCACATGAGAATCATCTGGGAAGATGAAACAATATCTCCGGCGGTGGGTCCGACTGCAACCTGACTAAGTCAGAATCCCTGTGGGTGGGGCTCAGACGTGAGGACTGAGCACTGTTGGTCTGCGGGGCTTTTCAGAGGTGGCCTGTAGACCAGCAGCTTCAGCATCTCCCAGGGGCTTGTGAGAAAATGAGGATCTCAGGTCCCACCCCTGGTCTGCTGAATCAGAATCTGGGGATGAGACGTGGTGGAAGGAGTCTGTCTGCCAACAAATCCTCTGATTCTTACTCGAGCTAAATTTTGAGAAGCGCCCGTCGAGAGTTGTAAGGCAGTCAAATCTGACATTAACTCGGTAACACAGAGGGATGCACAGGCACAAATAGGGTGAGAAGAAAATAAACCCCTGGAGTTGTTTCCCTAGACCTGAGGTGAGACATACACGTATGGAGATTCCGTTACTGATACGGGTAATCTATTCAACAAAAGCTCATATGGTATCTAGTTTAATTGTGTTCACAATTTAAATGTTCTATAAGTTACTCTGTTTAAATTCCCAGAAATGTTTTTCCCCAAATACCAGAGTTTATAACTTTATTTAATACAGAGGCTTAAAGGCACTATGTCTGTAGTTTTCAGTTCTGTTTGTTGTAGAACATTTGGAGATTTGCCCTTGTTTCTGCAAAGGCTTAGAGGCTAATTCAGATTTACTTTTCTTTGAGGGGGTCACTCTCACTCAGATTAATGAGAGCATAAGTCCTGATTTCCCTGGGACAAGCCTAGTTTATGTCTGTTGTCCTAGCATCCTCTTTCACTCTCAGAAGCTAAGATCTGTGACAGCGTTATTTTTTGGAAGAAAGTAAACCTTGTCTTTTTTTAAAAAAAATTATAATTGTTATTAAGGATAAACATTTCTGGAGGGATTAGTATCTTTGGAATTCTTTTTCCTCCAGACCATTTCAGGTCTTTCCATCTGCTACTTCTTAATCAATCTTCCCAAAGTTCTCCCCCACTAATTTGCAGAATAAACGTATCCAATTCTTAGAATCTGTCTATTGGTTCTCATCTATAAAATGCTCTCTCATCTATAAAAAGATGATGACAATGTCAGCCTCATAGGATTGTTTCTGGTACAGATTAAAGGAACAAATATAAATACATCATGGTCCCTGACAACTGATGAGAAAGGCTCAGGGAAGTAATAAATTTATCTAATAGTGATGATAATTTTCTGAGCCCCAAATCAGAATATATGATATGATAATATGAGTATACTTTGAACCTATGAGTAAGGAAATAATTTCCGCAGGATTGAGGACAACGTCTAAGACGTATTAAATGAGAGATACATAAGTGACTAGATGGTACTATTTGACATGAGATTTGTTCTGAAAAATCCAAGGAGAATGATCACTAAACAAGATAAGATGCTTGTTTAACACTCACTGGATGCCAAGCACCAGGATAGGTACTTTAAACACAATTCTTTACTTAGTTCTTACAGGAATTCTGTAATGTATTTATGATTTTTTTTTTTACTTTAACTTGCAAATGAGGAAGCTGAGACTCAGAAGTTACATAATTTAACCCAAATCACAGAGAGAGTAAGTTGTATACACAAGATTTGGACCCAAATCTGTCTGTAAAACCCATGTGTTTGTCAAGAACTGCCAAGGGTCTGACATGTTACTCTAATTGTAAGCTGCCAACCAGCCTGTGACTACTGTATGAAGGATGCTGGCAGAAGACATGAGGCTCTTAGGTCAAAAATAAAGAAACTTGATAAGATGGTCCAGGAAACAGAATACACATCTGCATATTTGTCTTAGTTTCCTTTGTCCCTCAGCCCCATGGGATGATGTTGATAGAGCCAGATGAAGGCCAGAACCCACAATAAGTTGTATTAAAAGAAAAAAAGAACTCCAAGCTTAGGGAACTCAAAACCAGTTTATAACAAGCAGCAAGCCTGCCTGGGCAGTGCTCTGAAGGGAGACACCATCTTTTTGTTCCAAACTCTGAGCAAGCTTTCCTTTGGCTCCAGAAGGACACACTGTCTTTATCTTCCAAGTCTGCTCTCTGTAAGTGCATCCCTGAAAATGATATTCCAGAACTAAGGGTAGTCAATGCCTCTGCTCACAAGATGAACAGAAATGTGAGGGACTCATGGATGATTATCTCATGGATAATCAAAAATGTTTCCCATCAAACCACTGTGTCCTAGTTAATTCTGCTTAACAAATTCCCCCAAACCTAGTGACATAAAACCAAAATCATTTTATTTTGCTCGTGGATCCTGTGTCTTGGGCCTCTGTGTGGGGCACAGAGATGATGGCTTACATCTGCTCCATGGTTTCTCCAGTCCCAGATGGCGAGCTGGGGAAGGAGCAGCTGTCAATGAGTCAGGGCTAAAATTATCTAGATATTTTGTCTTTCACATGTCTGTAACTTGGACTGAGTTGACTGCAAGGCTGGGCTCATCTGGGCTTTGGTTGCACTTGGGTGTAAAAATATGCAGTTTTGGTGTCTGAAACCAATGACAGCTGACACTCTCTAGAAGTGTCCACACTTGGTTTCTTCATTTGGCTTGGCTTCCAACAGCATGCAAACTGTGTCCAAGAGCAAGTATTCTAAGAAGCATTGGAGAGTGAGTATTTCAAGAAAACCAGAAGGAAGCTTCAGGACCTTTTATGATCTCTCATTAGAAGCCATGCAAACATCTCCCTGCCATCTTTGTTGGTTGAAGCAGGAATAAGCCCACCCAGATTCTGGGCCATGAATATATCATCTTTTAGGGAGGAATGTCAAAGAAGTTTGGGGTCTTTTGATAACCACTACTCACACTGATTCCACAGGTGTTTTCCTGCCTCCCTTGCTTGACACTCTCCCCTCCTCTGTTCTTTGACTAGGTACCCAGTGCCTTTAAATTGTATACATTCTCTGCAAAAAATTGCCCCTTGATAAAATTTCCATGTATCCGACCCACCACCTCTTTTGAAAGAAATCCTGTTCTCTCAGCTTGAATTATGCTTGCTAAGGTTTGGTGTGAATGACTTTAATGAAATCATCTTCTGAAGTGTGAATGGTTGACCAATTTAAAACTTCCAGAAGGGTCTCCATGTATGAGATGGGGAATGAGCTAATCCGAATGAACTGTGACTAGCAGATGTGTGGAGGGTGTCACTGAGCTAAAAGTCCTCCCCTTACTTCCTTCTGCCTCTCAGGTATCTCTCATGTCCTCCCAGGCCTTACACTGCCCCAAACTAAAAGAAGAGCAATGACCACTCTGTCATTTACATTCAGAGAAAGATGCCACCTGTTGCTCTGCCTCTCAGGGCTCCAGCAAAGACATATTTCCCTCCTTGTGCAATTGTTGTAATTTCCCTATTGTATAGTATCTAAGATGCCTTTAAAAATAAAAGCCACTACTACTTTATGCACCGCTAAGGACAATTTGCTGCTAATTATAACGCAATGATTTCTTATTTTAAACTGATTGAAAGCCTTCTTTAAGACTTATTTAGACATACGTATTTTTCATATAACAACCACCCCTGTGTATATATGGAAATGAAGATACCAGCAAAGCCAATGTCTTGGGATGTTCCCAAGACATCTTTATAGTCAGAGCGGACAACATCGCAAAACAGACTATGTCCATATTTTCCTAAGCAATATGGTCCTTTGGGCCATCCAGAGCATTGGGGATTTCTTACAGGATGCTCCACTACCATTTCTGGGATTTTTTTTTTCCAAGCAGCTGGTGCTGGAGCTTTCTTACTTGCATGTCATAGGTAATTCCTTTGCAGTAATAAAACAAAACTTTCCTTCTTGGGTTCTATGATAAACTTAATTATTGCTCTGCAAATACATTAAGAAACTATGGTAATTCCTCCAATAATGAATATTTACTATCAAATTTACATCTGGCTCTTCTATTTCCATGCCTTTCTGAGTATTTAATAACTTTTTTCAATGCTGAATCCCAGCTTCATCTTTTTGAAGACATTTCAAAGAGTAATCAATGCCAACATTTGTAAACCAACAGTGTGTGTAACTCAAGCAATGTAAGGATAATAGGACCTCATTTAAATATTTGCAGGCAGTTACCATATGTACCCATTGGCTGGCCAATAAATAAATAAACAAATAGACAGACAGATAAATAAATAACTAAGATGCCATCAACTTTAAGATACATTCCAATGTCAGTTATAGTAAAATATGAAAACACAATGTGTGTGTTAGTTTAAATGAAAAAAGACATTTAGGAAACCACCAATTTCAGTTTTCAAGAATTCAGCCGGGCTATCCTGGAATCTAAATGTTGTGGGGGAAGAAACAGACCACAGGCTTTCAGAGTAAGACTTTGTCATTATACGAAGTGCACCACAGGGTGAATGACATGGGGTAGGCTGTTTGCAGCATTCAGAAGCTGACGATCACACACAAACCCATTCTTTCAAGCACCAAAATTACATTCTTTTGTACCCAAGTGCAACCGAAGCCCTCCCCGAGCCTGGGGCCTTTGGTGTGTGGTCAGCAGGGGAAGAGGGGCAACAGAACTCATAATAATGGAGGGGGAGGGTTTTGAAAGTAGCAGACTTTATAAAAAGATCATGTGAAAGAGGCATTGATAACATTTCTTAGAAAAGGGCCAGTGTTTGCAACAGTAATATATTAAGAATCTGTATTTTATTGAGAATTTCACTTTTTCTAACCAGAGACCCCAACACTACCCTATGATATGGGGATTTATTTCCTCATCAAAATAAAATAAGAATACACTAAGCAAATGGAGGGTAAAGAAGGTGTGTTTCTCTCTGAACTGGGAAATCTCCCTGTGCTTACCACAGGTGCTAAACAGTGAATACTAAACAGTGAAGATGCCCATTGTTTATTCAGAAATAAACTGTTCATTTCTACTATTTAGAAATGAACCCCAAATGGTAAAAGGGGTCCTCTTCTTTCTGTGTCTGCCAAAAGAGATCACAGTGGGCATCTGAAAAATAATACAGCACAATTCTTTAAAAATGCTCTGTAACTTCAACTCTCACTGATCTTTTCTTGAATTACATAAAACAGTGCAGTTCTGGTCTTTTCTGCAAGCTTTCTGGTTGTCCTCTCCCTTGCGAACTTTGCATTTTTCCTTGTGGCTGGCTTCCTTTTCTTTTGTCTGTTAATTTTTCTAACATATTTTAGTGTAACACTGCTGTGAAAATCAAGCAATACTTCAAAATCGCTAAGAGAACCGTGTGTTCTCTGGAGGAAAAGTCAACTGTCCATATAACCACTAGCACTGACCATCATTATGAGATGTTGATTAAACATAAACTGTAATTTTGCTTAATAGCAGCCTCATTTTATGAGTAAAATGTATATTTTAAAAAGTCTGCCACTTGCTGGTTGAAACTGGTTTCCATTTTTCTTTTTATTGATCTTCATTAACTAGTTTTGATCAGTAGATGTTTAATTGTTATGAGTGACAGCTGTAATTTTAAAATGCTCTGTAGAAAGAGGCCAGCTACACACAAAAAATATGTGCTGTATGATTCCATCTATATGACATTCTAGAAAACACAAATGATGACAGAGAGATGACTGGTTTCCTGGGGCCAAGAGTAGAGGCAGGGAGGGACTGTCAAGGACAAAGGAAACTTCTGGATATAATGGAAGTGCTCTGAATCTTGGTTGTGGTGGTCGTTGCAGGGTTTATACATTTATCAAAGCATAACAAGTAGTAGTATAATTTGAATGAGTACAGTTTATTGTATTTAATTATATCTTAAACTTGATAAAAATGTCTGGTAGCATACTATAATAACTATATGCTTAAGTGATCTTTTCTTAACAGCAGAGAGCACACTTGGAAAAGAGTCATCTTCGACATGTTGCAGGAGATGAAACTAAGTCTTCATCTTCAGATTAAAAGCATTTCCTCTAAAATGCTTTCATTTACAATGTTAGTTTCAGGTGAATAGCGGAGTGATTCAGTTATACATATACATACATTTTTATTTTTTCCTTCCAACATTGTAAATCAACTACACTTCAATAAAAAACAAAATTAAAAAAAAAAAAGATACACATACATACACCATGGAATACTACTTAGACATAAAAAAGAATAAAACAATGCCATTTGCAGCAACATGGATGGACCTGGAGATTGTCACACTAAGTGAAGTAAGCCAGAAAGAAAAAGAAAAATACCGTATAATATCACTTATATGTGGAATCCTAAAAAAAAAAGGACACAAATGAACTTATTTACAAAACAGAATACAAAACAGAAGCAGACGCACAGATGTCGAAAACAAATTTAGGATTAGCAGAGGGAAAGGAAGGGGTCGTGGAGGGATAAATTGGGAGTTTGGGATTTGCAGATACTATTGTACACAAAATAGATAAACAATAAAGTCCTACTGTGTATCACAGGGAACTATATTCAATATGTTGTAATAGCCTATAATGAAAAAGAATAAATACATATATATATATATGTAAAACTGAATCACAATGCTGTACACCAGAAATTAACACAACATTGTAACCAACTATATTTTGATTTAGAATAAATAAGTAAATAAGTAAGTAAGTAAATAAGCAAGCTTTCATTTTAAAGCCCATCCATCACCCTGGAGACAGCAAGGTGTCTAATAGACTTTCTGGCAGCTACTGGGTTCTATTTGGTAGTGAAACTGAAGTGAGCAAATAAAGCCTGAGTGTTCAGAGGTGATCACTGTGGATGAACATGTTATTTCCTGCAGCAATCAGTTCTGTGTAAGGGTTAATCCTATTCAAGCAATGCCTATTTCCCCTCCTTGCCCCAGGTGAGCAGTTTCTCCATGCCAGCTGCTCAATGGGTCAGTCTGAGTGGCGGGGGGTGTGAAAAAAACTCAGCATGGTGTCAGATACTTCCAGTGGGATTGGAAGTCCTGAGCTTATAAAAGCAAGAGTGCTTACAATCTCAAAAACAACAGCATCAAATAAAACACCATAATTTCTTTGTTGTGGTATATTTATACAGCAGAATACTACTCAGCCATAAAAAAGAATAAAATAAAATAATACCATTTGCAGCAATGTCCCTGGAGAATGTCATTCTAAGAGAAGTAAGCCAGAAAGAAAAAGAAAAATAACATGTGATATCACTCATATGTGGTATCTAAAATAAGAAAAGAGGACAAACAAACTTATTTACAAAACAGAAACAGACTCATAGACATAGAAAACAAACTTATGGTTACCAGGGGGTAAAGGGGTGGAAAGGGATAAATTGGGAGTTTGAGATTTGCAGATACTGCTGGTATATATAAAATAGATAAACAAGTTTATACTTACAGCACAGGGAACTATATTTGATATCTTGCAGTAGCTTATGTTGAAAAAGAATATGAAAATGAACATATGTATAATTCGTGTATGACTGAAGCATTGTGCTGTATACCAGAAGTTGACACAACATTGTAAACTGACTACACTTCAATAAAAAAAGAATAATGTATACAAAAAACTCAAAACAAACAAACAAACAAACACATACTTTCACACTCAAATGTATGTGATGGTCATCATCCCTAAACTAATGCTCATTTACAAATACAAGAGTCCCAAATGTTTAAAGACAAGTCATGCTTTCTTCTTTTTTTTAAACACTTTTATATTTTAAATATTTGTTGAAAGTTCATTTTGAGGTAAAATATCCATATAGCAAAATGCAAAAATAGAACTGTACAATTTATTGATTTTTGACAAAGGGAAATATTCATATAAAGTACATCCTTATATATTTAAGAACATCTTATACGGTATAATTTTTAATTACACTTTTAACTGATCATTCCTGGCATATAAAAATGCAATTAGCTCTTGACATTCCTTTAGTACCCAATAACAATGCCAAACCCTCTTATTTAATCTAAAAATATGTCCTTAAGATTTTGAATTTTCTAGGTGGGCATCTATACCATCTTCAAATAATGACATCTGTTTCGTTTCACTCCAAGTCCTAATTCTTCTTTCCTTTTCCTGATATAACTACATCATCGGTGCCACTGAGTACAATGGTGAACAGATGTAGTTCGCTAAAGACGAAAAAAGTCCATATTTTTCCAGAAATTGATCCTCTAACTTTTCACCATTAGTTATAATGTTCACTGTTTTTTAAAATACGTTTAACTTTTTTAAAATTTCTTTTTTTTTACATTAAATATTTTTGTTTTAATATTTTTTATTTTGGGGGGAGCAATTAGGTTTATATATTTATTTTAATTATTGTTATTTTTTTAAATGGAGGTACTGGGGATTGAACCCAGGACCTCATGCATGCTAAGCACGTGCTCTACCCTCCCCACTTCAGTGTAAGTTTTTTTTTAAGATATAATGTATCTGGCTAAGGAAACTTTTTCCTGTTATTAGTTGTTAAAGATAAACCACAAATGGATGTTGAATTTTATCCAATACTCTTTTCAGTATCTGTTTAGGTAATCCTATAGTTCTTCTCCTTTGATATGTTCATAAAGTGAATAATGTAATCTTATCTTCTAATGTTAAATCCAGTTTGAATTCTTAGGGTGAATCCAATTTGTTCAAAAACTACTTACTCTTTAGTGCACTGTGGAATTTAGTTTGATAAAATATTATTTAATATTTTATATTTATGTTCATAAATGATATCGGACTGTGAGTTTTCTTTTTTATAATATCCTTGTTTGGTTTTGGTATCAAGAATATGCTATGCTCAAAAAGTTGGTTGAAAGGTGTTTCCTCTTTGTATCCTGAAATAGTTTTTGTAAGATTGAATTTATCAGTTTATGGAATTTGTGGTTGAACTCAGTCTTCAGTACTTGGTAAAAAATAAAAACAACTACTTTTTTTGTTTATTTTTCGTTTTACAAATAAACTTTATTTTTCAAAAACAATTTTTTTAAGCTGAAAAGATAGTATAGATTTGCCATGTGCTTCAAACCCAGCTTCCCCTATTAGTAACATCTTAGAATAGTAGTATGACACATTTGTTGCAATTAATGAACTGATATTAATACTATATTGTTAATTAAGGTCAACAGTTTATTCAGATTTTCTTAGTCTCTAACCTAATGCTCTTTTTCTGTTCAAGGATCCCATCCAGGATATACTACACTTAGTCATCAGGTCTCCTTTGGCCATGACAATTTCTCAGCCTTTCCTTGTTAACTTGATGGTTTGAGAAACACTACTCAGGTATTTTCTAGATTGTCTCTTGCTGGAAGTTGTGTGATTTTTTTTTTCATGATTAGACCAGGGTTATGGGTTTGGGGGAGGAGGACCACAGAGGTATAATACTGTTCTCATCACGTCGTATTAAGGGTAACTGCTATCAACATGATTTATTTGCTGTTGATATTGATGGCCTAGATAAGGGAGTGTTTGTGAGCCAGGTTCTCTTCTTTTTTTTGGAAAAAGAGTTAGGGTCCTTCACCTTCATACTACTTAGAGGGTGTACCCGCAGCACCCACATCACCTGGGAGTTTGCTAGAAACACGGACTCTCAAATTCCATCCCAGAATGACTGAATCAGAATCTGCAGAATCCCAGGTGATTCATAGTCTTGTTAAACTTTGAGAGCACAGCTTTAAGATAATCTAGCACAGATTCCAGTAATTGTTTTTGGTTTTTTTTTTTTTTTTCTGTAAAGGGCCAAATAGTAAATATTTCCAGCTTTGTGGGCAATCCAGTCTCTGTTATAACTACTCAACTCTGCTCTTGGAGCAGAAAGCAGTCACAGACAGTATACAGAAACAAATAGGTATGTTGGCATATTTTTAAAAAATTACACGTAGACACTGAAATGTCTGACATCTCTTTTTATGCTTAGTTGTTTGTATCTTTTATTACTGTTCCTTTAGCCCCTACTGCACAAGTCCTCTTGAGATGCTTGTGAGGTGATGGGTTACAGAGTCTGAAGGTCTTTGACTTCTCTGGCCCCTGGAACAAGGTCTCATCCATTCAAATACTAACTTATGTTGAAAAAAAAGAAAAAAGAAATTCTGCTTTATCCTACCTGATCATATTTAAAGAATTCATCATGTCAAACTTTCATAATTATAATCTCTACTTCTCACAATAGAATCTCATCAACTCCCTAATTAGGATATTGTCTTATTTCAAACTATCAATAGCTCTATAAATCCAGCTGTGGACTTGGAACCTCTTTCCTTGTAATAACATTAATTTACACCTCAAAATAATATTTGGAAATTATAATGGGACACATAATAAGGATTCCAAGCTCACTTTTGCTGCCCCCCCTTTCTCTCTCATTCTCTCTTTTTCTCTCCCACTCCACCTACCCTCATACACAGTTTTCCAGGCATCAATATTGCCCAAGCCAGGGATTCTCCCTTAGCATTTATAAAATTAACAGAAGGACTTGTTAAAATACAAATTCAGAGACCCCAATCAGCATTTCTGATTACGTATTCAAGGGGCTGAGATTCTGTACTTTCCATCAGCTCCCAGGTGATACATAAGCTTCTGGCTGAGAACTATACTTTGAGTAGCAAGGGACAAGTTAGCAGGAGGAGGCTAGAAAGTCCGATGTATGAAGATTAGGGTATGAAGATTAAAACAGTAAGGCCAGATTTGAAAAGACTCACAATGTGTTGGGGGAAGTAAATAGAAAATAAACCACAGCACAAATTGAGGGGGATGACACAGCATGTTCGTTTTCTATTGCTGCTATAACACGTCTTCTATAAACAGCAGACTTAAAACAACACCCATTTATTATCGCACAGCTCTCTAAGTCAGAAGTCCTGGTGGGCTTGACTGGGTCCTCCACTCTGGGTCTCACAAGGCTGCCATCAAATTTCCGGGGGCTGTGTTCTCATCTGGAGCTCAGGATCCTCTTCCAAGTTCATTCAGAGTGTTGGCAGAATTCAGTTCCTTGTGGTTGCAGGATGGATGTCCCCATTTTCTTGCTGGCTGTTGTCTGGGGTTCATCTTAGTTCTTAGAAGTCACTCTCAGGTCCTTGCCACGTGGCCCCTTCCATCTTTAGAACTACCTGCTGAATTTGAATTCCTCTCATGCTGTGTATCTCCTGCTTCCTCAGTCTCTGACCTCTGGACCCAGATTTAAAGGACTCATGTGAGAAGTTAGGTCATCCTGGATAACGTGTCTTCCTTAAAGTTAACTGTGCCATAACCTCACCATAGGAATAACATTTATCATATTTATAGTTCTGGGGATCACATAGGGTATTGTACACTGGGAGGCTGGGAGGCTGGGATGCTGGGGGCTCATCTTGGAATTCTGCTCAGCAGTCAGAGGTTTGAACAACATGCTACAGCGGCATTGAGGACGATGCACACAAGTCCATCCAGGGGAGCTGGAGAAGACAATGAAAGGGACAGCACTTGATGGGGTCTTAAAATATAAATAGAAAATGTCCAGCTTAAGGTGCACCATAAGGATGGCAAAAGGGCATTCCAAGCAGAGGAAACAGTGTGTACAATGCATAGATTTTTTTTTCCTAAAGACATGTTTAACTCAAGAAGTTTTCTGAGATGGGAGCATAGAATATAAAGGATAGACATCTGTGTGAATTATATGCCCTGTGATCCATAGCAACCAGAGGAAGCAAAGCTGGGTTCAAAGCTAGTGGCTACTCCAGCAAATCCCTCAGCCTCTCTTATACTCAGCATCCTCCACTCTTAAATTCACAGCTTGGACCAGACAAGTGTTTGATAAACAGTGATCTATAAAGCCCTAGGTTTTTTGCGGGAAGGGACCTTGTGTACCCCGGGGGCTGGTGAAAAGTTCTAGGAAGCTGGGTGCCATCTCTGGGGTCCTCTAAGTTTAATCAGCACAGCTCTGTGTCATCTGCCCTACGTGGTCAGTTGCTCTGTAAGTTTACACTTAGAGGAGGAGTTTCTTTGTTTAAAAATATTTTAAAAACACAGATCATCTTTCCTTATTATGTTTTTTTTTTCCTATTACACCCAGATCTTTTATTTCACTCATTTATTCACTCAGATTTTTTCTTTTTTCTTTTGTGCCTAATATGTGCCAGCCACTGTGCCAGACAGGAGATCTAATATGAAGCAAAAAGACATGGTTCCTTTTGTCCTGGAACTATAGTCTCCTGGGGGACATAAACATTAGTCAAATAATCATGGCAAGTTGCACATGATCAAGTACAACAAACTAGTGGTTCCTGGTGCTGTGATAACTGTGGTAATTTACCTAATAACATAGAAATGGGGAGGTTTTCCTCAGAAAGTGGTAATTAATTTGAAAATCAGAGGATGAGTAGAAGCTCTAGTAAATGACTAGAAGAAGGAATGGTTTTCCATGCAAAGTGGATGCATTTGCATTTTCTGTGGCAGGAGAGAACACATGAGTGTGAAGGTCAATATGGTTGCAACAAAGAATGTGTAGGGGAGGCCAGAGATGATGCCGGAGAGGCAGGGAGGGACCCAATCTATGAAGTCTTTGTTGTCCCTGTCTTACAGGAAATAGACTTGTCTTTATCCTAAAAGACTTGTGGTTCCAAAACAAGATTGTCTAAAAAGGGGAAATGGGTGGGGAAGAGACCAAAATGGGGTTGATTTGAATAAACCAGTTGGGAGGATTGAACAGAGGAAAGATGATCACACATTGGACTCAAGTGGTGCTAATGGTGAAGGATACAAAAAAAAAAAAAAAATAGTATATTCTGGAGATGTCAGGAAGTAAAGCCAAAAGGATCTGGTGAAGGACTGGATGTGGGAGATGATGGAGAGGACAAGTAGTTTCAAGAGTAAGTCTAAGATTCTGGGTTAAAAAACTGGAAGGAGAACCCCGCCATTAATGGATACAAGTTGCTGGGAGAGGTCCGGGTAAGGAAGGCCTTGGTTTACTTATGGTCATGCTGAGTTTTAAGTGTGTTTAACATCCTTGGTTTTGACTAGTCGCTTAGCTCTGTAGGACTAGAGCTTGAAAGAGATCTTAGTTAAGCAATCAGGGTGAGGGCGTCTTCATCTTCTTGTAGGAATAATAAAATATTGCTTACAGACCATTGTAAAAGTAGAAACTATGTAATAAAAGAATGCAAGATGGAACAGAATTCACAGTAGTAGTTGTTATAATGCACAAAATTAGCATCAAGCTTTCTGCCAGTGGCTGCTGGCTTGTTTGACTAAAACTTGCCAGCATTTTAATGGGTGCTAAATTGTCTATGTGATATATTCTGGGCCATAGAGTTTTGACAGGAAACCTTTGGAAGCAATAAATTGGCCTCAAATGAGTGCAAGTACAGGATTTTAGCCATAGCTACAAAATAATGAGTAAGACTTCTTTACGAAGGACTCCTTCAGACTACATCTTCTAAGGCTTAAGTTCTCAATTTTCTCTGCCCAATTTTATTATCTGGGAAGCTTATAAGAATCCCAGTAAATAGACCAATTAAATTAGAACCCCAATACCTAGATCTATTAAATCAGAATTTTTAGAGGGTAGGACTAGATATTGTTATTTCTTATCCCCTCAGATGGACCCGGTATGCAGTCAAAATTGAAAACCACTGGTCTAGGGTGACAGTCTTCGTGTGAGGCCAAGCTTGTATATCAAGCTACCCAGGGAGACATTCAGAATTGTGTCCCATGGTCCAGGACTATGGACTATGAACAGAACTTGTAGCTTTGAAGTTTTCTTCTTTCTCTCTGTTGTGATCTAGTCATCAGGAAGAACAGAGGAATAGTTTTTTTGTTCATCCTGTCTCAGGTTGTCCCTGATGTCTCCCACTAGACATAGCCTTTGGGTGTTGGGGTTGCTCCAGGCTCCATCTAAGATCTGAGGACATGCCTCCTCTTTTCCTAGATTCCTGAAGATTATGAGTCAGGAAGATAAGGATGAAGATCTGAAATATGTTTTGAATGGAATGGGAACTGTTTGTGATTCTTAAGATGATGCAGGTTTGGGAAACAATGTCTTAACCATTGTTACTGAAATTGTGGTACTTGGATCAGCAGCAAAAGCATCACCAAGGAGGGAAACACAGAACCACATGCATTCCAGGTCCATGAATCAGAATGCATTTTAATACAATTCCTAGGTGATTCATATGCCTATTAAAGTTTGAGAAGCACTGCCCTAAAACAGTGTTTCCCAAAGAGATTTTCCAGACCACCTACAACATGCTGACTTGGGGTGCTAATTAGCAATGGTCTACTCCAAACCTTACAAATCACAGTCTCCTGCTGGGAGGGCCTGGAAATCTTTATGTTTAACAATATCAACTCTTGTCTCTTATGACAACAACTATAATGTGAGAATCCTAGATCTAGAATTGGTTTAGTGAACATTTTCTCAGGCCACTCCAGGGAGCAGGTCCAACATCACATGGTAAAACATTGTAAGTTGGGTTTTTGGCTCTAATACTCAAATGTAGACTAGAGTTAGAAACAACTCACTATAGACTTTTATTTTTGCTACCATACCTACCACATTACTGATCTTCATGTGTGGGCCCAGAAAGCCTTACTCATGGGTCAGCATGTTAGAGATGTGTGAGTCAGAGGATGTGATCATAAAAGGAGCTTTAGTTTTCTTTCCTGCTGTACCTTTACACCTGCTTGAGGATGGGGAGTGGAGGATGCTTCCTTTGCCTTCAGGTGAAAGTCCAGGTGGCCGTCATGATTTTATAGGTTCAGTAAATTAATAGAAAGTCATGTAGTATTTCAAGCCACTTAGTCAATATTGAGCACTTAAAAATGTCTACCTCTAGAAAATAATGCAAACTCTGAACTAGATTGAACATTAACATTTATTCTCTCCGTAGCTGGGGCTGTCTGTAGGCTGGCCACCTGCTTTTAGGGAGGCAGAAAGGAGGACAATGGGGACAGACACTATTATTTGGCTGATAATTATCACAAGTTCCCTTTCTTCTGGTCTGGTGGGGATTTAAAGTGCGCTCTGATAGGCTCTTACAGGTTTTTGCTGGTTATGCTGCTGGACCTCACTAACTCACCTCCCATGATGTGGATGGTACATTCTATTCTTCTAGCTGCCACTCTTCCCTCAGCCACTAGTTTTCTGGACACTCATTCAACACAGACACTATTGGATTCCCAACAGCCTACAAAGTAGTCACCCTGGATGAAAATCAAAGTAGCGTTAGGCTCATATCCTTGAGTTTGACCCACACACAGGTCATCGGAGGCATGTGCATCCTCTGTCCCACTTTCACTGGAAGTGTGATAATTTCCTAAACTTGGTCCTCAACTTTCACGTCTTCATGCTCTGCCTTTTTGATCTGAAAGCCACAGACTCTTGACCTTAGAATACTCAGGTGGAGGTCAGACTCCAGTCACTGTGATTTTTTTTTTATTGTGAGGACCAACACTCACCATGTTCTTCAAGTGATTCTGATCAAGCCATTCTCATTTGGCTTGGGGGGCAGGAACACGTATCCTCTTCCTTTCTCAATAGGACCTGGTCCTTATAGCAGAACAACTCTCACTAAAGAAACCCTATTCTAAATTCCAAATACTGGACTCTTTATTCTTTATTTTTGTGCAGATTCAAGTCATTGAAATGATTCTCAATCATTTCTTTTAAATTTTGTTTGCCCATAGTGTGGCACCTCCATTGGAATCATATCTATCATGCTACATAAGAGAAACTTCCAGTTTAACATCTTGTTACACTCTGAAGCATACACACTTTCCTTTTTTAAGCAAAGAAAAGCTGGATCAACTTTAAAGCAATGAGTTGTAAGATTAGTAGTAAATTCAGTCAATTAATCAGCAAATTTTTACATAAGCTGATTCATATATTGAGATTGAGATAATCTCTGAAATCTTAGAAAGTCTAAAAAAATAGCTATTCCTTTCTGTTATTTACTATATGAATGACTACATAAAAACAAGCTGGTGTACATATTGGGAAGGGAGAAATAACATAGTCTTTGTTCACAGATGATATGATTGTCTTTATAGAAAATCTGAAGGAATCAGCCCCACTCAAAAAAAAAAAAAAAAAAAAAGAAACTCCTGGAACTAATTAGTGATATAGCAAGGCTGTAGGATATAACGTTAACATAACAAAAGTCAATCACTTTCCCATATAGCAGCAATAAACAAGTGAATTTGATATTAAAAAAATAATATTATTTACATTAGCACCTTCCCTGAAAATAAATAGTCTAACAAAACATATATGAGGTCTATACAGGAAAACTACAAAACTCTGATATAAGAAATTTTAATTTTGAAATCCTGTCTATCCCTTCCCACCCTCCGCCCCCTTGGCAACCACAAGTTTGTATTCTATGTCCATGAGTCTATTTCTGTTTTGTATTTATGCTTTGTTTTTGTTTGTTTGTTTTGGAGGGTGGGAAGGGGTAGACGGGATTTCAAAATTGTAGAATAGTTAAACAAGATTATACTGTATAGCACAGGGAAATATACACAAGATCCTATGGTAGCTCACAGAGAAAAAAATGTGACAATGAATATATATATGTTCATGTATAACTGAAAAATTGTGCTCTATACTGGAATTTGACACAACATTGTAAAATGATTATAAGTCAATAAAAAATGTTAAAAAAAGAAAGAAATTTTAAAAAGAATTAAATAAGAGATATCCCATGTTCATGAATACAAAGACTCAATATTGTCAAGATGTCAGTTCATCCCAACTTGATCTATAAATTCAATGGAATCCTAATCAATATCTCAGCAAGTTATTTTGGGGATATTGATAAACAAATTCTAATGTTTATTTAGAAAAACAAAGGACGCAGAATAGCCAACACAATACTGAAAGAAAAGAACATATTTAGAGGGCTGAAACTATTTGACTTCAAAACTTTCTATACAGTTATAGTAATCAAGTGTGATATGGGCAAAAGAATAGACAAACGAATGGAACTGCATAGAGAGCTTGGATATAGACCTACATAAAGACCTCTGACAAAGAAGTAAAGAGAATACAATAGAGAAAAGATAATATCTTTAGCAAATGGTGCTGGAACAACTGAACATGCATGTGCAAAAATAAATAAATAAATAAGAAACTAGACACAGACCTTGCACCCCTCACAAAAATGAACTCAAAATGAATTGTAGACCCAAGTGTGAAAGGCAAAAACCATAAAATTCCCAGATGCTAACCTAAGAGAAAATGTACATGAACTTGGGTATGGTGATGACTTTTCAGATACAATGTCAAAGACATGATCCATGAAAGAAAAAATTGATCATCCTGACTTCTTTAAAGTTAAAAACTTCTGCTCTGTGAAAGACACTCTCAGGAGAATGAGAAGACAATCCACAGACAGGTAGAAAATATTTGCAAAAAAAAAAAAAAAAAAAAAAAAAAAAAAAAAAAAAACCACATCTAGTAAAAGACTATTACCCCAAATATACAAAGAACTTTCAAAACTTAACAATAAGAAAACTAACAACCTTATTTTTTAAAAAATTGGGCAAGAGACCTAAACAGACACATTACCATAGAAGACATATAGATAGTAAATAAGCATATGGAAAGATGCTCCACATCATGTCATCAAAGAAATGCAAACTGAAACAAGGAGATGCTACTCCACACCTGTCAGAACAGTCGAGCATCCCCATTGCCATTGCTGACGAGGATGTAGAACAGTAAGCTCTCACTCACTGCTGGTGGGGATGTAAGATAGTAAAGCCACTTTGGAAGGCAGTTTGGCAGTTTATTATAAACCTATACCTATTCTTACCAGCAACCACACTACACTCCTTGGTATTTATCCAAATGAGTTGAAAACTTACATCCACACTAAAATGTGCACAGAGATGTTTGAAGTGGCTTTATTTGTAACTGCAAAAACTTAGAAGCAACCAAGATGTCCTTCATTAGGTGAATGGATAAACTACAGTACATCCCAACAATGGAATATTATTCAGCACTAAAAAGAAATGAGCCACCAAGCCCTGAAAAGACACAGAGGAGCCTAAAATATATACTATTAAGTGAAAGAAACCAATCTGAAAAGGCTACATACTGAATGATTCCAGTTCACCATTGAACATCTCTGAAGTCCATCCATGTATAACTTAGAGTCAGTGCTCCATATCAGGGTTCTTCTGCATCCACAGATTCAGCCGACTGTGGACAGGAGTGTACTGTACTATTTGCTACTGAAAAATATCTACATATAAGTGGCCCTGTGCAGTTCAAACCCATATTGTTCAAGGGTCAACTTGTATATGACATCCTGGAAAAGGCAAAAGCATGGAAACAGTAAAAATATTAGTGATTTCCAAGTGTTAGGAGGGAGGGAGGAAGAGACGAACAGGCGAAGCCCAGAGGATTTTTAGAAGAATGGAACTATTCTCAATGATACTGTCTAGTGGATACATGTCATTAATGAATATACAAGACCAAGAGTGATCCCTAAAGTAATCTATGGACTTGGGGTGATAATGATGTGGATTCATCAATTGTAACAAATGTACCACTCTGATGCGGGATGTGGATAGCGAGGGAGGCTCTGCTGGTGGGGTGAGAAGGGTGAGTATATAGAAACTCTCTATGCCTTCCACTCAGTTTTTCTATGAACCTAAAACTGCTCTAAAAAATAAAGTCTCTTTAAAACACCTTTTAAAAAAAACCCCAACAAAATTAAGCAACCTGATAATAAATACCAAAAGTAACATCAAGAAACGCTCACAACCAAGTTCTTTGTTTTACCATATCTGAAAAATACTTTAGGAGACTCAGCTGATGATAAAAGCATGCATGGGAAACACACTATATAACCAAGCAGGTAAAATGACAAGGATCTATGTCTCGGCCAATTTTATTAACATTGCTCAGGACTCCAGGGATTTGGCTCACATATGCTGGGGTGATATTTTAAGACTGACTCAACTGTTTGCACTGATCATTCAGGGGCTGGAGGAGAGGCAACAAGCAGTGCCAAGGGTCAGAAAATAATTTTGTTTTCATGATAATCAAATGACAGCAGGAATGTAGATGGTTCAGGATTGCCCTCAAGTCTTTGTTTAAGCATTATATTTTCACTGCCTTTTAAAACTCATAACCAGTTCCCCTTTAGCACTCTTGATTGCCATTCCATCTCTATTTTTTCCCTAAGTACTGATTATCTCTTAACTACAACATAATTTACACATTTATTATGTTTTTTAGTAGTCTTTCCACCTCCCACTCCTCCTCCATTAGAGAATAAAGCCTACATGGGCAGAATCTTTGTCATCTGTTCTCCCAGATCTATTCCAAGTACCCAGAACAATGCCTGGCACTTAGTAAGTGCTCAATAAATGTATTTAATTTAATTGTGTGTTGACTATTTTTATTGAAGGTGATAAATCTGCCATTTCTTTCAAAGGGACTCTTCTCCCTGCATTTATTTTATTCTTCCAAATTGCCTTGACCTCCGTTACCTCCAGAATATTGAAAAGTAACTAAACTGAAGCCGAAAAAAGAGACAGGAATATGATGTGTTAGCTTCATCATCAAGGAAGTCATTTTTTCCTCTGTAGCTTTTTTTAAGCTTTAAACTGAAGATTAAATAATGAAAAGAATATAAAAATAAGCGTGAAACTTGGTGAATATTCACATTCCGAACACCCCTGTGTCCTCACTGCCAGACATTATCTATTCCCAGAAGAGCCCTGGGGCTACCTTCAAAGGTAACGCCTGTATTGAATGTTATCACCAGTGATCAGTGTTGTCCATTTTAGGACTTTCAATACATGGCATTGTACAGGTAGTGCTCTTTTGTGTCTGGTGTCTTCTACCCAACATTGTGTCGTCAGAGTTATCCACGTGACTGTACAGTGTGGTTTGCCCGTTCTCATTGTATATGATACTCCATTGTGTGAATATACCACAGTTAATTTACCCATTTGACTGCTGACCAGGTAGCTTTCCTTTCTGTGTTTTACACCCAAAGCATGTTGGTTGGGATTCTCCTGACTCTTGGAGGCAGAGGTCAGTTAAGCTCAAAACTCAAATTAAACAAGGCGACCAAGGCCAAATCCTTCCTCTATCCCCATAACAGTCTATGCTGCCTGATCCCCCCTTGCCACACCGGCTTGCAGCAGAATCAGCTTCTCATCAGGTTTCTGAGGATGTGCAGACACACCCCAGATACAGTGATGTTGTGGTAGTTTTTGTCATTGATATGAGATATTCCAGAGGAGAAATCACATTGTTTATCACACGCACACACACACACACTCACAGAATCCTTTGTTCGACTGCTGTTTTCTGGTAGTAGCTACCCCTCACATCCCTGTAAGACACTTCATCAAAATCCTCACACTCACTTATGAAACTTCTGGTGAATCAGAGTACCCTGAGGAGCGTCCCTCCACTGCCCCCCTCTTCTGCCTATTGTCTTAAGAGGACAGGCCCCTAGAATACTGAAGCACATCTTCCCTGTGTTGTAAGACTCTTCTAGGTCAGGGAAGGCAGCAGGAGACAAGCAGACTCCACAAGAAAAAGCACAAAGACTCATTCACATAAAAAGATCCTTGATCTTTTATATCCACAGACCCTGCTGATGGCTCCTTTTTCAGAATAATGCTTTCAATGTGTAAAGTCAAATAGGTAAAATTATAAAGGAAACTAATTATATTGAAATGCAGTTACCTAAATACTTAAAAATAACAAATTTGAGGTAAAGTCATGTATGTGCCTCTTAAACACCTTAATGAACAGGATCAAGAGCTAGGTATTCTTTCATAATTTCAAAGTGTGAAAACTGTCTGGAGAGGTCTGTAATAATAGAAGTACAACAAGAAAATAGCTATGACTTCTGCATGACAGTCATGGGGACTGCAAACCCAGCTGCTGTCTGTCACCTTGATCTGAAACCAAAGGAAATGGTTAGTTTTAGTTAGAAGCTGGGGAAAATAAAGGTGTAGTTTTTTTCTTATCTACATGCATGGTGAATTCTGTTCTATTTCTAGTCTGTTACTGATTTCTTGCTTAGTTCTACTCTTACTAGAGAACATTCTTCAATGTATATGCTTTGAAATTTGTTGAAATTAATTTTGTGCCTCAGGATATGGTCAATTTGTGTTACTGTCCCATTCATGCTAGAAAATAAGGCTATTCTGTAGATGTTGACTACAGTGTTCCATAGTTATTGAGGTCAAGTGTGTCAATCTTCTTGTGCCAATCTTCCACATTAGTATTTATTCCTTTGCCTGCCTCTTCTACAAATTACTGAGAGAAGAATGTTTCATTTTCTAAGTATTACTGTGAATTTCTCTATTTTTTAAAATTTTATTTTATACTTTTAATATTATTTTACCTTCCTAGTGAATTAAATATTTTTATCATTAAGAAGAGACTCTCTTGATTTCTAAAGATGCTTTTGGTCTTAAAGCTTAGGGTTTTTTCTCTGATATTAATAGAGCTACACCAATTAATTTTTAGCTAATGATTGCATGCTCATCTTTTCCCATCCTTTGTTTTCATTTGTTTTGGGTATCCTCATGTCTCAGAAATTTCTCTTGTAAATAGCATATTATTATTTTTTAATTCTTTTTGTAGGTAAGTTCATTAATGTCTTTTTTCTTTTTTTAGATTCCATGTATGAGTGATATCACATGGTATTTTCTTTTTCTTTCTGATTTACTTCACTTAAAATGACAGTCTCCAGATCCATCCATGTTGCTGCAAATGACATTATTTTATTCTTTTTTATGACTGAGTAATATTCCACTGTGTAATTATAACACAAATTCTTTTGCTAGTCATCTAGGTTGTTTCCATGTCTTGGCTATTGTATATAGTGCAAAGCATGTATCTTTAACTTACCAAATTTAACTTTTATCAACAAGTTTACCCTCATTCAGGAAATAAAAGGAAATAGAATGTCTTACATACTCTACTTACATTCTATTATTACTGCGAATTTTAATTTCATATACATATACATTAAATCTTTAATTATTACTATTCCAAGGATCCAATATTCATTTAGATTTAGCCACATTTTTACCACTTTCTTTGCTGTTCATTCTCTAGGATCATTTTCTTTCTTCCTGAAGGATATTCTATATTGAATTTCTGTTGTGCGAGTCTGCTGGTGGGAAACTCTTAGTTTTTGTTTGTCTCAAAAAATGTTTTAATATTGCCTTTCTTCTTGATGTACAATTCTGTTGAATACTGAATTCTGTGTTGACAGTGGTTTTTTTTTGTTTTTTTTTTTTTGTCTTCTGCCTAAATACTAGTGTTGAGGAATCATTTCAAAACCTAGTGTTTTATTCTTTGAAAGAGATAAGCTTTTCACCCTCTATTTTATCATATTATTTTAATATTGTTTTTTGGTTATTGTTGTTGTTTGTTTTATGAAATATATAAGAAGGAATCATTCTTATTCACCTTGCTTGCAGCTTGTTAAACTTCTTGAACATTTGCACCGATGTTTTAAATTTTCAACCATTATTTCTTCAGATAGTTTCCATGCTCCATTTCCTCACCCTTTTCCTTCCAGGACTTCAGTTAAATACAGCTGAGGCTTCCTCAATATATCTTCTTTGTCTCTAATCTTGTTATTTATCACACTTTCCTTTTCCTATCTCTGATTCATTTCTGGATTTTATTTTTCCTAACCTATCTTTCAGTTTGCTAACTCTAAGCTGTTATAACCTATCTGATGTTAAACTCATCCACTGAGATTTTCATTTTGGTTAGTTTACTTTTCATTCCTAGAATTTCAATTTCTTTAAAAATATATGTAATTTTATATTGTTTCCACTCTTTTTCAACTCGCTCAACTTAAGTTGAACAATTTTAGAGTTAACTTTGAAATTTATGAAAAGCACTGAGTTTTCAACATTTTGGGGGAGTCCATACACAAAGAAATTTTAAGATTCCTAGTTTGTAAGATAAACTGAAGATTACATTTGGCTGTTTAGTTAATTTGGATTTACTTGGAGACTAGATGTCTCCTTGATTTCTCTGCTCTTTTAGTCAACTAGAAATAACACACAAAGAAATATTTTAACTTCAAATTTATATTTAACTTAGCCATTGCAGTTTTTCAAGTCTAACAGCATCTTTTTAGAGTAAAAAATAAATCAGCTTAAGAGTCACAGTGACAGGATAATAATGGTTGATTTTGTGTCAAGTATGATAAGAGTTAGGGACCTTGAGGTAAAGGAAACATGAAAGGCCACCAGGAAATTAAGATTGTTAAGCCTCCAAACTACTTTTTCATGAATAGTGATGGCATTGGAGAACTGGGATTTGCTTCTAGTCACAGAATTGATAATGCAGTTGCTTATTTTTAGTTATTTGAATATACACATTTATATTACTTTGTATCCAGGACACATTCCTGATAACTTTAATGTTTAAAAATCTCATCTCAGCTTTATATAAAAAGAACTCATACAACTCAATAACAAAAAAAATCTGAGTAAACAAAGACAGAAGAATTGAAGGCATTTTTTTCAAAGAAGATATAGCCAACAGGTACATGAAAAGGTGGTTGACATCACTAACCTTCAGGGAAATGCAAATCAAAATCACAATGTGATAGCATCTCCCACCTGTAAGAGTGGCTATTATCAAGAAAACAAGAGAAAAGAAGTGCTGGTGAGGATGTGGAGAAAAAGGAACACTTGTGTACTGTTGGTGGGAATGTAAACTGGTTCAGCCACTATGGAAAACAATGTGGAGTTTCTTCAAAAAAATTCAAATGGAACTCCTAGATGATCCAGCAATCCCATTCCTGGGGAAATATCCAAAGGAAATGAAATCAGGATTTCAAAGAGGTATATGCACTCTCATTTTCAATGCAGCATTATTCACAATGGCCAAGATATGGAAGCAACCTAGGTGTCTGTCAACAAATGAATGGATAAAGAAGTTGTGGTATGTGTATACAATGGACTATTACTCAGCCATAGGAAAGAAGGAGTTTTTTTGTTTGTTTGTTTGTTTTAAGATAAGACGGATGAAACTTGAGGCCATTCTGGTAAGTGAGATAAGTCAGAGGAAGACAAATACTGCATGATACCATTTTTATGTGAAATCTAATAAAGAGAAACTCATAAAAACAGAGAATAAAATGGTGGTTACCAGAGGTTGGGGAGTGAATAACTGGGGATATATTGTTTAAGGGTACAGACTTAGAGCTGGTAGGTAAATAAGTCCTAAAGAGCTAATGCACAGCATAGTGATCATAGTAAAAAAAAAAAAAAAACTACATTATAAACTTCAGAGTTGCTTAATTGCTCCTATCACAAGAAAAAGAAGTGCTAATTATGTGACATGGGAGAGGTCTCAACTAATGCTCCGGTGGTAATCATATTGCAATATATAGATGTATCAAGTCAGAATGCTGTAGACCTTAAACTTACACAATGTTATGTGTCAGTTATATTTCAATTTAAAAAGTCTCAGCTTTATCTGCAAAATATTTTAATAGTGTATTTTGCTTTAATCCCAATTTCTTTACTGAAAAATGGAAAAATTCCACACTGATGTAAATAAATGGCTGAATATAAATAAATAGGGAGGACATACACATCTCTTGTGCCAAATAATTTATGTAGATACTCCACACTGAAAGAACTGGAAACACAAGTTCCCCACCCTTAAGTACACAGTGATGTCCTTCCAAAATGTACTGTATAGAAAGGGCAAAAGTGTAAATTTGCAGCAAAGAAACTTGCCAAACACTACCTCAGGCAGATCATCAAGACTGAGGTCACCAGGGATGAGTCCGGTTGATACTGTGTACTCTTCATATCATGCAATGAGAATGGCACTGTACCCCTGTGCTCTTCCCCACCGAAACCATAACCCCAGTCAAATCATGATAAAAACAGGGGACAAATCCCAGTGAGAGACTTTCCACCAAATACCTCAAAACTGTCAAGGTCATCAAAATCAAGGACAGTCTGAGAAACCATCATACCAACAGAAGCCTAAGGAAACATGAAAATTAAATGTAACGTGGTATCCTGGATGGGGTCCTGGAACAGAAAAGCAAAATGAACGTTAGGTTAAAACTAATGAAATCTGAATCAAGTACAGATTTTGGATAACATGACATCAGTATCGGTATATTGGTTGTAACAAATGCACCATGATAGTATAGGATATTAGCAACAGCGGACATTGGATGTGAGGTATCTGGACACTTTCTGTATTAGCTTTTCAACATTTTTGGCAAGTCTAAAAATAAAATTAAAAGTTTATTTTCAGAAAGCTGGCTTGGCAAAGACAGATTTAGGAGAGAAAATAAAGAAAACTGAGAAACAAAATAATAAGCACTATTTACAGTCATGCCTTTTTGCTTCCAGTAGAAGGTTCTTCTGGTCTCGTCTGGTCCCATTCACATGTTTGTGGTTGTCTGTGAGGCGGCGAGGCAGTGCTGCTGATTTTGGCTGGACCCTCTTGTGCTTTCAGGCCTGGCTATCGGCCACACCTGCTCTACTGCACCTGTCATTGTCCTGTGGTGCTGGGCTGGGCTTGTTCACGTGGTGTGCAAAGGTTATGAGAGACAGTGGAAGCACACAAGCTTCTGAGGTCTAAACTCGAAATGAAACATCATTTCCTCCACAGCCGATTGGCCAAGGAAAGTCACAAGGCCAGGCAAGACACAACTTGGGTCATGGTGTGGAGAGGGAGGCAAGGCTGGGAAAAAGGAATTCTGTTTCCTGACAGAAAGTGCTTCACAGTCACATTGCAAAGGGTGTGAAGCTAATGTACTACCATATTATGTCTTAAGACAACACACAATAAATCAGATTACTTCATCTTTATGACAATTTCTTATATGCTTCCATTTCAAATCACGTTTTTCTGGTTTTCACTCATTCATTTATCAACAAATATTTATCAAGTGTCTTAAATGTTCTAGACACTCGATCTACTCTTCTGGTGTTTACAAGTTTATCCCATAATCAAAAGTAAAGTTGCTGAATTCCTTTACTTTGGAAATCTGTATTTTTGAAACCACATGGCTAGGGAACCAGCCACAGTTCATTAGTTTTTTCTTTTTTTTCCTACATCCCCCAAATCATACTAGATGTTTTGGTATAAATTCTAATTAGTATTTCTTCAGGAATAGCTATAGAACAAAAATGAATTACTAGCCATCTGACATATGTACCATTTGAGTATCTGCAGCCCCACTACCTACAAAGGGTAGGCCATGGACCATTAGTGTTACCTGGGAGCTTGTTAGAAATGTGGAATATTGGATGCTCAACCAGTCCTGCTTAATCAGAATGCCTGGTGGTGGGGCCCAAAAATCTGCCTGTTTTCCTAGTTTTTCAGGTGATGATAAGTGAAAATTTGTGAACTACTGATTTAGAGTCCAGCTTTTCCAAGGTTTTTTTTTTTTTTTTGCCATTAAGAATAAAGGAGTGTGATGCTTCTACATCATACTTGGAATGAAATAGTGACCTTGATATAATTGTATCAAAGTTATACTTTTAAATCAGACATTTATTCTCATTCTGTTGTAGTCTGAACAGTAGGTTTTTGGTTTATTTCTTTGTCTTCCCTCCAAAACATAATACATTTTGTTCTGGATGTTATACAATGGCTTTTGAGTGCAAGAAACAAAAGATCTGACTCCGACTTTGATATACCATTGAAGTATAAAATTCACTGTGGATATTACTTCTTTTCATATTATTCATGTTACTCCTTTGAACCTATTTCATAGGTTCTTTTTCCAATTTTTATACTGTGCACTATTAATAATATGGAATTTTATTATATCAAGTTTTGTTTTTCTTTTCTGCACCGATATCCATTCTTTCTCACTGCATTCAATCAGCTTCAATTCTCATTCCATCAGAGTTCTCCATGAACATCTAACACTTTTGAAACTGTGTTTCTCCACCCTCACACTTTTCATTTTCTTTTCTCTTTAAACAACTTATCTTAATTGCCCATGTTTTTGGTTTCTTTTTTCTTTACCTTCATGGACCAGGTCAAGGTTTTCTTCTCTCCATATATATATGATCTACTATCTTGGTGCTTACAAGCTTATCCCATAATCAAAAGTAAATATACATATATATATATTTAAAGTCAGGCTATAAAAGTTCTCAGATTTCTTGTTTAGTCAAAATCCAAATCTGGGGCAATTTATCCCCAGTGGTAGTTGACTATATGTGCATCCACCTTTGTTTCTGCCATTTCATCAGCCATCTTGCCGGCCGCCAAGGAAAGAGAAGAGAGGGCTGGAGCATCACTCAGAAAACTGTACTGCCTCTGGTGGACAGTGTTGAGGGTGGTTCTATGATCACTGCCTCCTGCTTCACACCTTGTGTAATCCTATCCCTTTGAGTGTAGGAGGACTGAGAACTATGACTATGGCAAAGGTGAAGGGATATATAGCATGTCATGAATGTGATCTCATTATATAATATGTTTAATGCATCTTGGTAGGAGGCCTTCTCTTCCTTGTTGGCTCTGAAGAAGCAAGCTGCCCTGTCATAAGCTTTCATGTGGAGAATATTATGCAGCAAGTTGCTAAGGGTAGCTACTGGCCAGCAGCCAACAAGAAGCTGAGGCTCAGTCTGGCAGCCTGCAAGGAACTGAATGTTGCCAATGATGACATGGCCTTGGAAGCCAGTCTTTTCCTTGTTGAGCTGACACCTTGATTACAATGCTATGAACCTCTGAAGCAGAGGCCCCAGTTAAGCGGTGTCCAGATTCCTGACCCTTAGAAATCATGAGATAATAAATGTGTATTGTTTTAAGCCACTAAGTTTGTGGTGATGTGTTAAGAAGTAATAAATAACACCCTGCCTTTGCCCAGAAGTGCCATAGAACTTCATGTGAACACACAGTAAATATGATGATTTCACTATGTGGATGACTATAACCTTTGCTGAGAACTTGTACCATGACAAAATCTCTCAATCACAGAGATACACTAGAGGTATTTTGTCTGGATGGCTGTAAAGATAAAAATCTCTGCTTTCAAGTGAAAATCAGATGAGAGAAGTGCTATGAATCATTAGCTAGTCATGAGGTTGTTACTTCTTCATCACTATGATGGTGGCTATCAATCTTCCATTCATCAGACCTTTCTAGTTTAGGAAAGTGTGTTAGGAGATGCCTTAGTGGGTTTGAAGATGGCGCTGCCAGTGGTGATGAGGAATATGATGAGATGAACTTCCATTGCTTTTTAACATTCATGTTTTTTGTCGTGAGATGGGGAATGAATACAAAATCAACAGAAATGACAGGCAAATTTCACTTCCTAAGCTGGAGTTGCTCAAATAGGGAGGAAAATAAAAGAACAATTTCATTCCTCGCTAATGTAGAAATCAAATACTGTAATTCTCTGGTCTCAGAAATTTGGCAGTCTGGTTCCTTCTGAACAAAGATGTATTAGCAATGTGCGTCTTTTGCTATGGAGACTTCATGACATTCATAAAACATTCCATTGTGGTTTCTCCAGTGGGATAGGAAGTTGTTTCTTAAGAAATAAGAAATTGGCATTGTCTAAAGACATGCAGAAATTACAGAAATTTGTTAACATCAGCTCTTCTGAGAACGTGGGAAATGTCAAAATAGGTTCAAAGCAGTAGATCTTCTGAGAATTCTGGGTTACATGGTAGCACCAAAGGTTGCTTCTTGAACAACTAAAAGTTATCTACCATTCAATAAATCTACATCAGGTACCTCAACTTTCCCCTAACTTTTCATTATGTTATTTTTCAAGATTGAACTAAACCCTTCTTGAAATTGACTATGAAGCACGCTGAGTAAATATGCCACACTCATGGTCATACAGCATATTTTTATGCTCTGAACCTCAGATAAGAAGACTCACAATTTTAAATATTATAGACTACACCGAATAATGGAGTGAATAAAGTCAATACAATTTAAATTCTGACTTTAAAAATTTGTAATCATATTTAATTTTAACTACAAAAATAGTGGTTGCAAATGTGGCTCCACCAAACCACATTCTCACTGCTCTCAACCTTCATGTTTTGTGCTGCTGGTGTCCTGTTTAATAAATCTTTACTTACCAAAAATTAAAAGATATTTGCATATGGTAGTTTCTGGAAGCCTTATTAACGTGCTGTTTATATTTAGACCTACAATCCACCTGTAATTGTGAATGTAATATGGTATGTCTTCTTACCAAGGCCCTCTGATATCTTCTTTGTTGTAACAAGTAAATATGTTTCTGGACTCCTTATTCTATTCAAGTGGAATATTTATTTGTCCTCGTGCCAACATGTCACTGTTTTAATATTTATGTTCTTTTTTATTGTAGTATAGTCAGTTATAGTTATAATGTGTCAATTTCTGGTGTACAGATTAATGTCCCAGTCATGCATATATACATATATTCATTTTCATATTCTTTTTCACTAAAGGCTATTACCAGATATTGAATATAGTTCCCTGTGCTATACAGAATAAATTTATTTTTATCTATTTTTATACAGAACTTAACATTTGCAAATCTCCCAAATTTATCCCTTCCTGTCCCCTTTCCTCCAGTAACCATAAAATTGTTTACTATGTGAGTCAGTTTCTGTTTTGTAGATAAGTTCATTAGTGCCCTCATTTTTCTTTTTTTTCAGA
Organism: Camelus dromedarius; assembly: GCF_036321535.1. NCBI lineage: Eukaryota > Metazoa > Chordata > Mammalia > Artiodactyla > Camelidae > Camelus > Camelus dromedarius. The sequence continues at coordinate 30,272,518 of NC_087453.1, forward strand.
GTCCACATGTGAATGATATCATATGATATTTTTCTTTATCTTTCTGGCTTACTTCATAGTTTTGGAAGTCCTAGCCATAGTAATCAGGCAAGAAAAAGAAATGAAAGAGATCCAAATTGGAAGAGAAGAGGTAAAACTGTCACTATATGCAGATGACATGATACTATATATAGAAAACTCTAAAAGCTCTACACAAAAAGTACTAGAGCTGATAAAAGAATTTGGCAAGGTAGCAGGATACAACATTAGCATACAATAATCAGCTGCATTTCTTAACACTAACAATGAAATAGCAGGAGAAGAAAGTAAAGAAACAAACCCTTTTAAAATCGCATCCAAAACAATAAAATACTTAGGAATTAATATTTATGTTTTATAATACATCTTGATATCTAATAATATAAATCCTTTAGCTTGGTGCTTCTTGTTGAAGACTGCCATCGGTATTTCTGGTCCCATGTATTTTGCAGGTAACTGAATTACTTGTGGTTCTCTTTCTCTCCCTTGTGGTTGGATTATACAGCCACACCCTTGCCATGGCCTCCTGGTTGCCAAGGTATGTTTTTGTTGACGTTGGGCTTGGCTATATGACTTGGTTTTATTGATAGAACATTGGCAAATATGAGATGAGCAAAGGCTTTAGACAACGCTTGCTTAGCTGGCTTCTTTGTCTTGCAATCCTGATATCATCATGAGAAGAGCATAACCTGGGTGGATGTTGCCTTCCAGCCAGGGTTCCAGACAGACCAAAGCTAGTGACTCAAAACTTCCCCAGCTGACCCATAAGCCTGAGCATAAAGCAGAATCATCCCAGACCTGCCAGCATAAATGTTTGCTCCTTTAAAAAAATGTTTATTCCCAAATTTATTTTAATAAACTTATTTTAAAATAGTTTTACATTTACAGAAAAATTATGAAGCTAGAAATATTTATACAGTTCCCATATATCCAATTTCTCCTATAATTAACAACTTGCATCAGTATAGTGGACATGAGTGAGACCAGGCAAAACCAGAACAATCTCCTACCTGAAACAAAGAGATATGATCTTGCTGTTTTATTTTTTATCCCAGTTCTCTTTTCTCACCTAAATCCATCTTTACCAATTCAGCACTGTTTAAATAAAGTTTTTATTTTAGAAGAGTGGTGGATTTACAAAAATGTTTCAAAGCCAGTACAGAGACTTCTCACATACTTTACATCCGATTTCCCCTACTATTAACATCTCATAGTAGAATGGTACATTTGTCACAACTAATGAACCAATAATGATACAATGTTTTAAAAGTCCATACTTTATTCAGATCTCTTTTGTTTTTACCTAATGTCCTTTTTTTCTGTACCAGGATCCCATCTAATACATCAAATTACATGTAGTCATGTCTCCTTAAGCTCCTTTTGACTGTGATGGTTTCTTAGAGTCCTTGTTTTTGATGACCTTGAAAATGTGGAGATATATTGCTGAGGCATTCAAGAGTACTGCTGAGGTAGAATGTCTCTTGTGAGAAGTGTGATGTTTTTCTCATTATTAGACTGAGGTTATGGGTTTCTGGAAGGAAGTCCACAGAGGCAAAGTGATCTCCTCATCTCAACATATCAAAAGTATATACTAATCTGATAGCAACTCTTTGGTGTGACTTTCCTGGCCTTTAGAGATCTTTTAAAAATTCAATTTGAGATTTCTGATGAAAAATTCCAGCAAAGCTAATTTAAGAAAATCTGTCTGATCCATCACACTTACATAAAAAATCAGGCCAAGTTTATTTAACCCAGACTTATTTTTCAAACAGATTATTCTTAATTTGGATATATTGGGTAATTTTAGAGAGAAAAATTGCTTCAGTGGATATTAAGTTCTAATGTTGTTAACCATCTTCAAGCTTTTGTATTTACTGCCAAGACTCACTCCCAAGATGGCTCCTTGTTGCCATGTTACATTATTGTAAAGTTTAATTGAATTATTAAAAGAACATTGTAAGTTTGCTTCTGAAAAAAAAAAAGTATATACTAACAACATGACTTTTCACTGTTGATGCTAACCATGATGACCTGTCTAAGAAGTTTTGTCAACTGTCTTCACCGAAAACTTACTTTTTATTCCCCTTCACCAAACTACACTTTCTGGAAGGAAGTCACTACGCACAGCCCACATTGAAGGACTAGGGAGTGAGTTATATTTGTCCATCCTAAAGATAAAATATCTATATAAATAAGTTACAATTGAATAATTTGCAACTGTTTACACAAATTTATCTATTCTTCTTGATTTATTTATTAAACCATTAATTTATACCAGAATAGACTCATGGATATTTATTTTATATTTTGGGTTATAGTACAACATTATATTGTGTATTATATTGCTCAAGTTGTTAAAACTTTGGTCATTGGGAGCTTTTTTAGCTTGTTCCTGTGTCCCACTGACATGGCCTAATTAACATGTATTTTTGTTTTGTTCTGTTCTATTTATTAGGACTGCCTTACTTTATGGCACTACAAAAACACAAAATGTGGTGTGTATTTTGGATACTTGGGTGTCATTGCTTCTGGCATCCTCAGCTGACATAACCTGAAAGTATGTGTGTATACTAACCTGTGTACATATAAACATCTATAAATATTTCTATGTGTAACCATCTATATTTATATTAAGCTCAACATGGGTTTATACCAAAGTCTCCAACTCTAAATCAGTTCCACATAGATCCTTCTAGACTTCTCCCCTTGCTTATCAGTAACCTCCCAGACCAACAGTGAAAAAACTGGTTCTAACCATCTGTCATTCCTTTACTTAATTGTCCAATTCCAGTAGACATATATAAATGTTTACATCTGAATTGTTGAACAATACCCCCTTTTTAAAAATTTGTTTAAGGGGGAGGTAATTAGGTTTGTTTGTTTGTTTGTTTTTAATGGAGGTATTGGTGTATAGCTCAGTGGTAGAGTGCATGCTTAGCAAACCATACCCCCTCTGAATACAAATTTATCAACTAAGTTGCAGTGCTTATATATAGTTCTTTTAATGCTGTAAGTTTATCTCTTAGCACTATTTTTTCTGCATTCCAAAGATTCTGATAAATTGTATTTTTATTTTCATTTAGTTAAAAATATTTTTATTTCTCTTGAGATTACTCTTTTGATTTATAATTGTGTCAATTTCCAAATAATTTAGATTTACAGCTACTTTTCCATTATTGATTTCTTGTGGTCTAGAATCATACTTGTATGATTTCTACTTTTTAAAAAAATTAAGGCGTATTTCATGACTCAAAATGTAGTTTATCTTGATTAATGTTCCATGTGAGCTTGAGAAGAATATAGACTCTGACTTTGTTGGTTCGAATATTATATAAAATTCACTTAGATCAAGTTGACTGATAACACTAAGCAATTTATTACAGCCTTACTGATTTTCTGCCTCCATGATCTGTCAACTCCTAAAAAGAGAATGTTGAAGTCTCCAACTATTATAAGGGATGTTTCTATTTCTATTAATTAATTAACAATTAATTAATTATTTCTATTATTTATTTGCCTCATGTATTTCGGTGCTCTGTTGTTAGGTGCCTATAAGTTTGGGCTTGGTATGTCTTTTGGGAGAATTGACTCATTTATCATATGATATTCTTCTTTATTTTTCTCCTGTGTTCTGAATCTGCTTTTTTCTGAAATTTACTTAGCTACTCCAGATTTCATGTGATTAATTTTAACATGATATTTCCTATTTCATCCCTTTATATTTAACTTATCTAAGTTTTTATATTTAAAGTAGATTTCTTGTAGACAACAGAGAATTGTGTCCTGGTTCTTAGTCACAATGGAAATCTTCATTTTTTAATTGCATTTTTAGACCATTAACATTTAAATTTATTATTAATATAGTTGACATACTATCTATCATGTGTACAAATGCTTTCTATTTCTTGTAGCTATTCTCTCTCTCTTTTTCTAGCCTTCTATTTTTCTGTCCTTTCTGACTTTTTCTTTAATCAATGTTTTTTTTTTCTTTTTACTTTTCTGTTTTTTTTTTCTTTTTACTTTTCTTTTCTTTTTTTTAGGGGGGGGAGATAATTATTTAATTAATTAATTTACTTATTTCTGATGGAGGTGCTGGGGATTGAACCTAGGACACTGTGCATGCTAGGCATGCACTTGTACCATTGAGTTACACCCTCCCCATTTTGTCCTCTCTGGCTTTAACTAAGCATTTTATACCATTTCATTTAATTTTCTTTTAACATAGCAATTATATTTCCTTTAAAACATTTTTTGTAGTTGGCCTAGTGTTGCAATATATATTTTTATCTAAATCCAACTTCAAATAATGCCAATCGCTTGATATATAGTGCAGGTACATTACACCAGAGTATTTCCAGTTCTTCCCTTTCATCCTTTGTGGCATTGCTATCAATTATGTTGCTTATCTACAAGCTATAATCATTCCTATATTGCTACTATTATTGTTCTGGACAGTTATCTTTTACATCAATTAAGAATAAAAAAAATAAAATATTTCATTTTCATGTTTTTATTTCTTCTCCAAAATTCTTCCTTTCTTTGTATAGAGCAAAGTTCCTGGCCTGTATTATTTTTCTTCTGACTAAATAACTTCTTTTAACATTCCTTTCAGGGAAGATCTATTTGTTAATTCTCTCAGTTTTGGTTTGTTTAAGAAAGTTTTATTTGTCCTTAATTTCTTTTTTTAAGCATAATTTTCCTGGTATAGAATTCTAAATCAAAGTTTGTTTTTTCTTTCAACATTTTAAATGATTCATTCCCCTCTCTACTTGCTTCCATGATCTCTGTGAGAAGTCTGATGTTATCTTATCCTTTTTCTTCTATAGCTAGGGCAATTTGTTTTTCCTTCCTTCTGATTTTCTCTTTGTCTTTGGTTTTCTGCACTTTAAATATGATATCCTTAGGTGTGGGATGTGTGTGTGTGTTTGTTTGTCTGTTTTAACTTGGTGTTCTCTGAGTTTCCTTGATATATGGTTTGGTATCTGTTATTAATTTTGTAAAGTTCTTGACCATTATTTCAAATTTTTTTCTGCTACATTCTCCTTTACTTTTCTTCTTGTATTCCAATTACGTGAATGTTACATCATTTGAAACTGTCCCCAAATTCTTGCATGTTTGTTCTGTTTTTTCATGCTTCTTTCTTTACATTTTAGTTTAAGTAGTTTCTACTGAACTATCTTCAAGCTCACTAATTCTATCCTCAGTCATGTTGAGTTACTGATGAGTACATCAAAGGCATTCTTCATTTCTGTAACATTGTTCCTGATTTCTAGCATTTCCTTTAGATAATTATCTTAGAGTTTTCATCTCTCTGCTTATATTAGTCATTTCTTTTCACATACAATCCCTTCTTTTCCTTTAGAATATTTACCATATTAATATAGTTATTTTAAATTCCAAGTCTGATAAATTAAAGATTTCTATTATATCAGAATCTGCTTATCATAATAGTTTTATCTCTTCAGAGTGTTTTCTCTTGCCTTTTCTCATGCCTTCTAATTTTTTTTATGAAAGTTGGGCATGTTGTTTGGGGTAATAGAGGCTGAAGTAAACAGGCCATTAGTGAAAGAATATGGATTAATCTGGCTGGGAGTATGCATTTGTTTATGGCTTGCTGTAGTTACAGGCGCCAGAATCTTCAAATTCCTCTGGTATCCTTGATTTTTTTCTCTTCTCTTGACTTTTGACTTTTTTTTTTTAAACTTTTTTATTGATTTATAATCATTTTACAATGTTGTGTCAAATTCCAGTGTTCAGCACACTTTTTCAGTTATACATGAACATATATATATTCATTGTCACAATTTTTTCTCTGTGAGCTGTCATAAGATTTTGTGTATATTTCCCTGTGCTATGCAGTATAATCTTGTTTCATCTATTCTACAATTTTGAAATCCCGTCTATTCCTTCCCACCCTCCGCCCCCTTGGCAACCACAAGTTTGTATTCTATGTCTATGAGTCTGTTTCTGTTTTGTATTTATACTTTGTTTGTTTGATTCTTTGTTTGTTTGTTTTAGATTCCGCATATGAGCGATCTCATATGGTATTTTTCTTTCTCTTTCTGGCTTACTTCACTTAGAATGACATTCTCCAGGAGCATCCATGTTACTGCAAATGACGTTATGTTGTTGGTTTTTATGGCTGAGTAGTATTCCATTGTATAAATATACCACCTCTTCTTTATCCAGTCACCTGTTGATGGACATTTAGACTGTTTCCGTGTTTCAGCTATTGTAAATAGTGCTGCTATGAAACTTGGGTGCAGGTATCATCCTGAAGTAGGGTTCCTTCTGGATATAAGCCCAGGAGTGGGATTCCTGGGTCATATGGTAAGTCTATTCCTAGTCTTTTGAGGAGTCTCCACACTGTTTTCCACAATGGCTGCACCAAACTGCATTCCCACCAGCAGTGTAGGAGGGTTCCCCTTTCTCCACAGCCTCTCCAGCATTTGTCATTTGTGGATTTTTGAATGACAGACATTCTGACTGGTGTGAGGTGATACCTCATTGTAGTTTTGATTTGCATTTCTCTGATAATTAGTGATATTGAGTATTTTTTCATGTTCCTTTTGATCATTTGTATGTCTTCCTTGGAGAATTGCTTGTTTAGGTCTTCTGCCCATTTTTGGATTGGGTTGTTTATTTTTTTCTTATTGAGTCATATGAGCTGCTTATATATTCTGGAGATCAAGCCTTTGTCGGTTTCATTTGCAAAAATTTTCTCCCATTCCGTAGGTTGTTTTTTTGTTTTACTTATGGTTTCCTTTTCTGTGCAGAAGCTTGTAAGTTTCATTAGGTCCCATTTGTTTATTCTTGCTTTTATTTCTTCTAGGAGAAAATTTTTGAGATGTATGTCAGATAATGTTTTGCCTATGTTTTCCTCTAGGAGGTTTATTGTATCTTGTCTTATGTTTAAGTCTTTGATCCATTTTGAGTTGATTTTTGTATATGATGTAAGGGAGTGTTCTACCTTCATTGCTTTACATGCTGCTGTCCAGTTTTCCCAACACCATTTGCTGAAGAGACTGTCTTTATTCCATTGTATATTCTTGCCTCCTTTGTTGAAGATGAGTTGACCAAAAGTTTGTGGGTTCATTTCTGGGCTCTCTATTCTGTTCCATTGGTCTATATGTCTGTTTTGGTACCAATACCATGCTGTCTTGATGACTGTAGCTCTATAGTATTGTCTGAAGTCTGGGAGAGTTATTCCTCCAGCCTCTTTCTTTCAGCAAGGTAGCAGGTTACAAGATTAATGTTCAAAAATCAGTTGCATTTCTTTACACTAACGATGAATCAACAGACAAAGAAAGTAAAGAAACAATCCCCTTTAAAATAGCATTCAAAGTTATAAAATATCTGGGAATAAATCTAACCAAGGAGGTGAAAGAATTATACACAGAAAACTATAAACCATTGATGAAGGAAATTAAAGAAGACTTTAAAAAATGGAAAGATATCCCATGTTTTGGATTGGAAGAATCAATATCGTTAAAATGGTCACACTGCCCAAGGCAATCTACAGATTTAATGCAATCCCTATCAAATTACCCAGGACATATTTCACAGAACTAGAACAAATCATAATAAAATTTTTGACTTCTTAATTACTCCTTTCAGAGAATCTGTGTCTTAAAGCTTGTCCAGTTGTAATCTGTTGTTATACTTGGGGCCCTGTTCATGTGGTGGTAAGATGTGGGGGCTGGGAAGCATTCTATAATCTTACAATTAAATCTCAGATTTTTGTGGGCTGGTGTCTCAGAATCGTGACCTTCATAGGCGTTTCTATGGTGGTATAACTTTTTTTCATCCTCCTTGCTCCTTACTCCATTCCTTGGCTGCCATGTTCGCAGTCTGTTTCCTTGAAGCCCTTACGCATGTTGACTGTGTGTCCTCCCCCCAACACACCTCCTTAGATGATACAGGAAAGCTAAAGGACTCTAGATTGAGATAAGGCTCTGACAAATTTGTTCTTCTGGAGAATAGGCCTTTGCTATGAATAAGGCTCTGGCTGCATTTCATAATCATAATTCTTCCCCTCCTTTGTCAGAACCATGGGAGGTTTTTCGGGGGGAGTGGGTTCACTTTGCGATCGTGGTGGGGTTTGTAAAGGTAAAGGCCACAAAAGTGAGGAAATCCTCAAGACTGTAGCCCCAAGCAGTCTCTTATACTATGCTAATTCACTCTCAGCCTCCAGCAATTCATCAAAATTACCATGTTAATCAAATGTTCCTACCAGCTTATAGCTCTTAGAAGATTCTGTTCCAGGTAAATGGGACTCACCTATGATTCTCTATATGCACCTGTCTCTCCAAATTTCAGAATGATGGGTTTTCCTGAAACCTCAGTTGTCTGAGAGGTCCAAGAAAAGTCATTCATTTTCAGCTTACCAACTCTTTCTTATCAAAATGGGGGTGACAACTTCTAAGTTCTTTATATGACAGAGCTACAACAGGAAGAGTATGTGCTCTCATAAGTCTCTGGACTTTAGGATAATTTCATATGCAGAAATATTATGGAAATAACAGGTTGATACACTTTCATATAAGTTTTTGAATCAGATGACAAGACAGTATTTTAATTGAGGTTATATTAAATACATACAACTCTTGAGGAGAACTAACATCATTACAATGTTATTTCTTCCAATTAAATCTATGGACACAGTATATATCTATTTATTTCTTAAATTATGTACTGTAGTTTGTTGAGTAGAATTCTGTACATCTTTTATTTAAATTATCATAGTTGTTTAATTTGTTTTGATGCTATTAGATAAATATCATATTAAAATATCTTGTAACTTTTTGCTAGTATTTATGGTGTCTATGTATATACAAAAGAAATTTGCTTTTTTCATACACTTTTAGCCAAAGTAAAACATGCAGATAGAAAAATACAAAAATTATAAGAGCACAGTTTAATGAATTTTCACAAATCACTGAAGTATTCAACACACCAGCAACAGAGCTCCATGCCGCAATTTTATCACTACAATCAGTCAAAAGTAACTGCTTTCTTGACTTTTAACACCATAGACTATTTTTTACTGTTTATATTCTTTTTATTAATGGAATCATACTTTGTTTATGTGTGTGTGTGTGTGTGTGTGTGTATGTATGCATGTATTTATTTCCCACTTCTTCCTCTCAAAATTATATTTTTGAGATTCTACTGTGTTGCTGTATACAGGTTAATTCATGGAGTTGCAGTGGCATATAATATTCAATTCTATGAACTGACCACCATTTATGTATTCTTCCTACTATTGATGGGAAGTTGGGTAGCTTTCAGTTTTTTACTATTACAAATAGTGCAGCTATAAATATTATGTCATATATTTTTGAATGTACATACACAATTTTTTTAGTTATATACATAATAGTTGAATTGCCATACCATTACCCATATTCATCATTGTTAGAAAATGTCAATTTTCCACAGTGGTTTTATCAATTTATATTCACAAGCTGTATATGAGAGTTCTGACTCATCAAAATCCTCATCAACATCCTCATTAACATTTGGCATTTTTATCTAATTTTGGTTTTAATTGAATTTCTCTAATGACTAATGAAGTTCAGCACTTCACCATGAGTCTACTGATCATCTGACTATCTTTTAGTAAGGGACTGTTTCAATCTGTTTCCTACTTGTGTATTGCTTATCCACCAGTTTCTTATTAATTTGGAGATATTCTTCATATTATTTGGACATGAGTTCCTTGTTGGAAATGTGTTTTAAAAATAATTCTTCTCAATCTTTGCATTGCCTTTTCACTCTTTTAAAGGTGTCTTTTGATTAAGAGACAGGTTTAATTTTAATACGATTCAATTTATCATTTGTTTTGCGATTAGCCTATTTGAGTCCTATTTAAGAAATATTTGCTTACTACAATGTTATAAAGATATTCTCTAATTAAGTTTTCTTAAAAGTTTTGTTTTACCTTTCACATTTAGATTTTGAAACTTTATGGAATTATTTTATGTATGGTTTGAGGTAGGGATCAAGATACTTTTCTTTTCCATATGAATATACAAAAGACACAACATAATATATTAAAAACACCATTCTTTCTCCACTGCACTGTAGTGTTATTTTTTACATAAATCAGATATGTATTGGGCAATTTCTGATCTCTTTATCTTTTCAGTTGTTTATTTGATTGATTGCTTCATTTACCTGGTGCACATATCATCACACCTTAATCAGTATAGTTTTATTTTTGGCCTTAGTATTTAACAGTGCAAGTCCTCTAATTTGTTGTTGTTCAAAATCATTTCATTATTTTAGTTTTTTTTTCCATTTCCAAATAATTTTTTATAATCATCTTATTAATTTGCACACAAAAGTACAATAAAATTTTGCTTAAAATCAGACTGAATTTTAAATCAAATTGGTGAAAGTAACAATTTTTAAATATTGAGATTCTATTCTATGAGCAAGGACTAATTTAATCTTTAAAAATTTCTCTCAATAATATTTTATACTTTTCAGTGTAGAGATTTTTCATACCTATCATTAGATATACTTGGAGGCATTTGTTGTTTCTGAAGGTATTTTAATGCCATTTTATTATAGTAATTTTCCAATTATTTATTGCTGATATATAAAAGCAAACTTGATTATTATATTTACCTTTTATTCAGTGACCTTATTAGATTCATTCATTAAAACCAGCATGTCAGTAGAGCATTTTGGTATTTCAATGTACAAAATTATGTTAGTTGCACACAATAATTTTTTTTCTCCCTTTTAAAATCTTGTACATTTTATTTATTTATCTGGTCTTACTGCACTGACTAGGACCTTTGGTCCATGACTGAGCCCTTGTTTTGTTTCAGTTTTTAAGAGGACAACTGACAATTTTGATCAAGTATGATGTTTATTGTAGTTTTTTGTAGATACCATACATTATCTGATTTTCAAAGGTCCCATCTAAATCCTGTCATTTGTGGCAAAATAGGTGAACATTGAGGGCATTAGGCGAAGTGAGGTAAGTCAGACAGAGAAAGACAAACACTGTAATCTCAGTTACATGTGGAATCTAAAAAGTTGAACTCATAAAAACAGACAGTAGGTTGGTGATTACCAGGGGGTGGAGGGTAGGGAAATATTGGTCAAAGAGTACAAAACGTTAAGTTGTAAAATGAATATGTTCTGGGGATCTAATATACAAAATGATAGCTAGAGTTAACAATACTGCTCTGTATGCTTGAACGTTGCTAAGAAAGTAAATCTTAAATAGTCTCGCCACACACACACACACACACACACAATGGTAACTATGGGAGATAATCTGTTAGCTAATCTTACTGGGGTAATCATTTCACAATATATATGTCTGTCAAGCCATCATGCTGTACACTTTAAACTTACACAACATTGTATGTCAATTATATCTCAATAACACTTGAGGAAAAAATTCCTTTCTATTCCTACTTTGTTAGTGATTTCTTTTTAATCATGAATAGATATAAAATTTTTTATTTAATACTTCTTCTGCATTGAGGTAATTATTCTTTTATTTTCCTGTTACTGTAGTGAATAGCTTTGGTTGAATTTTAAATGTTAAGCCAACTTTACATTTCTGGAATACATCCAATGTCATCATGATATATTATCCTAGTCAAATTTAAATGATAATTTTTTAAATGTCTAGAGTCAATCCATTTCCATGTTGTCCCTGTGAATAACATAAAAATATTCTGTCAACTCTCCATCCTTCTTACCATATTATCACCTGTATGATAATAACTAAACTTTTATAGCTCACTATATGTTAGGTATTCTTCTTGCTGCTTAATCTACATTAATATATTTAAGTCTCATGGAAAAAATGTGGGGAAAACCTTATCCCTATTTTACAGATGAGAAAACTAAGGTATGGAGCATTTAGGTAATGTGCTCAAATTCCACTCGGACTGAGTTTTGTTCCTTTAAGTCTAGTTCCAGAGCTGGTGTCTTCAATGACTTTACCATTACCATAAATTTTAGAGAAAGCCTAGATGTGATAAGATTTCTGAATCGATGCATGTCTGAAAGTGTATTTCTTTATTTTCAAATTTGAATAATAGCACTGTTAGACATAGCAATCTATTTACTTCTCCACTTCCTCCTTGTACAAATCTGTTCCAAATTTCCAAACACTCGAAGCCATCATCTTTTTTTTTCTTTCTCATTTCATTGTTCTGAAATTTCACTACAGGATATTAATGGATGCATCTTTTACAATTCATCCTACTCAGTAGACACTTTCATCCTGATAAGTTATGGCTTATTTACTCTTGAGATATTTTCTTTCATTGCTTTGAGAATTTCAGACTATATATTTAACGTTCTTGTGGCTTCCAATGTAATTATTAATTTTGTAATAACATTCAAAGACATTTATAAAAGCAATCCTCCATAATTCTGTCACTCACATATAACAATTGTTATCATTACTGTGTGAATATCTCTTATAGGCAATGTCTGTGGAATTTCTAAATAATTTAAATGACTTTATATTTAATGTTGTATTTTGCTTTTATCTCATTACATGTTATTTTTTTTACATGTCATAGAGCATTAATAGCCATTTAAAGGATTATTATACTCCATTTAGTTGTCAAAACTTTCTTAACCTGTAGAAAAGCAGATTCTGGAGAGATAATCCCTGCTTTCTATTAGGATTATAAGTGATTTTACAAACCACACCTCTCTCCTTACTAACCCTGACTTGAGCATACAGCCAATTAAGAAATATACATGGGCATAAGACAGATGAAAATAGAAATACTTACTTTACAACTCACAAAATTAAGTTAAAAAGAATCATTTTAATTAGCAGCCAGGGCCAGCTTCTTGGGCATGGAAACTGCACAAGGCCTACAGCTGTGCCATCAATACTTTCATATTATTAATCATTCTTGAAAGGACACCCTGCAGATGATAAAGCTGGTCCTTTCACTAGTTACAGCCTGAATTCCTGGCATTTCTCTTTAAAACCTTGGAATGACCCCCTTAAAAAGGAATATGTAGAGCTGGCCTTCCTCATCAGCTGAAATGGGATCACTCCCTCATGCCCGTCAAGCCTCTCAAGATCAGGAACAAAGTGAGGGTGGCCTCCCCACTGACATCTAGCTGTGGCTGCACATGGACCGGGAGCTGGTAAAGAGCATCCCTGCTCCATCCCGCTGCTTTATGGGCTAAGTGACGGCTTCCTACAGAGGGAGGAACATGTTCTTCCTATCACTTCAAATATGTGGAGGGTTGTCAGTGGAAGAGAGCTTACATTCATTCAGGATTGTAACAGGTGTGAAGCTGGGTTAGAAGGCTGAAGTGACAGGTAGACTTCTTTGGGGAGAATGCATCTTAAAATAAGAGTTACTGAAAAATAGAAACTGATGACTTGGGATATAATGAGTTCCACGTCAATGGAAATATCCAGCCAGTCAATGACTGGATCAATGTCTACTAGGAAGAAGTCGTTAAAGAAGGAGTTGAAACTACCACTTCAGGAAGAGTCAAAAGACTAACTTTCCTTTGTGATTTATTTGCTTTTCCTTCTTCAAGGGAGGCCTTATGGATCTATTACTGTGAGATTTTTTTCCCTGTAGTTTTAGATTTAATTTTAAAAATTCTTTCAACAGTTAATACAGCTCTAAAACTGTGGTCACACCCAAACTCAAACACCTCTCAAAAGTAAATTGAAGTTTATATTTATACAAATAAATAAAAAAAAAATATTGAGCATATCCACCAAGTCACTGGGCTGAAATTTCAACTGTGTGTGTAATATCTTATCTAGTTCTATTAGATACTAGCACTATCCCATTTTACCAAGAAGGAAGCTGAGGCTCAGGTGAGTTTATCATCTCGTTCCAAGGTATTCAGAGGGCAAGTTTCAGAATCTGACTCAAACCCATCCCGATGTGATTTTAGAACTAGATTTCTTAACCACCACAATATGGTGTCTAACAAGCCCTAATATGTTTGCCATAAATTTACACATATTCATGTTTTTAAACAAATTGTCATTCTCCCCGCCAATCTGACAAAGCTGTCATTAGAAAGTTCTTTCCTTAGTATTAACTGTGGCAAATAAAATGTCACATCTGCCTAGTTGTTGAGGTGGGACATCTCATTTCATCATCATAGCAACCCTGTGAGATGCATAGAGTTTATCCATCCCCACCAGGGATGAAACAATGGCGTCTCAGGGAGGGTCAACCACCTCCCTAGGGATCCACGACTGGCAGGTGACTCTGCAGAGACGCAGGAGCAGGTGTAGTTAACGTAGAATCACTGGCAGGGAAATAACAAGGCTCCAGGTCTGCGTGAAGGCACTGCAGGTTCGGCAGGATCAGCAGCCCTTGTGTCCTCCTCGCCTCCTTGCTTCACTCGGTTTGCTAATCTGTGATTTCAGTGACTTGCCATTTTTATTCCTTGCTTTTTTGTTTCAGACTTTGTGCTAACCCACAACCCCATGGGCAGCAGGATGAAAGGGCAGCCCTATTCGTGCCAGTTTGGCTGTCTTTTCTCAGGGTCTCACTCATACGACCCATTTCCTCTCCATCCTCATGGCCACAGTTTTAAGTGCCTTTGATGAGACACTGTTCAGGAAGTTACACGGCTTTGCATTGTTCTCACCTGTGTTCAGGGATCAGCTCCTCCTCCTTTCTGTATCTCAGTGTAAGAATATGTACCTCTTGCCATAAAATCATCTATATTTTCCTTTCAACTTTCTAATTTCACTGAGCAAATCTGCCTTGAGTCTTTGAATTAAAATGACCAGCTCTGCCTTCTTTCAGTGGTATTGCATAGTCTATAGCAGATTCCCACATATTTGAGTTTATACTTGAGTTTATTACAAAACTGTTGATTATTTTAAAAGAACAACTTGTACTGCTTTATGTCTGCTTGAGGCAAATGCCACAGAGGATTGTATAAGACCTTTGGGTTTGGTGAACAATCCCTGTTCCTGGGGGTTAATGAACAGTTTCCACAAACTATAAAATCTTAACATTTTATTTCTTCATCACAGAGTGCGTGAGGCAGAGGAGGGCTTGTTCTGTTTTAATCATACTATTTATACTCACTGCCCCTCCTTCCACCCAGAGGGAGAGAAGTTTTTAAGAGCCCTGTCAAAACTGCAGGTGTGCCGAAGGCTCCTGCTAACAGCAGGGGCAGCCTTTACAACATTTCCTCAAGGCTGCTTCTGATCGCCTTCAGTGTGTAAAACCAGATTTTCATTAATGGCACTAATACTGCGCTGATGGGGATAGGGCGCCGCCCCGATGCCAGAGGCAGAGCAAGCAAGGCCGAAAACAAGCCAGCCTGAGCTCCTGACAGATCAAATACCTCCGGGTGGCGACGTACTGCGTTTCTTCTCAAATACCTGGCCGCCCAGGGCCAACTTGTTAAATGGGTCGCCTTTGAGGTCAAGCAGGAATAGATCTAGTTACAGTTTTTCACACCAGGACAAAACAAGGAGGCAGAGAAAGCTCTGGGTTCAGACATTTGCACGCTGCAGCTGTTTGTCATGCAGGAGGTTCTGAAGACTTATGGGCTGACACATTACCCTGGACATCACTATGCATTGACCTCTCTGCTCCTGCTCCTCCCTGGAGTGGGGTTCAAGGCTGCCGTTTGACACAAGGGCCACTGAGAACCATATCAAAGCAGCGGCCCCATCACAACTCATCACTTTCAAAACACACAGTCTGCTCAAGCTGGAAGTGTACAGCGGCAGATCTGAGTTTCCGGCCTTTCCTCCAGGGAGCTCAGGTGGTCAGTAGTTCCTGATTCTCAAAGCAGCTCTTCGTGGTAGGTCAGCACCACTTGTAAACAAATGGTGTGAGAGCCAAGGAAAGAGAGGAGCTGATGGAGACAGATTGCTTTGACGTGCTCCTCATTGTGCGATCCATCAGCACAGGGAAATACTTTCTTTGCGTTATCCCCACCTGGCTTTGATCTTCTCGGTGGAATGATGGGAGAAATTACGGCCTTTAAAGTGTGTTTGCGTATTTGTGATCTTAAACATGAAGAGGCTAGTTCATCACAACACAAGAAATGTGACTCAAAAATTAGCTCTATAGCCTGGGCAAAGGCAAGACACCCACATCATCACATTCCGGCTTTGCTAAAGCAAAAGTCTGCACCCAAGGAAAAGCCTATTTGTTACTCCAGTTCCTCGGCCTTGTCCTCATTTTAAAGTCAGGGGAAAAAAAAGATGCACAAGAAGTTGAATAAAGCATTACGCAGCAGTTGCAATGGGGTCAGAACTAGAAACCTGGTCTCCTAACTTTCCACCCACTTCTGTTTCATACTGTCTGTTAGAAAAACCCTGTTGAATTGTCTTTCCTCCATGAGTCGTGTGGCAGCCACAGCCTCTTGGTTGGGCCAGTGGTGGCAGGGCCAGCCTTCCCGTCAGGAGCTGATAATCCTGCCACTATTACATTTGAAGTAGGTGCATTCTCTTGGGTGTCATTTTTTCAGTGAGACTCACACAGTAACAGAAATTTCCTTCTAATATTCACTTCCAGAGAGTTGGAGTTTGGTTCCCTTTTGTTTCTCCAGCTGGGCAATTCCCCCAAGTTTTATATTGTGGAGCTATAGTCAATACCATTTTCCCATATCCATATTTATCTCATCCAACTCCCAAGAACTTTTGCTATTCATTGATGCATAGTAGTCATTTGATGTTGATACAAGGGATTGTGAACTTACTATGCGTACATATTATTAAGATACAGGAGCTATTAATCCATCTCAGCATTCTGTGTGTGTGTGTTCATCTAGATTCGGGGTGACTGGTGTGGAAGTGTGAGCATGAGATGGACCTCCCAAAATACGCACATTTGTAAAATTTCTCTGTGTGTTAGGTGACTTGGTTTCTTGTACTAGTGTGTTGATGTAAAGCTGCTTCGAATATTCTTGTTAAGGCTGATGGAATTACATTGCAATA
This sequence comes from Camelus dromedarius, assembly GCF_036321535.1. Taxonomy (NCBI): domain Eukaryota; kingdom Metazoa; phylum Chordata; class Mammalia; order Artiodactyla; family Camelidae; genus Camelus; species Camelus dromedarius. The sequence goes on from NC_087453.1 coordinate 30,289,484, forward strand.
TAGAGGGAATTAATGTATCTTGAAGAATCAGGATGAAACAAATGAAGAATTGAAGACATGAGTTATCAATTATTGGAGAAGTGGGTGGGGGCTTAAAAACTACCCTGCCTGCTACTTTGAGTTGAGGGCATCAAATAAGATCATTAGAATGGAAACATGGTGAGGTATATCTACTACTCATTAAATTATATTTTTTAAATAAATATGAGTATTATAGGTTACTTTATCTTTGAATCAGTTGGTTAGCCTTCCCATACTTGACAGCCTGAACTCAAAACCAGCAAGAGAGTATAGGTTCTCATAGCACACCCGGTCAGTTAGCTATTGCCACACCAATGCTGCGTAATGACCACAGACTGTCAGCAGCATCCCTTTATTTCTCCTGTGTCTGTGGGGCTCACTTGATATAAGGTGGGCTCGCTCATACAGCCACAGTCCAACTGGCTCACTCAGCTGTTTCCAGGTTGACTCTGCTCTATGTGACTCTCATCCTCTTCCTGGGACCAGCAGGTCAACCAGAGCATGTCTTTCTATTGTAATAGCTGGGGCTCAAGCAAGTGGAAATACACAAATGCTTTTTCAAACTTCTGCTTATATCAAGTTAGCCAATATCACAAAGCAAGTCACGTGTCTGAGACTAGGGTCAAGAAGTAGGGCAAGGTCACCCTATTTAAGAGAGAAGGCCCTACAAATCTGTATAGGAAAGAGCATAGATACAAGGAGGGATCAAAATTTGGACCAACTAATGCAATTTACCATATATACATACCATTGAAATCATCAGTAGAAGCAATGGATTAGCTGAATATAAAGCAAAAGGAGTGGATCTTAACAACATAGTAATTAGTGAAAAAGACTGGAGGAAGAATGGGAGATAGAACAATCCCACATATAAAAATTAAAAATGCATACACTCAAACAGTAACACATTCCAAAAAAATTAAACCCACTAAGCATATGAAAAGGGTTGTCTTTGTCTCCAAAGGGGAACTAAGGGAGTTATGGCAAGGTTACAAACAATAATTTTAAAAAATCCTTGGTATATATGCTCTAATCACAGACATAATTGCAGTCACAATTCACACATCATTCATCAATTCTGATTTTAGGCAAATAAAACACATAGTCCTGTTCAAAAAGAGACTCTATTTTTGGTTGATTTTTCAATTTTATTCATGGAAATCAATAATAAATTAGTTTATTTAAGGGTGTTAGATTGTAAGGTCATGCTGCCTATAAAATATTTATAAATTAGGTCTAGAGTTTTTGTTTTTTTAAAACTATTATATGGTGCTTCACAGACTGCAAATTACTTTCATATTTCTTAACTCATCTAATCCTCATAACGAATGCTGTGTGATTAGCAAAGTAAGTTTTGAACTCAGAAACCAAGGCTGTGAGCTGCTAAGTGGTGCCTTAGGTGATACAACCCTCTCCTTCTCAGGGTTTTTATTAAAATGGCTCCTCAAAATCACTTGGTCATAAGAAATATACATACTTGGGAGCCAATGCCCGAAATTCTAAATCAGTAGAACTAGGGTAGGCCCCAGACATCCATGTTTTTACCAAACTTCCTTAAGGGGTACCCCAAAAGGCAAGAACTCGCAACTCAGACATGCTTTCTTTGTAAAGACACGTAAAGACGCGATCTGCAAGAGATCGGACACATTTTGTCAGTCTTTTCCACTTTTCCATTTTCTCTTTTTTATACCCTTTCAGTTAGCTAAGTGCTTCTGACTCTCGGAATTATCTTCTTTTGCTAGTTCTCCCCATTCCCCCCTTGCATTGAGGTTTGGTTGATGTGTCTCTGCCCACTTGATTCCTGGAAGATTAAGAAGTTATTTTCAAAGAGAAACAGGGCAGAGACATTGCTCCTGTGCCACTGAGAACAAAACACAGGACCCATAACATTTCTAGATCCACATTATATTGAGCACATTACATTATATGCTGATGTTCTGCACTTTATTACTTGAAATTACAAACAGGAAACCTGTCAGATATTTCAACCATTGGTCTAGAGAACTAGTTTACACCCTTTACTTTGCCAATAGGCAACTGGGTGACTTGGAATAAGTACAGTGAGTGGCTTATGACTTGGCCTTTTCATAATTAGCCACTAGTGTCTGTACAGTCAGTTTCTCTCTAAGGCTTGGTTTGAGAACATGGGTCTGTGTCAATGTACATGGCATATTATGTAAGAATTTGAGCTTACTTGCAACTGGAGGATTTCATCCTTGAGAAACCAATATGTGAACACAGAAAATTGCACCCAAATGAGCCAAAGTGTATAGCAACACACAAAAGGCACACGAGCATATACCTCAAACAGCTACCCACGACCGCGGTTCACCATATGTGCTATGAGCCATGCACATCCACATCGAGGGTGACAGCTTTCTGGTTTCAAGGAACTCTCCTTCCAATAACTAATAAACTACAACCGTTCTGACATCCCCACCACAAGCAAACTTTAGCTCATTTTCAAAGTAAAATATCATATTTGCTGCAATATTTAAGTGATGGCAAGTCTGTATTCTAAAACTTTTGGATCTAATTGACATCTCACCCTGCAAAGGCTGCCATGGTAACCAAGTTTGTGGAGTACTGCTATGACTACAAGCTGAGGCACTCTGCCTACCTTCCTGCATCCTTGCTGCACGTATCCTTTAGTTATTCACATTCTAGAAATAAGCCAAGGTGAGGTCAACATTGAGCTCAGTACAGGAAGTTGTACCCATTTTGAAACAAGAACAGTTTCCAAAGCATAGACTAGCATCACCTTCAAATTGTTTGGAATTCATTCTTTTTAAAATGAAAGAAGTGGGTTAGATGATCTCCAAAACCTTTCCAGTTTGGGATTACAACTAGCCCCTCTGTAATCACTCGCAGCTTGGTATTAATATTGAAAATGCTGATATTCAAAGTTTCTTTGAGGATTTCAGTAGCACTAGGGTTACACCCCAATGCAGTCTACCAGGTAACACAAGAAAAAAACAAACTTTATCCCAAGCTAGTGTTTAGTGACTCATACACAACAAAGGTGGTAAATCTCTATAGCTAAATGGAGCTTAATGCTTGAAACATCCTCAGGGAATATGGAAAGAAACAAAGGAATAATTGAACAGATTGATACATGATGACAATGATTATTAACTTTAGTTTCTGAACTTTAGTTTTTGAAGATTGCTCCAAGACTTATATTAATCCTCACTAGAAGCTCCAAGGAGGAAAATTCTCCACTTTAATGCAGACTTATACCATGACTCAATCAAAGTTCCTATAAATATTTGTTGCCCTCTCTTTTCCTTTCTGTGAAATGGTCCTAAAAATAACCTACCTTCCTGAGTTGGAATGAGGATTAGCCCATTAAATTGCTGCAAAGCACTTGGGAAATGTGAATTGTGGTGCTTGTCTGCATGGCAGTAGATGGAGACACCAAGAGATAAGGAGTTGGTTGAATCACTGGGGACAGTGAGAATCACAGAACACTGATTCTCTTTGGTCCCAAATGATCACTGAGGGGGTCTCTTGGTCTGTCCATGGACATCATTCCAAGAAGCAGGAAACAGAATGTGTTTCCTTTTCTGCCATGCTCACAACGGAAAACAGCTCATCTCTCTCCCTCACTCTCATCATGTTCCCCAAGATACAAAGTTATAAGTAAAATAAATAATGAATACCTAGAAGTGGAATTGCTGGATCATGTGGTAGTTCTATTTTTACTTTTTTAAGGAATCTCTATACTGTTTTCCACAGTGGCTGTACCAACTTACATTCCCACCAACAGTGTATGAAAGTTCCCTGTTGTCCTCATCCTTGCCAACACTTGTTGTCTTTTTGATGATGGCCATTCTGACAGTTGTGAGGTGACACCTCACTGTGGTCTTGATTTGCATTTCCCTGATGATTAGTGATATTTATCAGTTTCCATATACCTATTGGCCATTTGTCCGCTTTAGAAAAATGTCTATTTAGTTCCTCTGCCCTTTTTTCACCTGAGCTATTTGTTTTTGTTGTTTTTTTTTGCTATTGAGTTATACGAGTTCCTTGTATATTTTATCAGATGAATCCCTTATCAGATATATGTTTTGCAAATATTTTCTCCCATTCCATAGGTTGCTTTTTCATTTTGTTCCTAGTTTCTTTCACTGAGCAGAAGCTTTTCAGTTTGATGTAGTCCCACATGTTTATCTTTGCTTTTGTTGCCTTTGCTTTAGCTGTCAAATCAAAAAAATCATTATCAAGGCCAATGTCAAGGAATTCACTATGTTTTCTTCTAGCTAGGATAGACTAATTCTTCTTAAGAGCCAAAAAGACCTGAATACATTACTTCATCTTGAGTTTTTCATTGGCTTAAAACTATTCTTACCACCAACTAACTACAATGTCCACTATCTTATAGGTTATCTGTAATTTTGAGTATGATATTTCTGTCTATTTTATAGAAGCAACCTACTGAAAAAGAGCTGGGTCCACCCTTTGAAATAATCCAGGGTTATAAGTCTTGACATATTATATAAAAGGGCTTTGTTGAACCCAGGAAAAGAGATACAGCAATGATCTTCTCAGACTCTGTACAACACTATGGCAGACTTGACAGCATAGCAGATACAAGACTCCAAGAGCAGAGACTTAAGTGGAAACCAAGCCTACATATTCACAAAAGTACTGCAAGAAAAACCAAGAAGCACTTTTCTGGAATTCTGCATTGCCACACCAGAGCAGTGACCCTGTAGAGGCTCTGCCAGGTGGACGATGAGGAGGAAAGAGCATTCCAATCCCAGGGTAGAAGGTAAAAGCTCAGCTGTTAGGCCACAGAGAACACCTGGCAGTGTGGCCTGGCAGGGACATCTTTGGACAAGCCATGCCCTGCAGGTGGTGGGCTGAAAAGAGAAATGTTAGCAGGATCCAACGGTCTCTGTCTTTGGACTGTTGGCACAGTAACTACCAAAAAGTGCCACAAAACAAAGGGGGAGTACCTCTTCTCAGGGGTTTGTAAAACAAGTGAGGTTTTGTTTGGGAGAAGAACAAAATCAGCACAGTACAACACATAAAAGTGACTTTTCTCTCCTTAGGCAAAAATTAATAGAAGAGATAACTCAGGTGTTGGTAGAGAAGTAGTTTAAGTAAAAATTGGTTCACTTTAGCAACATTTCTGTGTGCTTTGGTGAACATACTCCAAGCACCTGCATGCTTTTATTTCAGAATGTCATGTGGCTCTAATTTCTTAGCAGAATCTTGAAAAATCTCTAGGCCTGTGAACAAGGGAGGTGATTTATAATGTTACGCTACTCAGATCATGTTCATGCACTTAAGTGCTTTATTTTTATGGGCAAAGTCTGTGAGTGAAAGACTAATAATCATTGCATATTTGGACTTTCCTAGAGATTTTTATCTCTTTCATTTGAGATATCTCTTCTTATTGTTTATATAGTTTAAAAGATTCACAAACCTATGATAGCCAAGATCTTAATAATAGTAATTAAAACACAATGTGTAGAAGGCAGGCCCACAAGTAATGACGGGGCCCCGCTTTCTACACTGAGGTATCTAAGGGTTCAGATTTTCAAGAGGAAATTTCCTTGGACATTTTCCCAACCAGTGCAGCTGAGCTGACATCATGGCCAGGATATTTTCCTCCTCAGCATAAAACAATTAACCTACATGCATTAAGAGAGTATAACTGATAGGAAGTAACCACTTTATTATGTTATTGAACTAATACATACTGCACAGCAATTCGCATAGCAGTTTTCATAAGACTGACTACTGACCCTCAAATTCAGTTCAAAATGTCATTCAAGAAAAAGAACAACCTGTCCATTAATCTTACCTCTGTGGACACCCACTTACCTCTTTATTTCCTTCATTCATTATAGTAGATATCAACTCAATTTTTAAATAAGGAAGTAGTTGAGGGACTTACTGACCATTAAAAATAGTTAATGGTATGGGGAGAAACAGACTAGAACATCCTGAGTTCTGCTTCAGGGGATTAAAAAATTGCTCTTTTTTGGAAAAATGATCTTTCCATACTGGACTTGTGCTTCAGCTGTGACATGAAGCCTCATTTTAGCACTGAATTGCCTTCTCCAGGGCCCTGGGCCAGCTATGTCTGCTACACATTATTCTTGGCATTCAATTAATATAGTGTCAATTTAAGTAAATAAGCAAACTTATTCTATGGGATGTAAAAAAAAAAGCAGCAGCAGCAGCAAGAAACCATTAAATATACTTAACCTGGCAGTCCTCCCTCATCTACTGTTATGGCAGTTGATTTATCTGAATAACTGAAACTGACTCAGTTATTACACAATTATGTTCACATCTATTCCTCACATTTCCAGCTTTATTGTGGAAGCAGTCCTGCCACTAAACAAATGAATCTCTTTAATATTCTAAATATTATCCTAGACTTTAGAATTAAAAAAGAGGAATTAGGTTTTCAAGAAGTTCAATTCAAAGAGAAAACTATGTGAAGACTAAATTTCATTATCATGTGGTAGGGAGATTAACAGAAGCAGACACGGTGTGCTATGCGAGACCCGAAGAATGTAACTGACTTTAGTACAGGAGGTTACACATGGTTTCCTTAATCAATGGAGCTTGAGTTGATTCTTAAAGATTATGCAGGATTGATTCAGGAAGAACGCAGGTAAAGGAGCAGACCAGGCAACAGGAGAAAGGCATGGCATGGGACTGGCGGGGACGGGGGGAATAACAATAAGCAAGTAATTTAAGCCAAACCATAAAGTTCAGGGCAAGGAGTAATAGCAGATAACACCAGAGATGATGACACCTTGTTTATTGGTCCAGCTGGAAATGTAGTAATCCTGTTTGGAGTTTTTTCTGACTTTAACCTGCCTGGGGTGTTCCTAATTCTTACATAGTCTTTCCTGTAATTCCTTTACCACGTTGAGCTGGAAGGTCTTTGGTGCCACAGGGCTCTTACAGTAGGTTTCTGGATCTTTGCTCCTTTTCCACAGTGTCCTTTCTCCCCCAGAGGCATATAGTGTTTCCAGCCCAGCTCAGCGCATGACTCTATTCAGGGGAATCCCTCCTGGTTCTACTACCTAAACCAAATCAAACTGTTCCTGTCACTGACTGTTCTGGCAGTAATCAGCATGACTGCACTCTGAGTCCAACAAGATGTGACGTCCAACGCTTAATAAAGATTCAGTTTTGAAAAAAAAATTAGGTATGTACTCACATCCCCACACATCTTCTCCCATTTCTCCCCCTCATTCTTGGACCATCCATAAAAATTAATTTGCAAAGACAGTCACTAGAATGTTATTAATTTTGTGGAGAATTAGAAACAACCTGAGGAGAATGTGTGTGTATATGTGTGTATATATATATATATATATATATATAGTCAACCATTCACACATATATATGCATATATTTACACATACATAAATTACAGTAAACTCATATTCATAAACTCATGAATATAAGCTCATTTAAAAATAGGCCCATAAACTCATGTTTAATACAAATTTAAGTCAATTTTCTAATAATGTATAAACATGAAAACTGTGCATGATGTGTATTTAGTCGAACAAGTTATACTACAAAATTGCTTTCTCCTAGCTCTGCTTCTAGGAAGTGTCTCACACACATACACACACACATATACAAACACACACACACATACAAACACACACACACAAACACACACACACACACACACACACACACACAGAGCCCAGAAGACTCTCTCTCTAATTTTCACATAGGTTTTCTGGACTCGCTGTATTATTGGTACTTTGCTCTTTGTACGTTTCTTGGATGTTACAACTTTTTATGATAAATATACATTCCATCTATTTGCTTTAATTTACAAAAATATTCTAAATCTGCAGAAAGCTATAGGGAATAATCTGCTTAACAGCCAGAGATCCTCGGGGATATGGCCTGCATCAAGCTAATGACTTGGCCACTGTTTTTCGAAGAAAAACCTCAGAATCCAGAACTGCTCACTTTAAAGGCCAGTTTTCCCTTCCACACACTGCTCCTTCCTTTACCATCATTAACATCTTATTCCTTTATCAGACTTTGTCTTCCTCTTCCTTCTCTCAGGTAAGCTCCAGGTAAAAGGAAAAAAACTGCTTCAAACTTACCCTATGGTCATAGAGAAGTATTTCCATGCATTTTCCAGCAGGGCAATTATCTCCTATACTTAAGCCAAAGTTCCAATGTGCTGCAGAGATTTAACCAGAAATTGGATTTTAGTATACAATAAATGAACTATAAATAAATCAATACATAAATAAAATTATTTTTAGAGTTTTGTAAAATGTTACTGGGTTTATAAGAGAGTGGCTTCAATCCAAATGAGATGGAAGGCACTTAAAAATGTTCAATCTGATCCCACTTCAAAAGGTATATAGATGTACTAATGTCATTAATCGAAATAGCAGATTTAATAACTACGGGGATATTTTATGCCATTCAACATTGAAGCCAATAGCAATTCAGTTTGGCTTTACATTGGAGACCAATATATTCTTGGATCACTTTCCTAAGACTAAGCTCCTTTGGGCTATAACTTTTGGAACTTAACAAGTGACATTTCGTCCTGGAAATACGCTGGCCGACGAGAGCAGACCTGCCACAGAAAGTAGTTGGAGTTGGGATCTTGATCCCCTTTGAACTCAGGCAAATAGAAACCTCCAGCCTCCGTGTTCTTTGCTTGAAGGCTTTGTTTCTGCCTGCCAATGTCCAGACTTGACGCTATTTCAGCCACTCATGGCTGGGGGCCAGCTCTTTCCTTTCTCAGCACTTTCTCTGTCCTAATATTGCTTCCTTGAATCCCTTTGTCCTTCTCTAGTCACTGACTCTGAACTTTAGGACTGGAAGGAACAGAGATCCTCAAGCCAAAATCTCCCGATGTATTCCTAGTTGAACCCCCTTTAATATTAAGTGCATGCCATCCCGTTTTTCTACCCGGAAACTCTGCCAGAATGCCGCACCTCCCATTAGGGAGGCTGGTTTCTCTGACTACTAGCCTTGAGGATTTTTTTTTCTTTCTACCTACATGTTTTTTCCTATCCCATCTCAGAAATTCTGATATACACCCTCCCTCCAAAATGGTATGCTACCAATGCTGACTGAGAATCATTCATACAATTCCCTAATTTTACAGATTAAAAAAAAAAATGGCCCAAAGTTAGTAATTTGCCCAAGTTTAACCCACTACTTTTAAAGGGTACAGAACTAGTATGGACTTTTTTTTTTATTATTATTCCCACACTGGACCTCTGAAATAGAATTGGGTCCAGAACTCAGGCCTCTTTGCTTCTAGCTCAATTTCTCCATGCTTCCCTTGAATACTGGCTCCAACTTTTACATCCTAATCGTCCCCCCAAACTGCCACCCCACCAACAAGATAGTAATGCAGAAGTCAATCTAGTCCCTGAAATAGGTTTACAAATAGGGATGGCAATAACTGAATATGAAATCCACCTGTGTCTGGAAGACATTCCGATCAGCACCTATTTAGTTACCATCTGCAGTGTGCAAGTCACCTGTAGTTGGATGCCATTAAGATCAGTGCCTTTTTACTAAACACCTCTTGTGTTGGGCTTGTTCCTGGAAAAGTAGGAGTTAGCTTAGAAGTGTGATTTGAAAAAGATTTTCCAACCTCTACTGATTTCTTTTTCATATAATAAAGAAAGTAAGGCCATTTTTTTTTTCTCTGCCTTCCTAGTTCTGTAACACTGGTGCAATTTCTCTAACACTGGTACAGGCAGCTGTCTGTAGTAGGTCAAACAGTGAACGAGTAGTTTTGTTTATTCTCAGCTCTGGCCTGTCTCCTTATCCATAAAAACGAAGGCATTTAGGCAACTAATCACAAAGGTCCTTGTCAACCCTAACATTCTGTGATGCTCTTTAATCCAAATTCAACAAGGTCAAAGCCTTTTGGAATTAATCATCTGGTAAAATGCTGTCAGGGAGCCAATATGCTAGGAAAACAAGACGCCTTTTGATCTAAGCTCTTGCCACTTTTCCAAAATAAATCCCTATTAACCATGATTATAAAATGACTCATGAGATTATTTGTATTGAAAGCCAATATATAACGCCCATAATAAATACATAATAATTTAAAATAATATGTAAAAATAGTACATTTATCACTACAGTGTGAATGGCATGTAGGAAAGGTGTGATGTAAGTGGTACAGCTCTTTCTAGAGGTGACTCCACTCTATCCCAACACTTCTCATTTAGCACAAGTTTATCAAGGGACTTTCTCTTAGCTAAGCCCATTCTACAGATGAATAAAGTGAGAAACTTGCATCCCATCTCCCATGAGTCAGAGCTAAGGATTCCAGCTCCCACATCTCTCCAAAGAGTAACATATCCTCCCATTGCCTCCACACCAGCCAGCTCATTATCACCAGCCAAGATGATAATCAAGTGAAAATTATGATCCATATGGTTTCATTCCAAAACAAGTATTTCATATCATGTCAGTAATCTTCATAGTACTGATGGGAGGAGAAGAATCTTGGAATTCATTTAAATGAATATATGGTTGCCATCTGTGGTAGGCAGCCTTTAAGATAGGCACCAATGATTCTTACCTCCTTCTCTGCATACTCTTGTGCAATCCCTTCCTCTTGAGTGTGGGCTGGACTTCCTGACTCACCTCTAATGAAAAGAACACTGTTGAAGTGATGGGATGTCAGTGCCAAAATTAGGTTACAAAAGGACAGTGGCTTCTGCCCCGTCATGTCTTCCCTCTCTCCCTCTATTTATCTCTCTCCCCTCCTCCCTCCTTCTGTCTTGGAGCCCTTGTTTTGCAGGCTGTCATTTTGTGAGTGACCCTATGGAGAGGCCAATGTGTCAAGGAGCTGATAACCTCAGCACCAGATGGCTAGGACCTCTGTCTGCCTACAGCCACCTTGGAAGTAATCTTGGAGGCAGAGTCTCCCCAAGTTGAGTCTGGAGTTGATGGCAGCCTCAGAGAGCAACTTCACTGTAACCTGTGAGAGACTCTAAGACAGAGGCACCCAGTTAAGTTCTATCTGGGTTTCTGACCCACAGAAACTGTGAGATAATCAATCAACACTTTCAGGTCACTAATTAGGAGGTAGTTTGCAATGCTACAATAGAAAACTGAATCTCCCCCCGAGTCATCAGTGCGACCACCCAGTTTTACTAGGAGTGGCTTGGTCTTCTAATCTAAGAGGAAGTCTGACTTCTTGCTCTCACGTTTGTCATCTTTTGTAAGTGACAATGGAGCTCCGTGAATGGTTCATAGCTGTTCCAGGGTATCTCTTCGATCAGAACACCCTGGCACCATCAGCCAGGTGGGAACCAGCCAGCTCGTCGTCAGCTATGGTAACAGAAATCCCACCTCAAGTATTTTCACTTCCTCAAACTCATGTTCAAGCAGAGCTTCTGAAATTCCTTTTTGGCAAGTGTTTCTCCTACTGCTTCTTTAGTCAAATAATCGCATTTTCAAACCCTTTGTCCTCGGATATGCCAAGCTGTGCCAGCCACCCAGCTGGCTTCCCTGGAACCAGTGCACACTTAATAGCTGAAATATTTGCCTTGTTCCTTTAGTTTGTTCCTGGCTTCTTGAACAGCACTCACTTTTTTAAAAAAACCATTTATTTTACCATTTGTCAGCATTTCAAGAACAAAGAAATACCACTTTCCTTGTAAACATTTTTTAGAAGAAAAGGAAGATGATAAAATTATTTCTTGGGAATGCAAAACCACACATACCCAGGAGAGGCAAACACCACTTGGTCAGGGCACGATCGGGAAAAAATATGTATGTACAAGATCTTATGGTAGCTCACAGAGAAAAAAATGTAACAATGAACATATATATGTTCATGTATAACTGAAAAATTGTGCTCTACACTGGAATTTGACACAACATTGTAAAATTATTATAAATCAATTAAAAATGTTAACAAAAAAAAGGTGAGAGAGAGAATGAGCTAAGGCTCTGGGAGAATCTGAGAAATATCTGAGCATTTTATCAGGATTATGAGTGAGGCTCTAACTATTTAAACTACTGAAATAGTCTACTGGACAGAAGAGTTTGTATTACAGTGTTCAATAAGCCACTACATTCATTCCTATATTTATAAATGAATTTATACTCACCTATTCTCACATGTGAACAGGTACACAGTAGTAAGAGCAGAGATCATGTGTCAGGAAGACTGAGGGTTTGGACTCAGAAGAGCAGGAGACGATAACCTCATTGCACTGAAGATGTGACTTTAACTATGAAAAATTACAGGGCAGAGAGGGATGGAGAATTACTTTGTTCATTCATCTGATTTTGCCTAACCTGGGCTGATGCTGACTCAGAAACATTTACATTCCATATTCCACATTGTTTGAATCAAAAAGCATGTTTTCCATCTTCTTCAATTGACTCTGGCCAAAACCACAGAACACATCAAAGCCATGGCAGGACTAAACTCGATGACTGCAGTACACGGGGCATTGTTACTAGTGTGATGATCTGACCTTGACAGTGGTTATGTTCTTGAGAAGCCGAACTAGACCTGATGGGCACTGACTGGCTAATGCAGCTTTCCCCGTATCTGGATTTGACTGTGTGTTAAGGAAGAGATAGTCTTGGGAGAGAATTAGGAAGTTAGATAAGTGAAATTATATTTGATGAATCTATCATCTCTAAAATTAGTCTAAATGTATAAAAATCTTCCAGTCTCTCCCCACAATTCTGATGATGGATTATAAGAAATCAGATGATTTGTTCTTGCCCATCTGGCCCTCATTTGTCAGTGTGAGAAGCAGAGGTGGAAGGGGTTTATGACCAAAGACAGGCCCCCATGGCCATGTGAGGCAGGTGGCCCTGAGTGGATTTAGTAGGAAAACAAACAAAGTCATAGGAGGATCCAAGATTCCATTTTTCTTACTGTCAGTCTTTCTTCTGGTATATTACAGGTTTCTTAGGAAGAGAAGCATTTTATAATCCTCTCCCAAATAAAACTGGATGTAAATGATCAGTTTAAACAGCAGCAGTCTGATAGAATTACGACCAGAGTGAATGGAACTTAGCTGTGCTTCTCGTGCAAGGTGTGCTACCCTGGGTTTCTGAGCATCACTGTTGACACAGAAAAGGTGAACATCTTAAATGATGTGTCTCCGTAACACAAAGGGTGGGCGTGAAGATTGATAATGAAAGTGCTTGGAAAGCCAAGAAGCTATTCAATTGTATAATCACATTATTGGTGTTTGAAAAGTGATCATTTTCCATAACATGAGGTGATGACACACCTCATCATGAAGCTTTAGAAGCGACCTACATGAGTAACACCAGGGCCAGGCTGGGTTGGCGCTTCTACTTCTGGCCTGTGTCAGGGATTTCCTTCTTAATTCTATTTTCAGAGTCAGTCTGACTTCTGTCCAGACGTGTCTATTTCATCTCAGGGGCTCAGAGAGGCTCCTTGCCACATTCTGCTCCCTATGTGCCCTATACCTCTTTCTGGATGCCTGCTAGTATCTCCAGCAATGCCCTGCATTCCACAGTAAGCGCTGGGCTTCAAATCTGTTGCCCCTGAATGAGATCACGCAATGAATTAAATCCACTAGAAGCTGGGAAGGTCTGAGGGCTACTGCTTCTGGAGAGGGAGCACTGGTGGGGGCTGGAGAGACAGAACAGGACACCACAGGCTTAAAGGGATACCCATGGAGGAAGGTGAGGATGTGGTTGAGTTGATGGGAAACTCATGGCTATTTTACCCAAGAATGCCATGCTTTAGTAAAACCAGAATTTGACATCAGATCTTCTCTTAGAGGTACTAATACATTTCCATTTCAAGGTTTAAGATGGCAAAGAAGACAAATTCCAAATGTGTCATCCTGAGAGTTCTGTGGCTATAAAGTTTGATCCAGAAGGAATATAACTAAGAATCCAGTTATGCAGAAGTTTCAGTAAATACTGAAGGACCATAAAAGCAAATACTAAATTCAGGGAGATAAAATTTGGCCATCAACTACAGACTTTGTTTCAACTGGCCCGGCTGTTAAGAATCCAGATGCCAGAAGATCAGCGATTCAGATTTTCACTTGTAAGCACAGTCAAATTGGATTCCAGTGTGGAGGATAAACCCATTGCTTTTGCCCTGTGTGGGGCCCCAGGAGTTAATTGCTGTGGGAAAGACAATGAGGGCTTGAGATAAATCCTCCTTTGACTGGAGGCAAGAACTTAAGAGGCAGGACTGCAACTTTCTCTCTGTCAAACTCTGCATGATTGAAAATTTTGAGTGAAGACATGAACAAAGGCCATGAGATTGAGATAATCCCTTTCTACCTGTGAACACACATCTGTGCCTGTCAATGTGGGGTGGCTGCCCAGGCTGCATCTGTGGGGAGACAGCCCCAGGAGGATAAGATCTGGGTTGCCAGGCAGACCAGATAATTCCCTCTGTAACAGCTGGAGGCCCAGGAATCACATTTCCTATTGGACACAAAATTCTTCAGGGTGGAACCAAATCTTCAGTCTCCCAGGAGGTCTCAGCTTCTCTCTCTACCAGTCCATGTCTTTGGAAATTACAAGCTTTTGTTGTCTGGGGAAGATCTGGGTCATGAGTGTGCCCAACACACCCACAGTGTAGCCTACTTCAGAGGAAGAGGCTCATCTTTCGAGCCCTTCAGCCACTTTCTTTGAAACTGGACTGGTTGGAAAGGGCCTGGGATGGACTTCCTGGCTGGGACTTCAAACCATGGATGAATGCTAAGATTTAGAGCTCCAAGGCCTACGTGTCTATTTTATTATTATAAAATAAGGGCAAGTTGGCCACGTGTTTATGAACACCACGTGTCAGCAAGCGCACCAGCCTGAGGTTGGAGCAGAAGGCTCTGCCTACACGGGAGGCGGGGGTTGGGGTGGGCTTTGTCCCAGGGCTCCAAGCCCAAGTGGGGCGGAGTCTATCCTATGGAGGAAATGCTTCCAGGGCACCTGAGGGGCAGCGACATTTCCACGTTGCTGGTGGGCAGTGCATTGGTTTAGTAGGAAAGGATCACTGACAGCATGACCGTGTGCCATTGTTAACACGTTCTGAGAACATATAACAAACCTGTGACTCAGTGGGCTCTGGGGAAGCCTCAAGGGGATGGGGAATCCGGGAGCCAACACCAGCATTAATGGAACCCAGAGCTCAGGCCTTCATCAGCCCACTGTGGCTATCAGACAGCAGGTGTAACTCAAGGGTAACGTGTCTGCATGTCAGAGCCCCAGAATGAGCTAGCTCAATGCTTTTGTTAAAAGTAAGTGAAATCAGAAATCGGTACTTCATTTTCTGTTTTCTTCGTAGGTGAGGTGGAACAGGTAAGTCTAAGGTAATGAGCAGCAGAAAAGAAAAAGGGCAAACTGAAATAATAGAACAGAAAGTAGAGAAAAAGATAAAATAGTGAGAAAGTGAGCAAAGGGTTGTCTTGGTTTAAGGTCCCTAGAGGCATGGCTTACAACAGGGCATCAGGTACTGAAGCCAGACCCCAGGGGAAGGGAAGGGATGGAAGCAGGAAGAGGCAGGGGAGCAGGCTGAGATGGAGTCCAGACTCAGCCTGACCCCACAGGGAGCACTGCAGCACGACCCAAACCACAGGATCGAGGCAGGAGGACCAGCTCTTTAGCTGAGCTTCCTGGGGGGTGTGGGGGAGGTCATAACCTTCAGGCTGGTGGTTCCTGCCAAGGGCAGTTCTCTGTAGAGGGGCAGCTGTGAACCCTCAGCAGCCAACACTCACAGCAGTTGGCAGATGGGTACACAAACCAGTAAAGGGCACCTGGGAGGATACCAACAGTACCCTCTCCTGGGGCCTAACGAGTGACACTCAAAGATAAGTCTCATTGCCAGGAAGAGCCTAGTCATCTCTCACTCTTTTATTAATCCACGTGTGGGGTGGATTCATGTCAGTTAGAGCAACGGGCTCTAACACATGTGTCCCTCAAAGACTGTATCTGAATTTTCCAAAGAGCTTTTTAAAAATTACAGATGCCCTAGCCCTGCCCTCACATACTGTGATTCAGGACATCTGGGATGGGATTTTGCAGTTTGCACTAAAAAATTTCCCTTCCTCGTAACCTAGTAATTCTACTTTTAAATATACACCCAGAAAAAGTCCTGTGCATGTACACAAGTAGACAAGGAAGCTTGTTGAAGCACTGCTGTGATGGTGAGAAATTAAAATATTCAAGAGGTCCACCAATGGGGAAAGAGTAAGATGAATTATGATGTGCTCATTTCATGGAATATTATACATCAGTGAATATGATTGAAGTATAGCAATGAAGATCCACACTGATAAATATAGAAAACCTACAGTTGAATGAAAAAAAAGCAAGATGCAGTACAGTGAAAACAATATAGTGTATGTAGATAAAATTTTAAACTAAATACACAAATTATTATGTATTCTTCACATATATGTATATATGTAAAAATGTTTCAACTATATCTATACTATTGCATTTAATTTTTAAAAACACCTTAGAAAGAGACTATAACAAAATGCAAATACTTGTTACCTGAAATCATTACCTGCTCTTATCAGATATGATTTTCTTGAATATTTTTTCTAATATAGGACAGTCCTTTTCTCCATTACAATATTCTCTCCTAAATTTGCTTTGTTATACATATATACGTGTGTGTGTGTGTTTACATATGTGTGTGTATATATCTGTGTGTGTGTGTGTGTGTGTGTGTGTGTATGTATACATACATATAATCTACCAGCTATCTATGTTTTTCCATCTTCTCCACTAGGATATCAGCTCCTGGAGGGCTGGAGTTTTGTTTATTTCCCTGCTGTCTGGAATTGAATCTGTCACATAGCAGCCCTTCAGTAAATGTTTGCTTAACTATTTGAGTAGCTGAATGAACAATTAACTCTGGTGATGGACACTCGGTTATTTAACACTATTCTCAGGATTTTCTGTAATTTTAAAAGTTCTCCTTCACAACCACCCCAACCCCAACTTCCTGAAAAGTTCTTCGGGCAAATCACATGTTTTGTGATGATCAGCAAGTTTTGGGGACCACAGGTCTATGACAGAAGACATACTGCAGAATGCAAGTTGACCTTAAGTTTAACCTCAAGAAAACTATATCAAACCAGTTGATTAGTTGAGTTTTACATTTGTTCCTCAGGAATCAAGCAGCTTCAGCTAAAAGGCAAATCAAGCAAATGAAAATTCTCTCCTGACCCACACCCATAACCAAGAGTTCAGTCAGTTTGGGCCTTAACTCTCAAATAAGATGAGCAGATGCAGGCCCTTCTCTCTCCTTCAGGCCCAAAGCTCATCTTCTCAGTAAGTGGATCCAGCAGCGGAATGAAAGTGATTCTCACTGAGCAAGAGATGGCACTGGATTAAAGCGTCTATCACTGAGTCATTTAGAGTGGATTATTTAAAACAGAAAAAAAAAAGCATTTTACAGAGTTCACCTGTATTGGAAGTACTTATGAAGCAGTAAAGAAACAAAAAATCACAGCAAAAAGTAAAACAAGTTATGCTGAACGCTTCATACAATACACGGCAGAGATGGTTCTGGGTTCATGACTTGTTGGAGATAAAATTCAAGAAATCTGAATACAACCATTCTTCCAACTACTGCTCTTTCTTTTTCACTTAAAGGAAAACATTTTCAGTCTTGCCAACTTCCACAGTACAATCAGTGCCTCAATTTAACTAACGCAACAGAAAATCAGATGCATGCATGCAATTGATGACAAGCTCTTTGCTTATTCATCTCAATGAGGAGGGGAGAAAACAGTTGTGGTCCAGTCCTAAATCTGAGGGGATATTTCTATTAAACATTTTTAGAAAAGGAAGAGTTAGAAAGGCCAGCTATTTAGAAATGGCATTTGTTTCCATTGTTGAGTTGGTCTCACTGTTTACACCACCATATAAAAATAACCAGGTACAGAGCCTGACTTTTGTTCTAGAAAATAAATGCCATAGTCACTTGAAATACAATTTAGGTCAACAGAGTCTTTAGCAAGCAACAAATAGGGCTAAATTGTTCTTTACATACTCTATCAGGAGGCCAAAGGGAAAAAAATAAACTAGAGGGGGACGGAGGGGGTGAAAAAGAATGATGGTGGGAGTGTTGATTACTAACCTTTAGTCTTCCAAAGACCACTTTGTTATTTCCAAACCCTTATTATCAACATGGATCGCGTCTTTAAAAAATTTTGGTCTATTAATTTTTCTATTTTTCTTAATTTAAAAAAATATAAATCCCAGTCAAAGCTTACAATCAAAATGAGATGAGGTGATAAAGTTCAGCCCAAAGCAAAGAAACCTGACTGAAATCTCTTCAACTACATCACAGACAAACGTGTGAGTCCCTTTGGGTTTTCTTTGTTTGTTTAGTTTTTTTTCTTTTTCCAACTGAAAAGCTTTAGGAAAATGCAGCATCTGTCCTGAGGACTTCAAGAGTACAAGGCAAAGGACAACCAGGAAGAATAGTGTGAGGAACCAGTCGGCAAAGTTATCTGAGCACTAACTTTGTAACCATCCATGCTGACTGCATATGCCCACGTTGCTGAATGATAAAGTAGATGGCTGGAATAGCAAAAGGCCCAGCAAGGGAGAAAACAAGACAAGAGGAATAAGGAACAAGGGAGATCCTGGGGAAGAATCCCCTACATGTCATAGACATTTCTAGAACCATTGGTGGCCCCAGTATCAGAGTTTAGCTACCTTCAATGGTAGCAATGCTATACCCTAGGAATATATACCTTAATCTTACTGATAATTTGCTTCACACTCCTTCCTTAAATTTATTTCCAACACATTGTTTAGACATCTTCAGATTCAAACAGAAGGCCCAAATTACAAAACAACTTATAACTAAGAGTCGGAAACTATGACAGTCATCTAACACCCGTGCCTACCATTTTCCAAAGATGTTGAATTGTGTGAAATACCTAAAACAGCCTCCTCCAAGGTATGTTATGGTCATCTGATTTACTCAAACTCTAGTGATCTCTCAAAGTCTACTTGACTTCTCTTAAGATACTTATTTTCACAATTAAAAGAGAAAACACAGGTTAGATATCTTCTGGAAAGGTTGCGTTGGTATTGAACATGCTTCTGTATTGTCTGACTTCCCCAAATCTTTAAAAGACCAAAGTGTACTGTGAATGCACAAGAGAAAAACATGGTAAGTACACTGTGTTTCCCCAACCTACCTGCAGAGAGCTATTTGTTTTTGGAGCCGGCCTCAAAACACAGACTAGACTTCAGGAAACACAGACCTAGAATTTAATCAGTGGGTTGAATCACCCTTTGAGCAGAAGATGTGCCCCTCTGATCATATAAACAGATGCTTTACTCTTTGAATCGAGACTCCCTCACCCAATGTGTTTGGAAGTTAGTGAATAACAGGGAAGAGATTGAAGATGACTCCTCCTTGGGCTTGTTAACTACTGAATCCCACTGTAGTTGGCAAAGGGTTTCTTTCAAAATCTGAACTGCTTTTCCCTCTAGGGCAATCCAGTATACGTCGCTGGATTGTGGGGCCACATCACTTACTAACAGCTGATGCTGTACAGCTAAATCTTCTAAGAACTTTTTAATTGTTATAAATGCATCTTGCCCCCAAAACAATGATCAAGCCAGGAAGCTTCCTTTGAACTTTAAATTAACTTGCATTTCAAAGAGTTCAAGAGCACCTCCCCATCCCACGTCCCTGACGTTGGGGCTCCAAATGGGGCCAGTGACTCTCTGAAGGCGCCCTCTGACCCAGAGCTCTGTTTCCTTTAGATACTGGAGTCTAATAAAGTCACTTTATAGCCATGGAGGAAATGAATAGGCTGTTATTCTCAAGGAATGTGAAGGCCTCACCTGTGCCCTGGAGATAGGAGCTTTACAAGTCCCGGGGAACAGGGACAGCCCCGGATGTGAGCTGTCTCCAGAGAAACAAGTGGATCTGAAGTCTTTCCTGATGAGCTGGAAACCCTGCCACACATCATACAGTGCTTATTTCTTTGGCAGGCTTTATATTCTCTGGTGTCATTCAGCAGTTTCATGAGAACAAGACAATGGATCAAGAAGCAATAAAAGAAATTCTTCCAGGTCTTTGAGGTATGAGTCATCTTTAACCATCAAAACCTTTGGTCAAGCCTGAATAGAAGAGACAAGATGCACTTTTTCTGGGGGGAGTGGGGTGGAGAGAGTCGTCAAATGGGGCACTTCCATTAAGGAAAGGAAGATGGCTAGGGATGTGTTAACACTCAGTATGTGGTTTGCTTGCACATTCTCTCACCTGAGTGGGAGCTGCCAGATTGAACCATGGCTTTGTGAGAATTACCAGCACCAGTTCCTGAGAGTAAGGGGCTTAATGGCATTAAGGAGGCCATCCACACATTACAGCATCTATTTTAGAAACTAATACTAGCTCATACTTATGGAGCATTTATTTATTCATGTCTATTTAGTCTTTCAAAATGCAAAGTAGCACAACGCAGTAGACACGGTAGACGGTGCAGAATAACCTCACTTCACTCCCCCTCCCCATATCCTCGCTTCTTTACAGTGTGGCTTTGCCACTTTGTGGCTTTGGATCAAGAGGGAGAGTCTATACCCTCCCCTTCTGAATCTGGACTCACTCCCTCATGGCCCTGTGGTCAGCCAGGCGAGCTCGGAGCTGGCTGGCCCAGGGTGGCTCTGGCTGGGATGCCTCCTTGCCTCCATGTGGTCTCTCATCCTTCATATGACTAGCCTGGCTTGCTCTCATGGCTGGGCAGGGTCCCTAAGAGAAGGAGTGGACATGCAAGACCTTCTTGAGGTCTAGGCTCATAGTGGACACAACCATACTTCTAAATGCTATCGGAGAAAGAAAGTCATAATGGCCAACTTAGATTTAAGAAGTAATTGAACCCAGGAATCAGATTTGGAGCGTTTTGCTCTTTGGTCAACAAGCCTCAGAAAATCATGGTAACCCCCCAAAGGGGCTATTTCCTAATCCCCCTCTGCTCGGAGTGCCCTGTGATTGCTCATTATGGTGCTGATTGCTTATTTCACTTTTCTACTTAGGGGCCTTCGGGGATTCCGAGAGCAACTTCTCAGAAGCCATATTTATGCACGGCCCAAGAAGGAAAGGCCTGCAGTGTCTAAAATAGTTATAAAATGTCTGCATGATTCCAGTGGGGTCTGCTTTTTTTCTTTTTCCTTTTTCTCCCCCCTCCTCTGCCTTGTTTCATTTTACGACCACTGCTAACTGATGCTGGAACAGCAGGTTGAAATGCCTTTCAAGCATGCTGATTACCACCGTGAAAACAAAGTGCTTTTTGGCTGTGAGTAGACACAATGTCTGAGAATTATTATAGCCAGTCTTTGCTGGTGATTCAACGAAGTTCCCCAATTTCTCAGCAAGCACCACAGCAGACTTCCCAATTCACAGCCCAGCATCCATGCAAGATTCCTTGGAGTATCTTTAAGATCTTGGATCATATAAAACAGCTCCCTCTCATAAAAGCACACACAAACTTACCATTGTTGAGTGTTTTTTAAGTAGAATCAGGAACAAATCTATGACCTTGTGGCCCCGAGGTGGGAACAGTATCTATAAAGTTGCCCAGACATTCTGCCTGTCAGTAGGATGTTTTCATTGAACATACGTATAAAAAAAAAAAAAAAAAAAAGAAGAAGAAGAAGCCAGGATAGGCCAACATTTTTCACATGCCACAGCTCACTTCATACATTTTAAATCTTGTTAACATTTGCTAACAAGAAAGTTAAAAACTCAGAGCTATAAAAATAGGAATGCCTTGCTAACTAAATAAATATATGTGTGAACCTTGGGCTCTGCTCCCTGCTCTGGACTGGCTTGTGATTATGCAAAAGAAAAAAAAAAAAAAAGAAGAAGAAAAAAGGAGCCTAGCTTTGGCTTGTAAAATCTCTAATAAGTCCTTGGAGTTTTCTTTTCTTGCATGTTTCTCGGAGTTTCTGTAGATTTCACCTTTGGCAGAATTCAAATTCAGACGAATCATTTAGTTGTTGACCAACAGTAGGGTTTTGAGGATTCTGAAGCATTTAGAGCTGTCCCTGAAAAGTCAGGAAAATCATACCAGGAATGTGAAACAGCAGAGAGAAGTGAGTACCATGGGCCAAATAATACACTTTCATTTTTGGAAAAAGAATCACACGGGGCATCCTTCTCCCCCAGCACTTTTCACCAACTTCTATCCGTATACATTATCTGGGGGCTTATAAACCATTTCCTCTTTTCTATTTCCTGCTTCCCAGTCCAGCCTCTGTCATTTCCTTGCAGGAAACGACTTCCTTGCAGATGGCAAACAGCATTATTGCTTTATTTAGAATAAATTAACTCATGGGTCTTCACTGAGAAGCTGAGGTAATTGTTTCTTTCTCTGTCTCTCTCCTCTCTTCTCTGTCCCTCTCTCTTGCCACTGTCAAGATTCGAAGACATGGATATAAATAACATATTGAAGGCAGTAAGCCAAAGAATAAAAAATAAATAAATGCATCATGAAATCAGAGACAGCTTACATGAATGCATCTTTGGGAGAAAATCACTGTGCTGGCTATCAATTAGCTCACTAATGAAAGTTAATTCCTCAGTTTAAAATGTGTGTAAGACCTAACTTCTCTGAACTGGGGGGAAAAAAAGTCTGTTCCAAGGTGATACTAGAATTTAGGGATGTTAAGCAGCACAAAAGCCTTGAATTCACAGATGCTTGCAAACACTTTACATAAACAAAGTGTCTGACCCTCATCACCCCAGAAGGTGGGCACCATTATCTGTCTTCTGTACATGAGCAGAAAAGCTCAGAGATGTCAAAACTGACCTCCCCCAGGCCACCCAGCTAATAAGTCTCCGAGCTGATATTTGATCCCAGGCTGTCCTTGCTTTACGACCTCCTCAGGCACCGTAAGAGAGAGAACGTCACCTGGTCTTCCTTTACCAGCCTGCACTGAATGTCTCAGTGGCCCACCATCTAACTTTGTAACCCCTAAACCTAAGGTCTCCTTTTTTCCTTCTCCAAAGTTTTGCCATCTCCTTACAATGGCCGCCTGTCACTTTTCTCCGAAGAACGACATCTTTACCTTCACCAGCTCCATCCCCAGCCTGACGGGAGGACCTCCCCAGGCAGGGCCAGCCTTCAGCATCTAGGTCTGCTCCAGCCTCAGGAATCCTCTCCAGGAAACAAAATCCTGTCTCCTTCCAAGGCCCACTCTGCTTCCCATCCTGCTCCAGTCCTACTGCCGTAGATTATCTTGGGGGGATGTGAAATGGGACTCCAGTCACCCCACATAGAAATGCTGGCTTAGTGGCCCCTCAGTCTACCAGCAGATACGACTTCCCTCTGGGCAGCACCTCCAGCTATAAGTGGACCAGGGAAGGGCTGACCAGCTGTCTTAAGGAGGAGCTCTGGCATCCTTTACTTTGCCACTTTGGGGTCTTCAGACTTTCCCCGTAGCATCCAAGTTCTGTTTCATGAGGTAAATTTCCATGTGGGTTCAGAACAACTTCCCAAGGCATCCTCGTGTCTTGAGGCGGTGGATGGCTGCCTCCCTTTACTCCATGAAATCTCCTGAATGTGTAGAGGCTTAAATAGTTATAGAGACTTACTTAAACTTGGAAATAGTCTCAGGAAGCAATGCCTGAACCCAAGGGAACAGCTCTGTGGTGGTGGGGCCTCAGGTCAAGCTCCCTAGAGTAAAGCTGGAGAAAAGAATTTGAGTGTCTGTGATTCATTGCAGGACATCCCTTGGAGAAAAGGAGGGAGGGAAGCAGAGGGGGTGGAGGAAGGAGGGAGGGTGTGGTCTCAGCTAAAGTTGGGCATCCATCTGACCCCACAGAGGCTCTGGGGCAAGAACGACCAACTAGAGTTTGTCTCACCGGGAGAAAAAAGCTGGCCTTTAGTTATTCTCATCAGTTAGATGTTAGTGGTAGGATGCCCCAGGTTGAGGAAATAAACTTCTGGGGAAGTTGGCACTCCTTCAGAAAAGGGATGGAGGGCCAGTGGAGCACCTAACACTGGACACTCACAGCAGCTGGCACATGGAAGCACTGTCTGGTCAAGAGAACGTGATGCTGGACCAAGAGTGTTCACTGCACAGCTCAAGAGAATACAGCCATCCTTTTCCATGAGGGGTCCTTCGCAGAAGGGAGCTTTTGTTCATTCCCAGAAAACCCCAAATCCAGCTCTAATAAGCCTAAGAAGCCTGAGTAACATGGTTTATTGGTCCTGGAGTGTCCACATTCCATGTTGGAGTGCTTAGAGAAAGTTCTGTGGTCTTAGTGTCTTCCCCAGAAAAGACACTTAGTGGGTAGATAGGTAATGAAAATGTTAGAATGGAAAAGAAAAATAAATTAGTATGCAATGACTCTTTACCAATATTTGACTCAAACTGGGCCAAAAAAAAAAGGGAAAGGAATCTAATATATTTACTGTAATTTATGACTCAGTTTTTGATCTTATTAGGAAAGGAAATCACAGGACTTGAGAACAGGAAGGGACCTTGGGCGTCATCTAGTCTGACCCTCTCATTTTACAGATAGGAAAACCAGGACCCATGGAGGTCAAGGTCTTACGGACTGTGGTTTTGTGTGTCCTCCTTTCTCTGTGATGGTAACTATACTAATGATCAGGCCAAACAGCTTTGTTTAGTTCACTTACACACATTTGAAAGAGCCCCTGCATCTGGAAGGCCCATCAGGTGGGAATCGATCCCCCCGGGGTGGTGGTAACTTGACTAAATATCTTGCAATGATCAAAGCATCTTTGGGAGCCATTAGCTCTCTACAGCAATGCCCTGTTGAAATCTGCGGAAGAATTGGATACAATCTGTGGGAGCCTTTTTAACAGCTCTTCAAGTCCCCATATCAGGTTCTACTCTTATAAATCTCACCATGGCTATGACATTAGCATTCTCCTGTGTAAAATGATGCCACTGATGGATGCCCACCTGCCCAGAATGGCAGGGTGGCTCTGAGGTTCAGATAAACAGCATAAATATAGTCTTGTAAATCTAGGAGAAAGATTCAAGATTGATTTATTTAGGACCCTCATTTTACTTACTGACAAGAAAGTTCAGAGCAGTTAAGAGAAATCTCTAGGGTGACAAGGAAGGATTAGACATAATCCTTAATGTAACCAGGTCCCTTTAGCCTGGCTTTTTCTTAACTACACAGAATTATTTAAGATTTATGATATAAGGACAAAATCATATATAGTAAATTCTCACTAGAAAAGTCTTAAATTTATGGGGTGCCCAGCTCTGTTTTCACTTTGATAGGCACCACAGGAACTGATTCCAACAACGTTAGCTACAGACCCATCTCCCGCTTTGCTTATTTCAGAGACTGATGAAAAGATTGTTTGAATCTTCTTATTAAGTTCTGGAATATTATTCTAGAAGTCAGAAGTGTTTTAGAGTCAAATGCTCAATGACTTCAAAACTAAAGATAAGCTCCATGCTCCAGCCCAAGTAACATTATACCAGGCAAAACTGAGAGTCACACCAAGCTCATGTCCCCAGAAAACACCGGGCAAATCCCTTCCCTGCCATTTATATCCAGCCATCACTGACCTGGCAGGCTCTTCCCAACTCAAAGGTCACATTAAGACTTGGTTATTTCTTTGTGGGACAAATAAAGGCGATAGCCCACTGTGCCTTCTCATGATAAGTCACAGCCGTTAGCTTATTGTACCTTGTGGCTGATCGGTATTATTCCGTACAGGATGTACTTTGTAAATGTTTATTTGATGGATGGATGAATGAATTAGTGTTTATAGAAGAACCAACCCTATCTGATAAGAGAGCTGCTTGTAGTTGAGGGACCCTGTTCAGTATTAAGTCATTATCCGGTACAGACTGGAGGTCAAGCCAGTGAGGACAGTTTTTGAATACTGGAGCAGGTCTTCAATATTTACAATCTGTCTCCAAGGTTTGGTTTTGATAACCTGCTCCTGCTGGAAAGTAAATACAAGGTGTTTACTCAACACATCTTAACAAGAGCCAAAGTCATTTTGTTTCCTCAACCAAACCCTGAGTCAATGCAACACGTTTAAATCAAGTGTGAATTTGAAATAAACATTAGTTCTTCCTGTTTTCTACATTTCTTCCTAATTACTGTTGAAAAAGATAAAATATAAGTTATGATTTGCTAAATTTACTTGATTTACTTTTGATCCAGAGTAAGACCTTGGGATTTGATGCAAACAGAATTCAGATTCAGTGACATCAAACCATGAAGTAACAAAACTCGCTATCCCAAAATGTGTCTCTTTGGCTTGAGGATTAATTTGGGCTGATTGTTTTTAATAATCAAAAGAGTCAAGAAGGGCTTTTACCTCCTCCCCTTAACTGCCTAAAAGAATTTAGATAAAGGACCAATAGATAAATAAAATATAATATGAACTAGGTGTGTTGTAGACTAGGGGAAACTTAGTAAGGCCTGCTTAATCAAAGTCCTCTCTGTGACCCATTGTCTTTGCATGGCCCAGCAAACATTTGTTTACAAAACATTTATTCTCATTCATCTTCCTGTAAATTGCCTTCCTTCCCTTTTATGTCCAAACCTCTACCCCTTCTCATTCTCTCAGATGGCTTATAAGCTTCAATTGCCTAACTGTCCTTGGACCCCATGTTATTATGGATCCTGACTACGTACATAACTGAATTTAATTTTTCCCTGTTAACCTATCTCATGTCAATTTAATTCTCAGACCAGCCAAAAGAACCTAGAAGGATAGAGAATAGAAGGATAGTTGTTTTCCTTCCCCACAGAACTCCCGATAGATTTGCTTGTTTGTTGTTTTAGTTTCTGTGTCACATTGACTGTAAAATTGGCCCCAATGCTCCTCCCTGCCCTTTGCAATGTGACTTTGAAACCAAATCCTGTTAATAAGTCTACTTCCCTACCCCTGGAATCTGGGATGGCCTCGTGACTTGCTCTGACCAACAGAAAGTAGCAAGTGATGGGCCTTAGAGCTCAGCCCTCCCAAAGCCATGTATGTCTTGCTCTTTCAGAAAACTCCTTCCACCCAAGCCTGGGCTAGCTTTCTGGAGAGTGAGACACCATGTGGAGGACAGCCCAGTTGTCTTAGCCAAGTCCATTGAAGACCAGCCTGTAGACAAGTAACCCCTATGTTTATTAGACAGTCCATTCAAAATCAGCAGACCTGCCTGCTGCATCTACAACTGACCACAAATGCACCAGTGATCTTAGTCAAGACCAGAAGAATCAGTCAGATGACCCAAGGCTGTGTAGACAGCAAAATGTGCTTATTGGTTTTTAAGACATTGAGTTTCAGGGTGTTTTGTTACACAGCAATAATTACTGATTCAGGTAGTATAACTGATGGCTGGGAAAGTAAGGCTGGTTTATTGTATGAAAAAGTTCTTGATGGCATTTAGTTTGGATGCTCTTTTTCTTCTCTCTCCTTCCTTCGTTCCTTTCCTTTTCTTTTTTTAGCCTTCTTCCTTCTATCTTTCCTTCCTTCCTTTCTCCCTCTTTCTCTCTTTCTCACCCCAACCCCATCCTTTATTTCTAAATCTCTCTAGCTCTCTTTTCTGTGTTGGCTAATTTTCAGGCAAGCTTTCTTCCTGTATGGTGATCCTAGGCTCCCAAACCTTAAATATCCTATAGAAGTCCCCACAGAAACACACCATGTTTCTGAAGTATGTTCCCCACAAAATGTCCTAGAATTGAGACCATATTGTCCTGAATTGGGCCACATATCCATCCCTTAAAAAAAAGCCTCACACCAATGCCGGGGTTAGTGCACCTCCAGAAATGATCAAGTACGGAAAATTCAGCCTCACCCAAATTACATGGGATGACAGTGGGGTGAGGTGCTCCCTCAGAGTAAATGTGAGAGCCATCACCAGAAAATAAGACACATGGGTTCCTAACAAACAAAAAGGAATGTGTCCTCTACTGGATGTGGTTAGATTAAAGGACTTTATGATTCTTTCTAACATTGTGTTCTGGCTGTTCTTCACAGGAAGAATGAAGTCAAGTCAGCCTAAAGGATGTAGAGTCAAGGATTCAGGGAAGGCAGCCTTCTTGAGGCAATTAGGTTCAATGCAGCTCAATTCAACAAGTACTCACTGAGCACTGAAATATGTGGTAGACACTGTGCGAGGTCTTTTTTTTTTTAATTTTTTGTAGTTGATTTACAATGTGCAAGTTTCTGGTATACAGCATAGTGATCCAGTTACATACATACATACATGTACATGTACATATATATGTGTATATATATATACTACTTTTCATATTCTTTTTCATCATAAGTTATTACAAGATATTAAATATAGTTCCCTGTGCTATACAGTAGGGTTCTGTTGTTTATCTATTTTATATATAGTCATTTGTATCTGCTAATTCCAAACTCCTAATTTATCCCTCCCCATAGCAGCACTATTTACAATAGCCAAGGCATGGAAGCAACCGAATTGTCCATCGACAAATGATTGGATAAAGAAGATGTGGTGTATACATAGAGCGTGGAATACTACTCAGCCATAAAAAGAATGAAATAATGCCATTTGCAGCAACATGGATGGATACAGAGATTATTATGTGCGAGGTGCTTGGAATCCATCAGCCAGCCAACCCCAAACAGCACTTTCTTTCCTGCCAGGCCACTGCCCGAGAATGCTGTAACAGGTATGCCAACTTCCTGATATCCTTCCTGCCTCTCTAGCCTGCTTCTCTCCTTTCTTCTTTTCTTGTTTGATCCCAATCTCAGGTGCAAGAGGCTGACCTGTACCATATTCTTAATGTCCTAGTATATTAGCATCATCTCATAGTCTTTATTATTTAATTAATATATGTATTCTCTTTCATCTCTATTCTCTGTCCTCATTCCCTTCAGCCCAGAGGCAACATGACTTGTTTACTAAGTAGCATCTGGTTTGTATGTATTCTTGTAATAAGTACATTTTTACTCATTGTATTTAAATTTCCTTAATTTTTGTAAATTACATAATCTGTATACATATATATTTATATGTAATATATGTGCATATTATGGACTACATATATAAATCAATATGTATTTTATATATATCATATACATACAGTTTAGCTTCCTACCACCCCTCCCTGTTCTAAATTTTCAATCCACCCAGGTTTCTGAGTTTTTGTCTAGTTCAATTGCTTCTTACTGCTGCAGGTAAAGTTTTCCATTTCATAATTTTTTAAGGAGACTTAAATGCTAATATCCTTTAAAGGAGTGACTCACCATTGTGTGTAAACAACTGACACCCAGTCCAGAAACAAATCTCCACAGGAGACTGCACACCTGGGTATGAGACGTGGAGTGAGGGGAAGGCAGACGTGAGGGGGTGCCAATGGTTTTGAAGAGTTGGCACATGGCTGGTTGGGATGGTTCCTCTGAGATTCTGAGAAGACCTGGCTCATCTACTGACCCTGACAGTGGAAATAACCATCTGGATTTTCAGAGGTGGGGAAACAAACCAGAAATCATCTAGAGTGGGAGCCAGAGCTCTAGACCTCAAACCAGCAGCACCGACCAGGGAAAGTCCACTTAAATAAAAATGAAGTGTCCCAGCCAAACGTTTCCAAAGACCTTAATCTGCCACTTCATACTGAGCTTCATCAATATGTGTGAGGCCTCCCTTCAAATGATAGGAATGAAGAAAAAAAAAGCACTTTGAAAAAGAATACTGTTTCCAAGGCCTGTTCCCTAAACCAAAAAAAAAAAAAAATTAATGTCTCAATAACTGGGAGTTACTAAAATGCTTATGCAGGAGAACCAGCCATGTGCCAACTCTTCAAAACCATTGGCACCCCTAGTTAGAAATAATTACAAGGAATTCATCATAATTTTGTCTTACAAAGTTGCTCACCATTGAAGCCTGGTTTTGAGGGGGATCGGGTTACCTTGCTAGAATGGTCTTAAATGTTGATACATATTTTATGGAAAGTAGGCACTTACACTTACATGCAATTGTACTCCACTCCTGGGTAGGACTTCCTATGGGCTTACTTATTAGATTATACACTGTAGTGGGTTGAATTTTTGAACCTGATTCTTCGTCCCTCCCTGTGCCCACATCATTTCTGTGGCGTTATCATAGGCGGAGTGTATCCCTTTCCACTCTTGATTTGGGGCAGCATGGCCATGTGACTTGGGTTGGCTGATGGCATGCAGGTAGAAGTAACAGTGTGGCAATCCTGAGTCCAGGTCTTAAGAGGCTTTGCTTGATTTCCAGCATTTCTCTTATATCCATGACAAACTTCCCCCTGGGAAACCTCTGAACTCCAGAAGAAACAGACTAGAGCAGGTCAGAGCCCAGCCCTGAGTATGGAGCTAATTTAAGCCTTTGGCTCAACACAGAGCTGCCAGCTGAGACCAGAATAGATCCACTGATTCCCCAGCCAACCTACAGATGCCGGTGAGAATAAATTATTAAAATATCGCAAAAGTCACATTGCTTGCAACATCATGATCAATGCTTGAAATATCATGGTCTGTTTTTTGACATGTTAAAAATGTCTCATCTGAATATGAGTTATCATCAGCCTCCACTAAAACGTTCATCTTGGAGTCAGGGATATTGCCTTATTTCCATTTGTTTTACACATACATTGCTGTCCTCAAGTGTGGCAGGACTGACGTCAAGGGATTTTATGGGGCAGATCACCTTCCGAAGCATTTCTTCTTTAGCTCCTCGGACTACAGTAGTGTAGTACAACAGTATGACTACAATAATTCTGCTGTTATCAGTAGGAAACAGTAAACCGTTTTTTCCATTTTTTTCCCCTAAGCATTATTTATTGCAAATATGGAAAGAAATGAAGGAGAACAATGGACCCAATGACTCCCAGCTTGTTCTGGGGATGTTGTTACATCTCATGGGGAAGAGTAGTGAAGAATGAAAGGCAACTGTTTCAGGCTTTGGGTGTCATATAAGCACCTATGAAACTGCAGAAAGACCATTTCTGACAGGAACGTGTTCTTCCTCTGGCGAGGTCTGTTGATAGTTTCTCCCTGTTCTGCTCTCAATTGCTAGGGACTCCTCTACATCCCTTAGGAAATGTCTAGGCTGCAAACTGAGCTCTGCATCCTGGAGAAGCAGTTTTCCAAAGTAGCACCTACTATATGGTAGGTACTCTTGTAGATGCTGGGAAAACACTGTATGGCTGAGGTTAACACAGACAAGTGTTCTGGTTCTTAGAAAGCCTCATTTTACTTGTGGGTAATGAACTATAAAGAATTTAAATTCAGTGCAATAGTTTCAGGTAATGTTAAGTATAATAAAGCAAAGAGAACAGGGTAATGAAATAAAGAGTTACTTGAGTGAGCCATGAGGTGGTCAGAGAAGGCCTTTTGAAAGAAGCGTAGACCTGAAAAATCAGAAGGAATGAAGCATAGTCAAGTCTGGGGGGAGGGTGTCCCAGGCAGCAGAAAAGCCAGCACAAAGACTCTGTGTCAGAAACACAATTGGAGACTTTTAGGACTAAAATGGCTAATGTATGATGAGCATAGCAAACAAAGGGGTGACAAGTATAAGATGAGATCAGAGTTAGACAAGGACCACATAATAAGGTCTTAAAAGCAGGAGTAAGAAATATGTATTTTATTCTAATGTCAATGGGTAGCATTGGCAGGCTTTAAGCAGGGAAATGACATGAGTTGGTTTAGACATGACCTGAATTTTATAAACCATCATTCTCTTGGCTACATGAAAAAGATTGTAAAAGTCATACTGGAAGCAGGGAAACCAAATATAAAGCTATTGCAGGTATCCAGGGATAGAGGGTGGCAGCTGAGATGGTATGAACTGATCAGATCAGAATTTTGGAGGCAGAGCCAACAGAATGTATGTAGACTGGTTATTGGTGGAGAAGCAGAGAGAGAAATCTAAAAGATACCCCTGCTAAACTACAATATATAAAATAGATAAACAGCAAGGTCCTAGAGTATGGCTCAGGGAAATATATTCAATAGCTTGTAATAACCTATAATGAAAAATAATATGAAAAATAATATATATGCATATATGTATAACTAAATCACTATGCTGTACACCAGAAACACATGGCCATAGGTTATTTATTTTTAAGGCAGGCCTTACTTCTTTGTCCTAAGATATTAGTTTGGTGATTTAAGCATCTTTGTTCCATGAGGTAGATGATGGAGCAGGCATGGAGAAACAGCAGTTAGGAATCTGGTCCCTTAATACTCTGGCCACCTCTCTCCATTGTTCCCACAAACACACACACGGTACAAACTTCAACCCAAGGTTTTCACTTTCATTGAAGACTTCCCATCATGACTTTCTTTGTCTGGATAGTCATAAGATTTAAAAAAACTTGGCATCCCCTACCCCTAAGCTCATGTTTTTGCCTAGAATGCTTTCTTTTACATCTCAGCATGTGCAATGCTTGGCCATAAATTGATTCTATTTATGCCTTTTTTTTTTTTTTGGTGTTTTTAGCCAATTCTGTGTCTTGTACCAAGATGCCTGCA
Organism: Camelus dromedarius; assembly: GCF_036321535.1. Taxonomy (NCBI): domain Eukaryota; kingdom Metazoa; phylum Chordata; class Mammalia; order Artiodactyla; family Camelidae; genus Camelus; species Camelus dromedarius. The sequence goes on from NC_087453.1 coordinate 30,321,979, forward strand.
CAGATTCTAAGAACTGAAATAACCCTGGCTTTAGAGGCCTCATGTCAGCCTACAGCTGAAGAGAGTTAATGAAGCAAATCTGTCATTGGCTGGAAATGCTGTGGAAACCAGATCTCTTTTTCCAACACGGAGGCCACAAGGACAAGCTTCCGTGTCATGTGTTTCATGGTATAGGGCTGAAAACCACACTGAGATTCCTAGAATGGTGATGGCATCAGAAACAGCATAAAAGCACCCTAAGCAGTGTTCCCAGAGGCATGTCCTAAAACTAGCTCTTCAGTTATAAATATCTTGAGGAAATCCTTGATTTCATCTGTGTGTACATTGTGTGGAACAGGGGTTTTATTACTCTCCAAGGAAACTAAAGTGTAATACATACTGGGCTGGCAAACAATAAGAAGTGACCAACGGATTAATATGAGGCAGAAATGTTTAGATCATCCCCAAAAAAACTCATGCTATTCCTTCCTTACTATGAAGTTGTACTAGGAAGTGGCAGGCTAGCGTGGACGACATTTCCCAGCTTCCCTTGCAAGTAGGTGGAGCTATGTGACTGTGTTCTAGCCAACAGTGGGATGCTGGCAGAAATGCAGGGCACTGAACCATAAAAAAAATTGTATTTGTGCTTCTCCCTGATCTTTTCCTCTTCTGACTGGCTGGAACAGGAATATTTCTTAGGAAAATCCTGGAAGCCATTATGTGTTGAAGATGACACAGCATCCTTTAACCTAGATCCCTGAATTGCCACAAAGATGAGAGTCACCTGGTACTCTGCCTGTCCAGTAATCCTGCCTGAGCAATAAAGAAGGGTCTATCGTCACATTTTACGTTACTTACTAGAGCCTATTCTAATTAATATAGAATGGCAATTGTGAAAGTCACTGAAGACCACCCCTAGTGTCTCCAAAATTAATCAGAAAAGTTTTGTCTTTCTTACCACTTTTAATGGCATTACATTTTTGAGAATATACACTGTTTGAAAAAATCCTATGCAGGATTATGACTGTTCTACACAGAGTTGGATAAACTCTGATGTTGTGGATCACTTGGCAATTTCAAGAACAATAAGGCTATTAGTAGTTGATACCTCTTTCTTTACCTGATCAGCACCCATAAGTTCATTCTTGGTAATAACACTCTGATTTTTCTTTGGGGAACTACAAATCTGTTGCATGCATTCTTAGTGGGAATGACAACCATGGCACTCCATTCTTTCTTGATCAAGAATTGAGCAAAAAACATATCTAAGTTGACTAGACCATCTGTACCTGGAATCTCCAATAGAAAATCAGGCAGAATGTAAGAGGAACTAAAAATGGTCTTTACCGATTCATTTCGATAGCTGAACTGTGAAAATCATTATTTCCTGCTTCCTAGAGCCCCAGGATTATCCTCAGTCCTTGAGTCTTTTCTGGTGTTTCCTTCAGTTCTCTTAACTTCTGAATTTCCTTTGAATACATTTCTTTTATTTATAGTTTTATGTTATTGTTGCATTTTTGTTATTTATTGCTGTAAAACAAGTGACCCTCAAACTTAGTGGCTTCAAAAAACAATAAATATTTATTATCTCACACAATTTCTGTGGGTGAGGGATTCAGGAGTCACTTAACTGGGTGATTCTGGCTCAGATCTCTCTCATGAGGTTGCAGTCACATGACAGCCAAACCAGCAATAATCTGAGAGTTTGACCAGAGAAGGAGGGTCTATTTCCAAAGTGGCTCACTCAAGTGCTTGACAAGTTGATGCTGGCTGTTGGCAGGAGGCCTCAGTTTTGCTCCTCATGGGCTCTCTGTAGTGTTCTCATGGCATGACAGAGGCTTCTCTCAGAGGAAGTATCCAAGAGACCAAGACGGGTGCTGAAATGCCTTTTTTATGATCTAACCTCAGAAGTTGCGCATTGTCATTTATGTCATATTCTGTTGGTTACACAATGTGTCAGCTCTGATTCACCGTAGGAGGGGTCTCTACAAGGATGTGAATATCAGGAGGCAAAGATGACTGGGGGTCATCTTGAAGCCTGGCAACCACATGGGGTTAACTTCTGTCTCCTGCAACCACAAAAACTCAGCTGATGTATTTGATTAAGTTGAAAAAGTACAGGCTATTTTCACATATCTTTAGATTATAAAATGTAGAAAAGTTCAACTTCTGAGGGAAAAGTTCCCAAGAATTTGGCAGCATTCTGGACAATGCATATTTTTATCAGGTTCTATATTCGCAACTTATATTCGACTTTGACTATGGTGACTACAAAATTTTCCATTGTGATGATATCCCCAAATCCTGGAAACCTTTAATAACAGCATTCTACAAACTTTAGCAATGGAGAGACTAGCCCCCAAGCCACAATTGTTTTTTCAATCCATGGCATGTGTCCACAGTAACTTCCTAATCTCTCACATTTCCAAAAGATTATCTTCTTAGATGAGTATTTGCAGTAATCCTTAGAAAGATAGCAACATACTGATACAAGTTGTTTGTTTTTCTTCTGTTAGTCATAATATCAGATTAAAATTATTCCACTGAGTAAATTAGAATCAAAGAGAGCTGGATCCTGTAATCCAACTTCCTTGTTGTACATATGAAAAAACTGAAGCCCATTGAGATTATGCAATGTTCCCACGGCCACACATTCATGCAAGAGCCAGAAGTTGAACCCACACCAGTATTTTTCTATTATATGAGATTAAGCTGCATTGTTTGTGCTGTTTGAATAGTAGCTCAAAGTCAGTCTAATCACTCCTTTTGATATTTGATTGACAAATAAGAGTATGTTGAACTTCCTTCTGGATTTTATCAGAAGTAACAACAATAAATATATGAGAAATTGTACCATGTAACTACTTAATCCCACTTCAAACAGAAAATGGAGATCTGAGGAGACAGATTTTTTTTTCAATTAAAAGCAAAGGGGGAAAAAAAAGCATAATGAGATGTTTTAAGGATGATTTATATGGTGTATAGACTAATTGTACACTTCCCTAAGTGAATTATAAAACCAGTTAACTTCTACTTGGCATGTCATCTTAATCTCACCCAAGGGGCTCTCAGTAGTTTTCAGCTTCTGCAAGCTATGTACTTGGACAATGTAGTGGGGAGGGAGCTGAGGTCTGGCAGGAGGGGAGAGTCTTAAAAGGCAAATTACCACGATAATGAGACAGAAAAATAAGTTTTAGCTCTCCCTGCTGAGTTCAGTAAATGGCCTTTATGTTCAATGTTTCCTCTAGGGGGGTCCTAGGTAAGCCAAGTTATGCCTGCGTTCCCCAAGAACTCTTGAAATAGTCATATTTCAGAGCACAGGAAAGAGTCTTTGCCATATAGCCTCACCTGTGAAATTCTAGGTCCTGGGATTTCAAGTCCAGCTTGAGTTGAAAGCAAACTAGAGCAGGATTTCTCAACTCAAGGGCAATTGGCTTGAGGCCATATCATCCTTTGGTGTGTGTGTTGGGGGGAGGATGTTAGCAGCATCCCTGGCTTCTACCCACTACATGCCAGCAGCCTCCTTCCTCCAATTAGGGGAAACAAAAATGACTCCAGACACTACCAGATGTCCCCTGAGAGACAAAATCCACCAAGATTGAGGATTGCTGCCTTGGGGGAATGCTCTGGATCACAGAAAGAGCCTTTGGATAAAAACTAAAAGCATAGACTTATTTTCTTGGATATGGAGAGCATTTCAGGGGCACTTAATTCTTTTTCATCAAATAGTTACTTGGTACCTGTTATGCTCTGGGCACCATGATAGCCACAATGCCCCAAATCTATAGTCCCTAACCATGTGGAGGTTTCACCTAGTTAATGGTTGTGCTATCATTCAGGCTACAGTTGAATTCATTGGATTTATTTACTCTTAGAATTTTTTCAGCAATGTTCTAATCAAATTCCCATGTCTCCAAGTTTGGGGCCAAATGCAGAAAACTGAGGTATGTCAAGATAATGGCAACCAATGAATTAATTTAGTGACACCCCCACCAGAAGACAGCCCTCAAAATCACAAACAAAAGAAGCATCACCTGCATCTTAATATTAATTCTGATTCTCGCCTAGATTTCTTTAGCATGTTGTGAAAAATAAGGGAGACTTTCCTAAAGCTGGAGTGAAATTTTTGCTCTGATAAATTACAGTGTATGCCTTGCCAGCCTGAGAACACAGCTTAGTGAGTGGAGGTGGTGACATGTGAAGCTCCATCAGAACAGCTTACAGGGATAACAGAACCATCATGAAAATAGTGATGGGGCCTCTCAGCTCCTGGATCTGCTTGAGCTTGGAGTCACGAACTTGCTAACAAGTGAAACGAGGGGATTTCTGAAGGCTCATCTTCCAGAAAGCCCCATGGTACTTTTAGGGCAGATTTCCCATCCAGACCTTATGATGTCAGTTTATGAAAACTGAATTGGAGTCGTGAATCACTCCATAAATTTTAACTAAAACAATATACTCCCATTTTAAATATTTATGGCCTCTGCCCCTCTGGGCTTCAGAACTTCAGAAGTGAATTTTTGGAGGCATTCAGAAACTTAAAAAAAAAAAAAAAGCAAAAGCATACACTTAAAATCTCTTTTTAAATCACTGACTCACCCTCTAGCTAGAGGAAAGAAACCCCAACAAATCAAATTGAAACTCAGCAAGAAAAATGTACTTAAGGAGCATTACAGAAGAGCAGGGAAATCAAAGTGAAAATAGCTTCTAAGAAAAATCAAAGTCAGAATAGACTCTTCTGCATGAAGCAAATTTAGGCGCAACATATACCCCCAAAGCTTTGGAATGAAATGTGTTCATGGGAAAGGTGATTTAATACCAAGTATGGATTTTGCAGTCACAGTAGTGTCCAAATTTCAGTTCTGCCATTAGTGAGCTTTGTGACCTTGGGAAAACCACTCAATCTTTTAAGTCTTGGTGCTCCCAATTATAAAGTGAAGTTCTAATTCACTCCTTACAGGTGTTGTAAGGACTCAATGCGATCATATATTTAAGGTGTCTTTCTATTATCTATGCTTTTCACATCATAGTCACAAATTTATTTTCCATTTCATTATTTTTCCCCATCTGAATTAAGTATGGAGATAAATTATAGTAGATAGGAGTGGAACTGAAACATAAATACACTGACTTAATTATATATTTTATATATATGTATGTATATATATATATATATATATATATATGGCTATGAATACAGATTTGTCAGGCAACAGTGCTACATAAATCACAAGAACATGAGCACTGAAATGAGACAATTTCCATTTGAACCTTGAGTTTACTACTAACTTTGTAATTTATATCATAGCACTGTACCCCAGTTTCCTCATGTGTAAAATAAGAAATTACATTTTCTACCATATAGATGGTGGTGTAGGCTCCAAAAGATGATTAAAATCAAATTATTAGGGGGCCAAGATGGCGGATATAAGGACACTTAGTTCTACTCTCTCCCATGAGTATACCAAGAGAGACATCCACAGACCCATCCATACACTCAGAACACCTGCTGAACTTTGACACAACATCGCCTTCTTCAAAAGACAAAATTCATCACAAATCTGATAGGAGGAAAAAAAGATGGAGAAGAGAAAGGAAATCCATGCAGGACATGTCCCCCTCTCCAGTGGAAAGGTCAGCAGGGACAGAGGGAAACCTCTGGGGCTCAGATCTGTGCACAGCAGCCCTTGACTGACAGCACTAAGTGAAATGGGCACAAAGGGTCCTTGCAATCCCAAGCCCTAGACATGAGCCAGCAGGAGTGGGCCGGTTCTGGCTGCCCAAGCCGGGCTGAAGACTGGGGCTGACTGCACAGAGGCAGCCTCAGGTGCCGTGGCTGGGAGTGTATATGGAACAGAAAAGCCTGGGTCCCCCATAAAAACCAAAAAGAAAAAGAAAAAGAAAGCAACACTGCTGGTGTGCATTGAGGGGTGGGGCTCAATGCAGCTGGGCTGTAGCCTTTTTCTCCACAGACTCATTGCACCATCTTCTTCTGGGGAGAAGAGAGGTAGCGCTTGGTGAAAGCCACATTATTTGCTGGTTCTCAGGTCCCAGGTGAGGTGGGATTGAAACCTGAATCCATACTGAGAGGCTCCACAGCTTCATAGGCAGGACTGAGATTTGTTTACAGTCCCAGGCACAGGGGACAGTTTTGCTCCATGGGACCTGTTGTGGACAAGTGCCTCTAAGACAAACGAGCAAGGAGTTCTGGTACAGTAGGAGTGAGGGCTGGTGCAATTAGTTTCTGTGAGCCCACCTACTGTGTGCAGACTCGGTTCTGGAAATGGTGCTGGGAACAGCACTGACCCAGTGGCATGACCCACGGGCCTCTGGGACTGGTTAGCAGAGGTTGTGTAGCTGTGCTAGTGCAGGGGCAGCCTGTGGTGCTAGGGATGGTGCTGACTGGTAGCATGAACTTGCAGATACTGAGGGTTGGGTGCCCTACAGGCCTCTAAGATAAGCAAGTGGAGTTCATGCAGCAGGGCTAGTGCAGGAGTGGTGTTTGGCCCTGGGGAGGGCACTGACCCAACAGTGAACCACGATCCAAGTGTGCGACCCAGAAGTCAGCAGAACTGCACTGGTAGCTCTGAGGGCAGAGAACCTGGGGAACACCAGAGCAGCGCACTGACATTCCCACAGCTAAAGCAGAGACAAGGACAGAATCAACAAAGAGTACTTAAGGCTCTTCAACCCAGCCTATTATGCACCACAGCTCAAAAATGGGTCTGGAAGCCTCCATTCCAATAAAAGGGAAACAGATCTGGCCCCTGTAAGGGCTGTGACAACCACATAACAAAAAGGAGGCCCCACTCAACAACCAGGGCAGGTTCTGGTCACCACAAAACCAGCCACACCCCCAGTCAAAGGGATAACAGCCAACACACATGAAAGAAAGACATGGCAATCATCGATGCTAAAAACAGACCTCGTGACAATTTTATTAGCAGTGCACAGTCTACACAGGAACGCATCCTGTTTAAAAAACAAATCTCTTCAAGATCACAGTACATAACTGATACTCCATAATCCATAGTGCCAGAGAGCTGTTAAATAAAATGAAGAGGCAGAGGAACTATTCCCAATTAAGAGAAAAAGAGAAATTCTCTGAAAGAGCAAGCAATGAGAAAGACTTCAATAGTCTACTAGATCATGACTTCAAAAAATCTGTAATCAAAACACTGAAGGAACTAAAACAGACAGAGAATACTTTAAAAAGGAAATTGAAACTATAAAGAAGTGCCAATTAAAAACAGAAAACTCAATGGCTGAGATAAGAGCTGAGCTAAAGGCAGTTAAAAGCAGACTAGAAAATGGACAGGAACGAATAAGTGACTTAGAAGATAGGATAATAGGAGTCACCCAATCAGAACAGCAGAGAGAAAAACAAGTAAAAACCAATGAAAGCAAATAAGGGACCTATGAGATAATATAAAGCATTCCAAACTATGCATAATAGAGGTCCCAGGAAAAGAGCAAAGGGGATTGAAAAGGTATTTGAGGAAATCATGACTGAAAACTTTCCAAGCCTAAAGAAGGAATCAGTTATCCAACTACAGGAAGCACAGAGAGCCCCAACAAGAATAATCCAAATAGATCTACACCAAGACATATAATTCAGATGGCCAAGGTTAAAGATAAAGAAATGATTCTAAAGGCAACAAGAGAAAAGCAGAGTTAGTTACACGGGAACCCCCATAAGGCTTTTAGCTGATTTCTCTACACAAACACTGCAGGCCAGAAGGGAGTGGCAAGATATACTCAAAGTCCTGAATGAGAAAAATCTGCAACCTAGGATACTTTATCCAGCAAGGCTATCCTTTAGAATAGGAGGAGAGATAAAGAATTTCACAGACAAGCAAAAACTAAAAGAATTCAGCAGTACTAAACTTATGCTAAAATAAATATTGAAAAGTCTACTCTAAATAGAAAAGAAGCAGGATGCCATATAAAGAAGAAAACCATAATTGGAAAGGTGATAACTACAATGTGTTGCAAAAGAATAATCATGAAGATGTACAAGAGGATATCAAAATCATTAAAGTTGGGAGAAGGGAACAAGAAAATATATGTGTTTTCTTATTTTTGTTCTTTTTAGGATGTGTCTGAGCTTATATGACTATCAGTTTAAAGCAAACAGATATACTAATGGGTTAATATACTTGAAAATAGGGTAACTACAAGTCAAAAGCACACAATAGAGTCAAAAGGCCAAAAAGAAACCAGACAATACAAAAGAAAATTATCAAACTACAAAAAGAAAAAGAAAGGAACAAAGAGGAAATACCAAACCACCTGGAAAATTAAGTTCAAAATGGCAATAAACACACATCTATCAAAATTACCATAAATGTGAATGGACTAAATGCTCCAATCAAAAGAGAAAGAGTGGCAGACTGGATAATAAAACAAGAACCCACAATATGCTGCACACAAGAGACCCACTTTAGGGAGGACACACAGAGATTAAAAGTGAGAGGATAGAAAAAGATATTTCATGTAAATGGAAAGTACAGGAAAGCAGTAATAATGATACTGATTTCAGACAAAATAGATTTTAAAATAAAAGCCATAAAGAAAGATAAAGAAGAACACTATATAATGATTGAAGGAACAATACAAAATGAGGATATTACACTCATTAACATTTATGTGCCCAATATAGGAGCACCTAAATACATAAAGCAAATACTAACAGACGTAAAGGGACAAACTGATGGGAGCACAATCATAGTAAGAGACGTTAACACACCATTAACATCACTGGAGAGGTCTTCCAGACTGAAAATCAATAAGGTGATGGAGAAACTAAATGACACAATAGAACAGTTGGACTTGGTTGATATTTTTCGGGCATTTCATCCCCCCAAAACAGAACATACATTCTTTTCAGGTGTCCATGGCACATTCTCTAGGATAGATCATGTACTCGGCACAAAAGAAGTGCCAACAAATTTAAGAGGATAGAAATTACTTCAAGCATCTTTTCTAACCACAACATCATGGAACTAGAAATCAAAGACAGAAAAACAAAGGAGAAAAAAAAATGACAGCATGGAGATTAAACAACATACTACTACAAAAACCAATAGGTCGATGATGAAATCAAAGAAGAAATTAAAAAATACTTTGAGACAAACGACAATGAAAATGCAACCACACAAAATCTATGGGATGCAGCAAAAACAGTCCTAAGAGGGAAGTTCATACTGATAAAGGCCTTCTTCAAAAAAGAACAATCTCAAGTAAACAACCTAACCTACCACCTAAAAGAATTAGAAAAAGAAGAGCAAACAAAACCAAAAGTCAGCAGAAGGAAGGAAATCATAAAGATCAAAGGGGAAACAATTAAAATAGAGATAAAACAATAGAAAAAGTCAATCAAACCAAGAGCTGGTTTTTTTGAAAGAGTAAACAAAATTGACAAACCTCTGGCCAGGCTCACCAAGAAGAAAAGAGAGAGAAAAGAAAGAGACAAAATAAGAAAGGAAAATGTAGAAATTACAACCACTACCACAGAAATACAAAACAGCATAAGAGAATACTATGAACTATACGGAAACAAATTGGACAACCTAGGAGAAATGGATAAATTGCTGAAAACATACAGTCCACCAAGACTGAATCAAGAAGAAATAGACCACTTTAACAGACCGATCACTAGAAATAAAATGAACAACAAAAAACCTCCCTGCAAACAAAAGTCCAGGACCAGATGGCTTCCCTGGGGAATTCAATCAAACATACAAAGAAGAGTTCATACCAATCCTTCTCAAGCTCTCTCAAAAGACTGAAAAGGAGAGGTTACTCCCAAACTCATTCTATGAAGCCACCATCACCCTGATACCAAAACCAAAGACACTACCAAAAAAGAAAATTACAGGCCAATATCACTGATGAACATAGATGCAAAAATTCTCAACAAAATATTAACAAACAGAATCTAACAGCACATAAAAAAGATCATACACCAAGATCAAATTGGATTCATCCCAGAGACACCAAGATAGTTCAACATATGCAAATCAATCAATATGATACACCACATCCACAGAAGAAAATACAAAAACCACATAATCATCTCAATAGATGATGAAAAAGCATTTCATAAAATTTTACACCCATTTATGATAAAAACTCTAACCAAAATGTGTATAGAGGGAACATATATCAACATAATAAATGCTATTCATGACAAACCTGACAGTCAGCATAATACTCAATGGTTTAAAACTGAAAGTCTTCCCACTAAAATCTGGAACAACACAAGGATGCCCAGTCTTGCCACTTCTATTCAACATAGTCTTGGAAGTCCTAGCCACAGCAATTAGTCAAGAAAAAGAAACAAAAGGGATCCAAATTGGAAGAGAAGAGGTAAAACTGTCACTACATGGGGATGACTGATATGATATATTAAAAACCCTAAAAGTTCCACACAAAAACTACTAGAGCTGATAAAAGAATTCAGCAAGGTAGAAGGATACAAGATTAACATACAAAAATCAGTTGAATTTTTTTATACTAACAATGAATTGGCAGGAAAAGAAAGTAAAGAAACAATCCCTTTTAAAATTGCATCCAATACAATAAAATACTTAGGAATAAATCTGACCAAGTACATGAAAGACTTATACGTGGAGAATTACAAAACATTGATTAAGGAAATTAAAGATGACTTAAAGAAACAGAAAGATATCCCATGCTTTTGGATTGGAAGAATCAATATCATTAAAATGGTCATACTGCCCAAGGCAATCTACAGATTTAATGTGGTCCCTATCAAATTACCCAGCACATTTTCACAGAACTAGAACAAATGATCCTAAAATTTATATGGAATCACAAAAGACCCAGAATTGCCAAAGCAATATTGAAGAAAAAGAATGAAGCTGGAGGAATTACCCTTCAGACAATACTACAGAGCTACAGTAATCAAAACAGCACAGTATTAGCATAAAAACAGACATATGGATCAATGGAACTGAACAGAGAGCCCAGAAATAAACCTAGAGACCTATGGTCAATTAATTGTTGATAAAGGAGGCTAGAATATACAATGGAAAAAAGACAGTCTCTTCAGCAAGTGGTGTTGGGAAAACTGGATAGCAGCATGTAAATCAATGAAGTTAGAACACTCCCTCACACCATACTTAAAAATAAGCTCAAAGTGGCTTAAAGACTTAAATATAAGATACAATAAATATTCTAGAAGAAAATATAAACAAAACATTCTCTGTTATAAATCTTAGCAATGTTCTCCTAAGACAGTCTACCCAGGCAATAGAAATAAAAACAAAAATAAACAAATGGTACCTAATTAAACTAAACTTTTACACAGGAAAAGAAACCATAAGCAAAACAACATGACAACCTATGGAATGGGAGAAAATTTTTGCAAATAACGTGACTGACAATGGCTTAATTTCCAGAATATATAAACAGCTCATACAACTTAATAACAATAAAACAAACAACCCAACCCAAAAATGGGCAGAGGACCTAAACAAGCAATTCTCTAATGAAGACATACAAATGGCCAATAGGCACATGAAAAAATGCTCAATATCACTAATTATCAGAGAAATGCAAATCAAAACTACAATGAGGTATCACCTCTCACCAGTTAGAATGGCCATAATTCAAAAGTCCACAAACTATAAATGCTGGAGAGGGTGTGGAGAAAAGGGAACCCTCCTACACTGCTGGTGGAATGTAGATTGGTGTGGCCATTATGGAACTCAGTATGGAAACTCCCCAAAAAACTAAAAATAGACCTACCATATGATCCAGCAAACCCATTTCTGGGTATATATCCAGAAGCAACTTTAATTTGAAAAGATACATGCACTCCAATGTTCACAGCAGCACTATATACAATAGTCAAGAAATGGAAGCAATCTAAATGTTCATCGACAGATGACTAGACTAAAAACCTGTGTTATATTATATAATGGAATACTACTCAGTCATGAAAAAGAATAAAATAATGCCATTTGCAGCAAATGGATGGATCTGGAAATCTCATTCTAAGTGAACTAAGCCAGGAAGAGAAAGAAAAATATCATATGTCATCACTCATATGTGGAATCTAAAGAAAAAGAAAAAAGAAAAAAAAAGTATAGTATGAACTCATCTACAAAACATAAACAGGCTTGCAGACATAGTAAACAATCTCATGGTTACAGGGGAAAGGGGGTGGGAAGGGATAAATTTGGGAGTTTGAGATTTACAAATGTTAGCTACTATATATATAAATAGATTAAACAAAAAGTTTCTGCTATATAGCACAGGGAACCATGTTCAATATCTTATAATAACCTTCAATGAAAAAGAATATAAAAATTAATATATGTATGTATATGTATGACTGGGACATTGTGCTGTACACCAGAAATTGACACATTGTAACTGAAGGTATGTACTTCAATAATAAAATAACACATTAAGAAAAATATCAAATGATTAGTAATAACTTTTAATAGTGTATAATCTGTAAAAATACTGAATCACTATGCTGTACACCTGGAACTAATGTAATACTGTAAGTCAACTATATACTTGAATTTAAAAATAATAAAATAAAATAATAAAATAAATTATAAAAGACAAAAAACCCAAATGATTATAATATAATAATAAAATAATAAATAAATAAATAAATAATAAAATAATAAAATAAATTATAAAAGACAAAAAACCCAAATGATTATCATATAAAAGGCTCTCAGTAAACAGTACATAGTATAATAGAAACAATGATGCTCAGAGTTCATACTAATGGTATATGCATAACATTTTAGTATCTACATGTGTATACATGTACAGTCTAATTATACATAACCTAAAAGGTGTTTCTAGTTTTAAAAGAGGTTATATTTATTAGGATAGAATTGAATATATTTCCTCATGTCTGCTACCAAAGTCAAAATTGTCTTTATGAGGCACTGTTCATATTTTATCTTTGATAAAAGCTAAGAAATTGAGTCCAAAGGTATTTTAGCTCCATTTAGTTGCTTTTCTTTTAATGTACCATTTCTTCCCCTGGAAGCTATTTTGTGCCAATCATTATCGAGCAAGTGAGAGTATAGATTAATTAATACCTATGGTTCTATTCAAGGATTTTGTCTTGCAAACACATCTAGAAATGATTTCTGTCTTTTGACTGGTTATGTAGAAAAGCTCACATTTATTGTGCACCCCTCTCCCACAAAACACACCCCAAAACTTGAACCAGAAACAAGAAAGACAAGGTCAAAGACAACTACTACAAATGTTCTGTGCAGGCAGAACTGGTTTTGTGCCTAATGTAGATCAAAACTAGTAACAGAGACAGTGTAATTCAAGGTGTGTTTTGGGATGGGGTGGAGAGTGGCCAAGAGGACTTACATAGTCCAGGACTCAAAGAAGAAACACACTATTGCAAGGAATAAAATGAAGGGTACTATTTATCAGACCAGACATTGAGGTTTTATATGCTTTCTCTCATTTAATGTCAAATCAGTGTTGTGAGATAGCAATTATTACTATGACTAATTGATAGCTGAGGAAACTAAATCCTGAAAGACTGAAAAATTTGGCCAAGATCATACAGCTGGTCTACTGCAGAATCAAGACTGAAATTCACATTCCTTTCCTAAGGTTAAATTCAGCTATTCTTCTGTTTTTTACAATTGCCTTGCAAAAATGATATTGCCATCATCTCCGTTTTCTAGAGAAGAAAACAAGTTGCAGAGAGCAAAATTGACTTCCCCCAAACAGACAACTTGAAGAGGCTAAAATTTGGATCCAAATGTGAATCTGGGTCATTAAAACTGGATCACAGAAAACATTTCTGTGTGCTATTTCTCTAGCTTTGGTGTATTAATATGATAAATTGGATTTCCCCTTGAAAGAGTAAAATCATCCACCTTGTAGAAGAAAGAGAACAGCCAGCCTTAAAAAGAAATTAAAAAAAAATTAATAAAAAATAAAAAAGAAGAAGAAGAAGAAGAGTGACATGAGGGGAGTTTGTAATGGACTACTTTTCCTAAAGAGTGCATGCCCTCCCATCTGTCTGTATCAGTTACCTACTTCTATGTAACAAAACATCCCAAAGCCAATGACTTAAACAATACACTCTTAATGTTGCTCAGGAGTCTGGGGTCATCTGGTCCTGGCTGAGCTGACTTACCTATCTGTGATCAGCTGTGGGTTGGATACAGCTCTGCTGATCTAGACTGATCTCCCCGATGTTTGGGTCAGTCAGCTGTTGGCTGAGACACTTTTTGCTTCCTCCATTTGGTCCCTTATCCTCCAGCTAGCCTGGGCTTGCTAACACAATGGTGGCAGAGTTCCGAGAGACCAATAAGGATTCTTGAGTCCAAAGCCTGGAACTAGCACACTAACCCTTCTCTGCATTCCATTGACCAAAACAAGTCAAATGGACATTCTTAATTCAAAAGGGTGACAAATGGAATCCACTTCTTAATATAAGGAGCTATAATGTCACATTGCAAAGGAGTAAAGAACTTTTCTTTTTTTTTCCTAATAAAAAAATCTACCACACTGCTCTCATAAAAATGATGAGGCAAAATTGTTCTCACTAAGTATAAATAAATGATGATACTTGATGTGTTACCACTTTTTTTTTTTTTTTTACATTTTACAAAGTAAAAATATCTTAGGAGACTTATGCCATTATTTGACCACTTACAGGAGCCCCAAGGGGCATTTTAGAGATTAACTGATAACTGTTTTTTTTTTAAATATATGCCTTAAAAATCTGTAGATACATTGCAAAATCTAAGAATGAGACACAGTTCTTTCTCTCCCAAGGCCTATAAGTGAATGGGGAAAAAAAACACTTATGAAAGGGTAAAATCAGCTCATGCGGTTTTCCATGAATAAGATAAATTTCTTTTGCCTTTTCCATCATTTTCACTGTACCACCTTCCTGTGAGCAGAACAGAATAACTAATTTAAGGAAATGTCAAAATAAGGCTTGAAAAGGAGGTAAGAGAAGTTAAAGTAAAAAAAAAAAAAAAAGCTTTTCTTTCCACCTAATTCCTTACTTGTGTCTTGAAGAATATCGACCATCTGTAGAACTGTTCTTGTGGGAAGGAGGCACCTGTGGATTCAGAGGAAGGCAACTGAACCTGGAGGAGGGTGTTGTGTTGGTGGTTGAGAAAACATGGTAGACTAAGTAGGTCCAGATAGAACTGAATGACTTTGTTGAGAGTTCCTACCTCTCCTTTATTTTAGGAAAAAAAAAAAATCAATGAGAGATTTTTTTTCTTTTTATTTAAAAAATAGCCATGCTGCAAGGAAAAAAAGACAATACTAAAAGTCAGCAAGGCTGTAGGGACGTTACAGATGCAATTTACACTGGTGCAACCACTTTGGAAAAAATGCTTAATATTACGTACTAAAAATGAAGACATGCCTTTCTTATGATCCCAGAACTCCACTTCAGGGACTATCTCCAATAGACATAAGCACATATGTTTACTAAAGACAGGTACTAATATGTGTATAGCAGCACTATTGACAATAGCCCCAAACAGGAAGCAAACCACACCTCTGCAGGTAGAAGTCAGGATAACAGTTATCTCTGGTGGGGAATGACTGGATGGGGACACAGAGGCGGGGGTCTTGAGTATTGAGTTGCTCTGTTTCTTGATTTTGGAGAAAGTGTGCTCAGTTAATGAAAATTCAGCCATCTGTTCAGTTATGGTATGTGTGCTTTTCTCTCTCTATATATAATAAATTATATATATAAATATATATATAATACTTTAGTATGTTTTTCTAAAAAGTATTCATGTTCTAAAATAGGTTAAAAATCTGGTTGAATCAAAATGAAACTAAAATCCACAGTGCTAAGTAAAGCAGGGTCCAGCACAATGCCAGTTTCCAAAACCAGAAGCATCTGGAGGCACTGAAGAGGTGAACTTCTGTGGGTCCAGTGAGACCAAAATCACTCCAGAAGTGACCAAACCAAAATGATGCTCACTCATGGGAGTTCACAAAACTAGAGGGGCCTGAGTGGCCTCACCGCTCACGGCAAAAATTAAAAGGAAGCTGAGGTCCCTGCTTGAAACGATGAAGGTCAGGTTGACCGCTTGAAGGGGTGACACGAAGCAGCCATGGAGAGAATCCAGGGAAACCTAAGGCTGGTTCAGTGATGGAATCATTACTTGTCCCACCACCATGGATGACACAGGAGCTCCAAGACCCAATGTAAGTCCTGCTTCTGACAGAGAATCTGTGGGAACCCAGATGGAGGCAACTGTACAACCACCAGAAAGAAATAAACCAGAGAGAGAGAGAGAAAGAGGGAGTCATTGAAAGACTTTTACGATAAATCTACGTAATAAAATTTCAAAGCAAATTGTTAACAACAAACAAGTAGGAGGTGAAATAATCCCTGACAAAGTGAAAGAAGATTTTCTCAAGTGATTTTTCAAGTACATTTATGTCCCCTGAGAGGTAGCGTAGAAAGAAAAGTTTATAAATGTATAAAAATATTAATAGTGAATATGAAAGGAGATAAGAATCAAGAGCAGATGGATATAAAGCATGATGGACAAAGGACGAACAGATGGTCTGCAAAACATACTACCCCAAACCAGAAACAAACCACATAAATATCTGTCAACTGGTAGATGTGAACTATGTCCATAAAATGGAATATTATTCAACAATTAAAAGGCACAGAGTGCTGACACATGTCAAAACGCAGATGAACCTCAAAGACATTGTGCTAAGTGAAAGAAGCCAGATGTAAAAGACTGCCTTCTGTGTGATCCCACTTTTATAAAATGTCTAGAAAACAAGCAAATTTAGATAGAAACCCTTAATTTTCCTTCACCAGGACATCTGATTCACTTATGATCTTTTTGCAAGTACTTCTGAAAGTCTTCTGAGGTGCCTACTTGGAATATAGTGACATATAAATAAAGAAGGACAGCATGAGAGTGTATATATGGTTTTTGAGTGACAGAGAGACAGAGAGGCAAATATAGGGTAGGAGAGAGAGGAGAAAAGAAAGGGAGAGTTTTTGTTATTATTTATCTCTGAAGGTCCAGCAGGAAAAGGCATTTTCTGTCTGTGTTCCAAAACCCTACCCTTTTATAGGTGTGTGGGAGAGGATGTTCTGTTAGTCTAACCTTCATTAGACCTGTGTAACAACCCGCCTGACTCCTTCCCCTAATGCTAACAGCTTGTGTTGAGAAGGGGATGTTTATCTGAAGGATGCCAGCACCTTGCCTACTGAATTTTTCCTTTTTTTCTATTTTGTGTAGTGACTGCCTCAGAATGCTGGATTTGCTCCACTTGGAATGGTTTCATTTGGAGCAAACATATATAGTCCCTTGGCTCAAAACCTGGGACATTCAAGGCTGGCTACATCTTTTAATTCAGTCAGAATAGCCACATTTCATGTGCGCAGGATTCAAGATGACGTGCGCCTTCTTCCCTTCTCCGTCCATCAAGGACTGGCCTTAAGGCATTAAACCTAGTCATTTCTTCCAATAATTCTAGTCTTGTAATTTAGGAATTTAACCAAATTGATTTCCATGCAATGGCTCTAGATGGAGAATTCACTTTCTGTCCAATAGAGTCCAGGGTTTTGATATCTGGCACTGGGACCAGGACCTTACGTGCACCCCATAGTTAAGAACAGAACTCCTTATCCTAAAAAAATAAGGCAAAAAAAAAAAAGTATTTTCTCTGAAGTACTGTGTAAAATCCCCATGGGGTGGCTGTAAGGATTTGTGAAATATTCAAGATCTTTGAGTTCGGAGACTTGGCATTGTAACAGTACAAAATTCTGCTCTTTTTTTCTTCCTTTCTTAATAACCCTGTTACACGACCTTCTAAAGGCTTTGTTCCCTTAAAAAATATTAGATGATTTGCAATCGTCTGTAATAAAACTTGGAAAAGATACTTACAGCACTGGTTCAGTAATCATGAGAATTGTTTTTAGGTGCAATTTTCCAACAAAGTGTTCATATAATTAATTGTAAACCCTGGAATAATGCTTTTGGCCAAAAGTACAAATGTCCCTTCATTTGTCTGTGGTGTGGGCTCAGCATTCCTGCTCCCTGGGTCTCCTTAAGCCTTGTCATTTGGCACATACATGACTTTCTTCTCTAACTGGCCTCATGGATATAAACATAAGTGTTATGGCCTTATTCCTGAAAGTACAGATCCCTCCCTGGCTGGGACTTCACATGCAGCTCCAAGAATTATGATCCCACCTTCTCCCAACCGACAGGAGATCAACATATTTGTACATGGAAGGCGCATTCTTCCGGAGATGCTGTGATTGAAGGGGTCCATCCGTGCGGTCAACGTTCCGGTGATCTGTGTGACTGGAAGCCAGCATCCGCCAGCTGATGACAACTCCTCTGTGCGTTTCTCACAGCTTCTCCATCCTCGGTCACCTACTCATCTCAGATAAATTCCCCCTTCAGCAGAGCTCCAAAAGATGTTATTCATCAAAGTGACCTCTGCTTTTACTTGTCACAGACACAGATTACTTTCTTGGTTAAGAGGTGGCCAACTGGTTGGGTCCTCAGATCTCAGAAAGAATATTTTGCCCTTTCTTTTATGAGCCAAATGACTTCTAAATGAGAGGTTTTTTTTTTCTTCTTTGGGTTTCCACTGTCGCAGAGCATGCCTGCCCACTGGGTACCTTTACAGAGAATAAATAAAAGCTGGGGACATTTTACGGATATCTTAGAAAAAAAAAAAAAAAAGCTGAGTTGCTTCAGGGATTTCTAAAGCAAGAAAGCTTTTATGAGTCAGGAACAAAACTCAGATGTTAGTTTGTAATGAAACCAGAAACTTGAGGGTCATTCAGCCTAAGGCTGCAGATCTCCATCACAGAGCTTATTTTAGAGATGGCACATTTCATTTCAATCCTAGAGACACAGGGAAAGAAAAAAACAAGAAAAAGAAAGCAAGAGAGAGAAAGAAAGAAGGATGAAGAACAAAGGAAGAAGAAAGAAGAATGCAAAGAAGGAATGAGGTTAGAGGAAGACAGGGGTTTCTCTTCCCCAATCTGCTTACGATAAGTGTTGAAAAATAGTCCCAGTAACCTAAAGAGTTTTAACAAAAATGTATTAAGATGAGTTTTGGTGAACACTTCATGCATAGAGTGTTCCTGTGTGTTAATATATGCCAAACACACACACACATACTCAGGAGAGTCTGCACACTGATTAAATAGAACCTATGTCACCTAAGTCTTCTACTACATTTGACCAGGTTGAAGACTCTAACGTCACCTTATTTGGTCTTAGTCTTGACCCTGGGGGAAAGCCACAAGGACCCTCTTTCTGATGATGTCAAAACACAATTTCCAAATATTTTTCCAACCTAACTCAGACATCTTTGCCCATCTTTTTGATAAGCTTTTTGGGTCAAGAAAATGAAGAAGCTTTTAATGAGTCCATTCTCCTTGGACTGATCTGGGCTGCCACTGTTGTCCCTCAACATTTGGTGACAGCTCTGAGGAACAAAAGCAATAGGCTTTCTACATCAGCCCTCTTCAAAATGCCTTAATAGGAAACACATTCTGCATTCCCCATGTGCATGTTTTCAGTGCAGATCTTTGTTCAATCTTAGGTAATTTAGTCCAAGGGTTCTTCCATGTACAAAGGGTGTTACTGATGAGAACACATCCTTGGAGGACCTTATGCATGAAGATTCCCCAGGGGATATTTGGAAGAAGAGCAGTGCCCAGGTCCCCTAAATCAAGTTGGCATTTCTGAAAAGGGGTCTGCATGCTGTGTATCTTGAATGTTTTTTTCTAAACAGAAATAGAGAAAGAAGATGGGGGGGAGGGGAGAGAGAGAAAGAAAAAGAAAAAGAAAGAAAGAAAGAAGAGAAAGAAAGAAAGAAAGAAAGAAAGAAAGAAAGAAAGAAAGAAAGAAAGAAAGAAAGAAAGAATGAAAGGGAAAGAAAGGAAGAAAGAAAGGAAGAAAGGAAGAAAGGAAGAAAGGAAGAAAGAAAGAAAGAAAGAAAGAAAGAAAGAAAGAAAGAAAGAAAGAAAGAAAGAAAGAAAGAAAGAAAGGGGGAGGGGGAGGGGGGATTCCTTAAGCCAATCATTACTCTTGAGGAATTTATTTATGTTCTTACTTTCATTGCCCAGGTTATGTTCCATTCTGTTCAATTGATAATCTGAAGGGCAGACTCTGCCAACTGGGTATAAAGGGGGAGAGACACAAATTATTTGTTGCAGCCAGAACTTGTACCTTGTCTGGATACCATGGCCATTCAGCATTATTTTACCTCCTGTTCATTTATGAGAAATAAAACTCCTCTAGATTATTCTCATTGGCTCCACCAGATCCTCCTCATCTGCTTTCAGCAGTGAGGAATCAAGACCTTCTCTCTTCATGTTGCCCCGTCACTGCTTCAGCCAATCCCTCTGCAGCAGAGAATCTGGGCACCTCACCCTGCAGCTTGCCAGCCCTGCACTCTGATGCTGTTAGTCTTGGAGGCTTTACCCCACAGAGCCATCCACAGTGAGCTCTGACAACCTCTTGGGTGGCTTTATCCCACATTAACACCGGGACTAGAGTCAGCTTTCCATGCTGCCATCTGTTCATGTCCATTACACAGCCTGACATGCATGTGGGGAGCCTGGAGCCACTTAGGAGTCTGGGAGCAGAGGACATATCTTGGCCAAGGAGACCGCTTGAAAGGGCGGGGAATAACTTAGATTGAAATTGACAGAATGCAACAAAGGAGAAGCCCATTCCCTACTGTCTAAGGAAAATGCAGAAGCTGTGAAGCTTGTTAAGTTTTCCTGTCATGGCCTAGAAAGGACACACCTTTCACCCACATCCCATGGCAACCTGGATGGAGTGTTGTTTGTGTAATCCAGGTATCCTTTTAGGAGATCCCAAGATGTTGTACTCAAGATGCAGCTGGCTGTGAGCAAAACACGAAGTGACTGATATCCTCTGGCTTCCACACGTTTTCTCTCCAGCTTTGGCCTCCACCTTTACATCTGATCAAAACTGCGTTTACAAAGAGTCCATGTTTGATTAGGATTAGGTCAGGAGAATAAGAAGCTGAGTCATCACAGAAAGGCACTGAAGCTGGCTTAGAGGCTTAATTACCTCCACCCAGACCTGAATTTAAGAAGAGAAAGCTTTTAAGCCAGGTGAATCTTTAACCATGGCCTGACAGGCTGTGCCAGATGCAGAATCCTAAGTCCTCAAATGAACCAAATCATAAAGAAGATTCCTGCCTTGGTTCCTCTAGAAGACCAGTCTTGGTCAGTATCTCAAGCGTCCATTTTTAGAGCTTCCCACGTGGTGATGTGTTTAATAATTACTACCAACTTTGAAGGCTTATTGCTTCTTCTTTGGAAACACAGCACCCCATACCTCCAGACCTGTGGGACTTGAACTGTCGTTGGAGACCTGGAGATGAAGGTGACACCTTCTTCCTGCCAGCACCAGCCCAGTCTTTAGGAGTTGACTTCCTATGGCTTAAATCATTCCTTAACCATCCTTCTCTCTCATGTTCTTTCCCCACTTCATCTTGAAATCAGAGTATGAGAAACCTTTAAGAAAACCTCTTATAGTTTCTAAGAGCCAAAAAATTTTCAAAGGTTCTACCCATCAGCAAGCAGATACCCCAATGGAATTTCAAAATTGAAATGAATAGTGTTAAAAATAGGAGTGCTGTAGCCTCACCTCTCCCATGGTCAAAATGCTAATCAAAATCATTTTCTGTTAGTCTTTGGATATGAGGGTATGAGCTAATGTTTATTTCAGAGCATCCTAATGTTAGGGGAGGGGAGGGAGTACCTCCCCCCACCTTTTCTTTTAAGTCATCCTCTCCTATGGGTCTACTTCAGAAAGTAAGCTTATAATTGAACTTCCCACGCTACACTGCAGTAATCTAGGCTGAAATTTGCTGTTTGGTGTATTAGAAAAGCATGCAACTATAAGAAGGGAATGTGGAGGTTGCTGGAAGCCATGTAAGACAACTTCTTAGACACTGCTGGTAACCATCCATCAGCAGGCCACACTGTTGGGTTTAAGCAAAGAATGCTTGAATTATATCTTTTATATCAAGACCAGCCTCAGTTTGTGTTTTATGTAAAAGGAAAACAGACCAGTGTTCCAGTTGGTTTTCCAAATGGAAGTGAAGAAACCATGGAGACATCTCTACATTCAGGCCCTTAGCCTAGACCATTGGAACTGGATTATAGAAAGTCAATGAGGCTGAGTTTCCCAGTGAAAGGATGGTGCAAAGTCTGAAGTGCATGCCCTTTTGTTAGTTGTAGCAGGAATACCTTCCATCAGTGGGAAACCATCATGGTATGTACATGGTTAAAATCCAGTCCTGACTCTGCCTTGTCCCTTTTTTTTGAATGGGTCAATGTGTCAATTATTTCCTCCTAATGCCTTCTGGGTTTGGGGAATGTTCAAACTATCTTTCCTTCCTGCTGCAATTATATTTTGCAATAAACACGTGTAAGGGCCTGCCTGGCAATTCTAAGATTTTCTGTTTTCTCTTGGCCTCTCCTGACCCACAAGTCCTAATGATACCTCTGGTGTCTCTTGAGCCATCACGTCCCATATATCTCCTTTTCTGGAGGTGGAGGGAAGCCTGATCATTCTGCTTCTAATCCTTGGGGTTCAAGGAAATCCCCCCACGTTAAACTCCTAAGAAAGAATAGCCACCTTAAAAAATCAACCCACTTTCCCTCCAGATCTTCCAAGGGTCTCCTTTCAAAAAAAAAAAAATCCCCTATGACTATGACTGTCAGGTAAAGGACAAAATTAAAAGAAACACTTCCTGCTCTAACCCAACATAACTAAACCTTTTGGCATTAAGAGGATAAAGTAAAACATTTTATTCTGTTCCTTGCCTCTGGAATGCATATCTGCTTTAGCAGTAGAACGTTGCCTTCTTATTCCCCGTACCAGCTTTCCTGTTTTCTCCTTATATATCGTTGCTATCAAACATACTATACATTTCACTTATCTTGTTTCTGTCTCCCCTACTAAGGTGAATCCTGGTGATAGTGAGGATTTTTACCTGCTTTGTCTACAGCTGCATACTTAGTACCTAGAACAAAGATGTGACATATAACGTGCTCTTGATAAACAATTGTTGAGTGAATGAAGTGTATGGTGTTGACAATTAGATGTGATGCCAAGGAACTGGCGATCACCTGCTGCATTTCCAGCACCAAAGCTGTGTGAGACCTCCAACGTCAGTGGGGGACATTCATTTTTAGACCCAAATAGAGCAGGTCCAACTCCCACTTCTTGCTTAGAAGAGGTCCCATCATTACTTCTCCTGAGGAGAAAGGACATAGTCTCATGGTGCCCCTCACTCTGAACTCCTGCTGCTACTTTGGCCTCTAGTCACTGGCATGTCCCCATTCTGAGCCACAAGGATTCAGGTCTGATATAATTTTATAGAAACCCATGGAAGTTTAAGGACATAATTCATGAAGCAAATGACCTTAGGTTAAATTTTAGAAATGCCAGCTCTGGAGAAATTCTTTGGTAAATATCTACCCTTTTGTTGGACAATCTTATTTTCTCCCTGCTCCTCTGTTCTCTGACCCCACATACAATTCATTTTCATCCTCTTATTTTACTTATGTATCCCATGTCCTTGACTGTCAATCTATGACCTCTATGAAATTATCTTCTCCATCAAGCAATTTATTAAGACATTTTTATAAAAGGATATTGCTTTCCTAATAGGAATTATATCAATGGTTAAGATAATAGTTTTGTTCAGCTGGCTACTTGCTAATGGTGGGAAAAGCAGAGGACAGAGCTCTTGTGCCCAGCATTTAGCTAGCACATGTATGGGGAAGAGAAGTTAGGGTGTACAGCTCAAGAGTTTAGTGGACAAGACATGAGTGGAAGTTGTAGTTTCTCTTTATCTGATGCCCGAGGCAGTGGAGTCACTCAGGAAACTACATTGTCTTATCCCAACCAATCCTGAGCTTCCTTTTGTTGTTCTGGGACATTTTTTCAATTATATTTTCTCAGTTTCCAACCTAACATCTGATAAAACAACAGTAAATAGTCATCCTAACAATAAGACATTTCAGACACAGTAGGAGACACATATTAGAGATTTTTCGCCTGAGGATGATTTCTCAAAGCACACTTTTGGTGTCCAATAAAACAAATTGCACAGAAGTTTATGGAACCCTTTTAAAGGAGTCTGCTTCCTGCTTCATGTAAGGTTATGTTGATAAGTAATCCTGGAGAACAGAAGTAGAGGGTTGGGAGAGTGAGACAGGGAAAGGTGAGAGCCAGTTGGCCACTGGTTTGGCATCACCGGAACCATCGAGGACCCAGGAAGAGTGTACCTCAGAACTGTCCATCTCCAGAACAGAAGAGGGGGACATATAACCACTGGCTTCCATCTCTCCATTGGTCAAGTATTACCCCATGGGCTGTTAACTCCCTTCCATCCCAAGGCAAGAAAGCAAGGGACCGACAGTGTAAAGTCAAGTTCTGCCATTTACACCTGTGTGAATCCTAGAACCACGGCAGTGACTGGAATAAAATATGGGCTAGGGAGATGTGAGGCAAGGCACAAAAGGTGTCCCCCACAAAGGGAAAACCTAATCCAACCCACCCCAGGAAAACTGAGCAAATAAAACGTAAAGCAATTTTATTTCAACTGTTACTCCCTCATTCATTTGAAGAAAAGGAATGCATTCATTTTTTTAAAAAAATGTTGAACTTCTAATCCCAGTAATGCTAGATCAGATGCACATAAACCCTCCAGTGAGGACCATTAAAAAAGAAAGTTCAATTACCAAAAGCAAACAAAAATGTCTCAAAAGTATCAAAGACCTCAGAAGACAGGAAAACACTGCCTGTCCAATTTTTAGAGAAGATAAATTCAGTGATATAAAGCACAGTTAATCAAAGCTCCTTTTCTCCTGAGCACAAATATTCTGATCCCAAGAAAGCAGCCACATATCTGAGCTGAACTTTCACAGCCCCACAGACAGAAATCAAAGCTTAGACTCCATCAGGAGTGGGAAACTTAAAAAAAACTACCAGACCTTGAGAAAAGAACTATGAGTTCCATTCCCACAAATAGGCATAACACAGTGATAACAGTCCTCCTTGGAGTATGTCCTGTCACCCGCTGATACAGGGGACCTCAGGCCTTAAATGAATTAAGGTTGTCTGGGACTGGTGGACCTCCCATCCTCCATCCCTCCTTTCTTTCCAGAAGTAATCAGTATTCTAGGCCTCAAAATATTTCCACAAATAATTTTTTAAATAAACGTCCATCATTCAAAAATAAACTACCAGAAAAAGGAGACAAAGCTCCTGAGCAAGCAGATATAACCTGTAGCAGAAACAGACCCACAGGGACTCTGATCATGAAGAATATCATGTACAAGAACAAACTAGTGACTGATGACTGATCAACATTTACAGAGGTCGAGAAAGTTAATGCTGCCCTTGAAAGCTTTAGTAACAAACTGGAAACTATAAAGAGGGATCAATAGATTCTAAGCATTTTAAATTTCTGTTGGGATTCCTTCCTTATCACAGGAAATCCTTAAAAGTACATTTTTAATTTTTTCAAATATATGAGAATTTTTGTTTTTTAAATAATTTTCATTGTTGATTTCTATTTTAATTGCATCATGATCAAATATGGAGATCTCTGTGATGCCAACCCTTTGACATTTGTTGATTTTATGACCTAATAGCGAAAAATGGTCAATGAGTTCTTGAGAAAAATGGGCATTTCCTAATTTTTACATTTTAATAAATGTAAGTTCCTAATTATACATATAGTCCCCAGCTTTCTTTTATTATTAAAATTATTTTTACGTTCTTTAATTTAACTTAGTGATTTAGCTTGCTTGATTTGCGTAGATCTATTTGTGGTAAATTTAATCTCTCTCTTTTAATCTAGAAGAGTATTTTATGCTTGTTCTTGAAAGATCTTCTTTGCAGATTGAAGTTTTGTTCTCTGACTATGCTGCAGGTATCACTATAATATCTTCTGGTTTCCAGAGATGCTAATGATCAGCAATTATAAGCTTAATTTTCGTTTCCTTGTTGGTGATGAGTATTTTCTCTCTGACTGCCTTTTAAGGTCTTCTGAATAGTCCTTTCTTTCTGCAGCTTCAATATTTGTGTGAATTTACTTTTGTTAAAACTGTTTGTCAGTTCTGATGCCTCTGTTTGTGTATGTATGTCTTACATTGACTCTGAAAATGTTCAGCAATATCCTTTCAAATTGCATCCTCTCCCCTAATGGTTAGACTTAACCATTAGATAACTTTATTTTATCACCCACACCCTTAACATCCTTTTACTATTTGGCTCTTTTCTTTTCTGTGTGGTAGTCCATGCAATTTCACCACATCTTGTCTTCCTCACACTAATTCTCTGCTCAGCACCGTCTAAACTAGTGTTTAAACCATACATTCAAGTTTTTAGTTCAGCAATTATATTTTTTTCATTTCTAAATATTTTGTGTAGTTTTTTTTTTCAGCCTCTCTGGTTACTACTGATGGTGTGTTGTTGCATACTCTTTTTTAAATGATTCTTTTATAGCTTTAAGTATTACGTAATTCAGGTTTTCTCCCCTGTATTTTCCAAGCAATAGTTTCAATATCTCAACTCTTTTGGCATCTACGTTTCTAGTTTGCTGTTTCCGCTGACTCTTTCACATGGTAGTTTGGTTCCTTGTTTAATCTTATTAATCTTGATCTGTGGAAAACTAAGGGTTCAGTTAAGGGTGTCTTCCTTCAAAAGAGCACGTGCCTCTGTTGGTAGCCATTCCCATCCCCCAAGTCCCCACAGCTTCATTCCTGGCTCTAAGTTTTTGTTGTTCCAAGTCCAAGGTCTAGCCTCCTGGCGACAGCATGATATGGGCATTCACCTTCAGGGGAATTCTAATCTTTCCCTTTGCTTAAGCAGCATAAAATCACAGCTGGGTCAAAGAGTAGAGAAGTACTTTAAGGGTCTCTATTTGGGAAACTGTCACTTAGTGAGTTCAGAGACAGTTCCCTGAGGAATTAAGTCTTGCATTTGATCTCTGATGGAAAATTAGGAGTTAATTGGTTAAAAAAAAAAAAGTGAAGAGGCAGAGTTTTGGGTAGCAAAAAACCACATATACAAGAGCCCTGTGGCTAAAAGGAGAATGACAAGCATGAAGAATTCATTTATTTTTCAACTATGGTTGGGCTGTTGTACAAACACTGTGGGAGACACTTAGTAGCTGTTACCTGCTGTGGGGCTGCCAGAAATCTAAACGGCAACATTAGCTGAAATTATTTCAGAAAAGTTCCCAGATCAGGGTGGCGGGGTGGGGTGGTAAGCTACTCTTGGAAGAAAAAAAAGAGGTTATTTAGGACAAGAACAGCAAGCAATTAAAAGTCAAGATTAGGAGTGGGCACAATGGACGCAGAAAGAATCCAAGCAGCTTTGTTTTAAGGCAGTGCCCCTCAGACTTCATTGTACAGGTCAGCTGGGATCTTGTTAAAATACAGATTCCAACTCAGTAGGTCTGGGATGTGACCTGGAATTCTGCATTTTTCACCATCTTCCAGCTGATGTACATACTGCTTGTCTGGGACAAACTTTGAGAAGCCAAGGGGTAAAAAAAAAATTATTAAATGGTTGTCAGAAGTAAGAACATACTGGGAAAAAACAAAATCACCTCCTGGGGAGCTGTCATACTGGGATAGAAAATTTGGACCTAAGCCCTTTGGCTGAGTTCTAAAACTCTAAAACTTTAAATCACCAAGGAAGCTTATTAGTAACACAGAAGCCCAGCCTCATCTACCAATTCAGAGTTTCCAGGAGGTGGGGCTCTGGCTACCAGAGCATAAACAACTCTCCAAGTGATTCCAAAGCACAACAAAGTTTGAGAACCATTGCAACTAGGCAACTAAGAACCAAGATAAGATTGCACTTTGTGTAGTAAAAGGATAAAACACATTTTAGGAAAGTCTGGTAGATAGGACAGGGTGCAGAGACAGAGAAAATCATTTAAGAATGCTAAAAACCACAGGCTCCTTTTCTGATGCCTTTACAAACCCAGAGCCAGCACTCCTCCACTTAATTCTTACATAGTTCCCCCATTTAAGACCCAGCTTGGCCACATGGTCTTAGCTCTAACCTTTCACCTGACTACGAATTTACGCAGAAATTGATTTGGGAAAAGAGCATGCATGTGCTCCAAGGTATGCTTGATATTTAATATATGTTTATAGTTACATTTTCAAGCTGTAGATTGTTGTGGGACATGGTGTTGGTAGTTGACAAGGTGAGCCGGTGATGCGGGTTGGTAAAGGAATTTATTAGAGATGAAGGGTGAGAATAGACAAGAAGTTTATTAGGGTATGCTGCCATAGACAACAGAGGGCCACACAGACAAGAGGTGCCTGCATGAGCACCAAGGGCCGTTTGTTGGGGTCTTTTATAAGGTTGGGTCACAAGGTGCCTGACCAGCTTGTGCACAAGTCTCTGATGGGTTGTAGGTGAGGCAAGAAGTTTAGGGTCTGTGAAGGGTGGTGGGGTTTATGACTGATAAGGTGAGCTGCAACAAGCCAGCCTGAGCTATTGTGAGATTAGGCATTACTGAGGGCTATTAGTGTGTTAGGGGAAACACACCCAGTAAAGAATGTACTTTATCTGTTGAGGGATCACAGGCAGACATCTTAGAGCCCAGGCTTTGAAGGACGTCAGTTGGCCCTACACAGGGTTACATAAAATACATGCACGACTCAGATAAAATTCAGGAGGCTGAAACCACAAAATGATCCAGAAAAATTCTGTTCCTTTTCAGGTACTATTGGCCTAAAACTTTAAGGGATTCAGAAAATGAAAGAAAATTTTTTCTCATACAAGTTGTTTCTTTGATTTTTGTGATTCATCAGCTAAGTGATTTTCTTCCAATTCAGCTAAGTAGATAGTCATTTAAGACACCCTCACCTCTTAATTCTAACTCTGCACAGCCACTTCTGCTATATTTAGCTTTGTTTTTCTTTAAGTAGTTTGCCCTGCTGTTGTATAAATTTGTTTCACCAGAGATGTTGTCAGGGCAACTCAAGAGGAGATTAAGAAATCAGAGATGCCTGTCATCAGTTCCTGACATCTTATGCCTTGGTGATCCTTTCCAGCGCAGAGAAAAGCAGAGAGCAGAGGAAGGAATCACACAGAAACTTATAAGTATAGTTGTCCTATTAGTAAAACAATCATCTGGAAACAGAATTTACTACTCTGTCAGCACACAATTCTATTGGAAATCGATATGCTAAAAAGAATACATCATTTGGGCAACACTGATATTGAAATGGAAAAACTCCTCCAAAACTGAATTTAACATGCTAGAGAAAGACTTCCAGGAGATTCTCTGTGTGTGGTCCTCTCGAGACTGGGAAGGGTCAGGCCAGGCTCACAATGAATTGGCACGTGACAGCCCTTTAGGCCTGTCTTGTCTTGCAGGTATAGGGCCACCTGACTACCATGAAAGATCGGCCTGGCCTGGCCTGGCCTGAGTTCATCCTGTTTGCAGTGAATGGACTGTGCTTTTACCATGTGGGAATCACCTCTGTGACCATTCCCCATATGCCCCATTCTCAAGCACTAGTGCATGTAGATCTTATGATACTCAGAGGAATTGTCACGTTTTCTGATTGCTGCCCCAGGTCTAAGATATTTGTGCAGTCTGTTTGGCAAACTGTTACTAAATCTGAATAATGAAATAGAATACATTACACACCTTAATGTCATAAGCTCTGGATTGATATTTTGTTAGACTTTATTTTTATCTGTATTAATTCTTTTTAGGCTTACAAAACATTGGTTTGTTGTTATCATTTGTATGTCAGTCACCCCAAAATACACAGCCGGCTTGGATGTCAGATCATCCTGGTTAAATTCTTAGCAATGGCAGTAATTGATCAAATTGCCATTAAACCATTGATGTCTCTGTCACTGACTCCAGGCTCTTTCTTGGGTCTCGAAGCTGGGCGAGTACAGGCAATGTAGGCCTGTGGGGTGCAGCTCAAAGACAGGTGTATTGGAAACCCACAGAAAAGGCTCTCAATGTGTTTTCAAGGGGCCCTAAAAGGCATCCTTGGGAACAATACTTCCAAGAAGGGATAGGAGGCCTGAGAGAGACAGGACAAGTGGAGTGCAGGGTGAGAGGAATGGGGGCCCCAGCTGAGGGCACTTCTTAGGCAAAGGGTAAGAGCCCAGAGTGTGGAGCTTGGAGTGCCCTGCATGGAAAGCCCTGAAGGGTGTGAAGAGACCAGAGGAGCCACTCACCCTGCTCCCAGCCCTCCACCCATGGCATGGTAACTGATCAAGGACAAGGAGCTGCAAGAGAGAAGTAACAGAGTAGTTAGAGATGTGAAGTTGGATGAAGAGCTAAGACTTGTGAACAAAAAATGTTGTAAATCACATCAGTAAACAATGCTGAAACCATCAAGTCATCAGCAGCTGCCTCCACCCCCCAGTGAAGACAAGCCTGCAGCCCAGCCTCTGCAGCCACTCACAATGCTGCACTCCGAGGGGACTCAGAATAAGAAAGGACAGGATACTGGCCCTAGATAGCTAAGTGCTTGTCAAAGGAATGAATTCAATGAGCCTAAATGTTTGCTTCCTCCCATACATAGAAAAGCACTAAATGCTTTAACTTGAGATGCCTGGTTTTCTTTAGATAACAAGTAATCTTTTATTGCTCCAACTACCTGGTCTTTGTTGTAAAGCTCCTATATATCCTAGCCCCTCCCCTGCCTCTTCGGAGCAGGCCCTCAGAGCAATCTGAGAGGCTGTCATCCCGGCTCAAGTCCTCCCACCAAATAAAACACAACTCTCAAATTTTAGGCTGCGGACTTATTTCAGTCAACAGACTTAACTGCGGGCAAACACGTGGAGGGCACAGAAAGGCCACTGAGCAGTGGATGCAGGTGGGCACACAGTCGGGTGAGGCAGGAGGTCAGGTCTGACTGGAGCAGGCCAGTGCCCCCACAGAGCAACAGCTCCACACCCAGTTCCAGCGTGTGCATTTTCTCCCCACACCAAGCACTTCCCTGACACCAGCTGGGTGTCCAACAATTCAGTTCTGACACCATCCACCTGGAGACAGTGTCAGATCTGTTACCAAACAAAAGTTCATTTGCCCAACACACAGTGAAGCCAAACAAACCAAAATATCAGAGTCTGTAGCAGAGGTAGGATTATTGCAGGGCCAAGCAAGGAGAACGGGAAGCTCATGCTGGAAAAACTCGCACTCCCTAAGGATTCGGGGGCAAAAGTATTTATAGGGAAAATCTGGGATGAGGGCTGCAGGGGGTGCAACCTTCTTCTGATTGTTTGGTGATGAGGTAACAGGGCGGGGCTCCAGGAAACTTGTTCTCAGCCTGAAGTTGCCATCCTTCACCTGGGTGGGGGCCTCAGTTCTCACAGAAGAACACAAATATACTGTTTTGTGTATTCCTTGAGGAGGAACCAGGACCCTGCCCCAAGACGATATTATTTCTTGACTATCCCTCCCTCACTTCTGCACTTCCTCCTTTTCCTGAGGGAACTGTTTGAATCTGCCCTTTGGAACTCAGGGAAGATCGAGGAGGCCGAATGAAGCCTATTTCTTACAAACAAGAAATGGGTGACGAGTGGGTGGAGCACAGAAAGGATTTGTACCAGGGAGGACCCCACAGGGTCCTGCTGTTTCAGATCCCTCAGATTAAAGTCTCAGTCCCTCAAAACCATCCCCTCCCCCAACTTTAGACACCAATTGCAAGTCTAGGTTGGCTATGACAGGATCTTCCAATGACCCCCCTCCTCAGCTTCAATTAACTTGCCAGAGTGGCTCACAAAACCCAGAGAAACATTTTACTTACCATGCTACTGGTTTATGAGAAAAGGAACTCAAGAACAGTCAGAGGGAAGAGAAGCAGAGGTAAAGGTGTGATGGAACAGGCCCTGGGCACCCATGCTCCCTGACAGCATCTCTCTCCCTGAATCTCCACATGTTCACCAACCCTGAAGGTCTCTGAAGCCAGTCCTTCAGGGTTTTTACGCAGGCATCATTACATTAGCATGACTGATCAAATCATTGGCTGTTGGCAACTGAACTCAACCTCTAGCCTTCACCCCCACAGAAGGTCTAGGAAGTGGGGTGGGACTGAAAGGTCCAACCCTCTAATCACGTGATTGGTTCTGGCAACCAATTCTGGCTCCCTCTCCAAAAGTCACCTCATTAACAAAAGACAACTTTACATGCTCTTATCAAAGGAAATTCCAAGGATTTTTGTACCTCTGTGACAGAAAGGCAACAAATATCAAATAGACATTTCTTATTATGAATCACAATACCTCAGGAATTCTGCAAAGAAACCACAGGTCCCAGGTCAAATTAACTTGACAGCATCTCTATGAGATCTGTTAGATACAAGCATAGGTAAAGATGATTTTGCATATGCATTGAGATTTATTACTCAGAAAACTCATGGTAATCTTAAAGTAAAATTTTTCCTCAGATGCCTCAGGGGTTAAATGTGTACACATTATTAGAGGTAGGTATTTTATGTTGATCATTTATAAATAAGTTTAGTATATAAAATGCCTTGTTATTTTTTCAGCCCTTGTCTACAAATAATATTTTTTTATCAGGGACCCAAGAATTAAAAGCTACCATTGACCTTCAGCTTTTGTTTTAATTAACAAGAAACTAGACTCATTCCCTCATTCATTAGGGAATAAAAAGAAAGACTATCCACTTGAAGTTCTCAAAGGGTCATTTGTTTATTCTTGGTCAGACAGAGTTGTATCTCTTTCTTTATGGAGCCTGGTGCCAGTAAGGAGGGTTCCAACTTTCCAACAGTAAGGGAGGAGAACTGTAATTCCTGGCTAGCAATCCAACTGATTAGTTCAAGAAGATGACTGTAATCCCAAGAGCTGGAGATGTGTGGGGTTTCTGACCACAAAATTATTTGCCAACACCAGTCCAATGCACTGTTACGGGCATCCTTCCATGACTAAATAGACTGACTGAGCATCGGAGGCTACAAGGCACAAAAATCTCCCACCTATGTTGGAATGGAACAAGTGAACCACATATATTCGGCTTGCTCACGAGCTGAAAGATATGTAAATAAACCTCTTCATTATTCATACTGTAAAAAAAAATCCAAAAAGGGAGTCTTGGCCAATCTGAAATATTATGAGTATATGACACAATGTGTCATAAGAAACGTAAGTGTGTTAAGTGCAAAATGGCCCTAATGCCATTTATTCCAAGGACAACTTGGAGAAATGTTGCTGTGGGGGACCCATGACGATAAAGAGCATGCGGAAGAGACAAAGGGAAAGGGCCTCCCCTCTACAGCCCGAGAGATGGAGCGAGCCAGCCAACATTCTGGAAAGCACAAGGTGATCTTTCTGGATTAGGCTTATATATTTAATGTACAACTAAATATGACATAGTTTTTGTTTGTTTTTGTTTGTTTGTTTATCTTCTCAGAAGATTATATGTGGGGCTGGACAAATGAGCAGCCCTCTATAGGCTCATCTGAAGACCTTCCTTGCCAATAATACATCCTTCAACTTCCTCTCAGAGAGCCTAAATTTCTTCCCCAGGATGCTCCTTCATATCAACACATGGCCCATGACAGTCCTCCTTTAAGGGGCTAACATGTTTCTAAACCAGAAAGTCTTGTGTACATTATGTTTTCTCTACAGGAAAAACAAAACCCCAAAACAAAAAACCACATGTAGGATATCTGACATGTGCCAGTCTTTCTAAGAACCTCCCCTAGGGAGTCAGAAGTTAGTTTGGAGCATTATCAGCAGGTGTTCTTATGTATTTTGGACCAGTGTTCACAGCAGTCTGCACCCTACAGTGCTGGGTGCATTCATTGTGTTCCCCAGACAGCTCTCCAGTGGAGCACCTGTGCGTGGATTCTTCTTGGTGCTGTCTAATCCAGAAATGAAGACAAAAAGAGGAGCTGCAGGGTCCAGAGGCTAAGGTTTCTCCCTGGGAATTTTCTTGGCTGTGGACCAGTGTAGGAGGATGGAGGAGGTGAGGGACAGCAGCAGAAATGGCAACAGAAACAAAAAGAGGAAGAAGGACAGCACTGAGGAGTTGATCAGAGGGCACACGAGAGCAGAAGCTAATAGAAACAATACAATGATGACACACACCAAAGATGTCAGAGGCTCCTATTAATAGAAAGCCATCGTGAGAACTGAGAATAAGCCTTGAATTTTTAATTTTAAATCAGAAAACATCCATTTCATGTTTTAAGAGAATTCTGCCTTGAGACATTAATTGTATAAGAGTTATTTGTATTGTGGTCCAAGAATTACAACTTCCCAGGTGAATAAAAACCACCCTTGGCTGAGCAGTGACTAAAAGGAGAAAAGAAAAAAAAAAAAAAAAAAAAAAAAAGCACATCACTTTTAGAGTATACAGGAAGGAAGAAAAAAAAAGGAAATTTCCTTTGCCTTTGAATTTCCTACTGTCAAGAATAACTTGTGTACCTCAGTCTTGTAGGAATCACAGCTAGTCGAGGTGCAGAACAGGGAGCATCTCTCTTTGGTATGATCATCCATCAAACAAACTACCTTGGAGTCGTGGACGATGGAAGCCTAAAACCTCTAAGCCTGAATACTCTATAAAATTCCAAAAGAAGTAGTTTTTTGTTTTTTTTTTTTTTTCATCTATTTCTGGTACTATATAGAGCAGTTTACGGCAATTTGCTTAAGTTTCTCTAATATATTTGACAGAGAAAGCAAAAGGCAGCTATCTCCTCAAATAGTCATCTTGAGTCTGAAGCTAATTCCTTAGTCACGCGGATGTTAGAAAAGGAAGGTCTATGGTTGTTGCTCTTGTAGGTCACGTGGAAGGCAATGGTTAGCATAATAAATGTGGTGAAGGTAATTAGTGCCATTTTAAACACAAGTGGCAATTTTATGGAATTGTTTGAGGTGGGCGGGAAATCATTATTTTTTTTAGAAGCACATAAAGCGTTCTTCTAGTTTTCTATCCAAATAATTATATACAAATTTCTAAAGAAAATAAATGCTTAAAATCCCCACTTAAAAGAACCCCACAGATATTTCTCAAATCTTAATATTTTGACTAGCAGAATATGTTTAAATCCCAAAGAATGGAAAATGGCATGCCTTGGGTTGAGGAATGTGAGTGCTTTTTCCACGCCAGCCTTACTTGGGCCAAGAGGGTGTAATTACTTCAGTGGAGCCAGTCTTATTTCAAAGGCTTGATACTTCTTCTCCACTGCCTCCTGGAATTGCTGAAAACTACAATGATTCACTTGGGTACAATTACAAGCATTGCTTTTCAGAGTGTGTTACATAAATACAGCTTGGAAGAAAGGAGAAGTTAAAAGGCTAAGTCAGTCATTGAGAAAACTATCAGAGATTTTATTTTCACCATTTGTGACTACTTGGTTATGGAATTATGTAGGCAAAAAAAAAAAAAAGTACGTGTTTCTGTTGCTACTATCTATAGCAAAAGTCAAACAAAACTACAAGGCTCCTAAGGAAATACATGCATGTGTGTGCACATGTTACACACACAGACAGATGTGCGTACCACTAATATCTGTAAGGAAAACATAAGTGAGGTGAACAAGGTTATGCCCTTGGCCAGATCTAATCCTGTGGGAGCAGATATGTTTGGTCACAAGCAGGGTTTGGGGAAGGAGGCTTGGGGGTTCCCTTCTCTCCCCAGAGCAAGGCTGCCTCCCACCTGGTCTGCCCTGTTTCAATGTGTGCACCAGTGAAAATCACACTGACTCATGAAAAACCACTCCAGTAAGGATACCAGGACCACACAAGTCAGGCTCAGGGTCCAGACGTCAGTGATTGGCTGGGCAGAGTCAGATTTTGAGGGAAAAAAAAAAAAAAGAAAGAAAGTAGTTCTGGATTTTCCTACTTTTCTCTGTGGCCAAAACCTACCGTTGGAGGAAACAGTTGTGTGGATACTTCAGCGTACTCTCTGGAGTTCTTAATACAGATCCCCGCCCTTTTCTCTTTTATTCTAACATGCTTTGCGGCAGGGCAAAATTCCAGGGGTGCCATTGAAACATAAAAAAGCAAGGCCACAAAAATGCTGTGCCTCAATTTGAATTCCAGAACATAAAAGCTATTCTCAGTTTACCTTCAGACCTGTGCCCGTATGCGGATCAAATGTGCCTCTTTGATTCCTCGTTGGGGTCAGGCACTGCAGCTCTCCGGTCCGTGACAGGGGCATCTCCTGCCACGCCCCTTTCTCTAGTCACTGTTTCTGGTTGGTTGCAGTGGAAGCTCAGCTGAGTTGGAAGCATTCTCCTGGATTCTCTACAAATAAACCCCAGGAGCATTCTAGAACAGCAGCTCTCAAACTGGGGTGCATCAGAATCATGCGGGGGCTTACCTAAATTTTTACTGAACCATAGTTGCTGTATAATATTATATGAGTTACAGGTGTATAATACAGTGATTCACAATTTTTAAGGATATACTCCATTTATAGTCATTGTAAAATGTTAGCTATATTCCTGTGTTGCACAATACGTCCTTGTAGCTTATCTTATACATAACAGCTTCTACCTCTTAGTCCCTTACCCCTATATCACCCTTCCCCACTTCCCTTTTCTCACTGGTTTTTTTCTCTCTATATTTGTGAATCTGCTTTTTGGTTATATTCACTAGTTTGTTGCATTTTTTAGATTCCACATATAAGCGATACCATAGTAATTGGAGGGCTTATTTACGCACAGATTTTCCGGTCCCACTCTCAGAGATCTGGTGGGTGAAGGGTGTGGGGTGGGGTGGAAGGAGGAATAAGAATTTTCATTTCTCCAGGTGCTGCTTTTGCGGCTGTTCTGAGATGCACGTGTCTAGAACTGTTCACTGACACAAAACCAGGCAATAAGAGAATTCATTGGTCCATGTATTCATTCCTCTAGCATTAGTCACAAAAGCTATAACCCAGACCCTCTGCCAGGCTCTGGGATGCACACTTGAATAAAGCCCAGGGCAGTAAGACAGGCCCATACATTTCATAATATTTAAAAGGTAGTGTGAATAGCGAGGAGGAAAGAATGGGGTGCAAAGGAAACAAGGCTCAAGGCTACCTGGATGTGTGGGTGGGGCTGGGAGCTGGCATGAAAAGTTTGAGAAGACGGACTGCATTTGGACTGCCTCTCGAATGGGGGCATCCAGCATCAGCAGCAGGGCAGCACCAGGAACAGTGGCCTGCAGCTGTAGCAGAGAAGAGTGCATGCAGGCCTGCAGGGATGTAGAGCCTGAGCAAGTGGGAGAGGAGGATGGAGACCAGACACAAGACTTGAATAGTCTTAGACAGCCAAGGCTTGGTTAGAACACGACTCCTAAAAGAAGCAATGAGCCAGAGGCTAGGAAGGTGATGAGAGTGCTAATGAGAGAGAATCACAGGAATTATACTGAATGGGGAAAGTGAAGGAAGGGAGAGAATCAATGATGGAAAATCAGAATAGATGGGGTCATAAAAGGAGTTCATTTCTGGACATGTCAGATTTGAAGTGTCTATGGGACACAGAGGTAGTGATCTCTGTTAGACAGTTGAACATACAAGGCCAGGAGGTGAGGAGACAGATTTAGGCTGGAATACTCAACTTTGACCTTTCAGCAGTTGAATTCTTAGAACCAAGTGAGACTGCCCAATTCATTCAGTATTTACTGAGCACTTAGAACATGTCAGGCACACTTGAGTAGTACATTAGTTTTCCGTGCTAACAAACCGCCACAGACTGAGTGGCTTAAAACAACACACACACCATCTCCCAGTTTTCTTAGTCAGGAGTCTGGGTTGGTTGGGCAGGTTTCTCTGCTCCACATCTCACCAGGCTGCAGTCAAGGTGGCAGCAGAGCTGTGTTCCCTTATGGAGCCTCTGGGGATGGAGGAAACTGCTTCCAGTCTCGTTTGAGATTATTGGCAGAATCTACTTTCTTGTGGTTGTAGGACTGAAGGCTCCAACTTCCTTGCTGGCTGTCAGGGGCAGTCTGCTTCTTTGTCACACTTTCCACAGGGCACCTTGCTGCAGCTGAAGGTGGCGTTCCCCTCCCACTTCAGACCTGACTTCCTTCCTGCCACACTTCTCTGCTGTCATCCTCTTCTGAGGTGTCTCTCAGAGAAATTTCTCTGCTTCTAAGGAGTGATGTGAGTAGACTGGGTCATAACCTGAATTAAATCTGCAAAGTTTTTTTTGCTGTGTAAGGTAACATCTTCACAAGATCCAGGGATCAAGGTGTGGGCATCTTTGAAGGACTTTCTACCTATCACAGGGAACTGGAAATTTGGTATTTAGCAAAACAGACACAATCCTTACCTTCATGGAGTTTATAGAGTAGGAGGATGTTTAGATATAAATAAGATGATTACCCAGAGAATCATATGATTATAAAATACATTGAAATCTCTGAAGAAATGTCAGAGTGCCAAAGGTATGGTGAAGAAAAATGCAGGTTGACCTGGTCTGTAGAGAGAAGGGAAGTTCTGCCAAGGGCATGAAACTGAGTTGCGAGCTGAAAGATGGATGGGTGCTACCTACACAAAGAGGGTGAAGGGAAGAGCATTTCAGAAGGAAGGAACAGCATAGGCAAATGCCTTGAGGTGAATGTGGTATTAAGACCTGAAAAGACAGCAGGAGAGGCTAGAGCAGAGGGAATGAGGGGCGTGGTATAGGGGGTGGGGGAGGCCGGACATGCAAGAGGACGTGGGAAAGTCTTTGCTTTTATCCTAAGGGCAGTAGAAATACATTGAAAGGTTTTCTGCAGGGGAATGCCATGTTCAGATTTTATTTTCTATATGATTATCTTGAAGGCAGTTTGAGAAAAGCACTGCAAGTGCCAAGAGAGCTAGAGTGTTAGGGGTAGAGTTATGTGGTCTCCTGAGATGGGAGGAGCTCTAGACTGTGGCAGGATAACGACAAGAGAAAAGTGAATGGGTTTAGAAGGTATTTAGGAAGTCTACCAGCCAGGACTCCTTAGGTACATGTAACTTGAACACTCATACGGGTGAAAAAAGAGAGGTGGGGAGAGTGTTATTAGCTTACAGTTCCCCAAATTCAGGAAACCCAGGGATGGCAACGACGGAAGCCAGGGACACGAGTGTCAGGGCATGGTCTCTCAGAGCAGTGGTTCCTTGCCTGCCAAGAATGAGGGCTGAGGCCGAGGTGGGGGAACATCCTGCCAGTAGCCCAAGATTCCCATCTTTACAGCCAGAGAAGAAAGAATCTTATTTGAAATTTAATTCCATTTGAAAAAAATTCCCTGATTAGTCAAACTTCAATCACTTGTCCAACCTTAGAAAAAAACATTATGGTTAAGGGTAAGGTCCTATTGGGAGGCACTGCTGTTTTCTAGGCATATTTCTCAGCAAGGAGGACATGCTGTTCTGAGAAAATAGAACAGGTGCTTAGTCCAAAAAGCAAAGTCCATAACATGCTGGCATATATATAGGATGTTACACGACAAAGAAAGGGCTGTCCAAAGCAATTCCTATGTTAATGGCTGGACCATCTAGGTCAGTGATGGTCAAACTATGGTAAGAAATCCTAACTCCTGGGCTAGTGCCTGCTTTTGTAAATAAAATTTTATTGGACGACAACCATGCCCATTTGTTTACGTATTGCCTACGGCTGCTTTCATATTTGAATGGCAGAGCTGAGTAGTCATGACAGAGACTCTGTGGTTCACAACTTTAAAACACTTATTATCTTTCCCTCTACAGAAAAAAATCGCCAACTCCTAATCTAGATGGATAGATGGGTCTTTCAAGAGAAGGGTCAAGTTTGGAAGGAAGAACACACACTTAATTTTTGGACATGTTGCATTTAAGTGCTATTGAGATATCCAAGTTGGAAAAACAAATACATGTTTGGACAGTTGAAGTTCAGTTTTTGTTTTTTATTTGCTTTGTTTTTTAATGGCTCAATGAAGAATTTAATAATTTCCCATAGTCCTTGAAATAGACTTATTGTTTTGTAGGCATGGCAACCAGTTGCCATTACAACCAGCTTGAAATTGGCTTAATCAATCATATGCTCAGAGAACAGGTTTTTGAAAGCAGACCAGTGAGCAACAGTGCCCCTCTTTTGAAATATAATCAGTTGGCAAGTGCCTCACTCCGTGAACATACTGAAAAGTCCACCAACTCACAGCAGCCTTACCCAAGCATCCATGCTTCCCCAGCTGTCGTCAGCCCATTCTCTGAACTGGATAATTCCTGAAAATCCAATGTAAAATCAGTAGTCTGCTTTGTTTGGAAGAGGCTTTGCCTAAAAAACAATCATAACTCTCCCTTATGAATAAGTAACAAATTCAGCTTTGTGTTTCAGTTAATAAACGGTGAGTTCTTCCTTCAACTTAGCCTGAGATTTTTTAAAAAGTAAATGTCTTAAGTGCATAGGTAGCTGTGGCCATGGGAGAAGTGACTGTTTGGGGAAAGCATACTAAGAGAGACGTCACAAGTGGCTCCAATGAAGCTATATGAACTCCAGTATTTAATGAGTCTGCAGAGAAGAAGCCTGCAAAAGAGAAAATGAAGGCAGGGCCATGGAGAGAGGAGGGCAATCAAGAAGCTATGTTGCCACAGAAGCTGAAGCCAAAACTGTTTAAAGATTGAAGAAACAGTCAAGAGAGTAAAATGTCACTGAGAACCTAAGACAGGAACTGAAATTTGTCTGCTGGGTTTAGTAACAGGGAGAAGAGATGTGCTCATCTGTGCCAATGAGACTGAAATTAAGGTTGGATGTTGAGATGTGAGTGGAGATGAGGAAAGGGAACAAAATGTATAAACAGTTCATTGGTAGATAGAGAAAAAGTGGTTTGGTGTCATATTTGTTTTTGTTTCTGAAATGGGAGAGTCTTGACCAAGTTAACGAACTGCTATCAAAAATTCAGTAAAGATGTTGAAGATAGATGAGAGAAACAGACATAATCAATAGTAGGGTAAGTCCTGAAACAGTGAGAGGGGAAGAGACCAGGTGGGGGTGAAAGAACTGCATTGAGATAAGAACACGAGTACCTGTAACAAAACAAAACATAACAAGAAGACAGACGCGAGACTGGGTGGAGATGCAGATGGGGCAATGAAGGCACAGCACCGAGTTGCAGGAGTGCTCATTTGAT
Source organism: Camelus dromedarius (assembly GCF_036321535.1). NCBI lineage: Eukaryota > Metazoa > Chordata > Mammalia > Artiodactyla > Camelidae > Camelus > Camelus dromedarius. The sequence goes on from NC_087453.1 coordinate 30,363,108, forward strand.
CATTTCTTTTGTCTCTTTGGAGGAAGAAAGCAAAATAAGTTTTTAAATGTGAAAAACAAAATGAAAAAAGTTGGTTAGAGCCTGAGAAAAGTCAGGACGTTTTTAGAAAGGAGACAAGGAGAGCCAAGAATAGGTCATCGATAAAATCGTATTTTAAGAGGTGGGCAAAAGGAGAGGAACCAGCAAGTTGGACTATGAATGACTGAAAGAAAGGAAAGAGGAAAAACCAAGATGGCAGTTTAATAGAAACCAAGAGAGAGGAAAGTTTTATGAAAAGATTAGACATTAGTTGCAGGAGACAAGTAGGATAAAAAACTGAAAATGGTCAACTAGATTTAGGAATAAGGATGTCATTGGTTTTTAAACAGGGCATGGGGCCAAAAGTCTGATTAAAATAGGGTTAAAAGATGAGCTGGGAGATTTCCAATTAAACATGGTAGATTGAACATTATATATTTAATTCTGCTTCTTTAATAACTGAGGGTAAAGAATTTAATCTCTACATTATAGTTAGCATAGTGAAAGTCAAGAAGTTAAAAACTGTGTACTGTAAGAGTAAAAACACGAGAGGACCCAACAGATGACAGCTGCCAACAAATTTTGAGAAGATGAAAAATCAGCAGAGGTGATAACAGTAAATAACAACTGTCTGTGAGTACCAAAGAGAAAAAAAAAATCATTTCAATACAGATACGGGCTGAATGTTTGTGGCCCCCTAGTATTCATCTGTTGAAATCCTAATGCCCAATGCAGTGGTACTGGGAGGTGGGGCCTTTGGGAGGCAATTAGGTTCTGAGAGCGGAACCCTCATGAATGGGATGAGTGCTCTTATAAAAGAGGCCTGAGAGAGCTCCTGAGCCCCCTCCACCTCGTGTAATACAGGAACTCTGTGGTCTGGGAGAGGGCCCCCACCTAACCACAGTGGCACCATGATCTTGGACTTCCAGCCTCCAGAACTGTGAGCAACAAATTTCTGTTGTTTATAAGCCACCCAGTCCCTTATAATCCATTTTATTATAGTAGCTCCAATGGACTAAGACAAATAACAGTGAAAAGGCTCAGAAATTGGAATCGACAGGTCAAGATATGGGCCAAAAGCTCCACATACGTGAAACAGCTAGATCAAACAAAAGTCATTGTACTAACCAGTGAGACCTCTGAGCCCCCTGTCTATTACAGGCCCTAGAATGCTGGGGCCTAGACAGATGCATAATTTAGAGTTTGAAGGATTCTGTTCCAACAAAATGTCAGATACTAACACCTGAACTTCCTCATCACCCCATGTGGGCAGGCTTCTGCCCAATCAATGACCGGCTGACACGAGTCTGTCCATGCCACAAAGTTCCCAAGGAACTGATGGCGACTCATTCCTAAATGCAAATGAGTAAGAAAGGACCACAAGTCACGTGAGAAGAGCCCCTAACACAGTAGAGGGAGACGGGCACCATGAGGAAAGGTCAGAGACTAGAAGGAGCCATCCTCCCTGCCTCTGTAAACAACAACACTAGAATTAATATTTTCAGAGGAATAAAAACATATATATGTAGTTAGACATAGATATAGATTGTGGCCAATAAATAAGAACAGGGATAAGAAAGGAGGTTTAATGGGAGCACAGCTTTGGAGAGAAGTACCTGTAGAAACATGAAAGTGTTTGAGAATGGGAAATCAAGGGTAAGGGGTTGAACGCATTCAAGAGAACAGTATTTTCATTGTTATCCATGTATATGACTCAGCTTCTAAGTTTTTCTTCATGCATTTGATAAGAATGGTGAATACTAAAAATAAGCAAATTGGACATAGGGCATGTGGGCAAAGAATATAAACAATCTTTTTAAGAATCTTTGCTCTAAAAAATAGAAAAGACAGGACAATGGTAATAGGAAAGGTTCAGGATTATGGAAGGCTTTCTCCTTCATTATTCTAAATAGGATAAATTTGAGTTTACTCATAGGTTAGGGGGGAGATTAAGAAGGAGAAAGAGGATCAGAACACAGATAACAGAGCAAATTGAGGGAGGCAATGAGGAAGGTAACAGGATCCACAATGCAGGTTAAAGGCTGAGTTTGGGGACAAGCTGTTCTCTCCCCTGAACTGCAGGAGTGGAACACTGATGGAGTTCATGCCTGATGGCTCTTATTGTCTTGGTAAAGGAGAAGCAAGGTCACCATCATTGATACAGTGAAGGGGAAGTGGGCAGGTGAGGATGAAAAGAGTTCTAAAGACTTGGAATATCCTTGTGGGTAACTGAGGAAGCAAGTAAGTGAAAATTGTGTAAAAGGAACTTTCAAACCAAGTGAAGGCTCATTAGAGATTGGAGACCGTGATCGATGATCCATAGGAATAGAATGTACACAGCTGAATGACTGGTGGCAGGGGGAACTGATCGGCTAATTTTCAGGGAGATTAAATGGATGGCTGGATTAACACTGATTTGCAAGGCCTTGAGAATAGTGAGGAAACCTAAAAATTATCATGAAAATTAATGTTTCATTGTGCAGAGGTTGGGCTACCGATGGAAGGAAGCAGTGGACTGAAGGAGATTAAAGGAGTTGATAATTAGAGGTCTTAGACAACCTGCATATAGGAAACGGGGGAAGGAGAAAAACGTAGGGATAATTATTGTCAGAAGTTGGAATATTGGAGTTTAAGATTTCCCAACTTGTGCCAATCTTCTGAGTGTGATCCCAGCAGACAGTGGCTCAAGGGGCTGGACAGGCATTGTTGCAGTGTAAGAAGACAAGTGTCCCTCCACATGGATGATGAAGACAACCAGGATGGTGGCTGATCACAGAGGAACAGACAGGAAGATCTTATACCAGGTACCAAAGTTGAGGGATGATGGGGTAGTTTAACTACATGGGGGACCACAGAGGAGGGAGTTTATCTAAAAGTAGAAGTATAGGGACCTATAGGTAATAAAAGGCAACAATGCCTTTCTAAATAGTTCTAAATCTCCCCCTGTCTCTCTGCTCTGATGAATATGGGTGCCTGGTCAGACCGGCCAAAGAATCCAGTGTCAGTAAGAAAGTAAATTGGATGTGATTAAGAATTGCTGCAAAAGGAAAACTAGCCGGAGGCGGTGCAACAGAAGGGAAACCAAGTCAGCTATAAAAATGTACCTGCCCAGATGCTTAGGGCCAAGACCACATCAGGGTGGGCCCAACAGAAGGCAATCAGGATACCAAGGCCAAATCAAAGAGAATAGCTCCTTTTAGTTCCAGTTTTGATATGCATGTATACTTGGGACATGTGAAAGCTCCCTATTAAAATGTCAGCATACAGTGATCTTAAGGACATCTAGAAGGATGCAGAGGGATGAGAGTGGACAGTCAGGCGCTGATGCTAGGCAGTGTGGGAGGGACCAATACAAAGCCTGCTCTGGAATGACCGATGTCAGTGAGAAGATCGTTTGGGGCGTAGGACACCAGCCGCTGAGGGCTCTGTTTTGCGTTCACCTATAAGCCCAGCGTGGAAGCCTTGGCAAGCGGCGGTAAGGTTATTCTCAGAATGTGCTTCCCACCTTCTTCTGTTCTCTAATATCAAATGCTGAATGTTTTCCAGCCCCTGTTGTGTGTCACACCAGGGCACTGTGATAACTCCTCTTGTTTGTTATTTCCCTCATCTCTCTCTCCCCAACTTGTTTCTACATTTATAAGGGCAGGATCTATCTTGGGAATTTTTATCTCTGAGCTTGGAGCCCCTCCCCATTTCCTCTGCCTTTTTACTCCCCATATGTGCTTTGATTTATTAACAGACCTACAGGGAGCCTTGGAACTCAAAGAACTGAAAAATGATTGCTGCATTCCTCCAATCTTCCTGAGCCCACAAGCTCTGGGCATCAACTGCCCAAGTATTCACAGCAAGTTATTTTAGGGAATGAATCTGGGGCCATTGTAAAATTCCAGTGGCTTTAGTTTCCTCATAATCTTCTGACATTCAAGCTTTTTAGACAGGATTGTCTGAAGCTGAGTAGCTTAAGGGTCTCTGAGTTATAATTATAATCATGGATCTACCTCTAATGCCCTGTATTAGAGAAAGACTCCAAACCTCTCTGTTCTATAAAATAGGGAACACAAAAATAACCATCCTTGAAGAGCTGTGGTCAATAAAAACTAATAAACACTGTCACGAAATAGCCAGGATTTGAATGCTGGAAGGGGACAGGAGGTGCCTGAGAAACACTAAATGAAATGATGTAGTGAACAGTCTAAGGATTGAGAACTCAGAGCAGTCTGCCAGCTGAAAATATTAATGTCCACCATTAACAGAGTCAGGGATGGTCAGAGGCGAAATTCTGCAATGGAAACACAGAACAACCATCCGCCTCTGCCTTCCCTCTCTTTGGGATCTCTTTCCAGACCTTTAGGGCAGCAATACCCTTTTGATTCCTGCTAATCGCCTGGACCTTCCCATTTCTACAATACCTGCTCCAGCAGCAACCTGCACAGGATTCTACCACTTTCCCCTAATTCCTTCTCTCCAAATTTGATCTGGCCCCTGTGCAACCTCCCAGGACTTAGTTGTCCACTAGATGACAGCAGCTAGCCATGGGATTAATAAGAGCTATCACCCTAGGAAAGTGTTTTATTAGGTTTAAGGAGCAATGCCTCAACTCAATACAAATACATAGACCTGCATAAATTACCCTTAACGTGTTCACTAATCCTGGAAATTTCAAGCAAAATATCTCACTGTGGAGAGGAGAGATTTTAAGTTATTTGGGGTTTTCTGCATACTTAAATTGGCATTATGAAAGCAGTTGCTAATTCTTTCTACACCCTTGAAGGAAGGCCATCCATTAACAAGAGAAATCAATATCTCAGGGCAAAGTTTCTACTTCACTTCAAGAGAACATACCGATTACTAAGACAACTTTATCCTCCGTATCCAACCAAGCAAAAGGAACCTCTTTGATCCTGACCCAACTCCTTGATATTTTAGGTAATGCAGATAAAGTTGACTTTCAACAACCCACAGGTGGATTATCTGCAAATCTGGTTTTTACCTTCTTATGTTGACATTGTCATATATTTTGTCTGTTTAAGTCCTCTAAAAGCTTGACTGTTGCTTCTGTTTACTCTTATCCCCTGCGTGCAATAATGATAATTCCTAACATTTGTTTGGCATTTTATGGTTTTGAAACATTTTCACGTGCATTATCTTATTTGATGTAGCTTCTAACTAATCCAAAGTTGGAAGGAAAGCCTTTGAAATAACATTTTGTCATCAAATTTTTTCCCTTGGGAAGATACATGCTAACATGTTGGAAGTTGATACATGAGGTTGTGCTGATCTTTTGCACAGGTCTGAATAGATGGCACTGTGTGTGCAAGTGACTATCCAACGAATGGGGAAGAGGGAGGAAATAAGCAGACAGATGCTCAGAAATCTCCTGTTCCTCACAGCACTGTCTTATTGTTAGGCTCAGATCCTGGACTATCTCACATGTTCAAAAGCAAGATCAAAGTCATGCTGGAAAGTGGGTTTAAGGCCTTGTACCTAAGATCAGTTGATTTTCAACAAAAGTAACAAAGCACATCAATGCGGACAGGATAACTTTTCAACAAATGGTGCTGGGACAACTGGATATCCACACACCAAGAGGTGAACTTAGACCCTTACCTCACACCATACACAAAAATTATCCCAAAATGGATCAGAGACCTGAATGTATGAGCTAAAACTGTAAAACTTTTAGAAAACAGAGAAAATATTCAAGACCTTAAGTTAGATAAAGTTTTCTTAGATATGACAATAAAAGCAGGATACATTTTAAAAAATAATAAATTGACCTCACAAAATTTAAAACTTGGGTGCGTCAAAAGATATCATCTGGAAAATGAAAAGACAACCTGTAAACTGGAAGAAAATATTTGTAAATCATATATCTGATAAAAAAAAACTTATACTAGGAATATAAATGAAGTCTTACAGATCAATATATAGATCTTCCTTGAATTATGATTCACTTACAGCTCAAAAAGTCCATTGTAAGTTGAAAATATTGTACATTGAAAATACATCTAACCTACCAAACATCACAGGGTAGCCTAACCTACCTTAAATGTACTCAGAATACTTACATTAGCCTATAGCTGGGCAAAATCATTTAACACAAATCCTATTTTATAATAAAGTATTGAATATCTCATGCAATTTATTGAATACTGTAGTGAAAGTGAAAAACAAAATGATGGTATGGATACGGAATGATTGTAAGTGTACTGACTGTTCATCATGCCTGTGTAGGGGACTAGGAGCTGTGGTTCACTGCCCCTGCCCAGCATCATGATAGTCTGTCATACTGCCTATCACTAGTCTAGGGGAAAAAAAATCAAAATTCAAACTACAGCTTCTACTGAATGTATATTGCTTTTGCAGCATAGTAAAGTCAAAAAAGTCAGAAGTCTAACAATCGTAAGCTGGGGACCATCTGTATAAGACAAACAACCCAATCATAAAATAGGCAAAAGACCTGAATAGACATTTCACCAAAGAAAATACACAAATAGCGAACAGCACATGAAAAGATGCTCGACACCGTTAGTCATTAGAGAAGTGCAAATTAAAACCATAATGAGGTGCCATTTCACATCCACTAGAATGGCTATGATTTCTTTTTTAAAAAACATAAATAACAAATATCATTGATGATACAGAGGAACAGAAGCCTTAAGTATTACTGATGGGATAAAATCAAATGGAATAGCCACTTTGGAAAACAGTTGGACAGTTTCTTAAAAGTGAAACTTTAATTTACTACATGACCCAAAAATTCCATTCCTAGGTATCTGTCCAAGAGAATGAAAAACATATATTCACACAAAGACTTACACTCCCATGTTCATAATAGGATTATCATAATAGACAAAGTGGAATCAAACCTCTTGTCCACCAGTCCATGAATGGATTAAACAGCCTGTGGTATACAGATGACCCTTGAACAACATGGCTCTTACATGCAAAAATTTTTCAATAAATATAGTACTGGGTTTATCATCCAAGATTGGTTGAACCTGTGGATGCAGAATTTGCAGATAAGGAGGGACAACTGTGTGACCTGAGCATCCACAAACTCTGGTATTCATGGTGGTTCCTAAAGCCAGTCCCTTAGAGATACTGAGAGACAACTAGATCCATACAACAGAATGCTAATCAGCAATAAAAACAAATATGGTTCTGGTCGATTCTGCAACATAAACTTCAAAAACGTCATACCAAGTCAAAGAAAAAAGACGCAAAAGACCAAATATTGTGATTCTTTTTGTATGAAATGTTGAGAAGGGGCAAATCTGTGGAAACAGAAAGTGTATTAGAATTGCTGGGGGCTAGGACAAAAGATGAGATCTAGGAATGGGATGGGATTAACTGTAAATGGATATGAGGTGTCTTCTTGAGGTGATAAAAATGTTCTAAAAGTGATTATGATCGTTGCAAAACTCAGCACATGTACTAAAAATCATAATACAGGTAAATTTTATGTTGTAAATTATATCTCAATAAAGTTGTTTAAAATTCATTTAGGAGTTATAATCAAATCTCTATTTTCCACCTTGATTTAAGAGAACAGCTGCATGCAGTATCCCAAACTCTAGATTATCCAAGGAGATTTGTCACTGCATTTTGCTTTAAAGCAGGCTTTCTGACTTATAATTGAATTTGCATTTGCTTGAGATTCAGTTAATTCACTTCCAACAAAATTGTGATGGAAAGAAAACCTCATTCAAGAGGAACTTGGAATTAACCTTGTTTCCTTTATCTTTCTCTACCTTGCCTGCTCAGTCGTTTTCTGCTCCCAACTACAGGCAGATCTCATTTTATTGCACTCTGCTCTATTGCACTTCACAGATACTGTGTTTTTCACAAAATGAAAATGTGTGGTAACGCTCTGCTGAGCAAGTTTATCAGTGCCATTTTTCCAACATTTGCTCACCTTGTATTTCTGTGTCACACTTTGGTAATTCTCAAAATATTTCAAATATTTTCATTATTATTACATTATGATAGTGATTGTTGATTTACTATTATAATTATTTTGGGGTTCCATGACCAGTGCCCATATAAGACAGCAGATATAATTGATAATTGCTGTGTGTGTTCTGCCTGCCCCATGGACCAGCTGGTCTCCCATCTCTCTCCTCCTGGGGCCTCCCTATTCCCTGAGACACAGCAGGGATATTGAATTTAGGCCAATCAATAACCCGACAATGGCTTCTAAGTGTTCAAGTGACATGAAGAGTTGCACACATCTCACTTTAAACCAAAAGCTAGGAATTACTAAGATTAGTGAGGAAGGCATGTCAAAAGCCAAGACAGGCTGAAAGTTAGGCTTCTTGCAACAAACAGCTAAGTTTTGAATGCAAAGGAAGAGTTCTTGAAGGAAATTAGAAGTGCTACTCCATTAAACACACAAATGATAAGAAAGCAAAATTATTGCTGATACGAAGAAAGCTTTGGTGGTCTGGATAGATCAAACCAGCTACAACATTCCCTTAAACCAAAGCCAAATCCAAAGCAAGGACCTAATTCTCTTCAATTCTATGAAGGCTGAGAGAGGTGAGGAAGCTGCAGAAGAAAAGTCTGAAGCTACTGGAGGCTGGTTCATGAGGTTTCAGGAAAGACGTCATCTCCATAACATAAAAGTGAAAGGTGAAACAGCAGTGCTGATATAAAAGCTGCAGCAAATTATCCAAAAGATCTAGCTCAGATGATTAACAACGGTGGCTACACTGAACAACAGATTTTCAATGTCGACAAAATAGCCTTACACTGGGAGAAGATGCCATTTGGGACTTTAATAGCTGGAGAGGAGAACTCAATGCTTGGCTTCAAAGCTTTAAAGTATAGGCTGACTTTCTTGTTAGGAGCTAATGCAGCTGGTGGCTTTAAGTTGAAGCCAGTGCTCATTGACCATTCTGAAAATCCTACGGCCCTTAGGATTTATGCTAAATCTACTCTGCCTGTGCTCTATAAATGGAAGAACAAAGCCTGGGTGACAGCACATCTATTTACAACATGGCTTACTGAATATTTTAGTCCACTGTCAAGACCTCAGACAAAGATTCCTTTGAAAATGTTACTGCTCATTGACAATGCACCTGGTCACCCCAAAGCTCTGATGAAGACGCAAAATGAGATTCATGTTGTTTTCATGCCTGCTAATGCGATATTCATTCTGCAGTCTATGGATTGAGGAGTAATTTTGACTTTCAAGTCTTATTATTTAAGAAATCTTTTCTGTAAAGCTATAGCTACCATAGACAGTCATTCCTCTGAGCAAAGTCAATTGAAGGCCCTCTTAAAATTATTCACCATTCTAGATGCCATTAAATATGTTCAGGATTCATGAGTCAAAATATCAACATAAGCATGTGTTTGGAAGAAGTTGAGTCCAACCATCATGGATGATTTCAAGGGGTTAAAGGCTTCAGTGGAGGAAGTAACTGCAGATGAGGTGGAAATAGCAAGAGAATAGGATTTGAAGTGGAGCCTGAACATGTGAGTGACTGAATTGCTGTTGTCTCATGATAAAACTATAATGGGATGAAGAGTTGTTTCTTAAGGATGAGCAAAGAAAGCAGTTTCCTGAGACTGAATCCACTGTCAGTGAAGATGCATGAAGATTGTTGAAATGACAACAAAAGATTTAGAATATTACATAAACTTAGGTGATAAAGCTGTGGCAGGGTTGAGAGGATGGGCTCCAATTTTGAAAGAAGTTCCACTGTATGTAAAATGCCATCAAATCATTGCATGGTACAGAGAAATCATTCGTGAAAGAGTCAATCGATGTGGCCCACTCCACTGTTGTCTCATTTTTAGAAATTGCCATAGCCACCCCAACCTTCAAGAACCACCACCCTGATCAGTCAGCAGCCATCAGCATAAAGGCAAGACCCTCCACCACCACCACCACCAACAACAACAAAAACGACAAATTGCTGAAGGCTTAGAAGATGGTTAGGATTTTTCAGCAATGAAGTATTTTCAATTAAGGTATGTACATTGGTTTTTTAGACATAATGCTACTGCACACTTAATAGATTACAGTATAGTGTAAACATAACTTCTATATGCCCTGGGAAACCAAACACTTTGTGTGACTGGCTTTGTTGCAGTGGTCTGCAATGAACCTGCAATATCTCCAAGGTCTGCCTATAATGTGTAGGAGAGTGGCTTCTCGAACTCGCCAGGCAAAAAGGATCTGTTAACTTGCAGATTTCCTTTGAGCAGAGACACTTAGACGTTTGTGGTTCAAAGTTTAAGCAGCGTGACATGTTCAGAAGCTTCACAGGGCTGGGAGATCTTTATTCTAGTTTCAGTTTTCTCATGAACCTTGGGGCACTACACCAGTCTCATTTTCCTTAGACTTTTATTTAATGATACACCCCTCATCTGAAAACTAGAATAGATCAATTATTTTCTAGACAGGTATTGATGTATTGCCCGAGGTATAAAAATCTGTGTGTTTCAAGAATTGTCCATAGATAGAATAAATTAGGTTACATGTAATTTTATACATAGAACTATATATTGTAATATATCAGGCTTTATATACATACACACACACACGTACACATCACACACACTACTTCTTAAAAGGCTGGGCATATTTTTGTGATTAATAAAATACAAGATTAGAAAGTTATTATAGAATTTATTATAGATTTATGTTTTTTTCAATTAATAGTTTTATATTTGTGTGAAAATAATCATATACACATATTCTTTTCTGATACCCCCAAATTTGGAACCACTAAATATTTCTAAAGTCACCTTCATCTCTACTTCATGCCTTTAGGCTTCTCTGATATACACAAGTTAGACTGAATAACAGTGATGTGATATTAACAAAACTTACAATTAAGTGTAGAGCTGTAAGTATTCTCAATGACTGTGACATTATGCCCACTAAAGAGTTTCTAGTTTGAATTTCTTTCATTACTGGACAAATAATGAAATGTTTATAATACCTAGGATATCCAAACCACAGTAGCAACTGGCTGATTAGAACATTAAAACTTTAATTTGGAAATAAAAGGAATGTTCTAATCAGTGTGGCAGGCGGAGTTCTTCCAAGATCCACCCCCATCCCCCGGGCACATGCTCTGTATAATCCCCTCCCTCTCGAGAGCGCACAGGACCTGTGGTGGTGACAGGATATCACTCTGTGATTATATAGTCTGGCAAAAGTGAAGGGATTTTGTAGATATAATTAAAGTTCCTGACTATCTGACTCTGGTGAATCACAAGGGAGATTATTCTGGACCAGACATAATCAGGTCAGGTGCCTTAAAAGAGGTTGTGCAGGTCAGGAAGGGAGAACATCATCAGAGACACACTGCTGCTGGCTTTGAAGATGCCAATGGCCACGCTCTGAAGGTGGTCACCTGGCAGGGAAAGTGCGAGTCCTCTCAGAGCTGAGGGCTTTGTTTCTACAAGTATAAGAAGTGAATCTGGCCTCGGCCGTGAACTTGAAAGAGCTTAGGTGGGACTGCAGCCCTGACTGACACCTTGACTTCGGCCCGGTGACAGCCTGAGCAGACGACCCAGTTAACCCAAGTCTGGACGCCTGAGCCACCAACTGAGATAACACATCCATGTTGTTTTAAGCCACTAAATTTGGGGCAACTTGTCAGAAAGTGACAGAAAATGATGACAGTCAGATGTGGGATAACAGACCAGAGCAGGGCTCCAGAAGGAAGCCTGGCCCGATGCCACTCCCCGCCAATCCCCTGCCCACTGCCAGGTCAGAGGTGCTGGATAACCAAGGCCCACGCTCAGTGGCCAGCTGCTGGCTGGACTGAACAAGGCCTCAGCTCTCAATGTTGTGGCTCTTAGACAGGGACACAGGGTGGGTGGGGGTGGGAGGGGTGCTGAAACTGGAGCTAGAAGTATTCCCGCCTCCTGGTGACAGAGGCAATCAGAGAGGGGTGGCAGGACTCATCTGCCTTGCTTACCTGAAACCTCACCTCACCAACAAGAACCTCCCTTTATATGACTGTCCAGAGCAATAAATACCTGTTTGCCACCTTACAGTAGCATAACTTAAAGGAGCACATTTGGCCTTATTCCTGAAAGACTTGAATTCTCTATGTTGACTTGATTGCTTTACTCTAGAAACAGCAGCAAACAGCAACTTGAAATAACTCAAAACAAAAGAAAATAAAACTGCTTGACCAGACATCCTGATTCGATGATAGCATCTCCACCGCTTAGCCTCACTCCATGCTTTTGTTCCCTAAAGGTCATGGGTCAGGCTTACTCTAGCGGCTAAAAAGAGGCCCAGCCCAATTACAAGCTTCTGACCTGTCGCCGGATCCAGACAGCCATCCCTCCCCTGGGTCTCTCGGGGGCCCGCGGCCACACTGGCTGGGGCAGCCTTGCAGGGGTGACAGCGTTCGTCCTGAAGGATGGACGCAGCGTCCTGGCTGCTGGCCCACTTCAGCATAATTATCCCGCCTGGGGTTTTGTCCATCCTATTATAACGAGCTGCTCTGGAGGAAAAGATCAAACAGCGGGGAAAGCCGCAAGAGGACGAATACATCTGTTGAGAACTCCCACCGAAAATGTTATAAAGCGTTTTTGTTTACTAAATCTTTCAAGTCTGAAACTGGTTCAAGGGCAACTTAGCTGCCTTGTTTTAAGGAGAGACAGAGATTGGGAAAGAGAAACGGGTGAGGGGAGGGAGAGATTGGAAAACAGACTTAATAAGCCACCAAAACTAATTGAAAAGCAATCCACCCCCCCAACCCCCAGAAAGCCATGGGAAATCAAAGGTGCTTTTGTGCAGCATAAATATCTAAAACATGTTTTTAAATATTATAAATACATAGTCTTAAGATCGTCTTTGTGTACACATTTAAGACAAAGAGCTTCCAGTAACGCATAGACATGCTTGATACACAAGCACATGTGATCCCAATTTACGACTGTTTCTAAAGATTTTAATTCTTGGCTCTGTACCTGATTGCAAGCGGTTCAAATCAACAAGATTAAAAATTTGTTTTTGTTGTATGTCCTCGGAATTGTCTCTGCCCTCTAGCAAATACTCTGTAAGTTTCAGCAATTACTAGACCTTTGTGTCATCCGTTATGATCCTATAAAATACCCATTAGAATAAGGAGGGGGGAAAGGGCCTGTAATTTCACAAGGTTTGGGGGTCACAGATTGGCACCTGTTTTATTATACATCACCATATGTTACTGCTGACTTTTATTCCTTGAAATGATAGTGATGTCGCCGATGTGCACTACAGTTGCCTCTTCTGTGACCATTCTGCAGCACAAATAATGCCACCGAATGCGTATTTGCTTGAACTGTGAAATAAGAGCTCACTCGAATCTGTGGGAAGTCTAGCAACGACTCCACAAACCCCTAACCAAAATGACTGGGCCCTAAGCGTGCTCTGGAGAAGCCACAGCCGTGCTTTCCTTTCTTCTCCTCTCCCTCACCCTGCTCCTCCTCCCGCCCCCTTCTACTCTATGCAAAAAGACAAATAGTTGTACAGACCCCCACAAAAGCCCGGGAAACTGGACAAAGAGTGACAGGCGTGGGGCAGGAAGGGGGGCTCCGCCACCACAGAGTTGTAAATGGGTCTCTTTTTCTTGGGTTTGCATAGAAAGTCCTCTGAGTGAGCTTGCTGTGCCCTGTCCTTTACCTTCTCATGGACTGTTAATACAGGCAGGAAAAGTACACACCGATGATTTCAGAAGGAGAAGGAGGAACTCTGGGAAATCTGCTAAAAACTAGTGGCTCTCCATCTGGTGGAATACAGTCCATTCCTGACTGTCCTCACCAACACTGGAGGCAGTGAGGGGATGGATGGTCCAAGGCCCAGATGAGGTCTCCTTGTGTCCACTGTGCAGAGCTCAGCTGCCCTCATCAAAGCCATGCCCTCCCTCTTCACTGATAACCCAGCGCCCGCAGGGCGTGGCTGCCCTGCACACTGTGGAGAGGATGGGGCACGGGAGGAGACCCCCGATGCCTGGCATTTCTGAAGGCCACGGTGCTGGGTCTCAGCAGGCCGCCCTGTCTCCTCCGAGGCCCAGGCCACGGGGACCTGGGCTTATGTGTGTTTCTGTTTGTGAGCAGGGTTGAGTGATCAGTGTCACCTGGAAACCACCTGGGGCAGAACTACAGGGAGAGGCCCCCTTCCCCGAACCCCAGCCTCCTCCCCAGCTACCACCTTGTCAGACTTGAAACTGCTCCTTAGGATTCAAAAAAAACTCAGGAAAGCTGGTTCTCTAAAAGGTTTCCACTTTTACTTCCAAGGAGGATTCTAGAGTTCAGAATTTTAACCAAAAGGAATAACTCTCTAAGGGTCCCAAGTCAGACACTGTGCCATCTCATAGGAACGGAAACCTTTACAAAAAGGGAAGAAAGAGGGGCCCCTCATTTTTTCTTTGACATCGCCAAGGACACGTTTCTCCCTAAATAAGAATCTCATTTTAAAAACAAGCATCATTACTCAGCCACCTCCCAAATTCAGACTCTCCCTATTCATTGTATTTACTTAAGTAGCCTTTTCTTTTTCAACACTCAGGCAGTTGTTGTGCTACAGACCCAGGGGATACCAGAATGCCTTCATTTTGAGAAAGAATAAACTGAGGCTGGAAACACAACCACACACAACATAAACTGGGTGTCTCTACATGTCTGTATGCATCTTCCCAACAAAAAGTAAAGCATCACTAAAATTGGGGCGGAAATAATAGAGGAAAATTTTTTAGAACTAACCAAAACATCACTCGTAAGTATTTCTACTATGAATATACTAGAGAATTTTCTTCCAGTTTCATTTCCTACGACATTATTTTAAAATTGATGGCATTTTAGCATTCATATGGTTTATACAATTTTGTAACTTTACGTTTTTAAAAAGTATTAGGAACATACATTTTCATGTCCTTAATTTTTTTATTTTAACAATAAACATCTTCATGAATAAACCTGCCTTCCTTTGCTAAACGATTTCCTTGATTTTTAACCTTTAAATGGTTTCTAGTGCCACATTAATACAAGTACTATGTTCAAATCTTTGCACTTAAAAAAAAACGGGTAAAATTCAATCAATGGTCTAAAGAATATTTTTAGATTCAGATTTTTTAAATAGTTGGAAATTAGTTTCAAATGAGTTGCTTTCAAATTATCTAAGTTTTACATTGACTTTCTTCATTTTTTTCCCCTAATGTAGTCACATTTATAGTTTTCACACTTCTACAAATAAGCAGATGTTAGAGATATATTGTTTTATTGCTGACTGTCCAAAAATGTATTCAGGATATTCAATGAAGACATGAACTGGGATAAAATTACAAGGTAAACATTAATCCTGAAACTTTTCATTAAAAATTGTTTTTCGTGCGGAGTATTATATATACTGTTTATAGACCACAGGGATTGACACTAACTTCATTATTTGATTGCTTCTGACTTGGGGGGGGGTGGGAAGGGAACTGAGGATGTGAGGAAAGGAGGACCTTATTATGCTTAATTTTTAAATTAAAAACACAAAATAAAAATAAAAAATGTGTTTTTGTGTGTGTGTTGTCTATGTTGCTTTGTTTTTCAATACCCTCGCTAACTGGATGAGCATAACTAGCTAGACACCCAGGAGGATTTTGTGTGGGGACGCAAAGACCCTCTGTTAGTTTAGATCTCGAAATAACAGCAAGCTTTACAGTAGAGCCAAAACTCAGAGAAGAGCCAGGCCTAGGATCTGTGGCACATAGTGGAGATAAGAATATTCTTTACACACACACGCCCTCTCCTCCCCGTCTCTGGCCTTCCAGCTTGGCCTTGCCTGCTTGGATGGACATCCTTCCTCTCATGTGTCACAACGCTTTAAAATAGGACTACTTCGAGAACGGCTACAGATCTTCCATTTTAATGTCATCTTTAAAAGCGAGGAAATATTTAGTCAGCATGTGGACAATCTTCACTTGCTGTCACTGACATATTTTGTAAATGTCCCCAATCCCAGCACTGACCTTCACAATAACTATATACTTGGCTTTTTTCTTTTTTCCTGTATTCTTTTCAGCCCTTCTTTTTGCTCCATGGACAACTATGTGTCCCAGCATTACAATATATTTTGGCACAAGACGTTTATGTCCAGAGAGAAACTTAACATTCCAATAGCTTTTCTTCCCACATCCAGACACAGAGTGTTCCCCCCCCTCAGCCCCCCGCCCTGGCATTCCACCTGCAGGCACACCGTTGAAGATGGTGGACGGATAAACTGAAGCAAAAATTCAGCCCGGAATTCACATGGTTTTGTGAAGCTCTGAAAAGAATCAAACATTCAGAACATTTATGACCTGTAAAATGTATCCTCTAAGGGCTGGGCCAATAATTATATGTGAGAGCAAAAATATAAAGAACACATCTTGGACGCAGTACCTCTGAGCACTCCAAAAATGAGCAGTGATTTTAATCAAGCTACCTACATTGGGCGATCGTCCAAAGAATTTGGCCCTTTACTCCTCCGCCTTCCAAAACTTGTCCTTAAAAAGTGCTTGAAAGTAAATATAACTATGTTTTTGAAAGCTTTAAGCCCTAGTTTGAGTTGGTACGCTTCCTTACAATTTTTTTCATGATTGCTTGTAATTGTGCTCTGAGTTGCAATCTTGACTTTATTGAAAAGAAAACAAACAACAAACAAAAAGTAATTGAGGAGAGCAGTGCTTCCAAAAACTTCTTAAAACCTGGTTTACCTGTAGTTTAACTGTGATCAACTGTCTCCATCTGCTGGCGATAGGTTGGATTTTTTTTTTTTTTTTTTCCAAAGGACACGGCACACATGCTGTCACTGAAATGTTTCCATGAGCTGTGTGCTGTGTGTGTGTATGTGGAAGGCAGGTGATAATTTCCTAGCATTCGAATTTAGTATGTTTTTAAGCACCTAGAGTTAGTTGAGCACCCCCCCCTCCGCAAGTCTCTAATTTGGTAGAGGATTTTTTACTTATGAAGTCATCATCATAGACAAAATGAACTGGAGACTGGGACAAATAAAAGATGAAGAACTTGTGTTAAAGCTCAGGGCACAGGCAATAGCTTATAGGGAGTGACCGTCTCTGAGGCCTCGGTGCCTTTCTCCACCTTGATGGGACCAGAGATGACTCAGCTCCACGAATGTAACCACCTGCCTCTAGAAGCTACTTTTCTGAGTGTCCAGGGCTCCCTTGTGGCTTCTGGTTAACACAGGAGATTTTAACCAACATAATCCTCCTCATGGGGTCATGCCTCAGTTAACTGACCAAGGATTCCCCAGACACAACACTAACCAACCTATCTGGAGGGCTTCCCCCAATAAGTGAATTTAACCCTCACCACAGCCTTAAGAGACGGCTGTTAAGACCTGCTGTATAGATGGAGACACTGAGACGCAGGGAAGTTGATGGCAGAGCTGCTAAGTGACAGAGTCTGGACCCACACCCAGATCCAGAGCCCCGGCTGAACTGTGGAACCACGCTGCCGGACAGGTAAACATCAGCATGCAGCTAGCAGGGTTCCCCTTCTCAGCCTGCAGCCGGGAGTAACTTCACCATTTCCCGCTCCCAACTCATCTCCACCAAAACGCCTCTGGAATTTGTCTCCAGAATCACTTATTCAAAAGGCTCTCCTGAAGTCCTCTTTCTCTCTGACCACTCGGAATATGCTTGTCCTAGAAAATTTCCCTTGACAGCTTATCTGCTTTGGGTCTCCCTACTGCTCACTAAAATATGTATTTGACTTTCCTCTGCTGCCCAACTATACTTTCCAGGGACGGAAAGTGATGATTTTTCTCGTGATGCTTTCACAGAAATGAAGCTCCTCATACATAAGGCAGGTTCAGGTCTTAGGACAGATCGCATGTGTGTGTCTGTGTTGTTGGACCCTGTGGGCCAGTGATAGTTCTTTTCCTGTTCTATACACTGAATACACTAATAATTCAAAGTAGTTTCCCAGGGTTATCAAATGTCTTCTAAGAAACCAGCACAACCATATTTACTTTTATTTCCCTACATGCTGCAAATTCCTTTTCTGTGAATCCATTTATTTATTTTTATTGAAGTATAGTCAGTTTACAATGCTGTGTCAATTTTTGGTGTAGAGCATAATGCTTCAGTCTTACGTATACATACATATATTCCTTTTCATGTTTTTTCAGTAAAGATTACTACAAAATATTAGTGTGTATATATATATATACACACAGAAGAAAATTGTTGTTTATCATCCTACATACAGCAGTAAGCATCTGTAAATCTCGAACCCCCAGTTTATCCCTTCCCACCCCCTTCTCCTGCTGGTAACCATAAGTTTGTTTTCTATGTCTGAGAGTCTGTTTCTGTTTTGTAAATAAGTTCATTTTTGTCTTTTTCTTTTTTAGAGTCCATATGAGTGATATTATATGATACTTTTCTTTCTCTGTCTGACTTACTTCACTTAGAATGACAATCTCCAGGTCCATCCATGTTGCTGCCAATGGCATTATTTTATTCTTTTTTATGGCTGAGTACTATTCCATTGTATAAATACACCACAACTTCTTGATCCAGTCATCTGTCGTTGGACATTTAGGTTGCTTCCATGTCTTGGCTATTGTAAATAGTGCTGCTGTGAACCATTGATGCTTCTTTTCTTCGTTCCTTTCACACTTAGGCTTATGCTTGATGCAGGTTGTATTCTTGAGAATCAAATGCCAAAACACGGTTTAGGGTTCCAGGTGCTTCTTCAGGACTGACACATGTGGGAGGCAAAGGGGAAGCTGAACTTTCAAGGAAGATTCAAGCACCAACCCATTGGGGAGCGCTGGAGTGAGTATTGTCCATCAGAGTTATGCCTCGTTGGGCAAACGTGGCCAGGTGCGGGGTCTGGGTGCTGCCCGTCCCCACCAACCACAGTGGCGTCGACCTTGTCTATACTTTACACACCTGGCTGTTTCTCTCTTACAACCCACGTCATACAAGCTGCACTTTCACATGGAAACAGCACCTCGCCTTTCTGTGGATGCTGAGGCGCTCCTGTTTCAGCAAGTTTACTAAAATACAGAGCAGCTGCCCCATGTCTGAGATCTATGCCTGAATCTGATCCTCTGAGGAGCTGACCAGGAAAGGAGGCATGTGCATTAAGAGCCCCACTTCTTCATTTCTCCAGGAAATTCTCAAGAAGGCTTCCCAACGTTCCTTAAGTTCCTTGTAAGCAATAAGAGGAGAAGGGCCCCTCGACACATTTCCATTTTTTTTGGAAAGAAAAGGGCTAACACCTGCTCCCTTCTCACCACCATAAACTAATTCCTTAGCTCTATCCACACACCAGGTCAGGAGTTCTGAGAAACTCCTATAGAGAAACAGATTGTGACAGATTTGTTGGGGGAAATTCCTGGGAAGGAGAAAGTGGAAGAGAAAGCCTTTGGCCCTCTGAGAGGAGAGAGAAGGCAGGGGGCTGGGTGGGGTGGGCCTCTGACCACAGCACAGCCCTGAGAAAGTCTTGGATGGGTCAGTGGGCAGCCCCCGGCCAAAGACTGCCCCTTAGAGGGAGTCTTGCTTGGGGCTGGGACAGCGTGCCTCTGTCCCTCACTGTCCTCAGTGACAGGCCAGGGGTGGCCCAGGGACAGCGTGAATGATGCTGTGGACTCCAAAGGGCAGCAGCTGGAGGCCAGCAGCTAACAGACTCCTCACAGAAGTTTCTCCAGGGAAGGAAGACCTGGAGGGGACATTACCTTACCCGCCACATACACTTACCTGGCACCACTGAATCCTCAAAGAGCTCAGAGTGAACTTCAAACAGATGAACTCCCGTCTCTCTTCCATACCCACTTGATTCCTGATCCCAAAGGAGGGTCTCCAAACACACTCCCAAAATTGGCAGCTGACTCAACTGAAATTTAAAGAAACAGCATCTTAACCACTGGAAATAAATATTTTTAACTGCTGTGAGATTCCAGTGTAGGATCAATGCCACCAATGTTTCATGAATTTGAATACCTACTCTGGTCCAGATATCAAGTTAATTGATATTAACCTTCTGATGGATGACAGTCAGAGTGCTTGGGTCAGCAGAATCAAGTTAATTTGGGCAAAATCTTGAAAGGCCCATAGGCTGTCACATTCTGGAATAATTAAGGATAATATTTTAGTGCTGATTTTTGTACTTCCGATCATTTCTATCTTCTCATTTAGTGTAACATTTTTGTTTTTGGTCAAGCAAAATCCCTATGTTGAATTGAAATAATGCAGAAAATGTTGGATGAAAAACAACCCTCTTCTCCTTCATCCCATCCTTGAGATGACTGTTTCTAAGTTTCACTATACATTTCTCTTGTACTTTTACTGGTGCTTCATTCAAATCTCCAGATATCACATCTCTACCAATGTCTGCTGAACTATCAGCTAGACCTTATCTTCTGACTTTTTGCTTTGTTGAATTCCTCCAGAACACTACCAAACCATAAACAAAGCAAAGCTAAGGATGAGGCAGTCAGAGAGGACACCAGCTTGGTAGAGCTCAGTAGTGTCTCAGCTGGGAAGGTCAGGGCCTACATTTGCAGGTCCTTGAAGTCTATGCCTGTGTAGTTGGGACTGGAAATGGATTGTTACATAGAGAAATGAAGGTCTCAAAAATGCGTCTGCATAAGAAAATGTTGGACAAGCGAGATGTTTTCCCAAGTGAGCTGTTGTCTCAAAAAAAAAAAAAAAAAAAGATCTGGTAGCATTTCCTGAAGGTGGTGGTAACATTATATTTACTGATGAATAATCTTTCTTTCTCAGGCCGAGTTTTTCTGGTACAAACAAGTCAGTCACGTTGACATCGGTTGTCTCTGCTTTTCGTCCCACCTGCCAGGTAATATGAATGCAAGTGGTCATTGTTCTTGCTCCATGAAGATTTAGTCCGTTGTTTTCTTCCTTCCCCGCGTCTTCTCAACAGCAGCATCACTGCTTCTAAAGTCCCTGGTGGTCACGTTGGTAACTGTAAGTAGCTTTCTTAACTCTCCTTTCTTCTGCTATCAATTTTAGCTCTGGACTCTTGCTTTGTGAGATGAATAATTAAGACGGCTACTTTCCCTGCATTTCTCCCCCTCCTTTTCCACATATTTCTGTCAGCTGGGCTGTGCTCCAAGGTTTAAAACATTTGCATTATGCTTTTAAATGTAATTAAATGTTCTTGAGCTGTCACTAATGATTGAGTCAACAACTTAAAAATAACAGGTTGTGTTTATATGAATATACTAAGAATAATACATTTGTACAACAATTCACATGTGCAGGGCAAACTTTTAAGTTCTTTCTGTGTATTAACTGATGTCAACCTAAGAGCAGACATTATTATTAGCTCAATTTTATGGACAAGAAGAGGGGACATAGAGAGATTTATTATCTTGCCCCAAATGATTTGCTGATTATTCTTCTAAACTGTGGTACCCTAGCTCTCTAGTCTAAAATCCACTCTGAGATTCTACCACATCTCTCCACTGATCCACTGCGCACAACTTTTCCTAACTGAGGGCCCTTCCAGAGGTTGTTCTGTTGAGAGCTTCCTTGCCCAGACCTTCACCTGGTCGATTCCTGCTTACTACGCAGATCTCAGCTTATCAGTTCCTCGGAGAGGCACTCTGACTGCCATCTACCAGAGGGTCTTTCTAAGTCTCTATCTCACGACATCCATTCTGTTCTTTCCTGGAAGTTGGCACAATTTCTAAGTACATAATCCTTCTTGTGTGTATCAGTATAATGTCTATCTTTGCTTCTCTACAATGAGATGCATGATGTTTCATATCTTAGGAGAGCCTAGGGTAGTGCTTGGCACCTAGGTGGTAATTAATTTCTCTGTGTGTAATGGACACTAAAGGTTAACAAATATAATTTTACTTTCAAGTTAAATACAAGGATATTAACATGGTAGTTTTATCAGTTACTCAGTGTAGAAGAGTGGGATGCATTTGTATTAAATCTAAGATGTGTTTTTAATACATCTACAATAGTCACCAGCCTTCTTAAAATTTGATTCCTGCAAGTATAATGAATAAAGGACAGATGAACAATCCTCTGAGCCATGGAACACAGCAATAATAATAAACACTTTCACAACCCACAAGCTTTATGCTTTTTTTCTCCTCATGACATCGTGATGTCATCAAGTAACCTACTCAAGGTTACATGAATCACACACAGCAGGAAGGGAATGTGGTTCTTCTCCCCCAGGTCCAGGGCTCTCAGACCTCCCCACCTCCCCTTTCTCAATTCACATTCTGAAGTGCTGTTTTCCTTAAAGACTGTTTTGCCTTTAACAATGGGATTGTTTTCAGGTTATTATCAGTCATTTTGACTTGTCTGCAACATTCAAAACCCTCTTATTCAGCAGCAGTAACTTTGATCTCTTAGACAGGTGTTTGATAAAAGCCAAATAAATTATTCAGACAACACAGTGTTTAGTGGAGAGCAAAAAATCCCTTCCGGGGATTGAGCCAACTTCTAGAAGAAGCTTCATGGAAGAGGAACCGGAGTTCACCCTTGGTGGAGGTGGCCTCGGCAGACTGGAGGGTGGTGTGGGCTCTCAGTGGGGGATGTTTTTGGGCAAGGGAGAGGCTGACTTTCAAACTCTTTGCATAAGAATGAGTTTCACCAAAGAGCAGCAGCATTTGCATGTACTTTTGGGAAACTACCACAGCAGGTTGTCACAAGCTGTTTATATTTTTACAACATCCATTCATGCATTTCTGCACTCACTGATGCATTCCATAAATAGCTGTGGAGAAAGAGAATTTCTTTAGAGATTCAAACTCTCTGATGCTACCTTCGCATTTATTATCATACTGCATGTGAAAGGGTGTTAGAGAATGGAGGTTTTCCTGCAGTTCTTGGCTGATCTTGGACTTGGGCTGTGAGGACTGGTAGCAGTAAAGTCTGGAATTCTGCCTGTCTTAAGTCACATTCCCTTGAGGCAGAGTCTGAGGGAGGAATTTGAGTATGAGTGATTTCTTGGGGCAGTGCTCTCAGAAGAAATGGAGTGAGGGGAGCTGATGGGGCAGGGGAAGGGGCGTGGCTTCAGGTCCCAGAGGAAGCCCTGGACCACACTGCACCACGGAGTTGTCCCACCTGAAGCAAAGGGGCTGGTTTTTGTACCTCCCTGTCAGTCAGTCTTTGGTGGCAGGCTGCTGGGGAAGAGAGGACAGCTGTGAACAATAGAGCCAATAATGTATTTTTAAATTTTTGTGGAACCTGCATACTGTTTTCCATGGTGGCTGTGCCAATTTATATTCCCACCAACAGTACACGGCGTTTCCCTGTTCTTCACGTCCTCAATACCTGTTATCTTCTGTCTTTTTGATAACAGCCTGACTAACAGTCATGGGTGTTATCTCTTTGTGGTTTTGATTTGCATTTCCCTGATGACTTGTGATGCTGAATGCCACTTCATCTATGTTTCAGCCATTTGGATGTCTTATTTAGAAAAATGTATATTCAGGTCCTTTGCTCATTTTTTAATTGGAAAGGCAATGACAATAGGATACTGAAGAGATATCTGTACTCTCATGTTTACTGCAGTATTATTCACAATAGTTAAGATAACAGAAACAGCCAAAGTGTCCATCAGCAGGAGAATGGATAAAAAGATGTGGGGTATATATATATATATATATATATATATATATATATATATATATATATATATACACACACATACACACACACACACACACATATACATACACACACACACATATACACATATATATACATACATACATATATATATACACACATACATACAATAGAATATTATTCAGACATGAGAAGGAATGAAATCCTGCCATTGTGGCAACATGGGTGAACCTTGAGGACATTGTGCAAAGTGAGATAAGTCAGACAGATAAATACAAATACTGTATGATTTCACTTATATGTGGAATCATAAAAAGTTGAACTTGTAGATACAGAGAACAGAATGGTGGTCACCAGGGGCTTGGAGGGTGGGAGAAGTGAGGAAGATGTTGGACAAAGAGCACAGACTTCCAGTTAGAAAACGGGTAAATTCTCAGTATCTGACACACAGCATTGTGATTATAGGTAACAATACTGTGTTATAGACTTGAAAGTTGATAGGAAAGTAGGTCTTAAATATTCTCACCACAAAAAAGAAAGGATGGAAGTGTTAGTTGAGATGATTCAGTTAATCACATTGCAATGCATAACTATATTAAATCAACATGGTGCGTACACCTTAAAGCTACACAATGTTGTATGTCAGTTATAGCTCAGTAAAGTTGGGAAAAGAAGAAAATACCCAAAACTCTCAGCAGATAGGGCCTGGTTACACGGCCCAGTAATTGAGAGAATGGGATCTGGATTAGACATCGATGTGATCTATCACACTGGCCATGTATGTTCAGGGATTAATCCTGGAAAGTGTTAAAAATCTCCTTTCTCAAACTTCAACCATCACCCTTGGAATGACTTAGCACAATAGTTATAAATCCGAACAGTATAAGCTTTATAAGGATACATTTTCATGCATGCTTAAGTGACAGTAAGTCACACGTGTCAATGCATTTTTTACACAAATTTCCCTGTCTAATTAGTTTCAGTTTTAGAAGTTCAGACTCTTACCTCCACATCCCCCTCCCATCTTCCACTCAGGAGAAAGGTCACGTTCCACACACAGATTTTCTAGTAACTTAAGCTGATTGTTATACCTCAAGAGGAGTTCGATAGTTCCAGAGAAATGTGAGGGCATACGTAATCGCAGGAAGTTGAGGAAGGAAATGGCACAATTCAAGACCTTCCAATCCTCCCAGTCACTAGAGCACAGAGTTCGTTTGGGGAAATGATGAGAGATTAGGCTAGAAAATGAAGGCAGAGCCCAGATCACAAAAGGCCTTGAACAGTGCAAAAATAGTTCGACCATTTTCTTAAGGACAATGGGCCTATTAGCTTCCTGAGGCTGCTGTAACAAATTACCACAAACTGGGGAGCTGCAAGCAATACTTCATACTCTCACAGTCGTGGGAGGCTAGAAGTCTGAAGTCAAGGTGTCAGCAGGGCCACACTCCTTCTGCAGGCTCAAGGGGACAACCCCTTCCTTGACCCTTCCAGCTCCCAGGAGCTGTTCACAACGCTTGGCTGGGGGCCCTGTCTCCCTCTGCTCCATCCTCACATTATCTTCTCTTCTCCAAGTCTCCCTTTCTCTCATAAAGACTGATGATGGCATCTGGGGCCCACTGGGATAATCTGAAACAATTTCCTCATCCTCACAATTCTGAACTTAATTATATCTGCGAGGATCCTTTCCCTAAACAAGGTAACATTCACAGGTTCCAGGCATTAGATTGTGGACACATCTCTGGGAGCCATGGTCAGTCATTCACAATGGGATGTGTGGACTCATTTAAATCAGAGGATCAGCAGGATCAGATTTATATCAGAGAAAATAAGAACTTACAAACACACACATTTAAAAGTGTTATAAACATGGATTGAGTAGAGTTAATACTAGAGGTGGGAGACGTTACAGGAGGCATGGTCAGGGGCTCAGGTGTTAACAGTGAGGAATTGTGTAAAGGCGTTGGTGCTGAGGCAGAGAGAACAGGCCGAGTTTAAGGACAAGACTAGATGTATGGATGAGAGAGACCTAGGAGCCTGGAATGATTCCAAGAGTTTCCGAACTGAGCAAACACATGGATGGTCCACCTTTCATTGGAGCAGGTCCTGCCTGGAGGAGCAGGCTTGACGAAAAAGACTGTGGGTTCAGTGTCCACAGACGTGCAGGGGGAGGAATACAGTAGAAGGGGTGCACAGTCCAGGAGGGTTGTTAACAGATCTCTCCAGAAGATGGCTCCCACACCTTTTCTTTGCTTCCTATTTCAACAGGAATTAGAGTTATAAAATAGTTGGAAAAACAATTGCAAGTTTAAGAGGACACAACATGTTGACACATGATTTAAATGTCTCTTTATAGATTGATAAACTCATGTCCTCTAAAGTAGAAATTATTTCCTCTCCTGCCTTCTTGGGGTATCAGGACATTATATCTGGATGCCAGAATTCGACATTACACAGTCAGGGAGCAAGGCAAACTGCAGGGCGTGGTGCACAGCTGTACTGACCCTTGACAATCTGCTGGTGATTCCCGAATGTGTTAAACTGTGGTCTGACTGTAAGATAAGCAAGTGGAGTTGTCTAGGTGACACCCAAGTGCTGTGTACCTGCCAGTGTCATCATCTAAAGACATTTTGTAAGGAGGCATGTTCCACTGTAGCAATTAGAGATACATATTTAGAAGCATTTAAGGGGACTTTTTAAATGACCAAAAAAGAAAAAAAAATCCTCAAGGAAAAGATGTCAAGATCCATCAGATGGATCAACTGATATCAAAATATCAGTTCTATTACCAGTAAGGCTATATTTGAAAATATTACTTACTTGGGAGCTAACAGACCTCCTAAGAATTCTCCTGAAGCTTGTTCCTCTGGAAAACCCTAACATTACGGGAGAGTTTGGGTCTCGAGGTGGACAGGCCGAGTTCCCTTAGGGACACTTGTAGCATGTTTGGTGTGTCCCTCTCCCAGCTTTTATGTGCTCTCCCAGAACCTGTGAGCACTCGTGTGGGCTTCTGGGGCACTTTGCATGTACGCAGGGAGGCAGACGTGGTGGCGGGGGCAGCCTTTGGCCAATGACAGACAGGTGGGGGAACAGAAGCCCAGCTTCCTGGGATTCAGAACAACTTTGAGGCATAATTTAACACGCCTTAGTTCCCCTGTGGGGTCAGATGAATCTTCTCTTCCAGAGACTTTACTCTTGCTTGACTTCCTTCTGCCTCTGCAATGCTTCCCATCCCTACTTCCTGGCTTCCCGCTGGGAACATCACCTATTTAAAATGCCCTGCATGCATCCCTGCCTCCAGGGTTTACTTCCGAGGAACCCAGTCTAACCCCAAGGTCTAGGACAGATGCAGTGACTCAGAGATCCGCTTCAACGTTTGGCGTCAGTGAGCAGCTCTACTTTTTCTTGCTAAGCCTCCCCATTCCAAACCCTTCCAGATGTAATTTCTAAGTTGGCAAGTTCCCCTCCCTTTCAAATGGAGTGCATTCTCTTTTGGAAATCATGAAAGCATCGCAGATGGCCTATGATATAAATAATGAGTTCTGAAGACAATCACTGCTCATCTGTGATGAGTCAAATGTCTTTTCCTTTCGTCAACCGCAAGCTGGACACCGACGTTATACCACCCTTGGGTCTGTGCAGCCACACGTTCTAGAAAGTTGTCTCATATTTTTGCGTCCTGAGGTCATGAGCTGAATGTTTATCTGAACTGTCACTGTCCATGGACTCTCAGACTATCTGTTTTCTCTGTTAATATTTTCCTTGGCAGCTAGTCACAAGCTCTGCAACCAACACTACAGCCTTTATTTACAACAGCTTCAGATTTCAGCGCTTTTCTCAATATCCTCCATAAAAAAAAACTGCTCTTCTGACGATTTAACTAAGATAACCAAAAAGGCAAAAGAAGTCCTTCAACATGCTCTTTAACTAGGAGGCTGATGACCTCTTGTTTTCTGTTCAGTCTTATGAAAACCTCTAATTTCATCAACCTCTCTGACCTTTAATAATTTCAGCTGGGAAGATTATCTTTTATGGGTCAATGATAATTTGGCCCCAGAAGCACATAAAGACACATGTCCCTAAGCAGAATGGTCAGTGGGGAGCACACTCGACAGAGAGGCCGGAAAGCCCAGCCGTCTGCTCTGAGCTGCCTAGTGACCAAGGCGGAGTCACTGAACCTTCAACTCAAGTGCCGAAGGAAGGAGTTTGGCATCATTATCTCCAAAGTCTACCTCCGCCCCGAAGTCCTACGACTTTGGGAATTTTACTTGGACTTGATTAGACCAAACACACATCTACCTCTGAAAAGTATCACAAATTAGTATTCATATTGCTGGTTCTCAAAATGTGATCCTTGAATCAGTAATCCAGTATCAGCTGAGGACTTGGTAGAATTACAAATTATTGGCCCCACCCCACACCTCCTTAATCTGAAATTCCGGAGGCGGGGCCCAGCAATCCCATGTCTGCCAAAGTTAGAGGCCCACTGATTCATCAAATACTAGCCAAAACCATCATCGTGGTAAAACAGGATCAGACTTTCCCAACAGGACCCAGTGGTCCTCAAAATTCCCAAGGCCACCCAGGAGATTTAATTCAACAGATCTGGAATAGCTTCCACTAATCTACCTTTTAAATAAATAACTCAGAAGATTTCAGGGACCAAGCTTCAGACAGGATTCATTAAATGCCAGCATTCTGTTAACATCCAGAAGCAAGCTTGTTGTTGGAATCTGGACACACACACACACACACACACACACACACACATTATGTTTTGGGATTAATCGTGTTTTGTTATTACTCATGCCCTTGAGTTTTGTGAAATACTCACACATCCTTATTTGAATCTGCTATCTGTGCTTCAGCTACTGTGACGGTCATCTGCCTCTTTGCTCTCAGTTCCCATATCAACCCATCTCTCCTCTGTTCTGTGCTGAAGGTGGCTGAAAGTCCTCCCACTATATTTTTTTGACCTCCTTGCCAGTGATATCTGGCATTTCTGCAGCTAGGAGACCCTGGTGAGACATCCAAAGCTGAGAGGAAAGGAGGGGTGGATGTCCTCGGGCTTCTGAATTCTGCATGTGTCTCCAAAGCAGCAGAGAAGAGCCCATGGCCTCCAACAACACATCAGCTGTGGAAGCTCCAGGGGCCTTCATGGCTTCTCATTCTGACCATCACTTCTCCCTCCTTTTGGCTCATCCAGCTCCTTCTTGTTTTGCAATTTTTTCCCTTCCAGAATCTGTGCAACTGATTATCTTTATTTAATTTCCTTTATTGGAAATACTTAGAAAAGGTTCTGTTTTCCCAACTAGAGATTATTAACTCATTTAGGGAGAGTGTGAATTGCACGGCACTGCCTGCAAAAGGCGGTGGGGGTGTGTGTGGATTTTTAAGAAAAGAAGTTCTAAAGCTGGCATGACATTTCTCAAAGGGGATCATATCCTTCAAGAAATTATAAGTGACTTTATTCCAGGGCCCACATTCTGGAAAGTCATTCCTTTTCAGCTGTCACTGTTTCATGCAGTTTTTGAACTCTGGACTATGGGAGCTCTGCTCCTACCTCTACCTTCCTGAAATCGTGTTATCAGCAGTGAGCGATTCCTTCGCTGGGCACATTTCCCTGAGCATGCTCAACAGCATTTTTTCAATTCACACATAAAGCTTAACCATTTCTTCAAAGGGCGCAGTCTACCAAAGCCTCCATTCTACATAGGTGGTAGTAAAAGACAGCACATTAGGCACATTTAGATTATGTGACACTTCAAAAGTTTAGACGCTCCCTCAGAAGGAAGTTCCATGGTGCAGCAAGTCACAACATTAGGACAGGGGACAAGGAGTCCAGTCTCATCCCCACATCGAATAAGCTGTATGAACTTGAGGAAGTCACCTAGCTTCTCTGAGCCAGAGATTACACCTGTAACATGGAGAGTTTGGACTAGTTAGTCTCTAACAGATGACTTTCATTTATCACATTCTTTGGTGCATAATGTGAATTTATAAGTCACTTAAAAGCCTCCAGTTGTGCTTCTAGACATGGGTCAAAGTACCACTGGGCTTTTTTTTTTTTTTTTTTTTTTTTTTTTTAAACTAGAGGCAGCTGTGAACAGAAAGGTAGTGGGGTAGTCCCTTGAAGAAAATGATATTTTTCCTCATAGTATTCATACGTTTGTGATGTGGGTGTGTGGGTGTATGCCTGTGTGTATGTGCATGACTGTAGTGTGTGTGTGTTCACACAGATCAACTGCTTTAATGGCCTTCATTAGTGGCCCCTCTGCTTCCATGCCCTCCCAAACTGACTCTGGCCTTGGCCATGTGAATTGCCAACAGGAAATGAACAAACTTGACATGAGCAGAGACTTGAGTAAGTGCTTAAGCCTTTGTCCTTCCACTCTTGGACTCCTCCAACGCCAGATGAGCATACCTATGCTAGCCTACTGCAGGAAGAGACAAGTGGAGTTGAGCCAGTCATCCCAGCCAAGGTCATTCCAGATCAGCTAACAGCCTGTTGAATGTTAGACTTGTAAAAGGAGAAAAAAAAGGTCTTAACCAAGACCCAAAGGCTTCCTAAGCCAAACTGACCCAGCATGAGCAAAATAATGCAGCTGACCTTTTATCCCATGAGTAGTAATAAATTATTTTTTGAAGTCAGTGAGTTTTAAAGCAGTATTAATGTAGCAGTAGACAGTCGATATATCCAACTAGACCCTTGAAATGGCATAAAAACCTCTCTGCATATGTACATTTTTCAGAAGAGACAGTTTATAGCATGTAAGTCCACCTGGCTATCTTTCCATTTTCCTCCTCTTCTTGACCCAAACCAAAGTAACCCACTAAAGCAATAAGCCAAGAATGAAAGTAAGAATCAAGCCTTTAATCACTCAAAGGCATCAAGTGCATTGTTCTCAGCAGCTTCTTTTGCAAGGAGACACCGTGTTTATGGTTCAGCAGTGGTGGGATGGAGGGTCTTACACAGCATCAGCTCTCTAAATATGAAAAACCCACAGAGAGGACAGACATCTACTAGTGCATACAGCAGCAGTTAGGAATTCTCCAGGGGTCATTGAGAGTGACACATTTTATGGACAATAGCTACTCAACTGTCATTTGGAATCTGACAACAACAGGGGTCTTCAACACAGCAATTCACATGGAAAAACTAATGATCAATTAAAGAGCCTCTCACCTGTTGTGCTGCCCTTAGCCCTCAGGATGGCTGAGTATGTCCTGGGGAGCATGGAGTCAAAGGAAACACTGGGACCAGATGGCTATAGTGGTGAATTCTACCAAACATTTTAAAAAGAATTAACATCAATCCTTTTCAAACTCTTCTAAAAAATTAAAGAAGAGGGAATACTTTCAAACTCATTTTAAAAGGCCAGAATTACCCTGATACTGAAGCTAGATAAGGACACTGCAAGAAAATAAAACACTATAGACCAGTATCTCTGATAAATATAGATGCAAAAATTCTCAACAAAATGCTAGCAAACCAAATTTAATAGTAGAGTAAAAGGCTCATAAACCATGGAGATTTATCCCCTTGTATCCTGAGATGCAAGGATGGTTCAATATATGCAAATCTATAATTATGAAATACCATATTAATAGAATGAGAGAAGTCATATGATCATCTCAATATATGAAGAGAAAGAATTTGACAAAATTAAAAAGCCTGTCATGATAAGAGTCAACAAATTTGGTAAGAAGGAATGTACCTCAACATAATAAAGGCCATATATGAAAAACTCACAGCTAACACCATATTCAATGGTGAAAGGTTTAAAGATTTTCTGATAGGATCAGAAAAGAGACAACCATGCCCACTGTCACCATTCATGTGTAACATAGTATCGGAAGTCTTAGCCAGAGCAATTAGGTAAGAAAAAGAAATAAAAGGCATCCAAATCAGAAAGGAAGAAGTAAAATTATCTCTGTTTGCAGATAATATGATCTTATATATAGAAAATCCTGAAGACTCCACCAAAAATACAGGTTAGATTTAATAAACTAAAGTTGCAAGATACAGAAATGAACATGCAAAAATCAATTGTGTTTTTATACACTAACAATAAATATCTGAAAAATAAATAATGAACAGAATCCCATTGACAACAGCATAAAAATAATAAAATACTTAAGGAAAAGATTAACTAAGAAGATGAAAGATCTGTACACTGAAAATTATAAGACACTGATGAAAGAAATTGATGAAGATATAAATAAATTAAGATATCTCATGTTCATGGATTGGAAGAATCAATGGTATGCAAATGTCCATACTACCCAAAGCAATCTACAGATTCAATGAAATCCCTATCAGAATTCCAATGGCATTTTTTACATAAATAGAAAAATAAAATAAAATTCATATGGAACCAAAAAAGACACAAAATCACCAAAGAAATCCTGAGAAAGAAGAACAAAGTTAGAGACATAATAATTTCTGATTTCAAACTTACTATAAAACTATAATAATGAAAGCAATATGATACTGGCATAAAATAAGACACAGAGACCAATGGAACATAATCGAGAGACCAGACATAAACCCACACACACAGTCAACTCACATTTGAATGGGGAAAGGACAGTCTTTTCTAAATATAGTGTTAAGAAAATTGGATATTCACATGCAAAAGAACGAAACTGTACCCTCATCTTACACCACTCACAACAATGAACCAAAAATGGATTAAAGACTTTTTAAGACCCAGAACTATAAAACAAAAAGAACAACACATAGGGGAAAAGCTCCTTGACATTGGACTTAGCAATGAATTTTTTTTGGATATGACACCAAAAGCACAGGCAACAAAAGCTAAAATCATCAAGTGAGACTATATCAAACTAAAAAAGTTTCTACACAGCAGAAAAAGCAAACAAACAAACAAACAAACAAACAAACAAAACCAAAGAAAAAGCCCAAAACAAAAAAACCCAAGACAACAAAAAACAAAAACAAAACAAAAAAATAATTGATACAATGACATAGTAATCTACAGAATGGGAGAGAATATTTGCTGGACATCTTCTGTCTGACAAGGGGTTAAGCTCCAAAATATATAAGGAGCTCATACAACTCAAAAGCAACAAAACAAACAAACAATCCAATTTAAAAATAGGCAGAGGACCTGAATACACATTTTCCAAAGAGACAGAAATGACCAACAGGTACATGAAAAAATACTCAACATCACTAATCATCAAGGAAATGCAAATCATAGCTACAAAAAGATATCACATCACATCTGTTAGAATGGCTCTCATCAAAAAGACAAGATAATAAATGTTGGAGGAGCTGCTGAGAAAAGGGAACCCATGTGCATGATTGGTGGGGATGTAAAGTGATACAAGTGCTATGGAAAACAGTATGGAGCTTCCTCAAAAAATTAAAAGTAGAACTATCATATGATCCTGAAATTTTGCTCTGGGTTTATATCCAAAGGAAATGAAATCCCTACCTTAAAGAGATACCTGCATC
The DNA here is from genome assembly GCF_036321535.1 of Camelus dromedarius. Taxonomy (NCBI): domain Eukaryota; kingdom Metazoa; phylum Chordata; class Mammalia; order Artiodactyla; family Camelidae; genus Camelus; species Camelus dromedarius. The sequence continues at coordinate 30,396,180 of NC_087453.1, forward strand.
TCCATGTGCACTGCAGCATTATTCATAATAGCCAAGTTAGCAACATAAGTGTCCATTGACAGTGAATGGATAAAGAAAATATGGTATATAGATAAAATGAAATATTATTCAGCCACAAAAAAGAAGGAATTCTATTCTTTGCAACAACCTGGATGGACCCTGACAGCATGATGCTAAGTGAATTAAGTAGGACAGAAAAAAACAAACATGGTATGTTCTCACTTATATGTGGAACCTAAAAAAGCCAAACTCATAGAAATGGAAAGTAGAATGGTGGTTGCCAGGGGCTGGAGGGTAGTAGAAATGGTGAGAGGTTAGTCAAAGGGTACAGACTTCTAGCTACAGATGAATAAGTTCCAGGGGTCTAATGTACAACATGGTGACTATAATTAACAATACTGTATTATATACTTGAAACTGTTTGGACTAGATTTAAATGTCATCATCACACCAAAAAATGGTAATTGCATAAAGGATGGAGGTGCTAACTAACCTTATTGTAGTAATCATTTTTCAATATATATATATGTATCAAAACATAACACCATATATCTTAAACTCACGTATGTTATATGTCAATAATATCTCAGTAAAGAGATAGCTCCCTCCTCCACATACCCTTCCCCAAGAACTAGTGGTCTGGGATGTCTCTTCTTGTGACAAAGCTGCCGTTTCAACAATCAATATGAAAATATTTCATTCTTCATTTCCTATAACTGACACCATTTATTCTATAATTTCAATTTTTAATGGTGGCAAAAATCCAAACAGAGACTTGTTGTTTCATGGTAATCTATTTCCTTGTTTAAAGATTCTTTAGTCTTTGATCAGTGAATTTAAAGTCTACACTCCTTATAATAATTGTTTCACCACCCTCTTCTTCTCTAAGAGAGCTCAGGATAGGGGAAGATTCTGGGTGTAGTTCAGTCGCAATGCTGTGGGTTGTTCTATTATCCATATTCTCTCCTATGTGTCATCAACAGCTTCTGAGTTGCTGTTTTCCCACCTGGTACAGGCTGGTTTTTGGGAATGGCTTCAAGGTGCCAGCTACTGCTGACCATAAATCCTACCATTTGCCCTCCAGTCTGGACTGTGCCTTCACCATCCTCTTCCTTTCCATGCCACATCCTTCTTCGGGTTTGGGGGATGATAACTCAGCCAAGTCGGCATGGAGGAACCTCGAGATCTCACTGTAACTGTGACATGGAATTCATAAGGCCTAGGATATATTTTCTATGGAGTTTCTCAGGACTGCAGGTCTTCCAGAAATCCCTGTGCTTTCTCTTTTCCCAAAACATTTTCTTTTTCAATTTCGTACTCATTGTAAATTCATTCAGACAATACTAAAGTGTGGCAATTAAAACTCAACTTTTTTCATCATGCAAATCAATTTTCAGAGATCATCACAATACTTTCAGATACCTGTTGGTGGCTCATTACTAATTCAAGTGATGGTATTTATTGCCTGAAAAGGACAGCAAAGACAGACTTGAGTTTTAAAAAAAAAATCAAGAGAGTTTCTGACTAGAATTTTTTTTTTTTAATGGATTGTGGAGATTAGAGCATTGGAAATGGAGACATTTGATTGCAAGAGCCTTGGTAATGAGAGGAAGACAGGTCTTTTGAGTTGAAAGCTGGTTTTGAATATTAAGAGCTAAGGAGGCTGAAGAACTCAGAACATCACATTTATACCATAAGCTGTGACATAGGGAGGAATGCACAAGAATGTCATTTCCTGGGCTAGATTTAATGGAAATTGTTGTGGGAGGAATGAGAATTAAGAAAAGGAAGTAAGAAAGTTGGAATTTGTGAGAGCCCTGAGCTTTTCCCTGCCCACAGGGAGATTCTTCGGGGTGGGAGAAGCACTCAAATGATTTCTTAGATCCTATGGGGTGCTGCTGGTGTGCCACTCAGACACCCTTCACCAGCAGGTACCCCCATCCAACAGCTGCAGGGTTGTTTGCTAAACTCACAGTTGCTCCCTTCTCAGAGAAGTGCCTTCAACTGATGGGAGCTGCCTCTCCTAGTCTATTACACTCTTCTACTCCTGCCTCCAAGATGCAGCCTACAGCCAATGACTGACTGATGCAGCGGACCACCCAGCCCTCTTGCCTCAAGATGAAGGAAGTCTGTGGCACTGTTTACTTTCCACAGCAACTCATGGCATCACAACGAGGCTGGACTTGGAGCTGAAACTACACCATTTCTGTTAACTTACTTTTCTCTGGCTACTTCCTTCAGTCCCTTACAGCCCTCATCCTCCATCTTCTGAAGTCCCAGGAATGCGAGAGGCATTCCTCATTCCATGACTAACAGCCAAGTTACCTGAATCACTGAGTTAGCAGCTGCCCATCAAATGCATCCCTACCCCTCTCCCCAACTCTCTGTCACTTTAAGAATACTTGCTTAAAATCAGAGAGTTGCTCTAATTTATGAAAAATCTATTTCTTTGACTCTGGTTGCAAATGCACGAGAGATAATCTCATGTATTTACATCAAATGTTCCATCTTCTTTCTTTTTGAAATATCTTGCTCATCTTCAGGTAAAAAAATGTGACTGCTTTTTTCATTGGTGTGGAAAAGAGGAGAGAGACACTTTCAACACTGTCAGCTTTCAAAGCTCTTAGTTACATCTGTCAGTCATGGAAATAAACATCTTTAAACTGGTTTCCTACATGTTTACATCCACACAGCAACAGCAGATTCTCAGGAAATTCAGGCAAATCTTAGTTTTTGACATGCGTTGTTTGTTAGTTTTTCTGTATTTTTAATTATAAAATAACTCAGGGAGACAGAACTTAGAATAAGTCAATGGACATTTGTGTGGCCACCAACCAACTTAAGTTATTTATGTATTAAATATTCATCCTTTATCCCATGTCCTTTAAGCATCCCTTCCCTCCAAGCCAACTACAGGCTTGTGATGTTTATCATTCCTACTAATTTTTAAATAATTTTCTATGTTTTTTCTTCTATCAATTATTCAATAAAAACAGAATTCTATTTTATGCTTTTAAAGTGGCATCTATATATATGCTATTTTCCTTCAACATTTTGGCTTTGTGATTTTTTGTTCGCATCACTAGATGTAGCACTTGGTCACTCGTTTCCATTTCTGCGTAGTGCTTTACGGTAAGATTCCTTCACTTGACGGACACACTGATGTTCATTCTTACATCTATTGTCTTGTGCTCATTGTCAGTTTTACACTATTGCCAAAATTTTCCAAAGTGATGGTACCCATTTATCCTACCACAATTAGCATAAGAGACTGTCATTACTCTATCTTCTTAGCAAAATCTGAGATACTCTTTTTATTGAACTGATTGGTATGAAATTGCTTTTCGTGTATGTTTTAGTTTTAATTTCCCAGAGTACATATTAGATTGGGCACATTTTATATACTTATCAAACATTAATTTTGCCTTGTCTATGAATTTCCAGTTCCTATCCTTTCTTAATGCTTAATTTGTTTAATCTGTTTCTGACTGAGTTTTTTTTACATTTTTTTACATTTTTTGTAATAAGTCTTTGACAATTTATATTCATTCAAAAATTTTCTTAGTCTGTGGCTTATTTTTTACTTTGTGTAGAGTGCCTCATGAAGCACAGAAGTTTTTATTTATTATTATCAGTTATATACAAACCACCCCAAAATTCAGTGGCATGAAACTACAGTCAATTGTTTGCTAAGATTTCATGGATTGGCCATTTGGGCTTGGCTCATCTCTGCTCTCTGTGGTTTTGGCTGGTCTCATTCATGTGTTTGTGGCCATTTGGGAGGTCTGATGGGAATAACTGGTCACAAATGGTCTCACTCCTGTGTCTAGCTGGGACTTTTGGATGGGGCCCTTAGTTCTCCTCTGCATTGTTTCTCCCAAAGGCAAGCTCAGGCTTCTTCACAGGGCAGCTCAGTTCTAAGAGACTGGAGGTACAAGCTTCACATCTCTTCAGGACTCAGCTTGAAAGTCATCCCCATCAGTCCCACTGCTTTTTATTGTTCAAAGCGACCCTCAAGACCAGCCCAGAGTCAAGACAGGAAAGCCACAGACGCCTAACGGGCTTTGACACCACACTGCAAAGAGTAGACAGCCAGGATAGGAGGAATTTGCAACCTACCTGTATGTTACATTATATTGCATTTATCAATATTTAATGCAAATTCCATATTGTTTTATGTCTTAAATAAGAAACCCTCCCACTCTGATTTCATAAAGATATTTACTCATATCTTCTTCCACATTTATTAGGGTTTTGATTTTTACATTTTAAGGCATATAATCTGGCTAAAATTGATTTTTATGTGTGGTGTGACTAATTTCATGTATTTTCATATCTATAAAACCAATTTTTTAAATAGCATTCATTGACTATTCCATCACTTCAGTGCTGATTTTTGATGGTGCTTGTCATATTCAGCAGTAACACTATTTAAGTGGAACTCATGAATCAACAGGAGACAATAGCTTTATTACTTCCTCTACTGCACATTCAAACACATTCTCTTCCCAACTTGAGAGACAGCAAGAGCTGAAGCAGATGGGTCTCAAAATGTCAACTCTCTTGCTGGATAAAAGCTGGATTAAAGGACATGACCTTGATATTTATTTAACAGCAATGGGCTCCTTAACTTTGAGCCTCAAAACTAGACCTGCCAACCCATCCAAGGCAGCTTGGATCTACAGCATTCACTTTGGAGGAAGTTTGGAGTTTATACTCATGCTAGACTGGACATGCTGACTGCTGAACAGAGGCAGTGCAAGGAACCAACATGACTGTGGAAAAGTTAATTGCTGGAATGTAAGCAAGTAAACTATTAGCCTTTCCAAGATTTTGTCCAAGGAATAGGTTAACTGCATTTTGCCCTATATTCCTGGTGCTATGGCAACTAATAATCTTACAGTTCTGAACACTGAAACCATGCAGCAGGCCCCTTACATGCCTATAACCATCAAATTAAGTTTATGAGGTGAATTAGTCTGGGTCCTCTAGGGCACAGACACCAAAATGGAATTACTTGTACAAGAGAATTATTAGGGGAAACTCCCGTGAAGGAAAATTAGGAGTCAGAGGGAGCAGACAGCCCCAAGTAAAGGAGAGAAGAAAGGAAGATTTAGTGGAAGGGTCTCTGTCTGCAATGCAAATTCCAAGGCATTATCTCAAGGCCAGTGTGGGAGTCTGTACTGGATTTCTGCTGCTGCTGTAACAAATCACCACAAATTTTGTGACTTAAATAACACAAATGTATTATCTTACAGTTCTGAAGGTCAGAAGTCCTAAAATCGAGGTGTTGGTAAGGCTGCCTTCCTTCTGGAGGATCTAGAAAAGAATTTGTTCCCTTGCCTTTTCTGAGGTCTAGACACTACCTCTGTTCCTTGGCATGTGGCTCTCCATGTTCAAGGCCAGCAGTGCACTATCTTCAAAGTCTTTCTCTCCACCATCATCTCTGACCTCTGTTCTGTCATCACGTCTCTTTTATCTGACTTTGACCCTAGTGCCTCCATCTCATAAGAACACTTGCTGGTGACATCGGGACCACGAGGGTGATCCAGGATAATGTTTTTATCTCAATATCCTTAGCCACATCTGCAAAAATTCCTTCTGCCAAATATGGTAACATATTCACAGGAGCTGAAGATGAGAATGCGGACATCTTGATGGGGCAGTTACTCTGTTCGCCACAGAGCCTCCAAACTAAGTCACCCACCAGACAATCCCCGCATCTTCCTCGAATGGGCTTCCCTTAACATCCCTGTTGTTGTTGCTCACTGACTGGGAGCAGCCCAAGGGAGGTCTCCCTGAACACTCAGTCAGAAATCTGAGAGGCTTATTTTCATTCCTGCCACATGATCAAGTACAGGAAATGAAGACAGAGAGGTTGTGTAACTCAGATAAGGATACAAAGCCAGTGAGAAAAAAAATTTTTCTATCTCCCTCTCAATAGCTGAATTGTTTTTCCCCTGAATGCTCCACTTTGGGGCCTGAACATATTGCTTGCTTTGGGATCCTGCAAAACTTGGTGAAAAATTCTCCTGTTCTACCTGATAATTACTCCAAATGGCAAATTACAAAAAAAAAAAATCTAAAATCATAGGGAAATAGGATAAAGGGTCCACCCCATGGACCCAATTCTGGCCCCTCCTACCAATGGCAATCCCTAAAGACACTGAAAACTAACAACTAAAATCTTGGTTTCCATGTAACTCTGGCTTGTCCTCGGTGGCTCCCTGGATACACCACAAAGAAATTTGAGATGATCTTTCTCCAGACACTAGACAACTTAGGTCTTAGAGGATAGTTTCAGGGATCTCTTTGAGGTCAACATGTACAGGAATGAAAAAATATATTGATTCTAAAAGAAATTGGCTTTGAGATAGGCTGTGTATACAAATCTACTTAAATGCCGTATCACAATAAATACACTCACTCTGCCAAACTCAAAAGGTTATATACTAATGTGACAGTAATAATAGCTATTATTTACCATAATTCTAAGGAAGAAATCACTAGAATTCTAAATGATAGCACTATAAGAAACCATTTCCCTTTCAAGAATCCAGGGAGTTTCTGAAATAAAGCATCAGACAGACAAATTCAAGTCAATACACCTTCCCTCCCTCATCGTTAGAAAAAGATCAAAAGGATAGTTTGTCAAGAAAAAAAACTCTACAGAGAAATAAAATGCTGAATGTTCTGAACATATGGTACCCAGGAGCTGATCATGCTGAAAAACAGCCTCCCTATAAAGAAAGCTGGCAGGAGACATCGGGAGGTTATTAGAGCTACTTTATATTACTTCCTTCTTCTATATTAAACTGTAATCGGTAATACAGGAATAAAGGGGTTTACTTTATATCCACTCTACAGTAAAATGTAAAGATGCCAGCTTTGTGCCCAACTCATTAACCCCACTGCCATATCAGTTAAAAATGGTGTTTTTCAGTGCTTTTACTTCATTTCAGAAAGACAGAAATCACTAAATCTGAATGAGCCCGTTTTGGAATTTGGGGGGAAGTTCCAACACAATGAATGAGGGCACATGTTTATAACTAGATGCTCAGAGGTTTATTTCCCACATAATGTGAACACCTCAGCAATAAAACGATACGCATTCTCAGATAATACAAATTAGGAGAAAAGCAGTCAACCTCATTTCTGGGCAAATCTACAGTCGGCTTCTTATGAGGAAACAACAGAACACGGACTTTGGCTTCCTCTTTATTCTTTATTCTTCACAGGGATGCAAGCTCCTTCTTTACCCCAAAGACCTTTCTCCACTTTGATGTTCTTTGTGCCTGACCTCGACCTTTCCCGACAGAAGGACTGCCTGGGGCCTGAAAGGATTCTGTTTCCCAGTTGAGGCCGCAGCATCTGCTTCTTTCTTAAACCATTAGTGAGACCAGGGTGGGGCGGTGGAGAGGGGACACAGGGGTCGGGTTCACCTCTACCCTCCTCGGCTCAGGCCTGTTCTCCCATTGTGCACGCAAATTGCCCCTTTCGAACCTGGGAGCTGAAAGAAAATACTTTAAAGGAGTTCGCTGAGTTTTACAAAAGCCGCTGCTTTCCTCCATGTGCTGTTTCTTCTCAGGGATGAACAACATTAACGAATGTGCCTGTATCACTTTTCATGCAGCGAGTTTTTTTTTTTTTTTTCAGTCATTACTGTTTGATCTCTGGTGTCATGTAGGAGGTCTATCAGAAAGAAATTTCTGCCCACAAATGTTGCTGAACTCAAAGCGGTAATCAAGAGGCCTATATTCAAAACACACAGTGAGAGAAAAAAATTGATGCACAGAATGAAAGGGTATGTGATTTTTATATTTTAGTCATCAATATCTGTAATCCTATTTTCTGTTTTTTCTAAATATGTGCATTTATAGTGCCACAAATTCACAATGACCCATTCGATAACTGAGAAACATCTTGGGGCATTATTATGTTATGTATATTTAAATTTATTTTATGTATTTATTATAATTAAATTAAACATATTAATATTTATCATAGTTACAATAGTAATAATCACAGCAGACATTTATTGAGCACTTAGCATAGAAGGAACATGGTACTATGCATATTACATGAATTCCCTTTTTTAATCCTTTCAATACTCCTACGACATAAGCACTGCTTATTTCATAGGTTAATTAACTGACAAAAGAGATGAACTTGCCCAAAGTCCCCTGGTTAGTAAACAGTGGAGTGGAAGTTGACACCAGACCTTTTGGGGCCCCAAATCTATGTTGTAAATCATTATTTTATACAACCCAGGTGAATGTTACTGGATTTCCTCACAGCAATTCAAAGAAAGTTTATACAAGGAGAGGGACCATTCCAGCAGAGACAGGAGAACACATTCACAGTCTGCTCAGATATGTGACAACTTCCCTTTGTCCTTCGGTCAAAAATCAATGATGTTTGTTGTGCCAGGGACGGCCGGTTTCAGGCTATGTGATGCAGCAAGCGCAGAGGAAATTCATAAGCGCCTGACACACGACTAACAACAGCAAGGAGACCTCTTCAGACCTCCTCAAACATTCGCACCCCTAAGAACTACCTCCAGGGCCTCACCCACCAAGACTCTGATTCCGGAGGTCTGGGGTGGGGCCTGAGAATTTGAATGTTTCCTGTGGAACAGGTGATGCTGAAGCTGCTAGTCTGCAACCCAACCTTAAGTGGCACTGGTCTAGTTGACAGCAATCGTAACCTCCCATCTCCAAGTTCGGTTCTGGCAAAGACGGAAGGTCAAAATCTCCAGTGCACATCCCTGGAGAGTGTGCTTGAAGTGGAAGTTGCAGGAAGCCACCACCGCAAATCCTTATCCATCCTGTGTAGATGGAGGCCACCCTTGGAGAATCAGCACTGGGCTCTGACTCAGTGAGTGAGAAATTTTGGTATCTAGATGGAGCTTTCTTCCTTCTTTACCAACGAGGGTCTGGAAAAATAGCTGAAGTTTTGTTTTTTTCATTTACTATCCCATGAACTGATAATAATTTAGTCCTCTGAGTGCCCCTTGCATTGAGTTATATCTTCTTCATGACTCAACAAATATTGACTTTTACTTCAAGTCCACATGTACCAGACACTATTCAAGGTGTTGATAGCAGAGCAAAGAACAGAACAGAAAATACCTGTGGCTGCATCAACTTACAATTCTCTTTCCCGACTCCCATTCCAGAACTCTGGTGAGCTGAAGAGCTGCAAACCTCCAGCCTCATGCCTTCAACTCCCTTCCCTGTGGTAGATCCCATTTTCAGCATCCTTACAGACATCCCATTAGAGGCAAGGATTGCCCTGTCTAACGGTCACATTGTCCCCTCCCATTCTCTTATAAATATGGAACCAGCACTCGTTAAGCTTCTTTTCAAAGATGATCACCATTCATCAACTCACTTACAAATGTATCCTGTGTCACTTTTCATGCATTGATTTTCTTATTAGTCACTTCTGTTTAATCTCTTGTGTCATGCTGGAGGTATATCAGAAAGAAATTTTTATCCACAAATGTGTCTGAACCCTTTCCAATTCCTTTAATTATTTTGTTCAATGTTATTTATCAAAAGTCAACACTAAAAACGTCTTTGTCCATGTTAACTACCTCTTCTCTGCACACTCCAACACAAGGCTACATGGTCACCAATCCAAAATGCCCCACTGGACATGGACGAAGACAAAGATGCCCTGTGGATCTCCTTGAAAATCTTCTTCCCTGGAGATGAAGGCTCTTCCCTAAATCTTTTTCCAAGGGATCTGGAGACATGAAGAGTCCTTCTACTACCAGCTTATGTCCGGCCTGACTTCTGGGTTGGATGACTGTCCAGAACACTTTCTGGGTCAGATCACACCAGAGCAATGGTTTCCTGATTCTCCCCAGAGCTGCAAAGGCCTCTGGACATAATGCTGTCCACTGCTCAGCTCCTTGGTCTTGAACTGGACCCTGCCTCACACAGAGGAGCTGACCTCTGTCCTACCCCAGCCTGTTTCTTCCTCCTGCCACGCCCAGTAACCAGATGCCAAGACTGTGTCCTTTACCACTATATGTCACTAATACCTGGTTCATCGAAAGTGCTTTTTAAACATGTATTCGGTGAGAAAATAAATAAAAACTGGATAAATTAATGCTCTTCCCACTGAAACATCTTTCTCACCTTTTCTATTAATTTTTGTATTCTTGTAAGGACCAGCTTAAAGTGACAATCAGAACATATTTTTTGTACCTCCCCAGAAGCATATTACCTTTCTGCATTTTTTTATAGTTAATTGTCTATCTGTCTGACCTTTGGAACAATCTCTAATTAACATTCAAATCCTACTCCCTCCTACAGTGTCATAAAATCTTTCTTGAAATAAACTGGATTTGAATGCTGAATCACAGTCTCAAATAAATCACAGTCTCAAATAAAGCTTGTTCTGTTCTGAATGGAGCCACTGCATATAAATTTCCCTTGATCCTAAATAAGGATGAATAAACAGAAAAAACTCACTAATCTAAATAGTCAAGGTGCCACAAGCAACTTGGAGTTCTACTGAAAAGAGTGGAAAGACATCAGTCTGCTACATACAGTATAATGCTGTGTAACAAGCTATCCCAATCTCAGTGGCTAACAACACACATTGATTTCTTTTCCATGTGTCTTCAGGTGAGCTGGGATTTGGCTGAACTAGGCTGTGCTCAATCAGGCTGGGATCCAGGCAGCAGTGTGGGTCCAGATCTGATCTCCATGTCTCTAATTCTTCTTAGACCAGTAGCTACTAGATGCAGGTTCATCACATGATAAAGGGTAGAAGCACAAGAAATCGAGCACAGTCACAGGGGACATTTAAACCTCGTCAATGCAGCAGATCCACCAGCACACCATTGGCCAAAGTCCTTCTTAAGACCAAGCTACGTGGGGAAAATAAACTCCACCTACTCTCACAAGAGGAGCTATAATAAATGCAGAGTGTGTGATTCCAGAAAGGGATCAATAACACGGGACAGTAATGTAACACCTGTGGTTGGTAAAGTACTGAACGGCAAACAGAAGTATTTGGAGTTCACTAGAACTAAGACAAGTATTTCAGTTCCAAGATGCTGCTTCATCACTGAATATATATATAAGTTCATCATTTTATATCTGTACATTCTAGGCTATAGGTCACTTGAAGAGAAATGTGGCATTATAATTAAATCCCTCAGCAGTATGCATTTTAGGTGGCATACAGAAAATACATTCCTTCCCCTTTTTCTTCTGTTCAGCTCAATTATAATCACCAGAAAAGCTGTTTAATTTGGAAATGGCACCAGTGACTGGCAACAGCTTTGACATCAATTTATTATTGAAAGAAAATTTCTGTGCATGCATGCATTTTCTGCTTTAAGAATTGCTTTTGAGATCAAAACAGTCTTTATTTAAAGTAAAATACATTATTCTCTAATATACCATAGAGTATAGATAATCTTAAAAATGTGTAGGAGGTATGAATTTGCTATCCCTACAATTCAAAATCAAAGAAATGTCACATTTCTTTATGTTCTCGCAATCACATTAAATCCAACTTGAAGTCTGAAGGGAAATGAAATCGTGTTAATTATTAGAAGCCATCCCACAACTCTCCCTTCACCTGCCACATTCCCTCCACCCTCACTCGGCAATTCCTTCAAGGGTAACAGAGTTCTCGGGCAGAACAGAACACTTACGGAGAAGATGCTGACTGTCAGCGTGTACTAGTCATCTTTAAATTCATCTTCCGGCTAATTCGGTCCCTGAAGCCTAGGAGCTCTGGGCATTTCCAGGCACCCTGGCCAAGAATCTTCATGAGCTCTGAAACCTCATCCACTCTGTTCAGCCTCCTAGAGGCACTGCACAGCCATTTCCTCTGTGGCTCTGATGATTTTTAGAGCATCTGGAGACAGGGGAGAGGAATCTTGGGTGACTGCTTCTTGCTGAACACACAGATGCAAGTTTCCTTCCCATTCTTAGGGAAAACATCTTTTACCTCAACTAACTCTTCTCTTTGACAAACTCATCTCTCTCTCTCTCTCCCAGTTAAAGTTCCTGTCTACCTTCTTGCAAGTGACTTGTCCAATCTTACTGAGGTTTCGGTTTTGAAACATAAAACAGGAAAATATATTTCTTCTTCAAGGGATTTACCTGCCTTTTGTTCTAAAACAACACTTTAAACTGAGGCAAGGGAACAAAGGGAAACAACGTCTACTTGCTGGGCATGGAAGCGGGTGGAACGGGGTGGAGAGGGCTGGAAAGACAGAGTACAAGACACGGATAGCCCTCATTCTGTTTGCTTATGACACAGCAGTGGGTTCAAAACACAGGTTAGTATACCCCAAAATATCCTGACACAAAGCTATTTATTTTACTATTATTCTGTGTCAGTTTCAGGATGGAACTACTTCAGGTACTTCCATTTCATCCATGTCATATTTTATTCAGTAGTGTTGTTCCTTAGAGGACTTTATTAACTTGAAGATATTCTTAGTTCATTTGTTATAAGGCATATTTCTATTGCGGTGTCCCTTTAGTTTTCCTCTTGGCAGCTGCAAACTAAAGGGTAGAGTTTAGAAATTAATTTTAGCAGCTTCTGGGAAACCCTGCACACAGCAAAAACTAGAATGTCAATATCTCACAAGAGGACACCTCACGCCTTTTAATTTCTTTTAGAGTAAACTATTGGGCACGAACAAGTGAACGCACATAAGAATCTTCTTGCAGTAACTGGATTTATAGGAAATTTTTATTCTAATTCATTCTCAGAACTACGTGCCATTTTTGAAATCCTTATTCCTTTAATTACTTTAATCCAATATAGACAATGCTGGAAAGTTTTCTCCATCAGTCAAAATAAGAGTTGAGCTTTTCTTCCGTGCTCTCCTGTCAGTCACTAACTACATTTTATCTAGGACCTGTAATGTGCCCTTGTAGGATACGCATTGATGGTCTCCACTGCACACAATTGTAATTTTAGTTATCATCAGTGACCTCAAGCAGCAAGATGTAGTTAGTCCTCGTTTACATCCACCCCTGATCTAACAAAGACAGCTGAATAGCATTTGTAACATTCACTCATTCCACAAGTATTTACTTAACACTGACTATGTGCCAGGCAGAAAATTTAAAACTAAAATACATAGTGTGGGACAAAGAGGACTGTGCAGGCTTGTTCTTAGTAATTCAAACAGAGGAGATACCAAATGTATTTTAGCTACAGAAAGAACCAACTCACCATTGTGTTTGTCTCAACTTATGTAACAAAAAACCCTCTCATTATTCTGTCTGAATCAATCCGTCAGTCATTCAGTTATTTCCACATTTTCTTGATTCAATTAACTTTTCCTGAACGCATGTGTTAAATTCTGGGAATACAGCCAAGAACAAGACAGGCATGGTCTCTTGCCTTCAAGATGCTTATAGTCTTTGAATCATATATGAACATAAACTATTAGAACACAAATGCCAGAAAGTATACATAAAATAAGTTCTCTCATTTCAAAATGTCCACCCTGGACTTTTATATTAGGGATGCTTACCTCTTGTGGGATTTTTTTTTTCAGAGCCCAATTATGCTTAACCCAAAACAATACTGCCCAGTGAATTCCACGGCATGCTGCCCAGACTTTTGCATCAGTTAGGTAACTAGTTTCAGTAATTCAACCCCCCCCCCCAAAAAAAAGCTTCTCATTTCCTCAAAGCTCAAATTGAATTTCAGATTGGATGGCAGGCTTGTATGCTCACTCGGGGCTTGGCTTCCTTCTGTCTTGTTCTCTCTCCTTTCCCAAGGACATTAGGTGGGGAAGGGAGAACAGACAATGGTGGGAGGTTTCCATAGCCCAGGCCTGAAAGAATTGATCGCTGCTGATGACATTCCTCCTACCAGACACGGTCAGAAGACCACAACCACTGCAAGAGAGGCCAGGACATGTAGTCTAAGGTTGAGCCCAGAGCAAAGAGGAAATTGGTTTTGGTGAACACATAGCACTTCTCTACCATAACCTGTTTCTGGGTGCATTTTAGCTACTTCTAGAAAAAAAAAAAAAAAAAACCTATTTTCACCAAATAAATGTGTGTCCCATACAAGGCTATTAAAAACTAAGCCACAGCCTCTGGCTCCTTCTTCATTAATTCAATACTTAAAACAAAAAAAAAAAAAAAAAAAAAAAAACAAAAACAAAAAACAAAAACACCTCTTTATTTTGAGATAATTTAGATTAACAGAACAGTTGCAAAGACAGTACAGAGTGTTATTGTATGCCCTGTTCCCAGCTCCTCTGAAGTTGAGATGTTACTTAAACATGGCACACTTACAAAAATTGAGAAATTAACATGGGCACAATGTTACAAAGAGGTTACCATATTTTCCACTTCACCAAATCTTCCACCAGTGTCTTTTTTTCTGTTCCAGACAATTCCAAATGCAGTACTTTTGACTCACACATACACACACAGGCCCCACTCCTTAAATTCCCTAATCCCTGAAGGGAAGGATGGTTTCGTATCCTCATAGGTGATCATTGTTCAAATATCACCAGTTTTCCCAAAGTGAAATCCCAGATAAACCATAAACATTATCAGGAGTTTGGCAAACATCTCTGGAAAGTTACTAGCTCTTGGTTAACAGTGGTAAGAATGATGGTGTAATGGAGTTTTATTGAATCTTCACTATGTCTTTTCATGCAATAGTTCTCTTAAGCCTCACAGAAGCTGTATGAGCAAGATGCTATTTTTTTCCTAGTAAGGAAACCGAGGCTCCAATAGGTTATGTAATTTGCCAGTCCCACAGCAAGCGAAGAAAGAAACCTGTACTCAACTTCATTTATTCTAAAATCACCAAACTTCATTGCCTGTGGTGTAACAGAGCCCAGTAACTTGTGTGCTTTTCTTTCTGCTCCAAATAGGAATGACTGTGGAAGACTGTTTGTTACAGTTACAAGAAAGGAAAGATACAACTTCCTGACTCAGGGTCCCGACATGGGCTGTCCCCTCCTCCTTTCCCACCAGATAAAGATTACTGCTTAGAGAGGCGTTCCATGACCACCACATAGGAAATCACCTCCTGCTGATCTTTCCTCATAGTACTTATCACAGCCATAAAAGTAGGTGTATTTACTTTTCATAATTTGTCTCCCAAACAGAGGGCAAATCCTATGTGTGGTGAGTCGACTATTTTTCTGGCACTGAGAAATGGAACCGGCACATAGTAAGTATTCAGTTCGTTGAGGACATAATTAACAAATGAACAATTTATTTTACAGGAGGAGGAGAAAGACAATAAAACAGAGATAAAACACAATCTCACATTTAGCAAAGACCTCCATCATCTCAGTCCTCACAACAATACACTTCTGAGCTAAACTTCATTATTCCCATTTGACTTAGATAATGTTTTAGACTGAACTGTCTCCCCCCAAAGTTTATAGCCCCCAGTGTGACCGTATTTGGAGACAGGGCCTTTGAGGAGGTAATTAAAGTTAAATGAGGTCACAGGAGTAGAGCTCTAATCTGTTTGGACTGGATGGAGCCTTATAAGAGGAAGAGATGCAAGAGCTTGCTCTCTCTCCTCCTCCACCCATGAGGAGAGGAAAGGACACGCAAGGACGCAGCAACAGGAAGGCCACTGTGAGCCAAGAACAGAGCCCTCACCAGAAACCCAATTTGCCAGCACCTTGTTCATAGATTTCAAGCCTTCATAACTGCAAAAAATTAAATTTCTGTCATTTAAGCCATCCAGTCCATAATACTCCAATCTCAAGGAGTTTTCATAACTTGATCAAGATTCAAAAGCCATTAAATTCCAGGGATAAGATTTGAAAGTCAATTATATAAAATTCTGAAGCCCAAGATACTTGCATTAAATTCAATCCTCACCTATTATTAGTGAATAGAGGTATTATATTTAAATAAAATAGATGGGAAAAAAGCTTCTTTTCATAAACTAAGTTAATCAACAGAGGTCTGGAGCAGAAAACAAGAGGATACAAGGGAGGCAGAAAATGATGGGGAGAAGAAGAAGATCGTGGCCAAAGGCGTTTCTGAAGTGCAGTTGACAACCATGCATCCATCAGAATCCATTACAGAGAGCATCCAGATAGAGGCGTTAGAGGAAAAAAGAAATATACTAATTTTGCACCTTTATTCCTCAGAGTTCAGCATTTACCTGGGATGACAAACTCTCCTCCCTCTGTTGTCATAAGCCAAGTAGAAATCAAACTGGTTGGAAGAGCATGAGTTATGCTTCTGAACCTTGGTACATTCTCGGTTCAGCATTTATGAACTTCGTTATTATTTCTACTATATGTCTTACTGATCTTTGCAAATCTAAGTTCCTCTTGGAGCCTCATTTGGAGACCTAATTCCTTGACACTGCATATCTTACCTTCTCTGCCTGGGCCTGAAGGCTAAGCTTTTGCTTCCAGCAATAGCATGCCCAGCGTCTGCCAGTGGGATGGCCGGGCTCATTGCACGAGTACCACCTGAGACCCATTTCAGAATAAGTCGATCCCACTAGTGCAGTCATCCTCAAAACGTGGCCCCTGGACCAACAACATCAGCATCACCTGGGACTTGTGAGAAATGCAAATTGTCAGGGTCCCCATCCCAGCCCTACTGACTCAGAAATCCTGGGTGATGGAGCACAGCAATCCCTGCATCAACAAGGCCCCTGGGTGATTCAGATGCACCCTGAAGTCTGAGATAACTGACTTAGCCCTCACATCTCCTCACTCCTTGAGATACCTGTTGGCACAACGGATTAGGACTGAGAGGATTCAGTGTTTGGTGGCTCAGCACCTTAGCGGGTTGCATGATTTTGGACCCTTGCTCAGCCTCTGGGCTTTTCTATTTACTCGTTTAAAAAAATACAGCAAAGAGCTATAACCCAGCTCTTGGGGCTTTTTTGTGTTTACTGATGAGTAACTAAAGGAGGGCTGTGCCATCCCACGTTGGTCTTAACGGCCTGACTAATGCTCAGCGATGGCTTCTGTCCTAAGGTTGTCCTCGTGATTGCTAGGCCTCCTTCTCCTGCTTTGGATTCAAACAGCAATATTCCAGCACACTTGTATTCCGTAAATCCTTGGGGCATGGGTTGGAATGCTATATGCTCATCCACTTGTAAGTAAACTTAATATGGATTTAACCATTAGTTAAATGCTCATACTTCAGGACTTGCTGCTATCTGAAGAAAGCATGACCTTTAATCTAACATGGAAGGGTTTTCTCTTGGAGTGGTTGAGCTCAAGGTACAAGAGAGAATGTTCCCATAAAATTTAAATATTCCTCGTAGGAAGGTCAAGGAAGAAAACTAAACCTTTCCAAGCCAGAGTTCTTCAAGCAATTCATCTGGATCAAACCATGAGATGAAGATGGTGGCCACAGAAAACATCAATCCTGCAGAAAGAACTGGTCATGGATATGCTGACTTTTTAGGAACAATGGAGGAGTCTTGACAGTATCACCAAGAAACCACTCTTTGGGAATTGATTTTTGGACCAGAACTGAAATTAAGGAGATAGATGAAAGGAGAAAAAAATAGTGCAGATGAGTGTCTTAGTTTGGATCTTGAGCAAGAATTTAATGCAAGTACTTTATCTGGGATGTGATGCCAGAAAACATTGATAGGGAAGTGGTGAATTGAGACAGGGAAGGGAAGGAACACAACACAGCGTGTATCACCAAGGATGTTACCACTATCAGCAACTGAAGTATAGGGTCAGAGGTTCTAGCTCAAGTCCAGGCTCTGTGACTTATCAACTTGATCCCTTAAAAAAATCACATGTCTTTGTGCATCACATCATTCTACTAAGAAATGGAGATAAAAATGTCCAGTGCATGGGATGATGCAGTTCTGTTAATAATACGTAACAACCATCTATCGAACACAGATCCTGTAGCAGACCCAATGCCTCTCTCTCCCCTACATCCTAGAATATAGGTAAATATTTTTTGCATTTTACTGAGAGATCTTAGAGACAACAGAATTTTAAAATCATAAAAGGATAAGATAATGTTAAGGAGAATTTGCACAACTTTCTATGACTCATCAGGAAGCCTGTACTTTAGCAATAACCTTGTAATTCATTAAGCTGTGAGGCCTCAGCCAGACCACTTTTCCACTTATTAAAAAAAAAAAAACAGATTATGCAAGATGTTAACATTAGAGGAGGCTGAATGAAGGGTGCTCAGGACACCCCTGTACATGTCTTTACAACGTCCTAGAAATCTTTCAAATAATCATTTGAAAGTAACAGTTAAGAGAAACAGGAGTCCCTAATGGTATGGACTGAATCGCCCCTCCAAAGTTTATAACCTTTAAGGTGACTGTAATTACTACAACCACTTTGGAAAACTGTTTGGCAAAATTTACTAAGCCAAATACATACGACCTAGGAATTCTACTCATAGGCAGACACACAAAGAAATAAGAGCTTGTGTGCACTGAAAAATGTACACTAAACTGCTCAGAACTGGGTAACTTGTGACAGCCAAAAACTGCGAACAACCCAAGTGACCATAAACCTCAGAAATGAATGACAATGTTATTTGTTCATGTATCAGAATATAACACAGTGATGAAGATGAATGAGCTAAGAGAATACATAACAACATGAATGACAGGATATTGAGTGGGCAAGCCAAATGCAAGAAAACAGTGTAATTCCACTTATTAACAAGTTCCCAAATAGGCAAAACTTCATTATGCTGTTAGACGTCAGGGTAAAGGGAGAGATGTAATAGCCAGAGGGGAGCCTGAGGCAGGCTTCTGGGGTGCTGGTAATCTGTGCTGCTTGTTCTGGGTGTAGGTTACGTGGTGAACTCACTCGAGCACTCACTGGGATAATTATCTGTGCACTTCTCTGTATGTACGTTGTAATTAAAAGGAAAAAAAAAAGTTAACCTAACAAAAAGCTCTGAAATTTGAGTTAGATTAATTCAAAGGTTTCTTCTGGCCCTAAAATCCTGAACCTGAGATAAGGCTCAAGCGTCTCCCATCACCAGTGAGATGAGGCCGATGGCAGGGTTAGAAATGTGACAGAACCAGGTGGATGTGCTGGCTCTGTTCAATTCTGCCACACGGAGATGTCTCTTTGCCTGGCACCCCTCGCTGGTGCACAGCACAGAAATTTACACAAAGGAGTGCAAGTAGCCATATTTTCAGTGCTTTGAGATAATGCAATTTCAGAAACTTCCACAGGGTGGCAAGGATGCTGTTTCTTGACTGCCTTTATACACTTCCTGCCTCTCTCCTTTTTTTCTCCCAACCTCTTTTATGTGCAGGTTTCCCTATCGCTAGTTATTATAAAAATTGGAGAATACAACCTTCTCTGCTGTAACATTTCTAATGGCTGCTCCATAGTTCAATTAACTCAGGGATCTAATCCGCAGCCTGAGAACACTAAATAAAACAGAAAAAAAAAATCAGTGGATTGGACACTAGAATTTCAGAAACATGAGAAAACTATCACAGGAAGTGGCCAGGGGGAGGAATAACAGAAAAATGGATTTCTGGGTGACTGAATAAAATTGTGTTGTGGTAACTGTGGCAACCCTCCCCCCACTGTATAAAATGTCCTAGGCGTTTGATCAGCACAGAATGCATTTAGATCAACACTAGCCAGAGGCTGATCGGTTGTTTGAAGCAAAAATGGCTGCAATTATTTCTCTCCAGGTATCCACCTCCTTTCACAATGTGATTTGGCAAAAACTCCCATCAAAGGGTGGAGCTATTTCTCCACCTGTTGAATTTAAGTTGGTCTTAGGCCTGCTAGACACAGAAATAGAAAGATTATAGGTGATTCTTGTTCTGAACTTAGGACTCAAAGTCCTTGCACGTTGCCAGTTTCCTTCTTGGGTCCCTGCCTATATCAACGTGAACAAGTCTGAGCTTGTAACCTACTGGAAGAGGAGAGGCTACTCCCACTGTCCCAGCCAGCCAACTGCTAGCATTTAGTCTACCCACCAGCTGACCAAAGATACATAAGCCAAACTTGCCAAGATCAGCTGAACCTCACCCAGGTCAGCAGAACCACCCACATGACTCATAGACTTGTTGGCAATAATAAATGGTAATTGTCGTAAGCCACTAAGTTTCAAGGTGACTTGTTATGCAACAATGGCTACAGCCACGTCAGAAATCTCAATTGCACCTGCTTATTATTATTATCAGTAGTAACCTTCCTTCTGATTCAGCTTCACTGTGCGGTGAGAGGCTTAGGTGGGAAATTAAGAGCTCTGGATTCAAGCAATAGTAGAAAAGTGAAAGATTTGGTAAAATCACCTTTCAAGTACTATCTATCTATCTATCTATCCATGATTCTAGGTACTGTAGTCTTATAATTTGGTCTGGTACTATTAGATGGATGAACTGACTGGGAGGTCCCATTCGACTGCAAACTCCTTCAAGACAGAAATTATAGTCTATGAGGAATGGACAGTGTCTTAAGTTGGGTTTTCCCAGAGGCAGACCCTGGGGCAAAGACTCAAGTGTAGGCAGCTTATTTGGGAAGTGATCCAGGATCCCTTAGGGAATGGGGAGGTGACACAGAGAAGGGAAGGCAGCCACAGGGGTGTAGTGTCAAACAGTTACCACTATGGACAATTAGATTCTTATCCTGCTGGGGAACTCTGGACAAAGTTTAGAATTTATCCTGCCACGAGGGTGGTAAGAGAACCGGGGCACTTAATCCACAAACCTCCATCAATCATTGGTTGAGAGCTGATCCTGAGGGGGGTGTATCTCCCAGAACTTGAGGTCACGTGCATGGATGGAGTAGGCTGGGAAACAGAGAAAACACTCAGGCAAAGAAGGGGCAGAACAGTGGGAAGTGGGGCCAGAAATGGTAAAGACAGAGGGGAAAGAGCAAGGACCAGCAAGAGCATCTGCCACCGAGGTTGTGTCTCACACCCGGTACACTCTAGACGTGTAATCAGTCTTTGCATGTATAGTCTTTTCTTGACCTAAACGTTTTTCTTTTCCAGAAATTAATTGTTTTTCTTCCCAAGCTTTAATATATTAAAATGGGTCCCATTTTCACACTCTATATACAATTCAAGGGTTACCTACTTGTAACTGTGGAATCCTCCTTGTGCGATTCTGTGTTCCTTTCCCATCGATGACTAGACAGGTAAGTAGGTAGAGGTGGGTAGATAGATACATAGACTACACACATACACACATACACAGACACACACATAATAGGCAAGGACACGCTTTATTGTCTTCAATAACTCTCTACATTTTACATAGTACAAATCCTGAATTTATCATGTGGAAGTGTAATTACATTTAAGAGGTCTCTTTCCTGCTGCTTTTTTAGTTCCTTACGTATTTATATAATTTCAGCTTGATGCTTGGCACATTTCAGGCAGTGAATGTTGAATGACCAATGAAACCCACCAATGGATACTCACCAAATGCTCATACAAAATCATGACCATAACTTACACATACCCTACCAGTGCTAAATACCTCTGTAGGAAGGTTACCTGCCCCAGGAAGGCAAAGATCCTTGATGCTTCTGTATCTTATTACCAAGCAAACGTCTGCAACAAATTAGAAACTAGTAGATACTTAAGAGAAATAAAACAACTTTGGAAATGTAGAAACTCTACTGAGAACTTCAAAATAACAGAAAAAACTTTTAATTACTTAGATTTTTTTTTCTGTACATTCTGTTCCATTGGACATAGCAGTTAATTTGCCCTTTGGATGGGTTCTACAATTCACAAATTATCTGTGCCCAATTATGAACTGAATTTGAGAAAAAATCTGCTAAATATCATGTTGGTATCACTGTTATCAAAAATCACAGTGGGCTTCTCAATACAATAAAGTGAGATAGTTGAACAAGTATATGTGGTCATAGAAAAAAATGCTATAGCTGACAGTTTATTAGAAAGCTACAGCTTATGCTGAATGGTATGGTGTTTCAAGGCTATTGCATAATGAGTACGTTTTGCAAAGCAGTAATTTCAGAATGTGATTTTCTACGACTGCACTCTTCAGAGTTTAGCTTCGTACACAAGCCTCTTTCAAAAGGGGTTATACTGGCTGAGCTGGGAAATGTAGAGCTTATTCTCAACTACCAGCTGTTGTTGAGTTGCTTTTGAAGGGATTCGGAGAATTTTGAGAGTATTATCAAAGATACGGGGCTGAAAAAAAAAAAAAAACAGAAAAATTGTATAGGACCAGGGACAGGTGTATTCATACCAGTGTCAAAGTTCGTTGTACAGATGTTTTAATTTGTCATTGTAAGATGGATCTGGAAATACGGAACACATCAAAAGAAAGATCTGTTGTGATGTGATTTTTTTTTTTTTTTTTTGAGAGCTGCATACCGTGAGAGAGCTTCTGTCATCCAAGTTATTCCAAGACAGTTTTGTGTTCCTGCTGTGGCTGTGAATGACAGCTTAATATAATGTGTGTGGAGGAGAAAAAAAGGGAGAAATTCTTGTTCAGAATCAGGGCTTCCATGTGCCTAACAACAGCTACAAAGAACAATGGCGTCTTCAAATAACCCTGAAACGCTAACATAACGTGATTAAGCACCCATATTCACTCAAGTATTAGTGAATGAGATGAGTGAGATTATCTCAAATTGTGGCATCCTATGAAAAAATCAAAGGCATGCTGAGCTGTTATCCTTTAGAAATTGATTTCTCACAAGAATCCTTTACCCCTTTGGCTGCCATCATGACTATCCCTTGCCTGACCTGATAAACTTTAACCCTCTGGATAAGGAAAACACTAAAAATAAAAGATAAAAAAGTTTTGAGCATGAATTGCTATTATCTCTAAAAGAAAGAGACATTTCAGAATGGATGCCGAGTATAAAAATCTTTCCTGTTAATTGTTTTTTTTTTGTTTGCTTTACTGAAAACCTTCTACTAAAGTAAAGTTCAAGGTGGAAATCAACCATAATTCTATCCTGAGGTCAAAGTTAGCATTTTTATTTTTCTAGCATAGCTTCCAATCTTAAACCATGCGCATATTCAAGAGGTTACATTTTTATACTTTCCTCATATAGTGGACTTTGTGGTCTATATGTTCACTTAATTTTATACTGTGGCTCCCCCACCCCCAATGTCCCATAGTTATTTTTACTGCTGTTGTTGTTTTTGTTGTTTACATCTCCCTCCCGTTCCTATTGATTACACCCACCCCACCACACTTAAAATGCAACAAATATTACCACCTCAGTGTGTATTATTTCAGATTATTTTTCTGGCCATACAATGTGTGGTAGGCAGGGTTCTGAAATGACTCCAGATGGCCCATGATATATAATTCCCACTCCTTGAGTATGCATGGGACCTGTAAGCATGAGGTGATATCACTCTATGGCCATCTGAAGGGATTTTGCTGATGTCAGTAAGGCCCCTAACCAGCTGACTTTGATTTAATCAAAAGGGAGCTTAGCCAGGGTGGGGCAGACTTAGTGATATAAGGCTTCAACAGAGGTCCTGAGTCCCTTCTGAAAGGAGGGAAGTTCTCTTGCCGGCTTTGAAGAAATAACTTGCCATGGTGTGAGAGGACCACCTGGTTAAAATCTGAGGGTGGCCTGTAGTAGCTGAGAGCAACCCCTTGCTGATATCCAGTAGAAAAAAAAATAGGGACCACAGTCCGACAGTTGCAAGGAACTAAATTCCACTAACAACCTGAGCAAGCTTGGCAGAGGACCTCAGCTGAGCCCAGCTGACACTCTGATTCTACTTTGTAAGATGCTGAGCAGAGAGCCAAGTAGTGCCATGCCCAGATTTGTGACCTACAGAAACTGTGAGATAATAAAAGGGTGTTGTTTTAACTGCTAAGTTTGTGATAATTTGTTTTGGCATCAGTGGAAAATGAATGCACAATCATTTACATACACATAGAGATAACACTGCCCTTGTTTGTAACAGGATGTTAAAATGGAATTCTGTAGCAGACAAATCCACAGTTACAGTCAGACTTCAATACCCTTCAATCAAAAATGATAGAACAAGTTGATACAATCAGGAAACAGTATATTTGAGCAGCACAATCAACAATCCTAACCCAGTTAAACACTCTACCCGACACCAACAATAGCGTTTTCAAGGGCACATGGAACAAACCAAAATAGATCATATTACGGGACACAGAACAAGTCTAAATGCATTTTAAAATTAATCATAAGTCACACAAAGTATTTTACCTTACCAACATGGAATTAAATTAGAAATTAATAACAGAAAGACTCTAGAAAACCTCGTAAATATTTGGCAAACTAAGTAACAGACTTCTACGTAATCCCACAGCTTAGAGGAGATTTTAAAAAGGAAATTATAAAGTATTTTGAACTAAACAAAATTGAAAACCAAAATATCAAATCTGTTTAATGCTACTAACACAATAATTAGGGGTAAATTTATAGAAATAAATTCCAATATTAGGAAAAAATGAAAGATCACAAATAAATGACTACAGCTTTTACATAAATTAGAAAAAAGAAGTACAAAATAGAGCCAAATTAAGCAGGGGAAAGTAGAATTACAAAGAGTAAAAGATAAATAAGTGAAATGAAAACAAAAAAAACCAGAGACAAATCAATGAAACTAAAAACTAGTTCTTTGAAAACACCAGTTAAGAGTAATTCACCTAGTCACACTGATGAGGAAAGACTGAAGACACAATTAACGACACCAAGAGTGAGAAAAATAATATCACAGTTTCTATATATAACAGAAAGGCATAGAGAATATTAGGAAAAACATCATGCCAATGAGTTAAACTTAAACAGAAAAATCATTGAAAGATACGAACTACCAATATTCAAGAAAAAAGAAAACAGATGACCTGAATAGGCTCGTATCTATTAATAAAATAAAAATGTTTTAATTGAAGTATAGCTGATTTACAATGTTAGTTTGTGGTGTACATGAAATGAAATTTAAAGCTAAACACTTTCCCAACTAGAAAACTGAACCCAGATAATTGTACGTCCATTTCACAGCAGCATTATTCACAATAGACAAAAAACAGAAAGAACTCAAATGTCCATTGGCAGATGAATGGGTAAACAAATGTGGTACATACATACAATGGATTATTATTCAGTCTTTAAAAGGCATACAATTCTCACACCTACAACATGGGTGATCTTGAAGACATCACGCTGGGGGAAATAATCCAGACAAAAGGCTAAATAAATGTATGATTCCACTTATATGCAGTACTAAGGGTACTCAAATTCAGAGACAGAGAGTAGAATGGTGGTTGCCAGGGGCTGGGAAAGAGGGAAAATGGGGAGTTATTGTTTAATGGGTACAGTGTGTCACTATGGGATGATGAAAAAGTTCTGAAGATGGATCGTAGTGATGGTGCACAACAATGTAAATGTACTTAATGTTACAGAAACTGTACACTTAAAAATGGTTATAATGGTAAATACTATATAATGTACATTGTATTACAATAAAAAAATTAACAATAACAACACAAAACAAGGTAGTTTCTCTCCAAAAGCTGTGCTCATCACCATTTTGTTGTAAGTAATAGTAAGGGAATGTTTTAACCAACGTATACACGTATGAATAATATACCTAGATATATAGGTATATGAAGTACCATTAACGCAAAGTCAGGGTAAGAGCACTTGACTATGATTGTGATATGATATTTCATAATGCAGTCTATTTTGTTTTCATTTTTTTTATTGACGTATAGTTGATTTACAATGTTTCAGGCCCCAACAAGGGCCTACTGAATAGCACGGGGAACTATATTCAATATCTCATAATAACCTATAATGGAAAAGAGGCTGAAAAAGAACAGATTTTTATATGTATGAATAACTGAATCACCTTCCTGTACACCTAAAGCAGCCTTTAACAAGAACCAAGCCAAGAGAAAATATAGTACATACATATTTTGGGAAAAAAAAG
This sequence comes from Camelus dromedarius, assembly GCF_036321535.1. NCBI lineage: Eukaryota > Metazoa > Chordata > Mammalia > Artiodactyla > Camelidae > Camelus > Camelus dromedarius. The sequence continues at coordinate 30,422,072 of NC_087453.1, forward strand.
CTATAATCCATCATTCAATCTTTTCTTAGTTAAAATAGAAACTTCATTCCCTATCCTACTTTTCTAATCTTCTTCTTCTTTCTCTTCCATTTTCCACATAATCTATAGTTCAGCCTCTGCTGTGAGCACATCAAGCAGCAAAAGGGAGATATTGACATTTCCATGGACCAAAAGGTTTGAAAATCTCCAGTAACTACACTAGCTGTTTCAGTTGCAAAGACACCCACAGAGAAAAATAGAGGAGCAGAGCATGGCAGTACCCTTCCATAGAGAAGTCATGACTTCTGGAATTGACTGACCTAAAAGCAAAGGAACATGGCCTGAAAAAAGCCAGCCTGTAAACAGAACACAGAAATCTCTGCATTGTCATTGTGACCAAGGACCACAGTCTTATAAGAAAAAGGTGATTTTTCTCCCTATGAAGATTAACTTTACTATTGGTCAGATGCTTTCATTAAAGTAAATAAAATCCATTTGTATAGATTAATTAGAAAGGTATTTATTAAAGATTTTAGTGGCTATCAGAATTAGTTGTTACCTGGAGGAAGAGACAAGATGGAGCTTCCAAAAACAAAGTACAAGTCATGCTGCAGAATAGGCTGGACTCAAAAAGAATTAAAAAAAAAAAATCAATGCCAGTGTCACATCACACTGAAAGGAAGGAATTTGGTTTTTCTACAACTTCTGCCACATGTACTAATGCCACTTGTGAGGGATTTTTAAAATATGTCTATTGGGTTATGGTACAGTCCTGAGTTACTTAAACACTAATCAGGGTGTTGCTATGAAGGGGTGTGGGGGATATAATTAGAGTCCCTAATCAGTTGACTTTAAGTAAGGGAGACTGTTATGAGTAACCTGAGTAGGCCTAACTAAATCAGAAGACCTAAAAACTGGGAATGAGGCTTTCCTGAAAAAGTGAGAAGAAATTCTGCCTGTTGGCCTGGGCCCATAAAGTTCCATTTTGCTCATCATCTCCCTTCTTGACTGACTGTCCCACAGATTTCAAACTTGCTCATTCAATTCACACAACTGCATAAGTCATTTCCTTAAAACAAATCTCTCTGGTTGGCTGGATAGCTATATCGATGGGCAGAGATACAGAAATAGAATCCCACGGCTGCACCACTTTATGGCAAGAATCTGACTCTGAAACCATGACCATCCCCCAAATCCCGAGGCAGTCTGTGAGCAAAACAGAATTCTACTCAAATTAATCCCCTTCTGTTTCCCTCTTCCAAGCCAGTATCTCCCACAGATGCAGATAAGTCACTCACCTATATCCTAGTTACAAGAGAAACTCAAGTTGTGATTTCTTCTTTGGAAAGACAGAATTCCTCACAAGGGAATTTTCCCAAACACAGAAAAGCTAATCAAAAGAGAGAAGGCAGTCATCAATACAGCTACTGCTCCCAAAATTTCTGAAAGGAAGAATTCACTCGTTCACTTACTAATCCTAATTAGTAACACACTCAGCTTTACATAATTGAGATCGTATTGGCTTTTGTTACACAAACACACAAAACATGATGACTATTTTTATACGGTAATACCTAAAGGTCTGTGCATCAGTCAGGATGGTCTAGATTATACAGCTGCTTAACAACCCCCAGATCTCAGTGGCTTAATACAACATATATTTTTTGTTGTTGCTGTTCATGGTACAAGCCCTGTGTAGTTAGGCAGGGGACTTTTTCATTGTAGTCATTCAGGAACTCAAGATTCTGATACTTTCCCTTGAAACATACTTCCATAATTGCCAAGGAAGGAAAAAGAAACACGGCATATTGTGCATTCTACCTTAGAACGTCTGCAAGAGGTGACGCAGGTTACTTCTGCTCACATGTGATCAACCAAAAGTCGGCCATACTAAATTCTGGAGGTTTGGGCAAGTGTAATCCTCTGATATTTTTTAAAGAAGCAGAACATTTCTTAATCTTCTTGACTACTCAAGTTTTCAACACCTGTAAAAGAATGCCCATGCTTCATATTTAAAGACGTAGTGGTGGTGATTAAAAAGAAATGTATCAATTCTAAAGCTCTCATTATATAACAGCTAGATCCAGTAGGGAGTCACAGCATGACAACTTCATGATAAAACCTAGAAGAGAGAGGGGATGTAAGGATATGAAGTACAGTCTCCCCATCTGGGTATAAATAGAGAGGTTTCTGGGTACTGAGAGTATTTCTAGGACAAGAAAGAAGAAGGAAGATGAAGAGGTTAAAAGCATCTGTCTATGTTGCCTTTTGGACAGAACACTGGTCCCCATGGTGGGAAGTATGGTAAGGAATGTGCTAAATATATTGACTTCTATAGAATTATAGGGCAATCTGATAACATCAGGAGAAGGATGAATGGATCCATTTCATAGATGCAGCCTTAAGGGTAGGGCATTCTCTAAAAGAAGCCCCATGCCCTCCATGGTGTCTTTCAAATGTGCACTGGAAAAACAGCATTTGCACTAGGCACAAAGATCTTCTGTTTCTTCATGGTCTTTGGGAAGAATCTGGAGAATGCCAAAATTACCTTGTGCCTCAGAGATGGGTATAAGATTTGTGGCAATGATCTAAACATGTGATAAAGAAGCCAGAGTGTGCTTTACAGCAGGGGGCAAAGGGTTACACCAGTCAGTGGCGGATGCCTGAGAACCAACTCAGAAGGCAAGACAGGACCAGTCACACCTCAGCAGGTACCAGTCCAGGAACCAGAGAAGACAAGTCACCCATGGCTAAGGCCACTGATGATTCCAGGTTAGGGCCTCTAAGGATTCGGCCAATACACCACAGGACTTCTTCCTTGATGCAGCATTTGAGGAAAATCAAAGGGAGATGGGAAAAGAAAGGAGCCTTGATCGTGCAAAACTGAGAGTTTAAATCAGAAGCTAAGAGATGACAGCTAGCAGATTGACCCCCACCTCCAGGGGAGGAGGGGAACATTAGGACTGTTAGAGAAATGAGTAAGGTTTATTTTATGTGTACCACTCAGGATCAGCATGCATGAATGTGTGCTCCAACAACAAATACCTCCAAAAGCTAGTGAATTTGAGTCTGTATTTCCATGGAAAGGATGACCATATATGATGGCTGAAAAGAAATATTCAAGAAATAAAATACCCTTAAGATATTCTTTAGAATTTGTACTCTATGGCAGCTCTACAGATAAAACTACTCTAGAAATGCCTCACATTAAAAGTCATTTATTTCTCCTTAACATGGAAAGAACACTGCATACAGTGAAGTCCCATATGTCCACCATCCACATTCAGTAATTATCAACGTCTTACCAGTCCTGTTCATTTTGTTCTTTTTTCCCTTCATGCTCTCATTCTTTCTCATTTTTTTCTTTCTCTCTCTCCCTTCCATCCTTTTATCCCCTCACTCTTTTCCTCTTTATTTTAAGGTTGACACAACCTTGATGTGTAAATTTAAAGACAGTGCAAAGAAATAAACTCCACAGGATTATCATTTATGGCCATAGGTACAAAAAATCCAGATAAAATATAAGCAAAGTGAATTCTGCTTTTTTGTACACAGACATTTACACGTTTGTGTGAAAACATGATTAAGAAAAGTTGGGTTTATTATAGAAATGAAAAGATCTATTAATGTAATTTGATATAAACTGATTAAGAGATGAAAAAACCATTTTCAACAAATGCAGAAAAATCATTTAATAAACCAACATATGTACTAAAAAGAAATATACTTGCAAACTAAGAATAGAGAAAACTTGTTAAAACCTCATTGAGTAAATATATCCATATAGGTAAACGATGGGATCATTTCCTTTAAAATTTGCAACAAGACACTCACTGTGAATGTTCCATTTAATACTGTATGAGAGATCCTAAAAGGAGCCTATTAAAATGAGGAAGGGGGATTTAAAATATAAATACTGTAAATAAGCAAAATATTCATTGTTCATAGATATTAACAATTGTTATAACTGTCAACATAATTAACTCAATACTAGTTAGTAGAGTTAATAGAAGAGTTCAGGAAAATTAGTAGGTACAAAATCCTTATTAAAAATTGCATCTCAAAGAAGAGGTAAAAGTGTCATTATATGCTGATGACATGTTACTATATATAGAAAATCCTAAAAGGTCCACACAAAAGCTACTAGAGCTGATTGAAGAATTCAGCAAAGTAGTAGTTTACAAAATTAATGTTCAAAAATCACTTGCATTTCTTTACACTAATGATAAATCAACAGAAGAAGAAAGTAAGGAAACAATCCCCTTTAAAATAGCACCCAAAGTAATAAAATATCTGGGAATAAATCTAACCAAGGAGGTGAAAGAATTATACACAGAAAACTATAAACCATTGATGAAGGAATTTAAAGAAGACTTTAAAAAATGGAAAGATATTTCATGCTCTTGGATTGGAAGAATCAATATTGTTAAAATGGTCACACTGCCCAAGGCAATCTACAGATTTAATGCAATCCCTATCCAATTACCCAGGACATATTTCACAGAACTAGAACAAATCATAATAAAATTTATATGGAACCATCAAAGACCTAGAATTGCCAAAGCATTACTGAAGAGAAAGAAAGAGGCTGGAAGAATAACTCTCCCAGACTTCAGACAATACTATAGAGCTACAGTCATCAAGACAGCATGGTATTGGTACCAAAACAGACATATAGACCAATGGAACAGAATAGAGAGCCCAGAAATGAACCCACAAACTTTTGGTCAACTCATCTTCGACAAAGGAGGCAAGAATATACAATGAAATAAAGACAGTCTCTTCAGCAAATGGTTTTGGGAAAACTGGACAGCAGCATGTAAAACAATGAAGCTAGAACACTCCCTTACACCATATACAAAAATCAACTCAAAATGGATTAAAGACTTAAACATAAGACAAGATACAATAAACCTCCTAGAGGAAAACATAGGCAAAACATTATCTGACATACATCTCAAAAATTTTCTCCTAGAAGAAATAAAAGCAAGAATAAACAAATGGGACCTAATGAAACTTACAAGCTTCTGCACAGCAAAGGAAACCAGAAATAAAACAAGAAGAAAACCTACGGAATGGGAGAAAATTTTTGCAAGTGAAACCGACAAAGGCTTGATCTCCAGAATATATAAGCAGCTCATACGACTCAATAAGAAAAAAATAAACAACCCAATCCAAAAATGGGCAGAAGACCTAAACAAGCAATTCTCCAAGAAAGACATACAAATGATCAAAAAGCACATGAAAAAATGCTCCATATCACTAATTATCAGAGAAATGCAAATCAAAACTACAATGAGGTATCACCTCACACCAGTCAGAATGGCCGTCATTCAAAAATCCACAAATGACAAATGCTGGAGAGGCTGTGGAGAAAAGGGAACCCTCCTACACTGCTGGTGGGAATGCAGTTTGGTGCAGCCACTATGGAAAACAGTGTGGAGATTCCTCAAAAGACTAGGAATAGACTTACCATATGACCCAGGAATCCCACTCCTGGGCTTGTATCCAGAAGGAAATCTACTTCAGGATGACACCTGCACCCCAATGTTCATAGCAGCACTATTTACAATAGCCAAAACATGGAAACAGCCTAAATGTCCATCAACAGGTGACTGGATAAAGAAGAGGTGGTATATTTATTCAATGGAATACTACTCAGCCATAAAAACTGACAACATAATGCCATTTGCAGCAACATGGATGCCCCTGGAGAATGTCATTCTAAGTGAAGTAAGCCAGAAAGAGAAAGAATAATACCATATGAGATCGCTCATATGTGGAATCTAAAAAACAAAAACAAAAACAAACAAACAAAAACAAAGCGTAAATACAGGACAGAAATAGACTCACAGACAGAGAATACAGACTTGTGGTTACCGGGGGGTGGAGGGTGGGAAGGGATAGACTGGGATTTCAAAATTGTAGAATAGATAAACAAGATTACACTGTATAGCACAGGGAAATATACACAAAATGTTATGATAACTCACAGAGAAAAAAATGTGACAATGAGTGTGTATATGTCCATGAATGACTGAAAAATTGTGCTGAACACTGGAATTTGACACATTGTAAAATGATTATAAATCAATAAAAAATGTTAAAAAAATTGCATCTCTAGATACCAGGAATTAACAATTGAGAACACACTTTTTTTCAAAGCATTATATAAAAATGCTCATAAATCTTATGCAAGATAGATAAAATTATAATTTGTTATTCAAAGACATAAAAGAAGTCTTCAGCAATTGAGAGATAAACCAGGTTCATGGATGGTAAAACTCAATATTATAAAAATGTCAGCTCTCCCAAAATTAATCTATAAATTTAAGGCAATTCAACCAAAACGCCAACAGGGTCCTTAGAAATCTAATTTTAGAACTTGAAAACTAATTTTAAAATTCATAAGGAAGAGTAAAAGGCCAGGAGTAGTTAAGATAATTGAACAACATGGTAGGGGGTCTCAGCCTAGGAAATAACAATTATTGAAGCACAAGTATTATAATTAAGATACTATATTACTTGTTTAGGAATAAGCAAAGAGATAAAGAAACCAAACAGTGAGCTCAGAGACAGAACCACACACATGTCAACTTGATCTCTGGCTGAGGCGCAGGTTTGTGAAGAAAGAATGGGCTAGACAGTAAATGATCCTGGGGCAATTATTATCCATTGGAAATAAATTGCTTTCCTAACACAAAACATACAAAAAAAAAAAAAATTCCAGCTGGATTAAATGTCTCAGTGCTGGGTGCTTGTACCAGCCCCTTTCACTCCAGGTCTCATTCCCTCTGGGGCGAGGGAGCCAGTGCCCGGAGAGGAAAGAGTGCACACTTAAAAGGAACAAAGCCAGCTTGGACCAGACCCTCAGGGACTCTGCTCCAGCAACTTGCAACCTGACCCTGCACCTAACAGGGTGGTGCAGCCACCCAGCAAAGGAGAAACTCCAGCTCACACCTAGCTCTGCCCCTAGCCACTCCATCTCCATCCCTAGCCCCCATCAAGGTGACAGTGGCTAGCACACGTTGAGAAAATATGTGACTTGTGTTCATATCAGATCCAGCTCTCCCACCAAGGCCCACACACTATATAGGAATGTTGCCACACAAGGACACCCCCTCGAGACCACAAAACCACTGTTTCACTTAATTTCATAGAAACAGAGAAAGTTAATTTGTTTTTGCTTTTTGAGGGGGAGAGGTAATTAGGCTTATTTATTTATTTTTGGATGAGGTTGGAGATTGAACCCAGGACCTCATGTATGCTAAGCATGCACTCTACCACTTGAGCTATACCCTCCCCAAAACAGAGTTAAGCAAAATGAGAAGATAGAGGAATTCATTTCAATGGAAAGAACAAGTAAACTCCTGACCAAAACAACTAATAAAACAGAAATAAATAATTTACCAAATAAAGAGTTCAAAGCATTAGTAATAAAAATACTAACTCACCCCTAAATAAAATTTTCTGTAAATGTTAATGGCAGAAAATGTCTTTATGACCATAGTATATCAGAAAAATTTTATTTTATAATGCACAAATAGAGAAAAAAGGATGAATCTAACTTGACATTGTATTTTAAAACTTCTGTGTATTAAAAGACACCATTTAAAAAGTGCAATGATACTCCACCATTGCAAAAATATATGCAAGCTACGTACAGCACAAAGACGTAGTACCCTCTTTATGCATGTACAGCTGTCCCTCCTTATCTGCTGATGTGAAACCCTGAGACAGGGAGGCTGGCTGAACTACACTAATTTAAAAAAGGGACTTGAGCATCCGTGGATTTTGGTATCTGTAAGGGTTCTGGAAACAATACCCCAAGGATACCAAGGCATGACTGTGTTAGTTTTCTATTGCTGCCATCACAAAGTACTGCAAACTTGGTGGCTTAAACAATATGAATTAACTGGCTTATAGTTCTGTAGTCTCACCAGGCTAAAATCAAGGTTGTATGTTTTTCTAGAGGCTCTCAAGGAGACCCGTGTCTTTGCTCCTTAAGGTTACTGACAGAATTCAGTTCCTGTATTTATAGGACTGAGGTCATCGTTTCCTTGCAGGATGTCAGCTCAGGGCAGCCAGCTTATAGATACCACCCATGTTACTTCTTCCATCTTCAAAGGCGACAGTGGCAGGTTGAGTCCCCTTCATGCTTTGAATCTCTCCTTCATTCATCTCACCTCTCTGACCTCCTCCTGCCTATGCCTCTAAAGTCTTGTGTGATTACATTGCTTCTAACCAGATAATCCAGGATAATCTACTCCCCTCATTCAAGGTTTTTAATTCAGTCACATCAGCAGAGTCACTTTTTCCATGTAAGGTAACATAGTCACAGGCTCTGGGTGTTAAGACAGAGACATCTTTGGGGGGTCATTACTTTGTCTGTGGTGTGTCTATCTCTAGTGCTAACTACCTACATATCTTACAAATCAATAATAGAAATGCAAATTAGCTAATCTGAAAATGAATAAAAGATTTGAGCAAGAAATTTAAAGAAGCACAAATGGACAATACCAAATGATTTTTTGCGTCACTAGTAAATGATGAAAATTGTATATTATTTTATCTGATAATACCTAGTGCTGGTAAAGAGGTCAAACAGTGGAAACACTCATATTCTACTGAGAGAACATGAATGTGGGAAACCACTTAGGAGAGAAATTCAGCAAAACTCGTCAAGTTAAAGATCCTTATCGCTCAGTCCAGCAACTTCACTTCTATGTAAGCATCCATGAGAAAATTTCACCCACAGACAAAAAGAGACACGTACTATCATCGCAGTTACAACAGGAAAACAAGAGGAATAAATGTCCACCAAGAAGAGTATGGATAAATATTCTGTTTCATTCATTCAATAAAATATTATACAGCAGTGAAAACATAAGAACTATAAATATACTTACCAATATAAAAGAATCTCAAAAGCTATTATTATGTGGGGAAAAAAATCAAGCTATAGAAGAAACTCAGACCAACATAAAGTCTGTAAGTTTTTCAAACATACAAAAAAAATCTACCTACTGTTTATTGATACAATTACATGTAGTAAAATTATAAAGAAATAAATGCACGGGTGGGCTTAACACCAAAGTCAGGGCAACAGTTTCAAGCAGGGAAACAAGAAGGAATCTAGATTATACAGAGGGACTCAGCCCCAGGAGGATGTATATATTTTTAGTAGATGATGAGTAAGTACAAGATACAGTTGACCCTTGAACATCGCAGGTTTGAACTGCATGGGTCCACTTACACAGGGTTTTTTGTTTTTGTTTTTTCCTGTCGTAAATACTACAGTTCTGCTCCATCTGTGGTTGGTTGAATCTGCAAATGCGGAACCACGGATATGGAGGAACCTGATGTGTAGGAAGGCTGAACATGAGTTATGCACTGATTTCCGACTCTGTGAAAAGTCAGTGCCCCAACCTTGTGTTCAAGGGTCATTGTACTTGTTATTTTTATACACTTTGCATATACGAGGAATTCTAGCTTTACAAAAAAAAAATCACTGGGAGAAATACAGAGGAAAACTCAGAAGGGGCACGTGTACCTGCTGTCCAAGAACACGGCTATTGCAATGACCAGAGGAAAGATGCTGAGGACCACAGACAAACTGGTCGGGGGGGGGCAGAAATAAAGGAGTGGATTCCAAAGACACCTGGTGGAATTAATCTGCATAACCAGTTTAACAGAGGTTGTGATATTATCACATAATAAGAGATACATATTTGGCCTTTGTCCCTGGTCCCTGGCACAGAGCTCCTATATCCCTCGTAATTTCCTGAGTGGTAAGAGGTGAGAGTAACATCTTTGTTATTCATAGTAAGCCACTTTCAACCACACCTGAGTTAATCCTTCAGAGGGAGATTCTAGGATGAATTTATTTTTCTGGCTTGGGTGATTTTTTCATAAGCCTGCTCCACCCACACAAAAAGGAAGCCCAAACTGCGTGAGAAGCAACCATTGGCCATGGGGCACAGGAAGCAGAAGGTGACCCACCCCAGTGCCTTCTCCCCATGCGGGTCAGCCAGGGCTTCTACCTCTCCACCTCCTAGAGTTTCTGCAAGGACCTGCAGCTGCCCCCAGGGCTCACCTGCTTGGCAACGCAGCCTCTACCCTATACTGACTTTCTTCCTGGCCCTATCTCAGGCCTGGTTATTTCCTGTATCTCCCCATGAAACAATTTGCACTCAAGCCCCTAAGACCTTCTCCTAGGGAAATTCAGATGAAGAGATGATAAAATGATGGTAGGCAGTGGAGTGGAGAGGGGTGGGATTCCAGCAGCAGCCTCACCCAGGTACATCTGGCTAAACCACAGGAACCTGGATGAAGGCTCCCAAGGTCACTGCCACCAGCATGGACGCCTCCTGTCTCATCATCAGAACCACACCCCAACATGGCCCAAGTCTTCCCAAGGGTGTTCTTGTTCGTGTTGTGCGGTGACAACACCATAAGTGGGTGGTGAGATTTGCTTAATAAAACAGAATGACGCATTCCATTTCTAGTGTTGTGACTCTGATTAAAAGAATTACTACTATGCGGGGAGAATTTCTCCTTGTGGGAACACCGTTAACTGACAGCTGGGAAAAACTGAAGTGACAAAGCTAATTAACGTTTACCAGGTTTCTCTGGATTTTACAATATCTGTCTTTTCAAAAGGCCACTGCCAGCTATCTTGGTGCAAGAAAGAGCTTGCAACAGTGACCCCATCTTCCTACTTCGTGGCAGAGTCTGAAGTGAGCACATGGCACTAGAAAGACCAACATTCACACAGCTCCAACAGCTCTCTGGGGAAAATGGCCACCACTGGCCATCACTGGCTTTCTTTCAGATAACTGGAGCTTCTAGACCAGTATTTTGCAAAGTATGATGCATGTACAACTTGTATCGGAATCTCCAGTAGTGCTTTTGAAAATATATGATATCGGGACCCACCCTAGACTCACTAAATCTGAATCAATGAGCATGGGGCCCAGGACTCTGCATTTTTAGCCAGCTCACTGGGTAATGTTTCTTAGACTCAGTTATCCTTCCTGCAGTGCTACCAGTTTGAGCTTTATTTGGGTTAGCAAGCATCCTTTTTTAAAGTAAGCACATTAATGTATTTCGGGCCATCCCTCAATATTGAATTTCAGTACAGGGAGCTAAGCTGCATGAAAGCAGCAGTTATCAAACTACATTCAGAACAGGCTGTAGGACCCAGCAAAATGTGTGATTCAAAGTCTGTTCTTAAAATATTTTGAAGCTTTAATTTAATCATTTACATGCTCAAATGTGTTCCAGTCCAAATTTGTAACACACTGGAAACCACCAACTTAAAGCCACGTTGCCAGTTCAACTAGAATTTGTGCTCACTTCTACTATACCCCGCATCTACTCTCTACATGCAAGATGAGGTTTAAATTCTGCACTCATAGTTTTCTGCAGGAGTAGGCAAGTCTGCACATATAAAATTATGTGTGTGAGCCCCAAACAGCAGCTCGTGCTCACCATGTTCCATCCCATGCCAGAGGGGCCCACGCAGGGCGCAGTCTCTGCTCCCAGCACAGGAAATTATGCAGTTAAGTGAACACGGAATACAGTTTCCCATGATGATGTCAGAGCTTTAGCCTTTACGGATTTTAAGTGTTTGGGTCTATCACTTGTACTCATAAACGTTATCATAATCTTTCAAGTGACGGTGAAAAATCAGCCTTAAAACCAGAAATGGATCACAGCTGAAACGATGAAAAAATAAGAAGTAATGTGTTGATAGAATGGAAATCTGAGCAGGCACAAGAGGAAATGATACACTATCCTATATGATCAGCCAAAGGGTTTTTTAGCCATAGGCGATCACAATGATGACAATAGGAAAATCCTATAATGAAAACTGTCACAAGTCTGCAGGGCACAACAGAGCACAGGGATGGTGATTAGGAATTTGGCTTCATCTTTGTAAGGCAGTAAAAACTGCCCAAGTCACTGTGTTTTATGTGTGAAATTTTCCTATTTTTCTCCTGTAGCCCTTCCCAAGTTACAATGCCATATTTAAAGCAAACAGGATCTAAAAATAAGGATTTCAGCCTCTTTCAGCATAAAAATTGCACAGCTTTCTATAAAAAAGGATGCAAGCAACATTTAGACACAAAGATTAAAATATACTACAATACACTATACATTTTTAGAAATAAAATACAAAATACACTATAGTATCATTCAAAGGAGTTACTGCAATGTGAGCGAGGGCAGGATATGGACACTCAGCGACAGCACACCATCAGTACCTTTGCCTGATGATAACAGGGAGCACCCAGGCTTTGCCCAACGCATCCCATCAATGAAGTGGCGATCACTGTCAATTTAACTCGACTGGACACAAAGAGGACCAATCCTGTGGCCTTCTTTATATTTTGAGAAGCGTGTCTTTGCAGATGAACACCAGGAAGACTGATGCTGGAAAACACTGGCAGGGAATATACTGTTAAAGGGTTACAACTGTTGTCAACGTGCCATCATCTGGTTCGGCACTTGTATGTCAGACCACCTGTGCTGATGGTGCACAGGCAGTGGCGCAAACAGCGGGAAAGGAAGCTCTCATCCAAACACTGCTGAAAAGTTAGGCGAGCACTGACTTGTGATGCCAACATCTGTCACAAGTGTTGGATGCTAGCACCAATGTTGTCATGTTTATGACAGGTGGCCTTCCAGCTAGATTTCTGTGAGTTCTGTAAAATAACACCAATGATAATATCCAAACATTATCATTACCTAAAGATGTTTATAGGCAGCCCTAAGGTGAGGGGTTCTTAAGATTATGTCTGTTGAAATACACACCCTGTATATCTTCATAGGTAAAGTATGAGTAGAGGGTGAGAAGGCACATTGCCTTGTGTGTGCACACAGGTGCTCTGTTCTCGGAATAGTAAGTTTATCTGGATGACCTTTCGTACACAGTAACAGGGTGAAGTCTTGGCCACACATGGTCAAGACATAACAGCACCGGGTTTGAAGAGGAAAGTTGTCAGAGGAAAGGGTGGAGGTAACGAAGTCCTGGAAAAGAGGAAGAGACAGTCTCAGGGTGCATGTAACCTAGGTTCTCCCACCCAGATCTTGATTCATCCTCAACTGAGGGAGCCAGGCACTGGCTGCCCCAGGTGGAGGGACGCTTAAGAAGGAGCAAAATGAACACAATTCCTTTGAACACAGTTCCTTTGAAGGTAACCCCTGTGCTTGACCCCATGTTAACAGTCAGAAGTCAACAGGGCAGGGTCAATAATTCCTGAAGTACAGAGAGGCTCCGTGAGCTAACTGCACCTCAGAGGTAACGTGCATGCCCAACCTTGCACACCTCGCTGGATTTTTCTTTTCCTTGAGCTGAATGAGCTTGATCTGGCCTTACAGAGAAGCATCCAGCATATGAAACATTTCAGAGAATATCAGCAAAAGGAAAAAAAATGGCTCTTCTGAAATTTTGTGTACATTGCTAAGAGATAAGCACTGAGAATTTTTTAAACGAGATTTCTGAATATTTTACATTACTAAATATATCCAAAACATTTTCCATTACCCAAAAATGAATGTTTATCAAAATTTGATATTTAAAATAACTAGATAGGTATTTTAAATAATTTTATTTTGAAACAAAATGTTATTTTAATCCATTTTCAAATTTGTGGACATGTTTAAGTGTATACTGATATGACAAGATGAACTGTTACAAACTTGTTACCATTTCCCACACCTTATTTGTTTAAATCAGGGCTTCTTTTGAACTTTATATGCAAAAAAATATTTTTGAAAATGAGAAAAATTATACGATAAGGTTGGCATAAGATTCCAAATGCCACCAGTAAGCCCTGCTTTTGTATCTGTGTTCAGGCAACATCCTTCACAATCTCCTGGTTGAATTTATAGTAAGTAAATCTAATGAACTGAAAATTGCAAATAAATATATTTTAAAATACATTGTTTTTATCTCTCTGTCTATTGGGGGAGCGTATAAGACTTTGTTACAGTCTCACTATAAAAAGCATTTGCAAAACACAACGCTAAGGCAGGAGGAATGTAATCTGAAGATGAGGTCAGGAAGCACGGAGACGGGGTCCAGATGAGACCTGGGCAGGGACTGAGGGGTGACGTGGAAGAAGGGGACCCAGAAGAGGGAAGGAGGGAGCAAGAGAGGACTAGAGAGGGACATAGGAAGAAGATGGCAAGACAGATTTTCTTGCCAACTTTTGCCACACAGAACCTCTGCCCAGGAGAGAGAGACTGTTATTAAAGTTATAAACAAGTGCCAATTTGGTATTGTCATGGTAAGAGCTTTTTTTATTATTATTATTCAGGAATCACACATGATTGGAGACTTGTTTTTATGGCTACAATCATCCATGAAAATCGCATCCTAACCCATGTTACTCCACAGAGTGGAGACGAGCTGACTCCCCTAGAAGCAAATAGATAAGCTTTCCAAACAGGACAGGAAATTTTAAATGGTTCAGATTTTCCATGCATTAAATACTGCTTTAAAGAAACCTCAGTGTCATTCTCTCCCAGTACAGTTTTTTTTTTAAATGGGGAAAAAAAGATGCAAATTTAAAGTTCCAATTAACGAAAAGTCAAATTAAGGTGGTAAAAATGTACAGAACCTGATAAAAAGACATAAAAAAGAGCTGTAACTTCATGAGGAACTTAGCAAAGGTGGAAAATTAATTGTGTGCTCAATCATCCGGGTGGAAGCCCAGACACACTGGGCTTTGAACACACCTTGTGGTCTCCCAAGGAAAACAGAGCAATTTACCTGGGTCAGATTTGAATAGGTGGCCTTAGGGGGCAAAAAGAGCTTGTGGTAGCATTACCTCCAACTCTTGGAGGATTTAGCTCATAAATGTCTTTTGTGGCTCCAGTGCCAGGAAGAGCATTTCAGATGATTCAGCTGCAAAATGATGTATCACAATTAAATACAATCAGTTAGAATCAGGATCATTAAGCGAAATTGCTCTCTGACCTGGAGTAGCAGGCTGGCACGTTAGTATGTGCCATTTGGCAGTGAGGCAGTTACTCATATCGGAGGAGTCACAGGTTAATATGACCTGTCCTTGGCTTCTGAGGCAAAAATACTTTTGCTATGCAGCATACCGGAGTAAAATTAATTTGTCTCCCGGTGACTGTTGGGATGTACTAGCTTTTAAACATAGATGATAATTTCAAACTTTGATTGAGCATGAACCCCCACTGAAGGGCATAACCATTATATGTTAGTTTTCCATTGCTGCATAACACATTATCCCCCAAACTTAGCAGCCTAACAGAATCACGTGTATTTGTTATCCCACATGGTTCTACAGTTCAGGGATTTGACAGCAATGTTGCTGGGTGGGGCTGCCATCCTCTGAAGGCTTGACTGTGGTGGAGGATCCACTTCTAAGGTGCTGTCATGGGTGAGGACTTGCTTCCTCTCCTTGCCCTTGAGGCCTTCTTCAGTGGCCTGCTTGAATGTCCTCACAACACAGTAACTGGCTTCCCTCAGAATGAAGGAACTGAGGGCACAAAGTATGACTTATCCTGAGAAGTCACTTCTGCCCTCTCTCCCTGGGCATCTCTGTTCATGTGGGAGGGGATTACACAGGACATAAGTAACAGAGAGTGGGGACTACTGGATAACCTCACTCGCATCACCAGGGGACCTAGGTTTTCTTATAGGCTGCTTACCACATTCCCCAAAAGAAATTTTTCTGGAGAATCTATTCTTCTCCTATCCCTCTTCTATTTTAGGAGAATAAAAATTCCCCAACACCCTCACTTAAAGCATCAACCATGTAGAGCCCATGAACCACTCCTACTAGTAAAGCCTAGGAAGAGATTGCTCTGGGGTCACAAAATTTTAGTCTTGTCTAGATTCTGGAAGTGCCAAGAACAATGGGATGCCCAAGAGAATCTGTTAGGAAAACTGTGGGTACCTAGGTTGACCACAAGGAGACCATGGAGCAACTTGCTAGAGCAAGCTGAGGGAGGGCACCATCTCACAGTAAATTTAGTAAATAGCACAGACCAATAT
Organism: Camelus dromedarius; assembly: GCF_036321535.1. Lineage (NCBI taxonomy): Eukaryota > Metazoa > Chordata > Mammalia > Artiodactyla > Camelidae > Camelus > Camelus dromedarius. The sequence continues at coordinate 30,438,090 of NC_087453.1, forward strand.
AAACATTTAAATGTGGGAAAGAACATGAAGATAGACCTCAGCAATTATGTGTGGCCACAAGAGAAATATTTTCTATTAAAACAAATTAAACCATTGTTTTAAGAAGGCCTTTGCATGTACTTGGGGGATCTCAATCTGTTTTCCTCTCGCCTTCCATTTAAGTCTTGATACTTTGTACCATACTACAGGGTGTAGGACACCTGGCTTAGAACCAGCGGTGTGCTGGTAAACACAACACCTGGCTCTCCAGGGGGGGAAATATATATATATATATATATTCTTTGTAGAATTTTCCAGTTTCCATAGTGGAAATATTCCCCTCATGGCTGATTGCAAGCTACCAACATGATGTCACAGTGCAGAGCTGGAAAGAGACACACACCATTGGCCCCAGCATACCACTGCTTGTGACACATGCTTAGTACACAGGAGAGTCTTTGTTCCCTTCTAGCTGTTGTCCAGCTGACTCTGGCTATGTCTTAGGGAGACATCAACGGCTCTACAGTAAATATTCCCGGCTTTGTGAACTGTACGCCTCTGTTGCAACTGTTTAGGTCTGCTGCGGGTTGTAAAAGTGGCCGTAGTTAATACAGAAATAGCAGGCATAGCTATTTCCCAAGAAAACTTTATTTGCACAAATGGGTGGCTGGCCTTCAAGGCCACAGTTTGCTGACCTGTGATTGTAGGTGATCAGATTCACTGGGAGCAAAGCCTGAGACAAGGGTTCGGTGCAGGTGCTTTATTGAGGAGGACTCTCCATAAGGGAGTACGGGAGCAGGACAGGGACGGGCAAGGAGATGAGCAAGGATGTGGGGCCAGGTAAAGTCTAACTTCGGCCTGATCCCACAGAGGAGCTATGGAGGATAAACCATGCCACGGAGTCATCCTGCCTAGAAGTAAAGGGGGCTGGGCTTTTGTATCCCCACCTCAGCTGCTGGTTGGCCAGGCTCCAGAGTAGATGTTGTGGCTCCCCTCTGAAGTCTCCCTGTGTCTGGGCAAGGTGTTTCAACCAAGGACAACTGTTTGCTGAAGGCTGCAGCTATAGGCCGTCAGCTGCCCACAGATACTCACAGGTGACCGCACAAGCAGGTAAAGGGAACCTGGTCCAGTATCAGCAGCGCTGACTACAGCCCAGGTTCTCCCACCCTAACATGTGTGAGAATATCCTGGAGGGCTTGTTAAAACATCAAATCCTGGGCTTCACCTCCAGAGCGTTTGCTTCAATGTCTGGGGTGAGACCTAAGAATTCACATTTCTAGGTCCCCTGGTGATGCGAGTGAGGTTATCCAGAGACCACACTTTGAGCACCACTGCATTCCAATATTAACCCCTTTGGTGCAGAAAGCTTGGACGATAAACTGTGTTGTTATGGCTTCGTATTAGGATCTGAAGGATGGGAAAGGAAACGTAGGGGGAAAGTTTTTCAAATGTTTTTTACTCTTTGGCTCTGACCGACTCGTTATTTGATAAATTTATCTTTTGTCTGAGATACATTTGTTGCATACTGCATGAATTTAGCGAAACAATTTACAACATTATTTAAGAAAATCTAAGAATTATTTTTTGAGTTATTATCCTAGTCTGACTCCTGACACCTTCTACATCATAAATCACCCCACAACACCTTTGAGATGGTAAATTATCCAGATGTATAACTTCTAACCTGAAGCTGATCTTTATCATTCAACTTGCTGAGGCAGAGGCAAAAGCAAACTGCAAGATTATCCCCGGGGCTCGCTGGGACAGCTGCGTGAGGTGTCTCGCCTTCAGCAAGCCCTGGCAGTGGAAACTGGGAGCCCAGCTGCTCCGGCCACACCTCGGTGCAGGTGTGCACAGAGCTGTTCGTGAAGCGAGCAAACCCAGGGGCAGAACTACAAAACCATGAAAGGAACGCCAGGTCTGTGCTCCTGGTGGGGCATTCAATCCCATCCCCTTGACTTTGCTTTCCTCCACTGGGTCCTCTGTTGGCAGCTTCCCAAGATTATTCATTAGCTCCTCTTTAAAAGGAAAAAGAAGGCAGTACTCCTGACATCCTCCCAACTATAAAGCTGTTGTGTGTTCCGCCCTATATTTTTATTCCTCCATTTTCATCTTAAAGTCCAGACTGAGTTTCTGTAAGAATAAAACTGCAGAATCTCAGAACTGGAAGGGTTATTAGAACTATCTAGGACACTTGTGATATCCTGACATGCCAGAATGACGCCTCAGTTTGATGCGTGACCAATTTTGTTCCTAATAACAAACAGCAATATTTTCAAATAATTAACTTTTTTTAAAATGAATTGGCGTGGACTTGAGTTATTTTTATATTGTCAATGTCACGCACTTGCAGTCTAAAATGTCTTGAGCAAGTGAGAAAATCCTGATATTAAAGCTGATGTTTCTAGAATTGTGCATATCTCTGCCTGTGCCTATAGGGGGTGTCTCACATGGAAATATCGGGGCATGTGGGTGAAGAACTGTTGCTACAATCCGACAGAAATAATAATGTGAGCCACAATGTAAGTATGCATGAAATTTTAATATTTCTAGTAGTCACGTTAGAAGTTGTATAAAGTGAAATTAATTATATAAATATATTTTACTTCACCCAGTAGATGCAAAATATATTATCATTTCAACACAGAACCAATATAAAAAACACTAGACATTTTAAATTCTTTTTTTTTTTTCATACTAAGGCTTTGAAGACTGGTGTGGGTTTTATACTAAGGGAACTTCAATTTGACCGCATTTCATATGCTTAGTAGTCACACAAGGCTAGAGGATACCGTAACAGACAGCTCAGGTCTAAACTCACTCCTCTAAGTCATGGCAAAGAACAGAATCCCAAGCCCCAAAGTGACTTTCCCAAGGTCATGAAGCTGATTGGAGAAAAAAAGGGGGATTTACTCTATGCCCACACCAGCAAGCCACAGCACCTCAATCATCCAGAAGTTGTTTCCCTCCTACAAGAAAAAGCTGAATAAGAACTTGACCTCAGGGCAGTACAATGTGGTGGTTAAGAGGTCAGGCTCTGGGCCAGAGTGCTGAGATCCCCACCGTGGTTCTCTCATCCCAGTTTTGGCAGGTTACTTATTTTCTCAGTGCCTCCGTTTCCTTATCTATAAAGTGGAAATGTTACTCATAGTACCTGCTTTCCAGGCTGGTGTAAGGATTAAACGTATTAATGTGTATGTATGTATACGTATACACAAATAGATACCCAAACAAAACTCAGAAAAGCAACTGGGACATAGAAAGGACTATTAAGTGTAGATTATATGTATTACTAAAATTTTTCAAAATCTTCCGAGGGACAATTTTAGGTAAACGTAAACTAAGCCCAAATCCATATGATTTCACCTGACAATCCTGCATGACCCTAAAAGGAGAGGGTCTAGTGTGTTATCACAAAATACTTATTAAATTAATAGACTTTAGAGCATTCTTTAATTCAAAAAAAATTGGGGGGGGGGAACTGAGTTCTGATTTTTGTTTAGCCCCAAATCTAAATATAAATCTCTCCAAGCCTCCAATAATTAAATTCATTAGGGTGTTACTCTGTTGTTTTTGTAGTTTGTTTCCTGATTTCTAACAGGAATACAGATGCAAATGGCTATCCTTTGCATTAAAAAGAGGTACACATAATTATCTGAAATCTACCTGAATGCACAAAAATCATGACTGCCCAGATTCAACACAGATCCAAACAATCTGTTTGCTGCCAAGTCAGTCCAAATAAGAACCACAGCCAAAAGTTCCTTCAAAGTCTGATTTGTAGCTAGAAATAGGAGGGTTGTGTTTCTTTAAAACAAACTTAGGTGCACAAAGGTCAAAATAATTTTCTTTATTGCAAAAACACAGAAAATTGTTCTGTGAGGCATATCCTAAAAATACTAGCATCTGATTACCAAAGAAGGTCACTTTATTGTTTGGGTGAATTTACAAGGTGAATTTACTGTGGGTAGGTTGTGAAATGGGGGTCACAGCCCCACAGTTTATTCTAAAAACGTTCCTACACTGAACCGAGCAATGGAAATAGGTAATTTCCTTGGCTGGTGACATCTGTTCTTGGAATCCAGAAAGTTTTTATGTGGGAAAAGTTGTATTAATTCTCAGAGACTACGTTTTTTTAGATTTATATATAGTGCCTGTTCCCTGAATAGGCTGAAGACCTTTTACATTAGTAATGTTATCCCTTGAACTCAAAGATAACCCCTTGACTGGTGGCGCTGTCAAGAATGGGGATATTTGGGGTGATTTATGGGAGCCCAAAAGTCTTTTTTCCAAAGCACATAACTGTCAAACTATGCCTCTGGGTTATAATTGGACCTGCTGGTCTGATTCCCATTGCTCACTGGGACTATTTCTTTGTCTTAAATTGTCCGTGGTTTCCCATACAATAATAATAATAAAGTGAACTATGACTGGTCTCTGCATGCCAGATTTTTCTTCCTCTGGGTTGGAATTTAAACACATTTTATCGTAACACTGTATTATCTTTCTTTGCCCCCAAAAGCAGCTCTTTTTTTCCTTCTTGATTCCAGTCCAGTCAGCTTGCCTTGACACAGACTGTAGCAACCTTCTAATGTCCTTCTCTGTGCTCAAAGGGAGTGTTCGTTGGTTATAATCATTTTAGAGCCCAACTGGAAATCTTAATACTTCTCACCAATAACTCGCAGAAGATTTGGAAAATCAATTGCTTATTTACTCTACAACACATTTGAAGCAAAACAGCACAAATGAAACAATTTCACTAATGCCAGCAATTCAAGCATAGGTACGTTAAGTACATTTTCAGGCTCCTATGTGCAGTTAGTGCCAAATCATGGTCATGCTCTGTTTTTCCACCAACACTGCAGAAGAAAGATCTAGAATCAATGTCTCCTCTACCAGCTGTTGGCTGTGTGACTTTGGCAAATTCCAGAATCTTTCTAGGCCTCCATTTCTTTGCACAAAGAACAGAGCTTAGAACTCCAGGGGGCAGTGTCTTCCCCGCTGACCCTTCCTTAGTGACACTAATCTGTTCCTACTCCGTGCCATCCTCACAGGACTATCACTCACTGGCCATCATCCTGGCCAGAGTGGGGCAAGTGACACCCTCCAATCCAATCACATTCTCTTCCCCAAATCTGAATCTTGAATGGAGACTCATAGAAAGGAAAGCTTTAGTGATTTCCATGAATTCCACATATTTCACTGACTGCTGGCTACATCCCAGACATTGTTCATGTGTTTTACATAAATTATCTCATTTAGTTCTCAAAACTACTTGACCTATAACGGCTACCTATGAAATGGGATATTACTGGATTTAACAAATTGGATTTCTCCAAAAGCAGAACCCGTGACAGAAAATGGGACCAAGTAGTTTCTTTAGGAGATGATCCAGGAGACATGGGGTGTCTGCAGTGAGACAGGGAAAGGGGCAAAGGCAATAAAGTTTATGCTAATGACCCATAGCTTTCAAACATACAGTGTGAATTATAACCTCTCCAAGGATCCCAGATCATGAGTAAAACCATTTACATGATCTGTGAGAGTGGATTTTTGTATGGTTTCCTTTTTATTGGAGTGTCTTCTGGAAATCAAGAGAAGACTTTTATTTTGGGGTCAACATGGCATGGGGCATAAATTCTGTAGATGAAAACAGAAGCTCAGAAACAGAAGACACTGTAAGCTTTCTAGGACTCACAGAAATCATGGGGTGGACTTTGAGATTTCACAGGATGTGGAATGGCTGAGAATGTGGAATTGGGAGCTGCACTGTATATTGTCCTACATTTTAAAGGTCTGGTGAACCCCAGATAATATCTAATAAGCAAAATAAGCACACAGTCACATCTGTCCAATTCTCTTGAATTTTCATTATTGCCATTTAATCAAATTCGGGGCCATAGTAAAGTATAGCTTCTGAATTGGGATTGATTCTCAATAAAATATGCTCTCCTCTCAAGGCCAACACTGGACATAAGTTCACCCTAAATATTAAAAAGCAACTGGTGACTCTATAATTTGTATTTTCTTCCTTATGATGGCACCTAGTAATCCATAGCCCTGCCAAGTATTTGAGATTCTTCAAGGAGGAAATCTGAAACATGAAATTCAAATTCTATTTTATTTGATATTTCAGTGCACAAGATGGATCCCAGGAAGGAGAAAAACTGACTTCATGCCACAGGAAAAAAAAAAAAAAAAAGAAAAGAAAAGGTTTTACTCAGCAAACAGGCTGAATACATCCTGACTACATCATAACTTTTTCCAACAGCATCTTAAATCCAAGTTATAACTCTAAGTTGTTTATCTAGTACTTTATATTGCTTAACACTTGCTGCTGACAGATTTAGGACACAGTATAAGTCTTGCTTTGTGCTCGAATCCTGGAGTAACCTGAAGATGGATAACAGTAGAGATAGAGTTGGTTCTGAGGTGGTTGCAAGAAACACAGCCTCAGTAACCTGAGATGAGGCATATATTTTAAGGGCGTGATCATATTCTCAACTTGGCTATCCACAGAAAGTGAGAAGCATTCTCACCGCTGTCAGGGAATTCACAAGCCTAGACCTAAAATTTCATATCCTGTTCAGAAATGGAGATCAAGGCATGGTAAAAGCACGCTGACAAGCAAGTATGGCACCAGTACTGGCACAGGAACCAGATGTGGAGCCAGATATCATGTGAGGTGTCCCTAACTCTCCAGAGCTGGGTAGGTGTGTTCACGTTCCCAGTCTGTCCTCAGTAGAATAGCAAATTCTTCCCCCCACAACGTCTGAGGAGTCCTGGGATGCTTGCATTCTTAATATAGCCCCTCTGAGCTCCCACACCTGCCAAAGAAGATAGGCTTCTCATTCTATATCGTCAGCACCTACTTGCTCCTCCCTCACCCCCCACCATAAGTCTCCACGTGGAACTCATTCTCATCAACATTCAAGAAACAAATATGAAAACAAAAAGCAACCACAATGCATGTATGGGTGCAGCCGATTTCATTTGGGATTTACAGCCATCAGTTTGGGGGAATACTGTAGCCGTGGCAGCAATTCACACGGAGTATCAGGTATCACTGTTCGTAAGACTCTTTTATAGCTAATTGTCCATGGGCCACTTCCCTTCCCACATGCCCTCTGCCCCACACTTCACAGCTGCCTTTTCTCTTCATTTTCCTTTTCTCATGTCACACTAATCCCCAGACTCCTATTCAGCCTAGGAATTCAAAGATTTTCTACTTCACTTGAGGGTAACAGAGGCTCTTACACTTCGGGGCACATAGGAAACATTTAAAATGACAAATAGTAGGGTCAACCAAAGACTGATAATCAGACATAGGGTAAGGCCCTGGAATCTGCACTTTTGATAAATAAAGTAGATGGTTGTTCTGCAGAACACAATGTGACCACTTGTGTATTCAGCTACCATCATCCTTCCGGGGTTCTCTATTCATGTCTTAACATTCCTTTTGCAGAAAACACATAGCTGGAGCAGTGGTTCTCAAAGGGCTTGTTAAAGCACCCGCCATCAGAGATTCCGATGGTCTGAGGTGGGTTTAAAAATCTGCATTTCTAACAATTTCCCAAGTGACTCTAAGATTGCCAGTCCCACTCAGCAAGATGTCTCCCTTTTTTCTCATGTCAGACAATCTCTGTCTGAAATATTTAATCAATTTTTATTCATTATAATCTATTACATTTACATTAATTTCTACTATTACCTTTGGGTTTATTTATTTCTATTGTGTATGTATTTTTTAATGTCGGCCACCTTTTCTATGCTACTTCCTCTTTCCTTTCTTTCTTTGGATTGATTTTTTTTCATTTTGTTTCCACTAGCTTCAAAGTTATACATTCTGCTTCTCTCCTTCTGTTGGTTTCCTTAAACAATGAAAACAAGAACTTATCAAATTCAAAAGTTTCCCAGTATCTCTGTTACACATGAAAGAAATTGATGATCTATAAAATGGCTGAATGGATAACATGCATTGATCAGTATACAACAACATTTATTAAATTCAAACTATTTACTGTTGTAGACATTTAAGAAGAGCACTGAGATCTAAATACAGTCTTTGACAATTACAACAAAATAAGTGGTATGTTTAAAAAATAAAGCTGATAAGCAGTAAAAAATTTTAAAAATATCAGGGACAATAAATGGACATTAAACATGGTAAATCCAATATCACCACGCCTATTTTTGTTACTATCAAGTATTACATCTCTTTTTAAAAAAACAGACGTTTTTCTACTAATTATTCCTCCTTGCCTCATTAAATTTCTATCTAGAATCATTTTCCCTTCATCTGAAATACATTGTCCAGAATTTCCTTTACATAGACTATTGCATATAGATCTCATGTTTATAAACATGTATGTAACTATGTTTTTATACTTTTGAAAAACCTTTATTATCTTTATAAAAAATAGCTGTTTTTTTTTTTATTTGTTGGTTTGTTCGGATAGGAAATTCTAGATCAACTATTTTCTCCCAAATTATTGAAAATATGGTTTTACTATCATCTGGCTTCCATTGTTATTTGGCAATTAGTTAATTATCATTCTTTTAGGGGAAGGTTAATTGTCTTATTCACTAAATGACTTTGAATATCTTCTCTTTGGCATGGATTTATTATATATTATCTGTTATAAATTTGTTGGGCATCCTGAACCTCAAGCTTCTTCATCTTACTTTAGTTCTAGAGCATCATCTAGTAATATTTCTCCAAATACTTCCTCTTCTCCATTGTCTGTTTAAGTTTCAGGCTAAATACACTCTTTAAATCTATATTGCAGTTAAGAAATAATTTTCCCATCAGCTGCATTTAATCTGCTACTGAACCCATCCATTAACTTATAAAACTTTATCATTACAGATCTACATTTTTTCACGTCTGGAAGTTCTTTTCCATTTCGTTACACCTTATCAGATATTCATATAAGTTTTTTTTCTCCTTGCTCTCATTTTCAATCTCATAAATTATGAAAATGCATGGAGTATCCATTTTATATTCTGAGTTGGATAATTTCTAACATCTGAAGTCTTTCCTCGTCTAATTCTCTCTCTTCTTCCTGCTGGATTTTGCTTTCTTTTGTCTTTTAAAGTTATGAGTTATAATGTCATATCCTTGGGATGTTTTCTGTGGAGCTTCTTTGAGACCTGAGTTGAATGTGGGTTTCATAGCTCAATCAAAGTATGACCCATGGCCCAGAAGCATGTGCTTCACCCAAGAGATGATGAATGTGCAGAATCTCCAGCCCTAGACTCACCGAATCAGAATTTGCATTTACTTATAACCCCATGCACAGTAGAATTTAAGAAGGGCTGGTCTAGAGAGGATTTTGATTTGCGGCATTTTTTTCTGCCAGGTACCTGGAGGAATCACTGCATTTTATATGAAATTCCCAGCTGGAGGCTCTTTTGGAGCACACAAATCAAATTAACTCAAGATTCAAACTCACGTGTGGGCTGACTATGCAATCTCAAAGAAGACTTTTTTCTCCTCCCACCCAGAGCTGAGGTTCAAGAGAGCAAACTTCCTTGTGTCAGGAAGCAGGAGGTGAGGCAGATTTACTGCCAGTTCACCCTCATAGCCAGAGACAGTTCTCTGTGGTCAATATGAAGGGCAGAGGGGAGCATCCTAATATGCTGACCACTGGAGTGGTGTGGGCTGAAGGCTTTATCACCTAACTTGTGCACGCCTGGGAGGCTAAGAAAACCCAGGCTCCACATCACATCGGTTCAATACGTGCTTTCTGGAAACCATTTCTTCACTTCCTCTGACCTGCTGGATTCCTGCATTCACTAAGTTTTTAGCTTTCAAAGACTCTTTGCTTTCTTGTCAGCTCTGTAATAAATCTGAACAGGTTCTGTTTTTAAAGGCTCTTGGGTATTTCTTTTGCTCGAATAGTATGGCCATTTAGAGTCCTCTGACATACCCAAGAAAACAGAAATGCAAGCCTTAAGTCTGATGTTCACCCTGAAGGAGAATGCACACCTAGGACAGAGATGGAAAAACGCTTCATTTGTTCATCAAAAGGACAAAATGATCCCTATCATTTAATACAAGTTCCTATCAAGCCTTTATCTGGGGTCAAGTATAGCACTTTTCATGTCCTACCTCATTGAAATTTCACATCACCACACATAAGCCACAATTGTCATTACCCCCCTTTACAGATGAAGAAACAGAACCTCAAGAAGAATAGAATTTTCTCAACATCATCCATCTACAAAAGACAGGGGTTTGAGCCCACGTTCCTCTGAGTCCAATGCTCACCTTCGAATCACACTACTCTTCTGGAAGCACTGTACCTACCTACCTCCCACTCAGTCCTCAGCTAATGTCTCATCTATCCAACCTCCAGGTATCCTGCTTATGACTCTCAGCCTAAAACAGAGCTTCTCTCTCTCTACTCCTGCTCAGGAACTTGTAGTGGCTCCCTTAATATTTCAGTGTGGTTCAAAACCCACCAATCCACCTAATTATGCCAACTCCACATCCAACTCTTCCTTGAAGCCCCACCCAGCTACACAAGGATTTCTTTTTTTTTTTTTTTCCTACTGCATTGTGGACCCAAAACCTAGTAGTTGTTTATCATTTTTACATGTTAGCTTGATTTCATGACTAAATAGAAGGCTACCCTAAGGCAGAAAACAATGGGTTGTTATTTTATTTGACTGGTTTTCTCTCTTCCCCTTGGAACTAAGTAATGTGACACTTAGTAGGTATTAAATAAATGCTTATTGACTGACTGCAGGGCAAATTATATTTTTATTCTGTTCATCTTTTGTTTTTGTTTTTGTTTTGCAAACAGCAGTAAGAAGCAAAGAAGGCAGGATGATCAAAATCTTAGGACTGCAGTTAACGTAAAAAAAGAGAGAAAAGACGACCAGATGATGAACTATTTTTGTCTTCAGATGTTTATTCCAAGCGCTGCTTTGGTCGATGTAGTTTAGGCAACAGGTAATTCTTAGAGATGATTAATTCCAGGTGGATCAAACCTTAATATCCTTTTGAGAATGATTCACTTCAATTTGCTGCATCATTACTTTTAGGAGGCAGTAAATGATAGCAAACACTATACACTCTTCCACATTCTCTGCAACTTCCCTCCCAAGTTGAAAACCATTTAAAAATAATTTGAGATAAAGTTCAGTCAGTTAGCTAGCTATAGCATTCTCAGAGGGTAGCATTAGCATTAATTAATGTTTGTGGACTGCTTTGAAAATCACGAATGCTATGGAAGCACTGACTGTTAATTTAGTAAAAGCACAAGCCATGAAAGCTGAAATTTAAAGGCAGTTGCACACTGCTGAAATATTTTAATATTTAAATGAACCAGCCTGCAGAAAGTCTCTGACATCCCATGATTATAAATCAGGGAGGAAAGAAGTCTGAAGTGGAGAGATTTTAAATGATTTAGAAGAGAATACTGAGGTGGGAGTGAATAAGGATGATTGTTGACTACTGGAGGAGAGCAGCTACACTCAGGGATGATCAAATCATGACTGGGGTTTACACATCCATCACTTTAGAGATCATTCTTGTGCTGGGGACTGGTGGTGACTCGAGAGAGGAGATGTGGGAGAGGGAGATGGTGAGAAGAAGAAAAGGAAAGATAAGAGGAAGAAAAAAAGAGGAGAAAAAGAAGAGGAAGGAAAAGAAGATTTCTTGACTGAGATTAAAAATGATTTAAAAAAATGATAAAACTGGTGTTTCTCGATTCTAAGTCAGCCCAGAGAGCAATTATGCACAATAATGACCCCAAACTGAAACCACCTTCTGATTCCTTCCTAAGCCTCGTCTCCCAACACCCTCTCTGTCACTGGTTGATGTGTGAGCCTGAGTCAGTGGATTCTGCCTCCCCGCCCTCCCCCCCTAGATCATCTGCATCCTTTCCCTTTCATCACATGGCTTCCTGAAATAAGGCTGGCATCCTGTGTCCCCTCTCAGCCTCAACCTCCACTTCCACCAAGACACTCAATTTCCTCTTCAAGACTGTCCCTGACATTCAACTTTTCTAGGAAAGTCACAAAATTAGCTCTCTGTGCCCATATATCTGCTGTTCTCGAGAATGAACCTTCTATGCTCTTCCCAGTGAAAACTTCCAGGAGAGTGGATTTCCATAACTGTGAAGGTTGTTGAACCACTGAACTTGTTCCTTGGGACTTTCTGGGTCACTCTGCTGCGGTACTACTAGAAGTTAGGGGCCTGAATTAAATGACTAAAGAACAACCTGTGATGTTACAGAAAGAGTCCTTACAGAAGATAAGGAATTATCTTTCTTCCCTCTCCCCTTCTTCCTTCCTTTGGTCTTTCTTTCTGTTAATTTTTTAAGCATAACAAGTATTTACATTACAAGATATTTGAAAACTAGAGAAAAGCAAAATCATAGTAACTATAGCTCATCTGCCCAGATATATCCACACTTTATATTTAATCATGTTTATTATTTATATTTATTCATGTTTACATTATATAACACTGCATTAATGTTATATATCACTTTATAAATATGTATATATTATGTAAATATAAATAATATTTATAAATATACATTTATTATATTTAAGCATTTTAATATAAAATATAAATACAATAAACATAAATATATTCATATGAATATTCATATATTATATTCATTATAATTATAGTATAAAACATTTTCCACTGATGTCTTTATAAGATGTTTAATATCCTGTCACGTGGATATATTGGAACCATCCTTTATATTTAGATTTATACTTTTATTGTTCTCACAATGTTTATCTTTATAAATAAATAAAATCTTTGGGAAAACTTTTTTCTCAGAATTTTTAAGTGAGGCAAGGCCTATTTTCAATAAGGTCATTCAGATTTCATGTTTTCTAATTTCCTTATCATGACTTTTCCTATACATTGTTAAATAAGCAATTTTAAAAAGGTTTCTCCTAGTCAGGGTAATCAGGTAATCTTTGTGAGTATGGTAATCATCACATTTTAACAGAATTTTGATTCCGATCAGAGATTTCAAAGCCTATTTAAAGAGCAAATCAAAATGAACTAAACTCTTTCTATCCACTTGCTAAATGCCCAAACATGTTAGATGCTGAGCGCACCAAGATGGCAGCAGAGAAACCCAGGTGAATGCAGCACGTTCCCTGTCTGTGAGTCTTCTGGCTCTTCAACTGATCTGTGCGGTGGACTGACTGCAAAAAATGGGCACAGTTCTCCCCTTTCCTGTATTGACAGCAGTGGCAGTGTGACGTCAAAGCATTTTCTGTCTATTCCCTACCCCTAGGGTCTGGCTGGCCATATGACTTTGGCCAACGGAATGCACTTACGTGACTGCATGCTGGTTCCAGTCTGGGACTCAGGGACTTCACAGACCTTGCTTGCTCTCTTGGAAACCTACTACTGACATTGGAACAAGCCTGGGCTAGCCTCCTGGAGGATGAGAAACCACACAGAGCTTAGGTGAAGTGGCCACAGAGGTCACTTTGAACAGATAGCCCCTAGCCAAGCCAGCAGTTGACCACAAGCACATGCCAACTAAGTCCAGAAGAACTGCCCAAATGAGTCCAGAATCCTGAGCTAAATAAATATGGGTTAGCATGGTGTATAACAGAGGAGATGCTAATTCATACTGCCTGTAAACCAATCCCAGCAGCATGCTTAGTCTCATAACAGAGGAAGAGGCAAGGAGCTGTAAGCAGCTGGCTTCTTTCTTCCTCAGCTGCTTTTGACCTTGACACTACAGTTTAAAGTAATGAGTGTCATGTCCTCAAGTGTCCTTAAGAGGTAGCTTTCTACACGAGTGAAAGCATTCCAATAAAGGAGAAAGTTGTGTGCTATTTTTTTTTTAACTTAAACATATGTTTCGGTCCCCGTAAGTACCTTCCCTAGGCTGGGAAGCAAGGTTACTCAAGTGATGGAGGTGACTGCAGCTGGACTGAGCTACAAATCCTCTTGTTTTGGATCAGGTAATGGGTGGTCACTGATGCTGCCAGGAAAGTAACTGCATAGGCATTCTGGCTCTGAGAGGCAGGCAATACTCTGAATTGCCTGATGTGTTCAAGTTAATAGTGTTATCCAAAGAGCTCTTTTCTGCTCCAAGTGGTAGCTTTAGATTTGCAGCTCTGGTTTAGTGAAGCATCCTTGCATCCTCTGGGCTTCTTCTCTTTGGTAAGCGCATAAATAAAAGTCAGTTTTTTCTTCCCACATCCTCTGTGTTGCCATCCAAATCTGGCAGCCATTTGAACCTTTCTCCTAGGCTCCTGCTTTTTGCTATATCAGTGCATTTCAGACTTTAATGTACGTAGGAATCACCTGGGGATCTTGCTAATATGCAGATTCTGATTCAGCAGTTCTGGGACAGGGACAAAGAGTTTGCATTTTTAACAAGTTCCCAGGTGACGTTGCTGCTACCAGTATTAACATCTTGAATAGTAAGCTACTACATGACAAATGAACTAATCCTCACTAACCAAAGTCTGGTTGACAAATAACCAGAGTGAGAGAGTGCCTGATCTCAGTTAAAATCTTCCTGCTCCTGTTCATAGTCAGCTGAGCAAATCATAGCATCTGCCCTTCAGGAGGAGACAAAGGATCAGACTGGCCTTGACAGTTCTGTGTGATGAGTGCTCCAATTAAGGTGTATTCTCAGGTACATGATCTTTTATTTTTAAGAACTGATTCGCCAGAGGTCACTCATAACAGGGTATGAAGGTGGTTCCCCATGAACTCCACAAATTCTACTTGTCTCTTCCTTATTTCATCCCTGACTGTCCTATTTCTGACTGTCTCGTGTTCCTTCGTTCCTGCCTTGTATGGCCCCTCCAAACTGAAACACCGTCGGTCAATTTCCCCACATCTTCCAACTCCTGCTCACTTTAGTGAGCTCTAGGAGCCCCTACACCTACAGTACTACATTTGCTGGCAGCTCTGTAGGGTATCTTTGTTTTCTGACACCTGCTTCTCCTCAAAGCAGTTATCCCATTTCGAAGTGCAGGCATTAAGTCTCTACCTGGCCATGCATTCAGTCATGCAGACCTTCTACACTCCAGGCAGGATCCATAGATCATCAGCATCACCTGGGAGCCTGTAAGACATGCAGACCCTCCAGCTCCCTCCCAAACTACTGATGGAGGGTCAGCAGTTTAGTAAGATTCCCAGGTGACCTTTATCAAAATCTGAGACATACTAGTGTAGAAATTTCATAACATCTAGCTATTCCTGCAGTGTGCATTTCAGGGCAATTCTTACACTATGATAGAGAAAAGGTCTGGCACCAGTCACTAGGTGTATGATCTTTTACATCTGAGGATAGGCAAAAGAGATTACAGCTACTTATAGGCTGCAAGTGACAATGAGATGGGTTAAGATACACAAAAACATTTTGTTCAGGGTCCAGCACACTGGTGGTATGGGGCAAACAACTTGTTTTGTTTATGAAAGATAGATATGAAAAAACTCTAAAGGATGCTAATTTGATATTAATGCATTTAAGAAGAAGATGTGACAATAAAGTTGGACCACAGTAATTAAATACATATTTTATATAATTTATATACATGTATGCTTTATAAGCATAGAGCAATATATGTATAATTCTTAAGAGTTTGCTTACTAGATTGGAATGAAATGACTTGTTGTTACTGAAAAAGTATATAAATATATACGTTTTGGAAAGGAATACTACCAAATCTTGACTAGCACTAGGGATGTGAAATCAGAGACACATTTGCTTTTATCATTGTCCAAATATTCACATAACAACTTTCTCCTCAGAACCATGGCATATCATTCCAACACATAATATAGATGTTTAAAGATCCAAATTACTGCTGAAAATGGCAAGAGTTAGAGTGGAAGTTACTTTCTAAACATCCAAATTCAATAGGAAGTTATACCAAATAAAATCACCTGGAATTCGGTCCTTCCTCGTATCCTCCATGTATGTGGCTTACAGAAAGGTCGGTCTCTTTTCAAACCGGGATTGTACTTGAGCAATGTCAGCTGCCCACAGAACCAGGTGTTGTTTACCTTGAAATCAACAATAAACTGAAAAAGGCAACATGATTAGCCACTTTAGTGCAAAAAAAAAAATCAGCACAAAGATGTACACAAAGCTTTGTATATCTTTAAATGAATACACAGATTTATACACAGATACTTTTATATCATGAAATCAACACTGTAGGGAAACATTCCTCAAATGACCATCCACTTTAATGCATCTCTCTCAAATGTCATTTTGAGTATCAAGAAAAGGAATCACAAGGCTTTCAAAAGCCACACCTAGAGCTCATTAAACCGCTTTGTTGACTGTCCCTAGATGTCCTCCTCTGTACTACCAGGATGTGACAGCTAAATCTGTTTTTTGTTTGTTTGTTTGTTTCTTCTTTTTTATAAGCAGATCCATTTTAATTTAAAATTGCTCTTATGAAGGCAAGACTCTCTGGCAAATCGCAGGCCACCCACCAAAAGTATCCAAGTTGCTCTTTTTAGAATCACTTTAGACTCAAACCTTAAAAATAATCTAAAAACACATGTCGCATCATCTGTTAGGGTACACCACATGAAATTGCCAATACTTGACAATTCTTAACCCACAGTAACGGCAATTTCATGTGGCTCAATGAAACAGATTCCTCTCCACACTTGAAAGGGACATTTTCTATTTAGGGAATGTCTAGTTCTAGTTGGGAAAATATATTTCTTAAATGACCAAGAACCTAAGTTGTTTTCTGGCAATTCCCTGGGTCACATCAATTAGAAGTCCTTAATTTGCATATACAAACCACCTAGTGAGTGGTCCAGCACTGCTCTGATTAATTCTCGGTAGTTGTATCAACAGCCATTAGGTTGAGTGCTCCCTTATAATTAGAGGAGGAGAAAACAAGAAATTAGGGAGGTTCTTCTAAAAGCTCCATTTGGAAAACATTAACAATAAAATGGCTTAAAAAATTGCTCTCTTCAGGCAAATGCTTTGACCAAAAAGTCTTATACATGGAACAATTATAAGAAAAGCTTGAATAACCACTCACACCCCTAACTTTACAACTGTACTTTTAATGGCTGAATGATGAACAAAGTTATCAGACTTTTTGCTCAATAAACAGCTAGAGTGTGTCACAGAATAAAGGAGAATCAGACCATGAATCCATCCTTTTATGTATGCTGTCCAGCACTGTGAGAAGTGTTGTTTTTAATGATTATACAGAGAAATGGGAAAATCCTGAACTGCCTTCAAAGCCATTAAGGAGGATTTAGTCAAGTTCAGCAGAGCATCAGACGTTTACGTATTTCATTGCTTCTCAATTTCCTGAAAACTTGTAAATTGCTGATCCTCACAGAATGATGGTGTACAGTCAACTTTGATGTGCACTAACCAGGAGTCTATAAAGGCTATCATTCTGAACATGAAAAACTGTTATGAAAAGAGACTTGTCATATCCACCATTTTCAGATGATAAATTAAATCCTGGGCCTTCAGAGCATGTGTCTACGATCCAATGCCTCACAAACTAGGATGTACCATTAGGAAGTATGGTCACTCACCTGCCAGAGCCCACTCTGATGAATAAGATGGCATCTTAACCCGACCCACAGTGGGAGGGAGTTTCCTTATATTCAGTGACCATTGTTATCACATAAGAAAAGCCTTTCCACTAAATGTCCCAGATAGAGGCTCACTTTCCAGGAGAACACAGAACCAGGCGAGGTCCAGCCAGGTAGAGGAAACTGGTCCCAAGCTCAGTACTTCATTATCCATAATGCCACTGCATTATCTGTTGGGGGGGCTGGAGTGGGGAGGGATGGAATTTATCAAAGGTCCATCTTCCCCAAGTCCAAAATATTCAAACCGAGCACAAAAGCAAAGCAATGTGCCTGTTAGCACCTATTCTTTTTAGTGAGCAGTAAATTGTAACTCTGAAGCAATAAAGTATTCTTGGAAGAATATCTGACTATGTCAGAAGGGTAAGTGGCTCTGACCTGAAAAAAGGCGTTATGCATGTATGGACATTTCACGTCTCCATAATGAAGAGGGAAAATATATTAGAAAACAACTATTAAGCAACAAGCATCTGGAGAAAGAGCAAATGATGTGAAGTTGGCTCAAAACTTGCAAGAAGGAAATACTTCAACACGTTACCTGGTTCAGTTGTATTCTTAGTGGGGTTCCTGGAGTAGCGCCTTTTTTTTTTTTTTTCTTCTTCTAAACAGGGCGCAGTTGGAGCCCACTGGGTTTGCCCTGTGATTTCCCGTGTGTGTGGCTCCCGTTGGACGCCGGGCAGAGGATGGGCTGGGCATCGCAGGAGGCTCCGAGAACGGCAGAATCAGGCCCAAGCGCTGCAGCCCTGACCACTCTTCCCAGAAGCAGCCTGATCTCCCCGGATCTCAGGAGCTCTACCGACGCTGCAAGGCAGTCCCGGGATGAGAATCCCCTGGGTGCCTGGGGTGCTGGAGGCCCTTCCTCCCAGGCTCCTCGTAAGGAGTCTGGCTCAAACCACCCACCATGTAACCCCAACGCTCACGGTCTTTTGCCTCCCCTGCCCCTTCCGAGTCCTTTAGAGTCACACTGCACCGGAGTCTCGCCCAGAAGCCTGGCGGGCTCAGAGGAAGGGCTCCGGTGGAGAGGCTGTGACAGACAGACCTCCGACGGCCAGAAGCGCGGGAGTGGACTGCGCATGCTCCAGCGGCAAATCTGGCCCCTGATGGGCGGGGCATCCACGCGGCGTCTGGTGCAGAGAACCCTGGGCCCTGAGCCCAGCTACTTTTTACGGCTCTGCACGAGGGTTAGGGCAGAAATTGAAAAGAAACACCTACAAGCTTTTATAACAACTGGAAATAAATAACTGAATCATTTTATATCTACTGGATCTGTTATTAATATATTTGGACTTTATGTCTTTTAAAAAAATTTTAGTAGTTCTTTTATATTGTATTTTACTAAAATATTGGTCCACAATGGATTGGAAATTAAAAAATAAGTGCACAACAAACAGAAGAACAAAATACAGGTTCTTCCATACAGAAGTCGTAGTGAATCTCTAGCTTCCAATTGAAATTATTTTATTTTATTTTATTTTGAGCAGAGCATTTTATTAATGTCTGTGTGGTGCCCGTAATTTCTTTCTTTGAGCTCTTGAATCTTTCAGATAAACCAATAATTTTATTTTACTAAATTCTTTTGCGTGACATAAAAATCTGTAGCCAGTGATTTCTTTTTGAGATTGAAATTCAGGTGAGAGAAAGATCTTTTTTCTCACGTGTTCTCTCATTTTCATTTACTAAGTTGTTTACCAAATAAGTTCTTAATAAAGCCAGCCATTTCTAGGTGCTTTCATCTTGTTTTTTAAAATACCAGGGAAAAATATTTTTATAATCTTTCTTTGAGTTCATTTTGGCGTTTGGTTCCCTCACTAACAGGAAGCCCAGGCTTGTAAGTAACGTAAGTCTGGGGGCTGCACTGTGGTGCCCTGGTAGATGTGGAGAACAGGTTGCCCATTCTCCAGTACTGAGAACAATTTTTCCTTTTTTCTCCATGCCCATCTTCCCATCCACCCCACTTCTCCCTTTATGCAAAGGAAAAGATAAGGGCGGAGAGAAAGTGGAGTTGATTGCCTTTTACCTAAGTTGTAACATTGTTTAGAATAGGCAGCCACCAATACATTTATTTTTCTTTGTTTTTTTCTAACTTCCATGAGGCTGGAATCAGATTTCCTTTATCCAGAGCTCACAAGCGGTTCTCAACCATTTGGATGAGACATGCTCTTCTAAACAGGTCAGAGCAGGGGTATGGCCTGTGCACTGGAGACAGAGTGCGTCTTGAAATTTGGCTTATTGTGATTGCTTTGTCCTTCAGTCTAGACACTGAGGGTTCTCATCACTTCAGCACCAGTGGAATCTTTTAAGTCAGCAGCGGCTCTAATTATGCACCAATTAACCTTAATTAAGATAGTTCTTGTGTAACAGCACACCCAGAGAGTTCACTAAACAAACAGCTTGACAAACACTGTCATTTAAAATCCTTTCCAAACTTGTCACTTTCTTAATTAGAAAGCCAGGTTGTGAAGACTTTATATTCACAGACATTATTTGGGAAATTAGAGAAGATGGGGGCCAGTTCCCCTTCACGCTCCTTAAATGCATCAGTTACAGGGAACGTGCCACCCTAGATGGACCCTTATGGCAACACCATGAAGATCGCCCCTCTCTGTATAATTTGCTCCAGGTAGGCAATAAAATGACATCAAGTTACTGAAGTTTCATTTTTCAAGGAAAGATTAGAAAATTAAAGGAGGCATTTCATGGAAATAATGATTTAAGATTGATCCTTCTGATATTTGTATTAAGCTGGAAGTCACACAAACCACTGTAAATTCAATTTTAAAAAAGGCTGACAAATTTGGTGTTTTAAACTATATCTTTGACATCTTTATAATATTGGGTCCTATTTTTTAAAAGACATAGTTCTATTCAAGTCATGTTTTATACTATTCAGTGGACTTTGTATATTGAACTTGCACATTTCTTATTATGTATTTCATACTTTCTTTGCTTTTATAAATCTACCACACAAAAATGTACCAATTATGTACATGTAGTATTTTAAGAAAACTTACAATCCTTACCAGCTTAAGAAATAGAACATTAATAGTACATAACAAATTGTTAGAGAAATGCAAATCAAAACTACGACAGCCATAAAAACGAATTAAATAATGCTATTTGCAGCAACATAGATTGACCTAGAGATCGTCATTCTAAGTAAAGTAAGCCAGAAAGAGAAAGAAAAATACCATATGATATCACTTATAAGTGGAATTGGAAAAAAAAAGAAAAGGACACTATGAACTTATCTACAAAACAGAAATAGACTTGCAGACATAGTAAACAGTGTTATGGTTACTGGGGAAAGAGAGTAGGAAGGGATAAATTTGGGAATATGAAATTTACAAATGTTAGCTGCTATATATAAAAACAGACTTAAAAAAAAGCTTTTACTGTGTAGCACAGCGAACTATGTTAAATATTTTGTAATAACCTTTAATGAAAAAGAATATGAAAATGAATTTATGTATGTATATGCATGACTGGGACATTGTGCGTATACCAGAAATTGACACGTTGTAACTGATGATATTTCAATTTAAAAAAAAAAAACAATGAGCTATCACCTCGCACTAGTCAGAATGGCCATCATTCAAAAGTATACAAACAATAATGCTGGAGAGGGTGTGGAGAAAAAGGAACCCTCATCCACTATTGGTGGGAATGTAAATTGGTGCAGCCACTATGGAGTATGGAGGTTCCATAAAAAACTAAAAATAGACTTACCATATGATCCAGTAATCCCACTCCTGGGCATATATCTGGAGAAAAATATAATTCAAAAAGACACATGCACCCCAATATTCATAGCAGCACTATTTACAATAGCTAAGACATGGAAACAACTCAAATGTCCATTGACAGATAACTGAAAAAAGAAGTGGAATATTACTCAGCCATGAAAAAGAATAGAATAATGCCATTAGCAGCAACATGGATGGACCTGGAGATTCTAAGTGAAGTAAGCCACAAAGAGAAAGAAAAATGCCATATGGTATTGCTTATATGTGGAATCTCAAAAAAAAAAAAGGCACAAATGAATTTATCTACAAAACAGAAACAGACTCACAGACTTAGAGAACAAACTTATGGCTACTAGAGGGTAAAGAGGGTGTGAGGGGATAAATTGGGAATTTGAAAATTGCACCTCTTGGGGAGTGATGGAAATGTTAGCTATCTTGATTGTGGTAGTGATTTCATTGGTGTATGTATCTATTAAAATTCATCAAATTGTTCATTTGAAATACATGTAGTTTACTGTGTAGGAACCATACCACAATAAAGAGGTTTAAAAATCTTATAATCTTTACCAGCTTAAGAAATAGAACATTAATAGTAATTTTAAATCCCACTGTGTTCCCCTCCTTAATTACACTCCCTTCCTTCCCCAACTCCAGAAATATCTTCTCCTTAATTTGTGCTAATAATTTCCTTCATTATGTTTAGAGTTCCCACCTAAACATAGGTGGTTTAAACCTATGTAGTATAAACCTAAGTTGTGTATAATTTCGCACATTTTTAGCATTTATATAAGTGGAATCATACTGTAATATTCTATGATTTAATTTTTGTATAACATTTTTGACATGAATTCAGGTATAAGTGTGTAACTCAAATTCATTTGTTTTCACTGCTATACATTATATGTCACTGTCATATGACTCTACTATAAAACAATAAAATGACTTACTACAATGATGCTGAACATTTGGATTGTGTAGCAGGCAGAATTCTAAATGGCCCCCAAGAATCCTACCCTCTGGCATACACGTACTTTCTACTATTTATTCAATTAAACATGAACCTAGGTGCTACTGTGAAGAGACTTTGCAGATGAAATTAAAATCCCTAATCAGGTGACTTAGGGAGGTATCCCTGAGTTGGCCTGATCTATGTAGGCGAGCCCTTAAAAGAAGTCAGATTTGAAACATGAGAGGGCCATGTAGCAACCAACTATTAGCGACCATTAGTGCTGAGAGTAACCACCAACCAACAGCCAACAAGAGAATAGGGACCCCAGTCTTACAACTGCAGAGAGTTAAATCCTGCCAACAACCACCCAAGCTTGAAAAAGAACCCTGAACTCCAGAAGGGAAGAAATTTAGCTCAGCCAGCACCTTGACTCCAGCAGCATGAGACCCTGAACAGAGAATTCACTAGGATAAGCATAGACTTCTGATCTATAGAAACCGTGAGATAATAAATGTGTGTTGTTTTAAGCCATGTAATCTGTGTCATTTGTTAGCCAGCAATAGAAAACTAATGCAGGTTATTTGCAGAATTGTGCTGTTAGACAATGCTGCTCTGAACACTTTAGTACATCTTCCGTGGTACACATGTGCAGGAGTTTAAGGCACAAACTGAGGAATAGAATAGAATGGAACAATTAAATGATATGCATATTACTGGATAACATCAAATTATTTTCCAACATAATTTCAATTTATACTTTCATGAGCAATCAAGAGTTTCCTTTGCTTCACATCCTTCCCCAAACACGGTATTGGCAGGATTTAAACTGTTTTTTCCAATTTCACGAAATTTTCCAATATGATGGTGCACATTTCTCCATGATTACCTCTGTTACCATTGCATTATCTACATCTTTACTTGTGCCCTTTAGTCTTCATATATCCTGTTAGAGGGTTATAGGTTGTCAGAGGATTATAAGGGCTGGCACTACTGGTGTTATCTACATAACATTTGTTTTCTTTATACAAGTTCCTGTGCTTTGTTACTTACATCCTTTTACTTCTTAGATTTATAATGCTTTCTTTTGGCTTGATTAGTCTGATTATTTTTGTTGGTGTTGCTTTTTCTTATTTTGAAATCTTAGCTCCCTAATTGTCTGTCTTCCTTCTTTGCTGGCATAAGCCTTTAAGGCCGCTGCTTGTCCATTAAGAACCATTGCTTGTGTCACACATATTTTAGTGAGTAGTAGTTTTATTGTTATTTAATGCTATTAATAAATTGTTAAATAAAAATAAACTCCTTTGCTTCTTCTTTTGGTCTATGTAAACGTGTGAACTCACAAAATTGGGATCATCTTGTGTTCTGCTCTTTTTAATGCTGTACTTCTGTTTCAAGACTTTGCCTTCCACATGAGACTAATGATGGCTCTCAAGGCTCCCAGTTCACTAAAGACATCTCGGATTTGTCTTTTGGCTGTGCAAACAATGATTTATCCTCTTTCACACCCCTTGCTAAGCTGAGTGGCCACTTGATCTTCGGTAGATACTCTTCTCAGCTACCACTTACTGGACTGAGAAGGTGCTAATCTCACCTTGACCATGCTATCTCAGTTTATTCTATTATCGATCTGCTTTGATCTGGAAGTTTGGATTCTGCCTCCACACAATAAGAAAAACGCTTATTTTACTTCTGAACTTTTCATTAAAAAATAGCGTCTCCTGGATCAGTTAGAAATGGCCATTGCTGTGGGAAATGACAGACCCTCTCCTGCTTTGCTCTGTCTGTCTGATGGGGATTTGGCAGGCTTCATGAACATCAAAGGCAGTATAGAGCTGAAGTGGGGGGTGGCTCCTAATGCTCTTTATATCCTTTTTCTTTCTTTTTTTTTCAAATCTTCAATGTGTAAGTATTCACTATATACAACTTACACTCAAATTTCTGCTGTTCAAGCAGAAAAATGTCTTTCATCAATTTTAAGTTCTTTAAATATTTCCAAATCCTCTATGTGTAGGTTAAAGTGAGCAGCCATTTAGAAGACTGAAATAATTCTTCCTGATACCTGGACTTAGGCAAACACTTTTGACTGCAAGTAACAAAAACACAATTGTACAAACATAAACATAATAAGAGAACTTAATAGTAAGATACAAGGTTTATTGTGGACCCTGTAACCTGGTAGGTCTGAGAAGGGTCTAGAATCAAAAGTTGGGAACTAACTGTAGGCTGTTAAAGCCCAAATATCACTCTAAATCCCAGTTATAAATTCTTGAGAACTCCGTGAGAATCTGGAGGAAAAGAAGTAAAAACAATTGGAGAGACTATAATGTCATTTTATAGCAGTGAATGGAGAGTAAAGATATGAATAATCAGGGTTTCTTTAAAAGAGAAAAAAAGATGCACACTACAAACACTTGATATCAAATCAAATTAACCAAACACAATGAAAAAATATCTTGAAGTAAATAAAGATCTGACCTGGGAAAAATAATTATTGAAGATACGCTTCTAACACACAGTGAAAGTCTTAAATGTAAGAAAATAATGTATGGATACCACAAACACTCAACAGAAACAATACAAACGAGAAAAAATGTACACAAACAAGAAAAATGTGGGTGACCTTTGATTTATTTTATGAAATTTAGATGCCAGAACCACTCTAAGGATTATGAGTAGAAAATGTGAGACTGCCATAATTTAAAATAAACCAAGCTTTCTTTCATGTGTATAAACCAAAGAAAGATACTCTCCTCCCTTCCTACTGGGGAAAGAGTGTTCTGCCAGCTGAGAGAGCCTGTTTCCTTAGCCTGTAAAGCTCTCACATCTCTCCCTAACTGGCCACTCTTTTTGCTCATCATTCCTTAGAATCAGTTCAATGGCTGTTTCTTCCCTGGGCCCTCAAACCAAAGCCCGTTGCCATGCTATTCTCTCTTTTGCAGAACAAAAATCATTTTCTTTTATGGCACATTTCAGAAGTTGCATTTACATACTCAGTTGTGTTCCTTGTTAAATGCCAATCTTCCACGTTAGGTTATAAGACTCATGAGAGAGCAGGCCCAGTTTCCATGTTGTTCACCACTGTATACACAGTGCACAGCAGTGTCAAGTAGAACACCTCAATAAATGTGGTGGAAAAGGCAGGGAAGGAAGAGAAGGGGACAGGCAAGGGGCAACTAAAAGAGAGGGAAAAATGTAGGAGAGTCTTAGCTCAGGCTACTCTAATAACACACTCAGAAACTAGGTGGCTTATAAACAACAGGCATTCATTTCTCACGGTTCTGGAGTCTGGAAGTTCAAGATGAGGATGCCAGCAGGGTCGAGTTCTGGCAAGAATCCTCTTCTGGGTTGCAGACTGCAGGCTTCTCATTGTTATCTTCAAGTGATGGAGAATAGAGCAGGGGAGGAAAGTTCCCTAGTGACTCTTAAAAGGTACTAATCCCATTCATGAGAGCCCCACCCACATGATCTCATCTAATCCTAATTAGCTCCCAAAGGCTCTTCCTCCTAATACCATCACACTGTGGGTAGACTTTCAACATATGAATTTTGCAGGGACACAAACATTCAGTCCATAACAGGTAGACTGCTGGACACAGGATCTTAAGAGTGGTCTCACAAAAATCTGCAAAAGAAGGCCTCATTCATATCTGAGCAAGCCATGTCAATAGTTGTATATGAATGTGCAGAGTGGGGCAAGAGATAGATGAAGGAGTCTGTGAAAACCTGGGGAAAGAATGAATGAAAGAGGATCCAAAAATATCTTTTCCTAATTCCCAGTGAAAATCCTTCTCTTTTAGATTAACTTTTATTAAATAAATAGAAATCAGTTGTGTATTCCAAAGAGACAGGTTTCAGATGATAACATCTCTCTAGATAGGATGTTCTTTTCAAATACTGACCATTGTTGATGGAAGTTGTAATATCCATGGTGAAAGATGAGCACCTATTGTAGCTCTTCTACCTGGGAGACACACAGTGTTAACACAAGGTGATGTCTTGAGTTAGTTCTCAGGGCTAGACACTAACCGGGCATGGCTCTCTTTCAATTCTGATTCCAAGTACTCCCTGTGGTTCCCTTGGGTCAGTACTCTTTGTGTGTGTGTGTGTGTGTGTGTGTGTGCATGCACACATGTATGTGTGTATGTGTTTTCTTTTATTTTTAATAAAGTATAATTGATTTACAATGTTGTGTTAGTTTCTCATGTACAGCATAGTGATTTAGCTATATATATATATTTATAGCCTTTTTCATATTCTTTTCCATTATAGGTTATTACAAGCTTTGAATATAGTTCCCTGTGATATAGAGTTGAACCTTGTTGTTTATCTCTTTTATACACAGTAGTTTGTACCTGTTAATCCCAAACTCCTAATTTATCCCTGCCCCCTTTTTTCCTCTTTGGTAACTATGTTTGTGTTCTCTGTCTGTGAGTCTGGAAGCAATCTAAATGTCCATTGACAGATAATTGGATAAATAAGTTGTGATATATATACATACATATGTACATATATACATACACAATGGACTAATGGTCAGCCATAAAAAGAATGAAATCAATGCCATTTGCAGCAACATAGATGGACATAGAGATTACTATACTAAGTGAAGTAAGTCAGACATAGAAAGATAAATATTACATGATACCACTTGCATGCAGTATCTAAAAAATGACACAAGTGAACCTTATTTACAAAACAGAAACAGACTCACAGACTTAAGTGGGTACTTACACCACACCTCCCATCCCAGGCAATGTTCCTCTAGCTTAGCTTTTCCTAAGTGGTGTTTCTTCAGACCTTAAAAACCATCTCTCCTTTGCAAATTCCAGCAGATCATGATCATCAATACAGTGTTTATAATTCTCACTAAGGTTTTTAATATTTCAGTACATATTTGTTTTTTAATCCATAAACATTCTGTATAGAATGTGAAACAAACAAAAAAGAACAAGAAAAACAAGCATATGTCAGAAGTCACATTACCAATCAGTAATTTTGTTTGTAAAAAATTCTATATAACAGATCAATGTTATAAATTTTGTTGTTTAAATGCTTTATATGCATTCTTCTTAATTTATCCACTTTTGATAGTTTCATTAAAATCTCCAGTATTTCTGTGTTCATTTCTCCTCATAATTCTGCAAATTTTACTTTCATTAAGTTGAAGTGCCTACAAATTCATGATCCACATAGATTCCCATTGGCTTGTTTTTCTCTCATAATTCTGTGTTGTCATTTTTTTTACCCTAGTAATGTCTTAAATTTTATTTTTCCAGGTATTACCTTTCTTACACTGATTTTTAAACTTAGTGGTTATTTTGTTTTTCATGGCTTTATTTTGAATCTTTCTGCATGGTATTGTTTTAGGTGTATCCTTTGTGTTACTGAAGCAGCCTATTTCAAATTCCATTTTACGAACTGTGATTTTTAATAAGAATGTGATTTATATTTTTTGTGAGTCTAGTGAGGTTTATTTCTATCACCTTAGTTTTGGTTTGAGACAACCATGCTTTTTCTTTATTGAGGTCATTCTCTTTTTCTACCTTCTGTTGGTTTGGCAAAATGTTCTATTACCCCCTTTTTATTTGCTTTATGATGAATTGTTTTGTGTGTCTGTTTGTTTTGGGACCCATCTGGGCCGTAATCTGACTGCTGGGAACGTGGCAGAGCCAGGAGATCAGTGGCTCAGTTGCCACAGCTCCTGATCACACAGATTAGGCCTCTGTCCCCAGCTTTCTCAGGCTTCATCTCACTGGGGCCTCTATTCCTGAGAAAAGACTGGCATGGGGCTTTCATCTTCCTGTCACAAGTGGAGGTGTCCCTCCAAGCATGGTCATCCCAAGTGGAGGCCTTTTGATCCTCCTGACTTGGAAGGAACCAAAACAAAACCCCTTGTGACTACCGCCTACTTCACATTCAAGGTACAACAAAGTCTTACCTTCTGCTCTGCTCACCATTTTTTTTCCTATTCTGTTCCTTGTTCTGGGGAATGCTTGTCTCTTATTTGAGTCCATCCATGTCTCCTCATGAGCAGATCTCTTTCCTCTTGCTGTATGACTGCAGCAAAGATGCCATCTTGACCTGAAGACTCGCTCTTCTCCTAATTCTATGACTACAGCCTAAACAGCACCCTGTCTCTCTCATGCCATCCCTTTTGATTCTCAAAAGACTGTTTTGGAAGTCAGAAATCTGAACAAGGACTGCTTCTTCTTTTCATTTTCTCTCTAATGATCTACTCATCCTCAAGGCAATGTAGACGCCTCTTACCGAGAAGGGGAAAGGTCATGATAAAAAGGAAACAATAAAAAGTGAAAGCTCAAAAATTACTATTTTGAGATGTTTTCTCTATATGTCCTTGGTAAGTTAAGTGCTTCAAAGCCTAGCTCAAGTCATTCATGTGTGCATGGAATGAAGCATAGACCATTCTAGAAACAACTGCTGAGACTGAATTAATGCAGTTTATTGACTTCCTCCAGCACTTTTTATTCCCTCGGGTGAGTCGGCTACGGATGGGAACCTGAGAAAAATGAGGAGGAGAAGGCAGCATTCTTCAGAGCCTACTGCCTCTGGGGGTGAGGGGCAAGGAGGAAGAAGAGATTCTGGGAGTGGATTTATCCCATAGAAACTGTGAACACAGGGCCAATTCCTTGCTTTCGTGGGTTTGGATAAAGAGATGACTCCTGAGTAGCAAGACAGGGAACCCTCAGATAGGTGAGAGGGTTAAGAGAGAGTGAGAAAAAAATGTCCTAACATTTTAAAATACACACCTGCTGGGCTGGTCACTGTGCTCACATCCAAAATCCGTTTACTTTCCATTCTTTCCTGGCTGACCTTTTGTGAAACAGGGCATGCTGAATGCCCTGGTGAGCCAGATTCCACGTGGACTTTGATGCCTGTGAAACAAGACACACACAATGTGGTACTCAGGGCTGATCTAAACACGTCAAAAACCAGCAGTGACTGTGGATTCAACTTAAAAATTCTATATATATATATATATATTTTAATGTGAACACACTGGAAATAGGGGTATATATATATATATATTTTAATGTGAACACACTGGAAATAGGGGTAACAAAAACTGAAGCAAAGCATGAACAGAATTTTACTTTTAAGATTCATCTTGGGTGGATAGTGCGATGGTCAGTTTCATGTGACAGCCTGGTAGGCTATACTCATGGACTGAACAGTCCATGTCCAGTCTTTTAATCAACCACTAAAGATGTTGCTATGATGGTATATTATAGATGTACTACCCTCTACAACCAGAAGCTTTTAAGTAAAGGAGATTATCTTCGATAATCTGAATGAGTCACCCTCAAACAGTTGAAAAGCCTTAAAAGTAGGATTGACGTTTCCCTGAGGAAGAAAAGATTCTACATGTGTACAGAAGCTTCAGCTTGTGCCCAAGAACCTCCAGCCTTCTCTTCCTGATGGCCCACTCCTGCAGATTTCAGAGTTGCCTAGCCAGCCCTCACAATTGCAAAGGCCAATTCCTTATAATAAATCTCTTGATATATATATAAGTATGTGCATGTGCGTGTACGTGTACGTGTGTGTGTGTGTGTGCATGCGCTATGGCCTGTTTCTCTTGTGGAACCCTGGCTGATACAGATTTTTATACTAGAAATGTTTTAAGAATGAGGTTTCTGAACTGATTCTGAGTTTCCTGGAGTGGATTCTCTAGTTTGATTAGATTTAAAGGCACTGATGACTATTTCCAGTGGTAAAGTGGGCACTGATACTTCACAGTATCGGCGGTAGAGACAGGCAAAATATCACCATTGGATACTATCAAATACCCACGGAAGGTAAGGTTCTGGGTGCCCATGTATTTGATACTGTAGAACATTTGAGTCCCTGTAAGGAAAATAATGGGATTGGCTGGTTGCTTCTACTTGCACAGGAGACATTAGAGAAAGGGTACCTGACTTGAAAGGTTCTATGTCTGCTTTGAAAGAAATATTCATCTCTTGTAGCTGCAATGCTGAGATTTCTAAAAACCAAACCCAGAGTCTCATCCTGAGAGTGGCTGAATTATAATGCAAATTGAATTTTCAAACTTAATGGATATCCTCTGTGAAGGTGAGGTCATTGATTAAGGAGGAAAGGAATCCTGAAAATTGGAATCGAGACTTACGGAAGATCCCAGTGAACCTGAGTGCACTGAACCCCTAAATCCTGCTTATTCTTCCTTTGCAGGAGAAGAGGCCATTCTGCTTCCACTTGAGGGGGTTAAACCTTCTTTGCCTGAAGGAGCCATAATGGCCTCTCCCAAGGTAGTCTCCTTGAAAAACACTCTTGATTCCCCTCAGAAACTACCCCCGTCATTCTTCTTTGTTTCTAGATCTTCAGTTAGACTGTTTCCACCTGGTTCCAGAGAATGAGCTGCAAAGTGTGACCTTCAATGAAGTAAACCACACCGTAGAAGCAGCATGATTTTCCAGTTTATACAGACAGATACCTGGGTACTATGTGTGAGAATAGATATAAAGGATGTGGGATAATGGTGTAAGGAATAAAAAGTTTTATCAGACCACGTTTACTGATATGGGCACACTCAGCAGAGTTTCTGTATTTTTTTTTAATTATAAATTTCTTTATTGCCCCAAGATTTTGTATCCCTTGTTCTTTTAAAAAAAATTACTGAAGTGTAGTTGATTTACAATGTTAGTTTCAAGTGTACAACAAAGTGATTCAGTTATACGTATACATACATATATAGTTTTTCTTTTCAGATTCTTTTCCATTATATGTTACTACAAGAAATTGAATATAGTTCCCTGTGCTATACAGTAGGTCCTTATTATTTATCTCTTTATATATAGTAATGTGTGTCTGTTAATCCCCTACCCCTAATTTACCCTCTCTGCCCTTTCCCCTTTGGTAACCATAGCTAGTTTTCTATGTCCATGGGTCTGTTTTTGGTTTGTAAATAGAATTTGATTCTTTTTTCTTTTTTTTTTTTTTTAGCTTCCACATATAAGTAAAATCATGTGATATTTTTCTTTCTCTGTCTGATTTATTTCATTCCATATGATAATCTCTAGGTCCATCCATGTTGCTGCAAATGGCATTATTTCATTCTTTCTATGGCTGAGTAGTATCCTATTGTTTGTGTGTGTGTGTGTATGTATGTAGGTGTGTGTGTGTGTGTGTGTGTGTGTATACTACGTCTTATTTATCCAATCATCTGTGGATGGACATTTAGATTGTTTCCGTGTCTTGGCTATTGTAAATAGTGCTGCTATGAATACTGGGGAGCATGCATCTTTTAGAATTATATTTTTCTCCAGATATATGCTCAGGAGTGGGGTCACTGGATTATATGATGTCTATTTCTAGTTTTTTAAGGAAGTTCTATGCTGTCCTCCAAATTGGCTGCACCAGTTTACACTCCCTCCGACAGCGTAGGAGAGTGCCTTGCTCTTCACAGTTTCTGCAGCATATTCATTACTTGTAGGCTTTTTAACGATGGCCATTCTGACTATTGTAAGGTGATACCTCATTGTAGTTTTGATTTTCTGCATTTAATGTTGCAGCTCAAGGAGTTAGAAAAGCTCTGTCAGGTTGGTTGGTTTGCTAAAACATGGACCAAAAGTGAGTGAAGTTGAAATGCCAGGACTGTTTTTGTTTACACAGGGGAGAGGGAGCCAAAGTCTTAGAGAGACTGAAATGTTAGAATGAATGTATCATTTAAGCCCTGCACACTCACCCTGGCATAGTCCTTTCACCATAAGTGAGAAGTAAGTTTCTGAGGGGAGCCCCGCATCCTTGAAGAACTCTGTGCTTGCTCTTCTCTGGAAGTCAGAATGACAGTGGGAGCTGTGCCTGCCACCAAACTCTGACCCCAGAGTGGCAGGGTCCAATGGCATAACTTAATTATCAAATCAAAGTGGGTGTAGTCACCACGATGGACAGGGGCATCAAAGCAGTGATCAGAATAATCTGACTGACAGAAACCTGTGATGTTGGCTAATTGATCATGGTATTCCTATAAAACAAATAGAGAGGCAGTCTGTTAACTTCTCACTTGATTTGTATAAGGGGAAGGGTTCTAGGTCAAGTGAACCGAGCTCTAGCTCAAGTCACCAAAACAGAGGCACGTCTCCTCAATTAATGCCAGATTTGAATCAGTTGAAAGATTCAGAATCCTTTGAATGAAGAGAAGGCCCTGTCTCCTTGAAGAATGACCTCACCTCACTGCCAAGAATTTGTACATTTTTACTGCAATAGACATTTATGCCAAATATGGATTAGCTTTTTCTGCACAAATACTCCTGCCAAAATTGTGGACATGTAGAATGCCTTATTCACTGTCACTGGGTTCCACACAGCATTGCTTCCGGTCAAGGAACTCACTTCACAGCAAATGAAGTGTAGCACAAGGCCCAGGATCATGAAACCCACCAGGTTTCCCATTATACTGAAGCAGCTATTTGAAAGAACAGGTGGATAGCCTTTTGAAGATTCAGTCACAGTCCCAGTGGGGTGGAAATACCTTGCAGAATTGGCAGTAATGTCTAAATGAGCATCCAATATATGGTGGTGATTCTCTCATAGCCAAGGTTGACAGGTCCAGGAATCAGAGATGGAAATGGGAGAGGCATCACTCACTATTACTGCCAGTGACCCAGGAGCAAACTCTCTGCCTTCTGTCTCCATGACCTTATGCTATGGTGGTCTAGAAGTCTTGGTCTCAAAGGGAGAAACTCTTCTACTGGGAAACATAACAGTGATTCCACTGAAACAGAAGTTCAGACTGCCACCTGGCCACTTTGGATGCCTCATGTCTCAGAATCAGCAAGCAAAGATGATATTACTCTACTGCCGCGGGTGATTCAAGTAGAAGTTGGGCTGTAATTAGAAGTAAAAAGAAGCATGTCTGGAATACAAGAGATCCTTCAAGTTGTCTCTCAGAGATACCATGCCCTGTGATTAAAGTCAATGGAAATCTACAACAATCCAACTAAGGCAGGACTGGTAGTGGCCCAGACCCTTCAGGAATGCAGGAGTGATGGTTTGGGTCACCCCACCAAGCAAAGAACCATGGCTAGCTGAGGTACATGCTGAGGACAAAAGGAATACAGATTGGCACTAAATATCAGGAAATGCAAATCAACACCAAAATGAGGTATCACCTCTTACCAGTCAGAATGGCCATCATTCAAAAGTCCACAAGTGATAAATGCTGGAGAGACTGTGGAGAAAAGAGAACTCTCCTAAACTATTGGTGGGAATGTAGTTTGGTGCAGCCATAGTGGAAAACAGTATGGAGATTCCTCAAAAGACTAAAAATAGACTTACCATATGACCCAGCAATCCCACTCCTGGGCATATATCCAGAAGTAATCCTAATTCAAAAAGACACCTGCACCCCAATGTTCATAGCAGCACTATTTACAATAGCCAAAACATGGAAACAACCTAAATGTCCATCAACAGATGACAGGATAAAGAAGTTGTGATATATTTATACAATGGAATACTATTCAGCCATAAAAATGACAACATAATGCCATTTGCAGCAACATGGATGTCCCTGGAGAATGTCATTCAAAGTGAAGTAAGCCAGAAAGAGAAAGAAAAATACCATATGATATTGCTAATATGTGGAACCTATAAGAAGGAAAAGGAGGAGGAGGAGAAGGAGAAGAAGAAGACAAATGAACTTAAAGATAAAACAGAAACAGACTCACAGACATGGATTACAAACTTGTGGCTGCCAGGGGGACAAGGGTGGGAAGAGATAGACTGGGAATTCGAGATTTGTAGATAATGATAGTTACATATAGAATAGATAAACAAGTTTACACTGTATTGCACAGGGAAATATATTCAAGATCTTGTAGTAGCTCACAGTGAAAAAGAATATGAAAATGACTATATGTATATTCACGTATGACTGAAAAATGGTGCTGTACACCAGAAATTAACACTACATGGTAAACTGATTATAACTCAATTAAAAAACAAATAAAATTTTTAAAAAAAGGAATACAGATTGGGTAGTGGAAGAAGGTCCTTGGTCCTTTATGTGGCTAAAACCATGTGGTCAACTGCAGAAATTAAGAGTTTAATAGTTATAATATGCCTTTTTACTTTGTTATGCGCATGTCTGTGTGTGTGTATGAATAACGAATATTTTTGTTTTTTCTTTCTTATTCTTATCATATAACATGATATTATTGATGATAAACTTTATATCATTGTATTTAATTCGCAGGATATCAAGAAGAGTGAACATCACCCAAGGACTTTGAATACTCTTCTGGGGAAAGGATTGAGTGCTCTTTCGATCGTGCACAGGATGGTCATATCATTCTAGGTGGAGGGATGTCTCTGTTACTGTCTTAATTTGATTATTAAATATGGCTTAAGGAGATGTGTATGGGCATCAGTTCACAAGAGGTGGACTGTGATGGTCAGTTTTATATGGCAACTTAGCTAGGTTCTAGTCCCTAGTTATTCAATCAAGCGGTAATCTGTGTGCCTCTGACTTACAGATAGGCAGAAGAAAAATAAACTTTTTCATGATCCCTTATAAAAAAACATTTGTTTTCCAAAATAAGGGTTTTATATACAACACTGATTAGTAATAGTTAGATGCTTTATATATAGTGTCTTATGTAAACCACACCATGGCCTCTGAGAATGAATAATTGAAGTACAGAGAGTGAATAACTAGCTTGAAGTCTTTCAACCAGTGAGTTCAAAATCAGGATTTAAGCTCAAATTGTCTAACTCCCAAACCCAATGTTTTTCCACTGAGACACCTGGACTCCCCTACTCTAACTACAAACGTCATAAACACTTAGAAACAGCATTTGCTTCTATGCAAACTGCTCAACTTTGAATTCCAGTCTCCTCTTTCATGATCCCTCATATCACGCACAGCAAACAAGAGTTTTTTCTGAACCGAGTGATAGCCTTAAAACTTAAAAAAGTGACCTGTTAGTTTTGTATTTGAATGCTTGCTGAAAGGAGACTGTGTAATTTAAAGAAAACAAGGAGTCAAAGCTAAAGGCCAGCCGTCTCCCCATTCCTTGGTTGTGCACGTGGGCAAATCACTTAAATCTACTGAGTCTCAGTTTTATTTCTCAATTATTAAGAAACATTAATAATAAGGAAGAGGCAATAATATTTAAATTTTTCACAAGATTTTTGTGACAATTCTTTGAGATACTGTAAGCAAAGCTACCATACACATTTAATAATTGAATTCAATATTTATCTTTTCTACTGAAACTAGGCTATGAACTGCTTGATGATAGTTCTGTATCTCGCTCCTCTTTGTAAAACCCGTGGCACATAACCGTATGCAAAATAGTTACACAATAAATATGGGTTGGATTGGATGAGTAGTAGATACTAAATAAATAACGAGCGATAAACTCCATAAAGGCAGTGGTTAGGTCTGCTGTTTTTATTGCTGTATCTCCAATATTCAATATTAGTCTGGCATGCAATAAAAATAAATGAATGACACCTAAAATAGCATATTGGTCAACAGATTAATTTCCAGGATCAACAGATTGTCTTCCACTGATGGACACTGTGGAAGTAACTCTCCAAGGCTATTTACAATTTCCTATTTCCTCACTGTCCCTTTCTAGCTTCCATTATGTATGGTCATCCTTAAATGACCAAATTCTTTAAATGTATAGCCTGGACCACAGCAATCCTTTTCTTACTCCCCCTTCTTTCTTGTTTCCTCCTGAAAATAAATGTGCCCTCAAAAGTCATCAGCGGTCACTGGCAGATGGGTTATGAATGTGTGAGATCTTGACTCTTTTTTTTTTTTTTTTTGCCCTCCTTTCTATCTCCAAGTCATTCAGATATTAAGATCAATCAGTTTTTATTTTTTTTAATCTAGGGGACGTGACGATGACTTGCTAAAAAAGGAATAAACATTTGGAATTACTGTCATGACAATTAAGTAACAAAAATCCGTTAAATATTTGCCAAATGAGTACATGAAAGTTTTTAGTTTCTTACGACTCAATTATCTTCCCTACCAAATTAAGCTTTAGTGAGAGATAATCAAAAGGATCTGAGACATTGCAAATTTAAATTGCATAGTCAGACAGTTTGCTGGTGGCATCCTTGTGAAAAAAAGGGGCTTAGATATTTTGTCTCTAGTATTTTCCAGTCTTTGCTTTCCCTTTGCTCTTTTTCAATGCTTCCACCTCATGGGTTGGTCTCTTGGCCAGCAGGTGGGATTGAGATAGAGCTGTTGGAAGAAGGAAGGAAGGAAGGAAGAAAGAAAGAGAGAGAGAGAAGGAAGAAAGAAAGAAAGGGAAGGAAGGAAGAAGATGGAAAAGAAAATACTTAATTTCTATGAAATTGTTTTTCCAATATTTAGTAACAGAAGATATTCTCACAAAATTCTAAAATGCCAACACATAAATGACTCATCCTAATATTTAAGGGTTATGTTTCCATGTTAAACGAATAATTTTGAGGATGAAGAGGTAGAAAATAGTAGAGTTGTATCAGATCGGTTTAAGGGTGTTTTGGTCTTTCCTTTCCTTGTTGTTTAGTGTAAACACTCATGACTCCCAGGATAGTTAAGCAGGATCCCCTCCTCACCGACAAGCCTAATGAGCCACAGCGCTCCAGCTACCGAGGGCTCTTGGAAGAGCATGTCGGGTTGAGAACCATTGGTCCAGGCCCAGGCGGCTCAGCCCAAGATGTGAATTCAGACTGCTGAGGTTCCCTGGGACCAGGGAGAACCGAACGTGAGCCTGAGAGAGTTAGCCTTCACTTTGGAGAAAATGCAGGAGTTCCAGGAGAATTTTCGCCAAACTCAGTCTCTAGACAGGGGGTTCTCTTCTCCTGTGCTCCGACTCCGTGCGGAGCTGCTACTATGGAATGAAAGAGACCTCTAAACCCACTCTTTTCAAAATCCATGACCTTGACGGCTGGAGGACCAATGCTAGAAGCAGCATCGCCTGACTTAAACTTCAGGTGCTTGTGGTGGGAGGGCATAACGCCTGCAGCTGCTGCCCACCTGCCGTGGCTCCTGCCAATCAGGTCCTCCTTCTGAACTTGAGTTTTCTCATCTATAAGAAGGTGAGTGGAAACAGACAGATGAATTGTAAGAGCATGATTATGTCAAGGCTCTATTTCTGGCCAAAGACAAGCCTGCTGAGTTGTCATTTTCCAATACGTTTGTTTACTTGACTTGGGAGTAGAGTGGTTTGGAACGGAGCGTAGGAAAATGTGTATATTCCTTTCTCTGACTCCAGGGGGCAGCAGCATCTTGGGTAAAGAGGTCAGTGAGGCATTAAGAGCACGTAGGAATTGCCATCCTCTTCCACGTCTTAAACCCTGAGGTAAGGAGACAGGCCCACCAAAACGAATTTTTTTTTTTAAGAAACATAAAATCTTCAGAAATTATGCCCTAGTTCTAAAGAAACCGTGGTTCCCAGGGGAACCTCAGAACATGAAACTCATTGTTGCGACGGTAATATTTCTCCTGAAGGGTTTTCCTTAGATTTTCCTGGATGGGTTTTCGGTGAGAGCAGATTTATTTTTAACAAGTGCACACACATAGCATCCCCTTTCTTGATGACAAGGACTTTTTATTTTTCCAAAGTACGCCTGGCAAGCCCCAAAGCCAGAGAAATAAGATTGGGAGGCCTGATGTTACACAGTGCGTTCCAAGTGATACCCGAAGCTGTTCTGGTTTCCTGGGTCCTGATTCAACGCGGATGTGTGGTTAGCACTCAGGAGTTTCCCACCTCGTAGCAAATCTGCATCTTTACTCTATTTTTCCATTTTCATTAGTGGGAAGGAAGGAAGGTAACTCAATAGCTGAAGACTCAGAGAAGTCTAATAGAATTGCCAGCTTTTTTTTTTTCCCCCTCTGTGTGGCTTTAAGCCCAGTGCTTCCAACAGAAGCCTTTTAAATCCTTGCAGCTAGGAAGCCGAGGTTTCTGAAGCAATGAATATGCATGGCTCACGTAATCTACAATTTATTAGCCTGCTTCGCTGGTCATTATTGAGATTTGATTGTAATGCTTAGTGGCACTAACATCCTCCCACATCTCCCTAACAACATTTATGGTCAGTAATAATATTAGCTCAGTCCTTGAGCTGTGCTTGGTGGAATGAATCTGCCCCAGCTCAATCTGGCCTCATTACTCCTAACAGGGCTCCCCTGGTCGTGTCACACACCAGTGACATACGAGACAGAGCGACAGCTTTTAAATATTCTCTCTGACATATTTCATCTGAAATGCTAGCCTTGCCGTCAGTGCCACGCACCAGGAAGGGACAGATGATTGAGGAAGAGTTGCTTCTCTGGGTGAGCACGGCACTTGTTGGATGTCCCAACAGTCCTGGGGGGCTGGAGATTTCCCGGAATAAGCCCAGGAAAGGCCCTTTGGGGTGGTTCCCTCAGCCCAGATAGGCACTGAAGGAGCCCCATCCTGTCATCCAGTGGCACTGGGCACCCATTTCCCACAGCTTCTGCAGGCTTTGCTGCTCATGGCTGCCTCTTGCCACGGTGGGCACCGCAGCCGCCCAGACCCTGCTTGGCAAAGGAGCCCATAGCTGACGACTGACAGATGCAGAAGCACAAAAGCCCGACCCCTCTGCCTGGGCATGTCACTGATGCTCCCGGGCCCCTCGCCAGGTCCAGTTGCAGCCGGGGTTTCACCTGCAATCACGCCTGTACATGGCCTCCTCTCTCTCCCATCCCTGCTTCCCATCGCTTACTGGCCTCTCCAGGGAGCCATTCCTTGATAAATCAGCTTCACAGGAATATTTGGCTCAGGGTCTGCTTCTGGGAGAACCTGGTCTCAGATGGATTCAGTAGGCTCTTGACTCTCCAGCTGTGTGCAAGTGTCGTGGACACGCTGCTTCTGAATGTGCTGCTCTGCAGCAAGAGTCTCCCAGCACCCCTAACCATGTATCCCCCCAAACCTCTCCACCTCCACCAAGGCCCAGGGCCTTCCAGCGGCTTGGACCCTCTGTCCAAAGCAACCCGAAGGAATCTGCATCTTTTGATTGCTCACGACTGCCATTCATGTACATACTTCCATTTTATCTTTGCACCAACCATTTCAAATGCATATTCGTAGAACCATTTTATAGTTTAAGAGACTGAAGTTCAGAAAGGTTATGAAAACTGAACAAATTCCCACACCCATAAGATGTGAGGCCTTTAACCCAAGTTCTTAACTCCAAGTGCAGTGAATTTTTCACATACTTCCTACAACGGCCCCACTGCGGTCGGGACACAATGTTCCCAGCTGAGTTTAAGGAATGCTGAGATGAGGTCACATCACAACCATGTCCACAACAGGATAGAGACAAGGCCAGTCCACACCACCACAAGAACCACCTGTCCCCTCGTCTGCTGAACATGAGTGACTGTTGTTCTTCCCCGATGACAAGCCTCACCTCGCTTTGGTCCTCCTGCCTCCCAGACAAAAAGGACATAATTTCTTGGCATCATCCAATCTAGCACCAGCCCCTGCTTCCTAAACTTCTCTTTAGATTAATCCTGAGTCTATGTCCTATCAAACACCCTCTCCCCAGCCCCCCTTACCACAGTTCCCCCAGGCTTTCCCTGAATCCTATCTCCTTTACTGCAGCTACCTAAATAAAGTCATCTTGTTTACTTGAGGTATGTTCCCTATGGTACCATCATCCAGATTTCATTACCCATCAAGTTATTTTTCCAAAATAATTTCTCGTGAATAACTCTGCAGTCGGCTAACACCATGTTTCATGAAAGGTTAGGTGTTATTAATTATAAAGTGCACATGTACCAATAAAGAAAGAAACATGCTGCCAATTAAACTATGACATCACGCCTCTATGATAGTCAATGACGTGCCTGATCAGTCACATCTGCTTCTTGTGGCTTTATTTTATTTTATTTTATTTTATTTTTTCACATATTCCAAGGGATATGATCATTTCTCCAACTTCAGCTGCATGGGTTGGCATGGGACAGGTCACGTTCTTCCTTGTGCCTCAGTCCTTTACTTGTGAGTATCTTCCTTTCTTTATTCACATAACGCAGTTGGTGTGGCTTTGCAAGAAAATATGGAATTGCGTTCATTCCTCTAACATCAAATATTTGCTTCATTAATATCAAATTTATACCCCAAAGCTCTAGTATGCATTTCTGCCTTCAGAAATATTTCATTTCAAGGTCGAGTTATTGAAGACAATTAAACAGAACACAGCACTGACACGATATATAAAATAAATGAAGGGATGACCAAGTTTTTGTAGGCGCAGGCAATACTGCTGGGTCTCAACTTTGACCTAACCCACAGGGATTATAAAAAGCAACATGCATCGTGATTTTGGCAATAGGAGAATGTGGGAAAGCATGCATTTTGGTATCGATAAAATATATGAAGGCAGCTGCAGTTAATTTTTATTTTGAATAGAATTTCCCATCCTACTAACTTACAATTTAAGTATAAAATAGAACAAAGACCATCTTTAAAAGGAGTAGAAGCAAATAAGAATGGTGTTAACCTTTCTCTCATCTAAAGGAGACCAAGTGAAGACACATCATTTTCCTTCTTTTAGAAAAAGAGAAAACACATTTACATCTATAGAAACAAAATATTTCTAGGACCTACACCTAAGTAGCAATGTTAGCAACACCACCTTTTCAATACATACTAAGTTATGTTTTTGAAAAAAACATGATTAACTCCAAATAAAAGATGTAATGCATGTAATTCCATATACACAGACAGGTGAGAAAGGGAGATGCTTGAGTTAGATGGAGGAGGATTTGCCTTGACTCCAGCCCTGGCCAGAAGTCAACTGCTTATAAGACATCCCAGCCCTAGTGACCCACCCCACTGTATTGGGTGACTTACTCATTCCTTCTAAGGGATCAAATCTTGTGCCATTGGTGCCCCACCCACACCTCCTTTTTATGGCCTGTTTTACCCATCCCACAGCTGCTGTGAGTATTGGCTGCTGATGGCTCAGAGCGACCCTCTACTTTAAGTGACACTGGGCAACTGAAATCACTTCATCTGTACGTAGCTAGACAGAGAGGTAGCGGGTAGGTTGGGTATTGCTGCATCCCCTGGGAATGGCCAACAGCCAGTGTTCTCAGCCAGGGATGTTAGATGGCAGGTCCCAATCAGCTGTCCCTTGCACCAAGGTGGGGACTACTCTGTGGTGCAGTTCCTGCTGCAGAGCTCTCCAAGAGATGAGGCTTAAAGGTAGATGGCTACTCTTACTTGACCCCACCCCCTGCTCAACTTGCTACCTTTACTCCCCTTGCCCATGTCTCCCTTGAGAGCCACCTGTCAATAAATTGCATCCACAAGAATTCCCATCTGTGGCTCCAGACCCAAGGGAACCTAATACAAAAGTAAACCCAATCCCAAGGATCTTTGCATTTTCAAGTGTCATTATATGCTAATGACATGTTACTATATATAGAAAACCCTAAAAGGTCCACACAAAAACTACTAGAGCTGATTGAAGAATTCAGCAAGGTAGCAGGTTACAAAATTAACGTTCAAAAATCAGTTGCATTTCTTTACACTAACGATAAATCAACAGAAGAAGAAAGTAAGGAAACAATCCCCTTTAAAATAGCACCCAAAGTAATAAAATATCTGGGAATAAATCTAACCAAGGAGGTGAAAGAATTATACACAGAAAACTATAAACCATTGATGAAGGAAATTAAAGAAGACTTTAAAAAATGGAAAGATATTCCATGCTCTTGGATTGGAAGAATCAATATTGTTAAAATGGTCACACTGCCCAAGGCAATCTACAGATTTAATGCAATCCCTATCCAATTATCCAGGACATATTTCACAGAACTAGAACAAATCATAATAAAATTTATATGGAACCATCAAAGACCTAGAATTGCCAAAGCATTACTGAAGAGAAAGAAAGAGGCTGGAGGAATAACTCTCCCAGACTTCAGACAATACTATAGAGCTACAGTCATCAAGACAGCATGGTATTGGTACCAAAACAGACATATAGACCAATGGAACAGAATAGAGAGCCCAGAAATGAACCCACAAACTTTTGGTCAACTCATCTTCGACAAAGGAGGCAAGAATATACAATGGAATAAAGACAGTCTCTTCAGCAAATGGTTTTGGGAAAACTGGACAGCAGCATGTAAAGCAATGAAGCTAGAACACTCCCTTACACCATATACAAAAATCAACTCAAAATGGATTAAAGACTTAAACATAAGACAAGATACAATAAACCTCCTAGAGGAAAACATAGGCAAAACATTATCTGACATACATCTCAAAAATTTTCTCCTAGAAGAAATAAAAGCAAGAATAAACAAATGGGACCTAATGAAACTTACAAGCTTACAAACTGCACAGCAAAGGAAACCAGAAATAAAACAAGAAGAAAACCTACGGAATGGGAGAAAATTTTTGCAAGTGAAACCGACAAAGGCTTGATCTCCAGAATATATAAGCAGCTCATACGACTCAATAAGAAAAAAATAAACAACCCAATCCAAAAATGGGCAGAAGACCTAAACAAGCAATTCTCCAAGGAAGACATACAAATGATCAAAAAGCACATGAAAAAATGCTCCATATCACTAATTATCAGAGAAATGCAAATCAAAACTACAATGAGGTATCACCTCACACCAGTCAGAATGGCCGTCATTCAAAAATCCACAAATGACAAATGCTGGAGAGGCTGTGGAGAAAGGGGAACCCTCCTACACTGCTGGTGGGAATGCAGTTTGGTGCAGCCACTATGGAAAACAGTGTGGAGATTCCTCAAAAGACTAGGAATAGACTTACCATGTGACCCAGGAATCCCACTCCTGGGCTTGTATCCAGAAGGAAATCTACTTCAGGATGACACCTGCACCCCAATGTTCATAGCAGCACTATTT
This sequence comes from Camelus dromedarius, assembly GCF_036321535.1. Taxonomy (NCBI): domain Eukaryota; kingdom Metazoa; phylum Chordata; class Mammalia; order Artiodactyla; family Camelidae; genus Camelus; species Camelus dromedarius. Next base: position 30,481,256 of record NC_087453.1, read on the forward strand.
ACAATAGCCAAAACATGGAAACAGCCTAAATGTCCATCAACAGGTGACTGGATAAAGAAGAGGTGGTATATTTATACAATGGAATACTACTCAGCCATAAAAACCGACAACATAATGCCATTTGCAGCAACATGGATGCTCCTGGAGAATGTCATTCTAAGTGAAGTAAGCCAGAAAGAGAAAGAAAAATACCATATGAGATCGCTTATATGTGGAATCTAAAAAACAAAAACAAAAACAAAAACAAAGCGTAAATACAGGACAGAAATAGACTCACAGACAGAGAATACAGACTTGTGGTTACCGGGGGGTGGAGGGTGGGAAGGGATAGACTGGGATTTCAAAATTGTAGAATAGATAAACAAGATTACACTGTATAGCACAGGGAAATATACACAAAATGTTATGATAACTCACAGAGAAAAAAATGTGACAATCAGTGTGTATATGTCGATGAATGACTGGAAAATTGTGCTGAACACTGGAATTTGACACAACATTGTAAAATGATTATAAATCAATAAAGAATGTTTAAAAAAAAAAAAAAACCTGTTCCCTTCTCTCCCTCCCTCCCTTCCTTCCTCCTTCCCTCTCCCTCTCTCTCTCTCCCCACCATGTGCAGTCAGCTCTGCTCAAAATACCTAAATCAGGAAGAAAAACCTGGCTTCACCTTAGCTAAAGTAACTCTGCATCTGTTCTCAGCCCCGTCTCATGAAGGGGAAGGGACATTCCAGCTACATCCTCCACCCATCCACCCTGGAGTAAGGAAGTGTAGAGATGGAGACATCTCAGGCATTGCCAGGAGGTCATTTCAGAGCTTACAGAGAAAGTCTTAAGGAAAAGTCACTTTTGAAACCTTGGACTTTGCTGACACCCATCCATCCTTTTAGTAAGTACCATCCTCATATGTGGTTTCAGAAGGAGGGTCTTTTGAGTTCCACCCTGTGTCCATCTACTGTCCCCGCCCTCAGGCCAGTCGTGCTGTGACTGGCAGACTTTCCCCAGCCTCCTTCCCTCCTCACTGGGCTTATTTTTCCTAAGTCCTTTGTTTCCCCACATTGAGTGTTGTTACATAGGTTGCTTTTCCTCTGGACAGTTCTGAAAACAAAGCCGCCAAAGAATTTGAATCAAAATGTCTGTGTTGAAAAAAAAAAGAAGTATCCTTTTGAATCAGAGACCTAGAAATTTCTTTGAGGTTATGTTGGCTAAAGTTTAAGCCCATTTATCCTCCTCCCATAATACTTTATTTCCATGAGAAATACTTTGGTTTTTGCTGTTGACTTAATTATCATCGTCTCACAGTCATTTAATAGATGTTCAGCTCAAATTACTCTATATTCATTTCCTCAAGATTTTTCAACTTCTTTAAATTCCCTCTGTTCCTTCCGCATCATTTATGCTGGCATGTTTATATTTTTCTTATATTCAGTTCCTGATTTATAGTTCTCAAAGTCTTTTGGGAGACTTATATAAAATATAGATTTTATATTAAAAAAAAGATTAGAAAAAATAAATTGTATGAAACCCACTATGTTGGGAATTCTTTTTGATTCAACCAGTTTCTCTTCTTGCTTTTTTAAAGAGCAGAGATTCTGCTAACATCTTAAACTCCCAAACAAGCATAAGGAAGCCCAGTTGCTCAGTCGTGATGAAGCAATTGACCTCGGACCCAGATCACAGCTCTGACCAGCCTCTCCGCCATGTCTCAAGGCCATTGGAATCTTCTTGCTGTCTCTCATATCCCTGAAGCATGAAGAAGAGACTAGAAGTGGGTTTAAATCAGGAGTCAAAAGATTTTCTGTAAAAGAGCAACTGAACAGAATAAAAAGGGCATCAAGGGAGAACTTCCATCTTTAAGAATCTGGATCGGTGGAGGGGAGAGGGACTTAACATTTGTTCGGCGACCTCGTGCCCATCACAGCATTCTTTTATGCTTCTCAGTAGCCCTGTAAGGGACAAGGCATTATTACTCTATTATTATTATTTCCATCTTAAAGACGTGGAATGGAAGCTTAGAGTAGCTGAGTAATTCTCCCCAGGATGATTAGTTGATGAGCGGCAGAGCTGAAACTCAGTCCTAAGCCTCTCTTTCCCCCAGGTCTGTTTCATACCTTCCAGTGACCGTCCTTTCTTTTGCAGTGACTCCAAAGGGATCTGGAATCCCAGGCCCCTTTGAGATTCTGTTGTAAGCTATGGATCCCAGGGGGAAAATGCACATTTGAACACAATTTCAGAAGCTTCACAGTATTTTGCCTGGACTGTCAAGGGCTTCACAAATCCCTCCAGGTCCTATTTGCCAGAGATATATTCCTTCAGAGAGAGTTTCGTTAGAAGCCTGAAATTATGTCATGCACCAGCTGCCTACTGCCCCTTGGACCCAGCACATCAGTTCTGGGTGGCCCAAAACATAGCAAGCCAGCCCTGCAGTTGTGTAGGATGGAGGAAAGGAGAATGAAAGAGGGTCAACCTTCCCTGGAAGTTTGCTTTTTTGCTTTTTAAAAAATGTATGACACAGTGCCCATAGGCCAGACGGTGGGCTTCATGTCAGACGCACCGAGTCACTAAACACTCATAACAACTCTAGGGGGTAGATTTATTGTTACAGCAGTGTGTGAAGGGCGATATTATGGTCCATTAAAGAGGCAGAATGATTTGCCTTAAGTCACACTGCTAGCAGAGAAAGGACTCAAAGCAAAGAAGTTCACTCTCTTGGGTGGCTGCGTCCAATCACTTACTTCCAGAAAAGCTTTCCATAGACCTGTAGGTGGAGACAGGCAGAGTTCTCTATGTCCTATATAAAAACAACTGGCAACCTCAGTGATGAATATTTATAATTTTAAGCGCCTGGTATTTTTGCTATAGACATTGTCATCCTTAAAAATGTGAAAGTAAGTATTTATAAACAGCTGGTAAGGAAACTAGACTTCTGGGGAGGAATGTTGAACTCAAAGGGCTGTTTGGAGGTTTTCTTTTAAAAATGGAAACATGCAGACTGACTCTAAATAGAATCCTTCCTCCTATTTCTATTCTTGCCCCTCCCTGCCCAGCGAAGGCTCCCCTAGAATTCAGCACCGGGTCCCCAGGAAAATGACAGCTCTGGAAAAGTTTAGCCACAATGAAATCTTATTGCTCCCAGACTACAACAGTAAAGCAATCAAGACTAGCAGTGCCAAGCATTGGAAAGCATGTGGAGCAACTGGAATTTTCCAACTCTGCTCTAGAGAGTGGACAATAGTACGGTTTCTCTGCAAAAAAAAAAAAAATGTTCAGTAGTTTCTAATAATGTTGAATTAATTCACCTACCTTACAACTCAGAAATTTCACTTCTAGGTGCTTACCTGAGACAAATGACAACATATAGTCACACAAAGAAATGTTTAAGAATGCTCGTTGCAGCTTTATTCATAAGAGCCACAAACTGGACACAACCCAAATGTCTATCAACAGATGAACGCTTAGACATAACGTCTAAGCTCAACCAATGGAACACACTACTAATACTATTGAAAATATACTATTCCACAGATGGACATCAATAACATTGTTCTGAGTGAAGGAACCCAGGCAATAAAGACTCTACACTGTATCATTTCACTGAGGTGACCCTCTAGAAAATGCAAACTAATCTACAGCAGCAGAAAGTGGATCAGTGGTTTCCTTTGATAGATGAGAGATGGAAGCAAAGGGGGTGAGGGGACTTGTTGAAGTGATGGGTGTATCTGCACCTTTCGGTGGAGGATGCGTCTGTATTTGATGGGTGGTGGTGACCATGGGTGTATGCACTTTGTCAAAACTCATCGATCCATATAAATAAACATCTGGGCATTTTACTGTGTGTAAATTACACAGTAATTAGAGTGCTGAAAGGAAGGCAAAGCGGTTTGGGGGATGGATGACCATCCTTGGTGGGCTCAGCTGATGGGCCAGCCTCCACAGAAGTTTGCTGCTCCTGCAGGTTCCTCAGGGGTCCCCTCCGGCACTTGGAAGGGTCAGGCAGGAAACAGGTGCCTTTTAATATGGGCTGCCCCACTTTTCCAGCTCTCTGCAGGGAGCTACAAAAAGGAGCAATCTTTACATGCTTCCAAATTCTAAAAAAGCAGTGAGGATGGAAACTCTCTTGGCTTTCCCTGTGCTTAGTTCCTGGAGTCTCAGGCCTGAGGAGTGACTATGAAACTCTTACAGTGGCTCTTCGTTCTGGTGGCTTCAATTTCCTTCCTGGTTGATCTGCTACTGATTTGGACTGCATTTAGGGATTCAGCCTACCTGGGGCTGGGAGTTGAAAGTGGCATGCCATTACAAGAAGACGCTTTCCAGAAGGTACATATTTTCAGCTTTTCAGTGAGAGTCTCCCTCTGGGATTCTGATAAACCCCCTCCTGAGTAGCGCCCTCCTCCAAACTGTATTGAGAAGAGCAAGGACAGACATAAAGGTCGACAACCACAGCCTTCATAATGGTCTTGGCCAATTTCTCTGTGCCCTCCAGGGTGACTAACTCTCTAACACACTTAATGGATTTAGAGCCACATTAGCTTCATCTACATAATACTTTTTTTAACACATGATAGCTTTGAAGAGTTCATTGTCTTCCCTTTTTTTCCTTCCCTGAACTGAACTGTGGCTTTAACAAATCCCCTCCCAGAGAGCCTGAGAGGAGGCAAATTTGGCAGAGGAGACACAGAGCACAGAACAATCCATACCTTGCACATGCTGAGAGCAAGAGCAATCTGGAGCAACCTGGAATTTGCTGGCAAGTCAATGCTCAAAGCAAGATTGGGGGACAGAGCAAGGATGCTAAAAATCATCTTTCATGGTGGGGGGGAAATGCTTTCCCCTCTCCTGGAAAACAGGGCTGTGGGTGGGGTATCTTGGCCGCCTGGAGGCCCCCTAGTCCTTCGGAGAGCAGAGCTGCCAGGGGACAGACGTCCTCACGGTGGTGGTCCTGTGTCTGCCAGCGGGCGGGCGCGGCTCTGCGGCGTGGCAGGCGGCCAGGGCCCCGGAGCCGCACAGCCTGCCTCAGAGCACCTGTTCTCCCTCCCTTGGCACCGGCAACACCTTCCCCCAACCCCACGCCACTTTTCCCCGCGTGGATACATTTTGTCTTTCCCAATGGCAGATGCCCGCCGCCTTCCTCCCAGCAGCTGTGGGCGAGGCAGGGGTGGTGGTGGGCAGGCCTTGTCCAGAGCATCCTCCTCCCTGGCTCGCTCCTGCATCGCAGGTATCAGTCAGCAGCAGGTGCTGGGACGTGGCGACAAGCACTCAGGCCCTCGGTGACGGGATGCATCACTCGCTGTGTCTCAGAGTCGCCGACACCTCATCGATCATGGCCTGGATTGCACTGTTCAGGGCCTCTAGGCTCAGCTTTGTGCTCGGAACAGAGTTTATTGTGAGCTGAACATCCTTATTTCCATCGTGGGCGTGGGTGCCTTGCTTACCACAGCATAAGCTATATCTAGCTGGAGGATCACACGTGCACTCTCAAATGGGCCAGCCTCTTCGCTTGTCTATACCACAGTTGGGTGTACATCGGGCATCAGAACTGGCTGAGGACTAGTCTGTGCCCAGCCACGTATAAGACTCTTAGAGGCCCCACAGGTAGGACAAATAGGATTGTGGCCCAGGAGGCCTTCAAAATCTAGTTGGGGGATAATTAGACAAATGTTTATGTGGCAGAGTATTGTCCACTTCTGTGCCTCGTGATGAGGGCACTGCAGCCTGACCACAGTCGACAGGTCCTCACGTGCCTGTCCCGATATATTCCCCGGGACATCCCTCAAGTTTTCCTCCTCTAGACTTGAGCTCATGGCCTTGTCCTCATCTGGGCCCCACTTTTTACATATTTTTCTATATCAGCTGTCAGCTAAGCGTTTTCGGTAAAAGGTGATGTCGTACATATTTTAGGTATTGTGAACCAAGAGGCAAAATCCAGTAACTATTCTTGCTGAAAGGTTAATAGCCTTGTTTACATTTTATATTTAAGAGTGCAAAACCGTGGTTAGCTGATAGACCATACAGAAATAGGTGGCAGGCTGGATTTGGCCTGAGGGCTGGAGTTTGCTGACCCCAATCTGAATCCTATTTGTCTTTCAAGATCCAGCTCAAACTCCAGCTGCTGGGTGAAATATATTTGACACTCATCTGAAACGCTCCTCTCTTTTAGGAATGTCTAATTTATACACTTTATCAAGCAGGCATTTTTACATTTACAAATGCTTCTATCAGGCAGTACTGTTGGAAGAGAAAACAGAAATTTGAAAATCAGACAGAATAACATTCAAATTCTGATTTCTCAACTTACAGTTGAGTGGCAGTGTATAAACTACTTAAATTCTCTGAGAAGTTTATTTTAAAAACATCAAAATATGTTTATACCTGTGTAGGAGGTTTTTTTTTTTTTTTTCCGTTTCCTTACCCAGATTTTCTAAACCAATTTACATCAAATACATATCCCTTTTACAGTACAAATATGCCAATTACCTAATTCACAGGGTTATTTGTATTTTTAAAAAATGTCTGAAATGTTATAAAGGCTCAGTAAATATTTTCTTCCATCTCTTCATGAATTCTCTCTATATTCTCATCAAGGGTATATGTCGTGATCAGTTTTGAATTTTTTAGGACAAAGATGCCACATTAAACTGTAAATCCTCCACAGTCCTTAGTTGAGCTCTTGCACTTGGCCGGTGGTCAGTATCATTTGCTGTTAATTTAAATAGCACCCCTAAACTCTTCTACACTAAAACTTCCCTGAAGAATTTTCTCTATTCATTTCTAATTGCTTGCCCTAGTACTCAATCTAATTCAGTCTGTCATTTCTCCCCATCACTCAGTCCACCTGTCTTTAAAAGCAGTGAATATATTTCAGGGCTCATCTTATTTGACTTTTCATTAGCATTGGATTCAAACACGCCCTTCCTTCTGACACCTTGATCCCTTTGAACTCCATGATAACAGGATTTCCTGGGTTTCCTCCTCACTCCCCTGTCTCTCCATTTCTGTCTTGATTTCAGGAGCTTTGTCATTCAGAGGACGTTACCCACTGGCATTTCTGAAGACATAGCCCTTGCCATTATCTCTCCATCCATTTTCATCCATGTCCCTGGTTTCAAACAACATCTATATACAGATGTGTCACTACATTTGATCTCTGGCCAAGATCTCTAAGGTCTAGTTCAATCATCTCACTTGGAGACGCCTCAAAGTCAACATGACCAAGACTAAATCCATGATCTGTGTTAACCCCTCAGACCTGCCACCCAAAGCTAGTCTTCCTTCAGGGTTTTCTATCTCAGGGAAAGTTACTGCCATCCTTCCTGTTGAACAAGCCAGAAACCTAGGAATTTATTCTGAACACCTGCCTCTCTGTTACCAATAGCAAACCTCTGCCCATCATGAACCTCTGCAGACTTTCTCTCTTTTATAAATATTGAATCATTCTCTCTTTTTTGTGGTCAGTGCCACCACTTAGACCAACAGGAGTCATCTGATGCCTGGATGTTATGCCAGCTTACCTCTGCTTCTCTGTTCCTACCCATATGTCCTGTACACCACAGAGTGATAGTCTCACAGTCCCAAATCAAATTTGATCATGTGAGCTCACTTACAAACTCCTACTTACTTTACACATTAAAGGTTGATTTCTGTGGGACAATTTTTCTTAACTCCATCTTCTAGAATAACTTCAGACTGATTCCTTCTTCACAGGTCTTGTTTTAGCATGTAAATAACCACTCAGTAAGGTTATTATCTGCTATATCTCCCCCACTATACTGAAGGATTTTTTAGAGCTTTTAATGTGTCTAGGTTTGAGATTATTGAAACCCAAGCATGGAGCACAAGCCTGGCCAATAATAAGTGCTCAGTTAACACCTGTGCCATGAAGAAATGAATGAATACATTGGAAAGCAGGATTGAAAATATTTGGCTATCAACTTTTTCCAGATTACCTGAAGATTCAACCACTAATAAGTGTCAGGTTAAGATATTAATGTTTTTGTTTAAATAAATGAATTATTTGGGGGGTTCTAATCTTCAGCATCCATTCCCACAGTGTCCAAATGCTTTTTTCCCCTGGACTATTTGGCTCATCATTTTACACCATCAGTCACTTTAGGTGTAAGATGTAGAGACCAGACCCAACTAGGTGAACTCAGGTAGTGGGAGTTGATTGTAAAAATAACACCAGAAACAAAGGAAAGAAAACTTTCAGGACTTTTCCCCAAATCAAGTTACAAGAGGACTGGACCTTATGGGAACCCAAAGCAAGGGGCTACTTGGGATCGGATCACCTCTTCTGCTTCTCCACAGTAGTAGTCAGTGGGTCTTCATTCTCATGCTCCTCCATCAATGTGTAGTCGGGGATATATCAGATCTGGAAGGGTTTGTATAACAGCAAGTCCCCCTAATTCTGGGTGCAAAAAACTCTAGCATCTCAGGAGAAGAGGAAAAGCCACAGACAGGGAGAAAATATTTGCAAAAGACACATCTGATAAAAAAAAAAAAAAAACTATTATCCAAAATATACAAAAAGCTCTTAAAATTCAACCAGAAAATAAACAACCTGATTTAAAAATGGGCAAACGACTTGAACAGGCACTTCACCAGTTCAGTTTTTTGCCCAGGCCATCACTCCACCAATGGACTGTTGATCAAACAAGGAGTAATGGTGTGAGGTAGGGAGTATGGGCAGGAAACTGACCTCTCCTGCCCTGGAAGCAACATGGGGCCATTTCTCTCCTAGAGTAAGACATCAGGTGCTTCTGGGGCCCCACTCAGATCTCTCTGGAGATCTCTTTGGGGGCCAGCCAACATCCAACTTCCAAATGCTTTTGATGTAAGCTCTCAGTGTCCACATGTGAACCCCTCTGCAGAGAATTGTCCTTAGCTGTTGAAAGTGACTGCTTGTGGCCCACCAGAAGGGTTTATATAATAGCACAATCCCCTTAATTCTGGATGCAAAACTCTCTAGCATCTCAGGAGAAGAAGAGAAAAGCCACACACTGGGAGAAAATATTTGCAAAAGATACATCTGATAAAGGACTATTATCCAAAATATACAAAGAACTCTTAAAATTCAACAAGAAAAAAAATCTAATTTAAAAATGGGCAAAAGACCTGAACAGGCACCTCACCAAAGAAAATACACAGATAGCAAACAAGCATATTAAAAGATGTTCAACATCATATGTTATCAGAGAATTGCAAATTAAAACAGCAATGAGATATCACTGCACAACTATTAGAATGGACAAAATCCCAACACTGATAACACTAAATGCTGATGAGGATGTGGAGCAACAGGCACTCCCATTCATTGCTGGTAGAATGGCAAAAATGGTACAGCCACTTTGGAAGATAGTTTGGCAGTTTCTTACAAAACTAAACATGATCCAGCAATCATGCTCCTTGGTATTTACTCAAATGGTTAAAAATGTGTGTTTATACAAAAACTGGCACCATGGATGTTTATAGCATCTTCATCTATAACTACCAAAACTTGGAAGCAACCAAGATATACTTCAGTAGGTAAATGGATAAATAAATTGTGATATATCCAGACAATAGATTATTATTCAGCACTAAAAAGAAATGACCTATCAAGACATTAAAAAATGTGGAGAAAGTGTAAATGCACGTTACTAAGCAAAAGAAGCCAATCTGAAAAGTCTGTGTACTGTATGATTCCAGCCCTATGACATACTAGAAAATGCAAAACTACAAAGACAGTAAAAAGGTTAATGGTTGTCGGGGGTTCAGAGGGAGGGAGAGAGATAATAGGCAGATCTCTGATGATTGTTAGGGCAGCAAAACTATTCTGTGTGATACTACAAAGGTGGATACCTGTCATTATACACTTGTCAAAACCCAGAGAATGTACAACACTAAGAGTGAACTTTGGACTTTGGGTGATAATGATGTGTCAATGTAGTTTCATTGATTTGAGCAAAAGGACCACTGTGGTGCAGGATGTTGATAATGGGGAGGTTGTATATGCTTGGGTGTAGGGATTATATGGTAACTCTCTGCATGTTTTGCTCAATTGTAGTGTGAACCTAAAACTGCTCTAAAAATAAAGTCCATTCAATAAGAAAAACAAAACTCTAATGTCATTGGAGACCTGAAGTCCAACAAGGTTGGGCTCACACTGATCCCTGGGTTGCTACTGTTTCGAGTATAATGCAAATAATAGTATTCTTAGAAGCAAAGTAGATTAAGAAGTGCCTGGGCTGCCATTTGTACTGGTAGGATGGTTCAGTAGAAAGAGCAAGTTCTCTGGGTCTTGTACCTGTAGTTGGAGTCCCCACTGTGTTCTCTCACTAGCTTTCTGAATTTGAGCAAGTCACAAGATTTCTCTAAGGCTGATTCCTAACCCATTAAATTAGAACGTCCCCACTTTGCTCATGTGGCTGTTTAAGGAATAACTGAGTTAAAAGCAAAATCACCTTTACCAGATCCACTACACTGTAATGCCCATATCCTTCCTTATGTATTTGCAGACCACAAGGAAGAAGGCACCGAGGACAGCTTCACATCTCTGCATTTATTAATCCTTGATGAAGATCTCCCACTCCACTGAGTTGGCTCCCTCCTCCACCCAACGGCTGGGAGAAAAAACTTGGACTCTGTGAGAATATAAATATTCCTGTCTCATCTCCACCAATGCTTTTATATAAGCATTTATATAAGTCCCTACTTTTATATAAGTCCTTTTCTTCACTTATCTTCCAAACACCCATTTCTAAAGGATCATGGGTCTTCCTCATAAAACAAAAAATAAACTTACTGTATGATCCGGCAATCCCAATTCTGGATATATATCCAGAGGGAACTTTAATGTGAAAAGATACAATTACCCCAATGTTCATAGCAGCACTATTTACAATAGCCAGGACATGGAAACAACCTAAATGTCCATTGACAAATGACTAGACAAAGAAGTTGTGATATATTTATACAAAGGAATGCTACTCTGCCATAAAAAAGAATAAAATAATGCCATTTACAGCAACATAGATGGACCTAAAGATCGTCATTCTAAGTGAAGTAAGCCAGAAAGAGAAAGAAAAATACCATATGATATCACTCATATGTGGAATTTGAAAAAAAAATGGACACTATGAACTCACCTACAAAACAGAAGCAGACTCTCAGACATAGTAAGCAATCTTATGGTTACCAGGAAAAGGGGGCGGGAGGTGATAAACTTGGGAGTTTGATATTTACAAATGTTAGCCACTATATATAAAAATAGATTTTTTTAAAAAGTTTCTTCTGTATAGCACAGGGACCTATGCTCAATATCTTGTAATAGCCTTTAATGCAAAAAAATATGAAAGTGAACATATGTATGTGTGTGCAAGGCTGGGACATTGTGCTGTACACCAGAAATTGACACATTGTAACTTTGCTCCTGACTACAATAAAAAAAAAAGTTAAAATTAAAAAATAAAGGATCATGGGTCTACATCCACCTGTAATGGGTTACAGAGCAGAGACTCTTCTTTCTTGGCACCCCTGCCCCACATCACCATCGTTCCGCCAATGATCAAAATTTAATATGTGAACTTCCTAAACAAAAAAGAAAAAGAGTTCTCCATTTTGCAGGAAAAGGAAGTCACCCAGCAAACCGGGGCCACCTTGGGAGGCTTCGGTGGCCTCTTCAGCCTCACTCCTCCACGTGTGGAGCCCACACCAGCAGCACCAGCAGCAGCTGGGGGCTTGAGAGGCAGGTACATCCGTGCTGCACCCCAGGCCAGCTGAACTGGAGCCTCTGCAGCGGGGCCCAGAAGGCCACACTTAACAAGCCGTCCAGGTGGTTCTGATGCGCACTGAAGTTTCAGGAGCACTTTGCTGCAGCAGTGGTTCTCAAAGTTCAGTGCACATCTGAACCACCTGGAGGCTAGTTAAGAGCAGCCTTGCGGGCCCCGCTGCAGAGGTTCTGATTCACGGGTTTGGGACTGGGCCAGAGAGTCTGCATTTCTCCTAATGATGTCTCCAGGTGATACTAGTGCTCCTGTCCCAGGGACCACACTTTGAGAACTACTGTACTACCACACATCCAGAGGTAATTTCATTGGTTTCTTTTTTCTCTCTGGATACAAAAACTTGAACAGGAAGTATTGTCAAAAAGGAAAAAAAAAAAATGCATGATTTGAGAGAGAGCATTTATGCCTGGTTTTTCCATCACATGTGGGGCTTGTGTGGGCTCCCTGGAGCCAGTTCTTCTATTCTTTATAGACAGGAAGTTACCAGGTCTTTGCAGTTCCCCCTCCAAGTATCTCAGACCCATCCTCTGCCTCCTGAGTCTGCTTATTGCTCCAAGCTGGTCTTTTCTGCCACTAAGTCCATTCTTTCTCTCTGTTTTCTTAATATTCTCATCAGATACACCTCCCCTAAGCCACACTTTAGTTGCAAAGTATGAAGTTTGTGAAGTTATCAAGGACTCTTTAGTTCCTACCATATCAAATCTGACTCCTCCTCCTGATTTTCAAGACCTCATGGCATCTGTCTTGTAACTAACTCTCTACTCTGCTTGGTTGGTCCCTTTCCTGGGACCCACATGTAAAAATTTACTGCTCTTCTTTGCTGCATCTTCACTTAGAATGTTCTTTATCCCCCTCTAAACCCAACGCATCCTTCAAGGCCCAGATAAAGCACCATTTCCAACCCAGGTTTGCACACCAGCCACTGCTTCTTCCTGTCCACAGCACACTGCCCGTTGCCGGGCAGTCACGTGACCCTAGCTGAGCTACCAGACACTCCCTCTGGATCCTACTTAACACAACCCTCCAGGCCACTGCTGCTAATCAAAGTGTACACAGAAGATGAAACCTCCATATTCTAACCCTTTGGCTTTTGTTTTTCAAGCTATCCCGGAATCCACCATCAAGTATCTATTCACTGTTATTCATTACATTATAATCTTACTTAGGACACAGATAAGGCTTAAAATACTTCTATGCTGCTCCAGAATTTCACATAGTCCTGAGTACAAGGGAAGACCTGAGGAATACCAGTTTGTCTTTTGATTAAACTGAAAGTATTGCAACAGATTTGCAGTTTGTTTTTTGATTAAACAGAAAGTGCAGCAGACATGCAGTGAAGCTCGCATTTGACCTGGCTGACTTCACTCGATAGAGATCCAAGTTCATCTGAGCATCTCACTTGTCACCCCAAAAATAATAGTAGAAATATTTCGCTTAATTAATTCCTTAGGTTTCCACAGAATAAAATGTACTTTAGCCTCTTCTCTTCCATAGGGAGGGAAGCAGAGGAGATACGAAATTTAAATCAGCTCAGAGGCAAACTAGCATCAAATAAGGCTGTAAACCATGCATTATTGTGTCTAAGAGTAACAGTATAAGAGTAATGGTATAAGCACAGGGAACTATATTCAATATGTTGTCATAACCTTTAATGAAAAAGAATATGAAAACAAATATATGTATGTATATGCATGACTGAGACATTATGTTGTACACCAGAAACTGACACAATGTAACTGACTATAGTTCAATAATTTAAAAGAAAAGAGTAACAGTATAAGGTAATGGCAGATTTTGATGGTGGCACCATTTAGATATGAGTCTTATCTTGGTTTGAATTAGCATTTATAAGAGCTAATTTTTTAATCTGAAGTAAAATCCTGACTTTAACTCTGTTTGTCCCTTTTCATATCTTGACATACAAAACACTAAGGGAGGTGTGGGGGAGGCACCAAGGCTGTGATTAAATCTGCTTCTCACATCTATTATCTTCTCACTTTGCATGAGCTCTAATTTAAACATCTTATTTATAGTGTAATGTTCTTAAGAGCTTTCCGGGTGTATTTAAATGGGGGTAGGTAATTGGGGCCATCCTAGCAGGAGTCAGCTCTGAGCTCGTCTTCCTGGGTGGCTGCTCCTCTCTGCTCCTGAAAAATAATGTAATTTCTTCTTTTTTTTTTTTTTTTCAGTCTAATTTTCATGTTCATTGTTACTGCTCTGAAAATTGTGACCCCAGGCTGTAAGAGTTTAATCACATTTTCAGTTTTAATTTTATCACTAATATTTGCCATCCTCATATCATGAATTTGGCCTCTTCCTACAGAACTTCCCACTGCTCTTGAAGCAAAAAATAACTAAAGTCTAAAGCAGGAAACAACTTAAAAATTGTCTGAATTAAGAATCTTTTAAAAAGTGAAAACTATACGCTATGTTTTAAATATATGTTTTTTAATGAGCAGAAACTATTTTCCAGCTCCACAAAAAGTCATTTTACCCACCTCCTCCTGTCCCTAGGTAACAGATGCCTTTGGTAAAGAGTATGATTCTGTTATTTATGGCTTGCTGGAATAATCTGATGCCAGTACATGGGGCCACATGCAAAGTGAGATGAATTTGTACACCAGCCTCTCTCGGTCTCCCCGCATCACCTGGCTTCAGTTGAGTTCTCCAGAAGAAGACCCTGCGATCAGGGTGAGTTGTGTATTAGGGACATGGACCAGGAGGGAATGGGAAGACATGGGATTAAAGGACAGGCAAGGGGATAAGACCATGAAGGGGGTGACTTCAGGTGAGGTCTCAACCTCTGCCTGATCTCAGGGGAACCTCCAAGCATAAGCAACACTCAGAGTTTATCCCCTCCTTGAAACAAGGGAGCTGGGCTCTCACACTCAGCAGTCATTGGCTACTGGTAACTCCTGGGACCGTAACCTCCCAGGTGCTTCTGCCTTTTAGTTGTGTCTGGGCAAAACATCTCCAGTAGCCAGAGAGTAGATATGTGAAGAAGGCTGCAGGTACCAGGTGTTTGCGTTGACTGGCCTGCCCACTAGATCATCTATAAGGCTCCTTCATTGCTGCTTCTAAGGATGGGCTTGTGGGGAAGCCATACTCTTTCCAGCGCATCAGAACTTCTCCACAGGGAGTACTGTCAGACCTCCATAACTGCCATTCGTCCATATGTCCAAAAGCAGAGACAATACTTTTCTCCATCAGGTTTCCCCTCTCCTCAACCCTGTTACTGCTGCATAACAGATCATTAAAAACTTTGTGTTTTTTAAAAATAGTTTTTATTATGTTGAGATATGTTCCCTCTATACCCACTTTGGTAAGAGTTTTTATCATGAATGGGTGTTGAATTTTGTCAAATGCTTTTTCTGTATCTATTGAGATGATCGTGTGGTTTTTGTCCTTTCTTTGGTTGATGTGGTGCATCACATTGATTGATTTGTGTTTGCTGAATCATCCTTGATAAATTTCAATGTTTTATTCTGCGTAGGGGTCGATGGATTGGCAGGTTGGACTGGGCTCAGCTGTGTAGTTCTTCTGGTCTTGCTGGGATCCCTCATGTGCCTGACGTCAGCTACAGGTCAGGTAGGAGGCTTTGCTGATCCTGGATGAATAGCTTATCCCTGTGGCCTCAGTTGGGACAACTGGAATGGTTGACATCTCCTTCCCCAGAGAATGTGTTCTCTCATCCTTCAAGAGGGTATCCCAAGCATATTCATATGACATACAACAGCACAAGTGGCATTGTGCAAAGTCTCAAGGTCTAGGCTCAGAACTAGCTCACTGTCACTTTGGCCACTTTGTATTAGTCACAGCAAGTCACACAGCCAAGGCTAGATTCAAGAAGTGGAAATGAGATGCAGAGTCATACTGCAAAGAGCATGGATGCAGTTGTCAACAGTCACACATAGCCTTTTGCAACATAACACAGCATCTCCACGCACAACTCTCCTACTCCCAGAAACATCAGCTTCACTCTAGGATGAGCCCCATCTTCCCAACTTAGTTCCAGGTGGAGGTTTCATCTTGTTTCCTGACACCTAAAGATGCTACCCACCCTCCAGTGCAAGGTCTCCTCTGTTCTCGGGTAGTGGGGGGTCCATCAAGTTCTCCAGAGAAACAGAACCAATAGAATATATAGTGATATATAGAAACAGATCTATTACGAGGGATTGGCTCTTCCAGAAACATCCTCACAGAGGCACTCAGGAATAATGTTTACCAGCTATCTGGATATCCAGTCAGGTTGACACATAAAATGAGCAAGTGGAGTTAGTTCATTTCCTCTCTCCCCTAGCAGCCCAGGTAAGACAGAATACTTTCAGATTATCCCTCTAGATACATTCAATAATGCTTCTCTTTTGTTCATTTTATGTGCATCTGTGTGTGTGTGTGTGTGTGTGTGAGAGATGTATCCTGTTTATCTCCATGTGACATCTGATGATTGAGGATCACAAAAAAAAGCAAAGAACATAATTCTGTTTTCAGCTGCTGGGCATGTTCAGCTCTTTTGCCAGGAGATCATTCCCAGTAGCTCTAAATTATGAACTGGATAATGATAAAGGTTCTTCATGTGCCCCCATACTCAGAGGTTCATTTTAAATAAGAGAATTCATAACTGAAGGCTGTCTACAGAGCAGGAATATGAGGGAAGATAAGCTTCAAATGACCAAATGTTGTCCCCGAAGAATTTCTTCACAAGGTGTAAAAGACATTACATATTTCATCAGTTCCGAGATTGCTCATTTTTCACATCTTAACCTCTCTGAAATTAAGATATATCTTAAAATTGATGATCTCTTAAAATTACTTGGCAGCATTTTCTTAATGGCCTATCAAATAGTGGTGACTCTTACAACCAATGTTGTCTTAGATTTGAAGACAGATGGTGACCAGAACATGGAGCTGTTTCGTCATATGAACCACTGGCTGCAAAGCACATGTGAATGTGTTAAAAGGGTAACAGGCAAAGCTTTTGATATGAGTGCTCAATAATTTAACAGGCTTCACTTTTTTAAAACATTTTTTATTGAGTTATAGTCATTTTACAATGTTGTGTCAAATTCCAGTGTAGAGCACAATTTTTCAATTATACATTAACATACATATATTCATTGTCACATTTTTTTCACTGCGAGCTACCACAAGATCTTGTATATATTGCCCTGTGCTATACAGTATAATCTTGTTTATATACTCTGTATATGCCTGTGGGATTTCAAAATTTGTAGATACTGACAGGCATATGCAGGCTTCACTTTTTTAAATGAGTCAATAATTCTGGGTTCAGCCAATTTAAGCATATGCATGGGTGGGATGACCATGTCAGCAAGCATGAGAGGAATCCCTTAGAATCATCCTCAAAATATTTTGGAGTTCAAGGGAAACATTTTTTTTCTGGCTGCCTTAATAATCAGCTTAAATTTTAAATTAGCTATACTGTATAAAGGAGTGTTCCTGAGTCACCATCAAAAGGTAGCCTGAGATGCATAAAATCCCGGCAATTCTCTTGGCTTATAGATCTGAGGAGAGGAAATTGGAGAGGCATCAACTGAGATCTGACATTTCCAACCTCACCCTCTGGGTTCATGCCTCATACACTCTGTTTGAAAATATTTTTCTTCATTCCCATGACTGATTCCCAGTCTACAGTCCACCCAGATGTGCTTACCTATTTAGTTAAAAACGGATCTGTTAGAGAATTAAGGTATTAAAAATCTCTGTGCGGCAGTTTTCCCCATCTCTCCAGCTTTCCCCCGGACATAGGTGTTATCTTGAAAACCAGAAAATTGTTGAAATGAAAGAAAAATCATCTGCAGAAGAGCAAAACAGATCACAGCACACACAGGAAGTGAACAGAATAAGGAAAGCTAACTCAACTGCTGCACTCACGGCAGGCCAGGCCACTAACCGACGGGGTCACCACACCTTCCAGTGCTCAGTGCTGCTCCCATCTCCCTTTACAGATGGGGAAACAATGACACGAGAATGTCAGAGCTACACTAAGACCACACATCTGCTGGTGGGGCAGCAGAACTGAAGACGAGCAGTCAGGCCCCCGAGTCCATGTCACTCTACAGCCTGAAGCAGAAGCAGGTCAGAGCCTCAAGCCATCATTCAGTTTTTTCATTTCTTTGTAGCTGCACCATGAATGGATGATTTTCTCTCTCAAGCTTAACCTCCTTATTTGTAATGTGGGAATCCTGGCATTAATAATAACTGACCCTTTATAAGGATCAGATGGAACAATGTATATACATATATATATGCCTCGTAAACTGTCAAGCGATGTGTAAACATGCCATTAGTAACACCGACCTCTTTTCTGCCTCAAAACTTGTTTAAGAACATAGGGAGGGGTTATCTCCTCCAGAACCTGCTCTCCCATCAGCCTGCTATTTTGGCAATAAAGTACAAAACTGTTTTCTCTCGTATCTCAGAACTAGGCTCCATAGCTACAGTCCTCACTCTGCCGTCAGTGTCTTGCCCAGAATTCCACAGCCAAGACAGGAAATCACAGCACCCCCCGCCTCGTCCACGACAGACATTGATGATCAAGGGTAAATCTCATGCCGGCTTAGCTAAAGCTCAAATGCTTCCTCAGAATCCTTCTTAACGGGGGATCTAAGATTGCTACTACCAATCAAATGTCATGAACAGCTGTGATCGAATCAACTTGCCATTCCTGTTGCAAGGCAGCCTCGAATGCAATCACAGGCAGAATCTAGAACTGAAGAGGAGGGGAACTCTTTGAAACATGAAGCTGGTAACAGTAGTCGGGTGACTGGTTCTGTTGTGCAGGTCACGTGACTTCTTGTGTCTCCATTTCCGCATGGTTCTAATGAGAGAGTTGGATTCTGGCCTCTCACAATGTCAGTTTTGATTCTGGCCTATAGGTTCCTTTTCTAACCTCTAACATCTTCCAAATTAGTTTCTGCTTTTCCTCTTACCCACCTGAATTGCCATCCCTTCCTCCCAATCCATTTCAGCCACACTTTCTGTAAGAGCTATTTCTTGGCTACTCCAGTTGATAAGGACCCCGTCTTCCACTGACTGACTTTAACATTAATCATGCGTGGATTCACTTGGCATCCTGTGTGCTGGTAAACTAGACTGCAAGCTCCCTGCAGGGGCAGGTCCAGAGACTACGTTTCTTTCCCTCTCAGTCCGTGCACAGAGTTTGATACACAGATACTCAATGATAAACACCTGAGTATATATTGCACTTTATAATTTTCAAAGACCTTTCAAGTTTATTTGTTGTAAATTGATTCACTCGAGTTTATTTGTTCTAAATTGATGCATTCAATTTCCCTGGAAATTTTAATATTAGAAATGTTGATTAAGGCTATTTCCTAATAATATATTAATACATTTAATAATAATCCTACATTTTTTCCTAGTTATTTTCCTATTATTTAGGAAAAGAACTAAAACTAGTCTCCCAAGTTATCCTTTAATAGCATTTCTTTTTCTCCATAAAGACTATGGTCTAGCTCATTATGCCAGGACTACAAACTGAGAAAAAAGAAAAGGTAAAAAACAAAACGTCTCAGATACACTCAGGATCACTTCTTAGGACTCAACTTTAACATGCATAGTTCTGTGGCTGATTTTAAGTGCATCTTTCAGTTACTTTATTTAAATATTACTGTAGATACTTAAATATAGTTTATAATTGATATTTATTGACATGGTTGATAAAAATAATATAACTATTATACTTAGTTTAAAATATATAAATGTTTTATAGTTTGACTATAGGTATTTTATAACTCATAGAGTCAAACAGATTTTATAATTATATTTCATGATGTGTACAATAACTAATTACTATTACTTATACCCTGTTTCTTTTGAAAAACAATTGAGATGGATTTTCTATAGTACAGCTGAAGTAATGAGATGGCCTCCCCACCCACCTTGACCTCACAACTTTCTGTTTGTTTTTATTTTGATGTGAAACATTTTGCTTTGCTTTTCTCTTTCCAGTGCTGGCTTTCTCTCCAGTTAGGGTGTCAGGCCTACATCACAGGCTGTAAAGAAAGGAGGAAGGATTCAGACACAGTTGGATTAAATGATAAAGAATCTGACAGAGAAGAAATTCCATTATCACCACCCTGGAAATTGAGTTGTTTTCTCTGCATCAAAAGGTGGGGAGAGAGGGAAGAAAGTCTTCAAAATGGATTTCCTTTCATTTCCCCTTCAATTCACTGCACTTGGGTGTCCAGTGCACTCCATACTCTCGGACCTTGAAAGAACCTGAACTTGACTGTAAAGCACTGGGAATTTCAGCTCAAGCAGATCTGACAGGAGAAGACAGATGCCTGAACAGATGCAGCTCATACATAGAGAGATTATTTCTTTTTTTAACCCAAAGTTGCTGGTTTTTCTTCTATAAAAACCTTTTCCCTGATGAGATAAATTTCAAAGTGTGAAAATTTTGACATTTCTCTTTGCACATCACAAGTTAACTGTGTTTATTTATTTACTTATTTTGAGTGTGTGTGTGTGTGTGTTGGTGTGTGTGGCTAATGTAATTGTCAGATGGTGGATTGAGAAGGCAAGATTCAGGTACTGTCAAAACCCTTGGGCTGTTGCCATGTTTCTGAAACTTCTGGTGTTCCGCTGAGCTTCCTGGGGGCCTGATTTCCCTGATGTGTGAATTGCTACAGAAATTAAAACGTGGCCAATGCCGGAATCTGCACTGACAAGCTGATGAGATCCATGTCCCTGGAGTTCCCCTCAAGTCTCCCTGGCCCTGTCAGAGAAATCACCACATCTGCTTCAGATTGCTACCTGAGGAGGAGGTGAGGACTTTACAGGCATCTGAAAAAGACTGTAAAAGAGAAAGAGAATTCTGTGCAAAAAAAAAGGAAGAGGAATTCCATATGGCTGAGGGCGAACTGGGTTGGCGTGAAGTGTGCAAGTGACCTCATGTTCTGCATCTACAGGGAAAGAGAACTGAGAAGAACAGATAGTTATAGAGACAGTGGAGGAAAATGTGTGAAATGAGCACCCCTCCTGTGCATTCTAGGGTTTCTGTAACCACACAACAAAACATACCACTTACGTTGGTTGACTGGCCAACATTGATTTACCAATATCAACCCCAATGTTCCTGAGACAGAAAAACCAAGAGAAAAATCCCTATTTTCTGCAACCAGTCCCCCCTGTTCGTCCTAGTGACAATGTTTCCCCCTTTCTCTCGGGCTGGAGCCCTCGAAGTGTGGTCACTAGACCTGCTGTAGCTTCATCGTCTGGGGACCTGTTAGAAATGCAGATTCTGGGGCCACATCCCAGACCTACTGAACCTGAAGCTCTGGGATGGTGCTCACCAGTGTGCGTATTCACAGGCTGGCACTGTGTTCCTAATGCACAAGGAAGTTTGAAAACCACAGCTAGTGCAGGACATCGTCAGTCTCTTGATCTCAGCTGATTTACTCTCATCGGCGTGCAATATGAGCCAGCACCTGCTACATTAAAAAAATCCTCTCTTGTCTTCATGACGTCCGGCTGTCTTCCCTCTCTCCCTACTGTCACAGCATTATTTCTTTTAAAATTTTGTCCACAGAGCAAGATGACAGAGTAGAAGCCCAAGACCTTGCTCTCCTGTAGAGACCTTGACTTAACAACTGTATGGGGTCCAAAAGCCGTTTGAGAACCCAAGATACTAGTTGAAAAGTTGCAGTACCCATGGCATACTCAAAGCCAAGAACAGCTGCATTGGAACAGATGAGAAAATCCATTATATCTCACCATGCAGGGCCTTCCCCAAGCCAGCAGAGCTCAGCACGATTAGAGGTAACACCCAATTCATGGCTTCCCCATTGCAGGGGGTGGAGGAGGAGGGAAAAAAGGAAATGTATGTCCAACATTCTGGTTTTCAGGGGACTGCCTGAAGGATGGGTTCCCATCTTGTCTGACACTGAGCACTGATGGAGATCTGGCAGACATTGGATGTCTGGGGACTGTTAAGAAGAAAAAGCCCCTTGGTTTGTTGCAAAACCAGGGACTCTGCAGTACTGAAGGCAGACAGCAGAGGGAGAGATAAATTACAAGCTTTTAAAGGAGAAATACAAGGCACAGTGAAATTAACATATCAAAAGTTAAAGACAAGGAGAGAATCTTAAAAGCAGCAAGAGAAAAACAACTTGTTACATCAAGGGATCTCCCATAAGACTGTCATCATATTTTTCAGCAGAAACTTTGTAGGCCAGAATGGAATGGCATGACACATTCAGTGTTGGGAAAAAAACCAAAAAACAAAAAACACTTCCAACCAAGAATACTCTACCTGGCAAAGTGATCATTCAGAATTGAAGGAGAGATAAAGAGTTTTCCAGATAAACAAAAGCTAAAAGAGTTCATCACTCTAAATGTTACAATAAGTGTTAAAAACAATTCTTTAAGCTGAAAAAAAAAATTGCACTAACTAGTAACAAGAACTCTTGTGAAAGAATAAATCTCACTGAAAAGATAAGAATATGGTAAGGTAGTGAATTAATTACTTATAAAGCTAATATGAAAGTTAGAAATCAAAAGTAGTAAAAACAACTGTAACTACAATAATTGTTTAAGGGTTCCACGCAGTAAAAAAGAAGTAAAATGTGACATCAAAAACATAAAATGTAGGGGAGAGTAAAAATGTTGAGCTTTGGAATGGGATCAAACTTAAGTTGTTATGATCTTAAAACAGACTATTACAGATGTAAGTTGTTCTATGTAAGCCTCATGGTAATCACAAAGCAAAAATCTATAGTAAATATGAAAAACAGGAAAAGAAAGAAATATAAGTACACCACAAAATGAAGTAATTCAACCACAAGGAAAGAGAGCAATCTCGAGAAAGAAGAACAGCCTCCCTGATGTCAAACTATATCACAAAGCTCTAGTAATTAAAACAGTATGTATGCTATTGGCATAAAAAGAGACCCATCAATCAATGGAACAGAACAGAGAACCCAAAAATAAACCCATAATGTACAACAAAGGAGCCAAGAATATACAATGAGGAAAGGACAGTCTCTTCAATAAATGGTGTTGGGAAAAATGGACAGCCATATGGAAAAGAATCACTATCTTAAATTATATATAAAAATTAACTCAGAATGGATTGAAGACTTGAACATAAGACCTGATACTATAAAACTCCCAGAAGAAAGCTTAGGTAGTAAACTTCTTGATACAGTTCTTGGCAATGATTGTTTGGAATGATACCAAAAGCAGAAACAACAGAAGCAAAAATAAACAGCTGGGACAACATCAAGCTAAAAAAACTTCTGAACAGCAAAGAAAGCCATCAACCAAGTGAAAAGGCAACCTACTAAACGGTAGAAAAATTGGCAAGTCATATATCCTGGTAAGGGATTAATATCAAAATTATATAAGGAACTCATACAACAACAATCCCATTGAAAAATGAGCAGAAGATCTGAACAGACATTTTCCTAAAGAAGACATACAGATGGCAAACAGGTACGTGAAAAGATGCTCAGTATCATTAATCATCAGGGAAATGCAAATCAAAGCCATGATGAAATATCATCCCACGCGTGTTAAGAGTGACTATTAGCAAAAAGAAATAAAAAGCGCTAAAAGTATGTAGAGAAAAGAAAACCCTTGTGCACTCTCAGTAGGAGTTTAAATTGCTGCAGCTACTGTAGGAAATAGTATGTAGGTTCTTCAAAAAATCCAAAGCAGAACTACAACATGATCCAACAATTCCACTGTGCTGTTGCTGCGGATGGGCATGGCCCATCCTGCCCCTTTTACCTAGTTGTAGCTTTACCTGTCCCTTGGGTCTCAGTAGGGCTCAAGCATCACTTCCTCTGGGACGCTTTCCCTGATTTTGTCAAATCCCCTCTCATGGAAGCCAACTTCTCAGTTCACAGCATTCATCACAGTTGCTGGTTTTTATTTGTTTATGTGATTATATTTGATTCATGTCTGTTTTTCCCCAAAGGAAGAAACTGTCCACTTTGTTTCACATCTTATTGCCGATATAGTAAGTACTCCATAGATGTTTACTGAAAAATACCTCTGGTGGCTTTTTGCAGCATAAAGATGCATGCTGGGTTTTTTTTCAGGACAGACTGGTGAATGCCTGTTGTCCTGGCAATAGTGTAATTAAAAGGGGCCCAATTCAGATGATCAATTATGTGTTCATTCCAGTTATGTGACATTGGAAGTGTCACTAAAAATGTATCAGGATTAAAAAATCTAACTAAATCACTTTAAAATGATTGGCTTCAAAGAGTACTTACATATATATATATCAATGTTTTTTAAACTGTAGGGTCATCACCTGATAGTGCACACTGACTACCACTTTTATGAATTAGGTTAGACTAGAATAAAGTAGAAATTCCTCAAATTATTCACATTGAACCACAAGTGGATAAACAAGCATTACTTGGGAATACATTCTTTTTCAGTATATAGCACTATATGTGCAGGTGAGGAAGTAAAGTGCTTGGCTTTGTACCATGGGTTGTGAGGATGCTACCGGTCCCCACCCAGGCTGCACTGACCAGGCCACTGCAGCATCTCCCAGCTGCTTTGAATGTTGGCTGCTGACAGTTTGCAGCTGTGCCTTTTGCAGGAGACTCACCCTCTAGAGAGGCTCCTGGAAATGCCCAGGGGCAGATGGTGACTGAACAATATGTAGGCAGAAAAGACCACCTCTGGACCTCCAGGAGAGCAGCTACATGGTACCCTTCACGTTCCAGAAATTTCTAGTGAGGTCAAGCCAAAGCCAGACTCTGTGGGAGCCTATATCCATGCCTGACTTCCCTGTCCATCTGCTTTCTTTGCTCCCATACAGGTTCCCCCTGAGAACCCTCCACCAATAAGTCACTTGTACCAAAATCCCGAGCTCAGGTTCTGTTTCTAAACAGCTGTCATTTAAAAACCATGAAAAACACTAGGATAAATATATTACTTTAAAAGTATGATAATTTATGTTTCCAGGAGTTCATTTTACCTTCCAGCATAGTCTTCAGGAAAGGGGCAAAATCTGACACAGAAAGTCCTGTACAAGGAAATGCTGAATTGGTTTTTGAACTGAGACTCAGGAAAACAGGTGTGCCGGCCATCTGCTGGTTGGGGGGATGCTCTTCCCCAAAATATGTCAGTCCAGACGTCGATGTGCATAAGACTCCAGACCTACAAGGTGTGAGGGAAACGGAAGGGAAGGAGTGGCCTCATTTCCCTCTGTAAACCAAGGCAGGCAAGTGTGCTCGGATGCTGAGACCCCTTAAAAAATATCACATCCGAGCCAGCTGTGTTTTTCTGTTGAAGAGTTCTCTCATGTTATGCCCAGACAGGAGACGGCACAGACAGTCAGCGTGGACACCCAACCCCCAGTCCTCAGAGTCACCCCACAGCTGCCATCCAGGGCTTCCTGGGCTCCTGCGGGGTGTCCAGTCCCGCCACCTCCACCTGTTCATTGTTTGACAAATGCCAAGGCTTCTGTGAGGACACGTCTCTCCTGTGGTTCAAGGCACAGGATCTAGACTGGAGAAAATACACCCTGGCTCTGAACAAGAAAAACAAATGGAATATTTCTGTATTGGTCAAATACAGACCCTGGGAAATGTAAGGCAGAGAAACAAACACACTTCAGCTAAACATTCAGGGTCTTTTGTTTGGATGGTGATTATTTATGTATTTATGGAAAACTCACTGTTAGTAGGCTTTCGGACTACTTTTTAAACAATAATATCAGGCAGAAATCACCTAGATCTGCTCAAGTTTTTCGTAGATAAAAGGAAGAGGAAAGAGCAAGGGTGTGGGAAGAGGCTGTGGCCAAACCAAAAACAGAATTCCCAGAAACTCACCAAATCACCCCAAAGTAACCAAAGAGTAGTTAACTGTTCAGAACCTGTTATTCTGTATAGAAAAAAAAAAGACCTCCTCTTTTCCCCACAGTATTCCTTGCTAATTGGGAGTGGGTTTGTTAAATAAATTTTGGTTCATTTTGGCAACGGAACATGATACAAGCCATTTATGAAAAAGGAGACAGATGATATGTTTCTATACAAAATGTTCTCCAGGATAACGTTTTTAATGAAAAAGAGGAAGACCCAAAATAATGTGCAAAATATCCGTGGCAAAACCATGAAGATTCACCTTATACACATGCATGTGTATAAACGTGTCGATGTATAGGTGTGTAAAACAGTACAAAATCTACAAAACACAGAAATACACATTCTTGGAAGGAGACTGGGAAGGGATGTAGGAGGGAGCCTCTTTTCACTGTCTGCCCTTTTTCCTAGATATTTTTTCCCGTGTGCACCTACAATCGATTCAAAAACATTTCAAAAGATGACAACCCACAGACCAAAACAGGCAATAACACACTAAGCAACATGTGTTCTGTTGTGGCAAGCCGGTAGTTAAGCACCACCATTCATATTTGCTAAGTCAGACTCTTACTATGTATATATACATCAGTCCTTGAAATTCCCAAAGATGCTTTGAAAATACACTGTGATGATTGTAGCTTCCTGAGGCACCATGTTGTGCTCTGAAGCCGTAATTGCTACGTCCTAGCACTGTGGTCTCACAGAGGCATCTGTGTTTACTGATATCACATTTGAACCATTAGGGGAAAATATATGCAGTGGGAAAGCCCAGACTTCCCCACCCAATACAGTTCCCAAGGCTGTCTTGTGAGAGAGCATCCTGTCCGGAATGGGTCACAGTGACGGCTGACTCACAGGGAGAGAAGGCCACGGACCTTCTGAGTAAACAGAGTCTTTATCCCCTTGTGAGAAATGGGGCTTCCAAGGAAGGTGATGGCTTCAGAGTTGACATTAATTTTTTAGGCACTGTATTAGGAAGCAGCATCCTTAATCCTCCCCGAAATGTTGGGAATGAAAACCCAAATTTCTAAAATGTTTACTTTAGAGCAAAGTATAGCAACCACCTAGTGATTCTCAAGGATGTAGCAACTAAGATCTAAAAATATTTTCTGGTTCGGGGGGAGGGCTTTGCAGATGGGGTGTTGCGAGCAGGGGATGGGGGCACGGAGAACCCAGAAGAGCAGCCATCTGAGCAGATTTCACACGATTAATAGGGAGTTTGTTGGCTCGTGGACTTTAAAAATAGAACTTCATTTCTGAGGGGTGGGTGCCCTGTTCCAGAGCCCTAGAAGTAGCCTGCTGAGAGGGATGATTAAAATGAAAGATTGTGCCACTTTAAGGAAATGTTGGCATAAAAAAAATGTCAGCGATTACTGATGCTCCAGCCACCTTCTAAAAGGTTTCTGCAAATTGCTTTCCTTGGATGAAATACCAAATATCTGTTCCCAAATGTTATGAAGCAAAATAAATCACATTCCATTGACACATCCAATATGTCGTATCAGAGACCCTGAATCCAAACAAAGCAAAGCTGCCGTTACCTCGGCGCTGTTACAGTTCTTTCTTTTGCTTTTGTATTAAAGGCTGCAAGATGAAAACTGTTTCCCTGTAAACAAAAAAATTGTCTTTGCCTCCTCTCTGCATGAAATGAGAAATCAAATCAGCCACAGACAATTTTTTAGAGTTCAAAAGTAACTCAGAAATCACCTACTCTGACCCCTGACTTTGATAAATGAAGAAGGTGAAGCCCAGAGAGGGTGAATCACTTTTGCAAGGTCGCACTGCTGGAGATCCACACAGGCAGAACTGGAATCTCAACTGCTCAGCTCTCAGCTTATTGGTAACGCTTCCTTCTGCTCAGGAGGGGGTACTAAAACACTCAAGGGAGTTTTCCTTGTCCAGACCTTGCATATTAGAATCAAAGTTTTAAGAGAAAGCTGATTTCTCAAGCAGTAGCCCATGCATGAATAAGGCAATTTTTTTGAAGTATGCAAAGAAAGAAATAGAAATAGCTTATTCTACAAAATAATTCAGTATTAAAATTCCATGCACTATGGGACGATCTGTTGCATTTCACAGATGTCAATACTGAGGCACGGTGCCATCAACAATATTTATTCAGGTGCAGGAGATGCCATTGGATCTCCTTCGCTAGCAGGTGCCCCCACCTCTCAGATACTGCAAGTGTTGGCTGCTGAGAACTCATGGCTGCCCCTTTTGCCAGGGAATTAATTTGCCTGCTCTCCCAGAAATGCCCCAGAGAATCATCAATGACTAGTTGACATGGGAACACAGAAAGCCAGCCTCCCGCGCCTCAACTCAGTGGTTTTATTCACACTCCAGAACTCCCTGTGGGATCAGGCTGAGGCCAGGTCCCATGGTTGTTCAGCTCCTTCCCCTGCCCCATTCTGCTTCCCTTGCCTCCCTATAGGTTGTCCTGAGAGCCTGCCTTCAGTAAATCAAGTGCTTCCAGGAACCCTGACCTAAAATAACACCAAGTGAGTGTGTAGGAGAGATTTAAGACATGTCAGGCAGCAACTGTTTATATCCCATGTCTTCCTCCGTTTCCACTTTGGTCTCCACGCAAACGTGTGTCTGAGACAGAAGGTTGTGTAAGTTTCTGCAGCAAGCAGACGGTGGGTAATACGGAGTGTTTCCTAGTTCTACTGCTTAGTCATATGCGCTCTGACTTGTCCATTGAATTACAAAATGCCCTTTGTCATCTTTACATTTTTCCTAAAATCAAATAAAGAAAAACCAGATTTTGGGTGTGGGAATGACTTCAAAGCAAAGAAACAGACCTGAAGGTACAAATGTGAGTTTCAAGTCACTAACATTGAATAGGAGTTTGGGGGTTTCTCCTGCCTTCTGCCTTCCGTTTTCCTCACGTGTGGTAAAAAGCCAGATGCCAGGCACTGAGATCTTGATCCTCATGGCAGATTGAGGGCCCTCAGCAGATACAGAGCTCATAGATTCTCTTGCTTAAGATTTTTTGGATGTCAGCAACAAAAAATGACTCTGCCCTGCTTAAGCGATGTGGGTATTTATTGATAAGGTAAGGAGACAAACAAAGGCTTGGATGGCTGACGAGGTGAGAGCACAGAGCAAAGGATGCTGCATGGACTATCAAGATTCAGGATTCTGGAGGAAGGTTCACCTGGCCAAACTGACGTCACAGTCCCCCTGCTTGGCTGCACTGGGTTAATGAGAGTAGAGACCTCGGGAACGGGTTGCCTGACCTTAGCTGCACATTTAAATCACTTGTGGGGGGTCTATAAAACCTGATACATAGGCCATGGCACAGACCAATTACATCAGAATAGCTGGAGGTGGGACCAAGGCACTGGATATTTTTCAATCCCCCCCGCCCCAAAGAGATTTCATTGTGTAACCAAACACTGGTATAAAAGAAAAGCCTTCAGAGAGCACTTCAGATTCTTTTGTAGGAGGGCAGGGTACAATTCTTAGAATCCTGATGTGACTCTACCAAATTAGAAAGAAAGTAACTTCCCCAAAGAAAATTAGGTGACACTAAAAAGAAGGGGGATGGATACTGAATGGCCAATCGGTCAATCCATTGTACATACAATCCAGTCAAACATTGTTCCAACACTTAGAGTAAGCTCTGGCACACAACATACACTCAATAAATAGTTGCTGAATAAACAAATAACAAGAAGTTCTCAAAATGTCATATACAATATAATTCCACCAAGAAAATTACTGACTTTTCTCATTTAATCTGAGAAAAACTCTAGCACAGATTAGAGTAAATCTTTATCAGGAAAGGATGAAACAAAGACACGGAGGAAAAAGTAAGTGATGCACCTGTGAGAAATTGTTCTGAAATGAATAGAATCTATTGGGTTGTACACTCTTCTGTTAGACACTCATCTTTATCTACCACCACCATTAATGAATAGATTCTGCTGCTGCCAACTTGCAATAAACCCTATACTCTTTCTTGTTTACATTTTCAATACAACCATCTGCTTTGATTGATCAGATAAAAGCCATTTGTTTTTTGTCTCTCACACCTTGATACTCAAAAGTGTGATTGGAGGATCATCACTGTCTCTCCTGGAAGTGTGTTAGAAAGGCAGAATTTGGAGCCCCACTACGAATATACTGACTTCAGCACCTGCATTTTAATAAGATCCAGAGGAAAAGCCATATGTACGTTGATGTGTGGAAACAGTTAGCCTAGCCACGCAGCCTCATATGCCTAAAATGGCCAACTCTGCCTGTGATTCAGACCTGGAGGGAAGAAGTTTGTGAACAAGGCACTTTGGACATGGTGCCCTTGCTCAATGCTCTCAACCCAAATCCCTTAGATTTGCCCAAGGCAAATGGCAAATGGTTGCAGTGAGGCTCTGGCTTCTGTTGAGGTCCTGGACGTTGTGACCTCATACTCTGAACAAGTAAATGGAGACCAACACCATAGTCTAGTCAAGAACCTAATACAGACTCTGGGGGGAAATTTGGCATACAGAGACCTGTGGCCCCTGAGGGGAATGTTGATGTCAACTCAGTGTGAATGTGCTGGGTCCCCAGAAGTCCCAGTGGCAGGTGAGCAAGCAAGCTGGGCACTTCCTTCAGGTGGGAGAGCAGAGACAGGAGGAGTGGGGCGGGTGCCCATCTGCCCACTTCTACCCCACAGTCCCGGAGGTAGAGACCCCTCTGCCTTTCCACTGCCTGTGAATTCAAAATGCTCATTGAGATTCATGCTGAATGGAGAAAGAAAACACATCCATAGGCATGTCATTGAAAAAAGTCCTGATCTCTAAGGATAAAGAACACGTAGCACACTTGAAGGTGGAAAGAGTAATCTCCTATGAAAGAATGCCTTGTCGCTAACATTAGATAAAAGAGGATACTGGGACATCAATTTATATCCAGCTAAAATCTCATTAATATATCAGGGTGAACAAAAGCTATTTGAGAAGAGGAAAGAATTTGGAGAAAATATCACTTAAGAACCCCATCTGAGAAAAGAACTGAAAAGACTCTATTCCAACAACAAATGAGAAAATTCAGAAACCTGAAAAGACAACAGTAAGCAATTATTATACATAATATGTATGTTGCATGTATATATGTGGATATGTGGATATATATAATGTATGTAAGTTCATATATAGTTATTAAGCTATACAGATAAATATAAACAAAATTAAAAAATAAGAATAATTTAAGTAGCAATGTGTAATATCAGAAATTAGTGACATTAAATACAGGAGGACATATTTAAGGAAAAGTTAACTTTTAAAAGGTTAATAAATACTATACTTTATCTGTTAAGCCTAGAAAAAATGGTTACCAGGGAAGCAGTAAAAAGGTTTCAACATCTTTTTAGGGGAAGAAAAAATAAAAGGAGAAGAGGATAATGGAAGTAGGTTTGTAAAATCTCATTTTATTGGAATGGAGTAAGGTAGGAAGAAAACTGATTTTTCTTTGAGAGGCAGAGTAATCTCTTCTTTTTAAGAGTAGTAAACATTATTATTTGATCATTTAGATCAAGAGAATGGATATGAGTTATCATGGCAAGGAAGAATACAGTAGACTTTCCAAATTAGCAAAGAGGAAAAGAGAATAAACAGGAAAAGCAAGACAAAGGAAAAGAAGAAACAGCAATCTGTCCAACAGTGAACATAAAACAAGATCAAAGGAATACATGAGGTATATCAGTCGCCATATAAAATGTAAAAGAATAGGAATCTATCACAAAAAGACAGAGGCAACACATTTCTTTATAAAACAAACCACAGCCAGATGTTACATGTAAGGAACACTCTTAAAATAATTTTGAAGTAACAGAAAGATAAATGGAGTGGGCAAAGAGATACCAGGAAAATTGAAACAAAATGGAAGTAAAAGTGGCAATATTAATGTCAGCAAAGTGTAATTTAAGGGTAAAAGAACCAAACACGACCAAAAGAGACACCATAAAATGATAAATGCAGAATTGTAGAAGCAGCAGCTGTCATAACTGAGATGGGACAATTACCGTAGCATCTCAATACTTAAATTTATTTTAAAAGAAAAATCTGCTAGAAATATAATAATGGTAAAAACATCAATATACTTCTCTCAGAACTGAAAGTTCTAGTTAAAAAATAAAGGACACAAACTAAAATACACAAGTAATAAACAAGTTGATATGTCACGTTATCTTGGACGCACTTTTTCAAATACTCATGGGCTATTTTTAAAGATTCTTCATATATGTGGCCACTGAGGAAGAAAAACACTAGGAAAAATGTGTAAGTGGACAGTTTTTATAAACCGTATTCTCTGACTGAGTGTTAATAAAAGTAGAAAGAAAAAGTAAGTGGTAACCAAAAAGGTCTTAATGACTTGACAATGAAGCAGCATGCTTCTAGATAATCTTTGATCAAAAAGGAAATTAAAACTTGCTTAGAAGATAATGAAAAAGAGCACCCCATAACAATACCTACAGAACACATCAAAAGCTATATTCAGAGGAAAATTTATAGCCTTAATTGCCTTCACTATTAAAAAAAGGCAGCTGGTGAATAATTTTTCATCTAAAAACTGAAATATAAAGAACAAAATTAAACAACAGTTAAGAAAAGGAAAGTTTAAACTATCTTAAAATGGAAAACAGAAAAAAAAAAAGGGGACCAAATTAAAATATCTCATGATTCCAGTAAAGGAAAAGAGCAAAAGCAAAAATAAATGGAACAAAGGAAAGACTGAGACACAGCCACAGTACAAGAGAGATTAACGTCATCATAAAAAAACACATTATATGCAACACTATGGCTACAGATCTACAGATTAAATGAATAATTTTTTAAGCAAAATAGCTCTAGCCCACCAACTTTTCATAATATTTACCTTATTTTACTAGTTTCCTGTCCTTTTTATATGGCATCTCACTTCAATCAACCACCTTCTCTTTTATGTTCAACTCCCCACCCTCCATGGAATTTTTCTTTCAGTCAAGGGCCGGTTTAGCTTTCCTGGCTGAGTGTAGGTCTGAGAGGAGACCTGGTTTACTCCAGCTCAGATTCAATAAGGGTGGATTTTGTCCTTTCACTTTCTTATCTTCCTTCCAAGTTTGTGGAGAACCTCTCTTGTACCCCATTCAGCCCATATGTGGCATCACTCTTTCCTTTAATATTTCTAAATTCTTTCACATTCAATACAGTAGCAATTTCTAAAATTTCAGATTGTGAATAAAATATTACTATTCCAGGCAATAGTTTTATGGGAAAAGTAAAACAACCTGTTTTGATAATCTGGGAGGAAATTTTCTGCTAGATTTTAATTATTGAAGGTATTTCACAGGCACACATATGCACACACATACATAATATAGTTTATATTATCTCACCAGGATGATAGATCAACCATGATTCTCAGCCTCAAGAGATTTACAATTAAGTAGAGATGCTTAGAACTCACTAAAATTCTAGCAATTGCATAGCAGTTTACAGAGCTGGTAGAGACAGAACCAAAGGGGTGAGAGTCTAGCTCTGAGGTGCCTTTCACCATCCCCCCCAAACCTGGAAGCTCTTTCGGGCAAATCACATAGTTTACAACTTACTCTTAGAAAATTAAAAATAGTCTCATTTTCCAGATAGAAAAAAATCCAATATAATCAATATTAAATAAATGTTCACTCTTTGTATCAGTAAAAATTTGCTGTGTAACAAACCACTCCACAAATTAGTAGCTTACAACAGCTGCTAACTATTTAGCCTGCAGTTCTGTGGATCAGCAATTCGGGCTGAATTGCTGGGTTGCTTGGCTAGGTGGCTCTGCTGCTCCCACTGGGCTCCCTCCATACTGATGGTCAGCTGATGGTCAGCTGATGGTCAGCCTGCCCTCTGCCCAGGGATTCGGCTGAGGCAACTGGGTGGACTCAACTCTGGCCTATGTGGTCTCCAATCTTCCAGCAGGCTAATTCCTTCTTATTCACTTGGCACATTGGTCAGGGTTCCATAAGGGAGTCAAAGTGTTGGAAGGCCCTGAGGCGACATAGACCAGGAATTTGTGCAACGCCATTCCTGCTAAATTCTGTTGGCTAAAGGAAGTAACAAGTCCTGCTCAGATGCAAAGTGTGGGGAAATAGACCCTACTTCTACTTCTCAACAGGAGGAGCTGTCCAGGCATACTGCAAGGGTGTGGATACAAGGAAGGATCATGGCCACCTGGCAACATCACTACATACATCTTGTTTCCTTCTTGTAGGTACATGGCTAGCCCTCAGGAAAAAATGTGTCTCCTGCACCCACTTAACCCAGTTTCATTCAATTGATCTTCCTTTCGCTTCTCCAGCTAGGGGTTACACACCAATCCCTGTGCTCCCACCTTTAAATTCCATGGGCACAGGTCAAGTTTTCCAAGTGACATCTTTCTCCTCACTTAACTTCACTCTTACATCCCCCGTGCAGTGGGGAAGGGTGGAGATGTGTACTCTTCAGGCAATTCTTTCCCTATAAATCCACACTATCAGTCTTTCTCACCTCTCTCCAGCTCCTTTTTACCATCTTTGAGTGAAGTTCTAAGGGGTTGAAAAGCTTGTTTCATGTTTTTCCTAGTTTAGCTTCCCCTAGAAGCAATGAGAGTTGTCAATGTAAGAAGATTAATTAGAAAGGTGATCCCAAGAAACACAGATTGGGGAGCAAGGGACAGAGACAGGGAGGAGAAAGAAGCCAGTAAAGAACGTTTTTCAATCTAGTTACCACTGTGGGCAAAACCTCTGAGAGTCAAGCTGACTCTTAGCTTGTGAGGGAGCTGGGGCTTTTATGCACCACCATGTACAAACACACCACTTATACAATCACTCGATCATTGACAAGCTGTTCCCGATGAGCAGTTGTTAATTCCTGGACCCTTCCAACATGCTATGAATACATGTAGGCAGAGCAGGCACCAGCAGCCAGAGAAAACCATTGGTCAAGGAAAGCAGATGCTGGTGGTTGGGAAGTCCAGCCTTTTTACCTGAAGTGGTGAGAGTCAGGAATAGAGCTCCTGGCTCTCATGCTTGTCCTATGCAGATGGTGTGGCAACTCCATCAGACTCCAAAACAGCAGGAAATGTTGATAATAGCATTGTATTACAGATGCTACGCTCTCAAAATGTCATTTTCTTAGACTCAGCCTCTCTCAAAACTAGGTCTTTTCCCTCTAGCCAATCTCTATTATTTTTTACCAGTTATACATGTTTCCATTCCTATTGTTCAGAAAGTCTTTAAGGCTAAGGCTGAGATTCATCATCTCTTCCCTTTCTTCTATCTATCTTCTGTATTACCATCAATTCTCTCCTGCCAGCATCTTCTTCTCCGATGTATGTCTGGCATATACTACAGGGTCTGGCCCATAATAGAGGCTCAACAAGTATTTCTGGAATAAAATAATTAATAAGTAAGATTCATTATTCTTTGCAACCAGGCATTAGAGTATTTTCCATGTCAATACCAGATACAAAGTGTTCTTATATTTCCTCTTCTCAGCTCCCATGAGAGGTGCAGCCTCTCATTACCTGACTTTGTGTTAGTTTTAACCAGTGGTTTATCATGGAAGAACTTCAACTTGACACCTCCCATTTGTCATAGTCATTCTATTTCCTGCAACTTAAATTTTTTTTTTTTTTCTGAAGGTCTGTGCCAATCACTTTCCATTTTGTAAGCATAGATTACCAAACATTTTCTGCATTATGCTCTAAGAATAAAGAACTGCATTTCTCTCTCCTTTCTCCATCCTGTCCTCTTCCTCTTTCCTGCTCTCTTTTTCCCTCTCTTTCAGAAACACGTACACACAGAACAGTTGAATCGTGCTTTTTAATGTTGCTCTTCCCGCCAAGAATTTCATTCCTCTGTCATCATCACCTATACACCTCAACTGTTTTTTTAGTAAACTTTCTATTGAGCTAATACACCCACATGGAAAAGTGCATATATCATAAAGCATAGCTCAGTGAATTTTCACAAGTGATCACCATGTGTGGCTGGGGCTCCTTCATCAGGTGCACCGCCAGCCTCTTTCTGTTGAGTGCCCTTCCTACAGGACCTGTGACAACCTCACTAAGGTTCACTACCCCCTCCCCCGTGGTCCTCATCCAGGTATGGAAACCCCCAAGCACCCTCTGCCTGTGGAAGCAGATAAGAAATAAACCTCTGTTCTGCTTATCTTTCCAACCATGCTGTTATTTCTGTTTTCAGTTTTCAAGTGCTACTGGCTTCCTTTCTAGCTCCTTCTTTGGTCTAATCATCTGTTGTTGCATCTCTTGTTACATGAGTTCCCCTGTTCCCTGTAGTTTCTTTGAGTGTGTTGAGTGTATAGTCATTCACTCAGAGGGGCCTCTCTTTCAAAGTAAGCTTCCCAGGAGTATCTTCACCTGTCCTTTGCATTTGACATTCATTCCCCCCTTTTGGAGAGTAAGTGCTACAACTTCTCTGTCTGTTTCACTCTCTGTCCCTTCTATCTCTATCCATTCTGTGCCTAGAACAGAACTTGGCACGTTGCCTGTGCTCAAACATGTGCTCAGTGAATACGGAATGAAGCTTTGCCTGCTTTCCACATGGAGACCTAATCTTTGAATGGGAGCAACTCTCTTCCAACATTAAATTACTGGAAAATATCCAGATAGCTTTTTAGGGTGGGAGTGTGCAGATGTTTAGGCAAATACATAGACAACTGGGCCAGCCAGGAGTGTGAAAAAATCGCTGTGCTGTTTGGGAATAGTTTTCTACTCATTTCCAGTTTCTGTCCTAGGAATCTTCTATCAGCTTTAAATACAAACACCACCACCCCACCACACACACACACACACACACACACACACACACACACACACACACACACACACACAGAGTGAGCTACCCACACACCCAGTTAGCATCGTTCTTTACAGCCAACACTGATGAATCGTTATGATGCTGTTGGCCACTTCTCCTCCTGAATCCACACTGCCATAGCTCTAGGCCAATTCTCTAGAGGAAGCATGTAGACCATGAAAAAGAACAAGAATAAAGGTAGCATGTTCAAAGCATGTTTCCTTTAGCCCCCGCCCCACTGCTGCACCAAGCCAAAGAGAACATTTCAGGGGTCTACCTTCTTCTCCCTTTCTGATTCCCACCACGTTCCATTACTTTACCATTCCCACAGAATCCTCCAATTTATTTTCAGAGAATACTGCATCCTGCTTTAAATCTGAGTGTTTCTGTATTTATCTGTGGCATCTTCCTTGGAATTCATCTAAATGTATCCATATTCAGCTAATATTCTTTATTGTTTGTGGTCATGGGCTTCAGCTATCATCAGTGTATCTAGTTGGGGGTCTCAATTTTATATCCTATCCTCCCAACCCTCATGTGAGGGAAATAAGAAAAGGCCACTATTTTACCACTTTGTCCTGGAAGTCCTTTTTTTTGTTTGTTTCATTGACTTCTTCCATTTCCTTTCTATACCCATCCTTGCCCTCTGTTTAAATCTTTCCTCTGCAGATTTATTCTTTTTTTTTTTTTAATGGAGGTACTGGGGATTTAACTCAAGACCTCATGCATGCTAAACATGCACTTTACCACTGAGCTATACACTCCCTCCCTTTTCCCATATTTTAAAATACCTTTTTAGTTTACTAAGATGCACCAGTTCAAACACTCTCATGTCACAACAGAATTCTGTTCCCCTTGTTGGAGAATAGGAAACCCTAATAGCAAATGAAAGCATTCCACGGGCTGTTTTCAAAGGAAGTTTTGGAATCAACATTCTCTTATCCTCAGCCACTCTCTTAGAATGACCAGTGTCCCAGAAGTGACTGAGTGGTAGCTTCTGAGATTTAAAATTCTGTGAAGTTACCTCCTAGCTCTGGTTACTCATCTTTATATCTTCATAGGGTACAATTACTCAATCACTAACAGCAAATCAGATTGTTGGGAGGAGGAACTGAGTTAGCCATCAATCATGGACCCATTGTAGAATCTAGAAAGGGAAGCCAGAAAAATCATACTGCTGAAATTTGGAAGTACAATTTCTCATGTTCCCTCCTGTAGCCAACTTGTCCATAGATGGTTTTGTGCCCTGAGAAAAATCCTTTGTCTGTTAAGGGCCAAATATATAAATGGACCCAATATGTCATACACATATACCAGCCCCCTGCCACAGAAGTAGTCAATGGTCATGGCTCTAAGTGGGCACGCCTCTTTGCTCTCTGCCTCCACTCCCATATTACAGCTGGATGTTCATTGCTGCCCCCAGGATCATTGCCACTAGGATCTTTATAAACAAAGGGTTTGAGTATATGAGTTGTTTCTCAAAATGAGTCCTACAGAGCGCTAATGTTCCACAAAGATGTTTCACGGAGGGGCACTCAGGGAAAAGCTAAAGGTATGAACCTCCAGGTCACATCACATAAACCAATATAACCCCACTGTATCTGTCCTATATGTGGAATTCTTTACCTCATTCTGATTTTAAAAAAATTCACCTGATAAAAAGAAGTTTAAAGACTTCTGCAATCCAGATGATGCTGATGATGCATCAGTCTTCCACAACAGAAGACTCTTAACATGCGGATCTGTATTTTTATTAATTATTCTGTAGTTCATAATGGTTGGGATTTTCAAACAGCATTTTTCATTTTATCTTCCTTCTGTCCCTTCCATCAGTGTGCTGTTCAGATGGATGGCCTTTCCTCCTCTCCCGGGATTTGGCTGCCAGATTCTGAAGTCTCTTTCAGGCATATAATTGGATGGAAGGGGAACGGGAGGGGGTATTTTCCAGCTACAGTCATAATGGCTAGATGAGCGCCTGTCCCAATTCACTGAGTATATTGGCAGTAGTTGGATAAAGTCATAATTAAAATCAGCTTTGGTCTGGCTTTAGCACAAGGGTCAAAGCGGGCTGCAATATTCAGTGATTCTGAGAATATTCAAGCTGGTGGGGAAGACATCTTTGGCTCCAGTATCTCAAAACTTATCAAAAAGACAAGAACCCAGACACCTAAACATCCAATCTCTTATTCTTACTTTAACTGACTCTGTAGAATATGTGGCATTTCTGCCACCTTCACACACACTCTACACTCAAGATTATTGAAAATAACTTCATTTTTCTCCTCAAAATATGAATACCAGTAACATTAACAGGCTGTAGCTGAAGTATTACAATGTTCCTTGAAATAAAATGTTCCAAATCCTATGGTTAAATAATAATTAAATAGCCTAAAATAGTTTCATGCTGTTAAAATTTTAAAAAAAAGATCTGAAATCAAGTGTTTATTATTAGCCAGAATGTGATAAATCTTTTTTTTTTAATTGAGGATGGGGAGGTATGCGTGCATGTGTGTGTTTATCATGGCTATTAAACTTAATTTGGTGCTCACTGAACTGTAAAATAAATGAAGAATCATACTACACTCTTTATGTCAGCCAAATGCTTGGAGATTAAAACTCATCAGAGATCTATTTGAACAGGTGCACATGGGGGTTTTTCTGCCAAGGGGATGGTTCTGCTAGCAACAAAATTCTGTTTCTCTCCCCCAGTTCTAGCCAGAGGGACTGTTTATCGGGCTCTGACTTCAGCTCAGAAGTGAGTGTGGGTGTTTTGGGGGCTGATCTGGTGAGCTGGCTGAGCAAGAAGGTTGACTCACGTAGACACACACCCACACACATACACATATGCAGCAGCATCCAGGGATAAATCAGGTGTCACCTCATAGGACCTTGGTTCTGTTTCCATATTTTTAGCTGTAGAAGAGGGGTGTAAGAGAGAAAAAGGGTATGGTTTCCTATAATCTGCTTTCAAATAGAGCAGCAAATTCGTAAGTACAGTGGAAGGGCATCCATAAATAAAGCTTTCATGAGTGGTTTGTGGCTTCCTTAAGTATACATACACAAAAATAGAGTACCTATTTTTTTTTAATTTTTGTATACATCCAAAAATATTTTAAAATTCTAGCATATGTATATTTTCAGCAAGAAATGAAATATCCCTCTGGCTTTCAAATTCTGCCCAGGGCTGTCAAGCTGTGAAAGAGAAGGCAGAAGCTGCCGATCTAAGTTCAGCCCAGAACAACCGGCCCCTTTCTGTTACCCTAGGGAAACTCTAGGTCCAGGTCTTGGCTGCTTAAGGAGATTCTCCCACCAGAGTTAGGAGGCCCCAAGTTGAACCAGAATCAACGGCCTTATTAAAGGAACTGAAAGTGGCACCCTGTTTCATGATTTGAAGGCCACCCAAATATTGCAAGCACCATTGCTTTATTTCTCTGACTTAAATCTCTTTAAATAGGTATGCTTCTGCACTAAAATCCTCTTCTGAAATGCAGATGCCCACAGAGAAACATAACACGTCATGGAACAAGTGAGTTGCACAGACCCACTTTCTCTGTCCCTGAGGTCAGGATGGAAGAATAAAATTAAATGGAGGAAGTAAAGATTTTGACAGAGAAAGATGATAACGATGATAGTTACTTGGTGGCCCAGGAACTATATTTCCACTTTAGTTTTGCTTAAATCTGGTCCAAGGCTATCCAAGCAAGCTTTATGTTTCCAAGCACCACTGTCCAGTTTTAAAGTTCACCACTAAACATAGAAGTTATAAGGAGGTAAACCATCCAGCAAAAGCACTAAACAGATAAATAGCAAAGTCTAGTCAATCACCAAGGTGGCTGAATTCACCTTCTAAATGTCTCTGCTCCTTCTTCTTCCCACTTCTACCTCTGCCATTCACCTCTAAGTCATTATCACTCTACAGCAGCCCCAGAAGCCCTCCCCACATTTATTTTCCCCCAACCTTAATTCATTTTCTCAGTGTAGCCAGAATGATTTTTTTTCCCCTCAAGATGCAAATCTGATGAGGTCAGCTCAGAAACAGAAAGTCTTAATTGGCTTTGCATTGCCCATAGGACAGGATTCAGACTCCCAAAAGGCCCACGGGCTCTACACGTTAGGGGTTTTCCAGCCTCATTCCACCTCTAGCAATGAGTTTCCTTGTCCCACTTGCTCACCATGAGCTCTTCTTCCCATGTCTTTGCAACATTCCCTCCTTTTGTCATCTACCCACCCTTGAGATTCAAGGCTCTCTCCCTCAGAGAAGACTTCCCAGGTTCTCTAATTAGGTCAAAACCAGCTGTAAACAATAGGCCCTCTTGGCACCATATTTCTCTCCTTATAAATAACCACCACAGTTGAAATTGCCCATTGGCTTTGTATATTATCTAGTTAATGTTCCCCTCCCCAATTACATTATTGTGAGTGGCAAATGAGCAGGAAGAAAGTACAGTTTATTCATTCATTGGGTACATAGCTAGCCCATATTTCCCAACCAGTTGGGTGTGGCCATACATGAATTCTAGCCAGTGGAATGTGGACAGAAGTGATGTGGACCATTTCAAGGAGATGCCCATATAACATTCTCATGTGCAATACTCTGTATGCTTTTTCCTTAAACCAACTGGAATAGAGAAGAGGACAAAGATTTTGGAAGTCATGTTTTGAAGATGGGGAACTCTGAGTCACAAACAGGGGAAAATTTACCCAAACCAGAACATCTATATTGGGCTTCTCACTGTGTTAAGTCATGGAGATTTGGGAGTTTATTTGTTGTAGTAGCTAGCATTGCCCTAATAAAACACGATTCTATTCCCCATGCCTCGCACAGTATCTAACACATAGTAGATATTCAATAAGTATTGATTAAATTAAAGTGTTGTTTCTAAGTATACTAGACATCTTTTAGAACGAATTAAGGGGATTGGGAATCTGTATTTGACCAAGACTATTAAGAGTAATGTCTTCTTTCTAAGGTTATTTGTCATGGAAATCAAGATGCACGGATACCAAGTAGAGATTGAGTTTTTATATAATAAAAAATGATTCATTCTTAATTTTTTTGATGTACTTAAACAAGGTAATTGTATGTGTACCCAAATTTAATGATAACCAAAACAGTACTAATACACTAGTTTTAGCTTTTAGAGTTTCCCTCTCACCCAGCTGGAAACTTCTATGAGCTAGCACTGCAGAAATGAAGAAGTAGATGCTGTAGAGGTGAGCAGACCTGGGTGTGACATTCTCCATTCCAAATACAGGCTGTTTCACCCTGGGCACGACCTATAACCACTGTCCGAGCTTCAGTTCATCCCCTGTAAAATAAGAATCATAATAAAAGAGTTCCTGATGTAGTATTTGTGAAGTATTTACCAGAGATGGAACACTTTTGCAATTCAAAGAAAAAGAATGAAGGAAGTTGAGGGGAATAACCCTCCCAGACTTTAGACAATACTACAAAGCTACAGTAATCAAAACAACATAGTATGGGCACAAAAACAGATCTGTGGATCAAGGGAATAGAATACAGAGCCCAGAAAGAAGCCCAAATACCTACAGTCAATTAATCTTTGACAAAGTAGGCAGGAACATACAACAGAAGAAAGACAATGTTTTTGGCAAGTGGTGCTGGGAAAGCTGGACAGACGCATGTAAATCAATGAAGTTAGAACACTCACATCATAGATAAAAATAAACTCAAAATGTCTCATTAAAGACTTAAACATAAAACAAGACACAATAGACCTCCTAGAAGAGAACATAGGCAAAACATTCTTTGATATAAATCATAGCAATGTTCTCTTAGGTCAGTCTACAATAGAAATAAAGGCAAAACTAAACAAATAGGACCTAATTAAACTTACAAGCTTTTACACAGCAAAGGAGACTATAAATGAAATGAAAAGACATCCTACAGAATGGGAGAAAATATTTGCAAACAATGCGACTGGAAAGGGCTTAGTTTCCAGAATATACAAACAGCTCATACCCTGCAATAACAAAAACAATTAAAAAAAACACAACCAAATAAAAAAAATGGGCAGAAGACCTAAACAGACATCCAAGGAAGACATACAAATGGTCAATAGGCACATACAAAAAAATGCTCAATATCACTAATTATCAGAGAAATGCAAATCAAAACTACAATGAAGCAGCACCTCACACCAGTCAGAATGGCCATGATTAAAAAGTCCACACACACACACACAAATGCTGGAGAGGTTGTGGGAAAAGGGAATCCTCCTACACTGCTGGTGGAAATGTAGTCTGGTGCAACCATTATGGAAAACAGTATGGAGATTCCTTACAAAACTAAAAATAGACTTACCATATGATCCAGCTATCCCACTCCTAGGCATGTATCTGGAGGAAACTCTAATTTGAAAAGATAAAAGCATACCAATGTTCACAGCAGCACTATTTACAATAGCTAATTTAGTGCATCTATGTCAAGACTTTGCCCTCTGCTCGTAAGACTCTCAACGCATAAGCACATGTATACTTGTGAAAGTACAGTTTGATTCTTAAGAACCTGGGCTCTGAGACCAGCTTGCTTGTGCATGCGTTGTGGCCTTACCAGCACTATCTGTGGTTATTTATGGTGACTTTTAAAGTCTCAGTGCCTTTATCCATAATCTGTGGCAAATAATTGTCCCTACTTCATAAAGTTGTTATGTCAATTAAATGACGCAATACA
Source organism: Camelus dromedarius (assembly GCF_036321535.1). Lineage (NCBI taxonomy): Eukaryota > Metazoa > Chordata > Mammalia > Artiodactyla > Camelidae > Camelus > Camelus dromedarius. Next base: position 30,524,393 of record NC_087453.1, read on the forward strand.
TGCAAAGTGCTTAGAATACTTCCTGACACAACAGAGGCATTAAGTAAATGACAGCTATAACAATAATAACAGTTATGATGATGCTGATTTATGTGTGTGTCTATTTCTCTAGAGGAAACAAATGCTAAAAGGAAAACAAAAGGCAACTTAGCAGCACTTTCGTAAGGGCTTTGAGTTCACGTTCAAGTATAAAACTCTAGTGAACCAATCTACACCTAAACAAAATACTTGAGTCTTTCACAGAGTGGAGGGTGGACTACAAGGTGGTTCAGCTTCCTTTAAGTATGCATTCTCCAACACTCCCACCCCACCCTGGGGCAACAGCACCTTCACCCCAGTGGGAAAGCAGCGCTGGAGCAAGAGGGGCTTGAGCGGCACCAACCCCAAGCTGGCTTCGTCTACCCTCAAGCATGCACTTTTCTGGGCAATGGCAGTCTTTGCCCTAGCAGGGAGCTGCGCCAAAGCAAGAGGGGCCTGAGCCGTGTGGTACCTGGTGCAGGCTGGGGCACGTGCTGGGCAGTGGCAGGAAGCCTGAGCTTTTTAAAATCTGCTTCCTCTACCTTTTTCCTGGGAGTAAGCAGACACATGTCTGAATTCTTCATGAGCAGTGTCTCAGTTTCTTACAGCCCCCTGGTAAACCCCATGGCTTTCAAACCAACTACGGGGACTCATTTTCCCAGTGTCCTACTCCAGGCCTGGGATGCCCAATGTGTACCTTGAACCCCTCCCTCCCCAGAGAGGATCCCTGAGCCCCCTGCTCCTCTGTGTCCCCTCCGAGGGGCACGGGTCCCAAACTGATCGCTTCTCTTCCCTTTGTATCCTACTTTGTGTGGATCAATTTTTACAGCCTTGCTTGTAGAAGAGTCTGCCTGCCAGTCTCCAGTTTGTTTTTGGTGAGACTCTCTCCACATGTAGATGCGTTGTAGATGTGTGCATGGGGGCAGGTGAGATCAGTATCCTCCTAGTCTACCATCCTCATCTCTTCTTCTGGTATCTATGTTATGATCATTTTTATCCTAAATATTTTTAGTCTCTATTTTCTATCTTTCCCATCAGCTAATAGCATTAAGATGACCTGGTTAGCTCTGCCTTGGAAGGTTTGGACTGACAAAGCAGTGAACTCTGAGCTCTCCCTTCTGCTCCTTTGGCAGCCTAGAGTCTCTGAGCCCTCAGCCCTCTAGGCAGAGTCAGAATCTCTCCTCCTCTCTTACCCCGGCCGAAAGGAAAATGAAATTATCTAAACCAGCCAGAGTCCAGATCAGCAGAAATCTTTCTGGGCACTGCCTTCTTTCTTTACAAGAGGGGGTTGATATCTGAGCCAAGGAGGGAAAGCTGGAAGAGACAGTTGCAAATAGTCTTAGAAGGAGCATATCCAAGTGTGCACATCCTCAATCTCACTAGACATTTGACCTTGGGTAAATTACGCACCATCCTTGTACCTTATTGTTTTCAGTTGCTAAATGGAGATAACAGGGTCTAATTCACAGAATTGTTGGAGGCTTAAGTGTGGAAATCTACGAAATTTATTGCAATGACTAGCACTTTGTCAGCATTCCATAGGAAGGTAATATTGATCATTCTTTATCTAAGCTCCTTATGTTTTATTCTCTTATATCCTAATGGTCTTCTGGCTTTGGTTGTAGAAATACATACCCCCACGTTTTCCTTTTTCTTTTCTTTTCTCCTTACATTTTTCTATTTTTAAATTAATCATTTATTAGTTCAGAAAAAAAGGCTAAGACTTTAGAAAGTCACAAAGGATTGCAAGACACATATCTATCTTAAACACACACACACACACACAAACACACACATACTCATAACCAAAATTGCATTGCCATTCTCTTGGGGGTCAATTCAAACCTTAGTTCACTTCTCAGCTTAACCATTTTCGATCTGTATAACCAGTGGCTATTATTTAATCCTATGAAAAATGAAAATGGGTCTATAATCCCAGCTCTGTAGTTACAACTTAAAAAACAATTGCTTTTAACCTTGAGTTTCCCAATCTGGAAAGCAGGGGTACTAATGATATCAATTTAATAGTGTTAACATGAGAATTAAATAAGACAAAAAACTGGAAGTTGGCTGTCATACATGAGATCAATAAATAATGGTTGCTACAACCCAGCAGCCCCACTCCTGGGCATATATTCAGAAAACATGAAAACTCTAATTTGAAAAGTACATGAGATACATTCACCCCAATGTTTATAGTAGCACTTTTCACAATAGCCAAGACATGGAAACAATCAAATGCATACAGTGGATGACTGGTTTAAGATGTGGGATATAGATATAGATATAGATATAGATATAGATATAGATATAGATAGATATAATGGAATATTACTTAGACATGAAAAATAATGAAATATTGCTATCTGCAGCAACATGGATAGACCTAGAGATTATCATACTAAGTAAAATAAGTCAGACAGGGAAAGAAATGTTGTATGATATCACTTATATGTGAAATCTAAAATAATAGTACAGATGAATCTATATACAAAATAGAAACAGACTCACAGGCATAGAAAACAAACTTATGGTTACCAAAGGGGAAAATTATGGGGGTAGGGATAAATTAGGAGTACGGGATTAATAGATACAAACTACCATACATAATATAGGTAAGCAACAAGGATCTACTGTATAGCACAGGAAAGTATACACAGTGCCTTGTAATAACCTATAATGGAAAATAATCTGAAAAATTATACATATATATGTGAATCACTTTGCTGTACACCTGAAGCTAACACAATATTGTAAATCAATTATACGCCAATAAAAGTAAAATAAAATTTAAAAAATAATGGTTGTTGTCTTTTTAAAGCAACAGTTATAATTCTCATAAAGCTTTAACGAGACTTAAATGAACTAATAGATAAAAGGCTTTGCACAGAGTAGGAACTCTGAAACTTCTAATTTCCACTTTCTCTTTTTTCCTTCTCTGCTCAGTGAAAAAAACACCACTTAAATGGGTTGATGGGAATGCTCATTGTGGATAATACACACAATTTACTGAAGCAGAGTGGACTAGGTTATTTCTTTTGGCCAGTGCTAGTAATAATGTCTAGCACATAAAGTTTCACTCAAAAATAGACTTAACTGACCCACTGAGGGGACTGTGAAACCCCCTTGACCTCAACCCAGCCAGCATTCCTCCTGCCAATGGTAGATGCCTGAACTCCACTGTCTCTCCCTTACTTCTGACTTTGATGCATGTTAACCCATTAATCCTCCTGCAAGAAATACATTCACGTGAGTATTTATACCTTCTCTAGAGTATGAGAGTGAGAGAGATTTATAAGCAAGTTTTCAGGATGCACAGTGAGGGATTTATGTGAAGGAAGGAGGACAGGAGGAGAGGAATGCTGGACTCCAGAGAGAAATGGGAGGAGGAGACACAAACCTGGAAAGGGAGTACACTGAAGACAAAGAAAATGTTGTCTATTTTGGATATTTGCCCAGATTTAATCCTCAGTTCCAATATACAAGGGGCCTCCACTACACATTGAGATACCTGAGTGGGTCTCATCCCACAGAGAGAAGCACACACATTCCTACCTTAACTCCTTGCTTCAGCCCTAGGAACTGGTGACCCTAGCTCTTCAACTCTTCTCTCATCAGGGTAGAGCTTTTGGGGTATATCTTCATGAAATATACTTCAGGGAAGATGGGACCAAAATAATGTTTGGTTTATAAGTTCTAAAATGAAAGGTGAAATTACTCACCATTTTAATTCGTGATTGTATGGAATAGCTCCCCCCAGGACTGACAAGGGAAAAAGCAAAAAAGAAAGAAGGAACATGTTTCATTTTAAAAATGCCTCCGTTTGAACAATTATCCCCAAAGACAATGAAACAAGCTATTTTAAATGAGTTTTTTCTTAGGACATGACCAGACGTTTTACCATGCTATATGTGGTGTTCTGGAAATGGGGAAGGCGGGATGGCTGAAAGTCCAGGAAAGAAGTCATAATCTGAAGTAAGCAACAATAAGACAGAAAACCGTTCTTAGGGTTTCAGGTATACACATCGTTGTTCTGTTCTTTCTTAAAGTCTAAATGTAAAATATTTAATTCCATGTTTACTTAACGATGCACAGCATAGAAGCATGGATATTTCTCCAGGCGTGACCACACGTGACAACACTCTCAAGATCCCTCAGTCAATTTCCTCTTGCACTATGTCTGAGGGACGTTGACTGAGATTTCACATTCTGTGGATTTCAGCCATCTCTTCAGTTTCTCCGTGTTACTGAAATCTCATTGTTGCACTCAGAATTTGTCTTCTCCTTGAGATCACTTTCAAAGCATTTCACTGCCTGTGACAAGACAGAATAAGTAAAATGCTGATGAGTTTGGATTCCTTTCCCCAGTCTCTCAGCTTTTCTATCTTATAGTTTGGCATCTCATTCCTCTATTATATCAGATGTCACATTAGAAATCCTTGCTTGATCTTGAGATGGAACAAGGGTGCTCACTGACATGGCACTAGGAACAGCTTGAACTCAATATTTAATCACCATCACTTTTGAACCATTTAATGGTGTAATTAGGAAAAATTCAGAAACCATTTGAAAACTTCACATAATGACAAATCCAGATTTCAGTGAGCCTGTTAGATATACAACGACCAGTACCAGAAGGATGAGTCAACTTCTCAATATTTTCAGAAATAATATTTCAGACTAAAGTATGAGCTGGATGTTCTATTTTGGTCTGTTCTTCCTCATTTTTGTATGTTCTCCTCTCAATTTTCTTGAAAGATGTTACTGAATTTTAAAAACTGATGATAATCTTCAAAGCTCTCACTTAAAAGTAATGATTTAAAATTTCAGTAATCTGAGATAAAGTCTTGAAAAAGAGGTGTCATTTTCTGGATCAAAAGATTAAAAAGATTTATTTTTAAACCCATTAATTCTGGACTAACTGGTACTCCATTTGATTTATTATACTGAGACAAAATCATCATTAAGGCACCCCACTATTTGCATTAATAAATTTATTTAAGGAGTCCCAGATGAAAGGGTTATGGAGAAGACACAGCACTAGGCTGTCTATATATTTAAATGAAAATATATTTATTTTTCAATTAGTAGTTTCCCTAAAAAGTCACTCTGTATATTGCAAATTTGACTTCAGCAGGAAAGATGCCACAATTATTTGTTTTCATTGCATTACTAAATCAGAAATGTTCAATGAAGCAAATAGATTGCATATTACATACAAATGTGCTGATAATATTCATTAGATAACTGATATTTCTCCTAGAGGGTGGATACTCAGAGTGCCTAATTTCCAACAAAATTATGTGTTTGCTATGATATGTTTCTCATGCTTTCTACAAATCTTTAATTTTACTTTAAAATAGATGTTGGATTTCATGCTCCTGCAAGAGGAAAACCTGAATTCACAAACAGAGGCACAAGACATGAGATACATTAAAAATATTTTGCAAATAGAATATGCCAGAGTTAGCAGAAAAGTATGCTTTGGGGGAAACTTCTATTATGAATAAAATTGTTGTTTGTCACTCTTATTTTACCAGGAGGCAAATTAGTCATCGCATAGCCTGTTCCGTTTTTTTCTTGGAATCAGGTCACTTAATCCCTTCTGGGATGTATTTAGAATGAGAGCCTATATTTTCTTCTCAGATTAATCTGGAGAGAATTTCAAGATGCAAGTCTTCATATAATAAAGCGTATGGAAATGGAGTCTAAAGTGTCTGACACTTTTAATGATACAGCTTCGTCCACAGTGGCATTACTTGTGAATATAATTTAAATGAAAATGAAGGCGAACCAAATCCCCACATGGCCTCAGCAACTCTAAAATTATATTCCTGTTATGTGCTTTACACATCCTATACCCTAAATACAGCTTGTAACCTCTAAATGCCAGCATTTGTGTATGGAAACCTATTTCTGTGCACAATACGTCATCTGTTCCCAGAGTATAACAGTTATTGTTCGTACTTCTTGGACAAGAATCCATGTTTAACAACACTTGAGATTTAAAGTTAGAACTAGCCAAATGCAGGAAATTCAAACGTTCAGCTGGACAGTCCATTTTCTATTCACCACCTATTCAGTTTTCTTCATTATTCTAAATATAATGGCATACCCTGAGTAGGGAGAGTTAGTTTGCTTCAGGTCCCTAACTTAAAGGCTGAACAACCATTGCCTAGTTATTGAACCAATAAGAGAAAGAAGAGAAATCTCTAAAAGAAACCTGCAAGATACAGTATTTCCTGTTTTTATAAAAGAATCAAAATAGGGACTTGAATGCTATTTGGAGCCTTAATCACACAGGAAGAAGATCTAGAGAAAATCAAGATAGATAGATAGATAGATAGAGGGTAACAATTCTCAAATGATCTGTAGTAAGGGGCCAGTTTATTTTATTTTTAATTTCAGATATGTCAAAGATATATACATTTGCAGAATTTTAAAAAATGATTAATGGAAACTGAAATAAAAAATAAGCAAAGACATACAAACCACAAGCCCAGACTTAAACTCACCAGCCAAGGAAACTACATTGTAATGAATATTACCAGAAAAAGAACAGCAGGAAAATTGCTTAGAATCTCCTAAATGCTTACTCTCAACTTCTACACTTTTCCAATCACAGACTAGCTCCAGTCCACGGACCACATTCTGAGAAGCACTGAGATAGAACAAATATCCTGGCTTTGCCTTTCTATTTATTTCATACTTGGTACATAGTTCAGGATTTCTAAACAGTGTGTGAGCAGAAGCATTTTCGTGAAACAAGTAATGTTTTTCTTCTTTTTCTTCTATGTCTGTGTATCCTTTTCTGGTAGCTGAGAATGATGCTGAGAAGCCGAACAAGGTGCCATGTGACAGAAAAATGTTACAAGTGACTCTGACTGTAAAGAAATATAACCCCCTAAGAAAGGAAAGGATCATGAACTTCTTGATGAAGTGTTTCCCACTGTGGTCATGGATTAGTGGAGGGTCATAGACTTCTTTCAAGGCGCAATTATTACTATGTGCACCGAATAATGTCAGCAGCCTGAATAAATGCTTCATGTATATGAATTCTCCTACATTTCCAACCAATGGATGCAGCTGTCATTAATAAAATATATGTTCATTTATCGGTCTTTCTGCTGAAGATGATGGGGTAGAGAGACTCACAGCTCACCCTCTCCCAAAAATACACCAAGAATTACATCTACAAACTCACTGAATTGCATAGGATATCTGAATTCAGGCAGAGTGTCTCTCACTTTGAAATACGTGAGGATTCTCACAAAATCTGGTAAGAGAAAAAAAGAAAGAAATCAGTGCAGGACCGGTCCTGCAGTGAGGGAGTGACATAGGAAGAAAAGCACCCTCACGGTGGGATGCCCCCTCTCCAGCTGGGAGGTCAGCAGGGACAGAAATGGAGATTCTGAGGCTTGGAGGAGAAAGTGTCAGCCACTTGGCAGACAGAACTAAGGAAAACTGGCACAAAGGGCCCCTGTGATCCCCAGCTTTAGACATTAAGTTGGCAGGGTAAAGCCAGGATTGGCTGCTGGAGATGGGTGAGGAGCCCAGGCAGAGGGCTGGGGCCCATGCACAGAGGCAGCCTCAGGGGACTGGAGGGCAGCACGAGATTTGGGTGGGGATGTGTGCAGAACAGAACAGCCTGAAACCCCCATAAAAAGCACCACTGCTCGTATGTGTGGGAGGAGGGGCACAATGCAGCCATGCTACAGCCACTTTCTCTGTATGGCTCCATTGTTGGTGTGTTGTCCTGAGAAGAGAGGTGGGTCTTCATCTCAGCCATCACTGCTGCATTCCAGCAGGGCTGAAAGCTGGGTCCATACCCAGCAGCCCTGCAATTTCATAAGCGGGGCTGAGTATGGTAATTTACAACAGGCGGGCATACCGTACATGGAGGCAGCGCTGGGGTCTGCACTGGCTCTGTGGCACACCATGGATTCAGGTCTGTGAATGCATGCTCGCTGTGGCAGGTCCTAGAGCCTGACAATGCTGGATCTTCACTGGTGGTTCCTGGGGCCCAGAACTTGGGGACACTGGAGTGGGCGGCCAACATTCTCACAGCTAAAGTGGGGACAAAGGCAGTATCAAAACAGAGTATTTTGTAAGCCCTCATAACAAGTGACGGCACCTCCCAGTGGACATCTCCTGCGGAGGTATACTCAGCAACTCTTCTTCCCAGCTGAAGCACTACAAACCTGCCTCCCACACAGCACAACTCAGAAACAGGCCTAGAAGCCTCCATTCCAGCAACAGGGGAGCAGATCTGGCTCCCATCAAGGCTGTGACAACCACAGATCAAAAAAAGAGGCCCTACTCAAGAACAACAATCAGTGCAGGCTCTAACCACCATAACACCAACCACACCCCTACTCAGAGGGATAACAGCCAACACATATGGAATAAAGACATGGTAACCATCCATACTAAGAACAGCCCTCACAACAAAACAATTAGAAGCACACAGTCTACACAGAAACGTTCCCACTTTGAATAAAAACAAAAAATACAACAGCCTTTCCAGACCTCAGTAGACAACTGATACTCCTAAATCCATAGAGCCAGAGGAATACAAGTAAAATGAACAAGCAGAGGAACCACTCCCAATTAAAAGAACAAGAGAAGTCCCCTGAAAGAACGAACAATGAGATAGACTGTGACAGTCTACTAAACACAACTTCAAAAAAAGGAGTGATAAAAGCACAGAAGGAACTAAGAGCGACTATGAACAGAGACAGAGAATACTATAAAAAGGAAACAGAAACTATAAAGAGGAGCCAACTGAAAACAGAAAACTCAATGGCTGAGATAAGAGCCAAGCTAAAGGCAATCAAAAGCAGACTATATAATGCAAAGAAATAAATAGGTGACTTAGAATACAGGATAACAGAAGTCACCCAATCAGAACAGCAGACAGAAGAGCAAGTAAAAACCAATGATAGCAATATAAGGGGCCTATGGGATAATACAAAGCATGCCAACCTATGTGTAATAAGGATCCTAGAGGAGAAGAAAGGGGGATTGAAAAGGTATTTGAAGAAATCATGATGGAATACTTTCCAAACCTAAAGGAGGAAACAGATATCCAAGTACAGGAAGCACAAAGGGTCCAAAACAAGAAGAACCCAAATAGACCTACACCAAGATGTATTATAATTAAGAAGACCAAGGTTAAAGATAAAGAAATGATTCTAAAGGCAGCAAGAGAAAAAAAAATGAGTTAGTTATAAGGGAACCCCCACAAATCTTTCAGCTGATTTCCCTACACAAACACTGCTGGCCAGAAGGGAGTGGCAAGATATATTCAAAGTCCTGAATGAGAAAAAGGTGCAACCTAGATACTATCCTTTATAGTAGAAGGATAGATTAAAAAAAATTCACAGAAAGCAAAAACTAAAGGAATTCAGCTAAATCTATACAAAAAGAAATACTGAAAGATATACTCTAAATAGAAAAGAAGCAGGATGCTATAGAAAGGAGAAAACCATAATTGGAAATACAATAACTACAATGAGTTACAAAAAGGATAAACATGAAGATGTAAAAACAAAAGGACATCAAAATCATAAAAGGTAGAAGAGGGAAACAGGAAAATATAAGTTTTTCTCTCTCTCTTTTTTTTTCCCCTTCATTTTTTTAGGATGTATTTGAGCCTACATGACTACCAGTCTAAAGCAAACAGATGTAGTAAGGGGTTAATATACTTGAAAAACAGAGTAGCCACAAATCAAAAGCAATAGTCACAAAAATCAAAAAGAAACCAAGATAATACCAAAGAAAATTATCAAACCACAAAAAGAAAAATAAAAAAGAAAAGAAAGGAACAGAGAAGAAATGTCAAATCAACTGGAAAACAAAGTTCAAAATGGCAATAAACACACATCTATCAATAATTACTATAAATGTCAGTTGACTAAATTCTCCAATCAAAAGACATATAGAGTGGCAGACTGGATAATAAAACAAAAGCTTAGACTATGCTGCCTATAAGAGACCCACTTTAGAGTGAAGGACACACATAGATTGAAAGTGAGAGAATGGAAAAAGATATTTCATGTAAATGGAAATGATAAGAAAGTGGGAGTAGCAATACTCATATCAGGCAAAATAGACTTTAAAACAAAGGCCATTAAGAAAGATAAAGAAGGACACTATGTAATGATTAGAGGAGCAATGCAAGATGAGGATATTACACTCATTAATACATATGCACCTAATACAGGAGCACCTAAATATATAATACAAATACTAAAAGACATAAAGGGAGAAATTGATGGGAATATAATAAGAGTAGGAGACTTTAACACCCCACTAACATCATTGCACAAGTCTTCCAGACAGAAAATCAATAAGACAATGGAGATACTAAATGACACAATAGAACAGTTGGACTTGGTTGATATTTTTAGGACATTATGTCTCTAAAAAAAAGAATATACATTCTTTTCAAGTGCTCATGGAACATTCTCTAGGATAGACTGCATAATCAGGCACAAAAGAAGCCTCAAATAGAAATTATTTCAAGCTTCTTCTCTGACCACAATGGCATGAAACTAGAAATCAATCACGGAAAAACAAATGAGAAAAAAAGACAGCATGGAGACTAAACAGCATGCTACTAAAAAAAACAATGGGTCAATGGTGAAATCAAAGAAGAAATTAAAAAATACCTTGAGACAAATGACAATGAAAACACAACCACACAAAATCTATGGTATGCAGCAAAAGCAGTCCTAAGAGGGAAGTTCATAGTGATACAGGCCTTCAGTAAAAAACAAGAACAATCTCAAATAAATAACCTAACCTACCATCTGAAAAGAATCAGAAAAAGAAGAACAAGGAAAATCTAAAGTCAGCAGAAGGAAAGAAATAACAAAGATCAGGGAGGAAATAAATAAAATAGAGATTTAAAAAACTAGAAAAAAATCAATCAAACCAAGAGCTGTTTTTTTGAAAAAGTAAACAAAATTGACAAATTTCTGGCCAGGCTCACCAAGAAGAAAAGAGAGAGGACACAAACTTATTTACAAAACAGAAACAGACTCACAGACATAGAAAAAAACTTATGGTTACCAGGGGCCAAACAGGGTGGGAAGGGATAAATTGAGAGTTCAAGATTTGCAGATAGTAACTACTAGATAAACTACAAGTTCATACTGTATAGCACAGGGAACTATATTCAATATCTTGCAGTAACTTGATGAAAAAGAATATAAAAGTGAATATGTGTATATTCATGTATGACTGAAGCATTATGCTGTACACCAGAAATTGACACAACATTGTGAACTGACTATACTTCAATAAATATATATAAAGAGCAATATTATATATATACACAGAGCAAAAAAATATTTTTAAAGTAAAAAAAGTGTTCATTTTTAAATGCTATCAAAATTGACAGTAACTCTATGTCATTATGTAAATACTCCGCCAGTAAATTCCAGAGATACAACTGGTGTCATAGCGGATGGCATTTGGAAAGTGGGAAACACCAGTAAACATTTTTAGAAGAGAAACATTTTTTAGAGGAGAGCCAGGGAAGGTTGGAGAAGGTGGTGGTTGTAATAGGAATTCGAGTTTGTGCTCGAGGAATGGGTGTGGCTTTTTCCACAGAAGTCATTCTAGATGGAAAGAGTTAACACGTGTGAGAACATAAAGCATAACTCTATGATGGAAAGTGAAATAGATTATGGGGGATGAGCTGGTTGAGAAGGAAATACACAGCTTGATTACAGAGGACCTGGAACACTAGCTACAGGGAAACTTTTATCCATTACACCAGGGACAGTAAAAACATTTTGACACAAAAGTATAAAGCTCTGATCAGCAAAGAGTAACTTCCTACAGCTCAATGTTGCAAATGACTCTGAAGTTGTACCCGTGCTCAAGGAGGAAAAGTATTGCTTTTGATCACTGATGTTAACTAGGGACGTGCTAGGGAAGCAATGGCCAACATTTCTTATTTCTTTCCCCAAGCTGTGGGTTTCCAAACCTGCCTGACATTTGAAAAAATGTACGGCTTTTAAAACACTCAGTTCTATAAGGCCCATGGCATTTAGCAACTGGTCTACACAGTAGAAGAGAATTAAAGATGTCTGAGTACATAAAAGAGAGCTACAAGATGGAAAGCCATGCACTGGACACAGAAGGGGCAGGGGCTCAGAACATAAGCTGATGGAGGGTGATGACAAATAAGTTCACAACAGAACAGAACAAATGCCTTACTTGAGAAACCTTTTAAAAAGGCAGAGAATATTGGGGCTGAAAATTAATTTTAAAGTGTCATAGCCCGACTTCCAATTTAAAAATATAGAAAGAGAGACTGATAGATATTCAATCTCTTGCCCCAAAACATTTGTTAGCAACGTAAAGAACAGGAATGAGAACCAGTCTCTTGTTTCCCATCTTTCCAACTTCCATGTATGATATCAATAGTGCTTAGCAAATCATTAAATGTGAAGATCAAAATTGAAGAATCACAGATAATTCCAAGGTTTTGAGTCTGAATTACTGGGAGAATAACAGATTCACTGTCAATAGAGGGCTTTGTATTTTAATTTTGATAACAAAATATTTGTTGATGAATTAGGCTATTGAAATATAACATCTTTATTAGTAAAAGCATTTCTCCCTTATTAGATGGTATATTACATTAGTCAGGGCAGACTAAGACTGCAGCAACAAAGATCCCTAAAATCTCAGCACCTTAACACAACAGAAGCTTATCTCTTGCTTTCAATAAGTACACTCATTGGGTACAGGAGACTCCCAAGGGCAGCTATCCTACACCTACGGGCATTAACTTAGCATTCCAGGCTCATTATCCTAACAATTAAAAGCTACTATCCAGAAATGATGCACATCACTTCACTCCCATTTCTTTGTCTAAAGCAAGTCACATGGCTATGCCAACTTCTAGGAGAGGGTGGTGCAACTGTCCTGTGCATCTAGAGGAGGTGCTGGTGAACAGTCAAAATGCTACCCAGGGTAACAGGTACAGTAAGATTTAAAAGAAGGTAGAGATGAATGTGCCCCAAATGACAAATATCTCACATATGAGTGAGTATGTTCTGCTGATTTTTTTGGGCCAAAGTCTTGTGTGGTTTTTATATGCTTCCTGAAGGAATTCTCATCCACAAGAATGTAAATAATCAGGAAAGCTGTGTTTTTCTACTTCTCCATATGGTACATAGCTCTAAGGGAAACGCTATGAAGGAAAGGTAAGTTCCAGATCAAGTGTAGGATAAATTTTACAACAACATTATGCCAAATAAACAAACATAAATTTAAAAGACATCCACTTTAACGAAATAAAATTATAATTTACCCCTGAAGTGGAAGCATAGAATCTCCCTGATATTCTTTTCTGATATCCAGGTAAAAATGTGTGTATATAGATGCTTGTTAGAATGTTGGTGTTTGCAAGTCATCTTTCTGAAAGAATTTTTAAAAGAACCCTTAAGAAATTGTCAGAATTATTATGCCTACAACCAGCTCCATTATGTCTAAGCTATAACTTCACAGGACGATTTTGGAAAAAAAAACAAAAGGAAAAGAAGTTAGAATTTTTTATAAGATATGAAGCTTAAATTCTCAAACTCCATATTGGTTGAATAGCCACAACAGTAAATCAAACACTCAACAATTGAAAAACCATGCTGATGAGCAAGTTATCTGTTGCTATGATGCCCAAAGGCTACACTTTTTATATAGTCTAGAAAGCTCACGGATCATAGCGGTACATCCTTAATGTTTTACTTCCATTTCTCAAAAATGTTGGAAGCCACGGTGTCAACAGGGAAAATGTTGCCTGGTTCTTTACACGAACTCTATATGAGGCTGACATTTTGTGAATTTCATGCCCTAAAGTTGGTTTTCTAGGAGCCAATGTGAGGAGAAATAAAAGAGCCCTTCCCAGATTCCCACGGGCCTGCAAGCGTTGCTCCCGTACAAGCAGAGAATGACATCTCTTCACGTGCTGCCACACCTGCCTGGCTTACGAAATGGCAGGGCAAGGACCACTCCAGTGCACCTGTGTGCAAGTTTCTCTAGAGTGGAGTTTCACGGGCGCAGGTGTTGTACATATACAGCTGGATTACAAAAGCCAGCTTATTTTCCAAAGTGGCTTTGCCAGTTTCCACTTTTCATCAATGTCTGAGGCTTTCTGTTCTGTGAAGTACAAACTCAACTAGCAGTGCGTACATCAAGCCTGCTGAAGGCGTGTATGTTGGGGGAAGCTCCCAGAGATGGCATCAGTACAGGAGAGTGGGTCTCCTCCTGTCCCCATCACTCTCTGGGGCAGCACACAGCAAACTGACGTGGCCCAAAGTCAGATTCTGGGAGAGGAACTCCCACATCTTGGTCTAAAGTTTTCAAGAATCACTACTGAGGAAGTAGGCGTATCTCCCTTCATATGATCAGAGGCTCCAACACATTAAAAATGAGATGTGGCAGTCTTGGCCCCAACTCTCCCCGGTCAGCTCTGTGTTGATAGCTGGGGGCACAGTAGCTGTCCCTCCCCTGGCATGATCCATCCCAAGGCTGCAGTCCAAGCCTCCACTTGACATCCTAAGTGCTGAACCAGAGCCAGTTTCCATGGAGCGCCGAAGGAGGCAGTCCCTCTTCTGGAATGCCAGTCTTCAGAGAACCCATGTTGGGCAAATTAACCCTTACCTTTCATTCCACATCCCTTTCTTTCCAGTATTACTTTGTTATTAATTTCTAACTTAATTATGCTGAAGGTAGAGTACATGGTACATATGCTTATAAATCTTTGAAAGTTAAGATTTTCTTTCTGGTCTAGCATATCATTAATTTTCATAAATTTTCTATGCCAGGGACAATATTTTAACCATATCTATTATATCAAACTTGTAATTATATTGTTCAAAACATCCATAGCCTTATTTTTGCTTGACTAAACTATCAACCACTTAGAGAGGTTTGCTGAAATCTTCCAATGCACTGGTGGATTTTTTAGCTTCCTCTCTGAAATTTTATACATCTTTGCTTTATTTATTTGAGGCCTATTTTGCAAGATGCATACAAGTTTAATATATTTTTCTGATTAATAAAAACTTTCTTGCTAAATAAATGATCCTCTTTCCCTCTTACAATGCTTTTTACTGCAACTTGATTTTGTCTTCTATTATTATACCCCTAATAATTTTCTTTTAATTAGTACATGGCAGGCATTTCGTTCTATATTTTTACTTTTCAACTTCTCTGTGACCTCTGTGTCTTTTAAAAAGTATTCACTTATTTTTATTTCTTATCCAGAAGGAAAAAAAAATCATTGCATTCTAATGGAGAGTTTCATTTCTTTCTTTATGGATTGCGAGTGCTGACACATTTATTTTAATTTTTCTCAGCTTATTTTTTCTGCCTACTTGTTCTATTCTTTGTTTATGTGTTGGTTTACCCTTCCTCTATGCCACTTTAACTGAGGTGTATTTTCCCCATTCCATTTTTTTTTTTTTAACATTTACTAGTCTGAAAGTCCTGCATTCAACTGCTATTTTTCTAGGGATTCCTATGGAAATTTTCACATGCATCATTAGCTTAAGATGTTCAAAGCTCATCAGTATTTTAACTCTTCTCCTAGACAAGAGAAGAACTTTAAACAATCAGCTCCAGGCACTCCTATCAAATAAGAGTTGGTTCTTGTCCAGAATTCAGGTCTATCTTAATTTTTTTAACCTCTCAATGTTATATCTACTCAGTGTTTAGATTTACCAACATATTCGTTATTTTGATTCTGGATTTGTTTTGCTTCATTCAGATATGTGTTCCAGAATCATTTTCTTTCTACTGATGGGCTCCCTTTGTAGGGTTGACTGCTTGTGGAAGCTCTCAGTTTTTGTCCAAAATTTTTCCCCCTTGTGCTTTCTCAAGGGAAAAATGTACAGACTGACAGGTATTTTTCTCTCAGCACTTTACAGATCTTACTCTGTAATGCCTGCCTCCCACTGTTGCTGCCAGAAGCCAGCTGCTACTTTAATAATTATTTCTTTCTAAATGCTATTTGTCTTCTCTTTAAATAACTGATTGTAAGGGCTTCTGTCTTCAGTGTACTTCAAGTTCAGTACCATGTGTCTAGGTAAGTTTCTTTTCGTTTACTTTTCTTGGGATTCGCCGGGAATTTCAAACCTGAGGACTGGCGTCTTTGCTCTATCCTGGAGACGTCTTAGGCATTATCTTTAAGAACACTCCGACTCCCTTTCTTTTGTCTCTGTCTAGATATATGTGCATCTTAAGCGCTTTGTCATGTTTTTCATTCCCCTGTCTCTCAGGACTGCATTCTGGGTAATTTCTTCAGATATCTTTTCCAGTTCACTAGGTAGCTCTCCAATTGTGTCTAATCTGTTGTTAAGACCATCCATTGCACAGCAAATCCATATCTGAAACTGCCTTCGAAATACATAAATCTACATAGGTTTTGTACAAAGAATGTTCCTTGCAGCTTTGTTTGAAACAGAAAAAAAAAAATGAAACAACGTATCTGTTAGCAGGAAAATGGTTCAATAAATTACTGACATCTTTTCAATCCGATTAATACTACACAGCTGTTCAAATCAAGAGTTTGCTGCATATAGTCCACCTTGGACCAATGCCCATCTACATACAGTAGAAAAATGTAAGTTCTCATGAGTGTGTGTGTGTGTGCATAGAGTATCTAAAAGTGGCAACTCCAAATTGATATGTGCTTTTAGTGTAGAATATACTCTGGATTTCAAACACTTGTATGAAAAAAATGCAAATTCCCTCATTAATAATCTATATTGATTGTTGAAATTACAATACTTTAGTCTTACTGGGTTAAATAAAATGTTATTAAAACTAATTTCTTGTTTGTTTTCACTTTTTCTTGTCTGTAGATGTTTTAAAATTGCTTATTATTTTTTTAAAGCTGTTACTTTTCTAATTTAAAATTCATTTCACGTCTCTAGGAATTACTATTCGGTCCTTGTATTGCTAAGTATAATATTGATATTCCCTCTTTCTTGGTCACGCATTTCAATACTCCTTTAATTTTTTAAATATATACACCATACTTATTTCATGTGTCTTATCTGGTAATTCCAACATTGGCTGTCATAAGTGTGATTCCAAAATGTGTTATCTCTGCTGACTGTCTCCCATGGTGGCTCATTTCCTCTTGCATTTATTAATCCTTGGAACTTTATCTTTGGAAATTCTGGGTTTAATTTATATTTCTCCAAAGCAAATTTGCATTTTCTTCTGCCAGGGATATGGAACTCTACCACTCCAGCACAAGTTAAGACAAATGCTCATGTTATGAGTTTAGGGGGAGGTCATATAGACATTATAATTTTTTCACTTTTTATTTTTCTAGGGATTCCTATGGAAATTTTCACATGCATCATTAGCTTAAGATGTTCAAAGCTCATCAGTATTTTAACTCTTCTCCTAGACAAGAGAAGAACTTTAAACAATCAGCTCCAGGCACTCCTATCAAATAAGAGTTGGTTCTTGTCCAGAATTCAGGTCTATCTTAATATATATATATATATATTAATATATATATACACACAGAAATTTGCACATATCTAACTGAAAGGCTCCATAAACTTACACAAATTAAGCGTATCTGGGCAGTCAGCACCTAAGTCAAAAAACAGAATATTTCAGGTACCCAGAAGTAGGTGCCCTCTACAGGCCCTGCACTATAGTTATATATATTGTTTTGTTTTCATTCCTTGGTACTCAGAGCAAAGACTGAGTTCAGCAGATACCCTCAGGGGCTTCTATACGGGTGTATCCCCCTTTCCTAAGCTTGGCTAAGTTTCTCACTTGTTGGGGTCCCAGGCTTTGTCTCCTGTCCCTCTGTGAATGGCCAATTTAAGCTCAGTCTCCAGGCAATTAGGGATGTGTAAATATCCCCAGGACAAACACTGTTTCTATTACTTTAATATTCTCCAGATTTGAGCTTTTCTTTTGCTTCTTATCTTAGAAGCTTATTTTCCCAGAAGCTCAAAAATGTATGAGAGAGACAGAGAGAAATGTTGATTTTTAACATCTAAACCAGCAATAGGGAATTAGTTCAATAAATTACCATAAATGATAAAGATTAAAAATTATACAGTATTAAAAATTTTGTTTTTAGAGAGCATTTAATAATATGTGTCACTATGATGCTATTAAAAAGGAAACAGTGATTCAAACCTGTATAACATGCAGGTGTGTAAAAACACTTAGGTGTTTGTACAGACCTAAAAATACAGGAAGGAAATGAATTAAAGTATTAACAGCGATTTTCTTTGCGGAATGGACTCATGAGTTCTTTTATTCCTATGCTGTTCTGTATTTTATGTGCATCCTCATTGTACAAAATGAACAAAAATTAGGAAGAATTAAGAAGAAAGAGCAGGAGCCAGAAAACACTTTTCTGACTCACCTTCACTCCTTGTCACACACTCAGACTATGTCAGTGACATGCGAGAAAGTGGAAGAAAATTGAATAGCCCCAGAAATGCTCAACAAGAGAAACCTGCAGCCAAGTGGGCACGACCCTGCTCTGTCCTCTACACATGCTGATGACCGTCAAATGGAAAATGCGATTTCACTGAGGAGGAACATTCGTCTCTTTCCATCCATGGTTCTTCTTTCATGTCTCAGCTTTAAGCTGCCTCCCTTTAAACAGCCCCCTGCAGGCGTAGAAAGAGTATAACAAAGCTCTTCACATCTTTCATTACAAGACTCATAATTTTTTGATTCCTCTGCTTGATCTGGACCTTGTGAAATACTGGAAGGCATGGGATTCAAGGCAGAAAGGAAAAGCAATAGTAGCTTTTTACCAACTTCCATGATTGCAAATAGATTATTAAGAAGGAATATGGTCTTTTCCCAACACAGCATGTTGTTCTGCACTCATGCTTTTTGGGTAGTAATTAGAAAGCAGGACCAGCTACTGAAGACCTCTTTTAGGACAAGGTTTTTAAAAACATGAAAGTAATTTGCCTAAGAAAATGCTTTTACGACTCTCTCTCTTTGGAGTTGTGAACAGAGGTATCTCAGCCTCTAAGGTCTTGCCACTCAAAAATGTGGTACACAGACCAGTAGCATCAGCATCATATGGGAGCCTACCAGTGATGCAGGTTCTTGGGCCCTACCTCAGACCGACTGCATCAGGCTCTCCAGGGATCTGTGCTTTAATAGCCTCCCTAATAATTCTTATATACACTAATATTTCGAAATCACTTGAGAACATCCCAAAAGTAATGTCAAGAAATCACAGTTCAAATCGAAAATAAAAGGAGACAATTTTATTCCTCTGAATATCTGAATTCCTTTCTCATCTGAGAGAAAACTTACTATAAATCCTTAACCCAGTAGCCATAATTAAGTGTGGGAGCTCTATGCACATCAATAAACAGAGGTCAGGGCTGCATTTAAGAGGCCCGGTTCATACCTGCTTCCCTTTCACAGTCAAGCCCCAGGAAGGGACTTTTTGTTCAGTTTTTCCTTTCACATCTTCTTTGAAGAAATGCAACTTTGAACTAACAGTGTTGCTGTTGGGAACTGTTTTGTGCCTGCCATAAATTGTGTCTTCCTCTGTGTGACTCTCCGGTGAGCCAGTACAAAAATAGGGACTAAACCAACAACAACAAAAAAGCAAGGGAACAGGAAGCAGGAGTTTGCCAGCTTAATTTAGGTTTTCTTTTCTTACACATCGCCATGCCATATGATTTTCCTCCTTTCTTTTAGAATCACGGTTAATTGCCACATAAAAAAATTTTGACAAGCATATGACAAACCATGAAAAATAAGTGAAAAATATAAACTATGCCTTTGGAATCTTCCTTTTTAGCATTATTCACTACTAAGGGCCAACACTTTTATCAACACAACTTTTGAAAAATGTTGATACATTATTTACGTGCGTTAGGAACTTTTCAAGGAAATAATTTCCTCCAATCAGAATTTATCTGTCCTTATTTTCCATTCTCTCCAAATGCTGCATTATGATAATATAACTATTAAACTACTATGATGGCAGTGTGTACGAATGACTGTGTTCCAAATATTATCCTCTCTTCCTCCTGTCTCAGTTATCTGGTAATGCTGGTAACAAAAAAATCACAAAACCTCAGTAATACAGTAGTATTTATTGCTCATATGTCAGGGGTCAGCTGGGGGTCTGCTGGGGGCTCTGTGTCTCCTGGCTGGGCTGTGTGCCCGCTGGCTGTGTGTTGGTCTAGACCAGACTCAGCAGGACCAGATCTTAAGTTCCAGCAGGCCACTCAGTGTGTCCGCATAGAGATGACAGAGTCATAAGTAAAAGCAAGGCTTCCTAAGTCATAGACTTGGAGCCACCACACTGGTACTTCTGCTTCATTCCGTTGGCCAAAGCCAGGCACATGGTCAAGTCCAGAGACGGAAGCAGAGGATGCTTCAAAGTTACATCACAAAGGGGTGTAGGGAGGGTGAAAGGTCAAGGTTGTGTTCGCAATCAGTCTAGCACATCTCCTCGTCCAACCCATCAACAAGACCTGTCAATGCCACCTTGGAGATAAATACTTCCCATACGTGTGCAGTTTTCTCTACTGTACCACTACCACCGCTTCAGGCCACCATGACTTCTTACCTGTCGCCTCTTAACTATTCTGTCCACATCTTTCTCGTCCATTGCTCCTTAGGCCATTCTCAACAATAATCTTTTTAAAAAGAAAATCTTTTCTTGCCACTCCTTCACTCAAGTCCACACAATGGTTTTTACTGTTCTCAGGATAAAGGCAGAAATCCTGAATATGGGGTGTAAGGCCCTGCCCCGTGTGAATGTGAATCGGCCTCCCTCTTCAATCTTATTTAGCTCCCCTGTACACTCTGCGTTCCAACCACACCAGCCTTCCATCACTTCCTCCAATGCTGCACTTCTCTCTACACCACAAGCGTCCCTCTACCTCATCTAGTCTTTGCCTAGTTCAGTTCTATGCACCTATCAGATCACCATCAAGCATCACTCCCTCAATCCTGCCACCACCACCCTGACATTATAACAAGGTGTCCAAGCTGCTTATAATTTTC
Organism: Camelus dromedarius; assembly: GCF_036321535.1. NCBI lineage: Eukaryota > Metazoa > Chordata > Mammalia > Artiodactyla > Camelidae > Camelus > Camelus dromedarius. The sequence continues at coordinate 30,545,465 of NC_087453.1, forward strand.
CATCACTGTCCTTACCACTTGTTATAACTAACAATGATCTGTGTCATTAACTGATTAATGTCCACCCCTCACTAAACTGTAAAACTCCATGATTTCAGAGGTTATGTTGCTTCCTAAAACATCTGCCAAAACATATAAGAAAAGCAAAATATGTTTCACTTAATTTTGAATACTAGATGTCTTATGTCTTGAACTTAAATGAAATGACTGTGTGTGATGGTGCTGTGTACCTAGGTTCCTTAAAGAAGGCATTACATATAAATATAGCAAAACATCAATTATTTCTCTGCCTTCCAAATTTATCAGCCAGAACTTGTTTTATATTTGAGCACATATGCCTTGCCCCTGGGAATAAAACCATGAAACATAATAGCCAGATTGCTGGTAAAATTATTCTTGAAGGTTTGTGTTTATTTTTTGGTCATTTTTTAAAATGACTCTCTACGTCTTCTGAGGGGGGAAACATAAATACAGAACTGTGCTAAAAAGGTGTAAAGCAAGTGTTAGATTTGTATTCTGACAACTGACAGGTGCTACCTGCACATTCAACATAAATAGTATTTCCCTCTTTTATAAAAACCTGAATTATAGTGAAAACTGCAAAAGCATATGCATACAATACTATATAACAATGATTTAACACAACTCAGTTTTAAGTATTTCAGAAAATTGGTTGATGCATTTTTTTATATGTGTTGACTCAACGAGCCAACGTAAATATAATAGATTATCCTTAAAAAGTCCCTTATTACATTCAGGAACATTTCTCCCCAATTCCACATTTTATTTTTTGTGAACCCATTCTCAGACCCCAAAAGGGCAGCCCTTTAGAACGCTGCACCTCTCCCTTTCATGGTCGTTTGACCTGGCAGGTTTGGTCCTTGGAATTTAACTGGACCGCAGCCCTCCTCCAGGCAGTTTGCAATCAGAACACAAAGACATTAATCTGTCTGCAACTGGAGGGTCATGGAAATTCCAAGACCAAATCTCTTTTCAGGGAGGGTACGTAGGCAACTGAGCAATTAGAGAAAGGCAGTCTGTGAAAAGGAGGGAAGGAGGATAAAGGATGTATATGGGGGTATCAGGGAGTTTTTATGGGGACACAGAAAAGGGAAGAGAAAATGTGTGAGCACAACCAGGCCATCCCAGGTTCCTGCTGTGCTCATTTCCAAGTCCATGCCTGGAAAAGCCTGGCTGTGTTTTCTGCCACATATTCTGAGAGAATTCCTTCAACCATAATAAATTCTCCTACTTATTCAGCGAGTTTCTGTTTCCTACCAGAAAATAAATTCTGGCCCAGGCAGAGAAAAGACGAGTCTGTTAAACCTCTTCGAGGTCCAGGGATTCTTGCCTTTTCAGAGTTTCACTGCCGAGTCTGGGCCCTTTCATTCCTGGGATGGCCTAATGTGATTGTGACTTTATCCAGGCACTTACTTCTCAGGGTGAATTACAGCCCGAAAATGGGGACTCCTATAGGAGAATTACACACTTTTAGTGCCAGGAAAAAACCTTCAAGGAGTTTTTTTTCATTCTAGCTGTGATCAGAGTCACTTGTGAAATTTATAGGGGCATGGAATTTGGGGCCCAGCCACCTGGCTTCAGTGGGTCCAGAATGGGAATAGAGTTGCTAGATTGACATCTACAGGTGACTGCTGTATTTTTGTATTATTATTATTAACATTGTATTATTATTATTACTATCATCATCATCATCATGTTGTATTATTATAGAAATCAATCCACCAATCCTTCCTTCAAAGATAAAATCACTGAAGCCATCATCAAATAACTGTTGCTGTAATGAACAACCCAAAGTCCTGGCTAATCTAGGGTGGCCTGAGCTGGGACAACTGGGCTTTCTGCTCTGTGGTTTCTCATGCTCCAGCAGGCAGCTCAGGGCTGTAAGAGAGGAGAGCGGAAGTGGATAAGTCCTTCTCAGGGAACGTGCGGAAGTGGGCAAGTCCTTCTCAGGGAACATTCAGAACTGATACAACGTTATGTCCTCTGGATTCCATTGGTCACAGCAGGTCACATGGCCAACCTAGATTCCAGAGACGGAAAAATCAGCTCCATTTCTGGATGGGAAGAGCTGCGTAGTCCTGCAAGTGATGTGGGTACAGGGAGGGGTGAATCATTTCGACAAGTTTTTGCAATCAATCTACCAGAGGCACATAGAGAGGTAAGACCAAGTTGACAGAGAAGCAGATTCCCTCATATTTAGTTGAACGTTTTCTTACCACCCCTGCTTCAGATCTGTTTTCCCAGGTTCTAAATACAGATTCTCCATTCCAGCTTCTCTTGGACAAACATCTGAGAACACTAAGGGCAAAGGTAGGCTTTGGTTCCCTTTTTGCTCGAGACTCCATGTCAGCTCTCATCTGCTAGCACTACCCGAAGAGAGCTAGCAACTGCCAGGTGGCTGAGAAGGACTCGGGGCACAAAGCCAAGACTGCTTCTCCAATTCAGCCTAAACGACCCAGTCACCTCCATCAGGATGAATGCATCTTGGGATCATGCAAATTATGAACATTTCATTTGGTTTTCAAATGCAGTTCTTGAGAGTGATTGCCTTATCTACAAAGCAGCCAATAAGCTCATTTCAGCAGAGGTAGAACTGGATGCAGATCAAGTGAAAGCAAGATGCAGGAACTGGAGGAAAGTGGCAAACACAAGTGAGAAGAGAGCAGCAAGATCCAATGGAATAAATAGCTGTTTACCTGACAGCTCTGCCCCAGGAGACAGTGAGGAAGGAGAAAAGGGCTGTTGTTGACATTCCAGGTCTTCCGACATCAGTGTTCCTATAGCACCTGCTACTCCCTGCATCCTGAATCCCATATCATAGGAATGCACATAGAATCAGCAAGTATTAGGCCCTGCTTCTCCCAAATCAGTGATCTCAACTTTGGTGACCCTATGAGAGCCTCTAGTGATTTTGAAAATACTTTAACTTCCCGTTTAGTTTTAATGTACACTGAATATGAGGACTTAACAAGATGACTGGGTAACTCTTATGCAAACAGTATTTTGTTTTGCACATCTGTTTTGTGCAGAGCATTTTGTCAGATGCTGTGATCAAGAGGAAGTGGACCACGTGGTCCAAAGGAGAAGAAAGTCTATGCAGTTTAAGTCACCACAACTTGAGCCACCATAAAGACAAATCTGTGAAAATGTGGATGGCATGCTAGGACAACACAGGGAGGGGACAGCCCTCCATGGCTATGAATGCCCCAACTTGTTCAGAATCGCCCACAGATTTCCCCTGAGCAACCAGCCACAGGCTGGATAAATGAATCATTCAGGACTCAGAGCCTGGAATCCAGACGTGAATCCTCACTCAACCCATGTCCTGTGAGTCGCCCTGGATAAGTGATTTAAGTCCATAAAGCCTGAACTTCCTCAATCATTGTTGTGAGGCTCCAATGAGATAGTTCAAGTAAAGAAATAAGCGTAATGCCTGATGCATAGTAAATGTTCAACATATGTTAGTAAGTAATTGAAGAGTTATTATTAATTCTATTAATAATAGAATAACAACAACAACAATGGTACTTGATCCTCAGATCCTGTCCTGAGGGCATTTCCTTTGACCAGGGTATGGAAAAAAATACATAAATTCTGAAAGTTAGCAGAAGTGAGGGTCAAGGTGCAAATAGGAGGCAGAAGACACAAGTGAACACAGAATCAGACTGAGAACGGCACAGACATGATCTGCACACTTTCAGATGTGTTGCAGGAAAGCTAAGAGGTCCTGGTAAGTCCCCCTCCCCCTGCCTTAACACCACATACAGCTGGATTAAGGAGACTCCACAGATCCTCCTTAACACCAGGCAAGACACACTTCACTCCCTACTAAAAACCACCTGAGGGCTCAGGCCCCTGAAGCCATCAGAAACAACCCCATCATGCCTTTTCCTCTTTCCTTCAGTCACCAAAGTTTATCCCAGGCACTCTTCCGTAATTAATGTATTTATCCTCTTATCTAACCCAGTCTAACCCCCTCCTAGTCACTCAAACCCAACTTCTCCATCACCTTTAACTTAAACAGTGGGCCATCAGCAAAACCCTCAATAACCTCATTTCCTTTCTGAAATGAACCCTTTTCCATTTGTCTCTAATTGAAGCCAGGCTGCCTCCAAGAATGTAGCTCCCTGCAGCCACCTGAGGACTAGCTGTCATTGTTCAACTTTCCCCCCATTTATTACTGAATCTAGAAGAATCTTTGTTCCTCATCACTGCTTCCAAATAATTGTTCTCTTCTCCCTAAATACTCCATCTTCCTTAGATTTCTTGCCATTACACTACACTATCTGCGATCCATCCTTGTTGCTGCCATCAACAGCACATTCAGAAATTTTCTCACTTATTAAAGATTTTAACAATATCCTTACTTCGTGAGCTCCAACGAGATTCCAATCATCATTCTTGGTCATCTCAATGTCCATGCATATAACTTATCCATCACTCCAGTCCCCCAGACCTTTACCCTTCTCATCTTCCACAATTTTCCCCTGGCCCTCTCCCCTACTTCAGCCACACATCATCATGGTCATCTCTGCCCTTGTCATCTCTGACATTACCAATAACTCTGCCCCCCTCCAAGTCTCAAGTTCAAGCATCCCATTCTCGAATCCTTTCGCCTATCTTTCTTGCTCACTCCTCCTAATAGCCTGACTCCCTCTGTAATGTAACTTTCATCTTATCAATTTAGCCACCTTGTCACTGTTGACCTCTTCCTTTACAGCTTCACTTTCTTCCTCCTCTGGCTTTGATTTGATGCATCATTATGTTACACCCTCATATTATCAAACACATGATCACATTCTCATATATTAATCAGAATTCTGCTGAAATGATGTTACAAATGAACCAAAATCTCTATGGCTGATAAGAAGAGGCATTTATTTCTGAATCATGCATCTGCAGGGCAGCTGGGGCAGCTCTGTATCAAGCTGCAAGCTTGGTTCAGATCTGGCCCATGTGTCCTCATTCTGGGACAGGCAGTTGCTGGAGCAGGTTTTTCTCATGGTGCTGGCAAAGAGCTCAACAGAATCAGCCAAATCATACAAACATGTTTCAAGTCACTGCTCCCATGACAACTGCTTGTACTCTATTGGCCAAAGCAAGTCACATGGCAGGGCCCAAGGTCAATGAGACAATGGTTAATGGCAGGCACTACAAGTCACATGGCAAGGGGCGTAGATTTATAATCTTATTTACTGGAGGAAGTGAAAATTGGGAACACTAATTCAACCCACCCCATCTCAACTACGTTATCTCTCTCTCCCTCTCGCTATTGAAATCACCAAACAAAACTTCAACTCTTCTTTAAATGTACTGAACCCATTCTCAAATAGCTGAACATGGCTGAAGGAAAATCTCCATACCCTGATGAATAATCTCACCTTATACTCATGACCATGGATCTACGTGCTACCTAAGTGACTCCCAGAAATTCTAAAATCCCCTAGTTGTTTTGTTCTTTTTCTGAGATAACAATTTACATCTCCCCAGTTCTTTCATCCCCAGCACCCAGACCCCTCCTCCCTATCAGCAGGTGACTTCTTATTTCATGGAGAAAATAAAAACAATCAAGAGAACTCCCATCTTCTGTAACATCCAATTTACCAACTTTTCTGCTCAGAGTCTATGTGATCTGCCTCTCTTCCTTCTCTGTGCTCTACTTGTATACTGAATCAAATCACCACTTGCCCACCCAAGGACTTAGTTCTTCCAAGTAATTGTCTCTTTCCTGCATCATCAACCTTCTCCCTTTCTATTACATTATTCTTAGCAGTATACATTCTGTAATGTGCTGTAACATCTCTCAGTATCAATGAAATCGTCTTTAACCCCATATCTCTCTTCAGCTACACTATTATTTCTTTTTGTCCTTTTATGGTAAATCTCCTCAAAAGATGACCTACTCTTTTTATCTTGAATTCCTCTCTCTTGCTCAGGCACTGATTTCTGCCAATCCACTAGATGACTCTTGTCAACATCACCTATGACTCCCAGGTTGCCAAAAACAAGGGTCAATTCTTATTCCTAAACTCTCTGGATCCATGAGCAGTACTTGAATCACTCCATGACTCAGTGCTCTGTAAATAATTTTCTTCACCTGGTTTCTGGGACTTTGCAACCACCCAGATTTCCTCCTGCTTTGTTATCTCCATGATGTCTACTCCTCCTCTTCATGTTGGAGCCTCTAAGGGCTAGGTCTGAGGACATCTTTTTTTTTTCCCCTAACTATAGTTATTCCTTAAATTATGCCATCCAAGCATATGGCTTTAACTATCATTTATGTTTTAATGTCTTGATGTTATTTTTCCATCCCAATTTTACCCTAAAATACAGGCACATATAAGTATCTCTCAACACTCTATCTTCACTTGAATGCCTCAAAGTTATCATAAACTTAGTATGTTCAAAATCTGTCCCTCCCTCCATCCCCTTCACCTCTATTGTCACCCAGTGGCTCAGTCCAGGACCCCTAGTCATCCTTGACTCCTTTCTTTCTCTTATACTTCTTGACTGATCCATCTGCAAATTTTGCTGGCCTCATCTTCAGGCTATGTCCAGATTCCATCATGTCTTCTCTCTTGCACCAATGTCACAACACCCAAGCTACCATCCTCTCTCTCCTGTGCAACAACAACTGCATCCTAATTTGTCTCCCCATTTCCACCTTTGCTTTGTTACCGTCTGATCTCCATGGCAGAGTGGTCCTCTTAAAACATGAATACAATCATAACACTTTCCAAGTCAAAAGACCCAATGGTCCTTTCCAGCTGCCATTGCTACATAACAAATTATCCCCCAACACAGTGGTTTAAAGCAACCATTTTAGAATGCCCAAATTTTCTGTGGGTCAGAAATTCAGACAGGTCACAGGGGGGATAGATTGTCTGTTTTATGATGTCTTGAGTCTCAACTGGAAAATCTCAAAGGCTGGGGTGATATGATGTCTGGTGGCTGGAATTATCAGAAGATTCATTTACTCACTTGAGCTGGTATGGCATGAAGACTACAATTGCTGAGCAAAGCACTTGCTCATGGTCTTTCCATTAGCTTGGCTCCCTTAATTCAGTGGCCTCAGGATACTTGTGTAAGTACTTCCACAAGCAAGGCAGAATGGATTTTGCATTTTATCACTCAGCCACAGAAATCATACTTCATCACTTCCTCCATACTGTATTCATTGAAGCAGGTAAAGCCAGTCCAGAATAAAATAAAAATGGAGATACAATATACCAAGCTTATGGGATACAGCAAAAGCAGTTCTAAGAGGGAAGTTCACAGCAATGAATGCTCATATTAAGAAACAAAACCAATAAAGATATATGTACCCCAATGTTTACAGCAGCACTGTATACAATAACCAAGACATGGAAACAACCTAAATGTCCATCGACAGATGACTGGATTAAGAAGCTGTGGTATATCTATACAATAGAATACTACCCAGTCATAAAAAAGAATAAATAATGCCATTTACAGCAACAGGGACAGACCTAGAGATTGTCCTTCTCAGTGAAGTAAGCCAGAAAGAGAAAGAAAAATATCATATGATATCATTCATATGTTGAATCTAAAAAAAAGAAAAAAAGAGGACGCTACAAACTCATCTACAAAAGAGAACAGACTTGCAGACATAGTAAACAATCTTACAGTTACCAGGGGAAAGGGGGTGGGAAGGGATAAATTTGGGAGTTTGAGATTTGTAAATGTTAGCCACTATATGTAAAAGTAGATTTTAAAAAAGTTTCTTCTGTATAGTGCAGGGAACTATATTCAATATTTTATAATAACCTTTAATGAAAAAGAATATGAAAACAAATATATGTATGTATATACATAACTGGGACATTGTCCTGTAAACCAGAAATTAACACATTGTAATTGACTGTACTTCAATTAAAAAAACTGGGATTATTTTTAAAAAAAGGAAAGAAAGAGAAAAACCAATCTCAAATAATCAACTTAATGGCCAGATCTTGCTTTTTAATAACATTATCCAATAAAAGGATTCAGGAATCCTTGGAGAATTGGTTGATTCTACAACTAAAGAAGGAAATATACAAGATAAGTCTAGATGTTTTATAAGGCCGGAACATTAAGAAGTGTTCAAAACAACAAATCTCACGATGATGGGAGTATGTCAAACTGAAAGTGTCCTCAGTGGTCAAATCTGAAGTAATTTGAGTAAAATAAAATAAAACAGTGTTGGATTATAACCCAAAGTGTAAATAAATATCCATGAGTCCTTGCCAACATAATTTTTAAAAGAATAATTTTACTGTGAAAAACACTGCTTCAATCAATTGATCAAGCTCAACACCAACAGTGATAAACCATGTGGATAGTATGCACCCTTGATATGACATGATGATCTTTCTCTTCAGTCTTTCTCCCCAAAACCCATAACCCCAGCCTCATTACCAGAAGATTAGCAGACAAATCCCAAAAGAAAGACATCTTACAATATAGCTGACCAGTACTCCGCAAACTATCAAGGTCATTAAAAAACAAACAAAGTTTGAGAAACTGTCATGGCCAAGAGGACCCTGAGGAGATATGGCAACCTAAAGTAATGTGGTATTCTGAATGGGCTCTTGGAACATAAAAAAGACATTAGGCAAAACCAAGGAAATCTGAAATGAAGTATGGACTTCTGTTAATAATAATGTATTAATGTTGGTTCAAGTGTCAGCAGGGATGTAGAGAAATTGGAAACTTCATGAATTGCTGGAAGGAATGTAAAAATGGTTCGGCCACTTTAGAGAACAATTCTGACAATTCTGCAAACATTTTAATAGAGTTGCCATGTGACCCAATGATTCTATTCATAGGTATATACTCAAGAAAATTGAAAACATATATTTATGTAAGTACTTGTATAGGAATGTTCATGGCAACATTATTCATAATTTCCCAAAAGTAGACACAAGCCAAATGTCTGTCAACAAATGAATGGATAAATGAAATGTGATGTATCCTTACAATGGAATATTATTTAGCCATTAAAAAGAATGACTTATGGGTACCTGGTACAACATGGATAAACCTTGAACACAGTAAACTAAATGAAAGAAGTCTGATTCAAAATGTCACATATTGTGTGATTCCATTTGTATAAAATATAAATAGGCAAGTCCACAAAGAAAGGAAGTAGATTCTTTCTTACTTTAGAAAGAAAACCTAGAAGTAGGTTGCCATGGGCTGAGAGGAAGTGGGAATGGCATACAGAGTTTCTTTTTGTGGAGATGAAAATGTTCTGCAATTAGGTAGTGGTGATGGCTCCACAGCCATGTGAATATACTAAAAACCACTGAATTGTACAATTTAAGCAGGATAATTTTGTGGTATTTCAATAAAAAAAAGTCTGATGTGTATCCTACACTTAAAGCACCTCTCAATTTAGTGTTCAATATCCACATGTAGCCATCAAATGTTGCATGGATAATGCAAATGTAGACCCTTGTTATTCCAACCAGGGTGTGATTTGAGGACCAGTAGCATCAGCATCACCTGGGAGCCAGTTAAAATGTGGAATCTCAGACAAACCAGTGGTTACCCAAGGGGAAAGAGGAGGAGTGGGGCATATAGGTGAAGGAGTCCAAGGATACAAACTACAAGGAAAAAAATAAATAAGTTGCAAGGATACAATATACAGCACAGAGAACATAGACAATATTTTAGAATAACTGTGTATGGTGTCTAGTCTAGAAAAATCTCAATTACTATGTTGTACATCAGAAACTGAAACAATATCTTCAAGTCAACTATTTTTGATTAAAAAAGAAAAGAAAAGAAACAGATCAGCAATTTGTAAAATAAAAAAAAAAAAAGGAAAAAAAATGTGGACCCTCAGACCCCAACCCAGACCTGCTGCATCAAAATCTGTATTTTAAGAAGAAACTCCCGTGATTTTTATGCACCCCAAACTCTGAGAAGCACTGATTGTGATAATGTTGCCAGCAGTTGACCCTGCTGAGTGACCTTATGACTGCTCAGCAAGGAAGAAATTATTCTTTCGTGAGATCCGAATTATCTAACATCACCCAATCAGCATTTCAATTCTCTTCCACTCACCTCTCACCCCGTCTGTCGGAATCTCATTTTGTCATTTGCCCCTAATTGCTCCTTAGACTTTAGTCCACCCCTGGCGGAGAGTGCCAGCTTGAGATCACTCCAAGCTCAGGGTCACCGACTAAATTTAATGACAGACTCTTTGTGTCGGTAAATCCACGAAGGATGACGGTTTTGAAAGCCATCCAACTTTGCTTACCCAGAGTTTTGTCCCCGTCCCCTGCAGCTAGGAGTCTGTAGAAGACCAGATGCTTTTATCCAGAGCAGTGAACAGACTGGGGCAACTGTGGGTCAGATATTTCCCATATTAATGGAGGAATGTGAGCTAATTTTGGAAACAATTCCCGACATTCCACATCTCCTTTTCTCCTGACATATGGGCAAAAAAGACCTCACAGAGGTACAGAAGGGACATAATACATTTGTTTACTTATATTTTGGTTTTGTTTAGAACAAAATGCAGCATCGTCTTTCAAGGACATTCATTATTCATTAAAATCTACCGCAAAGAAGTTGAGACCACCTTTCCTTATTTGCCAGGAAGCAATTCTGTCTCTAGAGAACTCTGGGTTCTAGTCCTTTTCCTGTTACTATGGAGAAAGAAATTTCAAACAAACAAAACATGAGTGATATTTACAGCCTCAAGGATTTTCCTTTTTACCTTCTGTGTATCCTGAACTTTCTGTATGTCATCATAACTTTTGTGTCCCTCTTCTTCAAACTGAGAAGTATAGAATATTAAGTCTACATTAAATATTACAGTTTTAATTGCAAACCTTGACATCTAACCTGCACTTCCCCTCAATGTGTGGATATACATAAAATAAAAATAAATCCTGAGTACTGTAAATATGTTCATTTCTCATCTGTATACAAACGGATTCCTTTACATAATGAAAATTGCTGAATGGAATGGAAAATGCAAAAATGTATGAGTTATGTGCTCTGCCTTCCAAAAGTATGCAATATATTAAAAACATATATATAATGAAATACAGCCAAAATTTATGGGAGAAAACTAGAGGTGTGCAAAAGGCATTTTTAAAGTTTTATATTGCAACAATGAAGGCAAGAGAAGTCACTTGGGAGAAGCTGCTGGAGAAGGTGGCTTTGAGCTAATATTGGAGGATGAGAAGAATTTGGAATTATGACAACATTGGGATACAGCATTCTGTGAAAAGGGAGGAACTTTTTCAAGAGCCGTGGAAGAAAGTAAATAAAAAACTAAGCCACTTCTGTCCTAGGAACAAGTTTATTAGTGTTATCCTGCAGAAGTTATGACCAGATCAATTCCATGTTCTGAGGACCAAAGAGGAAAATCAAGTTGAGTTGTGAGGGGTAATTAAGATAGAATTGGCAATTTTATTTTTGAAGTGAGATAGTCTCCTAGCATTGGACAACCTGCCTACCAATGAGCCATAAGTGAATGACTTCTACAAGTTTTTATTTTTATCTTGTGGTAGAATCCTGTATGTAATCAGCACTAATTAATTAATACAATCAATATAAATTAATGAACAAATGTAATCAATATTAATAGCCATAGCTCTAATATATACCAAAAAAACAGTTATATTTTAATAGAATTTGAAAACTGTTTTTCTTCGGTTCCTTAGTTAAGTTACCAAAAAAAGAGAGACAATTGATCAAGAGTTTAAAAGCACATCTTTTTAATGAATAAACTATGTTCTTTCAAAAGTAAAAATAGTAATTTGGGGAAGTAGTTATAACTTTCAGAGAACTGTCAGGATCCCCTTAAGGGTAATGACACAATCACTGAACGGTTTTCTAGAAAACTGAGGGTCTTTACACATCTTTCAGGTGAAACTAACTTTTGGCTAAGGCAGAATTCAGGAACTGAGATAAACCTTCCATATGTTAATACGTGTGGTTGTGATGTGCACACATGATGCAAACAGTCCTTTGGCTTTTTTTCTCATAAAAATAATGTAATGCTAAAGTGAACTGATTTTTCTCAGAACTCCAAATGTATTTATCTTTTCCCTCTCATAATGTCAGACATTGTTTTTGGCAGGTGATGTTGAAAACAGAAAGTGTTTCGTTTAGCTACTTGGGCAGCTGTGGGTTCTTTCCTTTTCTTTCCAATTAATGAATAAGTACTTCCTTGAAGCAAAGAATAAGAGTGAAGTTAGCTTCTAATTGACGACGGAACAATCTCGAATGAAAACAAGTATCTGAGAGGGAAAAAAATTACCCCCAAGAAATAAATCGTGTGTATGCATCTCACGTAGACACAGTCATCTCTGCACCTGTTTCCAGATGGGAAGAATTCCAGGTCACATACAAGGAATCAACTTCTCTTCTCAAGTTGATTGTTTCTAAATGCAGCTCACCATAATGGGTCTTCACAGTTTGCGTTTTTCTTTCAACAGAATACACACAAGAAAAATCCAGACCAGTTTTGATTTGCAAGTACAGTGACAGCCACTTCAGATCATGTGTACCACTTTCTTCTCAAAACCTTCATTATTGAAAATCAGAGAAATCTCTCCCCAATTTCCATCATTAACCCCATCAAGTTAACATTATTTCCTGTTGAAGTCATTTCTCAGGGTATCGTGGTGGGTACACCAAGGAGGGATCCTCTCTACTTAATGGCAAGTTCAACTATAATTTCAAGGTCACCTACACTGTGTTCCTTTGGGACACAGATCGAAGGCTCTTTGAATTTGCAAAATCCACAAAAAGAAGCAATGTCAAGAAGGAAACTACCTTATTTGTCTTAAACTGTGATTAGTTTGAAAGGCCTGCCATTGGCAGTTTGAAAGCTGTTACCAATAACTGAGGAGTTCCAGGCTCTACGCTGAAACATGCCCACAGCCCAGAACTTTTAATATTTATGGGACATGACCTCCAACTGTCAATGATCACTTATTTTTCACAAAGCTACTTTGGGGCAAATACTGGTTCCCTGAGGAGCCAAGAACACATTAAGCCCCAAAGTCAACATCCTACTTGTAAAAGATGGGAATTCCACCTTCATGGGGATGGTCATCTCCAGTGACCACCAATAGGCCACTCAGAACTTGTCACAAAGTTTTGAGGATACCAAGACTTTATAACCTTCCAACAACGATCAGAGCTTATACCACCCAAAAGAATAATTATGTCACTTATAAAACATGGCCATTGAGAAATTGATGAGACCAAATTTCACAGCTATGTAAGTAATTGAAAAAATATAACTGAAGGAGAATGAGTGTCCAGAAAATGACACTTTTAAAGTAATTGAGTTGTTACTTCCCTCTTTAAGATGAAGGAAAATTAAGGTTTGGATGAAACATCTCAATTTTAAAATATGAGGAAGGACCTGTGAAAATGGATGGAAACTTTTGTTCCACCAGACACAAAATATTCCAGAGCCTGGAGAAAGCCTCAGAAAAATGTGTACAGGAAATAGATATCAATTCCCCAGAGTCCTGCCCCTTAGAGAGAACAGAGAAGTTTTCGAGATGTTTCTCTTCAGTCCTTTTCTATAACTATATATACTCACAGACAGACATATGCATTCTTAGGAGATTTGAACGGGTTTGTTGTAATTCCTTCCTTTGCAGGTTGGGACTAGACTGATGAGCAAGCAAAGTGTAAGTAGACTATGAATGTTGTAGTCCTGTGGGAGCATGGGTTTTTCCGCACCCCATGAATCCATGAAGTATCTCTGTTTGATGTAGGATGAATAATGTGTCCTTTGACAGAGTTAAAAAAGAAAAAAATGCTAACCTAGAAGAAAGAGAAAGAAAGAAACAGCTGGTGGCTAACTTACCTGAATTGTTTCATTTGCAATTTCATTAAAAAAAAAAATGGTATTTTTACTGAGCTCTTGTTTAACTTGCTAATCAAACAAAAGAGAATTTGCCCAAGTCCCTGACTGATAAGTGATGCAGTTCTTCAGTGAGGATTATCCTCACCCAGTTTCTAACCTCCTTGACATTCCCTTCTTCTGTCAATAAAATGGGGTGTCTTGAGGCAGGTTCCCATCCCAAGCACAGCCTGAGATGGAGAATTTTGTACAAGTGATTTACTGAGAATACTCACAGGAGAAAGGGAGTGGGGAAAGCAGGGTAAGTCAGGGAAAGGAGCTAGGAAAGGCTGCAGTCTCAGCATGGGCTCTTCTGCTGCTGGAATTACACCAGAGGTGGTCCCCTCTTGAGGCAAAGGAACCAACACCACCTCTGACTTGGAGTCTTCATAAATACCATTCAGGTTTATTGTGAAATTTAGGGGAGCAGAATGACTGTCACATAGTAGGTCTTTTGCAGAAGTTTCTGGTCCTACTTCATTATAGCTTTGGGCCAATTCTAAGTATTTACCAACAAGTGTATTCCCTTCTCCCTTATTCAGGGAATGGGTTGTTAGATGCGCGTCTGATTACACACAGATCTACTGCTGTTCCCTCCCAATAGAATTTCCTTATACAACTAATTATTCACATATTTTGAAACACAACCCTTCTTTTCAGTAATGAAGCCGTGAGCATGTTTTTTTTTTATAGGCACTACAAACAAAAAATGCTGGAAAATAGAAAAGTATGCTCCCTGCCAATGCTGGGCAGAACACTTTAATTCCGGAATCTGCCTCTCAAAACATTTTGTCTTCTTACAATAATCCTGACTCATGGCAAAGAAAAGAAAACATAGGTGAAGAAATGGGATGATGGGTTCTAAAACAATTTTATGTTTATTGCTAATCTAGAAACCTAGGCATTTGATCATTACTTTAGAAAAAGACACAATGGAACATGCTGACAGCAAGAAGTAATGTAACAAGTAGAATCAGCCTTGATTTGTAAAATGTCTTAACACTAGAGATCAGCTTTGTACTTTGCCTCTGCCCATTTGCCAAGGGCAATTCGGAAGGTTGTGTGTTCTGGTTACCTGAGAGTGATTTTCAGGAAATTGTTTTTCTCCCTCAAACTTTATTATCAAAAATTATTCTAAAATCACCCGCAAACTGCATACATTTGCAAATAGACAATTGAGATATCTTTACTCTAAGCCACATGGAGGTGCTAGGTGAGGTGTGAGTCAAGCAGGGCGTCCAAGTCCAGCCACCTCCAGACATGAGCACCTTCATCCATTTACCCCTGGGGGCCACAGAAATATCACTTTTGCTGTGAGCTGAAGTACACAAAATTGAGGAAGCACTGGGCAAAGGACTGAAGATGAAGGAGATGTAAGAAGCTGGATTGGAGGCCAGGGCCTTGGGTTGGTTTCCTCCTCTGTAAAATGGTCAAAGCATCCATCTGGGATATCGCTATGAGAACTATATCAGTGAATTATGCAAATCACTTTGTCTGGTGGTATATAAGCATTCAGTATTATTCCTACTAAGTAAGAATCCTAACAAAGTACTTGACAAATAATAGAAGTTTTATATGGGGATCTGTTGTAAAATAATCCAGTAACCCCCAAATCAGATATGTTATGCTAGGAGATCCACACATGAGAATAAGAGGAAATTGCACTCTGCTAGGAATTAAACAAGGTCCTTCACACTCAGAACCACATTTAATATTTTAAACAGCCTTGGGAGGTAGATACTTGGTCTGTTTTAGAGATGTGGAAATTGAAGTTTAGAGAGGTCCAGTGATTTGCCCAAATTCATACACTCACAGAGTGATCTCTGCACATTGCTGGAAAGATGTGCCACAGCATGTCAGTTTAGCATATTATATTTTCAGATTGCCTGACTGGCTTGGTTCCCTGTTCACAAATTCTGGGGACTCACTGGCCATCCTGATCAAATATTCTTTGGTCACAAGTTAAGGTGCCCTCACGGTAACTTGTTGGCTCCTCATTAAGCATGCAGAGTGGGATGGGTGGGGGGCAGTTCCTGGAGAAAGGGCTGTAGGACAGACCAGCCAAAGGTGTACACACCCTAGGAGAGCATATGCTGAATACTCTCACGTGATAAAGATAGTCAGTGATTATAGGATCTTTGCCTTCATTCAGTCACTCAACAAACTTTTGAGAGTTGGGAGTGTATGAGGTCCCTATGACAGATGTTTTGTCTGAAGAAGGAAGATAAAGGATACTTCCTGGGAGGCTTCAAAATGGAGGGGAGATTTAAAGACCTGGTCTTCAAGAAGGCAAGGAACTCAGCTTCAACCACATTATCTCCTTAAATGGGTCTTCCTGACCAAATTTCTGAAAGACGATCACTGTCCCAGCCTTACTTTCATTCTGATCCCTCGACCAGCTCTTTGGGTTAGGGCACGCAGTTGAGAACCCCAAAAGCCCACTAGACCCACCCTGGTTAGGGGTGGGGAAGCGTGACAAAAGATAAGCGAAGAGTGACTATCAGCTGAAGAGAGAGGTACTGTGATTTTAAAATCAACAGATGTTCATTCTAAGCAACACCATTCATGCTAGAATACAAAGTGATAAAACATTGCCTTATCTTCAAGAAGATTTTATATTGATAAGGAGAAGACATATATACAGACATGCATATATGTGATATATTCATTGCAAAAAGTCTTCAGTTCTTTACTCTGAACCAGATTCTTTGTAATGTGGTTCTGCAATGCCCTCCATCCAGAGGCAGAGCCAATTTCTCACTCCTTGTACCTGGTCTGTCTTGAGATTTATTTACTCTAATAAAATGAATCAGAGGTGCTGATTGCTCATTCCAAGCCTGGGCCTCAAAAGGCTTCTTACACTTTGACCCTGTCTCAACACCTGCCCAGTTGCCACATGAACAAGCCTGGGCCAACCTGTTGGATGGACCAGAAATGGCCACATGGAAGACAGCCCAGTGTTCCCAGCCCTGATGAAAGCCTGGTCAGGCTTTCCCAGACCAGCTCAAGTCTGCTGAGCCCCAAGCATGGGAGGACCCAGCAAAGAAGAGCAGAGCTATCAGCCAGTCTACAGATGACCACAAACACATCTGCGAGCCCAGAAGAGACTAGAAGAATAGCCCAGGTGACCCAGAGTCTTATAAGTGATAATACATTTTGACCATTTTAAGCCACTGAGCTTTGGGGAATTTGTTATGCAATAATAGGTAACTGAAATTTATGTATTTATAATCCAAGATGGCGTTCAATGACAATTTAGGAGAGCTAGAACAAAATACTACAGGAATCCAGAGGAAGAACTGACTTCTGAAATAGAAAAACAGCAGTAAACATTATCTCCTTCAGCCTCTTTCTCATAGAGGAAGTGATAATTCTGAGTTAGCTTTGAAGATTAAATAGAATTTCCTCAGGTAAAACTAAAAGGAGAGCATTACATCTTTATTTTTAATAAGAATAATTCTTCATTTGAAGTTTTCAATGGATTTCTAGTGTATTCATTATCTTAAATAAAGGTTTATTCCTTTCCTCTGTGACTGAGAAGAATTGTATAGATATACAAATATCTCTCCCTCACATGGCAAGAATCAAGACTAGAATTATAGTTTTGGAAAGGCAATTACATTTCTAGTGACTAGAGCAGCACTCTATTGCAAACACACATCACCCCAGCACCTGTTGAATGGAAATGTGCATATTTTATTTATAAAGGTCAACTAATTAGCAAGAGTGAGTTTTTATAAAACAGAATTAAAAAGGCAATTATTATAAGTGATAGAAGCCTAATTGTTATATGTTGAATTATTGAATTATCCAGCTAAAAGAAAGAGAAAGAAAGAAAGAAAGAAAGAAAGAAAGAAAGAAAGAAAGAAAGAAAGAAAGAAAGAAAGAAAGAAAGAAAGAAAGAAAGAAAGAAAGAAAGAAAGAAAAGCAAGCAGGGAGGCAGGCAGGCAGGAAAGAAAGAAGAAAGAAAGAGAGAGAGAGGGAGGCAGGGGAGGGGGAGACAGGAAAGAAGGAAAAGAAAGAAACCTTACAATATGGTTCAAGTGATCCTAGCAGGTAACCAATGAGAACTGGTCACCTTTCTCACCCATGAACAATTAATAAAGCTCCATTTCTAATAATATTGTGAGTAATATATATGTTTTCAAACAAAGTACATGGAAATGGGAAGTAATTACTGCTCCAAGAAACATGATAAAACCATTATTAAAAAACAATTAAAGAGGAGAATTCTGGAACACAATTACAACAAAATATTAAACACACAGAAAATTCCCTTTCCATTTTCCCAAATGCAATCACATAATCACATTCTCCTCACAGAAGTAGAATCACAAACACACACACACACACACACAAATTGGGTATCAAGAAGTTATAACAGTGCTTAAAAGCAGTATACATTAAAAATAAACAGGAGGAATTATTCTCAAATTCACATTCTGAGTTATTACACTATTAACTTTATAAAATGCAGTTCTGATTGGGTCACTCTACTGATGGAAAATGTCCAGTGGCCCCCTATTATTTACGAAATCAACATTGAAGTCTTAGGTCAGACTCCCTAAAAGCAGAGTTGGAGACAAGGATTCTTGTGCCTGTGATTTGGCGAGGTGTCCCTCAGAGGAAGGGAGTGAGGGAAGCCAGACAGGAGGGGTGGACGGAGCCAAGCAAGGACGTGGCCTCGGCTGGAGTCTCCACTCACCCGATCCCACGGGAGCTCTGGAGCATGAACAGCACGGCTGAGCTGCCTCATTGTGAAGTAAGAGGCAGGCTCCTGCACCCCCGGATCAGTCAGCTCCAGGCTGCAGGCTTCCCTGGTGAGCTCTGTAACCTCTCAGGCATTTCTGAGTGATGTGGCTCCTACAGACCAAGGACAATTCTCTGGAGAAGGGGGAGAGAGGAATCAACACTCACAGCAGCCGATGGAATAACACGCTAGCCAGGCAGAGGGGTCTGGGTGGGGCACCCCCAGCATCTTCTGTGCCTTTATAATCCAGCCCTGGCTGCCTTGCTGTCCTCAGCCCCCTGCTCCCTGCCAGCACATCACCTAGGTGCACACTTTAATAGCAATGACTTTGCAGAGTCTGCTCCCTCATGTTAGACACCCCTTCCCTCCTTTTCCTCTTTGAAAGCTCCACCTTATTCTTCACAACCAAGTGCAGTTGTTACCCTCTCAGCAAAGTCCCTTTGATCCCCAGAAATGATCTGCTACTCATTTTTTTTTTCTATTTCAAGGCCCTTTACATAATTCACTCTTCTGCTATAGATATTTGTTAAATGCGCTAACCCTCTGGCTAGATCCTTAGTTCCATGAGGCCAGGGATTGCATGTTCCTTTTTTCCCGTCTCCAGCAGTGAAAGACAGGCCCTGGGGCACAGCAGAGGCTCTGTGACCGAGTGGTGACTAAATCGATGCCACGTGAGGACAGTAGTCTCCTCTGGAGAAGAGCAAAATCATTCATCCAGATTCCGCTTTCAATTCCAAGTCCACAACGTGGTGAGCTGTGGCACTGCTATGTCCTGTCTGAGCCTAACCTGGGAGGCTTTTAGCCCAGATGCTGCAATGCCCATTTCACTGACAGAGGGCATGCCAACAATTTTAAAAGAGGACAGGAAAAAGACCACTTTCAAGCAAGGGCTGATTCAGCTACTGGCATTAGCTACTGGATTCAATTACCTCCAAAAGGAAAAGTTGAAAACCAAAGGGTTAAAAGAAGGTGCCAATACTGAAGCATAAAGGTCAGACTCACCTTTGCCTCTTAGATCTTTTTAGATACAATGATCACAATGAACCTAAGATTATCTTTGCTTAGAGTTTTTTGGTCAGCGTTTCCCTCTTCCACCTGTTACGAGACTTAATTTGGGGGGGAGGGATTTTCATTGAAGTTTGACACATATACTGAACGGTGCACAAATCATAACTAATTAATTCATAGTTAATCACAAATTAATTTTTACTCAATGAGCACACCTATGAAACAAGAAGCACAACATCACCAGCAGCCTGGAAACTTCAGTGTTCCCTCCCAGTCACTACCCTCCCGAGCATTACTAGTACCCTGGTTTCTCACACGTATACTAGTCCAGCCTGCTCAGGAAAGAAGGAGAGTCAGACAGGGGACACTTCTATCTGACATCTTTCACTCAATGTTACATTCATGAGATGCACGCAGGATGTCGTGTAGAGTTGTGGATTATTCATTGTCACCGCTGTGTCATTGTCACTGCTGTGGCAGAAGCCATTGAATGACGATGCCACCACTGATTGGTCCCTCTGATATTTACTGATGAGCAGTTGAGTTGTTTCCAGTTCAAGGCTATTAAAATGGTGGTTCCAAATTCTCATATGTACCATCTGATGAACATGGTATGCATTTCTGTTGAATTCATTATGCTAATGAAGCACACATGTATTTCTCTCTGATAGTCATCTTTCTTTGTCAAATTACTGGATTGTTAAGTAGTAAATAAAACCACCCATGTTAAGAAAAATAAATAAATTATATTATCAAAGAATAAATAAAAGAAAAATTGGATACTTAAGTCAAATGTAACCAAATTGTCAAAAAAAAAAAATTGATTCAGAGTAATAGACACATGGGATGCACTATACTAATCACTCTAATTTTTTACATATCTGATTTATTTTCAAATTAAAGTTCAAAACATGTACTTCAATGTGATCGTTAGAAAACTTTAACAACTATTATCAAGTAGATATAAAATTCATACATATTTGGGACGAGAGAAAATAACTTAACTAGTACTAAAGGTGGGAATCTAAAGAATAAGACAAAAACCCAACATAGTATGCATTTCTGTTTAACTCATGTCTAAGAAGAGAATGACCAAATCAGAGAATACATGTGTGTTTAGTTTTTTAAATACTGCCAAAGAGTTTTTCAAAGTAATAACACCAATTCAAACCTGAATTATTTCCAATTTTATTGAGAAATAGTTGACAGACATCACTATATGAGTTTAAGGTGCACCGCTGCTGTTTGATTTACATATGCTGTGATCTAATTAGCACAAGTTAACATCCATCGTGTCATATAGATACAATAAAAAAAGGAAGAAATTCTCCTTGTGATGAGAACTCTTTAAGATCAACTCTCTTAACTGTTTCCCTACATATCACACAGCAGCGTTAACTGTGTCATCTCGCTATACATTACATGCTCATACTTACCCATCTTAGAACTGGAAATTTGAATCTTTGGATCACCTGCCTCCTATCCCCTCTCTCCCATCCACCACTGCTAATAACTACACATTTGATCTCTTTTGAAACCTAAATGTCTAAAATCCAGACTTTCATTCTGCAGGTTGACCAGTGCATTCCTGCTCACAGACCAGCCCGGGTGGCCAAGTGTGTAAGACACATACTGGCTGTGGCTGGGCTCATTCGTTCTCTATCCCCAAAGGTAAACTAGTCAACATGGAGGATGAGATCACACTTTGTGACAGATTATTTACTGCATGCACTTAACCTGGGCTGACCAGACTAGGTGACACCAGTTTCCATTCCCCTTCACTTTTCTCCTTTGCTCAAAAAGCTCCACTCCAGATATTGAACCATTTTTTGGCAACAGACAGCTACACACTAATACAAATATATGGTCTTGGAGCCTTATTACATTTGCAGGAAATAGCTAGTGCCTGATAAAACTGGGCTCTGAGGAAATTGATTGTTAAATTTTCACGGGAAGTAAGAGGAATAAGAAAACCTGTTGCAAAGGGGCTTGTAAGTATTTTTAGATTTCTTTTCTGTGATGCCATGAAGTCCCTGGTTGTGACCATCTGGTTCATGGCTGCTACCCAGATATCTTGGAAAGTGCCTGATACAGAGTAGTTTCCAGTAAACATTTTTGTACCTAATTGTTCCATGATATTCATCATCATGACTCGTGCATTTAGGGTACAGTTCTTAAAGGTGGATAACTTGCTCAAAGACGCCGTGTATGTGCGTGTGTGTTTGTGTGTGTGTGTGTGTGTGTGTGTGTGTGTGTTTATGCCACTATTTTGCCAGATGGATAATCTTACTCTCGTGATATCATGGCTTTCACTGATTCTGAATTAGAATAAAGGTGAACATGTCCAATGCTATTTTTCACATGACCTGATCTAAACCAGTTTGGATTTACACAGGGCGTAGATAAAACGACCGAGGTCACAACTCAATCTAGACCGCAACTGAGAAACTACAGCTGGATGACAAATTGGTCACTTCCACTTACAAACTGAATAATGATAAATGTGCCCACTGGGTACTGGACCTACAGTGTCTAGATGGGATGCCCTGTCGCTGACTCCTACAAAACTGCCAGGAACAGGCATCATTATTCTCACCATTCGACTAAAAATGAGAGTGACGAAGTGGCTGACCAAGACCACTTACTTAGTACATGGCAGAGTTGAGTGCAAATCTGGGTCTGTTTGATTCCAAATCTCTTGCTATTTCTGCTGTATCTCAATGCCCAGGAATTATTTATTTAGTACCAGGATGGAAAATTAGGGAAAAAACAAAGCAAGAATGTTGAGGCTCCTAAGACTGTGGATATGGAGGGTGCAATGTGAGGTTTCTCCCAGGTGGACGAGCTGGCTGGCAGCCCTCTTGTGGTGCCATGGCAACATACAGTATCTTTAACAGAGGCACCTTAGATGACGGATGCCTGTTTTTTGGTTTGTAGTGTGTGGGTTTTCTTAACCAGATATTAAGAGAACAAAAATTTTTTACTATCGGTGTCTTCATTTGAAAACTGTTCTGCACATGGACCTCCGGGGAAATGCTGCTCCATCTTTCAAAGGCAAATTTGCATTTTTACCCACAGAAGAGTTCTTTTTTGTGATTTCCTTTTCAATGGGCACTCTCCAAGGCCCTTGCCTTATTTTAAGTTTTAAAATGCTATGATTTTACATCTCATCAAATATAATAGAAAAGTTCAAGTTTAATATATCTTACAAAAATTGCCTTCCTGCAGATTATGCCCTTCAGCTATCATTTTAAATTAAAATCTGCAGTTTTGAAATTCTCCCATAAAAGAAGATGTTTTCTTTACTCAAAACAGAAGTAACTTAATTTTTTATTGTTGGGCTAAGTTGATCCACTTTTCTCTTCTTCTTTTGTTTGAAGGAGTTGTCATGAATTTGTAGAGTTGCCCCATTTTCCAGGGAAATATATGTATTCTTTGGGTCTCAGAGGATGAAAGAAATGTGACTTTAAAACACACTTAGGATAAAATAGTTATAATTCTATTGAGGCTTTATTATTGAATCCAGTTTTTAAGGGACAAAATATATTCATTAGTTCAGGTAGCCTTCAGTACAATTCAATATATATTTTGAAGTGGGTAATAAATATGAGTCTCTGGAGACACTGAAATAAGTTTTTTTTTTTTTTTAAAAAAAAGGGGGTCTCTTAAAGAGCTTACAGAGGAACAGCATTATTTTTGAAAGCTAAGAGAAAGTTAAGGGTCATGGAGGAATTGGCTTAGGACTAATTAAATGAGTACTTTGTGTAAAACTGACTGTCTCTGTTAACTTAGTTCAACATTAGTGCTCAAAAACCATGTTGAAAGAATTGGTGGCCCCCGTGATAAATACCTGGAGACAACTATGTTTCATCCATGCCTCTTGTGAGCTCTAAAAATTACGTATGCCTCCTCTGCACTTTCCCCAGATCACCTCTTCTTCATGGATGAATGCCAAAGGCATTACGGAATTAAAAGACCAAAGCTTTTCCTGTGATATTGCAAAGTCCTTGTAAAAACACTTTTAACTGGCATTTGAATGACAACTCGAAAGGTAACAAAATTATTTACAGTTGAAAGAAAAGTAAGGCAGATCGAAATTCATTGAGATCAATGTTAGTGATATGCAGTGAAAATAAACCGATTGAAGAAAGATACTTGTCGGACTTAATTAATGTCACTCATCTTAAAATTCACACAAAGTTAGTTAAGATCTGGGAATCCCTTCAATGGCTCACTTATCTTGAAACATTCTCTATTGATTGACAGAAGAACGTTAAATGATGCTGACATAGACAAAGGTACATGAGACAGCCACACTGAAACCTGAGAGCTGTTGCTATGTGAGTGTCTTCGTCTGCTCAGATTGCCATAGCAAAACACCACCGACTGGGTGGCTTAGACAACAGACGTTCATCTTCTCATGGTTCTGGAGGCTGGGAGTCCAAGATCCAGGTGCCACAAGACTGGTTTCTTATGAGGATTCTTTTCCTGCCTCAAAGATGGTTGGCTTCCCACTGTGTCACCCTGACTTTCCTCTCTGTGTGTACTCCTGGAATCTCTCCCTCTTCTTATAAGGTCACCAGTTCTACTCAATTAGGGTACCAACTTTGTGAGACCTCATTTAAATGTAATTATTTGAAGACTCTATCTCCAGATACAGTCACAGTGGGAGTTAGGGCTTCAACATAGGGATTCAGTGGGGGACACAATTTGGTTCCATAAATGTGGGGCTCACTATCAGTTTCAGCACTGAAATCTCTAACATCTTAGAAAATCAACTGTATAAATTAGCCAAGATTCTTGGGCTCAGACCATTGAAAAAGAAAACTTAATAAAAATTGTTTATCCAAAAGGTTAGCCACACTCATGTACCAGCATGATTTTGATTGGAATAGTAACATCCTGCTGGCTAATTTGTTGAGTAATTCTGTACTATTGTATCCCTTGAGAACTGGTTTAATTGACATTTAGACATAACTAGTTTTCTTCTTCATCATCATCCGATTCATAAAATTCACCCAAATAGTTCCATCATTGACTGCCCTTTCCCTGGAACAATGCCAGCTTTAGCAATGTTTTTTTTCTTTAAAATGGGGGCTCACATAAGCAATTATCAGCATCTCAGCTTTTGAAAGTAACTTTCTTTTCCCAAATTGGTAAATGAATAGAAAGCAATTTTACTTCCGGCTACTGTAGGCTAAATTATCACAGTAATAGCCTGAGTCAGGTTTCTTTTGCACCCTTTTGTGCCCTTTCCCTGCAGAAAAATTTCCATCCTCCCAGGTTTCTCATTGTGATTTTGTAGGATTGGAAAACACACTAACGGTAGAAGTTCGTTTTTAATTTCTTTGCCTTTTTCCTTTGATGTTTGTTGTTGAGGATCATGTTTACAGGCCTTCGTTGCCCATTCTACATTGGAATCCAGACACTTTCAAGGTGCAAATAAGAAACACACGTCTACGGATGCATGAGAGATGATGCACTGGAATGATAATAACATTCTAGGTGAAGAAGCTGTGAATTCTGATTCTGGTTCTGCCAAATACTAGGGGTGCACCTTTGCGAAAACTGCTTGCTTACCTTTTTGTGCATTACTTTCATCATCTGCTAAGTGAGGATAATAGCAGCCTTAAAGAATTGCTGTAAACACCATAGATGTAGAAACACACTACATATGTTGGGCATATAGGAGGAGCTCCATAAATGGGGCTAATTACAGTGTCTTCAGTCTTCATTAGTGTGTAGCTACTAACGCAGTCATACTCATAGTAATAATTCAGATGTCCCTGGTTGGAGCATGGTACTAGGTCAGGTTCCTCTCCTGAGTCTCAAATAATTGTTTCCACCAGCCACCCGGGCACCGATGCACGGCACTTGGGTCAAGATACAGGGCACCTCAGCCTGTCCCCTTTTCTCTAGGCACCCTTATTGAAAAAAAAAAAAAAACACCTTTTTTGCTTCTGTCCAAATAAAAATAAAATAAGAACCATTATGCAAATCGGCTCCTGGCAGGGGAAGCCACCGTTTTCTCAGGTTTCTCTTCCTGTCTCAATTTCAGTGTCAGCCAAAAGCAGGGCTTCCCTTTTTTTCACTGAAAAGAAGCCCTGTCTTATTTCATCTTTAAGACTACTGGATCTGTCACTCATAGATTTCAGGTCAGTATGTCATGGATTATCTAAAGCTTTTATAATTTCAGGTAATTTCTTACTCTTTTAAAAATTAAGACAATCTGTTTTTATATCTTGTCCCAAGGGACACTTCTACCCACCTCCCAGGGACCATGCTACCCAGTGCAAATGTTTCTGTCCTATGTAGAATGGGGAGTGGTTTTCCATTTATAAGGCATAGGTAAAATAACCTAATTCTGAAGTCTTCTAATTTCCTTCTATCTATCTCATTTCTAACCAAGATAAGCTCCCATCAGCAACTTGACTATGGACAGCCACAGTCCTCAGAAATATTTAGGAAGAAAAGGAGACAACACGGACTTACTGTATAGCACAGGCAACAATAGTCAGTCTCTTGTAATAACCTATAATGGAAAAGAATCCGAAAACTCAATCACTTTGCTGTACACCTGAAACTAACATAACACTGTAAATCACTATACTTCAATACTTCTTTTAAAAAATAAAAAGAGAAATAGTATTTTCCACTTGATGAGGTTTTTTAAAGTAAAATAGCCTTTTTAATTTAAAAACTGGTAAGTTGAAGAATGCAGACACCCTAAGTACAATTTAGCACCTGTGTTATCACACTGAATTTCTTTCCAGCCACTGTTTATGCTGTTCTAGCTTTACCTCCAGGCTTAAGTGGAAGCTATCCATCAGCAATGCTAGCTTGGGGTTTGAAACTCTCTGCACTGGTTAGCAGTTATTGTGTTAAATCTTTGAAAATACGTTTTAAATGCTTTCCTCCTTTATCAATGGCTTCATAGAGTTGCAGCTTCAAATAGTCTACTGTTCACTGTGCTCCAAACAGTGAAGCAGAAGAGAGAAGCTGCTCTGGCGGAGGGAAAGAGAATAAGTCATCACCACTGTCGACTGAAATAAATGCACAACCTAAAAGTTGAGAGTTATGTTTTATTCGGCAGACATTTCTGAGGACTCGAGCCTGGAATGACAGCCTCTCAGATTGACCGCTCTGAGGGACTGCTCCAAAGAGGTAAGGGAGGAGCTAGGATATATAGGAGCTTTAAAACAAAGACCAGGTAGTCAGAACATTTAAAGATTACTTGTTAACTGAAGAAAACTAGATGAGCAGAGGGAACTTTGCAGAGCTATGACATATTCCTGAACAGAATTTAGGGCTTTTCTATGTATGGAAGGGAGCAAACATTTGGGCTCATTGAATTCATTCCTCCGACAAGCATCTAGCTATCTAGGGCCAGTATCCTGTCCTTTCTCATTCTGAGTCCCCTCAGAGGGCACCATTGTGAGTAGCTGCAGAGGCTGGGCTGCAGGCTTGTGATCACTGGGGGGTGGCGGCAGCCGCTGATGACTTGATGGCTTCAGCATTCTTTGTTTACTGATGTGGTTTGCAGTATTTTTTCATTCACACCACTAACACTCATGCCTGAATGCTCGTAAGACTTACAGAGGAGGCCCCAAACTCTTCTATGCGCTTTCTATTCATCAGGTCATCTTTACTGACTAAGCACAGAGGTTAGCAGCTCAGGTGTTCACTCTGAGACACCTGAGTTGGAATAAGACTCTGTAGCTGAAGAGTAGTCGGTAGTGCTCAGAGGTAGAGCATGCACTTAGCAGGTGCGAGGTCCTGGGTTCAATCCCCAGTACCTTCATTAAAAACAAATTTAAAAATTAACTTAAAAAAAAGATTATGTAGCTGAAATGGTAAAGCATGTGCCTCAGTGAGCCCATTCTCCCACAATGAAAACACAAGCAAAACGATCAGATTCAACTATATGAGAACTCGGTGGTTTAACCAAAGTCACAGAACAAAGTATCTACTCACATCTATTCAACAAAAACTACTGAATCTCACTAAAAGACAGTGGAGCCTGTGTCATTTTCACTTCGGAATATTCTCAGTGCCTCCACCCCCCGCTGGGGGGTGAGGTGACCACGGAAGGCCTGAGGCCTCAACAGAACATTGACCTTTTCTGAGTTCCAGTAAAAGCTCCATCTTTGGAGGACAGTCAATCTTTTGATCAAATTAGCAGCTCCCTGAAAATCACCACACCCAGGTTGTTGTTTCTGCTTGATTAGACTTGAAGCTCAGATCAGGTGAAAAGAGTCCTCTCCCCAGGGCATTCTTGAGGATAGCAGTCTGCCGCTAACACTAAACATCACAGCTGCCTAAGGCTGGAGCTTCAGTTGAAGCCAACAAGAACCTAGACAAAATCTAAAAGGAAGATTTGGAGAACTAGACGAGCAGAGAGAAATTTGCAGAGCTCTAACATATTCCTGAGGATCTAGAAGACTGTGCATATGTGCAGGGCTGTACCCAGGACCAGGGATGTCCCAGAGCTCAGGGAAGACCTGAGGAAGGAGAATGCCCACTCCTTCACCGCAGACTGACCTTGAAGTCCTAAGCAAGCAGGAAGCGAAATCTAAGGCCAACTCCTGTAATGCCTGAGGTCTGAAGGTGTGCTTCAAGCAGAATCCCTTGGCAAAAGACGGGAAGAAGATGTACCTTCTCAAGGCAATTAAGGAAATCTGAACCATCAGTGACCCATCTGACCCATCTAACCATTATTGAGTCAGGGGTGAACCCTAGGTCCCAGTCTTAAAAATAAAAACAATTTTTAAAAATTTGTAATTAGCAGAGAACTCAGAGAACATACCTCAGGGAATATAGAATCTACAAATTTAGTCTAGGAAAGCTGCTGAACAAATTAGTAGCAACAAAAAAATCAACAAGAAATAGCAACAACTAATAGGAGTGGAAGAGGGAGGGGGGAATGTGATACTGGATTTGTTACAATATATTATCTGCAATGTCCAGATTTCAACCACAAATGACAAGACACGCAGAGAAATGGGAAGGGGTTGCCTCTACAAAAGAAAAAAACAGCCAATAGAAAATGTCTCTGACATGGCCCAGATGTTGGCCAGGCAGATAAGGATTTTACGTCAACTATTATAAATATTCAAAGAACTAAAAAGAAAAAAGAAAAAAGAAAATCATCTCTAAAGAATTAAAGGAAAGTGTGAAAGTGTGAAATGGTGCATCTCCAAATATAGTATATCAATAAAGAGACAGAATTATAAAAAGGAGCCAAATAGAAAGTCTGCAGTTGCAAAATTAAATAACTGAAACTGAAAATTCACTGGAGGGGCTCAACTGAGGGTATTCAGCCTGGCAACTTATCAAAAGTCAAACATAAGAGTTACAACATGACCCAGAAACCCCACTCTTAGGTATATACACAAATGAATTGAGAACATGTCCACATAAAAATATGTACACGAATGTTCACTGCAGTATTACACATAATAGCCAAAAAGTGGGCACAACCCAAATGTCCATTAACTGATGAATGGATAAATAAAATGCGGCACATTGTACAATGGAATATTATTCAGTCATAAGGAAGAATGAAGTACTCACACATGCCCCAGCAGGGTGAACCTTGGAAACATTGTGCTAAGAAGTCATTTACAGGAGACCACATACTGTATGATTCTATTTGTATTAAATGTCTAGAACTGGCACATCCAGAGACAGAAAGTAGATTATTGGTTGCTTAGGGCTGGAGAGAGGGGAATGGGACTTACTGCTAATGGGTATGGAGTTTCTTTTCTTGGTGATAAAAGTGTTCTAAAGTTCGAGTCTGGTGATAGTTAATACAACTCTGTGAATATACTAGAAACCACTGAATTGTATGCATGATTTAAATGGGAGAATTTTATGGTATGTGAATTGTACCTCAATAATCTGGTTAAAAAATTTTTCCTTAACTTCTTTGATCCTGAAAGCCCACATCTTTATACTATTACACTGTGTAGTGAGGATTAAATGAGATCCATGAATTGAGCGCCTGAAACAGCCCAGGACCTGATTTTTCCAGCAAATTTTATATATATATAAAGTGTGAAGTGTACTAAGGCTCTCCGAAACTACATATAGTAGGATATGTTTCCCATGAATTCTGCCATGGAATCCTTTTCCTCTTAACGATGCTTTTGGGACCACAAAACACATGTTGGAAAACATGTTTTAACAAAACACATGTTGGGAACCTGATATGCGAGCAATGTATATGAAATAACTCTTCTTTCTTCTCCACAAGTGGACTTTCATACATCTGCTAAAGCAGTAGCTGTTCTCTTTATGATGATAATGAAAGGTATGTGTCTTCTCTCAAGGAAAAAAAAAAAACACATACATTTTACTGGTAATTTCAGGATAGCCCCTCTCTAAGGGACAACAGTTATTTTTAAATTCTTGAACCATGTGAGCTAATTTTTGCCATGGAAATTAACAGTCTTCATGGTTTCTTCCTTTTTTCTTCCCTTTTTTTTTTGTATTCCAGACATTGAGGATGAAAGTGTTGTACACAAAATGTTATTATCAGAGTAAGAGCAGTCTTTTGTCTCCTATTTTGAAAACAGAAAAATATGAAATCCCTAAGCCTCTTCTAAAGAATACAAAACCCTGTACAAATTACTTGATGATCAGAAATAACACCCACAGTAATACTGAAGTGTCTGAATTCAGAAAACAACACAGAGTAATTACATTTTGAATCTGCAGCACTTTTCATCCATGGTGCTCACACGCTACTTGAAGACAACCAAAGCCTTCTATTTTCTGTGACTGTCTTTATTTCATATATTCTCCAGCTCAAGTACATAGGTATTTGTCCAAATGTACTAAACTCTTGTTTGTAAAACCGAGTCCCTGTGCTCACACTCATTTTAAAACAAAGAATTCATCTCATGCATCTTTCCTGGCTCTAACAAGGAACAGAAATAGGTCAGGAAGAGGAGAGTGTATCAGAGGGAAGGGGAGAGGGTGGTCCTTGAGTTTCTAGGCGGCTGGAGGATAAGCTTGAAAAGGGGAGGAGGGCACAATGCAGCCAACTCCTCTAATTCACATGTGAGTCTAACACACGTTTGGTAGTTACAGTGTTTCACATCAGTTTCCATGCTGGATACTCAGACTAACAAGGTTCCTTCCTTCTGACATGGTCTAGACCAGTGCAGGCCAACCAAAATACAATGAGAATCACAAACTTAGCTTTAAAGGTTTTCAATTTATTTTTTAATTAACACAAAGTAAACTCCACTTCTGATACACAATTCTGTACGTTTGGGTAAATGAATGCTGTATTAGTTTTCTATTGGTATCATAATAAAATACCTCAAACTGAGTGCATTAAATGACACAACTGTATTACCTTGCAGTTCTAAAGGTCAGAAGTCTGACTCGAGTCTCACTCGGCTAAAACTAAGGCATCAGGGTTTCATTCCTTTCTGAAGGTTCTGGGTAGGATCCCTTTCCCAGCTTTTTCCAGCTAGAGGCTTCCCACATTCCTTGACTTGTGGCTGCATCTCCAAAGTCAGCAGAGGCAGGCTGAGTCTTTCTCAAATCACATCACACTGTCCTTTTCCACCTTCTTCTAGAAAGCTGGTGATATTACTGAGCCCACCTGGGTAATTCAGGATAAGTTCCCTATTTTAAGATCAACCGATTAGAAACTAATTCTGTTCACAACTTTAACTCCCCTTGGTCACATAAACTAACATATTTACTGGTTCTGGGGATTAGGAAGTGGTCATTTTGGGGGGTTATTATTCTGCCTTCACAAATGCATAGAGTTATGTACCCACCACCACTGTCAAGACACTGAACAATTCTAGCCTCCAAAACAACTCTCCCTCTCTCCCCTCTCTTGTATTCAAATATCCTCCCTGCAATCTAATCCTGGCAAACATGTTCATTCCCCTTTTTTTGCCTTTTTCCAGATGTCATATATATGGACTCATACTGTAGTAGCCTTTTGAGTCTGTCTGCTTTAAACTAGCACAACAAAGTAATTATTTATCAACCCCATGGCACGTACCAATAGTTTGCTTCCTTTTTATTGACACTCTTCTTTCTTTTAGGAATGTACCCTTCATCCTTTCACCCACTGGAGGATGTTTAGTCATGTCCAATTCTGAAGATTCTGAATAAAGTTGCTTATAAACACTTGTATATAAATTTATGTGTGAACATACATTTTCATTTCTCTTGAGTTGTGAAAGAGGTGGGTCATAGAGCCAACATCTGGTTAACTCTGTAAGAAACTGCCCAGCTCTTTTCCAAAGTGGCTGCACCATTTTGAATTCCCACAAGCAATGAATCTGTCCTAGTTTTGAAACACCTTCCTTGCCATTTAGCATTGCTGTTTAATTCATTGCAGCCATTCTCATAGGAATGTACTGCTATCCCGTTGAAGTTTAAATTTGTACATCCTTAATGGCTAATGATGTTAGCCGTCTTTTCATGTCATTCACATATCTCCTTTAGTGAAGTGTCTGTTCAGATATTTTGCAAATTTTATTATTGTTTTCTTATTAATGAGTTTTGAGTGCTCTTTGTGTATTGTGGATAAATGTTCCTCATGAGATACTCGATTTGCAAATATTTTCTCCTAGTCTGTAATTCTTCATTCTCCTACAGTCTTTCAAAGAACAAAATTTTTAATTTTGAAAAACTGTTTATCAATTTTTGTTGTATAGATTGTGCTTTTGTTGATGTATCTGAGAACTCTTTGCTTAATTGTCACAAAGATTTTTTTTAATATAACGAATTAAATTGACTGTCTCTTGAATGTTTATTTCCTGAAATACACTTCACATGTCATGAGGTATTAACTTTTTAAAAATTGTTTTAAAAATTATTTCTATTTCTCTACTGAGAACTTAAAGACCATTAACTTTATCTCATTGGGGATGGTTACAATGGATGAATGCTTTTAAGCCTTTGACTGACAATTCCAAGACTTAGGTCTTCTTGTGTTTTGCATCTATTTATAGTCTGTTCCCTTGAGTGTTTTCAGATTTTTGTGATTCTTAGTATGTCACATAATTTTGGATTGTATCCAGGATATTTTTTTTTCTTGCAAATTTCTAGGTTCTGTTAAAATTCTCTGAGTGAATATTGGTTTCTTTTTTAACTGGTAATCAGCACAACGAACCTCAGACTGCCAAGAAGTTTTACCCTCAGTGGTGATGGTCCCAATGTCCATTCTGTTTTCAAAGACTTTGCTATGTGATTTGGGTGCGCTTTGCTCTGCTCAGAGGATAGCCTGATATTTGGGTCATTTATTATTGTAGTCCAGGCCTCAGAACTTTTGCTATGCTTTGATGGAATTGTTCCACACGTACCTAGCTCAGGGGAGATTCCAAGAGTTGAATCATTACACATCCAGTATTTGGAAATCCATTTCTCCAGCTCTCCCCTCAGAGTCTCCTCCCACACTGTCTCACTCCCGGGGGCTCCTTTTCCTGTTCCTCTAGCCAGAAACATAGAGTCTCCTCAGGTACTGAGCCTCCCACCATGTTGTGTAATTCTGTGTAAAAAGGGCTACTCTGACATTAAGGGGCAAAAGAAAAGAGAAAGCGAAAATTAGCATGAATTGTGCACACTTTCCAGACTACAGGAGCTCCTTTTCTGGTTCCCCTGGCTAGAGAGACAATGCTTCTCTTGAAGTTTTAGGTCCCCGCACCACCACCTCATACTGACAGCTCAGTGACTAGGTTGGAGGGGAAAGACTGAAAAAAGAAGATGGGAGGATTCCCCCCACAACATCCAGCATGCAGAGGTCCCATTTTTTCCAGTTCTTTGGTCAGAAAGAGGGGTTTCCCCTAAAGTTTTTGCTTTCAGTATCTGCTGTGCAGTTCTGGGATTCAGCCCTCCCTCAGGGCAGAGCTGGGCGGCAAAGGAGAAACAAGAAAATATGACACTCACCTCCCACTTCCCGGCCTCAGCTCCAACCCCCACATGGGTCATTACTCGTGTTTGGACTCCAATCCCCAGTCCATTTGATATCGTTCTTTTTTAAAGATCTCAAGGAGATTTTTTTTCCCATATTCTGTCCAAAGTTTTTCATTGTAAGCTGGAGGAGAGCCAGGCAGTGGTAAGCTTATTCATCGTGGCCAGACAACCTATCTAACTACAAATTCTCCAGTAACTGCATTAAACAAGTCACAATGAATAAGAAAATTGTCTGTATAAAATATTGTGTCAAATGAAATATATTTTATATATATTTCAATCTGACCTTTTTTTTTTTCTTAAAGCAATATTAAAATGTTAAGCAACATTAAAATGTTTCCAGAAAAATCTGGACTGGCTGTGAAAATTGCTTTGAAGAGAGAAGAAAAGTGCAATTATAAAGGCCAAAGAGCTCCGTTATAGCTAAAACACTAAAATCTTCATAGTGATGGTAACTCTAGAACGTGAGGACCAGCAGTTTATTTGGCAGGTGATTCCAACAAACAAGGAAGAAGGGAAGCCAGTGCTGGGTGCACTACAGGCACATTATCACTGTGAGCAACTGAGTTCTGTCCATCCAACCGAGGATGTCTAGGGAGAAGCCAGGACACACCACACTCGGAGTTGTCTCACCTGAAGGGCTGCCCCCATGGACAGTGACGTCCCCCTACCTCTCACCTGCCCTGTGGATGGGCTGAGCCTGGTTTCTGTTGCCAGAGGACGTGCTCAGGAAGACAGTCATAGGCTTACAGGGAGAAGCAGTCAGCATGCCGGGGACAAGGTGGGTGGGGGTCATGGGCGGGGCACCACCAGCCTGGCTACTGTCCTCTTGACCTTTCAGTGTCTGTGACAATGAGAGGAAGCTGACTTGGTCCTCCACACAGGCCACAAAAAGACCGCAAGAAGGAAAAGGGAAGGAGTCTCTTCACTATGTAATCTTGTTGCGTATGACATCAACCCTGAACGTTGGATCGCCCGTCTTTTCTGTTTTAACATATGTGTTGCCAATAACTAACCCAGTTAACTAAAGGCCGCTTTTATTTCTTTGTATTTTTTTTCCTTCTTTGTCAGTGATATATTTACTGTGGCTCAGTTGTTTAAGAGTATCATTTACGGCGTTTCTATTCTAACTCGAGCAAGGGAAAGAGGGAAAGAGCAGCCTGCTCAATCTTTTATTTCCATTATATTGTTTAAAAAGATCATCTGTCTCTACACCCTACAGTTTCCCTTAGTTCTTACATTCATTGGAGGCAACCAACCCCAGTGGTGCCCTATTTAACACCAGTACAAAACCTAGAAGGTTTAATTGAAAGCACTGGCATTCAAACTGTGCTTAGTAGCTTAAAAAAAAAAAGAAAAAGAAAGAAAAAACTGTATTTAAGACCAGTATTGAGTGGAACCCCATGGGTCTCAGGGCACAGAGCCCAGGGAGCAAGATTTGAAAGAGCAGAGAGAGGATGTCCAGTCAACAGCTACAACTGGAGACTTAACCTGATAATGTAGAGTCAAGAAACTGTTAACAGTTTAGGTAAGGGCTGCCAAAACAAGATGAAAATCGACCCTCTTCCAATTAATAACAGAGAGGGATTATAGCACCAACTTGTTCCCTTTTTGATAACTGGTAATTATTCAGAGAAACAAAGATGATCAGCAAGATGAATTTTCTGTCGTTGTACTGCTTGACAACACCTCTCAATTATTACCCATTGTTTAGCATTAATGTCATTTTCTCCCCATTATACAGAGTTCGAAGGTTTTTATTGCTATAATTTCTACCACTGTGAAACTGAAACAAAGCCAGAGCATTTTTATGTAATTATATCCTCAGTGCTTAGAATGCCTACTTCTGAGTTGCTAAGGAGTAGCATTAAAAAATAATAATAATAAAATTAAATGCACCAAATGAGAGCCTCATGAGATGGGTAGAAAGAGGTACCACTGCGACCACCTTAAGTAAGCTAGGAGACTGCTTCCGTGAGGACACTCCACTTTCAGGCTAATGTTTCCTAAAATTGCCCTTTTTTGGAGGCACTTTATATGAACATGTATGTCAAAATGCAAACTCTTCGTCCTCAAAATAATAATCCGTCTTCTCCAGGGAGGTTATGATTTACTTCTAACTGATCAGTTTACTGAGCTCAACATTTCAACATATGGAGCTGCTAAAAGTCCTTAGTGAGTAAATGAATACAGTTAAAATTACAAGAGATACAAAGACTAGCGTGCTCACTGGATTATCACCGGCGGGTATTAAAACATCCTGTGAATAATAATGTGGATAGTAAGGCTCTCTGTATTTATACACTTGGTCACGACACTTACAAGCATTTACTTAACCTCAGCTTTGTGTGGAGAACTGTGCTAAGGCTTTTAGGGATTACAAAGAAGCATCCTGCTTGCCTTCTGTATTTTTCTCCACTGCTCATATGACCTTCCTGCATCTTACACACTGCACTCATATGATTTCTTTATTGTTAGTTTTCCCCTACTAGGCTCTTTAAAGCAGAGACTACATCAGATGATGCCAGCACCCCACTTTTATCCCGTTATGGATTGAATTGTCTCTCCAAAAAGACATGTTGAAGTCCTAACCCAAGGACCTCAGAAAGTATCCTTGTTTGGAAACAGGCTTTTTACCAAGAAAATCAAGTTAAAATAAAGTCATTAGAGTGACCCCCAATCCAAATGGTGTCCTTACAAAAAGGGGAAATTTGCACACAGAGATAGACATACACGAGGGAGGATGAAACGAGGGCATCAGGAGAGTGCCATGTGTGGACAGAGGATTGGAGTGATGCATCTCCAAGCCAAGGAATGTCAATGGCAGCCAACAGACCAGCAGAAGCAGAAAGAGGCGAGGATGGATTCCCTCACAGTTTTAGAGGGAACACCGCCTCATTTACACCTTGATTTCAGACTTCAAGGCTCTGGAACCATGAGAGGACAAATGTCTGCTCGTCTAAGCCACCCAGTTTGTGGTTATGGCTTTGTTATGGCAGCCCCCAGGAAACTAATACGTCCCCTCAGCTCATTACTTCAATCCACGCTGGACCACCTTGCACCACACCCAAGTATCTGCCTGAGAGCTTTCTCCGGGCTGCTGGGACCAACTTTTGCAGAGGAGCCCAGGAACTGCCCTGATGGGAGGTGATGGGGTACAAACAGCCCAGCTCCTGCACCCCTTGTGTGTGATAACTCTGAGAAATGTACCCTGCACTGTTTCCTAGTTGCCCACAGTGTTTAACCTGCTGAAACATACCCCTTCGTGGCTCCTCTCTCGGGTGTCCCACTTCCCCACCCACCTACTGGTGTTTCCTGATCTTGCCTCCAAAATATACTACTGCACATGAGTCAGTGTCTCCAGCTGTGCTTCTGGGGGAGCCCAGCCTAAGACTGGGAGCTTCTGTATCTCACTGTGGCTTTCTGAGACCAAGAACAGTGCCTAGACAGTGGTGGGTGTTACAAATATATGATGAAAGAACTAGTCAAGTAGAACACACATTACATTCCCTCAAAGGTTCTACAGGCTTTCAATGAAACACAGAGCTTGAGAGTAAGAGCAGATGGACAGTTGAAGACAGCAGTGAAAGCGGTCACGGGAGGGTTTGTGGTCTCATGATGAATGAGAAGCGCTAATAGCAAGCTTCTGATGGAAGGAGATGGAAAGAGAGAGCCCTGTGGGGTCCCCGGTGGGCTCACAGTTTTCCCAAAGGGCAGTGCCTCCCTTTGGAGGGCACGCACCACACACCCGACCATTTATCAGTTTTGCAGATGAACCTAACTGATGAATCTTCTATAGTGGAAAGGGCCAGCCCTAAAGCAACATCATACTCGTGCAACATGCACAAAGCCAAGCCCTATGGTGATTCACAGGCTGAACCAAGAACAGAACTGAGGTGTTATTTTTAGAGAGCACTTGATTTGATTCTGTTCAATTCAAAGCCATGTGCATTCATCAAATACACATAGGTTTTTCAACAATAATGTTTCTGAGCTTGAGTGGTATAAATCTAAAGGAATTATTTACAAAACAGACATAGACATAGAGAACAGACTACAGTTACCAGGGGGTAAAGGGTGTGGGAGGGGATAAATTGGGAATTAGAAATTTGCACCTCTTGGGGAGTGATGGAATGTTAGGTATCTTGATTGTGGTGGTTTCATAGGTGTCTACATCTATCACAATTTATCAAATGGTATATCTGAAATATGTGTAGTTTACTATACATAAATTACACCACAATAAAGGTGTTAAAAAAACTAAAGTTTACTATACAGCATAGGGAACTATATTCAATATCTTGTTGTAAGTTATGGTGAAAAAGAACATGAAAACAAATATAGGTATGTTTCCATATGACTGAAGTATTGTGCTGTACACCAGAAATTGACAAAACACTGTAAACTGACTATTCTTCAATAAAAATATATACATATATATATATATATAATATATATATATATTAAAAAAACTGAAGGAAGCTCACTTATTGTGTAATTTAGGGGAACCACAGAAGAAAATCTACACAGATGACTCAAAATAGACATTTTTAAAAATACTTCATTGCTATTAATTTCTACCTCAATCGCTAACACTCCCCTCTAAAGCCAGTAAACATATGGGCAGGCATTCTGTTCAGGATTTACTTGAACTATTTCATTTAATCACTGTAACTATCCTGAGATAGGAATTCCATACTTTTTTGACAGATGAAGAGAACTGAGTTAAAAATGGCAGAGCTGAGATTCAGACTCAGTTCTATATGATTCCAGCGCAATGCCCAGGTACAGCCCTGTTGAATGTGGTACATAATATGAGTGTTTTCTTAATCTTTCTATCATTTCAAGTTGCTCTGTTCAAGGAGCCAGACTTGGATCTTGAAAGCTGTGAGTTATTTTGCCTCCTAGACAATGAGAGAAAATTCATAGGTCTGCAGTTCAGCACATACTAGAAAAAGCAAGATGTGGCAGACAGTATTTTCTAAAGATGGCCCAAACAGCATGTATCATATCCCACATGCTCTTCCTACAATGTGACACTGGTTCTTCTCCACCTGTGTCTCCTCCCTTGAACCTGGGTGGACCTTTGTAACTGCCTCGGTCAATAGACTTTGGCAGGTGTGATGCATGATTCCTGAGGCCAGGTAATGAAAGGTAACATGGCTTTGCCTGACACTATCTTTTGGGATGTGTACTTTGAGAACCCTGGGCCAATATGAGAAGTTCAGCTACACTGAAGCTACAAAGTAAGGGAGACCACATGGTGGCCTTCCACAGAGATAGACAGCCATGCCCCAGGAGCCCTGGCCCTGCCAGCCCCAGCTATTTCATCTTCTCAGCATCGACCACAAGACACATGAGACAGTGGACCTTAATATGATTCCAGCATCCAGCCCCCTTTCCAGCAGAAGACAAATGAAGCAGGGACAGCTAATCCCTAGGGAGCTCTGCCCAAACTGATGATTTGTGAGCAAAAAAATCCCTCTGTTGTTTTAAACCACTGTATTTTGGGGGTGATTTGTTATGCAGACATGATAATGGGATTACAAAACAAAGGTACATAGCTAAGAGAAAGCTAGTCTAATGCAAACGAATTATCCCTTCTTAAATATTTTATCCCTCAAAATGCATACAAGGAGGATGCCAAGATGGGCTTACTGTATTTACATTTCTTTTCCTTGGTAATGGTGTACCTTCCCCTTACTCCCTGCCAGCTTTACTGAGATACAGTTGACATAGAACATCGTATAAGTTTAAGATGTACAATGTGATAATTTGATACATGTATATATTGTGAAATGTTTGCCATAATAAGGTGAGTTTACGCATCCTTCACATAATTACCATCTTATTGTTGTTATGGAAAGAACGTTAAAGCGCCATTCTCATAGTGACTTTCAAGCACACAACACAGTGTTGTTAACTATAGTCAGCACGCTGTACCTTGGATCTTCAGAACTCATTTATCTTATAGCTGGAAAATCTGTGCTCTTTGACCATCATCTCCCCACTTCCCCCACCCCTAGCCTCTGGCAACCACCATTCTACTGTCTGTTTCTATGAGTTTGGTGTTTCCAGATTCCACATATAAGATATCACATAGTAACTGTCTTTCTCTGTCTGACTTACTCCACTTAGTATAATGCCCGCAAAGTCCATCCATCTTGTCACAAATGGTAGGATTTCCTTCTTTTCTGTGGCTAAGTAACATTCCATTAAACACATGGCTCCATAAATAGAAATCCATTCATCTAGTGGACACTTAGGTTGTTTCCATGTCTTGATCATTGTGCATAGAGCTGCAGTGAACAGGGGGGTGCAGGTATCTCTTTGACATCATTTCCTTTAAATATATTTCCAGAAGTGGAATAGCTGGGTCATATGGTAGTTCTATTTTTAATTATTTGAGGAATTTTCATACTGTTTTTCATAGTGGCTGAACCAATTCACATTCCCCTCAACCATGCACCAGGGTTCCCTTCTCTCCACATCCTCACCAGCATTTGTTATCTCTTGTCTTTTTAATAATAGCCATTCTTAAAGGGGTGAGGTGACACCTCACTGTAGTTTTGATTTGCATGTCCCCAGTGAGTAATGATGCTGGGCACTTTTTCATGTTTATGAAAATCCTGAAAGTCTACCTTCAATCTGAAATGAAATGGATTTGGATACCTCTCAGCTTGGTCTCCAGGGAACTTTTTCCTCCTCAAAGTCACCGAGTCTTACAGACTTTGATCAATTCTGAGATAAATGGCAATGTCTCAGGTCAAGAATGAAATCTATTTTTCAGCTCTGCAGAAAAGGTTCATGGCCTCTGGTCATAGATACAACTGGTTGGTGTTTAATGTTCTTATTCCCTGGTTTGGGGAGGATTTGTGTCAAGATTTAAGTTGTTTCATCTTTGAGATTAATAACATGAGAATGTAGCACAATTAAGATCTGACCAAAATTCAGTGACCGTACGGTACATCCCATCCTGAAAAGGGCTAGTATCTCTGCCCAGTTCACAGGCTGTCATGTCAACCCCAGCACAAAACCCAACCCAACAATATGGGCTGTCTTCATATCTGTTTAACGAATAAATATATAACCTGGAACCTTGTTTGTGTATCCAGTGTTCCATTTAACAAGAATATCCTCAGGTTTCTAATTGCTT
Source organism: Camelus dromedarius (assembly GCF_036321535.1). Lineage (NCBI taxonomy): Eukaryota > Metazoa > Chordata > Mammalia > Artiodactyla > Camelidae > Camelus > Camelus dromedarius. The sequence continues at coordinate 30,586,238 of NC_087453.1, forward strand.
TGACCATGTGTATTAACAACATGAAAATGCCAGGAGAAATGGCCTGTGTGCATTGATGTATTGAAGACCCATGAGACACTGATGACATTAATGAGAAACATTCCATTTCCAGAGCCACTCGGCCATAAAATTCTCCTCAGCCACTTGTTTCTGTCTTCTCTCTCATCCTCAATTTGAAGAAGGGGAAGGCTGGAACTTTCTTACGCGAGCTCATCTCCAGCCACAGCCATGTAATTTACCCTTGCTCACTTCCCTGCTGCACCACCGATACCTTAACTCTGCCTTGAACATACTGAGAATATGTTAGCTTCATGGCCTTTGCACGTGCTATTTTCTCTGCCACAATCTCCTCTTGGTTTTTTTTTTTTGTTTTTTTTTTTCTCTCTCTCTTTCTAGTTTCCTTTCTGAAAAAAAAAAAAAAAAAAAAAAAAAGCTGTCAGTTTTGTAGGAAAGACCCCGGGTGTGTGGGTTACTATCAATCAAGGTAGAAGGTAATGCTTGCTGCCTACTTGACAGAACCTGACACAATTATTGGAGTTTATGCAGGAGAGGAGCCTCAGAAAATGCCAGTCAGAAAGTGAGACAGGGAAGGCAATGGATAAGAGGGGTGTGATCAAGCCAGTTAGTCACCTCTGTAGGCAATGGGGGCTTCATCCCACATGGGAGCTCTGGGCAATCAGTAATCTCAAGTCAGGGGCAGAAGCTGCGGTACCTACTACCCACTGGTTGAGGGCTACTGGCAGTACCTCTTCCCCGATGGAGCAGCCTCCAGAAGCCAGAGAAAGCCTCTGGACAGAGAAAGACAGGGAGGAGTGGCAGCTGGCACAAAAGTCAGTGGGAGGAAATGCCAAGTGGCACATGGACGGGCCACCAATAGCATTGGCCAGGGTGCCACTTGGAACTAGTTCTTAAAGTACTGTGCCAGTCTGGGGGATTCCTGATTATGTATATTTGGTAGGAGAAGTCAAGTCTTCCTGTCATCGAAGCTGTCATCGGAGCTGAGTCCGTTAGGACTTTGAAGTTCCATCAGTAACCACAGAATAAGGGAGACAGAGAGTCTAGAAAGTGGCTTTCCAGACAGAATGAAGAGGGTGAGAAGTGCAGAGGGGGCGAGACGGCAGAGGCGCCCTGGAAACAAGCGGGAGGAGTCAGTCATCCCCAGCAGAAACAACAACCTGCAGATACTCAAACAGGGGGGAACATTTTTAGTTATTTTAAGAATAAGCTAAAATAAGGAGGGAATTAATTAGGCAAAATAGCAAAAAAAAGGAAACAAAATAGAGGGCGAAAAACAGGAAGAGACATTTCACTGAAGAGAATACATGAGTGGCAAATAAGCACATGAAAGGTTGTTCAACATCACTAGCCATTAGGGAAATTAAAATCAAGACCATGATGAACTATCACTGCACACCTACTAGCAGAGAAAAATTTAAAAAATGATGGTAACATAAATGCTGGCAAGGATGCAGAGAAACTGGGCCTTTCATACATTGCTAGTGGGAATGTCAAGTAGTTTAACAATTTCTTTGAAAAAAAAAAAAAAGAAATATGTATCTACCATACAGCCTAGCAATTGCATTCCTGGGCATTTATCACAGAGAAATGAAGATTTATGTCTGAACAGAAACCTATACATGAAAGGTCACAGCAGCTTTATTTGTAACACCCGAAACCGGAAACAACCAAAATGTCTCTCAATAAGTAAATGGCTAAATAAACTACACATATCATACTGTGAAATACTTTTCAGCGATAAAAGGGAATGAACTACTGATACAGGTAACAACCTGGATGGATCTCAAGGACATTATGCTAATTAAGAGAAACAACAATCTGAAAAGGTCAAATACTACTGGTGTGGTTCCATTTATAACATTCCTAAAGAGGCAGATTTAGAGAGATGGGAAGCAGATTAATGGCTACCAGGGGTTGGGAACGGTGGAGAAGAAGGGGTGGGGTGTGACTCGGACTGGAGGCAGGAGAGATCTTTGTGGTGGTGTAATGGGTCTGCCTCTTGAGGGTGGTCATCACAGGAATCTACTGACGAAAGTGCCTAAAGCTATACATACACATGGTGCTGGTATCCATGTCCATTTCCTGGATTTGGTATTATAATGTAATTATATAAAATACAGCCACTAAGGGAAACTGGGTAAAGGTTACAGGAGGCTCCCGGTACTCTCTTTTGTAACTTCCTGTGAATTTATAATTATTTCAAAATAAAAGGTTTTTAAAAATAATATAATACCAAGGGTCATCAGCAGTTCATACAACCAGATCTAACAGCAAACGGCATTGTTTAGACATGCCTGCAAATTTTCTACTCTCGTTACTAAGCAGGAAGTTTCCAAAAGTGCACATGTGAAGTGTAGAGCTTCCTCAGTCTTCACAAAGCACACCCCTGTAAGCAGCAGTCAGATGAAAAAACAGAACGTTATCCATTCCCTTCCAGCAACTATCCCCACAAGGGATACCCCCATCCTTACTTCTGACAGCATAGATAAGCTTTGACTATTTTTCTATTTTCCATGAATGGGCCGATTTGTTTTGTGAGCATCTCAATCCTTTCCAATGTACTAATTACATTTTTGCACAACACAGTTAATCTTCCTTCTCCTCCTCCATCCATATCTTGAAAAAAAGAAGCAAGATGCCTACTCCAGGATTAAGTATTCAGTTGCATTTAATGATGTGAAAGTCATTTGCACCCCCACTACACATCAAATGCATCCTATATGCTTCCCACTTGGGCAGGAGTAGGGGAAGGTGGGTGGGGAATCAGGCTGTTGTGGGTTGCAGAAGGAGGGAATTCTATGAAGATGTGTTCTAGAAATGACTTTCAAATCAGCAAAATGCTGCATTTCAAGATAATTATGTGTGAAGTGTGGTTATTTGTGCTTTCACTTTTTTAGTTCAGTGACGGGAAGTGAATCACCAAAGATGTTTTGATTGCCTAAACAAGATCCAATTTCCAGCTCATCTTGGTAATGTGTGTATTCTAGATGCAGACATAATTCTTTTTTGAGAAATGACAACTAATGGAAGTTTCCCAACTTGATGGGAGGGAATGTTTTGTATATCTCTCAAAGGAAAATGGAGGCTAATGGTGTGGTCCCTTGTCTGACCCAGTGACCCAGGGCTGTAAACACCTTGGTTAGGTGTCCCTGGATCCAGGGGTAACTCATTTTGAGACGAAAGACTCTCCAAGAATCCTTATTGTCCTGAAGGCTGCTGTCACTCAGCGGAAAGGATCTTTTTCCTTGGAGCTAATATTAAATCAGGAAAGATGTGACTGTGGGACCAATAAATCATTCCCAGGCACACTGGAGGTTTTCACAAAGAATCCTGTGTTTCCTTGATGTATGCAAATAGAGATTATTGAAACAGGATGGAGGTCTGGATGGCTTTTTCTGTCATGGCTTGTAGTGAGAGATACATTTTATACCTACTATAACTTGCTTCCACATTTGTGCTACATTTGTTCTACAGAAATAAAGAATAACAGGAAATTGTAACTCGAGGTATGCACCCATGTGGTATAGCACATGCATCACCGAGATAAGCCTGCCATTGAATCTCAGTCATGAAATCAAAACATCTTTCATGATTCACTTCCTCCTCCTGCCCCCTCCCCCTAGGACTCACGTTATAAATAGACACAGTTGTGTATGACGGTGATGAAAGGGAGTACTCCAAAGTCAAATTTACATTTTGATTTTAATTTTTAGGTTATCACTTTGGCATGGTAATACTCATGTGATCAGTACTTCCCATTTGCAATTTATAACCTCTTTTAAAATCTTGAATGGTTTAGAATATTTTATTTATTGTTCTGAATATAATTTGGGCCACACCTTCCCCCATCATGTGAAAAACTGCTGTGGTTAATCTGCCTTTGAGTGACATATTCTACGCAGTTTTTAAGCCTAAATTCCTGTCTTTGCTTTTTTCCTTATTTTTCCTCCTTGGTATTTTGAAATGAGTTGAATGAAAACAAGCAAAAGGAAATATGGCAATGGACTAATTGGTACTAAACTTTGCTCATTATCTAGTAGATAACCAATAGTACATTAGAAACAACCTTATACAGCACAAAGAAAAACGGTTCTGTAGAATACACTTTTTTTTCCATTGTTTATCAAGGAAAAAAAATCTATTTTCAAAAAAGCAAAAGGAAAATCAATGTCAGTTCTGCTTTTTACTGCTGCACTTTAATTGGAGCAATGGCAAAAACAAGTTGGCCTTTTAGGACCATCGATTTTATCTGGATGTGTTATTGTGTATAATATTAGCCATCTCCTAAATTCCAATTAAAATGATTGTCAGTGGGATGAACATTTGTTCAAAAGATTCCCCAGTAGGGAAAACCTAGGAATCACTGAGGAAACAGTAGAAATTATCATTATTTATGACTATTATGTTTAATCATCGTTTTGTGGGGAAAAAAATCCCACACCGTCTCCAGGTTCCTCATAGCTGCTTCCCTCCAAAGGGGCTCTAAGGAAGACTGGGGCTCCCTGTAAAGAGTTAGAAACCTGGCCAATGAGCCACACTAAATCCAAGACACTTTCAGAATAAATTTTCAACTGGAAGCAGGAATGGAAATTCCAACGGAATTAATTGGTTTGCATCAAAAAAGATGTTGACGGTTCGGTTTTGCTTCTGCTCAATAGGTTTGGAGAATACAGACTTCGTTCCAATGTTTTCAGCCCAGTTAAGTATGTTTGGGTTTCATTTCAGATTCATTTAGTGCATGTCACAACATGTTTGGCTGATATTTTGGCTTCATTAAGTATCTGTTTAAAATATAAATTCAAATTACCTTTCCAAAGATTTGCATTCTTATAAGCATTGGAAGGAAAAATTTTATGTTAATCTAGCCATCACCAAAAAGTGTGTGTGTGTGTAAAACTGTTGTGTTTTTGGATAACGTCAGAGTAAGGCTTCAGGGCTCCATCTCAGATTTCATGGTTTCAAAAGTTTTATTTAAATCCTTCAGATCTTATAGCTTATTTACACTACTTAAGAACATTTTCTCTTCTTTTGCAGAGCAGTGAGAACAAAAGAACCAGAATAAAAATAGCTGGATCCAGTGGTGGCCCTTCTTGTATACACGGGAGAAAGATCTAACCCTCACACACAGCCAGGAAGGTTACAGGGCTTTACACAAAACTACAGCAATGTGAGGTTTCTCAACAGCAATAATAATGTTTTGGTAACTTCTCAACTTTCCTTTCCCCTTTTCCTGCATTTTGCTTTTGATTATTGGACTGTTCCATTTAGTGACATGAAAGGAAATCGAAGTCATGAGCTTTGTGACACAGAGCTTGGCTTAAAATAGCTCTTCTACTTTTAACTGTATATACAGCTTTATTTTATTTTTGACAAGATTTTGCAAACATTCTTATTCCTATCTGTGTGGCATTGAATTTGCAGGCTTTCTTCTGGAGGTTATGTTCAGACAGTACACAATATGTCAAACTGAGCTGAAGTCAAGATTTTATGCCCTAGTCTTTTATTACAGTGTTCTTTGCATTTAAAAGTATTTCATAATCTATACTTATTTTTTAAGCATGTGCAGCAATATTTCTTTGCTAACTTCATCACCAAACTGTATGTCAGAATTTTTTAATTTTTTTTTCTATAGAACTAAAATGTTCCAGCTCAAGGAATATGCTGCTTTCTGGTGAAGCACTTGGGAAGTAAGATATTCACTGTGACTCATTTAGAGGAGATAGTTCATTAACTACTTAATAATGCCAATAATTCTTTGTGCAATAGAACCACCTTTTAAAGAAAAATCAATTGAGTGTCTTGTACATGATGGTGTTTAACATTTATTGATTGGTAAAATCAAAGATGACAAAAAGATATTATTCAATTCATTCAACAAAATAATTTGTGCTTTACTGATCACAAAAGCATAATTTTGAAACCTAACATGCAAGTAGCATTGTTTACTCATTTCACAAATAACGTTTGTGGTATTTGAGTACTCAACTTCTGCAAACATGATCAAACTTTTCTTTTCCCACGTTGTCTAGAATCCATCCCAGTGTACAACTCTGATACTGTTACGATGGACATAGATGGATTAGAAAGGTGTTGAGCTACTACATTAAGGAGAAACAAGTGATTACAAATAGAGCTACGATACAATGTAGCAATCCCACTTCTAAGCATGTACACGAGGGAACTGAAATCAGTTCTCAAAGAACATTTGCACCCTCATGTGCATTGCAGCATTATTCACAGTAGCCAGGTTACAGAAATGACCTCAATGTACTTTGACAAATACATGGGTAGAGACAATGTGATATATTTCTATATATTTATTTATATGTGTATTTATGTGTAATAGAATATTATTCAGCCTTAAAAAAAAAAGAAGGAAATGTGCCATTTGTGACGATATGGATGAACATGGAGGGTGTTATTCTCAGTGAAATAAGTCAGACAGAGAAAGACAAATACTGTATGGTATCATTTTGTTGTGGGAGAATAGGCTCTTGCCTCGCACAGGAAAGAATTCAAGAGCAAGGCACAGTAAAGCGAAAGTAATTTTACTTAGAGAGATACACATTCCAAGGACAGAGAGTGATCTGTCTCTCTCAGAAGGGAAGATGGGCTTAGGAGATACACACTCCATAGACAGAGTGTGGGCCATCTCAGAAAGTGAGCATCACAGCCAGAGTGAGTGAGAGCAACCACGAGATGCAGGGTTGTTAGGTTTTATGGCCTCTGTAATCTCACATGCTAATGAGTAGGAGGATTATTCCAACTACTTTGAGGAAGGGGCGATAATTTCTAGGAAACACCTCCCCCCAGCACACTTTGACCTTTTATGGGCAGCCTGGGAACTGTCATGGCGCCTGTGGTTGTGCCATGAAGCTCAAGGTCCACTGGAGGTCGAATCTTCGCCATCTTGCTTGTGACCAGGGTGTCCTGTCCTCAATTGCTGTGTCATTCCCTCAATGGCTGTATAGACTTTTCATTTTAAAAAGTGATTTTAAAGAAATATAGAAGAGAATGATGGTTGCCAGGGCTGGGGAGAGGGGAAATGGGGTGATGTAGGTCAAAAGGTACAAATTTCCAGTTATAAGAACAGCAAGTTCTGAGGCTCTAATGCACAGCATGGGGACTATAGTTAATAATATGGTACTGTTCACTCGAAAGTTGCTGAGAGTAAATCTTAAGCGTTCTAACCTAAAAAAAAAAAGTTAGCAATGTGAAGTAATGGATGTGTCATTCATCTTGAATTTGGTAATCATTCCACAGTGTATATGTATATCAAACCATCATGCTGTACACTTGAAATTTATACAATTATATTTGTCTATTATAACTCAAAAAAGTTAAAAAAGAAAGTGACCTTACACCACTCTCAAGTCAAGTCAGAAAGAAAACAGGCTGGGGCCTCAAGGAGTCAGCTGGTTGGAGAGAGACAGCCTCACAGCACAAATATTTCCAATTTCAAGGAGCAGTAGTAATCGCTAATTACTTATTCACAAGAAATGCAAATCCTTAAGCCTCTGGCTTATTCTTTAGATTCTTAAATGTCAAGTCACAGGTGGTTCTCAATTCCATAGACACACTGGGCCTACCTGGGTAGATGCTAATGGTGTAGCAGCTACATATAGACCCTCCCTGGCTGTGCAAAGGCTTTTATATATTCTAACTTGGTAAAGCCAGAAATATAGACCTTGTTGGAGGGCAGTCTGCAAAACAGTCTTAGAAAAGCTTAAGAAGGCCAGATTCGCTTCTATATCTCTTTAATAGTGAAGACAAAGAAAGTGACAGATTTTTCTAGAAACCTGAAAAATAGAGTAACTTTCTCCTTGAGAGGGAAGAAATACAAAAACGAAATGCAATGTGTGAACCAGAATTGGATCCTGGACCAGGGAAAAGAAATAGTGAAAAAAGGGCATTACTGATAAGATTGGAGAAATTGGAGTAATGTCAGTTGGCTGGATATGAGAACTCTATCAATATCAAATTTCCTGCATTTGGTAATGTGCCTTGGTTATTGAAGTGAGTATCCTTGTTCTTTGGAAATACACACTTAAGGTTTAGAGGAAAATGGGCATAACTTCTGTGACTTATTCTCAGTAGTTCAGAAAAAAAACATTAAGTGCATGTTTGTGCATGTGCAATAGGAGAGAGAGAGGGAATAATAAAGCAAATGTGGCAAAATGATAATTGGTAAATTTGGATATAGGGTTTGTAGAATTTATTTGTACCATTCTTTCAACTTTCTATAAATTTCTAAGTATATAGAAATTATAAAGTTAAAAAAAGAATACTTCTTAAAATACTTGAAAACGCTACTCAAGACGCCTTCAGCATTATATTCCCATCTATTACTTTGTTATTTCAGTTGTCAAGAGCTGCTGTTATTATCCCCAAACTTAAAAATATAAATATATATAGTAATTAACAGCTCCCAAGCTCAGCTGCAAGCCTGCCCCTTATTCTCATGATAGGACATAAGCCTGGCTGTCTACCAAAATGAAGGGAGGTACATGAATTGAGCAACTCTTTCATTCTAGTTACTATTGTTCATTGTATTTAAAATTTAGCATTTAAAAGTAACAACAATAAAAGTATTATCTCTCATGGAATTCCAGAAGGACTCACCTGGGTGCTTCTGGCTTGGGGGTGGTCTCTGGAACAAGACTGGAGCAGCTGGGGACTGGATGAGCCTCTCTCTCTCTCTCCCAAAGCTGTTTCAGTGACTTTCCATGTGATCTTTCCACATGGGCCACATTGGGCATCCGCACAACATGGTGGCCTCCAGGTGGTTGAGCTGCTGACACGGTGGCTCAGAATTCTAACAAACTGTCCTAAGAGAAGCAAGTGGAAGCTACATGATCACTTATTAAGTAGCTTGGGAAATCCACAGCATTCAATCTTTCTAACATAATCAAAGGCCTGTCCAGACTAAGGGGAGGAAACACAGACCCGACTTTTTGATGGCAAGTGTGTCAGACTCACACGTTAAGAAGAACATACCGGATTAGAGATCTTACTGTGGTCATCTTGAAAACTACAATCTGTCACATCTAATACATATTTGTCAAGCCAGATGATGACAGATGGTCCCATAAGGCTATTTCCCATAGAAGCAGCCCGAGAAAGTTAAGGCCTGCCCGTAGGTCATTGGAAGTCCCAATAGAGAGACAAAGTCATCTGTCTCTATACCACTGAGTGCCTAAATCACTGCTCTTTAGTCTTTTTTTTCTACAAAAATTAAATTTCTAGTCCAAATATCATAGTCTTTCTCTTTAAAAAGTGCATGTGCATGGTTTAAAATTACTAAGATACTCTTGAATCACATAAGCTCTTCTAAAATAGTAGTACAAGAACATTAAGTCAATGACTTTCTTGAGAGTTCTCTTGAAAACAGAGCCTGATGTGGGCTTAGGGACAGGTAGTTTGTTGGGAGGTTCTCTCAGAGGCCAGGAGTGAGGAGAACAGAGAACATAACAAGGATAGGGGATATTCAGTCCAACTGTCCATTAGGGAGTTACATGGATGTGGGAAATTGGGTCTTGTTGTAATGAGGGTCAGTAGAGAGAATGATCCATCACCTACTTTCCCCATGAGAAATGGTTGTTCCAGCAGGTGTAGACTAATCCCACACTTCCACATTAGGATTAAAAAAAACAGATGCTGAGCATAAAGCAAAAGACAAAACAAATGGAATGAGCTTGATGCCAACAACTGCATCATAAGTGAGTCTGAAGGGTGTGAGGGAGGGCTCAGAGAGGCATCCAAAACACTGCATAACGACAAAGGACGCATTCAACACTCTTAAGTAAAAAAAAAAAAGCCTGCTTTCCTAATTATATTCAAAATAGTAACAACTGCCGTGTGCAGGGAGCCTACTGTTAAATTTTCAGGAATTTTGTTAGCTGGTTAAACAAAATGATTAGTAAAAAATAAATTATATAAACTTGCAATTAAATAAATTACATTAAAAAACAAAGTTAATCACTCACAATCCATCCCTTTCTAATCAGTTTACTACACTTGCTCTTATGTATGCTCTTGGATTATCTTTTTTTCTCCATATGACAAAAATAGGACATAATGGTCCACTACTGGCCATCACTTCCCAACTCTATATTCAGTAATGCCACATTGGTAATTTGAAATCAGCCATGGTCAGGGTATATACACCACAGGAACCAACAAACACTACAATACAAATCCAGGCTTTGTGTGTGTGTGTGTGTGTGTGTGTGTGTGTGTGTGTGTGTGTAAGAACAAGCTGTTAAGCATTTATCAGTGCACCAGCAACCAATCATTTTCCCTTTTGTTGTTTTCATTCCTGCTACTTCCTTTTAACTCCTGTCTTGTCCCCTCACCCTGTTCCAGCAGCAGCATCTTTATGTTCATTGCCTCAAGGAATGGAAGATAAATGGGGAGAAATAAAAACTGTTTTCCAGGCTCTTGAGTTTTAAAAGGGGAGGCCTTGTAGGGGAAGAAAACAAAAAAGAGCACACATGCACAGATTAAAAAAATAGATGTGGGAGAAGGTAAGGTGTGCAAAAGCAAAGCTTACCAGCTTACCCACCCCTCAAACCAAATAAGGGACTAGAGGGCAGAGAGGAACACAGGGGTGGTTGCCTAAGAGAGGAAGACCATGAGATCTTAAACTCAGCTTCTTGGGACAGGATTGATAAACAACAACAACAGGATAGATGTGGAGGAGTGAAGTGAGGAAGGGTTAGATCTCCTTTGGTGAAATCCTAGGTAGTCAGTAAGACCCTGGGATGGATATGGAAGTGGATTGTGTCTAGACAGTTGGCCCTGATCAATGTCACAAAAATCCCACCTTCAGCCCCATCATGGTCGGGTCTGCTGAAAGTCTCCTGAAGACCCAGGATGGCATGGTAACAGTGAAGGGGTTCACATATACGTTCTGGGTTGCCCACTGCTGGTGTGGCACAGGAGCCCATGTGTCCAGCTAAAATCTAGAACACTGCTGGCCAAAAAAGAAGCAAACATAGGAAATACTCTCTTGTAAGTGACAGACGTCACTTCTCTCACATTTTTTTGTCAGAGCAAGTCATATGACCAAGCCATATTTGGTGGGAGAGAATGTGAAGACTGTGCGGGAGCACTCTGTAGAACCAAAGACTATGAATAGAGATGAAGGATGGCTCAAAAGATGCCAACATGAGAGAGGACTGCATATCCCTGGTCCCACACCACACAAGCCACAGGGCTGACATCCAGTCTTAGGTAAGCATGTAGAAACCCTGAATTAAATTAATGAATTAAAATCAAATTTGTACTTTATTGTGGCATACGGTCTCATGATAGAAATTAACTAGAGCTACAGAAAATAAAAAGAGCTGGATTTCTTACACACATGAGTTTGTGAACTTTTGGATTGGTACCTGCTACAGCTTGACTGGATGGGGAATCAAGTTTTGAAAACATACCTATTTTCAGGGTTCTTTTTGGTCTTGTTGTACTATTTGCTACATCAGGCACAAAGAGTATGCCTGCTGCTTCCAAGTGTCAGACTGATAAGCAACCATATTGATTGAACTAGAGATTATGACAGTGGGGGTCCCTACATGCTCCAGGGACTTTTAAGGGACAACCCTTTGGAAACAAAAGGGTATGAATAACATTTTCATGTCATGTCTAACATCTGGGAAACATCCTCATGCCAGGACAATCCTTATTAGGCACCAACATACTTGAAAAAACCTGTACTTTTCCCTCTCTCTTTATTTGGAAGGCTATTATTTTTACAAATATTCACTACCCTTCTGGGATAGAGTATTCTGTTTCCCTACCCTGTTGACATCTGGCTTGGCCATATGACTTGCTCTGACAAAGAAATGTGAGAAAAGTGATGTGTGTCACTTACAAGAGAATATTTCCTACGTTCACTTCTCCAGTGAGTATTTTTGGCAAGCAACGTTCTAGATGTTAGGAAACTGATTACAAAAATGATTGCAACTCTTTGCCTCTACCTTCATAATGTGATCTAGTAGCAACTTCCATCAAAGTTGGAGTTCCTCTTCCCTGGAATCTGGGCTGGCCCATGAGATGATTTGGTCCATAGAATGTGGTAGAAACAATGCCGTGCTATTTCATAATCTAATTTGCAGGAGGGCTTCCATTCACTGTTTTGGAACCCGGATATTGTCATGTGAACAAGCCTGGGTCAGCCTGTTGAAGAATGAGAATGAAGAACGAGGGGACCACAGAGGAGCTCTCCCAGCTGAGCCCATCCTGCACCAGCCTGTTTCAAGTCAGCCACAAAATATGTGAGGGGGCCAAGCTGAGATCAACTGAGCCTAAGCCAGATCAGCAGAACTGTCCAGGAGGCATACAGACTCAGCAAAAAGCATAAATGTTTATTCCTGAACATTGCTGAAGTTTTGTAGTGGTTTGGAATTGCCACATTAATGTGTCAGGAGATAACTAGTGCACAGATTGAGGCTGCAGAGTCAGCCCGCACCCCAGGGTGCAGAAGATGTGAAATAAAGCTACAGCCAGAATACAAATGGCATAAAATATGAACAAGAAACAAACCTTTTTTCTTTTTTATTGTAAGCCACTGAAATACAGGTTCTACTCATTACCCAGAATAGCATAGCCCATGCTGACTGATACATCAATCAATGTTCCTAAGCATTCCTCCTCCACTTCTGATTTATTTTTGCCCACTGGTTGAGTTCTATGCTTTCTATCCCACAGAAACTGGGTTTGGGCAAATTCTTTATATCGATATTCAGCTATTTCTTATGCTGTTATTCATCCTGAGTTCTTCCTGACTTTAGACCTTTTTCCTGACTAGAGGCCTAGGATACGTCTCTTTCTCTTGTATTCTAGGATCCTTGGGCCACGAGACTGTGTTTCACCAAATTGGAAATTTGTGCACTTTGTTCAGTGATAAGAGTTTGTAAGACAAAGACCAAGGTCATACTTAGGGAGCCATTTTCACATTACTTTTAGAATTCACTTACTTTTCATTTTCACTCACAAGAGTATTTAAGGTGTAGTGTCAAACAGCCAATGAAGCGTGACTCTTAGTCTACTTTTCAAGTAGCTGGAAAATTGCTATGAGTAAAATTCGAAAGAGCCCATTCATCTTTTCTAGGGAAAAAATAGGTGCTATCAGAGCACTCTATAATATTCTGTATTTATACCATCCAGAACACACTTAAGACATTCAGCCAGTGAAGAGTAGTAGAAACAGGAAGTTTTAAAAGGAAGTGCCTCCCTAATATATGTATTCATGTAAAGTATCATTATTGCTTTGGAAGATCTGCTTTGATCAAAACATTTTTCTCACTAGCCAGAGAAAGGAGTCTATCCTCTTCTGAGTTCCCCCACCATAACATTCCATGCTCAGAAGGGAGATCAGACACAAGGTTACTCAGTAGCCCTTAGTGCTTGGAAGAAGGCTAAGGTCAAACACAGGGATGTACCTGGTTAGAAACCATTGCTGACTGGAGTTCCTATGCACTACTGATGGGAGTAGAGATTGGTCCAACCACTTGGGAAAACTGACACTATCCATGGAAGTTCAACATCTGCACCCCCTATGACTCAGCAACCTTATTCCTAGATATATACTCAATAGAAAGCATACATCTCTTTGCCCAAAGACATATAATAGAATATTTGTATCAGCCTTATTCATAATAGTCACAAGTTGAGAGCTATCCAATTTCCCAACAGACATAGGATGGAAAAAAATAACTGTGGTATATTTTCATACAACAGAATATTATCCAGCAATGAGCATGAACAATCTACAATCACATCCACAACATCACAAATGTATCTCACAGATATAATGTTGAAAGGCCAAAAAAAAACTTATATGCAAAGGAGTTTATGCTGTATAAGTTCATTTTTATGAAGTTTAAGCCTAAGCAAAACTAATGTACAGTATTAAAAGTCAGGTTATTTGTTACTTTTAGGTGGTGGTGACTTGGAGGGGGCATGAGGATGCTGGTAATGTTCCGTTTTCTGGTTTGGACATTGATAAAATGCATGTGTTCACTGGTGAAAGTTCTTCAAGTTATACTCTTATGTTCTGTGCATTCATCTGTATTCCCATTATCTTTCATCAGAGTTAAGGGGAAAAAAGATAAGTAAGAAAACAAACAAAAATTACTGCAACTCTGTTTTCTCTTAGTTACATCCCATGATGTGTGCAACTATCTTTATTATAAAGTCTTCTAGAATTACCAACCTCTCTTTGTTGTATTTGTTCCAGCTAAAATTTTATATTCACCTGTGTGTCAAGCTTGTACATGCCAAGAACAGTGCCTGAAATGTAGTAAATATTCAATAAATATCTTTCAAGTAAATAAATGGATGAATGAATGGATGTCTATTTTCCCATAACACCGTAAGGTTAGGGACTGTGGTTTTGCTCGACAGTGAACCACAAGTCTGGCACAATGCCTGGTACTTACAGGCCCACAGTATGATATTTCTACCATCCTGCCACAAATATTTCATGGAGAATTTATGATTGTCTTCATACTGACTTTTTTGCTGACGTTTTGTAGTCATCAAACTCTCAAGTGGAGAACAATGGGATGACCAGATAATTATCAGATCTGAGTCGGGGGGCTCAAGCCAAATAAATTAGATCTCTCCCCAACCTGCTGACTGTCCCCCAAAAGATAAGTGTTGCCCCTGGGTCTGCATACAGCCCTATAGCATGAGCTGTATTTAGCAAGAATAATTATAAATAGCATTAATGTACTGGCTAATATTATTAGGTGCCTGTTTCCCAGACACCATGCTAAAGAACCCGTTACATCCTTGTGAAAGCTCCAGCAGGGAGGTGCTAGTATCATTCCCATTTTAGAGATGCTGAAGCTAAGTGCTTATGTAATTTGCCTGAGGCCTTAGAGCTAACTTGAATGGGGATCTGCAGTTGAACCCAAAGGTCTTAACACACTGAGCATCACCGTCCATTAAAAAATAGCCAGTATTTCCCAAGCTAAGTCCTTTAATAAAGATGACAGGCCATATTTCTAGAGACAAGGTGCCAGACCCTGTTCTAATTGCTTACATACCCCCTACATCCCATTCACCAATAAATAGATGAAGAAACAGAGACTTGTTCATAGAAAGTTGTTTCAACGTGCTCCGACCTGCAGATGAGGAGGGAGCCCCGCTCTGCACCTGCAGTCCTAATCACATTGAATCCAGTGGTTCTCAGACTTCAGCCTGCATGGGAAGCACATGGAGGACTTGTTAAACAGATTTGAGGACCCCACCCCTAGAACTGGGGGCTCAGCAGGTGTGAGATGGAATCAAGAATCTGCATTTTGATATGCAGAATAATGTTTGACCAAATATCTAGGCATCCCAAGGCCCAATCAATTTGACATATGACATTAACCATCACACACCCAAATGGACTTTGATGATACTTTCAGACCTTAAACTACTTAGCTTCTTCTCAATCCAAGATAATATACAATGGTTTGAGTAATACATACTTGTGTAAATATTTTAACTCTCTCTGAGAATGTAATTGGCCTAAAGCAAAAGCTATTTCTTGTATTTTTTTGTATTTATCATGGTGTCCTACATATAACTGGTATCCAAATTTTTAAAAATAAATGCTAAATGAAATGAAATTTTGAAAAGAATCTGCATTTTGAGCAAGTACCCAGGTTTTTCAGATGTTGCCCGTCCAGGAACCACACTTCAAGGTGAGATCATTTTAGCCTTGAAGCACCGCCCTAGGAAAATGCAATCACCTCCTTGTGTTCAAGAGCAGCTTAAAGGTTACACTCTCTGCAGTGAGTGGCACATGGCAGGAGTCAATCAATGCATTTTGAATTATGCAATGAAATGACCTGCACAGAATTACATAGCTTAATGGCACCGTGAGGACTGAATTCATGCTGTCATTCCAGAGTCACAGCTTGCAAGGACTCTCCAGGCTGCTTTCTAAGACTGTACCTCCCACATGACAGACCATCAGGCCATCCAAGGAGCCAAGGCTCAGGCATTCTCCACCTCCCACAAGGCCTAGAATGGCTTCCTACATGTGAAGAGAACCCAGGAATCATTTGCTAAATGGAACAGAAGTTAGAATGCTGGTTCTCCCCAGATCACTTCTCCCTGGGGCTAAGATTCCAGCAATTCTGTGAGATTAGGAAATACTTGCTTGCTGTTTTCTTCAAGTGCCTGGCTGCCCCTCTCATCCATCATGGTCTAGTTTGTTTGCCACACTGTGCTTTTGTGTATACTTCAGCCGACAGCACTTACTTTTCTCGCTGAGACTAATCCTGGAGGCGAGAGAAAACACAGAACGGTCTCTTGCTCATTCCCCTTTAACTTGAATAAGATACTAATGGGATCAATATCTAGTTCGACTTCCATTGTTAGTAGCAATAAAACATTGCCATCCTATTATGTGTTTCCTCGGAATAAGTGAACGCATTTAATAAGGCTTCTTTTTGATCACCCTTATGTGTGGAAATTAGGTAGACATTCTCAGAATATGAAAACAAATCAATGCACTGAGGTAGGACGGGGAGCCCCACCATTACAGGAGTCTGAGTTCACACAACCTAGACAGTTTTAGGGCCTTTGCATCACTTGAAACTGAGCTAAGCCTCTCGTGTTCTAAATAACATGTTTATGGAAAAGAGGGTTTGGACACCTGAGGTCCCAAATAGACCCACTGTTTTTCCTGTCTTTCTTCACCTGGCCTGACTTTCCTTCCTGATATTCCCATTCATGTTTCTGGCACCGTCGTTCTCCCAAGGCAAAGGGCTCTGGAGCTGGTGCCACCCTCAGTTCCCTTCCATCCCACTCACCTTCATGTCCTATCAACCACCCTGCCCTCGCGCTGCGCCGTCCCCGCAGCTGGTGCTGTCGGTGAACTCCCAGGTTGCTGAGTGCCTTTCACCAGCTCTCTGGTCCATCTACCAGCCTGTGCTACTTCGCTTCCATGGCTTGTACCTGAGGTCTGCTGCAAAGAGTTGCCCTGGGAGTTCCTATCACTCTTGGGTGGCCTACAGCCAAGGAGAGATCAGCACAGAGGCAGGAAAGCCCAGTGCCCTGGCCCTTCAAGCCGAACAAACTCTGGGGTGAAGCCTATGCTCCGGAGCCCTCTGTGGGATCAGGTGGAGGCTGGGTCTTGTCCTGAAGGCTCACTCGTTTATCTCTTCTCCTTCCTTGTCCTGTCTCCCACAACCCCTTACTGGTTTTCTCCTGAGAGCCATGCCTATGTAAATTACTTCCCACGGACCCTGGCCTCAGGGTCTGCTTCTAGAGAACCCGACCTAGGACAAGCTGACTAGAGCATCCACCTTTCCACTCTCAAAGCTCCACCTTAGTTCACGACCTGCCTGTAAGCACTTTGATGCCTTGATGCTCCCTCAGCTCGTGAGCCTTCCCATTTACCTCCCGTTCCACAGCCTCCTAACGCACGTCCCAGACCACATCGTTCTCGGATCAAAATCCAGCAACCATTCCTCATCTGCTGTGGAATTAAGGACAGGCTCCTTAGCCTGAAATTTAAAGCCCTCAACCCTGTGATTCCAATCTACCAGCCATTAACCCCTGCATATATATCCCTGATATTGTCTGGAATTCAACTCTGACAACACCCCTCGCCCCACCTTCCCATTTGCCTCCTTTGCTCAAAGCTGTTCCATCTGAAGTCCTCTCATTTTACCCAAGTAACAGAATCCTGCCTGTCAATCAAGTCCATCTTAAGTGCCTTTTCTATTATGAATACTTTATTGATCCTCCTTTTTATTAGTTCCCTGTTGCTGTCATAACAAATTACCATGAACTTAATGGCTTAAAACAACACATATTGATTGTCTCATGGTCCTGTAGGTAAGAAATCTAGGCAGGCTTGCCCTGGTCCTCTGCTAAAGATCCATGAGGATGAATTCAAGGTGTTGACCAGCTGGGATCTTACCTGGAGGTTCTTGGGGAAAAATCTACTTTAAAGCTCCTTTGGGTTGTTGGCCGAGTTCAATTCTTTGAGGCTGTAGGACTGAGATCCCTGGGCCCTCTATTGTCAAGGCCAGTCCTTTTCTAGCTTAGATTCCCTCTGACTTCCCCTTCTGTCACATCTCCTCTGCCTCCAACTGAGAAAGTTTTCTGCTCTTAAGGGATTTTGTGATTAGGTTGAGCCCATCCAGACAAACCAGGATAATCTCCCTATCTCAAGGTCACTGGCCTTAATCACATCTGCCGAGACCCTTTTGCCAGGTAATGTTAACATATTCATAGGTTACATGGGTTACAGTGTGAACATCCTTAGGGGTCTATTCTGCTAACCACAACCTCCAGTAAAAATGGTCACTTCCTACTCTGAAATCCTATAGCCCTTCGTAACTCCCTGATGGTAATTTTCCTCACATATAAAGCAAGGAGGGCTAACCTACTTCAATTGCACTTACCAAGCACTCTTCTAAGCATTTTACATATATTGATTCACTTTATCTTTATAACAACACTTTGAGGTCAGTACTATTACTTCCTCTATTTTACAGATGAGGAAACAGAGACAAAGAGAGACTCATAAGCTAACAAATGGTAGAGCCAGGCATGGCAAAGCTGATGCTCTGTGGGCGCTAAATTCACTTGCCTTCCAGTGCGACAAAGACTTTACTTCCAACTGCCCCTGCCTCAAGGCAGGGCCACGTGACTGATTCTGGCCACTGGAATGTGAGTAAAAGTGGTGAAGTTCACTTTTCTGGTCTGGACCTTTTAATATGTGGCATGGTTTTCTACCCTTATTTTCTCTCTCTAGCTGGAAGCAAATGACCCCAAGATGGCAGAGTTGTACCGTGAAGAGCTTGGACCTCTGAGTCACCTCTTGCAGGATGGAGGACCAGGAGGTCCTCTTGACTCACCCCAGACAGTGGCATGTAAGTTAAGTCACACTGTGTTAAGTCTCTGGGATTTCAGGGATCTTTGTTACAGCAGCTAGTACCACTTTCTCTGATAAATACACCAAATTTCAAGCTTAGGAAATCTGGTTCTAGAGTCTGTGCCCTTAATGGCAATGTTACTCCTTCCCCCTTCCTCTTCTGAATAATAACATCTCTAGGATTGTTGGATGAATCCAGAATTCATGGAAATACTGCAAGTGTGATATAATGTGTTCATAGCATAATTTACATTGAGGTGACTAAGATACTTCTAAGTCTGGGAGGCTGAGGTCTGGTGTCACTCCCTTCCCACCTCTTTCCAGAATTACTCACTGTTTAATATACAGACAATAAGCATTTGCTGAATTAAATGTAGAAAATGGAATTTTCTAGACAAATCAGTTATATAAAATATATTTCAAAGAAAATATTTAATGTACTTGAAAAATTAATCACTTATAAATATTAAGAAAGCATCCTATTGACAGAGAATGGGCACAAGCTAAAGGGCTCTTACTTATTTGTTTATACCTGCCAGGTGGTACCTCCTGGTAACAAGTTTATCAGGAATAAACTTAGGTTATATCAGAAATTTCAAAATACAGCAAAGACCTTTGAAAAAGTGTTTTACTGAATGATAGATGTAGTTATTTTACAAGTTCAGTGTCCCCTCCAAGCAGCGAAATAAAGAAGATTTCTTTCTCTAACACTTACGGTCATAACGTAGAAGGCACCCTTTTCTCCCCACCGTAAAAGCATTCAAATAGAACAGTTATTATACACATTTCACCTTGGATTTTTCATCAGTTTACACATTATCTGGTGAGGCTTGTTTGGCAGGAAAACCAGCAGAAAAGAGTGGGATGATTGAAATAAACAATCCCACTCTAATTCCCCTGGCTTAAAATGACAGATTTTCAGGAGGACCCAGAAATGGACATAAAACCAAAGAAACAAAAATGCAAACTGTTTGCTTATTACAATACCAAATGCCGGAAGTCTGGCATAAATATATCCTGGAGTGGCCTCAGAGTAATATGATTCTTAAATGATTCTAAATGATTCTAAAGCCTCTAAAATTTATAAACCATCTTTTATTCCATTTATCTGGCCTACACTCATTTACTACTGTCCTAGAATGTAAAGCTCTTTCTCATTTACATTTATGAAATAAGCATTTGAAAATAAATGTATCTTTTTATCTATGAATACATTTATATTTTAAATGTTTATACTTAGAAATGTATATGTTATCCCCCACATCTGTGAATATATTTCTCTTTTAGATGTTTATAAGTGTATATGTGAGAATTTGGATTGCCAAATTATAAATATTTGCATAATTGTTTCTTTATCTGTAGTGATGGTGAAGAAGGCTCTGACTCCAGCACCATCGCCTTCCCTGAGTTCCAGACCCAAATTTCCACTGTGCAGTAGACCTCTCCCCAAGTATCCTGTAGCATGAAAGACCATCATAGCACCAAATCAACTTCATCATTTTCTCTCCAAAACGCACTCTCCTAACGATAGTCCCAATCTGGTTGATAGCACTTTCATCACCCAGTAGCTTGATTTCAACAAGAAATCTAGGCATTTTTATCAATTCCTCCCTCTCTCCTTTCTCCTACACTCAAAACAGTTGTCACAGCCCATACACGTGACCTCAGAAATGTCTCCTTAAACTTACCATCTGTCCCTCTAAAAACTGCTCATCAAGTGTGTACTATGTCCCTGCCCTTGTGTTTATGTGCATATTACATTGTAATGAGAGAAGCCAGGAAAAAAAAAAAACTAGAAAAAGGAAGGAAGGGAGGGAGGAAGGAGGAGAGAGAGGAGAAGGAGGAGGAGGAGGATGGAGATTTAGGAAAGGAGATGAAATGGTATTCGGATAAATGCTATGAAGAAAATTAAACAGTGATGTGCTGGAACATGATGAGATAAGACACATCAGAAAGGAAAGAGAAGAAGGTCTCTCTGAACAGATGATGTCTGAACTTAGACCAGAAGGATGAAGAAAGAGTAGCCCAGGGGCAGGCAGGAGGAGAGAGTTCTAGGCACAGGTTGTAGCCGGGAGAAAGCTCCGAGGAGGATGTTGCTCTGTGAGTTCAGGGAACAGGAAACAGTGCTGATGGAGACAACGACTAAGGCAGGGAGAAGGGTACGGGGACACCAGAAAGAAAGGCCAAATTGCTCAGGAAAAGCCTTCAGTTCTCCTTCTCTTAGGGGAGAATCTATTAGAGAGTTTTAAGCAGGGAACAATATGGGCTGAATTACGGTTTTTCAAGCATGACTCTGGCTGCTCTCTGCATAATGCAACCGCTCATCTAGACTCTGTTTCTGTGGATCTGCCTCATCTGGGACACAGGAGTGAGAACGGGAGAGAGCTGGAGGCTCTCACCATCATCAAGGCTGGGAAAGATAGCTCAGACTAGAATTTCTGCAGCAGATGTAGTGAAGCATTGCCACACTTGGAACATTCCTGCATGGAGAACTAAATGTTCTTGCTAATGGAATTGCTGTCTGTGCTTGTGTTGGTGTGGCCGGGGGTGCAGAGAGAGAGAAAAGGGAGAATCAAGGATGAATCCTGCCTCTTAGGCAAATGTTCCCTCTCCCGTGGCCCCTGCTTTAGTTAAGTTTCCCTGTAACTCTGCCCTGGACGAAACTGCAGTCGTGTCCTGATCACCATTGTTTCTTTCAGTCTCCCATTCTCCCACCCAACCCTCTTCAAAATTATCCTCTATATTATCCCACAGATCTAAGAGTCATTTCCCTTAAGAATCGGATCAGTCACCATTTGGTTAGGAAACAAGAATGCACACTAAGTATTGCCAGAGAAGGTTTAATAAAGGGGACCTTTTTACTCAGAGCACAAAGGAGACACAAAGATAAAACCAATTTCAATGCCATTGTCACTTCTGGGGTTGAGGCAATCTAGACCATGAATATGTGAAAGAATATGTGAAACCCTGAAGGCTGGGATAAACAGATGAAGTGAGGATCCCAGAACCTAGGAGCATAGAGTGGCTCATAAATGTCTTAGATTCCAGCTTTATTATTCCCTGAACCTACTGGGCTTCTGGGAACCTAGTCACTTTTGCACATGTCATTTACTCTGAAGTTTCACTCCCTCTGCACAGCAAACAGTTCTGGGAAGCCACCCTCAATTTCTCGAAGCAGAGTGAATCACATGTCCCTCTTTGACAGCCCTGTGCTTCCATAGCTCTGTGTCAGCAGGAATCATATTGCACTGTCATAATCTATTTACAGAGCTCCCTCACCCACAGGACAAGAATTTCTCACAGATAAGAATTATGTACTGAAGACTTCTCAGCACACCTCTAAAGATGCTGGTTGATTTGATAGTAGCACAGACAAGCTAGGAGATCTGCACTGATATTCAGACAACTTTATGAAGTTCAAATTGAAGTAAAGATTAAATACTACTCATCTCATCATTCACACAAAAGAATTGATATTCAGACAACTTTATGAAGTTCAAATTGAAGTAAAGATTAAATACTACTCATCTCATCATTCACACAAAAGAATACATAATAAATGGTGGTTATTTGATATGTATGACATCCATATCAGTTTTTGTGCCACATTAAAAAAAAAAAAAACACTTAATGGTAAGATCAGTACTCTTTGGGTTCAGTTTTGGCTGGGATCAGCAGGGTGGTTCTTCTGGTCTCCCTAGGCTCACCCACACATCTCTGGTTGGCTGTGGATGACAAAGGGCTGCTAGTCTAGGATAACTTGTCTCTGTTCAGCATGGCACCCCACCTCCAGCAGGTGAGCCGGGGCACAGTTACTGGGCAGAGCTCGAGACCACTGGAGGGCTATGCTTACAGTAGTCTGCCATCACTCCTGCTGCAATCTATTGGCCAAAGCAAGTCACAAGGGCAGACAAAACTCAAGAAGAGAGGAAATGACCTCATCTTTTGGTGGAAAGAGATTCAGCCCCGATGATGGTGTGCCAGTTCTAAGTCTTAGCCCCAAAAAGCCTGGCACACTCCTGCTCACCCTCCTCCTTGAGACTTTATCACCACCACGAGAGAAAG
Source organism: Camelus dromedarius (assembly GCF_036321535.1). Taxonomy (NCBI): domain Eukaryota; kingdom Metazoa; phylum Chordata; class Mammalia; order Artiodactyla; family Camelidae; genus Camelus; species Camelus dromedarius. The sequence goes on from NC_087453.1 coordinate 30,609,213, forward strand.
CCTGTGTTAACCTGTAGGAGAACGGGCACCTACCTGGAAGGGAGTCCAGTTGTCCCTGCTGGGACCATCCTAGACAAGTCTGTGCTCTGCCAACTCTCAAACATGAAAGAGAGTGCAGCAAAGGCCAGCAGAGTTGCTGCCCAACCCACAGCCAACCACGGACACATGAGTGAGCTGAGCCAAGACCAGAAGCACAATAGTAAAGTCTTAATATTGTCAGCCACTGAGATTTGGGATGGCTTGTTATGCATTGGTAACTAACTGATAGAGAACTTATTACCAACCTGCTGTAACACTAATGTCTACCTTGTTCTAAAGTAATCTTCCAGTTGCTGTTATTTTCAGTTTACTGTCAACGATATTTCCTCGAGTCTTTCATTGACACACACACTCTCCCTCTTTCTTTCTCATCCTTCCAACGTCCAGTGGCAAGTGTTTGCCTTTGTGCTTTTTGAAAGGGGAAAACATACAGCCCACAGCTGGGGTCAGCTAGGTTATCCGTTTTCAGCTGAATCAGTGGGCAGAGCGCAGCCTCCATGGCCAGACAGACCCAGGATTAACCCTGGTTCTGACACTGGCTGGCAGTGTATCTGTAGGATGAAGATGATGCAACCCTAGGACCCCCAATGTAATGCTGTCCAGGCTGTGTGCTGCACAGTTCCAGATGTCACCAACTGTCATTCTTTAGTACACAGTCTTCATGGCTAGATATGGCAGCCACTGGTTTGGGGGGGAAATGTGAGCTGCCTTATACACAGCAAGCATTTATAAGTTTAGCTTTCTTTCCTTCTGTTTCCCAACTTCCAGACATGACATTAAACCCTGGAACTATTGGCAGGCCATGCTCTAACCCAGGAATCAGTAAACTATGGCTCATGGACCAAATCCAGCCCACTTCATGTTTTCGTACATAAAACTTCATCAGAATACAGCCAGACTCATGTCCATGGTGGCCTCTGTTGTTTATCGCGGCAGAGACAAGTAATTCTAACAGCTCACATAGCCCACAGAGCCTAAAATGCTTATGGTCTGGCTGGCTCTTTGCAGAAAAAGTTTGCTAACCCCAGCAATAACCTCCTGTACCTGAAATTTTTAGTGCACGTAAGAAGCACCTGGAAATCTTTTTGAAAACATAGATTCTTGGGTCCTGCCTGCCAGAGATTCTGAATCAGTTTGTGTCTGGGTGGGGCCTGAGAAGCTGCATTTCTAACCAGCACCCAAGGGACGCTGATGCTGTCAGTTTAGAGACCACATTTTAAGAAGCACTGCTCTAACCACCTGATGTAAATTATTGTATTAAATCCAAATTTTTAAATGGCGAGGTATTAGTGAGTTGAAAACCCATACAAACTGAAGCCACTCTGAAAAAGCTCAAACAGCCTTAGGAATTGAGCAATTAACAACTGTAAGCCAGTTTGAGTACAAGGTTCCTTATAGATAATTCATGTTTACTCACAGAAGGAAACAGTTAATATAGGCCAGAGACAGTAACGACCAGCCAAAGTCAGAAATCAAAACACAAAGACAAAATAAGGAATATAAGGTAGGCTTTAATTATTAGCCTGTGTACAAAATGAAAAATCTAGCTCAAGGTTTTCTTAAATTAGAAGGGTTGGCTCCTCCTAATTGTGCCATTTGTCCAATTCTCTCTAAAATATCTAATAATGGTGCACTTAGTGACAACCACATAATCCATGGCTAAAAATAACTTATATTTTCCCCACTAATAACAGATTGCAGATGCTTGTCTGGCAGTCCTCAAGACTTTAGATTGATTGCTAATGAAGCAGCTTACTTAAGATGTACCAGGTCAGATCTATTGTGATCCAATGAAATGATATTTGAAAACCATCCTATAATAAGCCTTTATAAATTATTATAATTAAGCTGGTTGTTATTAGCCTGCCCTTCCTTGATCCCTAATTTAATTTCCTCCAATGATTTCTTTCTTCTACCCATCTTTCTACTCCAGTGCTTAAAATAAAAAAGAGAAAAATCACTTCCTTTTAAAATTGCATAATGTACCTTCATTTTTATCTTGATCATCTAGGCCATACTCCTTTTATTAGTAGGAAAATGATCTGGATACTATTTTGAGTTGAATTTAAATATGGAATAAGCCTCAACAAGCAAGAGGCTCTTAAAAAGCTATGGGACAATTTAGTTACTTCTGTGTCCAGCCCAAAAGTATAAAAAGTAAATGGCAGTAAATGTGGGAACTTAGAGGGGAGACCCGAAATAAAAACCCCACAGACTCCACATGAGGAGCCAAAGATTTATGAGCTCTTACAACTAAACACACACCCACACGCTCTAACAAAATTGTCCTTTGATCCCATAATGTGTTCCTGAAATAAATCGCCTATGCCAGCTGGAGTATTAGAATAAAGAAGAGCTTTGGATGGAGAAAAACCTGGTTTGCACCCCGGTCCTACCTTCTTCTTTCTTTCTTCCCAGCCTCCCTCCCTCCTTCCCTTCCTTTGGCTGTAACACCTTGAATAGCTTTCCCAATTTATTAGCTCCTTTACTTTTAAAGCAGATTCTACCTTACAAATTTCACAAATTTTACTGGGATCATGGTTTGACTGAAGTTGTCCCTAATTTTAAATGTTTTTTTAAATGTTTTTCTACATTTCTCAAATTTCCCAGGGCAGACATTCATTTCTAGAATAAACTTGAGTGGTAATAACACAGCTGAGTATCTAGGAGCGTGGACTCCTTCAGGGGGTCTGGGATCACACTTTGCTCCACAGCCTATTAGTCGTATGACACAAAGTAGCTAAGTAACCTATCCACGCCTCAATTTGTCGTTCTGTAAAATGGGGATAGGAGAAGTATCCTACCTTGTTGGATTTTCTGAGGTTCACATTAGTTAAATTTAATGCAAAGCTCATGGAAAATACTCAGTCAGTGTTCATCACCATCACAATCACTTCTGTTACTTTAGTGATTATAGAACAGGGTACTATCCATTTACTCCTCTTTTCTTGCTGACTCTGCCTCCTGGGCATTCGCATTTATATTCTTCCCATAATGCAAACAGAGTTTGGTTTGATGACTGATCCAGCTTTCTGGGATCACCTCCCAAATAAATACTTGCCTTTGAATGCACGTCTCAGGGGCTGCGCCTGGGAGATCTCAGACTAAGAGATTTAATGCTGGGAATGCTAAATTCAAGGAAACACGGATAAACCCAACAGTCACAGCACACTGCCCAGGAAATAGGAGAGAGTTCAGTGGAATGCAACAAATGTCACTTGACTCTGAAGGGCAGGACTTGAGGCCAGGAACGGGCCTGTTCAGTAAGTCCCCACGTGCAGGGAAAGGTGAGGGTGGTGTGACCTGTGATCTTACCAGTGGTTCTAGGATGTAAACTAGCCACCAGAGAGCACAGCGAGTGGAAGTATCCTCAGGATTTTTCCTGAATACACTTGGTCCTATTGTCCAGTGGCTTTTTTTTGTTTGTTTTTTTTTTTTGGTTTTTTTTTTTTGTTTGTTTTTTAAAGCAGGGGATGTAAATAGGAAACTCACAAAAGCAAAATGACATGAGTTCATCTGTAAAAGTCATGAGAAACACAGAAATTTAAATGCCTCTACAAACAAACGCCTGATTATTTTTCTGGCAGTATTGAAATTTACAGAACAGACTGACCCTCTTACTGAAAACAATTTAAAATGCTAACTAAAATATAAATAACATTTTTAAATGCAAGCATGAGTGGGCGAGAATGTGGAATTCTCAGAGGCTACACACTGATTGGGAGCAGGAATCCAGACGGCCAGCAGAGAATCGAAGCCAGCTTTAGGCGGAAGGATTTGCAAGTCCCAGGCAACATGAAAGCTGGTGGCTTTCACAGACTGATTTGGGGGTAGGGTTGGCTGGGACCAGGAGACAAAGTCAGAGTTCACTCACATAAAATGGGGTCCACAAATGGTTTCCTTCAGAGTCAAGATAACCAAAGAAAACATTGTCCTCACTGCCTATGCTCTCCAAGTCCTCCCACAGTTTACACCCACACGAATCAGCAAGGAAAGTGGATCATCTCAGACCTTGGCGTTGGGCAGAAAAGACAAAACCTCTCTAGAGAGACTACAGTCACAAGATGTTCCTCTCATGGGTTTGCAATCCAATTCATATTACCTGTATAGTCTGAAAAACCTCAAGCTGTAAATTTAGCTTCTATTTTTAGGGGAAGACTAGCTGCTTTAATAAATAAAGCCTGTAATATCAGTGGCTTAACACAAACCGGGTTTATTTCTTGCTTATACCACACCCAGTTGCCAGAGAGTGGGAGCAGGGGGTGAGGAGCCTCTAGCAGAGGCTCTGCCTTCATTACATGGCTTACAAGGGCTCCCTGAGCATCTGAATCTACCCGTCAGGAGAAGAGGGAGAGGGTGCTGTGTGGGGACATTCAGGGGTGATGTGGTCGAATAGGAAAAATGGCCCCTGAATCATGTCTCCCTGTGCCCATGCCTCTTCCCATTGTGACTCTGAAGCTCCTCCCAGAAACAGTGGGGATTTGCTACCAATCCTTCGAATCTGAGTTGGATTTAAGATGTGTGTTGGCCAATAGGATGTGGTGGACGCAACTTTCCGGAGCTTCTGAGTTCAAGCCTTAAGGGGGCTGGCAGCATCCACATTTTCCCTCTTGAAGTCCAACCTCCATGTCAAAAGGATATCCAGGCAATCCTGCTGGAGAGAGAGGCTTTGTAGAGGCCATGAGGGATGGGACATCACACGGAGAGTCACGATGCCCCAGCTCACAGTGAGTAACAAGGCTGCTGGTGTGTGAGAGGGACCCTCTTGGACTTTCCAGTCCAAGCTAGCTTACAGCTCAACTCAACGTAGTTGCATAACTGAGCCCAGGTTCGACTAGCAAAATACTGCCCAGTAACTGACAGGTTCATGAGAAATAGTAAGATAGTTGTTGTCTTAAGGTGCTAGGTCTTCGGGTTGTTTGTGACATAGCAATAGGTAACTGAAATGAGTGTTTACTCAGTGGCAATGTTTTTATGGGCCAGGATTAGAAATGGGCGCATCGCTCCATGCACATTCTGCGGGCAAGCACTCAGGCTCAAGACCACAGTCAGCCCCAAGGAGGACTGGTAAGTAGCATCTCACTATGTGCTGAGGACGAGGAAGAAAATGTTTTGGTGGACAACTAGCTTGTGTCTAAAACAGAAATGACCCCTGCTCCATAGTTCCCAAGCACAAAACATAGGCAGAAACAGACAGCACCTGAAGGAATTTACCTACACTTCAGACTTCAAAGAATCAGAAAAAGTTTGAAATAAGCCCAGAAACAAAGCAGACATAACTCTGGCTATTGTAGTTATTTAAGAAGAACATAAAAGAATGGAATGCAGAAAAAGAAACTGAATGTAAACCAATTCCCCAAAATATGATGTATCAACACTGACTCAAGCGTTATAGGAGATCTCAGTGGGATTTATAACCATTAAAGATAAGCAATCAGCACTTAAAAGCTTCTCCACAAAGGAGTCCCAGATCCTGACAGATTTGTGGGCAAGTTGTAACAAATATTTAAATAATGATCATTTAAATATTACTCATCCTCTTCTAAAGAACAGCAAAAGAAAAACTATCCCTTAACATGTTATGAAGTGAGTATAATCATGCTACAGAAAACAAACAAGATGCTCAGGGAATGGAAATTTACAAGATATTCTTACTCAGGAACATATGTAAAAAAATCTGAAAGACACTTTCAGCAAACCAAATGGAGCATGGTATACAAGAGCTGACACATCATGACCCAGTTGGATTTATTCTAGGAATATGATGTTGGTTTAAAATTACATATAATTAAATATATTTATATATTAAATTATATATGTAATTATATATAATTTGCATATTAAATTAAATGAATAAAATTCACTATATTGACCCATTAAAAGACTCTGGTTTCTGGTCTGGCATGTAAAGAGACTGGAAGTCATCACTCTGCCCTAACCCTAAGTAAAAAGTTGAACAAACTGAAAATCAACAGTCCTTAGACCCATCAGAGAACTGATCCATCCAGCAGGGCAAACTGTTGCCCCCAGTACTGGAGACACAGACAGGCAGGTAGAGAGAATCACAATTTACAGGAGCAGAAACCTCTGTGGCAACCAGTTCGGGGGTAGGAAAATTTCAGCTCTAATGGATGAACTGTTGGAGGCTCAGCATAGAAGAGTCTGAGAGTTAAAAGCTACAGGGGGATGCAGTGTAGGGGGAGAAGGACACCACACTGTTGTGAGTTTTACATCCCAGAGCTCTACCAGGTACTCAGGAAAAAGGAGAAAAAGTCCTTCATGCTTCCAGCAGGGCAAGCGAGAAATTAGCTATTTTGAAAAATGCCCGAGCAGTCTGTTCTTAATAAGGCCTGCCCTCAGGAGAAACTGTTCAACCAGAGCCTAATCTACTGAGGTTTTATCAGAGAGCAACTGACCTGGAGGAAGGGAAATACCCATCTCCAGTCCCCACTGCCCATCCTGCTCCATCCTGAGAGGCACTGTGAAGTCCACAGTCCAGAAGCACAGGCTCATTAAAAGACAGAGATCCATTATTGGACAGTGGAATGTTTCCTCTTCCCCGCACCTCACCTCCACGTTACAAAGACCACTTACTGCAGTTCCTTTTACTCAGTATCTTGTCCAGCTTTCAGTGAAAAATGACAAGGCATACTAAAGGCAAAAAAAAAAAAGAGCAAGTATCAGAACTAGAGTCAGATATGGCAGGAATGTTGTAATTACCAGGGTAGCAATTTAAGATAACTTATGAGTAATGCACTAAGAGCTTTAATGGGAAAAGTGGACAACATGCAAAGACAGATGGGTGATATAGGCAGAGAAATGGATATTCTGAGAAAGAATCACAAAGAAATGGAGAACACCTTTGATGGGCTCCCTAGCAGACAGGACATGGCTGAGGGAAGAATCTCTGAGCTTGAGGCATGTGAATAGAAACCAAAAAGCTGAGAGAAAGTGAAGACTGAGGGGGAAAACAGAACAGAATATCCAAGAACTGTAGGACAACTACAAAAGTTATAGTGTATCCATAATGGGAATACCAAATGGAGAAGAGAGAAAGGAACAGAACAAATATTTTAACCAATAATGATGGAGAATCTCCCCAAATTCATGCCAGATAGCAGACCACAGACAGATTCAGGAAGCCCAGAGAACAAACAGGAAAAATGCAAATGAAACAAAAAACTACAGCTGGACATATCAAAGAAAATCAAAGGTAAAGAAAAAGTCTCGAAAGAAGCCAGAGGAAAAAAACACCTTACTCACAGAGGAGCAAAGATAAAAATTACATCTGACTTCTCAGAAACCATTCAAGCAAGAAGAGAGTGGAGTGAAGTACTTAAACTGTTGGGAGGGAAACCCCATCAAGCTAGAATTCTGCATTCTGCAAAACTATATTTCAAAAGTGAAGGAGAAATTAAAATTTTCTCAGACAAAAATTGAGGAAGCGTGTAGCCTGTAGGACTGGCTTGCAAAATTATGTTCAAAGAAGTTCTTTAGAGAGAAGGAACATGAGACAGATCAGAAACTCAGATCCGCATAAAGGGAGGGCATCAGGGAAGGAGTAAGTAAAGTTAAAAAGTCATAGATTAAAAGAGAAAAAGTTTGAGTGCTCTCAATAGATTTAGGAAGGAGGTTTCATGAAATTAACCTTCCATTTATCATATGTGTTAAAAAAGATTTCAGAACAAATTAGGAATATAAAGAAATTGTGTTAGTTTGATAATAGTATCTTGTGAGGAAGGAAGGAAGGAAGGCAGGCAGGCAGGCAGGCAGGTAGGCAAGCATCTAATTTTACCTGAAAATTCTAAAATGTTTAAGAATAGGGAGAAGGAAAAGAACAAAAGCCTGCTACCAACACTTCTATTTGTTATTATCCAATGAAGTGAGGCAAAGATAGAACTATAAAGGATTGAAAAGAAAAAATAAAGCTGTCATAATTCAGAGCAGATATGATTGTCTAGTGAAAAAAATCCCTCCAAAAATCTGCAAGTGAATTATTATAATGAATAAGAGAGTTTAGCAAGTTTGCTGGAACAAAATCAACGTAGAGAATTTAATCTTATTTCCATAAACCATCGACAGTAGATATAGAAGTCATGATTAGCCAAAAACCGATTTAAAATAAAATTTAGCTTGTGACTTTCCACAAAACCTCTAGCTGAAATATTGACTGAATTTAAATTGACAACTTAACAGTATTCAGTCCTCTGATCCTTAAAGATGGTATACCTCGCCTTTTATCTAAGTCCTGTCTAATTTCCCTCACCAGTGTTCTGGAGATTCCATTCTACAGGTCTGTTACATGTTATTTTGCTCATGTTATCAGGAAGTATTCCATGTTTTTATGCTATTGTAAATGGTAGATTTTTTTTTTCCCATTTCATTTTCAAATGGTTCATCACTAAATTCACTTATTTCTAGTAGCTTTTGTCCTGTGATTATCACAAAGGTAACATTCTCTGTTTATCAGCAGAGAAAGATTGATATTTTAACAACTGGTTATTGTATGGAAAAAGAAATGAATTGGATTCTTTATTACACACACGCATATAAACATGTGATAAACTAAAAAAGGAAAAGAGAAGAATGATACAACACAACATTCCAGCTGGTTACCTCTGAGGGAAACGGTAGGATGGGATTAGAATGGGGAACGGGGCACTTCAATTTCAATAGAAATGTTCTATCTATCAGACTGGGTCACTGGTACTAGGGTGTTCATAGCATTATTATTCTTTATCTCCTCATTTGTTTTATACCATATTTATTGTATTTGCTCAATGTTTGATAAAAAACAACAGCAATCAATGCTAGAGTTATCATTAGTAGTGGAGAATTATGACATACAATTTTTAAATGATGACAGAAAGAAAAAAGGAACAAATAGATTTCGATCAGGTAACAGAGGGCAGGAAAAAGAAAATAAAGAAATCCCCAAAAAACCTAGATGTTCTAGAAGATGGCACAAATAAAATTTGCCAAAACAATTATAACAACTTCATTAGTTAAACTTGGTTATTATAAGGCAAAAAACCAAAACAACATTCAGCTATATGAAGAAGTATATTCCAGGAAAATACAAACAAACATAACAAAACAGAGAATAGCAATATAGGCACTAGCTAAAATAAAGCCATTGAGACAGAAAGTTTTAATTTTGACAAAGGAGCTCATTTACTTTTCCAAAATTATAAAAACTTCCTGGAAAATAGCATAGTCTTGAATCAGCCAATTAATAATCTCACAATTTACAGTTGTTCCTTGTTATTCAGAGTCCATATCTGTGAATTTGCCTACCTGCAAAAATGCATGTATAATCCCAAAATCAATACTTGTGGCACCTTCACAGCCATTCACAGACGTGCACAGAGTGGCACAAAAATTGAGTCACCTGATGTGTAATTACCCACTGAAGTCAGACAAGGCTCAGCTCTGCCTCCCCGTTTCAGCTCTCAGCCTAAAAAACCAGTGTCCTTGTCATGGTCTGTTTAGTGCCATAATTTTTTTTTCACTTTTTTATGTTTCTGTCGGTGATTTCACTGTTTAAAATGGCCTTGAGCATAGTGCTGAAGTGCCAGTAACATCCCTACATGCCAGAAGGCTGAACATGCCTACATGCCTTATGGAAGAAATATGTGTTAGTTATGCTTCATTCACACATAAGTTATGATGCTGGTGGCCATGAGCTCAATGTTAATGAAACAAAAATGTATATTAAGTGAGATGTCTTTAAACAATGACTCAGTGCTTGCTAATCCAGTCTCTGAGGGGACTTTTAGAAGGCAACTACCCCAAATAACAAAAATCAACCACATAAGGCAAAAAAATCATAATCATAGCAGAAGGATTTAGCTTATCTCTGAAAAGTCAACAAACTGATTGGATTAAATTTAATTTAAATAAAACAAAAATACTAAAAATAGACTTACCATATGATTCAGCAATCCCACTCCTGGGCTTATATCTGGAGAGAACTCTAATTCGAAAAGATACACGTACCTTAATGTTCATAGCAGCACTATATACAATAGCCAAGACATGGAAACAATCTAAATGTCCATCAACAGATGACTGGATAAAGAAGTTGTGGTATATTTATACAATGGTATGCTACTCAGCCACAAAAAAGAATAAAATAATGCCATTTGCAGCAACATGGATGGACGTAGAGATCGTCATTCTAAGTGAAGTAAGGCAGAAAGAGAAAGAAAAATACCATATGATATCACTTATGTGGAATCTTAAAAAAAAAAGAAAAAAAGAGGACACTAATGAACTCATCTACAAAACAGAAACAGACTTGCAGACATAGCTAAACAATCTTATGGTTACCTGGGGAAAGAGGGTAAGAAGGGATAAATTTGGGAATTTGAGATTTGCAAATGTCAACCACTATATTTAAAAATGATTGAAAAAAACAAATTTCTTCTGTATAGTACAGGGAACCATGTTCAATATCTTGTAATAATGTTTAATGAAAAAAAATATGAAAATGAATATATGTATGTATATGCTTGACTGGGACATTGTGCTGTACACCAGAAATTGACACATTGCAACTGACTATACTTCAGTTAAAAAAAATTTAATTAAAATATAGAGAATCTAATAATAAAATACAACAAACTCATTTTGGCCTCTAGTTTTCCTCTCAGCCTAAAGTCAACATTCAGAGATGAATTTTCTCACACATCCAGACCCCTGGACCCTTATCCCTTCATCACCAATGATTTCTCCAGTCCAATACAGTCACCCAACCCCCCTGGTCACATCTTAGATATTGTCATCACCAAAAACTGCACTGTCTAAAATCTTGAGTTTAAGCATCCCACACACTGTCTGCCACCTTTGTTCTACCCAGCTCACTAACTCACAAACCCCTATGGCCACAATCCTTCAGCTCTTTGGAGATTGCCAAAATACTGGTCCCATAGCTTTCTGACTGCTTGTTTTTATTTCCCTTCCCTAATCCCAAGTCCATGACTTTTCATTGTGATCCTTCCCTTGCAAGTACCATCAGCTCCCTGTTTCTCTCCCATTCTCTCTCCAGGGAACACTCTCCCTCCAAACCTTTATTTGGCCAGTAGCTTATGATCCTCTAGGACTCTGTCCAGGTATAAGCTCTTCTGGTGGCCTTTCCTGACCAGCCTATGCAAACTGAATGCAGCCTGCTGTCTCTACCTCAGTTCCTCACTTCCTTCGTAGCACTCACGGCAACTTATAAATATTTTATTTGCTATGTCTTTTTTCCCCTCTGTCTCCTGCACTAGAACATCAGTTCTATCAGGACAGGGATCCTGACTCTCTTGTTCTCTCTATATTCCAAGTACTTAATGTGATTCCTTGCAAGTATTAGAAACTCAGTAAGTACTCGTCATACAAAGGAATAGTTATCAACTTTTCTAAGCCTATAAAAAATGCATTATTTCCAAGTGTCTGTGGAATAATTATAAAATTTGATCACATGTAAGGACATAAATATAACCTTAATTAATTCTGTAATAGAGATTATACCACTTGCATTCTTTCACCACTGTGCAATAAAACCATATTATAATAATTTAACCCATTGGAACCAACATTGACGCTAACCCATTGTAAAACTAGAAAGTCTATTTTCAATAACTTTTGGGGGAAAAAGAGAAAATGAAAGACTACAATTACATTACAAATATTTTAGAAATTAAAGAACATTATATATCAAAATCAATTGCATAGATCAAAAGCTATCTTCAGAAAAATGTATAGTCTTTAATGTTTTCTGTTATTAAGCAAGAAAAATAAAAATAAACTAAATATGTATTCACCAAAAAAGTTAAGGGAAAAAAAAGCACTGAAATGAACAAACATAAATGAGAGTTAAATGAATCAAGATAGAAACAATACATTGGAGATAAAAGGGAAAAAAGAAAATTGTTTGAACTTATCAATAAAATAGATAAAGTTTTGTCACGTGAAATCAAGGAAAATGAGGTAAAATAAACAAGTAGAGATAAAATTGGGCACATATGCACATGGAGAAAAATTAATTTAATTGCTAAGTTTCTTCTTTTAGCTAAACCTTCCTTTTTGCTTTCTCTAGATCCCTGACTTGGAGCCGAGCTCAGCGGGACAGAGTTGTACAGCAGTTCACACAATGGTTTTCCCATAAAGGCACATGTGTCAACTTCAAAAGCCCTTCAACCATGCCCTCCAAAACAAGGTAAGTGTCTCTGTCCTGCCCTGAATGACAAGGCTTTCACATTTCCCTTTGGGTCTCCCCATCTCCCTGCCATCTTCCTTATCAAAACAGCCTGACCTTTGACTTCTCAGAAAAAATTGCTGTCACATTTCCCTTTAATGGGTAATCAAACCAAAAAATATAGTAAGGGAAAAAATAAACAATATTGGCTCTAACCTCATAAGATCTTTGTCTGCGTTATTCAGTCATGCATCTTGAGCAACTAAGATAGTCCCTGACCCAAAGCCATTGTTCAAAAATACAATTTGGGGAATGAATGGATAGCGGGTATGCAAATTTCCATCCATTAGAACTCATTCTCTCTCCACACTTTTCTGATTCAATGAAAGCACTGGCTCTCTTCCCAGCCAAGCCCAAGCCTTCAACTCATGCTTGAACTCCTGCCCTTCTCAGCTTCTCAGGAATCTTACATTATCAGTTCCCCTTTTTCTCTTATTCATAGTCTAAACCATACTCTTCACAACTGCTTTTAAACATGTTTGAGTCTGTCCCATTCAAAACAGAATTCTCCTTAAACCAACAGCTCACCTCCAGCTTCCATCTCTCTCCCTCTTGTGTCTTTCACAGAATTCTCACAGAGCAGTTCACATTTGCTGCCGTAAGCCTTGGACAATCTCCATCTATCAGTGTGGTACTAGCATCTCATTTTAAAGACCACAGCCTTCATCCATTCCTATTTGGCTTTCTTCCCCATGACTTCACTGAAGTTATTCTTATCTCAGGAATGGACTATTTGAGCACAAATCCAGTGATTATTTTTTTAATACCTCATCAAACATGACCGTCAATCCATTCTGAGCTGTTGACTGTTCCCTCCTTCTTAGAAAACATTTATCTGAGTTTCCACCTACGTTTCAGATTCTCCTTTTCTGAGTTCCTTGCAGGTTAATATTCTTTTACACGGTCAGTAAATATGGTAGTCTACTTCAGCCTTACCTAAGTCTTACAGGCATAGTTTTTATGACCACCTACAAGCAAATGACCCACAGAGAGTTCTAGCACCAGCTCAGGTCATCTCTCTGACCCTCTCTGACTGGAATATGCGAGTGTCTTCTTCCTTCTTTGCATGCCCGTTTGGATATCTCCAAATCCCTTCAAACTCTAAAATCCTTGAGAATTTTGTCCTATCCAAGTCAGCTGTAAACCCAATGATATATAGTATAAGTAGAATAGTCTAACCCTTCTCAGAGTGCATTAATATTTGCCTACAAAATATTGCACATGTCTTCAGGCAGATTGCACACCAGTAATCTTAGAAAAAACTGAACTGGTATTAGTGAGATTGATAAATTAATGTTGACAGATTACTTGATGACAAAGCAGACTTCACTAACATCAAGTTCAGGAAGTATTTCCATCAAGTTCCCACCATATCAACAAACCTAAAAGCAAAGGGGCCCATGTATCCTGTTTTCCTTTCTGTTGATTAGGAATGATGTTTCTCCTATTCCCACTTAAAGTAAACCCTCTGCCTGAGCACTGGGCACCTATAAGTTTTACTCTCTCTCCTGTCTCCTCTCTTTCCCCTCTTCTTTATTGAACCATTCTCTTCAGTATTCAGACATGTTGTAATTTCTCCCATCTTAGAAGTATTTTCTTAGTCTCATTTCCCCCTCCAGGTGCCACCTCAGTTTTGTTCTCCTTTATACCAAAGCCTTCGGGGAAAGTTATCCACTCTTTCTTTATACTGCCTCCCATTTCTCCTTTCTCTCTTGACCATCAGAATCCGACACTCACCCCCACCACACCATCAATACTGATATTACAAAATTCAGCTCTGATGTAAAGTTCAGGAAGCAGAGCAGTACCTAGCCAAGGAGAATGAATAGGCTGTGCCAGGGAGGTAGGAGGAAAACCAAGACCATGCGGTGTCCTAGAAACCAAGGAAAGGAAGTAATTCAAAAGGAAGGAGATGACGACTTGATTCAAAAGCTGCTGAGAGGTAGGATAATATGAGGACCAAGAAATGACCTGTGGACTAGGCAACTTGGAAGTCCCGAGGCCCTTGACAAGAGTGGATTCCATGGAGACACTGGAATGAAACCTTCATGGAGGGGGTTCAAAGAGAGTGGGAAGTGAGGAGAGTGACAGAGTCCCCAAGACCGCGTCCAGGCTCGACAATTTGCTGAGAGGACGGCATATAGTTGCATTCACATCTTTGAGTTGTTGCAGTGAGAGAATACACAGCAAAATCAGCAAAGGGAACACGGTGCAAAGGATGGAGTCTGAGAGAAACCAGGCACAAGCTTCCAAGGGGCCTCTGCCAGTGGAGTCGCACGAGCACAAGATGGGTTTAATTCCCGCAGCAATGAGTCGTGACAACAGGTATGAAATTAAGAGAAGCTCCCTAGAGACTCAGAATCTAAGTTTTTTATTGGTGATTGGTCATGTAGCAGCCTCTGCCTGCATGTACCAAAATTCCAGATTCCCAGAGTGAAAGCAAGTGTTCTGCATAAGCCACATTGTTCATGCAAACAATTTAGATATAATCAGCGAGTCTTACAATTAATGGTGGTGGGAGCCCTCTCCCAATTCAAGTCCTTTTAAAGTCAGGACTGCTATATTAATTCTTTGTTTCACAAGGAGAGAAAGCCAGCAAGTGGAGAGCTTTTCTGTAAAGAAGGTGAGAGAAATCAGATGGCAGCTGGAGGAAATACAGGATGTCAAAGAGGTCTTTAAATTTAATTTAATTTAATCTTATTTTATTAAAATAGGTGAAGTTAAGAATGTTTGAATGCTAAAGGGAAGGATCCAGGAAGAACAGAAATTCCAGTGATGCAGGAGAGAGAGGGATGCTTAAGTAGAAGAGAAGAATGGGAGGCAGCACATGGTTCAAACATAGGCCTTTTAATAGAACATGGGAGGATCCCCATTGTGCCCATGATCACTACTGTTGATTGACATTGTAAATATATGTCTGTCTCAGTTATAAATTTTATTAACAAGAGAGCTCATGATAACAACATATGTTATAAAATATAAAAAATCAAAAGTTGTCTTATTTCAAAAATCTAATGAGGAAGGAAAATCTGCATTCACCGTACCAATAGCAAAAAGCACACCTAGACACACTCTATGAAGAACTTTTATTAAAAAAAAAACACACTATAAAATGTTACTCAGTGGCATAAAGACACACAAGAATAAAAGGAGGGACGTACCAATCAATGTCCTTGGAAAGAAAGGCTAAATATTGTAATAGAGTATTTCCTCCTCAAGTTAATGTAATCCAAATTTATTTATTGAAATCAAAACTAATTTCAGAGGGAAGGAATTTAAAAGACCAATTTAAAAACTTTTTATTAACTAAATTATCCTCATGAATTAAATTAATTTCAATTCACATCAAAGCCTAATTGGTTTTTATTAGAGTAAAAAGTAAGCACTACAGTTTTTTCTTAATAATGTTTATTTTTGTATTATACAAATAATATATATTAATTGTTGGAAAACTTAGAATACATAGAAGGACTTTTTTTTTGAATAAAATAAAACCATCCAAAATGCGATCCTCAGAGAGAGCCACTCACTCTGAACATTTTACTTCAGGCTCTTTCTATGTTTGCAGTCCTTGATCTGCAGGGTGTTGAGAGGCAGAGCTTTCAGTTACCATGATTAAGTTATAACTCAGTCCTCCAACAAGATGTTTCAAATTTCAGTTTTCTCGTGGTATTAACTGCGAATAATTGCACAAAGTGCAAACTTTTCTCTAGGTCTTGGGCCCCCCAGCCATTTCACAAATAACCGATATATGTCATGATCAGTGACCAGTGATACTGTTTCCTTCAGAGTCTGTCAGGGATGGGTCACTGTGCATTTGTTATTCCACTCACACAGACAGCAAAGCTTGTAGCTGTGTTGCCTCCTGGTCTCTCAGGGATAAATCTGTTACATTTTAGCAAAATGACAAATTGAAAGAGGAAACTGGCCAAAAAAGGGAAAGTTCAGTTAAAAAAAAATAAGGGATAATGATGGGAGTGAAATAAATGGACTATAGAAGAAATAGCTGACCATTGGAATGCTGATACTGCTGCCACTGGAGAGGAACCAAGTGAAGGCACGTTTATAGACACAAATGAGGAATGTAGTTCTAATGAAAGGATGAAGACATCCCAAAGGAAGTCTAACAAGTCTTTCCATTAAGGAAACGCTCAGACATTTGTCATGACTTTGATGGTGCACAGAATACAACGCTGGAAGATAATCCATTCTTAAAAAGGAGTCTGACCATTCACCAGGGCACAGAAAAATGTACCATATCGTAAGTTATATGACAAGAAGGCAAGCACTATTCATACTACCTTTAATAATTTTCTAACGAAATAAAACATTTTAATTGCCACTGCTTCTAATGCTTTAAGTTAGAGTGTCCTAAATGTTAATTTCCACAGGCATAGAAAATAAACTTATGGTTAACAAAAGAGAAAAGGGGAGAGGGATAAATTAGGGTTTATTTTACTTCACATATATTACTTCAATATCAACAAATATAAATAAACACCATTTTGCATTCACTGATTGTGTCAACATTCATGCAATGATTCTCCTATTTAAAAAATATGAATTATTGCTTTTGCTTTATGATTATGAACAGTGCTACAAGGCACTTCCTAAAAGTAGGATTGCTCAAAGGGTAGGTGTATTTTTTTTAAATTTGATAACATATTACTGAACTGAGAGTCTGAAAGGTACACCAATTTACACTTCCTTTGGAGTAAAAGAGAACTCAATATTCAAATTCCACATTAAAATGGGTATTTTTAATCTAATCTTTGCAAATCCAATCAGTAAAACATTTCTTTGCATTTTTAAAAATTGTTGGACTGAATTAAACTTGTGTTAGAGCAAACTAAGAAACCAAGGCAAATTTCTATTTTACATTGGGAAGTATAAATTTTTAGGTCAGATAATTTAGAGATACTCATATTCAAACAGGCCTTTTTGTAGTTCTCCAAAGACTTCAATTGTTGTATAGCAATCAATGATACCTCTGTTTTCGTGGACTAGAAAATAGAGGATACACAGAAACAGAATACAAGTTTTGGATTCTGTTTATTGTTCTTGTCACTGGTTTGTTGGCTACAGATGTTTCAATGTTCATAATGGTCCATACGGATGTCTATGTATGCTGAAGATGCTTCTAACACTGGAATCCCCAGAAAATGGAGCAGAGGTTAACAGATGTTGGCTAAGGGACTGCTTTTATATCAAGACTCTTAAGCATAACACTGAGAATGGAAAGAGTTGAGGGGAAAAAAGTAGACGCAAGTTAAAACTAAGTAATAAATCAAATTTACTGCAATATTAATATCAACATAAGGTTAATTATAAACCTTAATATAACTTCAAAGTTAAGCAGTAACTTCATAGTTTATTCTGCTATGAAATAATGCCCTTGCAATGTATAAGGTTTGGCTAGCAATTTTTTTAATAATTGACAAACTTTTAATATTAGAAGTGTTCAAATTTCCAATTTTTCTCAAATCCTTGGAAGATCTGATAATGCGATATCTCTCATCCCCATGTGGCAACTGCAGACAGGGGCTGGAAACGTAGTTGCTTCCTCTACCAAGGAGCAAAGTCCACAGTCTCTTGCTTCTCTTTTTTATTCATTTATATTCCCTGCCTATCTTTTGCTCAAGAGAGTAAATCAATCTTGAATTTCCTTATAAATTTATATTACTGGGGAAAGAAATGAAAACTTATTATGGACTCTAATCCGACTATCAATTATACTTGAAAGGGACAGCAGAAAAGTGTATTACTCTCTTTAGACATTTTATTTCAGGGAAATGATTTTTTTTTCTTTAATATTGTTCTATTAAGTTCTTTCTGACTAGCTGCCCAAACAGATGACCTAATGCCCGAACACTGTGAGTTAACACACCATTTAGGGGTTAATAGATTTCCACCGAATTTTCCACGGTCCTGATGGAAGCACTTATCGGCCTTGATGCCAGTGTGATCGGCAGTGTAGATGAGAAATCTAGTCCTTTCATTTATTACCCCCACCCACACTAGTCCATTTTTCCCTAAGAAAAGTACACAATCTGCCTGAAGTCACGCTCAATATTTTGTGGGCAAATTTTAATGTCCTCTTAAAAAAGAAGGGTTAGGCCCTTCTACTCCAACTGCAAATGATTTGCTTCAGAAGTGACTTGGCCATGACAAAAATTCTCAAAATACACGTCGTAGATAAGTAAGTAAATTTACTTACTTACTTATTATATGTTCTTCAAAACAGCCATCACCAAGCAAGATGGGCACTGTGCTGGCGCAGCCATTTCTGTGAAAAGATTTTACTTTTTCAAGTCTTATTCATTTTCAAACATTAGGAAGAAAGAAAGAGAGACATTTAGCTGGTTTCCCATTAAAGAAACAGACTCCATTAGGACAATGAATAGAGTCACGAACAATGTGAGCCTGGAATGTGACTTCCCAGCTCCCTAAAATAAAAGCTGACCAAGGTCAGTCACCCCTTTCCTGATGGTCTCACCTCACAATGACTGTTCCTTGATAAAAAGCTCTTTTTCTTCTCTGTGACTGACTACAGCTACTCGCTTACTGATTGTCAGAGGTCTGTACCTTCGTCATCTTTAGAGATGCGCCGCAGTAACTAGCTTCTTGGTCTGCCCAAAACAAGCACTCCGTAAACGCCGTTAATCCCCTGGCTGGCTCACACGGCACCTGACTGAATACTCTTTACGTTCCTATTGTGAGCAGGAATATCTATCAGGTTGATCCCAATGCCCCATTAGCTCTAGTGATTTTCTGTCATATCCACCCTTCTCTTTATCCCTCCCTCCTTTGCCCAGAGTCAGCGATGGGCCACCTCTTACTTGGACACTTGTGATATCCTACTGTCCTCTCTGCCCCTATGATCCTTCTAATATTAAATTTTGAACATGCCCTCCCTTTCAAACTCTTCAGTGCCCTCCCCTCCCTACACAATGAAAACTCTCAGGATAATATAAAAGGAATGCTCTAACACTTGCCCACCTGTCTAACTTCATTTTCCATTACACGTAGGATCCTATGATAAATTCCCATATTACTGAACAATGTCCAAATACGCCACCTCTTTCAGATCTTTTCTTTACGTAGGCTGTTTCCTTGGCCTGGAATATGCAGCCCTGCCTGTGGGCCTGGATAACTCCCACTCATTCTTCTCAGCTCCAAACAGCCTCCCCTGAAACCTCTCCTCACTTCTAAGACACAGCAGATCTCACTGTGCTGGCACACGCCTCCAGTAGAGTATGCCTCACGTTGTAATCAAATTTGCTTGGAAGTGTTTCTCACTCGTAGACTGTGAATCCCTCCAGGGAAGCAGCTGTTTCTGTTCTTACTTGCATCCTTGGTACTTGTTACTAATAGGTTGACGGAGCTCTGCACACAGAAGGCCATCAATTCATTCTGATTGAATGTAAGAAAGGACAAGAGTTGACCAGTCATTTCCTTGAGAACTTCATTCATTCATTCACCCATGCATTCACCCATTCATATATTCATTCATTTATTGACTGCTTCCTAAAAATGGGTAGACTATTGTACTGGATGCCATTGAGAGGCTTAATAAAAATGAGGCCACTTCACTCATCAGGGCCAGAGGCATTGAAAGCCAAACTAACAAATCTTGGAATTTTTCTTAGGGACAATACAGGCCAATTATTAGGGCCAATGTGTAAATATAATAAAAAGAATAACGAACATCATCATCACAATGGTATCTCACAGGAATACATCACCTAACAGTTTATGAAGCTCTCAGGTGTTTGCAACCTATTTATCACATTATAAATCATTAGAGATATTTGGGGAAGGGGGCAGTTCTGGGTTATGATCGTCTCTAACTTACTGACAACAGAAATGAGGCTTAGAAAGACTAAGAGACTAGTCTAAGCTTATTCTGTGTGTGATAGCCCAGTCCTTTACCCTTTCCTGTGCCCATAACTTTAGCCATCAAACTTAGCAGTTCCTTCCACTCAGACTCTGGCTCAACCCACATGACCTACTTTGGCTAACGGGATGTCAGCAAGCATAATGCTAGGAGAAGCTTGAATAGCCCATGCACACCTGGGCTTCCTTGTTCTTGTCCTCTGCCATCACCACACGAAGCACTGCCCAGGCTAGCCTGTTGGCCCCAGAGGAAGGAGGAAAAACACTTAGAGCAGAGACTTCAGCCATCTGAACCATCACTCTATAGACAGCTACGAGTCTAGACATGAGAGTGAACTCGGTCAAGGCTGGAACTGCTTGGTTCTTCAGCCCAGGATAAATCACAACCCTCAGACTCATGAAGGCACTATATGTTTTTTATTTTAGGCCACTGAATTTGGAGGTGGTTATTCATAAAGAATTATAATGACAGTCCACCCAGTTAATAAAATAAAAACCAGGACTAGAAAACATTCTTATTGCAGTCATTCTTTATAGATGCTTGCAACCCTGTAGGACATTAGGCGTCTGGGTATTGAAGGTGGAACACACCCAGTTTAAAGAGTCCAGATGCCTCTCCATTTCCTGGGGATTATCCACCTTGAGGAGTTCCGTGACTTAGTGAGAGAGTGCAGACACTTCTTTATGTCGTGGACAGCTCATGATTCCTAACTTCCAAAGTATCTTTCCTATGAGGAAAAAAAAATGTTTTTATAGCACAATATCCCAGGCTATGCTAAACCGTGATTTGGAGACCAGTTGAACTATTAGCTGAGGGCACTCTCTCACTGGAGGCAGTTCCTTGGTCAGAAGTGGGAGGAATGAAGAGAGGGATGAAAAGGCCAGTGGGGGACATTTCTTCCAAGCCCCTTCTAGCAATCAAGTATAAGGACCCCAGGGAGAGAGGAAGGTCATGAGACATGATCTGGAATGTGGGGTTTAGATGAGATTTGGCCAGTTGGATCAGCACAAAGGGATGGAGGTGGAGGCAGAGATAATGCTTTGGGCCCAGATAACAAAGAAAATCTTTTGTAGGAGAACACTGAGCATGACTCTCGTGAAGGGAGAACCCAGAACAGAACATGGCATGTGCTCTTCAGTAGTCCTGGACCTTGGCAGCATTTGTGCTGGGCAAAATCCCTCTTGGCGGAGACACAGTCCACTTAGGGGCTCGGCATCCATGGTTCTGATTGAATCACTCACCACACGCCTTGTGGGTACCAAACACTAACAAGTGGTCAGAGACAAAATCCAGAAGCAGTGTTCTCTGGGCTAAATGGACATTCAGAACTAACTGGGTAGCTCTGAAGTGGGTCTTAAAGCCCTGCATACGTGTCAGTAGGAACTAGGGACAACAAAGCAAATTTTAGTGTTAAAATTAGTGTTTAACCTTAAAGGCTGGTGATGCCAAGAGGCTCAGGTTCCAACTATTAAAATTAAAATCGAAATGTACTATCTCCATGATGTGATACCACACCTAATAGAATGAATAAGATAAAAAAAAAAAGATGATATGAAGTGTTGGCAAGGATAAGAAATAACAAGAATGCTCACACAATGCTGGTAGGAGTGTAGATTTTAACAACCACTGTCGAGCAATGTTTACTAAGCTGCCTATGTGGAAACTCTGACTGAGCAATCTTACTTCCAGGTATAAATTGAACAGAAATATGTTCCTATGTTCACCAAAGACATGTGCAAGGAAGTTCACACCACCATTATTTTAACAAGGAAAAACTGGAAACAGCCAAAATGCCCATCAATGATCATACTGGATGATTACATGTTGAAATAGTCACACATACTATACAACAATCAGAATGACCTACAATCACAACTGATGATCTGAATGGGGCTCACAAACTTCACGCTGAGCAAAGGAAGACACAAAGGAGACACAGTGTATGACTCTATTTATAGAAAATCTGAAAATCGGCAAAATGAATCAACACGGTCAGAAATGAGGACAGTGCTCTCCTGGGGGACTTGGGCAATGGTGTCCAAAAGGGGCATGAGATGGGCTTTGGGGATGATGGTCAGGCTCTGCTTCTTGATCTGAGTGCTGGTCACATGGATGCTTTTACGTTATGAAAATTAATTGAGTTGCACACTTAAGACCTGCATACTTTTCTATGTCTGTGTTATACTTTGATAAATTTTTTTTTTAAATTTGACATTAAACATCATGTTGAGGTAATATGACGTGATAAAAACTTGGTTGTTGTACAAACGGCAGACACTGTCTTCATAGCTGAATCAATAAATTATGATCTCTGAGTTTTAGCTGCCTCATTTTAAAAATGGGGAAAATGATAACTGTGCTGTCTATTCATAGGGTTGATTTGAGAATCAAGTGAGTTAATGGGTTTGAAAAAAAAGAAACTTGGTAAATTGTGAAAATGTATGCATATGGAAGATATCCTTGTTGGAATAAAGCAAAAGGGAGTTTTAATTTTAATTTTTAAATGATTTTTCACTGTTAAGGAATAACTCCCTTTGGCAAATGATAGTAATTGCAAGTGTTTTGGATCAAGTTTTAAAAAGCAGGTTTGTCAATTATATAATGGCCTTTAATGTACCCAGATTGTTGCTTTTGTTTCAGAAAAACAGAAAATTACATGATAGCTTGTAAATGGCACATTCAATTTCACACACTGAAAATGCTTGAAAAGCAAAAGGTCCACATACAATGCAGGAACTCAAATATAATGGCATCAAATGATACATAATTTGATTCGTTCAACCGCATTTCCAGAAATTAATCACTGAGTGTCAGTGTCTTTCTGTCTTCTACGACTTGGTTTGTCAAAAGAAAACTGCCCTTTTTGCCATATCACGACTAATCAGTAATAGTTGGTTCTCTTCAATCCAGTGCTCAGCATCTGAAAACATCTGAAAAGGTCAGACTGCTACTCCCTCACTCAATTTACTAAAGTGTTGCAAACGTAATGAGCTTCCTTTTTGTGCCTCCCAACGTGCTTAGAAACACCTTTAGCAATCAATGGAAACTTTGTTAGAGCAAAAATTGGGAGTAAAGATTAGGAGAGGAAATTGGAATGCACGACCTGTAGCTTCCTCTTTCACTGATGTTTTTTCTCTAGATCACAGTGTCTGAACAGCGTCACAACTGAACTTTTAGGACGGCTAATCGTTTGTGGGGTGGGAGCGTGCTAGCCTGTGCATTGTAAGATATTTAGCAGCACCTCTGACTTCTAACCAGCGAATGCCAACAGTACCCTCCCCCCAAGTTGTGACAACCAGAAAGGTCTCTGGCCGTTGCCAGATAATCTTCGGGAAGGTAGAAGGGGTTAAAATTTCCTCCAGGTGAGGACAACTGCTCTAGATGGAAATCAGCTAATGCGTTTGTCTTCAGATCTGCTCTAAGATGTCTACACCTTCATAGAATTTTTTTCAAAACTGTCTGGAAACAGTCTGGAGGTAAGGTGCCCTGCTCAGGTGTACAAATAACCGGGTGTTTTGGCAAACCCGTGTTGTTCTCTGGGCATAGTGGGTCACTGTCTGGTGTGCACAGCTGTAGAGCATACCTCTACATTTTGAGAAGATTTTGAGGAGATCAGAGAGAAGAAGAAAAGAAAACAAGGGGAAAGAGGCAATCATTGAGGGGAATGAAGATAATATCCAGGTCTGCCTGGGAAGGGGCTTCGTGATGCTGTTGTGGGTCTGTGTACCCAGTGCCCAATGGAGCCGCCCTGCTCACATTCCCTTACACTTTCTGATACCAGATACCAGCAATTGAGATCCTGTGCCTTTTTTTTCCAGCCACGGAACCACCTTCAGCTCATGAGCAAGGGTTGAATGAAAGTGCAGGGAAATCAGTTTCTCTGGGAGCAGAACTTCAGTCTTTGACAGGCTCAATGCTAATCGGTGGATAAGGTCCCTTGATGAACGGGAGTTGGTGGATAATGACCCCAGCTCCCCTGACCCTCGGCTGGGATATCCCTAAGGTATGTGTTCTGCACTGGCTCCCACAGTCACCCACAGGACTGAGCTCCAGCTGGTAACTAGGCTGCATCACCTTTTTTGTTTCAGTCCCCTGCCACACCGTCAATGTTCCCTTGGTTCACCTCCAAAAACATGACTTGTACTTGAATCAGTGGTTTGGTTCTGGGGAAGATCAAAGCAAGATGGTCTGGTGGGATATGGCTTTTTGCTGTTGCACTAGGTTCTGGAATATTCCAAACCCACAAAGCTATCCTTGGGAGAATTCAAGTCCACAGGGATCCTCCTGGCCCAAGCTATTTGATCAGAAAGAATACCTTCCCTCGCTTTCTGGGGAGCTACACAGTAATAACCCTTTTGAAGAGCAAACAGCACAAGTAGGTGGTGTTTTCTTAGTCTATTTTTTGTCATTTACTCATGTAGGCACAGAATGTTGCATGGTAATTCACAGCTCTATGAACTATAATTTACTGTTATAAGGTTATAATCTAGGAACAAACAGTTTACAATGCCTGTTTAAAGGGAAAAAGAAAAAAGGTTTCTATGGGACTCTGAACCTCCATAGACACCAAGTAAGTAAACCCAGGGAAGGAAATGTACTCGTTCTATTTCTAAAAACATAGCGAGGTTATATAACCAATTGATAAAATACAATGCCTTTTCTGTTAATGTCTGGGTTTAAGAAAACCTCTGTATGTAAGTCTTTAGTATGTTTTCCTCAAAATTCAGCTGGGAATGGTTTTACATGATGAACTGGGCCATCAATTATGAAGAAAAGCAGTGATAAACACACGTGTGAAGTACAATGTTATACGAACAAAAGACAAGCAGGAAGTGAGGGTTTATCAACACTGTATGCTTATGAACATGTGTTTACTTCATCTTTTTGAAATCAGGTTTAGAATTCTGACAAAATATACAGCATTTAAAACCTTTTTGGCACTGAAGACAATGCACATTCTTTCAAACACATTATATCTGTTTACTGACTGTTCAGTTATCAAAGATTGTATTCATTTTTGTATGTATCCATACAATGAAGTTTAAAAAATGTAGAAATGACTAAACCTCTAAGAAAAGTTCTGAAACACAGAAGGATACTAATAAAACTTAGAGAAAGAGAGATCCCATTTACAACATGCAGAGATATTCAACACTGCAATACCTATAACAGATTTAAAAAAACATACAGAGTAAGAACAATTGGAAATGAACGGAATCAAACATACTAGGACTAATCAAGTAAGACCTAGGCATGGCAGATTGACTGAACCCATGGCTGTATCCATTCTGGGCTTGCCAACGTGGCCTGCTTTGGCCAATGAAACTGTCAACTTGATGTCATCATAGACTTTAGAATGTGCTTGCATATTTTTACTGTGTCCCTGGAAGACCACCACGGCTCTGAGAACACAGCTGGGCCAGCCTGCTAGGAGATAAGAGACCACCTGGAGCAGTGCCAGCTTGTTCCAGCAGAAAACATCCTACACCAGACTAGCCTCCAGGCACCCCAACAGCTAGATGTGGATGCTTGAGATTGCTCAGGCAAGATTAGCCAAGCCTGGCCAGAAGCAGACCTGCAGAGCAGCCCCCGAGACTTGATGGAGTAAAGGTTGTTGTTGTAAAGCCACTAAGTCTTAGAGTGGTTTGTTATTGAGCAATATTAGGTATGCCTTATATATAAGGTATAGCTAATCAACAATCATTGGAGTAGAAAGCAAGATGGGAAATACTTGTCATGAATGTGGGTTCGCTCTTACACTCGCAGTAGGAGAGTGGGCACTAGAGTTAAATAAATGTAGGCATCACAGAAAAGATTCATGATCCCATTGGCAGACGTGATTTTTCTATTCTAGGGGATTTGCTCAACAAACATAAAGTAAAAATGCCAGAGAACAAATACAGAAGGGCCACTACTCAACAGTACTTACCTAGCACTGAAGTTAAATCTTTACCTGAAATCGTCCATGTTACATCTGAACTCATGACCAGATTAATCAAAGCTTGGAATTTCATTAGGCATTCTTTATTTTATTAAGAAATCCTAGATGTATGTGTGCTATATATGCTATATATATGCCACACCATTAGTATGTTTCAGCATAATTTTTGAATGCTATTGGTCTCAAAGAACAACACTGATTTCATAATAGTTTCAATAATGCTTTAAAAAATATAAGTGAGACTAGTGATTCTCAAACTCTGTTGCATATTAGAATCACTTGAAGAGTTTTTTTTCAATCTCCATAACTTGGTGAAACCCCGGAGCAAATACACTAGAATTATGGGACCATGACACAGGCTTCATTTTTTCAACTTACTCAGCTGACGCCAATATACAGCCACGTTTGAGCACTAACTGATGCAGGAAAAACGGATGTGGGGCATGAGGGGGGCCACGTCCCAGGCCTCGGCTGAGCCCCTCGGATGTGCCCCACCAAGTGTGGGTCCTTGGTTTCGCGCAGGAAAAAATTCAAGAGCAAGCCACAGTTGAGTAAAGGTAGATTTATTTAGAGAGATACATACTGCATTGAGTGGAGGCTGTTTCAGAAGGTGAGAGAAAGGCCATGAGGTGTGGGGGTTGGGGGCTCAGGTTAAAGTAAAAGTAGGTACACACTCCACAGACAGAGTGCGGGCTGTCTCCAGAAGAGGGGGGGAGCAAAAAGGGCTATGAGGGGCAGTGTTGCCAGATTTTATGGGTTTCGTAGCTTTATATGCTAATAAGTGGAAGGACCAGTCTAACTATCCTAGGGAAGGGGCTGGGATTCCCAGGAAGTTGGCCATTTCCCACTCTTTGACCTTTTGTGGTCAGCCTTGGAACTGCCTTTGTGTCTGTGGGCATGTTATTCACCATGCTAATATATTACAATGGGCGAATAATGAAGCTCAAGGTGTAATAGAAGTCAAATCTCCCACCATCTGCTGTGTTGTTCCTTGAAAGGCTTTGCCCTGCCCCCTTCCTTCCTGTCTCATAATGATCGAGTCCTAGATCTGTGCTGTTTAGTACAACAGCAACTAGGCACATGTGGCTACTAATGTGAAATTTTAGTCTGAATTAAGATGAGCTGTAAAGGGAAAATGCAAACCAGATTTCAAAGATGTATAAAAACAAATGTAAAAGGTCTCATTGATAGCTTTTTATAATTATTACATGGTAAAATGACACTATTTTGAATATCTGGATTAAATAAAATACATTATTAAAGTTAATTTCACCTGGCTGTATTTTTTTAAATGTTACTAGGAAATTTTAAGTTTCATATGTAGCTCAATTTTGTGGCTAATATGTCTTTCTATTAGACAGCCCTGATCTGAGATGGTCCACTAAACTAGCATATAATGCATATAAATAATTTTAATATTCTTGTGACTTTACAAAAGCTTGCCTAATGAAGTATGTGTTTACACTCTAGAAAACTTGATATGATGTTCTGTAGGGGGTTCATTTTTAAAGAAATAACCCTCTGTAACCCATTACTGGTTGTGTTACAGTGTTTTTGTCGTTGCTTATGCAAAATAACTGACATGCATTTAATTTTTATGATTATACCCAATTTAATATCTTAAATGTCATACTGATGGAAAGTTTATTTAGGATTTAAAACCACAGGTATAATTAAAATGTGCCAAAATCATCTTATTGAAAAGTTGGGTGTCAATCAATGACATTTTGTCAGTGAGATAAAATATTAAAGGGAAGATGGAGGAAGAATCTGAAAAAAAAAATAACTGATATTGTGCCTGCTAGCTATATTGTTAAATTTTGATTTTTCATGATTAAATATTGTAATAGAAAGAAACATTTATATTGCCATTTATATTTGCTTTACTGAATGGGCAGCATTCTACTTGTGATGCTGATTAGGTTGAATTCTTTTGAATAGCATTACTTTAAAAAAATCATGGGAAAAAGGATGCTACATATGAATGTGAATATGTAGGGTAGAGCTAATTGTGTGTTAAGTCTAATTTTAAATCATTTAATGCTAGCACATTGGTTAAATTTGCAAGGCACCATTCCAGGGTTTGTAATGTTTAAAAAATCTGGCCCAGGTTGTATTTTAACTTATTTCACATCTCCTATGACCGTCATTATTATTCATCAGATGATAATTAATATCCATGGCTGGAGGCCATTTTGGATTTTATTAAAACTCTTCTTTTTCTAGTATAGAGTTTCCTTTATCCCATATTAATTTATTTCCCATTCACTGTGGCAAAGCTCCTAAAATGAATATATTCATAAATTCTTATAATAACATCCTGATTATTTAAAAATGACTAAAATGCTGTGTCTTTTCCCCAAATCACTTGCTTTGTCAGTTGGTTTACTCTCATCCATAGTGGAATATTTCACTTTCAGCCAAAAGGAAAAAGGAGGTCACATCACAGCAGCACTGGATGCAGGACAAACATGACGGCCATCTCTGTCCACCTGGTTAATGGTTTACAGCTCAATTATTCCTTGTCCTTCTATAAACACCGGTCCCCACCCTTTGTTATCGTCATGTTAGTTTTTATGTACTTTCCTCATAAATCTCCATGAGGTCAGGGAAATTTATCTTAGTTTTGTTTTTTCATTTAACTCTAAAGTTAAGTTCTCCTTTAAACAAGACAACAGCCATGACAAAAAAAGAAAGAAAGAAAGAAGAAATCAAAGAGGAGCTTTTACCTCTGACTGGGTTGTAAGGGCCTCTCCTGCCTCACCCTCTCTTACTATACCCTGTAAGCTCTGAAGGAAGTGAGAGTTGAAAAGCTATTTTATTCAATATTTATCAGCTTTGCTCAAAACGTTTTTAAAAGATGTTTCTCTCCCCCACTGGCTTGCACCAAACCAACTATGCAAAACTAGAGGCCACAGTGAGGGCAAGATTAGGAGAGTGAGCTCCCAGCATCAACTTCCTAAACAAGGTACAACTGGCCCAACCATTTACGTCCCTCCTAAGGC
Organism: Camelus dromedarius; assembly: GCF_036321535.1. Classification (NCBI taxonomy): domain Eukaryota; kingdom Metazoa; phylum Chordata; class Mammalia; order Artiodactyla; family Camelidae; genus Camelus; species Camelus dromedarius. The sequence continues at coordinate 30,638,336 of NC_087453.1, forward strand.
ACAGTCTGTCTGAAGTCATAGCTCTGGTTATTCATTTTTTTCCTAGTCTATCTGATAAATTCCCTGAGGTCATGGATATTGCCCATACATAATAAATGGCAATATCTGAAGATTAAATGGAATATCTTACCCATTTTTGCATGCACCCAGTAGCTATAGGCTTGCCCAGAAGGAATTCAATAAACACACTGAGTGCTATAACAGGCACCTACTCTGAGATTGGGAATTATTTCCAATGTAAACTCTTCTTAGGTTTCTCTTTTAAACTTAAACTTCTCTTAGGTTTCTCTAGTAGCAAGTAGAATTAATTGAATTGGCAGTTACAGTGAAATAAATGCTCAGAAATGTTCAGATATGAATTCATATGGTGGCTTTGCTTGTTTGGTGTTTTAAGAGTACAGTTCGAGTCTATCTTTAGTTAATGGCTCATTAGGGATTTATTTGCAAATAACTAAAATATTCATATGTATCACCTGTTTGGTATATCATAGTCAGGGAGACCAAAATGTGGTTACCTCCTAAACCAACTTTTAAAATTTAATAGTATTACCCAGTGAACTGAGAGAATCTGTTCATGGTGCCAATCTTCACCCTCTCTCCTCTTTTGGTTTTTGCCTCTGGTATTCATTCACAAGTAACAGTAGTTGCCGTTTATTCAGACCCTCGTATGTGCTGGATGCTTTACCCATTTTTATTTAATTTTTCATAACCTTATAAGTTAAAGATTATAATCCCCATTTTTCACATTCAGATGATAATTAATGCATGTAATTGTCGTAACCTCATAAAGTATACTAGTCGAGGTTCTTCAGAGAAACAGAGCCAACTAGGGAGAGAGAAAGACTTATTTTAAGGAATTGACTCAAGTGATTGTGGAGGCTGGCAAGTCCAAAATCTGCAGGGTGAGCCGGCAGGCTGGAGGTCCAGGGAAGAGTTGCAGTTTAAGTCCAAGGGGACTATGTTTGGCAGAATTCCTTTTCTCTCAGGGAAAGACAGTTTTTTTTTTCCCATTAGGGTCTTTAACCGATTGGATGAGCTCAACCACATTATGGAAGACAGTCTGCTTCAAAGTCCACTGACTTAAATATTAATCTGACCTTTAAAAAATATCTTCACGTATACATCTAGGCTATGTTTGACCAAATATCTGAGTACCGTGGCACAGCCAAATTGACACATGAAATTAACCATCATACAAGGTAAATATTATGAGTTCATGTTACTGTAAGGGAACAAAACTTACCACCCCGAAGTATCTTTCTGGTATGCAGATTTTTTCAAACTGGAAATAATCAAGGCCCAGAATACTCAGGAAGAAACTTTAACCTCCCCCCTAATTACCTAAAAATTTTAGCTAGAGAAACTACTCCAGGGATAGCACTATCACCAACGAGATCCACAAAAAACACACGCTCAGCGTGGTCGACAAATAGAGCCTGGAGATCAGAGTCCTCTCTGTGTCCCACTTACTCTGCATGGCCCAGCAAACATTAATTTTCCAAACATTTGCTTCCCCACCTTTATATGATTTGCCTTCCTCCCTTGAAGTCTCAAACCACTACCCTGGAACATCTTCTTTTGCCTTGAAACTGAAGACAATATTTAAAGTTAGGGTTTCCACCATTTCGGTGAGTTACTGTTTTCCTGGGTCTCTCCCATGTACACAAGTGGCTGAACTTTGGTTTGATTTTCTCCTGTTAATCTGTCTCCAGTCAACTTAGTTCTTAGACCAGCCAGAAGAACCTAGAAGGGTAGAGGAAAATTTATTCCTTTCTGATATTACAGATGAATGCAGTAAGTTTCACAGATGTTAAGTAATTTGCACAACATCAGACAGTTTGTTATGGCTTACTGGACTTTATAAAGGGGGCTTTTGTTTCCCAAAGTCCATATATTTTTCACTACATATACTGTCTGTCAAATTAATATTTTTTTCAGTTAAGTAGAAATACATTCTTCCAGAGCGAAACTCTCGTTAAGAGACACATTTAGTGACTGTAGCTGTATATTTTAGAGGTCTAATTTCTCCACCAATAAATATTTTTCCAAGGATGATGATCTAACCTAATGAAGTGGGTGTCTGTCATGAGAAACAGCTCTCTACAACCAAACAGGCAGTGAGAAAAACTAGGGAATCCACCTGTCCTTTATAATTTCTGAAAACTTTTCCAGGCATTCTATTTCTGATTCCAACACTTGAATTCAGGACCCTACTAATTCTTTCCTAAAATGCATATTACAGCATTTCATATCTAGTCTTCACTTTATATTCTGAAAGTCTGCATTTAATCAGACCACCACCACCACCATCAGGCCCTTCTCCCCCACATTTTAAGTATTTCTCAATTAATCCACTGAAAAGAGCTGAAATTTTGAGGTGAGGCATCAAAAATCTTTTCCAGACAAGCTTCAACTATCTTTCCAGCCACCATTTTAGCCCTTCACTATGAAGAATACACTCAAGTTAAACCTGTCTGTGAAAAGGTTCTTGAGCTCAGATATAATTTGATTTTTTTGGCTATGTATGCCTTTGTATTGACCTTTCTGCAAATGAACTTATCTTCTGACTCCATCTCTTGCCCTTCAGGCTTCTCAAAAGTTTTCTCATCACCCCAGCCAGTAGCAACTCTTCTTCCTCAAATTGCTCAACGGTGCATTTAAAGTTTTCAGTTTTAGATACTGGTTGATCTCATCTGTTCAGAGGGTGCTGAAATCAGTTCCCCAAAAGGGATCACAAGGCCAAATGCAATTGGTTCCCCATTACCTGAGGATGCCGTGTGTCCTGCACAAGGGGTCTGCCAAAGTAGGTGCTCAATAAACGCGTAACACATTAACTGACGAATCAACCAGAGAAGAAGACTACAGCTTGTGGGACAAAGGCGAACTTGACTCTCAGTGAACGGTAACTTTCAGCCCTCTCTCACTTTCCTCTCCCTGGCCCAGGGTCACCGTCCACTAGGCCACAGGACTCTAGCAAGGGACTGGCACTGCGCATGCCCGGTAACCACAGGCACCCCCCCTCCCCGGGCGCAGAGCCCGCTCGGCCCCGCCCCTCCCGCTGCTCGTGCGCGCGCGCGCGCGGCCCCGCGGAGCGTGCCCTGCGTGCGGGTGCCCGCCGAGCCCGCCGGGCGCTGGATCCCCGAGTGCCCAGGCTGGGGCCTGAGGAGCGGGCACCGGGCCGGGGCAGCGAGTGGCGAGCGGCGCAAGCGGCGGCGGCGCCGGAGGGGACGAGGACCGCGGGGGGTGAGTGAGGGCGCCGCGGGAGAGCGTGCGGGCGCCTCCGCGCGTGCGCAGCGTCGGACCGCTGGGCCAGGGGCGCGCTCCCGGAGTCGGGCCGGAGGGGCCGAGCGCGTCTGGGTCGGGATGGGCCGCCGATCGGTGTCTGACCGGGGGACGTGGGGGCGCAGGCATCACCCGCCCGGGCTTGAGAGGCGCTGGCTGGGCGGGTGGGCTTCCCGAGGGGCTCCAGGCGGGACAGTGCGGGGCCCGAGCTGGGGTCCTGGCGCCCCGGCCGGGGGTGCAGGGCCAGCTGCAGCCGTGGACCCCGGGGAGGGCGAGGCGAACCCCCCGGAACACCTGCGGGCCGTACGGGCACCGGCCGAGTGCGCGACCTCCGGGGTGGCCAAGGTCCAGGGCGGGGGCGCGGCCGGGGAGCCTCGGCGCCGAGCAGGTGGTGGGGGCCGCGCCCCTCGCCCGGTGAGGCGCTTGGTTGGAAACCGGAGCAAACTTCCCACAAGTAACTTTACTGAGGCGCTGCCTGCGGGGTCTGGAGACAGGACCCGTACTGGGGGCTCCGGGAACCGACACCCCAGCCTTGCCTGGCCCTGGTCGCCGCAGGACCCCCGCGAATGATAAGTGGGCTTCTGTCGGTTCACTTTCCTTCTGGTCCTGGAGCTCATCCTCCAAGTTCTGAGCGGCATTCGTGGCCCATTCACTCTTAAAATAGATGTGTAAGTTTGGTGTTTTGGTAAGAAGGATGTTTGCTCTCTTGGGAAGAAAAGGCTTATACTGCCTTGTCTTTTTATCTCAAAGAAAGTATTGTTAGGGCTTGCTGGGGATTCCTATTTATCAAGAAACCTATTGTCCTGTGTGTGCTTGGACAAAGCCAGCTAATTTCTATTATTAGTCATAAAAAGACAAAGGGAGATAATTGTGTCCTTTCTAGTTTCTTTTCTTTGTTTCTTACTTTTTTTGGGTTTAAATCCACCTCGTCACATTGCCAAATCTTGGAATGCTGTAGTTCTCAAAATTGGCTGCACATAACAATCACTGGAGAGTTTTAAAACTCTATACTCAAAATTGCACCTCAGATCAATTAAAACACAATTATTTTAAAGTGCCCTCGGCGATTGCAACGTTCAGCAGAGTTGGGAACCACTGGTTTAATCTTAAGAAAGTCAAGATTTTCTTTTTGCGAAGTAGCATTGAGTTTGTAACTGATGAGGTGAAACTAGCTTCGTTTTCCGTCGGTAGGAACTCACAAAGAGTGGTTTGTTCCCCACCCACCCCCCTCCCCGGGGAGGGAGGGAAGCGTCTCTAATAGTTCAAACTTTAACTGAACTATATAATCCAACTCTAGCGTCCAGAACGTTGTTCTAACTGGTATTTTGAATTTCTGTTGGATGCATTGAATTTCTTAGTAGTAAGCCCACCTTCCCTGACTCCTGCAGCAGCCAGGGAGTTTCATCTTCTTTTAACCCACTCTAGCCTCCCTCTCCTCCCCCTCTCCCAGCTGCCCTCTTTTAACCCTCCCCCCAGCCTATGGGAGGATCCCCCTCCCTCAGAAATGTACTAACTCTGAGGGGTTACTGCGGGTTCCCATAGCAACGGGTCTTCCAGGGGAAGTGGGCGGGTCTACCTTTGGTTTTCTGAATAGGACTCTTCCTTTTCTAAAGATTTGAAATCACTCTTTTCAGTTGTTGGCTTCAGCTCAGGTAAGGGTGAGCTCATGCAATTCCACTTTTTCTTTCTAAGTAATTGCTGAATTATTTATTAATGCCGTTGTATGGAGTGATAATGCTAGCAGCCATACTGTTCTCCCCTGAATGTTTGTTCTTTAACAATCTTTGCACCGAGAACTTGTCTACCAAAGTCCCAAAAGAGGTGGAAACAACTTTAATTTTTTTTTCCTTTGGGGCACATGAATCTAAGAATTGTGTGCATCATTTTTCTAAAGTCCGAAGACATATTTAAGAAATTTAAAAAGTGAAATATAATCCTATATCCATACAAAAACCTTTGGCAATTTGTGGCCAAAAAATGACACTGTCATTCTAAGTTGTTTCATTCCTAGAAAGTGCTTTGCCATGATTCTTTACAAAAAGTTAAACCACTTGTAATGTTATACTTTAAAATAACAAAGGAAAGGCAGTTTGTCTACAGACTCCCCCACCCATTCCTTTCCTTCCCCAACACACACACATCCAAAGATAATTTTTTTTTAATGTTCACTCTTTTATGCTCCAAACAGGTACTCTGTAGCCATCTAATTCCAGATTACCTTGCAAAGAGCTCTTAAAACTGTTCCAAACAAAATAGTACATATAGACATATTTACGTGTCTCCAGGCTTTTTGATTTTTGAAACCTTTTAACCTTTATTGAGTAAATAATAGTCAGAATTCAGTCAGTCCAGAATGCTTATAGTAAGTAGTACAGTGATTCCCAGCATGTATTGGGTATTGAAGAGGTTCTGTCTATCTACTCTTGTGTTATGTGCTAGTTAAATTTCAGAACTGGACTATCCAAGCAAATTCTGTAAGGCTAATTTCCCCCGTTTCATTGAGAAAAGAATAATAATGGAAAATCCTCTCATTAGATGGACCTTATAGTTCAACAGTAATGCTGTGAGCGAAGACAGTCACCTTTCACCTAATCTTTTATCACATGTTTAAAAATTGAGACCTTCTAAGTAACTGCAGTTTAAAATTACTATTGTTTCTATGGTTTTTAAACATTTTAAAATAAAAAGGAGTTATCTAGGTTGTAGACATTTTGAGAATTATCCCCCCAAAATTAAAAAAATTAAAATCACAGTGATGTCATCCAGAAATAAATAACTGTTCGTGGGATAATGTGCTTCGATTTGTTTTTTATTTGTCTGCAGAGATATACTTTTAAGCAAAATTGGCATTTTAATTTCATTTGTAGTTTTAAATACTGCCCTTCACTTAATGTATCACAGACATTTCCTATGCTTTTAAATCTTCTTTGAAAATAAGATTCTTAATGATGGGTATGCCAAAGTTTATTTAACTGATTTTCTCTTGTTTAACGTATTTCCATGTTTAGTATTTGGAAATACGATATTAAACTCTGGTTGCACATCCTAGCTTGGGCACTTCTAATCTAAGTGACCTTAAGTACCTAATTATTTGATTGTGTTTCCTTTATCCAGAGAATGAGGGTAATAATTATGCCTGCAACATAGAGTCTTGGAGTGATGAAATGAACCAAGTAAAGAAAGGTCTTCATCAGAGTCTGCGAGAGGGGATAGGCTCAGAAAGTCATAGTAGACACACAGGCAGAGCTGGGGTAAATGCCCTTGTCTGAGAGTCTCACTCTCTGACTTACTCAGGCCAGATTTATAGCACAATTCCTGGGGCAGAGGTGAACTCTTTTATGACTCTTGAGGCGTGTTGCCAGATTGCTTATGCCAAGGCACATTGATTCCCTTACACGCTGAATGGTCTTCCCATAGTGTCACACTCCAGTGTTTAATCTTTCCTAATTTTCTGTTAACATGTGCTCTTATTTTAATGTCTGTTTCTTGGTAATTAGTGAAAGTAGCAATTTGCTTTTTGTTTGTTTTATCTTTTGAGAGTTGTCCATTCAGGTACTTTGCCAATTTACTCTTAATCGATGATTTTTAAAGATGACTTAAAATATCTGTCTGATACAAAGAGTACTATGCATTTACCACGTTTGTAGCAATTTTTTTCTCCACAGCTCATTATTTGTCTTTTTTATTTTACTTTATGGCAATTTCCAAACAACAAGATTTTTTCACTTTTATGTAGTCAGCTCTCTGTTTCTTGTCCTTTATGACTTATCCTTGTAAATATTTATGTTTGGAAAGGCCAGAGGTGAGATAAATGAAACAAAAGTTTTGGAAAAGCTATTAGATTTTTACATTTAATTGTATCTTAGTGTGTGGATATGAATTGTCTTACAGCACCTCTTCCTCCTGAGCTAGCCGGTTCTTTGTTAAATAGTGCATCCTCTCCTCATTGGGTTGTGGTCTTTCTTTCCTTTGTTGTATTTAAAGATCTTGACTAGCTTTTGAGTCTGATTGTGTTTTAAGTCTTAGGCACCTAACATTGATCTCTAACCTTAATCAGTGCTAAATCTTTTTAACTGTACATTTAGAATACATAGTGGAGCAAGTCACAGTATTCTTTAAAAGACCATTATTCAGCTGTCCTTTCAGATAATCATCTTATTATCTTTCTCTTTAAACTAACACATGCACACAAACTGTAAAATAAGTTATCCCCTATGCTCACCACACAACCACCAGTCCCCTTGGTCTCCCTTCTGCTTGACAGCCTTTTGACTGTTAAGGGTTTCTTCTGAGGTCTTCACTGGGGCCATGTGTAAGGTCTTTCCTCTTGGGCTGTCAGAGAGTGGTCTTCCTCTGGCACCCAGGGCGGAGGAAAGGGTGTGGCCACTGGTGTTCAGGAGGCATCTGGCTGGAGTCTTAGCATCTCCTTTATACGGAGGTGCTTTGGGGAAGGTTCTGGTATTCTCACAATCCAAAGACTTAACCTTTATCTACTCTCCTAAGAATCGATTTCCGGGCTCCGCAGTGAGGAGGTGGGAAGGGCATCCAGGGAGGTAGGGCTTCTCAGACACCCTGTGCCAACCTTATTTCAGCCCGTCGCCCTTTCCCCTCTAGTTTTGGAGCACACTGGAGTGCTGCTCAGCTTTCCCCTCTGGTAGCATAGTGCTTCACTCTTAGGTCTGCTAAGTTGATGCTTGTCCCATCTGCTTCATGATTTTGTAATTTCCACTACAGTTCTTTAAATCCTTGGGTCTATATCTTCTGGAAAGATCTCTTTACTACCATTTTTGTGGAGTTTAGAGAGAGGATGTGCTTGAATGTTTTGTTAAACCTGCCATCTTAACCTGGAAGACTCTGCAGATGAATGCTTGAAACTAAGAAGTATCCAGTTATTTTGGTCCTTTGGCAGGGACTGTCATGTACATGTAGTGTAGTCAGTGTTTCTATTAAGACACATGAAAAGTTATGCAGACCTTCTGCCTCTTAGCAGAGATGTGTTTGTCTGTTTAATCTTTATGTAGGTCATAATATTTCTTGTTAGGGTTCTTCTTAGGTAGTTATGTTTTTGTTGCTGTCCTGATGGAGTCCTCAAAATGGCTATTGTTGGCATAAGATGGTTGTTGACTTACGTATCTTTATTTCATAGCTGGGTCTTATTCTAAGGGCTTTTTGCAGTTTATATAATCAGTTGTGTATAATGATGCTTGTGACTCTTTCTAATAATTATGCCTCGTATTTTGGTTTTATGGCAGGCTGCACTAGTGTTAGCATTCTGGAACACTATAAAATAGCTCTGGAACATTACCAAATAGTAATGGCAATAAGGTGCAAACTGATGTTGTTCTTTAATAGGAAAAACAGTAGTACAGTATTGGCTTTTGGTTTATCATAATTCCTCATAAGGACAAAGAAAATCTATCCTTTTGTTTCCCATTTACCTAGAGGTATTTTTATTTTTTCTAAGGGATAGGAATTGAGTATTAGCGAATTACTGTTAGCAGGTACAGCTTATTATTGGTATTTTTTAGTAAATCTGGCGACTTGAGTCCCAAGTACTAAATTGGAGTAAATCCTTCCTTTTGAATAATTCTTTAGAAAAATAAATTCAATTCATGACAAAATTGAAAGATAACATCATATTCAGTGCATATTCACATCTTCTCAGGTGGGGTACGGTGACCAGGACTTTTTCAAAAGAAAATTATAAATTGCTAAATCCAACAATTAGTCCTCATTTTTATATGTTGGCAGCATTTGGTACAATTGATCATTCCCTCTTTTTTAATTTGACTTTTTTCATCTGATTTTGAGGACAGCACAGTCTCCTGCTTTTCCTACTGACTTTTCAGTCATTTTTAAAAGATACCTCAGTTTTAACAGGGCTAAAGTAGAATTTCTGATCTTCCTCTCTAAACCTGCTCTCCTTGTAACCTGCACCACTTTGGTGGGGGTAGCTCCATTTTTTCAGGTTATTCAATCCAAGAAGCTTGGAATCACCCTGACTCTTCTCTTTCTCTTGCACTTTACATTCAGGCTGTCAGCAGATCCTGCTCCTTTATCTTCAGAATGCATCCCGAGTCATACAGATGTCTTCCAGATAAACCCAGGAGCTCGGCCCTTTTCCCGCTTCTGCGAGCGAGCACCTTCGTCCTAGTCTCCAGCACCTGTTGCCTGCATGGTTGCTGTGGCCTCTCCTTTCTCCTTCCCTGTGATGTTATCAGCATAACAGCCCAGAGTGATCTTTTTGAAACATAGGTCTGATATGCTTAAAACCCTCCAGTGGCTTTTCATGTTACTCAGAGTAAAAGTCAGATTCCTCATGATGATTCAGAGGCCCAACACAGACCCGTTACCAGGAACCCTGACCTCCTCCCAACTCCTTTCCCCCTCATGCTCTTCATTCCAGCCATCCTCACCTCTTCGCTGATCCCATAGCACCCCAGGCATGTTCCCACTTCTAGGTCTTTGTGCTCGGTTTTCCCTGTGCCTGTAATATTTTCTCCCCAGATATATTCATGGCCAACTCCCTCACCTCCTTCAAGTCTTCACTAAATGAGCACCTTGTCGGTGATGTCTGCTCTCTTTACAATCACAAATCATGCCCTGAATCTCTCTTCTAAATTACTATGTGACTTACTTATTTACTTGTTTGTTTATTTTTGGTGATTTGTCTCTTTCCGCATCCCTGCTAGACAATGTGGGCAACTATTTTATATCTGTTCATGAATGTGTCCCAAGTGTCTGGAACATAGAAGATGGTCAGTAAATGTTTTTTGAATGAATGAATATAGTCTGCCTTCTCTCTTTTTTTTTTTTTTTTTTTTTTCCCAATGACTGTCTCATAAAGCAGTGTAGTCCTTTGGCATCTATGGATCCAGCATTGATGATTTAGCATCTCACCAGCAAGAGAGAAGTTGCAGGACATGTATAGTTTATAATGGGTATTACAATACAGAGAGTGGTTATGAGGATTCAGTAGGAAACTGTGAAGTGCTAAGCTGTGCCACTGTGTAGGAACAGGTCACCTAAGTATCAGAAAGCCTAGCCAGCTGCCTCGATTCACATCTGAATGATGTGAGTTGAATTCTAGAACCTGCTTTCTTTGGATTTCAGTCTTTAACCAAGGGTGGGCAGTGGCCTCGCCTTGGGAACATTTCCAGACACAGGGTGCCTGAGCTCCCTGGTATCAGTGATGTACTATTGCTGTATTTGTTCCTCAACCAGTCTGTGAAAGTGGATGTGATCACTTAGTTTCTCCTTTTATACCTTCTTGCTGTTCAGGACATCTCCCCATTTCTCATATCCCCTTTAAACTCTTCTCCCTCTGAGGTTCTAGCTGAAATGAGTTATTTTATAAGGTGATTTTGAAGTCCTTCAGAGCCACAGAGAAGCACATAATTGAACATGATATTAAATCCACAAAATGAAAGGATCTCAGTCCTTTGCCTTCAGTTTCCCAGACAGGCGTGCATTGCAGCCATCCCTGTAGCAATCATTAGAGCAGTCATTTTAAAGTTTTGCTTACAGTTTCTAGAGACTCATTTTGTGACCTTCAAATCTGAGAACTTCTGTCTAAAAAACATCAGACTTCTCCTCTTTTGATAGAGCAAGAAATACTTGTATGCTTTATATTGTTGTAATTGCTGTGCAAATTAGTGGAATTGTGTGCAAGAAAAATATGATTATTTTAGAGATTGTATAGGCAGTGAAAGAATAGATAATAAAACAAAATCATGATCTCTATATCTCCAGAAATGCATAAACCCAATACCACCCAGTACCAGTAACCTAAACATAAAATGTGAACATTTTCCTCAGTTTTTATTTTTTTCTTAAAACATATGCAGTTCCTTATTTTTTTTAAATCTATTTAGTTTTTCTGTAATAGTATATGAGCAAGGGAGGTCCCATATTCAGAGGGTATAAACATGTTAGCCACAGTTGCTATACATGTTGGAAATAAAGTTTTGCAAGCACCACTAACACCACTGTTCTGAATGCATCTACCTGATGAATTTGCCTTGTCTTTGAAGCTCGGATTGTATCTTGGTTTTGTAATTGTGAGGATTCAGTCTTTAAGAAATATCACTATTACAATTTACTTTGAACCCTAAACAGTCAGTACTATTGGCCAAGGCAGAGTGGAAAGCATTGACTGCCTTTCTGTTGCTGAATTGCAAAACAGTCCTTAGTTTAGGCTATTAATGGGTAGCCCAGTCGGAAAAAGCAGCTTGTTTTTATAGTTCTACAGCTGGGCTGGGGACCTATGTATTTGTTTTCTTCGTGAATTTTTTTTTTTTTAATTGCCACCTTTTCTTATATTTATCCAGGGTTTTGGAAGTGGCGATCTCACCTGCCCAGCACTAGCAGACGAACCTACTCTGTAGTGAGGGACTGATTTTTGGCCTTCAGCTGTTACACGTGAGGTCTGTGCGAAGACAGGGCTTACGTCTAGACTGCCACCTGTTCTCGTTTTGTGCATGGACCATGTAGTGGAAAGTTAAGTGTAGCAGTCACACCACATTTAGATGTGTTGTTGGGGGCTTATTGGAGAGGGAGCTACATTCCTAGGAAGTCTAGAAAATGATAACATTCTTAATTAGGGTTACAGCAGGTCTCTCTCGTTAAAATAATCTTACTGTCAACGTTAAAGCTGGTGAGAAGCTGCCCAGAAGCACCTCCTGCTCCAGATGCAGGTTCAGGCTCCAAACAGCTGTTGAAGCTGTCGCCACCTCTCACCCAGCCCTTCCCCCACTCCCGTGTAAGACACTCCTGGCAGAGGTGCATCCCAGCCTGTTTCGGCCCTTCCCCTGGTTTCTTCTTCACCCCTCCCGTGGCCTCAGGACCTAAAGGTGCCAGAAGCTGGCCCCAGCTGTTGATATGTGCAGGCAGGCACCTCTGCTCCCTCCCCCAGAGGACTTCAGCACACATTTCAGTAAATGCTGTAGAACTTCCTTATGGGAATTAGTGGGTTTCCTTGTTAATTTAATTCCCTAGTTAGTCACCAAGTATTTCTTTGGGACCTGTGGGATCAGCCCATGAAATTCTGGTTTACGTTGCTACCTACTTTCTCCTTGAAAGGCTCTGACACAAACAGTTGCACAAGTATTTTTTTTTTTTTCCGAGGCAACCATTCTGTTTTCATTTTCATCAGAAATGCTTTAAGCATACTTCCATTTCATCACACAGAATATTAAGAAAATGTGTACTTCAGGGTTGAAGTTTAATAAAATCCACCGTTTTTATTGCTGCATCTCCTAGAGATCCCTGTGAATCATTGATTATGGCGAAGGAGTGCACGGTAGCTCGTCTGCATTCACACAAGCCATTTCATCACTGTTCCTGCATCCTCCAGCCCCGCAGGTGTGACTGGGGAGGCCTGGGGAAGGCAAGGCCACTGGACAGGTCCTTCAGTGATGTGCCCTTTGGCCACTTAGAATGCACTGGAGTGACCATTCAAAGCTAAGGAACCAGCAGTTTCAGTAGTGAAAAGGAGTCTGGCTGTGAACCAGTCCTTATAAGTTTGAAGCTCCCTTTTCTGTTTGGAGCAGATGGCTCCTCCCATGGGGCTTTTGGTTATGCATGACTACTGCCGGATGTCACAGAGAGGTTTCAGAGGGCCTCAGTCACTGCAGCTACTTCAAACTTTCTGAACCAACGCAGTTCGCAACTGCTTAAACGCCTAATACTTTAAAGTTATACACACTTTAACCAACAGACGCAAAGCGATGTGTTTACTTCATCCCACTTTCCAGAAAATACACTTTTATAACCAGTTGAACTTGTTACTTAAAAATTCAAGTTATATTTTTTCCAACACACAATTCAAGCCATTATTTTATGATAGTTTGTTTACATTACCAATCCTACTAATGATTTTTAAAATCATTGCTGGCGGTAAGTTTCCTTTCATAAATGCACCAGCCCAGCGAGAGACTTTCAAGGCACGGCTAGTATATTCAGCTTTTCCACTATTGAAATGACCATTTCCATTTATTCTGACTCCAGTATTGTAAGATAGTATATAGACTGAAGTTGAGAATTCTTTATTTTTGAGGAAAAAATTAAAAGTGCGATTACTTCGCACTCCAGTCCTTAGTAAAGTGTGTCACCGAAACGCACTGATGTTTTCCTGGTTTTGCTTGTGCTCAGAGGTAATTTGAAAGGTGACGTTGCCCATCCCTAGCAGTGTGGTTTGTTTGCAGGGTAGGCATGAGTTTCTAGACTGTTCCATACTCAGCCCTGTACACACAAGCCTATTTTATCGTAACTTTGTTTGAAGATGGGCTATGTCTAATATAGTGGAAATTCATCCATTCAGTATTAAGTACAGACGAAACACATTTCAAAGCCACATATAAAAGTCTTTTTAATTATCCATTTTTTAAGGTTTTTCATATGACTGCTTTCCTCCTTTCATGTGAATTGCTGAAAATCCTTTCTAGTTCATTAAATCACTAAAATTCTCTACTGGTGTTATAAATAAATACGCCAGACCCTGAAATGAGACTAGTTGATAAAGGCAGCTTTGTCCTGGTAACTGAGCCTTGCTCTTCATTAATCCACACTTCTGAGTATGTGACTGTCTGTGTTACATGAAGTTTTAGACTTCTAATTAAGCAAAGCCTTGCTCTGAGTACATGTGGAGACTTGCTCTAAGTCGAGCTTTAGTATTTTCAGTTGCACTAGCTGCAAGATGAATGTGATGTGATAAAACCGCATTTGTGCTTAGACATGTTCAGGAGAGCCTCCGGGCACATTTAACAGCTGTCTGGGTTCTCTACCACTGTACCTTGTGTAAGCCTGCATCTCAGACAGCTGGAAACCTCACAGCCCTGGGTCTCAGACCATTTAGCAGAGGACCAGTTGCACTCCAAATGGACTTGGAAGTGTTGAGGTTGATCCTTCCTGTTATGTAATGATTGAAAGCCAGGTGTGATGCTCTTATCTCTTGTTGGGAGGTCTAGAGATGCTGCTCAGAGAACTCATCTAATCAGACCACCTAAGCCGAGATGGGATGTGAGAGAGTGCGGCACCGACACTGAGAGTCTGGAAGCACCGGGAAGTCCTCCCTGTTGAGGTGTCTGGACTGCATTATGAAGGGTGGATAGACTCTGACAGGTGGGTTGCAGGGAAGAAAGGGTAGTGAGGATGCCGGGAAGCAGTGGGTTCATTTGCAGTTGGGGAATAGTCTTGTTCGGAAGGTGGGGGAATGAAGAGGACAAGTCGCAGCTCGGAGGCAGATCATGGAGATGCAGAATGCACTGTAAGCCATGTGGCTTCCTCTCTCTGAGAAAGGTGAGGCAGGATTTCTTCTCTTTCCTTCTGGGTAGGTGCGTGGTCTGCAGTCCTGGCATGCCGATGCAGCAGGAGACACCATCCTCGTTTCACGTGGAGCCTCTTATGGAAGAGCAGCACAGAGTGGATGGTTACGACTTGGCCACCTGCCACTTAAAATATCCCTTTTAATTTCCTTTTTATGCCATATTTTAAATGTTGTAAGAGAGTGTTAACATTAAACAAATACTGACGCCAGCCAGGTCTCCTGTACTGAACTGTCAGTGGATCATGGCATCCCTGCAGCTGGCTAGTAAGACAGGTATGCAGAGACCTGACTCGTGTAAGCTTTGATCACCATTCTCAGAGACCGTCAGCCCTTCCATGGTTTGGTTCCAGTAGTCATCACTACCATGGGTCTTGTATGAGTCCATGCAGTTCTTGACTGTGGTAAATGACTGCGGTAAATGACTGCTTCTCTGTGTAATAAAAATAAATAAATAAATAATAAATAAATAAATAAATAAATAAATAAATAAATAAATAAATAAATAAATAAATAAAGTAGTAACAATTGAATTGTCACTTTTTGAAAATAAATTTTGACTTGAATACTTTGATTCTGCTCATTATAGTTAAGATACACACAATAATGTTGTCGGCCAGAGGTTCTTGTCTTGTCACAGAAAGAATTCAGAAACGAGACATGGAGGTCAAGAAAGCAAAGCAAGGAGTTGTTAAGGGATAGATAGTACGCTCTTGAGGAAAGAGCGGGTAGACCCAGGTGAGTAGCTGCCCCGAGTTTCCTTGGCAAGCTGGTTATATGGCTGTGATTGGGCAGAATAGTCATTGGCGAGGAGGGGTTTGGGGTCATCTTTCCTGATCTTCATCGCAGCCCCACCTTCCCAGGTGGGGAGGAGGGATTTTTTTTGTCCTTATTTAGTCTTGATTGGGAAGTTGGATGAGGTCATAATGAACAAAGGTTACAGTCTGATGGGGGGGGTGGTATCATAAGCAAAAGGTTACATTTGGACAGAGGTCATAATGATCAAAAGGTTACATTCAGATAGTGGAGATTCCTGTCTTGTCCCACCCTTTTGCCTCCAGGACACTTATCAACCCAGAAGGTATGATTTTTATCAGTCCAGAGGATCCTGTTTTTCTTGGTCTGTCCAAGGACCCCCGTGGTTCACAAGATGTCTGGTTTTCTACCATTTGGCCCATGTCCCCCTTTCTCTGCTCATATTTAGCTACCTGCTTGCTCTAACATAAATACTGTCTGCCTATTGTTATATGATGCAGAGATTGAGGAAACCCAAAATTAAAAAACAAAGTTCTATGAATAGTCATGACTTTCTAAGTGAGACTTCTTTGAACATTATTTTATGAGCAATTAAATTATTTTACTCTATAACTCTGGGCAGTTCAAGTACTGACCTACTTATATAGTAGCCCTTAATTTAAGAAAAAACTTGCTGAATATATTATTAGAATTGAATTTTTTGGGGGAATACCTTGTTTTCTTAGTTCTGACACATACAATGAAAGTGTATAGAACCGCCTCAACTTTTTGCTCTGATTATGACAGCATGAGAGATCGAAGCAAAAGAGAGAACTTTATCAGTGCCAAGTAATTATTTCTGCAGCAAATGGTGGCCGTCTCTGAATGCGACTTGGTTTTGATATAGTTAAGGCTATGCCAACATTACAGTACAATGTGCCTTTATATTGTGTCCTTCACAACAGTCATGGGGAATTGAAGACTTTAAAGCTGATTAAAAGTAGCATAAAACATATTTTTTTATTTGGACTTTGAACAGATTTTACTTTGAGTTTTTGCCAGAAGCTGGTTTCCATAATAACTCTCTGTCACAGGCTTCTAATTCTACTTGGATGTTTTGTTAGAAGATATTTTTGTGACTCAGCTTAGAAATGTGTGTGCCTTTTTCATTTTCATTTGTTGGTCTCCACTCCAGAAAAGGTATGTAGAAACTCGGGCGTGAAGATGCCTTGTGACTTCAGACGTGTCGGTGTTTTCCCACGGCGCAGTTTCTCCCAGCATAGCAGAGCTCTTATTTTTAGATCTTGTGTTTTTTGCTTGAAATAAGTATATTTCACTCTAGTCACATACATTGTAAAAATGAAAGAAGGCATTCCATTAAATAGTAACTAATTGAAGTCTTTGTGGATATGGGTGTTATGATGGTCAAAACACAGAATTGACAACTGGTCTTTTCTCTGTGTTTTTGCTAAAATAGGAATGGAAGGTTGTTTTTTGTTGTTGTTGTTTGTTTTTTCCTGGCATTTACCAACACTATCCTGTTCATTTTGCAGTGATAAAAATTTTTAGTCTAAGATAGTTTGTATCATCCCTTCAGGTGTTTTAGGGGGAGGTAGGAAGCTGAGGGAAAGGAGAGCAGTGCTCGTTTCTAAGCTCCCTTGAGTGACTTATGTTTGGGAATCTCATTTTACCTCGCAGGGCTTTTTCACTGATTTGTGAACGTTGGGAAAATTCGTTTGTGATACCCTGTTAATAATCAAGACTGATTGCGGAATATCTGATGATTTGAAGGTTGTCTGGATTTTTTCTTCCTGTTCCATGTGCTCGTTGGAAAAGGGTGACTTCACCACATAGAGGAAGACATTCTTTGGTTAAGTACATAAGCGAAGAGGGCCTTTGGATTAATGTCCCCTGTTGGGTCACAAGAGCCCCCCTTCAGGCCTTCTCTGAAGGGACCTCCTGAGCCCTCATTTTACTTTTCTTTGAATTAATTGTTTTCAGGTACCTAGGAGAAAGCCATATATCTAATGGGATCATTGTAATATGATGATATTTCTTCCTCTTAAGACTAACATTTTAGAATAGATTCTATTTGTTTAAAAATTATTAATAATTTCAAAGGAGTCATTTAGCTCCAGGTTTAACCAATGTATAACATCATTGTAAGTTAATAAATTTTTGATTGATGGATAAAATATCTTTAGCAAATATTACCCAGAGAGATCGTAGCCTTCTTTTAATTAGTTACACGTACATGGATAGCTGTGTGCCATGGGAAAATATTAGAAACACATTGTATTAATGCTGGAACTCTTACCAGTCCTGGCAATGGAAGTTCTCATTTTGGAATTTCCATCTAGACTTTCTACCATATCATCGGTTGTCATAGCAGCAGTCTCAATTGAGAATTGTGATTATATACTTATCAGATGATTTCTTGATGAAAGCTCAATTTTTCTAATGTAGTTCAGCCAGAATTCTGAGCTGTCACCTTGCGTGGTTAGGGGAATAATTAACCAACCTAAAGAAGAGAGTCCTTTTTTTCTGCTGAATTACATATATATATATATATATTTACCTTATTTCACAGGCTGTAAGGTGTCATCAGTTGTAAGACATGCCTTTATTTTATGTACCAACAGGAAGGTGGGGAGCCTAATAATTATACTCACAAAACGCCATTAATTATAAGTTACAACCCAATTTCAGAGACGTTAAAATGTGGAGGGGAGAAAAAAGGAATCCTACAATCAATAAAATATGCCATGTATGTATACTCATAAGTTTAAGTTAGATATTGGCCATAATCATAGTATTAAAATATAAGGGAAACTATATTAAATAAATCATTGTTTCTGCCAAACATTATACAGATTATTTAACCCTAGAAATCTAGAATTGGGAAAGGTAAGAGAGATTATGAGGTCAATATGAGGAAACTTAACATGAGATCATGCAGAGTATATGGAAATTAGCGATTGATTTCCTTGTTTACCAAAGTATCTTAAACTTTACAAAGAATTCATAGTAGTATTCTTTTAAATACCTATCTTTAGAGTATCTCCTATGATATATCCTATATGTTTTTTCAAGATCACTTCATTTAACATATGATAGAAAATAATTTAGCATTTATATGAGTTTAATACTCCAAACAAGTTACAGACACAGCTATAATCATCAAATGTCATGTTAAATACTATATGAAATTTTAAAAGAATCATTGTTTCTGCCTTCAGAGAATTGTCGATTCTACCTTTGGACATTTCTTCCAAATTTAAAGTACAGTTTAAGGTCAACTGGAACTTTGTGTGGGGAAGAGGAAACGACTTTCACCCGTGAGCCCCATCCTTCGGCCAGCACTGAGGCTTGCCTTGTCCATTGTTCATCTTAGCTATCATCACCCTTGATGCTAGAATTCAAACTGAGTCCTTGAGAGGCCAAATCGAGCTGCTAGTGTAGACATCGCTGGGTGGCTCTCTCAGGAGGTGGGTACAGCAGGGCATCTGCCAGCAGGTGGTCTCCAGGTCCAGTGGACACCCTGCTTGGGGTGCCGGTTCCAGGTGCACATTTCAGGCATTGACCTGATCACAACGCACACATCTTATTGAACCTCACCTGCAAAATCTGAGCAAGATCCACAGCAACCTGGGACCTGCTTGGTGGGGCTGGAGCACGCCTGCAGAGTGATGAAATACCAGTAGCCCTGAAGCCTGGAAGATTACAAGGCAGGGAGCCAGATTAATCTTTGGGTTTTTGTGTTTTGGAAAACTGTATCACAAATGTTTCCTGCTTTCAGTACATTTGTTACTAATGGTGGAAGTTTCCCTTTCCAGAGTGTTTTCAACTTTTTATCAAAGTGCTTTCACAAACATGTGATCTTGCCTTCACAATAAACCTGAAAGCGATGAGCTGGGTAGAATCACCCCATTTGGCAGACAAGGAGAATGAGGCTAATGGTGTCTAAGTGACTAACCTTAAGGCCACTTGTTATTGGCTCTTACTTTCTTCACTATACCATACTGCCAGTGCTTGACTCCATCTTTATTTCCAAATTCAGCGTGCATGTAGTCTGTTTTCCAGCAGCTGCTGCTATCCTTAGGGACGGCCAACATTTTGTCACTTATCTCTTTTACCTCCCAGATCACAAGCGTAACTTTTGCTCAGTATCAAAGAGAAAGATAAGCAAAACCAAAGCACTGTTCCATCATAATTTATCAGGTTACATATCTCTCCTCTGTTAGGCTCTGGAAGTGACTCTCATTTCTTCAGTCTACCCTTCCTTGTTTAAACCTCAGTTACCCTCACCTCTGTAGCTGTTTAGGTGTCTTGTAGTAAACCAAATACAAGTCCAGACAGGGAGTGCAGGGTTAGAGCAGGTTAAGCAAGAGTTGCCAGCTCTCTTAGTTGTTGGCATAGGATCTGTTGGTGTTAACCAGGAGTGGCCGGTTCTCTGACTCTCATTTTACCTGGAGAGCCTCTTCTGTTCTTGAGCAGCTAGCTTCCTCCCCGCCGCTGCGCTCCTGGGTTCCTTCCTGGTACAGTTCCTCTGTTTCCTTCCAGAAAGTGTCTCTCTGGCATTCTTCTAGCAGTTGCCCCTTGCAGGGTTCGGGGTATATATATGTTCGTGGTTTTCACGTCTGTAAATTTGCACATGTATTTTTATTTTAAAGTAGATTAGAAGTATGAAGATAAAGCATTACATCAGGATGTGGAGTAATTACTCTGGGTGAAAATTAGAGTGGAACAGACACAGTTCAGCCAGCAGTCAGGAAATCTGCATTTTAGTCCAGAGATTGCCCAAACCCAACTGAGGACTTTCTCTAATCCTGTAGTTTTCTGGACCCCTAGTTGCCTTATCTGTAGGACATAGTTGCATTAAATGATTTCTACAGTCTCTTTTAGTTCTAAACTTCACTCAAGACCCCCAAACTGAATGAACAAGATTCTACTAGATAAAAGCAGGGTGTCTGGCAAACCTTCCAGTGGTGAAGAGGATGATCTAAGTAGTGAGCTTAAATTCTGTTTATAATTTTGTTGTTATTGGTAATTGAATGGAAGTAGATAAAGGTGATTGAACTTTCTGGCAATTATAAAATTACCTGAAATCCACTATTATTAGCTGACTTTTTAAGCTTCGTTCCTAAGCTTGCTCACTATTGCATGCCTAACACCTAATACACTGTGTGATCAGCCTGTTGTGTTTTGAGAATACTTTCATAAGACTGATAGGCTTTTTGACTTAACCTATTGTTCATTTTATTAGGGCAGATTAACCATGTCTCATAATAGCTTTAAAATTCAAGATGTGTAGGAACAAGTGATATCTAGACAGAAAGAAATTTTAGAGGTGAAATTTGACAGTAGATACTGTGCTGGTGTCCTTTATTCTTCAACCCCATTGGTGATGTTTCTGGGTTACAGATTCAGTAGATAGGGTTCCAACTGTTTATATTTAATTTCAAGATGGAGGAAGAAGCTATAATTTGTGTTTAATGAAATAAACTATAGAAATGAAAGCAGAAAATAAAATAATGCGATGAATATTCTGAATATTCAAATTCATCTTTGATTTCTATAACATATGTAATTGTATTCTGGGTCATGGATTACTCTGAAAGACAGATGACAGCTATGGGTTCTTTTTCCAGAAAAATAAATGCAAACTCGCAGTTTTGCGTGTTATTTGAAGGGTTTCATGGGCTCCATTAAGTCGATGCAGCCTTGCCTTCTGCCTCATCTAGTGGCCTCTAGTCCAGATTCTTGATAGAAAAGAACCCTGGAATGTTAAACCTTAAAAGTCCCTAGAAGTAATCTAGGCCAGTGTTATTTAAACCGTGGTCATGAAATCAATTGGATGTATCAAAGCCAACATAGAAAAGAGTAAAACAGAAAGTATCAGAGTGTGTCATAACATGCTAAGCGCAAGTTTTGTTTTGTGACCTGTCTCCCCATTTGTTTGTGTGTGTTAGTACTGAGTCTGAATACATAATGCATTTCTTACCGTGGACTCACGGATTGCGGGTAAAGTTCGAGAAACACTCATCAATTCTAGATGAACATCTTCATTCTGTAGGAGCTTTAAAGGCTAAATGATTTGTTCAGACACCCGCCCCCGCAACACACACTCTTTAGTTTGTAGTGGCTGAGCCAGGACTGAACCAAATTACTTGATTGCTAATTGTGCTCTACCACACTGCTAATTTTTTGAAATAGAATTGTGAAGTAGATTATTTAGAAATATTAAGTGATTCACCTGTTTCACATTTGGCATTTTTTAATCCTTTGTTTTTCCTACTGATTTTCTCTCTCATTGCCCTTTAAAATAATCTGGGCTTGAGCTTCTTTCCCAGAGAATTGAAAAATATTAGGGGGGGTGCTTATCATTTGGCTGTCTACACACCGAAGTCATAGAATTTTGAGTTAGGGGCTAATCAGAATTTCAGAACAAGGCATGAATGTTGCTAAGTTTTATGCCCAAACCAAATTAACTTATTTTGAATTATTTGTCTATTCGCTTGATAATTGAATGTAAAACATGCCTCTAGATGTTGATACTGGCTTATTAGGAAGACCTGGTAACATTCCCTTAGTCATCTGTGTGAGGTTTTCTCAAATTTGACCGTCGTACAGATTGCTCTGAAGGTTTTGTTAAAATGCAGATTCTGATCCAGAATCTGGCTGAGACCCGGGGTTGCTAACAGGCTCCCAGGAGAGGCTGCTGTGCTGCTTGGACGACACTTGCAGCAGCAGGGACCTTGTATTAACTGCCTTATTATCATGACAAGACACGGTAGCCATAGTACGGTTTTCATTGTCTTGATTTTATTAACGTTTTCCTGCCTTTCCACGTTGGCTACAAAAATTAAAATGGCATTCTTATTTCTTAACAAACTGGATTACTTTTTTGTACTTAAGAACGTATCTTTAAAACAGCTGTGCTCATGAGTCCCCACACCTGTGAATGAGAACGAGGCCCCTCTTTGCAGCGTTGCTCTATGTGATTTCTACTTAGCACCACTTTGTTTAGCCAGTATTTCCAAGTCTTTCCACAAAACTTAATTTTCTAAATAACTGAAACATTTACTTTCATAAAGAACTTTTTAAAAATATTATGTCATTTTCTTAAACGATTACATGCACTTTTCCCCTCATTTTAGTGGTGTAAGAGCAGTGTTTTGGTGAAGGGTGTTGAACTATATGCAAAATGAGTAAAACCCACAAAACCTTCTAAGTTCTTGTCTGCTTATTATGTTTTTTCTGTTTTGTCTGTCCAGCTGCTGGTATGTCTGTCTCAAAACCCTTCATTTCCCTTCCATTCTAGTTGATTACTTCTGACCTGGAAAGCCAGATGCTAGGTTTGCTAGAAATATGCAGGGGGTTAATCCCAGTCAAAAGACCCCCTGTCCTGGGGCCTTTCCTAAGAGCGTGGTAGTCAAGAAGTTCAGCTGCCCTTGAGCACTAGGGAAATCCTTTGGTCTTAACCATATTCTGAATAGTTAGCTCTAAAAGGGACTCACTTGTTCTTCATGCCTTTCTCCATGTGCTTCTCTCTCTCTCTCTCTCTCTCTCTCTCTCTCTCTCTCTCTCTCTCTCTCTCTCTCTCTCTCTCTCACACACACACACACACACACACACACACACTTTGTGGTAGAATGTGTTTGAAATATGTCTGTGTGTATTAGCCCTGTGACTGGGAATACGTAAGCGGCACGTCAGGGTCTGTATGAGATGGGGATGAACGTTCTGTGCTAAAGACCATGGTTCTCTTTGCACTCAGTCTGTCTTGCAGTGGCTTCATAGACAGTTTTAAGAATAATAACGGTGACAACAAAGAGGATATTCCTTGGTTCAGTTTGGTGATTCAGGGTCCCAGGAATTTAAAGTCTGACTTCAGTTGTGTTTTTAGTAGGTGGTTGGTTGTAAAAACAGTCGAAGCTCCCATTTGTTGGATCCTCTCTCAGGAACGCAACATTCAGATGGGTGTTGTGCAGGGGGAGCAGGGCTGTGGTCGTGGAGGTGTGTCGGACGGGGGCACGTGGCTGCTGCCCTTCAAACCAGCGAGAGTCCCCCAGTACTCGCGGTGTGGCTACATTCCCTCACTGGTCCCTCTAGAGATGAGTACGCAATGTGTGGTACCTACAACAAGTGTCCCAGTTTCTTCTTACTCAACAAAGCTACAAATTGTTGGAGGATTCACATCTATGAAAAACACATAGTAGTTAGTATTGTTCAGATTCAAAGCAGAGAGAACCTGTTTGTGTCTTAGCGAGGCAGCATCAGAAAATGTGTTATTTTAGACAGCCTTATTGGTTTTTATGTTAGAATTTGTGGATTATATTGTTTAAAATTCTGACAAGACTGAATGTAACCATAACATTTGGGTTGGATTTTGAAGCCTTGAACCAGGGCCCCCATCTGACGTATTTTCAGTGAATTATAACCTTTAAACACTGATTAACAGACTTGTCTCATTTGAATCTTTTTTTTACATCCAGAATATGTCTTACATTTCAGCGCAGCTAAGCCTACTGATATCATTTTAGTCTAATTAACAGTATTTTGCAATCTGGGACGCCTGTCAAAGATTATTACAGGAGCTAGAAAACACTGGGAGGTAGAACGAACACATGACCTCATCTCTTATTTTGCGCTCGACTATAACTTGCATTCAAAGAGATTAAAAAAGGAAAAAGAAAAATAGCATTCCTTCCCATTAAGCTCTAATAAATATGATTAATATGGTTTTGCTATTAATAATCCTAGACTTCTAACTGGTAGAATGGAGGATTTTGTTTGAGGTACTAGAAACTAAATGCTGCCAGGATAAAGATTTGACTAGAAACAGAGTAGATACCAGTCTCTACCCTTTGTTAACTGATCCTTTTTGTTTAACTGAGGGAGTAAAAATGCACATCTCCTGAAGAGAAATCTGTGGGCATAAACTCTTCCTGTTTTTAAATATATTTCATAGCTTGTTTATCTTATTTAAATGTAGCCAAGAGAATGCAACTGCTGTTCCTTTAATATCAGAACTATGCACGTTACAATAGGTGTCACTGTTTTGCTTGGTCCAATCATGATTGGTGACTTCAGCTATTGGCTCCGAGCACTGGCTGTCTGACTCCATCTGCAGGGCTGTAATACCTACTCTCCTCCGATCCATTCACCACACAACTTCAGCCGGCTGAGCAGACTCACGGGCTCCAGCACATCTTGCTAACCTAATTCGGAAAACAAGTGCCACGGCTCTCTGCCTGTCATCTTCGCTCACTGTAGCGTTTTCAGGTGATCTTGGAAACTGGGTTATTTTTATGAGCAAATAAGAGAAACAGGAATCATGATGGGGATGTATTTAACAGACCCGGTGCTGGATAAAACTTAAAGCCAGTTTCTAATTTCAACATAGTAAAAAGGTCACCTTGCCTGGCTGAGGAAAGAAGCAGAGCATCGGCTGGTCGGTTTCTGTCCACATCTTAGCGCGTGCTGGCCTCTTTCCCTTGAAGCTCGTGCCGATTTGGGATACCTAGCTATAAACAGAGACCTACTGTCCTCATGGTAGATGACAAGGAAAAGAACATGAAATGTCTCACCTTCTTCTTGATGCTTCCAGAGACGGTAAAGAACAGGTCCAAGAAGAGCTCAAAGAAAACAAACCCCAGCAGCAGCAGCAGCAGCGGCAGCAGCAGCGGCAGCAGCAGCAGCAGCAGCAAGTTGCCCCCGGTTTGCTATGAAATAATCACCTTGAAGACTAAAAAGAAGAAGAAGATGGCTGCTGACATATTCCCCCGTAAAAAACCAGCCACCTCCGGCAGCACCACGGTCCAGCAGTACCACCAGCAGAACCTCAGCAACAACAACCTTATTCCGGCCCCGAACTGGCAGGGTCTTTATCCCACCATCAGAGAGAGGTGAGTGCCGGGCCAGCATGCTTACTTTAAAAGTTCTCCTGTGTTGAAGTTTCTGCTTTTGCACAACCTGTGCTGTATTTTAACTTAAATCTGCGCTTCCTCTTTTCCCAGAAGCTTTATTGGTAATGGAAAACTGCCTTGTATCTTTCCCAAAACAGCACAGCTGTTTTCCTCTTAGATAAAAATGTTTTTGTAAGCTGCAGCATTCAAGTGACAGGGCTGTGTCTGTGGGTTGTAGAAGACAGAAACCTTTTATTTGTCCCTGGTCTAAAGAAAAGTTTGGGGAACTCTCTCTCCCTTTAGCTTGAGTCACTGCGCATGTGTCTGCGGTGATCACAAGCACAGGTGTGTAGTGGGAACCTCTGTCTGTAGCTTGACCCTGAAGTTAGTAAACTGTTGCTTGGCTTGTGCATCTTTTGTGGGTTTTGTCTGTTGGGGAGGGGGTGTTAAAACGCCGGCTGCTGTGAATTAATGAATTGCCTCTGTTTATAGAAATGCGGTGATGTTCAATAATGATTTGATGGCAGATGTCCATTTTGTGGTTGGGCCACCAGGTGGGACTCAGCGGTTGCCGGGACACAAAGTAAGCAACAGCTGCATTACCGGTTTAGTCCTGAGATTTACAAAGAGGGACCCTCTCCATGAGCCAGGAACTTGGGGTGGGCAGCTCACTGACGGCCGGTGTGCGTGTTTCACCAGATCACAGAGAAAGCGCAGCCTCTCCAGAGGGCCTTGGCCACGCTTAATTTTTTTCTTCGTCTCCTTCTACCCAGCTTTATATCTCACCCAGAAACATGCCCTCTTACCTCTTCAGTCATGGAAAGTCGTTTTGATAGGTTAGGAAAGTCGTATGTTTACCCTTCTCCTAGAAATCAGTTAGATAAGCCTTTATGTTATTTATTCTGTAACGAGGGAACCTGTGCATGAATCTGTTAAAGCCTTGATAATAAACAGCAGAGGGACTAGTTTGTGTGAACATCTATCCTTTACTTTCACAGCCAGATCCACTGTACCTGGACATTGTCAGCAGAGCAGGTGTTAGGTGCCCTGTCTCCACTAAAGCTGATGGCTTAGAGTTGTTTTTTTGGATTGATTTGCTGAAACTGTTTTCAATTTAGTGCATGAAATAAGATTTCCATTTCTCCACAGTATGTTTTAGCTGTTGGGAGCTCTGTGTTCCATGCAATGTTTTACGGAGAACTTGCTGAGGACAAAGATGAAATCCGTATACCAGATGTCGACCCTGCTGCTTTTCTCGCGATGCTGAAGTAAGCACCATGCGTATGTCTGGAAAGAGTTTGTTTATGCTGTATTGGCACTCTGCTGGTTTCACAGTTAAATCTAAGTTCCAGGTAACAGAAAAGGGAGACTGACGTAGAAAGAGGGTGCTACTTACCCTTTAAATATTACTCTGTGGATCTTTCCACAGGAAGCTTGTGGACTGAAACAGGCGTTTTTAATCACACCTTGGGGGGCAAATGGCACGTACAGTAATTTCATTTTGAATGACTTATAATTAAAGAAAAGTAACTTTCTGGTGTAGTCATTATCTAATAGAGCATGTTCTAAAAGCAGTGTGTGTGGAAAAGTCTTTAAAGAGACACAAATTATATTTTTGCTTCACAATTCCAGAAATTATATACCTTATTTAAATACTACCAGTTAGGAGATTTTTAATTTTTCTAGGAGTTATTGTCTCCTGTCAGCAAATATAAAACTTATTATTTGTTGAAATTATCCAATCTTTATGCACACATACATACTACATACATTTATAAAATCACATACTGTTTTCTCAGGGATAAGAAGTATTTGCATTTTGTAGTAGAGGAGAAATTTTTGAAAGATATGAGTAGTTTTCTATAGTTTTCTGTGGATGTGTTCAGGAAAACTTTAATTGGTGATATAGAAATGTAAAGTTATAAGATTTATATTTATAAAGAAAAATAGTTTTCTATGTCATGGGTCTTTTTCAGAATCCAGTGCATGTTAACCAGATAAATAGAATCTGCTTCTTTGACATGTATGGTTTCCAGACAGCGTGACAGGCTACCGTGTAGTCAGAACCCAGTGACTATTCTAGACGAAATTTATGTGATCTTCGTTGATCCGTATTCTAGCACACCACCGTGTATCAGAGCTCAAGGTTATCTGCTGCTGTAGGGATTTTGATTCACTGGAATAAATACAATGTTGAAAAAAATTATTCATTGGGTCCACAAGTTAAAATGTTGATAGATATTATCTTCTGCCTACAGAAAAATACGTATGATAGCTCAAGAACTGTAAAGTGCTTAATTCTTTATCTGTAGTGTAGTTTTTAAATCCATTTGCTGCCAGCTAGAACTTTTACAGTGGGAGGGAGGGAACTTAAAGGCAAGTGAGCATGTGAAGTACCAAGAGGTAAACTAATCCACCGCTTTTATTTATTTGCTTTTCTAATGGAGGCACTGGGGGTTGAACCCAGGACCTTGTGCATGCTAAGCTCGTGCTCTCCCACTGAGCTATACCTTCCCCCCGCTAAGCCACCACTTTTAACCAACAGACCCTTTGTGACCTCTGTAGTCTTTTAGAGATACACATGCAGAGACGAATTTTATGTGCAGGGGTTTTGTGTGTACTTTTCCCCACCAGTGAAGTCAGCCTCGTGTATCTGACACTGTCTGTGCTGCAGAGGAGAAATCCGGCACTGGCTGGGCGTTTTGGCTCCACTGTAGTCGAGTGGAGTGTTGAGTCGCTACAGGTGCAGGTACAGTGAGGAAACCTGAGTGCAAGTCACGCAGCTCCCTTTCACCGAAGCCCTTCGGTTCATCATTTGACAAGCATCTTTTCTTACAAATGTGCTGCCTAGAATGTATCTTCGTACAATTTTTTAAAAGTACAAACGCAGTCCACGTAAAGTGGTAGGAATCAGAAGTGTAGCAGGTGCCATCTGCTGTCGCCTGGGATAGCAGAGGCCGGGTTTCCCTCCTCCCTGCATTGTGGGTGAGCAGCCGGCACTACTGCAGAGGGGCTTGTCGAGAACAAGGGAAGACTGGCCAGTCCCAGAGTAGGAGCCACAAAGTGCTGACCGTGCTGCAGATCCTCCCCCCGGTCCTGGTCCTCTGGTCGCAGCATCCCTGCTGCAGGTGTTCTGTCGGGCAACCTTGCCACCTTGCCAGGGGCAGCTGGCTCTATTCTGTCTAAGAAGAGTAAGGGCTTCCTGAGAGCAAAAATGCAGGTTCCATTTGCGATTGTGGTCATTTTTCTCATTGCCACCCTTGTATTTCTGTACTGTCTTACAGAAGCCATTGCTGATTTCTCGTTACATGTGTTCCACCAAGAAAAACTTCACAGCAAGTAGCTAAACACCTTAGCTAGAAAATTTTTTTTAACATTTTTTATTGATTTATAATCATTTTACAATGTTGTGTCAAATTCCAGTGTTCAGCACAATTTTTCAGTCATTCATGGACATATACACACTCATTGTCACATTTTTTTCTCTGAGTTATAACATTTTGTGTATATTTCCCTGTGCTATACAGTGTAATCTTGTTTATTAGAAAATTTTTTAAATCATGTTATTAGGATGTATTTTTCACCCATGTGCAGATCTCACTGACCATCTCTTAGGGAACCCTAGGGAAATAAAGGAAGCAGATGATTTATCGCTTTATGTACCATTTTGGGAGACTGCCACTGTCCCCCAAAACAGTAAGAAGTGTCTTTTCTCCTGAAATAGGGTTACTTCACAGAAGTACACAAATAGTGTGTATTTTGGCTTACTTTGTCTTTTAATTAAATGTATCTGGGAATAACGCATTCTTTAATTCTGAAGGTGGAAGGGAATGTGTGGGGGAGAAGAAAGAATTTAGAGTATAAAAAAAAGCCAGATA
Organism: Camelus dromedarius; assembly: GCF_036321535.1. NCBI lineage: Eukaryota > Metazoa > Chordata > Mammalia > Artiodactyla > Camelidae > Camelus > Camelus dromedarius. Next base: position 30,667,465 of record NC_087453.1, read on the forward strand.
CAAAGCCTACATTGGATTCAATGTGAAGTTAACTGAAGATAGCATCAGAGCTCATATTTAAAAATCCATTGAACTTGGAACTATTAAAAAATATCTTATTTAAGATCAGGTTTCAGTTTGTGTTTAAGGAAAATCCAAGTCATTGCTAACATTCTTGTATTAAAGATATTTGTTTCTATCTGAATGTGTAGAAAAAAATTTAAGTAAAATTAAGTAAGAAAAGGAGACTTTTTCTCCTAAAATATATGGGATTATTTTAATTAAATATAACACAGTATATTTAATAGGATTTTGCTACTTTTTCCTAATATTGACTATCTGCGATGACAGTCCTTTTTCAGACAGTTCTGGTATCTTTTTTTTTTTTTTCTTCAAAAGACACTGAATGTAGATTATAAAACAGAGGCTACAGTGGTTACATGAAGTTAATGTCTTTAATTATACAAACTTTCTGCTGAGTTGAAATATTAATAATACATGAATATATTTCACTTGTTGCCTTCATGTCTGATCATTTTGTAATGACTGTCACATCAGATGATTTTCTTGGCACTAACTGAAAGTAGCTGCATCTTTTCTTGCTGGACCCGCTCATTTTGTGAAAACTCCGTTTTCATGCTGTGCTCTTTCTTTCAGATATATCTATTGTGACGAAATTGACTTGGCTGCTGACACAGTGTTGGCCACTCTTTATGCTGCCAAAAAGTACATCGTCCCTCACCTCGCCAGGGCCTGCGTCAATTTCCTGGAGACCAGCCTGAGCGCCAAGAACGCCTGTGTCCTCCTCTCCCAGAGCTGCCTGTTCGAGGAGCCAGACCTGACCCAGCGTTGCTGGGAGGTGATCGACGCCCAGGCCGAGCTAGCCCTTAAGTCCGAGGGGTTCTGCGACATCGACTTCCAGACACTGGAAAGCATCCTCCGCAGGGAAACTCTGAACGCCAAAGAGATTGTGGTTTTTGAGGCAGCTCTCAACTGGGCCGAGGTGGAGTGCCAGCGGCAAGACCTAGCCTTGAGCATTGAAAACAAACGCAAGGTCCTCGGGAAGGCGCTTTACTTGATCCGCATCCCGACCATGGCCCTGGACGACTTTGCCAACGGCGCCGCGCAGTCCGGAGTGCTGACTCTCAACGAGACCAACGACATCTTCCTCTGGTACACCGCAGCCAAGAAGCCCGAGCTGCAGTTCGTCAGCAAAGCCCGCAAGGGCCTGGTCCCCCAGCGCTGTCACCGCTTCCAGTCGTGCGCCTACCGCAGCAACCAGTGGCGCTACCGGGGCCGCTGCGACAGCATCCAGTTCGCCGTGGACAAGAGGGTGTTCATCGCCGGCTTCGGGCTGTACGGCTCCAGCTGCGGCTCGGCCGAGTACAGCGCCAAGATCGAACTCAAGCGGCAGGGCGTCGTCCTGGGGCAGAACTTGAGCAAGTACTTCTCCGACGGCTCCAGCAACACCTTCCCCGTGTGGTTTGAGTATCCAGTGCAGATCGAGCCGGACACCTTCTACACGGCCAGCGTGATACTGGACGGCAACGAACTCAGCTACTTTGGTCAGGAGGGCATGACGGAGGTTCAGTGTGGCAAGGTCACCGTCCAGTTTCAGTGCTCCTCGGACAGCACCAACGGCACTGGGGTTCAGGGCGGGCAGATCCCCGAACTCATCTTCTACGCTTGAAAACACGTTCCGAAGTGGCCTGGGCTCTGTGGTCGCATTGGGCCCCCTGCTTGCTCGATGCTTAGCGCGGCTGCAGGTGTGTGATCAGCACAGGTGATTTGTAATGAATGGAGCTGTAGGCAGTTTCTAGTTTCTTTCAGCCTTTTGATTATGTACAAGCAAAAACGCAGCATTCAGCTTTCAACTCTATGCCTGAAAAAGCCAAGTTCTTATCAAGGCTTGTAGGCTTTAGAGTGGCATCTATACATATCTGGGGAGATTTTGTGTTTTTTTCCAATTTTTTCAACTGCCCCACTGACCTCCCAGTTTTGTTCCTTTTAAGAGAATTTTTGGATCACCTCAGTCCTTTTGGACTTTATTTTGACAAATAGAAGTAAATAGTCTAAAATAATAATAACAGGAATTATTTTTAAACAGAACCCCTCCCTCCCTCCAAAACAGATAAACCTCAGTGTACAATTTTGAAAAAAGTTTTGCTTGATAAGTAATAATTTAGAAAGTAGACAGTAGTCATATTTACCTTCCTATTTTATTTCCTTTTAAATATTTTACTTTTAAGCATTGCTTTTTCTTAAATCTGAAATTCACAAAATTGTTAAATTTTAAACTCCAAAGTGTAAATGTAAAGTAAGCAAGTAAGAAATTGGAAGTTTTAGGCCATGACTTTTGCTACAAGCAGGTTTACGTTTTAGTCCAGAAAACAAAATATTGCAGTACAGAGACTTCTTTTTAGTAGTAACTAAATTACAAAATTTTGTCGTCATTAGAAAAAAGTTGAGGCCTATTAACTTAAACTAACACAGTTTAAAAAGGAAGCCTAAAAGAATCCCATACTACAAGTGTGGATCAGAACACACGGTTTGAAAAAGTCAAACTCTTTTCTCCCCACTTAGCTTATGATCCCTACCATTTGCTGGTTTTCAAAAGTTGTACTGTATAGAATCCCTATTCCCTTTTTCCTATGAAAAGAGGACCAAACGATTCTTTAGATGAATGGAATAGCAATTAGTTTTGTAGCACCACATGTTAATGTAGTAAGATACTTTTATTCATTGATTTTTTTTTAATCTGAAATATACTTTACGTGGTCTACTTTGACCACATTCTATCTTCTTAGTTAATTATAATTCTGTCCTGTTCCTCGACTGCTAGAATCTGGCCTCTGGCCATCTTAAAGTGCCAATATATGCCTGCAGGGTTTTACAAAAATGGTCTGGAGCTTTGATGACACGTAATGTTCATTGCATCAGCATCACATCCAGCACTCTTATTTGTCCATAGTTATAATGTAAACAAAGGAGGGAAAAGCTCATCAAAAATTCTCCTTCAGTGAAGGCTTGTTCTGGGTTAGTGCCCGAGACCCTGGTAGCGTCCACTGTGTTCACTCCCAGCTGAAGTATCCATGTGTTTCTGGGCAGCTTTTCTGCTCAGTGTGATCCTGAGATGGCTTCCCCGCCACCCAGAGTGTGGTCCCTGGCCGCCTCCTTCTCCTGCTCTGTGAGCCCGAAGCTGGCTTGTGTGGAGCAGGTGTTAGTCCTGGGGTGGGTGTGTGCGTGGGGGCCCGCGCGCCTCCGAGTGCGTGCCGGCTCGGGAGTTGTCTCCTCCCTGCCTGGCCAGTGAGGGACGGGACAGAAACGGTCCCCCTGCTGGCCCCAGCGAGGCCCCAGTGAGTGACTGCCTGTGCTTCTGGGCCACTTCTTCCCCTGTAGACGTGGGCTTGTTGCTTTGGCCGGCTTCCCTGATGGAGGAGAACACTGGATTACAGGAAATGTTTTAATCATCTTTGCCATTACCTGTGTCTGTTAGCACAGAGGATCAGAAGCTGTGACTGGTGATGACGGACAAGTAAGTCCTCCCAGGACAACTTCCCAAGATATCTAACAGTTATTTCTTATTAGCAAGATGACAGGTAGTAGTTTTGGCAAGCCATCTATGAAACAAAGAAACATTTTCAATGTAAAAAATACAAAGGGTTTTTATTTATAAATTATGGTTAAACATTTCAGTAACTCATAGCTACCTTGCGGAATGGTAGACTGTGTACCTGATTGGAAGGCACTCATTTTTAAGCCAGCGGAGAAGAAACTTTATGTAGCACTCATTTCATCACATCAGGTTGTTGAGGTGGGTGTGACACCCTTAGAGTGAAGATTGTCCCTTCAGAAACACTCACTGTCAGTGGTCCTGGCAACGGGCTGCCCTCCACGGGGCCCGGGAACCGCCGGGTGAGGCCACGAGAGATTGTACACTGGGTGTAGAAGAACTTAATTTTAGATTAATTACTGTCACTTTGAAAAGAAAAAAAAAAAAAAGACACATCCACCATCTGATTGGCTGGTGCTGAAAACTGTGGGTTAAATTTGAAAATTGTGTTTCAAATAAGAAAATGTTATCTTTTAAATCCTATTCTCCCTTCTGCATTTTCCACAACATGGAATTAAGGCTAATGTGCTTGCTTTATTTTCTTTGGTAACCTTGACTTTTGTAGCTTTTAAAACTAGAAACTATCATTCTGACAAGGCAGGCAACTTAGCGTATAAACACAACTTTATTAACCAGTGCCCAGTAGATGCTGTTCCCAGTGTGTCTGGCAGTCTTCGTCCTTGTTCATGTCCTGGGGACAAGGGGGGCTAGACTAGCAGTTCTAACGTGACGTTCTTTAAGCATATCTTAAAATAGTATTTAAGTAAATGGTCTAATTTCTACATAATTATTGCACTGAACTGTTTTTTTTTTAAGGTGTTTAAATAAGCTCAGCTAATTCAAGACCACTTGTGCATCAGAGTGCTTGAATTCAGTAGCTTACAGCATTATTTATGAAGGAAAAATACATAAATATGAAGTACCTCATGTTGAATGTTATTGTACTGTATTTTTAATGTAACAGTGCAGATCTTGTTAGACACATGAATGTGTATAATCATGTTAAATGCAAATAAAATAAAACTGGTTCATAGATTGTTTTCCTTAGCATTTTTGTGGGTCCCTTGAAAGAGTAAAGAACTCATTCTGGCACTTTGGGTGGCACTTACATTTTGCAGAGATGGTTTTTGCAGGAACATTTGTTTGCTAAGTATTCACATATCCTTGATCCCTAAAGAGGTAAAAATTTGAGTCAAAAGCATAATAAAACAATAAATATGTTAATCAGGTGCATTGCTGAATGCCTGGAGAGGGAGTGAATGGACATGTTTCTGTTCCCATCAGGGAAATTGTGCTTGGCTGGCATTCTGATGGGATAGTTGCTCCGAGGTCTGGATCTCCCTGTCCTGGGGTGTGGACAGCAAATCACATCTACCTTTAGGTGTGACTAGTGCTGCTTGTTCCTGCTGTCTTATATGATAGCTTGCATTTAGGAATAAAGAGGATACATGTCCCATGATAATTTTGAATATAAGTTTTATGTGCTCAACCAGTTTTCCATTATATTTCCCCATGGCAAGTACATATATACACAGATTTGTTTATAACTATATACACACATACATATTTTTTTCTCAGCAACTTCTGTTGCTTTTATACTAGAGTTTGTTATGAAACCCTGTATATTTGCTGAACTACTTCACCTACTCACAGTTAAGTTTCTATAGCACACCTGCTCAAAGGAGGTTTGGAATTATTCCAGAGAGTAGGAGAACTGGAAATACCCATTCTCATTAGCTTAATTACAGATACAACCTGAACTGCAAAAATCTTTAATCCAGGAAAGTCTTGGCCATTATCTCGTCTCTGGTGCTCTTTAAACTTAATCCACATGTGTTTGTTTTCAGTATCCCAACACAAGTGGAAATGATCCTCCTCCTTTGTCAGCACTTAGGATCAACATGTCACTGAAGTTACACTTTCTTCCCAGTTGACTCTTTGGCTTGCCTGCGGAAGCCATGGACTTGAACTTGGGAAAGAACGGGAAGAAGGAAAGCATTCCTGAGGAACTGAACAGCATGAAACTTAGAGGACAAAACAAGCAAGTGGCCCAGAAAACCTGTGGTACCTTAATTGCCTGTTAGAGAGGCTGTGTGTGCCTTTGAGATGCTGCGTAGAAGATGACTACACTTTTTTTTCTAATTGATTAGAGTTCAACATTTTTTTTCTGAGCCATTTACATTTATTGTCCAGCTATTTACTTTGCTCGACACTTCATGTTATCTTCCACTTTTTAGAATATATCATTGAACAAAACTGAAACTGGGGGAAATTTTCAATAATAGAATCTCATTTATTTCCATAACCAGCATAATCACTGGGGGAGAAAAGTTTCTCAGCCACGATGTGGTCAGGTAGGAGAGATGAAAGTATTTGTGAGGAAGAGAGGAAGACGATGGCTGACCTCGTCAGGCATCAAGCAGTGTAAGACCCCAGTACCTGCAAATGGGTCGCTGAAGAATCTTTGGATACATTTCCCTAACTTGGGCATCTCCCCTCTTTGCCTCTCCTGAGCCTTTTGAGGGGGAAAAAGGCAGTGGGGAAGTTTTAATTCCTATTTATGCAGATCCCAAATGTCCTTAACATGGTCATTTTCTATTTGCCTGTTCACCTAAACGTCCACTGGGCAGCAGTTTTGCCAGCAGTGCTTCTGTTTCATGCTTGGCCATCCAAAAAGTCCCTCTCCTCCAGATACGCAGACAAAACACCCACTGTTCTTTCAGTCTGTGCACAGGACATAATTAAAGTTACCTTAAAATTAGACTACTAGCACTTAACCTTCAGTTTGCTCCCACTAATTCTTTAAGCCGTTCTCGGTGGTAACCAGGCTAAGTGTCATGGAGAGGGGCGGCACGTTAGACTTCAAGGACGGTGCCCTTTTCCACTTCACGCAACAGCGGTACAGAAAGTTATTTCAAAGTTAAGTCATTTTTGTTTGTTTTGATGACTTTGGTGAACAGTTTATATTCAATGGACTATCTCTCTTACATCTGTTTGTTTTAGAGGAATGAAATTGTACCTGAAAAAATTAAAAAATAAATCATCCTAATGGCCTTGTTAATTTTAACACGAAGCGTCGCAGTGAATGAGCAGCACACAGCGTAAGGACTTTTGTTTTGTGAGAAACTGGAAAAGCCTCCGAGATAATATTTTGATATGTAGCAGTCTTTACTGTGGCTGTGCAATTGGCATTTTCCTTCTTAAACTACTATATTCAAAAAACAGTCAAAAGGAAGATAATGACTATTTAAGGAAGCTGCAAATAATCTTTCAAAGCTTGAAATGGAGGGTCCCACCTTCTGCTATACAGTAGAATACACAAAAACTTTTGAGAGACAGTCTATGCGTCTTACGGGATTTCCACTTCTGCGCTTGCTTTAACCCACTCTAAACTCAGTATTTCAGCACCTCTTACAAATAGTGCTAAAAAAAACACTCAGAACACCTGGGCCTTAACCAATTCAAAATTAAAGAAAAATTTCAATTCTAAGAATATTTGGAGGCATTAGTGGACTGAAGAGTATTGAGTATTTCCTGGGTAATTCAGCTCCCCAGGAAAGACATTTAATGTGTCACTCCAGGATTAACTTGACGTTCATTCATTGATCATCTGTGGAGCTTTTGCTTCATCCCCGGCAGTAAGAGGTGCTAGGAGACATGTGAGTGCTTTCGGAAGCTTCTGGTCCAGGGCAGTGCTGCTCTGCTGTTAGGGGACCATCACGGATTGCTGGCCTCCACCCCAAGAAATTCTGATTTGGTGGGTCTTGGGTGGGGCCTGAGAAAGTGCACATCCAAGGGGCTTCCCTGTGATGCTGACACTGCCTGCCCATCTCACTTTGGCACTGATCTGAGTGAGTTGGGAGTCAGGCAGGGGCCTGTGCAGGAATGAAGCAGCAGTGCAGAGCAGCAGACAAACGCTGTGGCTACCACGGGAGCAGTGGAAGAGGCGTCTAGGTTGGCCTTGGGTGGAAGAAAAAGTGATGCTTGAGCTGGATTTTGAAGGACGCATTAGAATTGTCCAGTGTAGATGGTTGATGCAAGTCAGAGGGAGGGGATAGGGATGAAGGGAATTCCAGAAGAGAAACAGCGGGGGGATAGGACGGGGAACAGCTCAGGAAGGCTCAAGGAAAGGGTACCTGTGGAAGAATGAGACCTACTGTGTGCCAGCCATGGAGCAGGAGAATGAACTGGGCAGAAACGTGGAGCACTCCATGTGTTACGCTAAATTATCTGGCTTTCATCCATAGAATAAAGCAGTGACATTGAAGAGATTTGAGATAGACGGGACAACAGTTTCGCGTTTTAAAAACATTTCTCGGACCTCAGGGAAGGATAGACTGGATCAGACTGGAGGCAGGAGGGGTCAGGACTGTGAATAATGCCAGCAAAGATCAAAGGGGACCAGGGGATGGAGAGAGGGATGAAGACTCTAGAAACAGAGGAGAGAGAACCAGGACGCAGTGGCTGTAACATCAGTTAAAAGGGGCTTGTGATGCTGGAATGAAGCCTCTTATTTGCTCTTATGGAAAGGGAGAGAAAACAGTTTTTACCACCGTCCGTAGATGGGTCATAAGTACCCAACCCTTGATTCTAAGATTCTTTTAGGAACAAGTTAAAACATGAGAGTCCACTTAGTGTACTGGTTCCTAACTGAGACTCTGGGGCAAGACTGTCTGGATTTGAAGCTGGGCTCTAGCTGCGTGTGACTTCAGGCAAGTTACTTAACCTCTCTGAGCCTCAGTTCCCGACAGGAGTAGTAATAGAGCTTCCTCACAGGGTTATTATGATGATTAAGTAAGTTAATATTTCTAAAGCACTTGTGACAGACAGGGTGTGTCACGTAAGTGTTGTTAAGGGAAACAGAACAGAAAAGGCCTCAAACTAAACCCATACATTTCCCCCATAGGCATTTCCCTTTAAGAAAACCAGTTTACTTTTTGTTCGCACACACTTGTAACAAGGCGTCAATGCAAGCAATTAAAAAGAGTCATTTTGTTGCTGTTTTAAATAAACTATGGTGATAGGTAGAGAGTGTATAAAGTTACAAGGAGCTGTATTGCTGAGGAATTCTGGTATCTTAAACTGAGTTTCTAGTAAGTATTTAAATGGTGTCATGTTAATGAGAGACAAATGACGTGGGTGAGTTCTAGCATATCAGATGCCGTCTATGCTAGGAAATTATCCAGGATTCCTCAGAGAATTACTCTGTAAAAGCTGACCATGAGAATGTAATGAGTTTTCTGGAAGACATTTTCCAGGAGGAGTCTGTTTTGCAGGTAAAAGAAAATCCCCTTTAACTAGTTCTGCTAGAGTCAAAATGAGCTCTTTTGTCTTGGCTTACAGCCTTAGACAATTTTGGGTATAACTCGTTCTCCAAATATTTGGGGATTAAAATGAGTTTTAGCACTGACATTATTTGTCGTGTGTTGAAAGCAGATTTGACCTTTATTATGAGTGATGTGAATATTACAGGGAATATTTGAAGGACTAATTGTTCTTCTTGAGTAAACACAGGTGTACCAGAAGTCCTGGCACTTCTGAGTCTGTGCACCCCCTCTTGTTGTTGTTCCACCTCCCTTCTGCTGCCCTCCCCACGGATGCCCTCCATCCTCAGACTCAACTGGTCCCGAGCCAGTGTGGGGTCTTACTCGACGATGGCCCTGATTTCCTGGAAGTTAGTTTCTGGTCCGTCATTCTGGATTATGTTTTGCAAAATAAGCCTTCAGGAGCCTCACACCACCCCACCCACCCCTGCCCCTGAGATTCTCATTCAGGGACCAGTTACTCTCATGTGAAGCTGAGAGCAGTTATGTGGGATTCTGATGCACATGAAAAATTGAGAACCTCTTCTGTAGACAAACCTCCTGGAACTTTCACACCCACACGGGCATGGACTCGGACACCTAGTTTCAGCGCTCTGCTCCCTGCTGGGGACTCAGGCACCACATATGCCCTGAAATCAGTCTGAACCCATGAACCCTGGAGCTGACCCCAAACAAAACCACAGTCAACGTTAGTGGATGAAGTAAACCAGGGGTATCAGAAGGCCCAGCCTCTGACTCCATAACCCCTTGACCCTGACCTCTACCTGTTAACCTCACTCTTGTCAGTCTTGCTGTACCCCCAGCCTTCCACTTGCCCCCTCAGAAGTTCATAGATCCCAGTCCCTCTATGTGTCCTGGTCCCAACTCTGGTCCACTGGACCCTGCCTCCGGCTTACATTCTGATCACCATCCACTGGTCTCTGTGCCTGCCCGTGTCTGGGACCCCAGTTCTGAGCCCACGTCTGTAACATTCCACTTCCTCCAGGTGTGTGCCTCCCACTGGGCCAGCAGCACCTCCTCTCGAGGACTCTAAACCTGCTGCTCTTAATGGAGCCCAGCCCAGCATGCTCTGCAGCCCCAGCCCCATTTTTTCTTCCTTACCTCTGACCTGACCCCTATACTTAACATTTGTGACAGCTTTCTGTGGTCCAGATAACACCTAACAGATCACACAGCAATACATGTACATTCTCTTGTCTTGGAGCAGCTGTGGGCTGTCTTGGTGGCTTTGCAGACCTGACTGGCCTCATGTGTGGGGTTTTGGCTGCCTGCGGCTGGGTTGGCTTGGTTCCCGTCATCTCTCATACTCCAGTAAGCTAGCCCGGGCATGGGCTCATGGTGATGGCCAAGGCGCATAAAAATCACCTGCATCAGGAGGAAACAGGCAAGGCCTCTTGAGATTTGGGCTCAGAACTTGAACATCATCACGTATGCTGTGTTCTGTTGGCCCGAACAAGCCAGAAGGCCACCCAGATGCAAGAGGTGGGGAATTAGACTCTCCTTCTCTACTGAGAGGTGCAGCAGAGCCACGTGGTGGAGGCTGTGGGTAAAGAGGGGGTGGCTATAAATGGGCCATTTATGCCATCAGGCAGCCATAGCATTTAACCTGAATGTTGGCAGGACCCACATGTACACACTGTGCTCCTTCAGACTTGGACCCCAGACCCAGTGCCCCTCGATGTTACCCACAGAGAATCCTCTTGCCCGAAAAGCATTAGTGAATATGATTCTATAGGGAAGAGTTGGAGGAATCTTTCTCGTACTCATAGCATAAACTGCCCAAACATCCACTTGGCAGGTCTCCTCCCCAGGTAACTAGCTGGTTCTGCTAACAGGAGTTGCTTCTTGGCCCCTGTCCCCAGACCACATCTCACTCCCAAGCTACAACCAGAGGATTCACCTGGAGTTGGCACACACCTCAGTGGAAGGTTTGTCTTGTCACTTGCAACGTCACTTCTGCTCTCTCTTCCCGTTAGCCCTGCTGTGGTTATGCTCAGAAGACCAGTCAAGTGAGGAAAGGTTTCGAGGCGGATCGGAAGGAGCCTTTCCCCTCTGTTTCTTCATCATCATAACAGCAACACCTCAGGCAACATAAGATGGTCCAAGAGCTTCTTCCAGGTACAGGGAGATGGGGAATGCTGGCCCTCGGAGGGTCAGAAAGGAAAGAGGGAGTTGGACTTTGATATAAGAGCCCAGCCAGCCCTTGGGGAAACAGAGATGGAGGGTTGCCTGCAGCTGATCTATCTGGAGCTTTTCATTTCCTCATCTCAAGAATTCCGGACCTGCAACCCACCTGCTGTGTTGAACCTGGGGAAGCTTAGCAGGTGGCAGAGTCTAGGGACAGCCCACCAGCCGGTGGCCTGGGCACATTGCCTGGACTCCTAAGGTCTATTTGGTGAGGACTTGCTTAATCTGCTCTGTGTTTTGTGACCATGTCACCAGGGCCTCGTCATCAGAACAAGTGTCCTTGGTGGCCTTTCCAACACTGCTTTGTCAACTCTCACATGCGTTTGTAAGTCAGCTCTTTACTCTCTGGTCTTTGGGGAAATATGGTGAAACCCCTGATTCTGCTTCCTCCGTGTCCCTTTCTTCTCTGAGGACCCCTTCCCTTGCCAGAGCCCCTGCTTTCTCTCTGTTCCTCTCCCACAGTACAGAGTCTTACCTGGTGGCGTAACCCAGATCCTGCCTCCCTCACTGAGGAATCACATTGTTAGTAATTGGTCAGAATCTAAACTAGCAGAAGAGTTGCGTTCCTTCTCCAGATTTCAGGTTTATCTGCCACGTGTGTTTATCAGAAACCAAGAGAGAAGTAGCTCATACTGTTTCCTTTCTTTGGTCTTCCCCTTAAAAATATCCCATGACTGTAGGTACAGTTTGGGTTCGAGGGAACATCCAGCATGAATGGGGGCCTGGGAACCTGGTGGCTTCCCAGTGATTGGCTGTCATCCACCCAAACACAAAACTGGGCTGAACTTGAGCATCTCCCAGGCCACCACTCTTCCCAGGTACACAATTTAAAGGTTCTCAACCCCCTTTCCTCCCCTCTCCCACCACACTCAGGAGGAACGTGCCTCCTTATAAAGACAGCTCCCAGGAGAGCACAGTCAAGCAGAATGGGCTGCGTCTATTTTCAGCAAGATGCCAGGGTCCAGACTGACCAAATAAACTCTCTCTGGAATGTTTTCTGGCTGTTGGTAGTGGGTTTTATTGTCATTCTTTCATGTTTCAGTTACTCACACCACGTTCAGAAGTCAGGAAGGAAACGAACTGAGCTCTTTCCTGTAATTGCAAAGAAACCCCCACCTTTCCAGGTAAACAGTTACTAGATTAATAAAATGAAATCTTCTGTAGATACAAGTCACCTTGGCCTCCAACTCATGACAGCTGCAGAAATGAGCTTGGTTGTGACTAGAAACAGGATGGCGCAGGCACAGTGAGTCAGGGAAGGAATGGTGGGGAGAGAGACAGACAGAGGCAGACAGACAGAGTGAGGAGAGACAGCCTTACCATTTCCTCTGAGAGGCAAAGTCTTTGAAGAAGGCTGAAGGAAAGCAGTGGACTTCTTTGGGTGGCATGAGTGACGTTGAATGGTGACAAGCCATGGAGGCTGGGGACATGGCTCTCTTAGACCTCCCTGGTCTGCCATCCACACTCTGTAAGGAGCCTTTGTAGGCTGGCCATGCCTTTAGCCAGAGTCCCATGAACGGCCTTCTCAGGTCTCTTCATCTTCTGGGCCTCCAAATTGTGTGCAGGCCACCAGCCATTCAGAGGTGAGGCAAGAAACCAGGCCATCCTTGACTCCTCTTCGGGAAGTGTGGCCCTTAGGCCCGGGCACAGTTGAAGAGATATGTGGCTTTGTCCTTCACCAGAAAGAACCAAGTCTGGCTCACGGTGGCCTCAGGCATTCCTGGAGCCCAGATGATGGTCTCCAGGTTTCCTTACGACTCTGCGATGGCCCACCCCTCAGGCCAGGTGAAGTCAGCCTCACATGGGGAGCCAGAGGTCCTCTTGGCTCACACACATCTCCTCTTCCTTTTCTGTCCTTCTTGCCTCAACGGCATCATCCCACTGTGGCTCGCTGGCCTCCAGCTACCGCCCTTGACCTTGGGGAATCTGTCCCACTTCCTGCCCCACCCCCAGCCCCACATTCATCAGCCAAGATGGTGGAGGTGAGGGACTTTTCTCTTGCAGAACAGCATCCTCCTCTCACAACTGCTAGACCCCCTCACAGCAGGTGGGAGGAGAGGGAGGGTTGGAGCAATGGAAGAGGCCGCAGACCCCAGTCCCCAGTCACAGTGATAAAGGCCAGTGGGGACAGAGGCAAGTGTGGCCAGACCTCTGATCCCCCACCGGCCCATGGGCAAGAAAAACCAGGACACGTGGCTTCTTACAGCCGAAATAAATAAAATGAGCTCGTTCTTGGGCTTTGCCACGTGTCTACCATTTACACAGGAGCCATGCAATCTTCCCAAACTCCCGCTAAGACGCCCTGGTTAGAAAAACAAATTACTGAGGGCACTCAGAAAGCAGACTTTCATAGGTCATTATCAGGCCTTGTCAATAGCGCGCCTGATTGGGAGCAGCTCTGGGAATCATTTCGTTTCTCTTGTCCGGGGGAGGCTTTCTTAACTGCTTCCTGCTGTCCTGCCATTTTGTGCTCACCCCCAAAGGCAGTGTTAAATTGATGTCATCTTTCCAATTTCTTCCCAGAAGCATTTTCTTTTCTGGTGAACAATGGGACTATTTGCACAATAATTGGGGGAGAAGCGTATCCAAACCTGAATGCTGAGAAAACTCCTAACTGGGGATGAAGGCATTTATTTATTTCCCTGTCCCCATCATTCTGAGAGTCCATCTTTCTGATGGCACAGAGAAGGATGAATCTCATTTAGGTGGCAAGATAAAGAAAGAAAAATAAAGAGGTAAAGTGAAAGCAATCCCAAACCAAGAAGAAACCCATTGCCTTCGGTCAAGAAGAGGATCCAATGTGAGAATTGTAGAATTAACACCAAGCAATAAATTAAAGAGAATATTGATAACAGTTGAACTGGATGAGGGGATACCTGGGTTTCAATCTGGGTTTGTGTATGTTGGAAATTTTCCATACTAAAAGTTATTTTAAACTGTGGTAGGAATTGGATCAAAGAGCATGTAGTTCCTAGACAGAGACCATTTCCCCCTAAATTTGGTTAGCAGTGCTAGCAGGACCCATGACTTACAGCTGAAAGCATGTTTGAACATAAACCTGGCTTGTTTTAGACACAGGTGGGCAAAGGGTTCTCTGTGATCAGCCCCCACCTCTGGCATCGCATAACTTAGACTGAGGTTTTCCCCAATGCTGGACTTCTGAATTTTAAAACTTAAATTAGGCATCCACTGAAATGCAGGGATTGACATTTATGCTTAGTTGCTTAAATGAAGACTCCTACTTCATAAAGTGCTTAATTAAATGGGAAAAGCATTCTAAATTCTTGATCTTTGTTAATCATATCTAGGAGAAGGCTGGAAGTTTAGATCATGATTTCATTAGGGCATTCTTACAGTTCCCCCGATGGCAACATAATCTAATTTTAGCAAATTTTAATTGCAAGTACAGCGAGGGTTGATGTGGATTGGAGTTGTCTAAGATACTCTGGCTTCTGGGAGTAGCACCACCAGCCCCTCCACCTCCTGCCCTCCATTCAGCAATGCCTAACCCTAAGAGTCATACAGCCCGGGGCAATTGTACCAATGGCTACCTGTGTGTTATATGCCTAAATATTAAAGGTTATAAACCCAGCTAACAAACTGCTTAAATAAAATGTGCTTTAGCATTTGACCTTGACAAATATGACTTTGTGGCAATCTGTAAGGCTAGGTTCAAACTTCGAGTCCTTGGCCACTCAGAGTATCGCACCAGGGAATGTGGTGGTGGAGGAGAGGTGGTCCCACTCCTGGGCTCCTGTCCATAGCCCACACCCTTTCTCTTAGAACCCTTGTCTTTATTTTGTAGCACAAGGAGTCTCCTTGCACACATGTGTCTCCCTAGCCCACACATTGAACTCTGTCCATCCCAACCCAACACCAAAGAGCCACCCCTGGTCACCCATGGGACCTAAGGATGCACATCTGGTGGCCTGTCCTGTCCTCACGAGGAAGTGGGCTTGAGGCCACAAGGACAGAGAATTCGAGGATGCCAGCTATCACACACTGCAGAGGTCGAAGCAAGGGTCATAGGTAGCCATGACCCCTTGACCGATTTGCAGAGCCAAGGGGTCCAGCTCTGCCTCCTCCTCCTCTGTCAGACACCCCAACTGTTGGCATGTCCCCTAGGGATCAGGACTGAACCCTGTAATCCTCTAGTATTTTCTTCCTAAGTGATCTCATATAGTTCCATGGTTTTATATACCTGTTAATTCCATCCATCCTTCCTTCGTTCATTCAACAAATGTCCCCATTTCTAGGTACTGGGGACAGAGTAGTGGAAAAAGAGACAAAAATTCCTGCGTCACAGAGCTCTCTCTCTAGTGGGGAGATGGATGGCGAGTAAGATGTGGTAGTCTAAAGCATGATCCTAAATTCTTCGGTACCCCATTCAGTGCAAGGTAGCGTCAATGTCTACTCTCCTGAATTTGGGTGGTCCTTAGAGCCCAGTGGAAGTGATGCTGCGTGACCACCGAGCCTCAAGGCCATGATCTCGTTTGCTGGAAATGCTCACTCCTAGAGCCTTGCACAGTCACATGAGAAATGCACTGAGACCACCATGCTGCAGAATCTACATGTTGGCGTTCGGGGCGACATTCCCGGCTGAGTCAGTCCTTCAGCCCAGGCACCAGACGGGAGAGGGAAGCCATCTTGGGAGTGGATCCTCCAGGCCCAGCTGTTTTGGTCTCAGCCATTTATGTCACTCCCAGCTGAGGCCCCAGGCATCAGGGAACAGAGGGGATCTGTTCTCATGGTGCCCTTCCCAATACTGATCCAAGGGATCTGTGAACCGAATAAAATGATTATTGTTCACCCCACTATTTGGGGTCAGGATGTGTAATGAGTTCTAAATCTGTACCTCCAGCCCAGACCTGAGTTCCAGGTTGTATGTTTAGCTGCCTTCTCGCAACGGCCTTTGGATCTCTCAGTGGGCGTCTTAGAAGGTCCACTTCCAAAATGGAAATCGATGGCCACTGTGGCCTCCCAACAACAACAATAAAAAACAAAACAAAGCAGCAGCTCGTTCCTCTTTCCAACCTCAGTAAAAGTCCCAGCTTCCAATCTGAATGCTTACCTAAGACGGGATCACCCTGGATTCTTTTTCCATCATTTCCTACATCGGATCCATTAGCAAATCCTGCTTTTTTGACTTTGAAAATACAGCTCATCTGCCAGTTTCTCCTCAATTCCACTGCCCAAATGCTATCCCTCAGCACCCTTTTCTCTTACCTGAAGCAGCCTCCTAACACACTTCCCTGTATCCAAACCTAGCATCTCACTATGGTTAATGTACCAGGGAAATCTACTAAGGTCACTTTAAATATGTCGTTATAGGAATATTTTCAAGATGACAAACTCCTTAGTTACATGTCCCTGTTTTCCACAGCTCTTTAATCCAATTTTCCTTAAGTCTTAATGAGTGAGTCCTTAAATATACACAGACTTTTTAATGTTAAATCCTCTCCAATCTGGCCAGTTTTCACACCAAAATTCCTCAGAGTTACCTTTTTTCATCAGTTGCCAGAGGCTTCCCTTAAGCTTTGATATGCTGCCTAGTAATAAAAGCCTGACTGCTTACAAATACTATTTTTAAAATGCCATTAAATTGTTTTCTTAGGACTGCAGCTCACTTCTCCCAGTACACACATGCCTTAGCTCTTTTTCTTCCAAAAGCAGAAAGGAGATTCAAAAAAGAAAATGCAGTGCATGGGATGTGTACTTGCAGAAACCCCATGATTATCTCTCCCCCTAGTTGGAAGGAAATACTGTTCCCCTTCCCTTAATGGTAGCTCTTTGCCCTTTGAAGTCCAACTGCTATTGCTGATTTTGTCCTGGACGATTCTTTTGCAACATTTATACCTGTCGGGTTGGCAGACTTTTGCATAGGCTTTCTTTTGCTTTTTTCCCCCAATGTTAAGCATAACTTTAACTCCTTTCCTGTTGCATTAAAAAAAAAAAAACTGCAACATAAAATTTAAAAGGCATATTTAAGCAAAACTTGACGGTGTCTTAACTAACTTAACTCCAAACAGAGTTGTTACAAAGTGGTTTCATTACACTGATACGGACTGCAGGAGTCATCCCTGGCTACAGAAAGCACCTGGAGAATAGGATGTATGAGTTAGGGGCCTTGAAAGTCTGCACTGGATACTCGTGGGAAAATGTGCCCTACTTAGTGCAGTTGGCTCTCTTCTTTGAAGGTTTTCTGAGCTTTAAAGACATGGGATTTGGTCTATTAATATTTTCTATATGGAGTGTGAGAAACCATTAGTACTTAAAACATTAACGTTGGTGGATTTGACATTTTGGTTTCAAGAATTTTCAAGCAACCTGAAACTTCAAAGCAGTCAGTAATCTGTAATTCTGTTGAGGCAGGGCATTTAATCTGAATGTGCTGTGAGGCTGGCTTTTGGCTAAGAGTCACTCAACCCAGGAGGGCCACCTCGACATCTTCATCTCATTCCATCATCACCCACCTGGGAGCTCTTTTGAAGCAATGGTAGTAGGTCGGTTGTTGTCCACAGCATATCCATCCCCACTCTCCAGCTTTCTCCTCTCCTCTTCCTAATAATCTGTGATGTTCTTTTAGGTTTCTACCTCTACTTCCTCATTGTAGGTCAAGGTGGGCCTTGATTGGATTAGATCAACCATCATGATTGGCTTAGGGGTGACTGAGAGACTTAAAACAATGCAATGACAGCAACCTTAGATGATCTGTATATGATTTAGCTTTCGCCATGTGATGAACCATCCCAAAACTCAGTGGCTTTAAGCAATGAGCATTCGCTGTAACTCTACAAGTCAGCTGTGTGGATCTTCTGACCTCAGCTGGGCTTACCTGGGTGTCTGTGTTTGGCTGCAGGTCAGGAAGTGGCTCTGCTGCTCCTGATTGGACCCTCATGTGTATGGAGGTTGCTTGGCTGTAAATGATCAAGGTTGGGCTCAACTGAGTGGCTTGTCTCTACTCCATGTGGTCTCTTATTGCCCATTAGGGTAGCTCCGGCTTGTTCTTCTGGTGGAGACAGGATTCCAAGTGAGAGTGAAAGTGTTCAGTTCTCTTGAGGCTCATGCTCAGAGCTAGCACCTTGTCACTGCTACCACATTCTATTGGCTAAAGCAAGTCATGAGGCTGGCCCAAATTCCAGGGTGGAGAAATAGACTCCACTTCATGATGAGGGGAACTACAGGTCACATGGCAAAGGGCATAGTTTCAGGGATTGGGGGGAATAGGGGCCGTTCTTAGTCAGTCTACGGGAGTCAGAGTGAACTGTCAAGATTGACTCTCTCTCTGTCTCACTTGGTGATATCGACAAGGAAGTAGATGGAAGCCCTCAGAGCACCTTGAAGCCTTCTTGCTGTCAAAAGGAAAGCCACCTGAAGACCAGGACAACATAGAGGGGAAGACAGAACTAAAGGAGTTGTAGAAGGAAAGCACCACAGCCCTCATGACTGTGTGGATGTCTGGATCAAGCCAACACTCTCCCTGGACTTTACAGAAACTTAAGCCAGTTTTTTCTGATATCACTTCAGCCTGTGATATTGGAACTTTCTTTTTGGAACAAAAGATACCTAAACGATACTGCAGTTCAACAAAATAGCAGCTTTTCTTCTCCCTTCACATTGCCCTTCCTCCAAGCAATTCAGCTGCTGGTGCATTTATGGAAGCGAAGAGAATGCAGAGATTTGTAGGAGACCATTCTGAGTCAGGAAGTCAAAGTTTCATGTAAATTAAGGAGAGAAATATTTTACTCAACAGAAGTTCACATCTGTGACTTTAATCCTATATTTATGGAATATTCAAGAATCTGAACGGGTCACTTAAAATTTTCAGTTATAATTTAGTGTCTCTTATGGGAAAAAAATTACATGTTTCTGTAGACAGTTACTCAAGCTGTTTTCTTTTTTTTTTTGTTTGTTTTAATTATGTCTTTTGAAATGCTCTCTCAGTTTATTTTCTCTCTGTTCCTACTCGTCAAGATTTTGTTGACCTTTGCGTTCTATGGCTTATATTGAAAGTACTGTTGTTATGTTGAATATTCTTTTCTTAAACTATACACAATTCTTCATGATTCCAACAAAAATATCTAGGGGGAAAAAAAGGAAAGAAATAGAATAAATAGAAAAAATAGCCTAGGGGCACTAAACTCATACTCTTCTCACCTACTATGAGAATTATAGCTTTCATAGTATTTGAACATTTGTAGATTCACAAAGGACTCTGGGACATATTTTTCCCAAGGGTCAAGTGCCTACTCTATTCACCATTCATTTCAACGACAAGTGGATATAGAAAGTTTACTGTAGTCCTCATTAGCCCAATAATGTATTAGTAATTTCAAGTTCCAGTGGAAAGAACCCTGGGAGAAAGGCCAGGCATAAAGCTACCAAAGCCAGTTGTGCTGCTGAATGGCTGTGAAACCTTAGGCGAGTCACATCAGGACCCCCTAGGTCAGTTCCCTGGTTGAGGAGATGAGAATCACCCTTCACCCGCATTTACTCCCAGACTTCAGCTGTTCAAGTGAAGAGTAGATGAAGCACGTCTGATTGACCTGAACTCAGGATGCAAGAAGTTTCGAGTGCCACGTGAACAGCCACAGCGGCAGTGACACAACTGGGAAGACACAGGGTGCCATTTTCCCTCCACTGTGAGGGGAAGTCAAACCTGGAACGGAAACACTCTAAAAGAGCATGGGAAATCAAACAGTCTCAGATCTGCCCCAATTCTCAGCAAGCAAATTTTGTTCAGTAGACACACCATTCCCAACTTTGTATTGAGTCTGTGTTTGGTCTAGTCTAGAGGAAGTTGTCAGTGTATCAAAGGGCTGTTATCAAAGGAACTCGGAGAATTTCCACATTTGCTTAATAATTTCCAAGTTTCCACCTAAGCAGAGCAGCCATATACAGCTGTGCAGTTTGCACACTGCACAACATCAGAAAGCAACGTTTACATAGTCTGTGAGGTGAGGGGCTCCCTTGGGCCTTACACAGGGACCATACACACAAGTAGCTGTGGCAGCCTGGCACTCGAGTTCCTTGTGTCATTTGTTAAGTGGGTTGGCACAAGTCCTATCCAATTTCAGAAGCTGTGTATCAACTTGCCTTGACTGTTCAGTCTTCCAGCATAAGCTTGTCCTTATTAAGGAAAAAGTAGGCCTGGGACATCACTACCCCTTAGATGCCCCAAACCTAAGGAACTTGAGGTCAGTTATCATCAAGCCTCTCCTGGGGACATGACCATAGAGGGCTGGAAAAGGGGAGGGACAGCTTCCCTCTCAAATCCACCAGTCAGTTCTTTCTTTCATGGGCTGTTATCAGCCAAATGCGTGCAATTCCTCTCCTCCTTGAGAGTGTGTTCTTCATCCCAGGAAACTGTTTACTTAAATGTGCATCAATCCCTTCCCTACTGTCAATAAATCAGCTCCACTAATTCCTGTCACCGTTAATGGAGTCTCTTTGCCCCATGTTCTTTTCATCCCATCCACTCTCAAGGGACACTTTCGTTGTTCTCCCAGATAGTAACCCTAATGGTAAAGGCTGTGGCTGACTCAGTGCCCAGTGCTGTGCTTCCCCGCCCTCCTTTGAAAGATGAGGGAGTTGAACTTTTAAGACACCAAGTTGGTTAGGTCAGAACTGGAGCTGGACACAGGCCCTCCCCAGGGCCTGTGCCCTCAGACATGTCACTGGGGACTTCATGATCATCTTGGACTCGGCCAGAGAGGAGACCCAGCTCTAGACCAAGACACGTGGGCACTGGGGCGAGCTTACCATGTCTTTCCCTCAATGTGGTATTCTTTAAAAACCAAGTCAACATTGATTTAAAAGAGAGTCTGATGTGGGGTGGAGTGGGAGGCCACTGGTGAAGGGTCTCAGTGTCTCCTCGCTTGTCTCACATTTTTTCACTATAAGCCCCCCTGCCCGCCTCTTTACTCAACAAAGCCAAAGCCCTGTGGTCAGCAGGTCCTGGTGCCTTGGAGGCAGGTCAGTGGCAATGACTGGGTTGCTCTGAGGGGCCCACACTGGCTCTGCACTCGGCCAGGTGTTCTGCTTTTACCAGCAGGACAGTAGCAAATGGCACACACCTGGGACTTGAATAGCACATATCCCTTCCCTCCTCTCTTCAGTCCCTACCCCTGCTGAGAGAGCAAATCCAGGTGAGGCCGCTGGAAGTGTCTGAGGTGTAGCCAGAGCAGAGGCAGGTCATCCCAGCCCAGGCCATCCTGGAGCAGCTATCCCACAGGTGACCAGTCAGTGGAGAGTGGACACACGAGCAAAGCACACTGAGATTAGCCACGTCCAGCCCCAGGTGGACAGAACCACCCAGAGACTCTTGAAAAAGAACAAATAACTGTCTTAATCCACAGGTTTTCAAGTTGGTCATATAGCAATAGATAAGGGATTCAGTGACCATGGGTTGTTACTGGCCTGTAGGCATTGAAGTGTCTTCCCCGAGTGTCCCCTGGATGCACAGACGTATTACAAGAACAAACTGCATGTGACATTTGGCTTTCACCTGAGGCTGCCCCACGCAGCCAGTCCTTTAATGAGGCTGCTCCTTGCTGAGGCCGGGATAGCGTTTGCTTCTTGGGCCCTGACCCTTGGCTGATGCTTGCTGTCTACCCTGCACATGCTATGGTGGTTTCTTAGAGCAAAAGTTCACATCTTCACTGAGCCACTCACTTTTCTTTTCTTTTTTAATCGAGGTACAGTCAGTTACAATGTGTCAATTTCTGGTGTACAGCACAATGTCCCAGTCATGCATATACATACATGTATTCATTTTCATATTCTTTTTCATTAAAGGTTATTACAAGATACTGAATACAGTTCCCTGTGCCATACAAAATAAACTTGCTTATCATCTATTTTTATATACAGCCTTGCCTCCACTCATACCTCTCCTCACTGTTGGACAGAGCATCCATCAAGGTGAAAGGCTGGTGAGGCTGGCACCTGAGGCTTAAAGCCACTTGCCTGTATTGTAGCCCTTGGGGCCCCCACTGCAAAATGATACAACCAAGGCGTGGGGCCAGCACAGGAACCTGTACTGTGCTGTGTTCACCACCCGCGTCTGTGTTGTAGACCTGCCTTGAGCTTCTGCATTTGTTACTGTGACCCACCAGTTCTATCTCTTGATGTTCTTTCGTCCCTGGACCAGTTCTCACTTGCTGTGCGTTTTCAGGGGTTGAGGCCCTGATAAAGACTATCCTTCCCTTCACCCAAGTTTTGAACTAACTGAGAAGGAAGATTTTAAAAATGACAGATGGAGGTGGAATTTTTAAAAATAAAGCTGATCTGGGAGAATGTGGCTTATATCTGTGGGAAAGTGGATTTCTACACACTGAGCCTCAACCTTGGGTAGACCTAATCACCCAGACACGGGAAGGCGCACTGGGTAGACTCCCTACTCGAGGGACTGAACAAGAGGCTTGCTTCTTGTGAGCAGCATTTCCTGTGTCTGGAAAGCATTTCCCCCATATCATCGAATAGATGGCTTTCTTGCCACTTACATCTGAGCTTAAAAGTGACCTTCTGGGAGCAGACTTCTCTGACCTCCCAGTCACCATCACATTACCTGTGTGGCAGTTTTAAAGCGTGCCTGCCAACTCTTTACCACTCCTCTCATCCTGAGATGGGACCTAAGTCCTTACCCCTTGAATCTGGGCCACCCTTGAAGACTGTTAAAATCAACAGAATGCAACTCACATAATTTCTGAGGTCTAGTCACTAAATAAAGGTGATAGAGTTTCTGCATTGCCGGCTGGGACACCTGCTTTTGGAGCCCCAAGCCATCATGCAGGAAGGCCGGCCGCCCTGAGGCCTCCATGCTGAGAGGAAGCCCAAGCCACACACAAAGGCCACAGGCAGGTGCTCCACTTGGCGCTCAAAGCCCACATTGCAGACGACAGCCAGCATCAGCCACCAGACATGCACAGGAGATGACCTCAGATGACCGCAGCCTACAGCCGCCGTGCACCCTTATAAAGCCCTCGATATCATGACGGAGTCTGTCTCCACTGTGCCCTGCCCAGTCCCTGAACTACCCAGTCCCTGGGCATACTTAAATGGTCTGTTTAAATGCCATGAGCTTTTGGAGTGGCTAGTTATGATGTAATAGTAACTGAGTGGGACACCCTGTTTATGAGGTTTTTTTTGGATAGCACTACTAATCTCTCACAAATTACATCACTTACTTACTGATACATTTCCTGATAGGCTATCATCCCTCCTTACATGGAGGTTAGCTCTGCTAGGCCAGGGACCTGTCTGTCTTAGACCTAGAACAGTGTTGGCCCGTGGCAGGCAGTCAATAAGCATTTGTTGAATGAATGAACGCACGAATGTCTTTTCCCTTGTAGGACAGAAATAAGAGTTTCTGGGAGAGTATTTCAATCTTTTTAGTCTTCATCTCTAGGCCCTGGGCAGCAAAACCAAGGCTGTTTGTGTGAAATATAAAATAGGCTGTTCCTTTTATGGTATCCAGGCAAACGATCCTGTGGAACATTCAATTATTCACTCAATGATATGGGCTGAACAGCCATCCTCACCCCCGAAGTCAGGCACTGCGATTCTCACTAGAGACACTGAGGTAGACAAGACTCGGGCTGTCTGACCTCAAGGCAGCCCTCAAGGAGGGGCATGGACAATCTGAAGCATGGAGAAGTGTCTTCAGCAGAACACAGCCTCAGAGGCAAACCCCTTAAAAGGCTGGGGCTGCCAGCCATACACCCCCTTGTCCCAGACCCCGCACAGAGCCTGCCGCGTAAGAGATGCCAGTAACTATT
Source organism: Camelus dromedarius (assembly GCF_036321535.1). Taxonomy (NCBI): domain Eukaryota; kingdom Metazoa; phylum Chordata; class Mammalia; order Artiodactyla; family Camelidae; genus Camelus; species Camelus dromedarius. The sequence continues at coordinate 30,691,347 of NC_087453.1, forward strand.
TGTTGACTCTTGAACAGAGGAAACAGAGATTGCTCTGAGCAGAGAGAAAAGCAAAGGCTTGTTGTATCAGGAGAGAAGGCAAAGAAACTGAGGGAAAGTTTAATTGTCTAAGTAACGTCTCGTTCTCAGTTGGTCATACTCTGCCACCATGAAGGGTCATCACAGAAGCCAATCTAAAATACCAAGAACCCTAACACAACCATGGCAGTAGGTTTTTTGTTTGTTTTTTTTTTTAAAGGAAGCTTATTAAAATGACATGGAAAAATAATGGGACCTGCCTCAGGTTTCAGCTTGGAAATGGATTCATGCAATCTCAGCATTTTATCCCAGGCAGCTCCCCCATCAAGATGTGCTGGGGAAGCAATTTGTATCTCTTTTAACTAAGATGGGAAGCCTTGAAGTCTCTGGGTTGTCCATTTTCCTAGGACGCCAGTCCAGTCACGGGGAGAGGTGTCAGATCTGAGGAGTTTGTACGCTGTTAACTGCATGTGGTTTTTTTCCCCCCCCCTGGTATTTACATCTAAGGCAGCACAAAGCCTCCAATTTTACAGCCAAGTTAGGATGCTGAGAATATTCCTGAGTAGAATGTGCCTGAAATTAATTAAGTTGTGGAGAAAAACTGGGCATATCACCAGGAACGGAGTGTTGAATTATTATTTATTGAATGAACGAATGAGAATAATTTATGAGATTGCTCTATGATTTCATCCATTTCTAATGCAGTCTCATCCCAGCCAGGCTTTACCAGGATGATTTCACAGATTTCACGGAGGGAGAGATGGAGTTTAAAAAAGCAATTCTGAGAGCAGAGACTCAGCACAGCACAGATACAGCACTTACTGATTTCCCGTCCTTACATATGGTGCTTTTTGTTTTTTGCCCCTTTGGTGCCCTTTGGTGGCTACAGGACCTTTCTGGCCCCCAAAGCATCACCATCAGAGAAGTCCAGTACGGGGTCCAGCCAGAGCACAGACACAGACAGGAGCAGCTGGATCAGTGGGAGTATCACCTGGGAAAAGTGTGAATATCAAAATAGTCTGTGATCTCTGAACATTCCCAGCATTTCAGCACTGCTCTCTTGTGCAATTTACCCCTGATACCTTGCCTGACAGTTCTTTTGTGTGCATCTTCCTTTCCACCCAGGAAGCAGGATAATGCCTGTATTTGGGAAAACACAGGAGTTTAAGTCAGAAAGTTTAGTTTCCCAGACTTCATAAGCCTTAAATTCCTCATTTCTAAGTTAGGGACTATGACATGTATCTTGTAGAATTAGGGTGATGATTGTATGTTCTAATTTCTGTAAAGTAACTTGCCACATAGTAACACAAACAAAAATTAGTAGGCTGTCCTTACATTTAAGCCAGTGAATAGGATTCTTGAAGGCAGAAAGCTGGCACGGTGCCTTGCGTATGAGAAGATTTTATGAATATTTATTGAAAGAGTGAATGCATGAATAACCATGGGATGAAATAGCGTATTAATCAGGGTAACTCTAGCAGCAGAAACAAATATAATCTAGTGGTTTGTCATAATAGAACATTGTTGCTTGCTCAACTGAGAGTCCAATTGGAGTGTTTCAATCAGCAGATGGCTTTCTTCTGTTGATTCATGGACCCAGGCTCTATCTGTTACTGTATCTTGGGTCTTGGTGTCTTGGCAGATCAGAATCAGATTAACTGCTTCTAAACCCCAGGATTGAAAGGGAAAGGGACATTCACCACTTCCACTCACTTTCCGCTGGAGAGCCCTGGTCATATGGCCATACCTGGATGCAAGAGGGGTGGGGGAAACACATCCCTCCTTAGGCAGCTGCCTTTCAACTGCCCACTAGGAAAGAGAGAGCCAGTTGTTACTGCCAAAATCGTTTTTAAAAGAAGGAGCCAGAAATTTACAGGCGGGTGCACACATGACAATATTTCGAGTAGAAGATACCTCTATAACATCCTTTAACAAGAGACATCCTTTAATAATTGGCAAACTCAGGTGCCTATAGGAAATGGGCAACTGATATGATGAGTCAAGTGTAGGGCAATGGTGGCGAAGGGAGAACAGATAGGCCAGTGCTGAAACCTCTTTTCTATTTCAGGCTCCTGGAGCAGGGCATTAAATTCATCATACCCCTCCATTCACATCGTAGGTCCAGAGTGAATAAGAGCCCTATTTTAATAACTTCACTTTATTTTGACTTTTAATTAAAGTATAACATATCTAAAAATTGTAAAATCTTAAGTGTACAACTTAATGGATTTTTATAAACTAAACACACTCAGTGCAACCAGCTCCCAGAGCAAGAAAACAAAACATCCTCAGTATCCCAGAAGGCCTCCCTCATGCTCCCTTCCAATAAGCCAGAAGTCTGAAATTTAATGTAATTTTCCCCAGATTCTTAACATATTGTGTGGTGGCCATATAAGAGCCATTTGTGGGCTGGACCTGGTTTAAGACAACCTTGCTGCCCACAGTCCCACCACTCAAGGTGGGTGTCTGTTCTCCACTGTGCCTGAGAAACCACCCTGAAACTGATACAGTAAACGTGTGTTGTGTCTCCTAAGTCTAGCTAAGCTCACAGAAGCATTTGTGACATCTGGAAGGTCATCTGGGGGCTACCTGGTCCAGGGTGACCTCAGCTGGGATGGTGCATCTCTACTCCATGTGCTGTCTCATCCTCCAGGAGCCCCGCCCAAGCTTGTCCCCAGGGTGCCTGGGCAATGTTTAGAGGGAGAAATTGGAAGCCCATACTTGGAGGCAGGAGAGTCAGTGTCAGAGAAGGAGGAGTAAATGATGGAAGAGGTCAGATTGATGTGGCCAGGAACAAGGGAACATGGGGTTATGGAAAAGTGTGGAATATGGAAAAGGCAAGGAGTGGATTCTGCCCTAGAGCAAAGAGAAGAGGGGATAGACGGGTTTTCATTTAATCTCCTGTTCCCAGGAGCATCTGATCATAACAATGAATTGAAACAGGGAGAAAGGAAAGGGTTTTGGGAAGTGCTGAATTCTGTCCACTTAGAGAAATTACAATCATCACCTTATTTAGGAATCAAAATTACTTTTTATGGCCTGACTGCAATAATAAAACTAGTTATAATAATAATAATAATAATAATAATAATAATAATAATAATAATAATAATAACAACTAGAATTATAATAGTTACCAACTTAGGTCCAGTTCCCCGGAAGCAGAGCATGAGATAAGCATTCATGTGCAAGTGATTTATTGAGGAAGTGCTCTCAGGAGGAACCTGGGAGCAGAGGAGGCAGGACAGTAAAAGGGAAGAAGCAAGGTGACAGTTACAGCCCCAGCCTCAGCCTGATCCCAAGGGCAGCTCTGGCGTGTGAGTTACACTCATTGTCAAGAGAGTTGGGCTTTGTGACTGCTGCCCCATCGTAACTGCCTGCTTGGGATGACACCTGGTACCCAGGCTGGCTGCCTGAGCAGGTTAAGGGGCTCCAGTAGCCCAGGGCAGGCTTCCCAAGAAGGCTTTAGGTGCAAGCTGTTAGCAGTGAAGCACACAGAGCTGGAGGGTGGGTGCCCAGGACTAGTGCCCTGGGTCCCAGAGAACCTGGATGGGGCACTGACATGTCCATTTTGGCAACCCTAATCTCTTGCTCCGTGCCAATCACTGTTCTCAGTGATTTATCCATCAAACCCTTACCAGATAGAATGGTTGCCATCCTCACTTTATGAATGTAATGTCTGGGGAACAGGAAGATTAAACAATTAGACCCAGGATCCACCAGAGATAGGAGGTGGCTGACTGGGAAGTCAAAACCAGGCAGTGCTGTCCCCAACCATCCTGTTAATGGCCCCTCTTACCTCTCCTGTCTCAAGGGTCCCACCCTCCTCCCTTTCTGGGCTCCTTGCAGGGACAATATATTTTCCAGGGGCAGCAGGCTGGTGGTTCTGTGAGTCTCTGTTATCCAGAAATCAGAATGAGGCTTGTGAAGAAAAGGGAATTTTTTATCAACCAAGAGAGAAAAATCTCAATCTATACACTTAATTAGGTCAGATACCCATTTTCCTCTGAGTCTTTTCTACTTCTTTGAAGTCAGAGGAAGCCCTGGGCATTGGAGAGAGGAAAAAAGTGGAAAGGGAATTGGGAGGAAACCTCCTACATACACATACAGGAAAAAGAAAATCAATCACCAATCCTCTTTAAGGATTGAATGCAGATAAAGTCAGCTATCTACCTAATCAACATGGAAAAAAATGCTTAAAATAAAAACTAGGACAATCCCCTGAAGGAGGGAAAGTGTGCAATCTATCTGAAGACTTCCATACCTTAAGAGCCTCACTCCCTCACTGTCTTCCTAAAATACTGAACTTGTTTGCAGTCAGTCCAAAGGCCCCTTGATGATTTAGCTATTTTAGGTAAAGCAGAGGACTCAAAATATAGATGTGAAAATTCCAAGGATATATGAAGGTCGTCAGTATGGAGCAGGATGTGCTGGGGGATCCAGGGTAGACACAGGGTCAGGAGGTCTGGCTCTCCTTGTAGGATCAACTCTGAAGCTTGCCCCCTTGGTGGCTCCAGGCTAATACCATCCAGTGCTGCTCCATGTGATCATGGAAATGTTCTGTACCTGTGCTATTCTGTTCAGTGGCCACTAGCCACATGTGACTATTAAACACTTGAAATGTGGCTAGTGTGACTGAGGAAGTCAATTTTTGCTTTCATTTCATTTCAAGTAACTAAGTTGAAATTTACATTGCCGCATGTGGCTAGAGGCTACCATATTGGACGGCTCAGCTTTGAATCTTGATCTTTGTGGACTTGGTCTTTCAAAAAGCACCTGAAAGATGAGATATTTGTGTCCCACCCCTTTTTGTGCAGATGAAGAAACTGGTATGCCAGTTAAATCTTGCTGTGTAACAAGCCACTCCAAGGCAGTGGCTTGAAAAAACAGTCATGTGTTTAGTTCATAATACTGAGGGTCACACATTTGGGATGGGTGTAGCTGCACAATTTTTTTTTTTTTTTTTTGTCTCCATGGGCTAAATTTTTGCACTTGTGGTCGGCTGGGAACTGGATGGTCTAGGATGGCCTCTGCTGGGATGGTTTATCTGGGCTCCATGTGGTGTCTATTCTGAGCTTTCAGCTAAGGGCAGGGCTGGACAGGGTTCCAAGAAAGGGAGCCATAGTGTGCAAGGCCCCTGGGTCTCAGAAGTGGCTTGCTGTCATCCAGTGGCATTCTTTTGGCCAAAACAAATCCCAAGGCCAGCTCAGATTAAGGGGCCAGGAAACAGGCTTCTCCTCTTAATGGAATATGCAGTAGATTCACTCGCAAAGAGCATGGGTATGGGGAAGCATGAACAACTGTGGCCAATTTTATAATTAACCACACCGAGACTCTAAGGGTACAAGGCCTAGCCTGAGGTCACAAGGGAAACTTTTAGTAGAGCTGGGACTGGGACATGGGACTCTTGACTCTAAGACCAGGGCTGGCTCTTGGTTTATTTCCCTGTATAACCCTTGTCCTAGTGCACCTTGGTTTCTTTATTTATAGAAAGATGGAGAGACACAATGATTTTTCTGACTTCTCCAGTTCTTAATAGTGTAAGGGTTGGACTTGGTGGTTGCCCAAGGATGGGGTGCAGAGGAGGGGCAGAAACATGGGCCTGGGCAGATCTGGAGGAGCCCATGCAGAATTCCTGAAAGAGGCCTCTTTTGCAAAAGGCTGTTTGGAAGCCAGAATTTAAGGCATACTGGACAAATGTAAGGTATTTACCATTGAGCTCAACCTTTTGGAATGAAGGTCATAAAAGACTGAGTTTGGAAAGGATAGTTTTTCCTTCCAGGTTTTTCTAATTGATCATCCACCCACTTCCTTTTCCTTTCATAAATATGATGTACATGAAGGTTGTGATCTAAATATCGTCCTAGTTCCAGAAGCTTGACAGTATTTTCACATTGATCTCCCATTTGATAAATCAAGCCTTGCATATCTACGAACTGCAATGTCAATAAAATCCTTCTGGTGTGGAGAAGGGCCGCTGCTTCTGTGTTTCCAGTTTTGTGGCCGTGAATCTCTGAGATGGCATTCCTGCTGACAGAAATGCCTTGGAGCAGCTACCCCACAACTGTTGGTCAAATTTGTGGGTTGTGCCAAATTGCTGGCTCACAAGTCTTTACTTGTGAAAATATAGAAATTAGTAGAAGGAGAGGTCTCCTGGGGGAAGGGACCTCGGAGAAGATGGAGATAATCATGAAGATGATGATGAAGATGGTGATGAAGATGATGAAGATAGTGATTATATGATAATGAAGATGATGATGGAGATGAGCTGGAGAAACTGGGAGGAAGGAAGAGGAGGGGAGGAGAAAGAGGGGGAGGGGAGAAGGGAGGAGAAGAAGAGGGGGAGGGAGGGGAGGAAATGGGGAGGGGAGGAAGAGGGGGAGGGGAGGAGGGAAGACGAAGGAGGAGAAACAGTAGAAGGCAACATGAGTGAAAGAAAGTGGACAAGGAGGAGGAGGGGGTGGGAAGGAAGAGAAGGAGAGTGTTCAAAGAGAGAGGGGAGGTGGGAGGAACATGGGTAGGGATGGAGAGTGAGAGGAGATGGAGAAGGAAGGGAGGAAGAGGAGGGGAGAGAGGATCACAGGGGCCCAGCTAGTTCTGGAACCTGTTTCCCAGGATGCAGACCATTGCTTTGCCTCTCTCAGGGGTGTGGACTCAGGGGAATCCTGCGGGAATCACTAGGTTAGTGACAGAATTGAATGTGACTCAAGCTGATGGAGATCTGAATATGCTCTGTCCTTGGGGGCTGCATGATTTCCAAGAGCTGCTCCACTTTTTTGTATATTTGTCTTTTCAGCTACATAAACAGGCTCTATGAGGAGGTTTTTATTTTAAACTCTTATTGGTGAGGAAACTTATCTTTGTTTGAGGTTTTATGAAGAAATCATATACATATAGAGATGAATGGGGCTGCCCTGTGCTCCATGTAAGACACTTGTGTTAGACCATCTCTCTGGAAAGAGCCCTTAGAGAGGGTACCTGAGCCAATGGCCTCATGAGGAAATGCTTGTGGGAGGGAGTCAGGATAGAAAGAAGGGTCTGGTGGGAAACAAAGGCACAGTTTCAGGCAAATTCTTAGCCTCAGCCTGATCCTGTGGGGTGTTCTGGATTATGAATCATGCCTCAGAGTTTATCTCCATTGAAGTTAAGAAGGCTAGGTTTTCATGCTCTTGGGTAAAGGCTGGTTGGGAGGATGGAGTTCACAACTTTCAGCTCCAGTAGACAGCAGCCACTCGTAGGGGCCACTTCTTAGCAACAAAGCACTGCTAACCTGGGGGAATGGACCCAAGGAACCAGCAGAAGGGGTCCTAGGGAATTGGGGCAGGTAGCTGCCTGCTTAGCACATGATGGAGTCACGTGATGGCATTCAGCCAAAATCAGCAGAACCACAGGGCAGACCCACAGAATTGTTAGCTAAATAAATTGTTGTTACTTTAAGCCATTAAGCATTGGCTTGCTTCCTACGCAGCAAGAGCTATCTGGTACAGAGGGAAGGAAATTATCAGAATCCTGAGCGTCTTTGTCATCCCAACAAAGATCTACCTGTAGGCAGAGGCTGAATGTAGGGTCAGTGTTGGAGTCAGGGTTGGCCTCTATCCAATTTTTATTCTACTCTCCCTTGCAGTGGCATTGAACTTCATCAGACACCAGACAGTTCTGCCTAGAAGGAGGCAATAAGATGTCTCTTCAGTTATTACTGAATTAATACTGGACAATTGACCCTTTCTTCAAATCACCCCTGGCATTTCAAGCTACTACTAGGTTTTAATCTACTGCCTTATTTTCCTCGAAGTCACTGCCACGATGGAATTTGTTCTTGAAAGATAACTCAGATTCTTTAAAAAGAAGGAAGCAAATAATATAAAGAAGGAAAGAATAAAATAAGATAACATGGCTAGGCCAAAAAAAAAAAAAAAATGAGGGGGACTCAAAGGAGAAGAAAGGAGAAAGTAATTGAAATGGGCTTTGAATGTTTGGCTTGGTGGCCAGCTTTTTAAATAGTTAAGATAACAATGGGAGGTTAGGTCAACATCTCCTTTATATTTATATAAATAGGATCTAGATCTAGATATATGTATCTCAGACATTCCCATGACTTTAATTGAAGTTATTTTTAAGCTTCAGAGGTGCCCAAATACAAAAGCTTAGTTCAACATGGCCTTTCTGTAGATTTTGCAGATTGTATGTATCCTATTCTGGCTTGAGTGAGGTACCTATCACTCTGCTTAACATCATTCCTCCCCAGAATCACATTTGCATAAAAAAATTAATCTGAAAACTGTGGTGAGCCACTGGGCAGATGGAAGCCTTTGACTAATTAGTTGAGCACGGTGACAACTTTGGAGACATGCTTCAGAACAGATTTAGCCCTGACAGTGCTCTGCAAATATGGGAACACAGTGTCACTTTCCTGGGAGTTGGGAGGGGCGGGGATCGGGCTCAGAGTATCGGTGTCTTGGCTTTGGAGAAGGAGCAACCGAGAGGTGGTACAAGACCCCGGGGCCTCACAGGTGACAGTCCTGTTTGCAAAGCTCCCAGAATGCCTTCCAAAGGCCTTCCTTTTCCTCTCTTTGACCTTGAGGACTGGAAACCTTCTGCCTGATCAGCCTCAGAGCCCAGAGGTGTCCTTGACTCCTTGCACATACTCTGCACATCTGGTTCTTACTACACCTGGGCCACTGGTATCTTGGTGTGTAAAACAATCACCTGAAGGCTTGTTAAACCCAGATACTTGGGTCACACTCCCAGCAACTTGGACCCAGGACATGTGGGATAGGGCCTGAGATCTTGGCGTTCTAACCATCCCAGGTGAAACTGATGTCACTGGTGCAGGGACCACACGTCGGGTATCTCTGCTTTATGGAAATGATACATTGATCTCAGCACAGGGCTTCAGACTGGTCTCCTGCAGACCAATTCCAGCCCAAAGATCCATTTTTTTTCCTTGTAATATTTTAAGAGGAAATTACCCACAGAAAGCTAGATGTTTTATCGTCTGTAAAGTAACACATCTGCTGTTGCAATGGCAACGGTTGCTTCAGTGTTAGCACCAGCATCTTCATTTAGAGGGACAAACATGCCTCAGTTTTCCACAGTCCCCACCACCCTCTCTTGCTCTTCACCAGGCCTACTTCCATCATTTTCTCTACGTGTCTAGTTCCTGTTGGCCCCTAAGTTGTGTCCCTTGATTTAAATTTGCATAATACAGATTAATTAATGTTAACCTTCACATGTAAGACGTTTGATTTGCATTTTTACAAGGGCTTCCTGGCCATAATGCCTTAATTCAGAGGTGTGATACTGATGGTGGAATCTCAGGCCTTAGAGGTCAGCTTCTGTAGAGAACTGTGGGATTTCTTCAAAAATCTTGCAGAGCAGACACCTGCCCTGTCTCCATGAGGAGGCTAATAACCTGGTTTCCCAAAAGCTGACATGTAATAATGTGTAGATAGATGAGAAAAGACTATGTATGCCTCTTGGGAATGAAGAGCCTTTATAAAACCAGGGATTTTCACTATAATGGAGCTGATGTAATTGAGACTTAAGTTCAGAGTTGCAAAACAGTGCCTAGTTAACTAGGGTGCTGTTTATGAAAAACCCCATTTTCTCCTTGCATTTCCCCTCTCTCAATTCCCTGAAAGATGCCGTGTATAGTTGATGACGGTTCCTGGAGCACTGCCTGGGTTCAAATTCTGGCCTGGCAGTTTACTTTCTCCATCACCGTGGTTACGTTACTGAGTGTCAAAATGCTCTGGCTTCCCCATGTGTAAATTACACCAACTTCACAGGTTTATTCGTGATGATTCAACAAGATGAGGCAAGTAAAGGTCTTCGTACTGCCTGATGCCAAGTGAAGGCTTGATAAATGTCATTACCATCTGCCTCCTGTTGCAGGAAACACATTAGCGGAGGAATTGAGCCAATCTAAGCTCAAATTCCCATCCCACTGGGTATTGGTCATGTGATCTTGAGAAACGTTACCTTTCCTTTTATTCATTCCTTCTACAGATATTTACTGAGCCTTTATTTCCTCACTGGTAAAATAAAGATAGTGGTATCTACCTCACAGAGTCATTGTAAAGATTAAATGAAATCATCCATGTAAAAGGTTTCTCATAGTGCTTGAAATGTGTAAAGTATTTAATAGTAGTAGGTTGGTCCACGTGTAATTGCTATTTTTGTAAGTCAAAAATGGGAGAAAACTGACAGTTTTCTACAGTTCACATTGTACAAGTAGTACTATTACTGCTCTTGATATGGTTATTGTTGCTGTTTTGTCCCTACCCTCTCTGCAGTGGGTGGATGAGTTAGTTATTACTGTGACAAAAACCACTCAAAATTCAGACGGCTGAAGCAATGAACCCTATTATTTCTCATAAGTCTGTGGGGCAGCTGGGTGGTTCTCCTTTTCTAGGCCAGACCTGACTGGCCTTGACTGGATTTGCTCATGAGTCTGCACTCATCTGATGGAACGGATGGGAGCCGGCTGCTCTTGGATGGCCTCACTCACTTGTCTGGGGCAAGGGAATGACTGTGCCATGTGTCTGGTCCTCCAGCAGACTAGCCTGGGCTTATTCATAAGGTGATGGCAAAGTTCTACTAGGAGTGCAAGGCCTCTTGGGTCCAGGCTTGGTATTGGTGTCGCATCACTTCAGTGCACCCTTTTGGCCCAAACAAGTCCCATGGCCAAGCCCAGAATCAAGAGTTGAGGAAATACTCTCTACTCTTTGACAGGAGGGACTGAAAAGTCACATTGCCAAGGTCAAGGATATAGGGAAGGGAGGAGGATTCAGGTATTTTTTTTCTTTAATCAGTCTTGATGAGATATAAATAATATTTATGTTCCTTCACCTCATCATTTATATTATTTCTTTAATTTAAAAAATGATTTTTGAAAAGCAGTTAAAAGTTCTCCAACCTTTGATGATTAAGTACCTTTATCTTCCCTTCTTCTGGCTCTCCTGGAGTTTCAGGAATCTTCTGGCTGGGACATGCATGGGTGGTCTCTTTCAGCATCTTGAAGACTCCCTCTCTCTCCCTTGACCTATAAGAAGCAGAATCACCCCTGCAGGAAAACAAAGTCACCGTGTAGCAACTTGTTTTAACTCAGACCTCTTGCTGATGAAATGCAGTTGCTCTTTGATGTCCTTTTCCATCATCTCTAATCACAAAAAAGGACTTTAAAGAAGACACAGCTAATGACACTGTAGTCATATCATTAGGAGGGTAAAAAGTTTGACCCCTCCAATTTTTAAGACCTCAGTTACAAAGAACTTTAAGAAGATTTTACAAAGGCTTCATGGAAACTAAAATTTCTGTGTCATTATAGACATGCATAAAACTGCTTTCTCCTGTCAACATTCTGATGAAGATACTGATACTATTCCCATGTTATGGGCTTAAGAAAATGGAGGCACAGAGAGATTAGAAACTTGCCTGAAGTCACACAGCTACAAAGTGGGAGAGTCCAGGTTTGAACTAAGGAACACTGGGTTGGGAGCTATACACTTAACCATTAGCAAGTTTGCAATAATGTAAATGACTGTCCTCTCTTTACCCAAGTGATAGTAATTCCTTTTCAATTCTACTGATAATCCAATAGATCCAGGACCAGTGAACTGACAATGGAAGACTGCTGCTCAGTATAAAGACAAAGCATATTTTCACTTTTAGGAGTTGCCTAACAAGAAAATGGTGTGAGATAGCACCTCCCAGGTACAACCGGACATCACTGAAGCAAGAGCTCAGGTCTCAGAGACTGGGTTCAAATCCTGGCTCTTCAGTTTCTTACTGTGTGAATGCGTCTAAGGCACTTGAAGTTACCTTTAGCCTCAGTTTCACAAAATAACAAAAAAAGGAAACAACCATAAGTAACCCCATAAATCATTGTGAGGCTAAGGTAATACAGGTAAAGCCTGTGATTCATTCTAGATCACCAACAAGGATTCATTTCCTCTCTTGCAGCGTCATAGGACTTGCCCAACAGAGCTGGCAAGAGGCCTTACAGGAATAGGAGGAGTGGAACTAGGGGTTCTTGTATCAGGAGCTGGTTAGCTTATCTCCTTGCTACAGAAAGCATCACTGGGGAGCCTGTTAGATTTGCAAATTCATGGGCTCTACCCCAAACTTACTGAAGCCAACCGTCTTGGGGGGTGGGGTGGAGCCTGCTCTCCAGGTGATTCTCACACTCCATTAACTTTCAATGCACTCGCCTAGGTGACCTCCAGGGGCTCTTCTGGCTTTAATTCCCTGGTTCTGGTTTATCCCTTCCTCACCACCACCCTTCTAGTAATTGCTCCCATTACTTGAATACCTCCTTGTGCTCAAACATGCGAGTAAACATTTTGCATGCATTCATTTAATCCTTTCACCAGTGGGGCTGGTATTATGTTCGTCCACACTGTACAGATGAGGAAACCGAGCAGTTAAGGAACTGGCAGACTAGGATTCCAATCTGAGTCTGTTTGGAGCTCCATCTTCTAAGCACTGCTAAGCTAATCGCCACACAGGGTCTCTCATAACTCCAGGAAGGACCCAGTGGGGAGTTATTTATATATCAGTCTTCAAATCTATTCATCTGATAATGCATAGGGATAAAGAAATTCCTTTAAGGATCTCAGACAAGTCCTAGAGAGGGTCTGTGTGGGGCTGTGTGGCTGAAACCTGAGTTCTCTCAAGACCAGAGAAATGCTGTGAGGTCACACGGAGAAGGGGGCCGGGCGGTTCCTCCCAGGGGGAGGCTCCCAGAGAAGCAGCCTGGTGGGTGGAAAAGCAGCCTTAAGTGCCCTGCAATTGAGAAACACAGCTGGAGGTAATTATTTGTTCCCAGCTCTAAATAAAATCACCCTAAGAAGAACAAGGGAGAGGGAGCAGTTGGGGAGCTTCCTGAGCACGTACCCCCTCAGCTGCTCTTGATGATAAAGCAATGAGTTGGATTTAATCACTTCCTGCCACCTACTGCCTTTTTTGTGGGGGATGTCTCTACGGGGATCAGATCTTAAAGCAGAATTTATGGTCACCTGAGCCTGCAGAAGAGGTTTCAATGCCTGTCTTCCTGCTTCCTGGTCCTGGTGCAGGAGAAACCAGCTGTGCAGATCCAGGTAGTTTGTCAGGTGGAGGGAGAGAGGCCTTGTGTCCCATCACCCTGGGGTTCTCGCCTCCCCTTCGTGTCTGCTTCAGCCACATGGATGTCGTGTCTGGCACTGGCCTTGTGCATAGGCACTGCTCCACGCAAGTGGGGCCTCCTGATAGAGACAACGGTCAGGATTTCAGACAATTTGAGAAGGATGTCCCCCGTGCCCAACTCAGACCACCCCCAGTGCTAGAATTCCACAAGAGCGCCATCCCTCCCTTGGCAAAGCCTTCTTAGTCTTGTAAGTGGCAAATAATCCTGAGGATGGAAACACACCAAGCCTCCCGTCTCATGTGAACTTTCATGGTGAGGAGTCACTTTCAATGATTAGAACTCGATGGCTTTGAGGAGGGAGGATACAGAAGCTCTGTGATTTGCTGTTCACCACGTGGCCCCTGATTTGCAGCCTTTCACCCCCCACCAGGGCGCCTGTTGTAAATGCACAGCCTCAGGCACCATCTCAGAACTTTTGTTTTTGACTTTTTCTTCTTTTATTTTTTGGGGGTGTTTTTGCTATTTTTTTTTTTTTTTTAATTTCAGGGTTGGGGAGGGAATTAGGTTTATTTATTTGTTTATTTTTAAATGGACGTACTGGGTGTTGGGCCCACTGACGTCCTTCAAAGTCCCATGACCCTCATTCCTGGGCTCTCAGATGTCTGTGATCCCTCAACAGATAAAGTACATTCTTTACAGGGTGTGTTTCCTCTAACAGACTAATAGCCCCAGGTAATGCCTACATTATCAGAGTCAAACACCACCACCCTTTGTGGACACTAAACCTCTTACCTCACCTACAACCAGACTTGTGCACAAGCCGATCAGTCACCTTGTGACCCGACCTTATAAAAACACCCCAATAACCAGCCCTCAGTGCTTACACAGGCACCCCTTGTCTGTGTGGCCCCCCTGTTGTCTATGACAGTGCACCCTAATAAACTCCTTTCCATTCCCCTCCTTTATCTCTTATAAATTCTTTTACCAAACCCATTTGTGTCACCATGTCCCCGTACAGGTCATTGAGTTGTGTCCCACAACCCTGGGGATTGAACCCAGGATCTCATGCATGCTAAGCATGCACTCTACCACTGAGCTACACCCTCCCCCAAGTCTCAGAGCTTCCGAATCAGAATCTGCAGTTTAAAAGATCCCTGGGTGATTTGTGTGCATACCAGGTTTTGGGAAGCACCGATCTGGATGTCCCAGGCTCAGATGAGGCCAGGTTGGGGAAGCAAGGGGAACCAAAGGGAGATAGTCTAGCCCAGTAAGCAAAGCACACACATTCTGGAAATGCAGGCAAAGCCATTTAGGTGTACACAGGGCAGAAAGCAGCTGAAAGAACAAGGCCTAATCTCTGACCACAAGCCAACTTTTAGATCAAGATCTCGTGGTGGCTTCGTGGAGACAGAGCCCTGGACCTCCAGTGCACGGTAATGAAGGTAAGGAAGGTACTGCCTGTCTGACATCTGGCAGGCCGTCTTCCACAGCAAAATGCTGGTGCACAGAAAACTTCACACTGCGTGTGCTCTGACAAATTGCCAGCCATCCTGGCATCTACCCAGAACATATTTTGGTTTGCAGCCCCTTTTGAATGTTGCTCATGAGGAGCTTACCTTAGGTAGAGTAAACCTTGGGCGTCTCAGAACCTTGCCTTGATCCCTGAGGGTCTGGGGGTTCTTGAGTGTGAAGGTGGAGAAGGATCACTGTTCTGGGCACCACACGCAGAGGAGCCGGAGGAGGGCAGGACAGGAGGGTCCTGTACCGAGGCGTGAGGCCCCTCTGTGAAGTTCCTTCTGATTCATTCCACCAAGCAGGTCGCAAATCCTTGAGAAGGGCCTAGTCTCTCCAGGCCATGTTGCCTCTCATTATGATGAATTGGAGTTAAAAGTTCAAATTGTTACATACTTGCTCCCAAAACATTACTGTAAATCAGTCTTTTAGTAATTTCAGTGAAATCTCGTAGACTCACACACTCAGGGGTCTTTGTCATGTGCAGTGAACCTTCAGCTGACTTAGGTTCTCTGGACTCAGCCTCACAGTTGGCGGCTTTGTGGCTGGGTTCCGAAGTGGCTGGGTTCTGAAATGCCTGGAATGCAGGCTTCTGTCTGTGGGAATCCACAGGGCATGTACGTGTGTGCATGTAAAGGGAGGTGACTCTCTAGTTCAATAGCCTTTGAGACGTCTTGGGGTTCCTGGTTAGGATATATCGTCTTCCATGAAGTGGAGCACAGCTATGGGGTTAACACAAATGGACATGTCAAATCCTTATGAGCTGTGCAGAGGCTGCTCTGGTGCCCATGGTGTCTTCTTGCTCAGCTGCACCATGTTGTCCACATAAGATACAAATCTTCAACACCTTTGATGTGGTCCTCATGTATTTCATCCTATTAAAACTCTTGATGATTATTCTCTCGGACCCACATGGTGAGTGAGAACCGGTGACCCTGATTTTGGTGGGGGGAGCAATTTATAAAGGTGATAATAGATAAGCTTTAAACTAAGCAAAAGAGCTGGGAACGACTTACTGAAATGAGTTGAGAGAATTCAAATGAGGAAATTGTCTGGATTTTCAGGGAGAGGCCACTTCCCTTGTTTATAAACAAGTTTCCTCTTGCACAAGGTTTAATTGGAGATGCTAATGTGTGTGGGTGATGTCTCACCCACAATAAACCCCAAGGTTGTATCTGAATCATGAATGTATGGTGGCCTGTAGAAGGGTGTCTCTCCCAAAGCCCAGACCTCTTTCCCTGCATTACCAAAGAATCAGATCCCCCCAGGATTTACGTTCCTTCACTGACTTGTTTACTCAGGCATTGTTCTAGAGAGATGGCAGATCCCCCTTTGGGGCTTACATTCTAGTGGAGGAGACAACTCAAATATATTCAATAAATATACACAGAAAGCCATGAGAATAAAAAAGGGCACTAAGATAGTGTAACTAGGGTAGGTTGGCTACATATTAGCTATGACAGTCAAGGAGGGTTTGGTCTAGACAGAGCAAGTGCAAAGGCCCTGAGGCAGGAATGAGCTTGCCTGTTTATTTGTCTTTTTAACAAACTTTTGTAGATCTTAGCATGTTTCAGGAGCTGATCTAAGTAATCTGCGTACAATACACCATTTAATCCTTATGAAAACCCTGTGCAGTAAATACTAGTGTTATTTGTAAAATACTACATTTTATAAATGAGAAAGCTGAGGCACAGAGAGTTTAAGTAGCCTGTTCAAGGTCACACAGCTGGTGGGGAGCCCAGAATTCAGACCCAGACCTGTCCCCATGTTACATGGTGTGTGCTTGTAACCACTTTGGTAGTGGTTCCCAAACTGCTACACACTGGAACACTTTGGGGACCTTTAAAAACTCCTGATGCCTGGCTCCCCACCTCAGACATTTGGATGTAATTGGTATAGGCTGAGAGTTGGGTGCCGGGATGTTTTAAAAGATCCCAGGCAACTGGGACGTGCGAGCAGATCTGGAGCCCAAGGGCACGGTGCCATCCACGTAGCATTTGAGCGTTTGAGAGCCTGAAAGAACATCAGCATGTCCCGGCTTGATGGATAAGGGGAGGAGAGGCATTTCCTCCACTTCTGCCCCTGTTGGTTGACTTTCACCTGTTTATGCATTTGCTAAAATCAGAAGCATCCACATAAATAAGAGACAGTCTGCTTTGAATCAAGAGGATGCTGGTTCCGTCAGTGATGCCGTTCACATCAGCAGTGAGGGCCAGGTGCGCAGCCCTCTTGTGGCCTGACCTCAGGAGAGCATCCCACAAAGGCCATCAGAGGCCAGCTCTGCTGGGACAGAGGCAGGGGCAGGTGCTAGTCCCCGAACCCAGTGACATCAGCCCGCCATCTTCGAGTGAGCCTGTTTTACATTTTTCTGCAAAAGTTAAGGCTCAGATTGGATGCTGGTTCTTCTCACTTTACCAATGGGCTCTTTTGTGCTCATACTACAGATTGCTCTTCCATTCACCAGAAAGTTGGGTGAAAACAGCTAGTAATTGACTTCAGGCTGTGGGGGAAAGCCTATGCTGTGTCTGCACTGGGGTCACAGTTAGTGCGGAAACTTACGGAGACGCTAGGGAATTCATCTTGCCTGTGTGCACTACGGAACTGGGGAGGGACAAAAATTATGTCACTGGTTCCAGTATTTGGCTCAGACACATCCCTAGTATCTCTCTAAGGTGGGAACTAGGGCTATTTTTATGGTGCCTGTGTTCTGCTTGGTAGAACTCAGAGCAGCCTAAGTGGTCACTATGGGCCTTTGGCTCAAGTCTTGATTGGTGTGTGGGTAAGCTGGTTTGAGCCTCTATACTAGGCCCTCCTGAGTGTCTCATACCTGAATGATAGAAGTGACTGCTCTGGAGTCTGAGGAAATGCCAGTTAAATAAGAGCACAGGGAAGTTGAGAGAACTTCCTGACACCACCTTTGCTGAGTTGTGGAACTGGAATTGGAAATTGAGGGTGTCTTCACCAGGCGTGGCTGATTCAACTCCACACCCCTATTAATGTGCAAGGAAGCCTTCCAAGGACTCCGAAATGGGCAGTGAAGCGATGAAAAGAGGTGATTAAGGCACAGATGCCGAGAGCAGGCTCCATATTACTTACAATCCTACAGCATAACCTTTTATGTGATTATAATATTTCACGAGGGTAGCAAAGACTGTGCCGTAAAACGCCCCATCAAAGTCCCAGCTGGTGAACCAGGGATTGTGAAACAAAGCTGCAGGTTAGGAAGCCAGTGTCATCCACATGCTCCATTAATGTTGTGTACAATTAGCATTCACGAGTAATGGCTCAGAGCTGACTCCCAGTGTAAGGGTTTATGGGGCTTTCTGTGGAGCAAAAAAGTTAGCTACATGTCAGAGACATGTGGATGGATTCTATCCCTCTAATAATCCTAAAATTATGACATATTTGGGATCAAGGTGAGTCTTACCTGCTCACAACTTCAAACACTTCAGAGATGTCATGAAAGGCAATATGCTAAGGTAAAGTTTAAAAATGTTGGCAATATGTGCTAAGTATTAACTACGTGATTAGGTTAATCAACAGGCACCTATGGGTTCCAGCCTGTGGGCTGTGGAGAAGGAATTGTGAAGGGGTCATGGATTCATAGTTTTGGCAGGGTCAGAGGAGCCAGGCGTTTATTTCAGGGAGTCTGAATCTTCTGCGTGTGTGTGTTTAAAGATTTGTCTGTGGACTACATATATATGTATGTACTTTTAATAGAATGCAGATACTAGCCAGTTGAATAAAAAGCTTACTGATTTCACATTAGCTTTTTGCCATTTTCTTAATCAGCAAACACTAGACTTTTGATAACTATTCTGCTCCTCTTCCTTGAAATAAAAGGAATTAATTCCTTGGGTTAATGAGGTGGCAGTAAGTAATAAAACCAAGCACAATGTGGAAGAAGGCACACCTGCCCCCGCTTCCTCCTGGTTCGGAGAATTCTAGGTGGAAGAATTCTGGCTCTGCCTCTAGATCCTGGATCTAATCAGGCCATTGGGCAGAGTGAGATGTTCTGCTGGAATGATTGGGACTAGGGGGAGAGGAAAGCAATTGTCTAGAGATTTTGGCAGAACAAATCCAGCGCGGGGAAAGATCAGTGGTGAAGGATCTGGAAATGCCATGAGTCTAGTTTGATGGAGAGTTAGGAGAGTTTTCAGATGGGGAGGAGAGAGAAAACATTGGGGAAACTGCTACAGATGTGAAATATTGAAAAGGACAGAAAACAGGAAACAGGACCTTAAGTTGTTTTTAAAGTGGACAAATGGAATCCTCTTTCAAGAGATTTCAGGAAAGATTCAGCTTGCATTGTAGATACAGTCTGGCTGATGGATGATTATCTCCTTGACTATAACACCATACAGGAATGAACTGTAGGGTAAAAGCTGTGGAAGGCGTTATCTTATATGGGTTACAATGGTTCTGCAATCTGCAAGTCTTTTCTTTTTTCTTGTCCAACAGCTTCTCCCTGAGACTTGAAAAAGGCAACTATTGCAGTTGGAGAGGCTTTCTGAGCCTCTCTGATATGGCAAGTAGACCTGGGGCTTGTCATTTTAATTAATGAATATTAAAGACCAGCACAATTTGCTAGCAATAGCCAAGTCATGGTTATAGGACATAGATCAGCAACAGAGGCCATTTGAGAGGGAAGGAATCAGGGTGCTAAATTTGCTGTCATTTTTGAGAGAAGAGGAAGTGCTGACTAGAATTGGGGAGGGGACAGCTTGCCTTTGCAGATGGCTGGTGCCATTATCAAGGGGAGCCAAGGGGCAAGAATGACACGAGGCAATCCAATATTGATTTGGAGTTTTGGAAGCCCAGGGCTCTCCTGCCGACTGTAGTCTCCACGCCATGCTCAACTTCCTGCCAAGGGTGAGTGTGGCCACGCAATGCCAAGTGCTCACTGCTGGCCGTGTACACTAGTGGCCACGGTCAAGAGAAGGGTCTAGGGTCATGAGAGGAACTTCTAAGGCTCTTTCTCACTGCAGAGAAGACTGAGCGTAGACAAAACCAGAGGAAATTATGCAAAGTGAAAACTCCAAAGGCCCAGGAGCCTTGGTTAGATTCCTCTCCATTATTGGCTTTCAAAGTATCCTTTAATTTTCATGCCTAGCACTTCCTACTATTACAACTAATTATTGAATTGTTATTTGCTAATGTCTATCTCTTTGGACTATAAGTTCCATGAGAGCAGGGATAATTTTGTTCATGGATGTACCCCTCTAGTGCCCAGCATGGTGTCGAGCTTCTGGTAGGTGCTCAATGATTATTGATTCACTGAATGAGTAAATTAAGTGTGATCAGGGGTGAAGCAAGAATGAACATGCATGTCTCAGCAAGGGATGTTGAAGGAATGTGATCCAGAGGAGAGAGGTAAGAAATTCTGCCTAAAGTTCTGGGAAAAGCAGTAAGTTCCTCCCCTTGCGGGTGAGACTGGGTCTTCTGGAACATTGCTAGGTAAAGTGTGGTCCCTGAACCACAGCCTCTGCATCCCCATCACCTGGGAGCTTGAGGGGAACGGAGGGTCTTGGCTCTACTTGCTGAAACAGAGTTTTTACTTAAGTAGATGTCCAGGTGATTTGTATGCATGCGAAAGTCTGAGAAGCACTGCTCTATGGCCAGAGGAAGTGCCCTGCTTCCTAATGTGGCTAAAGCCAATGGAGGAAAGGTGAGAATCTGCCCCATGAAACTATTACACAATAGGTGTGATGTTCAAGCTTTAGACAGGGAAGTCCTCGTAATGCAGACTTATAGCCAGTCCCAAAGTTCAACTGTGAGAGGTGACTGAGATCATGCCAAGAAAATCATGCCAAGTTGACTCACATGGGGAAAAATCACACCAACCAAACAGGGAAATGGAAAGGCTAAATTGTAGGTGCTGTTTGTCCACAGTTTGCTTATACCATTGGCTGAATTTCAGGGAAAGGAGAGAGAAAATGAGGATGAATGAGCAAGTCCTGGGAGGTAAAGAGTTGGTTGGGGATTCTGGAGGGGTCCCTCAGGAAATGACATGGGGGTTGGGTGAGGGAGATGAAGGGGAGACTGAACAGGAGGCTGAATTCATCCAGAAGAGGAATTTTGTATATTTGGGTTCTACCTAGTCCTGGAGTGGTATGAATGGAACAGCTCTCATGCCATTTCAGAAAGATGACTGAAGAAGAGAATGGTTTTAATCTAAACAATTATGAAAGGTCACGGAGTGTTTCAGACCCTTCCTGCAGAAAATGAGAGAAAATAGAGTCTGAGACAATTTATTTTTGCAGGAACCTATTATTTAGCATAAATACACAGCACCCATGACATCATCACAGCCTGATGCCAGATCCCTTTCTGGAGCTCATCTTAACTTATAACTCTAGGCAGTCACTAGCAATTGATTGGAAATGGCTCTGGAGATGAAATTCATTTACAAATTTGGGTTCCAGGAAGTAGAAAGACATGTTAATAATTTCTCTAGTTATCTATATTTTAGTAAATGTAATGATAATTTTGTATGGGAACAAGAAGGGAGCATTTGTCAATTTTCCTTACTACTCAGCACCATTTGAACACCTTTCCTATTCCTGGGGTATTTCCAATCTTGTGAGTAATGCTTCCCCCAGAAGGGAGCCCACAACTCATTTTTCCCCATTTCTCCTTGCAAAAAGACTCCACCTGTCATGTGCACCTGTGCAAGACTTCTGATTGGAGGAGAATAGCAAGATGAGGCTGGCACTTCACAGATTCCATTTTGGGTAAAGTGGGCTGTGAAGGAATCCAGCTTTCTAGGATATTAATGGTGGGGATTTTGGCATCTGGCTACCAACTTCAGTGGTACAAGCTGAGGTATCTACCCAGCTGCAGCAGGAATGAGGTCCTGCCTGGAGCAGAGGTGCCCTGTGCTTTGGGCATTGTTATTGATTTTGTAGCCTCTGATTCTGATGCTCTGTTCCTCCTGGGGATTCTTCAATACTGCCTGTTTCTTTTCTGCTTACACTAGCTAGATTGGATGCTGTTGTCTGCAACTGAGAATCCTGAGCCTGTTGTTAAAAAAAAAAAGCTCCATTTCTGCATATGAATTATTAACTGCTATATAATAAATTACCTCATACCTTCATGGTTGTCAACAATAATAAAAAACTGTCATATCTTTCAGTTTCTGTGGGTCAGGAATATTTAGGAGTTGCTTAGCTTAGGATCTCAGCTGCACTTAAGACGTGAACGGGGGCTAGGGAATCCAGTTCCAACACGGTGTCCAGCTAGTGCTGACCACTTGTATTTGGCCTCAGTTCCTCTCCATGTCGATCTCTTTACAGGTCTGCTCAACTGTCCTTGTGACAAGTAGCTGGCTTCTCCAGAGCAAGAAAGAGAAAGGGAGGGCCAGGTGTAAGCTCTCCTCTTTATGACTTAGCCTGGGCACCATCACTACCAGCACAATTCTATTCGTTAGAAGTGAGTTGTTAAGAGCAGCCCACATTCAATAGGAGGGGAAATAGGTCCCACCTTTTAAATGGGGGCAATGCCAAAGATTTTGTGGACACATTTAAAAATCACCAACCATGCTCTTTGCCATATAAGTTGGCAGTGCCTTCCCACAGTTGGCGAGCTAACCTGCCCTGCCCCACCCCAGCACTCTGAACTGTCTTTTGACTTAATTTGGCCAAAAGGATCTTTGGAGACATGATGCGAGTAGAGATTTGAAAAGTGCTTACACGCCTTCCTTCAGTTCTTCTCTGGCATCTCTTGTATCTAAGAGCACACCCAGGGCAGCCTACTGAGCGATGAGGGCAACGTGGTACAGAGTTGCATATGTTAGGTACCTATGACTGCATAACAAATTATCCCAAAAGTTAGCAGCATAGAAAAATAAGTACTTAGCCTTCAGAGTTTCTGGCTTAGGAACTGAAGAGCAGCTTAACTGGTTGGTTCTGGCCGAGGGTTCTGGCTTAGGGATTATGGTCATCTGAAGCCTTGGCTAGGGCTAGAGGGTCCACTTCCAGGATGGCTCTTGCATGTTTCTGGTAAGTTGGTGCTGGATGTTGAGGCTTTGGTTCCTTACCATGTGAATCTCTCCATAGGGCTGATTATGTATCTTTGTGACATGCTAATCTGGCTTTCACTTAGTTGAGGGCTCCAAATGAGCAAGGCAGAGGCTACAGTGTCTTTTGTGACCAAGCCTTGGTTGGAATGACTGTGTCATCTTTGGAATATCCTACTAGTTGCACAGGACAGCTGTATGTTATTTGGGAGAGGACGGCACAAAGGCATCGATATCAGGAGGTGAGCATCATTGGGGACCGTCTTGGAGGATCACAACCACATCAAGTTGCCCCAGTCATTCCAGTTGAGGCCAACTGATAGAAGGCAGTAGCTGGCCTGACCCCAGTACAGGCAGCAAGCTGACCCAGATGCATGAGCAATACACAAGGTTTTGTGCTTTCTTGTTTGGCAGCATTATCCTGCACATCCACAATAACGTGCTGATACAGGCACATTAGTGACACTGGGAAAAATTTAGAAGATTACGAATTAGAGTTGCAATGAGAATCCCTAGCCTCAGTTTTCCAACTGACTAACACTAATGTTCAGATATAAATAGGACCTCTGCCTTCGAGGACTGCTTCTAGTAATTAATACACATGTAAGTATTTGAGCCGTTGACTTATTTGTTTCTCCTGCAGATTAAAGCTCAGGAATAAGTGCATTCGGTTGCTTTTGTTCTAAATTGTTCTCAAAATGCTTTAGTGTGTAGAGAGTAGAATCCTTTTTCATAAAATCTTCAGCATTTTTAAAAACCAGTTTTACTACGTATAGTTTACATACAATTAATTCACCAACTTTCACTGTAGAGTTTGGTTAGCTTTAAGGAACGTGTATGGTCTTGTAATCATCACTGCAATGGAAATATAGCACATTTCCATCACTCCCCCAAAGTCTGCTCATATCATACTCGCTTTTAAGTAAGCTTTTTATTGAAATAAAATATACATGCAGAAAAAAGCACAAGGCATAGTTGTGTTGCTTGATGAATTTTCACACAGTGTATCTGTCATTCAAATAAAGAAATAGGACATGACAAACACTCCAGGGGTCCCACATGTCCCCCTTCCCTGGTGGTAACTGCTAATCTGACTTCCATCACTGTAAATTAGTTGCCTGTTTTAAGCTTAGTATAATTGGAATATTATAATAAATATTCCATCCCATCGGGATTCTTTTGTTAAACATTATCCTTGTGAGGTTTTTCTCCTATTGTTGTATGTGGTTGTAGTTTGTTTATTCTCATTGCTAGTATTGCATTGTATAGATATGCCCCAATTTACTCATCCTTTCTATTCCTGATGAAAATTTGGGTTGTTTCCAACTTGGAGCTACTAAATAGACCTGCTGTGAACATTCCAATATGTGTTTGCTTGCACTTAAAAAATTTTTTTATTGAAGTATAGTCAGTTTCCAATGTTGTATTAATTTCTGGTGTACAGCAGAGTGATTCAGTTATACATATATATATTCCATTCATATTCTTTTTCATTATAGGCTATTACAAGGTATTGGATATATCTCCCTGTGCTATACAGTAGGACCTTGTTGTTTATCTATTTTAGTATCTGCAAATCCCAAACTCCCAATTTATCCCTCCACCATAGGAGTATAATAGAATCAAACACTGTCCATTTTGATCCAATTTACTATTTGGGCCACTTGCCAAAAAACAACAGACTTTTCAGAGGAGATTTTACTTGATAGAAGATTAGGCTTCAGGCTTGTATTTGCTGTGTTTCATGAGGAAACAAAAAAGGAGTGGATTTTGAAACCTGAGAGGCAGGTTACTGAGATGGTGCAGGGTTCTTCACATTCTGGGCTCTGTACCACCCTTTGCTCCCTCCTTCCATTTTCCCTTTCCTCTTTCCCCTTTCCTTCCTTCCAGGCATTTTTAAACAGATGTGAATTTCAAAGACTGAGTTGAATTGTCCTCAGGTGGGGATTTTTTTTTTTTCTTTTTTCCCTGGAAGTGAAGATGAGGTCAAGTGTTTTTCAATTTGCTCTAAATGACTTCTTTTCCTGGGAAAGAGTTTGGGCTTTCATAAACATCGAGACATTTTTTTTTGTTGTCTCAAATATTGTTCTGCTTATTACATCCTGCCAGACAGGTTGCTATAAACCATAATGAAGGCCACGACAGCCATCATAACCCCCATCCGCTCCATCAGGGAGGCCCTGGGAGCCCTGCCATTAGAGGCAACCTAACATTTCATCTGCCATTGCTGATGGGCAAGTTTCCACTGGGGCTGGCCAGGCCTCAAAATGATCTACAAATGGCTGGTTGCGGACTATGATTTTATAGACGATAAGGCTAGTTGGAAGTCCTATTCTTTCTGGGGAAGGTAGATGACCTTTTGTACAAGGACCGTTGGAGGACAGTCTTCTTATGTCCCACATGCCACACCTGGTTTAAGGAAAAGATTGCAAATTCTAGTTGCTTCTTTTTCTTTTCTTGGACAAGCCACCAGTTCACCCATATTTGTAAGGTCCTTTCTAGCTATGTAGACATGTAGTAAACAGGGGGTCAGCTGTCCAGTTTCCACTCCCCATAAATCTTTTCTCAAGAACCGTTCATACCCCAGTCCAATTCATCTGCACCCACAACTTCACAGTGGGCCCTGATGGGTGAAGCCAACTGCCCTTTAGCCTCTGACCTGATCATCACTGGCTACACGTTGTAAGTCAGGCCAATCAGGCCGCACAACTTACTTCTGGACCTTGGGTGTGAGCTGCTGGGTCAGCTTACTGTGTCTCTTTTGTAGGACTTGAACCTGGGGGCTTGGAACCCTGGGGTTGCTGGCATCTGTCTTCTGTACAAGGCTATCTGCTGCTGAGAGGGAAGCAACATTAAAGAAGCAGCTTTCATAGCATTTAGGCCGTCATTTCGTCCCTCTTCTGAGTGAACGTAGAAGAAAAGGGAGTTTCTTCTTCCTTCCTCCCAGTTGTGTGCATTGCAGGAAACACAGACCCATTTTGGACAACCTCCCTAAGGACCCACAGAAGCTAACAATGCCTTCTTCTCGAGGAACTTCAGTTCGAATTTGTGAAAGAAGATTTCAAGTAGCATCGTGGGTTGGGGTTTGTGTTGCTCCCCCTTAATGCAGATGGGACCCTGAAGGACACAGGGTTTGGTGTCAAATCTCATTCTCTTTGAGGCAGAAAACTCACTCAAAGAAGTCATTCGCATTTCTGTTTGAGCGGCCTGGAGACAAATATAGTGAAATGAATAGCCTTTTAGTTTAATTGGCTTCCCAGTGTGAATCCAGAAATAGAAGGCATAATCCGTCTTGGAGTTACTGTAGAAATCACTAAGACCCAAGCCCAGCATATAACCATCCCCCCCACTGCTTCCTGCCCAAGTGTCTTTCTCACCGATGCCCCGACTTTCCACAGAAACCAGCATGGGTGAGCGTTTCCTGGGAGGGAGGGTGGGTGGGGGTCTAGTTGCAAATAGACACACCTGTGTCTGTTTGTTGGTGATTGGTTGTGATGGTCTTCTCTTAAAATATAAGCCATGCATCACAGGAATAAGAAAGAAACTGCTTTTATATATTTGCATAGTTTTCAAAATCAAAGTAGAGCCAATGAAGAGACAAAAAATAGCACATTTTGACTTTTAAAAATGAAAACAGAAGAGGCTATCATAGCGTAGTTAGAAGTGAAAGCCCGCTTCAAAGCCATCCAGGAAGTCCTGACCCCTTAGTCCTCTGCATCTTAGACCTGAGCTCTTGTTGGAAAGTGCTGGGTTAATCTTGCCTTTGGGCTGGAAGTGAAGAAAAGGGGATAGGTGTATGTAGCTTGGGCTACAACTCCACGTTCTGAATTTTTTATACAGGTGAAACCCCTCTAAGCAGAATACTGGCATCTTTGGTCCACTCCTTGTTGGGCTTCACCCTGCATGCCTACAAGGCTTGTAGTTGCTCAGCCTTGAGACCAGAGAAAGAGCCTCGAGACAGAGACAGAGGCACTGATGGCTTATTAGATGGGGAATCTTAAACAAAGGGTCCTAGAGCAGCACCCTGTGTGCGGCAGACGGCGGGCAGTACACGGCAGCGCTCCTCGCTACTCAGGGGAGAGGGAGGCTACCATTTATAGGTGGAATTGACATCACGTGGGACCATCAGTGACCAGGGCCTAATTAAGCCGTATCATTAAAAGAACTGGATAGGCATGTGAGTGGTCCAGGAGGAGAAGAGAGAGGAAGAGAAGAGCCATCTTGGATGGCCTGGCTGTGTACCCCTAGGGCAGGATTTGGGGGGAGGACAGGTGAGATGGTGCTGGATATTACAGGAGAGAAAAACTGAGGGAGGAGAGCATTAGGCGCCGAGGAGGGCAGATGCTTTCTCCAAAGGACTTTTCCTTTTTCTCTGATGAGGAGAGGTGATCGTGTCTAGCTTCTCTGAACTTTCTTTTTCTCCACTCCAATGCAAACAAATGCCTTAGGATGATGAATACATTCTTCTCTAGAACTGTAGTAGAATTCAAGTGCTGAGGGGAAAAAATGGCTAGGAACACCATTAAAGTAAGTCCTTTCGATTAGAATAATAGAATAAATTGCATGTTTTGGCAGAACCAGAGGGTCCCCAAGAAGAAAATGATCAGGGTCCCCTACACAGCATAGAGTCCCCACCTTATTCAACTCATCTTCCAGCAGAAAAACCTAGCAGAGCTCAGCTCTACCCTACAGATCTCCCTGGACTCATTCTCACCGTGAGCAGGAGCAATTCCCTAGATAGAATGATCGTCTTTTAACCCAAGGTCTGTATTTCCCTTTTAATTTACTCTCCCAAGACCATGATACTCAGCAAAATTATTCTAGAAAGTGTCATGAATTTTGGTTTACACATGTGCCTCCTGCCATCTCCAAGCCCTTGGGTCTCTCTCTTCCCTCCCAGTCTTTCCTGTAGTTCCTAGCCATCATCAGCTAACCTACCTATGTCTTTAGTGCATCAACTCATTTAATTCTCAGGACACCCTGATGAGGCATGGCCTATCATTGGCTCAGTTTACAGATGAAGAAAGTAAGCCTCAGAGAAGTCATTTCCTCCAGTTCCAACAGCACTCACATTCTAGTTGGGGATTTCTGAAGACAGAGCAACATCTACACCCCTAAGGAATATATCCTCATAAATAGAGAATCCCAGGCACTCGGAGGGACTGAGGACACCGGGATGTTCTTTGGGAAAATCACAGGTAGATTGGCTCCACCCACAGTGGGCTGGTTCTTTCCCTGGCGGTCCCCAGTGGAGGAGGGATTGGAGAAGTGGCTGTCAGCTTTAGAACAATGGACGTGGGGACTGATTCTTCAGCTTTGCAAACACTGAGTCTCTTTACTTTGGAAAACACTTCTCCTCCTCCCTTGGGGTCAAGTGTGGCATTGAAAGAGGAAGAGTGGTAAAGAACAGGACTGGTGGCAAGAAGAAGCTTGTGTCTCACTGCCAGCTCCATCCTTCACTCTCGAAACAAACACAGGGGAGACCCTGCTTTGGGCTTCAGGTTTTTTCCATCTGTGTCTTGAGAGCTAAGGCCCCTGTTCTAGCTAAACTTCTGCTTGCTCCTTGAGAAAAGAAATTGAATCTTCATTTAATATGCATGGTGCAAATTGGAAACCTTTGGGTACAAAGTTTCCAATCAACTCTTTTTTTTTCTTCTTTCTGCTAGTGCCTTTATCTCTCTCACCTTTGGGATCAATCCTACTTCCTTCTTGGGCTGTTAATAATTAATAGCACTGGCTTTTATAAGCTAGTGGTAATATGTTTTGATTTTATTGTTTCTTTTCATGAATTATGGATATCATTAAAAAGCAATTTTTTAGAAGTCCAAGAAGGGAAAGGAGGTTGATGGGAGGTCAGAGGAGACAAGAGGGCACATGATCTTGCTCTGCCATCATCTGTCAGGTTTAATAAATAGCTTTCAGCTTGAAGGAGTTTGAAATCGCTGGTAGCTCCTGCTCTTTCTCCAACTCTCCCTTCGTAGACGGGAACACACAGCTGCAGCTGGAATACAAATTTATAGTAGATCCTTGAAACCCTGCATCTGCCAGTGAGTAGATCACCCCAGAAAGCAGGTGTCCCTTAGATGCCATTCAAGAGGGTAAACCCCTGAACTGTTCCTGGGTCGACACATTCAAATTCTGTACAGACCTAGAATCAGAAAACTGAAGGTCTCATGTGGATACTGTCTCTGATGCTATGTGACTTTGAACATGGCCATGAACCTGTAGGACTCTTTAGCTCTAAAATGTAAAATCAATACCAGACTCATCTAAGTAACTGTTTTGAGACTAAAATGAAATTGTCAGTGTTAAAAACAAAGTGAAACAAAATGTCTGTTCTTTAAAAGACACCATGAAGGAAATAAAAAGGCAAGCCACAAACTGGGAGAAAATATTTGCTACACATACATAACAAAGGACTTGTATCTAGAATATATAAAGAGCTCTTAGGGCTCAATAGTAAGAAGAGAAAACATCTAATTTTAAAATGGATAAAGGATCTGAATGAATGTTTTACTAAGGAGTATATACAAATGGGCAACAAGCACATGAAAAGATGCTCAACATCATTAATCATCACAAAAATGAAAATTAAATCCACAAAGAAATACTACTTCATACTTAATAGAGTGTCTAAAATCAGAAAGAAAGAAAGACTTGACAGCATTAAGTGTTGGCAATAATGTGGAACAACAGGAACTCTCACGCCTGCTGGTGAGAATGTAAGATGGAGACACTACTTTAGAAAACAGATTGTCTCTGATAATGTTAAATATGCACTTATCATACAACCTAACCATTCCATCCCTAGGCCTACCCCCCAAAAATGAGGCTTAGTGACACAAAACATGTATGAGAGTGTTCAGAGCAGCTTTATTCATTATTACTCAAAGCTGGAAACAACCCGAATGTTCATCAGCTGGTGAATGGATAGACTAACAGTGGCCCCTCCTTGCACCTAAACACTGCTCCGTGATGAAGAGTGGCCCCTCCTTGCACCTGAATACTGCTCCGTGATGAAGAGGGAAGGCTGAAAACTCTCTCCAGGTAGTGAGCTGGGGCAACCATAGGTTCATCTTGTTTGTTTTCCTTCTCTTCGGGACTACTGTCCTGCTGTGTTTGTTGTCCAGTCTCCGAAAACCATTGTTTCATATATTTTGTCCAGTTTCTTAGATGTTTAAGGTTTGGGGTGGGCATCCCAGTCCTTGTGAGTCCATCACAGCTAGAAGCTGAAATTCCACCTGGGTGCCTTTTACTTCATGTACATTACATGCCAGTAGGTGTCACCATGCATTCTCGTCTATGAGGTTGCGCTATGGCCTAGACACTCAGGGTAGCTTTGGGAGACTTTTCCCTGCTGTCGAAGGGCTAGAAGGTGACAGGGCAGACTGGCTAGAAAGCACAGAGAAGTCTAGCCCCCACCCACTTGGCCCTACCACGCATGCATCTCCCACAACATTACTACAGCCCTCATGGCTCACGTCATGGCAGAGGTTGCCAGGTCTGCACCAGTTTGCCTGGCTATGCTTACAGCCAGCAAGAAGGGCTGGAGACTGAGCACCTCCCAGAGCAGCCTCAAGCAATGGCTGGTGGTTGCTGGCATACATACCCTGTAGCTACTTCGCCCTTCAGGAAGATGACTCTGAGAAGCAATTCCGGCACTGTTTCCAGACTTATCTAGCAAGATCAATCTCCAGCTGTGGTTACGTGTTTGTTGCCATATCCTTTGTTCACTAACTTTCATATCGTATCTCACGTCTTCCCTCCTCTCCAAATCCTCTCCCCTATATTAGTATTTCCTGGGATCATCTCCCAAAGGAGCCAACTTGTAATTTAATTCTTGTCTCAGGGTCTGCTCCTGGAGGATCCCTAACTCTCACGGTAACCAACCATGCCAAAAACAGAAGCAGGCTGCCCAGTGGTCAGCCATTCCCCATTGGAGAGGAACCAGGGACCCATAAGCCTCATGAGTCCTCAATTCTCTGCTATCCTTGCCTGCGATCTCACACAGGAGTGATGTAGCACATACCTTTGGTGGTGAAAGTGTCAAATAATAATCCTTTTCTAGAGGAGAACTGTGGCAATGAATATAATTTTGAAGATGCTCATCATTTTTGGTTTAGTGGTTGCATCTCTAGAAATGCACTTAAAGAAAACAGATGAGAGTCTGTGCAGTGCTTGGCTCTGAGACTTCACAATGAAGCTCTGTCTTTAATGCTGCAGAAAAGGGAGCAGCCTGGGTGTCAACAATAGAGTGTGCAGAAATGATAGCCCACCCCTCTGATGGGATACTTTGTTGTCATTAAAAAGAATGTTAATGGTTGATTTATTTTGATCAGAGATGTTTATGGTCTGTTGTGAGGTGTGAAAGTCAGGTCATAAAGCAATACATATAGTATGGTCTTCTTTTTTCAATTTTGTAGTAGATGAAGGACATTTCTGTTTGAACCTTACCCATACACAGAAAGGCTTGACCCTTGCATAACCAAAAGCCTGCTTGAGTCTCCAGCAATTCATACTGGAGCCATCTGAGACCACATTCCAGTATTAAACTGGAAATGCAAATAACATCACACAGTGGTAACAACCAATCCCAACATGGAGTTTCAATCCCCTTCTGTCACCAACTGCAAAGAGCCTTTTGGATCCTCCCTTACTTAGAAAGGACCTCATCCTTGCTGCCTGTCTTTCTGGCTCTCACACTCTGCATTAGCGAGCCAGCTGAACTCTCTCCTGATCAGCCTCAATAGAGACCATTTTGGGGCTTTAGTTACTTTTTGACATGTTTGACTGTAGTTATTCACTAGTTGTAGTCAAATACTGCCTACAAGTCTTCCCTGACTACCTTTTGTGTGTCTGCCACCTGCAAACTTTGAGTTACTGACCCAACGGGACAGAGGACCTTGGGAAATGGTTTGAGCTGGAAGTGAAAATGTTTCTACTTCCTATCTGCTCCCCTCTGTTTCCCTCTTTTACTTTTTCCCTGCCTGCATCAGGTCCCGACTGAGCCATCGGGATGAGAGTCCAAGAGATGATTCTTCTATCTTCAAGGAGGGTCTTTTAAAAGTGGCAGGATTTTGGGTAAGAGCTGGGATATAAATGAAAATAAATAGTCCAGAGTTTATTCTGTGGCTGGGTGTATGAGAGATATATAGTCAGAGGCTTTTCCAGCCACCTAAGCTAAACGTGCCAACTAACAGTGAGGGATAAAGCTCCAGAAGTTACTAAATGATTCTCTAAAGTCCAGAAGCTAATAAATATTTATGAATAAGGATTGTTGAGTATTTGCATCAAGTAGAATCTCAAAGCTTTTCTATTTATTTACTCAAGGGAGAAACTGCCTGTTACTGCACCCTCTTGTTTAGTTTTAAGGAGGCAAGAGTAGGTGGGTTTTCATTAAAGTCATTTGTA
Organism: Camelus dromedarius; assembly: GCF_036321535.1. Taxonomy (NCBI): domain Eukaryota; kingdom Metazoa; phylum Chordata; class Mammalia; order Artiodactyla; family Camelidae; genus Camelus; species Camelus dromedarius. Next base: position 30,723,431 of record NC_087453.1, read on the forward strand.
AGCTGAAAGAATCATTTTGAAAGGACCGACTCTAAAACCAGTTTATGGACTCCGATGACCTGCAGAAGGTTTGAAAAAATACCACACCTCACATTTCACTCCTTAGAAGTTCTGATTCGTCAAGCTTGGGCCGGGGCCAAGGGAGATGTATTTTTTAAATTGCCACCCAGGTCATCCTCAAGGCCACCCAATATTAGACACTGGGTTCAAAAAACCTCTGGCAATCTGGGATCTGCAGGACATGGAAGATGGGAAGCAAAAATGGGAAATTTACTCACATTATTCAGACCAATTCTTCCTTCCAGAGCAAATGCATTTTCCACCCTGGTTGGTATGGGCTCTCAAATGAACGCACAGAATCTACACTCTTGTCGGAATTTGCCGGTTTGCCCTTTAATGTAACCATGAACGTAGAACTATGGGCTGGAACCTGTTTCTGTTGGGGGTGCGTGCTGAGTGGGACTTGGCTCTCCATCATATTGTGGAACAGAGTTTCTATACTTCACTTAAAAGCCTTTCCCCTCCCCTTCTCTCCAACAGAAGCTCAAATCACAATATTTTGTCTCCTTTTCTAATAAAAAATAATAGGGCTTCACTCTTCGGTGAAACTGACAGGTTTTCCTCATTTGTTTGATTAAAGCTCAGGAAACTTTTAGGAGTCCTGCTGACGGTTTCTTCCCACGTTCGAATGAAATGCAAAACAAAAAGCTTCCAGTGCCAAGGAGTAGGCAGGTGTGTTTACACGGATGCTAGCTCAAGCTGCTGTTTCCTTTGCCGTTAGAGAACGGGTTTCTTCACGCTGAGAACTTTTGAGATTATGGAACTTGAGGATAACGTTAGGCTGAAAGGCTCTTTTACTGTCTTCTTATCTTTCTCACTTTGGTTCTTGAGCCGGTCAAGTTCCTGGGGTTGTGGTGAACCTGGGTTGGAGCTCCCATCAGTGGGCAGTTGGGAGACCCCACCTATCCTGGAGAACTTGTGGTTGCTGATAGAGGGAGGAAGGCCTCCAGGCCAGGGATTGGCAAACATTTTTTTCCGTGAAGAGAGGAAGTATTTTCAACTTTTTTGGCTTCTGTCACAATTACTTAACTCTGCCATAGCATTGGGAAAGCAGCTGTAGACAAATGAGAGTGGCTGTGTGCCAACAAAACTTTATTCACAAAAGCAGGTGACTGGGCTGGGCTGGAATTTGCTGACCTCTGGTCCAGGACATTTGGAGTGTTCATGGTTAACGTACAGAAGGGCGCCTGCTTAAGTGTGGTCACCAGACAGGTCTGAGTTGGAATCCTAGATGGTCTACTAACCAGAAATGTGACCTTGGGGTAGTTGCTGACTTTACCATAAAAATGGTAATAAAACCACCACCTTGTTGGTATTCTGGAAAGAGGGCTGGTCTAAGTCCTAGATGGATTCTCCACCACTTGTAGGAACCTGGCCAAGGCATTTATATCACTGTATCTACAGGCTAGACTAGAAATTAGACTTCAGATGCTGGGGCCTGTGGGCCACACTCAGCTAGATGATGCGCCTTCATTCGGCTTATATAGCATTTTAAAGGCTTTGGCAGCACTCAGTATGAATGCCTTTGGATATATAATGTGTTTTGATTTATCTGTCACTAGTGTTCTGTTGTCACATGATTGGGTAGTTTCACTTTTTAAAATGTCCTGCTTGGTGTCTGGGGGCATTTAAGTTTATGATCCCTTGATGGAAGGAGCCTAAATCTATTTAAGCTCGGAAAGAGTATGACTCTCCCACTCTCAGAGGATGACGTGGGTTCAGTATATAGAAGAATGGTTCACCCAAAACATAGCAGTTTTTAAAAAACAGTCATGCCTTTCTTCTCCTGGATCTAAGGGTTGGCCAGGCTGTTCTGCTGCTGTGGGCTGGGTCCAGCTGATCCAGCTGGGCTCCCATGCCAGCCAGGGCTCAGCTGGGGAAGGGCTGGGGTAGGTGTCCCTTAGTCAACCTGGCTCCTCTCTCCTCCACATGTCTCTCATCAGCCTTCAGCAGGACAGCTAAGGCATGTACTCAGAGAAGCAAGAGAGGAAGCAGGTACCATGCTTTCTTCGGCTTCTGCTTACATCAAGTTTGCTGCCCTCTTGTTGGCCAAAACAAGTCACTTGGCCAAGTCCGGAGTCAGTGTATGCGGTCACTACCAAAGGCACAGGGAGAAGTGGTTAATTGGGGCTATTAATACAATAAATCTATCACAGACATTAATGCAAGGGTTAATGCAGACACCATCATTCTCCTAGTCATTGCTGAAAACTGTGATCACTTCTTCAAACCTAAGACAACAGTGAGTGTAGTTGTGTTTGAATGTGTATGTAAGATATGCTGTTTCTCCTTTTTTATCCTTTTCCCCCAAATCAAGAGCAAAGAGAGTTTTGGAGACCTTGGAAAAATTTATCAGTCCTCCTAGGAACTAGGGGAAGGATTTTAAGGGCACTGTCAATTGGAAGATATTTTTTCAAACACTTCCCTCCTTTTCGGCATCTTGATTTTAACAGCAAGAACTGCCTTCATTCTTAACTTGGAATTTACTTTAGGAAAGTTGGTCATTTTTTTTTTTTCTGGCACAGGCCAAGAAAAAGTATTTACTTTAAAGGTGAGAGTGAATTTAAAAAAAAATAAGGTCACCAACAACCAGCACAAAACATGGACTGGTTATTTTTGCAAAATAAAAATTGTGAGTTTTCCACAGACCCATGTTCAAGTGACGATAGTAAAAGATATGGACCAATACTGATTTTGCAAATCTTTTCCTTTGCATACAAGCACTGTGGTTCAAGTCTCATAGGTAAGCATCTGAGATAAAACAATGAGGGCTGAGATGTTGAGACCATATGTCACATTTACTTTTTAGAAGATAACTTAGAGTACAAAGAGATAAAAAAAACCCCACATTTTCCCAAAGTATTGTTTCTGACTTTTTAATGGAGATAAACAATGCTAAAGCACAGAACTTTCAGTCCATCTTTCAGCCACTATGTTGGCTAAGAGCTTAGTATCACAAGAGAATAATGAGAAGAATGTCATACCTGGGAAATCTGCATCCGTTAAATGTCAGAGGTGAGAAAGTGGAGTCCGGTGAGGTGAGGATGAGTTCCTTGATGCCCAAAGTGTGGTCCATGGACCGAAAGCATCGCAGCATCACACCACTTGGAAGCTGTCTCCCCTCAACCTTGGCTCCACCCAGACCTGCTGAATCTGCATTTTATCAAGACTTCAGGGATTTGTATGCACACGAGCATTTGAGAAGCAGTGGTTTATAATTAATGTGATACAAATCAGAGGCTACATCTGGATTTAATAGAAACATTGACAATACAAAACATTTATTCCTAGACCACTTTAATAATGGTCCTTGATCTATTATCATTGGGCCTCAGTATATACATCTGTCAAATGGGGACTTATAACTCCTTTGCATGCTTTTCAAAGTAGTTGAGGCTACCAGACTGCAGCTATAATACAGTGCTCTGAAACAAATGAAAGGCATAAAAATTGGATCTTATTATTTTATTAAGGAAGTACTTGGATCTCAATATTTCAGTGCAAGTCCTAAACACTGAGGAAGCTAATGAGGTCAAGACATGCTGTTCTCCCTTCATGCTGTTATGAACGTCCAGCAGTCCACCCTGGCGGTTGGCATTCTAGCACACTGTGGCATCTACGTTTCTGCTCCATCTGCTGGTGATGACCCAGCACTTCACAAGAGGGTCTGAACACCTGTCACTTGGTTCCCACTGAGATTCTGTGGCTGATAATGTCTTCTGACCAGCAGGTTCAGCCATTGCCTGGGGACTTGTTGGAAATGCAAAGCCTCCAGCCAGAGCTCCCATCTACCAAACCAGAACCTCCATTTTGATGCGATCCTCCCTAATTCTTGGGGAAATTAATGTTAGAGAAACACTGATTTAAGTGAATATTTCTCAGCCTTGGCCACACATTAGAATTCACTGGTAGGTATTTAAAAATACCAAGTAAAAATACCCACTCACTCTGAAGTCAACTAAATTAGAATATATGGGAGTGGCCCCAGTTGTCTGTATATTTTTAAAGTTCCCAGATGATACTTTGATATACTCTTTGGGGGTGCAAAGTGAGACCCAGATAAAGACCAGGAGAGTCAGATGATTCAAGTCTTAGAAATATTCGGCATTTGAAGTGAATTGAAATTGGGGTGTGAGAAGAATAAGAGAAAGGATTGATGGCAGAGAAAGAAAGTTGCTCCAGGTGGAATCCCCGTTGTGGAAATGGCTGAGGCACTTCTGGGGAAAGCTAGGCCCCTCATTGAATGTGAACTTATACATGCTGCTGTGATAGTAAAAGCTTCCACTTTCTCAGAATTGCAGCAATGACTACAGGCAGTTGGCTTATTTTATGGACAATAAGGAATAAGGGTGAGCCCAGTGGGTGAGTTTATATGGAAACTATGCATTAAGAGTGGGGTGACGATACATAGGTTGCAAATACAGGATACCTGATTCAATTTTTAATTTCAGATGAATGAAAACCTTTGCTTTCCAGTCAAGATGGCAGAGTGATAGGACCACGAGCTTGCCTCTCCTCATGACTGCAGCAAAACCACAACTGAATGCTAAACAACCATCAAAAAAAGGCCTAGTGAAAAAGACCTTCTGCAACTGGAAACATAAAGAGGGAATCACAGCAGGACGGCAGGAGGGGTGTGCTCGTGGTATAATTGGGCCCCATATCCCCAGGGAGGCAACCCATAAGCTGAAGATTTGTTAAGTCACAGAGGCCTTCCCACAGGAGTGAGAGCTCTAAGCCCCAAGTCAGGCTCCCCAGCTCGGGTCTTGGCATTGGGAAGAGAAGGAGGCCCCAGGACATCTGGTTTTGAAGGCCGGGGGGCTTGGCTCTGGGACCCTCACAGGATTGGGGGAAATGGAGACTCCATTCACTTGGGAAGCATACACGGAAACTCATGTGTGTCAGGTCCAAGGGCAGAGGCAGTGGTTCCATAGGAACCTGGGCCAGACCTGCCTGCTGAATTTGGAGGGTCTCCTGGGGACCTGGGGGATGGCTGCGGCTCACTCAAGGGACACAAAAGCTGGTGATGGACATTCCAGGAGTGTTAATCTACATGAGCTTTCCTGGAGGCTGACATCTTGATTGGATCATGAGCACCAAGACCCAGACCCACCCAACAGCCTGTAGGGAAGCCTCAGACAAAACAATGTACAGGATGGGAACACAGCCCCACCCATCAGCAGACTTCCTGAGCCACAAAGGCCTCTAGACATGGCCCTACTCACCAGAGGTCCAAGACCAAGCTTCACCCAGCAGTGGGAAGGCAGCAGCTCCTCCTGCCAGGAAACCTGCATAAGCCTCTAGTCCAGCCTCATCCACCAGGGGCAGATACCAGAAATAAGAGAATAATAACCCCAAAGCCTGTGGAAGGAATCCACAAACACATGGAAAGAGATGATATGAGGTGGCAGAGGACTATCTCCCAGGACAAGGCACAAGATAAAATCCCAGAAGAAGAAATAGGTGATGAGGAGATAGGCAATTTATCTGAGAAAGAGTTTAAAGTAATGATGCCCAAGATGTTCAGAGAACTCAAGAGGAGTATAGATGCACAGAGTGAAGTTTTTAGCAAAGAGTTGGAAAATATAAAGAATACCCAAACAGAGTTGAAGAATAAAATCATTGAAATGAACAATACCCTAGAAGAATCCAAGAATAGACTAAATGGGGCAGAAGAACGGATCAGTGAGCTAGAAGACATATTAATGGAAATCACTACTTCAGAACAGAAAAAAGAAAAAAAGAATAAAAAAGAATGAAGATAGTTTAAGAAAACTCTGGGACAGCATGAAGCACTCTAATATTTCCATTATAGGGATCCCAGAAAGAGAAGAAAGAGAGAGAAAGGACCTGAGAAAATTTTGGAAGAGATAATCACTGAGAACTTCCCCAACTTGGGAAAGGAAACAGTCACCCAAGTCCTGGAAATGCAGAGAGTTCCACACAGGATCAACCCAAAGAGGAACACACCAAGGCACATGGTCATCAAATTGACAACAATTAAGGATAAGGGGAAAATATTAAAATTAGCAAGAGAAAAGCAACAAGTAACATACAAGGGAGCTCCCATAAGGTTATCAGCTGACTTTTCAGCAGAAACTCTACAGGCCAGAAGGGAGTGGCATGATATATTTAAAGTGATGCAAGAGGGAAACTTACAACAAAGAATACTCTATCCAGCAAGGCTCTCCTTCAGACTTGATGGAGAAATCAAAAGCTTTACAGATAAACAAAAGCTAAAAGATTTCAACACCACCAAACCAGGTTTAAAACAAATATTAAAGGACATTCTCTAGTCATCAAACCATAAGAAAAGAGAACAAAAAGAAGAAAGAGAAAACAAAAGAGACCTACAAAAGATTGCTTTGGCTGTTTGGGGTCTTTTGTGGTTCCTCATAAATTGTGGAATTGTTTGTTCTACTTCTGTGAGGAATGTCGTGAGTATTTTGATGTGGGTTGCGCTGGATCTGTGGATTGCTTTGGGTAGTGTGGCCATTTTGATAGTGTTGATTCTTCCAACCCAAGAGCACAAGAAATCTGTCCAATTTCTTTGTGTCATTTCAGTTTTCAGCGTATAGGTAACCTCCTTGGTTAAGTTTATTTCTAGTTATTTTATTGTTTTTGATGTAACTAAAATATCTCTACCAGTTATAAAACTCTGGTTTTTGAAGTGGTGAATGGATGAGTTGTATTCCATTACACACATACACACACATAAACACATAAACACACACACACACACACACACACACACACTGCATCTCCATTATCTATTCAGTGGTTGATGCGCACTTAGGATGCTTCCATATCTTGGCAATTGTAAATACTGTTGCTGTTAATAGCAGGTCTATGTCTCTTTTTGAGTTAATTCTTACTTTGTGGTTGGCTTTATTCCTTTGATATCTGTGTAAATTTATAAAGCTAAATCTCTAAACTTTCTTGGAAACAATGAACTGTACATATATGTAAATTAAAAGATACATGTGCAGTTAAAAAAAGATCTATCAAGCCATGAAAGACATAGAAGAAACTTAAAAGACGTATTACTAAATGAAAGAAGCCAGTCTGAAAAGGCTACAAACTGTACAAATGACATTCTGGAAAAGGCACAGCTACAGAAACAATAAAAAGATCATGGTTTCCAGGGGCTTAGGGAGAGGGAGGGAGGGAGGAATGAATAGATGGAGCACAAGGGATTTTTAGGGCAATGAAATTATTCTGTATAATACTATACATGTCATTATGCATTTGTCAAAACCCATAGAAGGTAAAACATCAAGAGTGAACCCTAATGTAAACTGAAAAAAAAAAAAAAAAGAACTATTCCCTGAGTCAAACTAATGCTAAAGGGTTTGGAAGAAAAGTAGAAACCATCAGCGGAGGCACTGAAGGAAAGGCCAGTGAGTTCATAAAAAAATAGAAACCAGCAACAGAAACAATTATAAACATGGTAGAATGGATTGAACTGGAATCTATATCATGGAAGCATTTCAAAGAGAAAGAGAGACTGTGTCAAATGAAGCCAATAAAGAAAAATGTGAATTGAGAAATCTTTTTTTTTTCCTGTGATAGAATTGTTCTGAAATGAGATTGTGAGGGAGACACAACTCTGCACATTTACACACACAAAAACCAAAGAGTTTTGTATGTAAATGAGTGAATTTATGGCATGTAAATTATACCTCAAGAAGTCTCTTTCAAAATGAAGGAGTATTTAGCACATACCTACCCAAGAGCTGCTCTCAGGTATTTGCCTCACAGGGTAAATGTAAACAGATATTTAGAAAAAAGATGCATGCATATATAGACAAAAATATTTATTCATGATAATCCACACTTGAACTAACCCAAATGTCCATTATTAAGAGAATGGATTAATATTTTGTGATATAATCTTACAAGGTCAAATTATTCAGCCCTACAACCAGAATGAAAAGCATATTCAAATAAAAACATGTGGCTCTAAAAACTTCACTTAGAGCAAGAGAGACAGACATCAAAGTACACATTGTGATTTTTTTTTCATTTTTATCAAGTTTAGCCACTGTCAAACTGATGGATGCATGTCATGGGAGTGTGTGTATTTCAATTAAAACGTGACAGAGGGCATATATTCTGTGTTAATGGATGTGATTCAAACATATGGTTCACACACTGACTTTTCCAATATGGTCGAGGGTTAGCAATTTGAAAGATTTGTGAAATCATAAACTTTACATTCACACATTTCACTATACTTTTATTGTATATGGATATAAACACAAAAAGAAGGAGGTAAGAAAAAATTACCATCAGACAGTGATGGAGAAAATGACATTTTAGTTACAACCCTCTCCTCTGACAACCCCCCCGACACTGACCAGATAACTGGCCAATCCAGGATGTCAGTTGCTGGTTGGGTTCCAGGTGGAATGTTGGGGTGTCCCCTGGGGCTTGTCGTGGCTGGGGGATCCATGGTAACTGGGCAGAGCCCTGGGTGGGTCAGTGCCATGGAGGGGCTGCTGTCCTCTGTGGAGCTTGGCTTTGGGCTGATCCTCAGGAAGCTGAGTGAGGTCCTGGTGGTGCTGCTGCCCAAAGGCCTGTGTTCTCAGTTCATGTTCCAGAGCCTCCCCTGGGAGACAGCATTGAGTCTGCCTGTCCTCACCTTATTGCTTAGTGTTTTATTTACTTGCAGACTTATTCAGTCTGTTAGAAGTCAACTTAATAGAAGACGTGAAAAGCAACTGGCAAAAACACTGGCTGCACAGATCAAGGAGAAGCGCCGCCTCATCGACCAGCTTTATGTGGCTAAACGGGAGTGTGCCAGGATGGAGACAACTGTAAAGGATGCCGGGCTAGAGAAGGAGCCGGTAAACACACCCAGCCTTGCTGACACCTACAGAAAGCTGATGACGGCCAACCTGAGCTGGAGGAAGGAAATCAGTTTTCTCATCCAAGAACTGAAGAGAGAGAGAGACCCCTGCAGTCCATACGAGAAGAGATGGCTGAGATACTAAAGGTGCTCCAGTTCCTTGAGGAGGTCACGAGAATCAGCCCATCACAAGGGGCTTTTGCACACCAGGCAGGGCACCGAGCACCAAGTCCTGATGGCCTCTCTCCCAGGAGTGGGCCCTCGTGTTAAAGCCGAGCTGTTCCCTCCCCTCCACTCAGGCCTCCCAGGCTGCCAGGCTGCATTCACTCAGTCAGGTCTCCACCTGAGCTGCACTGAGGCTGGTGGATGGAGGGCAGTCCCTTCCCTTGGACCAGAGTTCCTCCAACTTTACCAGTGAGCACAGCAGTGAGCTCCTTCGTGGTCAGCATCTCTCATCTAAAACATACTGGGATTCCCAGAACACACCATGAAGCATGGGACTTTTTATATTCAGCAAATGTTTGGATTATCTCTTATTAGTTGTGAAAGAAATGTTGTAACTGAGACTGATCTTCTACTTAGTTTGAATCTATATTAAGCCTCATTTCTCAAGGCAGTTTGGGTAACTATTATATATCAGCCATGTAAGTGAAGTGTATATATGGTTATTCTGTGTACAAATATTTCATTATAATTTTAAAATGTATGCAGTTTGTCAATATAAACTTTTAGGTGGCCATAGCATTTATTTCTAGAGTTTAATTCTGAAGTCATAAGTTTAAGTCAAAGGGCCTGTTTTTACCTGAGTATGTATAGTTTTTAAAAAAATAGATGAACTTTTTTTAAGATGAAGTTAAATTGTACTCTTATAAGAAACTTTTATCATTTAATTTTTATATTCTGCTATAATAATATCCATAATAAAAATAAATTTGATAAATTTTAAAAAAAGAATGAAAACCTTTTTTGTTTAGTTTCTTTTTTAGTGTGTCCTATGCAATATTTCAAATATCTGAAATTTAAATTTACCTGAGGATCCGGTATTTTTATTTGCTCTATCCAACAACCTTATTGTGAACTCTAAACTGACTCGTGAGAAGCCAGAGGCCATCATATGAATGGTAGTATTGAGTTGGCAGAAATCTTGGCAAAGACGTTGTACTTAAAATTAACTGAGACATCTTACCTAGGTTTGGTTTGAATTGGAACGAAATGTATTCAAACCTTTACTCCCCATTTTTCAATTTTCTTGTCTCCCCATTCCTCACCCCCTGCCACCCCATCATCTCACCCTGTTCGCCTTTGATTTCCCTTTGTTTACTTAGTAAAGTGGACTTTTCCTTGACTTAGTGTTTGTTGTTTTCCCAGTGTCCTCCCATTCTAGCTAAAGTAAAGCTCTTATTCTTGAAGTCAATTCAAATTCCTTGTTTTTTTCGGACCAGCTCTTATTTAGTTTTTCTACTGCACCACAGCATGGGAGATCAGTCCATAAATTTTCATCTCTAAAGTGCTCCCAGTTGTGCCTATTTCTCCGTAGACAATTTCCTGGGGGCAAGAAACAGAGTCTGTTCAGGGTGGTGAGAAACACATAGGGGTGGAGATGAATACCACAGAGAAATGAAAATGAGGACATTGTCTCCGACCAGCCCCCACCGACAACCCTCCCTTCCTGTGCCGGCTACAAAGAGCTTTTTCAGATGGGGTGGCGAACAGGCAGGGGACCTCTCTCAAAACCATCAAGTCTGTTTATGTAGATATTATTTACTTTTGAAAGCCGCCTGAAGTAGAGCCTTGTGAAGCGCTTTTCCAGAGCTGCCCCAAACCACAGGGCAGGCTTCGGTGGTGATGGAGGCGCAGAGAGAATGAAGGGGCAAGCACCCCGCCGCATTCTTTCCTTGCTTGCACGACAAAGAGGAAAGAAAAAGAGAAAGGAAATGGGTAGACCAGTGGTTCTGAAAGTGTAGGCTGTAGACCAGCAGCATCAGCGTCACCTGGGAACTTACTCGAAATGCAGACTCCCTGGCCCACCAACTCAGGAACTCCCAGAGTGGGTCCAGCAGTCTGTGGTTTAACAGGCCCTCCAGGTGATTCCAAGATATGCTAAAGACGGAGCACCACCAGGACAGACAACTGTACCTCTTCACCCTCACGAGGAACTCATCTCTGCTACCAAGTGCCACCGTCGTGGGGGGGTGTGTGTTGCCCGGATGTTTGGGGCTGGGCAGTGGAGACAAGGAGTGGGGAGGAGGCTTGCTTTTGCCAAAGGAATCTTTTTCTTTAATTGGATGACAAAAGGTAAGGACAGAGGGAATATCACAGGCAGAAATGACACTCTTTCAGTCAGTTTCCAAAAGCCTACAAGAGTCACACAGAAGGGAAAGCCTATTAGACACTGACTTTATATCTAAGAGCGAAAGTTAATTGAAACAGAAATTCACCTTTTTATTTAAATATTACATGTATCCATAATAATAATAGCTGCGAGAACAGACGGCATGCACAGCTGAACGTGATCGGCCTTACCTCCTGCGCTGAGCGGAACACCACTCGGTGGGTCTGTGGAGACACCCACATAACCGTGGGGTGGGCCCTTGCCCACAAGTCCACAGCCCCAGAATCAGGCTTTGAACTTGCTGCTCTGCAGAGGCCTAGTCCCATCCCAGGGGTTCTCAGCATTGGCTGCATTCTAAACTCACCCCGGGGGCTTTAAGGAACATGGGTACTTGTGTCCAGCCCCAGAGATCCTGATCTGTTAGGTCTGGAGCATTGCCAGGGAAATTTATAAGCTCCCCTGGGAGTCTCACCACGCCAGGGCTTGGGCCATTGCCTTAACAAGTCCACAGCTTAGTGGTTCTCAGCCCTGGATGCAAATTAGAATCAACTGTTTCCTCTTTAAACCAGACTAGCAGCCCATCAGGCCCCATCACCTGGGGTTGGTATTTAACTGATCTGGGGTGGGGCCCGATCATCATGTCATCCTAGAGCCATAGCCAGGATGGGAGACAGCATCCCGCTTTGTCATGTGGCCCTCACCCTGCAGTTATCCCGCCCAGAGCCCTCCCGCAGAACAGACCTCAGTTGTCTCCGAACAGGAGGAATCTGACAATTTAGTTCCGGATTCTTTTCGATCCAGGCAAGTGCTGTGTGTGAGTGTGTGTGCGCCTCTGCGTGCATTCTGAGGACAAATACAAATTAAACGTAAGAGGCTTAATGCCCCCTGTTGAAAATCAGGGGAGAAATGTCCCTTCTTTCCCTGTCAGGACATTTACTTCAGAAACTAACTCAGCCTTTGCCCGTTTTATGACTGAGGCAGGTCTTTCTTGGGGGCCTGAGAATGACCTCTTTGAAATGTTAACCTTGAAGGGGGAACGTAGGGCCCTACCTCCCTTCTCTGTGAGAGGGCAGGGGCCCGATTCCCTCCGCAGTGCACGACCTCCTGTTGTCTGGATACAGGCAATCAGCCGACACGGACGGTCTCCGCAGTTCCCAAGCAAAGTCAGCATGCGCTGTGTGTGACCAGTAGTGCTGGCAAGGCCTCCCGCCTGAGGGTTGGTTATTGGTTATCTTGAAAACCTGTGTGTCCCCGGTGGCATCTCTGGGCTGGATGAGTGTGACTGCTCTTGGTCTCTGCATCTCTGTGTAGAAGGCCTGTGAATGCATCACATTCTGGTTTAATGCTTCCCCGGGAGTAACTGACTTTATGGGGGAGGATTCCTGGATTGGGAAAAGACTTTAAAAAATGAATTCCCTGGCAGTGCTCATGCACATGCGTGTGTCCGTGTGTGAGTGCGAGTGTTGAAGGTGAGGGACTGAGCATGAGACCCTCTTCTCCCCCACCTTTCTGCCCCTATTTCCTCATCTTTTATCACTTTTTCATTTTGGTTTGCCTTGCAAGGTTTCCTTGAGATGTGGCTTTGCCTACCTTCAAAAAGAGGTTTGAACACCAGTGAGCGTAGTTTCTCTGGGGCCCTGTGGCCCTGTGGCCCTGACATTCTAGGAATCTATGGTTCATGCTAGGCCCACAGCCTCCCTCCTCCTGGGCTTCCTGATGTATCAGGGTACCACCTCTGTGCAAAGGAGACTAGAAAGAGGCCCTGTGTTCCCCTCGGAGGATGGAGGGGTGCTCCTGGAGTGGTTCCTAGTGGTGGTGGTGGTGTCACTCTAGAGTAGGGACAGACCTAAAGCACAGGAGGGCTGGTGCAGAGAAGCCGTGGTAAAAACAGAGTATTGGAGAATGATCTTCCCCTTGGAAACAGCCCTGTGTCTTCTGGAGCCTAAGACACATGCTTCTAGACTTATTTATGATAGTGTTTCCAACGGTCCAAGACTAGAACAACAGACTAGAACAGTGTCTGAGATGGCGGGAACAGACTGATGGGGTTCGGCTTCTCATAAAGCCAGTTTGGCCAAGGACAGTGGCCTCTGGCCTGCTTCCGATGGCCTTGTAGAGTTAGAAAAGGATTGTTCGAGTTGATGGGAGCTCTGTTTTCTCTTTTCTTTCCACTTTCACTATTGCTACCACAATTTTAGTGACTCCTTGGGGATCTGTGGTGGACAGAGTGAACCCCAGACCTCCCAGGCTCTCTCCACCCTTCCACCCACCCACTGCCCACCCAACAAAAAGCCTCCTTGTGCTCACTGACCCCAGGGGCCATGAATAGAGCCTTTATTCCAGCCCCACTGCTGGATCTGCTGCAAGTTCCCTTAAGTCCAACAGTTTTGACTTCACACAATTATAAAACAGGAGAGCAAGAAAGGATTTATGAAATGGTCTGATCCAACTTCATTTTTTTTTCCTTTTCTTTTTCTATTTTGTAACAGAAAAGATAGGACCAGAAAAGTCAAGGGACTTGCCCAAAATCAAGCATTTGGTTGGCTACAGAGCTGATCTGCTGCCCCCGAATCTAGAAATACTTGGCTGAAACTCTTTTTTTGCAGCTTCTTTTTTTTCCCCCCAATTTTTGCCCTGCTAACATTCCCACGGGAAAGCTAATGGACGCACAATCCCATTACACGCTAAATAATTTTCTCCCATTTACATGTCAGGGAACACTTTAGAGCTGGAACTCAGACTCTTCTCTAGTCTCCTGTCTTACTTTTTCAAACCCCAAGTCCAGGGCTGTCAAATGTGTTGGTTCAACGGATGGATTTCCAACTTGAAAAGTTTCTGCCTCTTTGTTACTGTCCAAGCAACTGAAGGGATGTCTGTGGGAATGAAGCTGGAGTCCTAGGTGGTTAGAGACATGCACTCTTTTCACCTGAGTCTTTGAGTTGCAGACTTAGGTTTGCCTTGATCTCCAGATTCAGGTATAAGCTCTGTGTTGAGTAGCTTCTCTTTTTAGGAAGGAAGCTCTTTGTTTTAATGTCTCCTCAACCTTGGGCATTGATTCCTCTACCTGTAGGTTTTTCCTTGCTTTAGCAGTCAGTGTTCAGCTCCTTGTTTGACCCTGAGGCAAATTTTTCTTCCTCTGAGAAGACTTCTGTGACCTGTTGGCTATGTTCGTGGGCGTCTCCACTGCTCCCTGGACACACCTTAAATAGCCTTGTTACAGTGCCCTGTAACTGAGAGCTGGACAATAGAAAAAGAGTGAAATAGAGAATTTCACTCTTACATTCATTATTCTAAGTGAAAGACATCAGACTAAAAAGGATAGATACTATTTGATTCCATTTATATGACGTTCTGAAAAGGCAGAACCGTAGAGACAGAAAAGGCAGAACTGTAGAGACAGAAACCAGATCAATGGCTATTTGAGAGTAGGTAGAGCGACTGGTTACAGTGGGGCACGAGGGCATTTTTGTTGTGATGGAGCTGTTCTACATGCTGATTGTGGTGGTAGTTACAGGATCGTATGTATTTGTCGATACTCAGAACTGTATGCCAGAAAGAGTGAGCTTTATTATACGTAATTTATACCTTGATAAATAAATGTGACTGCAGAGAAATAAACAAGGACGCGAAGAGAACAGGTCTCAAAAAAGAGTCTCCTCTGCTCCAAACCAACCAAAATTGCCAACTCTCATTTAAAAATAAATTAAATACAGCCTTCTTTGTTCTGGGAGCCCAGATGTTATGCTTTATTTAAAAAAATAAACTCCACTTAGTCTCAAAAATTGCCTGAGTTATTTTGAAAGTTCTTGTGGAGGTCCTTCCCAAGATAAGCATGAGGATTGTCCCACTGGTGCCAACTCTATCACACGGGCCAAAAGTGCATTGCAAGGGGCTACCCCTCTCCTTCCAGACAGTCTGGAGGATCCAATTTTGCCTTGTGCGTGGGCATTAAAAACACATGTTGGGTCTGGTGAGTGGGCCATGCTGCTGCAGCTCCCCTGGTGTTGCGTTTGTACGATTGGGTGGGGGAAGGCTGAGGGTGAGGCGTTATCACAGCCATGATTGCAGAGGCTGCCGCTCAGTGCTCCAGACCCAGCAGAGATGTGGAGACAGGAGTGAAAACCAAGGGGATTAGGGAGCATTTCAGTCTCCCAGTCAGAGTACACGTGGCAGGGATCAGATGGAGGGTGCTCCTGGGTAGGTCCCTAGTGGGGCCTGTGATTTGACAAGTTGGAGGAAGGGATTTTCTGCCTGCCTTGGTCAAGGTGGACTCAAGAATGATGGAACTGGTGACCAAAGCTGAGAGAGAAGAGCTCACTCATGTGCCTTCTGACCTCCCTCAGGAGGACCATTTTCTGGGATGCTGACAGGTGATTCCATTAAGTGGTGTGACTGGGTTTTTCAGAAATCTAACAGAAATTTGGCATTCAAAGTGGACCCTTCAGGAATCTATAATTATAGTTGCGTAGCTGAATGAACTGAATTTACTTTAGTAAATCCAGATACACCAAGAAAATACGCTTTGTTCTATTAATTATCATCACAACTTCATTACTTATTGCTGATTGTTTTCAAGCTTCAAATCCACTACTGCTGCCCTGTCTACTATGTAGCCACTAGCCACATGAGGTCATGCAAATATGAATTTATACTAATTGGAATTAAGAACAATTTAAGGGGGAGAACTTAGCTCAGTGGTAGAGCATGTGCTTGGCATGCATGAGGTCCTGGGTTCAATCCCCAGTACCGCTATTAAAATAAATGAATAAATAAACTTAATTTACCCCCAAAAATAAATTTTAAAAAGAACAATTTAAAATTTAGTACCTAAGTTGCATTAGTCATATTTCGGGTCCTCAACAGCTCACTGAAGTGGCGATGCTGGGAGAGGCTAGGATATTTCCGTCAGTGTGGGAAGATCTATTGCTCAGTCTTGTACTAGAGACTATTTCCTCAAGCCAACCCCTCCTCAAATCTAAAGTGGTTCCTAACTGTCACTGAATAAAAACATTTAATCCTAAAAAATAAAATTCTGCTCATGCACCTTAACATCCAAGCTCACCTTTCTCAGCTTCCCAGGCAGTCCTGTCATCCCTGAGATGATGGAGATTTTGTCTTGCTGAGTCTGGGTCTAGATTACTTCTGGTTTGTGGACAGTCTGATTTATTTGCCTTCAACAATCATCTGGGCTCCTCTCCCTCCTACTGGTAAGTGCTGAGGGACTTCTGCAGCCTGTTCTGGGCTGTGTGTTTTTGGAAATCTGAGGAAGCTCCCCTTCAATGGGATCCAGCCGCAGGGACCACAGGCCAGTCTGGTGGTGAGCAGGTTGCTCTGAGTTATGTTCTACACCACTGGCCTTGCTCTCATCCTCCACTTGTCCTGCCTGCATCTGACTTCCCTGCAGGTTTTTTCATATCTGTGTCTGTGCCTGTGTTTGCTCTGGGCTTGTGGTTTAAGTTTTGCTGTTTGCAATTATCTGGGAGAAAAACTTTTCCCCCAGTGCCATGCTAGTAAATGTTTAACCACTGGCTCTCCGGGGAGAAAGGCCTTGATTTGTAGCATTTGCTGAATATCCTGGTATAAATACTCCCACCATGACTGATATCAAGTGGCCAACCTGGAGGCAAGGAGCAGAGAGCTAAGCTTTCCCACCATCTGGGATCTGATCGCTGACAACATCAAGAATGTAATGATATTAAAATGTGGTAAAAGAATTAGAGTGATGAGTTTTGAGCATTTATTACTTTTGTTTCTATTATTATTTATTTAACTTTAAGTTTATGTCACTTAATTATAAATAATGGCTGTGTTTAACCACCAGCTCACAGATTTTTCTGAAATTAACAACTGGGTCTTGCATGAGCTAGCACGGGCCAGCTCTGGCCTGCCACTGCCCCCTCCTTCTACTGAGGAAATATTATTAGTCTTTACAATGAGTGGTCTGTTCCTAATTGTAAATCCGTGTATGTCTGGCCGCCACGGGAGGAGTATACTTGCAGGTCCTGGACTGTAGGAATCGTCATCTGTGAGCACTACAGGGCTGGCAATTCAACCAGTCATCAAAAGGAATAAATACATACAAAGATTTACAGGATTAAAAATGACCAAGGGCAGAAAGCTCTGCCTTCGAAGAGAGTGTTGCCTGTGTGATGTTGTATAAATGAGCTGGAATATGTGCTACCTGGGAAAGCAGGTGGTGTGGGAGTGACTCCTGGCTTGTCCAGAGTTTATTGACCCCCTGTTAATGTGACTTGAGAAATCTGAAGGGCTTGGAGTATATGCCATTTTCTGTTTTTATTTGAGAAGCCCAGGTATTCTGAACACTGGACTCTTGCATTATACTTTATCGCACTTTACAAACACCACTCAGTGCTTCGAAGTTGTCTATGACTTTTTCTTTAATAAGTGGGAACTCCTGAAAGGTGGGCCCAAATGTCTGTTTGCTGTAGTGGTTTCTCCAGTTCCTGACACGCGGTGTCTGGTGTGGAGAAGTTACATGATAAGTGTGGCTGATTATAAAGACGGAGGTGCTCGGGTCACTGGTGCAGGTTAGAAAGGGGAATCATGCTCAGTGCCGTTGGCTTACTCTGCTGTTAATTATGAGCATGTTATTAAAACTGTTGAGTACCAAGCACATCCCTGCAGTGCCTTTCTGCTGTTTTTCCCAGGTCCTCATGCCCTCATGGAACAAGAGCGGAGGATGGCAGAGTAAACACAGTAAGGATTCGGAAGGAAGCTGAGAGCTTTGCAGACAAATCCTAGGTCTATTTCCTAGCTGTGCCCACCCCTCCCCACCTGCGCTGGGGCAAGTCATGCCTCCAATCCTCAGTTTCTACATCTGTAATGTCACAGGATTTTTCCTGTTCCACAGAGTTGATAAAATTGCATGTAGTGATGTATGTGAAGTGGCCGGCACATGGCAGGAACTCGAAAGATGAACATTGTTAATATAATGAATTGACACATTCTCATTCCCGGGTAAAATGGAAGTACCTCAGTTCCCAGCTGGGTTCATCACAGATAGTAGCACAGGGATACTGTCTTGACCCAGTGGAAGCCCAACCAGGAGGGTTAATTCACCCCTTCTGTGGTTCCAGGTGCTATAGGCTAAAGACAGAGAGGTAGGCAGCCATACTTCCCACCTCAAGGAATTCAGAGGTCAGTAGGTAAGTGGAATGTATAGTCAAATTATGGTGATACAGTACAAGCTAGGAGTTTTGCCACTAGAACAGAGTTTGAAAGAGAGGTTTATCAAGAGCAATGTTCTGATTATCAACTTTGAACAAATAAGGCCAAATATCTCCCAGACCTCCGTCCTGTGACCTCTTTTGAGAGCTCTTGGCTGTCGAAATCAAATCCAGGTGCATTGCCAAGGTACGTGGCCTTTCTCTGGGTCATTTGAAAGTAAATGACGCTGCTGGATACTACAGAGCTTTCTATCTTAAGACCTAATATCTTTGCCAGCAAAAGGATAAACCCAAGGTCTGAACCCTCAGGATTGTTACCATTTTGATTATTTTTGGATGGAAGTGGCACTACGCTTACCCCAGTGTCTCTCAACTATGCCAAATACCTCAACTCTTCCAGACCCTTCTACAGGAAAAAAAAAAAAAAAAAAAAAAAAAAAAAAGGGAGCGAGAGAGAGATCTCCTGCTGAGGTTTTCACAGATCTTTAGAGTCTCTGCATTTGGGCATTTTGAGGGCAGTGCACTGAGTGTTCTTTTATATATTTTGTACTTTCCTTCTTCCCTCTCCAACCTTTACCCCCACCTCCACCCCAAAATAGTTTCTTTTCTTTTTTTTTTTGTTAAATCTGCATTATCAATTCTATAGCTGACAGCACATGAGGGCATACTTCCAAGAAGATCCAACTTTAAGAGGAAATAATTAAGCCCTCTCCTTCCTCCCTTGCTGGTCTCCAGCATGCTGAGCCCTCCTGAAACAAACAGGACCCAGTATGAATTTCATGTCAGACCTTCACAGAGCAGCATGGGTGGGGAAGAGCAGATAAATTCCTCATTCATGCAAAAGTTTTTCTGGGGGCTTTCTTATTCATTTTTGAGTTTTCTGGCATTCAAGTGTGTCTTAATAAAGTGAAATCACACTGAAATGAAAAATGGTGCTACCTTCAGTCATTCTCAAATCAGCCAGGAATTGTTAAGGGCTAGGAAACACTAGAAAGATTTCAGAGCTTAGAGATGGGAGACAACGTTATAATAAAAGAACAGAAAGGGTCTTGAAAGACAGACCTCCACTCCAGGCTGGCCAGCTGCACATCCTTGAAGCCCCTGTCCTTAACAGTATGGTCAGTCTTGTGGCAGCATCAACGCCACTTGGGAATTTCATAGAAGTGTAGAATCTTGGGCAGCTCCAGATCTGCTGAATCAAAATCTCTGGGGATGGGGCTGAGACATCTGTGTTTCAACAAGCCCCCCTGGTGATCCTGACACACACACAAGTTTGAGAAGCACTGCTCTAAACCGCCGATTCAGACCCATTTTTCTTCAACTTTTCTACACAGGTAGCAGCAATGTGGTTATATAAAATAAGACCTCCTCTGGCATAAGGAGAGTTTAATGTTTCATTCCCCCACCCCTCAACATCCTTACAATGTCTACGCTAAAAACTTCCTTTGTGAAATAATGCCGGTTCCTCTCACTGTGCTGCAGTGTTCCCCTTCCCTGTGGTTCTCACAAAAGAGCAAATTTTGAGACAAATCTTATTAATGATCATTGCGAGTGATGCAGGAAATGATTTTCCGCAATCCTCTTTGATTCCGAAGAGCTCAGCCATGATTCAAAGAGAATCATGGAGCCTCTCAAACCCTTTGCAGTTCCGTGCATAGAACTGAACACCTGTCGGAGTAGGAATACGGAACATGAAAATATATACATAATATGTGGAAATATATGGTGGGCTAAAAAGAGGAGTAGCTACTGAATATGTGAGAATTCCATTTGCTTTCCTGCTGCTAAGATAACAGAAGAGATCCCACCCCTCCCATATCTGGTAGTATATTCTGTTTAATGTATTTTGGAACAAAGTAAAGCAAACTGCACTTTTGAAAAATTCCTAGGGTAATATAATTACTGGAGTGGATGTTAGAACACTTGAACCCTTGTTTTGTTCTGTCCTGATGACTCACTAGCCAGGTGACCTTGGAGAAGGGGACCACTTCCTGAGCCTCTAAGCTGTCCTCTATAAAATGGGGTTATAGCTCCCCATTGTTGTGAGGATAAAATGGGAAAATGTATACAAGTCATATAAAGTATATAGGCAAGATGGCAGCCTGGAACCATATATCAGAATTCCTGCCTGTACTTCCACCCCTTCTGCCTCCTTTCTGTGGAAACAAAATAACCCGAGGGCCAGAAGGAACATCTAAGTGCACACTTGCTCCTGATCTCTCTAGGGGAGCCAGCGGGAGCAGGGGCCCAACCCACGCAGGGGTGGCTGGCTTCTTCTGGAGGTCTAGAGCGAAGTCTATGGGTTTTGCTGCTCCCTAGGGAGGCCCAACCACGAGGGCCTTGGACAGAGCTGCACCTACATATTTGGGGCTTATGAGCCTTAGAGGGTCTCTCTTGAGTTGTGAACTGGGAAACCTAGCAGAGAAGCACCAGTGGGATGGGCTGCCACCACAGCTTGTGTGGGAGAGGATTAGCAAGTGCCCCTGGAGTGGTGAGCACTGGGCTTCTCATTAGAAAGCAATTTGGAGAAAAGGACCAGGGTTCTATTACCCTACACCCAGCCATGATGTCATCTGCTGAGGACAGAACTGGGCATCCATTTTCAGAGCTGCAAAGTCACAGAGAGTAGTAGAGTGTATCTAGAAAATAAAACTTTCCGAACCTTGAGGAAAGTATTCAAGGACACAGTTGAAACAAATAAGAATTGATTTACAAACATGGATCTCAAGACAGGGAATGTGCCAAGTACAGATAGGCAAGATCAGTAATGGCTCTTACTTTTATATGCTTATAACTACAAAAAAAAGGGAAAACAATATAGTAGAGAGCAAACATAAAATAATTTGGACAAATAAACTATACATCAATTATTAAAATAGACATAAATCAGCTAAATTCTCCTTTTTGCCTATCAGATTGTGCAAATCAAGATTAACCAACTATGTGCTGTTTAGAATTAGCATACATAATGCCAAGGGACAGTAAAATGTGCGTCATGAAGCATTTATCAACAGTATACCAGGAAATCAAACCAAAATGAAACAAAAGTGAGACTATTAATGTCAGACAAAATGAAATACAAGGACAAAACATTGGATAGGTAAAAGAAGAATAAATAATGATGAAAGTTTTATTCAACAAAGGATGTAACAGTTACAAAAAATACATGCATCAAGCATCTCAGCTGCCAAATACAAATCAAAAAAGAAAATGAAAACAAAAAGGAAGCTATAAATTTAAGGCAACTCAGAAGAAGTACCATCATAACACAGTGGTTGATAAGCAGCTTTCTGAATTCCAAATATCAAATCAACAACAAATAAGAAACAATTTATGGAATAGAATCATTAAACTCAATTTAGTAGAAACGTGTTAGTGCATGGGCAAGGACTTTCTCTTTCTAAACTAGAAACAGAAAATATGCATTCTTCCCTATTTTGGTGGAGTGACTAATAGTATTGATCATGTTCTTAGTGACACAGAAAATCTCAGTAAAACATCCTAAAGAGAGGTTTTATAGACCACATTCTCTGATTAGACTCAATTAGGCTAGAATTTGGCAATAAAAAGGCCAGAAGAACATTAACTACATGGAAGTTCAAACTATTCTTCTAAATAATTATTAGATCAATGAGGAAATTCAACAAAAATTACGCACTCTTTAAAGTATTCAGAAAAGAGTGAGAAAAAAGAACCCTATGTAAAAAACTACGGAATATAGTTAAATTTACATTATACAAAGGATGTCTGTATTGCTTTTATTATTTATAAAGACTACAAATGATCAAAAAGCACATGAAAAAATGCTCAATATCACTAATTATCAGAGAAATGCAAATCAAAACTACAATGAGGTATCACCTCACACCAGTCAGAATGGCCGTCATTCAAAAATCCACAAATGACAAATGCTGGAGAGGCTGTGGAGAAAGGGGAACCCTCCTACACTGCTGGTGGGAATGCAGTTTGGTGCAGCCACTATGGAAAATAGTGTGGAGGTTCCTCAAAAGACTAGGAATAGACTTACCATATGACCCAGGAATCCCACTCCTGGGCTTGTATCCAGAAGGAAATCTACTTCAGGATGACACCTGCACCCCAATGTTCATAGCAGCACTATTTACAATAGCCAAAACATGGAAACAGCCTAAATGTCCATCAACAGATGACTGGATAAAGAAGAGGTGGTATATTTATACAATGGAATACTACTCAGCCATAAAACCCGACAACATAATGCCATTTGCAGCAACATGGATGCTCCTGGAGAATGTCATTCTAAGTGAAGTAAGCCAGAAAGAGAAAGAAAAATACCATATGAGATCGCTCATATGTGGAATCTAAAAAACAAACAAACAAAAAAAAAACAAAAACAAAGCGTAAATAAAGGACAGAAATAGACTCACAGACAGAGAATACAGACTTGTGGTTACCAGGGGGGTGGAGGGTGGGAAGGGATAGACTAGGATTTCAAAATTGTGGAATAGACTACACTGTATAGCACAGGGAAATATACACAAAATGTTATAACTCACAGAGAAAAAAATGTGACAATGAGTCTGTATATGTCCATGAATAACTGAACAATTGTGCTGAACACTGGAATTTGATACAACATTGTAAAATGATTATAAATCAATAAAAAATGTTAAAAAAAAAAAGACTACAAATAAGTGAACTTTATTTTCAAATTCAGAAATTAGGACAAATGAAGTCAACCAAAAGAAACGAGGCAGAAAAGGACAACTGTAAATTCTCAAAAAGAATTAGAAAAAAACAATGAAAAGGAAACATCCGTAAGCAGTTTCACCGAAGAGGTGAATAAGTTTGAGTGACAAGCATGATTAGTGGAAAAAAAGGCAAAAATGTGCAATGTGTGGCATGAGGAAGGAAAACAGACCCGTGAGTGATTTAAAAATTTGTTACAGATTGTATATCAACATATTGCAAAAAATTTATTACCTGGAAAAGTGTAATCAAGTAAAATATGCTCAATGAGAATTAAAATATCTGGTTAGGCTAATAAGCTGATGGTACAATAGTTCAATACCTACTATTTTAATCTTTCTTTTAAAAAATTGTTTTTGGAGGGGGAGGTAATTAGGTTTACTTATTTTTGGAGGAGGTACTGGGGATTGAACCCAGGACCTCCTGCATGCTAATCATGTGCTCTACCACCTGAGCTATGCCCTCCCCATGATACCTGCTATTTAAAAAATCACCAGGTCCAGATAGTTTTACGGTCAAATTTGACCTAACTTTAAAAAATACGAAAATTTCTCTGCAACTGAACTGATTGGAGACTGCAGGAAAATGATGGAAAACTATACAATTCATTTCATTTAACTTATATAGACTCATGTACCAAAGTCTGACAAGGATTATAGAAAAATAAAGCTCTGAGTCAATTTGCTCAAGGATATAGATGCAGATTTTCTAAAGTGTCAGCAAAGAGATTTCAGCCAAAGAGAAGAATAAGAATGCCACATCCAAATGGTACTTATTTCAAGAATTCAAGATTTCAAATTTTGAAATATATCAACCTAGTGCCAGAAATTCATTATCCACCTCTAGCACCCTATTGTGATTCCCTCCTGTCTGAGTCCCATGGGCATCACAAAAGTTTCCAAATACTCCCAAACACTAATGAAAGGTCTTAGGTAGGAATCCACTCAGTACACTGATGGATTAAATGGGCATGTAGACCTGATGGGCAGGCTAACAGGGACAGGAACAGGAAAAATATACTGACAGAGCTTTGCTATTTCAAAATTCCTCTAAGACAGTTGGGGCGAACAACTGACTTCATACCATACACCTGTTCTTAAATAAGGTTAAGACCTGGGGACCTTTTTTTTTGTACATAGAGTTGAGGGAAAATAATTTCCCTAATCTTTCTGAACTTAATATCAGACAAACAGACAGTCCCCCACTGTCTGTAGTTAGAATGTCAGTGAAGACTTCTCCCTTTCTGGTCTATCATAGGAACAGTTTGTACTTTCTAGAGGTCAGTGGGGAAGTCTTCTTTCTATTTGTCCTGAATCACTGAGAGCTTTTATCAAGATCTAGACAGCTAGGCTTGGGTCTAACCAAAATCATGTTTATGCCTATCTGTACTTGGCTTCCCCAGTAGCAGACACCGAGAGTAGGATTGGGTACAAGTCAAGTGTGGGTTGTGACTGTAGGAGGTACCTACAGCAAAGTGAAGAGTTGAGATAGGGAAGGGAAGGGAACCGGGTATGTGTTGCCAGGTTACTCTATGGGAGACCATGGCTCAATACCACTGGGGACCTCTAGGGGCAGTGTGGAACACACTTCAAGAGTTGTCCCAAGTAAGTGGTGAGAAGCTGGGGTAGTTACCCACCAGCTCCCGCCCTTCAATGACTGAGATTAGTTTCTGAGGGATTAACTCCCCAGCACTTGTGACCAGCTCTGTGATGGGGGGATAGAGAGCACACCCTCAGACAGGGAGCTGGTAGATGCTTGCAGCTTGCCATCTTTACGTGGCACAAACACCATCAGCTACAATGACCTAGAAAGACAGTTCACATCTTAATTTCCAACCCCTTATTTCATAAATAGTTAAGGGTTTCTAACTTGACCTTATAAAGATAATTTAGCCTATATTTTTTAAGCAAAGTCCAAACAGTAAATTCATTCATTGATAAGCATTCTGTTTTTTGCTCTAATATGAAAGAAAATAATATTTTTAATTAAGATTCTAAATCTTTTTTTGCTATTACCTGAAAATATTGGGAATGGCTGGGTCCTGACAGAGATATTAAAGATCCCTGCCGTTTGCTCCAATTGTGATATTTAAGTCCATGCAATCTCATTGACCAGAAATGAGGCTCCCACAAGCATTCTCTTTTTAAACTGATGAACGATTAGAGCTGACAAAGACATATAAATGAAAATATTCAGTACATTTGCACTGGGACTGAAAATCTTCATAGTTCGCCTGCTCATAAAATCTGACCAATGGGGCAGACAAGGTCCCTTGAATATTTGCTTCTCTGGAATTTTCCGTCCCTTTCTCTGTGCTTCTTACCTTCCCAGGGGCTAGAACTAAGAATGGAGGCATTAAAACAAATCCTGTTTTGCTCTGTATGAGAATATTCTCTGGCAATGATATATTTCTCTGTTAAAATTTGACAATTTTCTTTAACACTGGACTTGCTCTTATATTATTAAGGCTGACATGTGTTTGCTGCAATGACATCTGAGGCTTGCCTCATGGCCAGCAGGTCTCAAGTCCTAGTTTCCTGTCTAAGATGTAAGGGTGGAAACGTTATTTGTGGGTAATTACAAAATCACCTTGCTCCATTTGATTTATTGGAGAAATTTCAATCAAGGTTTAAGGCTCATCTCAAGCAGACAACTATGCTGATAGGATTTAATGATTTATTGAATAATGCCAACTCCAGCTCTTTCTCTTTTTCAGTTTTTGGATGGTGGATTTGGGGGAGTGTTTCAGATGCACTCATGGCTGCGGAGGTACTCGGTAGGCCCTGAAACATATCCCCGCCCTTCCTCTTCCTTGTAGTTGATTTGATTGGGTGTGTTTTCTGCCTGTGAGCACAGGAAGGTCCTGAGGTATCACTTCTGGTTCTCTAGCTCCTCCTGATTGTAGAATCTACTGCCGAGGATGTGAATTTAACTGGAGGTGACAGGGACAATCAGAGGCACTGAGTTAGGGATGAACTGATCGCTTAGCAAAGTGAACTTATTTACAACAAGCGTAAAGTCCATTTGTGTTGTGGAATATATTTTCCAGATACGCCAATATTATTTTTAATTAAATCTTTCTGTGATTGAGGTATAGTTCCCATAAAGGGAAATGTATAAATATTAAGTGCATGGATTCAGTGAGTGAAAATGTCCATGTAGTAACACCCCAATCAAGATACAAAACATTGTCATCATCCCAGAAACTTGCTTGTCACGGTTTCCAGTCAGCTCCCCCAGCTTCAGTCAATCACTCTTAAGCTTTCTATCATTTTAGGACAGTTTTGCTTATTCTTGAATTTCATATAGCTAGGATGACATAGGATGCACTGTTTTTGATTCTAGCTTCTTTCACCCAGTATTAGGTTTGGTTTTTGAGATTCATCTTTGTAGTTGTGTAAATCAAGTTTGTTTCTTTTTATTGCTGAATGGTGTTCTATTGTATGAATATACAATAAGGTCTTTCTTGAATCTCTTGTTGATGTATATTTGGATTATTTCCAATTTTTGGTGAGTATGAATAAAGCTGCTATAAATATTCTTGTATGAGTCTTTTTGTGAGCATATGTTTTCATTTCTATTCCATAAAACCCGAGGGTGAAATTGCTGGATCACAGGAAAGGTCCGTGCGTAAATTCATATCATTTTTATGGTTTAGAAATATTTCTTTAAGTTTGCATGAGGAAATGTAATAGATTTCCCAAAACCACTCCCAAAATTTTGAATGAATTTTTACCTGTATATAGTATCCCAGCCCTTTCTACCTATATGCAACACGTTGTTCAGTAACCCAAGGTGCATTTTGCTCTATTGACACATCAGGAGGTCACCTAAAGGTCATTTTGTGGAGTATATTCAGCCTGTGATGTCATCCCAGTACAGTTACCCCTTGAGCAAGAGAGGAGCCCATGACATCAGTCAATGCTATTGTGCTGTCCTGATTGCATATTCAGGTCTTTCCCTAGGCAGAGGGCACTGGGTCCTCCATGAGCCAGAATAAAATGATGAGTGCTCTGATCACCCACAAAAAGATGTAAGTGAAGGGATGCAGGATAAAGACCTTGTAAATATCAAAGGAAAATGTGAAGTCAAAACAGCTTCTGGAGGAGCAACTAAAGATGGAGTTAGGATTGCGTTGTAGACCATGGTGATAGGATTTGTAAGAACTGTACACGTTGCTCATATATTTAATTTACTTTGCTGTCCTATCAGTTTTCTCTGCAGTGATTTGTAAGACATTAAGTAAGTAAGCCTCTCGATGAGGTGAGGGTAGCAGGGGTCTTCTGGAGAAACCATATTCCATGCTGGGGGCTGGAAAGACACCCTGTGGGGTGGAGTAGATCGCAACAGAAAGGGGACTGGACATGGAAACCAGCCCGTGTGAGTTAAGAAAGCATGGTCTGCAGGCTGATGGTGGGATACATTCTTCAGTTCCTGGAGTCTCGGATGCTGTTAAACCCTCACCCATTACTATGAATTGCCCGACTTCTAGCCTTGTGCCAGTCCAGTCATTCTGTGCAGCTGTATCTCTGTGACATTATGGTGTGACCTTGACAAGTACAAATGACATTGGGTTTTGGCAGGTTTTCTTGGGCAGTTGTGGCTGGTGAGTGCAATGCTAGCATTTTCTGCTGTGATCCAAGCAAAGGTGATGCAATTCCTTAATTAAATGATTGGGTTTCAGCCTAGGCTCCCTTTTAGCATATGAATTCCCTACCTAAAGATCACCTAATTTGATGGTGGGGGAATTTTGTTTCTTGGCTTGTGTTCTTGTTGGCAATTCAGCACGATCAAAATGTCTGGAGAGCATCCTCAAGTCAAGAAGACTTTGGTGTCCCATTGTCGTCGGGTGCTCGAATGGATGTCTGTTTCCCTTGGCCCTTTCACTTGAACTTCATATCATTTATGAAACACTGCCAAGTGAGAATGCAGCCTTTTGGGGTGGGCTCGGAGGGATTAATGGATGCTTTAGTTATTTGGAGGCTAGAGGGCTGTAACTCTGCACTTGTGTGAGTGCCGGATTGTGGCAGGTCACCCAAGGAACAGGCCCCCGTTTTCCACAAATTATTACATTTCAAGACTTTCCTCCCCTTCATTGGTGGCAGTTGCAGTTTTTAAAAATTTGTCACTGGATTCTCAGGTTCTTTAAATTTTTTTTTCAAACCAGGAACTGGACAAAAATATTTGCTCCAACTTTTATCACCATATGTCCCCAGTCACCTGGTGAGAATGGAAGCAGCAGGCAATTTAATTTGTTCACTGTATAATCTCAGGTCCCTTTGAGTAAGAGCTTTTAGCAGCTCTGCTCCCTAATTGTGGAATTTACTACCAATTTCGAGTCACAGTGCCCTGCCTGTCTCTGCTGAAATAAACTAAAGCTTTCTGCATTCCCAGAAGTGTTTGAAACCCTCAGGTGGGGGCATCTGAAAGAGGCAGGGAGAAACATTTATTGTTCAGCACTCAGGTTTTCCCCCGGAAAGAAAGATGGACAAATTCACTCTCATGTTACTGTCTTTTCTGTTTCACAAGCCTGTGTAAGGAAAATCAGAGTAACGATAATAAAATCAAGGGAAAATGGTAGAGGAGAGGCAGGAGGACAAGAGGGAAAACGGAGAGGAAAGCAAAGCTCTTGGAAGCACCAGGGAGGGAATTAATCAACCTATTCTCTCGTGTCCTTTCCTCCTACTTCTCTGTAACGGCAGTGAATTTAGTGGCTTTCTTAACTCAGTGACGTTCACATCTATCACAGGGCTGTTCTTGTTGCTGAAATATTTATTTGCCTTGAGTTGGACTGTATGAAACATTAACCACAGACTTAGTAACTGACATGTTATGTTCCCTTGTTGTGCTGGAAGCCGTTGCCCAGGGATTAAAGACCCCTGGCAGGGAGTGTAGCCCCTTCGGACCCCCCGTCCACCCCCAGAGCTGCGGCAGCCAGACCCCAGACTCTGGCGATGGCAAAGCTCAAGTTACCTCTCCAGTCACCTCACCCTGTAAGCCTCTGAGATGTGCTCTGGGATCCAGCATTTTCCCTTTGTTACTTATTCATTTAATTTATTAACTGTAAGATGGAGAGAGCACATTTGCAAGAATTCTGGTAAGAGCAAAGTGGTGGAAAGAATGAGCAGATTTATGAATATGATTTCATCATAAGCCTCCCAGGGGAGTTGGAAATCCTTTCCCATGGCTGTACAACGAGGCGATAGAAAGACTCACTGGAAAGAGATGTCACAGCATAGAGTGAAAGAAATTTTGTGAATCCCAAGGGTCCTGACGACCTGTGTCAGGGACACAAAATGACGTGATGAGTAAAGGTTTCAGCTTTCAAGCAGACCGAAGCAAATGGTTAAACACACACACACACACACACACACACACACACACACACACACACACACACACACTCTCAGGACATTAATAAGTTAACAGTGGTGTCTTTGCACAGTGAGAAGAGACATTATTCAGGAGGCCTAGCCAGCAGTTGGGGTCCTAGTCTCTCTACCCAGCTTTCCATGGAATCAGACTGTTTATGAGGCTTTGGGGATTCAGGGCAGCATCTCTTCTCACAGCTGAGCTTGGAACCCTCTTGTCCCTGTTATGATGTGTGGAGAAAATTTAATACAGAGCTCTCCACTTTGCACACAGAGCCACAGCACATCCATGGTGAAGGAGTGTCCTCATTTATAATCAAATTCAGGAATCAGACTAATGTGTGTTTTCGAAGAGAAAGGAATGAACTTCATGCCAAAAAAATGTCACCCTCTAGCTCTGTTAGGTGTTGGCATTCTTTTGAAGGTGAGTCAGGCCAGGTGAGGTGGGGAGGGGCCTGAGAACTGGACAGACTTGGGGGATGGGATGGTCCCAGGAGTGATCAAGGTTCACAGCAGAAGAGGCAGTGAACTGAGTCAACGCTGGGCAGGATCAGAGGGGCTGGGAGGAGGGATGGATTGCGGTGACTATGTTCTGGGCTGCAGGTAGAGCTGGAGTTCCTGGGCTAGATGATAACCTCAAGGAGAATGGAAGATGCTACTGTTTCACTCCCTGACGCCACCTCCAAATGTAGCCCATGGTAGTGGATGCTCAATAAACATTTATTAATTGGATGAATGGATAAATGAAAGAAGGAGAAACTGCAGAAACTACACAATAAACTAGGATGTGTCCCAGGAAGCCAGGGACTAAGACAGTGATGCTATGAGTATTACAAGGGCATCGTATCACTGCTGGCCCTCAACACAGGCAGGGAAGTCTTTTTGGAACTGGGTATGAGTTCTAATCTAAAGTTCTTAGATTCTGGGTTTTTATCTAGAAGAGTTAAAATCAGGATCTCAAAGAGGTATCTGCACTGCAGCATAATTTACGATAGCCAAAATGTGGAAGCAACCTAAATGTCCATAGACAGATGAGTGGGTAAATAAAATGTGGTGTATACTTACAATAGAATATTGCTCAGCCTTAAAAAAGGAAATCCTGCTAGATGTAACAACGTGGGTGAACTTGGAGGACTTTATGCTAAATGCAATATGCCAAACACAGAAGAACAAATACTATAGGGTCCCACTTATATGAGGAATCTGAAATAACTGAATGCATAGAAACAGAATAGAATAGTGGTTTCCAGGGGTTGGAGTAGGGAATGAGGAGTTGTTGTCCAATGGGTAGAAAGTTTCAGTTATACAAGACGAGTAAGTTCTGGAGCTCTGTGGTAGAGCATTGCGGCTATAGTTAACAATATTATACTGTGCACTTAAAAATTTGTTAACAGGGTAGATCTCTTGTTAAGTGTTCTTATCATCATCATCATAGTGATAAGGATGATGATGATGATGATGATGATGATGAAGAATTAGCTGCAAGGCTGGATTGATATTGAGTGGCCCATCTTCAGACCCATGGCATTTACATTTTTTCTGGGCAGACGCAGGGCTGTGATCTGGGCTTGGTTTGGAGGAGTCTGTGAAGCAGGCGTAGAAGGTCTCAGCTAAACAGATCTGAAAGGTGCAGAAGCCAGTTTTCCTTGATTCATCTGGCTCTGGAAAAACTCCCATTTCAGGGTCATATTTAAGGGTGTTGGCAGGAAAGGAGAGCTGGTATGGAAGTTTGTGCCTTCAAATCGTAAGTAAGATGTGTGTGTGTGTGTTTAAGAGAGAATTTGAGGTAGAGTTCCCAGAAGGAGGCATTAGAGAAACCCTCGCACCTGGAGACACACAGAGATATGGAGAAATAGATGCAGAGATACGTAGACACAGAAAGAGAACAAGAGAAGCAGAGGTGGAGAAAGACTCAGCGACAGGCCTATTGGAAGTTCTCTTCCCAACATTAATCATGACAGTTGGCACAATTGAGGACAGGGCGGTTCTTATCAATAATGAAACCTCTAGGGGTCTATTTCTGTTAGATCTTAGAAGGTTTAGAGAAGTTAAGATTTTAAAAAGAGGACAATCATCCTCAAAATAGAGAAAAGGTACTCCTGCAAAAAGAGAGTCTGGTCATTATGAAATGAGGAGCTTGTTTAAGTTCAGACACAGAGAAAGTGCATCAGGACGGATGCTAGTCCCCGAGGATGTGAGCTGGGTCCAGGGGATGGGTCTTACAGGTAAGCCATAGTGCTGGGTATTTTGGTTATGAGCTCTTTACTGAGACTCCCTCTTGTAACTATATCCACGTAGATGCCTAAAAAAAATTTATGGATCAAAACATTAATAAGCAGGTGCCCTTTTTGTCGCTTTTACTCATAACCAGGTGAGCTCCAGGCCAGTTTTCTTCCTGGCATCTCTGCCCCATCTCCTGTGTAAATAGAAATAGTGATAAATTATATCATAGGCCAGTCAAGAGGAAGTCGTCCAAGCCCAGGCTTTAATTTATCTGGGGTGATAGTTCATCTCACACAGCCCCACCAGACAAGAATAACTTATTTTAATTGGCCATCATTCGTGAACTGGAGCGTGGTCTACTTTAGAAATGACACAGCCACTTTATTGTAACTGTGTTTCTCTGACTCATGGTTATCCAACTGAAGGGAGGAGATCAAGTTTTTATAAATCATAAAAGTCTGTAGAAAAATAAAGTGAAATCTCTTTCCCCAGCCCTTTCTAGCTCTCCATGCAATGTCCCCTCAAGTAAAAGATTATCATATTCAGTGACCAGCCAGCTCTACTTGGAATTCCCCCAAAGAAGATGGCCTTCAGAGGTAAGAGCCAGAGAGACAGTGGTCACATCCCAAGGTTGGAAAGGGAACAAGATGAGCTGTTCTCCAAACTTCTTTGGCCCTTTGTTAACTGGGTTGGCAGTTAAGAGCCTTTGTTCTTTACCCGAGACACTCATTCCTAGGGACTCAGACAATTATTTATGTAATGGAAGTAGGACTCCTGTACCCTTCAAATGCCAGGAAGGTAGCAAAGATATGCCAAGCGTGTTGGCAGATGGATGATGAGGGCAGGAAGTCCTTGCGCTCCCACTGGAAGCCCCTGGAACCACATTACCATGTGGACAGAAGACCCTGCCTCAGTGTCATTTTCTTTCTCTCCTTTAGCCAAGGCCCTTCCTTGAAGGGGTGGGGAGGGGGTGGAAAGCACACCCACTCTATTAAGAATGGCCATCTTAATAAAGACAATCTTAGGGGCACATTAATGCAAGTAGATGCAATGGAATCATGTCAATTCCTCCCACGATCACTCTGGGTGCCCCCATGGTGGGCGAGGCCTGGCCCCAGGGGGGTTCCTATGCTGCCCTTTTCCTGGGGTCTCTACACAGATAAGTCTGTGGCACTGGTTCAGAAACCCATAGCTTCTCGACGTGGAAGGCAGTCGCTCTGGATCCCACTAAAGTATTTGAGTCATTTACTTCTAGATTATAGAAGAAGTCCTAAAAAAAAAAAAAAAAAAGAAGAGGTCCTGTGGGCAGTTAAGAAGGTTGTTTTTTTTTTTTTTTTTCCTTTCCCAGCTGGAAAACATGGTTTTCAAGAAAAAGGAGGAACATGATTGTAAAGGAGATGTAGGTGTACATGTGGGTATGGATGTATGTACCAGTGGTTTCTATCCTATCCAGAATCTGAATTATGAATATTTAAAAGATAAGATTTTAAACAGTGCCCAAGAACTGTTAGGCATCTATTCACGCTCAGTTTGGAAGAGAGTGTCTTCACATGTAAAGTGTATCTGGAGGCGTTAAATCACTTCTTGGAGGCTCCCAGGCTCCCCTTCCCTTTCCTGCAGCTTTTCTGAGCCACTGAAATTCCTACTCCCTCCCTAGTAAACACAAGGCTCTCACTACCTTAGCTCCCACACATTAGGGGATAGATGGAGGCCGCCATGTAAGTCTAAGGTTGGTGCCAAAGTTTGCCGTAGTTTGGGGTACTTTTTCATGTGTTTGCATAAAACAGACTCATGCGTATGTGAATGTACATGGACGCCATTACACATGCTTGTATATGGGGGTTTTAGATAAATATAATTAAGACATAGTACAGCTGTCATCTGTGAAGTTTCACAAACACCCCTCCTTACGTATAACTGGTATGCTTTAATCTGAACTACTGTAGCAGGGGAAAATTTCTTGCAAATTTTTCACCTGATCCATTCCAGCGACATATTTCAGGTATACTTACTTTCCCCATCTTCTTGCTAATAAACGGTACAACGTAATGGGTAATTGATTCACTGAAGCATACAGGGGTGGGGGCTTCTTTTTTTTTTTCCGTTAAATTTCCTATGTCATTTGTTTGTGCTTACCTCTGGCTGTTGGCTCCATTTACACTTGCTTTGTGATAGCTTTGTCCGGGATGGGGGCTTCTTAATTCTAGTTTTGTAAAGAGATGTTTTGGCTGTTTGCCAAAGTCTCCCAGTTCTAGAACTGTTAATTTAGTATTCTGGAATCATATTTGGTGGCCCTCCCTGTTAACACACCTCTGGGCTACATCTGTAAATGAGTCACTTTTATCTTATCACTTATGTATCTTATCTTCCAGGGTTTCAACTTAGTTTTCAATTGCTGCTCTGTGAGGATACCATTAAAAAAAATGGGTTGCCAATAGATAGACATAATGCAAAGACGGAATAAACCCAGTTAAGAATGCCAGGAGACATCCCTGAGCAGTTATGGAGATGAAGATGTCTGGAAAGTTTATTGCTCTTAATTAGATGGCCTTTTCTGTCCTGTCTCCTCCCCCATCAGTGGGTATTAGGAGAGCTTTAAGAGAGCTTGGCATTTAACTTGGAAATGAATACACTTTTTTTTTTGGTTCCCCTTAACAACCAGGGTAAGTTTTCATAGGTAATTCTGCAAATGTCAAACTTTTCTAAAACATGGGTTTGATTTATACAGCCAGGCTTGTTAGTCTCATTACCCAGAAGCCTCAGTACTTGGGTTACTTTCAAACCAAGGCATCCCTTCCCACTCACATCGAATACCCACAGCCTCCCAGGAAGATGTGTCTTTATCTGTCCTAGAATTTCTGCTCCTCTTTCTCATCTACACTGACTTCTCTCTATCTTCACCAGTCAGGATGCCAGTTAGGTACAACTATCAGCTGCCTTTTTTTTCTTTCTGATTCCTCTTTAATGCAACAAAACACAACAACAAAAGCCACTTCTCTTGATAATCACACATGTTCTTGTCTTTTAATGATGAGAGCAAAGTGGGCAATTTTGGCTTGTGATCTATCAATCAAGACTTACTTGTTGAATGCCGTTGCATGCACAGTCCTCTCTACACAAAATGCTTATTTGCTTACCCATTATCAATGTCCATTTTTTTCCTGGTAACCCTTCTTTTTTCTTGATGCATGTCATTTGGCTCAGTATCAGTGTCCTCCCAGGGTGACACTGCAACTTCCTTGTCATGCGATCCAGCCTGGCCAATTGGAACCTAACACCCCCCTGGCCTTGGTGACTGGTTAAAGATCGGCATGTGACCTGATGAAAGCCAACCATACCTGAGAACGCCCATGAACAAGAACTTCTTTTCCCACTGGGGTTGCTGAAGAAAGAAATTGCAGGCCTGAAACTGTGGGTGTCCATTTATGGGTCTAGCCTGCCTGGGAATGAGGCTACCTCAGGAAAAGTCAGAATCAAGAAATGGAGAAAGGGGCACACTTTGAATCCTTGGGTCACCATACTTAAGGCAGAATCCACCCTTGGCCTTTCCTTCATTTTTCTTTAAGTCATTTTGAGCTGAATTTTTTTGTCGTTTGCTGCTGAATGAGACATTTTCCTCTCCTGCAAGAGCTAGTGTGGGGAGAAGCTAAAACCAGGTCAGGTTTGATGTATGGAGCAATAGAGACAAATAGAGGGTGGGAGACATCCCTGTGAGTGAGGGGTGTCTGTGAAGACGTCAACATTATGGCTGACTTGGAGTTTCAGCTAAGCCTTAAAGGAGGAGAGT
The DNA here is from genome assembly GCF_036321535.1 of Camelus dromedarius. Classification (NCBI taxonomy): domain Eukaryota; kingdom Metazoa; phylum Chordata; class Mammalia; order Artiodactyla; family Camelidae; genus Camelus; species Camelus dromedarius. The sequence continues at coordinate 30,758,970 of NC_087453.1, forward strand.
ATTTGGAGAGCCAGAGAAGGTCCTCTTGTGAGTATCTGTTCCTCTTTTTCACTCCACCTCCCTGAGACCCACTTGGTCTCGGTACAGTGTCTTCTCTATCCATTGATCCTTTAATGCTCCTTTTCCTCAGGATTCTGTGCTTGACTGACCTCCCATCATGCTCATGAGCTCTTGGTTCAATCAACACCTTTAGTGTTTGATAACCACCTCTGATTGCAGGTGATTCCCAAATCCATTTCTCTTACCAAGATGTCAGTTTTGAATTCTAGCCCACATTTCCAACTGGTAACAATTTTCACTTTTAAGGCTCGGAGGCCTCTCACACTTAATATACTAAACTTCAACTCATCACCTTCACTACTCTCATCTCTTTCCTTTCTTCCAAGTTTTAGCCCTAAGTTTGGCTGATCACATGACGACACTGTATTGTCCACATCAAGGAATAAACCCTCAGTTCATCCCACATTCCTTCCTCTTTAAACTTAAAATGATGAAAATTTTTTTTTCTACTCTCTCAGTGTCTTGGAAAGTTGTACCCTTGCCCTTAGTGAAATATCTCTGCAGATTTTTGCAAGAGTTTCTTAGCTGGTTTGCCTTATGATATTTACCTCTGCTGTCAGAAATATTTTTTTTTCAAATCTTTTTATCATATCTTGTGTTCCCTTTTGTCTAATAAGATTACATCCAAATTCCTTAGCATGGCATATAACACTACTCATGGTCTGGCCCCTGAATTCTTTTTCTTCTGTCATCTTTTACAAATCACCAATGCACTCCCAGCTGTATCCAGCTAATTGTAGTTTCCCAAACACACTGTTCTGTGCACAACCACTGAATTAGTAAATGATTTTCGTTGGCTTAAACAGACAGAAAGATTAGGCACTGGTACTCTTCAGCTAAATTGAGGATGCAAAGGGAAGTCAAGCACAGTCATTATTCAAGGCAGAGAGACTAGACCTCTTCTCCAAGATGGGTGGAGGTGAAAATCTGATGGGCTACAACATCTTCACACAACTTTCCAGCAGAGGATAGTTGTGTATGAATAGGGGAGCGTCATGGTAGACCTTCGGGAGACCTAACTCCACCTTCCTGTCCCACCATCCCTTACAGAAGACTAGGGAAGTCCTTCCTCTAAGTTCAGATGGAAATATGCCAGGAATCACCTCACCTGGACAAGCTGCCTCACAGAAATATTGGAGTTAACTATGTAAATTGCAAAACAATCAGACATGAACACAAGCCTCATGTATCACTCCTGTGACTGGGTTCATGCTGCCTGGCTCAAAATCACTCCTTAGTTGGGTTGGTTATCCAGTCACCCCTGGGGTCATGCTCATCAGTCCTTAGCCCTGCTATAGGGACCATGCTGCCAGACACAGTGGTCCCCACCTTTGTGACTTTGCTTGTTCCCTATGTCTGATCTGCCCCTTCTCTCCTTGTCTACTTGTGAACAATGACTCACCTGTTAAAACTCCGTATGGTTGTCACTAACTTTGTAAAAACCCCCCTGTCCTTTCCCTGTTGTTAGAGAACCAGCCCTTGTGCTCCTGCTGCACTTGGCATATCCCGTCTTCTCGAGCTCACTGTGTTGCTGTGATCATCTCCCCTGACCACGTTCTGTTTATCTCAGCATCCCGTGGATGTGCGTAGTGTCTGGCACATAGCAGGTGCTCATAAAGAGTTTTTGAATAAATGATTGAATGAGATGAGGGATGGGATAAGCAAAAGTAGCAAAGGCAGACAGTCAGATATACCCAGCTTGCTTGCAAGATCTTGTTGGTGATGTGGTGAAAAATACATCATGGATGTAGACTGCAGAAGGTCAGCTTTGTTATAGTAGCAAAACATGGCTCTGAATGGACAACATTGTGAATTTAATTGAACAAAATCTGAACTATCTAAACAAATGCATTCAGAGGTTCCCATAAAAATGATGTTGTAGAAATGTATTGGTGGATAGAAATGTTAAGTTTCAATATCAATTGAAAGTATTGATGAAGGACAGAGTCTCACGGAGTTGACTCTGGGAATAAACTAGGTGAATCTGTCTTTGGAGGTTAGCTGTTACAATAAACACCCTTCAAATTCAATTTCAGTGTCTTGACCCAGTGGAAGTTTAATTGTTGCTTATGCTTAATGCAACGAGGATATTCTTGGTTGGGTGCCAGTACTACAAACAGTGAATCAGGGACCAAGTTGTTTCTATCTTGTGACTGTACCATCTTGCAGCTTCGAGGTTGCCAACAGCAGGGAGGAGAGCCTGACAGATTACATGGGCCCTTTACTCTGTGTCCTGTTTGGGTGGGACATGGCTGACTAGGGTTATGGACAAGAATTCAGTCGGTTTTATGGCCCTACTGAGGTTCAAGGAGACTGAGAAATGTGGCCTTCCTGTATGGCTAGAAGAAAAATCATGTGGCTTCATGACCACAGAACAGTGTCCCCTCTGCACTAGAAAATTCAGAAAAAAGAGAGTATGCATTAAAAACAAATGGTAGCTCAGTGGAAATAATATTCACGGATGTATTTTGTCTACCATAGAAGTCTACCTTGGAAAGACCTGTAAAAAAATGACAAAAGGCATGTGGCTTTATTTTTCACCTTTGGAAATGGTTGCTTTGTACTCATGCAAGTCGACAGGATCATTTAACAGCAGGGATTCTATCAGCATCTTCATCGTTACCACATCTTCATTGAAAGCTAATATGATGTATAGGTCACTGGACTAGGTAATGGAGTTTTGAGGAGGCATAAAGGCCTTGAGGATCTTATAATCAAGTTGGGAAGTCAGAGTAACTACATTTATAAGGTAAATCATACTGCAAGACTGCATGTGCTTCGTGCTAAATGAGTGGCAGTGATATCATGGAGAAATGGGCCTCTTCGCGATATATGTAATGGACTCTGAGAAATATGGGGATTGCCGGTGTCAGAATCGTGGACTGTAAAATCCATGATGGCCTCTAGGGATGGAGGCTGACTCCTTCATTTAGTAAGTAAATGCAGCAACTCATCTGTAAAGGCGCTCTCCCCTCCCAAATCTCGGGCTTACAGAATTCCACTCTCATGGAAGAAGCTGTCCTTGAATCTGGGCTAGCCCCTTGACTTGCTTTTTGCCCTGAGAATGTGGCAGATGTCACACTGTGCCAGTTGCAGGGCTAATGACCTGGCAGCTTGTGCCTTGGCTTTCTTAGAAAGCACACTCTGGGGGAAGCCTGCCGCCGTGTAAGTGGGCGAAGTGCTCTGAGGAAGCCCAGGCTAGCCATGTGGGGAGGCCATATGGAGGCAGAGATGCCCAGCCAGCCGCTAGCCATCCCAGTTCAGATGCCAGGCATGCATGTCAAGTAGCCCCCTTGGACTTCCAGCCTCCAAGTCCATCATTCCGTTGACTCCCACCCAGCTGCCCCCTGACTTCAACTGCACGAGAGACCCCAAAGGAAAACTTGCCAGCTGGGTCCAGCCAACTCATGGAACCAGCATGGCCTTGAGCCACTAGGTTTTGGAGTGGTGTGTCACACAGCATTAGACCGTCAGACCAGCAAGGACACTGGCTCCCCAAGGCCAAGCGCCATTTATCCCAGAGACTGGAGCCGAGCCCATTTCCTCGGCTGATTCGTAAGCCAGCGTATTTGAGGCCAGGGCTTCAGGAGTGGTGCTTTGGGAAGTTTGCTAAGGCTCAGCTTCCTGGGCTCCACCCTCAGATGTCCTCACTCAGCAGGGCTGAGAGTCTGCATTTCTAACAAGCTCCCAGGTGACGTGGATGCCACCGATCTGTGGACTGTACTTGGAGTGGCTACAGACCCAGCCAGGGCTGATCTCCCAGCACAGGGTTCCCAGACAGCATCAATCTCCTCGTTTTCCGGGTGCTTCTTCACAATTGCCTGCTTGCTGCATTCCCAGGTAAGTAACTAAGAAGTGCCAAGTGACAGGCCTTGTTCAGCAAGTGCCCCGTTGCAGCTGAGCCGGATTTTAGCTCTTCCAGCTGTAGGTTGAAGAAGTCCATATGGTCCGTGAGCGATGCCCCACTTATCTGAGCTCCGCTTTCTCGAGCTATGACAGCCCAAGTGGCATAACCTTGTTACCAGAAGCAATTAGCGGCATCCACCAGATTTTCAGATCCATTTCCTATGGAGACGCACGTTAGGAATCTCCCACAGTGAATTTAATTAGCAGAAAACATGGTGCAGCCAGCGACCTGCGGTGCAGATAACAGTCATGGCTGCCCAGCAATGGCGGCTCCTTTTTCTTAAAAAATGACAAGTCTCCTAAAAGGTGGATGAGTCGCAGCCAGGCATCAGGCGGGACTCTGTGCAGCCTGATTTCTTGTAACCAAGCAACTCACACATTTTGCTTCTATTCAATGCAAAGAGCTCACCTGGGCAGAGATGCCAGTGGGAGGGGATAGCGGCTTGCAGATGACAGCGTTAGGCCTTTCCTTGGCGTACCTGGGCCTGGGCTGGCCACGGGTGCATCTGCAGATGTTCTGGATGTGATACAGTCATCATGTGTACTTCTGGGAATGTTACTGAAGGTTGTCTAACGAGTGTTTGTATCCTGCATTGGTGGCGGGTGCTCTGTGCATTTGCTTTACATATCTCTGCAGAAAAAGCCATAGGATCATACAGCCTTCTTCCATTGTGTGCCAGAGATTAAAGATGCCCTTGTTAAGCGTTAATGAAAGTCACAGGCAAACATTTGTCAAGCATCAGTGGGGGATAGACTCCTCCCATGCAGAATATTCATGCTATTACAATACCTATTAGAGATAATGTGAAAAATTGATTGAATATGCTCCTTGTGCTATAATCCTATATGAGGATTAATGAATGTATTAAGCACCAGATGGTATAATTTGGCATTGACTAAAGTTATTGGTAAACTGAGAATTTTTAATGTCCCCAGTGTTTCTGGTTTGGACTAATTGATTGATGATCAAAATTTCACCAGGGCTTTTGCACTGATGGGGCCCTGTGACCTAGGGAGGGTGCTCATGATGTGTGTAACTCTAAAGGGAGGATTTGGTTGTGGAAGGGGAGCTCTTGGGTCAGTTAGCAAGTGCCTCTTATTATTTTTTAAACATTTTTTTATTGAGTTATAGTCATTTTACAATGTTGTGTCAAATTCCAGTGTAGAGCACAATTTTTCAGTTATACATAAATGTACATATATTCATTTTCACATTTTTTTCACTGTGAGCCACCACAAGATCTTGTATATATATTTCCCTGTGCTATACAGTATAATCTTGTTTATCTATTTTACATATGCCTGTCAGTATCTACAAATTTTGAACTCCCAGTCTGTCCCCCACCCCCACCCCTTGGCAACCACAGATTTGTATTCTATGTCTATGAGTCTGTTTCTGTTTTGTATTTATGTTCTTTTTTTTTTGCCTCTTATTTTTAATTATGATACCAATTCACACTACCACAAGCAGTCAGTTGAAAAAATTCACCCGCTTTTCTTCATGATTTCCAAGATGGAATAGTATTATTAAAAGAAGTGTTGGTCAATCTCACACCTCTTGAATAATCACACCTATTTGCATTGATTTGATCACTACTGGAAAAAATTTTTTTCTTACGTTTATGGGGTCCTCCCTTCTTATGCTTTCTGGTCTATTCATGAACACTAGCTTTTTTTCCCATTGGTATTTTTGCCTTTCTTTCTCATTGATTAGAAAGACTTTTTATATAAAATGTTATTGAGCCTTGAACCATGCCAGTAGGATGGGTATTGAGGGCACTCAAGAGCTGCGTGGGTTATGTAGCGGGAGATGGGAGGCAAAGGTGGGTGTCTGTGAACCCCACCTAGGTGTCGGCTTGCAGAGCAAAGGAAGAATATTTGTCAAGGGGGGACGAGTGGGCAGTTGTCTAAAAAACTTGAAGTTTTGGGTAATATATTACTCTAATTTACATTCACTTTACAGTCTGCGCACAGGAGAATTATTTGGAAGAGGTTTTATTTTACTAGCTGCTGAAAGCAGTAAGGTCGCTAGCAACAGAGCAGAAAGAGCTTGGCTGTTTTTTAGCACACTTGGGCCGTTCTGTAACACGCAAGGCAGGGGGAGCCAATAAACACGCAGCTCTCTGGCTTTGAGGGTTGTTTGTTTTACTGTGCCAATATTTTTTTTCTAGTCAACATTTTCTATTTTTGCTTTAGTTTGAAGGGCTTGTAAATATAGCTTGAAGGTGCTGTGGAAGGACCAGGTATTGCCAACTTCATCCTGGTGGATTAAATTCACTGGGTCCACTTCTTTTCCCATGAAACCCAAACATGCTGATGTTCTGAAATATGGCAGGGCTGAAATTAAAACCTGGACTTTTTTTAGATGGGTGTATCCTTATCTTGAGTAGCCCCCAAATAACTCTTAAAATAGCCAGAAAATCTAATTTTGTTGTATCACGACCTACCCAGTTTTAACACATTATGTTTGAAGTGACATGAATGTTTAGCCATTTCAATCAGCAAAAAAAAAAAAAAAAAACAAAACAAAAACCAAAAAAACTATTATTTGGTTGAAAATTTAGTTTGTGACTACTGGGAAATTTGATTTATCTGTTTTAAGCAACCATCTGGAGTAAGTTTATTTGTATTACGTGCCATGCATATATTTATGCTGCAAGATCAAAATCCTTAAATTGCATCCTTTTGAAATTGTATATATTGTCTAATGACAATTGCCAACACCACAGTGAAGTGATTACATGGCTTTCAAAAATGGAAACATCATGCAACAAAAAGACTACAATATATAATGAACAAGTTCATTTACTAGAATATAAATGTGTGGTGAATAATGGAATGTATACACTATGAGATGAGATGAATCTTCTGTCATTAGAAATATAATTATAGTGTGTTGAAACCTTCAAGGTCTACAAAAGTAAATAGATACATTGTTATCCAGGCAAAAACAGATCCAATTCATTTGTTAAAGTTTCCCTTAATTATGCCATAAATATATCAGATAATTTATATTTAATGAAGACTGCAAAATATTAATAATGTGTATGTACATATGTATATATATATATATTTTTTGAATCAAAGAGCAGTGTTCATCTGGGTCTGCTCTGTGTACAATCTGGTCTTCCCAGGTAGTGCTCAGTGGTCTACTATTTTCCCTTTACTCCATACCCTCCATATCTTCCTGAGGGCACATTGCCTCCCCTCATGCTTATATTCTCCCTAGAAAAGTCATTTCACAGGAAAAGACTTGAGGAGCATGAATGCAAAAGGATGAACTAACGGATACCAGTTTTACATGCACATGGCAAGGCAGGTCCCTCCTGTCACTGGTGTGATACCAACTTGGGTTGGAATACCAAAATTGCCACTACCTCCTTGACCTTGGGTATATTACTTAACCTCTCTTGAGTTTTCTTTTATGAAATAAACTACCCATAATATCATCTTAGGGTTTGGTGAGGGTTAAGTGATAAATTTCATATATTGCTCTTGATAGAGTTTCTTGCTCATGATAGGTTAATAATGTTACTTCTTTTTCTCTGCTAAATGTTATTTCCTTTCTTTTGCTAATTGCAGTATGATCTTTTTGTTAATTAGTTTCTCATGTCCCCTTTCCTGTTGTGTCCGGTAGGACGTTTCAGCTACAGGTAACATAGCACCCACTGAAAAGTAGCTTATACAATGAGAATGTTTATTATATCACATGGAACGAGAACAGCAATACGTAGTTTAAGGGTTGGGACAGTGGCTCAATGATGTCATCAAGGATCCCTCTTTCTGCTCCCCACCTTCACCATGTTGGATTGGTCCTTTAGCTGTCTCTCTTCATGGTTGCAGGATGGCTGCTACTGTTTCAGGCATCACATGTAGCCATGACTACATCCAGCTGAAGAAGAATAGTGGTTCTCCCTTGCATCTTTTTAGAGATGAAAGATTTTCACTGTTTCCTACCCCTCTCCCAGCAGACTTTCCTTCCAGTCCCATTGGTCAAAATCATGACATATTCCCATGTCTTTGTTTCAAGAAAGGGCTGGGAAAACAGGCCATTTTTGACTCTTTTTTTTTTTTTGAGAACTAGGACAAGAAAAATTGGGAAGGCTCCCAGGAGCATCTAAACAATCTCTAAATCATGTAAGATACTTTTCTTGGTGGGAGTGTGTGGAGATGAAATGTGGTATGTGGCATATATATGATTGTCAATAATAGATCATTGTATGGAAACCCAAAGGAATGACTTTCAGAGAGTGACATTATGTGTGTTCAACATGTGACTCATGGAGCAGAAATTGATTTGAATGGTAGAGAATGTCCCCCAGATATTCTTCCATTGTATCAGGTGGGTGGGAATCACTTTGTCCAAGACCTTTGCAGGAGAGTTTTGGGTGCTATGGGAGCCTGAGACTTGGTCTTACCTCATTTATGAGTAGGAAACAGCCATCTAGGGGTCCAAATTGGTGGTTCAGGGATGGATAAGGAGCTATATAGAAGATGATGAGTGGTAATACCTCTGTTCTACCCAAAGACCCAACAGTGAGATTTTTAGGGGTTTGAGGAAAGCACCAGTTATTTCTGGAAGGCCAGCCCTGATATTTATATTTTATTCATTTGCTCTACAAATGGACAACATATAAATTATTCATTTAGAATCTACAATGAGCAGGCATTGGGTTAAATGCTGCGTGTTTAATGAGGAAACAGGACTGTCCCTGTCCACAGCTAGCTCCTGGTTAAAATGACAAAGGCAGCTATGCAGACCAATTTACTTGGTTTGGTTTCTTGGGCTATTTCAGTAACATGTGCCATGGTGTGCTGGAAGTGAGCATGGGACCTGCAGCTCTGCATGGAACAGAGGTTGTGAGGATGTGGCCACGTTGATGGGTATAGGGGTTTTAATGTTGGTTAAGGAGGAAGTGGGCAGAAGACCATTCTAAGTCATGAAATAATAACAAATTCCAACATCAACATTATGTTCCATGCTTTGTATACATTGTCACAATCTTTACAACAGCCAGGCAAGGAGGGTGGCATCTCAACATCCTTTCCTCTATTTTATGGATAAGTTATTTGAGCTGTGGGGAGGTTAAGAGGGGAGGTTTAAGTTCAAAGTCACATTGTAAGTGGGAGAGTTGTCATGGGACTGTAAGCAGGTTTGAAGGGTGGTGTATGTTGTTTTTTGAGAACCATACTGCCTTTTCGTTGTCCCCAGGGAGATACTCAGGGTTCAAGAAGGTGACACGGGAGCCCCATCGCCAGGTCACTTAGAAAAGTGCTATATCTTACTGCCCAGTGTTCTATGTATAGCAAGCTTTCTACGAAGTGATATTGTACATGGATAGCCTGCACATCTGTCACTGGTTAGGGCACCCCCAGAGCCACACTGGAGAAGGAGTGTTGGAGAGAGAATCCAGATCTTGCAAAGCTTGTATGAAGAGCCCAAGGAAAACCCCTTTAGTCTTGAAATTTTTTGTATGTTTGATGCCAGTGTGAGTCAATTCGGAATCCTGTATGCTGTGATGCCTTAAATCTTGCTTTAGCTCACTGATATTTCACTGCATATTTCTATTCTTTTTTTTTTGTATCATTTAGTTTCTGCATTTAGCAAATAAGACCCAGGTTTGCAATTAAGACCTTTAAATCCTGGCTCCACACTTGCTAATTGGGAAATTCTAAGTTACACTCTCAAAGCCTCCATTTCCATTATTGGTTAAGAGTCTACTGATAGCACAATCTCAGCGTTACAAAGTCAAATGAGTGACTGTTTGTAATGTGCCTGGCACATCCGTCTGCCTCTCCTTCTTTATACCTTTAAGCCACCTGTGAATTTTCAACCAAGGAGACCTGACACATTTGGGTCTGTTGGTTTAGCTAGGGCACTATGTTGCAGCTCAAGCTACACATTAGAATTACTGGGCAAATTAAAAAAAAAATATATATATATATATACACACACTGAGCCCAGGACTCACCCAGGACCAGTTAAATAAGGATCTTTGTGGCACACTCGTGCTTTTGTAATACATTCCCAGGTGATTCTAACATGCAGCCTGGACCACAGCTGGACCAAGAAGCAAGAGAAGTTTGAGGATAAGATGACCTTGTGGACAGGAGTATTGTTCGCCATAAGGCAGGGCAGCTGGATAATGTTCCCAAGCCCTGGTAGGCTACCTCTTTTCTGGAATAAAAGTTTAGGCAAGTGGACTGCATTGAAATGGCCCATGAATTTTACCTCCTCTATTACTTCATGTCATAGAGCCATAGCACTGAGGTTTGGGGCCACAGAGAATCGGGAGTTCCAAGCATAGCAGATCTTCAAGATCTGTTGGACGGACTGAGATTCTGGCTGGAGGACTGATGTTGGTCTGGTGAGATGCTGCTAGAGGCTTGGGAAGCAGAGGATGTTGAGGTTTATACCAGGAAGATACCATCCTTCTCTAGTGATGCTCAGCACAGGAGAGACAGCTTAGGTCTCTGAAGACAGCGCCTTTCGGACTTACCCTGCATAGGCTGAGGGTGGGAGTGGGCAGTTGTTCAAACAGAGTCATACACCAGCGTTTTCTGGTCAGTAGGTGTGGGTGGGGTCTCAAGAATCTGCATCTAATCAACTCCCTTGTGATACTGTGGCGGACTTTCCAAAGCCAGCAAAGGAACCCTTGACTGTGAGCTTCTCCACAGACTCATAGATTGCTTCAAAGCGAGAACTCTCCCAGGTCATTTCTCTGGGCCAGGGCTCTTCTGGGAGGGGGAGCGAGGGTGGGCCCATGGTGGGGAGGGGAACATCGCTTTCTTCCCCATTCAGTCCCAAGGCGTGAAGTGGAGAGCAGAACTCAGGGTGGCACTGTGGGATACTGGGGTGCAGGTGAGTCAGGAGAGGGGCTTCCTGAACATCTTCAGGGGTTAGAAGGAGGCTGCTGGGTGACAGGACAGCTGGTTTTCAGGCTGCAAGTCTGCTCTCCTGTTTGTGTCAGGGCTGCGCCCCCTACCCCTGCTAGAGACTACCTCGACTGCTTAGTTACCGAAGCAAGCCTTCTTGCCCAAAGGGGATGCCTGTACTAGGAAGGCAGGGTTTGGAGAAGCAGCTGTTTCCCTTGGAAACTCCAAAGGGGCTCTTGGAGCTGCTGTGAGGTAGACACATCAGGATGGAGATCTGCAGAAACACAACTTTTTATTTTATCCATAACTGAACTCAGCCTGCTCAGTGGCCTCCCCCATTTAAGACAGCTCAGTCCCTCTGGTTGACAGTGTCACCTCTCGGAGGCAGACATGCAGCTGGTTCAGACTTGTGAGCACTCCTTTCTAAGCAAGGCCACTCTCTGCCTCTTGTGGTTCCTTCTTCTCTTCGCTTCTCTAGGAGGATGGCTTAGTCCAGAGGATGCACGTCTGGAATGAGAAGAAGGGATCCAGTACATACTTATCTTTGAGTCCTCACTGCCTTCTAGGGGAGCCTGGGGACTGCCCCCACCTCTATCCCCATCAGCTCTGCCCGTTGGATGTGCTCTGGGGTCTACTGCTCATGTCTGTGGTCTTGGGCGTGGCTTCCAGGTGGACTATCTGCCTTCTTTGCTTAGTTAGGGGTTGGGGTCCCAGTCCACTCTCTCAGAGCTTTCTGGATCTCCCTGTGCCATGTGTAGGGAGAGTGGAGGTAGGCTGAGGTGGGAGTGCTTGACCTTTTTGCCGGAAATGGGTCTGCCTGCCACGCTGAGGCTGTCCTACAAACTGCGGGGTCTCTCCCAAGAGATCCTTCTTCCAGACTTCCAAATGGGAACCCAGGTGCCTCTCCTTTGCTGACAGGTTCCCTCTGGGTTCCCCTCACCAGCTTCAGACAAGAAGGCTCATTTCAGTCCTTGGGGTTGCCAGCTAAAAACAGGCACTTGCCATCTGCCTTTGCAAGGATGAAGTCACAAGGCCCTGCAGCCACTGACTCCAACACACCCCGAGAGGAGCTCAGGGTGGAGACCAAGAATGAGGCGCTCTGTACCTCCCCCCCAAAATAATTACAAATAATACAACAAATAAATTTAAAAATATTTAAAAAGAAAGAATGAGGTACTCTGTGCTCGAGGAAAAACTGGCAGAACAGGCCTTCAGATCAGTATTTTCAGAAGATTTTATGAGCCCAGATTCTTGCATCTTCTCACATCTAGAAAAGCTCTAAAATCATTAACAGAGACATCTGTTCCTCATACCTAGCAGTGGCCTTCAGGAGACTGTCAGCAACCCTCTGCCAGAATGTCTGCCTGTATCCCCCTTCCCTAAAATCACGTATGTACTTATTTACAAAACAGAAACAGACTCACAGACATAGAACACAAACTTACAGTTACCAGATGGGGAAGAGGGTGATGGAGGGATAAATTGAGAGTTTGGGATGAACAGATACATGCTACTATATATAAAATAGATAAACCACAAGTTCCTACCGTATAGCACAGGGAACTATATTCAATACCTTGTAATAGCCTATAATGAAAAATAATATGAAAAGGAATATGCATATATTCCATATATATATATAACACTGAATCACTATGCTAGACACCAGAAATTAACATGCATTGTAAACTGACTATACTTCAATGAAAAATGTTTAAAAAAACCATATATATATATGTGTGTGTGTGTGTGTATACTGATCTTCCCCTCCACCTCTTTGGAGCAGTTCCTCCGAACTATCTGAGATGCTGTCTCCTGGGCTCTAGTCCTCATTTTGCCCCACATAAAACGTAACTCACAACTCTCATGTTGTACTTTTTTTTTTTAAATGCCCTTCAAGAAATACCCCAAGTCACACCCAGTTCTGAATCCTCCCTACTCTCTGACTTTTGGTTAGCAAAACAAACAAAAATAAAAATGCTCCCTTTTCTCCTCAGAGCCCTCCAAGATTTTTTTTTTTAACTTTCCTGGTTTTGCAAATGAAAGCTTTGGTTTTAACAACTAGTCTTTTCTCTCCCTGAAATGGGTTTGAGGGAGGCAACTTTGGAATCAGGACCTGAGGACTGTCCTTCATTCTTCCCTGGACTCAGCTCCACCCCAAGTAATGAGAGCCTCAGCCTCAGTGGGAGGGAAGTTGGCAGGAGGGGGCAGTGAGAATCACTCAGCATGAAAATATTTGAATAACATTTCAGACTCTAGAGCCTGAGCCCTCTGGGGTCCACGCAGCCCTGCAGCCCCTGCACTCGCCCCTACAAACACCTCTGTTTCCTGTCTTCCCATCTCCCTTCCCCTCCCCTTTCTCCTCTTCTTCCCTCCCTTCCTTTATTCTGGGCTGCTTGAGCAGGACCAGGATGAATGGGGTTGAGCAAGATAAATAAAGTCAAAGATAGTTCACCTTTTCTCTCCAAAATTTAAAGAAATAACATTCTCAGAAAACCCATAATCTTTTTTTTTTCCCTCAAATTGTCAGTAGCATCTAAAAGTTTCTCTCTCTTTTCTTTCTTTTAATTTTTTAAGCTAAAGTGAAATGTAGGGGAGTTCACATTTCCTATGAAATATTTCTCTCATACATGGTTTAAGATGTCAAGCTTGGGAGAATATTATTGTGACTTTAATGGAACCTATTTATGTTTAAAGCTAGTAGATAGCTGTAGGAAAAGTGTGCATACATTGAGAACTATTCTCTGGAACTCAGCAGACAGGTATGTTTAAAAGATAATGATGCCGCCAGAGGGAAGCTCTGGTTCAGCATGCTGACTGCCATTTCCAAGTACACGAAGGTCTGCCTGTACTGAAAATCTTTTCAGCAACAGCTAGGGAACATTGCTGCAAATCTGAAAAGCAAACTGTAAAAATACAAGCAGCTGGCTAGAGCACCGCAAGGCTGAGGGGAGGGACCTCAAGAAGCCAGCCTTGGAAATGGTTATTTAAAAAATGGGGCTTCTTCTGAATAGTACAATCCATTTGGAGTTTTTCCTAGTGACTGAATTAGTATGGACGTGATAGGATCCTGTAAGTTAGGGATAGGCTTTGATATTGAGATTATTTATCTTGATTCCTCTTTTAATTGTTCCCATTTGGAATGCTTTGTAGCCAGCTGGCTCTTTTTTTTAACTTCGTTTTCATGGTTGTTGTCATTGTTATGGTTTTAATTAGAAGCCTAACCTCTATGCTAACAGTTCCTTGTATGTACTTAATAGATATTCTGTACGTGTCTGAAAGAGAAGATAATGGTCTGACGCTCTGGGGTGTGGGTCAGTTTCTCGTGCTTGGTTTGGCTGGTAATTACATAGGTTACATTTTGTGAAAATATTAATTTGTCATTTCTCTGTTTGAATAAAATAGCTTATTTGGGAAATTCAGAAAAATGGAGGCACATCTATAAAATCTCTTTCATACAGTATATACATTAGAGCTCACTTTTTATCTTATTTTTAGTTTTTATTGAAGTATAGAACTCGTTTTGTTATTAATTTCAAATGCAACCGGTAAAGGTGTCTTGGTATATGATATTTGTGAGATAAAAAGAATTTTAAAATGACCCATTCCCTTCATTTTGCCAGTGAAAAAGAGGGAGACCAGAGAGTCAAATAATCTAATCAAGAAATCCTGGCTAAGTGCTAAGGCAGAATTTGAATCCAGAGCCACATTTTCCACTGTGCCATCTGGGTGATAACATGTGGAACCTGGACTAGACGACACAAGAGTCCATCATTCACTGAATACTAAACATTATATGCACATCATCTCATTTAATCCATAAAGCACCACTATTGGGAGACAGAATTTTTATTCCCATTTTTCAGATCAAGAAGCACAGATTTCTCTAGATAAGTGACTCAGCCAAGGCCACACAGTGAATGTTGGAGTTGGGATTGGAACCTAGGTCTCGCTGACCCCTGACCTCACCCTCCTAACATTTCACTCTACACTTAAAACTTTGCGCTTTGATTTGATTACTTCTGGGCTCGATTTTTACTTGTTCCTCATGGCGCGGAGCGTTGAACAGGGCAGGAGAAAAGGACAAGCTTTTGTGGGAAAGAAAGTAAATAGCCAGATAATTTGTCTATCAGTGTGTCTTTTTGTGGGGTATACATTTGAAAAATGAATGCAACTCTTTATTTCCTTAGGAATTAGAGTCAACATACTAACTACTTAAGTGAGGATTTTACCAACTTCAGTATGGCTACGATATTAAGCCAGTGAGCACAGAGGCTTCTATAAAGAACTTGTTCACTTGAACAAAGACCTCTTCAGTGCTTGAATGGAACTTACAAGTTTCTGTGGTGGAGTAAAAATAAACTAGGGTGGCCGCCCACTCTAATGACACGTCCCGCGCCCACATCAGTTTAGGGAAGCAAATAGTCTGCCTCAAGGATGCAGCCACAGCCTTGTATGAAAGCCAGACACCTTCACTCCAGAATTATGAGCTAAGCCTAGTTCAGTGCTCTATGAAAACAGGTACTTTCTGGATGATTTTGTGATTGCTTTCATGATGGTGTATACACTAAATGCTGTCATTACTGAGCTATAATGGCCGAAAGTAATTTTCTCTCAGCACCAGGGACCACAGAGGACTTGTTCTGTGCCCATTATTAGTCTGTATTGGAGAGAAATTCATTTGTTCCAGGAAAGTTATTAAGAAACTCTAATTCAATATTTGTGTGAGAAATCATAAAATTGATAAATTATAGGTAAGCCAGACCAGCGAGCTCTTTTGTTTCTTCCTTCTGGGACCCACTGCGAATTTCCTGTGTTTGCTGTGTTACAGCTTCTTAGATGGATGATTTGTCTATTTGAGCGTGGGATTAAAGACACATGTTCTTCGCATAAAAGCCAAACGCAGCCAAAAGATCTGCTACTCTGCTGGAATATCGCCATTCATAATACCATCATTAGTGTGTGTGCTTTATTCAAAGGTGACCACAGCCCCGTTTTGTATAGGACAGTCTTGATTTGTCAACAATAAATAAGAGAATATTCTTGGAGCTACTGACTCTAACTCTTACCTTATCCATCATTTGAAGAGTTTAACAGTTTATCAAGGAACCTAAAATATGTGCACAAGTAATTTTATCTTTTCTTGATTTTCACATTGAAATTCACCATAATTTTTCTCATGTTCCTTTGAGCATCTTTCTATGTGGTTTTTTTTTTTTTTTTTTTTTTGAAGTGGGGCAGTGGAGAGGGGCCTTTTGTTTATTTTTTGGTTTTTCCTGCTTTTCAGCCCCTAAAGGAATCCTCCAATATACACATTTTCTTTCCTTGGGGATACATACTTCCATCTTCCACAATCTCATCTACTTTCTAGCACAGTGCCTCTCAAACTTTAGGGCACGTGAAATCATCTGGAGAGTTTGCTAAAATGCATCTTAGTGATTCTGACTCAGTAGGCCTAGGGGTGGTATGGAGCTCGGGAAAGTGCATTTCTAATGTTCGTCAGGATGCTGCTGCTTGTCTGTTGATCACGCTTGAAGTGGCCCTGCCCTGGAGCTCAGATGATCACATCTAGGTAATGATACCACATTCTAGGCCTTTCTCAAGAGCTTGAAACTGATTTTTCAAACTCCCTCCTAGAGGGCTTTACTGGATACACCTACCAGAGTCTCACATGTAGGCTGCTCTCAGCATTGCCATCCCATCTTCTTACCTTCCTGTGTCTGCTAACGGTGCCTCCCTTGTCCCAGGCAGCTAGGCTTGAGGCCTCCAGGTCCACTTGCTCAAATCTCTCATCCTTTTGGCTTTTGTTCCATTGGGTACCAAATCCAGCTGAGCCCAGCTAGTCAACCACACTTACGGTCACCCCATGACACCCACGTCTGCCGCTCCAGAAGTCTTTTCCCACACCTGTCCCATTTCTACTCCCCGATTTGGGTTCAACCATTCCAAGCACCCAGATGCCTTTGTGTCTTTAAAAGTGTTACTTCCTCAGTCTGTAGCAGCCATTTCCTTCTTTTTCACCTGTGGCCTGGCTACAACTGATGGGTCATGGATGGTTGGAGAGCAGGGTTATGATATTTTATATTTTTTTGAGGCTATGATAATTTCGATTAGGGAAACCTTAAATTACCTAGTTCAATTTAGATAAAAAATTCTTGGGGTAAGTTGGGATAAGGATGTATTTCTTCCTCTGTTTTCTCAGCTCAACTCAACTGCTTCTGAGGTCCATATGTCACTCACATTGACTGACTGAAAACAAAACCCCATCCTGCCTGGTAACCTTAGTCTTTCTTATATTTTACCTCAAGCTCCCCCACCCCTCATGCTTGAGTAATAAGCTATTCTGAATAATTATGCTCACGTATCTTCCAAGTAAAAATCTTTAGGTCTAATAGGAAGTCCATTTAGGGACACTTTTTTGGTTTATGAAAACCTAGGTCAGAGCACGTGAACTGGAAAATGGACCCATAGAATCAAGGTAGCTCTCACATTCATGAATATTTGAGATTTTCACAGCTTTTCCTCTGAAAGCATGACACTTTTGAAACTTTTGCTAAAAGTCTTTCAAAAACATATTATACATCTCAGTGCCTTCTTAAACAAATATTCAGAACTAAACTTGTCTTTTCTTGATGATTCACAGCTGCCAGAGCAAATACCGCTTTTTGTGTCATGCTGCGTTTTTTTCTGTCTTTTCTCCAGTTTCCAATTGTGGCTTTATGAACAGCTAGCTAGCCTCCCGCAGCTCTTCTGCCTCAACAATGTGCTGATGCTAATCAGCTGGGTGGGGCTGGCAAGTTACATAACCAAGG
The DNA here is from genome assembly GCF_036321535.1 of Camelus dromedarius. Classification (NCBI taxonomy): domain Eukaryota; kingdom Metazoa; phylum Chordata; class Mammalia; order Artiodactyla; family Camelidae; genus Camelus; species Camelus dromedarius. The sequence continues at coordinate 30,776,624 of NC_087453.1, forward strand.
GCATAACAACAATATGCAATATATGTTGATAGGTTCAGGGGGAACTGAGGACCCACCTGATAAACTGTGACTTTCAGCATTTGCGCTTTTATCACAGCCATTTCAACAACTCAGAGTGATGCTACCTTTCCTCCCTTTTTCCTCCTTCCCTCCTTTCCTTCCTTCCCTCCTTCTTTCCTTCCTTCCTCCTTCCCTCCCTTCTTTCTTTCTTCCCATCCTTCCCTCCGTCTCCACCCCTTCCTCCTTCCTTCCTTCCCTTACCCCCTCCCTCATTCCCTCTCTCTCTCTCAGTCTCTCCCTTTTTCTTTTTGCAAACTGACTTCGGATTGCTCAGCTGTGTCTTCTGTTTTCTAGCTAGCCAAAGTTTTTGGTGGAAGGTTGACCTTCAGATGAGTACAACTTAGTTACAGTTTTACTCTTTCATTAAGGTAACATGTCTTCATTTCTGAGAAATACACTTGAGTCCAAGGTAAAGATGTTCTTTGGAACTTATTGCCATAGTTTAAAATCTACAGCAGGAAAATTCTGCAAGGGAAGAATTTAAAGCTCCCATTTGATACATTGGCCCCATCTGCATATTTTGTTTCTTGCAAAACGTAAGTTGAAATTTTAAATCATTTTGCATAATGAGGACTTAGAGTGTGTGGTATAGAAATGGCCTTTACTCTTGTGGTATAAATCGTATTAATTACAAAAGATTTTGAATTTAATTGGGAAAGAGAAAGGAGAGATATTATCATATTGGATTAAAACTCTAGTGTTAACTACCAATCTCTATTGCTGTTTACACTCTGTATTGACAAACTTAACTTGCTAAGGGCTAAAAATTGATTTGTCCAGCCTCATTTCCATTACAGTTAAAGTCATTATGTGAAAGCAACAACTTTTCCTGCAAAGGAGGAAAAAAAAATATATCTATCCTCACAATTAACTAGGCAACTGGCATTTTGGTATTTCAGTCTGTTGGGTCCTTATTGTGCAGAATATAATCATTAAAGATATGATATTCTGAAATGGAAACTCCCAACTACTTGGTTAACATTTTCTGTGCTCTGACAGTAAGGTCAGACTGTGTACCCCTTGCACTCTGAGACCTAAGTGTAGCTGTAGACTTTCCCTTTTTAGCTAATCAGTTAATACGCGTCTGCAGAACAAGGTACTCTGGCATATGAGATTATAACAAAGATACATTCCTTGTCTATGAGGACCTGTTATTTTTCTGGAGAGACAAGGCAAATGAATAAAACAAATGGTGAAGGTAAGTCTTATGCATAAAGCCAGCACAGATGGAGTGCTTTCAGGGGCAGAAGTGCATGGGCAGATGTTAAGTGAATAAGAAGACAGAAGAGATCAGTGTGGCTTGGAATTGGAGACAAGTCTTCCTGGAGGATGCAGGGCTCAATTTTGACCTTGAGTGCTTTCTAGAACACAGTAGAGCAGCGGGGCAGAGACAGTTCACCAGAGTCCTGCCTGAAATGGAGGTCACCTGGGATGCATGAAGTCAGAGGAAGAGTTAGTAGAAAAAGAGACCTTCAAGGATGCCGAGCAAAATTGCAGTATGGCAACAATCCCTGTGATTTGAGAAGATAGTATTTAGAGTGGAGATAACCTTGCAGTAGAGGAGGGTGCCTCTCCCTCGGAGCCAGCCTCTCCCTAGGAGGCTGGATGGGATAGACAGAAGTGGACAGCACTTCTGAAGGGCAGCAAGTGACTTTTCAGAAAGGCAGACATTCTTAGGCTGGGGTCCCTAGAAGCTGAGCCTGAGACAAGGATTCTGGTCCAGGTGATTTACTGAGGGAGCACTCTCGGGAGAAAAGCAGGATGCAGCAAGGATGAAGTCATCAAACACAGACTTTGCACCAAAATCAAGCCTCTGCTGGATCCCACCAGGGGTTCTAGAGTGTGAGTGGCACCAGAGGGCAGTTTTGCCTGAGGGAAAGGGGCCAAGCTTCTGTACCCTGTCCATCAGTCACTAGCAGCTGCAGGTTGCCTCTGGGTCAGGAGCGGGAGCACATAACCTCCCAGGTATTTCCAGGCAGGTGGCTTCTGTCTGCTGAAGGCCTTCTCTGGCAAAGGGGGCAGCTGTGAGTCATCGGCAGCCAGCACTGACACATCTGGGGGAGGCTTACACCGGCCCAAGAAAGGAGACTGGGATGGGGCACCAAGGGATCCACCACATAGATCTTCTTATTCTCAAATAAAATGCTCTTTATCGAGCTCCTTCCTCCTAAATGACCACATACTCTCACAAGCTAACACTCTGATACTTGCTTAATTTGAATGTAAAAACAGTGCAACCCTTTCTGAAAGTCCCTCCCCTACTCCCCAGTGATCTACAGACATTATATCCCCTTTGTGCAAAGTTTTGCCAGATTCATAGCCTAATCTAAATACGAAATAGCAAAGGGGTTTATATCTATCTGTTTCAGCCAGTATCCAGAGGGAAGATAGAGAGACCCTCCAGTGGGGAGGAGGGTAGTGGGGGACAAATTCTCTCAACCATCCTATAAGTAATAGTCCTGCGTATTGGCTTTTGGAAGAGAAATCACTGTCTTATTGCCCAGACAAACTGATCTAAAACAAAATGATTTAGAGGATCATTTTGTGTGTAAGAGGACAGATTTGTCTTGTTCTCAGCGATGCGTGTGCAAAAGCAAACACACTTTAGTATTACCGCAAGCTAAGACAACACAAGCCCACTTACCTAGGGTTTTAATATTTGGAGAAGGTGGGGGCAGGAGGAGACAGATTTCTATCCAGAAAAGCTTCAACTCTGGCTGCTTACTAGAAACCTGGGAAACGTAAACAAGACAAAATAAAACAAAAATGGAATGAATGGTACTTAGGTGGATTAAACAGAATCTTGGCGCGGAGAGAAGGGGTACAGGGATCGGTATATTTCACAGCTCTCAGGAGGCTGTGATGTACAGCCTGGTCTCTGTCGGAGGGCTGCTGCTTTTCAACAATCCACCTAAAACTCAGGGGATTGAAACAGCAAGCCTTTATTATTTTTTATTGAAGTGTAGTCAGTTTATAATGTTGTGTCAGTTTCTGGTGTACAGCACAAGAGTTCAGTCACACGTATACACACATATATTTGTTTTCATATTCTTTGTCATTACAGGTTACTACAAGATATTGAATATAGTTCCCTGTGCTATACAGTAGAAACTTGTTGTCTATCTATTTTATATTCAGTGGTTAGTAGAAAGAGAAAGAAAAATACCATATGAGATCACTTATATGTGGAATCTAAAACAAACTATAACTCAGTAAAAAAAAGTTAAAAAAATAAATAAATAAAAATAAAAATAAAACAAAGACCAAAAAAAAAAAAAAAAAGAACATAAATACAAAGCAGAAACAGACTCATAGACATAGGATACAAACTTGTGGTTGCCAAGGGGGAGGAGGGTGGGAAGGGACAGACTGGGAGCTAGAAATTTGTAGATACTGACAGGCATATGTAGAATAGATAAACAAGATTATATTGTATAGCACAGGGAATATATACAAGATCTTATGGTAGCTCACAGCGAAAAAAATGTGACAATGAATATGTGCATGTTCATGTATAACTGAAAAATTGTTCTCTACACTGAAACTTGACACAACATTGTAAACTGACTATAACTCAATAAAAAAAAAAGTTTAAAAAAATAAATAAAACAAAGACAAATGAACTTATTTACAAAACAGAAACAGACTCACATAGAAAATGAACTTAAGGTTACGGGGGTGGGGAGGGGGTGGGAAGAGACAAATTGGGAGTTTGAGATTTGTAGGTATTATTACTCTTGAGTCTGAGGGCCAGCTGGACAGGATTTCTGGCACAGGCTGGACTTACTCATGCATCTGGGGGTCAGCTGTGTCTTGGGGAGCTGGTTCTGCTGATCTTGGCTGGGTTCTCACATGGTTCTGGGGGGTCTGCTGGCTGCTAACTGATGTACGGTGACTGAGGCTGAACAGCTGGGCTCTGCTCCACATGGTCTCTCTTCCTCCAGTGTGTTCAGATCGTGGCTTGACAGAGCTCCAAGAAGTAGAGCAGAAACCCAGAAATTCCCTTGGGTTCAGGCTCAGAACTAGTAGGACTTCACTCTACCACATTATGTTGGCCAATGCAAGTCACAAAGCTGGCCCGGAGTCAGAGCAGGAAGGGACCCCCAAGTCAGAGGGCCATGTTATGTTGATAGAGGGGCCGATATTTGAGGCCAATAGCGTGTGCATTTGATCTACTATTTAGATGACACCCCTAACTTTATGGCAGGACAACAGACTTGTCAAAGTGGCTAATTTAAGACGTGTTTCATTCACAGATCTGTTCACTGTTCCCCCCTCACTCACACCTCTTCATTAAGGGCAGTATTTGAAGTTTGGCCTATAGCCATGGCATAGACATTAAATATGTACATAAAATACATACCTCTCTCTACCTTTAAAAGTCTACTTCACCTCTATGTTTGTCCTCTGGACTCAATTTACAGAGAGTTGATCCACAAACAGATGGACAAGGGAAAGGACATACTTGAAATTCATTTTCTGAAGTGTAACTGTGGAGTGTTAATTGTGAAGTATTAACAGCTGGAGTCTGCTCTAGAAAAGGGATTCTGGACATCTGATCTCTCACATTTTGAAAATCCGTATTAGGACTCCATTTTCGTAGGCTTCTTTACTTGAAGAAGTGTTGATCTGAAGAGGATGGAAAGATAATGGAAGAGTAAGTTACCCCATACGCCTTCAATCTGGATAGAAACCCACTGAAATAGATTATACACCTGCAGATGACCTGTCACTCACTTCCTAGCCATTTTTCACAGTGAATGCTAAGGACAGTGTTTATCTCTGAGGTCTTCCATGACTGGTGGCCTCTACCATCTGGCGCTAACTTTCATACTTAATTTCACCTTCTCTGGCCTAAAATCTGGCTGGACTGGAGTCATTCCTGGCCCGTTCAGCACTCTCATGTTGTCCCCCCTCTTCCTCCACCTGCCGGGCATGCTAGCCCCCCTCCTCTTCTCTCTGCTTCTTTCAAATCCTACTATCGTCTCAAGAAACTGCTCAAATGGGTCCTTGGCATCTCCTAAGGCCGTTTTGATCACACCAGCCCTTCCATCCTTTGAACAGCCATAGAACTTATTATTTTAACCCACTGACATCATTGTATCATAAACAGCTGTCTGGCTGGCTTTTTTAGGTATGCAAGCCGGCCTACTTCAATGGGCCTGTGAGCCTGGTGTGTCAAGGCAGGTCCGCTGTTTTGACTGCTCAGCTAGTGGTGGACACAGTCACGGGAGTGTCAGCTCCAGGAGGCCAGGGGATCCATCTCACTCCTGTATCCACAGACTTAGCATGTGGAAGGCTCCATCACATCTACGGAATGAATGAATCTACTAAATCTTTTAAATGTGCAGGCAATCAATAAATATGTAATAAATTGATGTTTCAGCAATAAGAAACAACAAGAAATTTAACATGTTGAGTGTGTTAGGAACCCAGTGTCTGTCCATTTATCTATTAAAAATGAGCCCCTAGAATATGGAAGGTATTGGGGACTTAATCCTAAAGCAGGACCCAGCCCTGCCATCTGAGATCTCACAGCCTTATGTGGGGAGGCCACCATTACTGAGTGACCTTTGTATAAGGTGATGATGCTGATGCTGCTGGAGGAACTGGCTTGTGTTATCAGCAATCGCAATAGTGTTAAAGGGCCCAAATCCTAGCACGCAAACTGTATGACCCTTGGCCCCCAAACAGCAGAAGGCCTTGAACAAGTCATTTAACTGTTCTGGGACTCAGGGTTCTCACCTGGGAAGTGAGGCAAACCCTCCAGTTCTTACTTTCTTTGCCTGGATTCTCTTCAGGAAAGGTTTTAACATCCCTCTGATGAAACAACATGATTTCAAGTTTATGGGAACAAATCCAAACCCAAAAAAGATGTCATCATTCTTCTAATTGCCTGGCATGCCTTTCAGTGCCAGCACAGACTTCCTTCATCTCAATGCAGGGTTGGGAATATTGAGGTTCTCAAGGCAACTCTGTCAGACGTTTACCCAAAATGCTATTCAGTATCAGCATTCTATCCACCATCCTGAATTTGTTAACAAAAAACAAAACAACATGAACAGAAGTTATTTCTTCCTGACTGGCCCTGCTCAAAAGGGTTGTTTGTTGAATCCTGGTGCTCATCCTCCTACCCAAATGTTCCCTTTGGAGCTGCCCAGGAACAGACTGTAATGTGTGGAAATTGATCACTGTTGGCAGTTGACTCAGACTGAACAACTCAGTAGAAGCACCCGCATCCTGGCTCATCCTGGACCTCAGTCCAGAGTCCTCCAGCATTGGACCCAGACTAGTTGGACAGCACCCTAACCCCTGTGTGACTCAGGCAGGAGTGGTGGCCTGTGTCCCTCCAGACTCACCATGGTCACCATCATCATGGGTTTCACCTGCCCCCCCTTTTGGGAGGCTGTTCAGTTTTACCAACTTACAGACTGAGCACTTTTACAAACTCAGCCCTTTTATAAACTCAGCCCTAAAGGGGGCCGGTACTGCACCTCACACTGGTGCATTAACCTGTTTAAAATGTCAGCAAAGAGAGATTTTTGATGACAATAACACAATATTATAAACCAACTGTATTTCAAAATAAAAATGAAAGATGGATTCTTTTATGCTTGTCTTTCTGAGACTCTCAGCACTTAAAGCACTGTTTCTGGGACTGTGCTTGGCTGTCCTCCCACACAAGGAAGCAAATGTCTCTGTGACGGTGGGCTCCACTGCAGCCCCCCAAAGTCAGCCAATGAGAGGGTTCCTGAGTCAGAGGGAAAACAAGACCTGGAAGCCCCCATGGAAAGTGCCCTTTGTTTCCCCCATTTGGGCATCTGTGGGTCTAAGTTGGCTGAAACCCAGATGTGCATGGAGGTTGAGGTTGCCCAGTGACACAGGACAGTGGCCAGCATTCTTCTGGCATCTTGAGGGTTGTGCTTACCATAGGGGCACTTCTTAAAATTTTGCAACAGGGAACAGCCTGGTCAGATCAGTCTCTGAGTGAATTTGTCACCCTGAGTGCAAAATGCTGCCTGTGGAAAGGAGCAGGAAGGCTCCCTCTCTTGGAAAGTATCTGCCCGAGGTAGGAGACATGTGCCTGCTGGAGGCTGTCTTCTTGATGATGCCCAGAGAGTGACCAGCATGTACTTGTTGGTTCATTGACTTTCCCACTGAGTGAAAGGCAAAGGATTTGCAATGGTGTATAAAACCCTCGAGGACCTGGCCGCTCCTCCCCTCTGACTGTCTCCTAATCCAATGCCTTCCTTGCTTGTTATGGTTCCCTAGCCCCATGACTGCCCCAAAACAGAGTGGTTGAAAACATCAGCAATCATTCCTCTTGCTCACAACCTTGCAATTGGATCTGGGGTCCCTGGAGAAGGCTTGGTGCTTCTCTACATGATCTCAGGTGACAGGGGTGGCAGGCCTCAACCCGGGGGCTGGAGCACCTGCTTCTGGGCCATTCTGCCATGTGGCTGTGTTGTCTGCTGGAAGCTCAGCCTCAGGCCCCCTCCACGTGGGCCTTGGTGTAGTCTGGGCTTCCTCATAGCATGGCGGCTGGGTCCCCAAGGTGAGATTCCCGAGAAAGAGAGCTGAGCAGAAGCTGTTCTGCTTTTCATGCCTAAGCCTGGAAGTCACCTAGCATCACTTCTGTCCTTCTTGCCAGATGTGACAAGTGAGGACAATCATAAAGTCCTGCTTAGGTTTGAGGGGAAGGGACGTGGACTCCCGAGAGAGGATGGGTTGGCAAGGCTCTGGGTGGTCAGACGGGAGGGGAAATATGGTGCTGGTCATCTCTCGAATGTAAAACCGGTGGCTGATCCTGTATTACACTGGGCGTGTTCCCTCCTTTGCTTTCAGTCTGTTAAACGCTCTTCCCTTGAATGTGCACGTGGCTCACTTCCTCAACAAGTTTGGTGCTTGACTCAAATATTTTCTTCTTGAAAGATCTTCCCTGAGTGTCTTGTGCAAAATGAAAACCCGCTTCTTAGTCCCTTCCCTGCTCTCTTCTTCTCAGTAGAACTCGACACCATTTACATACTGTGTGTTTTACTTATTTATACTTTTTTTCTTTTTTTTTTAACTGTTCCTGTCACTATGTTGTAAGCTTCCATTAAGGCAAGAGTTTTTGTCTCTTTTATTCGTTGCTGTTTCCCCAAAGCTGGAAGAAGCCCTGACACAGAGTGAAGACTCCATAAATACTTGTTAGAGTCAATTAACGAATGTCTCCCCTCAGAAAATGTGAGACGTGGCAGTGATTATTTGTTCTCATTTACTTTGCTCCTTAGGTCACGGGGGCAGTGCCAGGAAAAGAGATACTCTATGATAATTTAATTAGTGAACAGGTTTAATAAACATAATAGTTTAAACCTGTTTCTCAATTCGAAAAAAAAAAAAACAACAACCATGAATCAGCAGCCTTCCACACACAGTCACTTATTCATAACACCATCCCCCCCACTCCTCATCTATCCAGTAACAGTGCCCGTCAAGATGGATATTAAACTCCGCTCTAACAATGCTGCTCCTGCCTCCAATTACAGCCGGGACATTTTAAGGAGAGAAAGAGGAGAAATCACGGGGGATGCCCAGGAGAACAGACGCGGCTCTAGGTGCCCCCAGTCTCCCCTCCATTGCTTGTTGTCCAAAGGGGTGGATCTGGAAGTCAGCTGGAAGCTGGCTTTACCCCAACATGGTTCCATGTTTGCAGTTTAAATAACAAATGACTTGGAAAATGGGAAGAAAGCAGGAAGACAGTACTTCACGTATTAACAGGCAACGGATTGGGGGCTTTCGCTCTCCCTGAGCAACAACCTCTCTTGTTTCACTGACTCACGCTTGTTGGCACATTCTCCAGAGGTGTTTGGAGTAAAGTAGTGACATTTCAGAATGGGTTAATAAAGGATGCTCTCTAAATTGGATGTATTCTTGACTTTCGCTTACCCACGATTCACTAAAGCATGCAAGTTGGTATCAGGCTGGAAATGCCCTGGACCGCATCATCAGGTACATTATTCCAGAAGTTCAGAAAGAGTCTGTTCTGAGATGGGCTTATGATGATATTTCAATAGATACTGCATTTGACATTTTTTTCCATGACAAAGTAAATAGAAGCAAGAGCCATAGCCCCAAAGGGCTCCAACTTGGTGGACAGGATGGTGATGGTGCCCTAGGTGTGCCACCTGAGTCAGTTTCAGCAGCACACATGGTCCCCATCACTCTCTCTTGGGTCAGGACCCGAATCTGGGAATGTCTAGAAGAGAGGCAGAGGGTGGCCTGTTCTCCAAGTTTTGGGGGTGCATGGGGCAAAGAGGACTCCAGGACCCTGCCAGGGTTGCTTTCTCCTCAAGCAGAGGTTATAAGAATGAAAGGACTGAACATGCTTTGAGCTCCTTCTGAGACAAGGTAAGGAGAATATAAACTATTAATGTAATTTATGGGCAGAAGCACATTGAATATAAATGAAGCAGCCAATGGCCCTTCTGATTGGCATTTATATCTTCTTTTATAGAGACCACATAGAGGAGTGTTGTAATTCTTGACAGTTTTGATTGTAAAATATATGAGACTTTAAGCTCCCTGGAAGAAAGCAAAGATGATTAATATTAATAATGGACAACTAAGTACACAACAGACATGAGTAATATGTTTTGTATTTATATGGCTATTGTTTTAATTCATTGGAAAACACTATATGCTTTATTGTTAGGAATGCAGTAATAATAAGACACTATATTATCTAGGTCACATAAGAGAAGACATTCAAGCTAATCCCTAAATCCTACTAATTTCTTTACTCACATTTCAGAAAAAAACGATAGCCATTTGACTCTACTGCTCAAACTAATGTATTCAAAGCAATGTGCCTGATTAAAGACATAGATTGAAATTCAAATAGCATTGTTCAAAGGCAGTCAGTCCCAGAATCACTTGGAAGTGTCAGGAAAGGCTGCGGATCTCTAAAAACATAAGTAAGAGACTGGGCAAATCAAAGCATATTTATATCACAGTGATGATCTTGTTCTGTGTTTTTCTTTTTTGTTCGATGTGCATGCAGGATGCTGAGTGAAGCAACTCTAGGCTGTCAGCAAAAATATGGTTCTAAGAGTGTATATTGTTATGGTGGAAACTATTTCAATAGAAAACACCCATCTCTTAGATTATATCTTGCACTTGGAAAATTGCAAAATGTTTTACCGCCTCTATTTCCCACTTCCTCCTCCCTTCCCATGACTCTCTCCGTGGCCATGTGGGAAAAGATAGAGGGAGAAAACAAGAAAGAATGGACACTGTAGTCACCTCCATTTAAGGTGCGCTTTTGAGTCAAAACAGAACAAATCAATAAGTGAATGTTACAGATGTCAAGGCTTCATTCAAAAGGCATTTGGGATGCTTTCAAGACAAATATACTAGGAAAAAGGTGAAAAAGAGATGGAATAGAAGCAAACGTTTGTATAATATGTTGAAAATATCACTCCCCCACCCAAATAAATAAATGACCAGTGCATTGAATTCTGGGGAGTCCTAATCACTTGTTAGAGGTAGGACTTGGTTCTGAATTATTTTTTTTTAAACCAAAGAGAAGAAAAAAAAATGCATAGCTATGTAGTTTACATAAACATAACTACTTTTGAGAGAATATATACTTGTTTTATTTTCTAAGATTTGAGAGAAGCTATTGTTTTGATTTTTACTCTGTAGTTTTTTTGTTGTTTGTTTTGTCTTACTTTCCCCTTGGGCTTTTAAAATAAGCTTCTGATGACAGAGAGAGAAATAAATCCTCCCATCCTATCTACTTTGCAATTTGCTGTTGTTTGGAAAGCTCATCTTATATGAGGAGATGTTATGATTTCCCACTGCACCATTCACCTCTGACACCATATACCTTATTTTTAGTGATGTTCCCATTAGCTTTTGCTGCATAAAACAAGCTATTCCAAAGCTTAGCAGCTTACGCCAACAATCATCTATTTGCACACAATTCTATGGGTTGGCAATTTGGGCTGGGCTAGACCAGGTCATTCCTCAGCCTGTCTCGCTTAAGCTCACTCATGCAGTAGCTACCTTTGGCAGCTGGATGGGCAAGGATGACCTCCCTCACATCTGGAAGTTGGTGGGCTGGAGGTTGGGGTGCTCTGCTTTTTCCCCACTAGCCTTTCCAGCTGGCTAGCTTGGGCTCCTTCAAACTGCTATCTCTGAGTTCCGAGAACAGCAAAAAAAAGGGCAAGTCTCGATATGCAAGAACTTTTCAAGCCTCTCTTTGTATTACATTTGCTTATGTCCCATTGGCCAAAGCAAGTCATGTGGCCAAGCCCAGATTCAAGGGGAGGAGAGATAGGCTGCATTTTTCTAGGTAAGACCTGCAACGAATGTGTGGCCATTTTTTTGTGTTCTACTATGCGTTCAATTTTATTGCTGCCTCTGGAGTGGGGGGACCACCACACCCTTGTTTGTAGTGTAGCTTGAAGAAAAGAACTGTAGCTTTTACTCCTTGCATAAAATCCTGCGCCCTACAGGGAGGTCAACTGTGGGGCCTGTGAGATGCTTTTTGAGGAAGAAAGGAATTCACCTCTCCAGTTGCCGTGGCAGGGAGTGAGAAACCGTGTGATCTAAGAGGTGTAGGAGGGTAAGGGGAGACAGAAATGATGCAGGTGGACATTGTGTGTGTGTGACCATGTGGCCTTGCACCCGTGAAGGGTGAGAGATGAGTGAGCTTGTATTTCAGTATTAACCATTTTACTTATTTTTGAGAGCAAAGGAAAATTACTGAACGATTTTAGACTTTTATAAATCATTTTTCCCAAGTCCACACCAGGTGGTGGGGTAATAGCATTGAAAACATTGTTAAAAAGCATTCTTGCCTTGGCAGGCTCTGTCAAGGTGCCTCCTTTTATTCCTGACAGTCTCTCAGATGCTCTCAAACATTCTCACAATCACAATGCTCTTAGCTACCATGCGGTGCCTAGCATTTACCCTGCTTCAGTTCCCTGCAGGGATGTCAGCTGCCCCGGCCTCTGATGCTGCCAAACACCCTTGGAAGATTCTGGGGATACTCAGGTGCTGATGCAGGCCTTGTATCCCACCAGTGATGGAAGTGCTAGCACCAGCATTGCTGGGTTGGCAGGTGCCCCCTTGTGTTCTTACAGCCTCACAAAGCTTTTCCTACAATAGCCACCTATAGATTTGCTGGCTCTTGTATTTGCTTCCTTGAGAGCTGGATGGATTCTCTTGCAGTAGTTTTTCTTAGTTTATCATACAAATAGAGCTGGGAAAGGCCTGCTTACTGGCCCTTTACATAAACATTGTATTAGTTACTGACGGCCTTGAGATGCTGTGTAACAAATGACCACAAAACCTCACAAGTCTATGGGTCACCTAAGTGGCTGTGGCTTGGTGTAAAATAATAATCTCCTTGTGCTCAGCTGTGGGTAGTCAGGTGGCTTTGTTGAGTTTGGCTGTGCTCTTTGACACGTCCGGGGGTGCTTGGCTTGGGGGATGTGGCTCCACTCCATGTCATTTCTTCCACAGCAGGAGAATCCAGGCTTGTTCTCATGGTAGAAGCAGGGCTCCAAGGGAGGGCATGAGCCCAAAGCCTCTGGAGGTCGAGGCTTGGAATCTCCACAATGTCACCTCTCCTGTTCAAAGCAAGTCACCAGGCCCTTAAGATTCGAAGATGGAGAAGTAGACTTTATCTCTTGATGGGAGGAGCTGAAAAATTGCCTTACAAGGGACACGGCAATGGGAAGAGCAGAGGATTGGAGCCAGCTTTGCAAACAGTCTGACACACACCCAGACACCTCAGAGTCTTGGGCCGAGCACAGGCTGGCAACCCAGACAACTTCGAACGCATGTTAGAAGGATTAATTTGGTAATCCTTCCAACAGGTGGAAGACAAATTGATTCATTTAATGGGAGGGGAGGCTGGTATAACCAGCAAGATGGCTTTTACCTTAACACAGGTGATAAATCAGGAGGGGCTAGAACAGGCCCAACACCGTGTGACCGGTTTGTAGCAGACGCCTGCAGTGGGGAGTTAAGGAGAATCACGTGGCCACTTTCCTGGGTGAGCTGAGCATGGAGTCCTGATGGACTGGCTGTGTTTGCCACGGTCAATGGAGGGGAGTCAGCACAGTCCCAGATATCTGGCATTTTTGCCCTGTCAAGGGCAGTGGCACTGAGGTTAAAGAGACTTTGAAGTTAATTAGGAGGCAGAATGAAAAAGTCTGGGCGATCAACAGTAAATGAAGAAAAGTATTATTCTAGGATAATCCTAGATTTTAGATTCAGGTCCTATTGAACGATAATGTCATTTCTTAAGTGGGTCACATTATAGAAGGAGTAGATTTGAGTCTGTATTATGTGGGTCAGTCCTGTATCATATTGTGTAAGGAGTACATTTTTTTTTCTGTCACCTAGTGGGGCATAACAAGCCCCCCAAATGCTTAGAAGCTGAGATGGGTCATTTTATAAGCCAACTTGACTGAATCACAGGGTGCCTAGGTAGGTATTCAGTCAAATGTTATCCTGAGTGTTTCTCTGAGGGTGTTTTTGGACGGAGCTAACATCTCTACTGGGAGACTGAACAAAGCAGACTGCCCTCCCTAATACGTGTGGGCCTCATCCAACCAGCTGAAAGACCGAAGAGAACAAAAAGGCTGACTTTCCATGAGTCAGAGAGAACCCTCTGCCTCCCCACCTTGGAACTGGGACATACATTGACTGTCATTTGCCTTCAGAATCAAATTGAAACAATGCTCTTTCTAGGTCTTGAGTTTCCTGGCCTTTGGACTGGAACTACATTGTCAGCAAATTCGGTTTTCAGGCCAGTGGACTCAGGCTGGAACCACACCATTGGTTCTTCTGGGTCTCCAGCTTGCCAGCTCACCTGGTAGATCTCGGGACTTCTCAGTCTCCATAAGTGCCTGAGGCAGTTTCTTATAACAAATAAATAAACAATCAAATAAATAAGTATTTTATACACTCACACATACACATCCTGTTGATGGTTCTATTTCTCTGGAGAACCGTGGCTGATAATGTGGAAGCTTAAAACAACCACCATTTTACTTCTCAGGATTCTGTAGGTGAGACTTTGGATGGGATGGAGTGGGTAGCTTCGTGATGTCTGGAGCCTCAACGCTCCTCCCTCTGGTGTCTCCCTCTCTATGTGGTCCTGGTCCTCATCACACAGAAGTCTTGTCTGAGATTCTTTAGAGTTTGGCAGGTGCCACCAGGAGTGAGTGCTCTAAGGGGACAAAAACTTCTGAGACCTCTGTGTCCACCATGTTTGACAATGTCCCACTGGCCATAGCAAGTCCAACACCTATGCCCAGCGTCAGTATGAGAGAGGTCTACACTGGGGCATGGATGCCTGGAGATGTAGGTTTTTTGGGGCCACCAGAGTTAAAGTCTGTCACTATGGGGAAGTTTGATGTTCCATTTTTGGCATATTGACTCTGATGTGTCTCTGTGATGTCAAAGTAGGGAAAGTCAGGTGACAATTTGGGTCTGAGGTTAAGAAAAGATAAGTTAGCTGGATAGAGACATTTGGAAATCATGAATGTATGAAAGTATATAAAAATATTCCACAGTCAGTACAACATGAACACCAACCAATCAGAACAGATACTGGCTACAGCCTTGAAGCAGGGACTCAGGGTCCCCTGTTATGCCAGGCATTTCCCGTTTAGTCCTTGGATCATTGGCAGGTGTCAGGAGTCCCAGGGAAGGAGGCAGGACATTCAGGGTAGTGGGAGGGCACTGGTGGGGGAGGGCAGTGGGCACTGACTAGTAACCAACTGGCAGGAAATATCATCATCGTTTGGCAACTTGCCTGAGTGTTAGCCCTACACACAGGGTATAGCTGAAACCAGGGGCAGCGTGGTTAACATTGCCCTGGGACAGGGCGGTAGGTTAAACTGTGTGATGTGACCAATATTTATCTACCTTTGGCTACAAAGAGCATCACTGTGTACACTTCAACCTAATCCACAATGAGATAAACCTAGGTCTAAAGTGGACGCCAAAGTTTAATTAACAGGCAGGTGAACAGGAGGAGCCCTCAAGGGAAACTGAGAACAGTGACTCCGTGGAAGGCAAACGGGGCGCACAGGAGGGGGAGGGAAGGGGCGAAGGTCTTGAATACCACGTAGTTGTGTTCCGGCGAGAAGAGGACACGTATGTCTTTTGTGTTGGGTAATTAGGAGGCCATTGGTGACCTCGGTGAGTTCAGCTACAGGGAAATGGTTGGGGCAGGTCATGTTTCAGAGCTTATGAAGCACCTGGGACGTGAGAGCTTGGCAGAGATGAGTTTAGAATAACGTTTCCGGAAGCTCTGTCTGGGAGTGAGGGGAGAAAGCGTAATTAATTGGGAAGTAGGGTTAGGGGAAGGTTGTGTTTTTTAACATGAGAAAGACTTGCCCATATTTATATGAGGAAGGGAAAGAAGACATTTATAGATCCCTCAGCTCAATATTGTAAGAAATATTTTAAAAAGGTAGGATAGAATTGGAAAGAACCAAGTCCTGGGATCTGGAGCCTGGGGCCCTTGGTCCAGTGCTTCCAGTCTTGAGGGCCAGCTTGGTCACTTCATAACAGATCTTCTTTGTAAAGAGTGGTTCTCTTCTTGACTGCACAGTCAGATAACCTGGGGAAGATTTTAAAATCCTCCATGCCCAAGTCTCACCCAGACAGATTCCATAAGAATCTCTAGGATACACCAAGGCATCAGTATTTTTTTAGAGCTCCTAGGTAATTCCGTCTGTGTTCAAGATTGAGAACTGCTGCTTTAAGAATCTCAGCTGTTTATCTCCTACTGCCTCAGTTTGGGGGCTTTAGCCAACATTCTGAGATGACAAAGTCCTGCTCAGCATTTACCACCAACAGGACCACTGGTTCCCCTGACAACGGTGGCCATTGCAGAACCTCCCTCAGGGCAGGCGGGGATGCTCAAACCTAGCTGAGTGTTAGAATCCCCCCGGGGCGCTTACATCACACTGCTGCCGGGGCCCCACTCCAAAGACTTTGATGCAATTGACCCAGGATGGTTTACGGGTTGAGTAGTGTCTCCTCAAAAAAGACACGTTGAAGTCCTCACCCTCAGTACTTCAGAATGTGACCTTTTTTTTGGAAATGGCCTCTTTGAAGAGGCCATCAAGTTAAACTAAAGTCTTTAGGGTGGGCCCTAACTTGACTAGTGTCTCTATAAAAAAAGGGAAATTTGTATACAGAGAGGACAGGCACAGAAGGAAGAGCATGTGAAGAGACATAAAGAAATTACCATAGGAAGACGAGCTTGGAGTTGTGTTGTCACAGGACAGGGACATCTAGGGCTACCAGAAGCTGGCAGAAGTAAGGAGGGGGCCTTTCCCTGGCAGGTTTCCGAGGGAGCACCTGGATTTTTGGGCTTCTAGTCTCCAGAACTGTGAGACAACAAATGTCTGTTATTCTAAGTCAACCAATCTGCGGTACTCTGTTATAGCAGCCCGAGGAAATTAATACAAATAGGCTTGGATAGTGATAGTTTTAAAGTGGTCCAGGTGGTTCTAAGGTGCCAGGATTGACTTACTGATTTTCACAGCAATTAAGGGAATTAAATGTATAGCAGGTATAACCCTAGTAGAAAACAGTGTCAGAATCAGCTTAGGAGCCATGCAAACATAATTATCACAAGTAGAATATTTAAAACTCAGTCACATGCTGAGTAATTTTCATGCCTAGTAATATATTTCTTCTCAAGTCGGGGCTCTGCATCGTAGGAGAGGTGCTGGCTGACTTGCTCCTCTGCAGTTTCTTGCCTGCATGCTTATTTTTAGTATAATTTTTCACCTCGAGTGACGAGATTCCGGATTTCCACTTCACATGAGCGTTACAGGTCTCCTCATGGCATATCCTTTATTTTTCATGCCTAAGGGCACTGTCTAGCACCTCTCCCTGTTGGACTTTATCCTGTTCATTTATAATGTAATGTAACATTTCTCCAATATGTCAAAGTTACTTAGAATTCTGATCCAGCAGTCCAACATTCTAATTCCTATTACTCAAGGAGAGTCCCCAGGACAATTGAATTAAGAATTATATGAACTCCAGGAGGAATCAATTTGGGGAAGAGCAGATAATGGAAGGTTTATTATATTATGTACTGCATTAAAGTGCAAAGATGTATGAAAAAGATAAATGGTCAGTGCATGAATCATACGAGTTCCTTAAGCCAGACTGTGGGATGAGTCCTTGTCCAGGCAGAGTATGAAATGTGGAATCTTGTTACTGTTACTCAAAGTTTGCATCACAGCCTGGCAGCATCCACATCTTTGGGGAGCTGGTTAGAAACACAGCATCTACAACTCCATCCAGACCTACTGAATCTGAATCTGCATTTTCACAGGGTCTCCAGGTTAAGTGCATGTGTGTATTAAGTTTTGAGACACACTGGTGAAGACATGGTTCCTGCCCTGAAGAGCTCACCAGGTAAGCTGGCTGAGGAGGCAAGACACAAACTCGGTAGATCAGTGCTTCTCAAAGTTGGTCGGGAGGGCCGGCTATATTTGAGTGACCTCCAGTGCTTGGTAAAGACAGGGTCCATTTGGCCACTTCACAGACCTACTGAGTTGGAATCTTTGGGGATGGGACTCAGGAACTTACTTTTTTGATAAATCCCTATGGTGACTGATGCACATTAAAAGTTGGAGAATAACTTCCCTGGAACAATAGACATTGACTTGGCTTCAGCACACCTGAGGAACATGATCCCCTTCTCTTGGTAACAGTGCTTCATAATAGCTGTGCTAGAGAAGTAGCAGCTGCAGTCACTTAGACCAGTATCACCCACAGGATGGTCCACAGATTAATAGTGTGCATCTCTCCTGGGAGCTTGTTAGGCGCACAGAATTTCAGACTTCACCCTGTATCTACTGTTACAGGATGAGTTGTATTCTCACAAAATTCATACGTTGAAGTTCTAACCTCCAGAACGCCAGAATACCATCATATTTGAAAATAGGGAATTTAAAGAGGTAATGAAGTTAAGACAAGGTCTTCAGGGTAGGCTTTAATCTAACATGACTGGTGTCCCTATAGAAAGAGGGAATTTGGACACACATATGCGTGTGCACAGAGGAAAGACCCTTTGAATACAGAGGGAGAAGACAGCCATCTACCTCAATCAACCCTGTTGGCACCTTGATCTGGGACTTTTAGACTGTAGGATTGTGAGAAAATAAATTTCTGTTGTCTGGAGTCCTTTGTTATGGAAGACCTAGCAGGCTAATACACTAACTAAATTCAAATCTGCATTTTTAACAAGTCATAAGTGATTCATGTGCATAACAAAATTTGAGAAGCACTAGACTAGGACAATGGTTCTCAAACTTTAGGGTTCCTCAGAGTTTCTTTAAGGGTGTATTAAAATACAGATTGCTGGGCTGCTACCCAGAGATTCTGATTTAGCAGAGGCCAGAAAGATCTGCATTTCTAATGAGTTCTCAGGTGATGCCAGCACGGTTGGTCAGCAGACCACACGTGAGTGTCGTGGTTGGCACCAGCAGGATTAGTGGTACCTGGTAATTTAATAGTGAGCCGCCCCACCCCAGACTTACTGAATAAGAGCCTCATAGGCGGGGCTCAGCAAGGTGATCCTGAAGCTTAGTTTGAGACCTGGTTGTCGAGAGCTCAACTAAATCTGGGTGAAGGGGCCATGAGTGTGTAGTTTGGAATGCCCTCTGCCCCCAGATGATGATTTGAATGTTTTTCTAGAAAAGGCATGCTTTCACTCTTCCCATTAAGAATCCTTGCCAGGAAATGATCCTGGGGCAATAGCTAAGGTGGTGGTTCTTAAACTGAGTGTCCATTAGAATCACCTGATTATTGGACTCCAAACTCCTACTCCCCCAGTTTTTATTCACTTGATCTGGGATGATGTCCCAGAATTTTCAATCTTAACAAAATCCCAGTTAATGCCTATGCCATTTGTTCAGGGACCACATTTTGGCAACCATTGAACTACGGGCTTGCAAAATATTGTGATGTGGTCAAACCTGGATTCATGCATATGACAGACACTGTTTGTTGGTGAACAAAACACTCATTCTGGACCCATTTTTCCCATGTCTTTCTCCAATAGAATCTAAAAAAAAAAAAAAAAAAACCCGGAAATGCTCATTTTCTCAAATCACTCTGAAGCTAGGCATGGGGATGTGACACTATGACATAATTCTAGCTAACAGGACCCAAGCAGAAGTCTTCCAGGGAAAAGTGGCAGTTCCGGAAATGTTATTGCTCTACCTAACAGCATTTCAAGCACTGGATTTTTTCCCCTTCTCTGGCTTAGAGCACTGATATGATGCCTGGAACTGAAGCAAACATCTTGGCACCACAAGCATATACACATAAAGGCAATGGGCCATCAAAATAAAGATGGCAGAAATGGCAGTAAGAATCACAGAGCCAATGACAATAACCCTCCACCCTCAGATGCTACATTATGTGGGACAGTAATTTTATCGTTTAATCCACAGGGAACTGAATGTTCTATTACTCATGGCCAAAATGACTCCTGGTAACAAACGACCTGTGTAATTTTTTTAAAAAAGCAACCTATCACATAAGACTACCTTCTTTCATCTTCATCATAGACAAAATGAAAGGGCATTCAAACCTACACAAAGAAGGTAGGGAAATTTAATTGACTAAATCTAGCTTTTGAAAACATCTTTGTTCCTCACTTGGATGAACGTAAGTGAAAACTTGTCCGAGATCTGCAGACATCTTCAGACCAACGTTTAGTAGCTGCTAGTAGAAACTTGACTATGTTGTGCCCTTAATGAGTATTAGTTCAGGGAAAAACGGTATTTGTTTGTTGAATAGTCTCTGTTTGGCTTATATCAGTAATCATTAATAAATGAAGCACATTCAGCATTTCTTAAGTGTGTTTGAACTTGACTGTATCTTTCTGGCTCACAGCAGGCCCCCAGGTTTCATCCATACCTTTACGTAGAAGTTCCTTTGATCAGTTCATAAACTGCTCTCATCTGCTGGGTCCTGACACAGGTGTCCATGTAAGTACACATATGCATATGGGACCTTCAGCAATGAAAAAATTACACAAAGGTGGAGTCACAGGAAGACTCAGAAAATAGCATGTGTATCTTAAAATATCTTTACAGATGTGCTCACCCCTGAGAAACTGCTTTGCTCAAACCTAAATCCAGCCTGATTTTTTTTTTTTTTGGTTACAACATAATTAGGCTCTGAGTCAGCTTTTAATCTTATGTTAATAAGACCCCCTACAGTCTTGGCTTATACCTTCAAATTAGAGATTGATCTATAATTAATAAGGCTTATAATGCCAGTACTGAAGACAAAAGATATCATTGGGAGGCGGTGGGGAGAGAGCAGAGAGGTGCAGGGACACTCAGCATTCCCATTACATAACAGGCTGGCTCCTAGTGACACAAGCAGGTGTCTCTGGGTAGAAGTCTGCTGGCTCAAGCTCTCTGACTAGGAAAGCAGTTAAACAGCCCCTCTGGGGTCTTAGGAGGGAGTGTAGGTACTGCATCTAGTTCCATCCTTAGCCAAACATTCCTGCTCATGGTGACCCTGGTCGGCCCCTGCATTCCAACCTTGCATTATACTGCCTTTGAATTCTGAAAAAAACCAAAAAACAAAAAAACTCACAAGGCCAAGGAATCATTTGTTTGTTCCAGCTATTTTTGGAGCCACGTGACCTCCCTACACTGCAGTTTTACAGCCTCAAAATTCCCAGTGATTGGAAGTGAGGGACACTTGCTGATTAATTAAAATCCAATTTTCTATTCTATCATAATTGCAGCAGTAGAGGGGAGAAAAGGGAAGACTTATTATTTCAAAAATGAAAATGATCCCTAAATTATTTGGGCTTATTATGAGCTCCATGTTACAATTTGTTTTAAATTGAATCAATAGAATAAACATGGAAACGAGCTCTGTGAAATCATTTAAAGGATTTAAATGAGAGCCTGTTTCATTTTGTTTAAACTTTTTTAGACTCTGCTGGGATAGACTATTTGATAAAGACAAAGGAAAAAGAAAGGGCTTCAGGTTTGTGGGTAGGTCTGGGACAGGGCTGTGGGTCTGCCTGTGGGTAGCTTTATGGCCATGATTTCTAACCCTGTTTAGGGCACCACAGTGGACCAATCCCGTTAGCTTAAGAGGTGATCTAGAATCCCACTGCCCAACACACACATCTCAAAACACCATTAATTTTAATTCACTTCTAATTTTTAGACGCTCTGTGATGCTGGAGAGTAAGGGTGACTGAACTGAAACAGGAAGGCATTAGAGAAGCAGGGTTGGCGCTGTCCCCTGATTTGGTTCTGAGCATGTGGGCTGGGCTGTAACGGGCATCAGTGTGAGAGGTGGTGTTTGGCGCCTTGGGATGGGGGCTGGCTCTCCTCATGTAATTACCTGGTTCACTGGTTCTCATGGGAAGGCAGAGATGATTTTACCTCTTCACTTTCCACTGAGCTTTCATTTAACCTGCAAATTTTATAGCCTCTATTGGAGGGTGGGGGTGGAGGGAAGGGAGGAATTGTCAGCGGTGGACATCTGGGGAATTTCAAATTGCACTTTGTAACTGTCCTGTTTAAATGGTTGAGGTGCATTAAGTGTAAAAAGTAGGTTAAAAATTGTAAATGTACATTTATATGTACAGAAAATTTATTTATATTATGCATTTATAAGCTCCATACTTATATTTATAGGTTCCATACATATATTTATATATGTATATTTTTATATAGGCATAGCTTCATGTAAAACAATATTTATATAATGTTATATATGTACATATTTGTATATTTATAATTTTAAAAGGCTTTTTACATACGTAAATATTATATGTATGAGTGTCATAATTAGTATCTGTATATATGCATGTATAATATATACCATAAATATATAGGCAAATTTACATTTTTATATATAACATTTGTATAAATATGTGTATTTATATTTTAAAAATGTTTCTTACATATAGAGTAGTGTGTATGTGAATATCTAGATAGGATATGGGATATACTTCAAAATATCAAATGGATAAAATGGTTCTATCAGGAGGGTGGGATTGTGGGTAATTTAAATTTTCTTTGTCTTTCTATATTTTCTGAATATTCTATTCTATTCATTCAACCATAGAAAAGTCATTAAAAGGGAAACTAGCAGAGCGTTCTTTCCTGTCCCGCTTGTCCTCTGAACGATTCCTTTCCTGCTGTGATGAGTGAAGGCTCCTGGTTCCCTGGTCATGGGTCCTTTTCCTCGTCTCAGATTGTGTTTTCTGGGACCAGGCGCACAGTCTGCAAGCTACTGTAGGGTTTGGAAGGCTCTGGGATTGGTCCGGTTCTCCTCCCCACCCCTCTGGCATGCATAAACTCACTCATCTGACATGACCACAGAGAATTCCCAGGGTCTCTTAAACATTCCTGTTCTCCTTGCTCACTGATGCTAATCCGATTTATCATATACATATCTTTCTTCCCTCTCTCTTTCATGGCAGAAAAGGGGGAAATGGAAGCATATGGAGGCGTATTTAACATAGACAAGTTAAGCTCAAGTTCTCATGCACTTGGGGTTGAGAGGGCTTTTAAAACCCAGATTGCTGGCTCCCACCCCTAGAGGTTCTGACTCGGCAAGTCTGACTGCTGACTGGGTCCCAAGTGCTGCATTTCTAACAAGCCCCGGGGTGATGCCCCGGCTGCTGGTCCCTGGACCACCGTTTGAAGGGCCAGGTCTAATGATTCTTAAAATGTGGACCCCACTCCAGCCACATCAGCAACACCAGTGAAGCTGTTAGAATCACAGACTTCTGACTCCATCCTAGAGGTGCTGAATAAGGATCTGTATTTCAATAAGATTCCCAGGATATCAAGTGCACCTGAAGGAGGAGACAGATGCACCAGGATAGGCCCAGACAAGAAAGGCAGGTGTGTCTGAAGGTAGCTAAGATGCTTACCGAGCTGAGAGACCTTGGCCGCCCTCCTCCCCAGGGTACCTGGCCAAAGTCACTGTGTCTTAAGCCTGAGAATCCACACGGGGAAGAAGGGATGCATTTCTCAGGGGTGGAAAAGGA
Organism: Camelus dromedarius; assembly: GCF_036321535.1. Lineage (NCBI taxonomy): Eukaryota > Metazoa > Chordata > Mammalia > Artiodactyla > Camelidae > Camelus > Camelus dromedarius. Next base: position 30,799,767 of record NC_087453.1, read on the forward strand.
AGTTTCTAGGTCTAAAGCATAAAATCAAACTGCCTAATCAGTACCTTAATTTACAGAGAAAAATAAAAACAGGTGAGAGATGTACAACAGCTGGGTGGTTTCCCTGAGAAGGCAGGTGACTCCGCAGGTGTTCAGGTGAGCAAAGATCAGGTCCAGCACTTGGGGGCGAGGTTTTGGGGCTCACGGGCTCCAGAGCGAGGGCCTTCTGTGTAACAGGGAGACGCGGCTGCTCCGAGGGTACCCAGCGCTCTAGGGGATGAGAACGGGCAGTCTTCGCTGTCTGACTCTGTTACTCTTGTTCCCAGGACTGAACAAACTCACTTCCAATCAAAGCATCCTTTGGAGAGGTGAAGACTTCGATTAGGTGACCCATTCCACCTTTTAAACAATGATTTTGTATATTTCTGCTCTGACTCCTTGTTCATTTCAAAACTTAAGTCTTGGTGGACAATCCTATTTTTCTCATTTCAAAGTTCCCTGGCCTTAGCACAGAGCAGGCTTCCTGTGATCCTCACAGTTTGTTCAGTGATTCAGGGTTGTTTTTGTTTTTGTTTTTTTTCCCTCTTATTCAGTACAAATCCATAGCATATAAATTATTATCCCCATTTTTAAAAAAGGAAATTGAGGCCAGAGAGGTTGTTACAGGTTGAATCATACCCCTGAAAATGATATGATAACATTCTAAACCCCCAGTACCTGTGAATGTGACTTTATTTGGAAATAGGGTCTTTGCAGATGTAATTAAGTTATGAGGTCATTAGGGTGGGTCCTTACTCGAATATGACCACTGTCCTTATAAGGAGAAGAAATTGCAACGTGAAGACAGGGAGAACCCATGTGAGGACAGAGGCAGAGTTTGGAGTGATGAGGCTGCAAACCAAGATAAGCCAAGGATGGATGGCCACACCAGAAGCTGGGATGAGCCAAGGAATAAATTTCATTTTGTTTGTTTGTTTGTTTATTTTAAGGCACCTTGCTCTGGCACTTTGTTAGAGAAGCCCTAGAAAGTAATACAGAGGTTTTTCACTGTGTTGAAAGTCATCCAAGGGGGTGGTGCAGGCAGACACCCTTCTGGGATCACTTCCGTTCTTGCCTTTTCAGCATCTGCTGATGACGTCAGTCTGCACACACCTGCTTCCTTCCACCTGAGCACTTTCTCTCGGCCCAGGAAGCAGGCGGGTTGGAAGTGCTGAGAAGCGACCGCCTCCCGGAGCTGCCTTCAGCCAACAAAGGAGAGGAACTGGGGGAGAAATCCCCAGCTTTGGGCCCTGGTGGGGCCATAGTGAATTTCTGTGCTAAATCCCAGAGGTACCCAGGGGGCTGAGTCCCCACTCATCAACTCACCCACACTGGCTCCCTCCCCTTGCCAGTCTCACATCCTGTTTGCTCACGTTCTCCCTAGTCCACCTGCGAATAAACATCTGTTGCTTTGCCTCAAGGAAGCTTCTGGGGAAACCCAGCCTAAAACAGAGGTAAGACTGACTCCTTCCTGCCTGTCTCCTTTTCATTCTAGCACTTTTAGGGAATTGAAAATATTTCCTTCCTTGGTATTCCCCAAATGGTAAGCATAAAGTCAACAAAATACTTAACAGATTTTAAAACACGTGAGCCTGTGCTCCCTTAGATTTTGTTATAATCCTCCAAAGGTGGGAGAGAAGTGGGTCTGGTGACGCTGCAAATCACGGGCTGAAGTTACACTTCAGTGGTGTCTCTTAGACGTCAGGTCCATGCTGAGTGCCTGTCACACATTCTGCTGTTAAATCTCCTATATGGCTTTGTGATAGCATTATTCTTGCTCACATTGGCTGCTCAAATCTCTTTGAGGTCAAGCATCATGTTTAACTTCTTCAAAAAGACTGAAAAATTCCCACTTACATTAGGGTCTTCAGGGAAGGAGTGAAGGGCAGGGCCGTCACAGTGCCCTCTGTTTTCCTTAGCTCCCATGATGCCTTGCGCTTCCTAAATGCTCAGTGAATGTGTAATACAAGAATTGAACAACTGGAAAATAGGGGAAAAATCCATCCTCCTGGGGCCTGAAGACAATAAATTGGGGGACTTTTTATTATAGTAAAATATACATGAGATAAAATTTGCCACGTTAGCGGGAAGGGTATAGCTCAGTGGTAGAGTGCATGCCTCACACCCATGAGGTCCAGGGTTCAAGCTCCAGGACCTCCATTAAATAAATAGATGAATAAATCTAATTACCCCCCCAAAAAGATTAATTAAAAATAAATAAAAATTTACCATGTTAACCATTTTTAAATGTAGAACTCATTGGCATTGCAAACATTCACACGTTGCATAGCCACCACTGTCTGCAGTGGTTCGTTTTACACTTGTCAGCTTGCCTGGGCTAAGGGATGCCCAGAGAGCTGGTAAAAGATATTGTCAGCTGAGGGAGGCTGACGTGGGGTTCTAGGAGGTGAGCAGCCCAAATGAAAAAATGCACGAGGAGTTGCCATACTTCCGGACAGACTTCAGCAGGAGACATCATGTGGTTAACAACACTTTATTGCCACAGGGAGGTGCACACCTACGATGCACATGTCCTGCTTTTTATCTGTTCTCTGTCAGCACATGTGCAATGTGAGTTTCTTTGTTCATTAGGCTTACAGAATATCTCTAGCACATGTGTACTTCTGTTTTCTTTGCTCTAAATCTTATGTAATTGATGCATGCGTACAGCAATTATTTACTGCATATTACAAACATGCTCTGATCATGGCCTTGAGTCCCATGACCTTAACTCATCTCAAGGCCAGCTCACAGGTATAGTCCTGTATCTGTGAGGGTGTTTCTGGAAGAGATTAGCATTTGAATCAGTAGACCTCGTACAGAGATTGGCCCTCACCAATGTGGGTGGGTATCCTCCAATCTGCTTGGGGAGGGGATCCAATGGAACAAAAAGGCAAAGGAAGGGGAATTCTCTCTGTTCTTCAGCAGGGACATCCATCTTCTCCTGCCTTCGGACATTGGGCTGCTGGTTCTCGGGCTCTCAGACTCGGGGAGTTATACCTGTGGCCTCCTGGTTCTCAGGCCTTTGGACTTGTACAGAATTATACCACCAGCCTTCCTGTTCCACCATCTTGGAGATGGCAGACTGTGGGACCTGGCCTTCAGAACTGTGTGAGCCAATTCCTATAATACATCTCTTAGATACATCTCTGTAAATCCTATTGTTCTCTTTCTCTGGAGGACTCTAACACACTATTTCTAGAATTGTTTCACCACCTCAAACAGAAACTCTATAACCATTAAGCAATAACTCCTCAGTCCTCCCTCCCCCAGCCCTTGATCATCTCTAATCTACCTTCTGTCTCTGAATCTGCCTGTTTTAGGTAACTCACACTTTAGGTAATCACGCAATATTTTTTTTCTTTTATGTCTGGCTTATTTAACTTAGCAAAATTTTTTCACGTTTCATCCATGTTGAAGCTTGCATCACAATGTTATTTGTTATAAAGGCTGAACCCCATTCATTCCATTGTATGTATCTACCACATGTTGTTTGTCCATTCATTAGTTGATGGACACTAGGGTTATTTCTACCTTTTGACCATCATAAATAATGCTTCTATGGACATTGGTGTGTAAGTATCTGTCTGAATCCCTGTTTCCCATTCTCTTGGGTACCTACCTAGGAGTAGAATTTGCTGGATCACATGGTAATTCTATGTTTAACTTTTTAAGGAAACGCCAAGCTGTTTTCTACAATGGCTACACCATTTTACCTTCTGGGGCCCCTTTTAAATTTAAGAATTTTAAAAAAACTTACCTTTATACATATGGCAAAATAAATCCTGCTACCTTCTGGGTTGGTGATGTCTGCCCTCTTATGCATATGATGGCGGCATCATCATCCTGGGAACAGGTGGTCAAGGTTTCTTTCTTAGAACCTGTGCAAGTGAGGGGACTTGCAGCTGCAGTTTTAATAGTTTTATGATAAATCTATCTCTGTGTATTTCCATCTAAGAACAACTACCTTTCATTTGCTGAAAATCACTAAAGATCTGATTATACAAATAAAGTGAAAACTGGAAGAGTTATTTTTGGTGTTCCTAGGGACTAACATATTGAGTGAGCTTTTGCATTTCATCTCCCTGTCATATTTGGGTTAACAATATCCCTTAACAGTCGGCTCCTAAGTGCCACCTTAGACCCACCTGCAGGGGTCCTTGCTCTAAGCCACGTGCTTTGGATCACCCCATGCCTGTTATGTTCCCAAGACCAAGCCCTTTTGCCCTTTTGTCTAGATGATTCTTCAGGGACTCAGGGCCCTAAAATTTCTTTCCAAAGGGCCATTATTTGCTTTCAGGGCATTTGTTTTGCAGTGAGCTTGGATAGAGGCACCCCGAGCAGCGAGAGTGGTGCTGCCAAGCTCCTTCCCAGGGAACTCTGCTCAGCGTCTCAGTGTCAAGCTGCCAGAGTTTTGAACTGTGTCTGTGAGCATCTGTGCTTTATCTCAACTTATTTTGTGCATCCGTTCACAAGATGTGTCCTAAGGTAATTGCTTCTTCACTTTATGCCATTTTGGCTTACAAAAGTTTTCACAGGAACACTCTCCTTTAAGATAGTAGGAAAACTTGTACAGCCATCTGTCAGTATATAAAGGGGATTGGTCCCAAGTTACCAAATCCACAGATGCTCATGTCCCTTATATAAAATGGGATAGTATTTGTATATAATCTAGGTATATCCTCCTGTGTACTTCAAACCACCTCTAGATTACTTATAATACCTAATACAATGTAAACGCTGTGTAAATAATTGATGGCATGCAGCAAATTCAAGGTTTGCTTTTTGGAACTTTCTGGAATCTTTTTTCTAATAATTTTTATTCACGGTTGGTTGAATCCATGGGTGTGGAACCTACGGATATGGAGGGCTGGCTCTATCTACTTCTAGACAAACGACAGGTGAAACAGAACAGTTTCTTTGATTGGCTCAGACCAATTAGGATTTGTCGGCTGGAGGTTGGGCACACTGCTGCCTGAAAAAAAAAATCAGGTTACGCTTAGCAAAAAGGAAGAGAGAACTTGCTTTGGGCTGGGAAGCCATAGCAACAGATAGAGAGAAGAGTTACTTGCCTTGGAACTGTAAATGAGGATTAGTAATTAGGAAGGAAGGAAGGAAAGAGGATTTGTCACAGGACAGACAAGGCAACAACAGCTCAGCTTGTTACAAGCAGATTGTGAGAGGAGACTATTCATATGAAGTTCTATGGGCCTTCATTATAAATAGTGAATGATTAATGACACTGCATTTCCTTGAATTCATGACTTGTATTTGCTATATAACACGCCGCTAATAAATAACGTCTGATGAATTAATATTGCCTTTCTCCATCAATATTTTTATGATGTCGTTTCACTAGAATTAACTGTTGCCAGGAGAAAAATCAGCCCTCAGCCCCTCATGGCTCATGAAGTAAAATGACTTAATCAGCTCATCCTGGAATAGATGAAAAGGAATCTGGAGTCACCATTTAAATTCCTGATGAAGCATTCAACTTCTGACTCTCCGAGGAGAGGCAGCTGGGTTTGCCTTCTTGTTGCCTTATCCCAGGGATGAGTATAGATGCATTGTTAGAAAAGACACGGATGCCAGCAAGGTGCCATCCACCTGAAGGCTGCTCACTCGCTCATCTGACCCCCGGGTGTCGCTTACACTGACCTGTCACTTGCCTGCCACTCAACATTTACATCCCAGTGGTGACAGGGTGGTGGTGTCCTTTACTGTGCAAAGAACAATGCCTTTATATGGACCATAAATATTTTGACCTATATATGTAATGAATATATAGATACCACATATCTAACAAATGGCCCAGAGGCCAGAATTCTCTCTCATTTGCTACATGTCTACCATGTCCTGCTAAGTGGCAATTTGAGCTAGGAAGGGGCCATATATCCATGGTGGAGGTGTTCTCCACTTTCAGAAGTGACGTGTGGCAGGAGGCCACAATTCAGGGCTGACCCCTCTAAGGTAGGACATTCACTGTGGGCTGCTTGGGCCTCCTCACATGGTGGCTAAGGTCCAAGAGCAAACACACCCCCCAGGAGACAGGAAATGGAAGTCATCAATTTCTTAAGTCCTGGGCCTGGGAATTGGCATGACATCACTTCTGCTTTACTCTGTCAAGCAGGCAAAAGCCTGGATTCAAAGGACAAGGGACAGAGATTTAAATGCCACCACTTGATGAGAGGAGAATCCAAGAACTTGGGGACCCCCTTTTACAACCACCACGTCATCTTGAATGTCATCTACCCCAAGAGGCCTTGCCTGGCCATGTCCTCTTAAGCAGCCCTGTCAAGCCCCAAATCACTGTCTAGCCCAATACCTCTTTGATTTTCTTCAGAGCACCATTACCTGGACTTTCTCTGTGAATGCATTTATTTAACTGCATAATTTAATCTCACTCCTTGCCCAGCAAGTGCATTTCCAGAAGAGCAGGAATGTTAGGGATCACGTTCACAGCCACATCCCCACCCAGCAGAGCAGCACCCCCATCAGAGGAGGTGCACAGTGAACATAGGTTAAGTGGATGAATTTTTTATCGCCTAACTCTTCCAGCAGCTCAAAACAGAGAGATGCTGAATACTCACTATCAATGATTGTCCCTCACTCAGCTTGCTTTTATAATCTGGGGTTCTCATTAATATAACCACTTTTGGATCTGAGAATCCAGCTAATTATCACGGATTTACCCTGTGAAGCTATTAGTCAAAGCTGCCTAGAATCACCATCGATGTGGCTGGTCCTTGCCTTATGGCAATGTACCAAACACCCTGTCACACAAATTCCTAGCTCTGACATGAAAAAATTGGATTAGGAAATAGCTAAAGAAGAGAGATTCATGAAGTTGCAGCTTTCTGAGATGCAGAGAAGAAAATGTCCCTATGTGTTTGTTACTGTCCATGATTATGGCGTTACTGGGAAGCAAACAGTAACATTGCAGTAGCAATCCTAAGAAAATAGGCTGAGTGACTTATCACCTGTTGGTTCAGAGGCTGCAAATCTTTTTCAAAGTGCATCTGAGATAAAGCTACTGAATAATGTGCGGCTTTTTACCTGCTTCTAAGCCCTTTATTGGGTCCCCGGAGGGGAATGCTGAGTGGGGAGAGGAATAAGAGAAGCTTGCATACCAGAGCCGGTGTCTGTTGCAGGCTGGCGAGCTGCAAGATGGATGTTTACCTGACTTCAGTTTTCATCTTAAATTAGTGATGCATCTCCATTAATGAGGGCAGATCTCACCATGATTGTGCATCCTGATTTCCTTTTGGAAGAAGATAAAGTCAATTATAATCATTGCATTTTGCAGGGGAATAGATTAACACAGTTTTTTTTTTTTTTTTTTTTTTTTTTGGAATAGCACAATGGTATTGTTACCCTTTGTTACCAAGACAGCAATTAACAAGTTTCCAATGGTACAAAGGTGGGTGGCAAGTAAAACAGGCTATTAGGAAGGTGGCTGCTGTCAGACCTCTAAACAGAGTAGGAGGCTTGAAGGATTTAGAAATAAAATGAAATATATGCTCTATGCTACTGGTGTCTTCTCATGAATTTGTACGCCTGCTTCTAGTCCCAGACCTTACATTGTCTGGTTGCAACCTTTAAAGAATATTTTCCTGGTGCATCTCAAGTATTAAGAGAATATAAAATAAACTTTTAAGGCATTTTTGGAAATTAAGGAATGGTTTTATCAGAGTTGATTGCTGTAAGATTCCAGATGGGAGTTTTGGTGATCATTTTTACATGTTGTATATTTTAATATGTATCATTTTTATTTTTGGTTATGTTTATGTATTATTATATATACTTTTTTTCTGTTTTGTTCACAAAAGTAACAACTTTGTCTGCAAGAGAGAATTAAAAGAAATACTTGGTTGGAAGTTGTTGACATTTTCTTCAAGAAGTCTCTGTGAGAGTGAAGGAAGAAAAAAATCAAAGAGGTAATGTGTGACCGAGATCAGCGAGAAAAATAGGAAAGGACCTCAGGTCTACGGATACATTTAAAACAGAGCAGGGAAAATACTCGGTATAGAAACCCAATACGATGAAAACAACTCTTCATCTTTCCTTTCATCCTAAAATTACTTTTTTCTCAACTTTCCCAACCTTCTCTCAAAATGTCACCATTCTTCCGGTTTACCAGGCTGGAATTCTACTTATGATTCTATTTCCTTGTCTTTTATCTTCTTGTCTTTCTCTAAGATTAGACCTTTAGATGTGCCACATATTTCTGTCTTTTTTTTCTTATATTCATTCTTTTTTGTTGGTTTTAATTGTTGCATTTCCAGTTTGGAGTGAATTTTTGGTTTAGTTATGGATATTCTGAGATGTATATAACATTCAGGATGGAATTTTCACCAGACAGTGTAAATATAGGGTTGGAATTCAGGAGAAATCTCAGGGTTTCCAGGGAAATCTAAATTTGAAACCCACTCAGTAAAAGACACAGTGCTGGGTTTCAAGACACTGAACTGGATGGAGACTGTCAGAGAGAGATTAGGTTTAAGCCTATTCTTTCTCTACCTCTTTCTTTCTTTTTTTTTTATTTTATTGAAGTATATTCAGTTTACAATATGTCAATTACTGGTGTACAGCATAATGCTTCAGTTATACATATACATACATGTATGTGTTTTTATATTCTTTCTCCTTGTAGGTTATACTACAAGATATTGAATATAGTTCCCTGTGCTATACAGTAGAAACTTGTCATTTATCTATTTTATATATAATAATTAGTATTACACTGTTGGTGGGAATGCAGTTTGGTGCAGCTGCTATGGAAAATAGTATGGAGATACCTCAAAAAACTATATCCTGGGCATATATCCAAAGGGAACTCTAATCTGAAAAGGTACATGCACCCCAATATTCATAGCAGCACTATGTACAATAGCCAAGACACGGAAATAACCTAAATGTCCATCAACAGATGACTGGATAAAGAAGTTGTGGTATATTTATACAATGGAATACTACTCAGCCATAAAAACCGACAACATAATGCCATTTGCAGCAACATGGATGCTCCTGGAGAATGTCATTCTAAGTGAAGTAAGCCAGGAAGAGAAAGAAAAATACCATATGTCATTCATATGTGAAATCTAAAACAAAAGCAAAAACAAATGAACTTATTTACAAAACTGAGACAGACTCACAGATACAGGAAACAGACTTATGGTTGCCAGGGGCAAATGAGGTGGGGAGGGATACACTGGCAGTTCAGGATAAGCCTGTCCTTGGGGCTAATGGAAGCTGGACAAGAGTCAGAGGAGGCACTTTTCAGGAAGGGAGGGAAAGCGTAGAGCACTCACTGGACAAAGGGGTCCAAGCTTCCAGGAATTAACGAGTCATCGCTGTAAAATACTGTAAAGAGCTTCAAGGAGCATGGAAAGGGAGAGGAGCTGGTTGAGTTTGACATCCAGGAGGGGACTTTCCAGATTTAGTAGAGTCTGAGGACACTCACTGGAATAGAAGCAGAGGGTGACAAGGAGTGAGTGTATGTGGGAATAAATATCTTCAAAACAGGTCTGAAAGCTCCTCCATTCCTACTCACCTCTTCTGTTGTCCTGGTCGGGGTTTCCGGCTCCCTGCCCTAAATAAAGAGGATGAGAAAGCCACGCAAGGGTGTTATGGATCCCAAAGAGATGAAGTGGGTTGCACCTCTCTGCCAGAAAGTGGAGTAAATTTTAGGCTAGCCCACCATTTCTTCTTCCAATTCCTTCCCAGACCCAACTGTTTTGAAGCTCTTGCTTCAGTGCTGTTGGAGAAACATCTGGGTAGAATATTCTCTGCTCATCCTGATAACTTCATAGGCACCTCCCCGATCTAATGAAGGTTTTAGCTCTCCAGTGCTCCTGTGCCCACTCTCCTCTCTCTGCCTCCCTCCAGAGCACAGGGACTATCTTCTGTTACTTCATCTAAACAGGGACTTTCTCTGCTGCTTTAGGTCATGCCATGTATCTTTCTTTTAATTCCATCCCTGCCATTGGATTTAGGTTTTTGGAGACAAAAGCCAGGATGTTGTTCAGACAACATGTGTGGATTTCTCATCTAAGACAGTCCCCCATCAATGTACAAACACACACACACACACACACACACACACACACACACACACAGAGCCAATGAAGCTGGTGGGTAAATACCCCCCTCTTCCTTCCCGGCCAGGAACAGCTCCTTGGTGGGATGGACCACTACAACTTGATAATATGCCTTCGGACTGGCCTTTCTTTCTCCATCTTACTCTGGGAGAACCTGAATGAGAGAAGGGAATGGGGGTGGGGGTGAGAGTGGAGAATTCCATAAATGAGTATCTCCAAGTATTATATTCAACTCTGAATATCTTTGAATGAATGCATTTTGAATGGGAGAAAGGAAGGGTAATAAAATGAGGGAAAGCCATAGTTAATAGTTTCAACTATCATCCAGCCACAGGAGTTTTATTTTATTTTTTTTCCTGCTTTGCTTGATTGTAGTAGGCCATAAATTCATTGAGATTAGGCATACACTGCCGACATTTTATCCCCTTCTGTTGCCTAATATGATGCTGCACATACAGTCAGCACTGCAGTATCTGTATGTCGGTTATATCCTTGACTCTGAAAGATTTTTAGATACGAGAGATGTAGAGGATGGCTCATTTTCAAATAGCACTATAACAGGTGAGCCCCTCTCTCCTGGTTGGAGAGCGATGCTCCATGGGGAAGGGTTCATTAGGTAATCAACAGCCTCAAGAACGAAAAGGAACAGCACATTGCCCATGTGGGGAAAATTGCCTGCCCCGCCTCTGGGCTTAAACATTGCTGTCTTCAGGACCTCGGAGAGGCAAGTAAGTGTCACACATCAGTGTTTGTGCTGTGGGCTTGCTTTTGTTTCCAGCTCCCCAAGTGGGTCTACGAACTTTAATGACCCTAAATTCTCATCTCAGCCTAATCTCCCAACTTCTTTACTGGAACAAAACCCTTGACCTCGCCTTCCTTCACAGGCTGTCCTTGGTAAATCCTCCTAGTATGATCAGTTCTGGATATTTACGCTGTAAATCAATTCTTTCCTACTGTCCTCATCAGAAAACTCCTGGTTCATTGAGTGTGGAAAATATGCTGGAACACACACACACACACACACACAATTCTCAATGCCTTCTTTTTATTCTCCCCAAATTAAGATCATTATTGATACTCTCAGAAAGACTACTTCACCCAACCAGGGTCATTTTGCCCAACACGCAGAAAGCCAAATGATGAGATGCTGAGGTTTGCAGCAGAGGGAAGGTTTATTCAAAGCAGTCAAGTGAGGAGATGGGAAAACAGATCTCAAATCCACCTCTCTCAAGGCCAGGGGCTTGGGATATTTATGGGCAAAGAGTACAGGATGGTCAGAGGTGCAGGGAAGGTGACTGGAAGCAGGGGAAGGTGAAGTCATGAGGCTCTGCACAGGAGCAACTGAGCTTCACTCCTCTTCATAGGATGCTTGTTCAAAATGTGGCGGTGCTAGATGATCTGAGGGTGGAGTTTCAGCCCTCTAACATCAAATGGTTGCCCATCAGACACCCATGTACCCTCAGCTGAAGGGTTAGTGGTCCTGACCTTTTCAAACTAGATGGAGAACCAACTCCAATTTCCTTAAAAACAACTTGGGCAAACATCTTAAGATTTATATGTCAGAGATGCTATCTATAGGGGTAGTGAGGGGGGCCTTGTGATTTATTATCTAGGCTATATGACACTGAGAGGGCATGCAATTTTGCAAGAACAAGGGAAGCTTACAACTTACTATTTACTAGATGGGCCGGTTATGATTTAATGGACCTAATGAATGGCCACCCTGGATTTCACGTATCTAATTTAAGCTGCGTTACTGTCTGCCATTTCATAGATTGAGTAAAGTGATTCTTGTGTGAAATGTAGCAATTGTCTGCTACATTATAACTGGGCCAGACTGAACATCCTCGGTTATTTCCAGTTTGTCTTTATTTCCAGACATTAATGTCACTGGGGTGGACATTGAGCAATAATTTATTTCAACCCTCTCTTTCCATTTGGATAGCAGGTAAGACACCCACACTTATTTACAAGGTATTCATTTTCAGAAGCAAGGAAATATTTTAGTGGTTTTGTTACTATGTAGCCCATTAAAAAGTTTTCCCAACTAACCTAAAATCTGGATAGACCTTGAAATAGGGTTCTGTATGAAGAGGATCTTTTACACCATATTATTGGCAGAACCAATAGACCCAGATAAAGTTTCTCCAGGTTGTTCTTGGGAACAGGATGGGGAGGAAGAAAAGGTAGCCCTGTGTCTGCTGAAATGCTGGAGAGAATTAGGGGCAACCCGACATTTTACTTCCTAAGAAGGGGTTCTGGTACTTCCTAATGCATTAACTAGGAGCTTGTATCGAGTTGTGATAATGAAAAGTTGTTAAATTCTTGTTCTTAATCTCGTAGTAACCTGTAATAAAAAAGAATATGAAAACATATATATATATATATATATATATATGTATGTATATGTATGACTGAAACATTATGCTGTACACCAGAAATGGACACATTGTAAACTGATTATATGTCAATTAAAGGAAAAAACAAAACAAAACTCTTGTTCTCTTGGTTCTGATACTAACAAATTCCCTAGCTCAAGGTATTAGACAGACCTACCTTTTTGCCCATTTTTTCCCCAAGGGCAAGGGGGTCTTGTTTCCAGCAAGACTGGGTATCTCACTGGGAAATAGTTTCTAGGAAGATGGTACTCAGCCTCACAGAGGTAATAGGAATGATTTTGGCAAAAATACCTTTTCCCTGAAAAATCTCTAATGTTCTCCAAAAATAGTCTCACAAAATACATATAAGACAAAACATCTTCTAATAAAACCGTGAAAATGACCTCCTCATCACCATAAGCAAACATTAATGAAACATCTTTGGGGGATGGTTATGTATTTCCTTCTCAGACTCCCAAGAATAATCTAACTCATACTGTGAACGTTAGGATGAGCAGTTGCTGGGATCCTCTGCCTTGGCTGCTGGAAGAGACTTTCTCCTGGCTAATATTATCAGTAGATTCTAGAATTGGAGAAAAATAAAAAAACCTTTAAAAATCATGTTCCTTTGTAGTCCGTGGAATGGTATTTTCCGTGTAGATACCCAACAACACCCCTGGGAATGACAGCGTGAATGCAGAGAAAGAGAAGATTACACAGGGGATGCTGTAATTAGAAACTTCTTATATATTAGTGTGAAAAATTACTAAACAAAAATCTCAGTTAAATAGAGTTGGGAGACCAGAAGGGGGAGCTCTCACTCCCTGTGACAGTAGCAGAGCCCAACAGGAAGACTCCATTCCTGGCAGCCTCCAAAAAGCCATGGACTCTTTGTTTAGTCCTCTGGACTTCTTTGCCCCCTCTATAAAAGTGTTCTCCTTCCCTTGGAGTCCAGGGACTCACATCTGACTTGCCGTGATTACAGATCCAGAATTGCAATTCTCTGCTGAACCCAGAGAGACCCATCTTTGCCAGAGAAATATCTGGCAGTCTATTTGTTTCAGGTCAACACTCTTCAAGACTTTCTTGGCTGGAAGTGCTAGAAGCCGAACTGATTTTAGTGTTAAATCATCAGAAGAAGACAGAATCCCAGGTAGCGTCTGGAGTTTCCGCATCTGTATCTTATGTCTTTAGAAACCGTGAAGACTTTCTTATTCTGAAAAGTAGTAAAAAGATTGTCAAGCCTTCCCTTTTTTTATTCTTGAAGCCATTCTTGTGCCCCTGGTATTTGCAAGGCTAACTGAGGTGCAGCAGCTAAGCTCAAATATTCACCTTCCTCAGCCTTCACTTCCCCTTGGTTAGCTTTTCTCTCCTGTTACTCTTTGTAATTGGACTCAACATGTCCTAGAGTGAAATTTTAACCTTTTGGATCCTTAATCCCAATTTATGAGCCACTGAGGAAATGCTTGTTCCTAGTACACTTCAATTTTCCTGGGCCTTAAACAGTCCCAGCAGCTGACTTTGTGTGAGGAAAGGAGCCCGAGTCTCAGAGCGTTTTCCTGGGTTTGGAGTTGAGGCACGTCTCATGTCACACACGTTAGGGTAGCAGTTGCTTAATTCATTGAAAAAAATAATCATTGAATGCAAGAGGTCATAAAAAATGATTCATACATGCCCTAAACATTTTTATTTTAACTTAAAACAGATAAATTGACATTCATTTGCCAATCTTTGATGTAAAGTGAAGGCCTTTTCTCTTAATTGGTGCTATATGTTGTCTCTCTTAATAAATCACATCCTTAATGTATCCCCTAAGATTTTCAACTTCAGTTTCTTTACATTGGAGCAAGAATTAAAGTGACTTGCAAAGCAATCTGATTGAATAACCCTCTTCAATTGTTACAGTTTCCCCACATTCTCAGTCTTCTCAGCCGCACTAATTCAATGGTTTGCATGAATTTTTACTGGCTTACTTTCATCAAGCCAGTCTGAAGAATTCAGCTTACTTTTCACGTCTCCCATTGTGCGCTCACATTTCAAGGATTGCATACATTTAATGTACATAAGATTAATTTGTTACGAAATAACAATTAACAACTGTAACTAACACATGTGGTAATAAACACAGGTGATTCTTAGTAAGCATGGCTAAGTCATCAAGTCAAGGTAGAAGTGCCCTGGTTTACCCGAGAGAAGCCTTTGAATGAGGGTTTTCGAATGTCTGGGGCTTTGTGGCAGATGCTGGCTGTGCCCTGCCCTTGGCTTCTTGGTCCACTTGGATGGCACCTGCAGCTTTGGTGTCTTCTTCCCTCTGGTGCCATGTCTCTTTACCTAAGGAGAGGCTGGACGTGCCAGGGAGATAGCACCCCTGGGAGCCATTTGAAATGGAAGAGACTCATAGGATGGGGGTTGATGGAGAAACACTCCAGCTTTTTGTGCTTCAGTGAGATTTTACTCAGTCCCCCAGGTGCCCACGGAGGTCACCTGCTCACTAATAGCCTCTGTATTAACTCCTCCTTCTCTTAGCTTCCCTTACCCACTCCCTCACAGATCTCCCCAGCATCACCTCCCAGATCAACGACTTGCACACAAATTCTTGACTCTAGGTCTTCTTTCGAGGGAACCTAAACTAAGACAAGCCCCAGTTGACATGCTGTGCAGACAGAAGGGAGAGACGTGACCAGGTGAGTGGATTAAATGGAAGCCCCACGAGAAACATCCACGATCCTGGGAAATCTAATGTGCTCTCTCGCTCCTCAGACTGTGAAGCAATTTCCGTCCTTGTTTTCCACACACCTGGTGCTTCCTCGCCACCCACTTTTGCCTTCCTCCCGGGAAGCCCAAGGAAGACACGTTTTGGGGAATGTGTTATAGGCTTCTGGGACAAGAGTCTGATGGGTGTCTCTCAGTCCTCCGGCCCCTGGCCTACCTCTTTAACTCTTCACTTGCCTTGAACTTTACAAAATGGCCATCCTGGACCTTTGGCATCACCTGTGTCCCAGTTTCTGTTTTCCATCCTGGTTCTTAGGTCTGCTTCACTTGGACTTTCAGTCTACTCATGGTTCGGGGCTCCTGACTACAGGAATTTACCACTTAGCTGAGATGCTGTCGGGGACTTCTGACCTGAAACTGCTAGTCCCGCTTTCAACCCCGCTTTCCTCCCACCCTTCCTCTTACCTATATTATGATCATGGCTTCAGGTAGGTCCTTCTGTCATGTGTGGACTCTAGGCAGTATTTCTTTCCCTTTTTTTTTTTTTTTTTTTAAACTGAAGTATAGTTGATTAGGTGGTATTTCTAATGCATGTCTTTATGAGTATTTTCCTGGAAAACTCACCTTCCTACCACTTAAAGCCATCTAAATGTTTTTTTTTTTTCTCAAAGATACACAATATTGAATTAATGTTCTTTCAGAAACAGAGCAAAACTCTTGTACTCTCTCTCCCCCATTCTTAAGAACAAGTGTTTGGATTGTAAAGTGATTGAAACACACTCTATTCTCTCTTATTAATGGAAAATTGGCTATAAATTGCCGAGGCGTGACTGGCTCATTTCCCAACACAGCGGCGGAAGCTTTGGGCTCACTTTCGATTTCTCAGAATGAAAGGAGGAAATTCTGTAAAAGTGACACCTCTCTAAATGGTACCCAGTGTCACTCCCTACAGAGACGACTGTTCAGAAGAGGACAGATGGAAAACAGCGCCACCTTTAGCTGAGGCTGTTTCCTTGATTTGTCTTTATTTTCTTACGGTGTGGTGAATTCAGCTGCAAACTTGGACAAGGCAGGTGCTAAATATTTTCTTTTTTTTAAAAAAAAATCAATCTAAAAACTGATCTAAAGGCATGCGTGCCTTGGAAGTGCTCTGTATTTAATGCACAATAATTCATAATAATAGCTTATAATTTTTGAAAGCACTTTACATCTTACAAAGCATCTTCACCCATAAATTACCTATTTTAATCCTCAACCATCCTGGTGAAATATATATCTGTGTTGCCAGTTGGTACATGAAGAAGGTGTTCTGATAGATTTATTGATGTCCTCAAGGACATAATACATTAAAAAAGACACTCGAGTTCCTATCTTCTGACACCACAGCTGGCACCCCAGTGGATATCCATCTTTGGTCACCTGCCAAATCTTCTTTTCTGGGACCAACCCTCCCTTTGGGAAACTATTTGTTCCCCAATTTCAAGTCGTAGAGTGACTGCCAAAGTCTCATGAGAAAGGCAGTCCAGCCCATGGGAATGGAGCTGACTTTGTGTGGCAAAGAGAGGAAGAGAGATGAGAGATGGTGAAAGGGAATCCTCATGGTTTGAAGTGGCTGGTACTGGCTCATGTGACCAGACGATCCCAGGCCATACACAGCTTTCTAAGGGTGTCAGTACAGTACACTCTTTCCCCAAGGTCCCTGGACTTGGGGGTCTGTCAATTGCATTCAAAAGACACAGGTGTCTTTTCCGGCACATTATTAGATCATCGGAACCTCACAAGAGCTCCAAGGGTTAGGCAGGAGGTATTACAACTTCCATTTTGGGGTTGATTTAACCAAGATTCTGTTCATTTGAGACTAATCTACAGAGACATGAATTAGTAGGTGACCAAGCTGAGATCAGAGTTCCCCCCTCTTTTTAATACCAAGTCAAATACTTTTCTTCTATGCTGCATGGTTTATCTATTGCCAGAGATCAAAGAAGTTAAGACAGAATCCTAATATTTCATTAGGTATCATTTCCCATTTTTCTTAAAATAAAAAAAAATTATGTGCTATTCACTGAGATGTCCCCACTTTGAGATTAATAACTATATCTTCTGCCAGTTCTCTCCATCCCAAATAAATTGCTCTTTAGTTTAATCACTGATTACCTGTAGCTGAGTATCTGTCTCACCTATGGACTGATATGAGTGCTGGAGATTTTAATACATGTTATGAGATATAATCCTTGGATTTACAGATTCTATGGCTTTTTGAAATTTGTCTGATGTTTCTTTTATTTTTGCTGCCAAGGTTGGTGTCCAACCTTTACCTGTCCAGGGCCTCTTCTCCCAGCTGCTGTGCGTGTTGACTGTATTTGGCTTACAGTTGACCTGATCTCCTGAGAGAGTTGCCTCAGGCTTCCATGAGCTGCACCATCTAGAAATGCCTGTAGGTTGAGCGAGCCTTTCTCTTGAGGCAGCTTTCAGCCAATGACAGACTGATCCGGGTGGCATTCACGTGTTAGAACTCCCCGCTGGGTCAAGCTGAGACTAGACTTCACCTGAAATTCTTCTTTGCTTATCTTCTTCCCCTGTTATATCCTGAATGTCTCCCTCCCTGACTGGGTCCTCCTGAGAAAACTCTAGCATTTGCCAAGAATCCCCATCTCATGCCCTGCTTCTAGGGACCCGTACCTAAGACATCATCCTTCTGGGGTTTTTAATTATCTCATTTACAGCTTCACATCCATAGCACGCTGCTCCTTTCCACTGACTCTGGCACCTACCTGATCACACACTAGCTATGTTGGTAAACCGGAAGAGGAAGAGCAGCCTGGGGGCTTTGAGGTTTGGTGCTGGACCTACGTACCCTGTCTTGCATAACGCTCCTCAACTGGTTAAGCTGGTGGGTCTGAAGAGTGAGCGTTGTCCTGCATTCCTTAAAATAGCATAACAGTAACTGTGCTAATTTTAGATAAGGACACAAAATGCCTGGGGATGTAAAGATGTGTGTGTGTTTTTTTTTTTTCACTTACAAGATCAAATTATGTAAAAATGCTTGCAGGAAGCACAGGAGAAGTTAAGAATATCATGATTTTCACTTGAAGCAAAGTCAAAGCAGGGGCTGGAGAACTGATGTCAAGTACCCTGTTCAGTGTTGATGTGCCTAATGGATAATGGGGTCTTG
The DNA here is from genome assembly GCF_036321535.1 of Camelus dromedarius. NCBI lineage: Eukaryota > Metazoa > Chordata > Mammalia > Artiodactyla > Camelidae > Camelus > Camelus dromedarius. The sequence continues at coordinate 30,818,147 of NC_087453.1, forward strand.
AGTCTACAGAGGGTCAAAGTGTGGGGTCTCATATCCAAGGCCATCAATGTGTTGACTGGGGAGTGAATGCCAGAGTCTACACTCTGAGGCAAAGTGCAAAGAGTCAACTGGAAAACCAAGCCCAAAGTTGGTTTATCACGGAGGCAGCAGTCACCAGGTGAGTAGTGAGGACAGAGCCAGCCATGAGATAAGAAAAGAGAAGGCACTGTAACTGAGAAAGAGCTTGAACAGTGCTGGCAGAGGGGCTTGTTGACATCTTTCCTATATTCCAGAAAAGTCTGGTTGGCAGATGTGGCCAGAGGGAACTGATCTTTACTGAGCAGGTATCTTATTGTGAGATGGGCAGAAATGCCTAACATTCAACCACTCCATGAAGTATGCACAATTATTGTCTCAGATTCCAGTTGAGGAAACCGGACTCGAAGTTAGGTGACAAGCCTGAGGTCACACAGCCAGCAAAGGGTAGGGAGCTAGGGCTCAGATAAGAATCGGTCCAGCTGATTCTGAAGCAACTGTGAACATGCTCTGTTGCTCCCCATGCCACCTATTTTTCTGCTCTGAATTCCCACTCCACCTTTTTGAAAGGTAGGCATTTTCTCCATTTTACAGAGTTAGAAGTCTGAGACCCAGGAATGTCACTGATACCACACAGCTAATTTTAGATCTTTTTTTTTTCTAACTGTAATGGTTGTTAAGGTAATGTTCAGTAATGCGTTCTGAACCCCTGTTCCATAAAGAGTTATTTCCTTTGCATAGTGTAAAGCTGAGCTTCCTTTTGCTTGTTCTTAGTCTCTCCCTTTTTGTAAGCTTTGAAAGATACTTTCTAGCTAGGGTGTAGCAGAAACTAGTGGACATGTCCTGGTCCAGTGACTCAGTAGCGATCATGATCTGGCTGTTTTTGTTACGGTTCCTCTAGCTTCCACTTTTTTTCCCATCCAGAGAACAGGCATTTCTTAAGTGTGTTCTCATTTTGGTCTTCCATCATCTTTTCCTTCATCGATTGGGTTGCCTGTCTTTCAGTCTTACTCAGGTCTAAGGTAGAACCACCACAGTCATCACAACCTTTCTGACTCCCAGCAAACCTCCTTTGACCCTCGCCTTGGGCTTAACCAGCTGCTCTTCATTACTACTCATAGCAGTAGACAACTTACTGGAAAACTCACTCACTAACCCCTCCATGTCCCATTTGGTGTAATGCCATTATCTCTCTAGATGCACGCAGCATATGTGACTATGTATCAATACATCCTTCTTACCCACACATACATGTAACATATTATTGAAGAAAAGTTCCCTGGAGGTCACCATGGGCTCAGTCTCCCCATTTTGTAGATGAAGACCTGAAGCCCAGAGTTGTGACTTTGTCTAGACTCACACAATTATAATTACATGGCAGAAAAGCTGGGACCAGGACCCATCATCACTGTCATCAATCTCTATCAAGATCAACATCCTGATCAATGTTTCTTCCCATAGCCCCACTGTACTCAAAAATACCAGGATACTTCATGACATGTGCTGTGATGTATTTTCAGGTATTCATGTTGGCATGGAGGATGTATTAGGGCTGCTTCCCCAGAAGCAGACCCTACAGTAAGAATCTGAGTAAAGATAATTCATTGAAAATGTGCTCCCAGGAGAAACCAGGGAAGGTAGAGAAAAAGCAGGTCAGGAAGGGGAGGGAGCCAAACAAGGGTGTGATTCCAGGCAAAGCTGAGCCTCAGAATGAAAATTACTCTGCAGAGCTCTGCCTGCTCAGGACCATGTTACTGGGCTTTCGTGCCTCTCTGTTAGCCACTGTCCTCAGCTCCTTTCAGGAGACATAAACTTACGATTTTCTGTGCCTAAAGTGACTTCAGTAGCCCAAGAGAAGGCCTTGGGCCTCCGAAGGAAGTTGTAGGTTTGCGATGTCAGAAGTAAAGGATGCAGGAAGCTGGTGATGGGCATCTGGGCAGAGCACCAGTGGTGCTCGCTGGAAGTGCATGGGTTCTCAAACCTTCCCAGTCACCTGAGTCTTCTGTGTCTTCGTGTCAGACAGCCCTTCCCCGTGTCTCCGCTCGGCTGCCTCCTGCATCCTCCATGTCTCAGTACTCCTTCAAGGAGGCCTTTTGTGACCACCCTCTCTAATGCAGGTCCTGTCTCCACCCATCACCCTCAATCCCATGGTCCTACTTTATTTTCTTTGTGCACTTATTACTCCCTAAATTTGTGTCCAAATTTCTGCCCAGCAGAAGCTCCACAAGGCCTGAGATTTCATGTTTCCTTTCACCATTTTAGCTTCAGTCCTAGAATGATGCTTGGCGCAGAGTAGGTATTTCGTGTGTATGTGTTGAATAGGAATGGATGGATGGATGGATGAAAAAACACCAATCACGAAGCATCTGTAGAGAAACGCAGAGCTGTTCTGAGTTCCTGGCGGTGTGTGCGCTGGCTCACAGAACCCCTTGTCCTTCTCTCCTTATCAGTATGCAAGGGACTATACATGAAGGACTGTATGAACGCTCAATCCATAGCTTCCAAATTATTGTAGATAATTTTAGTCTTAATGGGTATATTTTACAGTGGTGAAATGCTTCCAGAAAAATTTTGAAGGAAATTATGGCATTGAAGGGAGCCTTTTAGTTCTTTGATACATTATGTGTCTCAGTGGAATATAAAAGCTTCTCTCTTTCCCCCAGAAGATGTGTGCATTTCATTATATGTCATTATCTGATATATGTTTGGCATAAAAGGCACGTTTCCCTTTTTTCTTTTTTTAAAAAAAATTTTTGCATGGGAAGCATATAGTAGAAAATTTCCATGAGTTGGTATCATATTCTGCTCTACAATATGTCTCATTTGGGAATCGCCCAGCCCCTCACACCCCCTTTTTTCCTGCCGTGGTGTGAATAATATATTGATTCATTACATAACTTGTATTCTTTTCTTCAGATCAGAAGTTGGCCTAGGCACTCAAACAGCACAAATCTTTCCCCTCTGCACCAATATTTTTTTTCCCTTTAGCCAAATACCATTTCCCCAAGCAGCAATTTAGTCATTACCCCAAGATATAAAAGAAATGTGAAATCTGTCACAAGGAAGATGATGTTGTGACACAGAGGGGGATCCTCTGGGAGGTTTAACCAGCTTTTCCACCAGATTGAAATGGATGTGACACAATGTTCAGATTCATAATTAAATTCTTTTCTTTTCTTTTTTTAATGTGTATGTGTTCTTCTTTACTATGGAGAGGATGAGAATGAGACAGTGTGGCTCTGGCTAGAGATGAAGGGCAGGAGTCAATTTTAACCTTAAAAACAGTAGCTTAAATATATGGGTTGTACTTCAAGTTCCAGGTCACTCAAGGGAAAGCATCAGACTGTAGCTGTGCCTTCAGGTTTGCACTAATCACAGACGGTTAATGTAACCCTGTAGGAGAATTACAATTACATTTTAAAGGTCTTTCTTTGGTTTTAGGCAAAATTTGCAGCTGTGGGTGGTCTCTTCACTGCAGTGTTGGCACAGGTAGGCACCTAATAGGTATTTGTTGAAATTATAAATAGAAATGAGAGGAGAGTAGGGAGAGGGGATGGAGAAGAGAGGGGAGAGGGGGAGGGGGAGAGACTTCGGAAACAAGTGCCCCAGAGGCCTGGTACCAGGAGGACAGCCACACACCCAGTGCACAGTGAGGACATGCAAAGGACAAGGGAGGCGACTTGGAGGAGCAGAGTCATCGAGAAGAAAGCAAGCAGCCGTGGGTGTGTGAGATGTAGAAGACTGTCATGATCATCCCCATTCTCCACCCCTGCCCATGTCCGTTCCCTCTGCCCTGTGACTGCAATGTTCTCTCGATGGTGGGGCTCCCATGGGCTAAACGATGTGCTTTTCTTTGGCTACTAAAATGGTGGTTCAGAGCTGTGCTGAGGGGATGTGAGGCTCCTGATCATTTTTATAGGGCCCCACCTATAAAGACAGTTGGATTTTAAAATGTGCTGCAAACAGGATGGGCCCATGTGACATATCTAGTGACATATTGATGAAGATTTACAATAATTGGTGGAGAAGAGATACTTATGGGCTTGTTTGTTGTCCAGTTGCTGCTTGGGAAGATTCTGCATAGCCCAGGTATCATCTCTTCATGTTCTCGATTGTTAGATGCATCATTCTGGGCTAACTTTATATTTCTCACTGTAAAAAAACAAAGGTTAAAAACTCTGTTAACGTTATCATGCAGAGAAGCATGCTTCTTGAGAATCTGTTTGTGTAATAATATTTTGGAACAATACAGACCCTTTTTAACTCTGCAGATCCCTGGTACCTCGTATGTCCTGCTGGTTACGTCATTCCTTGTGACACTGCATCGTCCATCATATCACTGTAAGTCCTGGATTCCAAAGAGTCTTCCAAAGGTCTTCAATGAAGCAATGACCACAATTGTAAGTTTTACCCAGAGTACGCAGGGAAATGTGCATGATGATCGCTTTCTGATCATGCTAAATTTATGATTTGGAGTTTTATAGAATAAAAATAGGACAACTGATTATTTCTTCTCTTAAGCTCTTTAGATCATAATCGCTGTATTTCTAGAATGTGATCTCCTTCCTTCCACTCATCAATACTAGCAGGAAGGCTTGGTGAGGGGCCCATAGGTGGAGCATGTACTGTGGTCCCATAAGAGCAAGATACGCCCAACCCTTGTGAGGCATGGCTTAATGCTTATTCAGGAAAGCATCACATCCCCACATGGATTGAAAGGCCCATTGGCATTGGAGACCCACAGTCACTAAACTCTTTGGAGAAGCTAGGCCTGACTAACTCCAGAGAACTTCCTCATACAAGGCATGGAGCCTGAGGAGGGAGTAGCAAGACCATGCTGGGGACCAGCTGCAGAGAGCTCACTGGGTAAGTGATGGCATTGCCACACGCATTCCTTTCAGGTGCTTCAGCTGCCAGAGGCCCCATGATTAGAACGCGAATGGATGAGCACTGATCAAGTCCAAGGGTAACTTAGCTGTTAATTGTTGGTGACCAGGACCCTGATCTTGTCCCATGTCTGATGTGCATGAGATTCACTCAAATTTAGCAATTCAGCACTGCTCTTGCGGCCCAAATTCATGCAGTCCCATAAAAGATATATCCTGATGGCCAAGTCAAAACAATTTGTTCATCACAGCACCCCCAGGACAACCCCATGGGCAGGAACCCCAGAGAACTTAGGGGCATCTGGTAAACTCCATGCATGGACTAAAAGATCAGAAAATGCTCTGAGTGGAGAAACAGTGACTAGGGCCCATACGAATCCTGACCTTTTTGAATTTGGCAAGTTTCTTAATACCTCTGTGTCTCCACTTCCCTGTCTGTAAAATGGAGATGATGGCGGCTCCTATTTTGATTATATGTTTTGGTAAAAAGTTAAATGAGGTATTTCACGCAAAGCTCTTGGAAAATTGCCTACCACAAGGCGTAGAAGAGTTTGTTATTTGTCTCGAGTGTCTCACTGTGACCCATGTGTGCTCTGCCTCCTGGCCTTTCCCTGTTACCTTTGGCTTCCACTGAACAATGTCTGCATTGCTAAAGTGCTGCCCGTCTCCATTTCACTGTACAGCAAACGTCCCTAATTCTTAGCCAGCAATAGGGTGGGAAATATGGAGACTTCAGAACAAATTGATGTCATAAAATACGCACGTGCTGTTCCAACAGGAAGGTGGAGACACACCAAAGCCTTTCCTCAGAAGGTGCAGGTGAGAGAAAATAGATGTGACAGCTATTGCTCTAGGGGAAGAGGAAGGCTGTAGAACGAGATTACAAGGGATGTTATGTTTCTCTTTATCCCCCTTCTAGTACTATTACTTCTAATGCTATTAGTACTTTTCATTTTTTTTTTTTTTACCATCCAATAAATGTCAGGCACTGTACGAGATACGTGTCATACAAAGAAAATGAAGCAACAGTGCTTTATGGTTCCAGTGAGGGGACAAAATGTCTAAATATTTTCAGAGACTGAAGAAATCTCAGTGTAATTTTCATTGAGAAAATGATCCCTGGGTTATCTGGGAAATACCATTTAAAAAAAATTATACATCCCCCAAAGCAATAATGTGTGTGTGTGTGTGTGTGTGTGTGTGTGTGTGTATATATATATTTCCTTTAATGTATCAAATGCAAAACAGGAAGTGTTGATGTTTAGGTAGTTAACCAATGTGTACCTGGGCAATTCTTTTATATGGAATTACTACACTTAGCCAATTGAGGAGCGGATGAAAGTAAGTTTTCACAGTGAAAAAGCCTCTGGTCCTTGAGTCAGAAGATTCAGCTGTTTTGTGCCCTAACTGGGCATGTTACCTCAATTCTTGCAACTGCAAAATAAGAATGTTGAAATAAGTAGACTCAGTCTGCTGTTGTCTGCTTTCAGTAAACCCTAAGAATGTCATTGTTGCCATGTTTATGGAAAATACAGCAATTTTACCCTGCACTTAAATTAGATATCACACTGACGTCTGTCTTACATGCACACACACACACACACACACACACACACACACACACACACACACACACACACATTCCTATTACTACTAGTCAGAATAGCTGATTATGATCCAGTGGGTGTTTGGGAGAATGATTCTTATTGATCATATTCCCATTGTTTTATCAGAAAGATTGATTTTTAGAGATCTTAGGCCAGTTTCAATTCTGTTAATTCATGCTGAGGCAAAGTAAACTGCAAAATGCAAAGGGATGGAATGCCAAAAAGCATGTGAAAATATGAAAATACGCACTAGTAATTATAGGAATAAAATTAAAACTACATTTAGTTTAGTATATGGTACATATTATATAGAAAGTTATAGCTTCAGGACCATCTTATTGGCAAAGTCATTAAGTCTAAAAATATCAAGTGTTGGAATGTGGGAAACCGTCATTAGTGGGAGTGGAAATTAGTTCAACTACTTTGGGGAAATATTTAGCAGTATCAAGTATATAGGTTATCTCTCACTGCAGCAATACTATGTAACAACCGCCCCCCTCCCAAATGTAGTGTCTTAAAACAAGAACCATGGCACCACCACTTTTCAAATAATTAACAGTTAATTGCATCTAACTAAAGACGTGCGATTACTCCAAAGTCACTGAGAAATGTTACAGGAGATTTCCATGAAATGATGATGAGAAGTGGGGCATCTCATTCAGGAATCTCAGTTCTTATTCCACTGAAAAATATTTGTTATTGTATTACTCAATTTAACACCAAAAAAACTAAGAATGGAACTGAAAAATACATTTATTTATGCTTTTTATTTTCCATACTTTGGACATCTTTATATCTTGATATTGCTTTTTGATTTAAAAAATTATATAGCTCTCTTTTGAGATACAGCATATACATCACTGTCTATTCCACAGAGTTTTCTAAGAGAAGAATGAGGAACTTCAAATCACATTTTTATTGCCTTAATGATATAAAATGCCTGTGGAATTTAATGGAATGCTATAGAAAACTAATTTAACTTTTATTCTAGTGGTCTCATCTATAAAAGAGCAATTTTCAATGAACTTTGAAATTCTGTAAAATTTAATCACCATGTCCAGAAAATAGCTATGAAATGTTCTAGTTTTCATTCCCACGTCTATTTGCATCTTAGAGGCGTGACATCTTCAGAAGAGTGTATTCTTTGCTAAAACATGTTTTTGTTCTCTTACATTAATACTGATATCCATATATTAGTATAGCATGTATATATGGAGCACTAAGTGTGTCCCAGCCAGCATTCTAGGTCTTAAGGATAAATCAGGAACTAAACCATCACAGCTGCTGATCTCATGGAGCTTATAAGCTGGGTTGGGGTTGGGGAGACAGACAAAAAACTAAACAGGAAATGATTTTATAATAGGTTGCAGAGGAAATAGGGAGTGCAAAGGCCCTGGGGCAGGAGCATGCTGGGGTTTTAGAGAAATAACAAGTAAGCCAATTTGGCTGAAGCTGAGTAAGAGAGGAGAGTGGCTGAGGTAAGTTGCATGAACTTATTTGATTTGGTAATTTGAGAGCAATCAGCTCTTTTCATGCCAAAAGAGATTTTGGAGCGTTATCCCAGATCAATCAACTTTATTTCCTATGCTACAGGCAATTTATGCAATGGATACCAAAATGCAGTGAAGGGGACATTTTGCTCTCCTGTCGGTAAGGATGAACTCTTTATGCACTGTCTACAGTGTAGCGTCGATTGCACACTTGGGCAAGCCAGAAAGGAAATGCCACTGCTGTTAGATGGTGCCTTCTCTCTTTTAGGAGAGCTGTCTTGCTCCTCTCCCATCATTTCGTTCAAACTTACAAACATGTTTCTGTCTGAGCCAAGGCTGAGGGCAGGGTGGGGGGGATATAAAAATGAGTTACAAAATCCTTTATTTTTTAAGCTGAGATGATCCTTTGAATTTTGGTGAAATCTCTTTTATTTCACATGTTGAATTCCTAGAATACCTTTCAACACAAGGTAAAACTTTTAGAAATCCTTTGAATAATAGTAACTCAGAGAAGGCAAGTTTGTGTCAGTGTGTCTGTAGTCATTGAGAATCTTGGGAGGGCCATGACTTCCTTCAACCCAGCCTTCTTGAAGCTTCTAGAATCTGTCAAGTCCCCTGCTGCCACAAGGCCTTTGCACCGGCTGTTTTTTTTTCCTGCTTGGATGTACATTGGGATGACCTGGAGATGCCCAGATCATACCCTAGACATGTTAAGTCAGGATCTCTGGGGTGGGGTCCAGGCATCAGGACTTTTTAACGTCCCATGGAGGATTTCAGTGTGCACTCCGGCCTGAGAACCCCTGTCCCAGTGTTCTGTTTCTCAGCCTGCCTCCCAGTCCCATTTCACACCTGCTCCTCTTTCGCTTCCTTGCTTCATAATCTCCCCTCAAAGGCACAGTCCCTAATATTTCCCCGCCCTGACCCCGAGTCCAGTGCCCCTACGGTACATGTCCCTTCCCTCCAGAAACTCCTAGCACAGTTGTCATTTTACATTTCTTTGTTTAATATTTTTCTTCTCCATGCTCTTTTGAAAGTGCTCTTTAAAAGACTCATTGACTATGACACCCAGCACTTGCAATCCTGGTGTTTTTATGATGAACAAGACTGATGCCTTGGTCTGGGTTAAATCCTTATCCTATTTTTCTTTTTCTGAATTAATCAAATGACCTCTGTGAGCATACCAAACTCCTGCTGATCAAGGTCATTTCAGGCAAATATCTTCCCCAATGGGACCTTGCGGTTCAAGCTAAAGTCATTGAGAGGGCAACCCTGAAATATGAGATGCAGCATAAGGATCTAAGAGTTAAGTAAGTGGTTTTCTTTTTTTTTTTTTTTTTTTCTTTTTCCAGCAGACAGTTTTTGTAAAAACGAACCTTGCCTTATGTGCAGGAAAACACATGGTGTTTTTAAAAAATGTGTTACCTCCTACTCTTGACTGTGAGCTCCATGAGTGAAGTGACCATGTCTGATTGTGTTTACCATTAAATAAATCCTCAGGGCTGAGCACCTGGCACCCAGTAAACATTTAATAACTATTTGTTGGATGGGTGAACAGGAAAGAAGAAAACTATTCCAGGAGTTGATTTTTTTCAGCTGATTCCAATCCAGTTAAGGGGGGAAAAAAAAAAAGCAGTGATTCTCATTCCTGAGTGAGTGTTAGCATCACGTAGCATAGGAGGTATTGAAAAATGCTGATGTCTAAACCTTAACCCAGAACCAACCAAAAAACCCAGAATCTTGGAGGTTGGGGTATCAGTGCGTTAGTTTTATATTACACTTAATACATTACATGCTTAATTACCAGACTAATTTAGCAGCTTAAAACAAATGTACTATCTCAGAGTTTCTGGAGGTCAGAAGTTTGGGTGCCTGGTGGCTGCATTTTTGGCTCACGTTCTCATCAAGCTGAAGTTGATTTGTTGGCTGGGACTAAAGTCCTCTCTGTGGCTCTTCATTCTCTCCCAAGCTCACTGGTTTTGGCAGAATTCAGCTCCTCGTGGTGATAAGAGTCGGGTCCTTGTTGTCATTCCTAGCTTTTGGCCAGGGACCGTTCATAGCTTCAGGAGGCCACTCTGAGGTCCTTGTCCTCTTGACTCCTCCATCTCAGCGACAGAGAACCTCTCTGGTGTCAATTCCCTTCACACTTCAGATCCTTCTGACTTACTTCGGTGACCAGCCAGACAAAACTCTCTACTTTTTAAGGGCTTGAGTGATTAGTGCAGGTCTACCCCACTCACCTCTCTTTCTTCCTTTCTTTTGGTGGTGTTTTTTGTTTGTTTTTCTTTTTCTTTAAGTTTAAGGCATACAACATATTGATATGATACTTTCATATTGCAACATGACTGGTAACTGACAGATCATCTCCCTTTCTTAAAGCCAGTTGTGGTCTATCCTATATAGCCTAATCATAAAAAAGAAAGCCATCAAACTCACAGTCCTTAGGTTTATGCAGAGTGTATAAACTAGGGATGGGGTGCAGGAAATCTTGGGGCCGTTCTACAACTTTGCCTACTACAATTAATTAACAGCTCCCCAGCTGAATGTGAGAACCAATGGATTAAATCTATCATATGTTTCAAAGGGCAATGTAAAAGTAACCTTTAAATAAAAGAATTTTTAAAAGAAATACATCTTCTACTCATTAAAAAATCTCACCAATCAGGGGACATCATTAGAATATCTAACTATAGGGTAGTGGAGATTTACTTAAAGTCCAATGTGACTCACAGTAGAAATACCATTAGAGAGAAGCACTGCCTATGGAATTTAAACCATACCATTTCTGAAATCTAGTGTATCTGCCAGTAATAGCCCACCCGATAGTTCAACTGAAGAGACATTTGTTTGGAAAGACTAATTACAGAGATGTGGGTGGGGCTCGGGGAACTGTGGAGCGATGGAGCTGCATGTGGAGACCAGCAGTGGTGGGAGGTCATTCCCACCTGTGGGAGGACCTGGTGTGTCTGGAGTCCATGGAGAGCTGGGAGTGTGGAGGAAGCTGTAGGCAGGAGGAATAAAGCTACTGTCAGAGACAGAAGCAGGAAGGGAGCAGGAGAAATCCTCTGACTTTTCTCTGAGCTCCTGCCAGTACTTCCTAGTGGCCCCGTCAAAGGGGAAGCCAGCTGCCAAGGGGCTCTAGGAGAGGCTGTCCAGAGGGAAGAGCCCTTCTGGGGTACAAAGCAGGGCAGAGAATGAGATTCGGGAACTGGCATAGGCACATGGGGAATAATCGTCACTCTGTGAAGTTGATGTATTTTTCCAGATTGAGGAAGTATATTCTAGAGATTAGAATGAGGCATACCATGGGAATAATTTATGCCCTCTAATATTGTTTACCAGAGTGGTTTCTTGTCAAGGTCGGGACTGACAATTAAGTCACTTACTCATCAGTTCTGCCCAGGGTTCCCTCTTCATTCTGTTTTTAACTCTCATGTAGATTCGGTAGCTGTAGGGAAATGGTGTTGACACTGGGGGAAAGAGGCAGGGAAAGGGAAGCTGAAGACATATGTTTTTATTTTCAAGACCAATAATATATAATATACATGGCTTTAAAACAGTATAAGCATGAAGTTATGTTAATAGAATGGGTAATTCTATTGATAAATTAAAACACTTCTAGGTCATCTATCACACAAAATATGCATAATCTATTTGATATGTATGAGTAAAATGAAGATAAAATGGCATTTTTAGCATATAAGGACTTTCAAAGTGTTCATTAATTTCTAGTTTATTAAAAATGTATAGCATATGCTAATTTTAAATCTTCTCCCAGTGTATTTGATTCTTTTTCATTAAAATAAGAAAACCATCAGTGGGGAGAGGGGTGGGAAGGGACAGACTGGGAGCTTGAAATTCGTAGATACTGACAGGCATATGTAGAATAGATAAACAAGATTTTACTGTAAAGCACAGGGAAATATATACAAGATCTTGTGGTAGTTCACAGCAAAAAAGAATGTGACAATGAATATATGTATGTTCAGGTATAACTGAAAAATTGTGCTCTACACTGGAAATTGACACAACATTGTAAACTGACTATAACTCAATTAAAAAAAAAAAAAAAGAAAGAAAGAAAACCATCTAAGCCACTGCCTGGATATTATCCTAAATTTTATACCTTCTCTCTCTCTCTCTCGTTTTCACTTTCCCTTCTTACCTACCTGTGTGTTTGCATCCTTATGTTATAAAAATAATCTTGAACATACTCTATCACCTTAAATTCTTCCATTGCATGTTATTGATATAACATTAGTAAGTAATAAACAATACTCATAGTTAAAGATTATTAATATTTAAATTCAAGAATTCTGCCTCACCAAACTTTTCAGTCTTGTCTCTTTCTACAAAGATCATAAAATAAAATTTCAAAACAAAGCAAAACAAAAAGTAAGACGGTGAAACAACAGGAATAAATTATAAAAGGAAAAGGGAGCATCAGCAGAACCAAAGTGCTAACCAATTTCTGAAGGCAGAAAGTAGTTGTAATCATGTCACTAGGCGATTTGATACTATTTACAATAGCATCAAAAATATCAAATGCGTAGAATAAGTCTAATAAAAATGTATAGGACCTCGACATAGGAAATTATAAGATATTGCTAGAAAATAAGAAAATCAAAATATATAATGATACAATTTTCATGAACAGGAAGAATCATAAAATATTCATAAAATTGAATACTATTCATAAATTGAAATAAATAGATCACTTCTACAAGTAACAGTGTGGATAAATCGCACAAACCTAAATATGAGTGACAGAAGCCAGTCATAAAAGAATATGTAGCATCTTGTTTCTGTGTATATAAATTTCTAAGACAGGCAGAACTGCTAAGGTATCAGAAATCAGGATAATGATGCCTTATGGGAAGGACGGGGTGGTGATTATGAATGGGGCACAAAAGGGGCTTCCTAGGCAGACACAGTGTTTTATTCTTTGACTGGTGTTGTGATTATACTTATGTGATCATTTTGCGATAATTCATCAAGCTATAATTTGTCTACTTTTCTATATGCATATTATACCTAATTAAAAATTTTAAAATAAACACAACTGCATTACATACTAAAGATTAAGAATTGGATTGGCATTAAAATTCTCACAGTAGCAACCTTGTGTCTTAAAAGATGGTGTAATTATGCCTGCAAAATTTTGAGGGAAAAAAATAGGGGCCTAGAATTCTAGGAAATAAAAGATGTATTCATTCATGCAAGGATTCATCAAATTCACCTCTTATACACCATTTCTGAAAGAATCCAGGAGAAATTCAAAGGCCTTAGGAAACAACAGAGCTAACTCAAGAGAACAATAAAAAGAAATAATAAGAAGACAGCTGTGCTTATGGCCTAGAAGCATTTTATATCATCCAACAAGTAGCACTATAAGGAATGTGATAAAATACAAATTCTTTCTGACATCAAAAAAAAAATGCAACAACATTCTCCCAGAGATGTATAAAGTTGTATAAGAAAATCATGTTACAAATTTGAAGCAAACTAAAATGTGTCATTATATAATGGAATGTAATAGAATACATTTAACCTTGATAGAAATATTCCCCTTTAAGTGACTCAGGTTAGGGGACATAGGATTCCCTCTTTGTAAATTCGATAACTCCACTGAGTTCTGCACAATCATCATAGTTTTAACACTGTTCGTTGGTTCATGATTTCAGAACCAAACTATGGGTGCAAAACTTTATTATAAATAGAAGTTAGAATATAAATGCTACACAATATGGTCAAAGCAATTCAATGTTTGGCAGATTCTGACTAGTGATAGAGGTATGGGCTGTGAAAGCCAAGTGGAAAGATGTCAGAACACTAATACCTCATCTTCTAGGATGAGAAGTTAAGAGCCGCAGCTTAAAGCTGATGCATCTAAAATAGAGATATTCGTGTATGACTTAAAATTTTTAAAAATAGAATCAACAAACATAAAAGGAGGAAGAGAAAGCAGATGGGGGAAATAAAGAGAAAATTAAATATTTTTTTGTCAATATAAAGCCTGAATAGACACCGCTTAGCATTGATAAATCCAGACGCAAAGGCACAGTCATTTTACTTAGTGTTACCACCAAAGGCCTAAAGGTAGAATAGACAAAAATTGTCTCTGAAGAGAATGTTTGGAGGATGAAGAAATGAGAAACATGTAAGGGAGTCTTTTCATTTCATGCTTCTTTTTTTCCTAATTTTTTTCCCTACATGCTTGCATTAAATCTATTAAAACAATAGCTAATACAAGTTCTCATATAAGAGAGAAATAATTGTTAAAGAAATTACCTAGAAACAGAAAAGTTTAAGTAGTAGTCCATATATAAAACTCATGGTTAGAAGTCCCATGCTAAAGACCTTGTTTTGGTACCCCTATGAAGTGACCTTGTTTTGCTTTCTGGGGTAGATTACAATATTAGCCTCATACTTTGCAGCTCTTTCCCCTTGGCGTGAATTTTTCCCATCCCCTGGAATCTGGCTGACCCTGTGGTTTGCTTTGGCTAGTGGAATAGTAGCAAATATGATACAGGAGGCTTGGAAAGTACTTATAAATTGGGGCTTACACTTGCTACTCTCGGAACCTGAGACTTCTATGAGGAGAAATCTGGCTAGGCTGCTGAATGATGAGAAGCACATGGTACCTAAGAGATGACCAACATCTAGGATGTGAGTGAGCTATGCTAGCTTATCCAGCCTCCAGATGACCTGCCTGCTGGCCACAGACTCCTGAGTGAACCCGGTCAAGTCCTGTTGAATAATCCAAGATCAGATGAACTGTCCAGTCAAATCAAAGAATTGTGAGCTAAGCTAATGGTCCTTGTTTAATATTTTGGATTTTTTTTCATGTAGCAAAAGCCCACTATTAACAAACACTTCCTGTAAATAAGAGCACTTTGCCTACTACCATATCAGGAAGTTTGTGAATCCTAACAAGATCGAAGTGGATGAGATCCTTGAGATATTAAAAGCAAATTTAGTATATCTTTTGATTAATAGTGTATATTTAATAAACAATTCTTTAAATGCATGATGAGTTTTTCAGGACACCAAATTTATGTGACTCTTTATTGTTCCAAGTCTTGTGGGAAAAACATTCTCGATAAAAATACTTGCACTTCTTTGCATTCACATAAATCTGTCCAGATAATACTTTGCAACACTTTGAACATCAAACCTGCCTTGAGATACCAACAGAACAGAAAGATCTGGGTAATTGAACTGAGATTACAGATTGAACCAGGATTAAATATCAGGTTTTGTCAACTGTAAAACTCACAAGGGAGCATTAGTTAGAATGTTCAGCTCTCCAACTAACAGAGACATGGATTTGCTTAGCCCTATTCAAGAAAGTTGACGGATGTTTTGAAAAATGTTCATGTTTTCAGAGACAGTGAAAATTAGGTTTCTTTAGGAAATAATTCAAAAGTTCATTTAAAGTTTAGGGTTAAGGAATTATTTTTTTTTTAAAAAGACTATCAAATTAAAGAAAACTCTAAAGGAAAAAAAATTAACAATCTAGATTCACCATAGTTCAAAACATCAAAATTAGGTTAGTTAAATTTTTCACAGCTAGTGTAAGAGTCAAATATCACATCAAGGTGCCAAGACCATTCAATGGGGAAATGATGGCCTTTTAAAATAAATGGCGCTTGGACAACTGGATATCCACATGCAATAAAAGAGATTGGATCCCTTCTTTACACCATACACAAAACTCTAATTCAAGATGGATTATAGACCTAAATGTAAGAGCTATTAAACTCTTGGAAGAAAAATATAGGATTAAAATTTTTGAGACCTTGGCTTAGGCAAAGTCTTCTCAGACATGATACCAAAAGTACAAGTGTCAAAAGAAAAGAAAGATAAATTAGATTTCAACATTAAAATTTTTTTTTGTTTTCTTTTTTTTTTTAAATTGAAGCATAGTTGATTTGCAATATAATATTAGTTTCAGGTACACAACATAGTGATTCAATACTTTTATAGGTTATACTCCATTTAAAGTTATTATAAAATATAGACTATATTCCCTGTGCAGGAAAATACATCCTCGTAGCTCACTTATTTTATGCTTAGTAGTTTGTACCTCTTAATCCCTTACTCCTATCTTGCCCTGCTCCCCTTCACCCTCCCCTCTGGTAACCATTACTTTGTTCTCTAGGTCTGTAGTCTGTTTCTATTTTGTTATATGCATTTATTTATTTTTTAGATTCCATATATAAGTGATATTATACAATATGTGTCCCTCTCTGTCTGACTTAATTCACTGAGCACAGTAACTTCCAGGTCCATCCACATTTTTGCAAATGGCAGAATTTCATTCTTTTTAGTGGCTGAGTAATATTCCATTATATATATGTGTGTGTGTGTGTATGTATATGTATATATGGATATATATATATATCTCACATCTCCTTTATCAATTTACCTGTCAATAGGCACTTAGGTTGCTTCCATATCTTGGCTATTATAAATACTGACAATACTGCTATGAATATTGGGATACATGTATCTTTTCGAATTAGTGTTTCTGTTTTCTTCCAATATATACCCAGCAGTAGAATTGCTGGCTCATATGATAGTTCGGTTTTCAGTTTCTTGAGAAACCTCCATACTATTTACCATAGTGGCTGCACCGGTTTACAGTCCTGCCAACAGTGTACTAGGGTTCCCTTTTCTCTACATCCTTGCCAACATTTGCTGTCTGTGGACTTTCTGATGATAGCCATTTTGACAGATGTGAGGTGATATCTCATTGTGGTTTTAATTTGCATTTATCTGATGTTTAGTGATATTGAACATTTTTTTCATGTGCCTGTTGGCCATCTGTATATCTTCTTTGGGAAAATATCTGTTCAAGTCTTCTACCCATTTTTTAATTGAGGTGTTTTTTTTTTTGATATTGAGTTGTATGAACTATTTATGTATATTGGATATTAATCTTTTATCATCATATCATTGGCAAATATTTTCTCCCATTCAGTAGGTTGTCTTTTTGTTTTGTAGATGGTTTCCTTTGCTGTGAGGAAAAAAAAGATCTTAGGTTTAATTAGGTCCCATTTGTTTATTTTTGCTTTTGTTTCCTGTGTTTAGAAAACATCAATAAATATTGTTATGATTTATATCAAAGAGTGTTCTGCCTTCATTTTTTTCTAGGAGTTTTATGGTTTCTGGTCTTACATTTATGTCTTTAATCCATTTTGAGTTTATTATTGTATATGATGTGAGAAAATGTTCTAATTTTATTCTCTTACATGTAGCTGTCTGTCCAGCTTTCCCAGCATCACTTATTGAAGACACAGCCTTTTCTCCATTGTATGTTCTTGCTTCCTTTGTCATAGATTAGTTGATCATAGATGTGTGGGTTTATTTCTGGGCTCCCTATTTAGTTCCAGTTATTCATGTGTCTGTTTTTGTGCCAGTATCATACTGTGTTTTGTTTGTTTGTTTGTTTGTTAGTTTTTACTGTAGTTTTGTGGTATAGTCTGAAGTCAGGGATCATAATTACTCCAGCTTTGTTCTTCTTCCTCAAGATTGTTTGGACTATTCAGTGTCTTTTGTGTTTCCATACAAATTTTAAAATTATTTGTTCTAGTTCCTTGAAAAATGCCATTGGTATTTTGATAGGGATTGCATTAAATCTGTAGATTGCTTTGGGTGGTGTAGACATTCAAAAATCATATGCAGTGGTGAAAAGCTGAAAGCTTTTCCTCTAAAATCAGGAACAAATCAAGGATACCCACTCTCACCAATTCTATTTAGCATAGTATTAGAAGTCCTAGCCACAATAATCAGATAAGAAAGAAAAAGAAAGAAAAGGTAATCAAATTGGAAAGGAAGAAGTAAAACTGTTACTGTTTGCAGGTGACATGATACTATATATAGAACACCTTAAATTCTACACCAAAGAACTATTAGAATTAATATGTGAATTCAGTAAAGTTGTAGGTTATAAGATTAATATACAGAAATTTGTTTCTTTCTATACCCTAATAATGAACTATCAGAATGAGAAGGCAAGAAAACAACTGTATTTAAAATCACATCAAAAAAGAGTAAAATACCTAGGAATAAACTTAACCAAGGACGTGAAAGACCTATACTCTGAAAACTATAAGACCTTCTTGAAGGAAGTTGAAGATGATACAAAGAAATGGAAGGATATCCTGTGTTTATGGATTGGCAAAATTAAAAAAAAACCTTGTGACCTTCAGAGGACACCATCAAGAAAGTGAAAAGACAACCTACAGAATGGGACAAAATATTTGCAAATCATATATCTGATAAGGCTCTAGTAACTAGAATATATAAACAATTATTACAATTCAACAACCAAAGACAACCCAATTAAAAATGGGCAAAGAATATCAAAATAGAATTTTCTCCAATTAAGATAAAATGGCCAATATAAGCACATGAAAATATGCTGAACATCATTAGCCATTAGGGAAATGCAAATCAAAATCACAGTGAGGTAACATTCTCATTTGCTAGGATGGCTAGAATCAAAAAAAGACATGACAAGTGTTGGTGAAGGTGTGGAAAAACTGGAAGCCTCGTGTATTACGGCTAAAAATGTAAAATGGCACAGTGCTTTGGAAGATAATCTAGCAGTTTTCAAACAGTCAAACGAAGAGTTACCATAAGATCCAGAGATTCCACTCCTAGGTATATACCCAAAGAAATAAAAATGTGCATTCATACAAATACCTGAATACAAATATTTGTAATAACATTATTCATAAAATCCAAAACTTAGAAAAAAACCCCATGTCCATCAGCTGACAAATGGATAAATAAAATGTAGCATATCTATATAATATAATATTATTTGGCCATAAAAATGAATGAAGTATTGATACATTACATAACTTAGATGAACCCTGAAGACATAATAAATGAAAGAAACCGGTCACAGAAGACCACATATCATATGATTTCATGTACATGCAATGTTCAGAAGAGGCAAATCCATGGAGACAGAAAACAGATTAGTGGTTTTCCAAGGACTGGGAGAGGCAATGGGGATTGACTACTAATGGCAATGAGGTTTGCGGGGTGATTAAAATATTCTAATATTAGACTGGGGATTGCACAACTCTGTGGATATACTTAAATCCACTGAACCTCATGTAGATAAATTACCTAAGCCTTAAATTCCTTTACCAAAGGAAAATGATTTAGAGAGATTTCAATATTCAAGAGACATGAAGGGAATCTTTAATTTTGAGTCTATGTTTTTTTTTAAAAAGTTAGGTAGGTTAAACTCCAATCTGTTAAGTCAGGACAAGCTTCCTGAACAAGAGGAGAAGAATGTAGATGGCATTCTTTCTTTGGTCAAAAAAAAGCTTGTTATGCTGCTCTAATCTTGCTTATGAAATAGTCTATATCTAGGTTGTCTAAGGTTTTATTTAGGAGAAGTACCAAGGTAAATTTTGACGATTTAAAAAATATCAGATATAAGTGAAAACAGAATTAAAACTGTTTTTTAAATTCTTTTTTTCCCCCAACATATTCATGTGAAAAACTCATGCTAATATTTCATCTTTGTTTTTTCATTCAGCTTGCCAAGGAAACAAGCAAGGTGTGATATTTTAATCATCTGTGTGGCTTTAATATTTGAGTGATTTTTTTTTTCTCTAAGTTCTGCAAAGAGTCATCTCTCAAGCAGATGCTATGAGAAGAAATGAGTGAACTTTCTATCTTGTTTTGCATGAGAAACTCATGAGACAAATTGATAAATACTTTAAAAATAGTTTATGAGAAGGGGGTGGGGAGTGGGTGGCGAGGAGAAAGAATTGAAATCAAGTTACTTATTATTTTTAGAGTAAAATAAGATTGATTTAAAAATATAATCAGTTACCAGACTGGGTTCAAATTACTATTATGTATTTTGGTTAACTCCTAATTTATGTTTGCTGATTTCTTTCCCTCCTACATTATAACATTTTCAAAGTCAAGGAAGAAATAACCAGTTTCTTACCCAAAGTATCAGCAGAAGACAGAGGGCTTAATAATAGTAACAATGGCCATTTTGATCCTGCATTAGATAAAGCACCCTTATTTGGCTTTTCAAATATTGTCAAGGGGTAGGGATGGATTGTTACTTCTCATTACAGATGAAAAAAATGGAGCCTCATGCAGGCAAAATTATTCAACAGATTATTTATGTAAAGTTAAATGTATAGTCAGGACCATAACCCATGTCCTTTGCTGAATATCCCTTATTTAACAATTACATAGTAGGCCTGTCCCATGGACTGGCCTACACAGTGATTGACATGGACATGCTTTCCAGCTAACTCAAAAACATGGAAATTGGTGTGTGAACAGGTAAAGGTAAGTTTCCTGGGAGAACTGAATGTGTCCAGTGCATTCTAAACACATCCAGTCAGGTGCACAAGTGCCAGTTGAAACCCTATTCAAGTCCCCAGAGTCTTTACCTGATGATAGAGCTGAATGCTTTTCCTAAATTTCATTCTTCTGAATTCTACTCCATCTACATTCTCTACCTATGGCCAGCCTGTACCATGTTTTGAAGAAAGCAAAACAAAACAAAATCTCTCTGGTTGCTTCCACTCATTAGCCCTACACACATTCTCTAGAGCTGCGAAGACCAAGTCTGTTTCCTCTTTTTCATGAGTAAGTGCTCAAAGACAGCTTTTATGGACTCCCCTTAAACAGCTTCTTTTCTGCACTAAGAAGACTGTTATTTCAATGTTTTGATAAATTGTAGGATAGATGAATGTTGCCCACCTGTGTCTTGCATTCATTCCTCTTCCTGATGTGACACCACATTGGGGTAACTTATACCCGAGTCCTTGTCCCAGTCTCATTCTATCTGTTTGGGTTGTGTTGACTCTACCACCAGAACCATTTCCTTCAGCTTGGATAAGTGGTGAATTCCCTCACCCTAGTTGTAGGGCTGGAATTGCAACCCAAGCCAGGCCAGCAGAAATCAATTCCAGAACTTTTGCGGCCACTATTAGGAGCAAACAAGCTTAACACTGGTGTGGCCAAGCAAGGATGGTGAGATGCAGCCCCAGAGCTTCTCGAGATTAATACCTGCAGAGAGACACCTGAGCAGGAAGCCCACACAGAGGAAGTCTGAACCAAGAGTTGAAAAGATGGAGAGAGATTGAGGACATCACACGAATCCCTAGACCACCCCCTACCTACAACCAGATACGCCTCAACTTTTTATACAGGTGGCCAATTAAGTCCTTTTTAAAGAGTAAGATCTTTTAATTTGCCTCCAAAATAATCCTTATTAAAACCCAAATATTCTAGATTCTTCACCATCTTCCTCTGTATTATGAGCACCCTTAGTTAAGGTGATGTGAATGAACAATATATCCACCTAAAACTCACATTACTAACATAGCAAATGATACTTGAAGAGAAAGTAGGGATTTTAATATGGGCTGAGATCGGATAAGTGTTTTGGGGGTAGGCTTTGAATACCTTGATTGCCATGCTGAAGATTTTAGACTTTATTTTATATGCAAAGGATCCCCTGAAAGCTTTTTGAAGAGGGGAGTGAGGTGCAGCCTATGATCTTGTGCTAAAAGCCTCTGGAGGCAGAGGGAGTGCTGTTTTGAAGAGCAAGAGACTTGAAGTTGGGAGGGAAGTTATTCAATTAATGAAGCAGAGGAGCTGAGAGAAGATAAATCTGGTCTGTCTGTCACACTTTAAAGGCAGAAATAACGGAAATACTGGTAGAACTTGCAGAATTTCACAATGGTTGGTCATGGAAATAATCAAATACAATGTGTGGTTCTGAGTCAGAGGATTTTTCAAAATTTCCTTTTCTTCCCTGTATTCCATTATTCCACTCATTGGTGCTTTCTAAAACTTCGATTTATTTGTATTTAAGGAAACCATAGAGCCTAGTCTCGTGTTCTTCACTGAATTACTTCTGAAACCATCTCAAAACTACTGTTAAAGTAAATTTAGGTTTTGTATTATGTGTGTGCTTTAATTTCTAGTTATATTTATGAGTAATGTAAATTTTAAAAATGTATTGAATTCTACTGTAATTTTCTTTTTGGCCTGATGTTATGATTAATGTCTTCTAGTAACTATTGCTAAATAAGAGGCCACCCTAAAATGAGGAGTCACTCAACAACTACCATTTTACTATGTTTGTGGATTTCCGTGGCCAGGAACTCAGTCAGAGCACAGCAGGAATGGCTTTTCTGTGCTTCCTGCTGTCTGGGGCCTCATCCTTTGGCTGGGATGACTTGAATGCAGGGTTGTCCTAATCTGGGGGTTTCTGGAGCTTAGGTTGGGATAACTTGAGGGCCCAGCTCAGCTGGCATTGTCAACTTGACCATTTACACAGAACCCCTCCAAATGGCTTGGTCTTCCTTGCAACATGGTTCTGAGCTCCAGTATCCAAAGGGAAGCATTTAGAGAGTGAACATTTCAGAATACACGGGGGAAACTGAATGGCTTTACTGGCCTCATCTCAGAAATCACAGAGCATCACTTCTGCTGACTCCGTTAGTTAAAGCGGTTACAAAATCATCCAGATTCAAATTGAGTGGACGTAGACCCACATACTTCAATGTGAAGAATGCCAACAAATGTGCACCTATTTTTAAAAACAGACAGAACTTCATAGACATTGTTTGAGTAATTGCAAAGTTGTGCTTTCCAATTGTATATAAAATCAGCATATGTCTATGACCTCTTTTATAAAATTTCTTGCATTGGAACACTATATTTTCATTTGTCAGATTAATAATGATAAAATTAAAAATCTATTATTTTATAGATTAATTTAAATCAATTCTCATTTAATGTAATTTGTTACTTGTCTTTGTTATTGAATATTTAGTTATAATCATTGCCTCTATCTTCACATTCACTCATTCATTCAATGAATATTTACATTTTGCTTACAACATGCCAAGCATTCTCTGAAAGCAGTGGCCTGCAAACCATAACCCGTGGGCCAAACCTGGTTTACTGTCAGCTTCTGGATGGTTTTTGAGCAAAGAATGATTTTTATATTTTTAAGTGCTTGAAAAGGAAACCAAAAGAAGAATGATGTTCATGACACTTAACAGTTATATGAAATTTCAATTTTGGTGTCCATAAATATTTGCTGGAATCCATTCCTACACATTTATTCCTTTATGTATTGTCCATGACTATTTTTGCACCTCAAAGGTGGAATCTGATTAGTTCCAACAGACCATATGGCCCACCAAGACTGAAATATTTACTATTTGGCCCATTACAGAAAACATTCACCAACACTCTTTGAGTATACAGTATTGATAAAACATATGGAAATCCCCAATTTCTGGAGCTTTTATTTTGGTGAGAACAATACACACAGCATATATAGATAAAACATATAGTGTGCTAAATAGTGCTCAGGAGGAAAAGAAGGCAGGGAGGGGAACGTGCAACCTCAAGACAGATAGCTGAAGTTTTGGCCAGCATGGTCAGGGATAATTTCTTTGTGATGGTGACTTTTCCATGAAGACCTGAAGGAGATACCTTGGGACAGAGCCTTCCAGGCAGATGAAATGTGCAAAGGATTCCAATGTGGCTGGGAATGAAAGGGAGGGTAAGTCATAGGAGATGAAGCCAGACAGATGAATTCAGGTAAAGATGAACTAGGATATTTAGGCTTTTGTCAGTCACAGACAACAAACATATTTTTATTTGGGAGGACCAGGGTTTGAGGACAGAAGTGATCTCATTTGGGGAGATGTTTTATCAGGATCTCTCTGTGATCAAGCATGTCCTCTTTGCATTGCAATCAGTTATTATCAGATCTTGCTGCTGCTTTTTAATTTCAGGTGGGTTACAAGGATTCTAGTTATTGGCTCTGGCCCACCTGGATCCAATATGACCTCATTTTAACTCAATTACATCTGCAAAGACCACAATTCCAAATAAGGTCACATTCACAAGTACCAAGGGTGAGAATGTGAACACGTGTTTTGAGGGGACACAATTCACATCATAGCACCAAAGTACAGGTTTTCTCAAATCTTTCAAATCTCCCACATAGAATCTTGATTGACCTCAGTATAGGGAGCTAAAAAGAACCCACACATGGGGTCCAGCTCTAACAGTCGGGGGTGGAAGAGGGGAAAGGAAGCCCAGGAAATGGTAAGAAAGCCCACAGAGAGTACCAGAAACTCTTGAATTAATGGAGGATAAAGTGAAGAATGAAAAAATGAAAGCAAAACCGCAAAACAGGTAACTTCTTGTGTTTTGGTGGTGGATTGCCTATTTATCCTCCATTCTGCACCCTCCCCTGCATCCACAGGTTGACATAGCTTCATAATCAGAGCCAACCCCTTGACTGTGTCTTGCTTCAGCCAATGGAATGGGGATGAAGTGACCTCCTGTCCATTTCTAAATCATAAGAGTCTGTAAGTGTCTCTGGTTCCCTCTTGAGCCTCTGTCATTGTTGCTGACACAAGAATGAAAAACAGCCAGCAAATCTGCATCAGCTTCTCCACGGACCTACAGTGAAAGGCAGAGCCATCCTGATCCCACAGCCCTAAGCAGAGTCATCCACCAGCTGAAGCTGGTCCACCACCACCTGAACATCAGCAGCATAAAAAAAACGTTGGTTTGAGACACTGAGCTTTGGGATGCTGTGTTATGTAGCATCTTCATGGCAGCAACTAAATGACACAACAGCTGTGGACTGAAACTTCAGAAATTTTTTTTTTTTTTCAGTTTCTGGAATGCTTACCAGTACAAATAAGGCAATCTAATATGCATGCAACAGTGTACTCGTGAGGTGACTCTAGGGTTAATACACAGCTGCAGTGGAATGTCAATATTAAGGTATAGGGAGAAAAGGAAAATTAGTAGGTCATGTCCAGTTGGAAAAAATGCTGAAAATTAAAACCATGGAAAAGGATGAAGTTTAGTTTTGTTTTTGTTTTAAGATGCCTGTCTTAGTCATCTTGAGCTGCTATAACAAAATACCATAGGCTGGGTGGTTTAAACCACAAAAATTTATTCCTCGCAGTTCTGGAGGCTGGGAAGTCCAAGATCAAGGTTTAGAGAGGGCTTAGTGACTGGTGAGGGTCCTCCTCCTGGCTTGCAGGTGGCTGCCTTCTTACTGTGTCCTCACAGGGTGGAGAGAGATCCATTTCTGGTATCTCTTTTCCTCTTTTATAAGGAGACAAGTTTTATGGGATTAGGACTCCATCCTTAGGACCCCTTTTGGCTTTAATAAATTCCTTAAAGATCCTATCTCCAATACAGTCACAAGGGAGTTAGAGCTTCCATATATGAATTCAGGGGAACACAATTCTGTTCACAGCAAGAATTTAATTAGGGCCCAGGGTTTCTGAATTTTTCTTAAGTAAGATTGTAGAAGAGAAATACTAACAGTAATAATGATAGTTACTTACATTGACAAAATATTTCATATTTTTCACAACTTTATTTCCACAGTAACTAATGTTTTGTACTATGGTGGCAAATAATTACTGCTATTAATGTATAAATGAGGAAGCTCAAATATTTTATAAATGAGACAAATGTGTGATTTACCTGAACTGTAAGAATTATGATGACTTGAGGGCAGAAGTCTAGAAGTCTGAGTACTCAGCCCCAATATTTTTTTTCCTAATGATAATCTTTAAATTCAGAGAAGGGGAAGTTGGGACTTAAAATTACATAAGCCACTTCCATTTGGACATTAGATTTGAGAAGTGCCTCATTTTTCAGGTCGTCTTCAAAACTTGTCATTTTAGAGACAAAGATACCGAGGTGAAAAGAGTTGGATGGGCTTGTTTAAGTCACACGTATGTGGAAATGGGCTCCATCTTCCCCAACAAAGAGCCTCCAGCTCAGATATCTTGAGCTGATATAAAGGTAGTGATAACTACTGTTAAATTATCAATTTTCACTTGCAAATTAGACAGGCTGAAAATAGCACTAACTGAACATTAGTAATGAGTTCACATTGTAATGGAGACAGGCAGGTGAGCCAGGGCTGAAATACTGTGAGCATATAGGAAAATAACCAAAGTTACAAGACTAATTAAACTATGCCCATATCCACAACTCTTCTGAAGTTAAAAACTTATATTGCATTAAAAGTATAGTGTCCATTTATTTCTTTGTACATTGGAAATAACTCTGGACTGAGAAAAACTAAAGTGTGAAAAATTAGGAAGAAAAACATGGAAGAAACATGTTTCAAGAGTAATAATAAAAAAATCTTCACATGGAATACCCTCTCCTAATTTATAATCTTAGAGAAATTCAATATATTTACACATCTAAATCTACATAATTTTCATCCATGCACCCATACTCTGGAAGTTATTACTTAATGTTTGTCTGTAAAAGAGAACATGACACACAGACAAGAGACATAAGATTCAAGAAGGAAGGATCGTGCCAAACAATGGTAGTGAACCAAAGCCCCAGGATGAAGGAGATTCCAGGATGCCAAGTCTACAGAGACGACATTCGGATTGGAGCATGGAGATGATAGCTCTGGGAGAAAGAGCTCCATGGCGGGGAAAACTAAGTGACTGTTAGATGATCTCTTATGAAATGCCACTAGGAGTAAAGAAAACCTCAGAAACACATACGGTAGAGCTGATTAAATATATGGAGAAGCAATGACAATAAATGCATAGATAACTATGTCTGACAGAGCAATGGCAATTATTAATTGCAGTGGGGGAAAAGGTTGTAAAAGGAAAGACATGTAATTATAATATAATAATTGACTTGGTGAATAACATTTACTTAGAAATAATGAAATAAACAGATGCCACTGATTAACTGTAAATGTCAGATAATGACATTAGGAGTAAAGGGAAAATGGTTTTAAAGTACTTTATGAATTTTATTATTAGTTTTCTTTATTTATTTTCTTTTAATTTTATTTTTTATTAGTTTTATTATTGCTGCATAACAAATTACCCCTAAACTCTGTATCTCAAAACAGTGAATATTTATTCTCCTCACACTTCTAGTGGATCAAGAATTTGAGAGCAGCTTAGCTGGATGGGTCTGACTTAGGGTATCTCATGAAGCTGTAGTCCAGATGTTGGCCGGGTTGCCATGCCAACATGTCTGAAGACTTGACTGGGCTGGAGGAACTACTTCAAGCTCAGTCACAGGGTGGCTCATAGAAGCCTGGGTTCCTCGCCATGCCAGCCTCTTCTCACAACATGGCAACCAGCTTCTCCTAGGGCAAGTGATCTGAGAGACAGATACAGAGAGAAATGAGAGAGAGACAGAGAGATACTATGATGGAAGCCACGGTGCCTTTGTACGACCTAATCTCCAAAGTTGAACAGTCACTTCTGCTCTACTCCATTTGTCATAAGTGAGTTACAAACTCCAGCCCACATTCAAGAGGAGGAGGGTTAAGCCAAGCAAAGAGTCCCCGAGAATCCGTGGACATATTGTTTAAATCCATAGAAGAATTTTTATCAGTTATAAAGAGTGTCAAAAAATAAACTCTAAATTTGATTAATCACAAAAGTAATACAAACCTTTTCTTTTAACATATGAAAGTAAATACTATAAAAATAATTAAAAGAGGTAAAAGTGGTTGTCTCTGGGGAGGATAATTGGGGAGGTAAGTGGGGAGAAGTCGGAATATTTTTATATTACTGTTTTTACAGCACTTTCATAACTATTTTATTAAACCTTTTAAAATTAAAGGCAAAGAAATAAAGAGAAAATGGGAGCTAGAAAACCCTTGTCACCATGTATCTCAGCATTATTTAATGCCATGTCAATTTACCACCTAAAGCATCCTTGTATGATACTTAGTATCATATGTTCCATTGTTTGAGAATCACAGACCCAAGAAAGAAAAAGAATGATAATAAGATTCCCCTCCCTAACTTATTTTCCTGAAGGTAATGGAAGGAAAGGAAAAGTAAAAGAAGGGAAGAGAAGGACACGAGGTGGGGAGAGGAGAGGGAAGTGGGAGGGCAGTACTTAACGCTCTTCTTCAAAGTCACCATATCTGACAGTACCTGGGGAGGTAAGGGAGCATTCATTAAATTCCCAAGGAATCATTATAAATCAATTATCAAGGAACTTGATTAATATGTGTTGAATGAATTAATGCATTTCCAAAGACCTTAACACATAAATGCTGTCAGTTGGCCAATATTATGGATTTTCCCATAAACAAGGTAGATGAAACAATTCCTGTATTCCTAGGGAATATCTTATCTGCAGGCAGTCTTTCTCATTTTTATTTCTGTTTTGTGCCCATTTTTATGTTTGTCTCAATGGCTCCAAATATTCCTCCAGGTATATATGACTTCTGAAAAGATGTCTGTCCCTCGCTGCGCTGCGCTCTGGAGCTGGCAGCTGACCTTCCCACTAAGGTGGGTCCAAGTGGGCTTGTGTCTCTCCCAGCCTCTTGTCTTGTTCTGTTGAATGCTCTCCCTTCCCTCAAACACCTGTGGTGACCCAGGGCACCCATCTGGAAACATGGCTTACATTTCTCTCTCCTATATGGCCGCACCATTGTCAATATGTTGAGTTTCCCACACCAAGATGTGCCAGATGTTTTTATATCAGTCAGGATACACATTCAGCGCTGAGTGACAGAAGTGACCTAGCATGGGTTAAACAAGTAGGGAATTTCATTTTCCTCACGTAAGAAGTGGTCAGGAAGTAGGCTGTGTTTGTCTGCTTTTCCCTTCCCAAGCAGCCGTCCTAGGATCATGGCCTCCTTGCTCATCATTGTTGCCTCCAGGTTTCAGAGCGGCTGCTCCACCTCTGGCATTGTTACCACATTACAAAAAGAAGTGGAAGATTCAGGGAAAAATATGTAAGCTGGACAAGTTTCACGACCACTAAGTAGCTTTCTCAGAAGCCTCACTTCTGTCTCTTGACCAGAAGTGTGTTATTGGAACATCCCTCAATGTAAGGGAGGCTGGGGGATATAACGTGTTTTTTTGGGGGTGGGGGTTGTTGCTGTTTGTTCATTTTGAACCTGGACACGTTGCTGCTGTGGCAGCATTAGGCCAACACCTAAGGAACCACCTGCTGAACCAAGCCCAGGATGCTGACTCAGAACCAGGATTGGAGGTTGTTTTAAGCCACCAAGTCTTGGGATGTATTCTAATGCAGCAAAGGCTAACTGATGTGGCTGCCCTAAATAAATATTTTGCCCATCTATTAGTGACAGAGATGGGGGGAGATGGGAAGATGGGACACTACTAGTTAGGCAGCTAGCTGTTTCTGCCATGGGATGGCCCAGTATTTCCCAGCTCTGTGGTATTCTGGGGCTCAAAGGAACTGATGGGTTTCTTAATTGATTTTTTTTCAGAAATTCAATACAATGATGACAATTTAACTGTTATTTTAAATTAAACTGAGAGATTCAGGATGCATATTGAGTAGTCATGTATCAGGGGAGCAGAAGAGCTTCCAGGCCCTGTGTCTTCCTCGGTTTCTGCCTCAGAGGAACCCCACTAGTCAGCACGGTGGTTTGGGCCAGCATCAGTGTCTTTATTTTTAGTCATATTGTTTAATTCATGCCCAGGTGAGACTGGTATTTTTTTACTTGAAGTATAGTTAGTTTACAATGTTGTGTTAATTTCTGGTGTACAGCAGTGATTCAGTTATATAAATATAAATATAAATATAAATATAAATATAAATATAAATATATATATATATTTTTTCTTATCATATTCTTTTTCATCATAGGCTATTACAAGGTATTGAGTATAGATCCCTGTGCTATACAGTAGGACCTTGTTTATCTATTTTATATGCAGTAGTTTGCATCTACAAATCCCAAACTCTCAGTTTATCCCTCTAGCCCCCGCCTTTCCCCTCTGGTAACCGTAAGTTTGTTTTCTATGTCTGTGAGTCTGTTTCTATTTTGTAAATAAGTTCATTTGTGTCTTTTTTTTAAGATTCTACATATAAGTGATAGCATATGATACTTGTTCTTCTCTGTCTAACTTTCTGACTTACTTCACTTAGTATGATGATCTTTAGGTCCATCCATGTTGCTGCAAATTGCATTATTTTATTCTTTTTTATGGCTGAGTAGTATTCCATTGTAAAGCCAATCAAAAAATGGGCAGAAGACCTAAACAAACATTTCTCCAATGAGGACATACAAATGGCCAATAGGCATATGAAAAAATGCTTAATATCACTAATTATTTTAGAAATGCAAATCAAAACTAGAATGAGGTATCACCTCATAACGGTCAGCATGGTCATCATTAAAATGTCCACAAATGATAAATGCTGGAGAGGGTGTGGAGAAAAGGGAACCCTTCTACACTGTTGATGGGAATGTAGTAGGTACAGCCAATATGGAAAACAGTATGGAACTCCTTAAAAAACTAAAAAGAGACTTACTATATGATCCAGCAATCCCACTCCTGGGCATATATCTGGAGGGAACTCTACTTCAAAAAGATATATGCACACCAATGTTCACTGCAACACTGTTTACAATAGCCAAGACATGGAAGCAACCTAAATGTCCATTGACAGATGATTAAATAGAGACTGATATTTAGATGGGAGGACAAAGAAACACTGATTGGAAAAGAGTTGAGACACATAAAAATCCCATATAGATCATCTGTGCCAGATCCATAGTCTACAATCACATTATCTAGTTCTCATATAGCTTGGGAGCTTTCCATGGCCCCTCAGGAGCCAATGCTGAAAAGGAAAAAAAATATAGCCATGATTATTATTATATCCAAATTGGAATACTATTTATTGAAATAAAGACTATCCATACTTCCACAGTGTCTTTTGGAAAGAAATACACACAAATATGAGTCAGAAAGCTTTTCTTATATTTACTCATTTTGAAACACAACATGAGAACTGTAAACATAAACCATAAGTTTTTATGTAAAATACAAGAATCCCAAACATCAGGTCATACAAATTAGTATTTTGTGGTATCTATATTGAATTCTGTGATATGAACTTTTTATATATATATATAGTTTTATATATAGTCATTACCAAAACTAAACATGGTACATCTTTAATATTAACTTAATATATATCAATGTGTCTCTCAGTAAATGAGGAACTTTAAAAACAATACTTTATATATAATCTGTTAATACTTCAAATGCAATATATATGCATATATGTGTACATATATATATACATATATTAAGTAACTTTGAGAGCTACCTATAACTCACAGTTACTTAATCTATATCTTACTTCACATTGCTTCTTTAACACAAATGCATGAGGGTAAAAGTGATGGCTCCATGGATAACAGAGAGTATTACCAATAGGACAGCAAAGATGTCACTAATCAAAGGAATTCTGCATGGAGCCATGTGGCTTCAAGGATGCTGGTGTCTTCTCAGACTCTGCACTGCTTTTCCTAATTCATAAGCTTGATTCTGCATCAGTCTCTTGCCCTTGACCAAGGATGAGGCATTTGCTGAGTTAACCACTGAGGCAGCGGGTTCCCAACTAGCTGCTCCCCAACCGGTCCCAGTTTCCCCAGTCTTGGAAGCCCACTTGCTCCCCAAGTTTCACAGCAATGTGTTTCTCCTTTGTTTCCAGAATGGCCTTTCCTTAGCAAATCCTCGTTGTATTGCAGACTTTCGAGGAGTTGAGGGTAGATTAATTTGGCAAGCATGATTCTGACTAGAATTTATTTCCAATAAGCTGTGACATCTGATAAAGAGGAACTAATCTGATGGAGAACTGCTGAAATTTTCAGAGGTTATCCAGGACAAAAAGTAATGAAAAGCATCTTCTCAATTTGACCAGAGGGGTGACGGAAATCTGGAGCTTCAGATTCTGACGTTCTCAGTCAAAGGCCCATTTAAAATTAATGAGCATCAAACAACGATGCTCTGTACAGATGCAGAAGAGCTTTCAAATGAGGAACTCCACGTGCTTCCTATCTAAGTGCTGACCTGATACGTGATGGCTCTGTTCTGGGAACATCCCCATCTGCAGCAGGCCTGGTTTCCTATTTTAGTACTGGGCACTAGGGCAGAGAGGAGTCACGTGCCTGCCCCAAGCTTCCCACAAGGTTGTGAAGAATAACTAATGAAGGACCAGCTCTCAAACCTATTTTCAACTCACTTGATATAATTGTATTTTCCAGATACACAGCTGAGATTTTCCAAATAACAATAGATATACGCTCTTCAGCTAATTGGCTATTGTTTTAACTATTATTATTATTGGTTAAAAATAATGCTGCAAACTACCAGTACTGCACATTACTACTCTGTAACCACCTCCAAATGCACTTGATTATAATTATTGTTTTTTTAACTTGAAGTATAGTCAATTACAATGTGTCAGTTTCTGGTGTACAGCATACTGTTTCAGTCATACATATATACATACATTTGTTTTCATATTCTTTTTCATTATAGGTTATTATAAGATATTGAATATAGTTCCCTGTGCTATACAAAAGAATTTTTTTTAATATATTTTATATATGGTAGTATTTGCACATCTCAAACTCCCAATTTATCCCTTTTCACCCTTTTTCCCCCTGGTTACCACAAATATGTTTACTATGTCTGCAAGTCTTTTTCTGCTTTGTAGATAAATTCATTAGTGTCTTCTTTTTTCTTTTCTTTTTTTCCCACACTATTATTATTAACAGCAGAGTATTATTATGATTGCACAGTTTTAAGGTTCTACAACCTGGAATTCAGTCTGCCAGTGTTTAGATCTTTTTTTTCCATTTCCTGACTATGAATTTAAGCCAGTTACTAAGCCTTTCTCAACTGGTAATCTCACCTAGAAAATGAGCATCATACTTGTTTTGTGATCATTAAGGAGTATTATAGACATTTTTCAAAATTATTTCTTTGGGCATGCAATGGGGTTGCACTTCCCCATCTCACCTGAAGGTAGGTGTGGTCTTGTGACTTGCACTTGTGAGTGGAAGTGATTAGTATATCTTCCAGGCAGACACTTTAAGAAGCAATGAATAACTTGCCATGTCCCCTGTCCCACATCCATTTGCCATCATAGTGTAGGGTTGTCACCTGAGTCCCTGGGTGACTATGTGGACAGAATCCTCAAACAATGCATGATAGACGTGAACCATGAGTGACAAGTAAATCTTAGTTGGTTTAAGCACTTGAGATTTTGTATTATTTGTTTTTACAACGTAATCTAGCCTATTTGTGATCTAGCTGCAGAATAACCCAGCCAGTCAGGGTTGGTTGAGTTATGCTGCTGTAACATGCAGTCCCATGATGACATTATGTATCTTCTGCTGTGTGTCCATTATGAGCTGACTGGGTCCTATTCTCCATGCCATCTTCACTCAGGAACCCAGGCAGACAGAACAGCTGGCATCTTAAAACTTCTGGTTGTCATGGCAGAGAGAAAGAGCATGGAAAACCACGTGCTGGCTCATAACACTTCTTCCTGCAGATAATGCACAGCACTGTTGCACACATCTTGAGGGCCCCACCTAACTGAAAGATTGCAGAGAACAGCAATCCTACCTCTGCTTTGGAGAACCATGAGCACTGTAAGCAATATATTGGTGAACAGCATAACACATTAGTTACAAATCTTACATCTTTTCTCCATTTTCTACATCCTTTAACATGCATATTACCTATAATTTTACCAATTTAAAATTGTATGTGTTCATATGTAAACTACCTGGATACAGAAAGTCATTTCTAAGCAATTTACATCTTAGTTCTAGGCTTGAAAAATACTTGATCAAATCTCTCCAGGTGGAATTGTGTGTGTGTGTGTGTGTGTGTGTGTGTGTATGTGTGTATGTGTGTATGTGTGTGTGTGCGTGTGTGTGAGAGAGAGAGAGAGAGAACTGAACAACTTCTATTAACTTGTATAGAAAGTATTCATTTAGAAAGAAGAAAAAAATTATGGGCTTCATCCTCTAGGATACTTAGTTATAATGGCCCTTTTGGAAAATATTATGCATTGGGCATCCTTTACATTGGGTTCAAGGGCATTCAAAGGGGCATCAACTAAAGTTCTCCAATTTTCACTTTCCTTCATTCTAGTTTATCCAAAAAATGCTCATTGTGATTATGTTATAATGCAAGTTATAATCATTTGTGTATTGCCTGCCATGTATACCTCCTTACAGCTCTGCAAAGAAATAACTGTACAAATTATTAAATTTGCAAGATTGACTTAATTGAAGTTTGGCTTAATTTCAAATCCAAATTGTATTTATGCATCCTCAAACTTATTAGTTGGTTATACGTGTCACATTGACTATTAATTTGATTTTTTTTAAATAGAAGAGAAATAGAAGGAATACTGTTCCCTGATACCATCACCGTCACTTTTCTCATTTTGATGATGAATCCATCCAGTGTTTGTACGCATTCCCATATGTAACCATTCATCTGGAACTTTCCATCCTGTGACTGTGATGCCTACACACAGAACTCTAAACCAGCTGAAAGCACCAGCTTGCCTGCATAGAAAATTGAAGTCTGCTCCCTAGAAAGTAGCAGGGACAAGCAGGACATGAGGATCAATGAAGATTAATGGTGTATTGCTTGATACAAATGAAAAGGGACAGAGGAAATGCAGTCTCTTGGGGTTTATCAGGGGCTTATCAGGGTCCAGACTCTTGTTCTAAA
Organism: Camelus dromedarius; assembly: GCF_036321535.1. NCBI lineage: Eukaryota > Metazoa > Chordata > Mammalia > Artiodactyla > Camelidae > Camelus > Camelus dromedarius. Next base: position 30,852,748 of record NC_087453.1, read on the forward strand.
ATCCAGCTCCAGTACTTTTGCTCCAAGATGCAGATGTGTCCCCTGCTGGCTGGCAGTGCGGGAGGCACATGTATGGTGGAGTTTGGTGGAGTTAACAGAAGGGACCAGAAGCCGCCATACCAGTATTTGACAAGGTCTCGTAATGATCGTCATGCATTAGTGGCAAGAAACCTGTGCATACTTCCAAAAAATCTTTGGGCCAGAGTTCACAACTGGTCTCCTGTGTCTTTGTCAGTGAATATGTTTCATTTTTGACTTTGCTACTGGGAAGCTCAGAATTGAATCTGTAATACTGTTTAAACATTTTTGCAGAACTGAAAACATTTTGGGGTGCTGTTCAGCCTTGGCTTTGCTTTATCTAACCTTATACACTATCTTCTGTTAATTATTTCAAGATATTTTATGGAAGCATTCAGGGAATGAAAATGAATGTATGAATTAATTCATTTTCATTCTTATGGCCACATACCAATCTTCAAAGTTATGGTGATGAGACAAAGACTTATCAGAGGCTAAAATATTCCATAAGCTGGAGGATATAGAAACCTATGGCTATTGAGGAAGTCGTGGAAATGGAATCTAGTTGGATTGACTGGTGGAAAATCTCAGAGATATATTAACCTGGAAATGTATTTGTTTTTCAAAGAAATAGTAGGCTGTATGGTGTAGAAAATTTTTCTCTTCTAGAGGGAAAAGAACAGGCCAATTTACTTAGGGAAAAAAAAACAGATTGGAATATAAGTCAGAAAATGTCTTCAGCATCAGCTTTGAAACTGGAAGCCAGTGCTTCATTGTGAGGGGAAAAGGGGAGATGTTACCGCTGTTAGTGAACTCCTTGCATATCTTAGGCTGCCCACAGTCTCTGGGGTTCTGGTGCAGCATAGCTCTGTGTCTCATCCTGAGTAAGCTACGCTGCAGTGGGGTGGAAAAAATAGGTTGTTATCTGCAGCCATTGTGGCCATGGAGTTAAGTCCCTGGAGCTGGCATTCCATCTGCCTATTAGTCTACTGTTGGTGGACAGTGAGTCCATAGAGGGAGCCAAAGGCACTTTGAAGAATGCTCCTTGGAGACAGGGCATAGGCCAGAAGCTCTGACTGGGGACCAGTAGCCGGGTGGTTTGTAGACAAAGAAAATATTTTTAATAGACTAAGTGGCCATGACTGGAACAAAGTATATGTGTGCGTGTGTCTTGGTGGAGCTCCAAACCAAGGTGAAGCTGTGATTATGGGAGGTGGGCAGAGCTGTAACAGAGTCTCTGTGATGACATCCAAGCATGTTTGGTCAGGAGACAGCATAGCAACTCTAGGTCCAACCATTTACTAAAGCACTTTACATATATTAACTCACATAATATTTTTAGGTCTGTGATTGAGGTGATATTATAACCACTTTACAGAAGAGAGAATTGAGACGTTAAACACTGAGATAACTTTCCCACAGTCACTCGACTTGTAAGCCCAGTAACTCAGGCCATGGGACTTTCGACTTAGCCACTGCACACATCAGCGTTGCTGTTCTGAATCCCTGCTCAGAATGGCACCAGTGCCCATGCACCTGCTATCAGAATATACTCAGAGGCACAGCGTTAGGAAGCTCCACCAGCAGCAGACATGGGCTGTGCTCACATAAGCCTCTCTTCCCCTCTCCACTGTCACTTAATGCCTAGGCCGGCCCTACCTTTGAGCTTGGCTTGCAAATACAGAATGAATTCCCTTTTCTGAAAAACAAATTCATTGATGGATGCTTACTGCCTTCACCTTCTATCTAAATAGCCTATGAGGAAAAGTTTCCTTCACTTGGACATCTCAAGGAGCGGAGATTGGGTCTTGATTTTTTATTTAGGTTGACCCATTTCCTCTGCCATCACCATCTTGGCAACAAGGATGCCATCTTTGCCAAGCTTCTAAAAAATAGCAGACTCTCTTTTAACCTGTTGCCAGGAAAATGGGCCTCCTTCTGACCCCAGATGTGTATAATGCAGGGAGGAGTTCAAGTGATCCTCCGCAAGACAAAGTAAGCATGTCTCCCCCAGTTAAAACAAAATTCAGCCAAAAGCTGCATCCAGTTCAGGGAGAAGCTCTCAGAAATTGGACTCATTAGAGCCCATAAGTCCTGACAGCACCTCCAATTATCTCATGACTCTTAGAGCCTTGCTTTTGTCACAGATCATGACCAGACAACTGCCTTTTTAGCAGGGGACAGTCCCTCTGTAATAACTGGCCGCACAGACCGCTAGCAGTGGCACTCCTCCTGCCTCTGATCTGCACTACGCTCCAATTACCATTGACAAGATATCAGAAGATAATCTATTTTCGGGCAAGAATATTGAAAGCTTCAACTCTGCTGTTTGAAAAGGGTAAAGGACAGAAAATGTTACATCTTACCCAATCAGATAACTTTACTCAAGTAAACAATTGAGGTGCAAGTATGGGAAAAATGTAAAGAAAGAAGAAAATAAGACAGCAGTGCCCCTAATTGCTTCCTAGATACTCTGTCTCTCTCTTTAAAATTACACTAGATCTGTCTCTTCCCCTATGTTTACTTTCAATTGTCTTTATCTTCCTCAGGATTTAAGACAGCAATTAACACCTATAACAGAAATTTAAGGGATGTCAGTTACCTAGGAATTCTAACAGCAATTAAAAATGTTACCAGGAGAAATTTAAATTCCAACTGAAGAATTTAAAAATCTTCAGTGACATTTTAAGGTTCAACTTTTCCCAGCTCTCATGGGTGATGCTTTGTGCATAGAGAGACCTTTTTAAGTAAATGTCACATAGGACAAGGAGGGCTCACCTGCTTAGAGCAAACTGGACAGCTTTTCAGAGGCTCCAGGCCACAGCACCGGGCTCTCAAGAGGATGAGGATTTATATATGGTCCACGCCTGGAGGACTGTATCAGTCTGGATTCAGTCAGGAAAACAGCCACAATGGGTAATATGAAATGAGGGCTTTACTCTGGGAATGAGATCTGATGCAAATGTGTCCAGGCTGGTGAAGCACGGATCTGGAGGAGGACTCGGAGAAGCAGGGAATAAACTGCTAACTGGTGTGACTGCACCTCTGGTGTGATGACATCAGAACTTGAGGGAACGTTCTGTAGCCAAAGTTCAGGTCATCAGTCATCGGGTGGGATCCTAAGAGAAAGAGTCCACAGAGGGGTCTATGGGAAGCTGTTGCTCTTGTTTAGATCTTACCTGCATAGCCAAGCATCTGGTGGTGGGCCTGGGGCAGGAGTGAGGAGGAGGAGCGGGACCAGGGGCTGAGGAGATGGGGACGAGCTGGATCAGCCAGACGCTTCTGGCCCACCCACTGCTGTATGTCACCACCCTGTCCTTTGGTGAGTAAGGGCTTCTGTTTCATTTCCTCTTTGTCTCATGCAAGTTCTTCTTTGTTCAGCTCTAACTGGGATCAAATACAGAAGGGATTCTTGAAACCATGGTTCCTTGCATGAGCCGAGTTGATGTAACACGATCCTGCCCTCTGACTATACAGTAGCTCATTTACTGCAAGCTATCTGGCTATATATTATTTCAATAAACATGTCCTGAGTACTCATCTCGATGCTGAGCATTAGCATATCACAAAAAGCATGTTTGTGACCTTTAAATAGCTCATAGTCTAGTTGGCAGAGAGAGAGATGTGTGAATAAAAACAAAAATCCAGTGAAAGCAATGTGATAAAAGCAGTATTTGTTAGGAAAAAAAGTATTTAGGACTGTGAAGGAACAGACACTGAGGGAGTCAGAGAAGGCTTTCATTGGGTATAAAATGGTATTTAATCCAACCCAGCAATTCAGCTTCTAGGCATCTACCTAAAAGAAATTAAAAGATGTACAAATAAAGACTTACATACAACAGCATCAGAAATAAAAATACCAAACTGAAAACAATTCAAATGTCCATCAGGTGGTAAATGGAAAAATACCACTTAGTATATGCACACAATTGAGTACTATGCATCCATCAAAAGGAGCAAAATACTGACACATGTAACAATGCAGGTCAACTTCAAAATCATTACACCAAATGATAAATGAAGATTTGTGCTTGCCTGGGGCTGGGAGCATAGACTGACTGCATGCAGGAATGAGGGGAGTTTGGGGGTTGGGAGGAGTGTTCTTACATAATTGTATAAATGTACTAAAAACCATTGAACTATATGCTTATGATGAGTGAGTTGTGCAATATGTAAGTTAAACCACAACAGTGGTAGCTAATGGTGAAAAAGAATGTGACAATGAATATATGTATGTTTATGTATAACTGAAAAATTGTGCTCTACACTGGAAATTGACACAATATTGTACACTGACTATAACTCAATAAAATAAAATAAAATTGTTTTTTGTTGTTGAAACCTAGTATAGTTCATTGTTGATAGAAAATATCTGTACACTAATCACTATTTTACATTTGTTAAGATGTGATTAATATCTTAGTATGTGGACACTTTTTGTAATTATTACATGGGTGCTTGGAAAAAAAATTTGTTTTTTCCGGTTACTGAATTCACAATTCTGTATTTCTCCATTAGTCTAAGCTTGTTAACTGGGTTGTTTGAATCCAATATTCTTATTCTTGCCCATATTTCTTTGTGTTTGACCTTGTACCACCAGGCTATATAACTCTAGGGGAATCACTTACACAGAAGAGTGTTCTCAAACAGTCTTGGCATCAGAATCATCCACGAAGTTTTTAAAAACGCAAATACTTGTGAAAAAAATTACTGTTTTCTCACTTGGCAGGTCATGGCAATAACACTAAAGTGATAAATATATCCCAAACACACTTTTTGTGAATTCTTTGAATTCTGGTTCTAGTATTTGGAGACCCACTATATTAGTTAGGCTAATGCTGGTGGCTGTAACAGATAAATTCCAATGTCTCAGCAACTTAAAATAATAAAAGTGTATTTCTTATTGTTGTAAGTCATAGTGGATGATCCCCATTGGTAGTCAGCTCTCCTTCAGGGACCCAGATCCTTTCATCTTGTGATTCTTCTATTTCTAACGTAGATTCTAAGATTGTGTTCATTGAAATCAAGTCAAGGGAAGATGAAGAGAGCGTGGAGGAACTTGTGCTGGTGGTGGTAGTGATGGTAGTGGTGATGGTGGTGCTGATGGTGGTGGTGATGGTGGTGATGCTGATGGTGGTGGGGCTGGAAGTGACAAGCCTCACTTCCACTCACTTTCAGTTGGCTAAGCCTCCATCTTACTGCTACAACTGAAGGCAATTAATTCTGGGAATGTAGTCCAGCAGTGTGCCTGGGACAAAGAGGAAACAGACTTGATGAAATCCCATCAGCCAGGTGCACTTCCCTTCTTCTCTTTTTACTTGCTTGTTGGAGGTTTACAGCTGTTGCACAGAGACACACTGGGCAGTTTCTAGGATGTTGTTTCCAGTGACTGACTGATGCTAAAGAGAGAGTACTGGCCATAGGCATGGCAAGGTTGATTGCACAATACATTTTTTGCTGCATCATTATGCATAGCTCTTATCTTTATCTGAAATGGACTGCAGAAATCCAGGAGCAAGATTTCACCAATACCTGAACTGTTCTGTATTATCAATGAGATGTTGGCTGAAACTACAAGCATCATCTCTCTCTGACACTTCTTTTTTCTTTAGGGACTTGGGCGTTAGCGTATTAGTACTACTCTTTAACAACTGGGAGAAATGAGTGAGCTTAGCCTTCGAAGGGACCTGTTTGCCATGATGGAGCAGGCGTGGTGATGGCAGAACTGAGCAAAATCCCAGTCTGGGCAAAAGGATGGCTGTTATTTACAGAGCAGATCAATGCAACCACATACGTTATCAATATTCCTGCTAATTAGAGTTTTCCACCAGGGGACCACTGGGAGAAGTCATAAAAACAATGGTGCCCTCTTTGTTGACAGACCCTAACCTATTTCATGCTCAGCTCTACTAATTCCCTGCCTCATAAAGAAATTATCTAAGAGGGTTTATTAAAGCTTTCAGCATCCTCATAAAACAGTCCTAGTGTGGTGGGAAGAGGATATTGATGGATTGTCCATTATCAGCTGTGCGTGGGATTGTGAAAAAGAGCTGGATGTTTGTTGCATCTTCATGATGGAAGAGCAGAGGTGCTTAATTACACTGAAGCACTATTATCCCAGAAGCTCTTCTGTTATCACTATAAATGCTTGAGATCCTTAGGATGAACTGTCCTGACGTGATGGGGTAATTGACTGGAAAGGAACATTGAAAACTGGCTCTGCTTGTACATTTGTACCCGTCTTAGGATCCCAAATGTTCCTGCCTAAAACCTGAGGCTGTCCATCCAGCCTCAGCCCTGTGTGATCAGGTCCCACCTCCCTTCCCAACCTCACCCACCTTCCCTTCAATCACTGCAGCCCTGCCACCCTGGCCTTTTCTGTGTCTCTGAAGCAGAACTAAGGGTAGTCTGCCCCAGTGCATTTTGTACTTGCTGTTCTCACCACCCAGAGTCTCTTCCCCTCATAAATTCACAAGACTGGCTCTTCTTTAGCTCTGAGTTTTCAGCTGAAATGTCACCTCCTCAAGGAGCCCTTTCCTCACTATTCAATATAACATTATCCACTGCCCCCATTACATTGTCCAGTCTTATTTCCTTCATAATAGTTTATCATCCCAATGCTAACTTAATTTCTCTCCCTGCTTATTGTCTCCCCCAAAAGAATGTTTGTCTCATAAGGGCAGAGATCTTTTCCTGCCTTGTTCACCATTATTCCTAGAACCCAGACAGAGCTGGGTATGTAGAAGTATGGAAATAGACAAAGACCATGCAAATGAGAATGAGCAAAGGCTGTTTATTCAGAGCTTGTTAGAGCAAGGGAGTCAGGCTCCATCATTTGCATTTGGCAGAGACTCAAAAGCAGGTAGAAGAGTGGGAAGACTTGATGGTAGGGAAAAAAAAAAAAAAAAAAACCCAGAAGGCACCCAGATGTGCCCAACCGACACTGTTGGCAGGGGGAAGCTACAGGCGAGTTAACGAGAAGTGGAGCATCCCTTGCGATGCGATGTTGGGGCATATTTGGCTTTCTCCAGCTGCTCCCAAGCTGGAAATAGGGGGCAAAAACTAGGAAAGCTGACAGTTTTTGATCAAGTCCTGCATATTTGGGGCTGATTGCTCAGAGGTTGTGTTTGGCTTCCTGGGCTGTTTGCTGTGGGCTGTGGGTCGGAGTTTTCCTGTATGATCTGGTCATCGTCTTTTAGTGTCTTCAGTCTGTCAGAAGCAACTCAATGTAAGTTTATTCCGTGGAGGCTTTCGCTGCATCTTCTGAGGCTTTGGTTTTGCACTTGGCATTCATTTCCTTACCAATTCGGACACCGTCCTCTCTTTTTCCCAGCAATGTCTCTACTTTCTCTGTGGCTTCATCTCAACATGAGACTGATTGTTTATCTCAAATGGCTATTTATTCTTAGGGCTCCCACAGCAGGTCACACCCACATGCCTGCCTGTGTCACCCCATTGTCCTCTGAATGGGGAATATCCCCAGGCACTGGTCCATCTCCAATCTCTATTTCTAGCCCTTCCTACTTATTTAATACCCCAGATTTCATTTTCAACATCTATCCTCTTTTAGTCCTTCTCCACTGGGACCCCCTCTGCCAAATTCTTACATCCCTGCTATGCATGGAATTTCTTTACTTTCTTTTTTTTAGTTGTTGGGACTTCATACACTCTGGGTCTTTTCTGTTATGTTCAGACCACACCACTGTGTCTGGCCTCTTCTGTAATGCAATCCCTTTTCTCCATCTCTCTTCTATCTCAGCAAGTATTTCTGAGAATATCCAGATTCTGAGTTAACTCCAAGGGCCGACCTGTTTTCTACCCTGGTCTCTTACCACCAAAAATAAAACTGTCTCGTAAGGGACATAAATGGAGGTGGGCATACTTCCCACTAACTTCCTTTTGATGTTTGAGATTCCGTGACTGTATCAGATGTTAGCGCAGCGAGAGGTCTTCTTGTCACTCATCAAAGCCTTCCTTCCTCAGAGACCATCCGTCTCACAGCCGAGCTGAAGCAGAACTGAGCAAGAGAATCGCTACACTGACAGCAAAATGCTTTAAAAAAGAAAAAAGAAAAGAAAACATGCAAGAAGGGCTTACAGTTCCTCCTAGCACTCCTTACCCCCCAGGTTTAGATGGCTCATTGCCACGGTTGGCTGATTAGCTAAGCATTACTTAGTCGTAATTATCCTGATGTAAACGGTGTTTACGATCTCTCTTTTCCTCTTTAGGAGGTGAGGACTTGGAGCACAGAAGTGAAGTCTGATATAGTTTATTTATGGAACCAAGTCAGGGCTGGCTCACCGCGAGCACTTAAATGCTATTGATAAATAATGCACACAGTGGAGCTCTGGTTTGGATTTAAATTAAACCTGGAGTTCAAACACGCTCTCCCTCTGGTTAGATCTGCTTTGTATCCTAGCAAAACGCATCCGTGAAGTTCTATCTAAGTGACTAGAGGAATGAGAAACAGCCCCAGAGAAATAAAGTTTGTGACTTCCGAGCTGCTGAGAATCTTTGTCCTAGAAATGTGCATTTTCAGCTTGATACCAGGCCTTGTGGCAGGCACGGCATTTGCCTTTTCACAGCCGATTTGGAAATGCAAAGACGGCTTCATAGAAGAGGCTGATTATAGCATTCTAGGCATCGAGTGTGCAGTTTTATAGCTGGCAGATCAGAGAGGGTGATGTGCTAGCTAGACTATGAGGAAGATGCTGTAATCCCTACCCTCGATGAGTTTACAGTTCGTTACACGTCAAGTTCCACGAACCTTAAAAAAGAACCCCCAGGGTCTGTCTTTCCAGACCTTTTACTGTCTTCTCTCTCACCTCTCCTGAGCTTCCCATTTATGATCTAGCAATATCCATCACATATAAATGCTATGTCTTCCTTTCCTGCCTTTATTTCTATCATCAGTTCCACCAGGCATGCTCTGTCTCTTTTCCTTCTTTCTCTGAGTGACTCCTACTCAGCCTGTAAGCTGCAGCTGGGCGTACCATCCTCCAGGAAGACTCAGACTGAGTTGAGTGCATCTCTCTTGGTATCAGGATCATTATGTGAATGGGGCCATAGTGATCCTTAGCTCACTGTGCTGCTAGCATTCTTTTTTTGCTTGTCTTCTCTGGCCCATGGGATCCTCATGGGTGAGAATTTCCTCTTATTCATCGTGGGGCACCAGAACCTGGTGCAGGACTCAGTCACTGGAGACTTAACATGAACACGATGAAGGAGTGAACTGCTGGCTCTGGGGGTTGCTTCTATAGGAGTCCACGTACTCTCATGGGTCCACATATCCATAAGATGTCTTCCTTTAAGGTCAGAATTGCCTGGGATAAAAATGTATTCATTGGCAATTTGGTTAGTATCTGGGAGTCCTTATTCACTGATGATATTGGGGAAGACAATCAGAATTTTGCTTTTAGAGAGTTAACTTCTTGGACTATAACATTGACTTAGGTGACATAAGACTGGGATTGGGGTGATCAATAAGAGATGATAGGGTTCTTAAGTATCATTGGGACTATAGAATTAGAAAAATAAGAGAACAGAATAAAGAGTAAGCAGACACATAAACTGTATATAACATATATGTGCAATAAACGTAAATAGAATATGAAAGGATAAATTATTTTTATCTTTGTATTATCTGTTTGTATCTTTTGGTGACTTTCCTGTAGTTTTTTTTTTTTTTTTCTTTTTGATGGTTAAGTACTTGTAGTATATTAAGGATGCTCTCTCTCCCTTCTTTATATGTTTGCAAACATTTCCTAGATTATTTACCTTTTAATTTTACTTGTGATTTTTAAACATACATTCTAGCATGTAAAGTCAAGTCCTTGGTGTTTAATAACCCACCTTGCATGAAACTTCAGGAGGAATTCTTCATTGCTATGTGGTCTGAGTTAAGGAATTTGCTTTAACTTGAGAAAGAGGAAACTTGGGGAGCCAGGATGGGCAAGAGAGGAGGAGGCTCATGAGGTGCCTTTGATCGTTGGTTAGACTACAGGTATTTTCCCATGTTAGGGAAATATTATTTTTACCAATAAATCACAACAGTTTCTGTCCTGAAGGAGGGCTAGATTGTACTGATTTTTCCCCAGTGTACATTAAGCTGATAATATACATTTCTTTTTCACTTCTCTGATCTATTGATATATTTCATCAAAGGTTTCCTAATAACAAGAAATGCTGTATTCTTGGGATAAACTCTACTTTATCAAGGAGAAGGGTTTTTAAAATATAACATGGGATTTAATTGGCTGATATTTCATTTGGTTTTCTTGGCATCAATATTTGTGAGTGACATTAGCTAACGAGTGTTTCCAAAATTGGTATTTTGTGGCAACAAATATTAAGTGGATCTTTTTTACAAAAACAATGTTTCATGTTCAGTTAGGTATAAGAAATATATACTGTCTGTTAGAGGTCTGAAATGAACAATTTTGTAGATAAGAATTTTGATGAATATTTTTGTAACTTGGAGTTTTACAAAATTATTAGAAGATTATTTTTTTTTTCTATAACAGTTTTGTTCAAACAAGCATTAACAGAGCTCAGGCTGCAATGATGAAAAGATAGACATAGTCCAAGTAATGTGGAATCAATCGGGTAGAGGATGTAGGCAAGTAAATAGGCGATTATGATACATTTTGATAAATGTTACAATAAGGGAGGCCAGGTGCTGTGGGAGCACAGAATTTCCTGCCCAGATTTGGTGTGTGTGTGTGTGTGTGTGTGTGTGTGTGTGTGTGTGTGTGTGTGTGTGTGTGTGTCTGTCTGTCTGTCTAGGGAGGTTTAGGGGAAGTTAATGTAGGAGTCTAAAAATCAGTGAAGCTTAAACTAATTATTATTCCATGGTTATAGTGCAGCTAGGAAACATCCTTTTGAAAAAAAGCCTGCTCAAAGTGTTGGCTGTGTAAGGTTTTGATGTAAAGGTTACTTACGCTTGTTTATTAAAAGGGAAAGATATGTGTGGTTTTTAAAAAATTTTGCAGATACAGATTACATAAAAATTATGTTTCCTTAAAGTATAAATATATTTGACCAGTTTTCTGGTCAACTCTGGCAATTTATATTTCTTTCCAGAAGATTTTAAGTTTTCTAAAGAAGTTTCTTTTTAATATCACACACATTACACAGCATTGTCTTACAGGTTTCAGTATCACTCTATCTATCCATTGTTATAATGCTCTTTTATGTTAAATAGTATTTACTTGTATGTTTTCTCTTGTATTTCTTAAGGATTATAGTAAATATAGAGTAACTACCACATACTGAGTACTTAAAAACAAGATGTCAGGCATGGGAGGATAATTGGATTCACACAATTGTCTCCCTATGAAAGAAGTATTATCATTATTGCCATTTTTGAGATACAGACTCTGAGGATCAGGTAGGTTAAGCAACTTATCTGATGCCACACAGCTGTGTAAGTGGTTGAGCGAGAATTCACACCTAGAAACACATGAACTTAGGGATATTTCTACAGTATCTCAAGTTCATAAGGTTTCCCAGTATTTTCCACTGTTGGAGGAGGTCACTGAGAAGACGTAACCTCCCATTGACCTGCAAGCTGGACCCAGGTGATTAATCAGAGGCTCCTCACTGCGCCCTTGTCCTTGAAATACACATTCCGTTCTGCCCTCTCTTCCTACCGTGGGAGTCATTTTGGTGGATGCAGCCTTGAGAGAGCAATGTATTTTTGAGACGATCTGGGTGAACACATAACTGAACCCTGTCAAAACCTCCATATAAAGGAATCTTTTACAATTCTGGTGGCAGATGTCAAGATCTACTCATCTTATGATACCCAAGGCAAGTGTCCTCTGGCATGTAAGTTCCCAGGCTTATTAACTCTGCCACCCACAAATCTGCAGGGCACCACCTCTTTCCTGGGTCTCTCCTTGCCCTCTGTGTATGGGGGCTGGTTTTTGAACCAACATCCACACATACACAAGTAACCTAGCTCTAGAATGTATCTATTAATCTCCTTTTTCCTTCTCAAACCCATTAATCACTATTTTAAGTTCTGTTTTTTCCTTCTACTTTTCGTCATATTTTCATTTTTATTAATTATTTCCTTCATTTTACTCTTTCTCTGTGATCATCAAAACCAGTAAAGGTTTGACTGTATAACAGAGTACAAGTTGTAGTGTTCCATATATTTGCATCTGAAATATTCTCATGTTTTCTATAAACTAAATGTTGTCTACTTGAAATATTTATTTTCTCTGTGAACCAGTAATTACTTAGAAGCACATAGAACATTACTTCTAAGAACTGAGGTTTTTCGTTTCTTTCTTTAACACTTTCCAGTTTTATTGAATAATGGTAAAAGAATGTGATTTGTACTTTTTCTATTCTTTTGAATCTGTTGAGTTTGATTTTCTGTTAGGTTTGGTTTGTTTATTTAAATAGCTGTTGTAGTCTTGTCTATGATATTGGGTATGGTCAAATTTTTCACTAAATCTAAAAATATTTCCCGTTCAAAAAGGAAAATTTACCTCTTTATATTGCTTAAAAAAAAACTAATACTTGGCTCAATTTTTTTTGTGCTTGTTGAATTTGCCTTATTTTCTTTTGACTGTCCTTTTAACTATATTTTATTTGTTACTTTCATTTAGTGGTTATTTAAAAAATTGACATATTGTCTTAAATTATACCTGTGGATGACTTTAACCTTATAAATCTTTTTCTTATCAGAAAGATTGACTCTCTTTTGTCTGTATGTGGAAAAAGGAACATGACATGTGTTTCAGGTTCTCTCCTCTCCCCAGCATACAGCCTTTTAAAATTGTTGAAGACTAAGACTGTTACTAATTAATTACCTTTTTTTTTTTCTTTGACCAAAAGCTTTCATCTTCAGGAATTGTTTAGCTTTTATACTTAATTTTGGAACATTATTTACAGTTTTTATTTAACTAAAATATTTAAATCGTTTCAACATTCATCATAACTTGTATCCTGGGGTTGGATTCGGAAGTTTTCTTAGTAATATTCTGAAGATCGTTTCAGACATGTTATATTTTCTGTCATTCAGAGCTGAGAATGTCTCCCTGAAAATATCGTGCTTTAGTAATACAATTTTGCTGAGTATGCAATACAGAAACCACAAGTGTTTGCCATTGGAGACATATAGACATTGTTTTACTAATCTGATAACACAAATATTGTAGAGATGTGTAACACCAATCCGTTTGCTTTTGTTGATGGATTTTACCCTCCCTGAATGTTCCAGTTTTTCAGTTATCTTTATTCTACAAAATAAACATTCAGAGTTGGTCTACATGTAGGTTCTTTTGAGTTCTCCTAGAAATCAAAGAGGCCTTTTTATATGTATGGACTTTTATGTCAGAACCTGCTTTATGTCAGAAAAAAATTTTCTTCCTTTATAGTTGAGATTATTTCATTTGTTCTGATGCTCTATATTCTGTCCTAGGAACATCTATAATTCTTTGCTTGAATTTGTTTTCTCTACATATATTCATGTTTTCCTCATATTTTTATCTTTATTTGATTTTCCTCTTCATTCCGAGATAGGCTTTTTAAACTTAATCCAGTAAACAGAGCTTTGGTTTTTTTTTTTTTTTTTTTTTTTTTTTTTTTTTTTTTTTTTGCAGTGACTATTAAGTCCTTTACTGATTTCCATTTTAACTGTATGAATTGAATTTTCCATTTTCATTTGTTTTTAAATTTTATTTCAGATAGCCTTTCTAGGATCTCTTTTGATCTCCCTTTTTGTACTTATTTTCCTAGCTCTGGTTTATTGATACTTCCCTTCTTCTTGAAAAAAAATGAAGATACATCTATATTCCAAATTTCATTGTGGATTGTAGATTTTCTTTTAGATATACACCTTTCTGAAACATTTTATACCTTATATGTTAAAGGAAAAAGAGAAGTATATTAGTGTTTTCAGATTAACTGTCCTTGAATGAAGAGTTCAAGAGTTTACTAATTTAAAAAGTGATTGACTCATTATGGCCTGCTCTCCCCGTCCATAAAATATAGCCAGAGATTATTGATTCAGACACTTCTCTCTGTCCCAAGTTACTTCTACTGCCATGGCTTATCCTGAAGGTCTTCTGTTTCCACCCAGACTTCCAAAGCTTATCTTTCTGTAATTAAACATTTCAGGACACACCCATCTCTAAACCTCCCATTTTCCCTTCTTTGCAATGCATCCTGGGAGCTGTAGTCTCCTAAGGAGGCAAAAAGTGAGAAGCTGATGGGGCCGGAGGTTGGAAGGAGGGCGCTCAGGACGGCTCAGGAAGTGATTTCTTAGCTTTTGGGACATGGTTGTTGGTGCAGCTCCTTCATCTGGAATGTAGTGAGGAGGAATCAGTCTTCTGCCTCCTTGGGGCCTGATTTGAATTTTTTCTGGGTACAGAGTACTGTCTAGTTTGAGAACACCCCTATCCCAGCCCCCATCACTGTTGTCAGTGACATTCCTGTCCGGCTCGTATCATCTTCTCTTAACTTTTCATTCCTTTGTTATTGTCATTTTTTTTTTGTCTTTCTGTTAACTTGTTTATATCCTTGGATGTGCTTATAAAGGCAGAGAGAATGTGTTACTTTGCTACCATCTATCCTAGAAATAGTGTTGTGTATATTCTAAGGAAAAAAAAAAACATAGAGAGAAATCTTGAATTACCTGCAAACAATAGTATTTGCATGGGCCCCTCCTAGACTGAATTCACCATCACTAAGCACAGAGGAAGCCAAACCAGTCTTTACCATCCTGTCAAAGAGCTATTCTTTTTGTTTACTATTATTATTATTTTACTTTGTGTGTGTGTGTGTGGAGGGGAAGTAATTAGGTTTCTTTCAACTTTTTTTTTTTAAACGGAGGTATGGGGGATTCAACCCAGTACCTTGTGCATGTGCTCTACCACTGAGCTAACCACCGCCCCCTCAAAGATCTGTTCTTCAAATCTTCTCTTATGGGCAAGGTATCATTCTGCTCATAGTTCATTTATATTTATGAACATCTGGAGAGTTTGGTACCAATCTTTGTGGACAGAAATTCTTTCCTTGGCACCAAGAAAAAGCTGTGTAGTGTGATGCTTAGGGCTCAAATCCTGGCCTCTACATGTACTGAAAGCTCTACATTTCTAACCACTCTAGTTGGTCTGTGCAGTGTTTCCTCAGCTGTAAAATGGGGAAACAAAGTACCTTCAACATGTGGATATTTTGACAATTTAATGCAGTTCTTGTAAGTAATGTAACAGAGTAAAATGCTGAGAGGAACCTGATACGTTGTAAACGCTCATCATACGTCCCTAGTTCTTAAGAGAACCAAGCTTTTTTCTTGAATATTTTAAAAGTTCTGTACAACTTAAAACTTCAAAACCCAATTAGAAGATTTTTGTCTGGAATACCTCCTCTAGTTGTTATTCTAAGTTCTTTGCAAACTTATTTGCCTACTTCTAGTAAAATTGTTGCCAGAGAAACGTATTAGTCTTTCTGACGATTTGATCTTTGTCAGGGTTGTGTTTCCCTCAAGCTCAAGTGACAGCGAGGAGCTGTTCCACTTTCCCTTCCTCCTCCTCCTCTCTCCCCTCACCATGCCGTGGGAGTCATGTTACTGACTATGAAGTTTTCATAAAATTGCTCACTGTCATTTCCGAGACACCCACGGCCATGATTAACCCAGCAGGAGTGTTGTATTGCCAAGTACCCTGATGAGATGTATGCAAAACTCCCTCTTCTCAACCAATGCTCCCATTAGGCAAGAAGAGCCTAGAAGTCACTGAGGAGTGGGTGGGACCAGAGTACTTGGAACTGCTCTGATATTTTATTTATGTATTTATGTATTTATCTCTTTATTTTCTTAAAAAGCTTTACTGACAAATACTTCACAAATATAATTGAATATATTTAAGGTGTACAATGTGATGATTTGATACACATATACATTGTAGAATAATTACCAAGATTAAAATAGTTAATACATCCATCACCTCACATAGTTAAAATAGTTATCTCTTGTTTTTTTGTTTTTCTTTTTAAAGAAAGTGTTTTTTCTTTTCTTTTCTTTTTTGAAGTATAGTCAGTTTATAATGTGTCAATTTCTGGTGTACAGCATTATGTTTCAGTCATATGTATACATAAATATATTTCTTTTCATATTCTTTTCTACTATAGGTTACTACAAGGTATTGAATATAGTTCCCTGTGCTATGCAGTGTAAACTCCTTGTTTATCTATCCTACATATAGCAGATAGCATCTGCAAATCTCAAACTCCCAATTTATCCCTTCCCACTTTTCTTCCCCTGGTAACCATAAGTTTGTTTTCTATGTCTATGAGTCTGTTTCTGTTTCATAAATAAGTTCATTTGTGTCAGTTTGTTTAGATTCCACATATAAGTAATACCATATGGTATTTTCTTTCTCTTTCTGGCTTACTTCACTTTCTGGCTTACTCCAGGTTCATCCATATTGCTGCAACTGGCATTATTTCATTCTTTTTTATGGCTGAGTAGTATTTCATTGTGTGTGTGTGTGTGCGTGTGCGTGTGTCTGTGTGTGTGTATATATATATATATATATATATATATATATATATATATATATAAACCACTTATTTATCCAGTCATCTGTCAATGGACATTTAGGTTGTTTCCATATCTTGGCTACTATAAACAGTGCTGCTATGAACATTGGGGTGCATGTATCTTAGCGAATTAAAGTAGAGTTTCCTTCAGATATATGCCCAGGAATGGGATTGCTGGATCATATGGTAAGTCTATTTTTAGTTTTTTAAGGAATCTGTATACTGTTTTCCATAACGGCTGCACCAAACTACATTCCCACCAATAGTGTAGGAGGTTTATCTTTTCTCCACACCCTCTCCAGCATTTATCATTTGTGGACTTTTTAATGATGGCCATTCTGACTGGTCATCACCTATTTTTTTCATTTACTCGCCATACTCCTTAATTATCTCCGCTGTATATTTATTTGCTCTTGTTTTCCTGTTTACCCTGGAATATTAAGTTCCAGGAGGGCGGTGGAATTTGCCTGTCTTGTGGACTCTTTTCTCTCATCAGCGTGGGAGGTGCCCGGCCAACATGTTAAATGGATGAATGGACTGGGCATTTGTGGTTATCTGCTACTGATCACAAGTCACACTAGCTTTATCTTTTTGGAATTAGTAAATACATGATGGAAACAATTAGATGACCCAAGAATGAAAAGAAATCACACAAACTTTATGTCAGCAACATTTTAATTTTTTTTTGAATCTGGCCTTTATTTACGATTAATAATGAGGAGAACAAAAGATCTGAACGGTAGGGTTCTCAGATCCCTTTGATGTAAAGATTTTGCAGAGTTTTAGATGTGAAGCCAGCAGATTGCAGTTCAAGCAAGAGACTGGTTATTGGAGTTTTGAGGTAATCTGAAATACTTATTGAGTAGTTAGTTCAACTGTTAGATCGCACTTACCCCCAAACTGTTTGTTCTTGTTCTATCACAGGTTGTTAATATATTCTAAAGTAAAAGATGGTGATTAATTCAGAGTATGAATGTGGTGGATTCTCACTCTTTAATGCCAGGAAAGTGCCTGCTATGGCCCTCCTCCTCCTTCATCCCCTCCATCCCAATTCAGCCCCCGGAGGCTGACTGGGATCCAAACTGGACGAGAAGCAGGGCAGCCAACTGCAGGGTCAGGAAGACAAGGGAGAGTGTGCAGCTCTCAGACTAGGGCTGCTCCCTCTTTATGATACACAGCAGATGTTATCTGTTAAACACAAACAGCTGATCCTTGATTTAAAGATAATTTGTTTATTATTATACTAAACAGAGCCCATAAATCTCTATTATAGGCTGATGGGATTTGGAAAGAAAAAAGTGTATGCTGGAAGCAGGAACAGTCTTCCTAGTTTAATTCTCCTCCAGAATCTGATAAGAAATATTGACATTTTCAAAGAGGCTTATAAGCAGTAAACAATCCAAGTTTTGCTGTATATTAAGTGTGTCTTGAGTTACAGCTGTAAGTGGAAATCAGGCTCGACTTTGATAACCTACCAAGCTACATGTTTTGGTGCTGGCTGAGTCTTGTCCTGATGGTCTGTGTTCTTTCAAGCTTCTTGTGTGCCTCCAACTCTACCAGCTCTATGTTCTCAGAGAAGGAGCTGGATACGCAAAGACAGAGGTTGCCTAAGGCCCCTTTAAGCCTCATTACGGCTGTTTGCACAGCTGTAATGACTATAAATAAATTACTTCATAAATTTCAACAAATGAAATCATGTTATTTTATTTTGTCTGCCTTCTCTCTTCTCTGTGCCGCCAAGTCACCAGCATGTCATTTATTTTGGCTCATTTTTGTTGAAATGAGATTTAAAGAAGGGCCCAATTATAGCATCTGAGGGCAATGTTCCCTTCTACCCTAAACTTTCATCCTGTCAGAGGGAAAATAAAATGCTGAAAATATAAATAGTTAATGAACTGATGTAAAAACAAGGATCTATTAAGTTCTGGAGCTCATTTCTTTTCTTGTGTCAGGAAAATTGACGCATAATTTATATGGAGTAAAATTCATATTCTATAGGAATATATTTCTTGAGGTTTTGACAAATTAGAAGTCATGTGACCATCACAATCACATGTAAAATATTTCCTTTGCCATCACCCTAAAAAGTCTTATACTTCTTGGTAATCAACTCTACTCCCTATTATTGCTGTATTTTTTGTCCCTATAATTTTGCCTTTTCCAGAACATCCTATAAGTGGAATCATACAGTATGTAGCCTTTTTTTAAAAAATTGAAGTACAGTTGCTGTACAATATTATATAAGTTACAGATGTACAATATAGTAATCTGCAATTTTTAAAGGTTATATTCTATTTATAGTTATTGTAAAATACTGGTTCTATTCCCTGTGTTGTACAGTATATCCTCGTAGATTATTTTATATCTAAGAGTTTTTACCTCTTAATCTTCTACCCCTATATTGCCCCGCCCCATTCCTTCTCCCCACTGGAAACCCACTGGTTTGTCTCTTTATCTGTGAGCCTCCTTCTTTTTTGTTATCAGTGTGTAGCCTTTTGAGTCCCGCTTTCCTTACTTAGTTTGATGTTTCTGAGATTCATCCCTGTTGATACAAATATTTCACTTTTTTCTGACTGCCGAGTAGTATCACAGTTTTGGATCCATTCCCAAGTGAGGGACTGAGTTAATTTCAGTTTTGTATCATGAATAAAACTTCTTTAAACATCCTTGCACAGGTCTTTCTGTGGACGTGTTTTCATTACTCCTATGTAAACTCCTGGGGGTGGGATTGCTGGTTCATGTGGCAAGGATATATATAACTTTATAAGGAATGCCACACCACTTCCAAAATGTTGCCTCCATTTCACAGCCCCACCAGCAATGGATGAGAGAGCTGGTTGCCTCTGCCTTCTTCCCAGAATCTGATGTCATAAAGTTTCTTTTCTTGAAGCCATTCTAACTGATGTAAAGTGGTATCTCACTGGGGTTTTAACTTGCATTTTCTTAATGACTAATGATGCCAAACATTTTTTCACATGCTTATTGGGCATTTGTATATCTTCTTTGGAGAAATGTCAATTCAGATCCTTTGCTCAGGTTCCTTAAAAAGTTAAACATGGAATTACCATATGATCCTACAATTCCATTTGTATGTATGTATTCAAAAAATTTTAAAGCAAGAAGTCAAACATATACTTCTACATCAATGTTCATAGTAACATTATTCATGATAGCCAAAAGGTGAAAGCTACCCAAATATTCATAGACAGATAAATGGATAAACAAAACACTGTATACAAATACAATGGATTTTTTTCCTCTTTCAGTTTTATTAGGTAGAATTATTACAGTTTGACTGCACATATACATGATATTGCATGTAAATAAATGCAATGGACTATTGTTCAACCTTAAAACAGGATGCAATTCTGATACATGATACAACATAGATGATCCTTGAAAACGTACTAAGCGAAGTAAGCCAGACCCATAAAGATGAACATTGTATGAGTCCACTTATATGAAGTACCTAGAAGAGGAAAACTCATAGAGACAGAAAGTATAAGTTACTAGAGGCTGGGGAGAGGAGAGAATGAGAAGTTATTTTTTCATAGATACAGAGTTTCTGTTTGGGATGATGAAAACATTCTGGAAATAGTGGTGAGTACTGTACAACATTATGAATGTACTTATAGTCACTGAATCATGCACTTGCAAAAGGTTAAAATGGTAAATTTCACATTATGTATATTTTACTACCATAAATAAAGAAATTATTTGCCCAGTTTCTAAATAAGCTATTTTTAGAGTTTTGATTTGTGGAGTTCTTTATATATTCTAGGTACTAGATCCTTATCTGATGTTTGATTTGCAAATATTTGCTGCAATTCTGTGAAAGTATCCTTTGATGCACAGTTTTTTATTTTTTTATTTTGATGAAGTCTGATTAATTTATTTTTTCTTTGGTTGGTTGTGCTTTGGGTTTTGAATCTATAAAACCATTGCTTAATCCAAGGTAATGGATAGTTACACTTACGTTTTTCCTCTAAGGAGTTTTAATTCTTACATTTAGGTTTTTGGTCCATTTTGAGCTGCCTTTTGTATATGGTGTGAGGTAGGAGTCAAGATTCATGATTTGCATGTGGCTATACAGTTGTCTCAGCACCATTTGTTGGAAAGGCTGTTATTTTTCAATTTATATTGAATTGTCTTGGTGCCCTTAAGTTTAAGTTCAGTTGACCATAATCGTATGGAATGATTTTTGGACTTTCAAGTCTGTTCCATTGATCTACTTGTCTGTCGTTATGCTAGTACCACATAGTCATGAGTACTGTAGCTTTGTAGTAAGTTTTGAAATGGGACAGAGTCCTCCAACTTTGTTCTTTTTTATGTATTATTTTCGCTATTCTGGATGCCTTGCATTCCATGTGACTGTTAGGATTAGCTTGCCAATTTCTGTAAAAATGGTAGTTGGAATTTAGATACAGATTGAATCTATAGATCAATATATGTAGAACTGTGGTCTTAACAGTATTAGGTCTTCTAATTTGTGAACATGGATATTATTCTATTTATTTCTTTCAGTGATGTTTTATAGTTTTGATGTGCAAATTTCATACTTTATCAGTTAACTTTATGCTTAAGTATTTTATTCTTTTGATGCTATCTTAAATTAAATTTTTTATAAACTTCATTTTTGGAGTGTTCATTACTAGTGTGTAAAAAATATAACTGATTTTGTATATTGATCTTGTATCCTGCAAACTTGCCAAATTTATTTATCAGCTCTAATTATGTGTTTGTGACTTACTTAGGGTTTTCTACCCACTGATCAGGTGTAGAATTGGGAAAGTTACAAGGACAGTAATGCATTGTTATTTCACAGCTCCCTGAATCAATCCTCCTGTAGGATGTGAGCCTCCCTGAGTAATTAATGCTTTATAATAAGTACTTAGTTTTTGATCACTAGACTCTCCCTTAAATTAGTTGAAGCTTATAGGCCTCAAAAATAAAGGTGGCTAATTCAACTTGATCATAATGCAACAGTTTGAATTTAGGTAAGAACACAAAATTGAAACCTGAAAGTTATGACTGGATTTCATCAATTAATTTTAGGAGGTGGGCGGATGCCTCTTACCTGGGCAGGGCACTATCTGAATGCCTGACTGTTCTCCAGAAGACTGAGAACTAATCTCGGTTGGTTTTTTAAAGAAAGAGTCCTATAGTCATTTCTTTAGGAAGGACAAGCCTTACAGTCCTTATAACCACTGAGACCTTTTGGCTGAATTTCTTCTCTGATTCTAAATACTGAAGAAGAATTCAGTTTAATTTGGGTCTGGTTCTTTGCATATTCTCACATCTTCCTCTGATCCTTCTCATCTCTTTTTTTTATTCCTTCTTGGTTTTTTTTTTTTTTTTTGTTTTGTTTTGTTTTGTTTTGTTTTGTTTTTTTGGCTCTGCCCATTGTGGTGGGAAACTGTAGTCCTTTTTCAAGCTTTTTGATTAAGTGTTCTCCTTTCCTTCTACGCTGGATCTAGGGGAAATGAGGTGCCGCTAGGAAGCTTATTTTTAGTTATATCTGTGAATGTGTATTTTTATGTAAAGTCCTACCAATTTGGAGAAGGAAGAAAAACTTGCTCCTGACTCTACCCATATAACTAGGAATTTATTCCTAACTCAGACTGTCTTTGCAAAGATGACTTATTTCATGATGTTCAGCAAACACATAAAAATCACACAGATCATGGGAGGTTCTGCTCTAGACAGAAGTAGCGCTAAGTGTAAAATACATGAGCTAATAGCTCTGTGACTGACTTGGCTCACATTTATGAAATGATGGCTCTTCATATCTGGTCCATCCATTGACTGAGTTTAAACTCTGATTAACCCAGACATGGATGAATTACATCCGTCTTGAATCCAGATGGCAAATGTGCTTATGACTTCTGGTTTTTGACTGCACTGCCATTCTAGTAAAGTGGCATAAAGCTGTTAATTGAATAATGTCATGTTTCATACTTGGGAGGGGTACAAACTATCCAGCAAGTGAAGAATTTATTTGGAATGTAAGTTTTTGTGTGCCATTGCTAATGTCTACCCAGAGGACACTACAGCTATGATATATTTGGCCCAATAATTGAGCCCATCTAAAAAATTAACTCACATGGATGCATAATTTCTATGAATTATCACTTCACTGTTGGTTATTTGCATCGCAAAATGTCCTGAACTCGAAGCTAGGTCAAATCATAGTAAATAAGGCAGACTTAGCTCAGCTGGGCAGAGCACGTGCCATTAATTCACTTATTTACTTAGTGAATATTTATTAAAAGCCTACCCTAAGCCAACAGCTCTGCCTGGTGCTGAAAGATAGCAGCAAGGATAATGCACTCTGCTGAAACAAAGCTTCGCCTTGTGTTTGGGTCAGAAGCTGTTAAAGGAACCATCAATACATATTTGGAAAAGCAGTTCTGCAAGACAAACAAACTCAACTGCTTTCTTTGTCACCAGGATTTTTACATATTATATGGAGCTGCGCTGTGCAATATGGTCGCCACTAGCCACATGCAGTGTTTTAAATTTCAATGAATTAAAATTAAATAAAATTTAAAATTCAGTTTGTCAGTCATCCTAGCCTTATTTTAAATATTCAATAGTCACATATGTATTGCTTAGCATAAATATAGAACACTTCTATCATTACAGGAAATTCTATTGATCAGTCCTAATATAGACTATGGAATGAAAAAAAAAAAAAAACCCAAACGAGTGGCTTCATTTACAACTCAATTAATATCAGGCACAGTTTATGAGTTAACATTATTTCCCACAACAGACACATTAATGAGGACATTTTCTCAAACAGGTTTTACAAGTTTTGAAGTTACAAAAAGACAGACTTTGCAGTTAAAGTTTTTATCCTCATAAAACAAGGGTTTTTTTTTTTCATTTTCATTTTCTTTATTTTGAATGTTAGAAAAGAGAGTGAACCAATGCAAAACTAATAACACGGATTATGGCAGGGATGGTTGACTTTTCACCAAAATCCATTCTCCTCATTTTTTATGCTATAATAATAATGCTACTTGGCTGACCATCTATACTGCAGCCCACCGTCCCTTCCAGCTTGTTGTGGTGACTTGGTTCTCAGCAATGCAATGTGAACAGAAGAGACATCACTTCCGAATAGAGCCTTTAAGTGGGCTATTGTGCCCCCTTCATATTCTTTTTTTACTTTGCCACAAGCCACCTTCTATACCATGGCTTCCAATGTGCAGAAAAGAATGTTACCCTAAGTAGGGCATGATGAAAAAACATGAGAAGTCCAATTCTTTAAGATTGTGTGGAGTCAGGTGGCCCAATAACCTGGAAGTCCACCTGGTACACAAAAGGTAAATAATCATTTCCACTTGATTTGACCCAGTATATTTTCAGGTCTGTTTGTTACAGCGGTTATCACTACCCTAACTTGCATTAATGTAGACGCACACTTAATTTTGCTTGGAAGTGTTTTTTTCAGCCTTAGGTATCAGAAAGAAGGCATTCTTTCATCATTCAACCATGAAAAATAATTCAGTTGAATTTTATCTTTAAAGAGAAGAAAAAATGTAAAATTTTAGAAAAAATAATATAACATTTTTTCCTTTGAATATCTGTTTGGTGTCTCTGTGGGAAGAGGACATGGAGGCATCCGGGACTTAATCCCTCTGGAGAAGCCTGGGAGGCAGGGGAGGTCGTATGACTGAGAAATGTCCCATCTGTGAGGTGAGGGAGCTTGGACACTTATATACCTTTGTCTGCAGCTAAGGGCTGCTTCCAGCCTGTGTGGCTGAGCAGACTCCTACAACCAGAGAAAGACTTCAGTCAAGTAAAGATATGACAGTGATGTGCATGGAAATGGTAACACAGTGGATATGGATGGTGATTTGCAATATGTGTTCTAGACTAAATCCTGATTTTTCAACCTTTATTTCTTAACTTGATGTTCAAATCCTTTTATGGAATATGAAACCAGCATCTAAAACAGGCAAAAAAATAAATGAAGCAACTATGATTTCTGTGATGGTGAGTGTGTGTTTGAATCTACTGTGTCTTCTTTCCCTTTTGCTCTGAAATCCAACCAAGAGCCACCTTGGATGAATTCCAGTTCTCCCCAGAAAACAGCTAGAAAACACAGGATTTAGATCTTTAGGGATAGTTCCGGTTCTCTGGTTGAGATCTTTGTACCGAGCTGCTTTCGGCCAATACTTTCTCTGTTTCCTCTCCTCCTGAAAACAAAACCAACACAAGATCCTTCAAAACCTCATGGAAAAAAATTGGATGAGGGCTGAGAAACACAAGAAAATGTAAAAAAAAAAAAAAAAAGGAGAAGAAAAACAAAAAACAAACTGCTGATTGGAAGGCTATTTAAAACCCACAGAGAGTATTCAGAATAGGGTAGCCATAGTAACACACCCAGAGTATCATTCCCTGGGTGTGACTTCAAGCTGGAGGAGGAAGGAGGGGGTGTTGATGACGGGGCTCTGCTGGGCCGGGGGCTCTCTGGGCACAGATTCACTGCTGAGACTGGAAAGGGACAGTCTAACAGAAGCTGTGAATCCTCTCAATGAACATAGAGGTTTCTCTATATTTTTGGCAATTTCCTTTTGGATTCCAAAACTGGCTTCATTAGAGATAACTTAAATGGAAGCATATTTAAAAAAAAAAAAAAGTCTTTGATAAAACTCACATGATGGGAAAAAACCCAGAAGACCAAATGGAAACTGTGGGCGGAAGCTGTGATTGTGCCATTTCAAGTGGTTCCTCAGACACTGCTGTGGTTTGGGCTCTTATCGTGTTGATGGTCGCATTAAGTCACTGACACTGCGAGGGAGCTGGCGAGGATCTGTAGTAAAAGTTATCGGTGCCAGCCCAGTGCTGCTCTGTTCATCCCCTCCACCAGCTGCTGCAAATGTTGAAAGTTAAGGACTCACATCTGCTTCCTATCCAGAGCCCTGCCCTTGCCCAACAGGCAGTGCCTCTCTAGGAAACGCCTGGGAAGCTCTGCCTTCCTGACAGCCCCAAACCAACGACTAATGGAGGCCGGGGTGTAAAATTGTGGCCCCTTGCCTCTGTTTAGCGCATAACTGTGCTTCCCTTCAAACTTCCCTGTGGTATCGGCCTTAAGGCAAACAGCAGAGGAGGCCATTTCCCTGCTCAGCTTCTTCCTCTGTTCTACCTGTTTCCCTTACGTTCTTGGAAGTTTCTTCTGAGGTCACCGTCTCAATAAAACTTGGAAGTTTTTTCTGAGGTCACCGTCTCAATAAAACACTTGCAAAATAAACTTTTTTTTTTTTTTTCAGGATCAGCTTCTAGGGAACTTATACTAAAACAGACATCATGAGAATAGCTCTGGACTGCTTGGATTTCCTCTCTTCTCAAGTTTCCCAAATATCTCTTCAATGTGTGAAAATCAAGAGCAAAAGTAAGGTTTCTAGTGTGTTTTCTTATTCAAGAAATTGGAGATATATATATTTTTTCACACAGCCATCTCCTCGGTGTTTGTAACAGAGGGTGCTTAAATACTTATTGAATGTATATGAACAATATTCCAAAATATCTCATTGGTGGACTTTTCTATTTCTGAGTGCATTTGGAATATAATAAAGATATAAAAAATTGCAGGCTTAAGGGATAAGAGAGACGATTAACCTACTTTTAGGTTTATTAACTCTACTTCTTTTCACTGAAGCGGAACATGTCTTATTAAGTACTAATTATCTTCCCCATTCTTTTGCATTCTGATTGTTTTGCCCTTTCAGAGAGTATGCTTCTTATAGAGAAACTAGCTGTTTTCAGAATTGTGAATTCAAATATCCATCATATCTGGGCTCTAAGCTACAATTTCTGCGAACTGCACTATTACTCAATTCGAAATACAATTTTAAAAACCAGTTTTGACATTTATTCAGACCATCTGAGGTCTCCAGTCCTCTGGGGAGACTATGTGGTGCTGAATGACTAATAGGAATTCCTCTACCCTTTGAATGGTCTTTGGAGCAGGACATGGTATCAGGATCTTCGAGATGCTCAATGGGGTTAACATATCTGTGCTGGTATTTTTCTTCCCCAAGTACCAAGTACATGTATTTCTTGATGGATAGAGAGAGAAATGAAAGGAATTTGAAGAAATTTGGCCCGTCCCCCTGAATATTTTTATAATTTTCCTCCCACTGTTTCAGTTATAACCCTTGGTTGGTAAGGGAGGTTCAAACTGGGACTGAGATGAGGCCCTCATCTAAAGTGCCAAATTTAAGTGGGTGCCAAAAAAACTCAGTATTAAGGATACATAATATTTCAATGTCATATTTTTATTGTGGCAAAAAAAAAAACATATTACATACAGTTTATCACCTTAATCATTTTTGATTCTGCAGTTCAGTGGTGTTAAGTTTATTCACAGTGCTGTGAAACAGCTCTCCAGAAGTTTTTCATCCTGCAAATGTGAAACTCTCTTCCCACTGAACAACTCCCTTTCACGCCTTTGGTTACCAGTCTCTGGCAACCAAATTTCAGCTTTGTTTCTGTGGATTTGACTGCTTGTGATACCTCATGTAAGTGGAATCATGCAGTGTTTGTACTTTTGTGGCTAGCTTATTCCACTTAGCATAAAGTTCTCACAGTTCATTCATGTTGTAATATGCGACAGGATTTCCTTCTTTTTGTAACTCTGAATAATAATCCATTGTGTCTATATACTAACTGTTCTTTAACCATTCATCCATGGATGGACATTTGTGTTGCTTCCACCTCTTGGTTGTTGTAAATAGTGCTGCTATGAACAT
Source organism: Camelus dromedarius (assembly GCF_036321535.1). Taxonomy (NCBI): domain Eukaryota; kingdom Metazoa; phylum Chordata; class Mammalia; order Artiodactyla; family Camelidae; genus Camelus; species Camelus dromedarius. The sequence continues at coordinate 30,880,083 of NC_087453.1, forward strand.
GGGTGTGCAAATACCTATTTGAGACTTTATTTACAAATATTTTGACATATAGATAAAAGTGGAATTTCTGGATCACATGATAATTCTATTTTTTTCTTTTTTGTGGAAACTCCACACTCTTTTTGATAGAGGTTGCACCATTTTACAATCCCACCAACAGTGCACAAGGGTTCTACTTTCTCCATATCCTTGCCAACACTTACCTGATTTTGTTTTTGATTTCGATAGTAGCAATCCTGATGGATGTGAGGTGATACCACATTATGGTTTCTCTTACATTTCCCTAATTATTACTGATGTTGAGCATCTTTTCATAGGCTTGTTGATTATGATCATTCATATATCATCTTTGAAGAAATGTCTATTTATTTTCCCAACTTGTACTTAGGTTATTTGATTTTTTTGTTGTTGTAAGAATTCTTTTTATATTCTGTATGCTAACCCCTTATCAGATCTATAATTTGCAAGTATTTCCTCCCATTCCATAAGTTGCCTTTTCACTCTGTTGACTGTGTATTTTGATGCATAAAAATTTTCAAGTTTTGTGCAGTCTCATTTGTCTATTTTTGCGTTTGTGGCCTGTTATTTTGGTGGTGTCATATGCAAGAAACCATTGCCAAGTCCAAAGTCATGAAGCTTTTCCCATATGTTTTCTTCTAGGAATTTAATATTTTTAGGTCTTATGTACAGGTCTTTAATTCATTTTGAGGTCATTTCTGTACATTTTAAGATAAAGGTCCAACTTAATTTTTCTGCATATAGACATCCTATTTCCCCAACAACACTCAAAGAGACTATTCTGTCTCCATTGAGTGGTCTTGACACCTTGTCAAAGATCATTTGACTGTATACATGAGGGACTTTGTCCCATGCTCTCACTGTATTCCATTGATCAATGTGTTTTACTTTATACCAATACCACACAATTTTGATTTCTGATGCTTTGTAATGTTTTGAAATCAGGAAATGTAATCCCTCCAAATTTGTTCTTCTTTTTCAAAATTGTTTTGGCTATTTGATGTTCGCTGAGATTCTGCATGAGTTTTTAAGATTAATTTTTTAATTTCTGCAAAAATTGCCATTGAAATTTTAACAGGGATTGCTTTGAATCTGTGGATCACTTTAGGTAGTATGGACATTTTAACAATGTGAAGTCTTCCAATCCATGAACACAAGATGTGTTTCCATATTTGTGCCTCTTGTAATTTCTTTCAACAATGTTTTGTTGTTTTTAGTATAGTTTTCCTTGGTCAGGTTTATTCCCAAATATTTTATAATAATACCTGAGGTTATGATAAGTGGAATTGTTTTCTTTATTTCTTTTTCAGATTGTTCATGTACAGAGACATACTGATTTTTTTGTATTGATTCTGTATCCTGCAACTTTACTGAATTTGATGACTAGTTCTAACAGTTCTCTTGTTTTGCATATGAAATATTTAGGGTTTTCTACTTATAAGATCATGTTATCTATGAACAAAGTAACTTTGTTTATTTCTGATTTGGCTGACTTTTATTTCTTTTTCTCGTGTAATTGCTCTGGCTAGAACTCCTAATACTGCATTAAATAAAAGTGACAAAAGCGATCTTACTTGACTTATTCCTGATCTTAGAGGAAGAACTTTTAGTCTTTCATCATTAAGTATCATGTTAGTTGTGGGCTTTTCATAAATGCCTTTGTTATGTTGAAGTAGTTTTTTTCTATTCCTAGTTTCTTGAGTTTTTTTTTTTTTATCACGTTGAATCTTGTCAAATGCTTTTTCTGCAGATAAGATGATCATGGGTTTTTTGTCTTTCATTCTGTTAATGTGTATATTGCATTGATTTTTTAAAATGTTGATCATCTTTGTATTCTGTGAATAAATCCCAGTTGGTTATGGTATATTATCCTTTTCATATGCTGTTGAATTTGGCTTGATAGTACTTTTTGAAGAATTTACATAAATATTATTCAGGAATATTGGCCTGTAGTTTCCTCTTTTTTTTTTTTTTTTTGTAGTGTCTTTGTCTGGTTTTGACATCAGGGTAATACTACCCTCGTGGACTTAGATTGAAGCTGTTTCTTCTCCTCCTCCTTCTCCTCCTTCTCCTTCTCTTTCTCCCTTTCTTTTTTTGAAGAGTTTTAGGAGGACTGGTTTAATTTTCTTTTAGTTTTTTTTTTAAGAGCAGTTTACAGTTCACAGCAAAATTCAGGGCAAGGTATAAAGATTTCACATGTTATCTCCTGCCTCCACACACACATTGTATATTCCATTATCAACATTTGTTACCAAGCATGGACTTATATTGACAGAATCACCCAAAGTCCACAATTTGCATTATGGCTTACTCTTGGTACTGTATACACTATAGGCTTAGGCAAACGTATAGTGATGTAGCCATCATTGTGATGTCCTTCAGAATGGTTTCACTCCCCTAAAAATCCTTTGTGTTCCACCTATTTGTTCCTCCCCACTGCTACCCTGCCCCAACCCCTGGAAACCTCTTATGTGTTAAGTTGTAAGAGTTCATAGTACTTCATTATAGTCCCTTTTATTTCTGTTGCATTGGTTGCAATGTCCCCTTTTTCACTTCTGATTTTAGTTATTTAAGACTTTTCTCCTTTTTTCTTAATCTAGATAAGGTTTTGTCAGTTTTACTGATATTCTAAAAAATACCAACTTTTAGTTTCATTGATTTTTTGTTTGTTTTTCTATTCTCTATTTCATTTATCTCTGGTCTAATCTTTATTATTTCTTCCCTTATGGTAGAGTTTAGTTAATTTTTTTTTCCTTTTTCTAGTTTCTTGAAGTGTAAATTTACATTGTTGGTTTGAGATATTTTTTCTTTTTCAATATAGGTATTTATTACAATAAACGTCTCTCTTAGCACTGCTTTAACTGCACCTCATAAGTTTTGCTGTGTTGTGTTTGTGCATTCCTATTTGTCTCAGGATATTTTCTAATTTCTCTTGTAACTTTTTGACCTATTGGTTCTTGAAGAGTGTTGTTTAATTTTGACACATTTATGAATTTGCAACTTTTTCTTATACAATTGATTTCTGGTTTCATTCCATTGTGATTAGAAAAGATACTTTATATGATTTCGATCTTCCTGGATTTGTTTAGCCTTGCTTTTTAGCCTAATGTATAATCTTATAATCTAGCCTGTAAAATGTTCCACGTACCCTTGAATAGAATATATATTCTGCTGTTGTTGGGTGGAGTGTTCTGTATATATTTGCTGGGTACAACTGATCTATAGTGCATTCAAAGCCTCTATTTCCTTATGGATCTCTCTCATTTTGTTCATTATTAAAAGTGAGATAGTGAAGTCTTATACTATTATTGTGTTACTTTCTATTTCTCCCTTCAATTTGGCAAATGTTTGCTTCATATATGTAGAAGCTCTGAGATTTGGTGAATAAATATTTATAATTGTTAATCTTCTTGTGGAATTGACCCTTTTGTCATTAAAAAGTATTATCTGTCTCTTGCAATAGTTTTGGATATAAAGTCTGCTTTTTAGTATAGCCAATCCTTCTCTGGTTTGTTTTCCATTTGCATGGAATATCTTTTTTTCATCTATTCTCTTTTAGTCTATATGTATCCTTGCAATAGCCTGGATGTTACAGCTTCTCATTAGGTCTCTAGAGTACTCACTGATGTAGTCATATGTTGCTGTTAACTTGGTGTCTCTGTAGGAGGAGGACCTGTATCTTCCTAGTTGACCATTCTGATGTCTGAATCACCTTCATCTTTCTCATCTTCTTTCAAAAAGATTCCATCTTAGTAGGAATGTAAGGTATTACTCTCCCTTACCTGGGCCTTGCATTTAAACTCCATTTTGCTGCAAGAGTGAAAGAGTGAAATATTTTAAGAAGTCAAAATTAATGCAGAAAATATTTGAAATCTTCAAAAATGTATATACAGTATCAGAGTATTTATTATAGATTCTTAAGGTAAAATTCTGAGACCAATGACATGTTATTTGGAATGTGAGTGTTCAATTCAAGGGGAAAAAGTTATGTGTGACTTAGTGTGTTGTCACTACTTGAGACTCACAGGATAATATGGTCACAAATGCTTGAAAATAGAGTGGATGGAATCATCATGTTTAAAACAACTGTGACAGTAGGTTAGGGTGCAAAGGCACAGAAAGCAGAGAAAATAGATGCATTTACTGAAATCCCAGAGGAACAATTTGTCTTGCTTAATATGTGCAGGCAGCCTATGATCAAAAATAAGGAAGAATGAAGAGAAATGTCAGGCAAAAAGTTAACAGATCCAAAATGTGGGTTATGAAATGCATTCATGAATTTAATAGAGACTTTTTTGGGGGGTTTGCACTTTTCTCTCAAAAGCGAGAATGTAAATTTTGAAACCAAAAGCATTTTTTCCTTGGGAAAAAGCATCTTCCGTTTTGTCAGACAGTTTGGAGACAGGTGGTAACTGAAGATTTAAAGAGCAAACTTTCAAATCTGTGTAAAAGCTATTGTGTGTTTAAATTGCCCTTAACTGGGAGGGTAAGGCTGAATGTTTTGCCTCTCACGTCTCCCTGCCCTTGGGCCTCCAGGCCTCCCCTCTCTGGCTTCAGACCTCTTAGTGCACCTGCTCACCTTCATCTTTCTTGAATCTACTCTCAGAAAGATACCACCTTAGTAAGAATGTAAGCCATTGCCCTTCCATGCCCGGGGCCTCGCATCTAAACCTTATTTTGCTGGAAGAGCGAAAGAGCAGACAGGCTTTTCCCCCTGCCAAAGGGACTTCAGGCCTCTCTGAGGGGGCTGCGACTGCTGAGTGGAGGCACCTGCGTGCAGGTAGGTGGGAGACGTCACACTATCAACGTTGCTTCTGCAAAGGGTGCCCTTGGTGGCTTTGGTCATGCAGCAAGGACTACTTCTATGAGAAATTGTTTGGTATTGAGATGATATTCATAAGGTGATAAAAGGAGCCTGTATTTCTGAGATATGCTTTCAAAACAGTCTGAAAAAAAAAATGAGTGATGGAGATTTTCCAAGAAGCTGCTGGGTAGTTGAGTAGGAATGGAGACATGCAAAACTGACAGCCTTTAGGTAGAGTTAATGGTTCTCCCTGGAGTAAAAAGGAGGCCTCAAAATCTGTTTTACGAACATAATCCTTCATTCCTTCATTCAGTGCATACTTATTGAGTTAGTAATATATGTCAGACATTGTTCCCAGCCCTTGGTTTGCAGAAGAAAATGAAACTTGGTAGAAATCTATGTCATCTGGGGAAATCATGGGAGGAAGACATATAGCTTTAGAAATATGATCTTTGATTTAAATCATAGAGGATATGAAAAACTTCTGAAAAGAATGGAGCTTGATGTATTAGGATCTAAAAACTTTTTTATCTGCAGGTATCAACTGGAAATCTTGCCTACCTGGCAATTGATTTTCCTAAAAATGGTGATGAAGTAACATAAGAGTAAAAATGTCCTCTGAATCATCAAAGAAAATTAGATTCTGTTTAACACAGAACCTATGTGAGATACATTTCTTAATTATTGGAAAATCTGTGCATCTCAGTTAATAAGGCAACATGATTAACTAGAGAATGTTGTTCCTTGGCCTAGTGGGATAACACTGAGTTTACTGTAACGTGATTGCTTAGAGCCAGCAAGTCTGTAAAAATGTCTAGGAAGGTGCAAGAGGCAAAATACTTTAATTTTTCAGAGATTGATATAAAAGCCAATTGTATGGTAAATTGAGACCCACAAAAATCAGCAAGACTGGTCCTTTGTAGCTCAGAGCACTTACGCTATCAAGCACAAGACTACATATTGCAGGTAACATGCCATCTCTACCTGGGTTTTATTTCTTCCTCTGATGAACTAACAGAGCCAACTATTTAAAAAAAATCCTCCCCTTGGAAGAGTAAGTTTTGAAGGAGGAAGCAAACAGGTTGATACTGCTCCAGGCTGTCCAGAAATAACCAAATAGGACATCTATCTCATTGTGTGACAAGCCAATCAATATCTCTTTTAGTTCAAAGTCCTAAAATTTACAAAACAGAAGCTGTGCTGTGAGAGATGGGCCAGCTGGGGACATACAAACAGCAGGTATTTGGGTTCAAATGGCCATAGCAATTTGCTCATTGCTTTTTTGTCCTGTAATTGCAGCATATGCCTCATAAGTCTTTGAAATTATTACGTGGTGTGTCACAGTATAGGGAAAGAATTCCTAATGACTGAGTTACCATATCAGGTTTCTTTATAAGGAGGGTAAAGAGAACACCTGAGAAATAATAGTGAGTCTTAGGCCCAATGCATTTGGGGTAGAGAAAGTAACTAACCAGAAACACAGGGAAGAAAACACTAGTGAAAAAAGCCACTTTTAATAAGAATAATCAATATGACTTTGGCTTAGAAAATTTGGAATGGAAAAAGAGAAATAAAGGAGCAGGGGGTGGAAAGGGGGGCCGCCCATCTAACTCACAGTAGAAACATATAACTCATTAAAAAAAAGTGCACCTTTGGTTTCTGACCCAGCACATATGGAGCTTGGCAGTGATCACTCCATTATAACAATAAGTAAAGAGCTGAACAGATGGAAAATTGACACCTCTTTTTAGCTTGGTCGGAAAATCAAGGTCACAGGGCAAACCACTGCCCCCCAAACTGGAGAGATGGACAGACAGATGCAGAGCTTAAATTACAACTTAACAGACCATTAAGCCATGAGCAAAAACCTCTGCAAGAATCAGTCTTAGGGTAGAAAGACCAAAACTATAATTGATGAATTGCTTGAGGGTCGGTATGGACAAGCCTGAGAGTTAAAAACCCCAGGGGACCCAGTCATGATAGGGGCGAGGGGGCACACGTTTATGAGTTTTATCTCCAGGAGCCCTACCAGATTCCCACAGTGAACATGGGAGAAAAATCCCCTCGTGCTTCTGGCAGGGGAGGGAGAAAGTAGCCACTTTGAAATAGCAGAGCTTTCTGTTCTTCTTAACAAGATCTGCTCTTTTTAAACCAAAGCCCCCATTTGATGGAGGTAGCCTGTTTGTTTATTTTAATTTGGGGGGGGTAGATTTATTTATTTATTTATTTATTTATTTATTTATTTATTTATTTATTTATTTATATTTATTTTATTGGAGGTACTGGGGGTTGAACCCAGGATCTCGTGCATGCTAACTGTCCATTCTACCACTGGGATATTCCCTTCCCCCTAGTGGAGGTAGCCTGGATTGCATAGAATATAGAGGATGTTTGCACTGGAGGGTTAAGTAACTCACATTAAAATTTGTCTGAGAAAGTCAGTGATTTTCAGGGTTATATTTTTGCTGCAGTATAGCTTAGCATTACCCTGGCTAATACATGTGCCAAACCCAATTGTTCGCAAATGACAGTCTGGAGTTTTGTTTTTGGGAAGACCATGAAACCAAAGACAAGCTCAGAGGGAAGCATGACATGATCAGTGTGCCTGTCTGCCGTGGACAGGTAGGGGAGTGTCCTCTACATGGTGTTTGCCAACCAGGAGATCCAGCTTAGTGCCATCCCATAGAGCTTTCAGCAATCATGGAAATGTTCTAAATGTGCACTGTCCAATATGGTAGCTACTAGCCACGTGTGCAATTCAGTCCTTGAAATGAAGCCAGTGCAGCAAAGAAGCTGAATTTTTAATTTTATATAATTTTAATTTGACCATGTGTGGGTAGTGGCGACCATACTGGACAGAGCAAATGTAGTCCACACTCTAATTGCTAATTTTTTTTTAAAGGAACTGGTAAAACCTAGGTATTTTCTATTGGAAAAGTTATAAAGCTGATCTTTATAAAAGGAGGATCCTATTCACTGCATGAAAATAAGATGTTTAACAATCCTACGGAATCTTTGATTGCTTTTAATCTCCCTTTCACTTAAACATTCAAAACACCTAGAAGCAGAATACTCTAAATAAAGTATCTTTGCCTTAAGACTAATTTTACTGCTACCCCAATGGATAGAAGTGAAGCACCATGGATGAAAAAGTGGTTTGGGATCGTCATAAAATTGATTTCAGACTCGACAGGGGCATGAACTAGCAGGGCGCATTCTCCATAATACCAGGCAGATGCCCAGAGGAAATTAATATGTAGATGCTGAAAGCATAACTAGACTCCTAATACTGAGTCAGACATAGAATTCTGTGGCAGAGTGACTGGGCCAGAGATTCTAATTAGGAAATGAGAAAGAAGGAAATGAATATGCTCCCCTAAGGACCTGACTGAAGGGCAAAGTTTCCATTCATTTGTGTTGGGTATTGTAGTCAAAGCTGGTTTTGTTCCATCAGTCAGGGGAGAACTATGGATATGAGTTGGGTTTAAATGTGTTTTGTGTGGCATTACTTGTACTCTGTTTTTGTTGTTGTTTTTTTTTTTTTTTTTTACATTGCCTGATTTCGTGGGGATGTGAATATGTGAAGAAAACTGGTTATAGGTTTTAAGTTCTTTGGAAGAAGACGTTGCATATATTTGCAGAAGAGCATCCCTGTGCTATAGTTATTAATAGTATCAATATATTTGTGTGAGTCAAATGTTACCTTTAATTATGAAGGATGTGTTGTCCAGAGTATTTCACTGATTTATTGTCACAGTGTGACAGCCATTTTTATTCATTCAGCAAATATTTTAAAGCTCCTTTTGTGCTCAGGACTCAGTGTCAGACTTTGGTGAGAACTTTTGATCTGATGAGGGAAGAAAAGCACAAATAGAACTGCAAATCAAGATGCAAAGGGATGTGTGTTAAAAGACAAACATGAAATGCCATGGGGATTAAGAAGAGAAAAAAAAGTATCTTCAGCTACAGCGACAACTGGAGAAAAATATGGCATATATATACCTGAAATCATTATCCATATCATTGTAGATGTTATTAAATGATTCTATGCATTAAATAAGGACAGACAGGGCTATTATGTCATGAGTTAATGTCTTTATAAACTAAAATCACTTTTCTAGTAATTGTAAGTACTAGAAACTTTTCACGAAGACTTTGAGAATCCAAATACTTTTTATTTAGAAAACTTGCAAGAATTTTAGAAAATGACTCATTGAATGGAAAACTCTCTTCGAAAAAAAAAAATCTCTGGAGAAGAAGTCCCAGGAAGGAGTAATTTTCGTGACATCCATGCATTAAAATAATGCTTTTTGCAGCATCTTTTGAAAATAAAGAATCTCATTTTGAGGAGTTAAGGTTTTCAGGGTCATAGGTTTTCAAAAGTCATCAAAACTGAAAAGGGAGAAAGTGGTAAAAATATCAAGTCACAACTCATCTCTAGATTTCTGAAACATAGAAGGAGAGGGATGGTGAAGGGTAGGGGGAGAGAGATGGAGAGAGACAGACAGAAAGAGAGAGAAAACACTAGTGAATCTGGAAAAGACCTTGTACTCATGCATGTTTGACCATTCTTTCAAATAGAAAATGGAAAACTTTCACTGCTTGAGAGTGAAAGCAAGGTAGGTATTACAGAGAATAAAAAATATAACAAGTACCAGAATGTTTACTTTTGTGGTCTCCTGTTTGAATTTTGAAGTGAATTTCCAGAGTTTGTTTCTTGGTTGTGTGTGCAGAGGAGCTATATTCTAAAACAGAAAACTAAGAGGAACGGGTCTTAGTACTCAATGGCTACGTATCTTTTATTTATTCATCAACTGCTTATTATTAGCCTACCATGCCAGGCTCTTGTGAGGCAACAGGAATACACGGATAAACAAAATTTAGTATTTATACCTTTGAAATCTGGTTAGGTTTCAGAGAGACAAATATAATCATCTCACCAGTGTTACTAAAGCTATCACGTAATATGGTCCAGATTCTCTGCCAAGCACCCAAAGTGCATTTATAAAGAAGATGGAATCTTACCTTCCTCGTAGGTAAATAAACAGGAGCTTGCAAAGTTAAATAACTTGTCCATAATTCCCTCTGCTGAGGCTAGGCTCCTGATGACAGCACTATTTGTATATTTTAAAAGAGCTGTATTTGAGCTGTTGTTACTTTTGCAAAGAAAGTCAGAAACTCTGCCTAGAGTTGGAGGGAAGAAAGAATTTGTTGAGATTCTCCAGCATTGTTAATATTTTAAATGAACCTTAAAGGATGGGTGGATGGGGGCATTGAGGGGATCATGGGTGGAAGTGCAGCAACACAGCTCAGGATAGACCACTGGGTAAGCTGGGAAGAGAGGCAAGAGATGAGGCTGAGAAAGTCAGCATGGGCCCACGGAGCCTGATCTGTCTTTTGAGGTGTTTGACAAGACATTGAAATTATTAGGGGAAGTGGTATCCTAGAACGAGTTTCACAGAAGCAGACCCTGAGATAAAGATTTATCAAGTGATTTATTAAGGAAACACCCTTAGGAGAAAGAGTGGATGAGGAAGAACAAAGGGAAAAAGACCAATCAAGGGTACACTTTAAGGTAAAATCCCCGTCTCAGCCTAATCCCGTGGAGGAACTCTGGAGCATAAATTACATCTCAGAATGAGTTTGGCATAAAGGCAAACAACCTAGGATTCCAACACCCACACCATTAGGTCATTGGCTACAAGGTGCCCCCAGGATGTGAACTTCCAGAGACTTCTAGTTCTCTGTGAATATGGGTGAAGCAACTCCAATAGCCCAGTGGTGGGCCCTTTAAAACCCAGTCTGCAAAGGGGGTACAGAATATGGGCAAAGCCAAACAGCGTTTGTTACAGGAGGCAATGCCATGATTGTCATTAGAATGATGTTTATTGACATTTATTACAAAATTGTCATTCAAATGACATTAGAATGACAATGACTCAAAGATATGGAAACTTTTGAATTGAAAAACATTAAAGAAGTCTCCAGACAAAGCAGTCTTTTAACCAGTGATAGCAACATAGGTAGAGATGAAAGACCCAGAGAATTATAGGAGATCAGAAGCAACATCAGTGAGAAGCTTAAATGTCATCCAAACTAATGACAATTTGAAGATGAAGAAGCCATAACCATGTCCACATAGTTAGTGACAGAGCCAAACAAGAGTATTTTTCTCCTGACTCCATATAGAGTCCACTTCCTAGTACACACCTACAATTTTGGAGAGGCATTATAACCAAACCTTAATTTGGAACAATACAACAAAAGATTTATTAATCAACTGGATTTTAAATGTTCTAATGTCCCTTGCTGTTGGGTGTGACATGTGACTGAGTCCCAGGATGTGAGTGGGGGTGATGGGCCTAGAAGCACCACTTGCAGGCTTGCCTCATTGACAAACACCCGGGTGGCTGTCTGTATGCTCTTTCTGTATCTGCTGGCCATGTAGGGAGGACTCAAAGGAAACAGAGGAAGATAAATGAACAAAATGGAATGATCCTGGATCACTGGATGACTGTGTGGAGCAAGTCCTCCTTCCCAGCTCAACCCCAATCATCCCCCATTGCAGTATAACATAAGTAAGAAATAAACATTTATTTTAGTCATTGACTGAAATTTGGGGGTTAGTTGCTAAAGCAGTGAGCCTGTCCTGACTAATATATAAAACCACTGATCAAAATTTGTCAAGCAGTTTTGAGCCACTGTAAGGTGGGAGGTTGAGAGTAGATAATCCAAAGATAGCTAAAATATAGCCCTGCTCTAAAGTACTCTTTTGCATCCTAGCAGGAGAGAGAGGGCTTGAACAAATGAGAACAAGTCAAGACCATAAAGGATGTTGGAATTGCAAGCATTAATAGAACACTTCTGATTACACTGATCACGAGAAGTGTCATAGAAGAGATGGCAGTGCTGTAAGACCCTGAAGGGCTGATCAGGGCTTTGATAAGATGGTGCAGTGAGGGTGCTCTACGGAATGAGGAACAGCCTGGGGTAAGACAACATCCTCTTGGGATAAAGTCTAGGAGGGTGGCAAGAAATTGACACCAAATATTTGAAGACTTTGAATTTTAAGCTAAGTAGTTGAATTAATTAGCTGCTGCTGTGTAACAAACAAACCTGAAATGTAGAGGCTTTAGAAAACTGTTTATTATTTTTCACAAGGCCTATGGGTTGCCCAGGAGAGTTTTGCTGCTATGGATCAGGCTTGGCTGGTCTTTATTTTTTTCTTTTCTGATTTAATTTTTTATTAATTGAAGTATAGTCAGTTTACAATGTTGTGTTAATTTCTGGTGCATAGTGATTGAGTTATCCATATCCATATCTACATCTATATATTCATTTTCATATTCTTCATTATAGGTTATTACAATATTGAATATAATTTCCTACGCTATACAGTAAGACTTTGTTGTTTATTTTATATATAGTAGTTAGTATCTGCAAATCCCAAATTCCCAATTTATCCCTCCACAACCCCTCTTCCCCCAGTAACCACAATTGTTTTCTGTCTGAGAGTCTGTTTCTGTTTTGCAGATAAGTTCATTTGTGTCTTTTTGTTTAGATTTCAGATATAAATGATATCATATGGTATTTTTTTCCTCTTCTGGCTTACTTCACTTAGAATGATGATCTACAGATCCATCCATGTTGCTGCAAATAGCATTATTTTATTCTTTCCACAACTTCTTTATCCAATCATTTGTTGATGAACATTTAAGTTGTTTCCATGTCTTGGCTATTGTAAACAGTGCTGCTATGAACATTGGGGTGCATTATCTTTTTGAAATAGAGTTTCCTCTGGATATATCAGGCTTGACTGATCTTGATTGGGTTCTCTCATTTATCTGCATTCAGCTGTTGGGTCAGTTGGATGAACTCAGCTGGGCAAACTGTCTCTGATCTCTGTTTCTAGAATTTTCCAGTATGGTAGCCTGGGATTATTCTCATATTGGTAGCAAGGGATACAAGAGAGAATGCTAAAATGCAGAAGCAGCACTTTATAAACACTATGCTTGCATCAAATTTGCTGTTATTACTGAATGATGCAAGTCAGATGATCAAGCCCAGAGTCAACATGGGAGACTACCAAAGGCCATGGCTAAGAGGAAGTGTGAGAAATTGGGACTGTTACTGACAGCAATATCCGTAATTGGTATATTCACTCAAATGTGTGAATAAAGGACTCTGAATCTATGACTACCTAGATTCAAATCCCATCTCTGAAATTTCCTGGCTATGTGAGCTTGGTTAAATATCATTTAACCTTTCTGTGCCTCAGTTTCCTCATAAAAATTTTGAGATAAAGTTATTGCCTACGTCATAGAGTTGTTTGAGGATTCAGTAAGTTAATTTATGTGACGTGTTTAGAGCATGCTTTGACATGTTAAGCTTCCTCCATACATGTTAGTTGCTGTTATCAGGTAAGTTGTAAAAATGTGGTGAAGTGAGTATGTTCCTACATGTGAAGATAAGAGATAGGGAGCGGGGATGATGAGGTGTCCTAGGAAAAGGCTTCCCTGAATACACCATTGTGCCCTATATTGTTCTTGATAACAATTACAATTTCTTTATTCATTGGTGACCTCTTTGTAGACTGTCAGAGCAATGATGGCCCTGGGGAAAGTTAAATAGGCAAGAAAGACTTTATTCAAGGCAATTGCAATAGGAGAGAGGCCAGAACTGAGTCTGTACTCAGCTCTGATGAAACAAAAGACAGTAGCACTTTCAAGGGCTGGGGCGAGTTGAAGATCAGGGCCATCTGTGGTTACTCATTGGGCTTTATCTGAAGCAAAAGTACACTTTTTCATGTCTTCATAGTAGAGGGTAACTTTACAGCTTGGAAGTCAGATTTCTACTCTTCCACAGACTGAGAGACAGGGGTGCTGTCTTCCTAGATGATTACATTTAATAGAGATGGTTTCCAGATTCTTGTGAAAGACATTTCTGGGTTGGACAACTGGCAAGAGGCTATTTAAGAAAAGATTTATGTATCAGTTTTCCCAACACCATTTGCTGAAGAGACTGTCTTTATTCCATTGTATATTCTTGCCTCCTTTGTTGAAGATTAGTTGACCAAAAGTTTGTGGATTCATTTCTGGGCTCTCTATTCTGTTCCATTGGTCCATATGTCTGTTTTTGTACCACTACCATGCTGTCTTGATTAATGTAGCTCTGTAGTACTGTCTGAAGTCTGGGAGAGTTTTTCCTCCAGCCTCTTTCTTTTTCTTCAGTAATGCTTTGGCAATTCTAGGTGTTTGATGGTTCCATATAAATTTTATTATGATTTGTTTTAGTTCTGTGAAATATGTCCTGGGTAATTGGATAGGGATTGCATTAAATCTGTAGATTGCATTGGGCAGTGTGACCATTTTAACAATATTGATTCTTCCAATCCAAGAGCATGGGATATCTTTCCATTTTTTTAAGTCTTCTTTAATTTCCTTCATCAGTGGTTTATAGTTCTCCATGTATAATTCTTTCATCTCCTTGGTTAGATTTATTCCCAGGTATTTTATTACTTTGGGTGCTATTTTAAAGGGGATTGTTTCTTTACTTTCTTTTCCTGTTGATTCATCATTAGTGTAAAGAAATGCAACAGATTTTTGTACATTAATCTTGTAACCTGTTATCTTGCTGAATTCTTTTGTTAGTACTAGTAGCTTTTGTGTGGAACTTTTAGGGTTTTCTATATATAGTATCATGCCATCTGCATATAGTGACACTTTTACCTCTTCTTTTCCAATTTGGATCCCTTTTAATTCTCTCTTTTGCCTGATTGCTGTAGCTAGGACTTCCAGGACTATGTTGAATAGAAGTGGTGAGAGTGGACAGCATTGTCTTGTCCCAGATTTGTGTGGGAAGATTTTGAGTTTCTCACCGTTGAGTACTATGCTGGCTGTAGGTTTGTCATATATAGCTTTTATTATGTTGAGAAATATCAAAGGACAGAGAAAGGATTTACAATGACAAGTTTCTAAAGTCGGGCCTCTAAGAAAATGGAGGTGTGTGGACTGGATTCCAGAAGAAGCCTGTCTACAATTCAGTCAAGCTGAGGAAGCATTAAGACCTTCTTGGTCAAGACAGTCCTTTAGAGTTTCTATGTACTCTGTCTCTTTCTACCGTAAACAGGAATTAAAACTCAAGTTCGTAGTTGGCTAGTCAGCAACTTTATTTAACAATATTTCTGGTGGGATTTTAAGCCCGTGGAGAGTTACAACTGTAGACAGGAAACAGGGCCCTTGTGACTATTCAAAATGCCTAATTTCTGGCCACAATGCTGGTAAGCAAAAAGTTTTATATGAATCAAGAGAAGGGCATTTAAAAGTTTTAGAGCACATAGTATTAATCAAAATGCTGAGTGAAAGGCAAGAAGGTATACATTTAAAATTTCTGTAAGATATTTTTATGTTTAGTTTGTAATGCACCTATACTTTCCTTTCTGAGAATGACATGTTCTTGGGGCATATTTTCATTTGGATCTGGTGGTGCAGATGATAGAGGGAAGTGTGATTTCTTACGGGTGCTGAGAAAATGAGAGGGTTGGGATTGGAACATGAAATGAGGAAGAAAGACCCACATAGGATGTAAAAGGGGAAAAAATAGGATAAAAAATAATACAGGCATTCCTCATTTTATTGTTCTTTGCTTTATTGTGTTTTTTACAAATTGAAGTTTTGTTGCAACAAAGCAAGTAACTCTATTGGTGCCATTTCTCCAACAACATTGCTCACCTCGTGTCTCTGGGTCACATTTGGGTAATTCTTGCAATATTTCAAGTTTTTTCATTTTATTATAATTGCTATGATGATCTATGATCAGTGATCTTTGATGTTACTGCTATGACTCACTGAAGGCTCAGATGATAGCAGTTTTAGCAATAATTTTTAAAATTAAGGTATGTACATTTTTTCAGACATAATACTATTGCACATTTAATAGACTACAGTATGAACGTAACTTTTACATGCACTGGGAAACCAAAAAAAAAAAAAAAAGCGTATGACTCACTTTATTGTGATATTTGCTTTATTGCTTGTGGTCTGGGAGCAAACCCACAATATCTCCAAGGTGTGCCTGTATTGACGATGAGGTCTAAGGAGTGAAAGAGAAAGATTCCTTAAAGAGTAGCCTGTATGTCATGTTATATATGTAACTGTCTCCATTCAAGTCCCTCCCCCCACACCTGCACCATTTTCTTTTGGAAAACTTACTACCATCCCCCTCGTTTGGATAATCCTTTTGCTCCTGGATTCCCATCAGGTGGTTCCCATAGATGTAGGCAATTATAAAACTTGAGCCCCTGAGAGGGTTGAGTGTACTATCCAAGATAAGCCAACCAGTGTGGTGGTTAAATGAAGTAGAGAAAGATGGGCGGGGCTTGGTGGGGGGACCAACTGTCCCTTGACTAAGGGGTTTTCCAGGAAGTAGGATTTTCAGTCCTAAAACCAGTATAGCTCCAGAAAACTTTGGGACAGTCAGTCACCTTCAAATTTCAAATGAGGGTTTCTGTGATTCACAGCCAGAATTACCCTGACTAATAAGGTAGGAAACTATTGTGATCAACTTGCAGATGAAAATCACCTAATTAGAAATTTGGTAGAGATTTGTGCCTTAACACCTCACTCTCAAACCAACTAGCTAAGACAGGGATATGATTTAGGATGCTAAATGAAGAATTGTAATTGTACAAAATGCAAAGGGGATGTGTCCAACAGTCTCTATTTTCTAAAAAAAAAAAAAAATAATTAAAAAAACCAATAAAATGCTTCATGAGGATTCTCCTGTTTAGAAAAGGCCATATCACACACTAATTCTGCCATATCCTTACCTCTCTATCTAGATTTTGCAGGTGCACATGAAGAGCTATTTAGAAAGCATCACAGTAAATTGTAAAGAAACAGCTTAAAGGAGTTAACTGCATATACATTAACTGCCAATATGTTGAGAACCATCCAATTCTGTATTCAGGTAGTGGGACTTCCCTAAAGCCTAAATCTTTAGTTTGCGTTCTTTAAAAAGCAGAGCCTGAGACAAGGCTATCAGTGCAAGTAGTTGACTGGGAATTGAAAACAAGCAGGAAGCACAAGCAGGGGAGTCGGGGAACTAACCTGGCAAAGGGGGGAAAGACAGCAAGGGTGTGTTAATGAGCAGGCGACTTCTGTGGGAGATGGGCTCAATTCTGATGAGATTCTGATGAATTGTGTGGAAATTGCCCCTGACTTGTCCCACAGGAGGATGTGGATGCTGGAATGATTATCCGAAAGGTCCTTCCAACCTCTGGTGGAGAGCTGCTCCCAGGAATATTAACACCCTGTGCTCTGGGGTTCTGCAGTCTTTCACAGCTGAGATGCTGTTGTTCATTGCCCATTTCTTATTCCACATCATGCAGAAATCAGATGGGCTGAGGCAGCAGGGTTACAATGCACCAGAAGCACTTGCTCCAGCATTCTAACATTTCTGCTTCTAAGTGTTCTCTCAGTCACCCTAAAGAAATCTAACTTAAGCTTAAGGAGACCCTTAAAGATGGTCTAGGGAGAATAGGCTTATTTATTGATGATTGATAGAGGCTGAGAGAGGAAGAAAGAGTTATTTGAAACCACACCTGGATTCTTGGTGGAGCAGGATTAGATTCCTGGATTCCTGATGCTCATTCTTGGGCACACGTTTCCACCCTGAATGTATCAGTGGAATGTGGGACTGTTGCAAACATGATTTTGAAATTAATGTGAGAATGAAGCAAAATTTCAATGAAATTTCTTTGAAAATTATTCTTTAAAAGCAAATTTCTGTTTTCTCTTCTGCCTTAGATTCTTTTCAGCTTTATTAAGCTAAATTTACATATAAAATTAGAAGATATTTGAAGTGTACATCGTGGTGATTTTGATATACATATATTGCGAAGGATACCTCTGATCTAGTTAATTAACACATCCCTTTCCTCTCATATCTATCTCATTCTTGGAGGGGAGGGAGAACATTTAAGTTCTACTATCTTAGAAAATTTCAATTTTACTGTACAGTCTTATCAACTATAGTTGCCATGTTTTATGTTCAATTCTTGGACCTTATTCTTGGCTTATAGCTAAAAGTTCATATTCTTTTATCAACTTCTTTCAGTTTCTTCAACCCCTCGTACCCTTGGCAACCACTTTTCTACTCTCTGTTTCTAAGAGTTTGACTTTTGACTGACTTATTCTTAATGGAGCATTTTATTGTGGAAAAATAAAACAATATGTTATTTGGAGGTATAAATTATGAATTTGAATATTGGTCATTGTACCCACTTACTGAGAAACTTCAGGCAAAGAGAGTACTTCAACTCAGTTTCCTCATCTGTGAAATGAGTATAGCATTTTCTATCTCACAGTCTTCTGCTGAAGGTCAAATAAAATCCATTAGGTAAAGAACTTCTTGAGTCATGGTTACCAGTGCTAGTTGTCAGTGTCATTGAAAATTCTAATAAAACAATCCCCAAGTGGGACGTTTTTGGAGGGGCCATGAACCTGTGAGTTTGGCATTCTTGATTTCCTGTGCCCATTCCTACCTCAGAAGAAAACCATGGTGTGGTGAGATGTGTAGTAAAACACTGATTGAAAACCTGCCAACAATGATGGTCAGTATAACACGTTGATTGTTATTTTTTTGATTGGAACTTAGCACATGAAAATTGTGTTGACAAAGAAATACAGACTAACTCAGGGAAGGGAAGCCATATGGTGCTTCACAAAGAGTTCTGAAACAGTATTTGAGCCTCCTGTTCTGTTGCTAGAGTGCTCAGGAGAGCCCAGTGGTTTTGCTCTAAATGTATTTGTGTGCCTTTGTGGTTGATGGCACAGCAGATCACAGAGAATTAAGGAGAGTTCCTGTGGCTTTGTTGAAGGCTGTCTTCCCTGGAACCCCTGAGAGTGGCTTTGATAATCAGTTTGACATGATGCTTAAGACGAAATCAGCACTGTTCTTGTTTGGCCCAGCTTTTTTTTTTTTTTAATTCTCTCTGGTTGAAAATGCTCTATTAAGTCATATGCAAAAAAGTCTTTACCCCAGGGCAGACAGATTTCAGTGAAGAAGGTAGGGTAGAGCTGAGTTAAACTCACCATTAGATCAAACTCAGACCTTCTAGGTGAAATTCCTGAAGTCAAATTTCAGAATTTTAGCTTTCTTTAAGCAGCCTGTGGGCAACTCCACTAATAAAAGCCCCTACATTCTCCTCAGATTTCATAGCAATGGTTCTCAAACATTAGCACATGCACAATTCAAAGAAACTGCTTTAAAAAAAAATATAGATTTCTTAGTGGTGGTGGGGGTACAGGGGTGTGTGAGGGGGTGAGGGGTGGGGGGTGATGGGGAGTGGAACATCCACTGTGATTTGCTTCTGGAGATTCTGCTAGGGTTGCCCTTGAAGGAGTCCTTCTTTTCTCATGGCAGGGTTTCAGCATCTTTGGAATTTCCCATTTTGACTTGTCATTCTGTCCTGGTATTTGTATAATCATTTAAGTTGCTCATTGACAATTTGAACTTGACCATCTAGAGCTCTTGCTAAGAACTGAATGACCAACAATAAAAAGACCTTGAAAGTGGTACATGCACCAGTATGGATGAATCTCATACATTTTTGGTGGAATGAAAGATGTCAGGCACAAAAGAGCTCATGCAACATGACTCCATTTATATGAAGTTAGAAGCAGCAAAATTAATAGATGGTGCAGAAGGTAGAAGAGTGGTTACCTCTGGCTGGGTGACTATACACTGGGAGGAGCATAGGGAACCTTATGCAGTGTTGGAAATTATCAATGCCTTGATCCGAATGATGATGACAGGTTGCATATATACATAAAAATTCATGGAACTATACATGTAAGAGTTTCACCTTATACACCCTATTGTATGTATGCCACCTTCTAGTTGATTTACACACACACAGATATACACACTCCCATGCAATATGAGAGACTCCAGACAAGTGTAGAGTAAACACCCATGATCTTTCCGTATTGCTTTTGTTAACTGAAATAAATGCACAACCTAAAAGTTGAGAGTTATGTTTTATTCAGTGGACATTTCTGAGGACTTGAGCCTGGGGTGACAGCCTCTCAGATCACTCTGAGGGACTGCTCCAAAGAGGTAGGGGAGGAGCCAAGATATGTAGCCCTTTGTGGTTGCCAGAGGGATGATGCAGGAAAAATGGATGTGGGTCCTTGACTGAGCCCCTGGGACATGCCCCACCAAGTGTGGGTCCTTGGCTTCATGCAGGAAAGAATTCAAGAGTTAGCCACAGTTGAGTAAAGGTAGATTTATTCAGAGAGATACATACTTCATAAACAGAGTGTGGGCTGTTTCAAAAGGCAAGAGAAAGGCCATGAGGTGTGGGCGTTGGGTGCTCAGATTAGAGTAAAAGCAGGCATGCACTCCACAGACAGAGTGCAGGCTGTCTCCGGAAGAGGAGAGAGCAAAAAGGGCCATGAGGGGCAGTGTTGCTGGATTTTATGGACTTTGGTAGCTTCATATGCTAATAAGTGGAAGGACCAATCTAACCCGGGGAAGGGGCTGGGATTCCCAAGAAGATGGCCATTTCCCACTCTTTGACCTTTTGTGGTTAGCCTTGAGACTGTCATGGCACCTGTGGGCATGTTATTCACCATGCTAATACATTACAATGGGCAAATAATGAAGCTCAAGTTCTACTAGAAGTCAAACCTCCCACCATCTTGAGCCTCAAGTCCTACTGGGGGTTGAATCTGGTTTCACCATCCTGATGTTAATTGCTGTGTTATTCCTTAAATGGCTGTGCCCTGCCTCCTTCCTTCCTGTCTCAGTTGGAACATTAAAAGATTACTTGTTAACTAAAGAAAACAAAACATCAAGTTAAAGAATTTAGTGCTTTTCTATGTATGGGAGGGAGCAAACATTTGGGCTCGTTGAATTCATTCCTTTGACAAGCACCTAGCTATCTAGGGCCAGTATCCTGTCCTTTCTTATTCTGTGTCCCCTCAGAATGCACCACTGTGAATGGCTGCAGAGGCTGGGCTGCAGGCTTGTCCTCACTGAGGGGTGGCAGCAGCCGCTGATGCCTTGATGACTTACTGATATGGTTTGCAGTATTTTTCATTCATATTTTGAAGGTCCTCTCTGCTGAATTGAATTTATAAATAGGCAGAGCAGATTATGACTAACACCTTTTGTTCACCCACTGACGGATACCTAAAATTATACCTTCCTTTTAAATATTTAACTCTTTCTCAAAGGGTGCCACATATCTGGAAAAAAAAACAATCATTTGACATTAACAACTGATCACAAAATAAGAGGAAGAGATTTTTAGAAGCAACTTTGCTTAGTGTTTTTCAAATCTGGCTGCGTACCAGAATCACCTGGGGAGCTTGTTAAAAATACTGATTTGTAGAGTTACTGAGTCAGCACCTGTGGGAGTAGGACTTGGGGATCAGTGTTTATATATATTATATATTTTATATATTTCATATGTCAAATGAAATAAAATATATAACCTAAAAGTTGAGAGTTATGTTTTATTTGGTAGATTTTGTGAGGGCTCGAGCCCAGGACATAGCATCTCAGATTGCTCTAAGAGGCTATTTCCAAGTGGTTAGTTAGAAGCTGGGATATATGAGTTTTTGCAACAAAGACCAGGTAGTCAGAACATCAAAAGATTACTGTTAATTAAAGTAAACCAGATAGCTCAAGTTAAAGAATTGAGAGCTTTTCTATGTATGGGAAGGTGCAAAGATCTGGACTCACTGAAATCATTCCTTTGATATGCACCTAGCTGGGTCAGTCTCCTGTTCTTTCACATCTTAAGTTCTCTTAGATGGCAGCAGAGGCTGCCTGCTTGTCTGCAGCCTGAGTTCCCTCCACTGTCTGTTGGGGATGGTGATGGTGGCCGGTGACTTGATGGACACAGCATCCTTTGTTTACTGGTATGGCTGGCAATATTTTTTCATTCACATATATTTAATTAATTATTTTTTTAAAAATTGTGTTTTCTAAAGTGATTATGACATGACCACTCTGCCAGTTACTGATATGTGGCATGTGTGACTTCGGAGTTAGTCCAGATGCTCTCCCAGGCAGAGATTTCTTCACGTGTAACAATGACAGAAACAACACCCAAACTTTCTTGTATACAGATTATAATATTTTTCCAGAGTTCCTTTCAATGTCTTTGAGTCTTAACTCTGTAGGGTAGAAAAAGTGGTTAACACTCCTTTGTTACAGATGATGAGATCAAAGTTCAGTGAAACCAAAGGACCTCCCCTTAGTGAGGGGACAGCCAGCTCCCCTCCCAGATCTCCATTTACTCTCCCACACTGAATGAATGGTAGTCTCTGTCCAGCTTCACCTTGAAGACTTTCCTAAATGGGCAGTTGAATAACGCCAGTGATATTCTAGGTGAATTCAATTTCTCTAGCTATCTACGGTAACAAATCTGACTTATTATTTTTTTTAAATCCTATCCATTGATGACCAACATTTTTACAGAATACAATAGAAATAAAATACTAGAAAATAAAAGAAAAAGGCAACATAAAACCCCAGCCCACATTTTTTATTTGAGTAAACTGTTAAAACTTCATTTCAAAAAAAAAAAAAATGAGTAAACATAACATAGAAAAATTGCTTATAAAAGTTTCTAAATGCCCACTCTCAAGGTTTGTACTTCCCTCATCATAGACTGGGACCCAATAGTTTGCTGCTCAGCACTGGTCTTTGGACAACAGTGTCAGGACCTGTTGCTTGCTTTGATGTCAGGGAACCCAGGCTTTGCAGCAGGAACTCCTTTCCCTATAACCTCCAGCCAACAGGTTAAAGTTCTGTTTTCTGGAGCAATGAGGCTCCAGTCAGATCCTCTTTTACATTACAAGACTCCCAAAACTTGAAGACAGTTGCTGTGTCTCCCAAAGAAACCATGAAACCTTCCCAATTTCTTGTATCTATTTTCCTAAAAGGAAATTCCCTGTATTCTCCTTGTTCTGGGTGTGCTCACCTCAATGGACTCAAGTTCATCTGTATTCTTTTCAAACAGTATCAGGAGTTGAACAGAGGACTCCAGATGTGGGGGTCACACATTATTTACAAGGGCTTTCACCTTTTCCTCCTTCCAGCCTTGACAGTGTGGAGACCACTCTATGCCTTGGATTTATGAGGACTAATTGTACATCTCACTATATCCTACATCCCCTGTAAATGTCCATCACCTTAAGATGCCCAGGTCTCCCAGGAAATTCCTGATTCCTCACATGACTCTACATCATCTTTTCTGACCCCATAGCCTACTCTCTCCCAAAACATCCCATTGTGCCCATGGGACTTAGAGTCATGAATAAAGTCCCTCAAAGCCTCACTTCCTGGAAACATTCCCTTCACTTCTCATTCTACTGGAAAGCCTTAAGGGGGCACACCCTGCTTCCCATGCAATTCAACTGGTGTTTGATTTCTCTCTCACACTGCTGGTACCACTGGATTTGAAGATGAGTGGGTGCCCTGTTTGCTCCTCATTGCCATTTCTGAATTTCCCTGTTTCCTCTCTAAATGCCATCCCTCAACTTGACTCTCATGTCGTCACATTATTCCACCTGCAACTCCTTCCTCGTTGCAATGATTTGTAGATGCCTGGCCCTTGCCCATATGCTCCATGAACATTTTAGCTCCTGGACAATTTCCAGCCTCTCTGGCTTAATGCCTTGGTAGCTCGGTTCCTTGACCTCTCTTGTTGTGCTCTTGTCCTGTACCGTACCTCCCTCACTTTGCATCTTCATACTCTCAATGACTGCACCCCTTCTATTGTCTCAGTCAAACATTTCAGCTACCACTACCACTTCCTCATCTTCCTCCCACTCCAGTCCTCCACCTACCGGAGTTCCTAGATCCCACTGAGAACTCTAAGCTGGAACTACCGCCTTCTCTCAGTCCCTCAAAAACCTCCTAAAATCCTCACTTTTCTCCTTATTCAGCTTAAATTCCATGACTAACCACTATAATTGTAGTCTTGTCTATGAACTCAACACCTTGTTGAAATATTTGCAAAACTAAGCCACAGCCTTGCTAAATTCAACTTTCTGCATACCTCTTCTGGTTGACCTGTAGCTTAAAGTGGTTAGAGAAAAACACACAGCCATACTGACTGGTCTCACATTCACGGTCTTAAGCCTCAAGTGTGCCCTACCACTACACTGGCACTTACTCTCATCCCATTCATTCATTCATTCTCCGAATATCCCAGGAAACCATTCCATACCATCTTATCTCTGCTGTAACCTTCCACACCCTCCTCCTCATCCTTAATCCCAAAGATGGCCATGCTCTCTGTTTCATAAAGAAAATGGAACAGTACTCCTACAATCAACCTCAATAACTTATTACCACCTATCTGCATCCAGGCCTTTTTATTTAGCTTCTCTCCTATTAACATCCTGGACTACTCATACTCCTAGCTAAGGGTGGTACCTCCATTTGTCCACTAGATCCCATCCCTTCCTCACTTTCTGAAGGTGATCAATCCAGTAAGTCTTCTTTCCTCTTCATAATATTTTCCCTTTCGTGGAATTTTCATAACAGCATCTTATTATTTTTTCATTCCTAACAATAGTTCTCTCTTTCCAGACATCACCTCATTTCTAGCCTTCCTTTACAATAAAATCCTCAAACATTGTTCAGCCTTCTATTTGCCTTCTTCCTTTCTCTCTTGAACTCAGTGCATCAAGTTTTGCCCTCAATGTTATTATTAAAAATGCTTCTATCGAGGTCTCAAATGATTTCTACATTTACAAATCTCATCATAAATTCAGTCTAATTCCTTCTTTCACTTGAGCTTTCAGGAGCAGATGATAAAACCCTCTCTTACTTGAAATGCCTTTTCCATTTGGTTTCCTGGGGACCATATTTGCCTCATTTTCTCCTTCTTTGTTTTTCACTCTTTATTTTCCCAGTTCTCTTCATCTTCCCAGTGTCTGAAGTTTGGAGCTTAGTCCTTGAAACTTTTTATACTCTCTTGGTTATCTATCCATTACAATATCTAATGGGTTGTCTCATAGAATTTTTTTAATTCTTTTTTTTTTTATTGATGTATAGTCAGTTTACAATGTTGTGTCAATTTCTGGTGTACAGCGTAATAGTTCAGTCATACATATACATACATATATCCATTTTCATTATAGGTTATTACAAGATATTCAATATATTTCCCTGTGCTATACAGTATAAACTTGTTTATTTGTTTTATATATAGTACTTAGCATCTGTAAATCTTGAACTCCTATTTTATCCCTTCTCACCTCCTTTCCCCTGTAGTGGCTATGAGTTTGTTTTCTATGTCTATGAGTCTGTTTATGTTTTATAAATAAGTTAATTTGTGTCTTTTTTTTTTTTAGATTATACATATGAGTGATATCATATGGTATTTTTCTTTCTCTTTCTGGCTTTCTTCACTTAGAATGATGATCTTCAGGTTCATCCGTGTTGCTGCAAAAGGCATTATTTTATTCTTTTTATGGCAGAGTAGTATTCCACTATATATATATATATATCACAACTCCTTTATCCAATCATCTGTTGATGGACATTTAGGTTGCTTTCATGTCTTGGCTATTGTAAATAGTGCTGCTATGAACATTGAGGTACATGTATCTTTTTGAATTAGAGTTCCCTCCAGATATATGCCCAGGAGTGGGATTGCTGGATCATATGGTAAGTCTGTTTTTAGTCTTTTGAGGAGTCTCCATACTGTTTTCCATAATTCCTGCATCAAACTACATTCCCACCAACAATATAAGAGTTCCCTTTTCTCCACTCCTTCTCCAGCATTTATCATTCGTGGACCTTTTAATGATGGACATTCTGCCGGGTGTTGGGTGATACCTCACTGTAGTTTTGCTTTGCATTTCTCTGATAACTAGTGATATTGAGCTTTTTTCACGTGCCTATTGGCCATTTGTATGTCTTTACTGAAGAACTGATTGTTTAGGTCTTCTGCACATTTTTGGATTGGGTTGTTTTTTGTCATTGTTGTTATTAAGTTGTATGAGCTATTTATATATTCTAGAAATTAAATCCTTGTCATAGATATTTAAAATAAATATGTACAAAACCGAGCTCCCATCATTTGACTCAAGCCTTGCTCATTTGCAATCTTCTTCATCTCAGCAAATGCTTAGGCCAGAACTTTTGCTATTATCATTGACTTCTCTAATTCATAAACCATATTAGATAAATAAGAAAACTTTGTTGCTCTTCCTTCAAAGTATGTCCTTAGTTTGATCACCTCTCAGATTCTTCACTATTACCATCGTAGTTAAAGCCACCATCATC
Source organism: Camelus dromedarius (assembly GCF_036321535.1). NCBI lineage: Eukaryota > Metazoa > Chordata > Mammalia > Artiodactyla > Camelidae > Camelus > Camelus dromedarius. The sequence continues at coordinate 30,906,223 of NC_087453.1, forward strand.
TCCTGCCTGGGTTTTTGAAAATATCTCCTAACTAGTCTCCCTGAATCCCTTCAGCCCAGTGGCCACTCTTGTTGATTTGGTTTAATTCAGAGTCAGACCATGTCACTTCCCTGTTCAAGCCTTCTGTGGCTTCCCTCTTTATTCAGAGTGAGATCCAGTGCTCCGAGAGTAACCCACAGGCCCTAGAAAATCAGCTCTTCCTCACTTCTCTCATTGCATCTCTTAATACTCTCTGACTGGCTCACTTTGTTCCAGCTACACTGGGTTCCTCACTGCCAGACATCACTCCTCCAGGCCTTTCCCCCAGATATTTCCTCTCTCTGGAATTTTCCTTCCTGAGATATGCATGGCTTACTCACTCTTCCTTCATATATTTTCTCAAATAGCCCCTCTCAATGAAGACTTCCCTACCACCTTATCTAAAATTGTAACCCTCCCATTCCCAACATTTATTTTCCTTCCATCCTTCCTTGCTTCCTTGCTTCCTTGCTTCCTTCCTTCCTTCCTTCTTTTTTCTTCTTATGACTTTTTTAATCTAGCTTTTTTTGTCTGGCTCATTATTTGCCTTTTCCATTTGAATTCAGACTTCATAAGGGTAGGGTTTTGTGGGTATTTGTTCATTGCTATATTGCCAGCACCTAAGACAGTTCCCAGCATATAATAGAAACTCAATAAACATTGTTTGAAAGAATGAGTGGTTAAGTGCATGCGGGGGACTTTTACTTCCCATAATATGAACACTATATTCCATAAATACAACCTAAATATAGATCAGCTACTTGCTTGTTTGAGCAATCACATCCCACTCTTACACATTTCATGCTTATGATCAACTAAAATTCCCAGCTCTTTTTCATAGGAACTCCTGCCAATCCAGGAGTCCCCTGTTGTGTAGTCATAGAATTATTTTTAAATGCTCACACATGGCCCTTTATAAACTTCATCTTGTTATTTTAAACTCAGCAGTCCAAGTCTGCCAAGAGATAATTCTGGATATTGATTTTGATATATTTTAAATTAACATTCTCTCCTAGCTTTGATAAACTCTTTTATTTGGCTTCGTTTATGTTCATTAGAATGTTTAATCAGACAGGACAAATTGAAGAGCTCTGTGGGTTACCCAAAGAGAAGTTGTGACAGATTGCATTTTCCAAAAACAGCAGCAACAATAGACGCACATGCTGTTCTAATGCTGTGGTGCTGCCGCTTCTCCCCTGACACCTGATGGCTCTTCAACCGCCTCAGTCAGTAAAGTAGGGTGGAAGTAACTTATGTGACTTTGAAGCTGAATTAGAGACAGTCACACTGCTACTGCCTGGTTCTTCCTAAGACCACCTTGGGACTGTGAGCTGGCAGGTAAAAAGTTCAGCTACACCAAGGCCACCATTTTGAAGAAACCACATGGAAAGACCACAGGGAGATAGAGATTGTAGCTTGAAGAACACCAAACATTCGAGTCCCCAGTTGTTTAAGTCTCTGCAGCCATGTCACCAGATGCACAAGAAGGCTTGAATGCGATGTTAATCTCTATTATCACTGGACTGAGATTTCATGACAGACTCTAAACCAGAACCACTCAGCTGCGTCAACCCTGAAGTCCTGACCCACAGAATCATAAAAGAAAATAAATGATGATTATCGTTTTAAGCCATTAACTTGTGGAGTGGTCTGTTAGGCAGTAATAGGTGACTAACACCGACTGTGTCAAGGGTACTTGGTTGAAATCCACTTGTGGGAGCAGGCTGTTCTTTTGACTCAGGTCTTGGGTATTACACGTGAGGAGCAAGCGAAGTGGAGAGAGATGCTAATATCCTCTGTGGGAAGACTTAATGGCTTTACCTTAAATTTATGCTAAATAGTAAATCTTCAAAACATAGGATTGTTTGAGATAAACTAGAATGATGACATAGGTGAACCGAGAGAGAGTGAAGATGATTGGAAAGTAAGCTTTGAGAGGTCAGGGTAAAAATAGAGATGGGCTCTGAGTCACAATTTTGCTTTCACTCGTCCTACTTGTCATTTATTTGAGGGAAATTTGAAGAAACAATTGCTTTTGCACAGTATTGAAATCTCTGCTGACACAAATTCCATTTCAGCATTCAGTCTCTCCATGCTCCAGTGCCCCCCACTCCCTTAAGTCTGATTTGCCAATAGGAAGATCATGTTCTAATAACTTTTGAGCTGTAAAGCAGAATGTTACCTCTCAATATCTTTGCTCCAAATTTACATTCTCACATGTGAACAAGGAGCCAAAAAACTCTTTCATTTACTCTGCTAATGTCTGATATATTGCGCCCTTTGGATCACCAACATTTTTTATGGGATTTCAATTGATTTCTTCTCGCCTTTTCTTTCGATTGTGGGCAGCCTGAGTTTATTTAAAGGTACAAACTCTATCTTAAGTTTTTCATTTAAGGGGATATTTTCTCCACCTCTGTGCCTGTGCTCATCTTGCTGTCATAACACCAATATTTTAAAGTGATTTTCTTCATATTTATCACTTTCTCAACCTGAACTACAAATCTTCCAAGTGTGTACTCTCCAAGAATAGACACTTTGTTAATGTCTTCTCATCCCAGCACCTCTCTCTGTGATAATTCTCTAAACTGATTTAATCACAACGTCTGAAATTCTGCTTGTTGGGCACTTATTTAAAGATGGGGGCACACAGACTAAGGGAAAGTAGCCACAATTGAGTTTAAAGTAATTAAATTATTTTTAACAAGCTGTAGGGGGCTGGTGTCCTTTTTTCCTCCTTTTCCTGCAGAACTTGACCAGGTAAAGTGTTCACAAGGATCAGTAGCCAAAAGAGAAACAAAGACCAATGCTAATTTATGGCACATACGTGTCTGACACAGCTCAGTCTCATATTCACATTACAGCTGAGCTGGTCCTAGTTCTGGGGCCAAGTGTGTTGTCACCCACATCCTATGCAGAATCTAAATAGTGTTATAGCAGTGAAATGACTCTGACAACTCTTTTCCAGTTGGTCATGTGGTCCAGAACAGTGCTTAGCCCTGGAAAGCAGTCCTATAGCGTTTCCTCTGTGCTTAGAACAGGGCAACAGAAAGTAAAGTGAGCTTCCCCATGTGGGAAATGAAAGAGAATGGGTGGGACCTTAGACACTGCCTTTTGTAGATAGCATCCCTGTGCCTACAATACTGATTCAATGAAGATGTTATGCTTTGATCCAACTGATTATCAACTCCTTCTTCTGTGGGAGTAGTAAGTTACTGTGAAGAGAGGAACCAGAAGCTCCTTTGCAGGCATTCCCCTGAATGGAGAGAAAAAGGGGAGATATTACCTTGATATGCATCAACATAGCTACCTAAGGAATGGGGGCATCTTATTGGTCCTAGTCAGTTCTGGCTACTCCAACAGAATACCATAGACTGAGTGGATTGAACAACAAACATTCATTTCTCATAGATCTGCAGGTGGATTTGTTTTGAGATCAGGGTGAGTTTGGTTGAGTTCTTGGTGAGGGTCCTCTTCTTGGTTTCTGCACATGGCAGGAGTTTGCAGGGAGCACTGATGGGCAAAGGGGGAAAGCATGGAGGGAGAGCGACAGAGAGAGACAGAGAGAGTGAGAAAGAGAAAGGTGGTGGGGGTGGAAATCCCGTGCTTCTTAGTATCTTAATATAAGGGCATTAATCCCATCTTGAGGGTTCCATGCTCAAGACCTAATTATCTCCCAAGACCCCACTTCCAAATACCATCAAATTGAGTATTTGGATATCAGCATATGAATTTGAGAAGGAAACAAACATGCAGTCAGTAATATCATGCTTCATCTGTTCAATCTTAGCCACACTTCTATTTCCTTTTATCTAATTGAGTTTAACAATTGGACCAAGAGTTGAACTTGATTGTGACTAATTCTTCATTACAGTTGGAACAAGCCACCTCAAGACTTAGTGGTCTAAAATCAACCATTCCTCATCTCTTGTGAGTCTGTAGGTTGACTGGGTGATTCTGCTGATCTTGACTGGGCCCACCTACTCATCCATCTGCAGTCAGCTGGTGGGTCCACTAGAGGCTAGCTGGTCTAGGATGGCCTCACATGGGATAATTTTTTTTTCCCACATGTTTCTCAAAACTTTCCAGCAAGCTAATGTTGGCATGTCCTCATGGTGATTGCAGAAAAGCAAGGGAAAGTGAGTCTCTGTGTCACATTTCCTCCTGTCTCATTGGCCAAAGCAAGTCACATAACCAAGTCCAGCTTTAGAGTGGGAAGGGGATCCACAGTTACAGTATAGGGAGAATTCAGGGATCCTATGAATTTGGGTTATGAATGCAATTAAGAGAAGCAATATATCAGGAGAATCTTGTGATCACCTTCTTGATGTTGGTGATCCTGTCATAGAATTTCCTGTGATAATGGAGATGCTCTATGTCTAGGATGTCCAGTATGGTAGCCACAAGCCATATGTGGCTATTTAATTTACATTTCATTTAAATTAAATGCAATTAGAAAAGTGAGTTGAATTATAATTGCCACATTTCATGTCTTAATAGTTATCAGTATACTAATGACTGCTTCTAATATTTCACCCTGAAACAGTGAGATGAAAAATTGTGCTCTTGTACTTAGAAGTTCCTACAGTAGGTCAAAATGGGTCATTAATTTGGTGTATTTGAAGCATTCCTGTGCCCTACGAGGAGCTGACTTAAATTGATTAGCTCAGTCTCAGCCAGTTTATTCTTTGAGGGGGGGAGGTTTTCAGACCCTACCATAGTGGAGAAGGTGATAAGTTACCTCTCCACAGACCTGCTAAAAAGTTTCAGTGAAGCCAAGTCTCAGATCTAGTTAGCTCTGGTTCCCCTGCAGTTATTTACCAGCAAGCTGACTTAAGAGCAGGCTCAGTAAAAGCTCCAGCTCTACTTTTAGGTGATTTAATAGTAGCTTCCATAAAATATTCACCCAAGACAAAGGCAGCAAGTTGCAGCTAAGCCTGCAACAGATTCAGACGGCCAAGAACATTTTTTATTATCTGCTGATTGCTGAATAACTTTACAAATCAAGCTGAGGGTACCATTCCTAACCGAGAGGTCTCCAGGATACCCTGACTTCTATGTCCTGTGCATGTAAGGGTCTGAATGGCTCTCACTTATTTCTAACCAACCTAAATATTCTGAGCACAATTCATATCACCAGTGTACACTCATTTTTAAAATCCATTGTGATCATTAAACAAATTACTAGACTTTAAAGAAAATTCATTTCTGATATCAATTATACTAATTAACAAAAACTTAGGTGTTCGGAGGGCAACATTGTTGCAAAACTTGCAGTAATCACCCTTAGAAAGTGGTCTTCCATGGATCGCTACTTGAGGCAACCTAATGTCTAGCGGCCCAGAATAAAATGAGTGTATACACTCTCTATTTGCACCACAGTACCTTGAAGTGACCCTCAGACTAAACAATTTTAGGTGAAAACCTCACACTCATAGCTAGGTCTCAGCAAAATCCATATTTGTCCAAAGTCTGGTTCATTTTTAATCTTGTTTAAAATTTTACTAGCAATCTCATTTTAGAAACATCTGTGCTCAAAAATGTGAAAAACATAATTTGTGTTAATTATGAGTTTCAAAGTTTTTTTGACGTTTAATACGTGATCGATTTTTGTAAAGGTTTCAAGGAAAGCTGGAAAAGAGGTGTATTTTTTGTTTACAGATTATATATTTCAACCTTTTCCTACAAATTTTATTTTCTGCTATTTAAATTCTTCATACATTTATTTAAATTCTTCATTGACCTCTTTGTTCTTCATTTATCAAAACCTGAAACACCTTGTTGAGTCTTCTCCATTACTTGTAATTCTGTCCATTTCGTCTTAAAGTTTTTAACTTATATATGAATGATCTTTGATTTTATGCATACCATTTTATGACTACTAAATTTACATAGCAAGTGTGCATTTGAACAATAAAACATGACACTTTAATTTGAATCATTTTTCATTCAGCAGGAATGTAAACTTGAGGTAATTTATTGTAAATATTATTCGGAAAAGGTATAGGATTGATATAATTTCTGAAGTCTTGCTTGTTTAAGATCTTATTTTTCTTCCTTCCCACAAGCAGTGACTTGCCTGTGCATAAAATCACTGGTTTACCATCCTTGTCTGTTTTCAACTCTGCACCGTTATCTGCCGGCAATGAGTTTTTCTTTCTTTGGAGGTAATTTGTGTTTCTTACCTTGTTTTGTTGGATTGCTTGGTTTTTATTTATTTATTTATTTTTGTATTCTACTCATGCAAAAATACATCTTGCAGGTGTCCAGTTGTGGGTTTTTTTCCCTCACTATTTTTTGTTGGAATGTGTGAACAGTTTTAAGCATCATACTTTTGGTAGTTTCTTGGCCTCGTTTCTTTTCTTTTCAAGTTAGTCTTTATTGTATTTATTTCTGATTTGTTTTGTTTCCTCTCAGCAGGTGTGTTTCTAACTAACTCTGAAGGTAGACTTTTATTCCATGGCTCCTTGTATATGGTTTTCTACCACATTGTGTTCATCTCTTTATCTTTTTCCTTTAAATTCTGAGGGAAAAAAAAAAACCAAACAACTCTCAATTCTGTCCTTTGCAGACCCTGCCCCATCATGGATTACATTTTCAATGATGTCAGATCTGCTCTCTTCCCTCTAGTGAGGGTGGGTACTGGATTTTCTAGCATCAGTGTCCTTACAAGCCTTTTCTCGCTCCTCAATCCCCTTTTGTACCTTAGTCTGAGGTGCTGTATTTATCTTCCTCTTGTTTGCTGCTGCTGTTTGACTTTCTGTTTCTGCTTTATGGAGATTAAGACAAGACTTTGGTGTCAACAGGGATTCAGTCATCCCTTCAACCTCATTTGCTGAACACCTATTTCACGCTCAGTAGCGTCTTTATTAGTCACAGACATTAAGCAAAATAATTACACAAATAATTATATGCTGCCACAATCACAAGTTACCCTCAGAGTATGTAATAGGAGGCCTGCTTTAGTCTGGGGGGTAACATTTAAATTAAAGCTGGATGAAGAGCGGGAGTGAGCCTGTTATGAAGAAGGTGCCTGAGAGCCTTGTAGGCAGAGTGGACACACGAGGGAAAAAATTCTGCTCCTTCCGTTGTGCTCATCCTCTGACTTTTTAAATCCTTTAAAATTTTTAAAATTTTTTTAAAATTTTATTTTTTAATTGAAGTGTAGTTGATTTACAATGTTAGTTTCAGTTGTACAGCAAAGTGATTCAATTTTTTATATATATATATATTTCAGATTCTTTTCCATTATAGGTTATTACAAGGTATTGAATATAGTTCCCTGTGCTATGCAGTAGGTCCTCTTTATCTATTTTATGTATAGTAATGTGTGTCTGTTAATCCCTAACCCCTAATTTATCCCCAACCCCCTTCCCTTTGGTAACCATAGTTTGTTTTCTATGTCCATGAGTTTATTTCTGTTCTGTAAATAAAATTTGCATTTTTTTTAGATTCCACATATAAGTGATATCATATGATATTTGTCTTTCTCTGAGTTACTTCACTTAATATGATCATCTCTAGGTCCATCCACGTTGATGCAAATGGAATTATTTCATTCTTTTTTATGGCTGAATAATATTCCATTGTATATAAATACCACATCTTCTTCATCCACTCATCTGTCAATGGACATTTACAGCCTCTGACTTTTTAGGATAAAATCCTCTTTTCCTTGATCTGCAGAATTTTTAGAGATTGTTTGTTGGCATTGTGTGTTTATTCTTGAGGGGAGTTCTCTGGACCTTGGTAGGGGCACAGAGCCTGTGGCTTGGCCTGAGCTCAGATTCTGTCCACATCAGTGATCAGGGAAGCTCTGTCTCATTTCAAGGCTGAACCTTGAGCTAATGCTTTGTGTGCAGGTCCTAGTCCAGTGGTACGGATTTCATCTACTGTGATGTCGCTGGGCTGCATGGAATCTTCTGTCTTCTCCCCATGTTGTCTGCCATGGCTGTCTCACTGAAATGGGCTGTGGCTTTGCTAGGCAGCTAGATGTCAAGTTTCTAGGAGTCAGGGTCAGACTGGTGGGAAATATTTTTCTGTTCTTTTCTCCCAGCAAGTAGAGCTACTCCGTGTCAGGAAGCAAAGCATGAACCCTCTACTCTCAATGGCTTTAGAGAGAGAGGCCATTCCTTTCAGGTTCTGGAACTAGGTCATTTGGGAGTCTGCCTTTTTTGGATCATGTGATCATTTTGTTTTGTTTGGCTTGTTTTATCTTCTGTGTATTTATATGTGTTTCAGTGGCATGAAAGACATTGTAACAGATGGTTGTTTTAACCTGGAAATCTTCGTCTGTATTTTCATGCTGCAAAACTTTTTGGAGCTAGTTGATTTTAAAGCCAGAGATTCTTTTAGCGGAAAGAGAACACATGTATGAAGGCTGGGTCAGCATTTTTATCAACTTGTACTTTTATTGTTAGATATGAACCTGCAAAGATTTGGGTCAGAGAGAGAGAGACAGTGAAGAGAGAATGCTGAACTGTGTCTGAGGATTCCCAATCTGATGTTAAATGTCACCTTCTGGAGTCACACTCCCTCTTTGAAAAAGGAGGTACTGGGAAAAGTCGGTGTATTTGAGTTATTCTAATGTCTTAGGGCCTTCCTACTCAAAGTGGGAAGCTCCTGCCCCAGCTGCTTTATATCACCCAAGAGCTCATGAGAAAAGCAGAGTCTCAGGCCCCCATCCAGAGGTATTGACTCTGAATTTTAACAAGACTCCAGGAGATTCCTCCACTTGGGAAAGTTTGAGAAGCTCTGATCCAGGGTGCCTGGGGTGCTCTAGGCTCCTCTGAGGGCTGTGGGAGAGGGAAGGAGCAGGTCCACAGAAGAGGGCTTCTCCTCAAGTGTTCCCCTTGACCTGCCTCAAACAGGAAGCCTTGTTTTTTGCCTTTAAAAAAAATTAATTAGCAGGGCCCACTTAGTTCCTTTTGTGAAAGATGGGTCCTTATGCAAATAAGAAAATTGTTGACTAGATGATCATCAGTATTTGTTAAAAATTTCACTAATACACTTTCAAAGACGAGAAAGGCAAATTTATTATAGCTATAGAAAAAAATAGTTAACATAACATTAAGCATACAAACGTGATTTCTTGGAGCCTGTGTGGGATTAGCTTGATCTAGGACTGCCAGAAATCCAGAGGACACACTGCTTTCTGGGGAAGGGAAGAAATTGATTCTGTCCCACCCCGAGGCCCAGGAGACAAGCTCATTCCTGGACACCACCAGAGCTCAGAGGGGGAGCAGGGCAGCTCCCCCAATGCTCCTGGCTTCCAAGTCAAGTTTTAGGGAGTGCCAGATTTTGGCATAAGGCATAGAATTGTCAAATAGCAAATTCTATCAGCAACGGCAAGATGTATTTGCATTCATTCAGCAAGACGCATTATTAGTTCTGATTTGGAAAAAGTAATTCAAATATTCAATTATCACCTTCCCTTCTTCTAAGCTATTACTACAATAATGATATGTAACAATCGCCCAAAAACTCAACGTCTTATGGAATTATTATTTATTATTATTTAAAAAAATTTCTCACAGACCTGTGTGTTGACTGGGAGACTTGCAGGTCTGGGCTGGGCCGGCTCGTTTTCTGAGGTGTGCTGGCAGGTTGACTGGGGCTGGCTGGTCTGAGGGGAACTCCTGAGTAGACTGGGGTGTCTCCTCCCCAAGTCTCTCACCTCTCTCCACTAAGCTAGCTGGTGTGTGCCTGTGATCACAGAGAATTCCAGAGAAGCAACAGAGGAAGCAGAAACGGGCAAGCATTTTCCATGCCTCTGCTCGCCCCACTTTGTTAACTTCCTTGGGGCCTAAACAAGTCACACGGCCAAGTCCGGTGGTGAAATGCGAGGGGCTAGAAAGTTACAGGACAGGGGATGGGTACGAGGAGGGCCTTGATAAACTAAACTGCATTTAAAGTAATTAAGTTACATATTAAGCTAGGACACCTGACCTTAAACAGGAATTGGCAGGAACTTAGCCGAAGAAATACAATTCTCACTTAAAAATTGGAGACTTGGAGCAAGGTGCCTCAGAGAGATGGCTCTCAATGAACTGTGACAAGAAATGATATGCCCTAGTACAAAGTGGATAGATTGATGGCTTTTTAATATGCTGATGAGATTATAATATAGAGAAAAGCATATGGCACACATTCTATTTTTTCCCATTTCCGGTTTGGGAGATACTGTGCCCTTTCAGATTCAGGCACTAAACGGAAGCTAAGTTTATGCCTGCCCAGCTGACTTACGGCCAGTTCAGCTTTGCTGGGGACAGTGTGGCATTTAAGTGTGACCAATTATCTCTGCCCAGTCCTCTGTCCATGGTTTACTTAGGACCTCCTGTCGTGGCCTGCCTTTTAAGTGCTTTTATTTTTTAAGCCTTTGAGAAAGCTGTGTGGCTGATGGGTATCTCAACGGGCATTTGTCTCTTGAATCTTAGATAATCAAAAATAAGCTGTACGGCTCACCTGCCCCTTAATCCCAGAGAAGGCTTTGCTGGAGATGTCCAGATCTGGGAGGGAGAATCAGACAAAATCTGTGACCTGCCCTAAGTATGTCAGTAATAACCCAAATTAATTTGAGTCTTGTTTTCCCTCTTCTTGGAGCCAGGAGCATATTGTCGGGGGGAAGGTTAATGCAGTGCAGTCTTATCTTCTCTGGGCAATTCTGCCGACTTGGCGGAGTCTTGCGTCTCCTCCCTAGGAAGGAAATGTGCTTTGCTGTGGTGATAAGGAGAATGGTAAAGAGGTCAGTCGAAGGAGATTAGGATGCCTACCAAAGGCCCCCTGTGCTGCACAGGGCTATTATGAATCTGGGAAGAGAGAGGCTGCAGTTAATTTTAGTTCTGAGTAACTTAGTCTCTAAGGGATTCTTTTGAGAGATGTAAACAACTCTAAAGAATCTTGTTAAAAAGATTTCATTCTGTGCATCTAGGGACAGGGCCTGCATGTGGTTTTTTTTTACACAGGAGACAACTTGATCCCAATTCCATCCAAAAGAAAATCAGATTTCTATAGTTTTCAAGAATCTATCATAGGGAAAGAAAAAATTGTCTTTGATGCTGTTAGGGTCTCTGGCTGGGTCCGAAAATTAAACTGACAAAAAAGGATCAGCAGGAGGAAGGCATATGAGCTCATCTCATACAAAGTATGTGACATGGGAGGCTCTGTAAGGAAACGAAGACCCAAAGAAAAGCTGAACCTGCGTATTTTCATGCTAAGTTTGATGAAGAGTGAACAGAAATATGAGAGGTCAAGGAGCAGCAGGGGAGCGGAGTGATGGGGGAGGCTTAGCAAGGCCTGTTGGTTCAGATTCTTCACAGTTTCCTCTTGTCTTTAGAAATAAAGACACTCCTTGCCTCCAGGTAGGCGGGGGGGTGGGGCACATTTCACAGGAGGGTTGGATGTCCTCTTTCAGGAGAGAAAGGGTCAGAATGTCCTTCCCACTTCTGCTGTTTTCTCAAATTCCTTCAGCTAAAAATATTCTGTAAGCTGAGTTACTATAGTTTTTTTCTGAGGGCAGCATGTCCTGGACCCCATCACTAGCAAGCTCATCTCCCATGCCTTTGCTAAATTAGAATAATTTTGCTCCATGGCTTGGTAAAAAAAAAAGAGCAGGAATTGGTAACAACTCCCTCCTAACCTTTAATTTAATTTAATTTTTTTTTTTTTTTTTGGTGGCACAGCAGAAATTCCCACAGGCCTTGAATGCTAATGAGGTGCCAAGACGTGCTGACAGGAACAGTGCAGAGTGAGAAGAGTTCCTATCTAACTTCTGGGCAAACCCTCCTTAGACAAAGCCTTCTGGTGCCGTTTGCATAAGACATAAGGAGGAGGCAGCTCTTGGCTAGAACCTGAATTTTGGTCCATGTCTCCTGCTCTCATGTATCACTTTCTGACCTCTTTTCCTTATTTCTTTCCATAGCTCAAAATACTGTCCACCTTCCTATTTAAAACTGATCTTCCTCAGCCCCTACGGTTAGTAGATAAGGTGCGGGGGTCTTGGGAGAAAGAGAACCAGGCAGGGTTTCTTGACACAAGAGAAGCCATTTTGCGACCTAAGCCTGACCACTATATTTGCCCTTGAACAGGTCTCAGTAATTAATCATCTTAAGGGAACAAAAGGATGCAGAAACAAATGACTATTATCAGGAAAGAGAGGTAACAATAGCAAAGATAACGTATCAGTTGTAAAGACTCCCAGTTCTGCTCTGATGGTATGACCAGCCTGAAGAGCTCAACCACCAGATCTACTGGAACCTGAGCGATGATGATTTGACTTTTCCTGACCCTCCTGACTTCAGTCATCCAAGGCTTGGACTCTGTTGACCACCCAAGTTATTTCACAAGGATGCATGTACGCTTAACTTAAAACTTCCCCAGTTTTGCTGTTCCTGGAGACACTGCTTTGAGAAATATCCCCAGTGTTCTCTTCACTTGCTGCAAGTAATGAAAAACCCTTCCTTCTCCTGCTCTTTGGTTTGGTTGTGTCTATTGGCTCAACACTCGCCAAGAGGCCAATCCAGTTTTTCAAGTAACAGCATCACCAAGCTCTCTGCTTTAGTAGGCTTCCTAAAGAATGGGGTAGAATATGAAAAATGAATGAATGACTGAATGGAGGAATGAGTGAAGGAATAAAACTGGCTCCACTCTTTGTGTAGCCAACTCCAACTAAATCAAAACGATAAAAGAAACGTCCATCTCCCCTCAATGTGGTGGTCTTCCAAGCTCAGTTTAGGTCCAGGCTTCTCACATGATGAGAACCAGGATCACGCTGTTCAGCAGGCTGGGAAATGTTCAGGCTGTTGGAATCCCAGGAAAGCTCATACTCCCCTTCCTCCACATTCTCCCTGTGCACCCCACCTCTCACCTAGGGGTGGGAGAGAAGTCATTCTAGAGCAGTGTGATCCAGTGGAAAAGTCCTGTGAGCTGCACATGTGATTTCACATTTTCTAGCAGCCACACTTAAACAAAGGAAAAATTAACAGTGTTACAGGTTGGATTGTGTCCACTCCAAAAAAAGTATGTTGGAGTCTTAACCCACAGTGCCTCAGGAGGTGACCTTATTTGGAGATGGGGCATTTACAGAGATTACAGTGAGGTCCTCAGGGTGGGCCTTAATCCAATATTACTGTCGGCCTTAGGGAAAGAGGAAATTTGGATGCAGACAGAGAAGGAAGACACTGTGAAGAGACTCAGGGAGGGGAGGGCCATCTGCAAGCCCAGGAGGGAGGCCTACAAAGACCTTTCCCTCACAGTCCTGCTGACCCCTTGACCTTGGACTTCTAGCCTCTAGGGCCCTGGGGCAATCCAGCTCTGTTGTCGAAGCTGCTCATTTTGTGGTCCTTTGTGAAGGGCAGCCCTCAGGAACATGCAGTGAAAAGATTTTCTTACTAACATATTTCATTCAAGCCTGTATATCAAAAGTATTATCATTCCACAGGTAATCAACATAAAAACCTTTTGCATCCTTCCAACATACATATACATCCTCCCTACACATATACCAGTGTGTATCTGACACATCACATCTCAGTTTGGATTCACTACATTTCAAGTGCCCAGGAACCAGGTGTAGCTCATGGGTCCCACAGTGGACAGCGTGGTGTGCTGAGCTTAGTCTTCAGGGGGGGTCCTGTGCATCATCTCCCTAAGTTGAGTAGGAGGTTGGAGCTAACCCACCACTCCAGAGAGACAAGTAGGAATGGGGGACTTTAACTTCATGTCTGGGGATGGTAAATTTAAAAATATATATATTACTTTTTTTTTTCCATTAGCATGGTTCTTCTTATAGAGGTTGCATGTATTTTAAAACCAGGCAGTGGGGTACATTTTCTATTTGGGCAAATTGGCTGATTCAGTGTTACTACTTTGATTATACAAATGCAGACTTAACAAGCAATTTACCATAGAAACTGAGAAAAAAAGCCAACCCCCCTCCAACTAAAAATATGAAAGTTTCTATATAAATATGCACAACCATGTGGCAAATGGTTTCTGGGGCACTGCACTACAGTTTGCTCCCTCTTGAGAAGTCAGTGTGGTGGGTCCAGAGCACCGCTGGGCAGTGTGGCTTCCTCATTTGTGTGTTGGCCAGTGTCTATCCCTGGGTCAGTCCATCATCTCTCATGTCTCTGTGTTGAGTGATGCTGGTGGGAAGGAGCCACTGGATTAGACATTCCTAATATATGTCATCTGCTTCCTTTCTGTATCTTAAAAACAAACACTGACAAATTAATATAGTTGATTTTTGTCAAATACCTTCTCCAAGAAAAATAAGCAGTAGATGGATGTGACATTGTAATTTGTAATAAGGAGTGTATATTTGGTCTTCCTCCTGTTTCCGCTACAGAGTTCCTAAAACCCTTGGAATTTCCTAAGTGATGAGAGCCCTAAGGTGTCTTTTGTTATGTTAGTAAGGTGACTTTTGGACCAAACTTAAGGATGGGGACTGGTTGCCAGTGGAGCTGACCATGTGATTAGAGGGTGGAACTTTCAGTGTCATCCCTAGACCTCCAGTGAAGGCAGAGGGGTCAGAGTTTGACTCAATCACTGAGTTAATCAATCATACCTGTGTAACAAAGCTTCCATAAAAACCCAGAAAAGAGGGGTTTGGAGAGTTTTCAGTGTGGGGATCAGCACTTCCAAGTGCCACCATGATGGGTCCCAGACTCCAGGAGATCAGAAGCTCCTTTTTTGGGACCCCGCTTCATCTGGTTGATTGTATCCTTTAGTGTCCTCTGTAATAAAGTGGAAATTAGTGAGCAAACAGGTTTCCTGAGTTCTGTGAGCCAGAGTTCTGTGATTCTGGCAAATTCATTGACTTTAAGGAAGGGGTCATGAGAGCCTTGATTTACAGGCAGTTGGTCAAAAACACAGGTAACAATCTTGACTTGTGATTGGCGTGAAGTGGTGGGCAGTCTTGGACTGAGCCCTTAGCCTGTGGAATCTGATGCCATCCCCAGGCAGAGAGTGTCAGTGTTGAGTTGAATCGTAGGATGCCCAGCTGGTGCCAGAGAATTTCTCGGCGGTATGGGGAACTCTCCCCAGTAGCCCCCCCTCCCCCATACACACACATTGGAACTGGTATCAGAAATCTTAGGGAACAACTGGCAAAAACTGCTAATAAGTAGCAGTGCTGTCCAGGTGGTAGAGAAAGCTGAGTCCCGTGTAATTGTGAGAGAAATAGGAGAATTGTAAGAGTGTTGAGGAAGGAGCTGAGACCAGCACTGGCATGGCTGCCCAAGAGCTCTAGGAAGCGTACCCACCTCCCCATCTGCTTTCCCTCTGGCCTCCATCAATGTTCCTCTTTGATTCTTACTCTGTGTCATCATTTTGGCATGGTCTCACCCACTCCCAGGGCTTCACTTGCCATGTGTATTTCACCTGAAAATTCCTATACCTTCCTCTGCCCTGAACCAAACTCCAGAACCCTCTGTCCAGCTGCATCTTGGACATCCTCACCCCAGGTCTCTCCAGCAGACCAGACTCCAGGCGCCAACAGCCTCAGGTTTTCCTCCTGAGCGTCTCCTCCTTCTGGCTTTTCTCCCTCTTGGTAATGGGGCTCCATTTATGGCTGAAAAGCCAGGCATTGTGAATAACCCCTCCCACTTCCCCATGCCAGCCACTTAGCCCTGTGCGGGCTTTTGTTGAAATACCCCCCTCCATGAATGACTGAAAAATTGTGCTGAACACTGGAATTTGACACAACATTGTAAAATGATTATAAATCAATAAAAAATGTTAAAAAAAAAAAGAAATACCCCCTGAATCTCTGCTTCTCTTAGTCGCCAGCACCCCAGCCCCACCTCAGCCCAGGCCCCCATCATTCTCATCTGGATCACACAGCAGTTTCCTCAGATCTCCTGCCCCTGGTTCTCATCCCACCTAATTTTTTTCTCCAAGTTTCAGATAAAGGGATTTCTGAAAGAGGCAGATGAGACTAAATACCTCCCTGTTTCCATCCTTCAACAGTGCCTGAGATGAAAGTGTGGACTCTCAGGTCCTTCTCATTCTGGCCTCTGCCTCATTCTCTGGTGGCCCTGGCACCTGCCTCTCCCTGTCTGATTCTGTGCGAGCGCCTCTTAAAGTGGAGATCCTGGGTGAACAGCATCACCTGGAAACTTGTTAGAAATGCAGATTCCCTACCAAGACCTACTGAATTGGAAACTCTGGCCCAGAATCCTGTGTTTTAACCAGGCTTCCAGGGGATTCTGATGCAGCTCAAGTTTAAGAACTACTCTCAGTGTCAAGAACAGCTAGTGCATGTGCTTGGTCATGTCAAACGCAAAACAGATCAGAACTTAGTAAGGGGAGACTTCATTCTGAAGGATTATTTCAAAAGGGGAAGGGACTGTTATAATAGGGGCAACCCTCTGTCCATGGGTCTGCAAGCAGCTGAAGGGTTAAGAAAGAAGACTTGATTTCATTTCCAGACATACTTGGTTTGATGGCACTTTACTTTATAGCACTTTGCAGATGTGCATTTCTTACAAATTGAAAGTTTGTGGCAACTCTGCCTTGAGCAAGTCTTTCGGTTTTGGTGCCATTTTTCCAACAGCATTATTTTTTAATTAAGGTGTGATTGTTTTTTTTAGACATAATGCTATTGCACACTTAGTAGACTACAGTGTAGTGTAAGCATAACTTTTGTATGCATTGGGAAACCATTGCATATAAAGCACATGACTCTATTGTAATAGTCCCTGTATTGTGGTGGTCCAGAACCAGACCCGTGATGTCTCTGAGGTCTGCCTGTGTCAAGAAGAGTGAACAAGGCTGGGCAGGTCCAGGACTTGGGTGAGGGGGATGGCATGGCAGGATAGTGGATCAGAGAATATTTATTCTTGGGGGTGGGCTGTAGGAGGGGCTGTCTGCTGGTTCAGGTTGAAATTGGGTCAAAGTTAATGCCCTAGGGAAAGGAGAGAGCTGAAGTGTGGTTACCAAGTCTTTTGTTCCATTTTATCAGTGGGGTTGAACACTTTAGCTGATCATTTATGGAGCAAAGTTTGGGAATTTGGAAGGTATGTGTCCAGCCTTGTCCAGGTAAACAAGGAAGTCATCTAGGTCCTATGAGGAAGGGTGGTTCATTGTGGCCGCCATTCTGGAAGACAAGTGAATGGGGCTTGCTTACCTGATTTCCCAGGAGCATGGGGCTCAGGTAAGTCCCGCTGTGCCCACTCTGAACTCTGACCCTTCACTCTTGCTCTTCCGGTGGCCTGGAGCTCTCCTGCCCAGTTCTCTTCACAGCCCTTACATCTCACATGTGTCTGTTCATCTGGGCCGGGTGTCCTCTTCCTGAATAGCCTTTCCCAGGCCGGACTCTACAAATGCCGTCTTCACTGCGTGTCTGAAACAGTGCCTGGCACCAAGCTGGAGTCAACATGCGCTCAACAAATGAAAGTACAAACACTTCTTGGAAGATATGTCAATTTAAGGAACTCTCTTAGTGTGTCAGTAATAACCCCTCAAGTACTTTTTTTTCCCCACCATTCTTTTTTAATTGAAGTATAGTCAGTTTACAATGTTGTGTCAATTTCTGGTGTACAGCATATTTCAGTCATACATATACATACATATATTCCTTTTCAGATCCTTTATCATTATCGGTGACTATAAGATGTTGAATATGGTTCCCTGCACTATACTGTAGGAGCCTGTTGTTTATCTATTTCATATATAGTCGTGTGTATCTGCAAATCTCTGTCTGCAGTTAGAAGGCAGTCAGAAGTTTCACATTCCCCCTGAGGGATCCTCATTCTATTCCTAAAAACACCTCCATTTTTATAGACCCCACCGGAGGAGCTTTCTTTTTCCAAGCTCAGCTGCTTGGTGGATTTTTTTTTTTAACATTTTCTATTGTGTTCTTCAGGGCAGGATAGAGGTGCTACAGCTTTGTAATGTGCTACCAGGATGCAGATAAAGAATTAACAGCCTGTGGGAGGGCCAATTAGTCTCAGTTATAATGTAATTGAACTGCCTTGTAGTCCTTGTCTGTGTAGAACTTCTTTCTGGAAGGAAGACTGTGCTTCTATCTGCACCCTGATTGGGGCAGATCATAGCTGCACGGATGCACGGGAGAGGCCTGACCCTTGCTCCTGGAGAAGAGTTTCATGGATGCTACATCATCTTGGGAGATCATGGCGGACCCGCTCAGCTCAGAACTGCTATTTTGAAAAAGCAGGGCAAGTGCTGACTTTCCTGTTTCTTTCCCTTTTTTAACATAAGAGGGCTACTAAATTTTTACAGAGAATTAGGAAAAATATGAAATACTTCACAGTCAGTGACTAGAGAGTTAGGACACTCAACCTCTAGAAAAAGGCAGAGAAGAGTGAGAGTGACAGACACGTCTCTGTTGTTGGAGGTGGATAGGCTGTGGGAGGACTGGTTTTGTCCTCCTTTCCCATCAACCATCCCTTGGAAACTGGTCTTTGGACCACTGGTGATGGGAGCCAGTGGTCACGTGATTTCTCCTCTCTCACTGCACCCAGCTGCCATCAGTCTTGGGACGTAGCTTATATGCATCCCCCAAAACTCAGTGGTCCATGACTGGGTAACCAGTTTCCCTAGTGGCTGCCACCTCCATAATGCAGTCTTCCCCCACTGGCGCTCCCTCCTTCCCTTCTACACCCTTCCTGTTTCTCATTCCTCTTCCTTGGCATCATATACCCTAATAAAATAATAAAACATAAGCTCCCAGCCTCACCCTCAGCTGTTTGATGAGCCCAGGGTAAGATCAATGACATTTGCGAGAATGGGAGAAAGGCAGCAGGTTTTGACTGAGTTGTGTACTGTACCATTTTCTAGGAAGCAGTTTTGTGGCCTGAGAGCCCAGTCCATGGCAGAGGGCCTCCAAAGTGATCCAGGGAAAGCTTCTTGCTGTCTCCCATGTTACGTGGTTTAAATACTTACCCGTCCCTTTGTCCAGTGACAGATCTGCTCTGGGGCCATCTTAGCGTCACTCAGTTTTCTACTCTGTGCCCTGGTGCCATCTCTGCCATCACCAGCTTCACTCTGTCCAAAGCCTGTTTTGGTTTTGGCTCCTTCTAGGAGCTGACCCTGAGACCAGAATCTAAAAGTATGTTTATTTGGCTGCTGATGCCAGGAAACACTGGTAGAGGATTAGGGAAGTAAGACAGGGAAAGGAAAGCAGGGAGACTCTCAAGAAAGGGTAGAACACATCTTAGAACTACCCACTGAAGGGGCAAGCAAGCAAGAGAACCAGGGGATTTATACACCAATTCCTATCAGTTACACTGGGGACCTGTGGGAGTTATTTCTGCGATACTAACAGTCTGCCGTGTGCAGGCCAAGGAGGGCTGTGGAGTCAGAGAAAGCCTAGGGCTTGGAGGTCAGGCTACTATGCTTTGTGATCCTAAGCCTGGGGGATGAGTGGGATGCAAGGATGCACGAGGATGCTATGGACTCTACTTACCTCAAGTCAAGGCAGGACAATGGAAATTGTTCTTCTCATGATGTTAGTGGGTTGCATGTGTGGTCTTCTCTGGGAGTTCTAGGCTTCAATAATCATCAACTGTGGCTTCATAAGAAAATCCTCTAGGAAGTTGTTCTAAAAATGCCATTGCTTAGACACCTCACCAAAGAAGATCGATCTATCTATACACACATATACATACATATACACACACACACACACACACACATATATGTACATGTTCACCAAAGAAAGCATATATTACATATATATATGTACATACAGATGACTAATATATATGTACAGATGGCGAATAAGTATATGGAAGTGTATAATAGATGCTCCACATCATATGTCGTCAAAGTTATCAATTGAGACAATAATGAGATAACTGCTGCACACCTATTAGAATGGCTAAAGTTCAAAGCACTGACAAAACCAAATGCTTGGGGGATGTGGAGCAACAGGAATTCTCCTTCATTGCTGATGAGTATGTGAAGAGGGACAGTCACGTTACAAGACAGTTTGTCAGTTTCTTACGAAGTTGAGCACAATACATCACCATCCAGCAATAGTGTTCTTCATATTTACCCAAAGGACTTGAAAACTTATGTCCATACAAATGTTGATACCAACTTTATTTGTAATTGTCAAAACTTGGAGGCAATCATGATGTCCATCCAGTGAGTGAATGGATAACAAACATACAAACCTACCTCCAGACAATGGAGTATTGTTCAGCATTGAAAACAAATGAACCTTCATGCCACAGACAAACATGGAAGAAACATAAATGCACACTGCTAAGTGAAAGAAACCAGCCTGAAAAGGCTACATACTGCATGATTTCAACCATATGACATTCTGGAAAACGCAAGCTTTAGACAATAAAAAGATCAGGAATTGCCGGGGATTTGGGAATAGAGGGGAGAGACGAATAGGTGGAGAACAGGTGATTTTTAGAGCAGTGAAACTGTTCTATGTGATAATAATACAATGGTGGATACATGACATTATACATTTGGTGAGACTTGTAGAGTGTACAACACAATGATTGAATCCTAATGTAAACTATGCACTTTAGCTAATAATAATGTGTCAATATTGGTTCATCAGTTGTAACAAATGTACCATGTGATGAAAAATGTTAATAATAGAGGAAACTGTATGAGAGTGGCAAGAGAGGGTATGTGGGAACTCAGAGTCCTTTCTGTTCAATTTTTCTATAAATCTAAAACTGCTTGAAGAAATAAAATCTAATAATTAAATAATGATATATATTATGCATATTATATGTAATATAGAATCATTAATCATATATTAATTATGCTAATTTATGCATATATTGTATATGTATGCATGTATCTGTGTGTGTGTTTGCACGTGTGTGTGTCCAGTTGCCCATCCAAGCCTCTCCTCAGACTCAGTAAATTAGAATTTCCAGGGATGAGGACAAAACACTGGTATCTTTTATTTGACCCTCAGGGAACTCTAACATACAGGGTACATGAGGTTCATGTACAGAGGACATAGACGTTTCCTAGAGGTCTTTGTGCAAAGGTACTTCTCCCTGGAGGCAGCTGGTTTATGTGTCATGCTACTTGGGGAACAAGACAAAGTAAAAATTAGTATAAAATATTGAATTATATTTTTTATCTTCTTTTTAAACAATTAAAAATTTTTAAAATTTTTATTGAAGTATATTTGATTTACAATGTTGTGTTGGTTGCAGGTGTACAGCAAAGTGATTCATATATATATATATTCTTTTTAAAATTATTAAATTTAAAATTATTAAAATTATTTTCCATTATAGGTTATTATAAGATATTAAATATAGTTCCCTTTGCTATACAGTAGGTCCTTGTTTATCTATTTTATACATAGTACTGTGTATATGTTAATCCCAAACTCCTAATTTATCCCTTCCCTTATTCCTTTCCCCTTTGGTAACCATAGTTTGTTTTCTATGTCTGAGTCTATTTCTGGTTTGTAGGTAAGTTCGTTTGTATCATTTTTAAAATAAGGATCTGGAATTATTAATTCTAAGTATTCAATAAACATGAAACACAGGTCATGTATGGTTATGAATCATTAAATATTTTAGCCTCTGGTGCTTGCGATTTTATTAAGGTAAAAATCTAGCCTATGTCTCTTCAAAGAATGTTTTTTCATCAGTAGCATCAACATTACCTGGGAGCTTGTTAGAAATGCATGTTCTTGGGCTCAACTCTTAATGTACTGAATCAGAAGCTCCAGGGGTTGGGGCCTGGGAATCCGGGCATTATCAGTCCCTCCAGGTGATGCTTTGGATGCTAATGTATGAGAACAGTCTTCCTGCACAAAGGAAGAGAGTGGGAGGCAGTGATTCTAAAAATGTCTGTCCATTACAATTCCTTGGGAAGTTTTTAAAATGGTGATATTTAAAAAATATCCCAGTACCTCAATTGTGATTTCATTTCACCATGGGGTGTGGGCTGGGCACTGGGATTTTTAAAACTCCCCAGGTGAATCTACTGTGCAGGCCAATTTGGGAAACACTGGTGCAAACAAAGCTCCAGAACTGGTCTCCCAATGGGCTGATCCAAAATCTCACCTCCGAGAAGTCCTCTCAGCAGTTTCTTCTGAGATGAAACAAGTTCATCTTCCCCTGCTGTCATGTCCTCTGATTAATTACTACTAAATTTCACCTCTGGTTTCTTTTCTCTTTCATGATTTTAAGGAATGCAAAGTGCATCATCAGGAAAATGTTAAGAGCTCCCATTTATTTGTAATTCTGCCCCCAAAAGACTTCATTGCAGCCTGGTTATATAGTGCATATTACAGTCACTCTCTCTAAAAAGATGAGTTAGTACTACTGAAAAAAAAAAAAAGCCATAAATACTTAAATGGTGTTAAAATCTCCTTTCCCCACTCTCATCCAGTAAAGGGAGGCCAACACTGAATTTTCTAAAAGCTAGAGCTTTCCTTGTAATATTTTTCCTCTCTCTTTTAATCTTCCAAAAATTGATAAGTATGGAGTTTTGGAGTTTCAGGCTCAAGCAGAAGAATATACCTGGGGGTTCCAAAGAGGAAGACATAGGGGCTGATAATTAAGATCTAGAAGCTTTTAGGATGCTAACTTGAAAAGAAAAGATAACTTGGGAGGGGGGTAAGGTGAGGGTGCACTTCTGAGTCTAAGATAAAGAATGGAGTTTTTAAAATATAATTCCCTGTGAATTATATTCAATATCCTGTAATAACCTACAATGAAAAAGAATATGAAAATGAATATATATAAATGTATAACTGAATCACTACACTGTACACCAGAAACTAACACAATATTATAAATCAACTATACTTCAATTAAAAAAAAAAGGATGGGTGGTATATTTATACAATGGAATACTATTCAGCTATAAAAAATGACAACATAACTCCATTTGCAGCAACATGAATGTCCCTGGAGTATGTTATTCTAAGTGAAGTAAGCCAGAAGGAGAAAGAAAAATACCACATGAGATTGCTCATATGTGGAATCTAAAAACAAAACAAAAGAAAATGTAATTTAAAAAAAAGAACACAAATACAAAACAGAAACACTCATAGACATAGAATACAAACTTGTGGTTCCCAAGGGGGAGGGGGTTAGGAAGGGACAGACTGTGATTTCAAAATGTAGAATAGATAAACAAGATTATACTGTATAGCACAGGGAAATATATATAAGATCTTGTGGTAGCTCACAGAGAAAAAAATGTGACAATGAATATATGTATGTTCATGTATAACTGAAAATTGTGCTCTACACTGGAAATTGACACAACATTGTAAAATGACTATAACCCAATAAAAAAAAATGTAAAAAAACAAAAAAGGTGAAGTTTTGAGGGTTGTCTGTGACTGGCAGAGATCTAGGCAGGCTTCACTCCATGCCCTAGACAGAGGAGTTGCTGCTGGATGCTAAAGATGGCTGAAAATAGGCACCAAAGCCTTGAGAACATTGGAGGGGAATCCTGTAGGCATGGCTGTTGTCAGGAGAGTAGGCCTTGTGTGGAGTGCTCCAGAGTGTATTAGTTATCTACTGCCGCATAACAAATTGCCACAAGCTTAGTAGCTTAAAGTAACACATACTTACGTTCTCACAGTTCTGTGGGTTAGGATTCCAGTTCCAGCTTAGCTGGAACTTCTGCTCAGGGTCTCACAAGCCTATAATCCAGGTGTGGTGTGGGCTTGTTCCTTTTTGGAGCTTGGGGTCTTCTTCCAAGTACACATGATTGCTGTTAGAACCCTGTTTCTTGTGACTATAGGACTGAGGTTTTCTTGTGGGCTCACTTGGGTCTCCTAGGTGTCACCCGCAGTTCTTTGCCATATGACTTTCTAAAGGTGGCGGCTTACTTCTTCAAGGCCAGTAGGATAATTTTTTGGTTCAGGAATGGGTCAGTCTTCCTTTTAAGGGCTTTGACTAATCCAAACACACCTGATGAATTTAGGTCCATCCTGGAAAATCTCCTTTTACTCAGAATCAACTGGTTTGGGATTTAAATGCCCTCTGTAAGATCCCATCACCCTTGCAATATTGTATTAGCTAGAAGCAGGGGAGCAATCCCACCCACACTCATGGGGAGGGAATCATGTGAAGGCAGGAATACAGGAAGGTGGTGGTCACTGGGGTGTTATCCTAGGTTCTGTCGTCCACACTGAGGGAAACGTGATAGGGGCCTGAACACAGCATCGAGTTTAGGTCACAGCAAGGGCACTGGTAGAGATGACCACCTACTGGGCCAAAGGCCTGGCCCTTTTCCTATTTCCTGGTTTCTAAAAGGTCCATGATTCTTATACAAACCCACTGACAAGCGGAGAGAAATGCAGGAATGATGAGTATTTATAAAAATTACTCAAGATTTGGACTAAAGCAAAAGTTAGTGGATGGCTTGTTTCTTCAGTGTCACACGGAGGTGCAGGCCCACCCAGGGGTTAGGAGAATGCTTGTCCCTTAACTCATGATTTGCTACTGTTTAGAGGCCCCAGACTTTGTCAAGCTACATGCTATCTTGCAAACTTGTGTCCAGTAGAGATGCAAATTATTTCAGATCACTTGAACAGGTCCCTTCAAAGGCTATGGTTTATTACCCTGTTAGACATTAACCAGTTTTATATCTCCCTGAAATCCTACCCTAACCTGCCTTTATTAGCTTACCTATAAATACCTATCATCTCAGAGGTTTCTTGGGCTGTTTTTAACACCTTACTGTTTCTCTCAGTAATGAATAAGTTGAATAAATCTTTGACACATTTTTATGTTAGCTTGAACATTATGATAAAAATTTTATTATTAAAATTATTTATTTAAAATTTATTATTATTAGTATGATTATTAAAATTTTTATATTTGCCTGAACATTATGATGTTATCTTTGAAAATTATACTTTAACAAAAAGATGGAATTTTTCATCAACCACGCAGGAGAATCAAGCTTAATATTTGATACTGGGAAATAAAGAAGAAAAGTGAATTTTTAAGCCAATAGTGTAGGGTATAGTTCACAGTCTCCATAATTCTCTCAAATTCTAAGAGAAAATGAATTTCCTTGCCATGTTGTTTTGGGGGAAGGAAGGAAATAAATCCA
Organism: Camelus dromedarius; assembly: GCF_036321535.1. Classification (NCBI taxonomy): domain Eukaryota; kingdom Metazoa; phylum Chordata; class Mammalia; order Artiodactyla; family Camelidae; genus Camelus; species Camelus dromedarius. The sequence goes on from NC_087453.1 coordinate 30,931,282, forward strand.
CCAATAGCCACCTAACTTCTTTCTGTGCACTTATAAAAGCCTGATCTATGGTCTGTAGGACTGAAAGAATAATACTTAACTACCAGGTGTGGCAGTGATAGTGGCAGTGGTGAAACAGTGAAACTGGAGTCAAAGATTCATTGTCAGGGCAAAGCGTACAGGTCAGAGGCCCTGTCACAAATTCTCTGCTAAGAAATATCTCATGTTGAGCACTCGGACATGCTGGACTTCCCACGGAATCCTTAAGTGGTGTTCCAGTGGAATTTGACCTGATTCTTGATGTATACAGTATAATCCAATTAAATATAAACTTATATTTATATTTAATAGATTAAATTTATATATAAATGTATATACCCTTGATTACTTTTAGTTTATTTATAATATTCATTACATATACATGTATACACAACCACAAATACATATGTGTTTACATGTATGTATATACATACATATATTTTCCATATACATGCATATGTATACATATTATGGTCATTTTTATTTCATACTATTTCTATCTTCCACACTGGCTTTAGAACATAACGTTTGGACAAGATATGACACCACTGAGCCTTGTCCCAAGCCTGGCATTGGATGGCTACTTCATAAATGCTTGGTCTGCATTGCATAAGATGTTTTTCACAGAAGTTAGGGGAAGAAGAGCTGTTGTCTCAGGCTGAGACCTGCTTAGGCTTCTGAGCAGATGCTATGGTGCTCACCCCCCATCAGGACTCTTTACAGGGGTTTACACAGGTGACAGACACCTCACTCAGCTACCACAGGTGCTGGAAGTTAAGAGCACATACCTGTCCCCATACCTCGTTCCCAGAGAATCATCTCAATCAGCAAGAGCTACTTTGTTGAGAGATGCTTGGAGATTATGCCCTTACCTCCAGAGGGGCAGCAGCCCAGAGCCCATGGCTGCGTGATACTGTTATCAGGGCACCAAGCTGGCCTCCTTCCCCCCAAGAGGGTGGTAACACTGGTGCCATTCACACTCCAGACTGGTGAGATCAGGAGAAGGTGAGACTCCAAATGACAACACACCTTTACTTGGCTCCTTCCCCGACCCTAGCCTGCATCCCTCACTCCTCTTCTCTTGGGAGCTCACCACCAGTAAATCACATGGAACCAAAATAATGCTTTCTGTCTCAGAATATAACTAATGTTAAGGACTCTAGATAGAATATCTAGAGTTTAAAAAACTTTTTATTCCACTAATATGGGGTCAAGTGAGTTGTAGCACAAGAGCTGAATTCAGTACAAGAAGACTTTGGTTATATAGTTAGTCTGTCTACTTACTGCTTGATCAGGTTAGTTCCGTGATTATTACTGAAGAATTTCCTCAATGCAAGCTGCAATGATAGATGCTAGAGGTGTGAGTGGGGCTCCAGTAATTAACTGAGTTACCTGTTGTCATACAGCCATTTACCCCAACACTTGGTGGCTTAAAGCAACGATCATTTTATTTCCTTATGATTTTGAAATCTGGGCTGGGTGTGGCTGGGTGTGGCTGGGTGTGGCTGGGTGTGGCTGGGTGTGGCTGGGCAGTGCTTCTCCAGGTCTCCCTTGAAGTCTTTCATAAGGCTGCAATTGTTTGGAGGCTAACCTGGGTCTGGAGGATCCATTCACAAACCTAGCACCTCAGTGCTCCTCTTCATGGTCTCTTTTCTCAGCTGGTCTCATCATAGACTGGCCTAGCCCAAGCTTTATTACAGCATGGCAACTGGTTCAAAGAGTGGGTGCACCAAGAAGCAAGAGAATATCAGCTTGCATCATGCTTGTTACTGTCCCACTGGTGATGACCAGTCACATGGCCAAGGCTGTGCTCAATGCCCGAGGAGAACACCCAACAGTGAAAATACCAAGAGGTGATTTTCAGGGGATGCCACCAAAGTAACAATCTACCAAAAGCTGTTCTAACTCAACTGGTGATTTTCAAAGTGCATTCTTTGTAATTAATAAAACTGCAAACAACCCTTCAGTGTAAGGTGGGTAAGCCTCACTTCAACAACAAAAATTTTGCTTGCAAATACTGGGCATTTATAGTTAAGATTTCTATTGAGCAAAGTGTTCCATTGCCAAGAGAATACATATCTATCTAAAAATCATTGAACTGTATGATCTCTTCCAAGTTAAACATTTTTTTAATTTTATGACCCCAGGAGTTCTTGGGCCACTTAGCTGATCTGTCCTTGGATAATAGCACATATTCTTATCTACTCCACTGGACCCCTGCCAAGATGTCTGGATGCAACAATGTCAGCACATCACTTAGAGGTCTTCAACAGAGACACTGAGTGCATCCCTTGAATTTCAGTTCACTGTCTGCATCACATCCTGCATAGGAAATACCTCCTCCACTTAGAAAATTAATATCCATAATTAAAAACACTTACGAATTTAGAGGCAGGTGTTAACATTAAAGAAATCAGTATATTCATTTGAAAGATGCTATTCTGTGTATGTGGCTGTGGAACAATTGTTCTCCTGTCAATAGCACACACTCTATTTGATTTCTAAAATTGTAGGTTTTTACAAATAATAACTATAACAGCTATCAGTTATCAAATCCCTATCCTGTTTCAGGGACTGCACTTTGCACTTCATCCCTCTGATTTTAGAATACTCTTGCAAAACTGACATTATGATTATTCCATTGAGTGAACAAGGAAGGAAAATGAGGCTTAGAAATGGATCCAAATCCATGCAGTTAAGAAGTGATGGAGCTGGGATATGAACCCTGGACTTTCAGGCCACGAAGCCAGACATCTCCCCCACCATGCTGCAGTCCTCCAGACCTCACCCATAACTTTTGTGATAAAGCAGCTCAGCCGAGATGTGGGGTTTCAGGACCAAGAGAAGGAATACACCTATCTGGACAAAGGTGGACTCTTTAGTATTGCCTACTGCCCTGGGGGGTCTCAGGCATGACTGCCCAGTGAAATAACCCAGGAGGTTTTAACAAATGCTGATTCCCTTTGCTCTCCTGATTGAACTTGGTCTTGGTGCAGTTGGGCTTCTTGGGGCGTTGGGCTTCTTCAAATCTCCCTGAATAGCTCTAACTCTGCAGCCAGAACTGAACCACTGACTTAGAGGAACCACACGTGGCCTCCAGTAGCCACAGGCAAGACCCTGCCTGTTTCATTACATTGCATATCAATACTTCTGTGTGGAATGCTTTCACTTTTTCACTTCTGGGAAAGCTTCTAGTTGTGGTTCAAAACCCAGTGAATGAAAATAAATGATGAAGGGAAAGAAAAAGCTTGCAAACATTCAGAAGAACATTATTGAAATATCTGGAACAATCATTAACTGCCCCTCCACATCCTGACAGCTTACACCTGAAGAATTCCTGCTGCTTAATTCTCAGGCTGCACCATCTGACCGGATCCTTTTTAGGCCTCCCCCTTTTATAAGAGATGCTCCAATCACAGCATTTTCTGGGGATCTGCTGGCAGGTGACTGGGGAGGAGGGCATGATCCTTTTTTCTGATCTGCTCCAATCAGATAAGTCAGTGAGGATGTGGGGCAGCCGAGCTGCCAGCTGATAGCACGAGTGAGGTTCCCATGTGCCTTTGCTCAGGGTTGGGGAGTGCACTTTATTTCCTTATTACGATTAGGGAGGCTTACTCTCATTACTTATCCCAGAAACCTAGTTGGATTTTAGGAGGCATGAAAAAGTCCCAAACAAATGTTGAAAAAATGTATGTTTGCCAAACACCATACTCAAATAAGCTTAAATTCTCCCACCTTCCACCTTGTTCATTAAAACCTATTGTTAAAATCAGAGAGAAAGGATCAGAGACAGCTCAATGGCAGAGTAAGTTTTATTGAGAGAGGATGTCTCCAGTTAGACTGGAGCTTGCTTATCAACTGCTGAACACTCTTCCAAGAGTGTTAAACACCTATATTCACTTAAATGTTTTATATTTCATAGCAACCACACGATGAAAGTTTCTATGATTATCCCCATTTTACAGATTAGAAAACTGAGACGTAGGTGTGATTTATTTTTATTGATTGCACTCAAGAATTATATGACAGTGAAGCGTCATTGGTAAGGTCAAAGAGACAGTCTAGAGAATGTAGCTCCCTTAAACATGCTTATGTAATATGTACATCTACAAATGAGAATGAAATATCAGTGAGGTTCACCAAAATGTTGACAGAGGTCATTTGGGGTGATGGGGTTATGAGTGGCTTCTATTCCTTTTTTTTTAACATTTTTTTATTGAGTAATAGTCATTTTACAATGTTGTGTCAAATTCCAGTGTAGAGCACAATTTTTCAGTTATACATGAACATGTGAGTTTCATCTCCGTATATTTATTGTCACATTTTTTTTCACTGTCAGCTACCACAAGATTTCATATATATTTCCCTGTGCTGTACAGTATAGTCTTGTTTATCTATTCTACATTTTAAAATCCCAGTCTGTCCCTTCCCACCCCTCATCCCCTTGGCAACCACAAGTTTGTATTCTATGTCTATGAGTCTATTTCTGTTTTGTATTTATGTTTTTTTTTTTTTTGGATTCCACATATGGGTGATCTCATATGGTATTTTTCTTTCTCTTTTTGGCTTACTTCACTTAGAATGACATTCTCCAGGAACATCCATATTGCTGCAAATGGCATTATGTTGTCGATTTTTTTGGCTGAATGGTATTCCATTGTATAAATATACCACCTCTTCTTTATCCAGTCACTTGTTGATGGACATTTAGGCTGTTTCCATGTCTTGGCTATTGTAAATAGTGCTGCTATGAACATTGGGGTGCAGATGTCATTTTGAAGTAGGGTTCCTTCTGGATATATGACCAGGAATGGGATTCCTGGGTCATATGGTAAGTCTATTCCTAGTCTTCTGAGGAATCTCCATACTGTTTTCCACAGTGGCTTTCCTTGCTTCCCTCTCCCATTCTTAATGATTTAGATGCCTTCTTTTATAATTTTGTGTTTATTCTATTTGTAATTCATGGTAGTTATCACCTTTCCAGTTATGAGTTTCTCATTTTTGTAGCATCTTGCTTCTTTTCTATTTACAGCAGACCTGTCAATATTTCTTTTAGCATGGGTTTAGTGTTGCTAAACTCTTTTAGTTTTTGCTTGTCTGTGAAGTTCTTTATCTCTCCTTCTATTCTAAAGGATAGCCTTGCTGGATAAAGTATCCTAGGCTGCGTCTTTTTTTCATTCACTTTGAATATATCTTGCCACTCCCTTCTGGCCTGTAGTGTTTGTGTAGAGAAATCAGCTGAAAGCCTTATGGGGATTCCCTTGTAACTCACTCTTTGTTTTTCTCTTGCTGCCTTTAGGATCATTTCTTTATCCTTGACTCTGGCCATCTTGATGATGATATGTCTTGGTGTGGGTCTGTTTGGGTTCTTCCTGTTTGGGACCCTCTGAGCCTCCTGTACTTGGATATCTGATTCCTTTAGGTTTGGGAAGTTTTCAGTTATGATTTCTTCCAATATCTTTTCAATCCCCTTTGTTCTTTCTTCCCCTTCTGGAACCCCTATTATGCATAGATTGGCACACTTTATATTATCCCATAGGTCCCTTATATTGTTTTCATTGTTTTTTATTTGTTTTTCTCTCAGCTGTTCTGATTGGGTGCTTTCTGTTGCCCTGTCTTCTAGGTCACTCATTTGTTCCTCTGCATTATGTACTTTGCTTTGCACAGCCTTTAGGTCAGCTCTCATCTCAGCAAATGAGTTTACTAATTCACCTTGGCTCTTCTTTATAGCTTCTATTTCATTTTTGACATATTTTACATTACTAAACACTATTTCTTTTAGTTCCTTCAGTACTTTGATCACTCCTTTTTTGAAATCTTGATCTAGTAGGCCATCGATGTCTATTTCCTTGATTGTGCTTTCAGGGGATTTCTCTTGATCTTTTAATTGGGAGTGGTTCCTCTGCTTCTTCATATTGCTCATATCTCTGGCATTGTGGCTGGTGGGCTGGCGGGCCACTCCCTCTCCCAATGCCACAGTCAGATGCTGCACTCAGGTGAGGCAGATGGGTGGATCATGCCCCCTCCCAGCACCGTGGTCAGGTGCTGTGTTCCTGCCAGCTAAGCAGGTGGCCACTCACCCTCTCCCTCCCTCTCCTGGCACCAGTCACTCCGCTGCTCTGTGCAGCTGCCCGCTCCACCTCGGGTCGGCACTCCATAGGTGTGCTCAGGGAAGACCATGGAACAGCCCCGCTTCTGATCTGTGCCAAATCTCAGCTCCTTGTTTGTCTTGGTGGTGTAAGTTCTCTGAGGTGCCAGGGCAGAAAGATCCTAATTGCCTCAGGATGTAAACAAGTCTCAGTCCTGCCTAGGAGGTTGCAGAGCCCCTGGGTACAGATTCAGGTCTCAGCCCCACCCTGCCCGGGTGCTTGCACAGGAGGATATGGTGGCTGTGGCTGTGCCCACCTCTCTTCTCACAAGAAGTGCCAATAATGGCGCCACAGGTCTGAGGTGCCCCTCCCCCCAGGGCACACCAGTCTTGTTGCTTTGCTTTTTTTGCAATTTATGGGGGACCAAGGTTGTTCTGTTCTGTATCCTCTCCAAGCCATGGTGCGTAGCCCCCTGCAGTCCCCTGGGGCTGCCTCAGTGCAGCTGCTCCAGTCCTCTGCCTGGCTCGGGAGGCCTGTCCTGGCCCCAGCTGCTGGCTCGCATCTTGGGCTGGGTGTTGCAGGGACCCTTTGTGACTGTTTAACTTAGTTCTGTCAGTCAAGGGGTGCTCGGGGCAGATCTGAGCCTTGGTGGCTCCCCCTCAAACCCATTGACCTCTCTGTTGGGGGGGGTGGTTCAGCGAATGAGCGCTATTCCTCCTTTGCCACTCCCTTCCCGCAGGAGCAGTCCCGCACTGTTTTGTTTTTAATTCTTTCTTTTTTCCTTTTCTCCTCCCAGATTTTTGGTGTCTTTGTCTTTCGAAGAGGACAATGTTCTGTCGGAGTTCGGCAGGTGCTCTGGTTGGCTGAGTGCGTCCATAGATGTGAGTTTTGGTGTATTTGTGGGAGAGGGTGAAGTACAAGCATCCTTCTACTCTGCCATCTTGCTTCTATCTCTAGTTCCCTTTTTGGTGCTTTTTTGAATTTTTTAAATTATTTGCTACTCTTAATATTGTATGTTGCTATACAATATGAATCACTTTTATTATCAGAATGTACAAAGGCAGTTTACAAGTGTTTCAGTCAAGTATAAGCTTTCCTGTAACTCCTTCTCAGGTTCTAGTCTTAGAAAGTTCACAAACCAAACTTAGAGAACTATGGAAGGGGGATCTGGAAAAGGAAATTCCCAGCATCCACCCTGTTCCTGATGGCAGGCCTCCTACCTGCAGCTGGCCCAGCGAGGGCCTTGACAGTTACAAGGACTGGACACTTTCATTACTATTCTTATTTAAAGTCATGGGACATTTTATTACATGATTGTGACCAGATATGTCATGGGGCTAGCAAAGATTTTTCATTCAGGGACAAGAGAAGAACCCCCACAGAATAGATTATAGAAGAAAATAAAATAAAATATAAAGTTATTTTTATAATTAGCCCACTCCTGCCATGAGTTCTGCTTTTTATTTGTTTATTATTCATTTGCATATATACATACATATGTGTGTATGTGTGTCTATATATAGATCTCTCTTTTTCCCCTTCCATATATATATATATGAAAACTACTTGATCTGTTAAAAATATTTTGCTTTAGATTTAATGAATACAACATACCTTTAATTTTTTTAAGAGCTTACAAAAAGACTTTGGCTACTTTTCTATAATTTCTGGATATGGGATTAAGTGTCTTCTAATTTTTGGCACTATGTTGAGATCAGCTTTGACTAAACTTAGTTTTACTCAGTTATATATGTACAAATGTTATAGAGGGATGGAAAAATTATCCAATGAGCTTTGCTTTCACCAAGAAAAGCTCTTTGTGGAGGGGATCACACTTGAACTTGGCCTTGAAGGATGAACAGACAGGTAGTCTCTTAGAGAAGTTCAATGCAAGAACTTAAGAATTAGAAAAGCCTAGATTCGAATGCAAATCTCACTTCTGAGCAGCTGAGGGACACAGGATGACCTCTCCAACCTAAGTTGTAAAGTGAGGATTATTATTACTTAGTTGTACATGTCATCGTACATTTTATTAAAGTTAATTTAATGGCACATAATTATGTAACAGAGTATTACTGATTGCCGACTTAACATAGTGTAAGCTTCTGTCTCAGGATTTATGAGCATTAAAAAGACATAACTCGAACTAATGTGCCAAACATAGGGCCTGCCTCCTGGGAAGTGCTCAGAAAGCGTCGGCAGTTGCCACCAGCATCACAGTTGGCCAGACCATAAAGTGGGGGAGTGAGCTCCCAGGCAGGAGGAAGGGCACACGAATGTGTGTTTATAATGTTCAAATGGTGCTACAGACCCTGAGAGGGAGAACCATGTGTGAGACGGTCCGACAGAGGGGAATTGGAAAACCACCTGATGGATGTGGGAATGCCATACCTGAGAGCGGAACTTTGGCATCTTCATCTGGGTCTGCACGCCTCCGCCTTGGTTTCCTTGCATCCCTCCATCTCTGGGAGGACCCCCCGATGGCACATTGTAGCTCCTTCCAGATCAGGTCAGAGCATCCTGGGGAGATGAAACAGCACCACTAACTCACAACAATGGTCCCCACACAGCCTTTTATGTTGGAATTAATCTTTTATGGAGAGATTTGCAAACGTTAGCCACTATATATAAAAACAGATTTAAAAAAAAAAAAAAGCTTCTTCTGTAGAGCACAGGGAACTATGTTCAATGTCTTGCAATAACCTTTAATGAAAAAGAATATGAAAACAAAAATATGTGTGTACATCCATGACTGGGACATTGTGCTGTGCACCAGAATTGACACATTGAAACTGACTGAACTTCAAATTTAGAATAAAGGAAAATATGAATAAAATTTTTTAAAAAGAGACAAAATTATGCCCTAATGTTTCGGGGGCTTTCTGCTCATGGTTCCATGCACCGTGGGGAACCCCAAGCCCCTCTTGAGGGGTTCCATCAAAGACAATCTTCTTCTGACATCTCCTTTGGAAGTTGAGTCTCTCAGGGGGCTAGTATCATTTTCCCTTTTTTGGTCATACATGAATGAATTTTAGCACAAAATATACTGTTGGCTGCTTACTAAGTCCCCTCCTTACCGACTCCCAGTGGGCTACTAGGAGAACCTCAGTGTTTGGCTGACGCTGTGGCCTGTGAGACAAGCTTAGACAGGAACCTGGGAGTTGAAGGGTGCTCGTGCTCTTTCAAGAGGTCAGACCTGTGAGTGCAGATCAGGGGACGGAAGGAATCGTGAGCCTTTAGTGGAGATGCTAGGAAAGCTGTCGATCAACACTTCCAAAACACAAGTCAAGGACCTGTGGTGTGCCAAGCGCTCCACAGGACCCAGAATCTGCCTTTGAAGCTCTCATAATCTAACGGAGGTGAAAAGGCTCCCACATCAGAAACTCAGACAGAGGCGGGCAGGTTTCTTGGGCTGAGGCAAAGTGCAGGTTGAGAGGTCAGGGTGGGGACAGGAAGTGATCCCCCAGGTTTCTGGTATGGGGCAAGTTGGACACACATAGGTCTGAATGGGTGGGTGCAGACGTCATGTGATCAGAGGCATGAGATAGTCCAGCAGGTCTGTGGCTGGGGGGTGCCTCTCCGGAAGGTGTGGAGAGCTCGGAAGCCTGAATAAAGCTTCTGGCAGTCCTGGTGACTTTAACTTTAAAACAGGCTGGAATGAAAAATTAGCTACATTGCCTTTGGAAATAAAACTACATACATGTAAAAGCATGTCTGGGTAGTGGTTGAGAGCACTGGGCTGGGAGATTAATAAATAGTCAACCCTCAACAGTGTCCTTTCTGAGATGGCTGACCCTGGGCACGCTTCTTAAACTCCCTGCACAGAAAAGGCTAAAAGTAGCTTTCTTGCGGGTGTTGAGTATTCAGTGAGAGAGTCCCCGTAAGTATGGGCACCTTTTCTGGCACATGACACACATGCGGTAGGTTGGGCTACTGCGTTATTCCTGGCCGGCTCCTCTTCCAGCCCTAAGATAAAGTATCAGAGTCATAAAAATCAAGCTAATGGATAAGCATTCAAAACAAGGCTCCTTCGCTCCTTTGCGATCCTGATTTCCAGTTTGTACACCAGATGTGTGGGTTTGGAGAGAGATTTAGAAGTGGGGAAAGGAGAACAGGGAGGCTTGGGTGGAATTTGGGAGAAAAGTGTCCCACAAACCAAATAGACTCATTCTAATGGGGCCTGAGGCCGAGAACTGCCCACAAACGGGGAGATTTAGAGGGAATGGTGTTTTAACACAATAGTAGATAAAACTTTTTAATAACAAATTCCTTTTTTTTTAGAAAAAGAAAGGAAGGGAGGGATAGGAGAAAGTCTAAAGGATGATGATGGAAAGAAGGAGAGAAAGAAGGAAAAAAGGGAAGGAAGATGGTGAAGGAAGGTGGAAAGGAAAAAAGAAAAGGAAGAACAAAAAAGGAGAACCTGAGAAAAGGGAGAGGGGTTGGGAGGGAGAGAGGAAGAAAGGAGACAAAATAAGCCTGGTCATTAGGAAAGTGAGATTTTGATAAATGACCCATTTAACCTTTCCCTCACAAGTATCCAAGCCAAGAATAAATACCTGTCTGAAATTCCTGCTTGCATAGGAACTTGGACTAAATAGATTTTGAAGTCCCTTCCAAGTCCATTTTTTGACAAAACTTTGGATTTTGAATAATGTATCTGGCTAGAGAATGCAAATATGAAAAGTGAACGCTTTTTTTTTTTTTTTTTTGCAGCTATGGTTTCAAATCCCAAAGAGCAAAATATTTCCTAAAATTGCTCTATGCATAAAATTTGAGGCATCATTACTTCATGTTCAAGCCTGACAGACATACTGTTTCTTTCCCTGAAATTCTTATAAACATATGACATTTACAATCTGATCCCTCTGGAGTCCAGCCCTCACTGAACATTGAGAAATAGCTTCTTCATCAAAAATAGCAACCAAATGAAAATTTCCACTTAGTGAAATTTAGTGCTGCAACATTAGCCATGAATGCTTATATTTTAGTGGAATTCAAAAAAAATGCTCCATGTCCTTGGGAATCTAGTCCTTTCTAGCAAGTGTGACCAATTACATGTCTCTTTTCTACACAGGTTGATTTTTCCTCATTTAAAACAGTAGCTTTAATTCCCACCCAAGTTTTGGGTCTTGCCCGACCTATTAATGTGGCTGCTGAGAGTTATTATTATTATTACTATTATTACACTTGGAACACTTGTTACATTATTGCTGTTGATTGAACTTGCATTTGCCAACTGACTCCAAACTCAAGGGTAACATATGTGATTGATTCTCTCAGACGGATTTATTCAGAGAATCACAGCTCCAATCTCTGTCTAGCCTGGGAGGCTGAGCACCTGGCATGTTATATTCTGCTATTGACCATGGAGATCTGGAAACACTTATAAGCATTGACAAGAATTGCCATTTTACAGATTTGAGATGTTATTTTATTTATTCCTGGATTCTATGGCCAAGGTTTCTATAAGCCCCCACCTCCCTAGCTTTATGATGGTTCCATATTCTGAATGGAAAGGCTTTCCATAGGTGTGGTCTATTCTGCTAACACACTTATATGTATGACTGAGACATTATGCTGTACACCAGAAATTGACACATTGTAAACTGACTATACTTCAATTAAAAAACAAACAAACAAACAAAGAGCCGGATGGAAGCAACAAAGTTTCTTGCCTTGGAAAAAACATTAACACAATTTTTCACCAGCATCTTTTTTTCTCTTCAAAAATATTACACAGTGAGAAATAATACATTTTGTGTAACCTCATTTAAAGATATTGGTTCATGTGGATTGAAAGCCAAGACAAACCACAGTAGAGTTTTCTGCACTGAGGGAAGGTGTACCTGAATTTGCTATGAGTCATGAAAATTGATGAGGTGAAGAATTTCCACTAGATTTTTATTTAACAGAAATACAAGGTGGCTAATTGGAAACAAACAAAAAAGAAAATTGTCACTTTATGGACCTTGCAAATGGGCAAATGACATTTAATATGAGGAATGACTTTGCCATGCTGGTTACAAGCAGGACTAGAGCATTCCTGGACCTTTCTGGAAGAATATGTTGGATGAGTGACAGTTCTGAGGAGGTGGCAAGTTCACCAAGGACTAGTTCCATCAAATGAGGGTTGGGGTTTTGTCAGAGAAGAGTCTTTTGGAGAAGGCTGTAAACATTCTCAAGTCCAGTGTCCTTACATTTAGACAAGAATGGAGCCCTAGAGAGGAGAAAGCTTGGGAAATGCCTTAGTGGGACAGCATGAACTAGAAGCCTACCCTCCTGAGCCTCCCAGCCTAACTGATGTAAGACAATTCCCTCAGGTGTGTCCTGGACCCTGACAGGTTCAACCCGAGTCAGCTAGGGTGGCCTCCCTGAATCTTTAGAGTGTACAATGTGTGAACACATGTAAGGGCTAATACTTGCCACTGAGGGAATGCTGCTCAGTTATGACTTAGCTTGGCTGGGGGACCACGGCCAGTGAATTCTGGAATGCTCTCTTTCTGGTCCTGATGCTGCAAGTGCTGGGCATGTAGTTAGTATTTGTGGAATGGTTGCACACGTGTCCATCTTGCTGCTCCCTTCTGCCATCCTGATCGTAGCAAATCAGTGACTTTATTATATACTACATCCATACTAATCTTCCTAATATCTCATTTCCTGCAGGGTCAAGTTCAAACTCCCTTCCTTCACCTTGGTGTAGTATCACATCCCTTAGCCTATCATTTATCTCAGTTGGAGCAATCTTTCAAGCCCTGTGTTCAAATCTTGCTTCTTATAGGAAATCTTTAATTAAACTAATTGGATCTCTCTTTTCTCTGAAAAAGCCCACCACCAGGGTAGCCAGGATGTACTACAGAGTTAACACCTCCAGAAACAATCCTCATATAACAAGGCATGGGGATCTGTGGCACAATTCTGGGAGCATTCCTCAAACATTCACCAATAGGACTAGCCCTGTTTGCTCAAAGTAGTGACCTGCTATACAAGGGCGTTCCTGCAAACAGGTCACAATCTATTTTGGCATGAAGCTTTTCTCCCTTTCCTGTCTCACACTCCCTCACACCTGTCCCCACCTTGTGCTTCCTGGACTTATTCCCAGATATACTACCTGCACCCACATCCTTGTTTCAGAGTTTGCATTTAAGGGAACCCGAAGTAAGATACCATACACTGAAATACTTAAAAAGCCATACAGTGTCCAGCTTAGAGTTATGCACATCATAAGAGATAAAGTTACACATATTAAGTAAACACAGATACACGGAAAATATACCCTGTATCAAGATCTGGTTTTGTCTCCTCTGAGGCAGTCAGATCCTACTGAGCTTTGTATTTATGATTAATAATAGGATGTGTCAGTGTTCCTGTTCTCTCCTATTGAGATTCTGTTGCAGTCCTGTTGGTGCCCTTCCCAGATCTCCTTTCCCAGCTGATGCACACATCCCCCACCTGCTCTGTTGGCTGTCATAGGGACACTTTTCCTGGAGAACTGCCCTCAGCCGAGGGGGGCTATCTCACCCCCTGGGGGCAGTCAATGACTAATTGGTATGGAGCCATCACAGGCTAATCCTCTGGCCTCAAAGGGGGTCTGAGGTGAAATTCATACACTAGAGCTTCCTGGGGACAGGTTGAAGCTAGATATGACATGGGCTCATCTCACATTACTGACCCTGCCCCATCCTGCTTCCCTCACACCCCTCTCCCTGAGAACCCTCCCTCAGTATATCACATGCATCTGAATCTCTATTTCAGGCTCCACTTTTAGAGAACTTAATGTAAGACAGCTCTTGGTAGCCATTGATTTTTCTTAACTTCTAAGGCCTCTTCTCCCAACTTACTGGTGCATTTCTCATATAATATGACAATTCATATATCAATAAATTTTTAGAAATTTTACTTATGAAACAAGGTAACATCTGCGCCTCCAGCCATTATTACTGTGTTCACCTCTCCCTGTTATAAGTCTAAGAATGGCATTTGGCATCTCTCGCAAGCAGCAGCCAAAAAGGGTGTAGACTCTGTTCAGTATATGGAGTGACGTGACTAGGGGATTTCTCTCACAAGCATAAACCAGCTTTCTTAGAGGGAAAAAGCATGACTTTCCTGTTTCTCGCTGTAGAAATTTTACTGCAACATTATATAGAATGATTTAATATATAACTCAGTTAATAATTTATAAGAGGCCATTTTGAGGTTAGAATATTTTAGCTGCCCTGTTGATTTTGCAGTGGAAGGCAGCAGAATATTTAGAAACAAACAAACAAACAAAACCTCTTAAATTCTCCAAGGTCTTGTTTAATGGAGCATATACAATCAAATTTCAACAACCCATGTCTAGATTATCTATGGCAGTGCTTTTCAAACTTCAGTGTGTGCAAATCACCAGGAACTCTTGTCTAAATGCATATTCTGGTTCAAGTGGTCTAGGGTAGTGTCTTCGAGTTAACATATATGAAAATCTCTCCTAAGATAGTGATGCTAATTGTCCACAGACTGTACTTCAAGTAGCAAGGAACAAGGTCTTTTATTTTCTTTCAGTGCTATAGCGCTTCCCCCCGACTTGTAACCATGTAGATAACATAATCTAAAGGTAAGACTAAAAGTCTAACATTGAGACTTTCATGACTATGCAGCCTGAACCAAACTGTCCTCCTGGCCCCTGAAAATAAGCTTTGACTCTAAGGACATGATGTTGTACATGATCTGAAATAGTAAGAATGCTGACTTTTGATCAGTTACTTTTCTAGGAAGGATCAGGCTAAGGCTAGATTTCTCCTGAATACATATCCTGTATGTATTCCGAAAGCCATGTCACCTTAAATGGTAATAAAAAGAAAGTAAACACAGTCAATACCAGGATAATCAGGAGTCTGGTTTATAACGAAAAAGGACTGATTGCACCCTAGCTGACTTCTTTGGGGGTGTCATCTCCCAATGGGAATTTCTACTCTCAGGTCCTGCAGTGTTTCATCAAGTTCCAGGCTCTGTCCTGAACATGAAACTTGTAAATTAAGGCTGATTTTACAACTTCCTGAATTCTAAGTCTAGGCCTGAAGCAATTTACTTCTCCAAGAAAGCTACTGCATGTCTTCAAGGTTTAGCTATCTTTCTGAGAAATATGCGTCTTCAAAACATACCCTCCATTTTTTCTGTTTAAGGCAATGCAGACCATTTTTTATACCTTTATAATACTCTTAGTCAAATGAATATGCGCACTGTTTATAAAGCTAGAATATCACACACATAACATATTGTTTCCTCACAGGGGGTTATTAATAGTAAAACAAGATGAAATGACTAATTTCCCTTCAGACCAATATTTTGTATCTTTTCTATTTTTAAAATAATTAATGTGGTGGATGTCAGCACAAACAGCAGAGGAAGGGTCTAAGGACTTTTAAAAATTAGCTTCCTTATAAAATCTACAAGAAAATTGGCAAAAATACAGAATCAATATCTTCACACCTCTAGAAATTAACTGAAGACTTGCAGTTGTGTGGGAAGTGTTTAATCAGTAACAATGGGTGAATATCAGTAAAAACAATGAGCTTTATTCTTAGCGCATTTAAAAAAAAAACTGAAGTACAGTCAGTTATATTGTATCAGTTTCTGGTGTACAGCACTTACCTTGCTCCATTCCTATCACCCCAACCTTCAGCTCTTTGGTAGCCTGGAAAACCTGGAGTCCACCCTCATGATTAAATACAGCAGCCTAGGAGGAACCAATAGAGGAACAGGGTTGAAGCTCCTTCAAATCTTATTCCCAAAGATTGTCATTGTTTTACCTGTCAGTGGTTTTCTGGAAGACCCCACTTTCAAAGCTGTCTTTCTTTGACTTGACTGGAACTTCACCTAACCTTTAACCTGGGGTGCTTGTCAAACCAATTAGAAGTGACTGCTTCTGTGCCTGTCTGAAATTGTAAATAACAGATGGAGAAAACACTGGGCTAACCAAAAAGCCTAAAAGGAAAAGCTGGGACATGAGATATCCTCAAGGGTTTTGAAAAGTTCGTACACATTCACAAGGATCTGAAAGGCTATGTGCATGTATACGGGGGTGGGTACGCTCAGGAAAGACCTGAGATGATGCTAAGTTCTCACCTGTGGGGGACCTTGAGGCTTTTTGCAAGCAGAAAGTGAATGGTAAGGCAGAATTCTCAAATACCTGTTGAGAATTGAAGGTATTTCCTGTTACACACAAAAAGCCCTTTAACAAAGACTGGGAGACTTTTTGAGTCTAGACTTTTACAGAAATCTCTGTTTGGTCATTAGCTGACCATGGTATTAAGTAGGCAGAGACTTCAGTGGACAAAAATGAAAAATAATAGAGACTTTGTAGAATTAATTCAGAAAAGCCATTAAACCAATGAACCACCACCACCACTGCAATCATAAAACAAACAAAAACAATAACAACAGCAAAACATAGGCAGGGAGGAGAGCCTAGTTTCCAGAGTTGCTGTATTATTTTAAATATTGAATTTCTAATAAAAATTGTTAAGGCATGCAAAAAAGAAAGAGAGAAAGTATGATACATATATAGGAAAAACAGCAGTTAATAGATGCCATCCCTGAACAATATCATTGAACTGACTAGACAAAGACTTTAAAACAGCTATTTTAATTATGGTTAAAGAATCATATATGGATCCATGTCTATTGGAGTAAATCAAGAATGATGTCTCACTAAGAAGAGAATATCAAAAAAGAAACAGAAATTATCTAAAAGGACCAAATAGAAATTCTAGAGTTGAAAAGTGCCTAACTGAAATTAAAATTTACTGGAGGAGCAAAATAGCAGATTTGAGCATGCAGAAGAAATAATCAACACAATTGAATGTAAATAATTGAGGTTCTCCATTCTGGGGAATAGAAAGAAAAAAAGAATACAAGCAAATTTTACTACAAATTATAATTTATATTTATATTATTATAAATTTATATTTAAATATAAAGGAAATTTATATCTGCAAACATCTTCATTAAAAAAGAATAAAAATCTCAAATCAACCTAATCAATCTTAGGGAATTAGAAAAAGAAGAGCAAACAAAATTTAAAATAAGTAGAAGGAAGGAAATAATAAACATTAGAGAGAACATTAATGAAATAGAGAACAGTAGAGAAAATTAAAAAAAAAAAAACAAACGTTGGTTCTTTGAAAAGAGCAATAAAATTGGCATAGAGAAAAAGATAGAAGACTCAAATTACTAAAATCATGAGTGAAAGAGATGACATTATGACTGACCTCACAAAAATAAAAAGAACTGTGAAGGAACACTATGAAAAATTGTATAATAAATTAGATAACCTAGAGGAAACTGACAACTTTTAAGAAAGATATGAACTAGGAAACCTACTCAAAGAGAAACACAAAATTTGAATAGACCTGTAACAAGTAGAGATTTAGTTAATAATCAAAAAACTTCTGATGAAGAAAAGTACAGGATCAGATAGCTTCACTGATGAATCTACCAAATGTTTAAAGAAAAATTAGTTAAAAAAAAACCTTCACAAATTCTTGCAAAATATAGAAGAGGAAGAAACACTTCTCAAGACTGGGAAAGATACTACAAGAAAAAAAAAAACTATACATGAATATCTATTGTAAATATCAATTCAAAAATTCTCTAAAAATAGTAACAAACTGAATATAGCAACATATAAAAAAAAATTATGCACCATGACTAAATGAGATTCATCCTGGGAGGACAAAACTGGCTCAAAATATGAAAAATCAATCAATATAATGTACCACAGTAATAGAATAGATATAATCACATGATCATATTCATAGACCCAGGAAAAGCATTTGACACAATCCAACAAAATTTTGTTATAAAATATTCAACATACAAAGAATATAAGACACTGAAAAAGAGTTTCTATAAAATCCCCATAGATAACATTATACTATAATAAAAATCTGAAACTTTCCCCTCTAAGGTCAGGATGATGCCAAGGTCAAGCACTCTTGCCTCTTCTACTCAAAATAATACAGAAGTTCCAGCCTGTCCAATTAGGCAAGAAACAAAAAGGCATACAGAATACAAAGGAAGAAGTAGGCCTCTCTGTAATTGTAGATGACATGATCTTTTAAGTAGAAAATTCTAAGTTATCTACAAAAGTCCAGTAGTGCTAATAAACAAGTTCAGCAAGATTCCCAGATACAAGATGACATACCGAAAAATCAATCTTATTTCTATTCACTAGCAATGGATGATCTGAAAATGAAATTATGAAAACAATTCCATTTATCATCTAACCAATAAGAAATAATTAGGAATGAATTTAACCAAAGAAATGCAAAAGTCATAGACTGAAAACTTAAAAACATCATTGAAAGAAATGAAAGAAGACTTCATGTAAATGTAAAGATAACTTATGATCATGAATAGAAAGACTTTATTTGTTAATAGGGAAATATTTCCCAAGCTGATCCCAAAAATCAAATGGAAATTCAAGAGACCCAGAAGAGCTAAAACTATCTTGAAAAAGAACAAAGCTGGAAGACTCACACTTTCCAATTTCCAAACTTAATACAAAGCTACAGTAATCAAGATTGTGTGGTAGTGCCATAAACATAGACAAGTAGCTAAGTGGGATAGAATTAAGTTCAGAGACAAACCCATACATTTATGGTCAATTTATTTTTGTTAAAGGTGCCAGAGCAATTCAGAAATCTAGTTTTCCACAAGTGCTGGCACAACTGTATATCAGCAATGAAAAAAATTAAAATGGACCCTTACCTCACACCATATGCAAAATTTAACTCAAATTGGATCAAAGTTTTTACTGTTAAAACTAAAATTTCAAAACTTCTATAAAAACAGAAGTATAAATCTTCACAACCTTGGATTAATAGAATTTTAGATATGATACTTAATACACAGGCAACCAAAGAAAGTAGATAGATTAGGCTTCATTTAAACAGCCAACCAAGCAAAGACACAAACAAACAAAAAACTGTGCTACAAAGGATATCGTCAATAAAGTGAAAAGACAGCCCACAAAATGGGAGGAAATAGTGACAAATAATTTACCTGTTAAAGGTTTAGTTTTCAGAGTATATAAAGGACTGCAGCAACACAGAAATAAAAAGACCAATACCGGCAAAAGATTTGAATAGATGTTTCTTCGAAGAAGATACAAAAGAGAACAAATAAGCAAATGAAAAGATTTTCAACATCATTAGTTATTAGAGAAATACAAATAAAAATCACAATGAAATACCATTTCACACCAAATAGTGTATCTATCATAAAAAACACAGACAAAAATGTGTTGGCAAGAATATGGAGAAATGAGAACCCTCACACATTGCTGCCGAGAATCGAAAATGATGTAGCTACTGTGGAAAACAGTGTGACATTTCCTCAAGTTGCTAAACATAGAGATGCCTTGTGGCCCAACAATTCCATTTCAAGGTGTATGCAGAAGAGCACTGATAATGTCTGTTACACAAGTACTTGTAAAGGAATACTCAGATCAGCTGTACTCATAATAGTCAAGAAGCAGAAGCCACTTAAATGTTCATCAACTGATTAACAGATAAACAAATGTGGTGCATCTATATAGTGGACTATTATTCAGCTGCAGCAACGAATGAAGAACTGATACATGCTGCAACATTGATGCATGCTGAAAACATGTATAAGTGAAAGAAACCAGATACATACAAAAGGCTACATATTGAATTTATATGAATATCCAGAACAGAGAAATTAGTAGAGACAGAGAGTGAATTAATGGTGACCAGGGGCTGTGGGAAAGAGGAGTGGGAGTGACTGTTCATGACTTCTTTGGAGGGGAGATGTAAATATTTGGGAAATGAGGTGATGATGGCACAGTCTGGGGAATATACTCAAAAGCATTGAATTGTATACTTTAAAAGTTAAAATTTTTTCTATGTGAATCCTATTTCAATGTAAAAAGTCAGTGTGAGTTCACAGAAAACAAACATACCAACTTTCCACAAATATAAAGAATATTGCAAAGCCTGATATAATTGATTTGAGGATCTTTTTTATTTTTTTGCCTGCTGTTCTGTTAATCTGATACCATCTACTGGCACAAATATTTGAAGCTGAGGGCAAAAAGCATCCCCATATTAGTGAGGCTGCATTATTTAAACAGAGGATGAGTAGAGAATTTGCATGCCCAGAGCTAAGAATCCATGAGAAATGAATAATACAAACATCAATAATAAGATTTTAAATTAGTTCCGCACTGTGGTTTGTGGTCAGAAAAATTTGGAATCACAGTGAGAGAAAAGAAAGAGAAGAACAACAATGCAGAAGTTTAGATTTTACTTAGAGGAAAATCAGATGGTGATTCTCATTGTAACTTAATAACTTGTGTATCAGTTCTGTCTCCATAGGGTGATCCAGGGAATCGCGGCTGTTATCATGTTTCAAGGCTTCTCAAACTATAAATACCTGGGGACCTTGTTAAAATGTAGATTCTGATTCAAAAGGTGTGGGTTGGAGCAAGAGATTTTGATTTTGGAAGAGCTTGCAGCAGATGACGATGCTAATTGTCCATGGGTGGGTCATACTTTAAGCAGACAGTCTTATGTGACTATCTTCTCTTTCTCCTTAGCCCACAGCACTGTGTTTAATAAAGACATCCAGTGGGTAGTTGTTGAATAAATAGATGCTTATTATTTATTCTGTGGATAAATGTCTTTCTGACACGCACATTCCTAGATATGCACACAGATTAAAGAAGTTATAGCACATCATGACATGGGGAGAATATTATGAGCTGCATCTGACATTTCTTTCCTATACAATCTCCGAGTACACTGCTACTGCCAAAGTTTTGCACATAAGCAATGTGGACTGCAGTCAGCTGTGAAAACTGAAGTTGACCTCCATCACGCATGGAAATTACCTTCATAAATTTTACTTGAATAAGTGAAACTGAAAGTAAACACTTAGATGTCTAGGACTCCTGCCTCTCAGGACTGACAGTCATCTCCTCCATGTGGCTTACTGAAGCTGTAAAAGACGTAATGTCCCATCACGGGCCTTTGGACTTACAGGCAAACCCACTACAGAATCCACTACATTCCTTCTCACCATGAACAGCTTCATGAAAACTTCATTGAAACTGTATCTCTCTGAGGAAGTATAGAACCTAATGAGGTCAGTTGTCTCCTTTGCTAGCTCCTCCTAGACCCAGAAGAAAATTATATCCTATGTTACTCAAGATTAAACTTGTTTACCCCAGATAGCATGTCCTAAGCCTATGACAGAAAAAGGCAGTCAGGACTAACCTGCTCACTTGAGGATAAGCGTCTTGAGGCTTTTTAAAAAAAAATTTAATCAATTTATTTTTAACACCTTTATTGTGGTATGGTTCCTGTACAGTAAATTACACATATTTGAAATGTACAGTTTGATGAATTTTGATAGATGTGTATACCAATGAAACCTCTAGTACAATCAAGAGGGTGGAGTCTTAAGTCATTAATACTCAAAGCAGTCTCTCCATAACATTTACTGGATGCCTACTGTGTGCTCCAGCATGAGACAGGTTCACAGTCACTAAAGAAATATAAGTTCCCTGAGAATAAGGACTTTGGTTGGTTCAGGAAAGTATCTCTAATAGCTGGAATGATGCTTGATACCTAGCAGGTATACAATAAACATCATTAACTGGATGGTCTGTAAATTAGGAAAGGTTCCAATTTTATAGGAAAAAAACCCAGAAGTTTAGAAATTATATAATTTCTGCTAAGTCACACAGCTAGTGAATGTCAGGGCCAAAATTCCAAAGATGGGCCATAAGCCTCTGAAATACACACCGGACTAGCCAAGCTCTCCCTTTTCCCCTACGTTTCAATAAAGCATGGCATCTCTCATCCCCCGACTGTTGTGGGCGTGGCCTCTTCCTTCTTACTCTGACCAAAGTCTACTCGATCTCTTTCTCGCATCAGGCTACATATCCATACAAATTCTGTGAGAGAGAATCAGGTTTAATTTTTATAAACATAGGCCATTCACAAGGTATGGCAACCAATACCAGTAGCACAGTGGTGTGTCCTGGAACTCTGGCAGAGAACGCACTAAACTTAGAGCTGCTAGACTTAGCAAAATATATTAAAGGGTGCTCCGTTAAACTTGATTTTCAAATAAACACCAAACAATATTATAATACTAACATGATGCAGTGTTTGGGACACACTTATACTAAAAAATCATTTGCTGTTTGCCTGAAATTCAAGTTTAGCTGGGCATAATGTATTTTATCTGGCAACTGTACTATCTCATATCCTCTGCCCAACACAATAGCAGGAGCCAAAAGGTGTTGGCTGAATAGATGAACAAATAGATGAATAGAAGAACAAATAAATCAGTGGATACCTGATTATTTAGAATCTCTGCTTCTCTGTTTGGGGCATTGCATTTAAGCTGATGTCAGCGTTATTCTCTTTGATATCTCCTGCAACATCATTATGTGTCCTTGGAGTCAGAGCGGGGCTCATTTGGCCTGGGATGCAAGGTCACAATGGGTTCTAATTTTAGACTTTCAGTATTATCTCCAGATGACATTATCCATAGGGACAGGAGTCGGGTGCAGGAGTGAAAGAAAATGTCTATTAAACAACTCGAAAGTTGTATCTCATTAACAGACCACTAGCCTTGTTTTGTTAGTTTCCTACAGCTATTGTAACAGTTTAGTACCAACTTAATAGCTTAAGAAAACACAATTTTTTCATGTTTTTTGGGGGGGTGCTTTTAAAAGACTTTACTGGGGAAATGTACAGGGGTGGGGACCGTCCCTGGAGACACCTCAGGATGCTGTCCTCCATCTTGCTGGGCAGTTGCAGTTCCCAGGGGCCCCTGCTCAGAAACATCTGAGTAGTCTTGGTGGGGGCCTCCTCTGTGACTCCTGGAAAGGCCCAGCCCAGAGGTGGTCACTACCCCTCCCGAAGAAAACACAAATTTATTAGCTTATAGTTCTATAGTTCTTGAGGTCAGAAGTCTGAAGATGGGTCTTGGGGGCCAAAATTAAAGTGTTAGCAGGGCTGCATCCTTTCTGGGGGCTCTAACAGTGACTCTGTGTCTTGGCTTTTCGAACTCCTAGAGGTCACCTGCATTGATGTGTGGCCCCCTTCCAGCAATGGTATCATTCCAGCTTCCATTAGTCTCCCTTCTCCTTCTTGGCCTCTGACCCTGTTGCCTCCCTTTTATAAGGACCCTTGTGATTACACTGGATCCACTCAGATCACCCAGGATACTCTCCCTGTTTCTAGGCCCTTAATCAGATCTACAAAGTCCCAGTTATCAGTAGGATATCATATTCACGATGGGATTCTGGGGATTAGGTTATCTTGGGGGCCATTATTGGGCCTACAACAAGCACCATGGTTTACTGTATAATTATATTGCCCACTACCCTTTATAAATGTTAAGTGATGAAATGCAAACCTTTAAAATTCACCAATATTTTAACAATAATTTGTGATATTTCTTTAGTTTTAAGTATCTTTGGATCCTCTTGACTTCTGAGAGCCCTCCTTGAAGCAATGTCATTTCTTACCTCAATCATGGAAGAACTGCCCAGTTTGGTACACCAAACCAGTGGTTCTCAATCTTGGCTACACATTAGCTTCAACTGAAGAGTTTTTTTGTTTGCTTGTTTGTTTGTTTGTTTGTTTGTTTATGTCCCAATGCCAAGGCTGCACTGTGAATCAATTAGATCAGGATCCCTGGGGAATGGAGCCAAACTTCAGTGTTTTTAATAGTTCCCCATGTGATTCTGATGTGCCCAAAGTTGAGAACCAGTACACACAATTTCAACTTTCACTGCTAGGTCAACCTGTTTCTTTCTTCCTGTATTCCTTCCGTATCTTTGCTTCTAGTCTACTTTTCTTGTTATCTGCAAGTTTGTCTTCCTCCTTTATTGTATGTAGTGCATTATTTTGATTGTATCATATTCAATAAGGAAAGACATAAAGATGTTCTTGAAACAATTCATATGATGTGGACAGTGCTGTTCTGGGAACAAAAAGATGATCTGCTTTTCCGCCAAGAAAAAAAGTTCTGTACCTGTCACCCTCAGTTTCCTCATCTGTAGAAAGAGGGGTTTGGAATAAAACTCTCTATGGCCTTTTCTAATTCAAACACCATGATTCTAAATATAGAAAGAAGAGCGTGGTCTCATGGAAGGTAGCTCTGGATCTCAAACCTGAAGATTGGATCTGATTTGATTGAAGGCAATGTCTATGCATCACTGTTTGCATTAGTTTTGTTTACTCTAGAAGCAGAATATGAGGCAGAGATTCAAGGTCAAGTGATTTATTTAGGAGGCAACCCCAGGAAGCACCAGGACAGCAAGGCAGGCGATTCAAGGTAGATTCTCAAGTTTAATGTCACTGTGGGTGACTGGGGCTTGATCCTGCTGGGGATCCTGGAGTGTAGACCATGGGCCTCAGAGTTATCCGACCCGAGGGGAGAGGCTGCTGCAGGGGGAGGGTGCTGAATATGGATTTTCAGTTTTTGTCAGTCATTACTTGACAGCTGCTCCTGAGGACTGCTAATTCTCTAGTCCTTTCAGCCTGCTGTGCATAAGGACAGAGAAATGTGGGGGGGCGAGAGAAGCCCTCAGGCAAAGAGATGCAAATAGTGACATTTAGATGTCAGGTCAACATGCACCACAGGGTTAGGGCCAAAGGGGTTGGGGACAGACGCTAATGTGGCTCTTTTGTTTTAATGGCAATGATTTTCTTGTTCTTTATACATTAATTAAGGGTATTTGAGGGAAAAATGTATTAACATTTCTGAAGTATTTTGAGAACGCTCCCCACCCTTTGGGAAAGCCACTATAGGCAGACAGACTATTGCAACAAAGATATTTTCCCTGTGAAAAGGCTCTCTTGGATTGTTTTAGAAAGAGGATGACATTTTTTAACCTATTTACGCACCATTTAGTCACATTCTGTTTCAGGCCACTAAATGACATTTTTTCCCCTCAAATATCAGGAGGTTAAGAATCTAAATTTTCAATACTAAAATTAAATGAAAACAAATATATTTCAGGTATTGACAAATCCCTATGTAGGTGTTAAGGAGAAAAGGTGTCGTGGGTATGCTGTGTGTCTCGTGTCTAAGCCCAAAGGGAGAAAAAACATTTTCATATCTATGCCAGGACCTGCAGACACATAGCAGGAGCACATAGATTTATTTTCTCTTCACTGAGTAAAGAGGATCACCACTGTTGACCAGGCTCATTACAGCTGTGTTCCCCTGAGACCGTGGACTCCTTTCAAGCTGCAAAGTAGAGCACTGAACAGGCTGGGGCTGACCATTGCTCAGCCTAACCATTCCAGAACATTCATAGTAGTAGGGGTGATTTTTTTTAATAGGATAAATAGCATGAATGTATCTCTGAATTTGAAATCTTGCTTGGAATTCCTTCTCTATAATAAAAGGAAGATAATTGCTTTGGCTTCAGATCTGTTATTCCTATCTCTCAGAATGATTTATCAGCCTTCACCAAGACACTGCTGGAGGGGCAATGTCCATGAGCCAGCTATACATAGTGCAAATTAGAAAGAGTAGGAAAGTCTGGAGAATGGAGAGAGTGCATTGGATGGAGCATATACCCCCCAGATGAATAAATCTATGCTTTTAGACGGTCTTCAAACAGGAGCCATATATTTAAGGCCATCAAAACCACTCAGCCCCATTTGAGTTGCATGAATGGCCCCAGACCAGACCAACAGAAACCAGTCTGTTGAGCTCAACCCACATTGCTTGTCTGTAATTGCCTTCTTGTAAGTAGATAAAATGGTGGTTGTCTTAGGTCACTGAGTTTATGCTGGTTTGTTATACAGAGATAGATCACTAATACCATTTTTTAGTCAACAACCCATGGGTGTTTAATAAGGGAAGACTTTAACATTTCAAAAATATTTAAAAGACTATGTAGCCTTAGTTAAAATATCTCCAGTTCTTGTCATCAACTCTTTGTCACACATAGGCCCACTGTGCGTCAAATAACATCTTGTAAATTTCCTTCTGCCACACCTTTGCTTATGGACACCCTGAGCCTCCGATGCCTTTTCTGGTGTTCTCAGCCTGCCCACAGCAGGCTTTTGTTCAAAACTGACATCCTTCACAATGCTTGCCTTGGCTGGCCTGGTTCTCAATGATTTCTCCATCTACTAAACCCACACAGCCATAAACAGAATCTAATTTCACACTACAGTGCTATATACTGAAGATCTGAACACCCATGTTGACTGCAGGCTTCTTGTAGGAAAGAAGATGTTTGCTCCTAGTGTGGTATCTTCGATATGGTTCAGTATGTGTGAGGATCCACTCAGAAATGCAGGTGTCTCAATGACTGAGTCCTTATTGTTCTTGAAGATGGCAGGAGGGAAAGAACAAGTAAGCAGTGAACGGGTCTAAGTCTGTGGCTCTTTCCTCTTTGACACGCATCTGTGTTCACTCCTTTTGATGCCATTAGTTTAGTAGTTTCCACACAGATTTATGAATGGTGGAGCAATACCAAGGGAAAATTATCTTCAGAATCATGATGAAGTGTTGTTTCTGTGCTGAACGTGGTTGTAGGAGTCACAGTGGAGTCCGAAAAGAAGAGGCAGGGGTGCTGCCCTAGTCTGACAAAGTGAGGAGATGTGGAAGGCCTGCAGTACATGTGCGGTACTGAATTCCACTGAATTAGCCTCATCTGCACTTTTTTTTTTTTTTTTTTTTTTTTGGTCTTCCTTTCCTTTCTCATTACAACACACTTGGAAGGCAGATTGAAACTCGAGTCCTCATTATAGTCAATACGATCAACCCTACATAGAAGGATTTCCTTTCAATTTAGCGATACTGTCTTTTGAACTTCAAGAAGATCAGGTTTCAGGGGTATTACATTTCTGGAGGACGAGACTTTTTGTTGGTGATAACTTTAAACCCAATTCCTTAGAGGGCAGTCTCTGGCAGATAGCACAGGAACACAACGGGGTCTCTAGGAAGATCTAAGCAACAAAGTAGAAAAGTGCAAGAGAAATGTCAGCCCCCCCCTTTTCTCCGTGGAATATGATGTGAAATCCAGAAACATCCACAAAGCTGACCTGGGAGAGAATCTGAAAACAAAGACAGAACTTCCCTGGCCTGTTAATCCAGAGGTCGAAATGGATGTCACTTAGAATGGGATCTAAAGTATCTCCTTTCACACTTTCTTAATTTCAAGTTCAAGGGTTCAAAGGTGGTGGCTGGTTAAGCCTCTCGACTTTACTATTAGATTCAAATCAGAATGTGCCAGTCACCAGCTGGCTGGGTGACGATGGAAAGGCTATGTAACCTTTGTGAGTATGGTTCCTTATCCGTGAGCTTAGCTCATAAGTATTTCAGCCTATGGATTGTTTCACACACTTCCTGATAAATAATTGTCATACAGAAAATGTTTATTTTTATTATGTAGTGTTACTAGCTTGCCTTGGTCTTAAAACAGTTAAGAAACTCCTTTTGTATGACTGTCTTCTGAGGTCAGGACTCCAGAAGCCAACACTTAGATGTTGATTCACTTAGAAGTGATTTATTCTGGAGTTGTTCCCAGGAAAGATTGATAAAGGAGTAAGAGAATCTAGACAGGGCACAGGAAGAAGCTGAGTGAGAATGGAGAAATTGCAGGTGAATCCTCACTCAGCCTGACTGCAAGGGGAGCTCCACAGTTCATCCTACCTCAGGACAATGGAACTGTCAATATTAAGGCTCATCCTGGAGGATGTAAACTCCCTGCCCTCCTGGCTCTGGGCATGCAGGCAAAACGACTTTCTAGCTTGAGAATATTCTGCCCACAAGAGGCAGAGAGTGTCTATTAGAAACGAAGCACACAACACGAGGAGGAAGAAAGATGGAAAATTGCTGAATATTTTTAGAAAATGGTTTAGTCACATGATATAGATCCATCATACCATACACTAGGTTTGTTTTAGAGACTTATGGCAGATGATGAGACTCTGCTTTCAAACAGAAATATGACACTGGTCAATGTGAAATATTTTCAATTCAACCTGACTTCCATAGGAATACACCCACTTTTGGAATTACTTGACTTTTTCCATTCAGACTTTCAGAACAACTCTGACAAACACATGACAGAATCATTTTCATTTCTACCCTTCACTGTAATTCTAATTGACTTTAAAATCAGATCCACCCAGAAGAAGACACTTGGGTATCAAATGACCAGAGTATAAAAACACAGAGCCTAGAGTTTTTGTGACTCCTCGGGGGATGTGAAGGGAAAGAATCAAGCACACGTCCTCTTTCATAGCTCTGCTCTGGCCAGATTGTGACTCTTAAGCAACTTGTTCGACTTTTTTAATAACAATGACAATCGTTATTATGAACAACTTGCCACATATCATGTTGCACTAGGCAATTTGCAGTAGGCGCTTTGCCAAGTGTTTTGCACACTCAGAGATTAGAATCAAAATAGCCCCATAATATAGATACAATTCTCATTTTATAGATGAGGAGGCAAGCCTTGCTGATTGGTACTGAAATATAAAAGCTCAGCTCATTTGCTTGGAGGCAGCACAAACCCTGTGGAGTTTAACTTACATAACACAGCTCCCCTGGGGATCAGGCTGAAGCTGGGAACTGACCCGAGCTTTCTCCCTCCTTGTTTGGCTTCTTTCCTTCCACCAGCTTTCCTCACTCACCAGCTTTTCCTGGGAGCGACTCCTTAACAAATTTCTTGCACATGAATCCTCATGTTAGGGGTAGCTGACCTAAGACATTAGCCCAAGAGGATATTATTACCAATTATAAGACCCAAAAAAGGTTGGCGATACAACTTATTCAAGGTCACAAGTTTAGTTAGGGTGACAGCCCACTCATTTCTGGCTCCTTCTCAAGTCACATTCTGAATGCCACCATATCATGTCTCCCAGTCAAATGATGTCACACCAACTAAGGTGCAATTTAACAGATAATGTTGCAGTATCATGATTCTGAAAATGCCCACATCACCCCCACTCCCTTCCACTCAAGAACCAGTCTCTTATCAGATATTTAAGATACTGAGCATCTCTGAGCATAGGAGTTTGCAGGATCTAGGGGTAATAGTGAAGGGAGGGAGCAGGCCTTCCTCCCTTGTTAGTCCATCTCTGGCACCTCAGAAGTTTTGTTTTTGTTTTTTATTTCTCCATTTGGGGGAAGGCTTTAGCATTTTGCCAAAATATAGGGAAGAGAGGGATATGGGTTAAAGGCAGATATATGCACAGCTTGGCCAGCCTGTCCTTGCATCCTAAGGAAAGAGGAGTGAGTATCTACATTGAAGGACTAAATCTGATAGAATTTCAGATACCGTGGTCTCCAGATTGAAATTACTCAAGGGTCCCTCCTGGCATCTTTCCAGTCTCACCGGCTAGTGACAATATTATGCTGCTTACAGGTGTGGCTGATTCTAGACAAACCACTTTCTTAAGCTACAGGAAGTTGCCAAAAGGACACAATTCTAGTAAATGAGAGAAAAATCAGCCAAACTTGTTGAGAGAATAAATAAGGGTTGGCTGATTTTCACATTCATTTGAATTCTGATCACACAACCTTATCTCTAAACTGTATAATTATATCCCTAAACTCAGACCATACAGGAATCTGTATCAGTGTCCTTTCTACAAAGAGAAAAGGTTAGGTTGCAGCCAGAATTGCTTATCTTGCCTTTCCAAAAATGTAGAAGAGCATCTTCTAGAGGAATTGCTGGCAGGGGAGTGGTGGGCACTTTCTTAGTTCACACTGCACTCCTCCAGCACAGGGGAGCCTTTAGAATCTGTGTCAGCATCAGCCCTTCTGCACCTGAGAACGAGGAAAGGAGCCCCACACCCAGCAACCTGCTCTGCAAACAGCTCCAGCTGCATGACTCAGATCCAACTTGAAACCAGCACTGACTGTGGCACCCCAGAGATTTGTTTTTCCTCTCATTGCCTGCCTCCTTGCCTGCATTCCAGGCTGTTCCAGAAGCAGCCTTATCACTTAATCACAAAAAACGATATGAATTCTACTCATCAGTGCACTGAACACACATATTAATCATGTTAATTGTGCAGTAGTTACTCCTATAAACTCCTGTCACTAGACAAATATTGGTTATTAATGTTTATTAATCTTAAATGCATTCATATGTAATTTAGATGTATGATATATGCACAAGATATAGTTTTAAAAAGTACTTATCTTAGCCAGAGTTCCCTGGAGACAGAGCCTGAGGCAAGGATTAAGTGCCAACGCTTTATTTGGGAGATGTAAACCCCGGGCAATGAGGCTGAATACAAAAGAAAGTGAGGAAGGGAAGGAACGGAGACCAACATGACGGGATTTGTTACTAACTGCTGCTTCACGACGATCTGTGAATAGATACACTAGGTTGCCTGGTAGATGTGCTTTCGCAGCCGCATGCAGTGTCTCTGGACAGATTTTATAAATAAAAAATTTATAACGACTCTGCCCATGGAACAGCCCACGGGAGGGAAGTGGGAGGAGACATTTATTTGTCTGCTCCTTCCTGTGTCCTATTTTCCACTGGTCAAAGGTGACCCCTGCCCCCCAAAGGGGACTGGCTCCCCTACACATCCAGGCTTATTAATCCAATTGCTTTTCAGCCCCTCAGGAGGACAGATCTCAGACCCCACAATGTGGTCTCTCTTATTAATCCAGAGGTCATGAGACAAACCAAAAGGTCAGCTGTGTGGAGGGCTGGACTTTCTGGGGAAAGCGATCTGTAATGTGGCCACAGAGGTCTGAGCAGAGTTAGTCATTTGTACAGTAACTAAGACAAAGCAAGTGCCTGAGAATCTGGGAGAGGATGGCACCAAGGAACTCTGAAGAGACACATAACATGTGTCAGGTACAATACTAATTAATTAATAATTAATAAGAAGGATTTACAGCCTGCTTGCTATGATTTTAACAATAGATATATTCTATTGAGAAATTTGCTGTGTTCTGGGCACTGTGCTGAGCCCTTTTATAAATGATTTATTCAGCTTTGTTGAAGATGGACTGGAAAATGGCTACAATCCTGGGCTCCTCCCTTGCTATCCCCTTGGCAATACAGTTTTGTAGCAATAGCTATCCATCAAAAGGAGGAGCTTGTTTCCTCAGCCCCTGACTTTGAATTTGGCCACATGGCTTGCTTAAACTAGTAAAATGCAATAGAAATGATCGTGTAACCACTCCAAGCCTTAAGGGGCCATGTGTACTGCCCCCCCGCCCCGCCCCAAACCCTTGCCCTGAGGGGAACAAATGTAGGGTGTAGCTGGACAGAGGGAGACAGGAAGCACAGATGAACTATCCCAGCTAAGTTTATCCTAAATCAGCCAGACCTGACTGACCAGCCAACTCATCAAAGACACATAAGCAAGTTGGCCAACATCGGCCAAGCCAGATCTTCAGAACTTCTCAGCCAACCCACAGATGCATAAGCAAAAAGACATGTATATTGTTGTAAGTCACTGAGGATTTGTGCATGTTTTTTATGCTGCATTATTGTGGTCATAGTTTATTAATCCAAAGCTTAATAGCAATCCTGCAAGGTGGACATAATTTTCAATTTTTTTTAATTTTAATTTTTTATTGAAGTGTAGTTGATTTATAGTGTTAGCTTCATGTGTACAGAAAAGAGATTCAGTTATATATATACATATATATATATATTTTTTCAGATTCTTTTCCATTACAGCACATTACAAGAATTTGAATATAGTTCTCTGTGCTATAGAGTAGATCCTTTTGTTTATTTTATATATAATAATACGTATCTATTAATCCCAAGCTCCTAATCTATCCCTACCCCACCTTCATCCTCTGGTAACAACAGTTTATTTTTTTATGTCTGTGAGTCTATTTCTGATCTGTAAATAAATTTGTATTTTTTTTTTGATTCCACATATAAGCAACATCATATCATATTTGTCTACTCAGCCATAAAAAAGAATGAAGTAATGCCATGTGCAGCAACATGGATGGACCTAGAGATTATCATATTAAGTGAAGTAAATCAAGCAGAGATGGACATGATTTTTTAAAATTTTAAAAGATGTGGAAACAGGACAGGTTAAAGGACTTGATCGAGATCACACATTAAACACTTGATTGGAACCCAGGAATATCTAACTCCATGGCTTAGTTACATGTTACTCTTGTTTCCCCTGGATCCTTGATCTGTATCCTTGCTGACTAATGGCTCCTGGTAAACAACTTGATCATGTTGTCTTTTTCCTTATAAGGCTGCACTTCCTCTTAATTTTGTGTTTGGAGGGGCTGAGATTTTGTAGTTAAGTATATATTAAATGTACAAAACATTCAATGGGGAGAGAATATCAGAGAAAAGACATCAAAGGAAAGGCAATTAAGTACACATTTTACCCTACGGGGGAAAGCAGGTGAGGCTTGGAGTGGAATGATGTGGACAGCGAGCCCATCGGGGAACAGCTGGTCCCCTCCGTAGCATTGCAGTGTGGGTCTGCAGCATGCAAAGGTCCTGGAGGTGTGGGATTTTGCATCTCCTTTCTGGGAAAACCAGTATCCCTAATTTGCTGTTGGTTCATTGAAATACATGACCATAAATTGACTGGGCTGCTGTTTACATGTGGCTTATGGAATCAGTCTCATGCATTCATTTAAAGCCACATCCTGTGGACTACCCACTAGCAGGGTCCAGATCTGGTATCTGTATTCAGTCGGGGGCCTCTGCCATGTTTATGCAGCTGGATTTGAAAACAAAGGAAAATCCATGTGGGGGTGAGGTCAGTCAGCGAGCCTGGGCCTCCTGGGGCGCCAGCGCTCTTCTATCTGCCCCGGCAGTGCCACGGGGAGACAGGGCCTCATTCCCCTGAGTGTTAATGGAGCCAATCAGACGAATCCACTGCATTACAGTGTGTATCCTCTCCTGTTTTGATATTGTAATGCACGAAATTACATCTCTAGGGAAAGCCTTGCCTCCTCTTAAGTGCTCCCAATTCCCACTAATGATTAATTGAACAGAGACACACCCACCCACCATTGCTCAGAAAAGTGAGCAAAACATGGCAGGTGAATAGGTCTGGGGAATCACGGGAGACTCGTAGAAACTGCAGGGATGGTCTAAAAGGATCCCTCTTTCCAGGCTTATTTAAGCAGTTTCATTATTCCTGGACATTTGTCTCAGAACCAGCAACAGATAATTGGCTACACTGTCCTCTCCAGAAGAAGGTGATGTCTGCACATGTTTGAAAATGCCCTTTGGGGCCTGGGCGGGTATTTACAAAGAAAGAGAGAGTGCTGAGGGAGCTCCAGGCAGTCCCGTGAGAACACTGAGTTGTGAACTAAGAAAGTGCTCACCATGCCTCTGCCTGCACTTTCTTCTGGAAGATGCTGTTTTGTATTTTAGGAAAAGCAAGATAAGCAGTTTTGGCAGTACCCTACTTTTTTCTCTCTGTGGAGAGGGCACTGATATAGATTCTAATGTGGTCTGAGATTATTAAAGAGACATAATCATACAATTCAGAGATAAGGTTATGTGGTCAGAACACAAATTACCATGAAAATCAGCCAACCTTTATTTGCTCTCTCAACACACGTCTGACTGATTTTTCTCCTGTTGAACTAGAATTGTGCTCTTTTGGTGACTTCCTGTAGTTTAAGCAAATGGTTTGTGTAGGATCAGCCACACATGTAAGCAGCATTATATTCTCACTTATAGGTGAGATTGGAAAGATGCTAGGAGGGACCCTTGAGTAATTTCAATCTGGAGACCAAAGGGTCTGAAATTCTATCAGGTTTAGTCCTTTGGTGTAGACGCGTTGACTTTTTGTTTGTTTGTTTGTTTGTTTGTTTAAGTGTAGAGAAAATTAATGTTGGGAGAGCTAATGTATTCTGTGGTAAACACCCATGAGGGACTACGTTCAGCAGAGAGCACCCAGACGTGATTCAAAGAGGGCCAAGGATGCTTCAAGGGGGATGAGAGAGTGAAGGGAAGAGAAGAAACAGAAGAGAGATGTGGAGCAGGACCAAGATGAGCTTTGCCTGCATTCTCCTTAGAGATGTGGGGAGGACAGAGGAGTACACATATTGTTGAGCTGGTGTGTACTACAGAAAGAACTCCTCCTTCGGGAAGTGTTTCTCCCCCTTTTTAGGGGTGAAGATTATGGACCTACTCTGAGGCTCTGATGAAAGCTATGGACCCTCTTCTCAGAAACACACTCACATAAACACACACAAGCTCACACAGTTTCATAGAATGTTACATGTTCATGGATGCCCTGAAGCCCACCCATGGGCCCCAAGTTCAGGGAAACACCCAAACATTTAGAAGAGTTCAAGGTCAGAACTTCAGTATGATTGGGGGCACTAGATCATGGAGAACAGTGGTCTGGGTCTCACATTACTAACAATCTCATACAGAATGTGAGTTTTCGGTAGCAAGGATACTTTGAATGACCATATTGAGGTTGGTATAAATACTAAAATACTCATACAAGTTTCAAGGCCACTTGTTGAAAACATATCTAGGTGTGGGTAAGGGTGAGTTTCCAGTTGACAGACCTGTGTAGTCACTCAGAATGATTTTGGGAAGTAATCCCAGCCCTTCTTTCCATCCCCCTCTTACACACACACACACACACACACACACACACATACACATGCAATCCATCAGCCCTCTTCCATGAGTGTTACTTCAGAATCACTTAAGCAGGAAAGAATCAATAGGTCTTTAACAACATTCTGTTATTGAAACATCAACCACCTCTCCATGCTTACTGTCCTCTCAGTTGGCCTTGTTTCCTGAAAGAAAAGCACCATATTGACTCCTACTATTCTTGTTCCCAAACTTTCCATGAGCAAATGGCAGGACTGTGGGGCAGGAATAGCAGATTACTCTAATTTTAAAGCCTGGAGAGGACGAAAATACAATGATTAAAACTTTCTTCTCATGGCTGCTCAGAAAGGAGCAAAATCTCTGCCATGTGAAACTAAACTGGTTACTCTGAACAGTTTGCTAACTGTCATGTATCAGGGAGAAGTTCTTTAAAAGTGAGCAAATGCTGATTCCTCAACTGGTCTTGAGTTTTCAAAACACAGATGATTGTGACCTCGACTGTTACAGCAGAAATCTGTCTTGTTTCCTAGGGGAGGAAAAAAAAAAAAAAGAGTTGTGCCTTGATAAAAGTGGGTAGATCATACAGAACAGCTTCTTAACTGCTTTATGGTTTTATTTCACAAGTCACTACTTGAGTCTAGATCAAGACAAGCCCTGAATTATAGTGTATTTGTTCTTAAATCAGATGACTCTTGCACTTAAAAATCAGAGTGTAGTTACTAGGGTACCCACAGGTCCACTTTAAAGTCCCCTTACAATTTAGTCCCATCATTTCAGCCTGACCATTTGCCCTAAGTGATGGAGAAAGTTGGAATTGAGACAAGGGCCCTGTCTACGGATTCAGTATTCTCAACTGTGCTTGCAAATGACTGCGTCTGACTACCCACCTGGTAATGGGTTCTCAGTTGGTGATGATTGCATCTGGACTTACCCACCCCTCTACAGCTGCAGAGGTCTGCTTTTCCCTGTGGCCATGAGAGGTAGAATGAGAGGCCCTTGACTGCACCCAATTTGTGAAAGAATTAGTCACCACTGAATTCTTTCTCTGTAAAAGGTTCCCAATTCAACATGGACCTATTACTAAAGACACCTACTTAATCATGTGTCATGGCAGTAGGGGAACCTCCAATAGGTTACACTTAGTTACCTGGCATGTCTCACCTTCATTTATCCTTGTTTCGACATCACTCAAACTCCTTGTTGGGAAACATAAATGCTAGTCAGCATCTATAGGCAAGGAACGTTCAGATGCAATCCTGAAAGACAGGCTGACAAAGAAAGCAGGTTGCCCATCTTTAAATTCTTATAAAGTTTTTCATAAGAGGGACCAGTCATCCATTCAGGGAGGTAACTGGTTAGAAATTAAATTCCCATCATTTTTCTATCAGCCACTCCCTCTTTGCTTGGTTTCAGCTGTGGAGAAGTGACAGATGAAGGTGAATAAACCATAAAATTTGACTGATGGGGGGTAGATTATGAACATCTCAAGGTGGGATATAAACATCCAAGATTATGGTACAATGTGATCTCTTAGCTTCCCTCAAATTCCCCTCAGACACCACGCACCACTTGTCAGCTTCGTTCTTTATGAACAGTGGTTAAGTGTGCAGGGGGAAACGACAATCAAAGATCTACAGTCCTGTTTACCTGGGGTTACTTATTTGCAGGTAGACTTGGCCTTAGAAAAGAGCCCCCAAGAGATTGTAACCAGTGCAGGTGAAGCTTGCAATACTAGACAGTGTTGCCAGTAGATGTAACTAGTGTCCAGGTTCTTGTCTCATCCCAGAAAGAATTCAGAGACAAGACACAGAGGTTAAGAAAGCAAAGTGGGGATTTATTAGGGGATGGATAGTACATGCTCAAGGGGAGAGCGGGCAGACTCAGGTGAGCAGCTGCCCTGAGTTTTTCTGGCATGTTGGTTAATGAATGGGTGGAAGAGTCATTGGGGAGGGAAGGGTTTGGGATCCTATATCTTGATTTTTATCTCAACTACACCTTCCCAAAGGGAGGAGGGATTCTTGCCCTTATTTAGTCTAGATCAGAGGTGCCATGGTATTGATGCACGATGGGTATTTCATATCTGCAAGGCTAATTATATTGACATAGGGCATAATGAGCAAAAGGTTACATTCCTGCCTTTTCCCACCTTTCTTTGTGGGTCTCCAGGCCACCCATCACCCCAAAAGTCATGACCACTTACCAGCCCAGAGGTTCCTGCTTTTCTTTCTCTGCCCAGGGAACCCTGGAGCTTCCATGATGCATGGTTTCCTGTATTTGGCCTGTGCCCCTCCTTTCTGCCCAAGTCCTGCCATTGGATCTGCATCCTCCTTTCTCTGCTCATATCTAGCTGTCTGCCTGCTCTAACAATAGGGCCACCATATGTCTGCCTGTGTATGGTGAAGTTTCTACTGTAAATCACACTGTTCTTTGACAATAAGAAGCTGATGCCTTAGACCCCTTTGGATGTTTTGTTTCTACACTCCGATCCAACACTGTGGACCAGTGGTAAGAAGCCACGTATGTTCAAGCTAATGTGCTTGCACTGGCTTCCTGATAACAACACCAGACTCCTGATAGACTTTAAACTATATCTTTTCTAGCAAATGTTTGGTGTGACAGGCAATCTGGGTCACCAAGAAGACACTGAACAATCATTGTCAAGATACACACTAAATGATGTTTCAGAAAATCAGACATTAAAAAGGAGAACTTGTAAATTCACCTAATTCAGGACAAAGGATGCAGCAAACACACCCCCGCTGATAAGTTGTTGCTGTCAGCTGTCTCTGTCTGCGGTTGCAAGTGTGCCTCTGAACACCCTCCCTTCCAACTCCCTGCTTTCATGACAAAGAAGAAACCATGCTTGAATTATATTTAGAGTAAGAACTGTTAGTTTCTAAATGATACCCTGAGACATTCATCTATGAGTAAAACCCACAGGAGAGCTTGGAGGGTCATTGCATGCTGCCCAAGCCTTCTGCCCTTAGAGCGCGGTTTTATCTGGTCATAATTGTTTTAGCCTAAGTTAACATTACTGCATTTTAGGCCCTTGTAGAAATTGGTTAACATTCATTAGGGTAGGAGGATTAAACTGAGTAACAAACAATCCTGGAGTCTCAGTGTCTGAATGCAGGGAAGGTGTACTCTTGCTTAGGCAGTGTCCACTAAGTATCCACAAATATCCCCCAGGACAACGGTCCTCCAGATAGTAACTCGGTGGTCCAGGCAGATGGGGGCGCTACTTTTAGCTGCACCATCAGGAACAAGTAGCCTCCTTGTTCAACTGGCAGAGGGAAGAAAAACATGCCCGTGCTTTTTCCTGCTTCACACACATCTCTGTCCATTCTCTGGAACCAGTCAAAAACATCCCCCTGACCACAAAGGGCAGGGATATTTAATCTTCCTGTGCACCGGGAACCAGATTCGGGTGAGTGCTAGAAGTCACTGTAATGACATTTATCATCCCCAAGTAAGATTCTAACTCAAGCTGGACAACGATTGAGCTTTCAGCTTTAATTCTTTTTTCTCATATTAAAACTCCTCGCATGCTCCATTGCCACAAAGGAAGAAAGAAAGAAAAAAAAAAGCCCTGCATTTCCTTTTGTTTGTGATAAACCAGAGGACACAATGGCTGGTGCTTCCAGGTCATGATTTATTGGTTCAGCCAGAACGACTGCAATGCCGCATTCTTCCAGAACACTCAGCAACACAGCAGGCCTTTTAAACAATCCCAACTGGCTCCCACGCCGAAGAGGAGAGAAGGTAAAAGTACCATCCCAGCTAGCGCTGGCTGCAAAGGAAATCTGCTCAAACCCAAAATAGAACTCTCGTGGGGGTTGTCTTTAAAAAGAACGGCAGGGCCTGCAGTTCTGGGTGACATATGTTGAATCCTTTGAATGTTGTTTCTTTCCACACACTTTAGTCAGAAAGCAAATGGGTTTGAAGCAGTAAAAAATAATAATACTAATACAGCAAATGGAACTTTAACTCAAAAAGGCAGCTCAGGAATCTCCCAGACCAGGGCAGCTGTGGTATTTGTCAGCCTGGGCTATTTTCCTTTATCCCTCTCTTGGTCCTGGAATATCCTTTTTTCTCAAACTCTATTCAGTGACAATCCTATAATATCCTGCACTGCTGCTGTCCCCCGTCTCTCCTGACTTATCTGGTTATCCTCTCTGGAAATGCGGTTCTAACACTATCTGCTTTTTCTATCTATAGGACATTCAAGGTCCTCTTTCAAAGCTCTCAGCTCCCCAAGGCTTTCTCTGCATGTGCTCTGTGCTGTGCAATTATCACTTTATAAAATACCAGCCTTTTCTCCAAGAGCTCCTCTCTGCGGTTGGGAACTTAATCACCTACCAGCTTGTTCACTAAGTATTGCCAAGTGTGTTAGCCAGGTCTTCCCAGCGAGGTCAGTTGGTCCTGGACACACGTTTCTTTTTCAGATTCAATAACATCAAGTTGATGTTGCATTTGAGGGGTTCAATAACTATTTGTTGGTTAGTTGTATCATGGTACCCTATGCATTCAAATTGAGGTAGTGTGACATGTCTGAGGCATGTGCATTATGCAGGAGGATGCTCTTTGACCATCCCTGCAGGTGTGGTCCCATCCATCCACTTCTAATGATTGCTGGGGCTGAGTCCACATAGGAGCTCAGGGGCAGAGCATACATTGTGCTGTTTCTGCCCCTGTTTAAGTTGGGACCTGACTGCATTGCTACCTCTGGAGCATGGGAGAGATCTGCAGAATAGATTACCGGTCCCAATTTGTCTATCGTTCTTAAAATACAATTCTATTTCCATGCCTCTTTGCCATATGATTTTTCCTCCCAGTAAAGTGGGCAGGTACACATCCCTGTCCTGCTCATTTTGAGTTCATATGATTTGCTTTGGTCAATGAAGCATTAACAGACAAATCATGTGCAGAGGCCTTAAATATGCTCTGTAGTTAGTTTTGAAGTGGGAGGAAAACGGGCAGGGCACAGCCACTGAGGGAATGACACAGCAGTTGAGGACAGGACAAACTGGTTAAAAGGAAGATGGTGGAAGACTCGACCTCCAGTAGACCTTGAGCCTCATGGTGCACCCACAGGTGCCATGACAGTTCCCCGGCTGCCCATAAAAGGTCAAAAAGTGGGCAGGGGGGATTTCCTGGAAATTCTTGCCCCTCCCTCAAAGTAGTTGGAATAATCCTGCTGCTGATTAGCATGTGAGAGTATAGAGCCCGTAAAACCTAGCAACTCCCACATCTTGTGGTCACACTCACTCGCTCTGTCACGCTGGCTCTGTCACACTCACCTTCTGAGACAGCCCACACTCTGTCTATGGAGTGTGGATCTGCTTTTGCTTTAAACTAAACACCCCACACTTCTCAGCTTCTCTCTCTCTCTCACCTTTCTAGATGGCCCACATTCTGCCTAAGCCATTTTCCCTTCTGAGACAGACCGCATTCTGTGTATAGAGTACGCATCTCTCTAAGTAAACTTGCTTTCACTTTACCATGCCTTGCTTTTGAATTCTTTCCTGCGCGAGGCAAGAACCTATTCTTCCCCCAGCAGTTTGGCCTTTTTCTCCACGGTTTGATGAAGGACTTGTCTTCGGTGTTTATCTTATCTCAAAATTATGAAAACAGATGGAGCAGACTTGAGTATGGTCTGAAGCTTAAGAGTCCAGCCTGGTCTACCTGAACCAGGTAAGCTCAATCAAGATTCACCAAGCCACAGCTGCTCTTTAGAGAAGAGGAGGAAGAATCAGCATCTGTTGTTTTAAGCCCCTGAGATTTGGGGTGTGGGGACGTATTGTTACACAGCATTATCATGGTAAAACTCTAACAGAGGGAGAGCCTGGGTGGTGAGACATAGGGATATGGAATCCTTACAGATAACTGGCAGTCAAGGAGTAGTTGATGGCTTGGGGGAAGGAATAGGGAAGACGCTGGAAGAAAGCAGTATCCTCCCTGGAAAGACCCTAGACAGTAGAGGAAGATGGCCCCCTGAGAACAACCAGTGGGATGGCTGCCCTGTGGCATTGACACCCCCAGTGACACGTCTTCCCTATTTGCTGATATTCTCCTTGCTGTCATGGGGGTGAACTCTGCAGTCTCTCAGACGTAAAGTTCCTACTATGACCTAAGAATAAACCACCAGTGTAATGGTTGAAAGAATGAGTTTTGGAGCCCAACTGTCTAGGTTCCATTCTTGGATCTGCCACTTTGCTGGTTTTGGAAAGTTATTTTGCCTCTTTGTCCCTCAGTTTCCTTATCTGGAAAACGGATGAGTAATGACATCCACCTCATAAAAATCAGCATAAGGATTAAATGTTTTCATATATATGAAGTACCTAGAATAGAACCAGGAACTCAGCAGGTCATCAGTAAGTGTTAGCTGGTATTAGCATTATCATTATTTCACCAAAATTGAGAGCACGGAAGCCCACTGCATCCTTCTGAGTATCCTGTGGGGAATTCAGATGAATACAAGACAGGGACACTGCCCTAAACAAATGTGTAGTCTAAAGCAGGAGATGATACAACACAGATACTCACAACATGGGATAGCACCCAGTGCTCAGGAGGGCGGGAGGACCTACATGCGTTGAGCCCACACTTACTGAAAGCTCATTTGGTCCGATACTGAGACACATCTGGGGAGTAAAACATGAGTTTGTAATAGAAGTATAAACAAAGGATTATGAGAGTGTGGACTGGGGAGCAACTGTGACTGTGTGGGGAAGATGGAAGGCTTTCTACAGAAGAGATGAGATTGAGGTTGGATCAAAGAGAGCTCTCACGGAGAAGGACCATCAAGGATGAGGGAATTCTAGTCAGAAGAAACTTGTGTAGGAAATTAGAGAATGTCAACTATTATGGACCCAGAGGAGTGGATGAGGTGTGATAATATAATCATCCTTGTATCCTGCACTATAACTTCCTGTTTTACAAATGAAGGAATCACACTTTAGAGAGGTTAAGAAACACACTTTGG
Source organism: Camelus dromedarius (assembly GCF_036321535.1). Lineage (NCBI taxonomy): Eukaryota > Metazoa > Chordata > Mammalia > Artiodactyla > Camelidae > Camelus > Camelus dromedarius. The sequence goes on from NC_087453.1 coordinate 30,972,980, forward strand.
AGCTCACTTAGGGTCTTTCTGACCCCAAAGCTCATGTTCAATTATGTCACCTTTTGTCTATGGATATGAGTAGAAGGTAAAGAAGAAACCAACTTGGGTTCATATTTGGAGCATCTTGAAGGTCAAGCAAATGAGTCTCATCAGTATTTGATAGTTGACTTGGGGCCCTACAAGGTTTCTTGTAGAGAAGAGGCACCATTCTAACCTCCTTGGTGGGCCAAGTGGTTGGAGGGGGAGAGTTTGAGAGCTGAGAAACCACTTCAGAGGCATCACTTTCTTTCAGGTCACTGGTTGAGTGAAGGAGTCAAGGGAGAAGGCGTGGACTTCAATTTATTCAGCTGACAGGAAATAATTTTGGGATAATTCCATTGCTATATTTGTACTGAGTTGCCCCTACTCTTTTAACATCATAATTGTAAATAACTTTTAATTTGGAAACTTCCAAAAAAGCTGCAGCAGTAGCACAGCAAACACCCAGATTTATCTATTCTTCACATTTTGACTTATTTATTTCTCTTTTCTCTCTCTGTAAATATCCAGACCCATACATATACTTATCCATAAATACATTTCTTGTAAACTATTAGGGAGTAGGCAGCATGCAGTCTGGATCTGTACCCCAAGATTCTTAAGTGTATATTTCCTAAAGATAAGGATACTCTTTAAATAACCACAGTCACTTGTGAATTTCAGGATATATTTTATAGCAATATTTTCCCTCTAGTACAAGATCCAGTCTAGGATCACACATTTTATTTAATTGGCATGTCTCTTTAGTTTTCTTTAACCTGGAATTGTTTTTCAACCTGTCTTCTCAGTTATGACATTGACATTTTTGAGTAGCGCAACTGCCTCCTTTTAGTTGAGTATCCCTCATTTGGGGATTTCTGAGAGTTTCTCACGTCCAGATTGAGGTTCTGCATTCTCAGCTAGAATATCCCACAAGGGGATATTGTGCCCTTGTCAAGATAGCACATTCAGCGGATGTCCATCAGCTGCACATTTGTGATGGTGATTTTGATCACCTAAAGTGTTAGCCAAGGTTTTCCCCAATGAGGGGTTGTCCACTTTCTTCGCAGTATAGTTAATATGCTTAATTTGCAACCAGTAAAACCATTTGTCAGAGACACTCAAGTCCGTGCAACTATCTTGCTCCTCATTAAATTTCTCCATGACTTTATCATCCTTTGGTGATTCTTGCCAGATCCTATCTTTGCTGTGATGGCTGCAAAATAATGATTTTCCAACTCCACTTCATCTGCTGCATTTACTAGCCAGAAATCAACACTCTGTTTAGGGAAGAGTCTCCCTTCTTAGTTTATTGATTGATTTGCCTAGCTATTTTGGTATGGGCTCAGAGCTTCCTTAAATATTTTGATGCTCGAATTGTCCTAGATTTGGCCAGCAAGATCTCTTTCAAATTACTTTTGTGTCTTTAGGATATAACTCCATGTGTTTTTCTCTGAATACTTAAAACAAAAACTTTCTGGCTTAACAAACCTCAGACGGACTACTTTCTATAACCATGTTCCAGAAACTCACAAGATCATTAATTGATCAAATCCAGAACTACTATCTTCATTAATTATTTGTTATAAACAACTAAGCTATGATGCTGATTTTTACTGAAAATCATTTACTCTGGCTTCTCAACCACCCAGAGCTCATCTAAAAGTCCTCCTTAGAAGTGGCCTTGGTTGATTCAGAATTTCAGCACCAGAGTCTGGCCCCTTGTTCTACTTCTGGGCTCAGTTATTTCCTGCCATTTGAGATCGATGGATCGTTAAACTAAAATGTTACCAGGCAACAAAGACCATGATTTACAAATTTAGACAAGAATATGTTCTGACCATGACACTCTGTGGGAAAAAGAGAAGCTGGGGTTAGAAATAGAAGAAGTTTCAGAGCATGGTATTCTCTTGCCAGATTTCTTGCTATCTCTAAGACCTTGGCTCGGGGTATACTCATTAGAGGTATGAGTTGGAATATATTCTCTTCCAGCTCATCTTCAGCGAGGGAAACAAGGGACAATTAAATAAATTATGAGTTACCAAAATATCCTTTATTTGCAATACAGTAGGATAGGGTTATCTAAGGTCAATAACGAAACCCATATGTAGTGGGCATTGGTGCCTTACCTACGTCTCCTCTACTAGGATGGTACATCCACATCCATCTGATATGAGTGTTGGCAACTAAAGGCTCACAGACTGCTCCCTTCTCTAGAAAATTGCCTAAGCCAATGGGAGCCTCTGCCCAGGAAGCGAGGGTCATCTCCTTGAACCCAGGACAACCAGAAGCCAATGACCAATGGATTTGAAGGTACAGAAGGCTGATCCCCTTGCCTCAAACTGGGGCCAATTCTGTGGTACAGTTCATGATCCAAAGATGCCCATGGGATCAGGTGGAGGCTGGACTCTGGAGGAGCCCACTGTCTTGCTTAGCTAGTTCCTTGGCCCCATCATTTCTTTCCTTCCCTTACGAATTGCTCCCAAGGGTACATTCAATAAATCATGTGTCTTGGGGCCCAAATTCTTGTCTCAGGCTCTGCATCTAGGTAACTCAACCTAAATAACTATCCAAATTAATATGGGAAACATTTTGAGGTTATAAATAATCTCATACGTAAGTGATTTTCAAAAGAGGCAAATGTGTTTATCTTTGACATAAATCATTTTAAAAAATGGAAAAAAAATGTAAAACTATCTCGTAATATCCTACTACTAATACTATTTTAACAGCATCACCAGTTCCTAGGAATACTGGTTGGAAACCTCAAAGCCATCTTTGACTCCTTTCCCTCTGACCTGCCTCCAATCAGATGCCCTCCTCTGATTGCAGCATCACTGGCCTCTGCAGCCCCCTGAACACTGTCAGGCAAGGAGCTCACAACTGCTCTCTGTCAGGTTCTCTTCACTGACATTTTGGCCTCCTCTATTCCACTCTTCCATTCCCTACCACATTCACCACACAGGTCACTCTTCCCCTCAGACAAGGCCCACACTGGTCTAAGCTGGTCTTTCCATCTTCTTCTCAAGCCCACTGGCTTGCCAGGTACCAGTTTCTCTCCATATATCCCAGTAATGCACTCCAAGGATGCTCTGTTTCTTCTTGCTTTTCCTACTTTTGAACATGCATTTCCTCCACCCAGAATACATCTCTGCCTCTTGAAATGCTATCTATGAAAATAAAATCCAATTCAAATGCTTCTTTCTCCACAAAGCCTTGCAAGACTTCCTGAATCAAAACCAATGTCTCTTTCCCCCATATTCCTTCAAGCTTTTGTTTCTCTAGCAAGATACTTTCCATATTCTGCTTGACTTTTTATTACCAGTGAATGCATCTAACTTCTCCACTGTACTAGAGGAAAGTAACTATATCTTTTGCCCTTCAATTCACATCTCTTTGGTCCATCCCCCTTCTGATCTTTTCAGACCAGCCCTCTTGCCTATATTCTGCATGGTCCACAAAAGACAGTTACCAAAAACACTGTCCACCCTACTAATGCTCCAGTCACTCATAGATACACGGCATGAATTCCAGGCTTTGTACCTGCCCTTGTCTTTTTTTCTGCTTCTTCCCCCTTCTGATGTAGCCATTACCACTCATCCTTTTGAACTTTCACACTTGGTTTGGCTCTGAGCTTAATTCATTCAAATATCCCATGTAGCCTTGGGTGAGAGGTGCTTTCCCAAAGCAAGTACTTACCGAGGATTAGATACAGATGTGTGCTCTGGAGCCCGGAGGAATACTCCACTCTGTTTTCCACAAGCACTCAGTTTATCTACTGAGAGTCACAAAGAACCAAGAAGCTTGTTCACGGGTTTTACAATCAATTACCGGGAGGCCTTCACCCAGTGTGTGGACTCTGGCTCACCCAAATTTGAGCCATACCTTTTACCAGTGTTTGGTAGATTTAAGTCCTGGTTCATCCCTTTAACTTTGTTCCCTTTCCCCAACTCAGGACACATACAAGTTCTCCTGAGGTGGGAAGCCCCATGAAACACATGACAGGACCCCCAGGCAGAGCCACTACCCCTCTCCAGCACCATTCAGTTCCCTGGCCCAGAGGCATTATTTCACTTTTTAAACTCTAAAACGGTTTACTTCTGGGAAAGCGGAAGTTACCCCTAAGATTCTATTGGTTCCCTGAGCTAACTCCTGATTGGTTCATTTGTGGTGCTTCATCTGCATGGAGCTCACTCCTGACTGGTCCATTTCTCTCACTCCTGATTGCTCCATTTCTACAAAGCTTGTTCCTGATTAGTCACCTTTGTTATACCTTATTTGCATATGATGTTGCAAAGTGTTGCAAAGTCTAGACTGATAGCCTATAAAGGCTTGTGTAAACCTACAGACAGGGTCCAGAGCTTGGAGTGTTAACTCCTCTGGGTCTGCTGGCGTAATAAACCTGAGTTCTCCAACCCTCCGAGTGCTGTTTGGTCTCTCGCCCAGATCCAGGTTGCTGTCACAACTGAGCTATAACACTGAGCAGCAACACACTTGCTGCAACACTCCATGGAGTGATGGGGGCCATGGTCAGGAGTCGAAGAATTAAGAAGGAGTGATTTTGGGGGGTTTTCCAGTTTTCTCTGGGGCCAACGGAATCAATTGTATTTAGACAGGCTTTTGCTGATTGGTGGGGAAGTGTCTATGCAATTCTCTGTTCCTACTTTAATAGCTTTTAATACCACTTTCCATGCTGAGTTGACCCTTAAACGGAGCTTTCCAAGTGAAAGTGTGTCATCAGTTGCAAAGCACTAAGAAGACGGTGTTAGTTGTGGCTGTTTTAGCAACTGGAATTTCAAGGCAAGAAGAAGGACTTCATTTGGCTGTCCCTTTCTTCTTAAAATTGAGAAGGTCTGAACTCTGACACTTAATTGTTCTTGTAATTACAGTCAGAGAGAGGGAGAATTAAAACTAAAATTCAAGCAATTACATGTGCGAGGGCAAAAGGGGCTATTATGTTGAAATGCATGGTCCACTTTCATTTTACTTAAGACAGTTAAGAAAACGATCTAACGTGCCGGTGGTGGGGGCAGGGCCTGTAAACTAAGATCTTAACCTCAAGGCTCCATGAATGCGTCTTTAATTATTTCAGCCCCAAATAAATGTCTTAAATAAAAGTATTATGCATGAAATAAGATGTATTTTTGTGGCTTTACAGAAAGGCAGAGATTTTTCTTTAATAAAAGTTTCTAGATTTGTGATGTAGTTACTTGTTATATACTTATATCTTAGGTATATTTATCAGAAGCCTAAAAATGTCCCTTCATTCCCCAAATGTCAACAAAACTATGTTTAGTTAAAGCCAGCCAAATTAGAGGACAGATTTATAACTGATGAAGTCTTAATAGCATTTGATACTAACAAATAGAGAAAACACATTCTCAATTGAAAGGGACCTTCTTCTCCCACTCCTTTTGTAGATAATGTTCTGCTTATTGAGTGCTTATCCATATGCTAATGTGCCTTTTAAATTTTATTTTTTTTAACCTTTTATTGTGAAATAATTACAGATACACAAGATGTTGCAAAGAAATGTGCAGAGAGGTTCTTTGTACTCTTTATCCAGCTCCCCCAGTGTTTGCATCCTGCATAGCTATCATGTGATATCAAATTCAGGAAATTATTACTGGTAGAGTTCACAAAACTTACTCAGTTTCACCTGTTATCCATGCACTTGTGTGTTTTGTGTGTGTGTGTTTTCACACTAGTGTAGCTCTGTGTAATCATAGGCACAAGAAAAATACAGATAAAAATAAATCTCTTGTCATCACTATCCCCACATTATCCTTTTATAGCCATACCCACCCTTTCCTTCCATACTTAGTCCCTGCCAACCACCAGACTTTTCTCCATTGCTCTAATTAAGTTCTTTCAGGAATGTGATATATATGGAATTATGATATGTATCCATCTATTTATGTATCTATCTATCTATATATCCTTTTGAGATTGACTGTTTTCAGTCAGCCTACTTTCCTTGAGGTTGAGCCAAGTTGTTTGATGTATGAATAATTTATTTATTTTTTTTATTACTCAGTGGGAGAGATGTACCACACTTTAACTCTATACCCATTGAAGGACAAAAAAGTTTATTTAAGAATTTCTGTGTATGTATTTTAACTGAGTGGCTCACTAGCCTCAGACATGAAGAGATTGAGCTCAGAGCTGACTGATTATGGAATAGGGTTTGATCTCCAAGTGCACTGATTTTGAATTAAGAGAATCGAGTTGAGGTGGCCCTCCAGGTTACTTCATGATAAAAGGCATGTTTTGTGCTTGTGACTCCTCCTGGATGCTTGTGGATGCAGCTTAGAAGAGTGAAATCAGAATCAGGTCACAGATTTGAGTTACTATATTCAAACCTCAGGCCCTCAATTTATGGAATGGCAGTAGATCAGCTAGCTGTATGCTTGTCCAATGTTAAGGTGCATGAGAATCACCAAGAGAGGCTGTGAAAATGCAGATTCTATTTCAGCAAGTTTGGGTGGGGCCTGAGATTCTGCAGTTCAAACAAGCTTCTAGGTGATGCTGATGCTGCTGGTCCACGGACCTCTTTTTGAGCATCAGTAGACCGGGTGGTACCTGAGACTCCCTTATAACCGAACATCCTTTTCTTTGCTTCCTTTAGACAAGCTTATAGGGTGAGAAGTGAAAGTACTGGGGATAGAAGGGTTAAATGGCAGGAATTTAATGACTTGAAAAGTGCCACTGAGAGAACTGAGGGACCAGAGTGCCAGTCTCCACGTGGGCTCACCTAGGATTGCCAAAGGGGAACCACGTGTGATTCCTGCAGGGCCACAGCTTTGGCCCCTGGGAGCCACCATGGCCAAGAGCATGCTTGGTGGGACTTGGTGGGTCTCTGTGGCTCCTGTACACCACCATTCTCTTGAATGACACTGAGGGGACAGCCAGCAGCGAGGAATGGGCTAGATTGCTCTGTTGGCTCAGTGGTGTTGAGCAGCTGACAACAACTCACACGTGCAGTATAAGCAAAGGAAGAATTTTCTCCTCATGTCCTCTTGACTTCATGCATGGAAGGGAGTGAGCTTATTCCAGGTCATTCTAATACAGCCTAATTAGGCCAAGTGGGCTGGAGATTTGAGTCCAAAATAATGATAATCTTGATAAGTGTCACTGTCAGAGTTAGAGGTTGGCTTGTGAGGGGATGAACTCCTGCTGTGACAGGTGTGATGCATGAAGCAAGATGATGGTCAGTGGGCCTATACAAGGATTGTGTGGAAGGATGGCCTAAGTCAGGGGTCAGCCAGGTTTTTTCAGTAAAGGGCCAGACGGTAAGTATTTTAGGCTTTTGGGCCATATAGTCTCTCTCACAGCTGCTCAGCTCTGCTGTCGTAACCCCCAAGGCAGCCACAGATCATACATAAATGAGTAAGCACTGCCTGTGTCCCAATAAAATATTATTTGTGGACACTGCAGCTTGAATCTCATACAATTTTCACTTGTCGTGGAATGTTGTTCATCTTTTGATTTTTTTCCCCTAACATTTAAAAATGTGAAAACCATTCATAGCTCACAGTCCATACAAAAACATGGTGGCAGGCTGCTTTTGGCTTGTGGCTAGATTGTCAACCTCTTGCCGAGATGAACCTCAAAATGTTGGGTGTCTGGGGGTGCAAGGTTCTGGACTTACTTGGAATACTTTAGAGTTGGCTTCCTCCAGTCAAGAGGAAAGGGCTTGCCTTCTGTACGTAAATCCTTGTCTTCCAGAGGTAAACGTGTCTCAGAGAGAAATGGATATTTCACTGACTCTTACCCTGCTGGGAGAGTTTGCTCCTTCCTGTGGGAATTAGGATCTATTCTGACAGGGGTTGCCTTTCTCAGACTCTAAGCAGTAGATTCAGCCTGCAGTTCTCATCCCTGTCTCAGACAGTTTCACCTTTGTATGTTGCCAAGCGTTCTTTCATCTGGCTTCATCTAGAGCAGGCTGATTGTGCCTGTGGACAGCATCCCTTAGTAATAATGCTCAGCTTTGTTAGGACTTTCTGAGGCTGACCTCCTTGGTCCCTTCAGCTACTGTGACTGGCTGTTAGTGTGGACTTCAGTTGTTGGGTGAGTAGCCGGAAAGAGCACCCCTATGCTCTCTGCTGCAGACGTCAATACACCACCTCATCTGATAATCAATATTAGTGTTAGTGCAACACAAGTATTCCCTGTGTGGATCATTAAAGTGAATCTGTTCCCAACTGAAGGCTGTCTTTTGTCTGAACATTTCCACCATCTTTATCCCATTGGTGAAGTTTCCTGGATCAGACAAAGGGGGCAGAAAATGGTTTGGTCTCTGATTAGAGAGGAAGGAATGGAAATGGCAAGAGATTGAGTAATTATCCTAAGGTCACTGAGCAAGTATGGGGCTGAGCTCAGATGAACGTACACAGGTGTGAAATTCTCAAGCTCCATCAGTCCTTTGACTGCATATGTAATCCCTATTGTTTTCAAAAATCCATGTCCATGTTGTGGACTTAAATACCTGCATTTCCAGGTACAGTACTTGCATTCCAAGATTGTGAAATGGGCTGGAGACTGCAAAATACTAACCAGAAAAAAATATATATACCTGGTTTCAGAGAGAACTGATAACCCACTGTAGAAAATAGTGTGGTACTGTAGGGGAATAATACACCACCATAATCTTAATTGAAATAATTTACGTGTAACATGCAGGGGAAGATTCTATTCAGAATTTTAAAAGCCTTCAGTTCAGTTCTGTTCAACTAAATGACCTGACAAAGAGTTGAAAAAGACTTAGAAACCATTTATTAGAGTGTAGTGGCCATTCGAGGCTAGGGAATAAAGCTTTATAAGAAAATTAAAACATTTACTTGCTCAAGTAATTCCAATGATATCAGGGGAAAAAAAAGGAGTTAAAAAGTAGAAAATTAATATCATTACTATATAAGCATTAACATATAAACATGAAACATATTTAAAAAGCACTGAATCATTTAAAAGAAACGAGAAAAAGTACATGAGCTATAATGTATAAAAGAAACACAAGTGGTAAAAAAATTGAGAAAATGAAAAACAGAACAAATTAAAGTGAAAAAAGCACTTCTTGGGTTAAATTGGTAAGATGAAAAATGACATAATTCACTAAACCCACAATGAGATAGCACAACACATCTATTAGAAGAGCTAAAGTTAAAAAAAAAAAAAAAAGAAACTTAACTAGTTAAAAACAAATGCTGGTGAGGATAAGGAGAAACTGGATCACTTATACATCATCAGTGAAAACGTAAAATGGTGCAGATACTCTGGAAAACAGCTTGGTAGTTTCTCAGAAAAATAAATATGTAACTATCATATGACTCAGAAATTATACTCTTGGGGACATTTAAAGTGTATGTTCATATAAAAACATGAACAAAAATGTTCTTAGTAAGTTTATTTATGATCGCCTCAAACTGGAAACAACCCAGATGTCCTTCAGCAAGTGAATGGTTAAACCAAACCCTATTACATTATTACTGTGGACTATTACCCAGCAACAGCAAAGGAGCAAAGGACTGGTACATGCACAAGCTGGATGATTGTCTAAAGAGTTATGCTCATGGAAAAGATGCAAGTCTAAAGGGTTGCAGACTGTGTAATTTTGTTTATGTAACATTCTTGAAATGACAATGTTATAGAAATGGAGAAAAGGTTAATGGTTGCCTGGAAATAAGAAGGGGATGGGGACAGGAGGAAAGTATGTGTGACTGTAAAAGGGCAACATGAGGAATCCTTGTGATGGGAACATTTCTGCATCAATGTCAATGTCCTGGTTGTGACGCCATGCTGAAGTCTTGCACGTGTTATCATTGGTTTAAATTGGGTGAAATGTACATGGAATGTCTATTTTTTTTTACAACTATATACAAATCTACAACTATCTCAGAATAAAACTATTAATTAAAATATGATTCTGAGAGTTAGAAAAGATGCAATGAAGTCTCTCCTTGCTTATACATTGGGAATGGTCCCATTATCCTATATGGGAGCATTTTTGGAAATATTTTAGCTGCATAAAAGCCTTCAATTTTTCCTTTTGTGGTTAAGGGCTGTTTTTGCACTTCTTTTGTGCTGCACAGAGAGGTACTGCCACTGTTGAACAGAAGAGAGCCAAAGGTAGACTGCTTGTATGGGCTTAGCCTCCGGGACTGACAAGTGAAACAAGCTTCATCATGAGCTTAGTCATTTGGGGGAATATCTTCTAAGGAAGAACAGGAAGTGGCTGTTGTCTTCTCAGAGGTGTCACATGGCAGAAGGTAACATCAGGAGAGATGTCCTGAGATCTGAACTGTGAGACTTGAAAATTCCTTACTAAGAGTAGCTGGGGAATCTGAATAACTCAATAACACAATGTCTGGAGGTTGAAGGGAAGCCCTTCCAGGAACAAGGGAGTGAAGTAAAATATTTCTTTATAAAGCAAACCATTTGTAAAGCAATGAGATGTCTTGTTTAATTACATAATCTCAGTATATAAACAAATACAAGTAACAATTTGTTTAATTAAGTGTATTTTCTCATTTTAACCTTTCTAACTACGTGATCAATGATATAAATATTATTATCAGATTAAAGAGCTAAAATTGAGATTATAGACGCCAGTTTAACATGCACTCTGCTCTCTGATTTATTTCTGTACCCTATTTGGAGCTGCAAAATCATGAAAAGTTTGATTCAGTAAATTTAGCAATTATAAATGATTACAAAATCATGGGCTGTTTTGTTTTGTTTTTTAAGAGCTTGTCTAACAATCTCGAGATATTCTTAATTAAACTTGGAGACTTGAGAAAGAACTAAGATTTTTTGGTTACCACATTAAATCCCTGCACTATGCAATGACCACTTACTTACATCATGCTCTCTGTAGCTCTTTTTTAAAAAAATTATTGTGAAAAGTTTAAAATATTTAGAAGGATGCAAAGAATAATACAACAAACCCACTGAGAATTAATACATATTAGTATTTCATCCTTCTTTCTTAAGGTCTATTTTTATATTTATATACGTGGCATCATAGATATTTGAGGTCTTTCATTCAGTTCCAACTTCAAAAGTAACCACTGTCAGGACATTCCTTTGTGTTCTTCCAGCTAGCTATACTATATGTTCAGTAAATACATATCAGTGTAATATGTGGAACTATGATGCGTAGTTACCAAGCTTTAGCAAGCATCAGAATCCACTTCAGGGCTGGTTAAAACAGGGTGCTGGATGCTTCCCTCAAGAGATTCTGATTCACTAGGTCTGAGATGGAGCCCAGGAAGTTGCATTTCCAACAAGTACCCAGGAAATACTGATGTTGCTAGTCCAGGGGCCAGATTTTAGGAAATTATTAATTTTTACTTTAAGAAATGTTATCTGTATAACATCATATGTTTTAATTCAAAATTGTGTTGCCATGGTCTATCCATGTGAAACATATCTATATTCCATACTTCATTGATATTAGCTGCTCTAGAACAATTATGTATCCATTTCTCTATTGTTGATTATTCCCTTTTTCTCAAATTCTTGCTGTTATATAGAAGAATGCAATGGGCTTTTTTCTGCACATCTCCTATTGTATATATACCGTGAAGCAAAATAGTTAAATATTAGCGATGTGCACTTTCAAACTTTGTAGATATCGTCCGACGGTCTTCAAGATGGTAATTCCAGTTTGGATGTCCCTCAGTGGTCTATAAAGGCTCTCAGTTTCCTTCACCCTCACCAACCCTTGGTTATGTCACTTTTTTTTTTGCATAATTGATTAAAATTATTGATGGTTCATTAATGTTTTAATCTGCATTTCCTAAATTTTCAATAAGATGGAACATCTTTTCATGTTCAGTGGTTATTCAGGTTTCTACTTCTATAAATTACATGTTCACGTAGTTTGCCTCTTTATTTTGCATGTCATCTTTTTAATTTTTTTTATTTTAAATGAGCTCTTTCTGTATCCTCTTTACTAATTCTTAGAGATGTATGTACTATGAATAGTTTATTCTTCTAAAATCCTAGTAAGAGAAAACATTGATTTTTAAAAATGGCAAAAGATTTGAATATCAGTGTCACAAAAGAACATGTATGAGTGGCTAATACGGGTGTGGAGAGGTGTTCATCATCATTAGTTATCAGGGAAATTTACATTAAAATTCCTTGAGAGGTGACTATAAACCTTTGGGGATGCATAACATTAAAAAGTCCATCAACATCAAATTTTGGAACAGATTAAGAACCACAGAAATTCTCATATATTGCTAACCAGAATGCAAATTGGTAAAACTACTTTGAAAAATCATTGGACACTTTTGATTAAAAGTAAACATGCACCTACTCTATGACCCAGCAATTCCACTCCTAAACTTCTGCCCAAGAAAAAATGAAGGCGTGTGTCTACCTAAGCTACACGTACAGATGTTCATGACAGGGTGATTACTAATAGCTCCAAACTGGAAACAACCCAATTATCCATCAGTGGGAGACAGATAAATAAACTATGCTTTATTTGTGTAGTAAAATGCAATCAATAATAAAAGAGAGTGATTTACTGACAGATGTTTTTATGAATCTGAGAGACACAATACTGACTAAAAGAAGCTAGGCACAAAGGAAACCTATACTATATGATCCCTTTTATTAAAAGTTCACGAGTCATCAAGACAGCGACTACACTGGGGAATGCAGGGCTTTGACTAAGCAAAGACCCGAGGGAAACTTCAGGGCTGCTGGAAGTATTCTCTGTCTGGAGTGGCTGTGCTGCATACACAGGTAAAATTCCTGAAATTGTATGCTTAGGATTTGTGTATTTTGCTATATGTGAATTATTCCTTGAGGGCATAAATTTTTAAAAAATAAATTAAAATGTCCAAAGCTCTCATTTTATTGAAATGTGAGTTGTAGAAGAAGAGAATTTCTTTGTGAGGGGAAATAACTGATAACTTTCGTTCATATAATAGAGAAATTTGTGTTTGATAATGACGGCTGGCATTTTGAAGATAATCACCGTAGGAATTAGAAACTATGCTTTCATGTAGTTTCTCCCAATGAAATGAGGCCAAAAAAAAGGTAAAATATAAAGAAAAGTGAACAGAATAAAAATCATTATTTCAGTTCTTACCTTAGGTGAAAACATGCTGAATTCTCCTATGAAAAATAGATGATTAAATTTGTTTGCAAGATGCAGTCTTACCTTACTTATAGGATGTAGCAAATGGGACCAGAAATGTTACTAGAAAAAAAAGGAGATAAGGGGGGGGGTGGAAAATGACAAAAGGAGACAGCGAACAACAGTCAAAAGGAGATACAATTTATAAAGAAAACACCAACCCTACACGTGTATTTACTAAACAACAAAGCAAATTATGTACATGTATGTATATATGTGTTCTCTATAAGTTATTGCCTTTCAGTTTTCATATATTAAAACATACATGTACCCTACATTTTAAAATACATGAAATATATGAAAATTGAAGGTGTTAACTTACATTGAATGAAGGTATAAGCTTATTTTACTGTTTTTCATAAGATTTCTGACAACATTTAACAGTTTGATTTATGATAAATGAAGCTGAAATACTTATTTTTGGGCTGAGCTTATTTGGATTAAAAATTACACCATTACTTCATAGAACTAACTATAGAATTATTTTGCACAAATGACTGTCAGTTTATTTGGGAAAATTCTAAAGGTGACCCGTGATAGCAGGTAACTTTTGACACAGAATGACCTGAAGGAAAAATGGTCCAGCTTCCTCTTATAAGCATCTGAAAAGGAATGAGATATTCCCTCCCTGCTCCAGGTCACTGTAGCCCCTCCAGCCGCCCTGACTAAACACACACTTCACACAGAGAGCACAGGGGACTTGGCCCCTGGAAGTAAGTAGCAAGGAAGACTTTGTTTCCTGTTGTTTGAATTTTTCTGGCTGCACTGGAGAATTCTCAGTTTCTGTTTTGGACAGTTTGGCTCCTAGCCCTAGACTATCTTAGAGGATGAGAGACTTCAGGACAAGGTAGGGGTGAGGCTGGGGCTGGCATCCCGTTCAGTGCTCAGTGGGGTGGCAGGGCTTCTCTGACTGCCAAGAACGTGCCTGGACCATTATCATGAAGCTTTGAGTTCTGGGGGACCGAATCTAGGGGAGCCCTTTGGTCAAGGCTGTGTGCAGATGAACTTGGACACTGCCACCTCTCCTCCTTGGCATCAATGTCCAGACTGTGATGGAGACCAGCACCGAGGGCGGCAGAATGTAGCCAAGGAACTTAGGAAATACAGTGAACCTCATCAACCATGGCTTGGAGTCAGATTAAATTTAATTTAGAAAAAAAAAATTTAAAACATGATGGTAAATTCATCCTTCTTACATTATGGTTTCAATTATCTTTTAATTACAAGTGACTGTGTGAGGTTTTTTTATTTGTGTGTGTGTTTGTGTTTGTTTTTTTATTTTTTGCACATTTGCTTTTGTATACTTTTTCAGTGTAATTAGCACCAGTGCAAGGATCCACCTGGTGTGAAAAGAGCATGATTTGTAGCTCCATCCTGAGCATTTTTGATCTAGCCATTTGCATCATCAAGTTTTCATTTCAAATATTATTTTTAATCAGTGATCCAGTTCTGGCTTAAATAATCATTATTTCACCCCAACAGAAAAAAAAATTAAAGACAAAATAGATAAGAACAACATTAAATGCATAATGAATGCAAAATTTTGCATAATGTATTTCTACTCTGATAGATCTCATTATGCTAGACCAATGTGCCTGGGTCTTACTTGTGTTTAACAGAGCGTGGGGTCCTTGTTCTGTAGCCTTGAACTTACTTGCACAGTTTTAAGTAGATGGACATGCACAGGCCTGAAGTCACAAAAGCTTAGTGCAGAACAGCAACCTTTTGGATCCACAACACATTTACACCAAGTCCAAATACAAGGGGGGACTTTGCAAATTCAGGACACACTTTAATTAAACTAAGACAGCAGGAGGGCTTTTATTTGAAGAGTTACACAAAAATGAGTTGTGACAAGCATAAATTACAACATCAGTAATACTCAGAAAATTTAGTGTAATTTAATATCCGTGGTTTTCTTTAACCATTTCGAAAGGAATTCAGAATATTTAAAAAGGAAAATTTCACGTGGAAAATTGGGAAGCCCAGAAATACTTCTGCAGAGTTCAAAGATGTTTTGAGGAGTAAGTTGAAAACTATTGATCTAGGGAACCCATCCTGTTCTCTGACCCTTTGAATCTATGTTTTAATTGAATTCATGTTATTATTCAGGGTCTTATAAAATGGTAGCTCTATGATTGACCTATTCCAAACTCAAGCAACTCATAGAGCAGACGTCTACATGGAGTAAGTTCTCATCCTCTGCAGTTGAATGTAGTGACAAGAACATTTCAGGGAACATATTACGCTAGTGGAATTGGGTGGATCCCCATGGATTCCCTTAGGTAAGGGCATCTTAGGAATCATAATGAGAGAGAGGATAAGACTTTTTTCATTTAGCATCCTCAAGTGATTATTTTCCTCATAGAAAATCACCATAGGTGCTTCTCTGAATTATAAAAATATTGAATATTTTGGTGAATATTTTGCAATTCAGAGTATAATCATTCATTTCATATAGACACTGTTTGGCAGTGTGTTTGAAGGCAAAATTCACAAAAGGAAGATGGAATTATGTCAGGAGGACATCGTTTCCTTTTTTAAAATGGCTTTGTTGAGGTGTGATTGACATATAATAAGCTGCACATGTTGAAATTTTATAAGTTTTGACATGTTATGATGTGTTATCCTTTTTGTACATTCATGTCATCCTTATCTTTATTCCTCTATAAGTAACATCTTTTTTTTTTTTCTGGATGTTTTTAACTTTTTTATCACTGATTTGAGTAATTGGATTATAGTATTTCTGGATGTCATTTATTTCCTGTTTATTGGGCTTGGGTTCTTTGAGCTACTCATATCTGCAGGTTTTCATCAAATGTGGAAAAATATCAGCCATTATTGCTTAATTTTTCTTTCTGTCTCTCCCTTTCTCCTCTTTCTGGGCACTTCCCTCTCACATACGTTAGGCCATTTGAAGATGTCCCGCAGTTCACTGATGGTCTGCTTTGCTGTTGCCATTCCCTTTTTATTCTGTTTCATTTTGCATCACTTCTATGGCTATGTGTCCAAGTTTGCCAATTTTTTCTTGCATATCTAATCTGTCATTAATTCCATCAAGTGTAATTTTCTTCTGACACATTGTAACTTTTATCTCTAGATGTTTCTTCACACACATGTACTGATCAATACTCAGCTAAAAACTCAGGTGGAACCTTTTGATTACTTCTTGAGTTCTCTTTATATTCAGTTCTCTCCTCTCTGGTCCTCTGCCCAGTGAAATTTGATTGCACTGGTCTCCTAAGAGTCTTATCTCTGTTTTTGAAACTCAGAGTTTACCAGTCTTATCCTGTGTACCCCCTCTGTGCACCATGGAATGGAAACTCTCCAGGTAGTTAGCTGGAAAAATCATAGGCTAGCCACGGTTGTTTCCTGTCTTTTGGGAATCACTCTCCTTATTGCTTGATACTCAGTTTCTTGACATATGTTTCATATATTTTGTCTGTTTTCTGATTGTTTCAGGTGGTAGAATAGATCTGGTTCCTATTACTCCATCTTGGCCAGAGATGGAAATACAAATTATTCGGTTTTAATTTCCTTTCAAGCAGGCCAGTTTTGGATATGTGGCCCCAACATGTAAAGTGAAACTTAATTGTGTGTTTGAAAGCTTATGATTGAAGAAAATGGTTATATACAGCAAATATATAATGCTACCATTTATGGTAAATTTTTATTATTTAAAATATTTATATAAGTATTTAAACACACATACACACGTATATGTATGCATATTTGGGAGAATAATTGAAAAAAGACCCACAATTCTTTACCCTTCCGCTCTTTTACAGTTCCTTCCATCAGAAGGAGTCTGTTTCCCCACCTTTTGAGCTAAAGCCAGACCTCTTATTTGCCTCAACTAATAGAATACGGCAAAAATGACAGTGAAGCGAGTTCTGCACCTTGACCTCAAGAGGTCTTGTGCAATTCTGCTCTCTGTAGGAACCCTGCATGAGAAAGAGTCCTGGATTGGCTTGATGGAAGATCAGAGACCACGTGAAGCCAAATTAGCCATTAGACTGGGGCTCCCTACTCCAGGGCGTCCTCAGGTAGACTTCAGCTGACTACAGGTACATGGGTGAGCCCAACCACGATCAGCCAATTCCTGCCAAATTGGCAGAAGTATAGAGTTGACCCAGAGAATTGTGAGCTAACCAATGATATTTGTTTTAAGCCATTACATTTTGGGGTGGTTCATTAAACATCAATAGTCAAGTGATACAGCATATTTATTTATTATTTTTGATACAATGTATTTATTAATAGATGTATGCATTGCTAGATACTGGCCAACTTTAGCCATCATTGAATATTTCTGTCTAAGTAATTAGTATAGCATAGCCACACCATTTTGGTTAAATTCTAAATCTTTCATATAATGGTTAAGTTTCACCACCTTGAATAAAATTTTAAGTGTTTCTCTCAACACAAACTAACATGCTTTTAAAGTGATATGTAGGGATCCTGAACATAATTTTTTTAACCATCCACACTGTAAGTACAGTTTGCTTAAAAAATAAATTGAATATATGAGGATATTGATAGTTAAAGAGTAACTTTAACATTTTCTCATTTTTCATAAAAGTTTGTCATTAAATTCCTGCCTTCCAATTGCAGTTTCTTTGCTTTAAATTTTTTTACTTTCAGGTTTTGTTATCAATAATTCATTTTAAGAAGATACAAAATTTAATTTGCACAAATTGCTCAGAAACATATCTGTTAAGAAGCTGCAGTAGTTCAAGGGCAAAACTGGAAAACTCCTGGCAAAAACGTGAAATCACTGGGCTGATGGTATGTGCGGGATTGTGAACTGGAGTCCTGCCAACATGTCTTCCAGCCATGAGAAGCTTTACCAAGGAGAATGACCCTGGCAACCACAACAAATAAGCCTTGTTTGCACACCTGGTAGGCTGGTGGGTTTTCTGCAAAAAAGGCTAGTTCATCAAATGTTTAATTAAACACAACATTTGGGGTGAGACCAACTTTTATTTTTAGAGAAAAATTGTGCCCGATCAATTTATCTACTCCTTTAGAAAACAAAAGGGCAAGAAAAAAACTTGGTAATAGGACTTACTTGTAGTTTTAAAAACCTGTTAAAAAAATGATGATTACGCCTTAGGTGGTACTGACTGGCAAGTCAGGGAGAGACTTCTGGGGGCTGGAATGTTGGTTTCTCTCACAGTCAAGGTGTTGGCTGGCCTGTTTCCCTCCAGTGGCTCTAGGGGAGATTGCATCCCATGCCTCTTCCAGCTCCTGACATTATTGGCATTCCTTTGTTGGAGGCCTCATCACTCCAGTCTGCCTCTGTGGTCACCTTGCCTCCCCTTTTGTGTCTTCTCCTCTGTATGTCTGTCTCAAAACTCTCTCTGCATCTCTCTTATAGAAATATGTGTGATTGCATTTAGGGTCCACCCAGATAAAGAAAGAGAATCTCCCCTTCTCAGAAGCCTTAGTATAATCGCATCTTCTGCCATATAATCAGGTTCTAGGGAATCAGGAAATAGACCTCTCCTTTTGGGGAACACCATTCAGTCCATTACACTAATTTTAAAGAAGAGTATAGGAGAATCTTCCTCTCTCCTAAAAAGTAAATTTGTTTGTTTGGTTCTGACTCTAGAACTTAGAGAAGCTTGAAGTGGACCTGGTGAGTGTGACTGAGGAGCCTGTGGCCGGCCGTGCTGAGATTTTAGATGGAGCTCTGCTTGTGGTGTTGCCATCAGTTAGTCTGTGGTCATGCTCCTCTTCCGTTATCTTCATACTTCAGGGACGCCTTGTTGAAAGTTGAGCCTGGTTGCTGGTGTGTTTCAAGGAATCAGAATAGGTCCTGTGCCCACACTTGGGCTAAAGAAATATGGAGACAGCTGTCTCAGACTTCCAGGGGTGGCCTCAACCAGAAGAGGGGGCTGATATTGGAGGATGGGGTTATTTTATGGGAATTCTGGGAAGAGAGAAAACCACTAGATGGATACATGAGGAAGGCAGGGAACAGGAATATAAAAGCTTGGAGTACCCATGAGGCCATGCCATGAAAGTCTCCAAAAAGTAGCTAGGGGGATGTTTGAGGTGAAAGGAGAGTGTAGTCACTTCCCCACAATATCCCAACAGGTTGATGGGCTCTCATGTCCTTACTCATAAGCCACTGAGTTATGATTCATAAAGTGAGCATAAGAAATATTACTCTTTGGGGATGAAGTGATGATTTCCTATGCAAAGCAAATTTTACCTTTGGTTCACTTCAACTAACATATGTTTGAATACATCAAAATATGACTATTATCAGAGAAAGGAGGCTTATTATTTGAAATAATGTAGCTTAATTTTTCATTTATCTGTGTAATTAGTTATGTGTCATTGGATCAACCATACACACCCTATTTCCTTTGTGGAAAAAAATATGCAATTTCACAATTGAGAGCAGTAGGCTCAGAGAACATGGGCACATCATGCTGGCTATTAATCCAGACCTACTGCAGGGCTGTCAAATACAAAAATTGAACGGTGATGCTATGAGGAAATCGAAGCAGAAAGAAGCCAAACTCCTTTTGTAAAATTGAAGAAGGATGAAAAGGCAATTTGAATACAGAATCGACCCTAGCGAATAATTTGGCAAGATGTATTGGCTTCTTCTAGGAGTGGAGTTTACAGGCAGATTAAATGCAAAAGGCAGGAAATGGGCAGGAAGTGGATGTAAAGCACAAGACAGTGAGTCCTTTGTTTAAATATCATCATAATGTTATTTTTTTAGGTTTATGTGTCATAAGGGAAGAAGCAGTGATGCAAGTTGGCAATAGTCTATGCCAATATTTTCCATCTCCAAAATGTCAACACCAGTCAGGAAACAGCAGTTTCAGTCCCAGATGTCATGGACACGATATTGTGAATATGAGAAAATTTGAAAATACATTGCGTATTGTAGATCTATGTTGCTGAGTTAGTCCAAGAGTATACAAATCCTAAAATTGGTACTTACAGTAAAAGGTGTCCAGGTCCATGTGATTTACACTTGGAGGGGTGGTGATGGGGAAGCCATTGCATGTTCTGGAGGTTGAGAATTCTACTCCATACCCACCACTGGCAGATTTCATGTAAACATCGCCTATCAGCCCAGAATAACAAGGGAAAGGTTGGACAAAAGAGTCAACATTTATTGATCCCTGGTTATTTTCCAGGGATGTGCTAAAAACTGTCAGGTACAATATTTAATTTACTTCTCTCAATATCGATAATTAGGGATAATCCCCTCATATTTTAATAAGTCAAGGTATAAAGGAGAAGAGAGAAGAAAAACTTAAATAAGTTCAGACAATAAATAAATTTGAGGCTTTCTGACTTTATGGAGACTTTGAATAACATGTTATTACCCCCGAAACCAGTAGAACACTTACTAGTTGAACAAATGAATAAAATTTTAATTTAAGATAATTGGTTCCTTACAAATATCCTTGAACTGCTCTCCTGCAAACTCCTCAAGGTGATAAACCTGCAAGGATTTCCTTACTCTCATCTGGCTGTTAGCTTGTCACTCTGGGTGTCACTGTTAAATAGTTAAATCACTGGTGTCCATGTGTTATTAATTATTCAGCCCTATTAGCAAAAATTTTGTTATCATGTACATATACTTCTGTGTGTATACTATACTTATGTAAATGTTTATAAATTAAATATATGACCCACTACAATAAAGTAGATTGTGTATTATAAGCTCAAACAAAATAGAAATGTAAAAACTGGAAAAATATGATATAAATATTTAAACAATATTTATGTTTTCTATGCTATTTTATTATGTATTTCTGCCATTATATATTATTTGTTTTATTTATGAATGATGCACACATAGAAATATTTTTAGTAACAATGAGTTTGAATATTCCTCATTTTTTAAACTCTTGGCTTAGAACTTGTAATAGCAAAATTTTAAAGTTTTAACCTCAATTCAGTATATAATTTTATTTATACAAATACATTTTTAATACTTTTTGAAGTTTGCCACTCACTAAGGAAAGTGAACAAATCGTATGTGTGATCCAATGAATTATCACAAAGTGAACATACTCAGTCCCCAAAATAGAACAATCTCACATCTCAGAAGCTACTTTTTTTGACCTTTACAGAGACTATGTCTCCAGCCCTGTGCAAAAGGATATCTAATAGTATTTTCAATCCTTACATAAAGATATAGTACACGTTATCTTTTGTGAATAGTTTCTTTTGTTTGACTGCGTATTTATCTGATTCATCCAGTTTGTTGCACGAAGTGATAGTTCTCTTGTCTTTGTTGATAGTGCTTGCTAATGTGGATATTACCCAAATTATTTATTCATTTTAATGTCAAATGGCATTCGGCTTGCTTCAAATTTGGGGATATTACCAACAATGCTGCTATGACCATTTTAAAATATATCTTTTGTTGCACACACATTTACACTTCTGTTGAGTTCTAGGAGTATGATTGCTGGGTCATATGGTAAATATCTGTTGAATTTTGTAAGAAGTTGCCCAAAAGGTTTCCAAAGTGGTTATATCATTTTACATTTCCACCAGCAAATGTGTGAGAATTCCAATTGCTCTATATATGCACCAACATTTGATACTGCCATTCTGGATAATTTTAGGCAATCTGGTGTGTATGTAACAATAAATATTTTGATATGGTTTTATTTTGTATTTTTACAATGGTAATGAAACTGTACACTTTTTCATATGTTTAATAGCCCTTTGGATCATCTTTTTTTGTGAAATAATCATGTAGAAGTTTTGTCCTTTTTTCCACTGGATGGTTTGTTTGTTTGTTTAATTGATTGGTAAGAATGTTTATATTTTCTAAATGTAACTCCTTTGTGGATACAAGTTATTTATTTTTATTTATTTTTCAAAAATCTTTACCCATCCTCCAGCTTGCCTTTTTTATTCTTAATAGTGTGTTTTGATGAACAGAAATTTCTAATTTTAATTAATCCCCATTTTAGTCATCTATTTCTTTGTGGTTAGTGATAATTAAGTACTATTTATCCATCTACTTTTTTTATGGTTAGTAATTTTAGCTTAAGAAATGATTTCCTATACCAGTCACATAAAGACATTTTCTTGTATTACATTACAGAAGCTTTGCTGGTTACCATTTATATTTTCTTCTACCATCATGATCAGCCTGGAATTGATTTTCTGTACATGATAATAGGGGAAAGTTTGCATTTATATATATATATTTTTTTTTTCAGTTCACCCAGAGCCACTAATTGAAAAACTATCCTTTATCTGTGACTCTGCTGTGTCGCTTTTGTCATAAATCAGTTGTAATGCACGTGCTTGTTTGGGGGGCTTTAAATTTTGTTCCATTGATCTATTTGTCTGTCCTTCAGACAATCTCACTTTGATTTATTTACTGGGGTTTTATCTTGATAACTGGTAGTGTAAGTTGTCATACCTGGGAGTTTGATCTTCCGGATGGTTGGCCTCTCTTGTCCCTATACACATATACATTTTAGTATCAGCTTGTTAACTTTCCCCCAAAATGTGGCAGCATTTAAAGTAAACTAGATTAATTTCATTGGACCTATAGATTAATTTCAGGAGTATTAACATCTTAATAGTGTTCTCTTTAAATATAAGAAAATAAAGTTTTTTTGAAGGATTTCTTTAGTTTCTTTAGATTTTTTTTTTCTGTAGAGGTTTTTTAAAGCCTTTATTAGATTTTTAATAGGTGTTTGATTTTTAATGCTATTATAAAGTGTATCCTTTTTTGTAAGTAAGTAAATTTCAGAATTCATTAGCACTTTGGTAAAAATACCTGTGCTTTTGAACAGTAACAACCAAAAAGTATGTGCTACATGAATAAAACCTTAAATACACCAGAGTGTGAACACATAGAATCAATCTCATGATCTCCTCCATCACAGAGAGGAAGCTAATTTAACAGGAATTATATAGAATCTTCAGTATCTAAATAAAATATATTAATTAAAATTATTTTCTAATTGTTTCTTGATGAAATATAGGATTTAAATGATTCTCTAAATTGATCTTGTATACAGCGACCTTACTTTTTTGGGACCTTGTTATTTTTATTTTTAATACAAAGAGTTTTTATTTTGGGTTTTCTACATACACAATAATTTCATCTACAAATAATGACAAACTTGTTCCTTCATTTCATGTTCTTTCTTTCTTTTTATTTTTCCTTTACTGTGCTGGGTAGGCCTCCAGTACAGTATATATTGGGAGTTGTAATAGTATTGTTGGGGAGGAAGATATTTTCCTCTGTCCTTCTAGGTTCTTCTGGCTGATCTAAAAATTCAATTGGAATGAGACAGATTAACAGGGAAAAAAATCAAACAAAATTTTAATAACATGTATACACAGAGATACTGAGGAGAACCAAGTAACTTGCCAAAATGGCCAAAGCCCTCACCTTAAATACCATCTTAAGCTAAAGACAAAAAAGTTGTTGATAGTGGGGAGTCATTTCTGAATAGTGACCAGGAAAAGCACAGTAAACTAAGTCCTTGCTTTCTCCCTCTAGAGGTTCTGGTGATCCTCCTCTTCCTGGTACATCCAGGGAGACATCTTTCCATCCAGGAAGATATCCTTACAAATGGAGATTTCCCTTATATATGCAAATGTTTCTTACAAAGGGATAACTCCTACTCAGTTTTCAGAGTTTATCCCACGTCTACTGTTTCTTAGAAAATAATGAATATGAATACGCCAGAGAGACCTATTGGGGGTGGCAAATCCTGCTTCCCTACAGGTGTCTTTGTCTCCTTCCTAATATCATAGGAAAGCAGCTTGTTTACATTTCCTTTATCAGATTAAGACAGTTCACTTCTATCCCTAGTTGCCAATGATTTTTTATTGTGAATATTGAGCTTTAGCAAATGCTTTATTCTTTATTTTTTCCACATGGTAATGAATAATATTGATTGAGCTTTGAATTTCTTGAAATAACCTCCAACTTGTCATGATGTATTATTATTCTAACTATATTTTGCTAGGTTTTGGTTGTTAATTTTTTTTAGGTTTGCATCAATGTTCATGAGGGAAATTGTCTTATAATTTTTCTTTCTTATAATGTCTTCAGTAGGTTTTGGTATTAAGGTTGTTGGTTACATTGAAGCCAGGTGACTACACTCTCTTTCTATTATCTGGAATAATTTGTGTAATAATGGTCTTATTTCTTCCTTAAACATTTGGTAGAAATCAAAGGTAAATCAATTTGGAGTCCAAAAGTTATTTTTTGTGTGTGTGGAAAGTTTTTAATTACATATTAAAATTTTTAAAAAAGACAACTATCAGGCTCTCAAACTCAGAGTTGGTAAGATTTATTTTTCCAGGAGTTTACCCAGTGTATTTAAATTTTCAAAAAAAATTTGCCACACATTTGCAGCAATGTGAATGAACTTGGAGGACCTTATGCTAAATAAAATAAGTCAGATAGAGAAAGACAAATACTATGTGATATCACTTACATGTAGACTCTAAACAAATAAACAAACAAAAAACCCACAACAGACTAATGAATATAACAAAAGCAAAACAGACTCACAGATGTAGAGAACAAACTAGTGGTTACAGTGGTGGGGGAGCAATATAATGGTGGGGGTGTATAAGGTACAAATTATTGGGTATAAGATAGCTCAAGGATGTACTGTACAACATGAGGAATATAGCCAATATTTTGTAATAAATATAAAGGGGAAGTAACCTCTAAAATTTGTATAAAAAATTAAAAATTAAACAAAAAATGAAGACACAGAGAACAGAGTGGTTACCCATGGGAAGAGGTGGGGGAGTCAGAGTCACATCAAATGGATAAAGGGGATCAACTTAATGGTAAGAAATGAAAACTAAATTTTTGGTGCTGAGAACACTGTAGTGTACTCAGAAGTCACATATAATATTCTCCACATGAATCTATATGATATTATAAACCAATGTCACTACAATTAAAAAGAGAAAAAAAAAAAAAGAAACAAAACAAAACAAAACTTTGCCACAGAGTTCTTTGTAACATCCTTCCATTATTCTTTACTTATAATGGTGTCTTGATCTTCATTCTGCATGTTGGCGCTTTGTGCCCCTTTCTTAGTTTCTTCATCTATTTTGCCAGAGGTTCATCAATTTCATGTTCTTTCCCAAAAAGCAGCTTTGTCTTGGTTGATCCTTTCTATTTTATATTTACTTCTCATTTCTTTAATTTCTTCCTCAATCTTTATTTCTTTCTCCTTTTTTTCAGTTTAATTTGCTATTCTTTTCTAGCTTCTTGACATCAATGTTTAGATAATGGATTTTCAGTTTTTCTTCTCTGTATATATGTCTGTAAAGTTTTCTCTAGTTTGAACTATGTTCCACAAGTTCGATTTGTCTTATTTTTATTATTATTCATTTAAGAATACTTCATTTTCCATTTACTCATTTATAACTTAGGAATCAGTATTTAATTTCCACTATCAAAGGAAACTTCTAATTTTGTTTATTTGTTTGTTTGATGTGGCTATTGAGTTCCAGCTGAATTCTGTTCTGACCAGAGAACAAACTGAACGTGTGATTCCAATTCCATGAAATTTTCTTCGATTTGTTTTACGGCCAAGCATATGATCCATTTTAATACATGTTTTGTGTACACTTGAAATAATATTGATTAAGATGTTATTGATTATAGTATTCTAAACATGACAATGAGGTCAGATATACTGATCAAATTGTTTACCTTTCAATATTCTTACTAGTTTTTTGTCTGTTCTATCATATACTGAGAGTTGTATCAAAACCTTACTATGAGTATGTATTAGTCTATATTCTCTTTTACTTCTGTCAAAATTTCCCTATATATCTTGAAGCTGTATTATTAGGTACCTGGTACCATCCCATTCATTACAAAGTTTTATGAGCATTATAAAGTTTTGAATCTTTCAGAGAATATAATCTATAAATCAATGTGACCAGGAACACATAAAACTACACTCAAAATGACACATAATAATGAATGTTTACAACTAAATGGGGACCAAAGTCAGCCTCTCTGAATCCTGAATCTCCCTCTTTTCCCTCATGAACTAACAGATATGTGATCCACTGTCACGTGGACGAATAGACGATTCCAGCATCAATCTATGTTTTAGAGTTTAGTATTTAGAATTTTATATTTTTCTGTTTTAAATTTTAAAATCATTATTCAAAGGCCCTCTCTAATTTTAACTTTAGTTTTTGTCTTAAATATTTTTTGGACCCATTTTAATATAATTATAACTGGCTTCTTTGGTTAACATTTTCCTAATATATTTTTGCCTCATATATTTGTTGTGTAAAAGGGGGTAGTTATTAAAGGGCTCAGGAAAATAATAAAACCTTAGTGTAAGAAATACACCCTAGCTTCAGTGGAAAACAATCCAAGAACTAGAAAGCTACTGGGATATGGGTGTCTCCCTTTCCCAGGGTTTGCATTCCCTTATCTTTGCTCTGTTCTGCTTACTATCTCTGTAATTCCTCCAAATATTTTAGAGCCCAACATGGCTTCCATGTCTATCTCTCTCATGAATTTTCTATGTCCCCTTTTTAGTATCTTCTGGGTTGATCTAGTGTACCTTATTTAAACTAGGTATTAAGTATCAGCTTTCTGCTCAAGTAATGAGCACCATCTCTAGTACAATACATGAATTATGGTGTATAGGCTATAGCCCAATGGGGACTCAATAATCAGTCTTCCAGGAGGCAATAACAAATGCCCTGCCAACTGTCAGTGATCACTGGATCTATGTCAGTGATCACTGGATATACAACTATTGCAAAAGGGTATAACAGAAGGCTTAACATGGTCCATAATTTCAAAATGTCATTTTATTTTTTATTTTATATTCAACTTATTTAAACTAAAAGAAAATAAAACATACAGTTCACCCATTTCTCCACCCCCACCACCCCCCGCCTCTGGAAACAATAAATCCATTCTCTGTATCTATGAACTTAGTTTAATATGTCTCTATCTCTATCTCTATCTATCTATCTATCTATCTATCTATCTATCTATCTATATCACAATTTATTTATCCATTCATCTATCTATGGACAATTAGGTTATTTCCATACCTTGGCTGTTGTAAATAATGCTGCAATAAAAATGGAGGTGCATATATCTTTTCAAATTCATGTTTTTGTTTTCTTTAGATAAATACCCAGAAATGCAATTGCAGGATCATACTGTAGTTCTATTTTAAATTTTGTGAGACATCTCCATACTGTTTTTCATAGTGGCTGCACCAATATACATTCTCACTCACAGTGCACATGAATTCTCTTTTCTCCACATCCTCACCATGCTTGTTATTTCTTGTCTTTTTGATAATAGCCGTTCTAGCAGGTGTAAGGTGATATCTCATTATGGTTTTGATTTGTATTTCCTTAGTGACTAATGATGTGGAGCATGTTTTTATGGGTCTGTTGTTCACCTATATGTCTTTGGGGAAATGTCTATTCAGAAATTCTGCCCATTTAAAAAAATTAGATTTTTTTCTTTCTTTCCTTTTTTTTTTTTTTTTTTGCTATTGAGTTGTATGTGTTCTTTATATATTTTGGATATTAGCCCCTTTAGAGACTATATGATTCACAAATATTTTCTCCTATTCTCTAGGTTGGTGTTTTATTTTATTGATAGTTTCCTTTTCTGTGACAAAGCTTTTAATTTTGATGTACTCCTTTTCATTTAATTTTGCTTTTGTTGATTTTCCTTTTAGTGTCAGAATCAAAAAATCTTCACCAAGACTTATGTCAGAGATCTTATTGTCTATGTTCTCTTCTAGGATTTTTATTATTTCAAATCTTACATTCACGTCTTTAAATCATTTTGAATTAATTTTTGTGTTTGGTGTAAGATAGTGGTCTTTTTATTTACTTGGGTACTCTTCAGTTCTTTTATTGTCTTATAGTTTTCAATATAAGCCTAATAAAATTAGTTTGGGAGAGTTCTTTTCTAATTTTGGGAAAACTTCAGAGGAATTGGTATTAATTCTTTTTTAAATGTTTGATAAAACTTATTCATGATCTAGTCCCAGACTTTTGTTTGTTGCAAAGTTTTTGCATACTTTTCTTACTGTGTTTATTATATATTTGCATATATTCAAAATCTGATACCTGAGGGTCTGGCTTCCAGAAATGAAGGAAGAGAAATATGTCCCAGATGAAAGAATAAGATAAAACATTAGTGAAAAAACCCTAATGAAATATAAATAACTAATTTACCTTATGAAGAGCTCAAAGTCATGGTGATAAAGATGCTCAGTCAACTAGGGAGAAGAATGAATGAACACGAGGACAACTTCACAAAGAGATGGAAAATATAATAAAGTACTAAATGGAAGTCACAGAGCTGAAGAATACAATAACTGAGCTGAAAAATGCACCATGAGGGTTCAACAGCAGACTAGATAAAACAGAAGAAAGGATCAGTCAACTCAAAGACTTTTGAAGTCAATCCACCAAAGCAGCAAAAAATTTGAAACGATGACAAAAAGCGAAGATAGCTTAAGGGAATTATGGGACAACCTGAAACAGACTAACATTTGCATCACAGGACTACTAGGAGGAGAAGAGAGTGAGAAAGGGGAAGAAAATTTATTTGAAGAAATAATGGCTGGAAACCTTCCTAATATGGGGAAGGAAACAGACATCCAGGTCCAGGAAGTGCAGAAAGTTTCACATAAGGGGAACCCTAGGAGACCCACACCAAGACACGTGATAGTTAAAATGTCAAAAGTTAAAGAAAAGAGAGAATATTAAAAGCAGCAATAGGAAAACAACTTGTTACATACAAGGGGATCTCCACACGACTAACAGGATTTTTCAGGAGAAACTTTTCAGGCCAGAAGGAAGTGGCATGATATATTCAAAGTGCTGAAAGAAAAAAAAAAAACAAAAAAACTTCCCACCAAAAAGACTCTACCCAGCAAAGTCAGCATTCAGAACAGAGGGAGAGATGAAGAGTTTTCCAGACAAGCAAAGGCTAAAGGAGTTTATTTCCACTAAACCAGACTCACAAGAAATGATACAGGAAGTTCTTTAAGCTGAAAAGAAAGGGTGCTAATTAGTAAGAAGAACACATATGAAAGAATAAATCTCACTGGAAAGGTAAACATGTAGTAAAGGCAGGGGATTAATCCCTTATAAAGCTGGAATAAAGGTTAAGATTCATAAACTACAAGATAGTTCATAAAGCCCCCAAATTCTAGTTCCTCTTGAAAAATCCGAAATCCTGACATCAGCAGAACTGCATTCCTGCCCAGAAATAATAACTGTGCTTAATCAAGCTGGTTTCCCCTTTCTAGAGCAGACCTGGGATTTGCCCTTTGCCACTTAGCCCAATTCTTTGTAAAGGTGCTTTTGAGTTTGAGATCCTTGAAAAATCTGACCATAAACTCTTCTCGTTTCGAGGGCAAGTACTTTCTATGAATTATCTTTAATTGCAGCGTGCTGCAGACTATTTAGACCACATTTGGTGACTAAATCAATGTCAGTGAAATAGTTAAATTAGAGCTTTAAAAATTATCTTTATATATCCCAAACTTTATTGCTGTTAAAGTGGATTCTTTGTAATTAATGCCTGAACTCCACAGATGCCCAACACCTCAATTTATCCAATAATTTCTTCTTAAATTAAACTTTTGAAAAAAAATAATTAGAGGTGCTAGCAAGTAGCAAAACTGACTGTGAGCAAAATTGGCTTTTTTTGGTCTGGTGAAGAAAGGTAATTAGCAAGAAATGGCCAACAGATGAGATGCAGAAAGACAAATCTGGGAACAGGAAGACTCTCTCACCGAGAAGCAAAGATCCTGGGATCATCGCAAAATGATTTCATTACAAATCCCAGCAAATGCTGGTAAGAGTTTCCTGAGACAAGTAGTTAAAGCAGGTCCCAGGTGTAAAAAGGAAATGCTTTACTTAGTAAAATTGGAAGGATAGAAAACCATAGAGTTTTATAAGTCAGTATTTTGCCAATCAGTGAACACTTCAATTTAATTTAAGGCTTTTTTAAGTCCTTGAACTTGTTTTAATGCAGAAGCGATTAAAAATTGCTAGGACTCTCACAGGCCATCGACAGAGACGCCTCAGTTCCACAACTCAGCCAGACACAAATAAATAAGACATCTGTGTCCAAAAGTTTGACTTTCACTCTCTGTATTGGATGAACCTGACAGTAAATGCTCCTTCAGAAGAGTCTGACCTCAGAAGACTCTGGAACTTGTGGAGGCTGGGAAACACTAACAGGATTTATATGTACTGATAGGAAAGGGCCACTCAGCACCTGGTGATAACACCACATTCAATCAAGGGAAATTAAATTCTAACAGGATTAAAGGAGTCAGCAGTTAATACATAGGAGCAAGATTTCCCCTAAGCTGACATGCACATTGAAAGCCTATCTTATATGGGAGAAACTGCTAAGAACATGACACAATGCATTAAGGAAAGAGGCAGCTGAAAATGTATGCAGAAATTCTAGGTTTTCATTCTCATATGGCAACACAGATTAGGTCTGAATCTCCTAAGATTTATTTCCCTGTTTTCTAGTAGTGAATGCAAAAACACACATTCATCTAACCCTGTGGAACCAACCCAAATAAAATTATAGATCAAGTCTATAGTGTGACTATCACACATGCACACACACATACACTAAAACAATAAAAGAAATGTTCTAAAATATAAAATATGGAAATCATGAGTACACTGTGTTATCCCAAATCAAAGCTCTTTAGTACTTTGTGTTTGTGGCTCAGAAATCTAGCTGTTCTCTCTCAACACATCTGTCCTTCTCAATTTGCAGTTTTTCTAAAATTCAAAGGAGATGCCCACAGCTTATGCAAATCAAGGATCAACTCTTCCTTACCAGCAGTTATAAGGCACTTGCCTTTTTCCCCCAAAACTCTCTCTATCCCTGAGAAGAAATATACCTTTCCTTTACGGGCACTGCCTCTTTGTCATCTTGCTTCCTGCTTAAATGCAATGTCAAACAAAGGACCCTGCTTCTCTGTGGTGGCTTCTTTCTCCTTGTAAAAATTGATTCTAGGCAGTTAGATGCTCTAGCTGTCAAAAAGCAAGCAGAGAGCAGCGAAGGCCCAGGCTAAAGGACAAGCTTTCCTCCAGAGAGGCCATGCCTCGGCTGAAACGTGTCTCTCCCTGCAGACAATGGTGCCCCGTCAGCCCTCTCTAGAGGCTTGTTTTGCTCGGATCCTGTATTTCTCAGAGTCCAGGAAGGAAACTGGTCTTTGTCATAGATTAATTGCGTTCATGGACCTCTCTGACTCTAAGCTCAATTAGATCATATGACTTATTTTGATCAATAGGATGTCAGCAAGCTTTCATGCAAGAGGCTCAAAAAGTGCTTGTGAATTGGGGTTGCTTCTCTTGCTGTCTGTAACTTTTGTGTGAACAGGTCTAGGCAAGCCTGCTGGAGGATGGAAAGGCATGTAGAGGAGAGCCAAGTCAATCCACTGGGTCATCCTAAATTAGTCAATAGCCAATGATACCCACTTAGGTGATGCACCGAACCAAGACCAGAGGACATCTTTTACAATCCACAAGCATGAAAGCTTTGTTTCTCTGTGGATAATCTCTTAATTTCCTTCATGGGGCCAGACCTTCAGAACCAGAACTGTGGCTGAATAATCTTCCCAGTAGGAGAAAATATTCTTCTGGTGAGAGGGAGATGGGGAGACATCTCTAAAAGGCTTCTCTAGTTACACCTGGGCATTTTCCTTTCTAAATTGCTAAATGCAATAAAGAATAAATGTGATTAAATAATTAGGCATTCACTCTGCTTAGATTAGTCTGCAATAGGATATATTACTAAGTGTGATATTGTAAGATTCAATAGGGCCATTTCCATTTCTCTTTGGAAGATTTTTCTTCTAAGATTTGAGATGATTCAAGAAGCACAAATGTATACTGAGGGCTGTATATACATAAGTTGTTCTAAAAGAATCAGGTTGGAGATAAAATTAACTTCTTTTAAAGTTGTTGATTCACCTTTATGAAAATAATCAATTGTGTGATAGAATCCAATCTGTTATTTTTATAAAATGTACATTTTACATGTATAAAAAAAAAAAGAGTTCTAGCTGGAAGTTTAAGTTTTATTGATAATTTCCTATCCTTGAAATATGGTCATATTGTATTAAAACAATTCCACCTACATGTTTTTATAATTGATACAACCGAAACACAAGGGCATGGAAAATTTGAGTGTAAAAATATGGGGAAAATGTACGAAGCAAATATGAACCAAAAGAAGTTGGGTATACTTATATTAAAATAAAATTTAAAAGACCTTAAAATAAAACAGGGTTAGTGATAGAAATGGTTTTTGTACAATGATAAAAAATTAAAAGAGGAAAATACAAAATTCTAAATTTGTATACACCTGAAAAATAGCCCCCACAAAAATACATTTCTGATAGATTGAGGACTTACATTTAAAATGCAAACTAATGATGGCCATTCTGACTGGTGTGAGGTGATACCTCATTGTAGTTTTGATTTGCATTTCTCTGATAATTAGTGGTATTGAGCATTTTTTCATGTGCCTGTTGATCATGTGTATGTCTTCCTTGGAGAACTGCTTGTTTATGTCTTCTGCCCATTTCTGGATTGGGTTGTTTGTTTTTTTCTTATTAAGTCATATGAGCTGCTTATATTTTCTGGAGATCAAGCCTTTGTTGATTTCCTTTGCAAAAATTTTCTCCCATTCCATAAGTTGTCTTTTTGTTTTACTTATGGCCATCATTCAAAAATCTACAAATGACAAATGCTGGAGAGACTGTGGAGAAAAGGGAACCCTCCTACACTGCTGGTGGGAATGCAGTTTGGTGTAGCCACTGTGGAAAACAGTATGGAGATTCCTCAAAAGACTAGGAATAGACTTACCATATGACACAGGAATCCTGCTTCTGGGCCTATATCCAGAAGGAACCCTATTTCAAAATGACACCTGCACCCCAATGTTCATAGCAGCACTGTTTACAACAGCCAAGACATGGAAACAGCCTAAATGTCCATCAACAGATGATTGATAAAGAAGAGGTGATATATTTACACAATGAAATACTATTCAGCCATAAAAAATTACACCATAATGCCATTTGCAGCAACATGGATGCTCCTGGAGAATGTCATTCTAAGTGAAGTAAGCCAGAAAGAGAAAGAAAAATACCATAAATACAAAACAGAAATAGACTCATAGACATAGAATACAAACATGTGGTTGCCAAGGGGGTTGGAAGGGATAGACTGGGATTTCAAAATTGTAGAATAGATAAACAAGATTATACTGTATAGCACAGGGAAATATATACAAGATCTTATGGTAGCTCACAGTGAAAAAATGTGACAATGAATATATATATATGTTCATGTGTAACTGAAAAATTGTGCTCTACACTGGAATTTGACACAACATTGTAAAATGATTATAAATCAATAAAAAATGTTTAAAAAAAAAGCAAACTAAAATATTTGGAAAGATATATCTATACCTTAAGTGAGTCACAAAGTGCTAAGCATAAAAGCAGATAGATACATTTGACCAGATTAAATTAAGAACTAGTTATCATATACATAGGAGACAAACTAATCATGAATATAGCAAGGAATGATAAAAAAAAGTTTAGAATAATAGTTACTTCAAGGGTTGAGAGAAAACAGGCATAAGGAAGGAAGAAACAAATGAATGCATCAATTTAAAAAATAGTTTAAAGTAAAGTGAAGGTTTTATTGGGTTTTAGTGGAATGCTGCATATATGTTTTACATATATTCTTTTGAATGCATCAAACATCCTATATTGAAAAAATAAAATTAATCCAGTTGTTAGTTCTTTGCACTCTATCAAAATTAATGAAATTAAATTCAAAGCAATAAAAAAACAA
Source organism: Camelus dromedarius (assembly GCF_036321535.1). NCBI lineage: Eukaryota > Metazoa > Chordata > Mammalia > Artiodactyla > Camelidae > Camelus > Camelus dromedarius. The sequence continues at coordinate 31,007,052 of NC_087453.1, forward strand.
TTTCCAGAGCATTACATTTTAAAAGAGGAATTAATCTTTTGAAAAATGAATTCAGTTGATAGTTTTAGGTGGAAGTCCTATATAAGAAAAGAAGAAAAGCATTAAAAACTAGTGAGAATATGAGAGAGGAAGGAAGAGACAAAGAGGGAAAAGAGAGAGAGAGAGTTTGAGAGTGAGAAAGAGACACAGAGAGAAGAGAATATTGACATTTAACAAACACTAAATTTTGATATAATAAATCATGCTTTTTAACATTATTTTTATCCTATCTGCCTCCCTAAAATGATAAAGGAGGGACTCAAGTTGGATTAGAAGCATTCTTGGCATTTGCTATTCTGAATGTATTTTCCATCCTGAAGTTACTGCACATGAAGCCAGGAGCAATTACTTTTCAAGTGGATACACTGTCACCACCTTTCAAAGTGTCATTGTCCTGCATTTCATCAGAACTACTTGAGCCAGCTAGATGTTCACATGCCAGGCATTACAAATAAATAGAGAACTGGAATTCTTTCCATGTGTAAATCAAGGAAATGAAAAATTGATTTCTGACTGGAGAGGTACTCCCCTTCGTTGTGAGAAAAGCCTGTATTCCAAGACTCCTTGTGTGATGCAAAGACTCATTTTAATGAGAGTATTTTGCTTTTTATTATTCTTACAAGATATTGGCAGTTCAAATACCTATTTTGCAAAAATTTTTTCTATCTTTCTAACGTTCTTTCTATTCCGAAACAATGGATTGACCATTTTCCAATGGACTTTTTTTTTCTATCCAGCAATCCTGATGAACAGCTGGTTGTTCAAAGCTTGATTTACTAGGTCCTACAGCAGACCAATGGTGCCCATGTGAACAAGGGTATGGACTAATGGTTTCTCAGCAGGTATTTTTCAGGTATGTTGTCTAACTGAGTGTTGATACACAGTACTGCTTTCACTTATTCGCCCACAGAAAATTCAAATTACTCTTGGTTAATTTACTTGTTTAGAATGTTGTGTCCTTTTTAACCCACCTTCATCCCTTCATCTTGACGGAAGAAACTTTGGCTTCAAAGTTTTTTTTTTAATATATTTAAAGTGTATAAATTGATGATTTGATACACATATATGTTGTGAAATAATCACCACAATCTAGCTAATTAATATATCTATCACCTTACATAGTTCATAATTACCTTTTTATGTGGTAGTGAGAACATTTAGGATTAACCTTTTTTGCAAATTTCAGGTATACAGTACAGTATTGTTATCTAGAGTCACCATGCTATACATTAGATTTCCAGAATTTATTTGTCTTGCAAAACTGAAACCTGATCAACTTCTTCCCATTTCCCATTTCCTCCAGCCCCTGGTAACCACCATCCTCCTTTCTATTTCTGTGAGTTTGCCTCTTTTAGATTCCACACGGAAGTGAGATCATGCAGTCTTTGTCTTTCTGTGTCTGACTTATTTCAATTAGCACAAAATCCTCCAGGTCCACCCATGTTGTTGCAAATGGCAGTATGTCCTTCTTTTTTAAGGCTGAATAGTATTTCATTGTTTATATATACCACATTTTCTTTATCCGTTCTCCCATCAATGGATATTAGGTCGTTTTCGTATCTTGCCTATTGTGAATGAATAATGCTGCAATCAACATAGGAGTGCAGGTATCACTTCCAGATTCCGATTTAAATTCCTTTGGATATATACCCAGAAGTGTTATCTCTGGGTCATAAAATAGTTCTATTTTTGGTTTTTTGAGGAATTTCCATACTGTTTTTCATAATGGCTGTACCAGTTTACATTTCCACTAACAGTGTACAATGGTTCCCTTTTCTTAACATCCTAGCCAACACTTCTTCTTCTTCTTTTTAATAGCCATCTTAAAAGAAGTGAGGTGATATCTCACTGTGGTTTTCATTTGCATTTCATTGATAACCACTTTTTTATATACCTATTGGCTATGGAAAATGTCTATTCATGTCCTTTGCCCATTTTTAAGTCAGGTTATTTGTTTTTTTGTCAAAAAGTTGTATGAGTTCCATATCATATATTATGGAAATTAATCTCTTATCAGATATATGATTTGGAAATATTTTCTCCCATTCTGTAGGTTGCCTTTCATTTTGTTGATTGTTTCCTTTGCTATGCTGAAGCTTTTTAATTTTACGTAGTCCCACTTGTTTACTTTTGCCTTTGTTTCATGTGCTTTTGGTATTACATCTGAAAATTTGTTGCCAAGACCAATGTCAAACAGCAGTTTCCTCAAGTGTATTTTTGGACATATGATACTAAAAAGGATCTTAACTTCCCCTAAGAATGCCAAATTCCCAGTGAGTCTCAAATTGAAAACTGGCTTCAGTGCATCAGTCATTTTCCATAAGTATTTAATAGCTTTAAGGAAATTAAGGTTTCATCTCTTTTGTGGATTTTAGCTGGGGTGCAGTGTTCACAACTGAATACACAAAAGGCAATTATTGAGCCACATGTACATGCTGTTGTGACAGTTAAAAAGCACAACTGGCCTACTTTACATATACACACAACACACACACACACACGTGCATGCACACACACACCCCATTTAATCTATTTAAAATCTGTTCCTAGCCTCTAAGCCCCTCAGACCTTAGGGAAATAAAACCAAGGTCATAGCTATATAATTACAAAGATCCAATTGTATCCTATTAACCCAATCACTTCATGAGCTAATTCAGGAGCCATGTGTCTACAAAACCTCAGTGTGTTTAAGATTCATAATTAAATCTGAAAAATGAAAGCTCATCTTGTCTGCTTTGTTTAAGTATCCATGAAGTGTGTGGTTAGCATGCAGAATCCTAAAGACAGACTCAACTTTTCCTAAATCTAGCCTTTTCTTTTTATTACAATGCCAGTTTACAGTAAAGGATGTGGCACTGCTTTCTAAAAAGAAATCCCAGCTTGACACTCAAGAGATTCAAAAACAAACAATACATTTGAGGAAATTCCCTGAATTTCTCTGTGTTTCTGGAAGAAAATAAATCTAAAAATATAGACAATTTCTATCTATGAATATTGGTGATTTAAAAATGCCCACCAGGGAACACTGTTCATAAATCTGGAATAGTGAGGGGATAAGAGGCTGCTAGTCCAGGTCTGCTGAGAAACAGATGCCAAGAAAGGATTAAAATCAAAGGATTTTCTAAAATGGTGGGAGTAGTGAAAAAATGAGGAGAGAGCTGGGAATAGTTGGGAGAGCTGTCAGACAACAATTCACATTTAACTTGGAAAGAGAATGAGAGTGAATGACTTCTACAAAGGGATGAAAACTTCTACACACTCTGCAATCTGAGTTTCAGCAAGGGTATCTGGGCATTCCTGAGCCAAAGCCAGTCACTGGAGGAGTCCTGCATCTCCCAGAAAGACCCACTCTAGCGTGAGCTGTGATTGCCTGGGAGCAGCCCTAGGAGGTATGGTCTCAGTCCTGACTCAGTCGTGGATTACAGAATTCATTGACTAGGGCCCTGGAATTTCAACCTCATGCCCTAAAAGTCTTCATATGCCATAAACAAGACATAATAATTTAGAAGCTAGTTATAGAAGATCATTTCTTTATTAGCCAGCTTGCTACTATAAAATGCTGTGTAACAAACAACCCCCAAATCTTTTCATTGCCTATTGGCATGCCTTGTAATTTTTTGTTGAAAGATGGATGTGTGATAGGAATTTAGATATTAGAAACTGAGGTAAGTAGGCATTTAGTGTGAGGTTTTAGGTTAACCTGGCTAAGAATTGGGCTATGTTTAATGTTTGTCCTAGCTATAGGCACTAAAGTCCTTAAGTTCCCCCAGTGTCCTGACTTTTTTCTCCCCTGTTAACTTTGGGATTCCCTAAAGAGTCCTCTTCAGAGAAAGACTGTGCTAGCTCTTTCAATTGTGATCCACTGTTATTCTGAAGCCATGTTGATGTGATGGTAAACTGTGGCAAATGGGAAGTGGTCTATAATATTATAATTAAATCTCAGTCTTTTAGTAGGCTTCTGTCTCTGGGCTGTGATTTTCACAAATGTTTCTCCAGTGGAGTAGGTCCCTCCCCACACCTCTCTCTCTCTCCTTGTCCCCTGCTTCCTTTCCTGGCTACAGCATTCCCTCTTGATTTCCCTGAAGCTCTGTCCCCTGTTGACTATGTTTTCCCCTTTTAGGTGAGACAGAAAGGTAGAGGGGGTGGGTTTGGAGGGGTGCCCATCTCCAAGGTGGGACAATGCTTTGGCCTAGTCTTTTACCCTGGAAGTTTCTAGGCATATTTCAAAATGATTATTCTTCCCTTTTCAGGAAAGGATCTGTCTTAGATCTTCAGTGTGAGGACTTTGTGGAGTTCCTGGACGTAAAGCCCACAAAAAATCCTAACACTTCAGCCTCCATCATCTTTCACTCTCATGCTAGTCCACACTCAGCTTCTAGGCTCTCATGAAAATTCACCTTCCCATATTCCTATTGGTGTATGGTTCCAGTGGCATCATTCCAGGTAAGCAGATCTTGGCTGTGATTCTAGGTTTGTGTCTCTCCAGATTTCAGGGTGGAGGTTTATCTTGAAACCTCAGTTCTCTCTTTGGTCCAAGCAAAGCCATTGATTTTCCGTTTGTCTAGCTTTGTCTCCTAAGAATGGGAATGATCATTTCTAAGCTCTTTACATGTAGGAGCTGAAACCAGTGTGTGCTTTAATCAGTTTTATTTACACCAGAATAGTGAGGTCAATATTTTTACACCTTTTATTTTGAAATTATCATAGATTTATGAGAGTTTGAAAAAGATGCAGAGAGGTCACAAGGTGCCTTTCAACCAGTTTCCCCTATGGCAACATCAGCATAACTATAGTACAATATGAAATCCAGAAGTTGGCATTGTTATAATTCACAACTATAGTACAATAAGAAATACACGAAGTTAGCATTTCTTAACACAGGTTTCACCTGTGTTATATAAATATATATATGTATGTGTGTTGTGTAGTTCAATGCAATCAGATTAATTCTTAGGAAAAAAAAATATTAACCAGAGACTATTAAAAATAGAAAATTGGCCTTGGTACAATACTGTTAACTCTGGTACAGACTTTGTTTGGAACTCATCATTTTTTTATATGGAGTCTGCTGTGTGCAATTCTGTACAATTTTGCCACTTTTTGATTTGTGTAACCATCATACAGTCAGGATACAAAACTGTCCAATTATTACAAAGAAATACCTTCTTGTTGCCCTTTCTCTAGCACTGATACATTCCCCATTACTATAATTTTCTTACTTTGAGTGTGTGTGTATTCATATTTACACAGCATTTAATCCTTTGAGATTCGCTTCTCAGTGTATCATTGAGAACCGTTTGAGTTATTGTGCACTTCAGGAGTTCATCCCCCTTTATTACTGAGAAGTATTCCATTGTATGGGTGTACCACTGTTCATTTAACTGTAAAGGACATTTGGGTTGCCTCCAATTGTGGGTGACTACAAATAAAATTGCTATGAACATTCATGCACAGATTTTGTGTACACACATATTTTCATGATTCTAGGATAAATATCCAGGAATGTGAGTGTTGGGTCAAATGACTATTGTATGTTTAACTTTACAAGCACTTGTCAAACTGTTTTCCAGGGTGGTGGTAGGATATTTTATTTCCACTAGCAAAGTATAAAAGATCCAGTGGTTCCACATCCTTGTCGGCACTTGAAGTTAACGCTATTTTAAAAAACTCTAGTCATTTTTATCAGTGTATAGTTGTAGCCCGTTATAGCCTAAACTTGCCTTTCACTAATGCCGGTGATGTTGAATATCTTTTTATGCACATGTTTGTCATTCTTATATTCCCTTTTATGAAATGTCCAATATTTTGCCCATTTTCTAATTGGGTTGTTTTCTTACTATTCAGTTTACAAAATTCTGAATACATTCTATATCTAAACCTTTGTCAGATATGTGATTTGCTAATAATTTCTCCCAGTTTACAGCTAGTCTTTTATCATCTTGACAGGGTATTTTGTAAAGCAAAATCTTTAAATTTTAAGAAACTTTTAAGTTATTGATTTTTTATAGATTGTGCTTTTGGTGACATATCTGAGGACTCATCATCTAATATTTTTTAATAGGTTAAAAATAGTAATAGATAAATATAAGACAGAAATGTCATGAAAGGTATTTTTGAGAGGTGAAGGAGAGATATACAATGCTAGCATATATTTGTATACTATGTAAATATCTGTATTATTGCAATGTGATATATGTGCATATATAGCCACAAAATAAATATATGAAATAAATCATGACTAAAGGGAAGTATTAACTTGTAAGAGGCAATTTAGAAAATTATGAGAGTATTTACATAGCTTTATGCTTATAAATTTGAAAATATAATTGAAAGGAAAGATTTTCTAAGAAAATTTAAATTACCAAATTTAAAGTCTAAATAATATAATAATCATGTAGAAAATGCAGTAAATTCTTACCCATGCAAAAGGAAAACAATATATGTTTTTATCATTAGTATGTTCAAACATCAGAAAGAATCTATAAATATCTGGATTTTATACAATTTTAGAATAAAGGGAATAAAAGTTTTCCAGTGAGCTTAGTTATTACTGAAAACAAATCATGACACAATAGCAGAGGGAAAAAAGACTAAACAATTTAAATTACACTCAATAAAAATATGACATATAATAGGAAATATTATCAATTACAGTGATCCAGTGAAGTTAATGCTAAAAATAGTGACCAAATTTCTACAAATCTACTAACAGATTTATTATACCAATAGGTCTATGAAAAAATAAGAAATTTACAACTATTTCAATACATTTTTAAAAGGCATATAACACAATTCAAATTGTATCTAAGGGACATAGTAGTTTTAATAATAGTAATAGAATAATATTTATTAAAATGTAATTTCCATGTCCTTATTCATGTATATAGAGAGAGGTTTATATATGCATTTATAGCGTACAATAATAGCCAGCATTATGATTAATATTGAAACACTAGGCACTTTCCCATTTAAACTAGGAACAAAAGAAGACAATTGCAGTCATTACTATTCTTTATAATTGTTCTGAAAGTATAAGCAATATAAATACTGGAGCAGGAAGAAAATAATTATTATTATTTGAAAATTATGTGATTTTACATTTAAGAAATCTTAAGAAAAACAACAGCAATTAGAATTAGTGGAAGAATTCAGTAGTGTGGCCAGGCTCAAAATAAATAATCAAATATAATTTTCATGTATAATAATAAACCTTTTGAAATTGTAATATAGAAAATTATTATATTTACAATAATAATATTGTAAATGCTAATGTTATTTCACAAATACAATATAATACAGAAAAATATCACAATAAATGGACTTATATAAAAATATTAAAATCCATAGAAGGATTTAGAAAAACATTTGAAAAAATGGAGACCTATATCTTATGTGGATATAGATATAATACTGGAAATAGGTTAATTCTAAAATTAACCAAAAATTCAACTTACAAAGAAAAACAAATACTTTTTTGTAAGAGTGACAGAAATTATTCTAATATTGTGGACACGCCTGGATGCATTCTCCAGCCACAGAGGGAAACAGGAGAGAGAATAATTGCTGAATGATAAACCAAATTATCACAGAATTATTAATGAACTGTGACATTTTATTCAACCATCTACTGTTCTTAAATGAGGGATGCCAAAGATCTTTGCAATTGTTTTCTGGCGTATCCGACCGAATTTAACCAATTGACAAAATATCCATTTTAACACACGCAATGCCATCTCTGTGAGGAATTCTGGCAAGTCCAGTTCTCTATATCTTCTATCCCCAGGGGGATGTTAGCATTCCTTATAGAATGGCACCTTGGACAGCTGTCAGGAAGGACCTCTCATCAACCCAGCTCTGACTTTATTCTAGGGGAAGATTAAAAGCTCCTTGCCAATTGATAAATGATTCTGCATTGAATCAGTTAGATTTTGGAGCACTGTTTCTTTCGGTGAGGTGTGTTAATTTTAGGAACATTTATTGAACTATAAACTTAACCCAGTCAAGAAACAGAATATCACTAGAGTGACAGAAGCCCCCCTCAGGCTCCCTTCTGGTCACCATGCTGTCAAGGGCTGCCCCTGTCCCAACTATGATTAACACAGATTCATTTTGCTTGTTTCTGTCCTTTAGATTAGTGGAGTCATGTATGTAGGGTGTGCTCTTCTGTCTTGCTTCGTTCGCTTAATGCTAGGTTTATGAGATTCATCCCCACTTTTACACACAGTTGTCAATCATGACTTCTTCTTGCTGTGTAGTATTTATTTATCTATTCTACTATTTAATAACAATTTGGAGGCTTTTGGTGTTCAGCCATTAGCAATAAACCACTATGAACATTCTGCTATCTGACTTTTGGGTATCACCTCTGAGTGGAATCACTGGGTCATAGGATGTGTATATGTTCATATTTAGTGGATATTTTTCAGCTTCTATTTCAAGGGTTTGATGAGAGGGTGGTGTAGTCATAGATGCCTGTGGCTACATTTCATTTATAACCTTGCGATTTTCCACTTAAAACTTAACAAGACTACATCTTCTGGGCCTAAGCTGATCTTTTGTTGTGCATTAGGCAGTTTTGAAAGCTTCACCAACTTGTTGTCTCCCTGGAGCTCTCTCCAGTGTTACTCATAGATTTGTAAGAGATGGGGATCTTGCCATTGACACTGCCATGCACAGAGAAAATGTCCTAAGGCCCCATCATCCAAGATTATCCTGGGAGGGACGATGGGTCTGAAAATGAGAGTGTGCCAAATGAGTCCCCATGGCAGAGTCATTTACCACTGAGAGCCTCACAGAGAAGAGAGGCCTCGTTAGAGAACTATGCTAATGAGATGAGCGCTCTGTCAGGGCAAGAGGGGGCACTGCCTCCCTCCCTCTCTGGGCAGGGAGGCAGGTCTTAGGGTTTGAAGGAAGACACAGCTTATGGTGGGAAGAGAAAGACAGAGAGAGACATAAGAGAAAGACATCCCTACTTTTATCTGAAATGCATTCCTTAACATTACTGATGGTTCCAAGGTCAAGTACGTGCCCACTGTATGAGTCAAAGAGAGTTTTTTGCTCAGTGTCTGCTTGTCAATCACAACTGATAAATTTGCCCAAGAGACTCTAAAGTGGAGAGAAAAACATGTTGATTGGGTAGCATCTTCCCAAAGGCCACACTTATCACCTGGAAGTGACCAATGGGGGTAAAAAGACAAAATACACGGAGGAAAACTTCATCTCAGCATCTTCCTTAATAGCAGGTTGAATTTTTATGCTCTTTCCTGTGTCTTTTCCCCTTGGTGAGCACAAAAGCCATCTGGAAACTTCCTTCAAAGCATTTTCACTTTGATGGAGAAGACATGGAAAACATACAGGGAACAGTAAGCAAAAAAAGATACAAATTATGGATCAAAGTAATTCATAAGGCTATGAGAAAGTGGATATTTTCAACCCTACCAACAGTGTGACCGATTTGGCACTGAAATAGCCCGATAGCAGAGTTATATCCTAAAAGATGCTTAAAAATATATGTTTAAATAAAAAAAAATTGCTTATGTTTCTTGCTGTGTTTCTTTTCTCATCCTAATGAAAAATGGACTCCCTAGGAGTAGAGGTCAGAGTTTCAGAAGGAATCACATGGGGAATTTGAGGAGGGTTAAAAAAATATGTTTACAAAATTTTGGGCAGGATTAAGAGGAACTGACAAGGAATTGTGAAGAACTCTGGGGCCAGCAACAGTGAGGGGCTCTTTATTACTCCTGGGTGAGGGATGGACTGGGGGAAGAAACAGTACCCAGCACCCAGGAGCTGTGGCTATAGGTGAAGACTCTTAGCCAACTTGCAGCGACTTGGCAGGAGGGGGAGCCAAAGCCCACTTTCCCATCCTTCTCCCATCTAGTGGTATCGCCCACTGGATGAATCCAGCTGGAAGCTGGGGGTTTGTGGAGGCGTGGGCAGCAAAGAGCCTGTTGAGTGGTCCATGAAGCTAAGTTTCTTTTGCCTCCAGGAGGAAAAGTGTCAGAAGGCAAAAGGAGAGTACCCAACATGTGGTACTTAAGTTTCCCCCCAAAATAGAACAAAGCTCTTTGTTTAGATCATGTTCTTTTTAAAAAAAATTGCATACCTATTGTACTGTTATTATTTAATGTTCATTAAACACTTTGAGCTCATTAAGCATTCATTAATTAGTGCCTAATTCTGCAAGCTCCTTTTCCTAGCTAGGAAAATCAGCAGTTTTTTTTTTTTTTCTTTTCAGCTGTGTTTATCTGGCTGAAAGAAAAAAAAAATGTTTAAACAAATGTTAGAGGGTTATGTAAAAACTGAAAAAAAATATCAGTAATCAGCTGCCAAAGGAGAACACAACATTTCCTGAAACATCCATAATTATATTAGGATTTTACAGAGAAGATATTATCTGCTGGCTCCAAACCTATATTTAGGGGCGAAAATACCTGGTTGTATCCTGTTCAGTCTCAGCTATTGATTTAGGAATTCATAGAGCTATTTATTCTCCAGCTCAATAGAAAAGATTGCCTACCATAGCAACCTCCATGGTAGCATTCAGCTTCCTGGTTACAAAGTACCTCCAGAGGAGGATGTACATCAATGTGCAAAGTGAGCCCAATTTTTACGATATAATTTTAAGGGGGGAGGCTGTTATATTCAAACTCATAGCAGAGGGGACAACCCAAGCTGGAGAGGAGCCGTTGTTTAAGGCTTTTATGCAATTATTGAATCTGCATATTTTTCTTAAGCCCAGGCATTCTCTTCCACTTGAACTTCTAAAAGCCAAAACGGGTGGGAAATAATAAACTATTATGCACAACCCACAACCAGCATAAGAAGCTTGCTGCTGTCTAGGGGAATTTCAACTTAGGTCAGCTTCAGACCCCTACTCTTAGGTTTATCTTTCTTTCTTTTGTTAGAGAAAAGCAAATTTCTGGTCCTGCCACTCAAAATCTCAAAGTGAAAATATTTACGCTAATTTTCAAGTGAGTTTCTCTGATGTTGATCAAGTGTCTGAAACACTAGTGATTGCTTTCACCTTATATTGTGAAGAGAGGTAGCATTTTAATGAGGAAAGAAAAAAAAAAAGTGACTTGTTCCCCTAAGTGATAGTCACAGTTTTTGTCAGTGAGCCCAAAATGCATAGAGGCTGGGAAGTCGTGATTTGTGTATCAACGTCAGGGCTGCCAAGCTTTCTTCTTTTTGGAGTTTCTCTGGTTAGAAGGAACCAGCTCACAGAATCATTATAGCACTGTTTAAGGCCAAAGATGATACTGAAAGATAACCCTGGAATTGTTAGTGACTTTGACGTCCTGTTTCAGCTTTCAGACTATTTTTACCTGAGGAAGACAATGGCTGAGTAGAAAAAAAAAAAATGTGAGGACTCAGGTACATCAGAGGACCTGGCAAATTATAGGGAGGGGTCAAGAGAGGGGAAACAGGGGAGCCCTGGATATAAATCCAGGGGCGTGTGTTGGAGGAAGAGGGGCTGGAGAATGGGATTGAACTTGGGGTCCAGGTAGAAGCTCTTTCATCTGCATGCTCTATGTCTGAAGCCCTGTCTGCGCCCAGTGAAGCGGCAAGAGGCTCGAGAGAGAACATGGTGCCCCACGGAGGCAGGAGCAGGTATGCTAGGCTCCCGCACACATTTTTATCCTGGACACTTTCCCTCCAGGTGTCATGGGCTTTGCTTTCAACTTATACCCTTCTCCTCCAGCCTTGATTAAAAATAGAACCTGGATCCTTGGCAGCCATAGCATGGCGTTAATTTTCAGAGACTTGGCTTAACCATGAGGGAGTCTCTTCTTCCCAGGTGACCTCGGCAGTTATGGGGACTGTCTGTGAGGGAATCAGAAAGATCCCGCCTGGGGAGACAAGCTGAGATGAGGAATCACACGTGGATTTGACCAGGCTTTCTACAGTTGTCAGGGGGATATGGAATCAAATGATAAATCAGGATGTTAATGGGTGATTAGATTATTGGCATTGTTTGAAATACTATTGTAGAGATACTATTTTCAGCTGTTTTTGTTGTTAGAGCGTTCTCACTGGCTTCTTCAGGTTGATGGTGTTCAGTCTCTGGTGAACATCAGTAGCACTTAGAGAGCGAGTAATCTTGAAGGTTCAGGAGCTGTACCCCAGTGACTGGGTCTTGGGTGGAACGTGAGAATCTGCATTTCTAATAAGCTCTTGGTGATGCCATTGTGCTGGCTGAAGGCTGCTGTAAGTAGAAGTGAGGCAGTCATCTGCTAACCAGTGGTTGGATGTTTGGGCCCAGGGGTCTGTGTTTTAACCTCCAGGTGACACACTCTGACCAAAGTCTGAGAAGAACTGTTTTGAACGACTTATTCTCAACCTGAGCTAGACATTGGATCCACCTGATGCATTACTTAAATAAAACCAATGCCTGGTCCTTACCTATTGATATTGGACTGGAAAATAGTCTGACAGAGGGATTAGTGGAAACTGCCCAGATTTTCAAATGTGCAACCAAGGCTGAAAACCATTTTGCGATTGTGCCTTCATTTCTAGGTTGGACAAGACTAGAGTATCTGCAGTTTGTCCTTTTCAGGGTGTTGATGTGGAAGGAAGAGAGATGGCTAAACATTCTAGCATCTGAAAGGAAATAAGCTATGCTGGCCTTGTGTGAAGTCAGTCCCAGCTTCCCTTAAATGCTGTAGGGAATGTAAATAATGAAGGGCTTGATTGAGAAGTATTGGGAATGAGTCAGCCGGAAGAGGTGGAAGCCTGGGCAAAAGAGCAGGTTCTATAAATCTGGAGAAGCGAAACCCATTTAGTTACCTCCAAAGAGCCAAATGTGCTATTTAAAATGCTCCAATAGAGCATTCAATTTCACAGCTGTCTGTAGCTCTGAGGCCAAATTCTCATTCCCTAAAGTTAGGAAACAGAAGTAGGAGAGCTACCGAAAGCCACATGTACTACTGAGATATTAATTAAACCCCAAAGACTTCAAGGACCCCTGTCCAGTTCTCCTAAATGCGTTATTCTTTGCCAACTGATGCAAGCCGACTTCTCTTGACCTTCACCACATTTAAACCAGATCTCTAAGTCTGGATATTATTAACATAAAAGGATGTCAAAATTTTTACATTCCAGAGAATAGCTTCCTCCAAAGCTAACCCACATCCTTTCATTATTTCCCCAAGACCTCAAATTTTTTTTTCCTGTTTTTATTGAAACATCTCTTTGTGAATTTGTTAAACAAAAAATACGATTCTTTCCATATGGGAAATCCAGGTTGAATTTAGGCAGTGACTATGGGTATGATGCCAAGTCAGAGCACTGGATGGAAGATCAGAAACACAGGATGCTCATAGGTACCTTATCATATATGACCCTGAGCCTATTCTGATTCTCAGTGTCCTTAACCGTCAACTGACAATGACTTCTCCTGTGTCCTTTTGACTTTAGTAATGTAAAAAACATCGTAGTGAAAAATGGGAATCTGGAGAATTCTTTGTGATCACAGTCAGCTGCAAATCTACTGTGCTGGTTTTCAACCTTTCAACTGAAACATTAAGTTGGCCTTTGCCTCTCTTCAATGGTACAGCTTTAGTGCTGCGTCCACCCTCCTCCCTTTCCTGCTGTGGAGTGGCTGTTGTTTTTCATTGATATAATTTAAGAGACTGGAAAAAGCAAGCCGTATTCTCCAATTCATTCCTTTTAAGGTGACAGAAAATAAACTACTTTCCCTGTGATCTGCTTCCAGCTCACTCTCACCAGCTGTGAATCTCCAGTTCATAGAGAGTCGTCAGTGAAACTTTTTTCCTCTGTCGGTTTGTACTTAGCCATCTTTCTGAAATAAAGTTTCATTTACTTTGTTGGTTCCAGGAAAACAGCTATTTCAAGGCCTACTTCTGCTTCCTGATTGGAATGAGGTGGGGGCGGGGGAATTAATCTCTAATTTGCTAGTAAACTGATGGATTCTCCAAAGACCCTGTTTCCCTTCTGAGTAGATTCATCTTTGCCAACAGATACAAATATATTCCTCTTGACTTTGCCAACCATTGCACCCGTGCTGAAGATGGGACTATATTAACATAAAGGGATGTCAAACCTAAATCACTGCAGAGAATAGATCCAGACAAACCTGGCATTAACGATGGACATTGACACCAGATGGATTAGTAGTAAGTGGTTTTGAAAAATAAGTTGTCCATTTTGCCAAAAAACGTGTCACGGGAAGAAAGGAAAGCAGGGAAAAGATAAAGCTCTGGAATTCAAGAAGCCTGGCCTTGAGTTTTGATCCTCAGTTAAGCAACTATGAGAACTTGGAACAATTCCTCAGTTGTTCCAGTTATGAAATGGGCCTAGACCAGTGCTTCTTGAACTTTAATGCATGTTTGAATCCCCGTGGGTGTTGGTGAAATGCAGGTGCTGATTCAGTAAGTCTGGGTTGGAGTCTGAGATCCTACACTTCTAAGGTCTGTAAGGTGATGCTGATGCTCTGACATTTGAAATCACACTCTGAGTAGCAAGTGGACAGATGATTCTTCCCAAGTAACCTTCCAGTTCTGGAAGGAAGCAAATAAATAAATGATAGATAGATGCATAGATACATAGACAGATAGATGCATAGATACATAGATATACAGATAGATAATTTTTAAACCATTTTGAGAAACTCTATTAAGTGTGATGCTGAAGTCCAAATTCCATAAATCATCATAAAATAAGTTTTAAAAATGGTACTTGAATGGATTTTCTACAATTTCAACCCTCATTGCAGGAAAAATGTCAATCCCAGAAGTAAGAGCTTTTGGAGTAACAATCCTCTTCTTTTCCCCCAAATATTATACTCTGCCAGTGGATACCTTCTAATCCCACTCCAAAACAACCCAAAAGAAACTTAGATAAGTATTGCAATCTTACTGATTTTGTGTATCAGCCAGGGAATTATGCTTTTTAGGCTGTTGCTAAATTTATGGTACATAAACAATGTATTATGTCGATGTCTTAATTGCCAGACCAGTTATTCTCTTGTATTGCAGTATGAGTTTCTAATTTTCATTCTGAGATTGCATCTGTATTCCAGCCAGTGACACAGATTATCAACATATATTTGCATGCTACTAATGAGAAATGCTCAATTGAAATTATACGCCAAGTTAATGTGAACATATCAAGGAACCTTCCTGATGTGTCTGATGGTGAGTTGGTTCATACACCCCAAGACATGCTCATGAAATGAACAAATATGATGGCGATGATATAAACATGGATATGAATTTGGCTTTCCACTCATTTCTTTTTACCTGGGTAGTCTGGTGAGGTTTAGGAGCGTTCAGGTTTTCACTCAGAAATGTAAGCACTTGTGACAAGACGCAGCCTACTGGCAGTAAAAGCAAAAGCAAGCAACGAGCTCTCCTGAGGAAGTCATTTTCAGATTTCATTCCGCAAAGACTAACATCCGCAGCAAAGTCAAAGACGCGGCTCCCTTGCAGTGTTTGTGTGGGGCACACTCACTTTGATGAAATGGAAAGAACTGAACCAGGGAAGCTTAGCTTCTGTCAGAACAGAGAACAGAAAAGCACAGAAGAGAGTTTCACTTATAATGAACATCAATGCCTTCCTGTTAGCAATGGAAGAAGTTTCTGCTAAGAATATGCAAGCTTACAGAAGATATATATACTTAATATATACTTATATTTTAAACTTTATTTCTTACCTAAACTCACTGGGCAAAATATAAAAAAAAACCTTAGAGTTTTTGTTTTCTTGAAACATATGATTATCTTCCTCTAAAGTTTAACTTTAGCTGAATTTGTACATAGTGCCAAATAGATGGTAACAGCAATTTATTTGGAATCAGAATACATTGATTTGAAATCTGACTTTGAACCACCCCTTCAGCTCTCTGGGCTTCAGTTTTCTTTAATGTAAAATGAGCTGTTGGATATTCACCAAGTTTCCCACCAGCCCTAAAATTCTTTGATCAGTTTCTCAATGATATATTTTTTCCCTGTTTACTTACAGATCCCAAACTATGCTCACTGCTCTTCTTCACATACGTTTTTTACATCTAAAATTTTTCATAATTTGTCCATTTCCTTCAAAAAACCCACACTGAGTTTCCTGTCTGATGTTTGGGCTGTAGCATCTTCTAAGGCTCTGGTGGTCCTAGAGATGAAGAGGGACTGCAGGGGAGCGGGCAGATGGACATAGGCAATGTGCATCATCTCCTATCTGTTTGTAACCATTTTTAAAAATGAAAGTACAGTTAATTTACAGTGTTGTGTTCACTTCATGAGTACAACAAAGTGATTCAGTTGTACATATATATATATATATATATATAATATTCTTTTTCAAATTCTTTTCCATTGTTAGATTACTACAAGGTAGTGAATATAGTTCCCTGTGGCACACAGTAGGTCCTGTTGTTTATCTATTTTATATATAGTAGTGTGTGTGTGTTAATCTCAAACTCCTAATTTATCCCTCCCTGCTCCTGCTTTCCCCTTTGGTAATCATGAGTTTGTTTTCTATGTCTCTAGTCTATTTCTGTTTTGTAAATAAGTTCATCTGTATCATTCTTTTAGATTTCAACTATAAGTGATATATGATATTTGTCTTTCTCTTTCTGACTTACTTCACTTTGTGTGATCATCTCTAGGTCCAATCATGTTGCTGCAGATGGCCTTATTTCATTCTTCTTTATGGCTGAGTAGATATATATATATATATAACCACAACTTCTTTATCCAGTCATCTGTCAATGGACATTTAGGTAGCTTCCAAATTGTAAATAGTGCTACTATGAACTTTGGAGCGCATGTATCTTTTTGAATTAGAGTTTCCTCAGGATATATGCCCAGGAATGGGATTGTTGGATCATATGGTAACTCTATTTTTAGTTTTTTAAGGAACCTCCGTAGTGGCTGCACCAATTTACATCCCTACCAACAGTGTAGGAGGGTTCATTTTTCTCCACACCTACTCCAATGTTTATTATTTGTAGACTTTTAAATTATGGCCATTCTGACTGGTGTGAGGTGATACCTCATTGCAATTTTGATTTGCATTTCTCTGACAATTCGTGATACTGAGCATCTTTTCATGTGTGCCTGTTGACCATCTGTATGTCTCCTTTGGAGAAATGTCCATTTAGAAATTCTGCCTGTTTTTTGATTCAATTGTTTGTTTTTTGATAATGAGCTGTGTGAGTTTGTATATTTTGGAAATTGATCCCTTGTCAGTCACATTGTTTGCAAATATTTTATTCCATTCTGTAGGTTGTCTTTTGTTTATGTTTTCCTTTGCTGTGCAAAAGCTTTTAAGTTCAATTAGGTTCCATTTGCTTATTTTTTGTTTTTTATTCCGTTGCTCTAGGACAAAAAAGTATTGCTGCAATCTATGTCAAAAAGTATCCTGCCTGTGTTTCCCTTTGGGAGTTTTATAGCATCTGTCTTACATTTAGGTCTTTAATCCATTTTGATTTTATTTTTGTGTATGGTATTAAACAATGTTCTAATTTCAATTTTTATATGTAGTTGTCTAGTTTTCCCAGCACCATTTATTAAAGAGAATATTTTTTTCCTCCACTGTATATTCTTGCGTCTTTTGTTGTAAATTAATTGACCATAAGTATGTGGATTTATTTCTGGACTCTCTATCCTGTTCCATTGAGCTATGTGTCTCTTTTTGTGCCAGTACTATGCTATTTTGATTACTGTAGCTTTGTAGTATAGTCTGAAGTCAGGGCACATGATTCCTCCTGCTCTGTTCTTCTTTCTCAAGATTGTTTTGGCTATTTGGGGTCTTTTGTGCTTCCATACAAGTTTTAAAATGTTTTGTTCCAGTTCTGTGGAAAATACCAGTTGGTAATTTGATAGGGATTGTATTGAATCTGTAGATTGTCTTGGGTAGTTTGGTCATTTTAACATTGTTACTGACTGCCTCCCTTAATCTTATATTTCAGTGAGTGTCTTGTCAGGAAGCTGTACACTTTGGAGAGGAGCTTTGAATTGACCACAGCACTTGCTTTCCTGGAGCCACTTTTGGGTGGTTAACATTGGTTCCAGGAAGCACTCAATGGGAAGTAGAGTTCAGAGGTGAGTTGGAGCTGTCTCCTCTCCTACAGCCTTGTGAAATCAATCATGTGTGTCTCTGCTCAACCCTGGCTACCTTAAGAATATTTACACTAAAGAAGTTAGCAAATGCTACAAATTGGAATGTTTATTAGACCCTTTGTTAAACCTGTATGAGCATTACAACTGGATATTACAGATACACATAAACACACACAAGCATATACCAACACTACTCACATTCAGAATGTGTCAATACCTTGTCAAGGTGAGGAATCAGACTAGAACTTCTCTCTTTCAAGTGCCTTTTTATTATTTTTCTCCAATTTAGGATGTCCATGCAGTTGATTTTTTAAAATTTGTACAATGTATCATTATTTTGCATATTAATCAAAGGAATACATATTCATAATACAATAAAATGTATTACAAATGGAGGGGAGAAAACAGTCATCCATGTTTACATAATTTAAATTATTTGAGTTAGTAAAATTAGCGGTGTATTTGTATTAGTATAACTTTTTAATAGACATTCTGTGAAAAGGGAATAATTTGATTAGTCATGACTCTGTGATTTAGGTTTCTTCTCAATTCTCCACTATGATAAATAATACTGTGGTGGACAACTTGGTATGACTCAATGGTGGAGAAAGGCTGTAGGGTAGAAGAAGTGTTTTGTTTGGACCCTGCACCCCCTGAATTGTTGGCAAGGTTGGGGAGAAGATGGCATCAGCAGTTTAATCGTGGCCAAGGAAAATTCAGCTGTCTACAGAGCAATTTGGAGAAACTGGAGATTTATGGAAGTTCTATAAAATGCTAACTGAATGGCACATATGGGTGTGTTGCAGTTTGCTGCCAGGTGGTTTTGAAAAGAGCTTGCTAGGGCTTATATCAATCCTGTCATCAGGATCAGAGCAGATACCAGCTCTTTTTTCTTGTGGCCCAATTCTGGACGTGATTGAGGACACCTATTAGGAATATTTGGCTCCTGATGTATACAGAGGTGAGCAACACCATTAGGGAGAGTTTGGTAACAGCAAAAATAGAAGCTTTAGTTGTTGAGTGAGGCCAAGAGTTTCTGTATATCCTCATTTGCCAAATCTACATCCAGGTTTCTAGGCGGGTATGTTTGTGAACCTACCATCCGGGCACAAATCAAGCCAACTAATCTGGTACATTGTGTTCCCTGATAGCTTTGCCTTGAATATATTTGTGTATATCTCCACCTGCTCTGTTTACCCAAGTGTAGGTCCTGTTGTTGAATGCATCTGGTTCTGAACTTATAAAATTCTTCATTTAATTCAATTTGCCAGATATTTAATAGGCAATAGGCCACTGCAAGGTAGAATGCAGAGGTTGTTCCCTTTTTTTTCAAGCTGTGTTCTAGTAGATGAGATTGGGGGTATTAAATTACTCAGGATATAAGTTGCATACCACAGAGGCTCTCATTTGAATTGTCTCTATGATACGGGGACAGAGAGAAAAGGAATAAGTTTGAGTGAAGAGATAGGGGAGCAATGACTTCGTGGGGGTGGTGGCAGGACTCATTTTTCAATTGGTGAACAAAGACCAAAGGAATTCCAGGAAGGGGGCATTTCATAGGCAAACAAGAAGCTAATAACAACTGTCCGTGATGATATAGTGCTTTTTGACCAAGGACTTCCACATATTTTACTATAGTTAATTAAGCAAAGATAGAAAACACCCTAAATTGGCTGAGCGTAGGTTTTAAGGACAGTGGTGGGAGTGTTTCCATGACAGTCAATTGTTGCTAGACCGCAAAGGATATCTTAATTTGGTTTTCTCCAAAAGCAGATCCTAAAATAAAGATTTTGGGTAGTCTATTTGGGAAGGAATCCCAGGATGTCAGGTGAGAGGAGTGGAGAGTGAGGCAGGGAAGGGAGGAAAACGTGAGTGAATTAGTGAGCAGATTCCACCAGAGCCAGGACAGGGTGGAGTTGGGAAACCCTCACCTTAGATGCAGAAAGTAAGGGGTGCTAAACACTTAGTCATCAAGGTGGACAATATTTTAATGAAATACTTTTTTGTTACTACTATTATTTATTTACATGCTTACTTATTAATTAATTAATTTTAACACCTTTATTGTGGTATGCTTCCTACACAGTAAACTACACATATTTCAGATGTACAACATGATGAATTTTGATAGATGTATACACTCATGGAACCACCACTACAATCAAGATAGCTAACATTTCCATCACTCCTCAAGAGGTGCAAATTTCGAGCTCCTGATTTATCCCTTCCCACTCCCTTTACCTTCTGGTAACCGTAAGTTTGTTTTTGATGTTTGCTAGTCTGTTTCTGTTTTATAGATAAGTTCATTTGTGTCCTTTTTTTAGATTCCACACATAAGTGATATCATGGTATTTTTGTCTGGCTTACTTCACTTAGAATGACAATCTCCAGGTCCATTCATGTCGCTGCAAATGGCACTATTTTATTCTTTTTTGTAGTTGAGTAATGAAGTACTTTTTTTTTTAAATATCAAAATTAACATAAAAAACCATGATAATTTTTTTTTTAATTTTAAATCAAGACAGAGTCTGACAGTGCTTTGTGGAGCCATATTGGAGCCTGAGGCAAAAGGATAAAAATATGTAAAAATAATTTTTAAATGTATTTTTTAAATGGGTAATTTGCTTGAGAACATTAAAATAACTGAAAAATATTGAAATATCAAAAAGTACTTGTATTTAAAACTCACACCATTATTTTAAATTTAACTATTTTGTTTACATGAAACCCAAATTTCATGATAATTTTACTTTACTGGTTTTAAAGGGAAAAAACTCATTGATAATATTTTCATTAGAACTATTAACCTCTTAAAAATACTCTAAAATTGTATATAAGATTGTACCTATTTCTTGTCCTTAGGCACCAATATGTGTTGGCATGGCACAGGTTACCACGGTGGCCTTAATCCCACTGGGGATCCTCTGAGGTATTCATCCACCAACTCCTGTCTATGACTGGTTGTGGGTGTTAACTCTCTGTTGCTCCCAGCTCCAGGGGATGGCTTAGACCTGTGGGAAAGGCACTATCATCATCCACTGTGGAGAACATCCTTGGATGTGCATCTGAGGACCACCAGCTTTAACATGACAGGCCCTGAGGAGGTACCAAATTCTTTAGAGAAGGACTGGGATGATCAATCACAGCTCTGGTTGAGAAATCATTTTCTGGACTCTCTATATAGCGGGTTGGGGAATGAGGACAGCAGGAGGCGGGAAGGCAAATTTAGAAACAATAGCAACAATTTTGTGGGGAGATAATATGGACCTGAGCTAGGAGTGTGTCTATGGGGTGAGAAAGACAACAGAGGAGGTGAGAAATCATTGCAGGACTTGAGTCGCTGGGTCCTGACAACTGAATGGCTGTGTTGGGAAAAAAGGAAAGAAGATATATGTATAGATGAGGCTGTGGTTTCCCATCACTTACTGGGATCATAGCAATCTCTTTACAGAGTTGATAGCTTGAGAGAAAGAACAAAGTTGGCAAGGAGAGAGATTTGGATTTGAACATGTGTGGTGGACTCACACATCCATGAGCATAAATGATAACTTGGAGGGCCAGGAAACTGCAGGACTCTTCTGGCCTGAGTTGACATCGATGGAAGAACAGAGCCTTTGAGGGGAGGGCTTGGGGGACAGAGGCGGGTTTAAGGAGGAAGACAGCCAGTCAAGGCTTCTCTAAGTGTGCTCTGTGCACTGGTGCTAAGCTGTGAACCTTTGGTTACCCATCCACAATGGAAATGCAGACCACTGATGGAGCACGTGGGAACTCCCACAGCAACTTGACACTGCTGCAGAATCCAAGAGACCTTTTCTTTTTCTAGTAACTCATTTTTATTGTGTTTTACAATTATATCAGGTAGTGATTGATTGAAATTAAAAATTAAAAGAACAAACCAAACAAACAACAAATTCCTGGTCCTACATCTAATGAAATTGAGATGCACTGATAAAAGACAGCAATGTAACTGCCCAGTCCTTGACTTACGGAGAAAAGCTTTAAAGAGGGATTCTAAGGAAGAGGAGGTGCTTGAAATGCTATTTGGTGTTTTGAAGAAAAGCACAGTGCAGAGATGAGGAGAGACATCCTTGAGATGGAAGATCTGGTAGATACAGGGCATCTTAGCTTCTGAGAGATGGTGTTGGAGGAGGTCCCTGCAGATGATTTTCTGGGAACTGAGTAATCAGAGAGGGCACTGGTTGTCCCAGTGACAGGTAAAACCACAAGACAAGTTTACCTGTGCTGCATCTGAACTGTTGCTGAACAAAATGTTGCAAAGAAAATGGCAAGGATGATAAAGGAGACTTCTCCAAGGAGGGTGTGATGAATATAGGAGCAATGAAATGAACTTAATTTGACTTACTCGAGTTAATTACTTTTTTCAGCACATCTGCTGAAGACTTCTATATGCCAAGCACTGTTCTAGGTAAGAAGGAAGAAGCACTGTTTCTTCTATGAAACAGACCAATGGAGGCCCTGAAACAGAAAGACCAGGAAGCTGACAGGAACAGAAGTTGCAGGAGAACACCTGCAGTCCTGAAGGAGTTTGGTTTTGTTCCCTAAGTGCAGTCGCAAGTCACAGGGTTTTGGAAAGTGAAGAAATGCTATGGTTTTTGCATTTAAGAGTTTGCTCTTAAATGTAGAAGTTGAGGCAGGAGTGGAACAGAAGGAGGGAGATTAGGTGGGAGGCAGCTGCAAGGGTTGAGATGAGTAAAGGTGGCAGTTTGGTGGTTACAGTTCATGAGTGTAAGACGCCTCACGTTGGCTGTTGGCCTTTAGAAATATTAGTTGTGCTCATGGGACAGTCAGGTGGGTATATCTTTTAGGTATTTGGAGCTGTTTGTTTTATTCTAAGAAAAAATTGGCTTAAAATAACAAAATTTGGTAAAAATGCATAGTTTGGGGACTATCTACATGGAGGTGCTGGCTAAAGCTGTGAATCAGGGGCAAGAATAGAGGGTAGAACGCAGGCTCTCCAATGTTAGGGGTTGAATTGTGTCTCTCAACAGAATGTATGTTGAAGTCCTTACCCCCCACCAACCTAGAATATGACCTTATTTGGAGATGAGTTTACTGCAGATGCAGTTAGTTAGGATGAGGTCATGCTGACGTGAGCTGGGCTCTTATTCCAATATGACTGGAGTCTTTATAAGAAGAAGGAAACATGGACACAGACACACAGTGGGAGAACACCATGTGATGACGGAGACAGAGGCTGGAGTGATGCAGCCGGAGTGATGGAGGGAGCCGTGGGACTCCAAGGATTCACCGAAAGCAAGGCAGAGGCCAGGAAGGATGCTACTCAGAGCCTCGGAGGGAGCATGGCCTTGCTGACACCTTGATTCCAGAGTTCTAACTTCTGGAAATATGAGAGAAATACATCTCTGAACTCCTTCAATATGTTGTATATTTTAGTTACCAACACGTGTGGTCGTGGGACTTCGTTTACCACTGTCCTGGCCTGGGGTAGACATCATACCAAAGAGGTAACACTGCCACCTCCACACTTGGGTCCACCCTTCATTTCAGGCCTAGGAATCTTAAAATTCTGGAAAGGGAATTTTCCACGTGGAGTAAGTTAAATGTTGACTCAGAAAACTTTCAGAAGTCCATTTGGAAATCTACCTGCCACTGAGGGGAGATCTGCCGTGGATGATACAGGAAGAACCACTAACAAGTTTCCACATCAGAGGAAATTCTCAGTGCTACCTGCAGTGCACTGGGCTCTTTGTAGAATTTCACTCGTATTTCATCCAGCAACTAGAGAGGACAGGAGGGAGATGGGGCTCACCCAGGTGACACTGCAGGGTTGGCGAGGCCCTCTCTGATCTAGCCTCCAACCTCATCTGTGTGAGTTCACCATACTCTCCAACCTTCACTCTCTCTAACTTTTCTTATGCTCTGAGAAGTCCTTACTGTTTAAGGAGGAAGGGCCTTCTCTTAAAGCTATGGCCTCTGCTCTGAGTTTATTAGATTAAGTAAACAAATAAACAAGAATTGAATCTTTTTCTACATTTCTGCTGTGTCATACTTTCCCTGAGGCCACAAATGCACAGTAGTTAGCTGACTGGACAAAGAAAGAGGGATAGAAGGAATTAAGAAGAGGAAGAAGAAAAAAGCAACAACATGGCTTAATTCTTCAAAAGCATTGTCTCTCTACACTTATATTAAAACATTTGTGGATCCATAAGCTACTTATGATGCAACCATTTCTAGAAACGGTAATTCATGAATAATTCATGTGGTTTGGGGTCCTTAAAGCGATAAAGCCCTGTAGCTTAGCAGTCCCCAGATAGTCGCTGAAGTCAAGACATCATGATTTCTGCACCTCTAGTTTCCAGGGAACTCCTGGGATTCGTTCAGGCTATCATGGCAATAATTGCCACGATTTGTGGGACACCAGTGCCATCCCTGTCCCTGTGCTAATGACTACATGTTGGCTTGTTTGTTTTCATAATCAATATTCCCCATTCATGCAAGATTAAGTATTATTTTCCCCATCTTACAAATGAAGAAGCCGTAGCTCAGAGACGTTAAATAGCCAGTTCAAGGTCTCCCAGGTAGAAGGCGGCAGAGCTGATTTACAGTCTCAAGTCTCTCTGGTTCCAGAGGCCTTGATCTTTCCAGTCACGACTAGATCAGCTTGCATCTTCCCCAGAATTAGAACCTGAGACAAGGACTTGTGCCAGGTCATTTATTCATGAGATGACCCCAGAGATGGGGAGAGAGGGACAGTAAGGGAGAGTAAAGGAAGGAGGAAAAGCCAATGTGAGGGTGCATTTTGTTGAGGTCACTGGTGTGGGATTTGATCCTTTGATCCTTCTGAGGGTTTTCTAAACGGCTTATTGATGACACTCGGAACTTTTCACCTAATAATCAATGAGAGAAAATATTTATCCATCACCCCCTTATTCCATTTTGAGGGCAGTCTCTGGGGCACTACCAACTCTGCACTTCTAGGAAGTGCACTTAGGCCTGAGGAGCTTTTGGAACGTCAGGGAATCCCCAGAATAGAAAGGGAAAGACTCACACAGCATAACGGAGATGAGACATGGTGGGTGTGAAGTAAGCCAAAGCCTGTGAGACTTGCCTGCAGCAGCCACAGCTGGGCTCAGAGGTGAGACGGAGAGGATGTGAGCTGGGGCACCAAGGGCATCTGATACAGCCCTGCTTCCCCAGATACAGCCCCTCCAGTCACTGACACATGATCCTGCCATTGCGTTGGCTTTGGAAAGACGGCAAAGCTTCAGCGTGCCCAGTCCCCCCCACCAAGTTCGTGTAGAGGAGAAGGCATTGTGAAGGGCCTGGAGGAATAGGATTTTCCTCCTCATTAAAATCGCAAATAGAGCGTAGGCTACCTGAATTTGCTGTTGAACTACGTGCCATTTTCTAATGGAGAATAGGAAGCTGCAAGAGTTTGGGGAAAACATTCTCCTTTCCAAGATATTATTTTAAAAATGTTCCATAACATGCCAGGATGGCTCTACCATGAGACAAGATGAACAGATGTACAGCTCTGAGACAATACTGTGAAGGGGCTGAGATTCAGGCCACTTGCAAGCTGACGGGTTAGCCTACCACACTCTCATGGAAGCCTGCAGAGTCCAGGGCGCGCCTGTGCCAGACACTTAGGGAACCACAGGCAGCATCAGCATCTTTGTGTCAGTTCTCTTTACCTCCCAGTCCCACAGGGACCACACAGCTGGGCCCATATAGATGCATGTTTATGTAACAGGTTGCATTACAGGAGAGGAACCTTAAGCTTAAGAAGCCTGAGTTGCATGTTGGGCAGGTATGACCTCCCTTTGCTCAAGGAAGACATGACATTTTTTTGTCCTAGATTGTAAGGATGTCTGCCTTTTCCTTCAGGAGGAGATACTATTTCTGTCCTCCAAGAATGTGAGCAAACCTGTTTTGCTCTTCAGAGGAGGACACTATCTTTTCTTCCAAGGCTATTCAGTATGCAAATGTCCTTGAAAAGATAATCTGGAACAAAAGGCAGCTAGTGCCTCATAAAGTGTGTCAAAATGAGAGGCCCGTGGATAGTTTTCTTTCAATACTCTGTCTTTGATCAAGTAGCAACAGGGTTGACCTTAACACAGCCTTACATAGATATTTTGCTGCTTTAGCAAAGTACATACATTTGACACATGGAGACACATTTCTTAACCTTGGGCAGAGGGAAAGGACTTGGATAAGCAGCAACTTTGAAGGTAAAGAAAGAAAGGGATTTAGGAGAGGAGAGAGAAGAGGGGTGGGAGAATAAAGAGAAAGTGAGAGGAAGAGGAAACAGACACGGAGAGAGACTTGGAGAGAAAAGTAGAAAGCGATGACAGATTCAGAAAAGAATATGGAGATATAGAAACCATGAATGGATGGATAGTTGCACAGATGGAGAAATAAAGACAAATACGTACATTCATTGGTAAGTAAATGGGTGACAGATACATAATTATATGAACAGAAAGATTGAAAGAGCTGGGGAAAGAGACAGAATAAGAGAAAGCAGCACATAAAGGCTGAGACTGACTCAGAGAAAAAGGGAGATACCTGAAGATACACAGAAAGAGAAAGAGCATGGCTGGATGGACAGATGGAAAGGGATGAAGAGTGAGATAAATGGATAGATGGATGGATAAGTGCACGGATGAAAGATAGATTGTTAAAGGGAGAGAAGAGGTAATGTAATTGGAGTTTCAGCTCTGTGTTCAGATCTGATGTTTTGGTTCTACAATGGCTTAACGGCATGATTTTGGGCAAGTTAATTTAGTCATCTGTCAAATGGGAATACTGATAATAATACTGACCCCCCCTCACAGGATCTTTTTTAAGTCTGAACTGAAATAATCTTCATAAATGCAAGTTGGCAAGCCTATGATAATGCTATCTGCAGAAAGATACCTTGCTACCTCAGCTGAGATGCCCATCCTCATGAATCTTAGAGGCTGCAATATTTTCAGCACTCACAATAAATTGTTGTTTTCCCACTGGAGCCATAACTGAGTCTGGCAGATGTGTCAAACCCCAATAAAGCCAACACTGGCATCCAACACTCAAATAGCAATTTTATGCAAACGGGATCTTCTCATTATGTTCTCCTTCTGCGATCCATAATTATTGCTTCTGAATGAATCTGAGGTTGTCTTCATCTCCAGGAAATGAGGTCACACTACTTATACAGTAAATTAAAGGCAAATCGAGCAGACGATATGTATAAAATAAGAAACATGCAGCTTTTAGAGCCATTGACACAGTGCTAAATGAGTTGATTCTCAATCCAAACCAAGTATTTATATAATTTGATTCAGCAGCCCAATGTTCAGATAGAAACCCACACTCTTTGCAGACGTGTTACTCTTTTACTCTTTACAGAGTTAGCATTTATGATGAGGAATTACTTCTCGAATCCTATAATTTCAGTTCTGTATCCAAGCACGTGATGTTTCACAGTTCATTCTTGCTAAAGAATAAAAGAAGAGATTTTCATGCCTAAGTTATTTTGGTATGTCACATTATGGTGAAGGCTTTCCAAATGAAGTGACATGAAAAGAACAACCTTAAATGTTTGGCTACATCAGAATACATTAAGGACTCTTTCTGGCTTGCTTTTTAAATTGTTCTTCGTGCACCTAAACATTTACATTTCAAAAGATACTTATTATAATTTCTAGCACACACTTAATTCAATTAGTTCCTCACCTTTAATGAAGGTAAATAAAAGTTATCCTGATTTAGGAAAAATGTATTTTTTTCCTCAAATGATTCCTCACTTCCCTATTCTCTTACTCCCACTCAACCTTATGAGTAAACACAGATGGTGTAATTTAGAGCAGCATGATAATGCATGTGAAAATACTTCAAAATACTTTTTTATCTGTTTTCTATTTAATATCCCTCTAGTCAGAACTTACACCATTAGATAGTCTTTCCTTTGGCTTAAATAGCTTTCCTTTACAAGTTTTCTATTAAAATGTAAAAGCTTCTAAGGAGTTAGGGTTTTAATTGAGGTAAACTTTTTTTTTTTGTTTGGATTACTTTTATTTCTAAGCATTCAGATTCAACAAACATTATTGGACCTGACTTCAGTGGTAATTTGGGTGGAGTGACATAGTAGAGATGGAAGACTTGATACTCATTTATCTAATGTCACACATACAATATACATACAATATGTGGCTGTTTCCAGATCTCAAGTTTCCTTAGAGCAAAAACTTGTGTTAGACACTTACTATCTCATGAAACAAAGACATGAGGACAACACTCCCAAACCACTTGACATTATTTAAGATGACTCTAAATAGATGCCTTCATTTGCATATATGCAAAGCAGAGATAAGTCATAGGTTAGGTTATGCTACAGTGACAAACAGACCCCAAATCTCAGTGGTCTAAAGCATCAACAGTTGACTTCTCATGCGTGTTACCTGTTGCATGTCGATTACAGGTCAGCAGGACGTTCTGCTCATTGCTGTTTCACATGGAGCAGTCTTCATGCCAAAGAGAAAATTAAAGCTTCAGAATACCTGGCAATGAAATGCTCCAGCCTGGGGGTGACACAGTGTCACCACAGTTCATAACTCATTGGTTAGAACTAATTATATGTTCCTATGCTCTCTGCTAGAAGATGCAAAGACAGAATATTTGGCAAGCACTGATCATCCCCACAGATAAAGTGATTTTGTATTTCTTTTATGTGGTCACTTATTCATCAATTATTTATCAGGTACTTGTTATGTGTCAGGATCAGTGGATATAACAGTATATTATTCAGTTATGGGTGCACAAAAATCACAGCATCTCAGTGACATACAGTGTAGGCATTTATTTTTCTTTTGTGCATGGGTCAAGTGGCTAGGGTCTAGCTGACCTAGCGTGGGCTCAGCTGAGCAATACTTCAACCTAGAGGTTGTCCAGGTCATATGAGTCTACTACGTATAGCTGGTATCCTCCTGGGGCCAGTTACATGAGGCATGCTCTTCTCATAGCAATGGCAGAAGTATAAGAAGGGCAAATGGAAACATACAAAGCCTCTTAAAGCCTAGGTTTAGAACTGTTCCACCAACACGTCTGCCACATTCCACTAATCAAAGCAAGTCTCCTGGCCATGCTGGATAGCAATGGGGCAGAGATGAAAAATCAACAACTCTTGGGATAAACTGCAAAGCAACAACAGAGGACATAGATTGAGAAAAAAGCAATTGACTGTTAACAGTAATGCAATCAATACAAGTGATGATTAGACTGAAATCTTAACTTTGTCTGATTTATATTCTATGGAAAAGTGATTGATAAATAAAATACATAAAACTAGATAGATGTAACTGTGAAGGAGAAGAAAGTAAAGCAAGGAAGGGGGTTAGTACAAATAAAGGTGATTATAGTGGCTGAAATTTTAGAAGAATGGCTGGGAATGTTGACCTTACAAAGCAAAATGATAATTAAATAAATTTCTGAAAGGAAATGAGAGAGACATCCATGAAGATAGCTGAGGGAAACCAGAGGCAGAAAGAAACTTCAAAGGCTTATGGTGGAATCCAACTGGATTCTCTGAAGAGCAGAAAGTTCTCTGTGACAGAGCCAAGTGAGTGAGAAGAAGACCAAAGAGGTGGGAACAGACTGTTCAGGGCCAGTGAAACATTTTGTCTTTTAAGTTTGAGTGAGGTTCACCTCACATCCATTGGAGGAATTCCAGAAAAAGAGCAACATGTTTATACATTTTTTATTGGATAACACTGGCTAACCCACTGGGAATGGACTGGTTGGGGGGGTTGCAGAGACAAGCTAAGATGCACCTCAATATTATAGGTGATGAGAAAAGGGTCTTAGCAGTGGATATGATGATAAGTCACTGAATTTGTTTGATTCTGGAAATATGTTGAAGTTGAGTGAATCTAGTTTGCTGACAGATCAGATCTGCAGCATGGGAGAGAGTGGTATTTGGGATGATGGATTTTGGTTCAGTCAACTGGAAAAAAAAAAAAGGAATTTCATTTTCCTGAAATGAAAAAGATTGTGGGGAGTATGTGAGAAAGGAAGATTGGGGTTCAGTTTGGGGCTCACTATGTTTAAGGTGCCTGTTAGTCAGTGGGAAGGTCAAGTGGGCTGTCAACCAGTGAGATGAGTGGATGAGAGGTCCAGGCTGAGAGATGAAAGTTGGAGCATTTTTTGGTATGCTTGTGTGTATGAGTGAAGATAAGCGAGTCATGAAACTGAATGAGGTCACCAAATGGGTAAGTTTAGATAAAACAGTGATGAAACACCAAGGCCTGAACCTACTAATTTCCAAAGCCAAGAAGACACCGAGGAACCAGCAATGGAAACTTAGAATAAGTGGCTAGAGTATAAGAGAGGAAAAATGAGAGTGTGATGTCATGGAAATTAAATGAAGAATCGTTTTCAAGGAGGAGGGAGTTTTCACCTTTGTCCAAAGTGGCTGAAATGTCAAGGATGATAAGGACAGGTAACTGTTAGGCTGAGTGACATGTAGGCCCTGAGTGATCTTGATCAAAATGGGTTCCATAGCAAATGGGACAGGAGACACTGGTGACAGTGAGTGAAGGTTACTCTTCCAAGAAGTTTTATAAAAGGAGAAAGTAAAAGTTCTGTTTGTTGTTTTTTTGTTTGCTGGAGGCTGATGGGGGATTAAGGGAGAAATGTTTTCTTTATAAATGGGAGAAACATAGTCATGAGACCTATTAACACAGGAAAAATAACAATACAGAGGAGAGGGGAAATTGCTGAATTGATGGCCTTGAGTGTTGGGAAGGGTAAATTCTGTGCAGAAAAGTATCTAGAAGCATGGACCTTTCATCCACATGGTCTGAAGGGAGGAGAGGGTAACTGGAGACAAAGGCAGGTAGGTGAGAGATGTACTGATAGAAGCTGGGTGCTTCTGTTCTCTCAGTGAGGAGGGAAACAATTGTCCATTGTCCAAAGTCAG
Source organism: Camelus dromedarius (assembly GCF_036321535.1). NCBI lineage: Eukaryota > Metazoa > Chordata > Mammalia > Artiodactyla > Camelidae > Camelus > Camelus dromedarius. Next base: position 31,038,111 of record NC_087453.1, read on the forward strand.
TTTTCTTACCTCCAACTAAGGTAACCCCCAATCAAGCACCTTCATAAAGCCCCACTGGTGCTGTAGTGCCATATTGGAACATATTGGAAATATTCAACACAGAGAAGGACAGTGGGCCCCCATAGAGGTAACCAAGGACATCCATTGGAAAGGTGACCTGAAGATACTTTTTTGGGGAGTGTAACAGTTGGGGTGATGAAGAACCAGGTTCCTGGTCTTCCTACAGGAGATGCTTTTTCACTCCAAAATTTCCTGGTTCTTAGATTCTCATTTCTCTGCTTCAAGAGTTTATAGCCCTAAGAAGGAAGTTAGAGGAAACTCCATTGGACCTTTAAGGGGTAAATATGGGTTGCCTTCCAATTCAAGATTGTTTGCAATCCTCTTCCTGAAAGTTGCTAGAACTCAATCTGCTGTTGAAAATACGGTTCTGAAGATCACCATCAATTGCTTTGCTTGTAGCTTGGGATGGCCTTCATGTGTTCTAAATACCTACTCTTTGCCCCATATCTTCCAGTAATTCAGACATCATCTCTTTGAGAATGCCTTTTCCCTATGCCAATTAATTAAAAAAGGGACAATAAAGTGATACTTTGGAACACTTATCTCCCCTTCTATATTATCATAGTTGAGAGCAGAGGCTGTCCCAATCTTTGAGGCATCCCAGGAAGGCCCACCTTACATAGACAAGGAACTTAATAAATTAAGAAATGGATAACTTCTTCGCTTCCTTCCAGGCATAATTAAAATTTGGTTAAGAAAAGACTGCCTGAGCAAGTGTTAAAGGTTAATGGCAAGTCTGTTTAGAACAATGGCAAATATTAACTAATTATTAAAAGACATTTTTTTAATTTAAAAGTCTGGTTTCTAATTATTTTTATCACAGTTGATGTTTAATTTTACCTGCTTCACCCCTGGCTGTCGGTGACAGATTTCTGTTTTAATTATGCAAGGGGTGATTACTACAAATGTGCTGAGGCCCATTATTTATTTATTTTCCTTCTCTTTTGCTCTCTTGGAGTTGGAAGTGAACAGCCGTTGGGTATTATCAAGTTCTTCTGGAAATGGCAGTGATACATGGTCAAATAATTAGTGCCCGCCAAACGATGGAAAATCACATGTCTTGCCACAGGCATTCACGTATAAGGGATGCTAAACAGGGATGGAGTCTCTGGGCAGACACACATTAGTGATTGTCCAGACTTTCACTGTCTTTATTCTCTGCCCCAGCCCATGTGACAAGAGCTAGTAGTTAGTTAGTAGTAGTTAGTTTTTGTGGCTCAACAAAGCTCCCTTTTGCCTAGTGTCTTAACCATTTTGTTTGTGCATGGTTCCATAGATTGGCTTAGCTGGGTGTTTTTTCTGGGTTTGGCTGGGATCCCTTATTTGTCTGTGGCCAGCAACCCTATTGGCTCGGACTGACCATTTCAAAATGACTTCCACTGATATAGCCCATTTTTCTCCACGTGTCTCTTACCCCACAGGCAAACCAAGGCAGTGTTCCAGGCAAGAGTAGAAGCACATATATCCTCCCAAGGCCAAGACTCAGAATAGGCATTCTGTTACTTCTGCCACATCCTATTGACAAGACTCAAAGCCAATGAGACCTTGAGGGAGGGGAGATAAATTCCACTTCTTGATGGGAGGAGCTGAAAAATCATATCCAGGGAAAGGGTCTGGATTCAGGGAGGTCATTTTTGCAGTCTACCACAGCAGCTAAAATATCTATTTAAAAATCTACATGAGCAAAATGAGCCCATTAGTTGAGTCTCCTAATGTTGAGAAGCCTAAACTGCTGTAGATTTTGTGTTGGAGTCAGCCGCAGGGCCCAGCTTTGCTCTGCAGAATGTACTACTTCTTGAGATGGATGACAAGCTATGACTTCTGCAGGAGAGATTTTGTGCCAATGTTTGTTACCAGTTTGGAGGCAATAGTGGTACTCTAGCAAGGAAAACCAACATGATCATTGAATGGTGCCCTAAATTCTGAGTAGAACCAAGTATGTTTCCTTACATCATTTCTTTCTCCCTGTGGTATGTGATACATCCAATCATCATTGCTTTGTCTTCACCTAACTTGAATGCAGTTATAACTGTGGTGCTAGCAGACAGCTAAAGGGCTAATTTAAAAAAAATATTGAGTGTATTTTCACTTTAAGAGGGGTCTGTTGACATTCCAAAGAGTTTAGAAGTCAAAGTCATAAAGCCATGATGATAGAAGGACAAGAAAGAGTGTTCAAGCTTTTGAACAGAGCTCCACCCAGCTCTGATCCTTTTATCCTAAGCACTGAACTATCTCCTACTGTGAATTCTAAATTCAAATGGATAGAACACTATATAAGGCATTTCCCACATACACTGAATAGAAGATAGTGTTGGAGATGATGGCAGTCTGATGTCCAGTGCTGATGCCACAGTAGCATCCTGTTTAGATGTTGTGACTTGGGTTGTGTTTCTTTCTACCCTCCTTTCCTTAATTCCTGCCATTTTAGCAAGCTCTATTTTCCATACTTCTGGCAATTCTTGGAGGTACTTAATAATAAAATCCCTCTTGCTAATAATATCCCTTGCTAATAACTCCCTTTTCTGCTAAGTCATACAGAATCATTTTTAGTTGCTTGTCTTTTTTTTTTTTTAACATTTTTATTGATTTATAATCATTTTACAATGTTGTGTCAAATTCCAGTGTAGAGCACAATTTTTCAGTTATACATGAACATATATATATTCATTGTCACATTTTTTTCTCTGTGAGCTACCTTAAGATCCTATATATATTTTCCTGTGCTATACAGCATAACCTTGTTTATCTATTCTACAATTTTGAAATCCTGTCTATCCCTTCCTACCCTCCACCCACTTGGCAACAACAAGTTTGTATTCTATGCCTATGGGTCTGTTTCTGTTTTGTATTTATGCTTTGTTTGTTTGTTTTTGGGTTTTTTTGTGTTTTATTTGTTTTTTGTTTGTTTGTTTTTTTATATTCCACATATGAGTGATCTCATACGGTACTTTTCTTTCTCTTTCTGGCTTATTTCACTTAGAATGGCATACTCCAGGAGCATCCATGTTGCTGCAAATGACGTTATGTTGTCAGTTTTTATGGCTGAGTAGTATGCCATTGTATAAATATACCACTTCTTCTTTATCAGGTCATCCATTGATGGACATTTAGGCTGTCTCTATGTCTTAGCTATTGTAAATAGTGCTGCTATGAATATTGGGGTACAGGTGTCATCCTGAAGTGGGGTTCCTTCTGGATATATGCCCAGGAGCGGGATTCCTGTGTCATATGGTAAGTCTATTCCTATTCTTTCAAGGAACCTCCATACTGTTTTCCACAGTGGCTGCACCAAACTGCATTCCCACCAGCAGTGTAGGAGGGTTCCCCTTTCTCCACAGCCTCTCCAGCATTTGTCATTTGTGGAGTTTTGAATGATGGCCATTCTGCCTGGTGTGAGGTGATACCTCATTGTAGTTTTGATTTGCATTTCTCTGATAATTAGTGATATTGAGCATTTTTTAATGTGCCTATTGATCATTTGTTTGTCTTCCTTGGAGAATTGCTTGTTTAGGTTTTTTACCCATTTTTGGATTGGGTTGTTTGATTGTTTTTTATTAAGTGGTATGAGCTGCTTATATATTCTGGAGATCAAGCCTTTGTTGGTTTCATTTGCAAAAATTTTCTCCCATTCCTTAGGTTGTCTTTTTGTTTTACTTATGGTTTCCTTTGCTGTGCAGAAGCTTGTAAGTTTCATTAGCTCCCATTTGTTTATTCTTGCTTTTATTTCTATTGCTTGAGTAGACTGTTCTAGGAGAACATTTTTGAGATGTATGTCAGATAATGTTTTGCCTATATTTTCTTCTAGGAGGTTTATTGTATCTTGTCTTATGTTTAAGTCTTTGATCCATTTTGAGTTGATTTTTGTGTATGGTGTAAGGGAATGTTCTAGTTTCATTGCTTTACATGCTGCTGTCCTGTTTTCCCAACACCATTTGCTGAAGAGACTGTCTTTATTCCATTGTATATTCTTGCCTCCTTTGTCAAAGATTAGTTGACCAAAAGTTTGTGGGTTATTTCTGGGCTCTCTATTCGTTCCATTGGTCTATATGTCTGTTTTTGTACCAATACCATGCTGTCTTGATGAGTGCAGCTCTATAGTATTGTCTGAAGTCTGGGAGAGTTCTTCCTCCAGCCTCTTTCTTTCTCTTCAGTAATGCTTTGGCAATTCTAGGTCTTTGATGGTTCCATATACATTTTATTATGATTTGTTCTAGTTCTGTGAAATATGTCCTGGGTAATTTGATAGGGATTGCATTAAATGTGTAGATTGCCTTGGGCAGTGTGACCATTTTAACGATATTGATTCTTCCAATCCAAGAGCATGAGATATATTTCCATTTTTTAAAGTCTTATTTAATTCCTTCATCAATGGTTTATAATTTTCTGTGTATAATTCTTTTACCTCCTTGGTTAGATTTATTCCTAGGTATTTTATTACTTTGGGTGCTATTTTAAAAGGGATTGTTACTTTACTTTCTTTTTCTGTTGATTCATCATTAGTGTAAAGAAATGCAACTGATTTTTGAATGTGAATCTTGTAACCTACTACCTTGCTGAATTCTTTGATCAGCTCTAGTAGTTTTTGTGTGGACCTTTTAGACTTTTCTATATATAGTAACATGTCATCAGCATATAGTGTCACTTTTACCTCTTCTTTTCCAATTTGGATCCCTTTGATTTCTCCCTCTTGCTTGATTGCTGTGGCTAGGACTTCCAAGACTATGTTGAATAGGAGTGGTGATAGTGGGCAGCCTTGTCTTGTCCCAGATTTTAGTGGGAAGCTTTTGAGCTTTTCACCATTGACTACTATGCTAGCTGTAGGTTTGTCATATATAGCTTTTATTATGTTGAGATATGTTCCCTCTATACCCACTTTGGTGAGTTTTTATCATAAATGGGTGTTGACATTTTTAGTTGCTTGTAACTAAGAACTCCATTGATTGATTATTAAATGTTTTCCTTTAGTTCCCCTTGGACTCTCTCAATTATTAATCAAGTTTTTTTTTTTTTTTTTTTTTTTTTTTTTGGTTGGGGAGTGGCGAACTGGGAATTAAAGCCACACTGGAATAGGTTCACAATGATTTTTTAATGCAGATAAATGAAAAGCAGTGGTGTCCTGCCCACATGCTCCCTTCCCAGGCAGATCTACTCATCCCCAGATGCTATGCCTATTGACTAAGGCCTCACAGCTTCCCTCCCCACTTCTCATCCCCCAACTAGAGAAACACCCTCAACACTCAGATCCACTTGTGCCCTCCCCTCCTCCCAACCCCCCAGGAAACACACCTCGTGGTCAGTGATGAACAGATATGGGGGTAGAATTCCCAACTTCCATGCCTCAAGGGGGCACACCTCAATAGAACTCAAGAAGCCTTCATGCATCAGGCCAAGCCCAGACTCCAGTTGAGACCATGTCTTTGCTCAGCTCCTTCCCCAGCCCTCTTCTCCTGAGACTCCTTCCGCAGTGAACCACATGTACCTGACTCAAGCTCTGCTTCTAGGAAAGCCAGGCTGAGACAGGATCTGGGAGAGAAATGTATTAACTGTGGAGTCTAATTCCTGCAGCAATTAACCTCCGACGGCAGTGTCTTTAAACAGCACGAGATGATTTCTTGCTCACTTCAGCTCTGTGTGGTTTTGTGGGCATCAGGCAAATTGAGCAAAGACCCTGGCTCATTCTGTCTTGTGGCTCCTCCCTTCTCTATGTCCTCAGCATCCACTCTGCTCAGGGGAGGCCGTGAGGCTTGTGCTAAGGACAGATTTTTCTGGGCCTGTTCTGGAAGTAATGACCTTACTTCCACCCACATTTAATTTAGCAGAATTCAGACACAGTTGCAAGAGAAACGTGATCAAGCTCCATGCCCAACTAAGAGAAGACCCAGGGGAGGTCTGCAGGGACTAAATACAGGAGCAGTTTGTGGGGCACAGAGCTTGGAAACTGTAGTAGTTGAAAACACTTGGCTGCAGCCAAGGTCATCATCTTGACAAAACAAGCCCTATTTGGGGAGTGGAAGGATATAGTTTTAATAATGAAGATTGGGTTCCAGGGCAAAATGGAACTGTTTCAGGAATATAGGGTCATTTGTTCTGTAGCTGACTCACAAGCAATCAAGAAATGGCTAATTCACACCATGTAGGTGATAAAAATGGTTTCAATTTCTCCCTATCAGGAAACAAGATAAAAAGCTGAATTAAAGGGTAAAAGAATTAGGAAGCAGAGTTTGTAACCTTCACAGGTAGTCACTGAGCTGCAACCTTCCCCAGCGCCTCAGAATGTCCAGAGTTTCTCAGGGCACAAGTTCTTGTCCCCACCCAAGGCCCTTTCCTGCCTTCTCCTCTCTGTTCGATTCCCACGGTGATGGGAAACTGACATTAATACTTGCTCCATGGCCTTTACCAGTCCACTTCAACTAGGATTGTCTAGCAGATCTCTGCAGCCCTCCTGGTATAAACATTCTCTGATTCTAGAAGACTGAGAGGCTCCGTTGGAACAGGAGAGAAGCTAGCTGTGCTGTTAAGAGCTGGGGACACAGGATTGAAGAGGAGCAGTGGGTGGTCCAACCTGAGGTGCGTGCCTACTGATGGCTGATGGGAGTGATGATGGTGGATCAGGATCCTGAGATGTCCTCAGGATAAACCAGGCACTGACTGCTTCCAGCTCAGCTCACCTGGGGACGTGGCCCAAGAACAGGAGGAGGAGGAAGATGGGGAGAAGGGTCTGTGGGCTTCTATACTCTGCATCAGCATGTTCCTAATTTTACCGAATGTGTGCTAGATGTTTTGGGGTACCACCACCCAGATCCCCTCTTCAGGGCAATAATCCTAGTCCCAGCTGTCAGGAAGTTCATCTGCTGATTGCTTGTGATGAAGGATCTCTGGAAATTCACCCTCAGCCTCAGGCGACTGTCTTGCTCAAGGCCAGGCAGCTGGTGCAATCACTGACTGATGCAAGACCAAGGGCCTGACTCCTTTGCCTCACCTGGGACAATGAGAAGGCTGCCTCAGCTCCAGATCTCCCTGCAGAGTCAACCAGTCCTCCAACCACACCCCTGCACTTGAGCTCAGATTTTCTCCCTGTCTACTCCCACCGTTCTCATTCCTTGCAGGTGTCTCTGGAGAGTCTACCTCCCTGAGTCTATTTCCAGGGAATGTGAGTGAAGACAGTCTAAAACATTCAATCTAAACAAAATATTTGTGCTAGGAAGATGCAATTTCAAGGCAAATTCTAAAGCCTCATTTCGAGCCCCAACTACTGCTCCCTAGTCTCTTCCTATCCAGACAGGAGAGTTCAGAACCTCATTTCCTGAACTGTCTAGAGGTCAGGGAAGTTTCAGGGAACACGGGGACAGGAGAGACCTGGAGGGAGATCAGGAGAGATCTGGAGGGAGGACCACCAGCGGCCATGAAGCAGCCTCCCATGGCTTCCTTTGTCTGCTGCTGCTGCTCTTATATTTCCTCCTGCTCTGCCTTCTGTTAATGCTACTTTGAAGTCTTAAAATAGATCTTTTTTTTCATCTTTGCTAAGGCCTGTAACACACTTCATCATTTTCTTCTCCTCTCACACTTTATTTTCATTTCCTCTGCTTAACTGGGGTTTTCCTATGTTTAAAGAAGAAGTCAGAATTGTGTGTGTGTGTGTGTGTGTTGATATTATATAGCAGACCTCTAGTCTTTTGGAACTCAGACACTTTTGTGACATGGTAGGGCTTCATGTTTCTCTCCACCTTATGAATTATCCAGGTATTCCTGTGGCCCAGGTGTTCCCTGGCTGTGACCTTGACATTCTCTGAATCCATGAGCATCTTCTCTCAAACCCTGCATTATTCTTTAAGGTTCTAGGGACCTGGGTCCTTGACCACAGATAGAGAGCCTATCTTCTATGACAGATTTCTGTGGGCACAGAATCCATAGGCAGCCCTTCCTTAGGGAGATTCTCCCAACCAAGCCATTTTACTGGGGATGGAACTTAGGAGAGTGATTCACGGTATTGGAAAAGAAAGTTGCTGACTCCCAGCACGTGATGAGCCCAACACCCTCACAGTGCGAGAATATAAGACATACATTCACACACCAGTCTCCGTCTTTCACAGTCTGTTGCACAGCTGTCAATTCTGTGGTTTCAGTCCTTTTGTTAAGAGTCTATTTCTGGAATCCTACATTTAACAGCTCCTTTCCAGGTGCACTTTGCATTACACAGGACTGGTATTCTTGAACAAGGGCACGTGTGTTGACTTCTCATATGACCCTCATGTTTCATGAAACTTCTCTGACCTCAGAGAGTTCAGGAAATGAGGTTCTGAACCCACGGGTCCATGGTTTCTGTGCATTTCTCACATCGCTTGACCCTTGTATCATTTATGCTGTGGCTATTTAAGCAGGTCAGTTTGACCCCTCCTTGCCTGTATGCAACATGCCATTGTTTCTCCAGCTTCTAGGAGAAATGCAGTCACACCACATGCATTGAAAGTGTCCCCTGGGGAGGGATGGCAGGCACACTATCTCCCTGGCTACATTCTTTTCCCACTTTTTCTCTTAGAGTTTCCTTGTGGCTCTGTGTCCCTTCCCAAAACCCCTGTCCCCAAAAGGTGACCATAGGAGCATACATAGTCTTAGCTGACTGCTGTCTTTGCTGCCTTGGAACAACATAGCCCTGCTTTCTTCTCTACCTACCTTGGAATTCAATGAGACTTTATCATTTTGGCTGGTCAGTCTTCAATTAACTGTGACGTCTAGAGCTCTGCCTTCAAGTTCTCCTGCCCCATGAACAATGCCTCTATCAAGTTAGGAGTTTTAAAACAATAATGAACACAAGTGAACACCTATTTCAAGGAGTTTCCAACAAATAGCAAGCCTCTCTAAGACAAGGTCTCTTATTCATGCTTATACCTTCACCACCTAGCAGATTTCTGGGCACAAGGTGGCCATTCATTGGGTTGATTGAACTAATAACCCTATAGAGAATTATTTTATATACTAAAGTATCTTCCTTAATGGGAATGATAAGCTCTATTTTAAATATGTTTATAAATGTGTGTTTTTGCATTTGGGGATTTTCTTAACTACAATAGGATGAAATGGACTTAATTACTCAGAGGGAAATATAACCTGGATCTTTTCCATATACAGGTAGGCTGTGAAATTCTCTCTGGAGAAAAGAGTCTTTGCTTGGAAAGTGACAGTAGGTCAGGGCAAAAAAATCTTCTCTTGGGTCACCAAATTGTAGGAGGTGCGTTCTGAGCTCTAGGCGGCCATCCAACATTCTCATGTCCCCTGATGCTTAAAAACCAGGCTCTGATTTTTATTTTTATTTTGTTTCCAGTGCCAGTGCGCCTGGGTTCAACATGCTAATTTGAAAACTAGTTGCATACATTTGCATATTGTGCATAGTCTTGACTTCATAGAGCAGAATTAAAATTAAATAGGGTTCTCTATCTTTTCACTAGTCTAGTATGGTTTTAAAATTCTACCAAAAAATTCCATTTGGCTTCATTGTTCTCAAACACTTCGAAATTGCAGAAATGATCATGGGGTTTAATAATTACCCTCTTAATTAAGTCAATGTAAAAGAAGTTTAGGCTTTCTTGACATGAATTATTTAATCTACAATGACTGGTTAATTTCCATTGCTGCTTGACCTGAAGTCCATGTACCCAAACTGACTTGAGTGGGAGGAGGGTCCATAAGCTAAGGAAAAAAGAAAGACGCCTTGCTTTCACTGAAATTTCACATTCTCTTTAATTATGTATATAGTCTAACAGTATCTGCATCTGTGGCTTCAATACAAATCGCTGTTATTTTAATATCAGTGCAATTGTTGCACATCTTAAAATACCATTTACTCTAATCACTTCTTTTAAATTATATGATTAGACTTTCCACTAGTTCTGGCTTTTTAATATTCTAATAAAGAAGCACAAACATTACTATATCACAAATTTATGTTTTTTAATATTTAGGTTACTAAATCTTACTATAATCCAGTTATGGCTTTGTACGCCTGTGCATTTCACATTGTGCCTTTAAAGACGTTAACCTGAGGAAGGGACCATCGGCTCATCCGACTGCCAGCAGAATCCAAGGGACAGAAAAAGCTAAGAATGTGAGGTTTACCCATTTATTTGTCCATACCCCCCACTTCTTTTTGTGTGCATGTACCTCTTGTTCAACCACAGCCCAAGGCACCTGGTCTCCATCTCCTCGACAGGACCCTCCCTTATTTGCTAACAGCCCTTTTTCCTGATGAAGCTTGAAACGCAGTGAGCGATTTCTGAAGGGGAGAGAGTTCACTCAGGCATGGCTTGATGCTCTGAAAAAGTCATTGAATTTAGAAAGAGGATGACATTTTAAAAATATATCTAACCTAAAGTCTGATCACTCTGTCGGCTTCTAAAAAAAGCAGCCCTCTAATTGGGCCCCTACCAATCCCAAATCCTTAGGACAGATTCTAAATATAGAATCCCCTTTTCACTTCCATTAGAAGGACAGTTTAAATGGCATGTCATCTAATGATGAAACATTAACTGGAATTACTCTGAACTTACTGTGTTTGCTTCTTGCTGGGGCAAAGGTGAAGGTGGGGAGTACCCGGGACCCTGCAGAGTTTGGAGGGGCATGTGTTCTGCTTAGAGCTGGTATCTAACAAATAGAAGGGTTTGATATACTAGCTTGATTCATTAGTGGAGGTTAAAAATGAGTGTCTGAAGTCAGTTCTTTTTACTGTAGCAATGACAAAACAAATTTTACTCTAAATACCCCATGTTGAGGGTACAAACATTGAAATGCTTCTCTTGGATGCCCAGATAGTGTGGAGTGATGGGTTTCCCTTGCTGTGAGAATATGGGTGTTGTCACCCTGCTCAAGCCCAGTGGCTGTTGGATGGTCATCCTTCCCTGCAGCCCTGCCCATGTCATCTAAAGCCACCTCCCTCACCTGCTGAGTCACAGTGCAGGAAGCCACATCTGGTGAAAAGCAGCCTCAGAGCTTTCGATCTTTACCCAGCATATTTTGGGAAGCAGACTAGAGCCAAGTATGAGCCTTAGGCACAACGATTCAGTAGGCACCATCTGCGACTGCAAACCCCACTTCTGCTTTTCAAGGTTTTCCTAACCCTTCAGCATCCCTTGTCCTCAAGCATTCCATGCCCGCATGCTGCTGTAGCCCTCCCCAATGGCTGGTGAACTTGTTCACTGCATGATATTAGCAGGACAATGTGTCCTTCACCAGGGGATAGCTGTCAGCTGGAAGAAGCAAGTATTTATAAGGGATGGAATTCTTAAAGTGAACTTCCAATGATAAGGAGTGGAATCTGGGAGCTGTCTCCGCCAGGCTTTTCCCCTCAGTTGACTTCGAGTGAATCAAAAGGGAGATTATGTTGGAGGAGGGCCTCCCTTAATCAGTTAAGGTCTTAAAAGAGGGTTTGTAGATCAGAAATGAAAGATGTTGGAGCCAAGTCAGCTCCCTCTGACCTAGAAGAAGGCAAACTTCCATGTTGTAGAGAGAAGCACACCTGGCGGGGGACAGCGTGCAGCCTTGACAGCGTGCTGAGAGCCTCAGACCCACAACAGTGGCAAGGAACTGAGCTCGGTTGACAACCTGCATGAGCTTGGACAGGTTGCTGCATGCCAGGAGAGAACCCAGCCCAGTCAGCAGCTTGATTTCAGGCTCGTGAGACCCTGAGCAGGGGATATATCTAAACTGGGCCTCATCTCCTGACCCCCAGAAACTGGAGATATTTTGTGGTGTGTGCGGCTCTAAGTTTGTATAATTTCTTTATACAGAAATAGAACACTAATGGGACTCAAGAGAGTCTTAACTTTTCTGTGTCACGGACCCCATGGGAAGTCTGGAGAAGCCTGTAAACTTCAGCTCAGAATTAATTTTTAACTGCTTACAATAAAATATGTAGGGTACAAAGGAGAAAGCTTTTATTGAAATAGAGTAATATAAATCTTAAGAATGTATCTGGGTCAGAGTAACATATACACTTATTTCTCAACACATTAAATAATAAGATCTTGTGGTGGATCTCAGAACTGCTGTAACACTGAAGAAATAGCACATACCAGCCTTCTTTTGAGGGACCCACAGCAAGAGTAATGTGATATGAAATCAACTGTTGCTTCTGTGGGTGTCAAGACCGCTGATGGTGCTCTTCTGGTTGTTTGCTTTCATTCACAGTTGAAGGGAATGCCACATTTCAGATAGAGTCGGTGAACATCAAGATGTTTTTTCCCCATCCCAGCACTCAGACACCTACATTCTTCCAACCTGAGCTGGCTTTGCTGTTCTGAGCAATCGCTGGCCGGTTCCAGCAAATGGAGCCACCAGCATTGGCCCCCTGTTCACACCCTCAGGAGGGCTGCCCTCTTGTTTCTCACCGGCTCATTTTTCCTTAATTATGAGGGTAACTCAGTTTGCGTGTGTGACTCATGTCTTTTTGATTATGTGGAATTAACTCTAACAGAACACAGCTGCACCAGGGTAAACTCTGAGTGTGTCTGTCTGGATTTCCAAATGTCGGCATGGCAGATGCCCTCCTCGGGGAGGCCAAAGCTCATAACTCAGATGGCAGAGCAGGGGTTCAGGCTGTGGCCTTCCTTCAGTCTGCACCTGCCCATCCACGTTCATTCTCTTGTCTGCAGTCCTGTGTGTGCTTGTGAAAACCTGCTTTCCACCCACTGCTCTCTGCACTGTCAGAGTTATAAATCGATGTTCTCGGCTCTTAGCTGAGCTGTAAATCAATGTAATGTGTGTTTTCCAAATATTCCTTTACTTTCTTTACTCTTTAATTTTTCAAAAAAATTAAGAGCATGCGGTTTAAAATTTATTAAGTACATAAGAGCTGCTGATTCCTTCTTTCTCTTGTCCCAACTTGTGTTTCTCTCTTCTTTTCCTCTGTTGGTTACTATCTTGACTTTACATAACATACCTATTATTTCTGGATTTATTCACTTTTCATGAAGTCTGTTAATTCACTGTTACGAAAGATGAGGGTTTCGCTCACTTTGCTCCCCATTTCCCATGGCTGGTAATTTTATTGTCTTAGCTCTATGAATTGCTTTTTATCATTCTTCTGTTCATATCAACTGCAGCATATCTATCTACTCTTCTTTTTCTTCTGTGTTTCATTTTCTTTCAGTAGATATTTGCTCTCATATTGTCAGGCTTAGCATCATTTAACTTTCCTTCTTAAATCAAAATTGTGATTCCTCTATAGATTTTTCTGTAGCTTAATTTTGTACTTTCCCTATAGATTAAGAGTAGGAACTGAACAAAGTGCTTTTATCTAACTTTGACTATCGAAATATTGTTCTATGAACGGCCAGGTGGTGGTAAGAACACAGATCTAAAGTGATGACCTCGTGGACCACTTGAAAACATAAGTGCCAGTCATCAAGGTCAAACAATTCTCGTATTGTTTATACTATCAAGTGATTACACTTATCTATTTTTATTTATTTAACACTGTGATAAATATCTTATGTGGAGGATTTGTTTTTTGTTCATTGTATGTCTCTTTGAGTTGTTAGTTACTTTTATGTTTGGGGGTCTTCTTGGCAAAAGAATACCATGACTTCAGCCCCCAACTTTGTGGACTGTCCCACTACCAATTAAATCAGAACTTCTGTGGATGGAAGCCCAGCATAAGCTTATTTCAAATTAAAGTATTCCTAAACAAAGACAAAACTGAACCAGATCAGCTTGAGAGAGAAGAACAACCATTGCAACTATATATCCTATCACGATGTGTTATCTTCCAGCTCTAGAAATTAGGAGCCCAGGGCATTGGTCCCTTGGGAAAACCCACCTAAATAGTTTCCATCCAGATATTTTGGGTGCAGCTCTATCTCCAGTAATAGTGGTGGAGCATGCGACTCAGACCTCACCTCTCAGCAGAGTTCCACCTTCATTTAGGAAGCAGGTGTAGATGACCATTGCTGGTCCCACTGCAAAGGTTTCATACTACTTAAAAAGAAATTATTTGGTAACCAAAATTCAACAGTGTCTATAGGATCTGAGAACTCAGGGTCCTCTATTTTGACCCAGTGGTACAATACTCCATTCTTTCAGTCATTCCTGAATGTCTTCTGAATTCCTTTTGGTAAGAAAACTTTTGGAAATTTTGAATCCACACTCTGAGTTCTTAAGCGAGCTAATGGGTTTACTTCCTAAACCCAATTAATTTCTGTTGCTGAGGTAGAGACTTACTGTTTGGATCTGAACACTGCTGTCTAGTTTGTAAATGATCCTCAGGCTAAAGTGAAACAGAACTGTTAATGTATTTTTGATGAATATTAAAAATTCATGAAAAAAATTAAAAGTATGATAAATATTCAAAGGAGCCCGGTTTGGGTTTACTTGCCTTGAAGTCATTCTCCCTCTCATCCTCTCTCCCCTACTCTGCAAAGAATATCATAAAACGTCCATGTCTTTCTACGTTATGGAAAGTCAATTTGATAAGAATGCTGTTATGTCTGTAACCTGTCAGGGGTAAATTGAGCTGAAAATTATTCAGTAGCCTGGTAGAAGCAAATGTGAATATGGAAATTCTCATTAAAAGCCCTAAGAAGCTACAGATGTTTAAGTAAATTCTACTGATGGCTTTGCCCTGACCTTTGTTTCACTGTCCCTTCCACGGTGTATGGGAATCCTTGAGCTAATCTCACCCCAGTTATCAGTCTCAGACCAGGAGGTCTTTTCCAGAATCATTGGCTAGGGCATTAGCTCATTTTCTCCCCAGCTTCCCTCTTCTGTCCCCCGCCTGCTGGTAACAGCTCTCTGTGCAGTGCTGTGGGCAGGAAAAAGCAAAAACTTTCTCCTTCAATAAATAGGACATCCCATTCAGGTCACTCATGCAGCTCATTTTAAATAAATTGAATCAATGGATGCCTATTATCTGCTTGTCCTTGAACTAAGATAACATGAGATTTCAGGTATCACTCAAAGAAGGAATTATGAGGGTGACAAATTTGCTGAGGGCTCCAAGGCCAGTTTTTATGGAGCTTAACTTGAGTAGGAATTGGGGAAGGGGCCTTTTATTGCTCCTAATAAAGTAATGTGTTAACTCTTAATGGTATGCTATGCCCTTGGAGAAAAGTCTCACGAAGTTTGAAAATTGGAGAATATTGTTAAGTCAAGTTTTATTTTTGTGAAGTGAATGAGGTTAAGAGATGGTGCTTATCCCAGGAGACTGGGGATGCCCAGTCCCTTCCCAGAGGACCTCTTGTCATGCCCTCAACCGAATCAGCAAATCAAGTGAATCAGTAACTCAAATTCATATATAGAAGTTACATGAGGAGTAGCATAAATGTTGTTTTATTACAAAAGGGATTAAATTTGATTGAAGTAAATCATCCCTGAGCTTCCCTTCTCTGATGATGAATTTGTTCTACTAATTTTTCATTCTGCAGCTTTAAATGAAGGTGGAGTCTTCATTTATTTAATTCAGATTATGTCTTTGTTATTATTGTGATTCTCTGATATTTTAAGTTCCCCACTCTCTGCCTGGTTACACGAGATGATCTTTTCTTATTCCTTTCAAGTTAGACAGGGCCATGCATCCTGTTTGGCTGGTGGAATGTGAGCAGAAATGCTCTGTATGACTGCCAAGATGTAGCCCTTAATCGCTGATACCTGATCCTTGAGTTCTCTTGCCCTGTGCCTGTGACCCTAGAAACAGAGGCTGGCATGCAGGAACCTCGGGATTGATGCAGCCTGAAAGGACAGTGGTCCTGACTTGTGGCTGATTAAGGGTGAATGGGAGATAACTTTGCATTGTGCTGAGCCACTGAAAGTTTGGGATTACTTTTACTGCAGCTCAACCTAGCTGATCCTAGGACATTCTTGATATGAATAGTTGATTCAAAAAGTCTTCATGTCGTATCAGTTCCCAGGAGGCAGATACCTTAGAAATACTAGGTTCCAAAAGGTCGTTGTACAGCCCAGTTTTCTGTAAGTCCAAATGAGTACCATCTATCTATCTGAGTGAGGTAAAATTACCACTGCTCTGCTATGGTTCAGGCTTGATTCTCACCTATGTCTTAAGTTCACCAAAACAGTTGAATTATTTTAATAATTCCTACATCTTAATTTCTTGAAAAGTGAGAATACTTTGACTAAAATAGCCCTATTGTAGTTGTAATAGGCATGAATGTAGGCCATATTTCCAGAAACCCTATTCAAATCTGAAGAGCTGAGGAATGGGATGTATTTTGCATGGTTCTTTGTAAATTATTTGGTAGAATAAAGAAGCTTTAAAATGTAGTTACAGGGGGAGGGTGATAGCTCAGTGGTAGCACACATGATTAGCCTTCATGAAGTCCTGGGTTCAATCCCCAGTACCTTCATTAAAAAACAAACAAACAAAGACCCAAAAATGTAGGTACAGTATTTCTTCCTAATCTCCACCAAGGAAGGTTCATTAATAATAAACATAATACTGATTTTAAGTTTTTTTTTCTCCCATAACAAGGGACTGTTTACTTTCCTTGGGAGTGGATTCAGCCCCCTAAAGCATGATGTTTTTGAATTAAGCAGCTATTGAGTCGTGAAGTGGGAAGGAGACTAAAACTGAAATATTTTGCTAATGCCCCACGGGGGCTGAAAGTGTCATAATGAAGCTTCCATCAGCATCACAGAAGTATGTCTGCACTGGAGGAGGTGGGGAGGTTCTCATCTCACTAATATTTATGAAGTCCTTACAGAGAGGTGGGCACACTTATCCTTCACTTATATACTCCTTTTTGGATCTAATTTCTTTGGAAAAATTGACAGACTCAAGGAAGTTACAGTCCCCTTAATGTGTGCCTTATTTAGAACAACCATTGGCATGAGTCAGGCTACTCTCTTACTGCTATAGTGTAGATATTACTTCTGGAAGATGCATGGAGTTCTTTCTAAATTTCTCTTGCACCTTGCGTTCTACCAGATGGTTTCCCTAGGGACCATCTGATCTGCAGTCTTCCTCACTTGCAAAGGCAGCTTGTCTTTAAGGTTGCTGGTCTCTCCTTAACCTGTTAAAGATCCTTGTGCCTGATGATGATTAGGCTGAAACTGCCAGTTGTATAACAGGTCAAAAATCATTGACTATCAAAATTATGTCTGGTTCAAACTTTATTTGCTGTGGTTAGAGATTCTTGGAGAATTTAAAGAACTGCCTGGTGGGTATAAACAACTTTCTCTTTGTTGTTTTATTTTCTGTTCACCTACAAAGGAAACAGATAAGAAATAGAAAGAATAGCACCAAGGGCATCTGTACACGTGGCCAAGGTTCCTATACATCCCACCCTGGCCCTACTCCCAGCCAAGGGGTAGTGAGAACGAAGAGCAAAGAAGAGGAAGGAATGATGGTTTACACTTGAGATCCAGGCAGCCTTGGGCAATAGCTTTATTCTGGTGGGCTGCTGCCTCCCAATAATGAAATGAGGGTATGTTCTCCCTACTTTAAAGAGTTTTCTTGATAGAAAATAGGATAACAGGGAAGTATTTTATACTTTGCACATCGAAGAAGCAGGGCACATCTTAGACATCTGTAACGACATTTGTGAAGTCACACTATACCACCCCCCCAAATGAAAACAAATAGAAAATACAAAAACAACGGTCACAAAACCTCAGGGTTCTCTAGCTCTCCTTCGACCACATATCCAGGAGAAGAGAGAAGAGCTTCAGGAGAGAACAAATCAAGAGGAATGAGAAAGAAAACTGTCTACTTTTCTTCCTTACCTACTCGGCTGCAATCACTGTAATCGTGTTAGCTTATGAAATACCCACAGCCCTTCTACCGTTATCCCATTTGACAGCAGAGGAGACTAAGGATGACAGAGGAAACAGAGCTTGCCCCAAGTGCCAGAACTTGTTAAATGGCAGAGGAATAGACTCAAAGCCAATCTGGCTGACTCCAAAGTTGTATTTCTTCCAAACTGATACACAGCCCCTCCCTGGGATCCAGGCAGGCAGCGGATTTGATGGGAACCAGGAAAGCAAAGGGTTCTAGGTGGGGGCAGGAACTCACCTCCCCACAGCTTCTCTGACAGTATATCCTGCTCCTCTGCTCTCTGAGATTTTCTCCAGCATGCCAATGAAGTCGTATCCCTGGTGGTCCTCAAAGAAACACTGGGGTAAGAGTGGGAATACTATCTGTTCATACTTTACTGTTATCTTGCCCCATTTGATGAGCAGGTCATCATGGGAAAAGAACCTAAAAGGTGTAGATGCCCTTTTGTTAATGGAAGATTGATTGATTGATTGATTGATTTTTGCATATATACTTTTTATTGAAGTAGAATCAGTTTACAATGTTGTGTCAATTTCTGGTGTACAGCATAATGCTTCAGTCATACATGAACATGCATATATTCTTTTTCATATTCTTTGTGTAGATGCCCTTTTGAGAGAGACATTGTCTGCAAATGCCTCCAGTAAAGACACAGACTATTATAGGGGAAAAAGCATCGTTTTGGGGATCGGGCAGCTATTCCACTTAATATTTGTGAGATATTGGACATCTGAAAATGGGATGATCATACCTACTTTGTAAGATTGCTCTGAACCAGCAACTCTCTCTTTTTATTTTTTGGTTTCCTTTCCTCCTCCTCCTCCTTCTTCTTCTTTTGGTTTCAGGGCTACTTTCATACTTGAAAATGTGTTGGGCACCCCAAAGGGCTTTTGCTTAGTTAGATATGAGTTCTATCTATTGATATTAACCATATTATAAGTTAAAACCAAGACATCAAAAATATTTATTAATTTACTTAAACATTAGAATACATCTACTCCATGTTACCATAAAGAACATATATTTCTTAAGAACAATAACTATGCATCCCAAAAAAAAGTATTGAGAGGAGTAGCACTGCTTTTCAACTTTGTAATTTGCTTTAATGTCTGGCTTAATATAAAACAGCCCAATTCTCTTATCTGCTTCCACATTCAATCTGTTGTAATATGTTGTTTTGGTTGAAGTTTATAAAGAAAAATCAGCTTCAAACAGATTTGCAGTTGCAAAAGTGAGGATGTCATGGATTGCCTGAAAGATGACCTACAAGGGTTCTGGCACTATACTTCGAGAACATCTGCTCTAAAGATTAAAATGAGTGGACAAATACAAAGGATGTACTCCTGTGCTAAGATTACAGAGTGAACACATGCTCACTAAATTGTATGAGAAAATGTTTCACCCAAACGTCAGTGCACCTACATACCTATGTCTAAGGAATGTATCCCCAAAGAACATATGTGTGTGTGTGTATGTATATATATATCACAGTGAATATATATATATCTAATAACCAAGCGAACGAATTAAAGTATACATACATGCACATGAACAAAGCTTTGAATTCCCTTGACCTCCCTTAGATCAGAATGTTGATACTACTTTGCAAATTATTTTAACAACATTCTCTTGCCCCCACCCCTCTTAACGTTCACCTTTTTTTTTTTTTTTTAACTGGGAAAGCTGCCTTATATTGGTCTGACCCATATGGTAACAGTGGTAGGCAACGCCCAGCATCTCTCTCTGTTATGGATTCCCTTTCTCTCTGTCCTGGGAATTCATGACTCAATCCCAGAAACAAAGTATCAAACATGTTCACCAAGGCAAAATAAAGGCAATGCCGCCTAAAATCCCTTCCTCGGTAGTGGGGAGGAGCCTGGAAGAAGGGCTTACCTTGGACAGTATCTTTAATCTCAACATAAGAACCCAGAAAATGACTTGAGTGGCAATTTTTTCAATTTGCCGAAGTATGGTTCATTTAAAATACCATTCTAGACACACAGGAGGGAAGTTAGTAGACATATACAACACCAGCGTGAAGCACTGAAGCTTAACTCTCTTTTAGAACCACACGTACAAAGGCTGCAGGACTTTTACTAGGTCCCCTGTACCATCAGCATCTCCTTGGCATTGACCTTAGGGTCTTCAGAGTTTGATGGATGAAAGTGTCCTATAAGATATTTTATAAAGATTGTGATTCCTGATGTATTTTTTATTCATTTTAGTTTGTTTTGAGTTCTTCCTTGACTTTGGCATTGTTTTTAAGAAATATCCAATATTTCACTGATACTCCTTTTTTCCATTAAAAAAGATCTAGGTATAATTTACATACAGCAAAAGTCACTATTTTCAGTGTAGAGTTCTGACTGACGCTAGAGTTGTGTAACCACCAACAAAGTCAACATATAGAACAGCTCCAGCATTCCTCAGTTCTCTCATGCACTTTATAGTTAATTCTTACCCCCACCTACAGTCCTGGAAACCACTGATTTTTTTTCTGTTGTCTTTTATAGAATATAATATTAATGGAATTACAGCCTTTTGAGTTCAGCTTCTTTCACGCAGTATAATCAGTTTTAGATTCATCTTTATTGGGAGGATATATCAGTAGTTGGTCTGCTTTTCTTGCTGGGAACTATTCCATTGAATGGATATTCCACGTTGTGTTTAGTTATTTCCAATGAAGGTACACTTGAGGTGTTTCCAGTTAAGGGCAATTACAAATAAAGCTAATATGAACATACATTGTGTGTGTGTGTGTGTGTGTGTGTGAACTTAGATTTTCATTTAACTTGGGTTGCTGAGTCATATGGCAAATGTACCTTTACTTCTATAATAAATTGCCAAGCTGTTGTCCAAAGTAGCTCTACTATTTTGTGTTCTCTCTATTAATAGATAGGAATTTTAGTTGCTTTAGTTCCTTGCTCGCATCTTGGTACTGTCACTGTCCCTCACCCCATCTTAATAAGTACATTTATACACATTTATTCATGTTTTTGAGGTCTCTACTTTCTATACTGTTAACAAAAAGTCACAAAATAGGGAATATGAAAATAGCTTAGATGGACAAAACACTTGTAAAAGCAATTGACAGAGTAACTAAACTACTGAAAAATACCAGAGACCTAAAATTCTCAACTTGTAAGCACAGGACTTTAAATGAAGTAAGAGTATAAAGTATTTTGATCCTAGGGATAATGTTTAGCAAATATTATGTTTTTAAATCCTCTAATCCTCTCAAACTCTTTAAAAATAATTCAACATTTTAGGGCTAAAACTCAAATAAGAGACTTCACAGTAAAAATGAACACACAAGTATAAAGTTGATCCCTTCTCTAAATGTCCTTCTGATGCTGCATAAAGTTCTATTAAGTGAATATTATGTTTTTTTAAATTTGGAAAGATTAGTAGTAATTCTAAATAACTGTGTTTTTATAATGACTTTATGCCTTATAGTTGTTGAATAAAGTTGCCAAGTTTTAAAATAGAAATTTCATGTCCTTTTAAAAATTAACTTTATTAAGATATAATTCACATACCATAAAATTCACCTACTTAAAGTATACAGGTCAATGGTTTTAGTATAGTTGCAGAATTGTGAATATAACACTTTCTAATTTTTCTATTTACTTTTTAAACAGCAGGGACTTACTATATTGGGGTTCCATGATTCTTGATCTTTATTTCAGAATATGTATGTCTTTACACACATTTTAAGAATGTTCAGTGATGAGAAATCCAAAGAAGCAGGGGTGTAATTTTCCCCAGGAGTAAACTTTTCAATGAATAATGTTAAGATATTTTTCCAACTAAATTGTTGAATGATATCAAGCTAAATATATTGATAAAATTGTACTTGGGACTTAAAAGCTATGGAGCTTATTTTTAATAACACAGTAAAAAAAATTAAGTGGAAATCAAGTTCATTAAAAACTCTTCTTTGTAGTAAGCAAATTTAAAAGCAACAAATGTAGAAACAAAATTTTATTAGGTCCAAGAAAAGCTTAATTTATTTTTCTCTTCACTATTTTTCAACTTGGACATCATGGGTTTTCAAATAACATCATTGCCTTAAACTCTTTAGGTCAAATTTTCGTTTGTTTTATGAGTACATTTGCATCTAGGCCAGTTTCCATTAAGGATGTTGAAATATATTTATCTCTTCAAAGTTGATGGAATTATTTTAAAATGTCTATTAAATGAAGTTAACAAGTAATCTGAAGGTCACCAAACTATGGGCACATATGAGGTCATGTTAATATAAACAGCCAAATTTTGCTAACGGGTGTATCTCCGCTTAGGTTATGGCGGGATTTTATCCCTGGTTCCACAAGTACTGCCCAAACAATACCTCCAAAATGCTCACAAATTGGGCCTTGGCTCACAGTGTTACTTACCTGAGTTGCTTCTCACAATCCCCCACCCCTGACTGTGCTGTAACAAACTTCCAACTCACTGGTTTCCACCAATGTCATGGCTCTGCCTAAGCTGTTTACAGCCCTGCTTCTTTGAACTGGTTCAGTAAATCATCTCCTCTTGGGTTCAGTTCTTCTATTTGGACCACAATGTTTCCCAGAGTTTACAAAGGCTGCACTTTTATCCAGAACATTCCCTGGGTTCTCTAGGTTCCAGGGTAACTCTGTGGGCCTCTCCGTCCCTTCTGTTGGGTCCAGCTATCCAATTTCTCACCATCCTTAGCAAGAGTTCCCTTACGGCCTGGACAATTCCATCTGTCTTCGAGATTCTTCTATGCCCTCTTCCCATTCCTCCACTCCACCTTCCCTCCCACTGCCCTATCTCAACACAACACCCCACCAGGCTCTGCTGCAGGTGTCTGAAGGGGCAGACTTCCCTCTTGTATTTTCAAGGAGTCATGTGGCCTGCATGCCATGCAGGGACTCCCTGTAAGTAGGAGCTGGAGCAGCTTTGCCAAAATTCACATGGCCAGTGTTCCAGAAGCCCAGATTCAGTCCAGCCTGGGCCACCTCAACAGGAGCTAGAAAAGAGTTAGAGTAACAGATACATCAAGACCTGCTGGCCATAACCAAGAAGATCTGGTGGGTTGTCAGCTTCAGAGACAGACATTTGTCTATCTTTTCCTGGCAGCACATTTTAATATTAAAAGGTATTTGGTGTAATCCCTGAGTCAACAAGTGAGTCATCTACTTGCACCAGGGAGACCCTGCCAGGCAGAGGCACTTGGGCTTTTGCCGTCCCATCAAATATTTTCAAATACCTGAAAGTATTTTAATATGGAATGCATCACAGGATATGGGATTCCACTAATTTGATAACTGAATGGGGGGACTGATGTTTATTTTAATAAAACCAAATCCCTTTTGGACGAGTCTTTTTTTTTCTGATTATGAAGGAGGAATTGCATTATGAGACACCCACTCATTTCTGATTCATGCCTCCAGCTGCGGTCCCACCCTCCTATACGTCCCCAACACGGTTCCTAACCCAAAGGAAGGGTATAACTGCCTCCCACAGCTTCATATTCAAGTCTTTCTCCTGGTTCTTTATAACTCATAGGTTTGCACAGCCCTGGTTATCTGGTATTGGTACTCAAAAGCAGCAGCCAGAAAGGAAAGATTTATGCTGAAAGTAGTGAAAGGAAGACATCTTTCCAAGTCTCTTTCTCTCTTTTATGTAGAGGCTATTTATAGGCTAAGAGAATTCCAAAAAGGATATATATTCAAACCCTTTTTAAAGTAGCATTTACAAATTCACTTCAATTTACTTTATTTCACTTCCTTTAGCTTTTAATTTTAAGCAATGACATCTAAATATTGTCAGTCACAGCCCCATACATTGCTGCCCAACACACCTGGGACCCTTATTCACTTATCTGATGCATATTTGAGGGTCAAACTCTGTCCTGGGTGCTGGGAAATTCAGAAATAAACAATACAGATGAGGTTCCCTCCTCGTTCTGTCAAACAAATGATAAACACATAATCCAATAAATCCAACAAGAGAATATCAGATAGGTTTGACGGCCATGAAGAGTTCAGACATTAAAAGCAGCTTCTCAAAAGGGAAACTTCCTACACTGCGGAAATATATTTTGGTCTTAGCTACTATGGAAAATAATATGGAGATTCCTCAAAAAACTAAAAATATCTCTGTTTTTGTATCAATACCATGCTGTTTTGATTACTGTGGGGAAAAAAAGAAAAACTAAAAACAGACTTACCAAATGATCCAGCCATTCCATTCCTGGGCATATATCTGGAAGGAACTCTAATTTGAAAAGATACATGCACCTCAATGTTCACAGCAGCACTATATACAATAGCCAAGACATGGAAGCAACCTAAATGTCCATCAGCAGATGCCTGGATAAAGAAGTTGTGGTATATTTATGCAATAGAATACTACTCAGTCATAACAAAAGAATAAAATAATGCTATTTGCAGCAACATGGGTGGACCTGGAGATCATCATTCTAATTAAGTAAGCCAGAAAGAGAAAGAAAAATACCATATGATATCATTCATATGTGGAATCTAACAAAACAAACAAACAAACAAAGAAAAAAGAGGACACTAATGAACTCATCTACAAAACAGAAACGGACTTGCAGACATAGTAAACAATCTTATGGTTACTGGGGAAAAGGGGGTGGGAAAGGATACATTTGGGAGTTTTAGATTAGCAAATGTTAACCACTATATATAAAAATAGATAAAAAACAAATTTCTTCTGTATAGCACAGGGAAGTATATCCAATATCTTGTAATAACCTTTAATGAAAAAGAATATGAAAATGAATATATGTGTATATATATATATGCATGACTGGGACATTATGCTGTATACCAGAAATTGACACATTGTAACTGATTTCACTTGAAAAAAAACTAAAAACAATAACAAAACAAAAAACAGATTCTCAGAGAATGCCTCAAGCTGAATCATGCATTCTGTGGGAAATATATGCAAAACAGAAGGAAATTTTATATTCTGTTGGCAAAGGCCGGGGAGGAACATCAGAGAGGACTAATGTAAGTCATGGTCTAATTCCCTTTGAAAAGAGCCTCCAGCATTTCCTTGGCATCTAACTCTGTCTTTCCTCATCTTCCCCCTCACCTAGCATCTGAGCAGATCCCACTGGAATGATGGGTGGGTGGTACTTGGGGAGGGAGCTGTTGAACCTTAGTGACCAAATGTATGAAAGTTTACCCATTTTACAACTATGTGCTAACTAGCTTAAAAATGATTTTAAAAGAGTTTCCTTCAGAAAATAAAATTTCTAATTATCGAAGGCTTCCAACTCAAGATCTAGGAAAAATGTCTAATTTTGGATGCATTTGTAACTGGAATCATCCAATCTCAAAACAGCTACTTGTTGATCTATCCCTTGCTAATTTCTCCCTGCTATAGTAGACCTTTCCCTGGCCACAACTGAGGGGAAATGATTGCCTAAAATTTTCCTTACTCTTCTCTTCATATACTTTTCTTGCCTGTAAAATGTTCTGCAGGCATATCCTCAAACTAGTTTAGTCCCTTCATTTTGAACCTTGCATGGATCTACTTTATGGAAGGTCATTCCAAATTTTATCTATTCTTTAATTCTCACCCACAGAACTAGGCAGAAAAAATGTTAATGAGGGGAACACTTGCAGTCATATTTCACTTGATTTTTATTAGTATGCTTTTTAGTTTAGTTCTATTTTTTAACAATTGGAATAAATTAAATTTATTTTTTAATTTAAAAATTACATTTTTAAAATTTATTTATTTTTAAAAATTTTTCTTTATTGAAGTATAGTTGATTTACAATGTTGTATTAGTTTCAGGTGTGTAGCAAAGTGATTCAGACATACACACACACACACACACACACACACACACACATATATACAGTCTTTTTCAGATTCTTTTCTCTTTTTGGTTACTTCAGGATATTAAATATAGTTCTCTGTGCCATACAGTAGGTTCTTGTTGTTTACCTATTTTTACAGATAGTAGTTATGTATATGTTAATCTCAAACTCCTAATTTATTCCCCCCTTTCCACTTTGGTAACCATAGTTTGTTTTCTATGTTTATGAGTCTATTTCTGGTTTATAAATAAATTTATTGGTATCAATTTTTTTAGATTCCACATATAAGTGGTATCATATGATATTTGTCTTTCTTGGTCTGACTTACTTCACTTAGTATGATAATCTCTAGGTCCATCCATGTTGCTGCAAATGATATTTCATTCTTTTTTATGGCTGAGTAATATTCCATTACATACACCATATTTTCTTTATCCATTTGTCTGTCGATGGGCATTTGGGTTGCTTTCACATCTTGGCTATTGTAAATAGTGCTGCTGTGAACACTGAAGTGCATGTATCATTTCTAATTAGCTTTTGTCTTTTCTGAATATTTGCCTAGGAGTGGGATTGAAGGATCGTATGGTAACATTATTTTTATTTTTTAAAGGAATTTCCATACTGTTCTCCATAACATTTCACCTGATCTTATTGGCATATTGGTCACTGTAGCAGATTGAATGGTGGCACCAAAAGATACCTTCAGGTCCTAATCCTAATCATAGTACCTGCGATCATGACCTTATTTGAAAAACAAAGTGTTTGCAGATGTAAGTAAACTCAGCATCTCATGAAAAAACAATCTTGGGCCCTAAACCCAATGAAAAGTATCCTTATAAGAGACACACAGAGAAGAGGAAGAGGCCATGTGACTGTGGAGGCAGAGAATAGAGCTACGTGGCCACAGCCCAGGAATGTCAGCAGCCATCAGGAGCTGGAAGAGGCAAGGAGTGGCTGACATCTTGATTCCAAAGTTCCAGTCTCCAGAATTGTGAGAGAATACCTTTCCGTTGTTCTAAGTCACCAAGTTTGTGGTAATTTGTTACAGCAGTACTAGGAAACTGATACTGTTATGATGAGGACAGAAGAGATGCCCTGGAGTGCATGTCCTATCCACAGAAAGGGCCACATTGATGTGATCTGATCAAGTCAGTTTGAGAATGGAGTTCAGTTATAAAGGTGTCTATTGTGGAAATATTTCTATTTCTCATGTGCATGTCCCATCTAGAGCAAAACATGGGCAGCCATTTTTCTCTGTGAGAAGAAAAGAACTGATGTGTACTGGGAGCTGTTCAGCTAGATGACAACAGCCACACTCAAGAGGGTCTGACAGCAAGCCAAGAAATTAAATGAGGAAAATTTATACTAGAGATGCAATGTACAGCATGATAAATATAGTTAACGCTGTTGTCTGCTATATACGAAAGTTCAGAGTAAATCCTGAGTTCTCATCAAAAAGAAACTTTTTTTTCTTATTTCTTTATTTTTTTTAATCTATGTGAGGTAGTGGCTACTCACTAAACTTACTGTGACAATCATTTCATGTTTTATTAAGTCAAATCATTATGCTGTCCACGTTAAAGCTTATCCAGTGTTGTCTGTCAGTGTATCTCAATAAAACTGGAAGAGAAAAATAAGGTGCCAAAAAGAGAAAAAAAAGATCTAAAATGTGAAAAAATAAGTAAGTACGGCTAGTTTACACCTACATTTTTCCTGCAGATGTTCCTCCCTTCTTTCATAGAGACGTCCTTATGTACAAAACACAATTTCTCACCCTAGTGCTTAGTTCCTCTCCAAATGTTTAATCAGCGCATGGATGCTGTGTGGATACACTGTTCCCTTCACACTGAAAAGAGAGTGACCTTAAAACTCTCTGGCACTTGAGCAGCCATAAATTTCCCACATTGCCAGAGAACAGTACAGGCCAACTGCAGGGAGTGGCTGTTTATTTCTCCAAATACTGATGAAAAGCTGTTGTCTAGTGGTAATTCAACTTCAAATTTTCCAGCCAAAAAAAAAAAAAAAAAAAAAAAGATCTCCACTCACTCCTCAGTAATAAAACAGACTGTCTGGGAAAATGCAAAGACTCTGGAAGAAACATTCATCAAGGTGTGGATGCTGTTTCATGAAAGCAAAACATGCCAAGCCAGTGACATTGAATCACGAGTTGCTGTTTGATTTCACTCTCCTCACGTGGCGGCCATGTCCAGAATAGGCAATGTTCTCAGGGTCAGGCTGCATCCTGCTGACTGCTATACACAGTCCTGGGCGATTGAATGAGATTTTCTATTTCCTCTGTCATTATTTCTGGAGCATAAGTCAGTCCTGCTCCAGGCTCTTGCAGAGCCCTGAGTCTTCTCCAGGATTTAGAAAGGCAGTGGACTATGAGGTCAGAGCTCCTGACACAGCTCAAGAGTTACCTTTGGGGGCACAGAATCCAGCCCTCTCCTGTTAGTCAGGCTCTGGTGGAGGGCAGCAGGAAAGAAGTGTGTTTTTTAATATGTTCCAGGAAAGACTTTATTCATATAATTTATTTCAAATGGTTACCCACATCCTTAGAATGAGGATGACGGCACTGATGAATAATTGTACCCGTGCTGATGTTTTGGTCTTATTGGAAAGAAATCTCCCATAAAGCTAGTAGAGATAGCCGGCAGAATGTAGCCGGCAGAGTGACTTAGAGGTGTGCCAGGGTTGAAGGCAAGTTTTATACTCCCTGAGCAGAACCAGCCTGGGAATTATAGCAGTTTTGGAGAGGAAGTGTCACACTTCATAACATTAAAAAAAATCTGTTCATTCTCTATAAGAAGTTCACCCACCATTTAACTAGAAATGCATAGGGGCTATGAAAGATAGAGAAAAGTTTAATATAAAGTTCCATCTTCTACAGCAGACAATCTGCTAAAGAATAACATAGTTTCTTGAAAAGTAAAAAATATATATATAATAACACTCATAAAGCAGTATCGAGTTAATTGTCTAATGAATAAAACATATGATAAGTTATGTATTTGTAGGTGAGAAAGATTCTGTAGTAGAGTGGAAAGAACCAGGGCCTTGTTTCAGGCAAGCTGAGATCAAAGTGCCCCTTTTTTGCCTCTTCCTAGCTCAGGGATTGGGGCTAGTAGATTAACAGCTTCTGTGAGCTTCAACTATGTCAGGATGTCTGTGCCAGATTCTTAGGGTGTTTGGAAGAATAAGGCATAGTATATAGGAAAGACCTCGCCTTTAAAAGGTCCTTGAATGTGTTGTTGCTTCCTTATCACTTCTTCACTCTTAAGGTTCACAGTTTCCTAAGAAGGAAATCTCAAATTTTGGATTAGATTCTCATGAGGTGTTTCAAAGTCCGTGGGATGCTTGTGACATGACTAGATGTGGTGATTGGGGAACTGTTGATTACAGAAAAAATGTGTTAAACAGAGAGGGTTCTATTTTTTTTAATTGGCTAGCAATCCACGTTTTCCTTTGGTAAATTTTTTTGTATTGCAGTGTAATTGATTTACAATGTTGTGTTAATTTCTGGTGTACAGCATAGTGATTCAGTTTTACATATATATATCCCTTTTCATATTCTTTTTCATTATAGGCTTTTACAAGGTATTAAATATAGTTCCTTTGCTATACCGTAGTACCTTGCTGTTTATCTATTTTATATATAGTAGTTATTATCTATCTAAAAAAAGAGACCAAAAAAACTTATTTACCAAAATCAGAAACAGACTCACAGACATAGAAAACAAACTTGTGGTTATCAGGGGGGACAAGGGGTATAGAAAGGTTCTTAACATACAAATAGTCCAAAGACATGGTTGGGTTTCTGACTTATCATAGAGCTAGTGGAATTCATAATTGGACCCCCAATGGAGGCATCGAAAAAAGGTCTTAAGCGGAAAATTCCCTTCCCTAAATCCAGATCTCACCTCCCTGGTTGTGTTAATCCTGTTTGAGCATTAAATTAGCTCTAAGCTTCCTGGTACCCAGGGGGACAATGAAAACATAGCAGATTATATAATTTTCACTGACTGATAAAAACGACATATGGAGTCCTTCTGGAGATTAAATTTTAAGATTTAAAAGGTGTGGCCATTCCATCATTCAAAAATCCACAAATGACAAATGCTAGAGAGGCTGTGGAGAAAGGGGAACCCTCCTACACTGCTGGTGGGAATGCAGTTTGGTGCAGCCACTATGGAAAACAGTATGGAGATTCCTCAAAAGGCTAGGAATAGACTTACTACATGACCTAGGAATCCCACTCCTGGGCTTATATCCAGAAGGAACCCTACTTCAGGATGACACCTGCACCCCAATGTTCATAACAGCACTATTTACAATAGCCAAGACATGGAAACAGCCTAAATGTCCATCAACAGATGACTGGATAAAGAAGATGTGGTATATTTATACAATGGAATACTACTCAGCCATAAAAACCGACAACATAACACCATTTGCAGCAACATGAATGCTCCTGGAGTATGCCATTCTAAGTGAAGCAAGCCAGAAAGAGAAAGAAAAATACCATATGAGATCGCTCATATGTGGAATCTAAAAAACAAAAACAAAAACAAAAACAAAAACAAAAATAAAAACAAAAGCAAAGCATAAATACAAAACAGAAATAGACTCATAGACATAGAATACAAACTTGTGGTTGCCAAGGGGGTGGAGGGTGGGAAGGGATAGATGGAATTTCAAAATTGTAGAATAGAGAAACAAGATTATACTGTATAGCACAGGGAAATATATACAAGATCTTATGGTAGCTCACAGAGAAAAAAATGTGACAATTAATATATATATGTTCATGTATAACTGAAAAATTGTGCTCTACACTGGAATTTGACACAACATTGTAAAATGATTATAAATCAATAAAAAATGTTAAAAAAAAGTAAAAGGTGTGGCCATAAAGAAATAAGGATTCATTTACATGTTGCATCCAAAAATGTGCTTTATCTCTTTGCTTCACAGGTGTGGCTTCCAATGTTTGGGGGCAAAGTAGAAAAATCCACACCTGATGGATATGGTCTGTAGGGCATTATGGCTCTGAGGAAACCTGGGAAAACAGGGATGCATGTACCTAAGATTGGAAACGTATGTGAACAGCTTTAGACTATGAGAGATCAGTGGGGAATAGAGAGAAAACAGGGTAGAAGAATCCACCCACAGTGGCTTCTATTAAGACAATCTTGGTAAAGGCATCAGATATGAACAGCAGTGGAAATCTAGAGACTGGGATAAGGCCAAGGACATTGCCTGGATGGTATGCCTAAATTTAAGATGTTTTTTGTGACAGAATGGATTGAGGTGAGTCACTGGTTAAATTCTGGATGAATGTAAGAAAATTTTGACCTACCGTTGCAGCCATCCAATCTGAATTCATTTGTAAAGGAATATTCATCCTTAATAACCAAAGAAAGTGAGCACAGTCATTTTTGTCTTGAACAGGAAATAGAAAAGACCTAAGAGGAGACTGGCTGATACCAAGATCACTTCCTATTACACAAATTACTTTGCAGTTTAAGGAGCAGAAATACTGTCTCAGAGAAGTAACAAGGTGGTCAGATTTCTACAAGAAAAAATGAAAAGAGCCACAAAGACAAAATCACTGAGTGATGATACTTCCTCACTGTTCCACTGAGTAGAAGTGATGAAAAATCTCCCAGTGTGGAAAATGCCTGGTGAAGCTTTCTGCTCTGACAGTCTTGCTGGTCAGTTTCTCACTGAAGCAATCACTGCCAGTTAACTGTGAAGAAAAATAAAACAAATGACTAAGTAGTCCATTTTACCTTTACTTCTGATATGTGAGAGGTTATAATATTCAGAATAAACCAGTCCCCCTTTAAGATAGTTCTCTACCCTGACTGTCCGTGGGAATCACCTAGAGAACTTTTAAAAATCTATACATTCAGGGCCATCCCATTCTCTGGCACAAATGTTTAAAAATATATCCAGGTGACTCCAGTGGGTAAACAGGGCTGGGTAACACTGTTTTAAGAGATGAACTAGTAAATTAAAGCATGATGGGCTGAGGAAATGAGGTAAAATTAGAAATAGTAACATCAGTATTGAAGAATGTGGCTAGCTGAAAATTCTGGGCACCTTAAGAGGTGGATTCCATTTTCTTACCTTTGAATCTGGGCTGAGCTTGTCATTTATTCAGGCCAATGGGATGTGATAGAAGTGATGTGAAGTGAGTCTCAGAGACTCAGTGCAATTTCTGCCTTTATCCTTTTGGAAAATTATCTTTGCCACATAAGGAAGCAAATAGACTAGACTATCGAATCATGAGAGACCAGAGAGAAATGCTCAGTCAACAGGCAGCACCAGTCTCCAACATGTGAGTAGGGCCATCTTGGATTGTCCAAACCCAGTAGCCCATTTTAGCTAAGCCATATCAAATTATCTACCTGTAGAATCATGACAAGAAATAAATGTTGTTTTAAGTCACTCCATTTTGAGATAGTTTCTTAGAGAGAAAATTTGTTGAAGCTGAACTGTCAAATGATTGTGCAGTGGCCAGCCTCCTCAATGATTCCCACCCTCTGGCATTCAGGCCCCTATGTCATCCCTTCCAAATTCTACCAGGGTCGTTCTGTATGGCCCATAGAATGTGGCAGAGATGTGGCATGTGACTTCTGAGGCTAGATCAGAAAATACATTGTGGCTTCAGCCTTGCTCCCTTTTTCCCTTTGCATAAGTTATCCAGCTGCCATGTCATGAGGGGGCTTGTACAGCATATGGGGAGTCCTACATGGTGAGAACCTGAGTTTTCTTGCCAACAGCCATGTGTGGTGCCATCTTGGAAGCAGATCCTCCAGCCCTATTCAAGCTTTCAGATGAATGCAGCCCCTATTAAGGTACTGACTGCAACTTCATGAGAGATCCAAGCAAGGGCCACCTAGCTAACATGCTCCCAAATTTCTGATACATGGAATCTGTAAGAAAATGAACAGTTCCTATTTTAAGTCACTAAGTCTTGAGGTCATTTTTTATGGGGCAATAGACAATGACTACAGGGGCCTTTATTTTTGGACAGATTGCACGTGATGAAATAGGTCTAAATTCCTGAGTTAAGTACTTGAGGGGAAGGAAGGTAATTCAGCATCTAGAATTAAATGTCAGGGTTAAGGGTCAATGGCATGATGGTGAACTAGAGAAACAGTGCTTTGTAGCCTGGGGAAATGGGAAATGGTGTGTCTATTAGGAGTTCCAGGTGGTTATCTAGCAAATGATAATCTTGTCTAGGAATAGAATTCAGTCCTGGCGGTGGTAAAAATCAGGCACTTGATGGGGGTTATGAAGCTTCAGTTATAAAGATTGCAAAACTGCAGGTTGATTGATGACCATTAAACACACCTCCTGGGAATTACAGAGACCACTTTTTACTGAGGGGAAAATAGCATAGAAATTTGTCTTCAGAGGTGATGAAGAGAAATATATAATTTTTGGATCAAGTACCAGCTAAGGCCAAATTAAAAAAAAAAAAAAGAAAAAAGAAAAGGGAGTAGGAGGAATGAAGAGAAGGATTGTGCAACAGAACCAGGATGGAGAAAAAAGAAAACGAAAGTCAGACATGAGGAGAATAAAATTTGAAGACAGCTACTGCTTATTTCAAAACAAAGTAAATAATTTAAGAGAGTTTTTGCCTTTCTGCCTTAACTGCTATAACTATAAGGAAGCACATCACAATCTACAATACCACCGGGAAAAATGGATAAAACATGCACATACAATGAAATGGAATAGCTTCAATGAAGGATGCTACTGTGTAAATTTTAATGAGATTGTCAGTTTGTATGAAAAAAAAAAACTCATAAAAGAACAGCTTGGCTATAAAGAGAGTGGAGAAGACAAAAAAAAGAAAACTGCATGCAGCTCAGCAGCCCCTAAGTAGAGGCAAGTGAGCAAAAATAAATAAATGTCAATTCACCAACATAAAGGTCTATGGGCGGTGGGACTTTATAGTGAGACATACGTGTTTGTGATTTTTCTTACCCAGAAAGAATAATTAATTGCTGAGTGCTGAGGGAAGACACATACAAGGTGAGATTGTTGGATGTCCCACCTCACTTCCCAGACACTCTCAAAATTGTGCTAATCAGTGGTACAAAGTTTCAGTTATGCAAGATGAAAAAGTTCATGAGATCCAATGTATAGTAATGTGGCTATAGTTAATATAGTTAGCAACATTATATTGTATACTTGAAGTTTGTTGAGACATGTTCTCACCTCACACATACACACAAAGAAAACAAAAGATGATAACTATGTGAGGTGATGGCTATGTTAATTAGTGTGGTTATGATTATTTCAAAATGTATAGCCAAAACATGGAAACAGCCTAAATGTCCATCAACAGGTGACTGGATAAAGAAGATGTGGTATATTTATACAATGGAATACTACTCAGCCATAAAAACCGACAACATAACACCATTTGCAGCAACATAGGTGCTCCTGAAGAATGTCATTCTAAGTGAAGTAAGCCAGAAGGAGAAAGAAAAATACCATATGAGATCGCTCATATGTGGAATCTAAAAAACAAAAACAAACAAACAAACAAACAAACAAAAAACAAAGCGTAAATACAGGGCAGAAATAGACTCACAGACATAGAATACAGACTTGTGGTTGCCAGGGGGTGGAGGGTGGGAAGGGCTAGACTGGAATTTCAAAACTGTAGAATAGATAGGCAAGATTATACTGTATAGCACAGGGAATCAAAGAGGAAAAAATGTGATAATGAGTGTGTATATGTCCATGTATAACTGAAAAATTGTGCTGAACACTAGAATTTGACACAACATTGTAAAATGATTATAAATCAATACAAAATGTTAAAAAATGTATACATATATTTATATATATATAACATTAATATATATATAATGTGTATATATATAAAACATTGAGTTGTACAATCTTCATATATGCAGTTATTTATCAGTTATACCTCATTAAATCTGAAAACAATTGTGTTGTAATAAATGGCATTCCCATGAAGTAGCCTCCAAATAGAAACATTCCAAGAAGACATCTATAAATAAATGAAACCACAATAAAAATAAATGATAAAATAAATTGGAAATGAAGAGAAGAAAGAGAAAAACAAAAAGCTGTTACAGGAATATGCATCAAAGGAGGAATTAATCTGATTAGCGGAAGAATATTCATTTATATACATACTTTTGAAGAAGCAACACGATTACTAGTGGAAAAATCAATATTAGACTCCAGTACGTCTGACTTCAGTCTGTGCTTTTAACCATCATGTGATGCTACCAAATAAAACTGAAAAATAAGGACAAAACAAACACAGAAGTTAATGTATTAAGAAATGGAAAATGCACTATATGTATATATACATAAATACATATATGCTTATATTTAAGAATTGTTTCTTTGAATAATTCAATTAGATATATAAAACAGTAATTCACACAAATCAAGGAGAAAACAGAAAAAGTAAATATACTCCAAGTTAGAAGAACAAAGAACACGCCAAAATTCAGAAGACATTAAGAAAATCAAAATAAAAGAACTTGCTCAGCTATACAAATACATCTGAAAGCCTGACTCAAGTTGAAAACATGAATTATTACACATTGATTTGAAACAGATAGAAAACTTTAAGTAAACCAGTGACCATAGGCTAAACTGACAATATTTCATAAAATACCTCTGAAAAAAATGTCAGGCCCAGATACTTTCACAGTTTCAGTTCTGTGAATAGTCCAAGTAATATACAAATGGAGTCTTATTTAAACTCTTTCCTGGAATACAGAAGGAAGAAAGGCTTCCAAAATTTTGTTCTTTAGTCAGGATAACTTTTATGCCATCCTCCCCAAAAAGGTAAAAATAACACAGAGTCACACAATAACGGACCAAAATCCAGATTTCTCACGTAGATCCCTGTAAAATCCAAATCCCTTACAACAGCTGCAAGGGGTCTACTCACTCCATTTCTAGCTACGTCAGGTACCTTACATCTTAAGACTTTTCCCTTTTGCTGCTACCTCTGGAAGAACCGTTCCCCAGATGTCCTCATAGCTAATGCCCTCCTTCAAGTCTTTGCCAAATCTCATGTTTTATAAATGAGGCCTGCCATGATCACCAGGAGTCATTCTATTTAAGTTAGCAGCCACCGCCCACGTCTACTCCGGATTCCCTCTGCTCTTTTGTTTGTTTTTGTTCCTTTCTTGTAGCACTAACCAGCTTGATACCATATTATGTAACTGACCTGACTATTGTTTGTCTCTCCCTCCTGATGTGTAATTCCAGAAAGAGCAATCATTTTTATCGGTTTTATCTGCTGACGTAGTCTAAGCACCTAGAAATAATGTCTGGAATATGATGACTTCTCAGTACATATTTCTTGAATTAATTGATTGATTAGTTCTTTAAAATTTTTATTCAGTTTTCTTCTTTCTCTTTGGGAACTACTATATTTGCATACTGTATCTCCTGGATTGATCTTCTAAGTTTCTTATCTTTTAAAAACACTTTTTTCATCTTTTTCTTCTAGTTGTACATTCTGGGATTGTTCTTGAAGTTTCTCCTCTAGCTTTTGAATGAGTTTTTAAATTTCTGGTATTTATTTATTTACTTTTAATTTTCCAGGACTCTATAATGCTTTCTGAGTTTTCTTTTGAATATAGCATTTGATTCTTATTTCCTAGATGTCATATCTTCCCTTATCTGTCTGAATATATTAAATGTAGGGACTTTTTTAAGCTTCTTATCCCCCATTGTGTAATTTTAGAAACAGACAGGAAACTCATCATAGTGAAATCCTACTGGAATAAGAATTAGGGGGAGAGAGGGTCTTTAATTTTTCACTTTAATTTTATATCCTTTGGTACTATTTGACTTTCTTATAATATGCATATGTTACTTTTATCATCATATTAATAATAATAATAATAATGAAGAAGAGGAGAAGGAAGAAGAAAAGTCATTAGATAAGCACCTTGACCTCTGACCAATACATTTATCGTGGTCGTGCAGCTCAAGAAAGGGACTATCCTTAAAATCACCATAGGCCAGAAAAAAATCAGGTTTCATCAGGCAATTTAATGTCCCTCTGCTTTATATAGTAATTCTTTGATGCATAATTTAGAATCCCAGTAATGAGTTCTACTAACCAGTGTGCCTACGCATCTTTATATTATCTATTGCAGAGAAGGACTTTGATAAAGGACCTTAATGTGATCTGGGCTTTTATTCATCTTTAGTTATGCTCCTTGTGTCTTGCATGGCAATCTTGGGTTCTTTAGCTGATCATGAAGCAACCTAAAAGGGAAACCTTTCAGTTATTCTTATTTAGGGGTTTCTACTTTGGCTATTAGGCCTCCGCAAATGAACTGATCTCTTTTAGAAAATGTGCTGGTGGAATAATAAATGTTCCATGTTAGATTATTTTCATTGTCCTAACTAGAAGTAATCCAGCCTGCTGTAGTAGGGAAGAGTCCTGGACTGGGTGTCATAAGATACAGATTCAAATTCTGTCTCTACTTTTGATGTGGATTCCAGTACCCACTGGGAGGATATTTGCACCGAGGCTGGTCTGGTGCAAAATAAGGGCTCAGAATATGGGTGCCATCTCTGTAGAAAGAGCAAGGGTTGGCCAAACTTGTTAGAGCCTTTGATCCCAGAACTTCTCATATCCAGATCCTGCAGCTCATGGCAGGCTGTGCCCACACCCTGTGGGAAGAACAGTTTGGAGCAGACAGTGGAGCCCACTCCGCTCCATGGCCAGCAGGCAGTAGGGTCAGGAGGCTGGGGAGGTAGGCTACTTCCCAGCTGGCTCTCCTGATGCATAAAGCCCTTCACTTGAGCCATTTTCTTATGAAGTAGCCTTGTTCGACCACTGTAGTGTGTTTGGAATGAAAACCTGTGCTAACTTCCCTCCTGCCCTTTTATTGAGAAACACCAATGTCCTTAGGAAAAAGATGGAGAAAATTCACTTTGGAGGAGCAAGAGGAAAAGTCCCATGCTAAATTATGGTGAGGGTGACTGAGGACACGCACACGCTCTGTGAAGCAGCTTAATTTATTTTTTCACTGCTATAAAAGTGAATTACATCCTCTTGGTTTCTCTAATTCAGAGGAAAAACTGTTAGACATGAAGCAAAGGTCCATTAGAATGATGGTTCTGTGGGTGACTCTTTCCAACAACGCTTACAGAGGTTTATTTAGGATGATGTAAGAAGGGAGAAGACCTGAGACATAAATTTGGAGCCCCTTGAAATGTGCTTGTAGTTAGGTTCACAGACCAGGGTGAGATCTGATGCCCAGAGGCTTCAATAGAAAGTTTATGCTGATCAAAAGCAAAAATACAGATAGATAGTAATAAGTAGCTTTCATTGAAAGGACATAAATGATAGATAGATTTAGTATCTCAAGGCAGAG
This sequence comes from Camelus dromedarius, assembly GCF_036321535.1. Lineage (NCBI taxonomy): Eukaryota > Metazoa > Chordata > Mammalia > Artiodactyla > Camelidae > Camelus > Camelus dromedarius. The sequence continues at coordinate 31,076,194 of NC_087453.1, forward strand.
CTAATGATTCAAGTTGGTTATTTCTATCCTATCAGGAAGGGAGAGAAAGAAAGGGAAATGCGAGCAGGTAAAGATCTGAGAAAGCAAAATCCATATGTGAAATGTATTTTGTGCTAAAATTTGGGGAAAAAATCTTTAAAGTTATTTATTCATTTCCAGTGATGGATATAATTACTGAGGCATGTTGACAACAATACATGTTGTTTGTTGGAATATTAGAGCTTTGTGATAGCAGATATAAATGGGGTTCCAGGACCTAAATCCAACGTGTGTGTGGAGTCTTCACAACAACAAGAAGCAATTCTCAGACACCAGCAAGGCATCCAAGAAGTCAGCTCAATTCTGTCACTATCTAACTTAAGATAAAATCTAGTTCCATAGGTAAAGGGCTCTGTCCCACAGGACTGCCTTCCCGCAACTCCACTTCTGATACCAATCTCATGTCCTAGTTGTCACCTGCTCTTCTGACTGACTGGTTATACATCAGAGGTTCCCATGACTCCTTCTTTCATTTTTTTTTTAATTTTTTTAACTGAGTTATACTCAGTTTATAATGTGTCAATTTCCAGTGTAGAGCACAATTTTTCAGTTATACGTGAACATACATATGTTCATTGTCACATTCTTTTTCATCCTGAGCTACCACAAGATCTTGTATATATTTCCCTGTGCTATACAGTATAGTCTTGTTTATCTATTCTACATATGCCTGTCAGTATCTACAAATTTTGAACTCCCAGTCTGTCCCTTCCCATCCCCATCCCCCTCCCCCTTGGCAACCACAAGTTTGTATTCTATGTCTTTGAGTCTGTTTCTGTTTTGTATTTTATGTTCTTTATTTATTTTTTAATTTTAATTTTTTAGATTCCACATATGAGTGATCTCATATGGTATTTTTCTTTCTCTTTCTGGCTTACTTCATTTAGAATGACATTCTCCATGGACATCCATGTTGTTGCAAATGGTGTTATGTTGTCAGTTTTTAATGGCTGAATAGTATTCCATTGTATAAATATACCACTTCTTCTTTATCCAGTCATCTGTCAATAGACATTTAGGCTGTTTCCAAGTCTTGGCTATTGTAAATAGTGCTGCTATGAACATTGGGGTGCAGGTGTCTTTTTGAAGTAAGTTTCCTTCTGGATATATGCCCAGGAGCGGGATTCTTGGGTCATATGGTAAGTCTATTCCTACTCTTTCGAGGAATCTCCATACTGTTTTCCATAGTGGTGGCACCAAACTGCATACCCACCAGCAGTGTAGGAGGGTTCCCTTTTCTCCACAGCCTCTCCAGCATTTGTCATTTGTGGACTTTTGAATGATGGCCATTCTGACTGGTGTGAGGTGATACCTCATCGTAGTTTTGATTTGCATTTCTCTGATAATTAGTGATACTGAGCATTTTTTCATGTGCTTATTGATCATTTGTATGTCTTCTTTAGAGAATTGCTTGTTTAGGTCTTCTACCCATTTTTGGATTGCGTTGTTTGTTTTTTCTCATTAAGTTGTATGAGCTGCTTATATATCCTTCTTCGGTTTGATTAATTTTCTAGAGCAGCTCTCAGAACTCATTAGGTTAAACCCGTTTAGGTTACCAGTTTACTACAAAGGATATTCAAGGATACAAATCAACATCCAGATGAAGAGCGCCACAGAATAACATCCCCAACAAAGGGGCTTTTATTCTCGTAGGGTGTGGGGCCCAGGATGGTGGCACATGGAAGCATTCTGGTTCCCCAACTTGGAACCTCTCTGAAACCCCTCCTTTTGGGTTTTGTGGAGGCTTCATTGTGTGGGCACAACTGATTAACCCGTTTGCCATTGGTAACTGATTCAGCATCTAACTCCTCTCCCCTCCCCAGAAATTAAGAGGTGGGACTACATTTACAACTCTCTGCTCATACTTGGTTCCCCTGGAAACCAGCCCTCATTCTTAGGTGCTTTGCAAAAGTCACCTTCATTAATGTAAACCCAAGTGTGGTGAAAAAGGATTGTTATGAATAACAAGACACTCATATCACCTTTATGGAGCATTTTCAGGAACTGAGGACAAGAGACCAAATATTATAAAAATAGATGCTCCCATTGCTTTACTTGCTCAGGAAATTCCAAAGATTCAGGTAACTGTGAGCCAGGGACTGCAGATGAAGACCAAATATATATTAAAAATTTTGGTTTTATATATATATATATATATTTCTTATAAATCACAGTATTGAAGATAGCATATCCTAAAGCACTGGAAATAATTTTCTTATTTTAAACATTATCATAATGATAGCTGAAAGGAAAGAACATATTCTTTGAAAGAAATCTTAACTTTCATATAATATTAAGAAACTACAGTAAATTAGGTGACTAAAATTATTGAGTTCTACTTATTGGCTTATGAGGGCCTCAGTCTAAATGATGGTACTTGCTTGGAAGGCATCCTCAGAAATGGAATTGAGATTTCCTGGTAGCAGAGTTCACTAGTTAACTCTCTTCATTTGGGAAAAGAGTTTAGGTCAAACTACTAGAATTTAGAGTTAAAACAAAAAAAAAAAAAAAAAAGAAATTAAGTTTCTCCCTGCTACACATAACACAAATATGTTTTGAAAATATTTGAAGAGCTATAAAAATAAATTTGTAGTTGTTGCTTGTCTGTAATTTATTGAAGTGATGGAAGCAATGGATAATTAAGACCTCAATTTTTAATTTATGCATATATATAATGTGTGTATATGTAAGTGTACATGTATGTGATATATACATGTATGCATTTAGTTGTTTCCTGCTGCCCTGGGGTGTGAGGGTCTAGGGTTCTTGAATTATTCTTACTGATGAGAAATTTGATTGCCCCCCTGCTTTCTTCCATTTATTGGGATTTGTGGGAAAGAGAAAAGACACCATTAATTTTCGAGGGTGGAGATACTTCTCAGTTGCTAAAGCATGAGTACCTGACTTGGATGAATTTTTGTCCAGTTTAGCACCTCAGTGAAGTCGGGGATATGCAAGATGAAGTTTGTTTAATATTGTGCTCAAGGCTATGGTCATAGAATGCCAGGTGGGCCCCAGGGGTGTAGCATATTGTTCACCAGAAGTTTTGCAAATTCACAAGTAATATGATCATTTGGTTATTCAGAGTTTACAAGTTTGGAATGTTAGATTTTTTTTTATAGTGCCTCCTGTAATTCTCTCTTTTATTTTTTTTATTGAGTTATAGTCAGTTTACAATATTGTGTCAATTTCTGGTTTACAGCACAATTCTTCAGTCATACATGAATAGACATATATTCATTTTCATATTCTTTTTCACCATGAGCTACTACAAGAGGGTGGTGGGAAGGAATAAACTGGGAGTTCAAGATTTGCAGATACTGACTGGTATATATAAAATAGATAAATAAATTTATAATGTGTAGCACAAGGAATGTTAAGTTATCTTTAATTTTCCCTGGAATTATTTATTTACTTAACATTTCCCTCAAAGATTCTGTGTGTGCTTGAAGGACTGTATTGGCCAGTTCATCTTGACTAATATTATATTCATAGGAGTGATTTTGCTCTGCAATGGTATTTTCAATATTCAGATAATAAAATGATGACTTGTATATTGTCTTTGTTTGTCAAATTGTCTCATTCTTATGAGTGCTTACTGTTGTATCCCCAATGAATAAAAAAGGATGGATAACTCAGAAATACTTCATTGAAGATAAAAGTGCTATTAACAACAACAAAAAAGACTACACTCAGATAAAATTATGATATAAATAGTAAACAGGTTTTCAGTGCAAATACAAGATGTGACTCTATATGTACAGACAATTTCATACATGTAGCTAAAAATTAAAAGTGCAAATGGGAAATATAATTGTCAATGTCAAAAATTAAAATTTGATTGGACTAATAAAACTTTCATCTCCCAATATGCCTCCTACAAAACTTTGGAAGTATCTTATGAAACCATCTGTGTTTTCATGCCATTTTAAAATAAATAAAAAAAAACTTGTAGTTATTTTTTTAGAACCAATGTAAACAAATGGACCAAGACAAAATGGAAAATATTATCTCTTAAAGTCAGAGAAGAGATAAGAATGAGAGATACATAAATTCAGTTTTTTCTCTTTAGTGCTAAAACTAATATAAATCTTATTATTGCCAAAATGCTGTAAAACCAATCATAAAATTAATGAGAAGGATAATGGACAGAAAGGAAACTGAACAAGTCATTACCAAAACAAGCCATTACCATAAATCCCTTTATACATTGATATTGTTGGGTAATGCTTTACAGCAGTGGGCTGTTATGATGAATGCAATTCCAATTTGACTCAAAGCATCATCAAAGGAACCCCTATAGCCCCAGGCTCAGGATGATATGGTCCATCCCCTGAGTGGTTTCACATTTTTGGCATATTTCCATGTGAATATTTTGCTTGATCATCTACCTTCTAGTATCACAAACCCACAGGGACTGGTTGGGTATCCCTAGTAAATGTGTTTGAATCTTCTCAGTCCTTTCTCAGAGGTAACATTTATGCCAAGTGAGTACAAATCATATAATATTTTTGTGACTTAAACTGTGTAAAAATCACATGCTCCTTTTTTTTTTAAAGTTGATTTTATAGACACCAGTTGGGATTAAATTAATCTGCCTTCCCCTCTCTCGTATGTTTGACTTCAGGCAAAAGAATTTTCTTCATTTAGTTATGTCTATTTATTTTAGAATATTATTTGAACTTGAATGTCCTGGTATATTTTATTGTTCATGTGCTCTGCACCATTATATTTACTCTGTAACTATTGCGAGTGTGGTAAAAACTGTCCAAATTACAGTTAGATGAAAAGAGAAATAGTGTGCGAATCAGTTCATAGCATAGGAGACATTCTCAACAGAGGGAGAAATGGGTGAAATTTTTTTGTTTTGCTTTGTGCTAAAAAATCAAACTAGAGAAGAAGATAATTTCTGTTTAACTGATTGTTTTGTGAGCAATGATGTAGACTAGAAAGCTGAGATAAAAGCGTTTCCTCATAACTTAGACCAAAATGGAAAAAAAAGATTTCTATGTTTTCCATTTGCTTCCTCATAGTATACGATCTCATAGTGTTAGGGTCTTTAGGTGCATAAACATATCTGACCCCAGGGCCAAAGGCCCACAATTTTAAAATCAAAGATTAGAAGACATCAGGATTTTTAAAGGCAATCCAAATCATCGTTCAATTACTAATTGAATATTTCTCCAATAACTTCATTGACTGTTGCTAAGAAGAAATTTGATGTTCAAATTTTTTGTAACACATTGACTGCTAAAAATTTTGCCCCCCCCCAATTTTATAACTGTATTTACTTTTTTTGAAAGAATTTGATGGCCCCAATGATGCAAGAGAAGATGAAAACAAATGAACAACAAATACTACTTTTCAGATTTTAATTCAACCAGTGTAAGAGCAAGGAATCCATTTGTAAGATGAAGCACGTCCCCTTTCAAGACTAGAGGGTTAATGCAGCTGTTGATAAAGCACTGACAGTAATCTTCACTGAGATCCACAAATATATGTTCATCATATACTTTGTTCAAGTTAAATTGCCAGAATTAACTGTCAGGCCAAACATGGGCCACCATCCCTCCTGACACATAATTGTGGGTTAGGGTTCTCTAATTTTGTTTAAAGTAAATAAAATAGTAAAAAGGAGAACCAAGTAAATGAATAACAGCCTATTTCTCAGGCTATACATCATTAAACAAAAAGTAAAAACATTGGTAAAAGTTTGCAGACAACTTTGTTGCTCTCAATGTTATGAAACAGGTATTATTAAATTTAAAATTATTTATGTAAAGTGGATTTCCTTTGTGTTTAAACTTTGGAGGACTTTTTTTTAACTTTTTAAAAGTAGATGGTCCACATAAAATTCTAAACGACCATGAAATGATCTACTGATGTCAAAAATTTGACAACATTATTGTAACAAATACACAATCACTCAAGATAAACATGAGACAGTATAAGATTTGCTAATTGTAATAATTATCACAATTTAAAAATGGAAAATCAAGTATATTTTATTTTAGATATTTGAATCTATTAATTGAAGCAGTATAAGCTTTTATGAGTTAAAATAGGGAATTTGAATTGCAGACTTTAAGATACCAGTAAATTTTTAGAGAATGAGATGTTGTGTTTAAAATGAATGGTGACCCTTACTGAAATAAGTTAGTGTGATGAACACATGGCTGACTGATCAATGCCTTTTGTATTCCAGATACTGTTCATACCACCTTGTTCCTAACCCTGCCTTGACATCCACTTAACTTAAACAAGATCATTCACTTATTCATACACAAAACATTAGCTGAACACTTACCATATGCCAGACACTGTTTTAAGTATTGGTATAGACATTGAACACAATAGGCCAATGTTCCTATTCCCATGGAACTTACATCCTACAAAGAAGTAGGAGGGGAAAGTTAAATCATTAAAACCATAGTGTTCTGGTCATATATGTTCAATTGTGTTAAGTGCATTGTGAGTAGTTAATAAAGCAGGAGAGGGGATATGATGTGTCAGAGATACCCAGGAAAACTTTTATTGAGAATGTAATTTTTTTGGAAAACCTAAAGGATGAATGCATAAAGGCATAGGCTATATGTTCAGAAGAAGCTTGCTAGGCAGAAGGGAGAGCAGGTGCACAGCCTGTGAGGTGGGAACATTTGTGATATGCTCAAGGAACGCTGAGGAGGTTGACATGGCTTGAGTGTAAGGAAAGAATTGGAAGAAGGTCAGGCAAGCAATGGGGCAGGTGGAAAGTTCATATAGGGTCTTAGAGGTTTTGAAAGAACTTTTGCTTTATTCTGAGTGTGATGGGGAATCTTTGGATGATTTTGACTAGAGTGGTCTGCCTTGATTTTTAGCCAGATCACTATGACTTCCTGAGTAAGGAGACCAGATAATCCAGAAGAGAAAGGGTGACAATTTGAACCAGGTGATGGCAACAAGAGGAGTAAAAGTGGTCAAAATCTGGATATCTGTTTTAACTGTTCATTCTTCAGGATTTGGGGATGGATTGCAGTTGAGCTTTAAGACAAGATGAGTCGGGTGGATACAAAAGTTTCTGGCCCAAATCACTGGAAGAATAGTGCTGATATTAATGAAATGGAAGGGGAAACTGCAGTTGGGCTTACAGTGGAGAATAACAGGAACTCTTTCTAAGCATGCTAAGTTTGATATCCAAGGGGAGGTGTTATGTAAGAATTTGAGTATAACATCTAAAGCTGAGGTGGGGTCAGGGAGGAGCTGGCTGCTGGTATTGATCAGGATTTTTCTGCAATGAATTGCATGTGTGAAACAGGAGTGTTGGTGGGATTACTCAGAAAATACTCTGGATAGAATAGGGAACAGGTCCAAGGGCTGAATTCAGAAGCATTATCGTATTTAGGGGTAGGGGAGGAAAAGGGGAACAAGGAAAATAGACTAAAGAAGAGAAGTCAGGAAGGTAAGAAGAAATCCAGGTGAGAGTGGTGTCCTGGAAGCTAAATGGAGAATATGTGTCAAAAGTAGAGTGATCAGCTGGCAAGTCAAGAATGTTGACCACTGGATTTAACTTTAGCTACACAGAAGTCACTGGTAGTCTCACAAGCAGCTTTCAGAAAATGGTGAGAGAAGAATCAAATTGGAGTCTGTTCAAGAGAATTTGGAAGGGCATACTTTGTTGTTGTTTTTTTAATTGAAGTATAGTTGGTTACAATATTGTGTTAATTTCTGGTATACAGCATAGTGATTCAGTTATACATATAAATATAAATATAAATATATTCCTTTTCATATTATTTTTTTATTATAGGCTATTACAAGATACTGAACATAGTTCTCTGTGCTGTACAGGGAGCTATATTGTTTATCTAGTAGTAGTTGTTTATCTATTATATATAAATATATAAAATATAAAAATATATATAGATAAACAACTATATATATAGTAGGTAGTATCTGCAAAATCTGCACTCCCAATTTACCCCTCCCTACCCCACCTCAGTTTTCCCCCTGGTAACCATAAGTTTGTTTTCTATGTCTGTGAGTTCGCTTCTGTTTTGTAAATAAGTTCACTATGGCAATCTCCAGTTTCATCCATGTTGTTGCAAATGGCATTATTTTATTTTTTTTATGGCTGAGTAGTATTGCATTGTATATATATATATATATATACCACTACTTGATCCTTTCATCTGTCAATGGACATTTAGGTGGCTTCCATGTCTTGGCTATTATAAATAGTGCTGCTATGAACATTGAGGTGCATATATCATTTTGAAGTAGAATTTCTTCCAGATGTATGCTCAGGAGTGGGATTGCTGGATCACTTGGTAAACCTATTTTTAGTTTTTTAAGGAATTTGCACACTGTTTTCCATAATGGCTGCAGCAAACTACTTTCCCACCAGCAATGTAGGAGAGTTCCCTTTTCTCCACACTCTCTCCAGCATTTGTCATTTTTTAATAATGGCCATTCTGACTGGTATGAGGTGATACCCCATTGTAGTTTTGATTTGCATTTCTCTGATAATTAAGGCTATTGAGCATTTTTTCATATGCCTATTGGCCATTTGGATGTCTTCATTGGAGAATTGCTTGTTTAGGCTTTCTGCCCATTTTTGGATTGGGTTTTTGTTGTTGTTATTGTTGAATTGTATGAGCTGTTTGCATATTCTAGAAATTAAACCCTTGTCAATCACATCATTTGCAAATATTTTCTCCCATTCCATAGGCTGTCTTTTTGTTTTGTTTATAATTTCCTTTGCTATGCAAAAGCTTGTAAGTTTAATTAGGTGCCACTTGTTTATTTTTGGTTTTCTCTTGCCTGAGTAGACTGCCCTAGAAGAACATTGCTAAGATTTATGTCAGAGAATGTTTTGCTTATGTTTTCTTTTAGGAGGTTTATGATATTCTGTCTTATGTTTAAGTCTTTAAGCCATTTTGAGCTTATTTCTGAATATAGTATGAGGGAGTGTTCTAATTTCATTGATTTACATGCAGCTGTCCAGTTTTTTCAGCACCACTTGCTGAAGAGACTGTTTTTTCTCCATTGTATATTCATGCCTCATTTGTTAAAGATTAATTAACCATAGGTGTGGGGTTTATTTCTGGGTTCTCTATTCTGTTCCATTAATCCAAATGTCTATTTTTGTGCCAATACCATGCTGTGTTGATGACTGTAACCATGTAGTATTTTCTGAAGTCTTGGAGGGTTATTTCTCAAGCTTCGTTTTTTTTTTTTTTTTTCAGTATAACTTTGGCAATTCTGGAGTTCTGTGATTCCATATGAATTTAGGATTATTTGTCCTATCTGTTAAAAAATATGGAAAGACATACTTTGGAGTAGCAAGGCTAGACAGCAACATAAGGAGTTTTGCTGTACAGGTGAGCAAGAAGTGTATTTTATATGTTTTCATTTTGAGGAGTGTGGGGTGAAGTATTCAAGGATGAATAGCAATGTCACACATAAAAAATGTAGTAATGCGGAAATGTTAGTTGCTTGATAAACTCTATCCCTAATTTAAACCAATAAAAGTTTATATCTCATTTACATAAGTGTCCAATGTGAGCGTTCCTGTTCAATGTACAGTTTTCCTGTATTTAGTGATTTTTGGGTGGTATCTTGAGTTTGTGACGACCCTGAGCAAATACTTTTTCACTGAGATATATTTGACATATAATATTTTATTAGTTTTAGGTATACAATATGAGTATTTAATATATGTATTTATTGAAAATGATTAACACAGTAAGATAAGCTAACATCCATCACCATACACAGTTACCAAAAATGCTTTTTTTCTTGTGAAAACTTTAAAGTGATGAGAACTTTTAAGATCTAGGATTTTTTTTTTAATTGGGGAAATATAATTTTTTTTTTTTTTTGTGATGGGAATGATCCAGCCAAAAGGTACATATTGAAAACCTACTTTAACCAATATCCCCCTCTCCAGGCACAGATATTAACAATACAGTGATATTCAATGATGAGGTAAGGATTTTGTTTTGGCCAAATTCAAAATGATCGACATTACAAAACAGCTGCACTAAAGCCACCATTTCAGTTTGGCTACAGCAAAATTGCCAAGTCACGTATACCCAGCTCCTTCATGTACTTTTCCCTGTCTCCTTTTGATGTCTTATAATGTCATAGAGATGCACTCCTTTTAAAACACTTTCTTTCCTTGAAGTGTTTGTATTTTAAATCTTAAATCTAAGTTTAGAGTGAAAAGCTTGTTTCTCTTTAAGTAATCTTAACTACTACCAAGCTATGCTGTAGAAATAGGCTGGAAGTCAAGGGGATCCTTCTTTTTGCCTTGATCCCCAATCATACCATGAACTAATCCAACCCCGACAATGGTAGTTCCGTCAGGGCATCAGGTAAGATGAGGTCAAGAGGGATATCTATCTCAGGCCAAGTTCCAAGAGGGAGAACCTGAGACGGATTCCTGGGTATATGACTTGTGGAGGGTGCACTCTAGGAGAAACCTGTAAGGGAATGAGGGAAGTGGGGTAAGACAAGGGACGAAGCCAGCAAATGCGTGGGCTTAACTGGTGACTGATGTCAACCTGATCCTGCAGGCAGCTCAGCCACATGGATTTCACCAGAGATATCTATCCATGAGATGAGAGAGTTGGGCTTCTGGACCACATGCTAGCCAGGCGTCATCTGTAGTCTTCCCTCAGGGCAGTAAAGATGGGGCTTGGCCATAAACACCAGTCACTTCCCAGCTAGGACCTCTTTTGTCCTGCCCAGGCCAGTTCTCAGGAGAAGGGGGCAGCTGGGAGCTGCTAGCAGCAGCTGGAGGTGGATGCGTTGCCCCAGAAGGCGGGATCTGGATGAGGCGGTAGCAGCATCCACTGCAGTGTCTCAGTATCTACGTTCCAGATTCCTTCTAAGACAGGTGGTGCAGGGTCAAGGTCAGCATGGAGATCGTCGATAGCTACTAAACACCAGCAGAAGAAAGTGAGATGTTCTATTTGCCTGAAAAGTTAGTATACCAACTCCTTATCAGTTTTCCCATGATCATCTTATTATTAATATCCAGGCAAACTGATCAGGACCAATGTTCACCTCCACCTGTGCTGACGAGGGCTGCCCACAGGGAACTCCTGGGAGCTGAGGTTCAGAAACACCTTCTCTGCCTCCTGCAGTAAGGAGAGCTGCAGTCTACGATGCATCACTGATCACGGCCCTCAGGTGATATTCACAGTAAATGACAACCACTCTGCCCCTGACACATCTAAATTTCACATAGCTTTTCTTCCATGTCAGATAAAATGCTTTTATTTTGTTGGGGGTTTGCAATAACCACTATAACTGCATCCTTGAGATATCCATACAAGCAGACTGTACGCCTTTGAACATGCCCTATAAAATTTGGCATAAGTACCTAACCACATTCTTTTCTTTTTTTAATGCAAGAAAATATCACTGCAGGGCAATCTTAGGAGTTGGGGCAGCGACCACTTAGACACCAAACTTGTGTTTAGATTTTGGTCTTGGTACTTTGAGGCTAAATTTGACCAAGTCATTTAACTTCATTGAGATTCAGTTTTCTTATCTTTAAAATGGGAATAAAATAAATCTACACCCCCACTTCCAAGGAATTTAACGGTGCTTCTCATACTAAGACAGACAAGGAGCCTTCTATAACATCTGGCTCCTTGAATCCCCACTCTTCTTTCTTTCCTGCGCAGAAGGTGAGTTGGTGTGTTTTCTTTTTTCCACCCATCCTTCAAAGGCTCTCATCTGTGCTAAGTTCTGGCCCCACGTTCTTGTCCTGAGATATGTTTGCAGTCTGTCTTCACCTGTCTCAAGTCCTCAGTCCCTCCTCATCTTCTTCAAAAAAAGAAAAAAAAAATTGCATTCATGCCAAATATGTTAGAGAGAAATAAGACATTTCCTGAATCTTCCAAAAAGAAAATGCAGCAGTGTTCACTTTTTCTTCCTACTCACCCCCCAGTGATTTGCTCCAGACCCCTCCCCCCGTGGCTGTTCTTCAAAGACCAGGCTGCAGCCAGCAGCTCTGCTCCAGATGCCCCCGCGGGGTCTCCGCCTGGCTCCTATTATGCTCCTTCTTATGGGGCTTTTGCTGACACTCCAAACACTTATTAAAGTGTTTCTCTCCAAAAAATGCAATTCTCTAGTATGAAGTCTAATTAAAAAAAGGGGAACCCTTATTATTGGAAAGCAGGCAAGAGGAGGGGAAGATGTACTTAATACAAAACAGCTTCCTTTGGCTTGGTAGGAAAACTATTTCTACCACTAATTTGTGATCTGGAGCTCCTCTTGCTTTTGGACTCAAAATAATTGCACAAACTTCATTTGTTTCATTTGGAACTTGGCTGTCATTTCCTGTCAGGAGGAAAACAAGAGAAACTCCCACTGCACGTTCATCCCCTGATCACCTGTCAGCCTCCCAGGAACAAGCATCTTGCAGTTTGTCCCTGCTCAGGCACTTCATCTTCAAACAGAAACTGCATCTTAATTACACCCTTTAATGGGCTCTTTCACTCCAGGATCAATATGTCTGACAAAAACCGAGCTTGGCTAAAAGCTCATTAATTCACATCTGACTAATTCAGGGTTTGTGATTATTTTGGCAGGGACCGAGCTGAAGTTTACCTCTTGTACTGCTGCTTACAAAGGTTTAGTTGTGCCAATTAATTGGGAAGAATGCAATTGCTAGGTAAGCATTTAAGAGCATCGATTTTCAGGGATGTAGCAGTTCTTGCTACACAACCCTAACTAACTACTATTTTGTATTAACATCCAGCCTTGGATACTGCAAAGTGCACTGACTCAAAGTCTCTACAGAACCCCTAATTCTATTGCCTTGTGGCCTGTGTCTTTGGTGTATTGCATCACATCCTTCTTCCCACCTGTGAATTTTGCTGCCGCTGCAGTGGACATTTCCACGTGGGGTAAACCTCAGCTCTGCAGGCAGCATCCACTCTCCAGCTCAGGATGTGCGGTGTCTCTTTGCCTTTCTGCTCAGGGCCTCCTCTGAACCCACAGGAAGAGCGGGCCAGAAGGCCAGGTAATGCTTCACCAATGGGAGGTGGTGGATCTATTGACTGATGCTTTGGGAGGCCTTCTGTAAACTTCACAGAAGTTCTGGCAGAAGCAGGCCCCTGTGGCTGACAGCTGTGACCTTGCTCATGTGTGCCTGTGTTCTCTTCCTGTTTGCCTTCCTTGCTCCTTCAGCTTGATAGCATCGCTTTTCACATAGAAAACTTGCCCCTACTCTGCTTTTGGGGGAATGCTAAACTAAGGTATTCACTGCTTCAAAATTATGTATGTATGTATTTGAGATGCTTGCTCGTTCCTTAAACTCATTCCTTGCTAAATGCATTCCTTTCCTGCGCTTCGTGGGTTTAGGACTATCCTTTGGCAAAAATGTCGAATGAGCAATGTCTATCTTCGTCTTCCTTTTCTGCACTTACAGAACTCCTTCCTTTCTCTCTAATGATCTTTTCTTGGGTTTTCAGTCCCCTCCACAGCCCTCTATCCAGTTCTGATCTGCCTCCACTTTTTCCCTAACATCAGCATAAATTATCCCCTCCTCCTACTTTATCTTCTTCCCGGTATTCTGTTTCTTAATAACATAACCTTAACTAACTAATATGGTAGATGGATCCACTTCAAAAGGGATCATATGTTTTATGTTATTCTCAGGCTAAGAAGTGTGTGGTTCAGCCAGGACCTTCGAGGCGATTGGGGTCTTTTCATTATCACCCAAACTGTGTCTAGCTTTGAGCAGATGTAGACTTGACAAACACTCCTGCCTTCTTGAACTTTAATTGTCTCGGGTTTGAAACAGCACCATCACCTTGCGGCTCCTTTGAGCCCTTGGGTCTTCTTTCTTCATCTTTTTGGTCTTCTCATTGTCCCATTTTTCAACTCACTGTCACTCATAGTGTGATCCTGTGACCAGCAACATATGTTACACCTAAAAGTCTTCTATAAATGTAGAATCTCAGATCCCAGGATCTGCAGTTTTAAAAGGCCTCTAGGTGATTCATATGCACGTTCAAACTTGACAAATATTGCATGTGATGGCGGTTTCCTAGGTTTCCAGACCTGTTTCTCTTCCTCACTTTCCACACTCTCGGGAATGGCTCTCTCCTCTCACAGCACCAGCTACTGTCCGTGAACTGATGTCTACAGCCACCTCTTTTCAATCCTCTTCCCAGCACATGCTGATTTGAGCAACCGTTCAATTGCCCACTGGACATCTACATCTGGGTATCTCACAGTTGAGCCCAACTCCAGATACAGAAGTGTGGCTACTCTAGTGAGACTGTTGCAGACAGGCTAGCCTATATATTGCTATCATTTGGGACCAATCTGAAACTAGCTCAGGTGATTCCTTGTTGCTATGGTTAAAAAAAAATCAATTTTGTCCTTTCTTGTATTTGGAGTCTAGGAACATTTTTATTTAAAAAAAAATGAATGCCCTTCTCTTAACTCCTAGTCCTATCAAAACAACAACACAGCAACCTTGCGGTTGGGGGAGTGGTACTCCCCTAGGTCACCTCTTCAGGGTCAACACAGCTATCCCCCTGCTACTGGGGATATCCCCAGCTGCATCCCTTACTGGAAATTGTCCTAGACTCTCATAGGAGACTGATATTCTCAAAGGCATGCCCCTTCCCAGGGGGTGGACTGTGGTCAATGATGGGCTGATATAGGGATAGAGGACTTTAGCCACCTTCTCTCAACTTAGAGCAACTCTGAAGGGCTTGTTCTAGCTCTCATCAGATTAACAAAGGACTCCGTTGCAACCACATTGTGGTTCAGACTTCCCCGCTCCCTGGTTCTGCCTTCCTGTGTTCCCCACAGTTGTATCTCCTGCAAGAAATTCCCAGTACAGTTCTTGTATTTAATACTCCATCCCAGAGGCCATTTCCAGGGAGCCCAACCCATGACACTCCTGCTTCTCCATTATGCCAAGTGTTACTGAGTGCACCAAGGGTCATCCTGCTGCCTAAACCAGACAACAGGGAGTGATTTTTGACTCTCCTCCCCCTGTTTCAGGACACATACTAGGATGTCAGTGTTTCATTAATCCCCCTTTTCCATCCTTGGGACTATTTCCCTAGTTGAAGCTTTCATCCCTCCCTTACCTGGATAATTTTAAAAGTCTTATACTCATTTTCTCACTGCAACCATAATAACATTTCTAGAATAAAAAAAAAAAAAGATTTTATTTACAATTCTTCAATAACGTCCCCTTCCCTCAGCATAAACTCCAAACTTCTCAAGACACCATATAACACCTATTTGATTACATGAGCACCAGACTTCCCTTTCTCAGAGGACTCATTTCATTTTGTTGCCAAAGGTTATCACATTTTCTTCATTCATAGAAGTGGTCTCTTTGACACTAAGGATGTGTTTTTCTATCCCATTATCCCTACAACCTTGTTCAAAATGTGACATCTTGTAGGAACTTGAATGAAAGTTCCCTGCAGACATCAGTTCACTTCCCCTGTGTGAGGTAGCCCTCCCATTTCGCCCATTCTAACTTCATGAAGTGAAATGATTTCCCTGTTTGCTTATGTATCTGACCTGTCACTTACGTTTACTTCTGAAGAAAAACCACCTAAACTTGAGAGCACAATGATCCACTAGGAATTTGCTGGGGTGGCTGAGCAGCCAGGATTTACAACACTCTGCTGATATGATTCTTTTTATGCATCCTGTAAATTTTAGTTATAGCTACACTTGTCCATGGCCAATGTGGACAAGGCTGGCTCTTTTTGTAATTTCATAATCATGATAAGGTCATAAATCTCAAGCTTCTTTTTCTTCCCCCTTGTTCTTTTTTTTTCTTTCTTTCTTTTTTTTTTTTTTTTTCCAGTAGCCTATTGACTGAAGCAAGACAATGGACTTTCAACAGAAAATGTCAGCCTTAATAGACAACCACTCTAAATGAGCCAGGCAGTGCTATTTCAAAATTGTATGATGTTCATCCCCATATTTTGGCTGAAGGCTCAGAATTGAAAAATTGTGAGGCTTTTCCCTTTGACCTCTGTGATCTCTGTAACATCTTTCCAGAGCTAGAGGACAAGTGTGCATATATGAGTACCCCAATGCTGGCGCCATCCTTATGCACCACCCGCCATGGTCACTAAGTCTTCAGAAGAACCATACAAGTAGTTTGACATCCTGGAAATTTGCTCAGCCTTCCTGGATGTAGTAGCCATCTTTAACTTTACTGCTATGTACTCTGCTCCAATGACTTAGTCTCTGCTTGCCCCAAAACTCAGAGATTGTTATTAAAAAAAAAACACTGTATTTTAGAACAGTTATAGATCTTACAGTAAATGTATTTTCCTTCATGTGTCTTGGATGCAGAATTGCTTTGGTTTTTTTTTTTCTTTTTTAACTGTTAAATGGACAAGTAAGGTGCTCTCAAAACCTGTTTATTAAATGGACAAATGTCTTTAGGGACTACACCAGGCATCACATAAAATATGATGTGAGAGCAAAAAGTTTGGGTTCTGTATATTAATTGCTGAACAGATGATTTTATTTTTGAGTAAAGGCAGATTTATTTAGAGAGATACATACTGCATAGAGCATAGGCTGTTTCCAAAGGTAGGAGGAAAGGCCACGAGGTGTGGGGGTTGGGCGCTCAGATTAGAGTAAAAGTAGGTGCACACTCCACAGACAGAGTGCGGGCCGTCTCTGAAGAGGAGGGAGAGAGAGGCGATGGCCTGAAAAGACAATTTTGAAAGTCAAACTCACATGAGATTGATCATCTTACCACTTTCCTGAAAACATTTTCATAGCGAAGAAAAGAAATTCAGAATTGCAGGGTTGGAAATGAGAACTGAAATCACCATAATTTCCTGTCTCTGTGTTAAACAGTATTGAGATGGGATATTTTCTCTCTCTCTTTCTCTTAACCAGTACTGAAAATGAGCAAAATAACTTAACTACTTGCTCCAGAAAGACTTTTTCAGGAAGATACGATTGTAAGCAATTGAAGTTACTTCAATGTCATGACTAATGTCATGCTTATCAAGTCTTTTCTTGAGGCCCTCACCAGCTTTGCTCAGCCATCCAAAGCTGTTATGTCATAAACTCTGTCCAGACCCAGTCAATACTGATTCTTCCAAAACCCGCCTTAAAACTGACCCGCCGAGCCCTAAAACCCTATTCACACCCTCCTTTATTTTTCAGTACTGAGACTCTATCAAGCCCTGTGAAGGTGCCATTCTACTTTTGCAGTAAGTTTAATAATCTTTGCTTCACTTGATTGGTAAGGTCTTCTAATCATCTTTTAGGGAGCTGATTGTTGGCAAACGGTGCTGAAAAAGAAACTGAATGCACTACTTTGGGGAGTCTAGTTTATGCTGTAGAGTCTAACACAACCCTTGCATTTAAAACATGTTTATGTCCAAACTGTCTCTAGGAACAGAAAACTTCCTAAAATTATTTTTTTGTTATTTTCTCCTTCAACAAGACAAATCTATCACTAAGTTCTCTCTTATTTTGGCTAAATTCCATCTCCTTTTTACATTAACCACTGAAAAGCTCATGACAGGCTCATGAAGGATCTGTGATTTGTGCTTTTTGTATGCACTTTCCAGAAATGCAATTGCTATAATTCTTCACTTGAGAAACTTAAAGAGGAAGGGAACTTATGACTATTCATTCTAACATTTTTAAAATATAGATGACTTCTTGAAGACCTCAAGTTGACAACAAAACCCTTTTAACAAAATCTAAGGAAATATTTACGGATGGGATTTATTACCCAAGATCTAAATTCTAGTGACAGCCATTTAAAAAAATTGAGATCATTGTAAATTAAGGAAGCAAACTACAGTCGAGGGCTGGGAAAAGCTGCCCCACATCTCCACTAACTTTGTCCCCTGTCACCTCTTCCCAAAGACACACAGAACAGAGAGCTTGGGAGGTGATTTTTATGTTCATAATGATATGGTCTTATGGGATGGTGGAGTAAATCATTTTCTCAAGCTGGGTGAATTGTGTTCTGTCTTTAATCAATAGTGTCTGCATTTCTTTTTGCTTTTATTGTGGTAATTATATACACAATAAAATTTTGTGTCTGTGTTTCTAAGCCATGAACACTTTTTAAAAAGTGCTTAGCTCAAGATAGGTTGGGACATGGTGAACTTGGCCAATATCTGGCAGCTCTGGGTCATCGACAGGCCTCTGGCCCAAGTGAGGCTGATCAGAAGGAAATCTGGGGAGGAACACGTAGAATCGCATTTAACCCTTCACATACGTCAGGGAGGACCTCAGTTTGCATGACCTGCCCACCTCCATCATGTGCATCACCGCATCGGCCATAGCCAGGCCTCTTGGTGTTTCCACTCATAGGCTTGTAGACAGGGCAGTACTAGCCTGGGGTTAATTGGAGAAGGGATCGTACAGAGGATTTTAAACTATGTTCCATGAAGAGCTGGGCTTTCAGGGAAAGACCACAAGTGAGCCCCTCTGAGACCATGACTCTTATCTCAACCAAAGAAGCTCTGTACTTTCATTTTACCATAGTAATATTTATGTAGAAGATTGCATTTAAACAAAAAGGAAGAAGTGCTTTTGACAGAATGTTTAGAAACTATTTATCTGCTTCCATACTATGGTAAAGTAACACCCAATTCAGGTTAAGCTTTTTCCCGTCCAAATTTATGGCAGCCCTCAAGTCTATCTGCAGACCCAGGTGGTGCAGAGATCCCAGGCTAAGCTCCCTGTCTTGGGACCACAGCCGGCTGTCATCTGCCAAAGATCATCCTCAGTGCATGTTACCTGCTTTGTAACTCTACATGTTGCCACGTTTTGTGCCTTTCAGCTCCTTCCCAGGGCTTCATCTTCCTGTTGGGTCACTCTCACAGCCTGGCCCCTGTGGTCTTCGCTTGATGGCCTTTTATCACGTATGCCCCAGTTTTGGTATAGTACTCAAATTCCCAATAGTAATTTTAAAATGTTTCTGTTCCTTACTCAAGTGTCAAGTCAAAACCCACTTTCAGCTCTTATTTTAAAAAGAAAAAAAATATTTTCTCTCATCTCTAGTTCTCAATATTACAATGCTGCAACAAAATATCTCTAAAGTTTTCACCCACAAAACTGCCACACACACTCAAGCTTCCATTCCCTGCACCACTCTGCTTTACCTCCCCAGCAGAAGTCCCTGCCTGACTTACACCTTGTTTCAATTATCTGCCTACTCCAGCCAGCCATCCATCCATCTATCCATCCATCCATCCATCCATCCATCCATCCATCCATCCGTCTATCCATCTATCCATACATCCATCCTTCCTTCCTTCCATCTATTGATTTTTCTATTAGTCACAAATCACTTAGTAGCTTAAAATAACCATCTTCATAGTCCAAAATACCTATCTCAAGATATTTATTAACAGTAAAGTAAAAATAGTAACTTTAAAATGAGAAATCAGAAAGAAGCCCCCTTAATCCACTGACCAAGGAGAACAGCACTAGTGGCAAACCAGCTTAAAATGCTGCTCTTCCTGACATGACGGATGGAGAATGACAGCCTCACATCATTCCTAAAAATCAAAATCTCAGCCAAACCCAAACTGAACATTTTGCAAAGTAACTGACCAGTCCTCTTCCAAAGTGTCAAAGTCAAAAAAGACAAGGACTGAGGACTTGCTATATAGCTCAGAGGAGAACTAAGGAGACAAAGACTAAATGTAAAGCAAAACCTTCTATTGAATCCTGAAACAGAAAAAAAAGACACTTTTTTAGTGGAGAATCGGGTGGAATTTGGATAAGATCTTTAATTAATAGTATCAATTTCCTGGTTCTGGTCATTGCACTATGAGCACATGCAGTGACAATTAGTAAGGGAAACTCAGCAAGGGGTCTATGGACAGTTCCTGTACTATTTTAGCAACTTTTGTAAAGGTCTAAAGTTAGTTCAAAATAGAAAGCTAAAGAAAGACATGCAATGATGTATTACCTCTCATACTTCTGTGGGTTTCCTGGGCTATTCTTCTGTGTCTCACCTGGGCTCACACATGTGATGACATTCATCTGGTGGCTTGGCTAGATGCTCACTCATCTGGGACAAGGGATAACTTAGCAGCTCTCATTATGTGATCTTTTTCTCAGGACTGCTTCTCAAGATTGTGTTCTCAGGAAATCATTTCAAGAGGGCAAAAACATAAGCTGAAGCCTCCAAACGCCTACTGTCAGCAAGTGTGCATTGCTTCTACCTTATTTTGTTGGTCCTGAGGCCAGATCAGATTCAAAGGATAGGAAAATAGAACTTACCTGTAAAGAAGAGAACCCCACAGTGACTCAGTCATGTTGTGGATGCAGGAAGGTGTAGTTCACTGGGGACATTATTGTAAGGATTTACACTGAGCCACATTGGGCAGTTCTAGGATATCCCAAGGGCCGGATGGCCACAGCTGGGCCCCTCCATCCCCACTGCAGCCACAGCTCTTACTGTAATTCCTGGGGGTGGGGATGGGCCTTCTCTCATCCTGAATCACCTTTCCTCATGCAAAAATTCTCATAGAATAAAAAAATAATCCCTCTTATTGTACATCTCACAGGAGAACAGATTGCATGTGTGCATGTGTGTGTGTGCAAATATATGCAGAGATGTGTTTTGTGTTTTTAGGTTTGTTTTGTTTTGTGGTAGCAAACTTGATTTTTTCATGATTAGTTAAATTCTGTTTCCAAAACCTAAATTCTCTGTTGATTGCAACACAGATGTTTCCTGTATCTGTCTAACAATAGGACAATAAGGGCTGGGCTTGGGGCAGGGAGTGAGAAATTCACTATCTCACCATGCCATTCACTATAGATAACTCAAGACAGAGGGTCACTGAGTTTTCACCAAAATGTTTATAAATGTAAGTGGCTCAGACTCCCTTTTTCCCTAGGATTTTGTTGTGTTACAGGCAGAAAAAAAATTTTGCTCTAAGTAAAATCAAGTGAATGCTAAAATCAACTTGTAATTGAATAAGAAATTAAAAATCAATTGTCTTCTATAGAGCAAGGAGGAAATCAATAAAAATTGGAAAGAGAACTCGTTATCTATGTTCAGAGGAATCAGAGTTGAGAAGAAAATCTACCATTGGTTAATTGACAAGGGCAAAAGTATGATTTGATACTTAAAGAGGTACTTCATTCAAAACTTCCAATTATAAGGCCTGATAGAAAGTAGCAACAACATAAACTATCTTAATTGAACTTGGTGTTCAAATAGAAAATAAAAGTGAATTCTATCAAAATACTTGAATTTTTGGTCTATCTGAGCCCAATAACAATGCTAATGCATTTTCCCTTGTTACCGTTGTTTTGATGTTACTTAAAACAGGTTCTGTTTGTCCTTACTTCCAAACAAGTGGAACTGCAGTTTCTATGTTGGTCTAAATCTCCCCAAGAATTAATCTACCAGGAGTTTTGCATGCACATGGCCTGCCTCATCTGTCTTCCAGACATAGAATGACAAAATTAGAGTCACAAACAACCAATGGAGCCCCAAGTAAGTTTGTAATCATAATCAATTTTGAAAATTTGAAATCAGGATAACCTTTCCAAGGAGAGGTATCCCTCATTTTAGATTATGTTAATACTTTTCCAAGATACTACACCTCATTTTTGTCCATCACCTGAGAAACTGAAACCCTCTGATACAGGAAATGAAAAAAGCCCTCTGCTTTCTTTCCAGGAGTTGGGGGCTGGAGATAGTGCCATTTCTGCTAACTGCTAATGCAGTGAAAAGTTACAAGGTAAAGATGTAAATTATTTTGATGAAATAAAACTCGGAGTATAATTTGCATATTATATAAGTGTGTGTGTACATATACATATATACACACACACAGATATACATTTCCATATATATAAAACCACTAAGGAAAATAAATAAATCAACACAATGAAAAGTTACCAACAGACACTGGGGAGATGACAGGACCTGTCTTTGACCAAATAGAAATAAGAGGATTGTCAAATGGAAACAATAGGGAATTTAAAGTAAGAAGTCCTGGGTCCACCACTCGATTTTTATAATGTAGGAATTTTGATCTCATTGAGATTTGTTTCTACTTCTGTAAAAATGGAGATAAAAATATTGTTACCTACATTTTATTAGAAAGGCAAAAATAAATAATATAGGTGCTCTGTAGCTGTATTTCTATTTTTACGTCAAAAGCTGAATAATACTAGAAGCCTTTGCCCTTTGCCATTAGGGCTCCCTAGTTTAACCCTCCACATTTCCAGAGTCTCACATATTATTCTTCATTCCGTTGTGGAGGCTTCCTACTGTGTAAGGAATTATGACTGTCTTGAATTGCAGGAAAGGTTTTATAGACGAAGCATGACTAAAATCTAAAGTGACTTTAAGAAAATATTTACACCAGAACTTTACGATACAAAACACATTCCTCTCTTGGAGAACTAGACACAGATTTTAATGAGTTTCCAAACTTCAACAACTTGAAAACTTCAACTTTCAGAGTAGAATTCTCAGTTAAGGTCTTTCAATGAACACAAGTTGAGGGGCTACTATGTGCCTAGAGATATTTCAAAAGAAGATTGTGATTGGAGTACAATGAAACAAATTTTTCTAATTGAGCTGGTAAATTTGATCCAAAGCCAATTCCAGACTAAGGGAAAACTAACACTTATTGGATACCAAGTATCTTCTAATCATTATATTTTCCAAATATCATTCTGGAAACTTCTTTCAAAAGTCCATCCTGTATAATTGCCAGCGAGACTCAGTGATTTTTGCAAGACCACATTACTGGGATGAGGCAGAAGCAGGTCCAATTTCAAGTCCCTCTGATGTCAAATTCAAAGGCCATGTACTTACAGTTAAAACAGTTGCATAAGGAAGGATATGGGACCAGTAAGTTTAGAATCATCTACCAAAGAGTATCAGTTTTCTTGATAAGTGCACCTTGTACAGCCATGCAGAAAGAAGACCAATTTCCATTTCAACACAGGCAGCAAATTCTAAACAAAAGATGATGAGATTTATAATGGACAACCCAATGGGAATCACCAAACACTGGCTCCAAGGTGATGGGATCACAACCTCTAAGGCACCTCAAACACACGATTGTCTGTCACTTTAGCAATTTGACTTGTGCAACTGCCAAAGCCTTGCCCCAAAGTGACACTATCCTGCAAACCCTCTCTGTTGTAATTCAGAGATTCCTGGCAAAAGCACAAAATGCCCAAACAGGTGACCTTTGAGCTCTCATAGCATGATCAGCACTAAAACATATTCCTCCAGCCCCCATTCCATTGCCTCTCTTACCTCAATATTCAGGCTCAGGAATTGTACCATGTGGGTTGACAGATCACGTTGCTGGAGAAGTATTCAGATGATTTGGGTGAAATACCTTGAAGTGACAGAACCATCACAGATGCAAAGAACTTTCAGCTCCACAATATCAGGATTAGGCTTTGCTTTTCACTGGAACATTTCCCTATAGGAAATAAGTTTCATCGATCATTTTTGTCAAAGTCGGGGATGGCCATTTTGTCAACCAGACATGCCTATTTAATAAGCAGCATGGTGTTGCCTCATAATCATGGACAAGCACTGTCTCTGAGTTCCCTTGCCCACGTCCCTCATCTGTGTATCATTACACCATGCTTGTAGCCAATTCTTTCAATTAGGGAGTTTCAGAATAGAAAGAGCAGCCCCCTGGGGCTGAGGACAGGATTGGTGCGCATCTTGGCACTGGGTCCATAGCAACCAATCAGTAACGCTCATTGAGTAGATTCTATCAGCAAAGACTTCCCTCTGCTCTGAGGGTGACAGGAAAAAGAATGCCACCTGTCTACACATGCAACGGTCTTAGAATAAAATTGGGGAGAAAAATAACAATAGCTACTATTTCTTATCAATTCATGACCAAATTTTTACATTTAATCCTCCCAGTATAGATATGAAGCTGTATTATTATGTCCCTTTTATAGATAAAGTTTACAGAAGGTAATGAATTTGCAATATCACACAGTAAGTAATGAATGCAGGATTTGAACTCAGCTTTATCCAGCCACTAATCTTATTTTTTATGTATCATATATAATTTTAATATCAATGCAAGAAAAATTTTAAAATTAACAATGCAAATAAGAAATCAGATCAGTAAAGAATACAAATATCAATGAAGTACTATAGTACAAAAAAAAATGGACTTAACCAATACCAAATATGTGGGGAAGTAGTGAAAGCTGCTGGGGTTTGGGAAAATATCTAAGCCAGTGTTGGAGGATGTTGTCAAGAGGACAGGATATCTGGTCAACTTGTGAGCTGGTCCAGGGCAATTAGAGGCTCCTCATCACCTCCTCTCTCTTTGGAATGCACACCCTGCCCACTTTTCCCATAGTGGGAGCCATTTTCCAGGACACAGTCTTGAGAGAAATGCATGGCAGCACTGGGGGACCTTCTGTGGGTAGGTTGACTGACTACCAATGTCCAGCTAGAGGCTGAAGCTGGAGTTAGCAAGTTGGAACAAGCACCGAGGTTAGAGAAAGATGTCTGGTTGTCCACTACTCTGCTAGCTTTGGGGCTGGAAACAAGGTGGGAGAGCAGGATAATAAATTAGAGAACTTGGCATGTCATTTTGCAAAGCCAGGAAGGCACAAGCTGCCATGGATTAAGGTCTAAGCACTTATGACAAAGCCTGATTAGGACAGTAAGAGGTGGAATCCCTGGGAAAGCCAGGAAACAAAGAGGAGGACAGGACATTGTAGTGACTGTGAAATGGACGAATCACCCCATGCTGTCCACCCCAAATACAAAGGAAAACAAAAGCACAGGAACAACAACCCCAGCCAGCAGGGCAGACCCCAGTTTGGGAAACACCCACGGTAGAATATACTCCCCTGAGCTGATTAATACAGCTGCTGAGTTTTAGCAAAAGATCAGGGATGGGGATGGGGGCTGTGGCATTCCTCTGATTGTGCAGGAGGCAGAGAAAATGAGCAACATCACTGCACACACTGACCTCATAATGCCTGCATGGCACTTGGGGTTCAAAGTCCTCACTCCCTTATAGATTGGATTATTCTACCCTACAGGGACACTTGGCCCAATGAGAGCCATGTGGAACCCAAGAAATCTGTAGAGGAGGTACAACAAATTCTTAGGGAGTTAGGAATAGGATGGGCCATCTATACCCCTATCTTTGAAGGCTTTGATTGGGTCACACTCACTGCAGGGATGAAAGCCAAGATAGTCCAATCTGCACTCCACATCTGGTATGGGATGCTGATAGCCGTGGTGAGCCCAGTCATGGGGTAAGACATTTATAATGTTGGGAAATCCACTACTGATCAGGGGAAACTGACAAATCTTGGGACTGGATATAGGCTGTGGGAAAGACCCAAGAGAGAGAGGAAACTAAAAGCCAAAAGGTGATCCCAACTGGCTGAAAAGGGTCCTGTAAAGGTAACCCAGAAGCAAATGTGGTTTGACCTCCTTATTGCCGGTACCCCACCTGCAAAGATAGACCAGAAACCCAACACTGTGTTGATCCACCTTAAAACAGGAACAGCAGTTAAGACTTGCCCCACCTGTACCTACTCCTTTATGCCCCATCTGCTCCAGCAAAGGCCTCAGGGATACAGTCCTATTCAGGGAGGGTGCCTCACACACCCGCAGTATAAGACGCAGGTCAAGATTGCCTCCAGGTGAGAGGCCTTGGGTTGTGCTCACTATTCACTGGTCCCCCAGATATAAACAAGAGATGGCTCTGCTTGATACTGGAGCTAAATGTACTCTAATACACGATCAGCCTCAGAGGTGTTCTGGTCCCCTCAGCACCGATGATGGTTATAGAAGGCAAACACTTATGATCAGCAAGGTCCCCCATGAGAATATGAAGTTTTCATCTCTTCAATATCAGAGAACATGTTGGTCATTGATATTCTACAAGGTCAGTCTGCAAGCCTCTACTGGTGATTTATAATCAAACCAGTGCTGGGGGGAAATGCTCACTGGAAACCTACAGTTAGTCTACAGCACCTGGGAAGAGTGGCAACTGTCAAACACTACAAATTGCCCAAGAGGTATAAGGAAATAGGAGAAAATTTGCCTTCTTTCTTCTCTATCCCTTGAAGATGTAAATCTCAGTATAACTTTGAAATATAAGCACCCCAAATGATAACTAACATCCTGCCTGGGACTGAAAAGAGAAAAAAAAGGAAAGGGTAAAGGATTTTTAAACCAAACTTATATAGGACCTCCTTTCCCCAAAATCTAGTCCAGCCTCCATAAAATTACTCATCAAGGGCAAAAACAAATTTTAAAAGCATTCTCCACAAATATTAGAAAAATATTTTAGACATTTGAGCAGGTAAACTTAGCTTGTTTTGACTACCAGAGACACAATTTGGAATCACCTCATTTATAAACTACAGAATTTTGTTTTGTTGTACCTGATTTGTGGCTAAAGCTTTGGATTAAAGCCTATTGGGTCTCTGTTAGGGTATGTCTGTATGTTTATGTATGTCTATGGATGTATGTTTTATATATATGATTTTTTGTATCTCTGAAGAGTATTATCAAAATTAATTTGTAAAAAA
Organism: Camelus dromedarius; assembly: GCF_036321535.1. Lineage (NCBI taxonomy): Eukaryota > Metazoa > Chordata > Mammalia > Artiodactyla > Camelidae > Camelus > Camelus dromedarius. The sequence continues at coordinate 31,102,786 of NC_087453.1, forward strand.
AAGCTCTGTTTAGTTAACTTAAAAAAAGAAAAAGCAAGCTTTAATATCAGTAGTGTACTTAAACTAAAACTTAATTTTCTTTCAACTGCCAAAACGGCAAAGACTTTTTTGGACTATTGATCTATTCTTGATAGGATTGTGAGAGATATCTCTTTACTTTTTAAGTAATTGGCCTAGAAAGTGAAAATTCCATGTTTTGTTGAAATAATTTCCTGTACTTCACGTTGTCTTTATTGGGTTTTTGATTACTTAATAAAACTGAGCCTTCTATTAAAAGAGCTAAGTTTTGTACAACTATGATCTTTGCCTTTGAAGTCTTTAATTATCCCTTTAGTTAAATACATAACTAAGTATTGTTTCAAAGAAACCTATGATCTTATTTAGTCAAGTGTTTAAATTCCTTTTGATATTTTTGACAAATTTCCCCCAAATAAAATTCTAAATGAAGTAATTTTTACCTCAGACTAACTTTGAGATTTTCCAGAGGGCCCCTGGAATATTTCAAAAGATTTGTTCTCTCTCTCAATAAAGATATTTAACTGATTTGCCTTATTTGATATGTTAAATTACTTGGAGTTCAATAAACTGATGAAGATGATTATAATTTTTACGATTGTTTGAAACATTGTGATTCTTTAATGTTTTGTTTCCTAGACTTAAGGAAACTTCAACTTTTTTTTTCTCCTAAGCTGTCTATGACTTACAGCAATTTGATAAAATATACCTTTGTGAACCAAAGGGGAGCAGAGTTTACTACCCCAAAATACGTGTCTTTGGCATAATAATTATTTTAGGCCATTTTTTTTTTTAAAAGATAGATACAGGAAAAGCTCTGAAAACTGAGTAGAGGTTACCCTTTGTAAGAGCAATTTATGTTTATAAGGAAACTGCATTTGTAATGGGGTCTCCATCTCTATCAGAAAGACAAGGATGACTCTAAATCTCTAGAAGCTCTTAGCAAGGGGGAAGGCAGCAACTCAAATCTGGATAAGAACTTTACACTTGTTTACTCTGATTTTCCTGGTAACCTCCCATAATTGGCCTCCTCCCCCTTTCCTAACATCATCTTTTGTCTTTCACTGGAAATATTATTTAAGGTGGTGGCTTGGGCCATTTCAGGGAATTACTCAGTTTTCCTGACTATAGGAGGCATACAAGTTATTAAATGTCTGTTTGTTTTTCTCCTATTAATTAATCTTTTGTTACAAGGATGTCCCAGCCAAGAACCTAGAAGGGCAGAGGGAAATGATTTTTCCTCCCCTATGGAACAAAGATGAAAATTTATCTTTCCCTCCCCACCCCCTCTATAATTTGGAAGATGAAGCAGGGTGATTGTATAAGAACAGTCACTAGAGCTCACAGGTGAGATGATGTATCACTAAGGATACTGGATTGCCCTTTGAAATAGGAGACTTGGTTGTTGCAGTAACACCATGTCCTGTGTGTTCTAAATAGACCCCAAGGATGCTACCAAAGGAAGCTGGGCCATCCACTGGAGTTCCCAACTGATGAAGGATTGGCAAAGTGATTATACTGACTTCCTCCAAGTGAAAGTTTTAAATATGTCTTGGTTTGTGTGGACACCACATGTGCCTTAACCCAAGCTTTCCCTTGTCACCACACAAACCAGGCTGCTACCATTGGAGATCAGAGAAGCTGAGTACCATGATGGATATCCTTGTCAAATAGACAGTGATGTGGGGTCACATTTTAAAGGTCACGTTGTGTAACATTGGACAAGAGAGTATGACACTGAATGGAAGTCCCATCTCTCCTATTACCCACATAGCAGGGTTGGTGGAAAGAAAAAAATGAATATTAAATCAGCAGCTTAAAATACTAACAGGTAAAACCATTTTGGCCACGTGGATTAAAGTACTAGCCCAGGCTTTAATACTTTTGAATGATCAATCAGTTGAGTCTTTTGCCTCGGATTCCAGACTGGGGATCCCTACTGAAATACCCAACACTGTAAAAATGTAAAAGTCTCAGAAGACAGCCATTGCCCCGACTCTCAATGTGGATCAACATGCTATGCTGCTGAGAACACTGAGCCCCAACATGCCATTTCTTATCTACTGGGATTTGCAATGAAGTGTTACTCTGTACCCCTGGGCAAGGGGGAGCTACTCAGTCTCCACTGGGATCCCATGGTCGTTATGTAAGCCAGACCTGTTGAAATGCTCTGTACCTGTAATGAAACATGCATCACTGAAGGAGGGGAGGAGGTGGGGATCCTGGGTTGGCAAATCCCTCCCCGAGGCCACCTCCTCATACCTGAAAATGACTCCCCCTCCCCACCCCCAGCCAGTATGCATGATGAAAAATGAAGTCAAGTTCTTAGCAGCCAACCTCCCCCTCCTCAAGGCCGGGTGGACACACTCTGTCTTCTAAAGATCATTTGGCTTCTGTCTTTGTTCCCCACCCCCACCCCCAATTAACTCAGGGAACATTATAGCACATCTAGAAGCTCTTACTAAATTCACTCAATAAGCCTTACAGGACAGCTGACAAAACCTGCTCTGACTGAACACTGAAATGTCTCTAATGAGAAAAGCTATCCTCCAAAAGGGAATGGCCTTGGAGATTATTACTCCAAGGAGGCACCAGTGCCATTATCCAAACAGATGCTGCGTATTCACATCTGATGAATCTGCTCATGTATCATGTTTACTCAATTACGTGAGGACATAAGTGAATGACCTAACTGATCTGACGATCAGCCTTAGTGGACTTAGTAAATCAATGGATGGGTCATGAGGTTCTTGGTAGAAAAATAGTTACTTACTTCAGGAGTCATTAGCTTAGTCTGTGTTTTCTTTTGCATGTGCCTGTATTGTTGTTGTGGTTCTGCCTCCAGTGCAGCCAGAGAACCACCAAACAAGTCACCTCCATACTAGAAAAAACCCTTGCTGACCTCTCAGAGCACATTGTGTGAGACTGTAAGGGCTGGTCAGGAAGGGTGGTGTGTTGGCAGAAGTCATCAAGAGAATGTGATCACTGGTTTACCCCTGAGCTGCACCCTGGCAATCAGAGGCTCCTCACCCCCTCCCTTGTCCTTGGAAAGTACAGTTTCCACAGTAGGACCCGTTTTCAAGGACATAGCCTTGAGAGAATAAGGTTTACTCAAGACTATCTACATGGGATATGTGACTGAGCCCTGCTAAGACTTCTCCAAAAACTTTTTTTTTTAATTTTTAATTTTTTAAAATTGAAGTATAGTTCACAATGTTGTGTCAATTTCTGGTGTACAACAAAATGTTCCAGTCATACATATACATATATATTCTTTCTCACGTTCTTTTTCATTATAAGTTACTACAAAATATTGAATATAGTTCCCTGTTCTATACAGAAGAAAATTATTGTATATCTATTTTATAGAATATTTTATATTTATTTCATATTTATATTATATTATGTATTATATATTATACTATTTTATATATTATATACTACATATTTACATTATATATTTATATTTTATTTTATGTATCTTTATTTTATAGTGGTTATTATTTGCAAATCTCAAACTCCCAATTTAGCCCTTCCCACTCCCTTCCCCTCCCCACCATCCCCATAACCAAAAGTTTGCAACAACATGGATGGATGGAGATAGGCATTCTAAGTGAAGTAAGCCAAAAAGAGAAAGGAAAATACCAAGTGATATCACTCATATGTGGAAGCTTAAACACACACACACACACACACACACACACACACACACACACAAATGAACTTATTTACAAAACAGACTCAGACTCACAGACACAGAAAACAAACTTATGGTTTCCATAAACTTTTAAGATTCTGGTGGGCAGATGCAGAGAACTACTTGTCTTGTGACTGCCCAAATTAAGCCTCATATGTAAGGTCCTTTGTGTATTAACCCTGCCACCTACCAAGCTGCAGTGGTCTGACTGTTTCTTACCTCTCTCCCTGCCTTCCATGTACTGAGACCAGTTTGCAAACCAAGAGCCAGCCTCTAGAGAAAAGGGTAGCAGGGTATTGAGAAGACTTGCTGTGTTGAACTGAAAAAAAAAACAATTTACCATTCATCACTTTTCACTCTGTAATTTGCAAGCAATCTGTTTTGTTTTGTTCTGTTTTCTTTGTCATGAATTAAATGGCATTATAATTGCTTTTTCTTTCAACAAATAGCAATGTATAGAAGCAGCAGTTCTGGCCATTTTAGTACAATGTCCTGTCACCAACCCAGCAATTGACCTCTTTAGTCCCACTTTATTCTTCTTTTTCTGTATTTGATGCAGGAGTGGCCCAGACAATGGAACTCACAACCCTCAAGGGCTGAGCTAACATTTGTTAGGCTATCTTGGGTGCCACACATTGCGCCAAATCCCCCACAAACACTATCCCAATGAATTTTCTCAGTGGTCCATTAACTTTATCTTCCAAAAAGTAAATTTGAGACACCTGTTAAGCCCTTAGAAGAAAGAAGTTTGTTTCTGACGTTGGAAATTATCATAGTAAGTGAAGTGGAAGAAAGACAACTATCATATGATATCACTTATATATAGAATCTAAAAAATTGATGCAAATGAACTTATTTACAAAACTGAAAGAGACTCACAAACATAGAAGATAAACTTATGGTTACTGGTGGGGGGGAAGGAGGGAGGTAGGGATAAACCGAGAGTTTGGGACCAGCAGATACTAGCACAGGGATTTATATTCAATATCTTCTAATAAACTATAATGGAAAAGAATATGAAAATGAATATGTGTGTGTGCATATATAAAACTGAATTACTATGCTGTACACCAGAAATTAATACAACATTGTAAACCAACTATACTTCAATTTGAAAAAAGGGGGAAAAGTAACCCAGCAAAGTTTCCTTCCCTGACACATCATGAACCTTGTCTCAGAAATGGGCTGGAAACACCTCATTGGTAGTGCCAGAGAGAAAGACCACACTTGCTTTTTGATTCATATATGAGTTAGTTCCCATTCTGCTCCACACACTTCAATTTCTAAAGAAAGACTTGACCATATCCTTCTCTGAGTTCAGCTGTGGCCAGCTCATGTGTTGGCTTGGAGATACAAAGCAATGAGAAATCTTGCTGAACTTTGTTTCTCTCCAGTTGCAATTCCTCTTGGGCTATTACACTCACGGTCGACCACACTGACCGCTCTTATGTTTTCATGAACTACAGTAAAGTCTCCTAATATCCTATGAATTTCTTAGGGTAGAAACCATGTTTCATTGGATTGCATTCCCCTAGCTCCAAGTTTAATGTCTGGCACATCCTCTATAAATATCTGATGAAATGAGCTTGATTCTATAAAACTTCCCTTACCTGATTTGAGTGTTTGAAATTACTTAACGTGGGGCAAGGACTTTCATTTATAAAGTGAAAGATAAGCCTTAGAAGAAATCATCACAAAACTCAGGATATTTGTTACCTTTAAGGGGAGGAGAGAACTCTCACTGCTAGGGGATACACAGGAGGCTTTTGAAGTGCTGGTAACATTGTATTTCTTGATTTGTACATTAGGTACACGCATATTTAATTGCTAGTTATTCTTTAGATTTTTTGCAAGCACTTTTCTGTATGTTTATGAACCTTATAAAACGTAACATACATGTATAAAAGTAATGCAACAGAGAAGTCCTTGCACTGTTTGAGTAAAATTATAAACCAAACACTTGTGTAACCAAATAAACCATTTGTGTTACCACCAAGCCAAAAAGAAAAATAAAAAAAAGACAAATTTAAATGCCCCTCTGTGAAGTAATAGCGTGCCTTAAGTTCCTATGTCAGTGCACATGATACTTGTGAGCACACAGAAGGGAGGGGCACTGGGGAGGTGGAGAAAGAGCATCAGCAGTGAGGTTGAAGGATCAGACAAAGCAGTTCTTGGTACGTAGGTTTGGGGAGAGATGGAGAGATAAGTTTCCCACTCAGCAGGATGGCTGCTCTCTCTTCACAGTGGAAAAAAAGAGAATGAAAGTCAGATCTGACAGGAAAGGGAGGTGATGTTTGATGAAGGTGTTATTGGTAAGCTGTTTGATTACAGTGCAAAATCATAGATCTCCCAGATTAAGATTGCGATACCTGAATAAGGCTATAGTATTACTTAAATAAAAGAAAAGATAGGAAGCTAAATCTCGGCATAAGTCACACAAGAATTATTGATGTATTGATCATCTTCAAAGGTTACTGTATTTATAAATCAAACACACTATATCACTATGGATCAGAGGATGCTAATTAGTATTGCAAAATGACATCGATTAACTATGGTGGCTTGACATTTATCTTTTTGTTCTTCTGTATGAATGATTTTATGTGACAGGTTTTGATTGCTAAAGTCTGAGCTGTGGAGGGAACCAAAATAAAGAGCTGTCCTGCAGTAATAAAAATGCCCACCCCTATTTGCTGAATGAATCTTTCCTGGAAGGTGGCACTTCTGAATGGGATGGTACTCCACATTGGAAAGTTAATAGTTAAGTACTTTTTCACCAGTAAATCAAGACCCATGATTGAGGGTATTATCATCCCCTATATAGAATTTGTTCCATGTTCCCACGTTTAAATTCAGAAAGCCAATGAAATGGAAACATAGAATTAACCTGATTGCAGCAAAAAGCATTTCAGAGTGAAAACCTCTCATTCTCTTGGTTGGTCTTAATGGGGAATCAAATGTGATTTGTGTTGGGTGGAGATGATTACTGATGGGTAATTATTCTAAAATATCTCTTTTCAAATCCTTTGCATGGCAATCAAGAAAGAATGTGAGAGGTTAGGCATTCCATTACCAGAGTTATCAGCAGCATGTAATTTCTCAATTATGCATAAAAAAGAATAGCAAATACCTGCTTAAGGAGTTCCTGAATTTTCTTTGTGAAATGAAGTTGGAGTGCACATAGGCCCCCCGTGCCTTAGAGAAATTCTGTGGTTTAAAAGACATGAGCCAAGACTTTTTTCTTTGTTCAAAGAACTGTGTGACTAAACCTCAGTTTCCTTATCTCTAAAATGGGAATAGTCAACAAGAAACTCTTTCTTAAGATTGACGTGTGAGTTACTTTTGGAAACATCACTGTGATGTCTGGCGTATATATAATACAAGACACCCAACAATCAGTTACTTTTATTATGGCTGTTACTACTCTCAGTATTAATATTGCTCCTCTTAATACTACTATCTATCTATATATACTCCTTATGCTTGCTTTGATTGAAGCTGCACCTAATTCAGGTAGAAATAAATTCAATAAATTCAAATAAATGTCACTTCATACCTCATTTCATTTTAGAATTAAATCATGGACACAGAGGTGAAAATGAGCATGGGTCATTAAGATATGTATGTTCAAGTTTAGGAGAGAGAGTCTGTCACCACTTTTTCCCGAGAAGATCTCTTATTTGACTTGGACTAACTCGCTTCTCAGATCTCCTTTAGCGTGTCACATGCTACGTTAATGCAGCAACTGCCTTTAAATGAATTAACATATTTATTTACAAATTTCAATCCCACATCCTCTAATTCTGGGGGGAGAAAACATACATTTTTGATTTATTATGAAAGCTTGTCAAGAACAGATGAAGGGTGGAGAATTGTTACTATTTGTGCTAATTTCTTCTCAAAGTAAAAAGAGTACTTCATCACTGTGCATCCTTTCTTAACTGTTCCCACAGACCCAGGATTTTGTAGGAGACCTTTGGCTCTCAGTGACATGGATCTCCAGATTTTTGGAGTCAAATTTATGAGCAGTGACAAGACAGACCAGTTGATCTACATGGTCCTGTTTGTATGTTTGATTAGAGGGGGCAACTATTTAATAAAAAGAATGTTTGTATAGTGAGGATGATACAGGCTGGAACACGTTTTTAGCTGGTTAAGCTGATCTCTACTCCCTCCTACCCCAGAAGGCTGCATGGAACCCACTGTGGACAAAGTGCCATCTGTCAGCTTTTCTGTCTGCAGGGTGTGAGACTCTTTGGTCTCCCATGGTAAATGCCCAGCATCTGATGCTACCAAGTCACAGTAAAAGTGTCACCATTTACTGCAGTCACAATAGAAAACATTAGGGAGGTTCCTTAAAAAACTAAATAAAGTGTTATCATATGATCCAGCAATCCCACTTCTGGACACATATCCAGAGAAAACTCCAATTTGAAAATGCACCTGCACCCCAATGTTCATAGTAGCACTATTTACAAAAAGCCAAGATGTGTAAGCAACTTAAATTTTAGTCAACAGATAAATGGTTAAAGAATATTCCATTGTGTATATTCGTATATATGTGTATACAAGATGGGATATTATATATACAATATTGGTATGTACACACACAATGTAATATTATATATACAATATTGTATATCTGTTTACATATGGAATATATATATATATAATATTTGTGTATATATATGCATATACACACACACACACATATATATATAAAATGGGATACTACTCAGCCATAAAACAGAATGAAATGATGCCATTTGCAGTGACATGAATGGACCTAAAGATGATCATAGTAAGTGCAGTTATGATACCAAGTGAAGTAAGTCAGAGAAAGACAAATATCATATATATATCACTTATATATGGAATGTAAACTATGATACAAATGAACATATTTACAAAATGGAAATCGACTCACTGACATAGAAAACAAACTTCTGTTTACCCAAAGGAAAAGGGTGAAGGGAGAGATAAATTAGGAGTTTGGGATTAGCAGATACAAACTACTATGTATAAAATAGATAAACAATGAGGTTCTCCCATATAGCAGAGGGAACTATATTTAATATCTTATAATAAAGTATAATGGAAAAGAAAAAAAAAGTGTCACCATTTACAATTTGCAAAAGAAGCCATGCTGTCTCCCCTCCACTGGAAGCGTAACTTCATACCTCAGAGTAGCTTGTAATGAACTATGGGCGTAAGAACAAGGGGAACAGACTTGAGAATGGACTCTGGTAGCATCGTCCACGGTGAAACCAATGATTAAGTAATGATTTCTTATGGAAAAATAGGTGAGTCCTGAAGGATTGCGCACATCATGATTTTCGACAACTAGTTTGTTACTTTTGAACCCATTCTTCATAAGTAACATAGTTTCAGATAGTATGCCGCTTTAAAAACATATTAAATATTAATTAACTTAATTAATATTAGAAAAAAGAAGTAATTTAGCAACTTAGAAAAGCCTGCTTAGAAAATTGAATTTCATAAGACATACTTTTGGTTTATAGGGCTGAATATGCCATTCATTCATTCTGTTTGTAGGGCTTGTAAGAATACATCAAAATCTATGTATCCATTCTTTTAATAATAAACATTTGGGTTAGTTCAAGTTGCATTATTACTAACTAATATTTTTGAATATTTATATATGCAACTTTTTTCTAAATATCTGTTTTCATTTTCCTTGGGTGACGAATACTTGCAAGTAGCGATATTGGGTAGATGTGTGCTAAATACTCCTTTACTTCACTTTGAGTATTTTCTTCTGTATTGTCTTGGTTTCTTTTTGTTTTTTGTGAGTCTGTTGAGTGCTGTTGGTTTGTGGTTACCCTTGTCAGTGTTGGGGGAAGGACTATGTCAGAGAAGAGATTTGTAAGTAAAATGTGATTTTCTCCAAAAAACAAACAAACACAAATAAAAAATAAAAAAGTAAAAAGAAAATTGAATTTCAACTGGTTCAGTAAAATGCATTACAGTATAGATATTTTACATAAATATGAATTCACTAGAGCATTGTTTAGGAACACTCAGCTCTGATACCAATTATTTGGAAAATTAGCTCAGGAGGGATGACAACATGTTAGTACATTTACACCTTCAGGGAGAAATACCTTCTTCTCTGTAGGTACATTGCAATTATGGCTTACAGCAGAAAGCAGTTCTTTGGTGACTTCAAACGTGTATATCGGAACAAGAAAACTTTTGGAAACAGATGATTCCTGTCATTTATTGCATCCAAGTTACTGCAGTTCTCCTATGCCAGGAAGAAAGAAAATAGTTTTGGATTTAGCTGCCTCATACAACTTCTATTCAAAGTGAAAGTTCAAATGCTTTGAGAAAGTTTGGTAACGTTTTCAGTAGTGTTGGGAAAGCCGTTTTTTTCATTTATTCCAGATGCAAGAATCTGATCCATTTTTTTTCCCTCTCAATTTTCTCCTGTTTTGACATTGTCTTGTATAGGTCAAAGTCAAAATAAAGGGCAAAGTAATCCTCTGTATCTATTGCAACTCTGCAAATTGAAGGCGGTTGGAAATATATTGTTTTTGAGTGTTACAAAAGAACCGTGACATGTATACCCACTCTCATAGCCACTGAAGGAGAAAGATGAATATGTGAGTCCTTGGTGCAAAACGAGTGGGCACAAGGACCTCAACTCCTCCAGGTTAATGTCCTTCTTTCAATTCTAGGTCAAATCAAGCAGGACTGTGAAAGTTCATTGCTTCAATTTTTTGCAAGTTCACCAGGGCTGTGAGTAATCAGGAAGTATCAGCCACTTTTGGAGATGGGTTGTTAAGTTGACTTTGTCCAGTAGACTTTGTCAGGGACGGACTCTTCTTCTGTGAGACATCCACGACATTCATGATGTAATCCTTCAACAAAGACTGATTCCCAATGATAGGTGCATCAGACAGCACTCATATGACTGTGGTTCTTTGAACCCTTGAAAGAATGAGCATTCATGGCTTTGCATACAATCTTGCAGTAGGACAGATCTGTGATTGCACTTTGTGCCTCTCCCTTCAGCAAAGAGTTGATGCTTTTGCTGTTCAGGCAGTGCTGTGATTACCTTTTCCTCTTCTCTGATAAGGACAGTGTATACACAATCACCTAGTTGAGTGCCCAAAGGAAACTTCATTTAGCATGTATAGTCTACCACATTCTTTCTCTTTAGGCGTTCCCTTCTCTTCTTGAATCCAATTTCCATCTATGATATCCCTTTAAGCTGATTTAAGTTCTCGTTTCTCAAGTGGTTCCATTAGGAATCTAGGTCGGCATCCCTGATGAGGGTAACAGGGGGGAGGAGGAGGCAAGGAGGTTATGGTGAAAAGCACACACACAGATGTGGGGCACAGATATGGCTCATATTGTGCCCTAGTGCTCACCAGCGTGACATGGAGCTACCAGCTTGATCAACAGGCATTTCCATTGCCTTCCATGGGAATCTGAGGATATAACACCTTGCTCACTGTAAACTACAAAGGAGGTAAGGACTATGAGAACTCAAAGCAGTTAGTGTTCAACTTAGTAAGGGCACTTAATTAATCTCCACTTTTTCCTTTTCTTCTTTCTTCTGACATGCATCACTCTTGTCTTCAGTCCCAGGACTGGATGTAAAAAACAACATCAAATTTCCTGCTTCTGCTCAGAAAAACGTGTTGTTCTTTCATGATGTAAGACTTTACCCTTTATGCCCCTCTGGTAATCTGTTTCCTCAGTGGTCCTTAGGGGAAAAAATGAAGGAAAAGGCGTGGGAAAACAGGAGGGACTCATCACTCCCTGTTTATTTTTCCTATGTGAATAGCAAATGGTTTTACAAGTTAGAAATTACCATTTGTTTTAATTACTAAACAAACAATAACTAATATCATTAATAATACTGTTGCAATTTGCTTATATCACTACTATGAGTTTTGAAATTTTCTGAGCAATTACTTTTGTGAGCAGGACATTAGAACCCAGCACTTCAGATAGAAACAAAGCTGAATGGTGAGCTCATCTCCTGCTAGGAGGCAGCAGGCTAATAACCGTTTCCTCTGCTTGCTCTCCTTTCTCCTTCACTATTATCATCTCCATTGTTGACATAAGAAAACCGAAGTAGAGCTCAGGATGAGAAGCGTACAGAGCAGAGTCTGTAACATTTCTACTGTAAGGAGGCATGATTTTGGTCAGAGCCATAGGTGGTAACTATGGATGAGGAGGTAGGCGAACCAGGACCTTCAGAAGGAGAGTCTTAACCAGAACCCCATCTGCCTTAGCAGAGCCCCAAGCATTGCTCTTAGCCCAAGGTTTCTCATTCTCTCAGCTGTTCCTTCCGCTCTGTGTCAAGCCATCAAGTCATCGTGGTCATGCGTAGAACTTGAGCATCCCTGTGACTGGCAAGTGGTAGAGGAGACCTTGAAGCTGGAGCCCTGCAGGATTTAATCACAAAGACTGGGGAGGGGGATGCATAGTTCAGTTCACTAGTGTGGTGAGTATCCTAGGGATATTATAGGTTATCTAGAAGTCTGGGGTCTAGTGAATTTTGTCTACAAAAAAAAAAAAAAAGTGCAGATTTGCTACAGCAAACTTACAGACAACCTTCTGAAATATGACACCTGAGAACTACTTGTGTCTTTTCTACTTTTTTTTTGAGATATAAAATCTGTTTTTATTTTCACTTGAATAATCTGGTGGTGTAAAAGGAGAAGTAGACATCGAAATCACTATCCTCTTGCTAGTCTGGAGGCCATATGGTAGCAGCCATAGAGGCTGGTATTGTTTCATGGGTGGTTGATGCTTTAGAGCAGGATTTTCAAACTTTAGTGCGTATAAAGGATCCCCCAAGAAGCTTGTTAAAGCCAATTCCTGGTCCTCCCAGAGAAGGCAATGTGTTAGGTGGAGGATGATGGCTAAGGTTCTGCATTTTGAATGACTTCCCAGGTAATGCTGATGTCACTGGCCTTTGAACTATACCTCAAGTAACGCTGTCAAAGAGTGCTACTGAAATCTGCAATTTTCATCTTCACTTTGTTCTAGAAGATTCCAATCTCAGTCACATGTATTGTTTGGACAGAGACTCCCAGCAGATGGCGTATCACACCTACCACCCAAGCCTCCAGGCCTCCAGTAAATCCTTCTGCCAGTTCTCAGATGTCTGTTATTCTTAGAGTCCAAAGCCAATATGACCTGAGAGGCAGGCACCCTTGGGGACCTCTAAACTGGCTTTCTTAGCACCCCTGGGCATAAGGCAGAAAGGAGATGTGTTTGGAATACCAAATCCTGAAAGCAGTGAGATGTGTTTTGCTTTGCATGGGGTACGAGGCATCAAATTACAGACCTACTTGGTCTCACACAGTATCATTTCCTTGTGGTTTATAAGGTTAGTCATGCACGCTATTAGAAGGGAAATGAGACATGGTTAAATTCAAGCTGTTTAAGACATGGATATCTTTCAGATCTCGCTTGAAATTCAGTCACACTCTGTTCTGGGCCGGCTCTGATGGGCAGCTAAACATGTTGATATTGATGGAACAGGGGTGGAGCACGGTAAGGGAGAATGGGCATAGATATCAGATAAGCTTTGGGTAACTACCTTAGGTTCTCTGTTTCCTCATCTAAAAAACAGACACATCAATGATTTTACCTGGCAGAGTTCTCGTGAGGACTGCAGGTAGGCATGTCTAAGGCAGCCAGAATGATATTCAGAACACAGTAGTGCTCAATTAACATTAGTTTTCTTTTCTTGTTTTTCTTAGTGTCTCCTGCCCGTAAAACTAGGAGAGTATGAAGATTGGAGGAAGAAAGTAAATATTAGGTTCTTAGAAATGGCAGAATGTTTGGTCTCCCAGCACAGAGCTGAATTAGACTTATTCTACTTCTTTAAAGGTTAGTGAAACTCCAAGGACTGGTCTAGGAGTCTAAAAGCTATTGGTGATAGAAAATCTATAAAATGGCATCATGTTTTCAAAATAGAAGATACAACCTGGGTTTTAAAGATAACAGGTGGCATATGGATGGTACATGCTTGTATAGAGCCTCTGGTGTTTGACAATGGGCTATAGCAGCACCTAAAAATCCATATTAAGTTGCAAATTATACACAGTTGAGTGGTTATGGGTCTGGCATAATGCAGAATATGGAAAGGGAATGAAATGGGGTGGAGGGCTGGGTTTTAAATTCAGCTCTGCCCCCAACCCCTTGTGACCTTGAGAAAGTTATTTCATTTCCTCCTACCATGTACGTGCACACACACACACACATCATCACCATCATCATCATCACCACCATCATCAAGGCTATACTTTGGATGCAAAATATTCTTGTGCAGAGGAGCATTTCAAAGACAAAATCTGGGGGAAATAAAGCTTTGCTTTTCATGTGCTGATCTTTATGACTGTGGGCAGCAACTCTGAGGACAGAATTTTGCTGAAAATGTCTGCAGATTACTTGGTTCCTAGGGTTCTCTGCTCACAGCAGGACATTAGGAGGAGGGTCGTCACCAGATCCTCCCCGGAGGTCAGATCCCCACTATATTAGTGCCAGAAACCTGGGCTTTATTCGTCTGGTCACTACCATGTCCCTACTGTTGGCACAGTACCTGCCATATAGTAAGAACTTGATCAGTATTTGTAGACTGAGTGAGGAAGTGGACGAATGGCAAGCAATTGAGGTAATCCAGCCTCAAGAAGGCTGTCCCAGAGAGCCGACACAAATCACACTGTACAAATTTCCACCTTTCTTGATTCTACACAGACCCAGTCCCAATTTCTGCCAGTACCTGAAAGATAATTGCAATAATCATTCATGTCTCCTTGTGGAAATAAGCCTTGGCATTCACACTTTCCCAAGGTGCTTTATCACACATACTTCATTTTGGAAAAATTGATAAAGAAACTTAGCAGCTCCACTACAAGGCTGATGAGAAAGACAGGCAAAACAGTGGAAGCTACGTAACATGAGAAATTGTTTCCATCACGATCAATTGAAGGCACATGGTAAGAGGCCATGCCTGGAATCACACTCCGCATCTAGCAGTACCTACCACCACATTTTACTCAAAACTATTTCTTTTATTCCTTTATTTATTAATTCAGTTACTTTGCTTTTAAAAATATATTTTGGGTGCAAGCAATGTGCATGATATTATAATAAATAATATGGTGACAGACAATATATAAGGCATTTCCTACCTACAAAAACTGCACAGTCATTTGGGGACTTAGGCATATGCACACAAATCTACACGTGGAGGGTCTGGTGTGCCCATACTAAGTAGGGAGAGGCCTGATAGCAAAGATTTCCAAACTGTGAAAGTAAAGAGTAAAGAGCTAGAATGGGGGGTGTAGTGGAAGACTGGGGATGTGGAAAGCATATTATAATGAAGAGGGCAAAGTTGAAGTAGAATGTATATGGATATTGTGGGGTCAGTTTAGTCCAAGAACCACGCTGTGGAGAGGGTCATGGGTCAGCCACAGAGATATGGTGTTTCCAGTGACTTAACAGTGATGGTAGCTGTTAGGTAATGTAAAGGGAGCACTGGTTTTGGAGTCTAGAACTCCAGCTCTTCCACTTACCAGAGCCTCAGTTTTCCGATCTACAAAAATAAGTTTACAGGTGTCAGTCTCAGAGGGATCTTCACAGGGACCAAAGTTGTAACCTATGAAGTGGGAAGTAATTTTTCCACACACAGGGTATGACGCAAATCCTAGCATGTTCTAGTACTGCAGTGAGGCTTACAAGTGGAAGCTAAAATGAAGGCACCTGTCGACTGACAGGTTTGGCTGAGGCAGTTGCTCAATTCTGTTGACTTTGTTGAGTCAATGACGTTACCTATCTCCAAAAGTTCTGTAGGAACACATAATCTAGAAGCCAGATACTCCTAACATCCATTCTTGTCCTGTTTCAACACAACATGTTTACCTTCCGTTTGAATAACTAACCTGCTCAATGTGGAGAATGGTATCAGATAAGGCAGCCCTTGTTAATTTCATTTTGGACCAATTCATTTTGGTTGGAGAGACAGAAAAGTAAGCAAACAATTGCCAAATTGCTATTTTGCTTGGTGGAAATATATACACAGATCCTAGCAGTGAATGAGGGTGAATTGAGAAGGGAGGGCATTGTTAGAGGATGAGAAATTTTCTAGAAGAGGCAGGGGTCTTCTGGGTTGCCCCATTCTTGGAGAATTTCCACTTTGAACAATCAGAAAAATGTGCGCCTCTGTCCATACTTCTAATTAAGTCAGACTGTGATTGCATGCAAGCTCCCGGGATCTGGTTCCACTTCTGCTTTCTAAATGACTTCAGAGCCTGGCTCACACTTTTCTTCACCACTTAGTAATAAGGATAGCAACATCTCCCAGCCCAGGCATTTTATTTTACAGTTTACAAATTTGTACTGAGTTATTCATTTGAGTCCCCTAAGAACCTCAGAGGGTTAGCATTGTTGTTTTCACTTTACAAATGAGGAAGGGACTCAGTAGGGATAGGGGAAAATAAGGAAGAGAAAGAAGATGATTCCAGAGTGGAAGGAGGAGGTCAGGCTCCTAGAAGAGAAGGAGACCTTGAGAAGTCAGTCCAATGGCTGGCTGTGTCTCTGTGACCATGAATTATGTGGCAGGTTCTAAGCTTGGGATTTGATCCTTCATCCTTGAAAGCCACAATCACAGCTTAATGTGACTTGGCTAGAAAGTGGCTGCTGTGGGGCCTACATCTACCATCTCCCTGTCTCACCACCCCTGGGACCTTACCCCTCTTACCTAAGCCAGGCCCATCTTCTCCAAATCATGCCCTTGGATATAAGATGAACAAGGGGATATGGTGATGCATAAGAGAAAATTTTGATTGTAGAAAAAAAAAAAAAGAACAAGGGCAAGAAATGGTGATGGGAGCAAAAAAATTAAAATAAAATAAAATAAAATAAAATGTCAGGAATTGGTCAGATCATAATCGATTATGTCTCAAATGTACAACCCATGAGCAAATGTGTTGTGATGTGCATTCTAGTCCTTAATGACTCTATGTCCATCCAAGTGGACTTGTTTCTTGAGTTCTTCTGATATCTTCAAATTGTTTAAAAAAAAAAAAACAGTTATCCTCTTGCAAACACCAAGGGCAGGTGGATTCCAGTAAGTGCTGAACAAGTGTGATACAAAGCGTGTAAATAGTAACCCACCACTCATTCACTGCCTTTGCAATAGTCTTCAAGGCATGTATTTAATCTTTAAGCTCATGTTTCTCACTCAGAATGTTGAATGAAGATGAGCATTTATCCCTCAGAATCTTCACTTCACTTTATCCTCTTCTTTCCTCTAGTTACAAGATAAACTTAGGACAGACAGAGGGGCTCTCTTGTAGATCTTTATGGCAGAATCGGTTTTATGCATTCAAATCTTAGTCTGCTCAGGCTACCATAACAAAATGCCAGTGATGGAATGGCTTTAGCTTAAATAACAGAAATCTATTTTCTCACAGTTCTGGAGGCTCAATGTCCAAGATCAAGGTGCCAGCAGTGTTGGTTTCTGGTGAGATATCTCTTCCTGGCTTGCTGAGGACTTGCTTCTCGCTGTGTCCTCACATGGCCCTTCCTCTGTGGAGAAAGCAAAGTCTCTAGTGTCTTTCTCTGTCTTATAAGAACACTAATTCTATAGGATTAGATCTTATGACCTGATTTAACCTTAATTACCTACTTCAAAAAAAGCCCTATCTTCAAAATATGGATTTTTTGGGGGGAAGGGGCAAAATTATTAGTCCATAACAGCATCTGAAGACAAAAATTTGACCACAGACAATGTGTCCTGAATATTCCATCTCAAAGAATGCCAACACAAGTGTCTCTTAACCCCTTCATACCACTCTTCTCTGTCCACCTAGTTTTCCACTGAATTCCAGTTCCTCTTCTGTGGTCTCTACTATACTTTTAAAATCTAAAATAGCCCAGAGGTGGTTGTTACCTTGAGCCAACCTAAGAAGCCATCCTGAGTGAAGTGAGGGCAACTTGGTCACCTGAGGAGAAAACACAAGAGCTTCAAAGCTCTCTGGATTTGAAAGCTTAAGTATTTATCTTCTTCCTTATTCATTAAAAAAATAGAGAAAAAAGGAAGAGATGGGATCACTGGGTGTGCAGTGACACTTGGTGGAAAATGATTCCAGACACCACGGACGGAAGGTGGTGGGTGGCAGCAGGGGTGTGTGAAGCTGTGAGGAGGCTTCATCTTAGGCCATGGTCTGCAGGCCAGAATCAAGATGGGCATTGGATCAGACAACAGGACGCTTCCAGGGAAAGGGTGGAGAAGCCCTTAAGGAAAAACATTTTCTCCTGAGGAGAGATGGGAGGCTCATCTGCTGAGGGTGTCCCGGGGCTCGGTCAAGAGCAGCAGCATTCCAATAAATGACTGTGAGTGTTGGCTGCTACAGTGGGTTTTTTTTTTTTTTTTTTTTTGACACTTGTATCAGCCCAAGTCCAAATCCTATCCTTAAGGACTCCCGTAGACTCTGATGTGTGTTTTTCCAGTTTCCAGCTCACACCACCACTTAGACAAAGAAAGTGGAGAAATTACCCATAGAAAAACCTTTTGTCTATGATGATACAGATTACTGATCTCAAAATCCTCCTTTCTCATTGACTTTGGGGTGCTAAACAAAAATGTTGACTTTAGAAAATGAAGGGAAAGAACTGGGAGATAAGAATTCTAGAAACATTTAGTTCTCATTCACTCTTGTTTTGTTTTAAACATTTTTTATTGATTTATAATCATTTTACAATGTGTCAAATCCCAGTGTAGAGCACAATTTTTGTTATACATGAACTATATATATTTATTGTCACATATTTTTCTCTGTAAGCTACCATAATATATTGTACATATTTCCCTGTGCTATACAATATAATCTTGTTTATCTATTCTACATTTTGAAATCCCAGTCTTTCCCTTCTCACCCCCATACCCCTTGGCAACCACAAGTTTGTATTCTATGTCTCTGAGTCTGTTTCTGTTTTGTATTTATGTTTTGTTTCTTTGTTTGTTTAGATTCCACATATGAGCAATCTCATATGGTATTTTTCTTTCTCTTTCTGGCTTACTTCACTTAGAATGACATTCTCCAGGGATATCTATGTTGCTGCAAATGGCATTATGTTGTTGTTTTTATGGCTGAATAGTATTCCATTGTATAAATATATCACTTCTTCTTTATCCAGTCATCTGTCCATGGACATTTCAGTTATTTCCATGTGTTGGCTATTGTAAATAGTGCTGCTATGAACATTGGGGTGCGGGTGTCATTTTGAAGTAGGGTTCCTTCTGGGTATATGCCCAAGAGCAGGATTCCTGGGTCATATGGTAAGTCTATTTCTAGTCTTTTGAGTAATCTCCATACTGTTTTCCATAGTGGCTGCACCAAACTGCATTCCCACCAGCAGTGTAGGAGGGTTCCCTTTTCTCCATTTAGTTCTCATTCACTCTTGTGTGCTTGCCCTGACTCTACCACATCACTTTTATTGGGATGCCCTGTGATCCTTCTTAAAATGGCAGCATTTATTATTTAACATCTTTTCTAAAATGCATGATTCTATTTTGGGTAAATAATGAAATCTTTGATCATTTATGTACACGTGGAGTCCCAGTATCAACCCTCTAAATGCCGTTCTTGTATGATACTGAGACCATAAACAAAATAAACGCAGGATTTAAGCTACAAGTACATGCCTGGTTGGGCACAGAGTTTCCATTTGTCTTTGTACAAAAGCCTTTGTGTAGGTTTATTCTGTTACTGACTCATTTAGAATTTATTTTTCTGAAATAGAGAACAACATATTTCTGTGGAGAACTCTGTATTTTTTAGCTAAGGAGGTTTTGATTATGTTATGTCACTTTGGTACATTATTTTTTCCACTAACTCGTCCTCATCACTTCACTTAAGGGCACCACTCTTGGTTAGATCTCCTTGTCCATCTCCTTTCCTCTATTGCCTCGTCTTCCTGACCTGTATATGCAGTAGCCTCCCAGGGTGCACACACTCCCATAATGCTTTGCTACTAATAGTCACTACTTCTTTGATCTCACCCAGTGCCTTTGTTTTTTTTTTATTGTTCCCACAATTATATCTTAGTCCCTTTCCTCTACCTCCATCTTAGATTCATTTTTCCAACAGCCTGTTCAGTGTATCCACTTTGAGAACTAAAAAGTCATTTGAAACTGAGCCAAAGTGAAATGATTGAGTTTCCTCCCAAGTCTGTTTCTCTTGTGGTATTTTCCATATTAGTAAATAGCGAGTTCATGCCTCTGTTCACTTAGGTCACCTCTCAGACTTCTCCCTGACTTTCTCAGACTCTCAGACCCCTCCCATGGAATCCATCAGACAAACATGTAGCCTAAGTGGCAGGATTTATCTAGACTCTCAACACTTCTGCCCTTCACTGTTGTGAACTGAGTCTGCACCATCCACAACGGTAAGTCTGTGAATTCTCTCTCCTTTGCCAACCCCAGCCCCTTATAGTCGGTGCACCAAAGCCAGAGAGATTCTTTTAAAATGTGGTCATGTCAGCAATGTTCTCCTAGGGCAGTCTACCCAAGCAATAGAAATAAAAGCAAAAATAAACAAATGGGACCTAATTAAACTTACAACCTTTTGCACATCAAAGGAAGCATACACAAAACAAAACGACAGCCTACAGAATGGGAGAAAATTTTTGCAAAGATGAAACTCACAAAGACTTGATCTCCAGAATATATAAAGAGCTCATATGACTTAATAAGAAAAAACAAACAACCCAATCCAAAAATGGGCAGAAGACCTAAACAAGAAATTCTCCAAGGAAGAAATACAAATGATCAATAGGCACATGAAAAAAATGCTCAATATCACTAATTATCAGAGAAATAAATCAAAACTACAATAAGGTATCACCTCACAACAGTCAGAATGGCCATCATTCAAAAGTCCACAAATGACAAATGCTGGAGAGGCTGTGGAGAAAAGGGAACCCTCCAACACTGCTGGTGGGAATGCAGTTTGGTGCAGCCACTATGGAAAACAGTGTGGAGATTCCTCAAAAGACTAGGAATAGACTTAACATATGATCCAGTAATTCCATTCCTGGGCCTATATCCAGAAAGAACCCTACTTCAAAAAGACACCCGCACCCCAATGTTCATAGCAGCACTAGTTACAATAGCCAACACATGGAAACAACCTAAATACCCAAGGACTGATGACTGGATGAAGAAGAAGTGGTATATTTATACAATGGAATACTATTCAGCCATAAAAATGACAACATAACGCCATTTGAAGCAACATGGATGTCCCTGGAGAATATCATCCTAAGTGAAGTAAGCCAGAAAGAGAAAGAGAAATACCATATGATATTCTCATATGTGGAATCTAAAAAACAAACAAACAAACAACAACAACAACAAAAACACAGAAGACAAATGAACTTAAATATAAAACAGAAACAGACTCAGAGACATAGAATACAAACTTGTGTTTGCCAGAGGGGAGGGGGTGGATAGGGACAGACTGAGAGTTTGAGATTTGTAGATACTGACAGGTATATATAGAATAGATAAACAAGTTTATACTGTATAGCACAGGGCAATATAGTCAAGATCTTGTAGTAGCTCATAGTGAAAAAGAATCTGAAAATAACTATATGTATATTCATCTAGGACAGAAAACTGTGTGCTGTACACCAGAAATTGATACAACATTGTACACTCACTATAACTAAATAAAAAAATAAAATAAAATGTAGTCATATCACATCCTATTATCTCAAACCCTCCACTGGCTTTTCAATTTACTTGGAATAAAATCTTGTGGTTCTGTAAGTCTGGTCACTTCTTACCTTCCTGAGTTCAGCTCCTACCACTTTCCCTATCACTTACTCCAGTGCAGTCCAGTTGTTGCCTCTGCTGTTCTTTTATCATGGTCCTTCCTCAGGGCCTTTGTACATGCTGTTTGTACTCCCTGAAATTTCCTCCTCTAGAAACACGCCTCTTCCTTTGGGTCATATAAGTCATTGATCAAATATCAGAGACATCTTCTCTGCTCAGCCTATCTGAAGTAGAGTCCCTGCCCCAGCCTCTTCATTCTTTCCCTGTCTTATTTTACCACTTTGGCCTTATTTCTACCTGATATATACTTTGTATTTACCTGTGTATTGTCTGTGTCCCCCATTAGGGTGTCAGATCCCTGAGAATAGGCACTTGAGTGTTAAATCTCCAGTGCTTACAGCAGTGTCTACATCATAGTCATTAGTCAGTAAGTGAATAAATTGTTCCATATAACAGACACAGTATTCTGACTGACAATAAAGAAAAGTCCATGGGAAAGAGAACCACAGGGAAATAAGAAATCCAGCCTTGGAAAAGAGATATTTTATGTGTGTGCACCACCTGGGAGCTTAGCTTGTTAGAAGTGCAAAGTGTTGGGGCTCATCTCAAACATAATAAAATGGACTCTTTTGTTAAGTGAGTTAATTTAAAGGAAGAGATAATTTAAATTTTTTTTCCAGGTCTCAGTGATATTATTTAATTCATTTTGTGGGCATGTGGTTGGCTGTACCCTGGAACAGGTGTGCACTTCAGTGTTGAAATGGGTCAGGCCCAGAAATCTGAATTCTAACAAGATTCCTGAGAAACTTGTATCTACAGTGGAGTGAGAAGCACTGCTCAGAGCCCCAAATGCACCTCTCTCTCTCGTCCGTGAGACACCCTGTCCTGTTTGAACAAGATTGCTGCGTGCCTGATACCTGACACCGAGCATCTTTCCGTATGGTCTGTCTTCCAGACCTGGGACTTCTAAATGGTTGCTAAATGAAAAAAGTGACTTGTATCGGGGAAACTAATAAGACCAGGCACCCTGCTGTCATTCAGTTTTTGACATGGGAAAGACCCCGCCCCGGAGAGTCTGCAGGGGCAAAATTAGCACTCACACAGTCACGGTCCCCTGTCAAGAAGCCGACTGCCAATTTGAGACAAAACAAGAGTCCATTGAGAATCACCATGGGCACAGCCTTCCCACTGGGCTGATCTGAGAAGACGGGTCTCCTGCAACTTAACGTTCAGATGGGCTGAAGGCAGACAGAATAACTGCATTTACATCGTACCTCATTCCTCTCTCCTGTTGTCTTGCAAAGAGCATCTCCACTGCTGGTGGCTGCTGTAATTAATGTATTATTATCTTGTCATTGTTCCAATTTGGTTTGCTAAATCATTCTGAACTTCCCTGACAGACTGGTGATGCAAGGTCAGAAAATATTTCGTACATATCTCAGGCTGGTTTTCCTAGAAGCAAAGCCTGAGACAAAGATTTGAATGTGTGTAAATAATTTGGGGAGCGGTTTTATGACAAAGGGAATGAGGAAAGCAGGATTGGACAGGGGAAGAAATGCAAAGATGCGGATTCAGCTGAAGCTTAGACTCAGCCTGATCCCACAGGGTGTACCACAGGTAGAAGGCCACTTAGAATACTTACTAACTATCCATCCATTAGCCCTTTCTGAGAAGTGGTTGCTTTATCTTGATTGGAAATCTGCCTGGTTATTCCAAGCAAGGAAAGAACTTCTTCCAATTTTAGATAGTAACTTCTTTGATTGAATTATCATTTGCTCTTTCAGATGCAGTGTAATTATTAATTAATTTAACCCTAATGGCAATGCAGGAATGTAGATGCTATTGTTTTTTCTTTAATTGATGGAGAAATTGATGCACTCATAGCTTAGGAATTTTGCCCAAAGTACACAGCAGAGGCCACTTGAGTCTAGGTAGTCTGATTCTAGACTCCTTATTTGCATCCATTAAGCTATGAGACACCAACTGGATGTTCACTGCTTTGCGGGTAGGCATGGATGGCACCGTAAAACCTTACCTGATGGTTGACACATCATAGGTGCCCATTTTATGTTGGCTAAATGAAACAAAATGAACCAAATGAACCAAAAGAAGCAATGTTAGATACTTAGAAACCAAATCCCTACTGTTGATTGGCTAAAAAAATGATGTACACATCTGAAATAAGAAACCTACCTCTTCATGCTATTTTCTATCTTTTCCTCTAAGAATATGTTAACAATCTCATCAGCACCTGTACAGTCCTATGATAAATCTCTATTTTAAGCAAGGTTAAAGTGGATTAAAATGTTATACAATGAGATTTGAGTCTCCTGGCCAACCATCCTGGTACCTTCTCTTACTCTGAAGAGGGACCAATGTCAAAAGATTTTGGTCTGTATTTCCAAACATCTCCAAATATTATCTCCCTGATTGGGAGTATATTATACATCCTGTCTTACGTTTTGCTTTTTCACTTAGCACTTCACCGTGAAGACATTTACCTATTAGTACAAATAGTTTTAACTCATTTTTTAAAAAGCCTAGTAGTCCCTCCAAAATCTGGGATATGCCATAAATAGTTCACTTATTCCCTTGTGGCTGGTTATTTTTACTGCTTTTACAGTCAAAAGGGAGTAAATTCTTTTGAATATTTATTTGGTTTAATTTATGAGAGAATAGCTAGAAAAAAATTCAAAGAATTTATAGGTTAAACATGGCCTTTTGAAATTTGAAAGATACTGATAAGATTAACTATGATGAGGATGTGCCAAGTTTACCGATTTTCGACTCCCTTAAATAGTGCATGAAAGCAGTGGTTTCCCACACACTCATAGACAGTATATATTAGCAAATATTTATATTTTTATCACCTCTCAACTATTGCCAATTTTAGAACATGGTTACTCAATTTACATTTCTTTAAAAATAAATGAGGTTGTATATCTTTCCATAAGTTTATAGACAATTTATATATAGTTTTCTGAAATGCCTGTTCATATTATTAACTCATTTTAATATTGTGTTGACTCTTCAGGAAAAAAAGAAAAAAACTTGTATAAAGCTTTTCCAAAATTGTATTTATTGCAGTAAGAACCCAAACAAAAATCTACCCTTTTAAAAAAGTTTTAAGTGTATATCATTGTTGCCTATGTGCACACTGTTATATGGCAGATATCTAGAGCTTATTTATGTTGCTTAACTGAAATCTGTGCCCCATTTCCCCCTCCCCTCAGTCCTTGGCAGCCACCATTCCACTCTTTGATTCTATCAGTTTGATATATTAGAGACGTCATAGAAGTGGAATCAAGAAGTGTTTCTCTTTGTGACTGATTTATTTTACCTCGTATGGTGTCCTCGGGGCTCATCTATATTATTGATTATTGCAGAATTTCTTTTTAAAGGCTGAATGGTATTCTAATTATAGGTATACACCACATTTTCTTTATCTATTTATCTGATGATGGACATTTAGGTTGTTTCCACAGCTTGGCTATTGTGAATAGTGCTGCAATGAACACAGGGGTGCAAATATCTCTTCAAGATCCTGATTCAGTTCTTTGGATAAATACACAGAAGTGGGATTGCTAGATCATATGATGGTTCTATTTTGAGAGACCATCATACAGTTTTCCATGGCAACTGCACCATTTTCCACCACCAGTGTCTAAGAGTTCCAGTTCCTCCATATTCTAGACAGCAGCCGCTGTCTTCTCTCTCTCTCTTTCTTTAAATAACAGTAATACTGACAAATGTGAGGGCAAAAATCACAATATATAAGCCTTGTGTATTGTAAAGAAAATTAACCTCTTCATCTATGACAAATGTAACTACTTTTTTTTTTTAAAATCTACTTATTTGGAGGTGTATTTATAAACAAAGAAAAACACACTGATCTTAAGCATACAGTCTTATCAGCTCTGGACAAATATATGCACCTATGTAACCATCACACAAATCAAGATCCAGAGTATTTCTGGCAGTCCAGAAATCCCCTCATGCCCCTTCAGGTCAATGACCTCACACTCCCACAGGGGCAGCCACAATTCTGACTTCTAAGAAGATAAATTAGTTTTGCCGTTTTTTGAATTTGATATAAATGTAACTACACAATATACAGTCTTTTGTAGTTGGCTTCTTGTTTCAACATTTTTTTTTAAATTTTAACAATGATATTTCATTGATCAGTAGTTGTTTCTTGTTGTGGAGCAGTATTTCATTATATTTTTCTACTAAAATTTATCTGTTCACCTGTTGATAGACATGCGGGCTATTCTGTGTCCTATGCTAGTATGAATTAGGCTGCTATGAATATTCTTGCACAAGTGATTTTGTGCACACGTTTATTTCTTTTCAATATCCACCTAAGAGTAGAATATCTAAGTCAGTAAACCTGCAACTAATAGTTATAGCATATATTATACACACACACACACACAGTGTACTTGTATACTTGTCAGTATACTGTGTATATTTGTAAGTGTATATATATACACTGTATACATATGCTGTACATGTATTCATATATATACATATTATATATATATATATATCTTGAATTTTGAAAAGACAAATTTGAGCAAGAAAAATCCAATTCTATAAGATTATATGTAAGATGATACTGATTATAAATTTGAACACTTTATATTTAATTACTTAACTCCCCTTTGTTAGTTTTCATGTTTGTATTTCAGGACATAATAGGTTAATGGATAAAGCATGAAATGTTATATAATAAATAATTTGAGTTTTGCATTTGGAGTTCACACACAAGAAAATTAAAAATTACACATCATAAAACATATATTTATTCTCACCTCTTAACATTATTATAATCAAAGGCCTTTCCTCCATCCTTTGTTCCTTGACCCCAATTAGGGAAAAAAAAAAAAAAACCTGTAAAAAGAGAGAAAATCCTATTTCTTCAAGGAAACCTGAAAGAAAACATTTTGAAGCAGCTCTTCCAAATACATCAAAGTCTTGAGTAAGATGGGAAGCAATATAACTGCTGTTGGCACTTGCCACTGTTAGTGCTCTCTGCATTCTGAGTACAGATGCCCTGCATTCTGAGCATCATCTGTCTGAAAAGCTCATCCAAATATCTACTGGTCATGGTGATGTGATTCAGGGCAACAGAAGGCTCAAAAAAAAAAATAGAATTTCCTTTGGAGTTCAGGTTCACCCATCTATTTCAAAGATAGAGAAAGTTGCATGAGTATCCACAACAGTGGTAGTAACCACACTAAAATCAAAATAAGCACAAAACAGAAATTACAGACTAGCCTCAGATTTCTCCAAGGCAGCTCTCAATATTGGAATACAGGGGGACAAAATTCTAAGGGTTAGAAATACAGCCTCACAAATTTGCACAGAGCTATATTTTATTCAACTATAATGGCAACAACCAGACATTTGAGGGTTTGAGTTTGAGTATGCGATACTGGAGATCAGAACAATCATAAACTCTGCTTATAAAATAATACCAAGTCAATGTGGAAATAATTCCAAGTTTAACATTAGGAATGGAGGCAAAAAAGAAATCATGGTAAAAGAAAGAGTGATAGGCATTGAATCCACTAAACTTTAAAACCAAGATCAAACGATAGCAATTATATTGATCATAATAACCTTTTGACAAAGCAAACATAATATAAAAATGCTAAATACATATTTATAACATGTAAATATCAACGATTTTGAGAGAAATTTGAAGAGGATGTACTAATATCCTTATTTTTCAAAGCAGGAAATCTACAGAGTTTGTCTGAATTTGAAACATAAGGTAAAAAAAAACCAAAACTCTAACATCTTACTGTAGCTCTAGTTTAATTTATTGATTTCAGATTGTTCTTTTGGTAATTCATGTCAGGTGGTAAAGAAACATTTAACTGAAGATCAATATTCCTTAATTTCAAGGCAGTTTTCACTCCATAACATTAAATGTAATTAAATTGTATTTCAAAGTTTAAATAAATGTAGCATTATAATGTGATAACCAGGTTTCTAAAATAAGTTGTATTTATTTGTCTGTTTATTATTTGTCATTTAGACAGGTGCTTTTATATAGACATGCCTGAAATAATAGCTTTTAAATGTTGGCAATGATTATTTCTGAGTGGGGACAATATGGAGTAATTTTGAAGATATTTCCTTTGTGTGTTTTTGAAGTGTCTGATTTCTTAACAATGCATTTATAAAGCATTATTTATTATGTGTAATATCATCCTTCTAAGTATTACTTTTGGATCTGAAGTAAATGATACTTGATTAATAAATACAAACTGGAAATCACTATGCTCAAGAACATTTAAAAATATATGTTTCTTTGTAATACTCTACTAGAAAAAGGACAAAGGGCAAAAACAAAAGGTGAAATGTCATTGACCAATATGTTAAAAATAAATAGTGCAGATTCTCTAGGAATCAAAGAAATTTAAATTCAAATTCAAATCAGCTTTTTTTTTTTTTTTCCCAAAAACCCACTTGTAAAGGATTATTGAGATAGGCCTTTTCACACACTGGTGGTAAAAGTGTAAATTAATATAACTTATCTAGAATGCAGTTTGTCATCATATGTCCGGGTTTTTTAAATATTTATAATCTTTTGTGACTTCAGGAACTTGAGCCTGTAAAAATATTTTTAAAATGTAAACAAACGCGGAAATAGAGGTATAGTTCATTGTTATTTCTAGAGAAAAAGTAGGACATAATCTAAAATCTAACAGTAGAAGAAATATTAGGGGCTGTATTAATTAATAGTTTCTATTCATTAAGCTTTCATAACATGCCTAATTTTGTCAAGGGCTTTGCACATGTTGTCTCATTTTGTCTTTATAATGACACAGGAAAGTAGGAACTATTCAGATTTTGCATTAGAAGGATTGCTATCGGAGAGATTAGGAACATAGTGGAGACTACCAAACTTGTTTGGTAAGATTTGTATTCATGTGATTGAAAAGTGAATGTTCTTCAATGTTATGTAATTCCTTCTACAGTAACACTCTGCATACATTTTAAACGAGGTGTTCATTCTGTTGAATCATCACTGAATTGACCTGGAAACAATGCTGGTAAAGTGTAAATGTTATTTCATTCAAGTTTGGCTATCAATACCTAAAAACTTGAAAAAAAAAATGCCAGTTTCCACTTCCTCATTTTAAGAGCTTGGGCGTCACCACACTGTCTTAATGACATGTAAAAAGCTGAACAGACTGAATAATCATCAAATCTGTTTGGATCCATTAGTGAGGGGAGGACTCAGGTCAGACTGTGGCCCCCAAGATTGGAGAGACAAGGCAACAGAGGCCGTCTCTGCTTTTCTGAGCAGAGACCCATGAGCAGAAACCCCCATAGAGACAGGTGCCTGGGTAAGAAAACTTGAGCAGTAATTGAGTAATTACTAGAGGCTCAGTGTGGATAATTCTGAGAGTTAAACATTCCGGGGTCCAGGGTTCAGTCTTGGGGGTGGGGGACACACCACAGTTTTGTGAAATTGATCTCTAGGTGCTCTACCAGCTTCTTTGAGTAAATATTGGAGAAAAATGCCTTGTGCATCTGGCAAGGGGAGAAGAAAAGGAATTATTTTAAAATACACCAGAGCACTCTAATCTTCTTAGCAAGGCCTGCCCTCAGAAGAAACTAGTTAAATAGAACTTAACCTGCTGGGATATTATCAGAGCCCAACTGAATTGGGGGAAGGAAATATCTAACTCTAGTCCCCTCTAGGCATCCTGCCCCACCTAAGTGGGGAGAAAAAGCACTGAGCAACACTTGCAATGTTCACAGCCCAGGGGCACAGGCTCACCAAAAGACTGAGACCTAATCACAGGGCTATTGAGCATTTCACATCCCTGACACCTCACCTCTACATCACTAAAGAACTATTTATAGCTATTTCTTTTACCAGGCACAGCATGTCTGACTATCAACAAAAAATTACAAAACATATCAAAAAGCAAAAACAAACAAAAAACTCCCCACAAAACAATAAAACAATTTGAAAAGATAGATAAAACAGGAAAACGAGACATGGCAGAGATATTGTAATGATCAGATCAGGAAGTAAAAAGCAGAACTATGATAAATATGCTAAAGACCCTTATGTGTGAAGTGGACGGCATCTAAGAAGAGATGGGCAATGTAAGCAGAGATGGAAATCCTAAAAAAAAAAAAAAAAACCCTAGAGATCTACAGCACTGTAACAGAAATGAAGAAGATCTTTGATGGGCTTAATAAGTAGACAGACATGGCTGAAGAAACTTCCAAAACTGAAAAGCAAAGGAAAGAAGATTAAAACAACAAACAACAACAACAACAACAAAGAACAGAATATCCAAGGACCATAGTCCTTGTATGCATAATGGGAATATCAGAAGGAGAAAGAGGGAAAGAAGCAGAAGAAATATTTGAAGCAATAATGACTGCAAATTTCTCCAAATTAAGAATTTAAGGATATAGATATTTATCACAACGTTGTTTGTTTTTCAAAGTTATCATTAAAGTCTAGACTGTAATAATAAGGAAATAGATGATCATATATTCATATATGAATCTGCACATCTTTTTAAAGAATAATTAATATTTAGAAAAACACATAAACTATGAAATTAAGTAGGAAAAGAATAAAAAATTTTGTTAGATCGCAATTCTGTCTATATATACTGAGAAATATTAGAAAAA
The DNA here is from genome assembly GCF_036321535.1 of Camelus dromedarius. NCBI lineage: Eukaryota > Metazoa > Chordata > Mammalia > Artiodactyla > Camelidae > Camelus > Camelus dromedarius. The sequence goes on from NC_087453.1 coordinate 31,133,007, forward strand.
TACAGAAATAAAATATCATAATGTTTGATATCTGAGTAGGTTTGTGTATAATGTTTACTTTCTTTTTCATATCCTCTTAAAATTCTGTAATACATAAATACTTACAATTTTCATCTTTGGAAAAATAAAGCACTAATAGGGGATGCTATATTAGAGTATTCTGAAAAAGACCCACAAGACAGCAAAGATACATAATTTTTCAATAAATGTGCCATGGCCATGAGCTGGGGAAAGGACTATCTTAATTATCTACAAGAGAAACAATTTTGATTGATTCCCAACTCACACCATACCCCAAAAAATCCAGATGCATCAAAAACCCAGGTGAGAAAGGTAAAATGGTAAGGTAAAACAACTTTCCATACTCGACAGTGCTTTTCTAGAAGGAAACATAGGAGAGCATTTTCATAACCTTGAGGTAGGCAATGATTTTTTAACAGTATAAAATAAATCATAAATAAATCACTAATCATAAATAAAACAAATGATAACTTTGACCAATAAAATGAAGTATTTCTGTTCATCAAATGCACTCTAAAGTGAGCGATTATTAAAGCTCACCATATACTGGGAGAATAGCTTCAGTACATACATTCAACCAAGGACTCATCCAAAATACATGAATAACTTCTACACATCACTAAGTAAAAGACAGGCAACTCTATTTTTTTTTTAAAGTAAAACTCTTGATTGAGGATTTCACAAAAATGTTTGAAGGTTTCCGTAGTGTCATATAGGTTTCATGGAGATGATCATGAAAACACCACTTTCCAACCACTAGAATGGGAAAAAAAAAAAGACAATACTAAGTTTAAAACAACTGGAATTCATATATTGCTTGTAAGGTGTGTATATTTGTACAGCAATTTTGGAAAAATTGTTTGGCAGTGTCTGTTAACACTAAGCATTTGTTTTTTCTATACCACTCCTAAGGATACACCAAACAGAAATGAGTACATATATCCAACAAAATATATGTAAGAAAATGTTCATTTCAGAATAATTTATAGCTGCCAAACATTAAGTCCCCAATGTTCATCAACAATACCATGGATATCATATAATGATATATTCACCAATGGAATATTACACAGCCATGGAAAAGAAGAGACAGCATGTATGGACAGATGTATAGCACTCACAGATACAATATTCAAGAAAACAAGCCAGATGTATAAGTGCACCTATTGCATCAACCCATTTATATGACTCTGAAGGAGAAGCAAGTGAATCTGGGGTAATTGCTGTCAGAATAAAGGGTATTTTGTGGAGGATGCTGAGCAAGAGAGGACAAGAGAAAGCTTTTCACACTGCTGGAAATATCCTGTATTTTGAACTGTGTGATGATTGCATAAGATTTAGGTGAATGCAAAATTACATCAGGTGGTGCACCTAAGATTTGTGCTCTTTATTTCTGCAAGTTACACCTCAATACAATTTCTGAAATTTTTAGAAGTATAATATGAGGCAATGAAAGATTCCTGTAGGTCAAACAACCTGGGAGTGATAGGAATATAAATTTAATGATGTAGAAGATAAGTCTTTTCAAGGAAATAAAGATTGCTTGGACTAGAGCATGATACAGACTTTTTTAAGCTCTTTTATCCATCATTTTTTAGTCGATTTGGTTTGAATTTAAGTCACTTTTATATTATGGCAGTTTTGATAGCTAAATTGCTTCCATGATTTGAAATCTCCAGATATATTTAAGGGCAGGAAGAAAATAATTGCTATAATGAGTGAAAAAGAACTCTTTCTGCCTAGAGCTTACAAAGATAAGAGGGCATTTAATGGACCTTTCGTTTAACTTTAAAAGCACCCTGCATGGGGGAAACCTTCCTTCCATATAGTTTAATGATCCAGGAAGAGTATTCATGAATGGCAAACCAGTGTGCTGTATACAGGGTAGGAAGGAGGCAGAAAGAGTAAGTGGGAAGGCTTATGCCGAAAGAGACCCAGGGTATTTATCCTATCAGAGCTGGGCTAGAAAAAGACAGAAGGCAGGCAAAGAAATACCCATTAGGTATGACACAAAGAGAGCACTTCACTGTGGACAGTAGCTCCTTAAAGAATCCACGACGCTTACACAGAACCAGACAGGGAAGGAAAAGAAGGAAACAGATCAGATTGTTTACAAAGTCCCACGAAGATATCTGGCCAGCTTCCCTGTATTCCCTGAGGCAATTATTCAAACCTTGTGTTTTAGAGCAGATTCCCTAGAAGCAGAACTTGAAGCAGGAATTCCTTTGCTTGTTTTCTGAAAGAATATTTCCAAGTAAAATCTGTCACAGAATGAGGGAAGCAGAGTAAGGAGTTGGGCATAGATTTGGGTCTGGCATAGTCAGGACTAGCCCTGGCCTGCCCGCATAGGGAGCTCTGGAGTGGGGATCAGCCACAGAGTGGCCCTAACTTGAAGACAGGGGGTGCACTTCTGAACTCTTTTATCAGTTCATCCTGTAGGACCAGCATGGGAGAAGGGCAAGGTTATCACTTCTCAGGAGAAGGTGAAGCAGAGAGTGGTTAGCAGCCAAGGCTCTCAGCAGTAGCTGAGGGGTGGGGTGCCAGTCAGATGAAGAGGAAGGTGGGAGGAGTACCAGAAGCACATATACATCTTCCAGAAGGATGGGAGGAGGCGTCTTCACTCACTCTTTCTTGCTTACCCATGAATTGAGCAAGTGTCTACCTGGCTTCTTGTTTAGGCTGGTGTTATTCAAACTTTAGCAATTTGCAAAAATAGTGTACCATCAAATTACCTAATCAATACTTTTCTTTAAATTGACTCATTATTTATTTTTGTAAATAAGTTACACTTTTGTTCAGCAATATTCTCTGTGAAACTACTACATGTTTGGGTTACTACGTTCTTAACACGCAGCCAAAATCATGCACAACTATTAATATTTCAACATGATATGTCCTGAAATATGATCTGAAAGCCTCTCTCATGACACCAGGGGTCCAAGTACCATTCTTTGAGAAGCATTGACTTAAAGGGTGCCCGAAAACTCACTTGATTTCAAAATATAGCCTTTATTATAGGAAACATTATAGTGCCTGAAGTTCCCATCAAGAAAGCGAAATATTTACATTAAGATTGAAAAGTGTAAATATGTCAGTTGAGAGGGAAAAGTCATCACCAGATGTTTTCACAGTGAATCTTACCCTTGTGTACAAGCAGGGCTCCTAGGAAAGGGAATACCAGAGAAGTCCGTTTTGATATTTGAGGTAGGGAGATCCCAGATCCTGCCTAGGATGGGAAATAGAGAGTTAGAGGAGAAAATGAAAATATTGAAATACACGTGCATAAGGGAGGCCAAAGAGAAGTGATCATGATGTCAAGGAAAGTTTCAAAATCCAGCCTGGCTACATTTCAAATGACATTGTCATTAGTGAAAATTTAAACATGTAGACCAGTGGAAGAATATAAATCACACATATACAGTCAAGTTGTTTATGACAAAATTACTAGCATAATTGAATGGGTAAAAGAAAGTCTTTTTAACAAATGGTTCTAAATCAACTGGATAGTCATATGCCAAACAAACAAACAAAAATACCTACCCAACTTTGGCCATTATTGACACTATATTCAAAAAGTAACTTAAAATAGATTATTGTCATAAGTATAAACTTAAAACTATAAAACTTCAAGAATAAAACAGGAAAATGCCTTTGTGATTTTTGGCTAAACAAAGTTTGTTTACAACACAAAAAGCACAAACCATTCAAGAAAAACAGGCTAAATTGGACTATATCTAATTTTTTTTTAAATCTCTTTAACAGGCATTGTTCAGAAAACAAAAAGGCAAGTGACAGAGTGAGAAAAATACTTACAAAACATATATATCAAAGGATTTGTATCCAGAAGGGATAAAAAAATCCTACAACTTGATAAGAAGACACACAAGCTAATAAAATATGGGCAAAAATTTGAATAGAGACTTCAATAAAGAAGATATGCAAATGGCCAATAAGCACATGAAAAGATGCTCAATATCATTAATCATCGGGGACATGCAAACTAAAACCACAAAGAGATCCCAATATAGAGTGCTGGGCGAAAGGGAACCAGGGTATCCTGATTTAACTTTTGGAGAATTTCTTCCTGTATTTTAATAGCAGATCTTTTCAATTTTCAAGGGCAAATGTAAGCAGGAATCATTAACAAGCCAACCCCAAGGGAATAGGGGCCTACATGATTTCATTAGGCCACTTAAAAAAATAATGATTCTAAAGATGCTGTTTTTCATCTTTTTCATAATGAACTTGGCAGGTGCAGGATGTTCAGTTTTGTGTGTCATTTCAGGCTGGGATAATGGTGTCCCCTGGGTCTAGCCTCAGTGATGCTGCCTCACTCTTAGGCAGGAAATAAATGACACCAATTCTCAGCCCTGGCTTTGTCATATACATGCCCGAAGATGGTTTCGTGTAGGTGATTCTGGAAATGTGGGGTATTAGGTTTCACTGCTGGAATAATTGTCTCCAGTGAGTGGGATTTTTCGATGCTGCACTGCGAAGTTGAGGGGAGAGAGAAGATGAAGGCTATTACTAGATGAATGTCTTGCTTCTGCTGCTGGGATAGCTGCATCATCATCCCAGCCGTCACCAGTCACCACTAAATGAGCGTGCGTTTGTCACACTTCATTGGGAAAGCTTTCAGGACTGGCTGAGCTTGAGCCTGGCCAAGATTATAGACTGTTTAAAGTCTCTAAACCAGAGTTCATAATAAATCCCACCACAAAGCCAGGGCCAAAAGCGAAGGGAGCCAGGTTATTGCAGGGCTTTGTGAAAAGGATAAAGGTAGGATCAATACTGCAGAAAAAGGCTGCAGAAAGGGAAAAAGAAAGGCAGAACGTTTTTACAGGTTAATTTGCCCGGATTTTTCTATTTCCATATGCAGCTCACTAGCTGCAGGCAGACCACTCTCATCACTCCCATAATTATCACCAACAACCACTAAAGTAATGGACACTGTGTAAGAGTCCAAGGGACTGGGAGGAGATTTTGCAAGGGCAGCTGGTGCAGGAAGGGTCAGTGTTGAATCTTGGCATTGTTAAAATTCTGCTGATATATGTGTCTGCACTCTGGAAAGAAGCTGTAGGGTAGAAGAGGTGTGATCCTTTCCTTGCATTCAAACAGAATTTTTTTGCAGTCAAATGTATAGGTGCCTATTGCAAAAGCTTAAAAAAAATAGTGTACCAGGAAACTGATACCCTCTTGAATGGTCTTCTGAACACTCTGAATTAGGAGAAACCCTTATCCCATCCCCATTCATCTTCCCTGTGATGTGGAAGTCAGCATCAACAAAGATGCTCAGAATCAAAAAACGGAGGGACGTCTTCAGGGTGCCTGCTGGACAGTGTGGATGAATACCAGGTCTGGCCTGTGAGGCAGGAGTGAAGGCAGATATAAACATATAAAAACTATACAGTGTAGCAGGGACTGGGACAAAGCTAGGTGCAGGGAGCTGTCCAAACCAAATCTATAGTGACAGCAAGCCAGAGAGAGGAATGTGTGAGGAATACATGGAACATAAAATGCAAGAGAAGAGGATGTGGGGTGAGCCTGGAAAGATGAGCAGAGGCCAGATCATAAAAGGGCTTCACATCTGTGCTAAGGAGTTCCAACATCATGCTGAAGATAATGGGGAGACATGGGAGAATCTCAAGACATTGGAGGTTACTAAAAGCGTTATAAAGAGATGATTGTACTTACAGTGTGAAAAAAATGGACTGGAGGGGAACAAAACTAAAGGAGGGGAGATTGGTGAAGATGGCTATACTCATCCAGATAAGAAATGATGATAAAATGACTTACTGAACAGACAGAAGTGGAGAAATATGGGGAAAAAATGTAAATGGATCCAGGGGAAGCAGTATTGGCATGACTTTGTGATTAGTTGACTGGTTAGAGTGTTTCCATGCTTTGCTATTTGAAGTTTGGCAGTACAATATCTCAGCTCCAACTTGGTCTGACTCATGCAAAGCCTAATACTTGTTGCTAAGATGTCCAAAAATGTTTAGATCCTCATGCATCTCTCCTTCAATGTGAAAGACTATGGTGCCATTATAAGAAGCTGGGTCATCTGGTCTAAGAGGATTATTATGCCACTGAGCTCTAGAGCTCGAGGATAGAGATTGCAGATGAAGCCCAGTCAAGAAAGATAGTCCTGCCTCCATGGTTGCAGCTCCTGCCACCTTTCTGTGATTCTCTGTAGTGTCAAAGCAAATGTGAGCACTTGCTCTGTCTCCCACAACCGTCAGTGCAAACTTCTGCTGAGGTGACAGCGATTTTTCTTAGTCTTTCACCAACTCCAGTGGTAATTTGCTCAGTGAAGGATGTAACATGAAATTTATTTAGATCCAATCACATTCTTTCTTCCTCATAGGAATGTCCCATAAAGTGAGATGGAAAAATTCCCACTCTCCACCATCTTAAGAAGCCAGAACCACCATTTCTGTAGAACACCTATGTGGGTCAGGCTCCCAGAAGCTGACCCTGAAGTGGTGATTCGTGAGCAAGTGATTTTTTAAGAAAATGCTTCTAGGGAAACACTTTAAGGGAATAGAGCAGGGAAGAGAAAAGAAGCCAAGCAAGGATGTGGTTTCAAGCAAAGCCCCAGTCTCAGGCTGATCCTACAGGAATCTATGGAGTGTAAGTTCCATCTCAGAGTTTTCCTTGACTCCAGGCAAGGTTACTGGGCTTTCCTACTCATTGGCCAAATTTCATTCCGGGAGTTGTAAACGACCAGGCACTTCCTGATCTCTGCTAGTCACGTGAGCAGAGAAGCTCCAGCAGCCTGAGGACAGTCCTGCAGTGTATGATGTTTGCAGGTGTGAGCCTTAAGGCTACAGCACACAGAGCTGAGGGATGGGAACAGAGAGAGGGTAAAAGAGACCTGAAGGGACCTTAGAGGAACACCAGCAATGCTCAAACTATATCTGGTTTTGTGCATGAAGTGGTTCACCCATATTTTTGTAATTTCCTGAAGCTTTTGTCATAGTTGCCTCATTGAATTCATTAGCTCTGAGGTTTTTGTCATATCCAATTATTCTCCTATCCAATCACATTCTAAAGGTGGCAGTATAGATAATAAAAAAGTAAACAAGTAAATGAACAATAAAAATGTGAAGAAATAAATGTTATAAAGGAAAGAAAATGGGGAATGTAATAGTGAGAGGTGCAGTGGGGACAATGTAAGAGATGGTGGACAGGGAAAGATACACTTCGAGGTGAGACCTGTAGCAAGAGAAAGAGCCTGTCATAGGAAGACAAGCTACTGTTGAAAAGCTGTACCAAGATTTCAGTAGCAAAGGTGAAAAAGAAAACTGTATTTAGAAATAAGTTTTAACCCATAGGTGATTGAATCCCTTTCAGCTTGATGACATTGCTGGTAGAATTTTTGGTCAACTGGGTCCTCCATCTGCAATTATGTGACAGTACATAACTTATGCCCAGGATTCCTTTCACATGTTATCAGGTTGGTAAATTTTGCCTTGATGTATTTTGAAAAAAAAAAAAAATTCAGGGCCCATACAGTGTTTTTCACAGTTTATTGAGTAAGCACATATTTACTAAGTATATACAATTCAAGGCTTGTTCCCTCCAGTTTACAGTAATGAGGCCAAAGGGCAAGGTATAACTTTAAATTATCCTCTTTATTAAGAAAATAGATGGCATGGGAAAAAAAAAAATCAAGCATTCAGCAATGTCAGAGCTAAGTTCTATACTCCTGATACTGAACTTTCTTTGAAATCATTTTCCAAAGCCAATCCATAAAATATGAGGTGACCGTGTTCCCTATTTGCAAATAATGCATAAAACATAAAGTATCGGGCACAATATTCACATTTAAAAAAGGCAATTTGAAACGTAGCACTCCCTTGCTTGTTTTGAAGCCAGCTGTCAGAGGAAGTGAATAACAAGATCAGAAAAATCCAATAAAGGCTAAGTGTGCTTGTGGGTAATATCCCCATCATTTGGGTGTAGTTCTACTTAGATGAAGGACAGATACCTGAAACCCCTGCACACAATTCGCTGTAATCTAAGAAAAAAGAAAAAAAGCCCTCTGTTCAAAAATTCAATCTAATGCAACTGGAACTATTCAGCCGAGCATTCAGCAACACTTTATTTTGAAGGCTGGTGCTTTTACTAAATTAAAAGCAGAAATTCAAAACTAGAAGTTAACAAAAATGCCTCAGGAATAACTAAAATAAAAAAGTAGTATCTGTTATTGGTGGCAATTAAACATTCACTTTTCTTTTTTTTAATTTAAGGATACAGTCAGTTACAATGTGTCAATTTCTGGTGTACAGCATAATGTCCGAGTCATGCCTATATATACATACATTCATTTTCATATTCTTTTTCATCAAAGGTTATTATAAGATAATGAATATAGTTCCCTGTGTTATACAGAAAAAAATTGTTTTTTATCTGTTTTTATATATAGTGGTTAACATTGGCAAATCCCAAACTCCCAAATTTATCTCTTCCCACCCCCTTCCTCCAGTAACCATTAGATTGTTTACTATGTCTGCAAGTCTGTTTCTTTTGTAGGTGAGTTCATTAGTGTCCTCTTTTTCCTTCTCCTTTTTTTTTAAGATTCCACATGTGAGTGGTATCATATGGTATTTTTCTTTCTCATTCTGACTTACTTTACTTAGAATGACGATCTGCAGGTCCATCCATGTTGCTGCAAATGGCATTATTTTATTATTTGTTTATGGCTGAGTAGTGTTCCATTGTATAAATATATCACACTTCTTTATCCAGTCATCTGTCAATGGACATTTAGGTCACTTCCTTGTCTTGGCTATTGTGTATAGTGCTGCCATGAATATTGGGGTGTATGTATTTTTTGAGTTAGAGTTCCCTCCAGATATGACCAGGAGTGGGATTGTTGGATCATATGGTAAGCCCACTTTTTAAATGGCTATTTATTGTATACCTACCATGTACCAAATACCATTTGTAGATCTTGAGACACAAAGATTAGTAAAAGAGGCAGTAAAATCTGTTCTTAATAAGGCTTATGTTCTAATGAAGGGCACAGATAATCGACAAACAAATAGGAGAAATTTGGAATGTAATAAATGCTACAAAGAAAAGAGAAGGATTATATACATAATGATAAGAGAAGTTGAGTGGGGCAAGATTAGATAGAATGATTAGAAAAGATCTCTGTAAAGTTAGAAAATCTGACTTGAGACTTGAAAGACTAGGCTTGCATAAAATATTTCATGTTTTATTTTTGTATGTCATATGTGAGTGCTCTTTAACCTTTGCAAACAATTATAGAATGAATTTTAGTTTGTGTTGTTTTTCACTACTTTTCTAACCCCATATTTAGTACTATGCATTTCTAAAAAGGTTTAAATCAATTACTATTATTGATATTAACATATTAAAACTATTTCTAAATTTGTATACGTAATTTTTGCAATAAAAAACCCCTCTATCACAGCCTATATTGTCCTTTTCTGATATATAAAGGATTTCTTGCTTATTTTATATATCAGTTAGCTGTTGTCACAATAGTGCTGTGTAACAAGCCACCCCAAAACTCTGCTTAAAAAAATCATGTAATCCAGTTCATGCTATCTGTTGGTGAGCTGATCAAGTATTGACTTAAATGGGCTCAACTTAAAGCTACATAGTAGATACAGCTCTACCTCACATGTTTCTCATCCTCCTTAAACCAGGTACTACATTTCAAGTAGAAAGGCAGAATCACAAGAGACCAATTCTAAACATGAAGCACATTTCAAGCATCTGCTTGTGTCACATGGACTAACATCCCATTGAACAAAGCAAGCCACATGGCCACACCCTAAGTCAAGTGATGGGGGCTACACCCTGCCCATGTTGTGGCCTGAGGAAGTCTCACTGCCAAGCCCAACATCACTGGGGCACAGAGTAACCTGCCCCTTGCAGTCAAAAGGAGAAAGTAAATATTTGCCATGCAACAGCCTAGTCCACCACAACGTTCATTCACCAACTAAATATTGAGCATCTAGTGCATTTAAAATATTCTGTTATGTTCTGTGGGATATAAATAATAAAATAGAAACACACTCTAGGTGCAAAGAAACTCATTTAGGTATGCTTATTTAAGTCAATAATACAAGGTAGCAAAGAGAAGTGTATTTTAAAAGAATCAGGTAAAAGGTTTTGGACCTTCAGAGAAGGATGAAATTACACTCCTCATCTTACATTGTCTTTTCCATATAGAAGATCTTAAGCAGAAAAAAAAAGTGTACACATACTAGCATGTCTACACAGAAACAAACAAACAAACCCTTGCATATATGATATTTTTATGGGATGTTAAGCATATATTATAATCTTCCATGTTTATAGAAGATGCATTCAGTACCCCATCAGCTTCCCCTTGTCTGACACTCACCTTCCTGTAATTACCGGTGGCTTCACATCACAAGGACCCATAGTCCCCAGTGGAAAGGCTTTGTCTGCCCCTAGGTACATGAACAGCCTGTACATGGAATTAGCTAGATGAGTCATGAATTTAAAACCCTGGGAGCTGCTTTCAGCCAGTGATGAACCAGAGTTGAAAAAATACCCTAACTCCTTGTCCCATGGCTTACTAAGAGTTCCCTAGCAGGATGGAGTCCTAGTCACTCACAGTGGAACCTGGTTTATTAACACAACCTCTGTTGCTGCTTTCCCTTCCCTGTCTCACCTCCCCAGTCCTTACTAGTGTGTTTCATGAGATCACCTCTCAAATAAATTAACTGCTACTTGTTACTTGTATCCTTGCATTGGGGTCTGCTTCTGAGTATTCCCAACTAAGACCATCAAATACACTGAAGTAACTCAAAAAGGTGGTGCTGAAATCTGTTTGAGGCAGAAACATCAAACCAAAATCAGAAAGCCTTGAGGTAACCAACATTTGACTTGGTATACGGCTTGGGGCTTTTTATCTGTGCTTAGTTTCTGTATAAAAAGCAGAAGCTTCCATCTCTATAGAATACATAATATGCCTTATCTAGCAATGCACTTCATGTTAAATTTGCATCACCCAAGGGAGGTTACACACATCCAGCTGAAGAAATTGGGGATAAATTCTTATGTAAACAGCTCATTATTTGTGCAGACCTGATAAAACCAGAACCATGCATCTATAGAATCTGTTTCTTTCCTACCCCTATTAACTCTACAAACTTTTAATAAAAATTTACTACGTGAACAATACTATTCCACTTTTTTTGAGATTTGACATTAGATTTAGGCTTAGTTCCTCCTGCCCCCTAATTGTTTATAATCCAGTTAAGAGTCAGGCATGGAAGAAGAAAATGAAAATTAAACTGTAATATAAACTAATGCAAATGCTCTAACTGGGGAATAAGACAACTGCCCTCTGCATGCACCCGACTTCACTCTTAAATGAGAGTCATTAACAAGATAACCTCACATCAACAATCCAATATAGGCTGGAATACATTTTGAGAAGAGAGAAAATCCACTGCTGAAAATACAAAATATAGTTTAAGATAAGTAAAGAAATGTATAGTTTAATATTCATTCTTTTTTTTTTTTAAGCAGCAAAAGACTCTTAGAAAGAGTCTGAAATTAGACCTGACTTTGTGAAATCTGGATCAGGCAAAATTTAGCCAGGAAAACAAAACTGGGGATATTATAGTCAGGGTCTGAAAGCTAGTTGCACAGGTGCTGAATAACAGAGGGATCAGAGAGGAAAATGGTTTCACATCTGGCAGCAGAGACCTGGGGAGGCTGGCCTTGAGACCCATGCCGGCAGGAGCCAGAGGTAAGAAGCACCCCTCTCTTCCTCCCTCCCATCCTCAATCACTCACTGGCTGAGCCCCGTGAGTAAGAGCCTGGGAAACACAGCATGCGATGAGCAGCCTCACTGCCCTGGGAGATGGGTCAGGGCACAGGTGAGGAAGGGACTGGAGGGCCACCCAGCCCAGGACTGGCTAAATTTCATATCTAGGTTTTCATAGGTTTTCTCTGCAAATAGAAAATAATGCTCACTCCTCCCCTGAAAAATATATACATATATACGTGCATATGTGTGTGTGTGTGTGTGTGTGTGTATTTATGCTATATCATTATTTGTGCTGACCTGATGAATAATATATAAAGCCTGAAATCCTGGCATTGTAACATCAGTGAGCAAAAGTTAAGAAATAACTCTCTAGTGCCTGAAATTCACACCGTAGCTAATCAACAAGCACAAGCGCTGCTTAATCTTTTTCAGATAAAATTTTTATAAAACATGTAAGCACATTCACATCTTTATGTCTTGGTGTTCTGATCCACGTTATGTTTTGAGTAAAAGTTGTGCTACCCGTCCTGGATGCTGCCTTGTTCCCAGTGCAGTCACTTCTCTGCTGCTTTTTCTTTCATTGAGTTAATTGCGTGTTAGACCTACGCAGGAGTTAGCCCCTCCTCCCATTCGTCTGGGCACATTGAAATCATTGTTTTGTTTTGTTTTGTTCTGTTTTAACCTAAAGTAAAAATTCAAAAAAAGAGGGAGGGAACGGGGCCATTCAAGGAAAATTGTCGTTTAAAGGAGGATCCTGAAGTAGAAAATTAGGCACCAGTCATTGCTGACTCCCTGTGTATGCCCAACACTAGCTTTGTGCTTTTGTAGGCTCTAAGATACTTTGTGACACTGAAGTTATTACAGTTTCTTTGCTTTCTTCCTCCCTTCTTCTTTTCTTCCTTCCTTTCTCTCCCTTATTTTGGCCACACCTTCCTCCACTCCTTCCTTTCCTCCCTCCTTCTCTCCTGTCCTTCCTTCCTCTTTGTTTCTTCTTTAATTCCCTACAACTGTCCATAAACTGTTTGAGATGATGCATTTACAATCTAGTTAGAGAAACAAGTTAAATAATTAGAGGACAGTAATACATATAATAAGTTGGTCATTATGCAACCAGTATAACTAAGGACAAAGAGAAAGGAGATGGCTGTGTGGGCAGCAGTAATAAGAGTTCACACACACTCTGGGATGGAAACTGGACCTTGAAGATCAGAGAATTAGGGCCCATGGGAAGGCAAAGGGAGAAGTTGGAAGAGCAAAGTTTCCATTGGGTAGAGTCACAGAAACCGGAAAGAAGAGGTGAGGGTGGCAAAGGCAGACAGGTGTCTTAGGACCCTCCTTCCCTGATGCACCTGCTGGCCATCTGTCCTCTAGCCTTTTTTTTTTTTTTTTTTTTTTTTTTAAATTTCTCTCAACAAGACAGGCAACGTTTTCACCCAAGCTTCACTAGCCAGTGATCATCCCATGAAGTTTCATGAACTCTAGGCCCTCTGCATGCAAGAAAGATTATTCTTACTTATTGTTTCTGCAGTCTTCATAGTTTTGTCCCCAACTTTCTTGCAAACACCTACCTGTGGAACACACAATTCTATGATTTGCACAAATGTGGCCACTAAATTACTGCAGAATCAGATTTTTACCTCTCCCACCCCAGGAAAAGCAGGGAAATTCATGAGCAAAGCACCAGCTCAACTAGACACAATTACTTAGCCAGAAAGAAAAAAAATTACATTTTTAATAATAATAATCACAAAAAAGAGAAGAGGGAGAGATTTTTTTAATGTCATCCCCTAACTTTATTAAAATCTAAGTCCAATTGCACCTTCTGTCTTCTTAGCATTGTTTCATCTTCTCAGGTTTTCTAGCTATTGTTTTTTGAAAATCATTTTTGAATAAAACTTTTATGCTTTATTCTGGGGCTGATACTCCTCATTCTCTTTGTCATCATTTTATAAAGAAGTGTACTATATATTCAACCCTAATTGTTGAAGATTCTTCTTTTACAATGTGATCAATAATTTTCAATGACATCTCAAATGAAACTGAAGTTTCCATCTCAATTTCTATCTTGATAACTTAACAAACACCAAGCAAACATTTTAGGCCTGAACTTGACTTAATTTGGACTTATAACATTATTTTAACTTTAGCTATCAAAATATTTTACTTTTCTGGTTATTCTCCCAAAAGAAATCATCTGTTTTTTTTTTTTTAATCACTTCCTGAGTACTTACTCATCTGTAGCATAAATGACAATGGAATTCCCATTCAGAGCCACAGAGGAGGGTATTGGGTTAAATTCACTCACTTGCAGAATTATTCCTTCATCTTTGTCAGCCTGATAATGAGCATGGTTAAGCAAAATTATAAATGACTACTTGAGAGAAACCTTCAGGGAAGTCTTAGAATGGATAACATTAAATACCAAATCTGCTAGTGGGCATTGATTCAATTTTGCCTTCTTTCTTTGCTCAGTGTGGTAATTAAGCGCATGCTCTCTGGAATCAGGTAGCCTGGATGTGAACGCAGAGTTAGTCATGTTAGTCATCAAGTATAGGAGCTTAAGATTTCTCACTTCTCTTTGCTCTCATTTTCCTTATGAAAAGCACTGATAATAATAATAATAATGATACCTACATCAAAGTATTGTTATTTGGAATAAACATGGTAATACATGTCAAGGACTGAGTGCTTATAATAAGCACTCAGTAAATGCTAGTTTATTATCTCTACCCATTAATTACCCCCATTCCGCTTCAGCCTTGGGTTGAACATCATTTACATGAATTTCTAATAACTGTTTCCAAAGCACGTTATCATGCAAAATAGATCAAATGAGCTCTGTTTAATGATTTAATTAATCAATCATTTGGGCTTTATTTAAATTAAGTCCTAGATACTTTTTATCTAAAATATATTAATTTGCTTGGCCTATTTCCTAGGCTTTTGTGAATAAAGGATGTTTAAATGAAATTCATCCTTTATCCGTGCTCCAAATTACTCTCCTGTCTGAAGGCTCTTTCAAACGGCATCCCTGTCAAGCAACTCAAAGAGCTGTGAGGACAATCAAGCAAGCGAGACCCCCAGCTGTGTTTTCTGGCTGTATTCTCTATGATCATTAAACGGGTCCTGAGTAACCTTAGAGTGAGTCAGGGTGATTAGCACCTTTTGGCTTCTTTAATGTCCATCTAAGATGCTAGAAGCTCTTATTTAAACTGGAAGCAGTTTTCAGACCCTGGGGAATGTAATCAAAATGAGTGAAAGCAGAAGCAAAGCAACGGGTTGTCACACTTGGTGGGTTTTGGGCTGCGATCTTCTTTTCCTTTCCATTTTTGTTCTTTTTGGTAATGAATCCAAAATATTTATGATTTGCCAAGATTATGTTCTTTGGAACTGGAAAAGTACAATGTAACAGAAATAATATTCCAAACCACTGACTGTCCTCCACGATGGCATTTTGGAAAGTAAAATGATGGACTTCTCTCCATTTCACTTCAGATTTGTTTTTTAAGAAACAAAGGGAAATTTGTATTCCTTTAATTTTATGGGCTTTGTTCTTGTAATTTTCTCTTATTACAGATAACAGTTACAATTTAATAAAGCTAGTGAAGTAAGTAAAAAGAGATACAGGAAGGTCAAAATCTACAATGCTCTTTCCTCAACACTTAATTATTGAAATAACATTTTTTCTCCTGTGCTTTGATACAATTTTTAAAAGATAATATCTAGCATTGTCTATATTATTTCCTTGGCAATAAATACCATTACCCATATTTAACCATTTAACCATATTTAACCATTTAACCAAGAGCTTCTTAGTAAGTTTGTATTTTTCTCCTGTAACATACATCTTCTCAAGAATGTGTTTGTTTCCCTCCCTTCCCCTACCATTTTGATAATACTGATAACAGAGAAATACTCTATTTTTGTACTTCCGTGGGTAATGAACACAATGTCTAGTGTCTGATGCCAGCACTAGTTGGTTCTAGTATGGGCAAATAATTATTGATTGTTCAGTGTGTAAAGTTGAGATGGGAGCAATAGAAGGATCACAGGGCTGTTTTAAGTTTCTGGTTGTGTGTCTATATCTTGCAGTGGGTAAAAAACTTACCTAAGGCAGCTCATGTCAGACCTCACATTTAAAAATGCTTTACTTTCATTGAGCTATTCCTTTGTATAGGTCCCATTTACAGTGTGTAATATGCCATAACAAAAAGATAAATCATCCCTAGCCAGAGCGTTAATGCTAGGTTTCAGTAGTTTTGCCCTGAGTGCTGAAATCCTGCCACTTTCAGGGTTGTTACCCTGTAACGTTATTTCAGTGAAGAAATAATTGCACTTTCCCCTACCTCTTAAAAATATCTTCTGGCATTTTCCAGGGCGTTAATCATAAAATCTGTGTCTGATAAAAGGAAAAATAAGAAATCAGAAGAAATGAATTAGATCCCAAACAGCATTGAAGGGAATTATGAGAATGCAGAATATGTTGGAAGGTTAAAGGTTTTGGACTTTTAACATGTTAAATCTAATAATTCTAATGGTGACATACTTCTCTGTGCCTTCAGAATAGGAAATGTTGAATAAAGGTGACTGAGATATATTCCATTTTCTTTTGATTTTTTGCGTCTTCTCACATAGTCATTTTCCCTAAATAATGCACTTGAAAAATAAAAACAGGAATAAGTCTTTTCTTCAATAGTTACAGTGAAACTCTGATGGCTTGAAAATAGCTACTGGAAGGTAGTGAATTGGATTTAATTCACATTCACCTGATGGAAATTATTCAATTAGCATGGTTTTCATGATCCAAATTTCTATATACTTGATGTAAAGGCAGATAATTAACAATAAGGATGCAACAAGATAATTATGAAAGTAAATACTGTAATTGTATAAATAACCTCAGATATTTTGGTTGTCTCCCTTTATTACATTTAATATAAATGTGAGGGTCACAAAAGACAGGTCTTCCTAAAAGTGGTTCAAATTCAAGTTGATAAGTGCAATACAATAACATAAAGTACAACAGATTAACTTTCATAAGATCTATGTCTTGTTTTTGCACCACCGCTTACTAGCTCTAGGGTGACCCGGGGGTAAATTATTAGCTTTTATGAATATCAGTACTCTCATTTCGTAAATGGTGAAAATATTAACTTCTTGCCTCTTCATGGGAACATCAAACAAAATGATGGATGCAACTGTACTTTGTAAAATGGCAAACCCCATACCCAAGTGAAGTATTACTCATCATCTCTGCTTTCTTTCAGTCCCACTTCTCAACACAGCAATGCTTACCCACACATTTTAAAGGCTCTTGGAACTTGAAAATCAGACAGATACTATTGTAACAGTCTCATAATCCTTTTCTTTCTGTCTCCTGGGGAGGATTCTTCACGACTATTCAAGAAAATCCCTTACCTTCCTACCTCTGGTCCCCAAAACTTTCGGCCTGCTGTGGTAGTGGTAGGAGGTTTTGTAGACATGGTTTGTTCAGTATTGGATGACAGTGGTATGTGTGAAGGTCCTCAAAGGGGCAGTTGTAACCTGAGGGGGCCAGGGAGGTCCTCACATTCTATGAACTCCACATCTAGTTGCTGGAATGTCCTGGAATATTCCCTGTGAAATTCAGTGGTTCTCAATCTGGGGCCACTGGATTGAGGCATCCATCCTCCACTCATAAATGATTTTAGTGCATATGTTCAAGTGCAGTGTCTGCTTTCGCTATACACAAAAGCAAGGGATGTCAAAAGGAGCTACCTGAGGTCTAAGGACACTAGGAGAATGTCAGCCTTGAACCATCACGGAGAAGGTGACCAAAGCAAGACAAGAAACAATTGCTCTGCTATCCACTGCATTCATTTTCTTTCTTTAAGTGGACTAGCTTCACTGAACTGATTTGATCTGGAACTCAGGCATCTGCCAGTTATTTCCAGGGACTGCCCATCTAAGCCGGAGGGAATAAAAATCACCGTTTAAAGTTGAAGCCATCTGTACATAGATGGCCATTTAGAAATGAAAAATTTCATACAACCCCAGAATGTTAGTGTTAGGATTCAGAGTTCAGTTAAATCACTTCAAATTAATTACAAACTGAGTGACCCACATGTGACTGCAAGAAATCACTCCATTACAAAGCTTCAAGGAAGGGTGTTTGGGATTCTCTCTCTCTCTCTCTCACCCTTTCTTATTCCAAGCTTAAAAAAAAAAAAAAAATCTGTTGAAAATCCCAGGGGAGCTGGAATTGCTGAAGACAACGAGCTCTTTAATTATGATGTGCAGTCAGCTGCTTTTACTCCTCGCTTATCTCTGAAGTTGGATGGCCCGGTACCTCGAAATGCTCCCTGACAGGTCCCTGTGATTTGTATCAGCTCACAAAATTAAAAAAATGCAGACTTGCAGCTCTAATTTGCCAGAATCCTTAAGATCCCTTTCATCATGCCACGCCGCCTGGGTGGAAAGCAGCATACTCTTTAGTGGCAATCTGCTCTAATCATTTTTTATTCAGGTGGCAGGCAGGGTTCAGGCAAAACATGAAAGAGAGTGATTGGGGCACAGTGTCTTCAGACAGCTTAAACTCAGGCAAATTTGATCCTTTTTTTTTTTCAAGCCACATTTAAGCAGGTTTCTTTTACAGCTCGGGAGACCAAACCAATGCACAGGATATAAATAGGGTGCATCAGAAAAGAGCATGACATTTGGAATCTGAAGTTACTTCTAGATGCGTGTGACCTTGGGTTTCTAAATCTCTCTGAGTCCTCGTTTCCTCATGTATGAATGAAATAAGGAATAAAAAAAAATGTACTCATCACCGGCTTGATCTGAAGGGGAAATGAGCTTTGAGGATCATATATGAAAGTGCTTTATACATTTTAAAGTATTACTCAAATGTTAAAACCCTTTCTCATTTTCTATGTAAGTTTTTAAAACTTGCCATCTTGTCTAGAAATCAGTTTAAAAAATTTAGACACACTAAAAATTCCCCAGTAATTATCTAACTGCTCATGTCCTTTCTGAGTTATCAAAAAAGATAGATAGATAGATAGATAGATAGATAGATAGATAGATAGATAGATAAACAGATTCTGTTTCTATTTTTTCTTAATAGTATTCTGTGCTGCACCATTCTGAAAGGTGGAAGTAAGGAAAAATTGT
The DNA here is from genome assembly GCF_036321535.1 of Camelus dromedarius. NCBI lineage: Eukaryota > Metazoa > Chordata > Mammalia > Artiodactyla > Camelidae > Camelus > Camelus dromedarius. Next base: position 31,151,968 of record NC_087453.1, read on the forward strand.
GTGATAAGCAATGGTCTTATTTACTACAGGTTTATGGAGAAAGTGTTTCTTTGCTGCAAAACTATTGCTATTTATTTTACTTTATGAGTTAAAAAAAAAGCAATCAGTCAGAAAAGAAGACAGCTACTGGGGCCACCAGGAAGAAATTTAAAATGGCAATCGGTTTCGGAGTTGGTTTAGAGAAAGCCTCCATATCTTTGATTGAGGAGATAGAGCTCATTTATTAAACATTTAAAAAGCACCTAAAAGTGACCGGGATTGAACTGAGTGCTGATACAAAGACTCAAATGAGGTATGGCCTCTGCCTCTGTGGAATACATGTTCACCAACCACTGTATTCCAAATTCAGTTGCCCCTCACTATCTGAACTCCTGTTAACTTACTACTCACTGTCCAAAGCTCAGAAATATAATGTGTTAGGATAATAAATATGTTACTCAGTAAAGGAAAACAGTGCTACTACTGACCTCCACAGCCTACTGATACTTCACTGTTCTTCTATCTCCCTGACCCTAGATCCAGCTAAGATAGCTTTTGAGTTAAAATATGTGTATATGCCAGTTAACATCCTGTGGTTCCATGGGACACCTAGTGCACCTCTCAATAAATGGCTGTTGAATTTTATTGAATATCCATAACCTTATATAAGCATGCTCAATCAGAAAGTTCTTTACAAAGTAGACCACCCCTATGATATAGGAAAGCCACTCCTAATCAGGCCCCAGGATAATGATTATTTGTTGTTCACTACATTTCTCAGCCACATGGTTGAGGAAATAATTGTTTCCCCCTTCATCTAGAGGTCATGAGAATAACTCCTTGAGGACAGGCACTGTGTCTTCTACCTTTTTTTTTTTTTTTGGCACATTTCTATGGTAAAGGGCCTGTCAAAGTAATAAGCACACTTTCCAAGCTTAGAATCAGAGAATGACATTTTTGAAACTGGAACTGACAAAAGTCTTCAATTTGTAGATGAAAAACAACGCTCTGGGAATATGACTTGCAAAGAAATATGGGCTAAATTAATGTGAGAGCTCAGATAATTCTAAAACTCACAATTCCCTCTTTGGTGCCTTTCCAAAGCTCATGATTGATGCTTTGGCAGATCAATAGTTGGAGCAATTCAAGACCACCATGTGTATTTCAGGTCAGCGATGAGACAGACCTAACAGTCTTCATGGTACTCCACCAGGAACCTGAGAGGCATGTTCAGTTCTGACCCCACAGTTGCCTTGAAGCCCCAGAGAGGAGGACTGTATGGATGGACAACGGTCAGACAGGGTATGACAGCAGAGCTTTGATCAGCCACCTCTGCAGCAGCCAGTCATGGAAGCCAAAACAGAAGCTCCGCAGCAGTAAGCCCGGAACAGTCTTGCTCGGTGACCGCCAGCTTCCTGGTTTTTTGTCCTTGCTTTCAACTCAGGACCAAGGAGAACAAGCCTAACATGCTCCCTAAACCAATCACAAGGATGCCCTCTTCTAGTTAGCCTGGCTCCCGTTCCCTCATGCCAGCAGCCTCCAATCAGGGTACACTGAGGACTTCTCTTTGCCTCCCAGTTCCCTGCCTGCCCTGGAGTTTCTGCCAAACACAAGGATGAGAGCTGGCCCTCTTGCTATAGGAAGCTCAGAATTAAAGGCCTTTGTTCATTCCCTTTTGGATGATCTTCTCTTATTTCCACATTCCCCATCCCTTCCTTATTGTCAAATCTGTGGGCCTCCAACTCCTGACGGGAAACATTTATTCCCTCTTCTCAGTGAGGAGAATAATGAAAAGCCAGCTGTTTCTACTCTCAGTACACAAGCTGATCCAGGCTCCTTGTTGACTTGAACTTCTATCGGCTGCCCCACAGGGGTGGTTTCCACTGGACCCTCAGTATCCTCCGTGGGGATACTCTAGTTGGTGGTAGCTCCCAGGAGTGAGGGCAGTGTCCATTTTCCTTTCACACTGTCCACGTGTACAGCCCATGTCTACTCATGAAGCACTGTGCATATTGCCTGGTCATAGATAGTTACTTATTTTTTCCCCACTTTTATTTTTTAAACATTTTTTATTTAGTTATAGTCATTTTACAATGTTGTGTCAAATTCCAGTGTAGGGCACAATTTTTTAGTTATACATGAACATACATACATTCATTGTCATTTTTTTTCCATCATGAGCTACCACAAGATCTTGTATATATTTCCCTGTGCTATACAGTATAATCTTGTTTATCTATTTTGCATATGCCTGTCACTTATTAATGTTAACATTATCACCATCATCAATCATCACCAGCAAAAACACCATGTGTAAAATAATTCAAGCAGTCAAAATTATTTTTAAGGCTTTCACTGGGCTTATTCTATCTTTCTTTAAGGGTGATATTTTAATCTATCTTTTTATAAGTTTTGCACAGCCTTGCAAATATCTATTCCTGTATAAATCTAGGCCAAGTAAAAGTGGGTGCTTAGCAACAGGTGAGCATTAGTATAATAACTGACCTCTGGATTGCAGTAAAATAAAGAGTATCCCAAAGCACTTAGCACAGATAGAAATATTATGGTTACAAATAAACTTCTTAACAGAAAATCTTAAAATCTGAGCCCTGGAGTCATTTCTCCCCTTTACTTCAGGCTCCTGTGTCTGTGGGTGCTGCATTTCTGATTCCACCAATCTTGGAATTCAAGGCTAGGGACCACAGACTATATTATGTCACTTTGTGTGAGGGACTTCAGCATCCATGGATTCTGAAATCTGAATCTGTGGGGTTCTGAAGCAAATCCCCAATGGATGTGAAGAGACAGCTCTTCCTGACTAGCAAGTGAAATGAAGCCGAGGGCTCTTCAGGGTGATTTGCCTCAGACTTGATGACTCCCTTTAGAATGATCTTGGAACTTGAAATATTCTAGGTTGATCATAACCTCAACGTATGTTTAACTCTGTTAAGTGTGAAAAAGGGCTCACCTTGGGAGTCTTCTCAGCTCAGAGAAAAGCACAGGGTCTACTATTCACAGACATTAAAATCAGACTAATTTGCCTCTTGGTGACATTTATAGGAAGTCTATTTCCCCCTCATTTCTGTTTATCTATTTATTTGTTCATATATTTAAGTGTCCATTCTTTACTTGGCACTTTGCTAAATGTTCAGAATATAGTATTTAATGTGGCCTAATCCTTGTCTTCAATGTGCTTCAGGTATATTTAAGGACATAGAGAAGGAGAAACCAATAGTGTAAATGTGTAAATATTCATAGCCTATCTTCCCCTCCCTTCTAACTCCATCTTCCCAACTGATGATTCTTGCTTCATAGTCATCTCCACACCTCTCAGTAAAGCAAAAAGAAAAAGAAACCTAAATAATGTAGAGATGCTAAGTCAATCATCATAATCAAGATCTATGATGGAGATGAAGGAAGAAGAAAGAAGAACCACATGGGCTAGGTTTGGAAGAGAGTTTTGGAGATGAGAGAGAAAGACCCAGCAAAGAGACTAACTTGGTTTTGCTTTTGTTGTTCCTGTTGTTTTCAGCATCCCTCAGGCATGAGAAAGATATTAAAAATAAGAGATACAGCTAAAGAAAATATTTAAAAATTATTTATTTAAATTCTAAGTGCACCCACTGGTAGCCCTGGTATTTTTGCAAGAGAGCAACATTTTGAATTGCTCTCAGCAGTTATCACTGAAAAAGCAATACTGTTCAGAGACTGGGCCATATGGAGCCCCAGTGATGTTCCAGTTGCAGAGATAAGTGAGTAATTACAGTCCACAGGTATCAGTGCTTGGTCAGGGAGACACAAGGTGCTGCAGCACAAGATAGGGAAGGTATCTGGTGGATAGAGGAAAGATTCTCAGAGGAACGATTTCTAAGCTGAGATATGAAGCTTGAGATGTCCAGACCAACCCAGACATGGTCAGGGATCAGCAGTGGAGTCAGAGGAGCAGTAGGATTGCAAAGAACTAAGCGTTACTTGTAATGGCTGGAATAGAGCACGTATGGGAATAAAGGGAGATGTAACCTTGGGAATGGCCTTTCCTTCAGATAGTTTTCCAACGCAGTCTGGAATATAACCTGAGGTTTCCTTTAACAAGTTCTCCTTTTAATTGGATCCTATGCATCTCCTCAATGAGATTGCAATTTAACTTCCACTTTGCTTAGGTGTTGGCTCTGGGGCCCAGGGCCATATTGTCCGTGGAGGAGGCTCAGCCAGTAAATGAATTAACTAATTAGTTGCCGCTTATTATGTCTCCTATGTACGAGGCTCTGTGCATATATCATCGTTGATTCTCACAATAATCCTAAAAGGTAAGGTTTTGTTTGTCCTGTTTAAAGAATGAATAAACCAAGGCTCAGAGTCCATTAACTTGCACAAGATTGCACATCACAGTGAAGACAGAAGCTACACTGGTTTTCACTATCTTAGACAGCTTTATATCGCTATAAACACTCAAGGTCTTCATTTCACTGTGGGGTTCAGTACAAGTTTTAGCCCTTTTTCCTCACACGCCACATAGCAGGTCTTCCTCACACTCACCCAGCCCTTTTGTGCCTTTCTACTTAGTGTGTTCAATAACTTCTAACATCACTTAGTAAGAGAAAGGACCTTGTGAGTTAGAAAGGCTTTGCCATTCACCAAGTCTGTGACCTTGGAAATCTTGCCTTTATCTCCCTAAGACTCTGTCCCTCATCTGTTACACAGGGATTCAGTGGGTACCTATTTCATGGGCTGTAATTAGAATTCTCTGAGTTTACATAGAAGAGTAAGCATAGTACCTGGCATATAGTTGGCCAGCCATGCATTTTAAATTCCCTTTGTGGACTTTTTCAACTGCAACTCTATCCTAAACTTTTTCAAACTCAACCTGTTTTAGTCTTTTTTTTTTTCTTTAGGAACTTTGCCTCTGTGACCACATTCACTTAGTTTATTTGAGATAGCCCTGGATTCTTAAGTTAACAAAACTCTAGCTGGTTATCCATCTTGGCATGCTATCATATACATTTATGACATTTAAAAAAAAAAATTCAAGATTTTCTTTTCTCTCTCTTTCTGAATAGAAACAAATTCCTTTGTTCTCCCAAGGCCCTCGTGGTGGAAGTAATCAAAAGAGTTATAATCCAGAAAACACCACTATGCTGTCATTTAGAATTCATGTTACTTTACACAGGGAGTGAGTACAACATTACTGGAGGCTTGAATCAGCCCGGATTCCCCATTATCTCCTCTTTTCACCCAGTTAGTTATCAAAGGGCCAATAAAGGGAGGAAATGAACATAAAGGGAACATTGTGCCTTTAAGAAAAATCTCTCTGCCATTGCCTTTCAGGATGATGATTTTGATCTGAAGAATGCACTGTCTCAGAAGGATGCAGGATGCCGAGGCAAATGTCACAGTAAATAATATGTGGATTGTCTCTTGGTATCCTGAGCACCAGGCTCAGACCCCAGGCGCTTCTCTCTCATGATGCTCTGGAGGAAACTCCAAGTCCAGAAGAGCCTTATTGCAAGATGAATTGGAGAATCTTTCTTTTCCTGCTGACTGAGCTGTTTCAGTTGTGACAAGCCCAAGTAGAAAATGCCTTTGGGACCGAGGGTTAGTGCAGAATGATGGTGTAACCAGCCAATGTGACTCAGGAACAAGGAGTCACGTATTTTTGTCCTGGGAAAAGCACACTCATGTGCACACACATCTGACTGGGGACTCCAGCATTCAGGAGGTAGAATTACAGGTTAAGTTTGTGGAGAGATAAGAAAATTTGTATGAGACTTGTATTTTGATTTGTATGACACTTGTTTCATACAAATGAGGTTGTATGAAGCTTCTCTGGAAGCAGAGCCAAGATGGGGATTCTGATGAATGTGGTTTATTGAGGGAGGGCTCTCAGGAGAAGAGGAGTCATGGAAGCAGGGGGAAGCAGGAGGAAGAGCTGAGCAAGGATGTGGTCTCTGGAGATGAATCTCAGTTTGATCACATAGGGAGCTCCAGAGCATGAATTAAACCGCAGTGTTGTTCCTTCCTAGAGACAGGGGCTGGGTGTTTTGTATCTTTAGCAGGTAATTCCAAGGGTGGTGATACAGAACCTCTCTAGTGAGACTGCTCCATTATGGCAGAGACCAAATTCCAAAGAAGTGTGCAGCCTGGAGATGTTTAGCAGAGAACAGTGAATAGGCACACTGTCTTGATAAAAGGAACCTGGGGAACATCCACTGCAGTTGAAGTAGCTTTATCCTTTTAATATGTGTATACCTGTTGATGGAGAACATTTGTCTATCTATCTATCTCTGCATCTATCTTCTAATTCACATCAGTCAACCTACCAGTGATCTCTTTCAGGCTTTCCTTACATGGTGCTGTCCTTGCTGTCCTCACCCCAGGTTATTTCCATTCGTTTCTATGTACCTAAACTACCTCTCTAGATGACATTTTTAAAAGCAAGTTAAAATGTAGCATAGTTATATTACACAGTTGTACAATAGGCTTTTGGTGCTTTGTTATGTTAAACCAAAAAAAAAAAAAAAAGATAGAGAGAGAGAGAGACACTTAAATGTACATCAGCTGATGGGACAGAATTGCATCTCAGCTACGAGAAGATAATTTATCCTTTTCTGGTCTGTCATAAATTATTAGCCTAAGCATTTGATTTATAAGATGTGAGAGTCTAAAAAGGGCTATTTCCATATGCAAGATGAAGCTGTTAAACAATGAAGTTGATTTTCAAAATCTGTATACAGAAATCAGCCTTAAAAATGTGATATTCTCTCTATGGTCCTGGACTGGAAGTAAGGAAGTTGCCTGCCATTCTCCTCACTGCTCTTTACAGTCCATCCCCATCTCTGCTCCTGAAAACACTGGGCATGAATTTCACATTACAGCAGTTGTCTGTTGCCACAACAATGCCTCATAATAAGCCACCCCAAAAACCAGAGGCTTAAAGTAATAAACTTTTTTTTTTTTTGGTTATCAGGTGTTGAGGTTTCTGGTTCAGGCTAATGTATTATTTATTTCTTCATAACAAATTATCCACAAACTTAGCCATTTCTTTGAGTCAGGAATCTGGTGCAGTTTAGCTGGGTCCTCTGGCTCTAGGTCTCTCACAGGATGCAATCAGTGTTGGCCAGGGCTGTCATCACTTCAAGGCTCACCTGGGGTTCAATCCACAGCAAGCTTCCTTGTGTGAGTGTTGGCAGGCTTCATGTTCTTGCTGGAACCATCACTTCCTTACCCAGTGGGCTTCTCCACAGGGCTACTTACAGCACAACAGTTTGCTTCACCCAGAGCAAGGGTCACAGGAGAGAAAGCAGAAGAGTGAACAAGACAGAAATCACAGTCTTCTGTAACCTAACCTTGGAATTGACATTTCATCACATTGTTTATTCTCCTTGTTAGAACAAGTCACTAGGTCCAGCCCACACTTGAGGGAAGGAAGATGCACAAGGGCATGGATTCCAGAATCACTGGAAGCCGTTCAAGATACTGCCCATTACAGCCATGTTCAGCTGGCTAGTTTCCTCTGCTCTTGACTGGACTCAACCTCTATCTGGGGGTCAGTGGCTGTTGGCTGATCAAGATGTTTGTGGCTGTGGTGACTTTGCTCTGAGTCTGTGTCTTTCATCCTCCAGAAAGTTAGCTGGGCACATTCTCCCCACGGATGCACAGGAGACCAGGCAAAAATGCTCAAAGACTCATGAGGCTTGGACTCAGAACTGGTACGCCATTTATTTCACTGCATCCTATTGGCCCAATAATTCATAAGACCAGCCCAGATTCAATGAGTGGGGAAATAGATTCCATACTTGACAAGAGAAGGTGCTCATCAGGTTGAAAAGACTTGGATACAGGGAAGGGCTAGAAAATTGGGGCGAGTAATGTGATCATACTGGTACACGCCTTCTTCATATTCTTGAAGCTGTCATTCATCCACCTAAAGGGCACTCCCCTTATTTCTTGAAGTTTTGTTACTCATTGTCACTTTAGACATTGACATTTCTGTTAGAATTCCTGGGGATGTTGATGTCTACATAATTCAAGTTTCCCAGTGCGGGCACCAATGTCACTTAGGTGGAGAAAATTCATCACTTATGGGAAAGTATCCCTTGGGTTGCAGGGCATTTGACTTCCCTGAATCCTGCTCTCTAAATGCCAGGTTTGAAAATGCCCCAACAGAGAGGAAGGTCACAAGTAAGCAAATGGAGGAGTCTAGAATGGTCCATGCGCTACTGAATTAGAGTCAGAGATGTGAGTATGAAGTCCGTATGCATACAGATGGTTGTATATAGAAATGCTTATAGACATGGGTGTGTGTATATATATGTGTGTGTGTGCATCTAGGTATATACAAGTGTGCATGGTGTATATCTGTGTATATATACATATATTTTTTCCTTGATCTATCAGCTGAAAGGCCTGAGGAATAACAACACTGTAGTAGCCACGAGCAAACCTACTACTCAGATCTTGATTTCTAGTGCCATTCTGCAATGAGAAGAATCAGAGCATCTTTGAGAAAATGGCTGATTGTAGACCTGGAACAGGAAATATACAAGAGGAACCTGGAGTATATTGTAGGACTAAAAGTGAGTGTTAAAAACAAACAAAAGTCCTCCCTAATAACGGGGTATATCAAAGGAACACAAGAGCCAAACAAGAGATTTCCCAAGGCTGGAATAATTTGAGTAACAAAGTAAGCAGAGCAGTATTGGATTATAACACAAAGTATAACATAAATATCCACAAGCTTACATTGATATAAATACATGGACAAATAAACAAATGGGGGAAAACAGACAAATGTCTCCTGCAGAATTCCAAATAATTTATGTTGCCACTCTACACTTCAGTGTAACTCCTCATGGACTGCGAAGAATGACTCCCTCCCCAAACGTGTGGTTTGGAAAGAGAGAAAATAATCAATTTGTATGGAAGAAACATGACAGACACAACCTCCATCAGGTTCTGAAGGTCAGTGTCGACAGTGGTCCGCCATGTTGATAGCACACAACCTTTTATAGTGTGATGAGCATGGTGTTTTATCTCTGTGAGTCTACCCGACAAAACTCATAATAACCCCAGTCTAAATAACCCCAGAAAAACATCAGACGACTCCCAATTGAGGGATGTTCTAAAATCACCAGTTGAACTGGCCACGAAGTTGTCAAGGTCAGCAAAAACTAGGAAAGTGAGAAACTGTCTCAGCCTAAGGGAGCCTTAGGAGATGTGGCAACTAAATGCAGTGTGGTGGGTACCTTGGATGGGATCCTGACACAGAAAAGAAGTGGCAAGTCCAAACTATTCCTACCAGTGCACTGTGGACTTGAGTTAATAACAGTCTATCAATACTGGTTTGATACTTGTGACAAATTCATCATACTAGTGTAAGATGCTGATAGTATGGGAAATGGGTGTGGAGTATATGAAAACTCTCTGTATTAGCTTCATACTTTTTATGTAAATCTAAAACTATTCTAAAACATAAAAGTTTATTTTTAAAAAATACCCTAACCCATTTCAACCCACCCCCACCCTCAGGGTGAGTGATAGTGCTCTTGTTTGACAGATACTGACATCCCTCCAGTGCTGGTCAATTCCTTGAACTCTTCTCCTCCAGTGATCTTGTCCTCTACCCCCACTGCCCATGTCAGCCATTCACTCCGCCAGTCACACCCCAGACATTTTCATCACCATCAATGAAAGCCCTTCATGGCCTCAGTCTCAAGCAACTCTCTTCCTCCTGTGCTAATTCTCTCTTGTGCCCCTGCTCCAAAAGTTCTTCAACCCCTGAGCAGGGAGCTTTGCTCCTACAACCTGTGCACCATCCCCAAACCTCCTCATGACCTTGTGTCTCTCTTTACCTGGCATAGATTCTAGAATCGATCATGAGAATTGTTCCCTTGGATATTTTCTTAATTCCTTCATTTTCCTCTTGCTTTGACCTATGCACTTGGCAAGACTCCAGCCATAACTTAATTAGGTTCTCCAGCAATTCATCTTATGTACCCATTTAGCTGAGCACAGCTGGCCTGTGACAATAGTGTCGTCTCTGCCCACCCAGTGCACTCGTCTGCTCTCTTACCCACAACTGTCTTGTGCTTCTCAAGCGTCCAGCACAGCTTTTGTCGCACTAACTTTCAGCTGATGATACATCTCCTTATTTCAGTGAGAAAATAGAAGTGTTCAGAAGAGAACTTGCATGAGCTCCTATCATCACATTTACCGACTCATGGCATCTGGGCCATTAACCCTGTTTTCTCCTCTGTTATTGTGGATATTCAATCATGTTGTCAACTCAGGCTAAACCATACCCTTACGGACTATATGCCACACTTTCTGTCTTTCTTTAAAACTCTCAGGGGGGGTATTTCCTCCCTCTCCTGCTTCATCAACATTTTCCTCTCTGCTGGACCTTCATCAGTAGTACACCAGTATGTTGTTATTTCCTCCAGCTGAGGAACAAAACTCTCTTGGTCCGTTTCTCCCTCCAGCTCCAGCCCTGTTCTTTTTTTTTTTTTTCCCCTTCCCTTTATAATCAAACTTTTAAAAGTGTCTAATACTCTATCTTCTTAATTTCTCACTGCTCATTCTCCCTTACACCCACTCTAAGTAGACCTTTTCTTGACTGCTCCACCAAAGTCCAGCTGCTCTTGTTAATGTCCCCGGAGGCCTCCACATTGCTGAACATTGTGGTGGACCCTCAGCAACTACTTTACACCCCTCCTTGAAACACTTTCTTCATTTGGCTTCCAGGACTTCACACATTCATGGTTCTATTCTTACCTTATGGGCAGCTCCTTCTCAGCCTCGTGTTTTCTTGTATCTTTCCAATCTCTTAATACTGGACAATCCTAAGGCTCAGGACCTCTTCTCTCTCCACCTATGCTTCCTTTCTATGTGACCTCATTCAGTCTCTTTGCTTTAAAACCATCTGTATACTTGTGATCCCAAATTTATATCTGCAGTCTGTACTTCCACCCTGAATCCCAGACTCATACAATCAACTGCCTACCCGACTCTCCCTCTGGATGGCTAATGAATGTCTCAAACCCCATATGTCCTCCTGATGCTCCCTTCCCATGCCCAGCTCTGTTTTCCCAGAGATTTTCCATTTCAGCACTGAAAATCCCATCCTTCCAGTTGCTCAGTCTAAATGCTTGGTATCCAATAGAACTTCTTATTTTGTTCACACCTCAAGCTTGTGCCATCAGAAAATTCTGTTACTCTACCTCCAAAACACCCCAAATCCCACCCTTTCTCATCATGTCCCCTACTACCATGCTGGCCCAAGTCACCATCACCTCTTAGCTGGGCTGGCTTCATAGCTTGCTAATTGGTTTCCCAGCATCTAAGCTTCCCCCTTTAGTCTATCCTCTACAGAGGTAACAGCTTTCTTCTGTTGAACAAGTCAGATCACGTCGCATCTTTCCTCAAAACCTTCCAGTGGGCCGCCATCTCTCTGGAGTTAAAATCAATGTCATTAAAATGGTCTAGCAGCCTACAGAATGTCTTTGATCAATTTTTTTTTTAATAAAGGTCCCAACTCTGGGCCTTCTCAGCTCTGCATACCTAAACCTTGTTCAAGTGGTGGGTGCCTTTGTCAAATGAAAATGTTCTTATCCCCTTTGGCAGATGTAGCCCTGTACCAGAGCTCACACCCTGCTAAGTTGAGAGCTGGCTGGATGACAGCCCCAACACCTGCTCACTTGGCTGACATTTTTGTGCAGTGCGCACAGTGCACAGCTGTTCTGGCTCTTCCCAGCATCCCGGTGCCTTCTGTTATCTCTGTGCACTAATTCCCTACCTCTCTCTCCTGCATTTGATCTGCCCCGTCACACTGGCCTTCTTGATATTCCATAGCCTGACAGGCATGCCCCCATCTCGGGAGCTGTTTTCACTACCCCAACCTCTCTCTGCAGGTGTATCAGGTTCATTCCCTCACCTGCTTTAGGACTTTGATCAAGGTCACCTTTTCAGTGAGGTCTTCCATGGCTCCCTGTTTTAAAATTGTACTCGGTGTACTCATTTCTTCCCCTACTTTCTATTCCCCTTCCTATTATTTTTTTTCTCCATAGCACTTATGATCTAATACATTGCATATTCCACTTAAGATTTTTATGTATTTGACTGTGTTGTCTACTGAACATATTCTCCATGAAGGTGGAAGATACATATATGCATATGATACATATACACATATACATACATACATATATATATGTATACACACATACGTATATATTTATATATATTTAATTTCTGTTTCCTCAGGTCCAAGAGATTCACCTGCTACATAGCAGGTATTCAAATCCTGTATCATAAATGCAGAGGGTTTTTTAATATAAAGGATATGCCACTTCTCTCTCTAACCCATTCTCTGCTACTAAGCAGACTTCTTTTTCCCCAGTATTCCAGTTGTGCCTGACTGTATTTTCCTGTGCTCTGCCAAATGCATCTTTTCCATCTGCCACATATACCCATTGACCTCACTCGTATATTTCTCCTCTATTTCCCCAAGGGAACCTCTAGATCAAAACCTCATATAACATGCTTAGTTGGGGGAGAAATTCTATTGTGTACATATTATATCAGTAAATAAGGAAGATGGAAATATTTCATTTTTTCAGCCCAGGACATGCGTCCGTTTCTGAGAGTGAAACTTCGTGAAGGTCTTGGAAGGCAATGGGAAGGATAAACCACATGGTAACTGAGGGTGATTTCAACACGGTGAAGTAACCCCAGCCAATAACAAATACAACGGTCATTCAGGCTCATGTATAATCAAACACAAAGCCACCCAGATTCCCAGATTGCTTTAATAGGCATCTCACTGGAATCCATCGGCTTCTAAGACACTTAGAAGAGGCATGTTCCTCACAGTATCACCTTTTCTTCTTTGGCTGTAAAATGTCAAGGGGAGAAATGTGAACTCTTGCTCTGTTATCTTTGTCAAACATCATTTTCTCTTTTTGTAAGTGACTGCAGTGGCATTCTCTCGGTAGCAGCTCTGGCCTTGCAAACTTTGGCTTAATGTTCTGGATCTCTGTATATATTTACAACAAAACAAACAGCTGTGTTTGTGGGAATCTGTCATCTGTTGCTTTTTGCTTGAGCTCAGCTGGGGGATAGGAAGAGAGATCAGGTTTTGAGGAGAGAACAACAGTGCCATTTGGACAGCTGCCGGAGTGAATCTCTGAAGACAACAGCTGGGCCAGGTTAGGCCTCAGACTGAGCTTCTTTGGCCTCGAATTGTGACCGAGAAATAAAAAGAAGGGCCTGTGGGATGGGGTAGTGTGGGGCTGGCACCGATTGTGCTGGTTGTTAAATTCATAGCCTGTCCATGCTGTACTGAAACCTATTACTTCCCACAAGTTCAGAAGGCAGGCTTTTAAAGCTGTTTCTGGGTTTCAAAATGCCACCACTGTCAGAGCGCTTCAAGTCATACAGGGATGGGAAATTTTCTCTCTACACCTACCCTGGAAAATGGTGGGTCCTTGTGTTGCACCAGTCACAAGCATGCACAATAGCAGTAAAGTCCTTTAACCATCTGACTTCTGTCCCCCAAACAAAACATCCATCAACTCAGCATGGTTGACACTTGTGATTGATACCAATTTACTAAAGTGCTACCTTCTTCTTTAAGGACTTTTACTGTACTCAGTAATATTTCTTAAGTCCAGCTAAGAAGCAAAATGTTTATTGTTTTAAAAGACATATGCCTTTTCAAATAAAAAGTATATTAATCTATTTTTTATTTTTTATTGAAGCATAATACATAGGCTGTCATTATTTTATCTTTTCTACCCAACATCTCATATTAACCACTACTCATATAAACATGCTGAACGTTTTTTTTTTAAAACATCAATTAATCGACTGGCTGTGCTTTTTATTGCCAAATGTAGAAAATAGAAAGTAAAACACAAATGGAAACCCAACTCTTCCGCCTGTATTCCTGAGCTGGCTATGAAGGTGAGGAATTTGGCCACTTTCTTCAAGACTCTTCTCACTTTCTGCCAATGTGATGGGGTTTTTTAGGCTTGTCCATCCCCTTCCCACAAGGGGGCAAAGCTGGTTAACATCATTGTCAGTGGAAAATGGGGAAATGTTATTCTTTTCCAAACAGGTTTTCTTGGCTGAGTTTGGAAGGTGTTCCATTCAACACCTCCTTGGAAATTTCATAATGATACAGAGCATATTATAGTTTCTGAGAAGTCCTACAATCCCTTTTCAATTTTGTTTAACCCTGAAGTTCTCACACTTTCTTGACCAAGGAATTCCTTCCATAGGGGAATTTCCCCTATGTGTGGTATCTGGGCAGGCTCACAGAGGGATGTGTAAGAGTCACGCTCTTACAACATGATGAGAAACTATTGGAGGGTTTTGAACAGAGGAAGGACGTGATTAGTTATGATTTACAAAGCTCACCTGACTGCTATGTGAGACGTGACTGAAGGGGGCATAGGAAGGTGAATTAGGAGGCATTGCAATAATACAGGTGAGCAAACGATTTGAATTTGAACCAGATGATAAAGACGTAGAAGATGAGAGGACATCACTTTCCAGATGCATTTGGAACAGAGTTTTCAATATTTGCTGACAGATGGAGATGTGAAGTAGGAGGAAGAAAAGTCAGGGATGACTCCAGGGTTTCTGCCCTGAGCAAGTGGAAGACCATAGGAGCAACAGATTTGGGCATTTGGGAGTAAATCGTAAGTGTAGTTCTAGAGATGTTAACTTTAAGGTGACAATTAGGGGTTCAACAATAGCCAGGACATTCTCCGGGATCCACTCTCTGAACTTGATTCAGTTCAGTGCAGTGGTTCTCAACTCTGGCTGTGCATTAGAACCACCTTGGGAGATGCAAAGGTTCCCTTGTCTAAAATGCTCCCAAGCCAATTACCTAAGAATCTCTGGAATGGACCAAGGAATTGGCACTCTCAACACCCTCCAGGCAATCCCAATGCATAGTGAGGGTTGAGCCCACCAGTTCAGTGATGCCAGTGGTTTCCGGGTTTCACCTAGTTAGATGTCCGGACAGGTTGGCTGTGTTTCCTGGATGTCAGGAAACTGGAATTAAGGCAGGCATTATTGCTAGGAAACAGCTGCTTCCCAGATTCTCTCTGACTCTTTAAGCACTCTCTCGTTACTTTCTCCACGTTTCAAGAAACGTCTGGACTTCTTGCTTAGGCACTTTGTTTCACACATTCTTCACTTCAATCAGGCAACACTTATGGTGCCAGGAATCTTCTGGCCCAGGGCCTGAGCCTTTCCTGCTGGCCTCTGGAGATCCATGATTCATTACTGAGCTACCTGAAAACAGAAGAGCACTTCAGAGCCTCCCTCACATCCCAGCCAGCAGCACTTAGAGTTGAAGCTAATCCCAAAACAGTAGGAATCCCACAGTACTGGAGGGGGTGAGGGTAAGAGAGCTATTAAGTAAGACAGTTTAAGGGACTTTTGGTCACAGTGGCCGGTCTTTAGAGAGAAGGTAGAGATACCCTTGGAATCTGAATATTTGCATCCCTCAGTGAAACCCACGCATGCAGGTACCACTTGGATGGCTAGAGTCTTCATGTCAACACCTTCACATGCACCACACACACACTCAACACACAGGACGCCTGCATACACTCACAATGAACACCACACACACTCCCATCAGGCACCGACACTTCTCTCATCTAAGGCCCCCTCCTAGCAAACCACTCAGGAAAGAGGTTCTGTGAACTTGTTCCCCCTGCAGATGAATGAAGGTTACCTTTTTTATTTACTTTCTATGCCCCCAGATAATTTAAGCTTTAACTGATGAACTTCTGGATTTCTGGTCTCATGGCTCTGGGAAGGAAGGGCCCTGGAGGAAGTGTCTTCCCAAGTTCCATGAAGCTACTTTATTTGGGCAACAATATACCCCATTCTGCTACATAGCCACTCCTGAGTGAGGGAGAAATCAGGAGGAAAAGGGCCCTGCAAACCCCTTTGCCCAGTGGATGGTTTTAGCTAAGGCATTGCTGATTAATTCAGAGCAGAGGAAAGCCCTAAGGTACAATGATTCTTCTTCCCAAGTGTAACAGATGCAATCATTGCCTGCCCACATCCTGTGCCCTGACTTTTTGGGGGTGCATAAGCTCAAATTTCAAAGCCCACCATCTGTGCTTCTCTGCCTAAGGGCTTTCTCAGGACTTCACCCACTTTGTCCCTGCTTCAGCAAACTGGAAGTTCCAATGACCTCACACCACCAAACAGGAACTCTCCATCTCTGAGTGGTGGGAGCTGGCTCCCTGTCCTTTGAGTGGGACAATTCTGAAGCATGCTCTACTCTGTGCTTCTAGAATTCTCCAGAGGGATGGAGCCTACAGTGGTGACTGACTTGATGATACACCCTCTTTTGGCTGCTTTCTTTCCCTGGCCCCCTTTTCCCATAGCCCTGCCAATGTTTTCTGGGATCTACCAAGCTAAAGTACTTACACTGAAATTTTCACTCAGGAATAGGCTCCGGGGGAACAATTCCTAAGACTCTAGGAAAAGGGGGAATTCTCTGCCCCTGTAAATGACCAAAGATGGACAGAGGTCAGTTGACTCAAAAAGGATCAGAGTCACCAACATGTCTGTAAAACCATTCTGTTATCTAGATTTGAGTTATAAGGAAAATTTGGGAAATGTACCCTCTGTTGGGGTACTGACCAGAGTGGCCATGTGAAGGGAAGCAGATGCACCCAGCCTGTGGCCTCACACATCTGCTGGAGGAGAAACGACTATCGCTTTCCAGGAGGGAGACAATACAAAAGATCACATAAAACTTTTTATTGTGTAAGTGACACTGGTTGTTATAGTCAGCAGTCAGAAAGCCACCCTGAGGACAGAACTTTTCTGCCTATTAACATAGAGAAGATAGCTAGCCTGCATCCCAAGTCTCAGAGTGTAGCATCAAAGCTGCTAGGATTCAGTCCAAAGGAGTTGTAATACCAGTGAAATACAAGAAAGATGTAGCAAATGTAGGTTGCAGGAAAGATCATAAAATAAAATCCAAGCATTTCAGAGCTCTTGGGGGCAAATTGAAACCATGGGAATTGGAAAATAAAAGCTTGGGAAAAAAAGACTCTTTTTGCAGAAGACAGGAAAATAATGTATTTCTCCATTTTAGGATGGGAAAGTTTTTCTAGACCCAAAACTGCTGCTGAAACCACTTCCAAACATACAAAAAAATATATTTAATGAGGCTCTCGAGTTTTAGTATTTATTATCAGGCCCTTATCTAAAGATTTCCTTCTCAGTGTGGACACAGGCCGACACAAGAATGCAATTGGTAAACAATCCCTATGTGAAAGTAAAGCAACATCCTTCTGTACCTGCCCCCTCACCTGTCTTTTCCTTCACTGTTGATGTCACCTCCTTTAGAGCCAACCTCTGTGGGGCCAGCCAGGGTACCAGTCTTCACCAACGCTACACCCTTGACTCCAATGCAGATGAACAGGGCTGTGCCTCACTCGTGGGGTATAAAGAACTTCAAATGATTTAGGGGCCCACTTTACTATATTATCAGCACTAGAATTTAAATACTTTTCGTGGGATACCCTGATGCATTAGCTCAGACAGCCTAACCCCAGGGCTGTAACAAAGACCAATATCTGCAACTGGACTTATCCCTTATATCTTTATATTTAACAAAATAAAATTTTATTTCCAGCTTATATTACAATCTAATGCATATCAGTGGAGGGGAAAGGGGGACTAGTTCACTCAGAGAACTAGGCTCCTTCACCATCAGTTCCACAATCTCTTAGACAAGAGTTTGAAAATTGGTTGACTGATTGATTGATT
This sequence comes from Camelus dromedarius, assembly GCF_036321535.1. NCBI lineage: Eukaryota > Metazoa > Chordata > Mammalia > Artiodactyla > Camelidae > Camelus > Camelus dromedarius. The sequence continues at coordinate 31,169,755 of NC_087453.1, forward strand.
GATTGACTTTATAGAGAAGTTTTAGGCTCACAGAAAAATTGAGCAGAAGGTAGAGATTTCCCACATTGTCCCCATCACTACCCACGCACAGTCTCCCCCACTGTCAACATCCCCTACCAGAGTGGTACATTTGCTATAGTCGATGAACCTACATCAACAAATCATCACCCAGAATCCATTGTTACATTAGGGCTCACTCTTGATGCTGTATTTTCCATGGCTTTGGAAAAATGTATAATGGCACATATCCACCTTCATGGTATCACAGTTTTCACTGCCCTGAAAATCCTCTGTGCTCCACCTATACATTCATTCCCCTCTTCCTAACCCCTGGCAACTACTGATCTTTTTACCATCTCCATAGTTTAATGTCATACAGATGCAATCCTACAGTATGTACCCTTTTCAGATTGGCTTCTTTTGCTTTAAAGTTTCTCCAAGTCTTTTCATGCCAAGATATCTCATTTCTTTTTAGCAGTGAATAATATGCCATTGTCTGGATGTACCACAGTTTATTTATTCATTCATCTCTTGAAGGGTGTCTTGGTTGCTTCCACATTTTTGGCAATTAACAAACTTTATTTTTAAAGGCAACATAGTAATTATTTTCAGCTTCCTGAGTGATCCAATCTCTGTGTTAACTCCTATCTTTGTATGTAAAACTTCCATAAACAATGTGTGAACCAATGGACTAGCCGTGCTGCAATAAAACTTTAATTACAAAAGCAGGATGCAGCATTCAGATTCCCGCCCTCTGGCCTTGGAGTCCTCCACTGGCTCTCACCAGCAGACAAGAGAAAAGAGAGAGTGAAGGATCTGGATCATGTGGTAGATATTTTTAGAGGACAGGCTCATATCACTCGAACTCTCCTTCCTTAGTTGGATCACAAGACTTCACCCAGCTGCACAGGAGACTGGGGAATGTAGTTTAGCTGTGTGCCCATGTGACAGGAAACAGGATTTTGTGAGCTGACAACATTCTACTCAAACTGTCAACTAGTCACTTTTCAGAATATAGTGTCTCTGGAAAGGATATTCTGAGATTGTAAATAACTAGTTTTAAAAGCTCTGGAAACAATTCCTATGGGAACTGGAAACTTCCTATGTCTATCCTGAGAGAATTTTGCTTGCAAATTATATCATGTTTGGAAAAAAATCATTGTTTAAGCATTGTCAGGAAATCAACTTTTTTTTTTTTTTTTATTGTACCTTAAGAATACTCAATGTTTTCATATGGGTGGATTCTGCAAGTCTTAGTTAGGGATTAAAAGAGATCCTGCTGGACTTCTGCTTGTAAACAACTGGTTAATAGGAGTAATAAATCTCTATTTCTTTTTAAAAGTTTATAATTTTTACTTCCTTTAATGCACATTGGTCTTTCCCGAATCCTATGAAATTAAAGAGATTTGACTACAGTCATGAACTTGGCTCATAAACCAAGTTTTGTTTCCTTATGTCAAATTAGAGGACAATATTGTCAAATTCAGAGTTTATTTCTCTCCAGTAATTCCTCAGTGTGGTTATTTTCATGGAATCTGATAATAGAAAATAGTTTCTTTGTATCATTCAAGGTCTGAAAGGTGACCATGTTTGTAGCATTAGCAAACCCAAAGGACTAAAAGGATATAAATGAAATTTCATCAGATACTCCTGCCAGGAGGAAAAGAAAAAAAAAATCCATTATAATTGTTCTGGTGTCTGGTTTGGGTCAGAATAAGTAAAAACCAAAGAAATAAATCTAAAGCTCTTGTCTTCATTTCTCAGCCTTCAAGCTTTGTAATGAGGCAGAGCTGTGCAGATAAGTCTAAAATTTTAATAAGAAAAAATGAAAAATATATGGCAGTTACTTCTGCAGTGCCCTTATAGGTCACCCTGGAATCCTAAAGTTATAGTGATTGAGCTCAATTCTGGGAATATTTCATCTACATTGAAAGCAACTTGTTCCAAATATCAAATCACATTCAAAATTGCCTGAGTTGTTTTGTTTCGATTTTTCAGATCCTGATGCTTTTTTATTTATTTTATGAGTGTTGTTGGCTTCCAGCAGGTTAACCTAATGTATCTACTAGGGCGGTTATTCTTGAAGTTCAGCATGCAAAAGAATCACCTGGATGGTTAGCAGGTTCCTAAGCCTCACTCTCAGAGACTTTGAATCAGCGAAGGCTCAGATAGGGCCTGAGAGTCTGCATGTCTAACAAGCTCCCAGCTGATTGATGCAACTTGTCTGGTATCACCCTCTGATTGACACCAAGTCCAGAGTCTTTCTATTGAAAACCCTATTCAAACTGGTTTAGCCAAGAGAAAATGCATTGGCTTACAGAAATGGAAAATCCAGCCTCTCAGTCTGACTTTAGACACTACACATTCCATCTGCTCAAGTAATACCCTGAGGGTCCAGTTTTGCTCTCTTCCTCTCCAGAATCCATTTCGCTCATGGTTGCAGAGGGACTGAGGACCTCTAGACTTTACATTTGCTTGTTTCCCAGCCCAGTGGAGAAAAGAGAATTTTTCTTTTTCTTTCCCAAACTTCTGAAAAAATGTAGTCACTATTATTGTCTCTAATTGAGTCACAGTCATCTTGTTTTCGTTGTAACTCTAAGGATGTGATATGTAACCAGTTTAGGTTAATTTGGCTCTACCCCCGAACTTAAGGTTCTCAAGCCTGTCATATTTGTTTTTCTGCATCAGGCATTTCTTAGAAGCCATAGATGTTCTCTCAGATTGAGCTTGATTGCAGCCTAGATATGCCTGGGCACTGATGCCCTTGCATCCCCCAGTCAATGGAGGATGAAGTTCATGGATAGCAGCCTCACCTCCCAGCTTTCAGACAACTATTGTGTGTATTCCATAACATTTCTTAAAGGCTCCCAAGAGGATTTTGTCCACTTGCCCACTGTGGAAGCATTAGCTTATTAAGGACTCTGAGATAACTGGGCTGAAAACAGTATTAACTTTAATTCAGATTTTTCCTAACTTAGTTGATTCTAGCTCTGGTTGGATTTTTGTTGTGGTGGTGGTTTGTATTTCTGTAGTTGGCTGAATGTGAAAGCATTACCATGTCAAAGACCTTCAAGACTTCTGGAAATTCTGCCTGAGACTCACAGTGACACTGAAAATGGGGAATACTGTTACTCCTCTAGGGAGCAGGAGGATACATTTTGGAAATTCATCCTGGTGGAAACTGAGGCCCCACCAACCCGCACATGGGTCTGGGTCTATACTTGCGTCCAGGCCTGCCCTGCTCTCCCTCCCCTCCCCCTTGGTGTGGCCAGTATTGTTATTTCCCTGAAGGCAAGGGGAGTGCTGAAAATAAAAGGGCTATTTCTGTGGTATTCAATAGACTCAGGTTTTGAGCCATCACGTCTGACATTGTTGTAGCACTGAATGTGGTAAGTGTATTATTTTTTGTAACATGTTACCTGAGCAACTCAGGTTATTGAACAAAGCCCCCGCTTGGGACCAGAGTGACTACTGGTGATGTGCGCATGTGCTTCTTGATGTAGACAATGAAAACACATAGCCCTTGAGTTACAGGACTTACTTTAAACATAGGACTCATAATCTACTAAAAGTGAAAGCTACATTTTATATTTTTAATGGTGCAGAAGGAACGTTATTTTAGAACAGAATATTAAGTTCACTGATGAAAAGATTTTCACAGGAGTAAGATAGGAAAGTCTACAGTAACTCCAAAGTGCATTTATTTATTTATTTATTTATTTATTTATTTATTTATTTATTTGCATTGTAATGCTTTGTAGTATTTTTTTTTCCTAATACATGGTATTATAAAGTAAATAAAAAAAAAAACCCAAAATCCCTGAACCAAGGAGGTTATCTTATTACCCATCTCAAATGGTAGTAGCATCTTCCCCCATTACTCTAAATCTCTCTTTTCTGCTTCACTTTCCTTCATCATCTTATCACAGTTGTATAATCACATGTTTATTTTTTGTTGTCCATCTTCTTTTCTGCACCATAGAACAAAAGCTGCATAAGAACCTGGGCTTGGTGTGTTCATGATGCACCTGCCATAACTATTTCTTAAATTTTTGTACACAAGTATTAGCCCGTCATCCTATTGGGTTTATTTCAAGAACTCACACACTTAATCTAGTCTTTGGCAAATAAGTTGAGAATATACTCATGCTTTTATTTTCCTTTAAGGTCTCAAACCTTTTAGCAAGTGCTGGTTTTTTGAAGATGATTAGGAAATTTCAGTGCATTGTTCTGTTGGGGTACTTGGCAAGTCTGAGATCAAAGGATGAGGAAACTTTTACTGGGTAAGTGCCATTTAACAGCAGCAGAAACTGTGACTTGCCTGGAGAAAGCAAATATTCTATAAAATTATGCTTTTCATGATTATAGAGAAAGGTTGAAGTTACACAGAGATTCCATTGCTGTAACTGTAGATGCCTTTTCATTTGAATAGTTCTGCTTATTCTCCAGTCTTTGGTGTTACCAAGACCAGACTCAAATCTCTAAGAATATTAACTGGGCTCCCTAGCAAATTATCTTAGCCTATGTTGCAGTTTCCTCATTCATAAATAAAGGTGATAGTATCACTTGCTTGGGATTATTGCAAAGATTAGAAATAAAATATGAAAGAGATGAAATTCAGTAGAAAATAATGGTAATTATTTTGATCATTGAATCAGCATATTTCATGAACTTTGTTCATTTCCTAGGATTGCAGTGACAAAGTGTCACAGCTGGGTGGCTTAAAATAACAGAAATTTGTCTTCTCACAGTTGTGGTGGCTAGAAGTCCAGAATCAAGATGTCAGCAGGGCCATGTTCCCTCTGACATTTGTAGGGGAGAATTCTTCCTTGCAGCTTCCTGGCTCTGATGCTGGAGGTCAATCCTTGGCATTCCTTTGGCCTGCAGCTGTATCATTTCAATCTCTGCTCTATCTTCTCATGGTGTTTTCCCTGTGAGTCTGTCTTCACATGATTGTCTTCTTCTAAAGATATCAGTCATATAAGTGACATCATATGATATTTGTCTTTCTCTGTTTGACTTACTTCACTTACTATGATCATCTCTATCCAACCATGTTGCTGCAAATGGCATTATTTCATTCTTTTTTATGGATGGGTAATATTTGGAATCTAAAAAAAAGATACAAGTTTTATTTACAAATCAGAAATAGACTCACAGATATAGAAAACAAACTGTGGCTACCAGGAGGAAAAGCTGAGGGAGGGATAGATTAGGAGTTCGGGATTAGCAGCTTCACACTACTATATGTAAAATAGATAAACAACAAGGACCTACTGCATAATTCAGGAAACTATATTCAATTTCTTGTAATGAGCCATAATGGAAAAGAAACTGAAAATATATATATGTATGTATGTATATGTATAGCTGAATCACTTTGCTGTAACTGAAACTAACATTGTAAATCAACTACACTTCAATAAAAAATAAGGATTAAAAAAATAAACTCACTGGCAATACAAAAAAATAAAATAAAAAATAAATGCAGCAGTTACATTGGTTTAAGGGCCCACCCTAATGACTTCCACTTAAGTTGATTATATCTGCAAAGGCCCTATTTCCAAATAAGGCCTTGTTTACAAGGACCAGTTAGGACTCAACACATCTTTCGGGGCAACACAATTCAATCCACAACAAACTTACACTAATGCATGAGTTCTCCTCCTAGCCACTACCTGGATTTCTGGATCTGCTCCAGTCCTTCTCAACTCATCAACTTGTTGCCACTACAGTACATTTTCACCAAGGAATGAAAAGAACTTTCTGACTCAGGGAAAATTGCAAGAACAGCAAATTCCTAAAGCTTTCAGAAAGAACAAGGGAGTCTGACACTGCCAGGTCCTCAGAGGCAAACAGCTCGGAAAAAGAGATTTAAAAGCTCATAAATATCAAAGAGCCTCTGAAAACTGGGGGCAGAAGGAACAATCCTAAACACAGTGAAACATAAATAAATTTGTATTGGGTTCACTGTCTTCACTCCCAGGGCAAAATTATCTTCCCCTTTCCAACAGGCGTTGAGCACACCATTAGTTTGAAATGGCTGTTGTCTTTGTGGAATACATTATTTTTATCGTTTATGGCAGGAATTGACACAGAATGTTACATTATTCTGTATTTTCACTCAGAAACTCACAGGTATGATTGTACCCTGATAAGCCTTTTGAGGCTGATCTAATCTGACCCCTTCCTCAAACAAGGCTGTTTACCTGCTCCTTGCAGTAATTATCTTCTCACCTGGTCCTTCAACTCTAGCATTATTCTTTATATTTTATATGTCTTTTCTGATTAGATAAGGAATACATTGCCATTTTACACACAGAAAATAAATTAATTAAAAGGCCCTACATACTCCTTGATTTAAAAAAACATATTACCATCATTTATAATGACTTTCTAGTACTCCATTGTCTGAGTACCATAATTATTTGTCAGTGCCCTACTATTGACTATGTTGTTGCCATCTTTTTTATTCTTATAAAAATTGCTGTAATGAACATCTTTGTACTCAAATTGTTGTGTTCACTGCAGCATTTTTAAGTTTATGTCCTCAGTTCCAAAATCTTTAGAACCCAACAGTCAAAATATGTACATTATTCAAACATGGGACTGTGGTAATCTTTGATGACAAATTGAAATTATAATGACATAATCACAGTGCAAGCATACAAACATGGAGTCGGGTGGCCATTGAGGATCTAGTCTCAGATATATCTCTGCACCACTGAGAACCTGAATTTTCTTTGAATTGTATCAGATCCAAGGACACCAGAAGACATTTTCAGAACAATATCTGACAGCAGTAATCTTATGGTCTCAAGATCCCCCCTTGTAACTATGCAACCATTTTGAACCCCAGCCAATCAAGTAAGGCTTAACAGACACCCTCACTTCTTGTCAGCTCCAATTATAATTCTCAATAAACAACTTACGTAGTAACTAACTGTAACCTTGCAATTTTTTGCCTTTATAAACCCCCTACATTTTGTAATCAGCAGCACAATTCTAGTGCCTCTTGAATCTTCCTCTCCAGAGCTGCTGTCCTAACAAACCCCAAACAAACAACTTTTTATTTCAACTAGATCTCCATTTCTCAGATTTTGGTTAATCTTGAAGAAGGAAGTTAACACACCTGCAGTCATCCAGGTCCCAGGGGCTTTGACCTGCTCTTTTATGATGATCCATATGTGGGATCACTGATAAGAGGGTGAAAAGGGGGCACTTTTTGTTTCAATATTTTTAGGCTGTGTTCACTTACCGTCCTACATGCATGGATGGGAAGAGTCTACCTGGGGTTGTTCTCTGGCTCTCGACAGAATTGGATGTAATTTCCCCATCTCTTATTCTCAGAGGACTCGGAAAGAGCTGTTGGAAAATCTTGGACTTCAGCCCACATTGATTTATTATAATCAAGTGGCAGGTGGGTTTTTGGTGGGCCTCCCAATGTTGGGAGCAGACAGTTTGTGGTGTACAGATTATGCTCCTCTCAATCACCGTGCCTCCATCAGTCAGGGCAATTGGAGGCTGTGTTGTTATAGCTCCTCCCCACAGAATTCCATCTTTCAGACCCAATCAAGAAGTGGGAGGGGGGCCTCTTTTTACCCAAGTCTATCTTGGCTGTGCTCTAGTCAAGCTTTTCTCATTGTTTCTGGCTCTCCTCCTCCATGGAGGGCCCTCCATTCTTCAGTCATATCTTTGGCGACTTGCTGACTGATGTCTTTTTGCATGTCATTATCAGGGCTTGGAGAGAATCATAACTGCACACCCCCTCTGACCAGGACAGTAAGATAAAGACTTTTTCTGGAAACCATATTGCCAGATGACAGAATAGAGGCCAAAGTCAAGGTAGAAAATTTCTGATCCAGTGATTGCTGCTTGAGATTATGACTTTAATCTTATGAGTGAAGAAAGAACAAAACAGATTGAGTGCATCCTGCAAAGAGAGAGATTTGTTTGTGCTTTTCTGAAGATGATTTGCTGTTTTGTTTCACACTGTGCTACATGGAAAAGTTACCTGGTTGCAAGTTAAAAATGCAGATTCTCTGGCTAGGACCAGGCATTCTGAACCAGAGAAGGCATTTTAACAAGAACTCCAGGTGACTGGTCTGCACTTAAAGCTTGAAATCATCTCTGCTCTAGTATATAAAGAGTATATGCATTTAGCTGCCTGGAACCAGCCCTTTTGGAAACTGACTCTGCTTGTAAAACAAAACAAAATGAAAACAAACCATTAAATCTTTTTTTACCTGGAAGCATATTTGAGTTCTTCCAGGGCCCAAATGAACTGTTTGTGGGGATGGGATTTATGCCAGGGATGGGATCTGTTTGCCTGGATCTCTTTTTATTTTTAATTATATATTTCATTTTAGGTAGTTTAATTTATTGAAAAGTAATACACATAGAGATGATCATATTAAGTGAAGTAAGTCAGACAGAGAAAGACAAATATCACATCGCTTATATGTAGAATCAAAAAAAAAATATATATATATATAAATTTTATTTACAAACCAGAAATAGACTCAGGGACATAAACAAACTGTGGTTACCAGGGGGGAAAGGAGGGGCAGAGGGATAGATTAGGAGTTTGGGATTAATAGATACACATTACTAAATATAAAATAAACAAGGGCATACTGTATAGCACAAGGAACTATACTCAAGTTTTTGTAATGAGCCATATATATATTATTATTATATATTACTATATATATATAGTAATTTTTATATATATATAAATTACTTTGTTGTACACATGAAACTAACATTGTAAATCAAGTACACTTCAACAAAAAATAAGAATTATAAAAATAAAGTAATACAGGGACTTGGTCAGATTTTCAAAGAGCACAAAAATGTGTCCATTAAAAAGGAAGACCTCATTCTAGAACTTAGTTTCATCCCTAGAGGCAGTTACTGCTAACAGGTAACTGTATGTTTTTCTCTAATCTTGAAGAAGTATTCTAGCATATACATCTCCTTAAATATAGTATTATATATACTATTCTGGACTGTGCTTTTTAGTACTTTTAAATATCCCATAACAGCACATAGAAATATCTATCTCATTGTTTTTAATATTTATATATAATAGTTTTCCAATGTTTATCTCAAAATTTGGTAGTGTTGACTGTCATTTAGCTGCCATGTCTCCAGCTTCTTGTTTGTTTTGACTATTCCAGAATAGACTGAAATGAATATCTCTGTGCATATTTGTTTGCACAGGTGTATGTCTGTCTACAAAATAAACATTTAAGTAAATTTCTGGTTGTAAAGATAAGAGCCTTAAAAATTTTGATACTTTTTGTCAATCTGCTCCACAGACACACTAATATTTGTATGCACGATTTTACTAACCATCCATGAGACTTGGATTGCCCTATGTCTCTGCCCTAGTGAGATAGCAGACTTACATATGTGTAATCTGAAAATTGGAAACTAGTATTCTGTTTCTATTTTAATATGCATTCCTTTAAATTTGAGGGAATTTGAGCATGTGCTTATATGTTTAAAGGTCATCTGTATTTCTATTCTGTGAAATGTATGTTCATTTTCTTCAGCTATATTTTTCATTAAAAAAATTCCAGCTTTATTGAGATATGTTTGACATAATAACATTGTGTAAGTTTAAGGTTTACCACATGAAGGTTTGATATACATTCATATTGCCAAATGATCACCGCAGTAATGTTAGTTACCACACCCATTACTTCACACAGTTACCTTTTGTGTGTGTGTGTGGTGTGAACATTTAAGAGCTACTTTCTTAACTTCCAAATATACAATGCAATTATTGTTAACTGCAGTCACCTTACTGAACATTAGATCCCCAGGACTTATTCATCTTTTATCTGCAAGTCTATACCTTTGAACACTATCACCCATTTCCTCCACCGCTAGCCCTGACAACCACTAATTTACTCTGTTTCTATGAGTTTGTTTGTTTGTTTTTAGATTTCAGTATAAAATGAGATCATATCATACAGCATTTGTCTTTTTATATCTGACTTATATCATTTAGCATAATGCTTGCAACCATCCAAATGCAATTTGCAATGTTGTTGCAAATTCCATGATTTTCTACCTCCCTATGGCTGAATAATATTACACTCCATTCTGTATGTATGTAACTGTGTGTGTGTGTGTATATATACACACACACACATATATCACATTTTCTTTATTCATTCATCTGTTAATAGACTCACAAGCTGCTCCCATGTCTTTGCTATTGTGAATAGTGCTGCAATGAACATGAGAGTGCACATAGCTTTTTAAATGAGTGTTTTTGTTTTCTTTGGCTAAATACCAAGAAGTAGAAATGCTGGGTCATATGGTAGTTCTGTTTCTCATTCTTTGAGGATACTCCGTATTGTTTTCCATGGCAGCTGCACCAATTTACATTCCCATCAGCAGTGTTTTCGGGTTCCCTTTTCTCCACATCTTTACAAACTCTTGTTATTTCTTGCCTTTGGGATAATAGCCATAATGATGGGTGTGAACTTATACCTCATTGTGGCTTTGATTTACATTTTCCTGCTGATTAGTGACATTGAGCATCTTTTCATGTACCTGTTGTGCACCTGTATATCTTCTTTGGAAAAAAAGTTATTCAGAGGCTCTGCCCATTTTTTATTTGGACTGTTTGTGGTTTTGACATTGAGTTGTATGAGTTTCTTATATATTTTGGATATTAACTCTTTATCAGATGTATGGTTTGTGAATATTTTCTCCTATTCTATAGGTATTTTCATTCGGTTGATTATTTGTTTTGTTGTGCATAACTTTTTAATTTGAGCCAAAATGTCTTGAGTTGTTCCCAGTTAAGGAATAAGTCCTTAATACCCAGGCTGGTGTTGGGACTCACAGAAGAATCCTGCACATGGTCTATATTTTGGCATTTATTTTCATTGGGATCTATTACATCAATATCTTCTTATAAATAATTCATGGATACTTGGGGAAAATGTAACCTCATTTATTTTTACATAAGTCATCTATTTTCTTATTTATTTCAGTGTCTACTCTATCTATCAAAAATAAGAGAAGTGTAATAAATCTTCCCAGTTCTATTGTATTTCTGTGCATATTTCTTGTTTCCTCCATTGGGGCTGTGTCTAGCTTGTTGTTCTGTTCTCCAGCACCTGTAGCCTCATGAGGATTATAACTTTTATAAGCAACTCTCTCCTTGTACTGTTTTTATGCTTTCTGTTTTCAATTTTACTTTGTCTAGTATTAATATTGCCATTCCTACCTTTACTTAAGTTGTATTTCCCTGGTTAACTTTACACATCACCTTTTTTTAACCTTTTTGAGTCATTTTCTTTTATTTATCATTTGTAGGCAGCAAATAGTTAGGCTTTTGCTTTATGACCTAACTGTGAATGTCTACATTTTACTGTAGGAGTAGGACTCGTTTGTGTTTATTGTCAAAATTGATATGCTTCTTGTGCTCAGATTCCTTCTTTCTGCTTATTACTTTATGCTTCACTGTAGTTTCATTTGCTTTCTCTTCTTTGCTGTGTGGCTTAGTTTCCTTTGATTTTACCTTTTCCCCTTCATTAAACTATACATCTTCTATATGATATCCCTCATTGCTACATTTAAGAATTTTAAAAATATTCTTCAACTTATGGTCCTCTATACACCAAGCTTAAGAACAAAATAATAAACTCTGATTTCTTTTTATGCAAGAAAGGCAATTTCACACTTTTACATTGTTCTGCTTCCTGTTTCCCAACATTCATGTATTTATTTATGATATTTATTTTCAGAGCCAGATAATTATAATTAAAAATTATTTGAATATTAACATGTTACCTTCAAGAAGACAAATTTGAAATTAGCATTCATTTGTGTTTCCAAATTTTTCACAACTTTAAGAGCAATTTTATTTTAACTTGTCTCAGTGACCATCACCCATATCTGTATGCCATGACTTACCTCATCTTGAATTGTTGGTTCTTGTTTCTCTCTCAGCTATTTGGAGACCAGGGCAGGGTCAAGTCATTTTTTCAAGGAGGGCAGTTAGGCACTATACGATCTGAACCCATTAATAAACATTAATGTCTTTTTGTGGTTTACATACATTAAATAAGTAGTAGCTGTCAAATATTAGATTAAAAAATTTCCCACAAAGCTGTGTTGATGTAAGTGCATTACTTTCTGTCATTTAGTGTTGCATAAAAGAATCTCTGTCGAGCCTGATTTTTGTAGGAAACTGCTGCTTCTCTTTGGATGTCAGTGAGTGAAAATATTTTTCATAGTATTTAATTTTTCTACATTTGCTGACATTTACATAAACTATCTTAACATTTCAGTATTTTAAAGCAAATTGGTGTGGGGATCAGGAAAGACTTATGAGAAAGTCTTATGAAAATCTTATTTTTAAAATTTTACTTGTTTTAATTGACATTTTCATCTTCAGTTATACCTTCTATTGTTAGTCTGATTCTCTGTCCTCAATTCTATCATTTTATCTTCTCACTTTAATCTCTTTTTCATTTTCATATTCTTAGAAAGCATCTCAAGTTTATTTTCCTTATTATTTGTTTTTAGATTCTAGACTGGCTTGAAGTCATTTAGAAAATGGTTTAAAATTGCAATGTCTACCTAAGTCTTGAAAATAGGAAATATGAATGTTCACGATCAGATCAAAGGCATACCCAACATCTTAATTCAGCTGCATGATCCTTTCCATCACTAACATATTTCATATCCCATAAGCAACAGGTAGAATTATAATCAGAAAAAGCAAGTGAGAAAAATGTTTGTTTTTGGAGATTTCACACTAAATATGTATACCCTTGGGTCACCTAACATTTGCAAATAGCTCCTTAAGAACTATACAACACACCTGGGTGTACCCAACATTTAGTCTAGTATAACATTTTCCATAAATCCTCCCTGAACCAGCATTCACATATCAATAAAAGATAGGCACCAATATTGTATGAATCTGGCAGACAGAGTAGAGATGGCAGATTCCATTGCTTTCAATTAAGCAAATCTTAATCACAAAAGTACCATCAAACAGAAAGTTTGGTAAATGTCTTCAGAGACTCCCTATCTTTAAGTAAGAAAATGCAATACATAATAGAAGATGCTGTCTATGTTAAAGATAAAGGCTACCCATATCATCTGGACTCTCACTCATGTACACCAAAGGCAGTAAATACCCATGACTCAGCTGGAATTGTTGCGGGAGTATGGTTGACCCAAATTCTTAGCAAGCCTTGTATGATCGTAAGAGTTGTATGGGGGGATGAAACCTAGATGGTGGAGTAGTAGGACACTCGTAGCTCACCCTCTCCCACAGATACACCAAGACTCACATCCATGGACCCACTCAGCCAACCAGAGCACCTGTGGAACTCTGACAGAACATCGTCCTCTTCAAAAGACAAAGATGCCAAAAATCTGTTTTATTCCTACATGGGCATTAGATAGATAAATAAATAAACTCCATTAAGGACCACAATAGATAACTGATACTCCATAAGCCACAGTGCCAGAGAGATACAAGCAAGATGAAGAAGCAGAGAAATCATTCCCAATTAAAAGAACAAGAGAAATCCCCTGAATGAACAATCATTGAAATAGACATTGATAGCCTACTAGATCAAGATTTCAAAAAAGGAGTGATCAAAGTATTGAAAGAACTAAAAGAGATAGTGTTTAGAGATATAAAATATGTCAAAAATGAAATAGAAGCTATAAAGAAGAGCCAAGCAGAATTGGTAAACTCATTGGCTGAAATGAGAAATGATCTAAAGGCTGTACAAAGCAGACTAGATAATGCAGAGGAAAAATTAGTGACCTAGGAGACAGGACAACAGAAAGCACCCAATCAGAACAACTGCAAGATAAACAAATAAAAACAAATGAAAGCAACATAAGGGACCTATGGGATAATATAAAACGTGCCAATCTGCACATAATAGGGGTCCCAGAAGGGGAAGAAAGAGCAAAGGGTATTGAAAAATTTCTTCAAATGTTTTTGAAGAAATCATGACTGAAAACTTCCCAAACTTAAAGAAGGAATCAGATATCCAAGTACAGGAATCTCATAGGGTCCCAAACAGGAAGAACCCAAACAGAACCACACCAAGACATATCATAATCAAGATGGCCAGAGTCAAGGATGAAGAAATGATCCTAAAGGCTGCAAGAGAAAAGCAAAGAGTGAGTTACAAGGGAACCCCCATAAGGCTCTCAGCTGATTTCTCTACACACACACTACAGGCCAGAAGGGAGTGGCAAGATATATTCAAAGTCCTGAATGAAAAAAAAAAAAAAGATGCAGCCTAGGATACTTTATCCAGCAAGGCTATCCTTTAGGCTACAAGGAGAGATAAAGAATTTCACAGACAAGCAAAAACTAAAAGAGTTTAGCAACACTAAACTCATGCTAAAAGAAATATTGAAAGGTCTACTCTAAATAGAAAAGCGGCAGGATGCTACAGAAATGAGAAACTCATAACTGGAAAGTTGATAACTCATGAATTACAAATAAAATAAACACGAAATTGTAAAAGAAGATATCTAAATCATTAAGAGTGGGAGAGGGAAGCAAGAAAATATAGAGTATTTTTTCTTTCTTTTTTAATTTTTTTGTTTTTGGTAGGATGGGTTCAAGATATAGTAACGGGCTAATAGACTTACAGAAAAGGGTAACCACAAGCCAAAAACTCACAAGGGAGTCACAAAATCTAAATAAAATCCATGATAATACAAAGGAAAATTACAAAACCACAAAAGGAAGAAAGGAACGAAGAGGAAATACCAAATCAACTGCAAAGATAAGTTCAAAATAGCAATAAACACACATCTATCATTCATTACTGTAAATGTTAATAGACTAAATGCTCCAGTCAAAAGACATAGAGTGGCAGAATGGATAATAAAGCAAGAACCTTCAATATGCTGCATATGAGAGACCCACTTTAGGGAGAAGGACACATATAGATACAGAGTGAAAGGATGGAAAAGGACATTCCATGCAAATGGAAAAGCCAAAAAAGCAGGTGGTGCAGTACTGATTTCAGACAAAATAGACTTTAAAACAAAGGCCATAAAGAAAGATAAAGAAGGACATTTTATAATGATTAAAGGAGTAATACAAGATGAAGATATTACACTCATTAATATATATGCACCCAATATAGGAGTACCTAAATACATAAAACAATTACTAACAGAGATAAAGGGGGAGATTGATGTGAATACAATCATAGTTGGAACATTTTCTAGAATTGATCATGTACTTGGGCACAAAAGAAACCTCAACAATTTTAAGAAGGTAGAAATTATCTCAAGCATCTTTACTGACCACAATGCCATGAAACTAGAAATCAACAACAGAGAAACAAAGGAGAAAAAAAGGAAAGCATGGAGATTAAACAATATGCTATTAAAAAACCAATGGGTTTTTATGAGGAAATCAAAGCTGAAATTAAAAATTACCTTGAGACAAATGAAAATGAAAGCACAACCACACAAATTTTATACTACACAGGAAAGGCAGTGCTAAGAGGGAAGTTTACAGTGATATAGGCCTTTTTCAAAAAAGAAGAACAATCTCAAATACACAATTTAACCCACCAGCTGAAAGAACTAGAAAAAGAAGAACAAAAAACCCCAAAAGGCTGCAGAAGGAAGGAAATTATAAAGATCAGGGAGGAAATAAATAAAATAGAGATTTAAAAAACCATAGGAAAAATCAAACCAAAAGCTTGTTTTTTTTTTGAAGAAGTAAATAAAATCGACAAACCTCTGGCCAAACTCACAAAGAAGAAAAAAAGAGAGAGCACAAACTAGCAAAATAAGAAAGGAAAATGGAGAAATTACAACAAATAAAATAGAAATACAGAATATCATACCAGAATATTATGAAAAACTATATGGACCCAAACTGGATAACCTAGAGGAGATGGACAAGTTTCTGGAAACATACAGTCCACCAAGACTGAATCAAGAAGACACTGATCACTTGAACAAACCGATCACTAGAAATGAAATCAAAATAGCAATAAAAAACCTCCCGACAAATAAAAGTCCTGGACTGGATGGCTTCACCGGGGAATTCTACCAAACATACAAAGAACTCATACCAGTCCTTCTCAAACTCTTCCAGAAGATTGAAAAGGAGGGAATACTCCCAAACTCATTCTATGAAGCCACCATCACCCTGATACCAAAACCAGGCAAAGACACTACCAGAAAAGAGAATCATAGGCCAATATCACTGATGAACATAGATGCCAAAATCCTCACCAAAATATTAGCAAATAGAATCCAACAATACATAAAAAAATTATACATCATGACCAAGTGGGGTTCACCCCAGGGACACAAGGGTGGTTCAACATATGCAAATCAATGTAATACATCACATCAATAAGAGAAAGGACAAAAACCACATGATCATCTCAATAAAGGCAGAAAAAGCATATCATAAAATTCAACACCTATTAATGATAAAAACTCTCACCAAAGTGGGTATAGTGGAAACGTATCTCAACATAATAAAAGCTATATATGACAAACCTACAGCCAGCATAGTACTGAATGGTGAAAAACTCAAAATCTTCCCACTAAAATCTGGGACAAGACAAGTATGCCCACTATCACCACTCCTATTCAGCATCATCTTGGAAGTCCTAGCCACAGCAATCAGGTAAGAGAGAGAAATCAAAGGGATCCAAATTGGAAAAGAAGAGGTAAAAGTATCACTATATGCCGACAACATGTTACTATATATAGAAAACTCTAAAAGGTCCACACTAAAGCTACTAGAGCTGATTGAAGAATTCAGCAAGGTAGCAGGTTACAAGATTCATGTTCAAAAATCAGTTGCATTTCTTTACACTAATGATGAATCAACAGAAAAATAAAGAGACAATCCCCTTTAAAATAGCACCCAAAGTTATAAAATACCTAGGAATAAATCTATCCAAGGAGGTGAAAGAATTATACACAGAAAACTATAAACCATTGATGAAGGAAATTAAGGAAGACTTCAAAAAACGGAAAGATATCCCATGCTCTTGGATTGGAAGAATCAATATTGTTAAAATGGTCACACTGCCCAAGGCAATCTACACATTTAATGCAACCCCTATCCAATTACCCAAGACATACTTCACAGAACTAGAACAAATCATAATAAAATTTATATGGAACCACAAAAGACCTAAAATTGCCAAAGCATTACTGAAGAGAAAGAAAGAGGCTGGAGGAATAACTCTCCCAGACTTCAGACAATACTGTAGAGCTACAGTCATCAAGACAGCATGGTATTGGTACCAAAACAGACATATAGACCAATGGAACAGAATAGAGAGCCCAGAAATGAACCCACAAACTTTTGGTCAACTCATCTTCGACAAAGGAGGCAAGAATATACAATGGAATAAAGACAGTCTCTTCAGCAAATGGTGTTGGGAAAACCGGACAGCAGCATGTAAAGCAATGAAGCTAGAACACTCCCTTACACCATACACAAAAATCAACTCAAAATGGATCAAAGACTTAAACATAAGACAAAATACAATAAACCTCCTAGAAGAAAATATAGGGAAAAAATTATCTGACATACATCTCAAAAGTGTCCTCCTAGAACAGTCTTCTCAAGCAACAGAAATCAAAGCAAGAATAAACAAATGGGACCTAGTGAAACTTGCAAGCTTCTGCACAGCAAAGGAAATCATAAGTAAAACAAAAAGACAACCTGCGGAATGGGAGAAAATTTTTGCAGATGAAACTGACAAAGGCTTGATCTCCAGAATATATAAGCAGCTCATACCACTTAAGAAGAAACAACCAAACAACCCAATCCAAAAATGGGCAAAAGACCTAAACAAGCAATTCTCCAAGGAAGACATACAAATAATCAAAAGGCACTTGAAAAAATGCTCCATATCACTAATTATGAGAGAAATGCAAATCAAAACTACAATGAGATATCACCTCATACCAGTCAGAATGGCCATCATTCAAAAATTCACAAATGACAAATGCTGGAGAAGCTGTGGAGAAAAGGGAACCCTCCTACACTGCTGGTGAGAATGCAGTTTGGTACAGCCACTGTGGAAAACAGTATGGAGATTTCTCCAAATACTAGGAATAGACTTATCATATGACCCAGGAATCCCGCTCCTGGACATATATCCAGAAGGAACCCTACTTCAGGATGACACCTGCATCCCGGTGTTCATAGCAGCACTATTTACAATAGCAGAGACATGGAGACAGCATAAATGTCTATCAACAGATGACTGGATAAAGAAGAAGTGGTATATTTATACAATGGAATACTACTCAGCCATAAAAACCAACAATATAATAATGCCGTTTGCAGCAACATGGATGTTCCTTGAGAATGTCATTCTAAGTGAATTAAGCCATAAAGAGAAAGAAAAAATTCCACATGAGATTGTGCATATATGGAGTCTAAAAAAATAAACAAAAACAAACAAACAAAGCATAAATATAAAATAGAAACAGACTCAGAGACATAGAATACAAACTTGTGGTTGCCAAGGGGGTGGAGGGTGGGAAGGGATAGACGAGATTTCAAAATTGTAGAACAGATAAACAAGATTATACTGTATAGCACAGGGAAACATACACAAGATCTTATGGTAGCACACAGAGAAAAAAATGTGACAATCAATATATATATGTTCATGTATAACTGAAAAATTGTACTCTACACTGGAATTTGACACAGCATTGTAAAATGATTATAAATAAATTAAAAAAGTTAACAAAAAAAGTTGTATGAGCCTTATATCACCCTAGAAGTAACCTTTGACAAATGATGGATGCGAATTTAGTGAATAAATACCCCAGCTCCCTCACCTTTGGGGAAAACCCCTTTGATGTGCACTGTACTGTCTCCCAGGGCTCCCCAGCAGGATGATACTAAGATTGTGCAGTGGCAGTGTGTTCAGTAGCCCACTCTTAATTAGCTGTCTTCCCCTCCATTTCACTTCTCTACTTCTGCATCAGTGTTTCCTGAGAGCACCACTCCAATAAATTTTGTGCACTGGGATTCTCTCTAGGCCTGATTTTGAGAGAAAATCACTCCAACCAGAAAGAAAAAGAGAAGCAAACAGAAAACCTAGAAAAACTTTGGTAATGCCTCTTAAGCTGCATGGTCAGTAAAACTTCCATGTGAAGTTTGAGCATCCGCTGATTAAAATTTACCCAACAAATCACGTATTTAAGATCTTCTCTTCCTCTAAGTATTCAGGAAGATGGTACCTTTTCTTGTTTCATACTTTATGTGTAGTTTTTATTCCTCTTTATTCATCTTCAAAGAAGACCACATGTGTGAGTTTCCCTATATCCTTCTTTTCCTGGTCATTTGCTGTTCTCAGATCCACAGCTCTGGCCCAGGTTGTTGTGCTCAGATTCCAGGAAAGTCCCTCAGGAGTGGTGTGGGATGGAGTTCCACAGTCATAAGGGGTGGGATTCTTTCTTCCCCTCACCGTCCTTGAGTGTATGTGGTGGTTCCAGAGTTCTCTGTCCACCCCTGCTTAACAATACTGTTTTTTAAAAAAATCAAATTCACTCTGATATTTTATCTTTTTGTTTTCTGTCTCTTAGATAATTTTCATATTCTACTTAGTGAAGACACTCTATTCCTTCTGTGAAAACCTGATGCCCACAAGATGCCAAGCATTCATGGTTAGCAGCTTACTGCCCGGGATCGCCTATGCTTCTCTTCAATGTTTCCCAAGATTCAGTTGCATTAGTTTCCAAATCTAGTATTGCTATCCCTACTTGTTACTATTCATATTCAATTGTTATGTAAAGCAGTGAAATATGAATGACAAAAGATGAAATATTTTTCTCTATAAGAACAAGGTTGATTGCTTCAGAATGACTCAAAGGGAAACTGTTTTAAAGAATGTTAACATTCGATTTAGAGATATGTGAGAAAATTGTAAAAGACTGTAAAATAAAATCAGATATAAGTGTGTGTGTACATGTATATATAAATATATATATGTGCATACACATACACTCACACATACATACATATGTCTTCCTCACTCATTTATTTTGCAAGTGCTGTGAGTTTCTTGATCCACTTTAAAGACACAAAAACTGAAACTCTTAGACTAGTGATTATTAACCTTATTTGAGCATTAAAATCACCTGGGAAACTTAAAAAATAAATTTGGGCTCACCCTCAGAGATTCGTAACCTTCATGTGTAGGGTGAGGCTGGGAATTTGACATTAGTATTTATTTTTTAAGCTCCTCCTGGGATCTAACATATAGTAAGGGTGCTAGAAGTGTGAAACCTTCTACCTTCACTTGGAAGAGTGGCCAGTCTATTGGACGATGCAAAGCACTGGACTCTAGCAATGAGTTTTTATCATAAATGGGAGTGGAAATTTAGCAAAAACATTTCCTCTGTCTATTGAAATGTTCATCAGCTTTTTGTTTTGTTTTATTTTAGTCTTTTAATTTGTCAGTGAATAGAATTTGGAGTGTGTGTGTGTGTGTGTGTATGTGTGTGTGTGTGTGTATTTTAATTCATTTCATTTTTTTCTGTCTTTACTAGGTTAAAAGGCATAGCATTTTATTTATATTCTTTTAATAGGTTCTCCAGGCATTTTATCACTGTGATTGACTTAAGAATATAAAAAATTCATCAATATTTCCATCCACTTTCTCAAAAATATAAAAACCTTAAAGTATTTTAACCTGACCTAACCTATGCACATGCTGTTATTAGAACTAAGGTATCAGATGACTTACTTTGTTGTGTTCTTATAGATTAATGCATTGTTTGTTAGCTTTTAAAATACCTTTATTTTGCCATCATTCTCAAAAGGTAATTACACTGTGTAGAGAATTCTGAGTTATTTTTCTGTCTCAATGGTATCTTGAAAATACCATTATTTGCGATAGCTGGTGTCCACCATTAGTGTTGAACAAGAAGCTGCCAACTCAGTATCTATAACTTCCTTTTTCTCTAAAATTGTTTTTTGTTTTTGTTTTTGTTTTGCCCTGCAATTAATTTCAGTGTTATAGATCCAGGTGATAACTCTTCCGTTTTGTCTTGTTTCTAATTTCTCATTCTACTTTGGATTCACTATGTTTCATAAATCATGAATCTTATGACTATTGGGTTTTCATTAATTCTTGAAAATTATCTGATTCTTTGTCCTAAGCATCACCTTTCCACTATAATCTCTCCTTTTCTGTATTTTTTTTTAAAAATCTCACCATATACACCATGTTGGCTGATTGCCTGACTACTCTGATACTCTGTGCTGCAGTCTGGATGATTTCTTCATCTCTCTATTTCAAAGCCCCAGTTCCCTACATAGCAGTGTCTAAATCAATGGTTCCCAAACTGAGGTACCCCCTGGTACTATCTTGTCTCAAGGTGATACACTGAATTCACAGAGCTCACAGAATATTTTAAATATCTGAGGGGAGCACAACAAAACTCAGCCCTGTGTGGTAGTGAGACATAGTGCTGGTACCTCAAGGTAGTTCAGTTTCAACTTTCCTTTGGGGAGGTTGTGACTTTTGCAGTTGCAATCAAAAGCACGTGCCCCAAGTTAATGGATAACAGGAAATGAGGCTGGTCATGTTTAACATGAATCTACAGTTTAAAAAGTTCTATTGTGCCCTCCAGCTGCACATATTTTGTTAGATGACAATTTTTTTTTGGAATTAAATAAGATTGTTATGTTTTATTCAATTTATTATTTTTTTTACTGAAGTACTTTCTGTTACAATGTATCAATTTCTGATGTATAGCACAATGTTCCAGTCATGCATATGAATACATATATTTGTTTTCATTTTCTTCTTCATTAAAGGATATTACAAGATATTGAACATAGTTCCCTGTGCTATACAGAAGAAACTTTTTAAAGTTTATTTTTATATATAGTGGTTAACATTTGTAAATCTCAAATGCCCAAATTTATCCCTTCCCACCCCTTTCCCCGGTAACCATAAGATTGTTTACTATGTCTGTAAGTCTGTTTCTGTTTTGTAGATGACTTCATTAGTGTCCTTTTTTTCTTCTTCTTCTTCTTTTTAATTCCACATATAAGTGAGTCATAATATGATATTTTTCTTTCTCTTCCTGGCTTACTTCACTTAGAATGATGATCTCTAGGTCCATTCATGTTGCTGCAAATGGTATTATTTTATTCATTTTTATAGCTGAGTAGCATTCCATTGTATAAATATACCACATCTTCTTTATCCAGTCATCTGTTGATGGACATTTACGTTGCTTCCATGTCTTGGCTATTGTATTTAGGGCTGCTATGAACATTGGGGTACGTGCATCTTTTCGAATTAGAGTTCCCTCTGGAGATATACCCAGAAATGGGGTTGCTGGATCATACGGTATGTCTATTTTTAGCTTTTTTGAGGAATCTCCATACTGTTTTCCACAGTGGCTGCACCAAACTGCATTCTTATCAGCAGTGTAGGAGGCCTCCCTTTTCTCCACATCCTCTCAAGCAATTATTGTTCATGTACTTTTGAATGATGGCCATTCTGACTGGTGTGAGGTGATACTTCATTATAGTTTTGATTTGCATTTCTCTGATAATTAGTGATATTGAGCATTTTTCATGTGCCTACTGGCCTCTTGTATGTCTTCATTGGAGAATTTCTTATTTAGGTCCTCTTCCCATTTTTGGATTGTGTTGTTTGTTTGTTTTTCTTATTAAGTTGTATGAGCTGTTTATATATTCTGGAAATTAAGCCCTTGTCAGTTGCATCTTTTGCAAATAGTTTCTCCCATTCCATAGGTTGTTGTTTATACTAATTGCAGATCTCAGTTCTGAATTAAGTTCTACCTTCAATGTAACCAAAAAGATATGTATTGAACACATGGGAAACGCATATCTGAACACATAGTGCCTTCATAAACCTAACGTTCTAGTATAATTCATGTCTAATTCTTGATAGATTTGAATCGTTTCACATTTTGTACAAGTGAGATAATACTTCTAAAATGTTTTAAAGACCACTGAGACAGCTGTGCCTCAGGGAGTAAGAATATCAATTTCCCAGTGTCTCTACAACACACCGTTTTCTATATTTCTTCATACTTTTGCAGTGCTAGACACATGGTAAATGGCTTGTTTTCTTGGGTGGCTTAAGGTAGAACAGCTAAATACAAATTTGATGAAGCTAAACAACTAATTTTGCCTCATATTCTTACACCTACTTTATTTCACTCTCAAGTTATAATGGAATTTATCTCTCCTTACCTAAGTGCTTTGACAAGCACTCTAAATATTTAGATCAACACACACACACAGCTGGGCTGGAAGGCATCTTATCACAGCATTCAATTCTATTTATTTTATTTTCTACAATAACATGATGGAAAAAAGTGCACTGAAAATAAGAGTTATACAGTAAAGAAAAAAGGAAGATTGTATTTCTTTATCTTGCTGGGAGTGAGGAAAGGGAAGAGCGAGAGGTTGCTCCCTATACGCCCAGCTGCAACTTCTCTTTATCATTGGGTTTTAAATTCTTAGTCATAAGTTTTGATCACATGAGATAATGAAATAAAGCACATAGCACTAGGCCTGGCTCTTCATCTACTGATAACACCCAGTATGTAAAGCACCTGCCTAGGACTATATTGAATTTTCTAACACCAAGAGCTCTTCATCCAAAGAATGGGCTTCATCACAAAATCTGGAACAGGAACTAGGAACCTTGCATTGGAGGCTGGGCCAGGCAGTTCAGGAGGACAGACTGGCCTCTGTCAATTCCATAATGATAGGAGTCTTTCCATATGGATTTTGGGCTCCCTCCCACCCTAAGAGTCAAACATGCCATATGCTTATCTTCCCTGTCCTCCTGGAAGCTGGGACTTGGACATACGATGATGGCTTTACCAGTCAGTCTCACCTTCTGTATGTCTTTGACTGTAGAGCTAAAATTAAGCCCACAGAGAATCTCTGTTGGACAGCCACAGCAGCCATAGTCTTTCTGAAGCAGCACTGACAGCCCTGTGAGCCATGGGAGTGGACGCAAGAAAATCAAGTTTCTGGGGGTAACAATGGCAACAGTAGCACTAATTGCAGTGGAGCATACTTTCATGTCAAGGGCGTAGTGTTAGCTATTTCTTCCACTGCTGTATGGTTTGGGTATCCCCCTCATTTGCAAAGCTCTAAGTGTGGTTCTCCAGTGTTTACATGAGCTGTCCAACATTCTCTTTTAAACTGTACTTTCTACCTAACTCATCCAGTTGGTATCATAGGCTGTAATTAAGAACACATCAATATGAAAATTGGTAACAAAAATGGGCAGGTAGCAGAAATAGGTCATCAAGAGACTTTCCAAGAAATTTAGAAAATAAGAGATTGACTGGGGCTATTGGCAGTGAGGATTTAGTTATTATTAAGGGCTGGGCTCTGCCAGAGCATGGGGAAAATTTAATTTAAGGCTTATCTATGCTCATTAGGGGTGAAGTCACAGCTTTAGGAAATCACCTGGCTCCTTCCATAAAATAGTATAAAAAGATTCAAGGACTGAGTCACCAGTTATTGTTTCTAATGGTATTGGAGTTGAGAAAATAGATCAACAAGGCCACATTTCTCAGTTTTCACCATCAACTGGATACCAAACGGATGTTATTTTACTGAAAGTATCACTACCATTTTATATGATTTCTTTTAATCTCCTATCTCTTGTAACTCCAGGTCTAGAAATTAGTCACAATTTTGATCCTGGTTGTTGTTGTATGACAATATAATTTTATGATCCCTGAATTTGCAGTCTCATCAGGTCTTTTAGAGCATTGGTGATGGAAGATCAGAACTAGCATAGAGAAAAATTAGAGATTTCAGATAATTTGTAAGACCCCCAAATCTTCACTCCCTGTTAAGCCACCCTGGCTAGCAGAAGGAGCCTTTCACCTGTGTCTGATAAGGCTATTTAGACAGAATGAGGACCCTCCACTGAAGAAGTTCCCTTTAAAGGAGAAGTAAGTTCTTCTCTCACTTTACCCCAAAAAGTGAGTTATTCTCTCACTTTACCCTCCTCTGATTGTTTAGTGGGGAGGTAACAGGGTGGTGTTCCAGATCCCATTTGGATCTTCTTGATCCTAATGCAGAAGCCAGGATCCTGGCTTCTCATGTTCTCCAGATTTTAAGTGAAATTCCACATATCTCAGGAACCACTTCTGAAACAGATATAGGAAGAGATGGCTGCTTAAAAAGTGAGATGTACACCAGAAATTGACACAACATTGTAAACTGACTATAACTCAATAAAAAAAAGATGTAATAGTATACTAATTTCTACCAATAAAAGCTAGAAAATCAGTATATGGATTTATTTCAATAATACGAGATCAAAGAGAAACAAAAACAAATTTTGGTCTTTTTAATTTTATCAACATGCATGAATGTTCTGGAGGTGCTGATTCACTGAGTTCATGTAGCTTCCAGAGGTGCCGACAGTTTAGATGGTAGAAACATGAACCTAAATGTCAACACAGATTTATCATATGTGACCTGGTGGACCCTCCTAAATGATGTCCCTCAAGAGAGCCAGAAGTTTCTCCCTTCACTGAAGGTTTGAAATGTACATTAGTGAGGAAGAGAAGTGCAGTGGACGATCTTGGAGTACAAGCAGCTGGTGGAAGGTGCTGCTGATAAAATGGATTTGCTTAATCCTAATGCAGAAGCCGGGATCCTGGGTAGCGAGGTCAAATTGAGGAATCTGTCAAATGAAGGTTAAATGGTTACCAGGCTAGACAGCAGGGCCACAGTAGTAATCAAATGCTATGGCCTACAGGGTACTCTGAATCACAGTTAATTTGATCATGGCTTCCTTGGGTTCCAAATATGTGGACAACTTGTTGTCAAACCCAAGTTCATGTGCCTGACACACCATGAAGCCAAACAAAGAAAAAATGTCAGAGTTTGAAGCAGAGAAAGGTTTACTGCAGGGCCAAGCAAGGAGAACGGGTGGTTCATGCTCAAAAGACCCAAACTTTCTGATAGGTTCCAGAGAAGTTTTTATAGGCAGACTTTGGTGGGGGTTGGGGGGTTGCTGCAGGGAGTGTAACCCTCCTCTGATTGTTTGGTGGGGAGGTAACAGAGTGGTGTTTCAGGAATCTCAATCATCAGCCTTCTGGTTTCAACCAGGCTGGGGTCCATGTACTTGTATTCAGCCTGAAGACCATCTTCCACCTGAGTGAGGGCCTTAGATCCTGTAGAAGAACTCAGAGATCTGTATCAAATTGCTATGCACATCTCCCCCCGAGGAGGAACCAGGAGCAAGACCCGTTCTGCACTATAGTTTCTTTATGTATTCCCTCGCTCTTTTAATTAGTAACTATTTGAGTCTACCCTTTGTTATTCAGGTGAGGTCAAGAGGCTGAAAGCTTTTTTCCTACAAATAAAACACAGGGGACATAGAAAGGCTTTTATGCCTAGGAGGGCCCCACAAGGTCCTACTTGGTTTCAAATCCAAGATGTAAGGGGAGGAGCTGAGCAAGCATGTTACTTTGGATGTTCTAATCCTCAAGTCCAGTGTGTGTTTTTATGAAGGCTTCATTACATAGGCATGATTGATCAAATCAGTAGCCACTGGTGATTAAACTCAATCTCCAGCCCTCTCCCCTCCTGTGAACTTTCAACCCCTAATCACCTGTTTGGCCATCCAGAAATCAGCCTCCATCCTTAGGTGCTTTCCGAAAGTCACCTCTAACAACAAAATACGTTTTCATTCCTCTCATCACTTGGAAATTGCAAGTGTTTTATGAGCTCCATGCCAGAAATTGGGACAAAGGCCAAATATGCACAGTCAACATGGGATTGAAATGCTTGGGTTCACTCATGTACCAATTTTTTTTCAGTAAACATATAGTTGGTTTCCCAGGCATAGATTTAACCAACCACAGACTGAAATTTCTTTCTGCGGTTGGTTGAATCCAATAATGCAAAACCGTTGGATACAGAGGTCTGACTGTACTACACCATTTTACGTAAAGGACTTGAGCATCCCCAGATTTTGGTATATGAAGGGGCTCCTGGAACCAATGCCCCTTGGATACTGAGGGAAAAATGTATTTTTTATAAATCACAACATCACATACGTGGGCTCAGCTGGAATTCATCCTGATCATGCAAGGAGCTCTAAGAGGTGAATTGCAACAGAGTTGGTTCTACTCCCAAAGGCAAGGGATCTCATCAGCCTCTTTATCTGCAATTCCATTTGCCATTGGCTACAGGCTACCTCAGAGGAAATGTTACCCACCAGGCAACACTGGTCCCATAAACCAAAGGCAATTTTCAGCCAGCATGGCCAGCTCTGAGCTACTGGCAGCCAACAGTCCCAGAAGCTGGGATTGGAGCACCGGCTGGATGAAGCAGATCTGGGCAGGGAACCAACAGCGTCCCTATAGAGCCTAACATGACACTGTTTTCTAGTAGTTGCATCCCATTTTTTGTTTATATTGGCTTTCTCATCCACTAAAATCAGTAAGTATTTTTCCATACCTAATGCTGTTCAAAGCTATACACCCCTTTCTGCTTTTGTACAGATGAGTTTTCTAACCTCATTGTAAAAATTACATTCCCCACTAGGATGTGTCATCCCCTGACATTTTCCCCAGACTGTCTATAGCATTTTGGATGCTACCATCCCATACTCCCTAAACCATCTGATTTCATGTGAATGCATGTTTAAGTTCTGGTTTAAACAGAAACTGATTCTGTCAGCAACATATGGCATCTAGGAGTTCAGTCTCATCCACCAGCGCTCCAACATCCAGGACATCAAGATCAAACTGAGTTAATGTCTGTTACTTTGAAATCAACATTTTGCTTTCTCAGGACTTTCATACCTTTGAGGATAAAAGGTTTCATTGGTTCAAAGAAAATGGTTCTGAATATCTCAGATCAAACGCAGTTAAAGAAATGTTTGTGTTGTCCTCGCCACCCCCTTATCTAGAACATTATTTCAGAGCATTCAGAACCAAAAACCAGCATCCAGGACCTAGCCTTCTGTTTTTGCTTTTTGTCATTTTGGCCGGCTTCTTGTTGATCAGATGTCTGATCAACAGCAAAACGAGTAATTCCCTTCACAGAAACCCTGAGTCCTTAATGCCTGAGAGGTTAATGTGGATAGTGTCTGGTTGCTGGAGGTCCAAGCTGTACTTTCTGGCCACGTGGGTGGTTAATGCAATCAAGGATGAGATTAATTAAATTAAAAGTCTGCTTTTATTGCTCAGAAAATGCAGCAAATCCAATACTCTCTCACAGCCTGGAGCTGGAGGCCTGGGTCTAATGTGATCATGGCTTGATTGGTGAAGCTAGCCAGCATGTCATCTGGGGAGGCAGAAGTCCTCTGTGCAAGTCACAGGCTGCCCCCACCTTGCTTTTAGAAGACTTTAGGAAGCAATTGACATAGTCTACACTTACTTCCACAGGTAGCTACCTGGAACCTTGCATTTTGCTTCTAGATACACAGCTCAGTTAACTAGTCCCTGCCTGGAATTTGCTCTGTTGTGCTTGGGGAATCTCAAGTGCCTGCTCTTTTCTCTCCCCAGTCCTCTCCCACTCTGTTTTGCTTTAGGAACTGCCTTCCAAGAAGGCATGTGTGTGAAAGTCCTTCCCCCTGGACTGTTGAAGGAGACCAGTTTATTCAACCTGTCTCTGTTATGAGGCAGACACAATACGTGCCCTTTGTCATTATCCTTTGAATTAGGCCCTTTGGTGGGAGAGACAAGGAGGGGTGATTAGATAAAACATAGAAACAGAGAGAGAGAGTTTTGATTCCTGCCTTTATAATTTACACATTATTAGCTTTTGGCGAATTATTTTATTTTTTAATTGAAGTACAGTCAGTTTACAATGTTGTGCTAATTTCTGGTGTACAGCATATTGGCCAGTTAACCTCTCAATGCCTCTAAAGTAGGGCTTAAAATATCCACCTTTAAGACTACCTGAAGGTTAAAAATGGTGTAACTTGCATTGAAAGTCTGCTAGATTTTCTTACTTTTGTTGTTATTACCATCATTAATCCAAGTTACAGAGGTTCGAAGGGATCAGGGGACAATCCAATGAATGCTCCATCCTTATCCTTTCCCTTATCAAAAATAGCCTCTTGTAAAAGTGTTGGGGGTCAAGAGTTTCTTGTCTTGTCGCAGAAAGAACTCAGAGACAAGACACAGAGGTCAAGAAAACAAAGCAAGGATTTGTTAAGGGATATAGTATGCTCTCGAGGAAAGAGCGGCTAGACCCAGGTGTGTGGCTGCCCTGAATTTCCTTGGCAAGCTGGTTATATGGGTGTAAAAATGAAGGGGCAGAATAGTCATTGGCGAGGAGGGGTTTGGGGGTCATCTTTCCTGATCTTCATCCCAGCTCCACTTTCCCAGGTGTGGAGGAGGGATTTTTCAGCCTTATTTAGTCTTGATCAGTAATTTGGATGAGGTCACAATGAACAAAATGTTACATTTGGATGCTGGGGATTCCTGTCCTGTCCCACCCTTCTGGCTCCAGGACACTTATCAACTCAGAAGGTATGGTTTTTTATTAGTCCAGAGGATCCTGTTTTTCTTTCTCTGTCCAAGGATCCCCACTGTTCACAAGATGTATGGTTTTCTGCCATTTGCCCATGCCCCCTCTCTCTGCTCATATCTAGCTACCTGCCTGCTCTGACAAAAGTAAATCAAATCAGCTACTTCTGCTTTAATATGAATTTAACCCTAAACACAACTCCTCTCAGCTGTTAACATCCATTCAGCTGGAGGATCTTAGGCCCATTGGAATTACCCAGGATACTTTATGCCTGTCTCCGCCTCTAGTGGGACTCTAGTGTATTGTAATTAGTCTGGAAACTGCTTGAGAACAAGAATGTTTAAAATCTCCCCAGTGATTCTGTGATGCAGCCAAAATTGGGAGCCACTGTACCAAGCTATCCCCAACCATGGAAGGGAAGACTTTGGTCAGTGTTAAAGAATTGAATGAAGGGCTGGAGGACATGTGAGCTCTGACATCAGCATCTTCACATATCAGACACTTTAGGAGGAACTACCATTTCAGGAGTACAGAGAGGGAAATCCATGAGAACAATGTGTGATTTCCTGGGAAGGAAACAAACCCTACAGGCCAAAAGTTCTAAAGTGATCCTTGGCTGTGCCTGGTGTGAGTGACCCTGGCCCCAGCACACACTTGCCACGGTGCCCAGTAGGAATGTATGGGTTGGCCCCAGGAGGGCTCTCCCTGCAGTTCTGGGCTGTAATTTATTTTTTCTATCCCTCTCTCATCAGCTAAGGTCTAAGCACCTGGGGGTTGGAAAAGCTTTCTAAAACACCCAGCTAAACTTTTAAAATATATTTGGGAAACTCCACTGAAATTTAACTCAAAAGTGTTTGATTTTCACCACCTTTAGGGTCTGATTGAAGGTAGGACAGAGTAGTGTGAACTTTCAAATTTTTAAACAGGCAGAGGAAAAAGAATTTCAAAACATGTCACCAATTTCCATAGGGCAATGAGGATCATTTGCCTTAAAAATATGAACAAATGGGGGAAGGGTATAGCTCAGTGGTAGAATGTGTGCTTAGCATGCACAAGCTGCTGGGTTCAATCCCCAGTATCACCATTAAAAGTGAATAAATAAATATACATAATTACCTCTCTCCCCCCCAAAACAAAAAGTATAATATTTTAAAATATATATAAACAAATAAATTCTTAGATCTTGGTAAACCAAATGAAAGAGAAGTTATTGCATAAATCATTTTATCATGAATTCTTGTGGCACCTTAAATCTTTTCTAGAACAAGGTAAGAAATAAATAATTTATGTTGCCAAAGAGAGATAAGTGAATTAATAACACTGATTTCTTTCTTTCCCTTTTAATACTATTATAAAATTAATTTAAAAAGTGTTCCTCCTTTTAGTATTTGCAGGATTCCAACTTCTCCTATCCAGCCTTCGGCAGAATGTCCCTGCGCTAAGAAGTTAGAGCTTAACATATGGATATATTAGATAACTGTTCTTTAGAAAGAGATATTAAAAGGCTTTGTTTAATTAGCAACTGTCCAAAGTTTCTTTATTTCAGTCAAAATGAATCTTTCCTATTGCAAGAGAATCATGATAGTTTGGAACAAAAATGGACCTTAGAAGTTTTGTCAATCAAATTACATCACTTTGTAGATGAGCAGGTTGAAAATCAGAGATGCTGAAAAACTTGCCCAGAGCTGCCCAGGAATCTACTAACAGAATAGGGTTCTCATCCAAACCTCCTAGAAACCCTGCTCCCTTCTCACTCCAAGCCACATATTGCAAATTATTCTTAAGTCTTTTGTCTTCAAAAATGAAGAGATGGGATTGAGGGTGAAAGCAGGAATCCACTTTACATATAGTATGATGCCAGATTATCGAATCATCTTTTCCCACATAAACACTGCCAAGAATTTCTCTAATTTTAGAAGACCTGAATTGTCTCCACCCTGCCCCAACCTGTGTAGCATTTATCTTTTCTTTCCTTTTCTTCCTTGTTATTGCATCTTACCTCCAGAGTGTGGCACTGGGGCATGCAGGGGATGGATGGGGAGAGGAGTTAGAAGTGGTATAAAAAAATAGTAATGAAGCTGAGTACTTCAGACTGAGCTCAGTGCTGACCTAATTGGTGACTCTGTGTCATTTCTACCTCCTCTCACCCTGTCCTCACCATTCTCATTGAGTTCCTCCTGGGTACACAGCCACGTGTACTTCTGAGGCATTCCTACAGCTACTGAAAAGGATGGGGGCAGATTAGCCAAGGGATCTGCAGAGACTGAGAGCCTCCCTTGAGTAAGGAGTTAAGCAGCAGTTCTGCTTCAGTGCCATCAATCAGCAGTCACTGGGAACAGAGGAAATATTTTCCCCTCGTGACTTAATCCATCAAGGGAATGTTGTCTGGCTGATCGAGGGCAGCCAGAACGTGAACAGTTGTTTCTGTTACAACCTGTCATCAGCCATTGGTCTAAATAGAGACAATGAGGTCACAGCAGCTTGACCCAAGAACAAGGCAGGTGTTTTGTTTAGCCCCATGGAGAGATGCTGATTCGGAAAAGAGAGGAACGAAGGATTTCTCCAAGGTGGTCTGTTATTACATTCAATATGAAAATTTTTATCCTTGCTTTCACAGAGTGTCCAGGGCATTGAAGTGGAGATCAGAATAAGAAACACTGTGTTCCTTTATTGAATGTGGGAGGAGGCAGAAGGGGATCTTTGTCCTTTTCATCCGGCATTTCCAGCTCATTCTGGCCCTTTTGCCTGGCATGCTACTCCACCCCTCTCCTCAGAGCTGCCTCCTTTTCCCTGGCAGGGAGTCCTTCTCCCACCATTTTTGCACATGTTACCCTTGGCCATAACCACTCCCTATCACATCACCCAGTTCCCTTTTCTTTGTAATGTTGGTTGTCATCCAGAATCATCTTATTTTTTGTTAATTTCTTTACCTACATCTGCTTCTAGAAATTCAGCTGCACTGTGAACAAAGACCTATCTTGATCACCTTAACCTTGCTCACCATGGTGCCTACAAGAAAATAGGTCACAATGAATATTTGGTTAGTGAAGTAATTATTTCACATGTGGCATCTTGACTCTTTTTAAATCACTTTTATCACTTTGGGTTGTAGAAGCTAGGGAAAGAAATTTGCAAAACCAATCAGACATCAGATTTCAGGTAACAAGAGGTCCAGAATGCAGGAGAACCACCTGGATTCACACATCAGGGTAAAGGGTGGCCAGTAAATAGTGAGGAGGGCAGGTAGCCCTGCAGCAACTAGAACAAGCAAAACCTAGAAACTAGGCAAACTTGTTCCTCTTCCCAGAAGATGTTTCTGTCTTTATTTTCCCTTTGAAGGCAAGAATGTATCCCTAGGATTCACTAGTTTGAAGGTTGTCTTTGTTGTTCAGGGAAAATTCTGGCAAGGGAGGGAAAGGAGTTGGAGAGGGAAGAGGAAATACTGATAAAAGGCCTTCCTTAGTTTTAGGGCATTGAATAGGCTTTGAACAGACTCCCAAGTACTGAGGTCATTGCCCTTTGTGAATGGACACTGAGGAGGATTCAAATAAGAGTGTATTTAAAAGTGTATAAAGCATTGTGATTTCAATTAACTTGCACTTTAGAATAGGGCATTTAAGGGGTCAAGACAAATGCTCAACAATGATACAGGGCATTTAAATTAAGAATGACATTTCCTTGCATCTTAAGTGAACTTTCATCACTACCATTTAATAATTATTTATTGAACATTTTGAATATGCTTCTTAAACCAGAGAAGGCAAATCCTTTGAAAGGCACACTGTGCTGAGAGATTTCCAAAGAATAAGCCTGTGTCATCTTCCCAGTGTTTGTGGAACAGAGCTGAAGTTTTGTATCTTTAAATTCATGAAAAATTTAATTTTAGAATTAAACCATTAGACTTTCAAGAAATGTTGTGTTAGTAGCTGGGCTGCTTTGGATTGAGCCTCTAGTCTCTATAACTCTTGTTCCCGGAGTTCCATTGCCATTTAGAAACAAGTCACATCATCCATTATCTGTCCATTTGGCACCTCTCTTCTCTTGTGGATTTAGAATGTCTAAATCTATGCCAATTAGGAATTAACTGTTCAGGTGTCACAAATCTTCCATTTGTTCACTTGGCTTTCCCAGTCCTTGCCATTAGCAAGGGGCCATGAGACAATTTTTGGTCAATGGATCCCAAGTAGAAATGAAGGATGTCACCTCCCAGATGAACCAGTTAAATGCTGATGTGTCTTCTCCTTCCCCTTCACCTCTTCTCAGTAATCTTGGAAGCCACATTTTAAGATGTTGGAAATACTACATGAGGGAACCTGGATCCCTGGATTACAAGGTGGAGGCAAGACCCCATCAGCCAGCCTCAGATTTTGCATGAGCCAGAAATAAATTTTTATTGTGCTAAACCACTGAGACTTCAGGATTTGTTTGTCACCACAGCACGGTCTATCATACCCTTATCTAATACCCCCTGATAATCATTTCAAAGGGGTTCCAGCTGAGGGTGATACTTACTTTCTGACTGATCATGAAGATTTTGGATGTAAGCTTATCTGTGTACTCAAATCTGGCGCTTGTTCTGGACATGGGAGAATAATCAAGTTTGAATATCCTGGTAGAAATTTCAACAGATGCTCAAATTAAATCTTAGCTATTATTTGCTTAGCATTTCAAACTGAGCTTGACAATTCTTAAGTGTTAGTTTGAAGTTCTCTGAGTATTGAAGTAATGGAACCTTAAAAAACAAAACAAAACAAAACGAAACAAAACAAACACATAATAAGGTACCAAAAGGACAAGAGGGGTTAACTGAGTGTCAGAACTGCAGCCACCATTTGAAAGGCCTCATCTCAAAAGAGCTGGAGGAACAAGCAAACCTTCCCCATAACAAGGGGCCCTAAATCACACTCACACTGGCGAGAGTTCCAGTTCATTCTATTGAACTGCTGTTATCCCCAACAAGAATATTATATTGCCTTTCATGTTAAATTGTATTGCAAGGGGCTGGCAAGAAACTCAGTGTACAAATCAAGGTTCAGATGAACACGCTTGATAGAATGGAACTGAAATAGGGCAAAGGTTGGGAGCTGTAAGAGTGCAGCAGTGCTTCAGAAACTCAAGACCCTTGAATATTTCACCATTCATCAGAGGTGATAATCCTGAACTCTACACTTTAGGAAATGAACACAGTGAGGTAAGCCTCTGATTGAATTACTTGTTCATCTTTGGATGCTGTATTAACTCTCCCCAGACATAAGAATCCCCTTATAAGCAAAGGTTTGTCTTAAAATTTTATCTTTGCATACTTTAACCCAATACCAGAAGTATACTGATAATAACTACTTGTATTTATAACACTTAATACAAGCCAGTTTTACTGTTTGCATCATATGCATATTAACAACTTACTTAATCCTAAGAATAAGCCAGTGTAGTAAGAATTACTATTAACTCCAGTTTATAAGTTAAAAAAAAAGCTAGAAACCTCAAGTACGGGAAATTTAAGCCAATTGTCCAAGGACATATGTCTAAGGAATACTGGACCTGGGTTTGAACCAGGTAACCTGACTGCAGAGTGTGATATTTAATCATCATGTGTCAGTGCCACCTTTAGCAGTATTTATAAATGGAAGAAGGGAAGAAAGAAGAAAGCCTGGATGTGGAGGGAAGACTGAAGGGAAGGATGAAATGGATGGAAAGAAGAAAAAGTAGAAGAGGGGAGAGAAGACACGAAGGTTGGATGGATGGATGGATGGATGGATGGATGGAAGAATGGAAAGAAAAGCAATTTAACTGGATGGATAGACATAAAATACAAAACTCTTTTTTTCCTCAGTGTTCCTGTTGAGAAAGCTCCTGACACCCAAAAATAAAGATTCATGGCAAAGGTGATCTGAGCATTCCTGAGAGTAATGTGGTTTCAGTATCAACTTTTCTCTACCTCTTCCTTATCATGCATATTGAAACTGTGTGTTATCTTCTGCCTGAGAGTTCTTCCTTTAAAGCTACCCTGGATTTTTTTTTAAGTGGGTATCACCTCCATTAAAGGCATTTGGAGACACCAGGGCCCTGCTTTTTTCATGCTCCCCAAGAATGCAGAAAAAACATCTTCATCACATCAGTCTGGGTTGTTTCAGAGTAAGAATGTGTTGGACATCGGTATTACTGTTGAACTTTTATTGTGAGAATGTATTATTTATTTAACACCCAGGGGTTCTGGTTCCCAATTAAGTCATCTCTCCACCACCTCATGTCAGATGCTCAATAAACTTTTTTTTTTTTTTTTTTTTTAAGAATGGTATGGTGTGGACATCATGCCTAAGAGCTCAGAGATTTGTAGGAAAAAAAGAGAACAGAGTGTGTGTTGTTTGCCAAGTAAGGCTGCTTGGTTAAGTTGGGTGCTGAAGAATAGCAATGTGTCTTGACGCATTCAATAACCAAATGGACTTCCAAGGATGGAAAGATATATTGTGCCTGTCAATGTGAAACCATTTACCTTCCTCACTTTGGCTATTTGTGGAATCCTAATATGGGCAATGTTTAGGATGCATTCTATAAGAAGCAGACCCTGAGATAAGAATTCAAGGACCAAGATAACATTTAGATTACTCCAGGAAACATGCTGGGAGGTGGGGCAGGGAAGATGAGAAAGCCGACAAAGGATCAGTTATCAATCAACTTGCACTGTAAGCAACCGGAGATCGACTCCCTGGGAAACCCTGAAAACCAGTATGTACTACCCTATCTGAGGGCGCCTGGTGTATTTACACACTGATTTCCATTAGTCATCGTTAAAGGCTGCTCTGGTGGGAGCAGGTGCATTGCTTCTGGCATATTCTATGCCCTGCACACATGCCAGGAGAGATCCCATCCGTCCGAGAAAGCCCTGGTGCTAAGAGGTGCAAAGGCTGGAGGTGGTATCGGACCGCATGCTCTGAAGCTGCAAGGCTAGACAGAAGGGTGGGACAAGG
Organism: Camelus dromedarius; assembly: GCF_036321535.1. Taxonomy (NCBI): domain Eukaryota; kingdom Metazoa; phylum Chordata; class Mammalia; order Artiodactyla; family Camelidae; genus Camelus; species Camelus dromedarius. Next base: position 31,206,268 of record NC_087453.1, read on the forward strand.
AGGCACACAGACAGGGCTTCCCAGCTTCATGCAGGTTGGAACCAAGAGGGGAATAATGATGCCTTCATTTCCATAGTGGCTTTGAAACAGTTAATCTCAGTAAAGTGTGAGCACAGCACTAGGAGCCTTAGAATATTAAATCCATTTTAAATGTGTGGAGACTGAGTCTTTGAGAAGTTAGTTGCCTCACCCAAAAATCACATAACTGCAAAGAGGCAGAGGTCAACATGGTGGCTTAACATCTTTCACCTTTGTCTCCAGGACTCCTTCTATTTATATTATATTGTCAAAATGGAAAGCAGACCAGAGCTTTCCGTCCTTCCTTAAAATGTAAATGTGGAAAAGGAAAGAGAGAGTTAATGCAGACTTCCAAGCATTTGTTGTGATGACTCAGGCACAGAGCGTCTGCTGATGCTGCTCAGGATGGTTCCATCTCAGCAGTGATTGATTTACCACCTCTTAGTATAACATCATCTTACAGCTCTGAGCTCTTTGGGGGGAAGGATTTAATTTCAGTTTACATTTTAGATAGAAAGGAAAGTAAAAAGGCTGTGAAATTGAGACATGAGCCGCATTACATCGGCAGTGATTTATCGATGTGTTTCTAGAGGGCATCAGGCAGAGTAGCTAACAGACAATAAGTGATTCGGGGCGGTCGGGCATGGGGGTCATGGAATTGAAGAAAAGAAAGTGTCCTGTATTATTAGCCACACTCTCTCTTTACCACCAGTGTGATCTCCCAGATGGCCCATTCAGGTCTCCCTGTCTCCTTGCAAACCTTCCTCCAAACACACCTGTCCGTTTCCTTCAGAGACCTTGTTCTCTGCTTTATCCTGGACCACCAGCCCACGTGCATCACTCATGGCTTCCTCCTTCCTGAGACAGCCATCAATGACCCTTGACTGACACCTTCATTGTCAATGACAGTGGCTCCAAACTCAATAAGGAGCTGGTCAAGACTTCAGGCACAGGAAAGAGAGTTTCTTGAGAACAGGTAACATTGGCATCTCTGAAATCAAATCACCTCCCAGGTTGTAGAAACTCATTGTATATCGCCACATAATCTCCTGTCTCCAGATTCCCACACACTCCAAAGCTTGAGTAATCATGCTATTTCAATAAAGGTGATGTGTTCCACGTATAATGTAATGGGTTGATGTTTACACCTCTGTGAGTCTTTCGATGGAAAAAAAAAGTACACATTAGCACAGATTCTTTAACGAGGACACATCTTGATTCAGATTTGTAGAAAATCATTTGGGATACCCAGGTCAGCACACCTGGACATTTCTCCCCTCCTCATCTTTCAGATTTAATTGCATGACTCAGCTTTCCCTCAGCTCATGGGTAAGAGAAACCATGAAAGGCTGGCAGCATGGGAAGAAGTCCAGACAGCTGTCCACCTGGGTATGGACTGCTAGAGGCTAGTCTCTCAGCTTAGAGGCCATACTGGAAAAATATATAGTGTCTCTTATGTACGTTCAGCGACTCCTAACTAGTGGGGCAGATGTGAGAGCCATATGGTTCCCCAGGGCTACAGGGAAGGAAGGGAGGGAGGGAGGGACAGGAGAGAGACAGCATTATTCTCATGGAGTCCTTGTGCCCCAGTTCTTAGGATTTGCCTCACTTGTCATCTAAGGCCTGATTTTTTAAATCTCCCTTCACACTTTCTTTCTTGAGATTTGACTTAAGGAGGACAGGATGATGGTTCTACAACATGACTGCCTGCCAGGGGCCTCTGGCTGAGTCACGGGACAGGTGAGCTGTGAGTATCTCACCTGTGGATGACCTTGGCTCCTGACATCTAGTTTTCATTCTGTCACCTTGAGAACTTGACTCTGTCACTGTCTTCTTTTAGGCCATGCTTGCCCTTCGTAGTGGAAGGAGATTGGCTGAGAAAGAATATGCTTATGTGAACTTCATAGAATAAAATGCTTTAAAAAAAATCTGTTTAAAGAAATGTATTTTCCAATTACAGGCTAAGGGCGCTGCTTGGCAGTAGTTGTTACTGGGGTAATTCTGATAACGAGCAGATTTGCCTGTGACGGTACCCAGCCAACTACAAACTAATGTGCCACCAACGTGTGTGTCTTCCCTTAGCACTCCTGATGGCACCGTCTTGGTGATTCTTTGTGAGCCTGCAGCTGCCTCCACGCTAAGTCTCCAGAGATCAGGCTGCCTTGGGACAGGTGCTGAAGCCAGGTGAGATGACAGCCGTCCTTCTCTGCCTCATTCCCCTTCCTCTCACTGGAGGGCTGAAGACATTTGCATTCCTCTCAGAAGCCGGTGGGAGGGAGGGAAGAAGCCAGAGGAGAAACACCACCAGCAATAAGATCTTCTCATGTAGCTCTGGGCCATGAGGAAGACCTGCTGTATCTGCATCCGGGAGGCAGTGGCCTGGTTTGGTTTCCATGTTCCTTTAATTCCAGGTACGTTGATGAGTAGGAAGACAATACAGGGTACCAGGGGAACGTGGAGGAATGACACCAACTAAGGAAACCATCACAGGCCATTAAAAAAGAGAGAATAGTACCTTGTCTTTGTCCTCTCCCTCCTAGAAGCACCAGAAGCTAAAGCGGTGAGAAAACGGCATGCGGAGGAGGGGAGAACCAGTGGCCTGATTATTCTGTGCTTACAGGGGGAAGCCAGGGATGTCCAGATCAGACCTCACGCAAAGGCCACTGCCCTTGAATCTTCCATTTGAAACACAGAAAGGATGCATTAAAAATTGAGATAACCCTGGAGTTGACTGAGACAAGGACAAAACCACCTACTGAGACTCCACTTAAATCTGGCCTAACCCACAAGCAACTGTGGTGGACTGAAGGCCCATTGAGACGGGAGTATGATTTTTGTGAGAAGATGAAAAATAAAGGTTTATTGCCTGTTTGAGATTGTTAAAAGTTCCCTGGCATTTGACGTGAGTTGGGGTTAAATTTCATTTACTATTTCTGTTGGCTTTTAGGAGTTAAGTGAAAGGCTCTTTGAAATTCACTCTTTAAGCACCTTGGGCTGCATAAAAATATATGGGTGTTGATACTTTAAACACATGTGCTATACTTACCTTAACTCTGGAATGATCTAGGTAATGAGGGTGAACTAAATCACCAGGTTGACATTCCAATTCAGCCCATGATGTTGAGGGGCTCTGTGAGTTCCAGAACCTTCAGCTGCTAGTATTATCAGTTCTGCCTCATATGCTTCAGTGGATATTTGCCCAAACTCATAAAAATTTCTCTGCAAGGTCTATTGAATGTCGCTGGTATTTGTAACATAATAATCAAAATGAATTGTTGCTCTGGTGGTAGAATGAATACACAGAGGCTGATTAATCCACTTGCAGGAACCCTGAAATGAAGATAAAAAACACAGTAACAGTCACTCTTAATATTAACCCCGTGGGGACTCATGTTATTAATTGGTCTGGATTTGAGCACAGATTTTAATCAACTGGCAGAGTTTTAAGCTTACACCTCCCAGAACTGCTCATTCATCTCCAAGAACTGTGAATTAAATGTTGAACAAATGTCAGGGAAGGTCCTTTTAAGAGCTCATCTTAGGACATTTCATCTCCATCCATACCTGGTAATAAAGCAGTGCAGCTGTGTACCTGACTGAGCCCACGCCTGGAGAGAATTTACCTTCAATTTTTCATAGAAGAAAGATGAAGAGATAGCTCTATGCTGCAGAGTCAACAGGGTTTTTAATTAATATTTGGGTAATTCAGGCCAAAGTAAGCATTCTAAGGGTAGGAGGGGAAAAGGATCTTTTAAATGAAAATAATGGATTCAAACATTGGGATAATGAACTGGCCCACAATGTGGATCTCAGCAGGAGTCTTTAAATATTTGGATTTCAAAGAATTATTTGAAACTCTTTGTCCAGAACAATGAAAATGTGAATGCATGTATCTCTGAAATGTAAAAAAAAAAAATCCAGGAAGTTTATGTCCCCCCTAATGCCTGTCCTCTGATTCATAGGTAAGATTCCCTAAGTTAGATGCTTTCACAATAACTAGTGACAACTCTTCTGTAACCCTTTCTACCCCTGCTATGATTGGTTTATTTTTAATTTCTTTTTTTGTGTGTGATTGTCTTATTGCCTGTCTTTCTTGGTAGCCTAGAACCTCCCTGAAGGAAGGAGCCATGTAGATCTTCACTGATTAACCTCTGGCATATAAAGCAAGGCCTGGGACACAGACAGAACTCAATAAATGTTTATGAAATTAAAAAGCAGTATCCTCATCCACTGAACGTTTAATGTTCTTGTCCAAGCCTAAACAACACGAAGTAAAAACAAACAAACAAACAAAAAACAATGGAGAAAATTTTTATAAAATTAGGAGAACATTGATTGTTCCCAGGTCTCCAGTCTGCATGACTAAACTTTCATTATATATGATTGACTTAATGATAATGGATTTGTGGAAAGCAGTTTTTGTAATTATGTTTGATTCCTTTAGTTCTCTGAAGCAGTGCTGCTCCAACTTGAGCCCACGTAAGAGTCACCTGGAAAGCTGGTGAAAACCCAGATTGCTAGGCTCCATCCTCAGATACTCAAATTCTGGAGGACTGGCTTGGGAACTGAAATTCTGCATTTCTAATAAGCTCTAGGTGATGCTGACACTGCTGGTCCATGGACCACACTTTGAGGAGCAAGATTCTGAAAACACTATGAAGTAGGTTTTAAAGATCTCACCTTCTGTATAAGGAATTTTGAAAGTCAGATTAGTCCCACATTTTCAGACTCCAGGTTCTGTTTTTGTGCTGTTATATTACAATGCCGCTCCACACATGGGCCAGAATAGCATCCTTATCACATCTCTGCTTTATATTCCCCTTGGGATTTTTCTTCAGGAGCTATGACTAAAAGTAATTAAATTCTTAATTTGATTTGTTATATAAATACTGTTATAACAACATTAATCAAATTTTTCAAGAAGAAAAGTAAGTCTTCTCTAATCCCTTCATTTTGTTGGAGGCTCATTTTTGCATTTTTGTCATGAGCATGCTAAGTTTTAAAGAACAGTGATAATGATGAATGTAAACTTTGTTTTCAGTGTTTACTTAACATATTGAGCACTTTTTATTCAGTTGCATTGTTTTTATTATTTTAATGTTTGTTAAGTGAATATACTAAAATATTCATGAGCAACTGAGTATCATGCCTTCAATGGAATCACCCTGACAGGCTATAAGTATACTCTGGTGCTCAGATATACTTGGGGTGGCTCTTGTGGAAAAATTCTCTGAACTAGTTTTAAAGAGATTCAAGAAGAACAGGTTCATTCAGTCACAGTCTGGTTAACCAATATCATCCCTCATTATTAACCTTAGCTGACTCTTTCAGACTTTTTCCATTTCTGAAAAAAACAAACGTGTCTTTAAAGGATTAATACTGGCCACCACTGGAGGACATGAAAAAGACTTCCAGGTTCTGGTGCTGGAGGATGGCAATTTTGTGACGTCATTCAATTCCTCCTAAAATGACCTATAATTTCTATAAAAATGTACCTTTTTTTTGCAGCAGATTAGTCTTTTTATATACAAATACAAACATGTGAGAATAATAAATATAATTCTGAGGAAAAAATGAGTAATAAGGGGCCTAAGTCCACCAGATTTTATGATGTTACAGCTATTAAACCAGTTTGGTACAGGATTACGATTAGAAGAAAAAATAATGGACGATAAAGGAGTTCAAAAATGGGTTTAAGTACAGTATTCTGAAGGAGCAAGATTTTAAATCAATGTGAATTAATGGATTTTTTTAAAGCATAAAATTGAGACAAAGTAGATATTTGAAAAACCTTATTTAGTGTATCTAAATTATTTACTATATCTAAATAGTTGCATCAAAAAGAAAAATCCAGATGGAGGAAAGATTTAAGTATTTCAATAAAGCTAACCTATAAAAGTATGTAAGGGAAACACTGAAGACTGATAAATTTGACTATTTTAATGCAGAAGTCCCATACTGTAAACAAAGATCAAGAGAGAAATGATAAACCTAGAAAAAATATTCTTAGCAAATAAGAAAAAGGGTAATTTTCTTAATTTATAATGTACTCTTTCATCAGTTATAAATGACCAGAATTAGAATAGAAACATGTACAACATATTTAACCAGAAACAGAACTTTAAGTGCTTGATAGACATGTAAAAAGTTGCACAACATCATTTTCATTAAGAAAAGGTACATTGAAACAAAATTGTGACAGTTTTCACTCATCAGATTGGAAGCTACCAAAGTAGGTAATAATTTATAATATTATTAACAATAGTTAAGAAAACAGTCTCATATACTCTTGATGAGAGTATAAATTTTTGCAACTTCATTGAATAGCAATGTGATAAAAATCTATCACAGAATAAAATGTACATACACCTTAAAATAGGATTTTTACTTTTATGAATTTATGCCACAATTATACTCACAAATGTGCACTGATATATATATGTATCAATATATACTCATTATAAAATGATCTGTAATAGTTTAAAAAATGAGAAGCAACCTAAAGGCCATAGGCTGGGGAATGGCTACATAAATAGTGAAACATCCATTCAGTAGAATAATAGATAATTACAAAGAATGAGGAAGGGCTCTGTGTGCTGACAAGGAAAAATTCTCAAGAGATACATTGTCAAATTAAAAAAGAAGAGAAAAGAAGAAAAGCAAATTGTAGAAGAGCAGATAGAGTGTAAAAATTATGCTTCTGTCTTTTTTAAAAACTTCTCAAAATTAAAACATGGTATCTAATATTAAGTTGTCCGCATGCGTAAGTATGTATCTCATTAAGATATTATGAAGATGAAATGAGATAATGTACGTAACAACCTGTGGGATATGTTCCATTTATCTTGCTGCGTAACAGAATACCCTAGCCCTTAACGGTTTACAGCAATGAGGGCTCTCTTCTCACACAGACGCAAAACAAGTTCATTTCTTTTTGTTGTTAGGTAGTATTCCACTTTATGCATGTGCTACATTTTTTTTTGTCCTTTTACCTATTTATGGACATTTGTATTGTTTCTAGTTTTTGGCTGTTTGACTTTTTAGTTACAAATGAAACTGCTGTGAACATTCATGTACGAGTTAGGACAATGAAAAGACAAATCATAGATAAAGAGGAAATAATTGCAGGGCATCTGAAAAAGAATGTGTATCCAGAATACAGAAAGGATCCTTAAAACTCAGAAAAATAAGCAACCTAATAAAGAAATGGGAAAATGATTTGAATGGACAGTTCACAAAATAAGATACAAGGATAACAAATAAGCACATGAAAAGATGCTCATTGGTCTTTTGGGAAAATTTAAATCAATATGAGATAAAACAATATATCTATTTTAAAGCTGTTTGGAAGTTTCTTAAAAAGTTAAACATACACCTACCATAGGATTCAGCTATTTCACTCCTAGGGATTGACTCAAACTGAATTTTGATTGCTGATTATTTGAATGTTTCACTAGTGTGTAAGTGTAAGCATTTGAGTTTGGAGACACAGTTTATTAAATCTTATTTTATTGTTAATGGGGATATTCTTCACATCCAATATCATGTCTGGAAACTGATAGTTCAGTAAATGTAATCTTGTAATGGAAAGGTGAAAAATGGAAAATATTCTTGCATTTGGTTGTACTGGAGGAGATGTACAAAACAACAAAAACGATAAGGATTTACTCATTCCTATAATCCTGTGGGTTGACTGGGTGGTTTTTCTGTTACTCCCACCTGGGCTCACTCATGCAGCCGGGAAGACTGGAGCAGCTAGACCTCTCCCTCCATGTGGCCTTTCACCTGGGCATCACCCGGTGGGCTTCTCCACATCATGGGAGGCTGAGGACAGCAATGAAAGAGGAAAGCCCCAGTATTCAACAATTTAGCTAGATTCTGCCTAGATCCCATTTGAAAGTCATGTGACTAAGTAGCAGCGTCACTGTGGATCATTATAAAGACGTGGAAGACAGGAGGTGACAGCTGTTGGGAGCCATGACCGTAAGAAACCACTACACTGTATGGATAATCACCCCCATTTTACCGATGAAGAAACTGAGGGTTAGAAAGAACGCGACGACTTGCCGAAGGTTGCAGAGCTTGAGTAACAGAGGACGTGGTTCTCTCCCGTTCCCCTGACTCCAGAGCCTGTGTTCTGACCACCACTTTGTGTAGAATACCATTGTTTTCCCTAGCTCAAACCACTTTCTATGCCCTCTTCCTATCTTTAATTTCAACTTCAGTTTTCCTTCTGCACCATTTTAAACAAGTTTCGAAGCTTGCCCCAAATCCTGCTTCCTGTCACATTCCACTGGTCCAGGTAGTCCTGTGGCTGAGCCATTTTTGGATAAGCCCTGCCTTCCTCCACCTCTCTACACTGAACTGCCTCCCTCCTGGAATGGCTTCTCACTTCCTAAGTGCCTCCTGCAATCCCAGAAATACTTCAAACTCTAGTCTGCATGTCACACCTTCAACTCAGCTTTCCTCACTCACCTGAAGTAAAACAAGTTATTGCTAATGACTTAGCACTTTATCTTAACACTCTTATCACATACTGCAATATTGCAGTAGGCAGATTCTGTGTGACTTTCAGACTGTAAGCTCACCTGGGTGTAGGAGGCTAGAATAATGCAGCTCTGTATTCACCACTCTGCAGACGACAGCAAATGTGAGGCATTGCCTGAATAATGAAGCTGCCTTTTTTTTGTTTTTTCTAATTTGTATTTCCTCTTTAGATATCTTATAACAGTGTTTCTCAGACTTTAGTGAGCATAAGAATGACCCAGGGATCTCATTAAAATGCTAGTAGTTTCTAACTCCATAGGTCTACCTTTGGGTCCAAGATTCTGAGCATTTGGAAATCTTCCAAGTGATACTGATGCTTCTCATGTAGCGACCATACATTGAGTAGTAACATCCTGTAAGACACAATTTGAAGGCCCCACATTTAAAATAATAGAGCAAGGGTTTTGTAGAGCAAAATAGTACTTACAAAACAACAAAAAATAGTTAAAGTCAGAGTATCTAGGCTAATTTGATGCATTTTCTATCACCAATTTCAAATCAATGCATTCAGCTTCTGAATTTTCCACCAATCCCGGTTTCTCTTTTAGTGTGTTAAACTGAAGAAGTAAAATAGTAATAATAATAATAATAATAATAATAATAATAATAATAATAATAATAATAATAATAATAATAATAATAGCCAGGATGTCTCTGTAGCTTATGCATTTTCTTAGTTTATTGAAGAAGACATCAAAAGTGATTTCATTCCCACAATAGCTTCCTTACATTTGCCTTGGCATCAGTCTTGTTCTGTTCTAGACTGTTATCCCAACTACAACCAATGTGAACACATTAAAATACAAATACGACTGGCTCTCCCAGTTAAAAATCATACCTGGGTGAAGTCTGAACTTATAAGTGGCTCATATGGCCCCTCCTATCTCTCTAGTTCTTTATAGTCTATAGAATCTAGATATATAATATGTGATAGCATAGGTTTTTGTTCAGTAAATATCCACATATCCCTGTCCAGTGAGGGCAGAGTGTATTCCCCCATCCCATTCCTCTGGGCTCTGCCTTGTAACTTGCTTTGGCTAATGGGATGTTAGTACTCATAACATAAGCAAGGACATTAAATATGCTTCAGTAGTTCGACTTGACTTTTTGTTCGAGTGATCTGTCATGAGAAGAACATGCCTGGGTAGTTGCTTCTCCTTCCACATAACCCTCAGAATGAACACATTAAGGAATATCTGAATCTAATCCACATCTAAAATGCAGTGAAAAATATCTGAATCTAATCCATATCTTGCAAGGACAGCTTGAAATTGAGCTACCTTTCTGAGCTTATTGTAAGTCAGCCAAACCATAGTCAGTCTACTGATTCAGAAGTATGAGAGTAAATATTTATGGTAGAAAGTCACTGAATTTTGGGGTAGCTTGTTACCCAGCATTTTTATAGAAATAACTGACTGATACATTGCAAACCTTTCAATTCCTCTGATTTTTCCATCCTCTTTTCTCATCTGGACTTTTGCACAAATTGTACTTTTTATCTGAGTCACTTTTTTCCTCACCATCCCTCCTGGTTTGGTTATTTACTGCATATCTTCATGGTTCCAGTGTAGAAGAAATTTCCTTCTATGAAAAGACTTCCTGGTTCCCACATTTGGGTCACATACCCTCTTATGTACTTCGGCATCATGGTGCATTTGCCTAATAGTATTTCTTATCAACTATAATTGCATAATTAATTTTATTTCTCTCCCACTTGACTTTAAACTCCCAGAGTTCAGGAAAAATATCTACTTATTATGGAGCCCCAGTACCTAGCACTGTGCTGGAACATTTTGGAACTCTAGATGAAATTTTGTTGAAACAACTCAATTTAGTGTACCAACATTTCATTGTATAAGCTTTTTATGTTCCTGATATCTTTGCTCTTATGTAAGGTTGAAGCCAGGTTGATAATTTCTAATAGAGAGCGGAGCCGTGTGAACTTAAACATGCACATACACACACACACACAAAAAGAAAACAACACCAAAAAAAGTATTAGATTTGAATAATTCCATACTGGGCACCTTATACTTTCACATGAGCTGAGGAGGAGGGGAACTATTAGCTACTCTGTAAAATAACACGCTGAACGTGTGGGAGATGCTCATATTTCATTACTGTTGAGAGGTGCATCTTGAGCAACACAGTTCATGGAGACAAGAGTTAATTTCTGTCAAAGATGGTAAGATGGGACTACACGTATGTCTAAGAAAAGAGATGGTGACAACTTTGGAGGATACAGCAATGGATTGAAACATCCCATCCGTTGAGAGGATCTTCACTTTGGATGAATATTAATTTTTTACTGGAACTTGCATCGTTATGTTATTACACGATCTGTCAAAGATCTTCGACTATTTCTCTGGTCCAATTATAGACCTGATCTTTGTGTTTTCTTTCTTTCTCTAAAGTCTCTTTGGAGTGGTAATCATACACACAAACACACCTTGTAACCAATAATCAAAATAACTTAGAGTTGCCTATATTTTTTTTTAAAAAGTCAATGTTACAAAAGGCAAAGAAAGACTGAGAAGCTGATTCAGATTAAGATCTAAAGAAAAATAAAACTAAAAACTGTATATAACTGCCTATCTAGATCCTATAAAATTTAAATGTTTCATGAATGATATAATTAGGAGAATTGCTGAAATTGGATATGGACTATAGAGCATATGGAAGTATTATATCTAATGTTAAATATCTTGGTTTTGATAACTGTTTAGTAGCTACATTAGAAACCATCCTTGATTTTAGAAAATGTATATTTAAGTACCAGGGAATATAGGAATATATTGTAACCAACATACTGTGTAATAGTTAAAAAAAAAAAAGAGAGAGAGAGAAAGAGAATGATAAAATAGATGTGGCAAAATATTAAATATTGATGAATTTAGGTAAAGAGTACATAACATCTCTTTGTACTATTCTTATTTCTGTAAACTTAAAATTATTACAAAAATTTTAAAAAATTAAAAAAAGCAAACTACTGGATTTGTTACCAGGTCTCACAGGACCCATTCCAATGGGCTTTCTGCATTTAGAAATCTTTAAAGAAGTTTTGATATATTTATACAATGGAATATTATTCAACCATAAAAAACAACATGCTATTTGCAGCAACATGGATGTCCCTGGAGAATGCCATTCTAAGTGAAATAAGCCAGAAAGAGAAAGAAAAATACCATATGATATCATTCATATGTGGAATCTAAAAAAAAAAAAAGAAGACAAATGAACTTAAATATAACAGACATAGACTGGGGAGCACGGTGGAAAAGGACAGACTGGGAGTTCAAGGTTTGTAGATACTGACAGGTATATATAGAATAGATAAACAAATTTATGCTGTATAGCACAGGGAAATATATACAAGATCTTGTAGTAGCTCATGGTGAAAAACAATATGAAAATGAATATATTTATGTTCATGTATAACGGAAAATTGTGCTGTACACCAGAAATTGTCACAACATTGTAAACTGACTATAACTCAATAAAAACGATACTTACCTTTCAGATGGAGTTAAATGGTGTTCTTAAAAAGAAATTTTTATTTAAAATCTATGTTCTAATGTAACAGTGGCTATAAATGAAAAAATAAACTTCATAAATTACAAAAAAAAAAAAAAAAAAAAAAACTCTGGACCACAGCGGGGCACTAATCCCTACATTCAAACACAACTTCAAACTCTGGGGCACCCACGTCAAGACCTTCCATTGACAACTTCAGTAATCATGTCTGCTCCATTACTGAGATAGGCTGATTATTCTCCCCAAGGCAGGAGCATTGCAGGACAGCTGCTGTAGATCCCAGAGTTTATGTTAGAACTACAGAGAACAGATCTGGAAAAGCAGTGGTCCCAGAGTTTCTGTGTGATGGGGATTTAGGGACCACACTCTGGCTGGGGAGGCAGCAGTGGGCTGGTGTTGGACTGTGGTCACATGCGCTATTCTTACTGGAGAGTGGGTAATTTTTTAGGAGTACCTTTGGAGGTAATAGAATAATCAGCGGCATAAAGCCCCTACAGACCATTTCTTGGTGCTGCCACTGGTTCATACATCAGACTGGGTGTTATTTCCTTTGCTCAGATATTCCTGCAAGGCCTAGAACAAAAAGCAGGTGCTGCAAGATGCTCTGAGTAAGAAACAAGCTGAGGCTGTCTGAAATAGAGTTATTGTCTCAGAAGTAATTTCAGAAAACGAAACTGCAGAACAAAACATTGCTCCTAAATGAACAATAAAATATCAAATAACCTTAGCTCTCATTTTTTATATATGCAAACACCCCCACCAAAGAAGACTCTAAAACTACATGCAAATCTGTTAGTAAGTAATTTTCTTTTTTGTGAAACAGATCTGAAAAATTACCACACTCTCAACCTTAACTGTTTACTTTCTCTAGGGCTTTCCTGCAAATAAACATTTTCCTTTACAGCACTTGGCCTGTAATTTTAGGGATACATTATATATTAACATAAAGCATTCTACGTTGCCTTCATATAACACTCATTTTATTTTTATTTCAGATGGATGATTTATTTATTCATTTAGCATTTATTCAAAAACGACTCTAGTTGATATGTCAGTGCCATATCTCTTTAGCCTTCCAGGAGGTTATCCACAGATTCATTAAACATTTCCCTCTTAAACATCTGGGACCCTCTGCCTAAGGGCTCTCTCCTGCAGCTGGCATAGAGTGAGGGATAGACCAGAAGTGCTGAGGAGTTAATGTTCCCCAGAAGAAACATCAACCAATGAGAGACGAGGACATGGAGATAAAAGTGCCAGCTTCTCTTCATCCTCTGTGGAATAATTCCAAGGTGGGCTCTACACAGTCTCTCAGAAGGTTTCCAGTGGCTTTAAGCTCCATTATATCAGTGGTAACCTACTCAACAACACAGCTTTTTTAATTGGCTACCTCCTCTTTGCTCTCTGTATTTACCAATCCCTTACCAGTGTTTACTGCAATACAGCTAAAGAAATTACTTGAGCTGAAGTCTTTGTCTCTGAGTATTTAAACCAAGACCTGTTTTCTGCCCCAGGCGCTAGTCTACACATAGCGGAGACAGTGGGAACAAGACAGAAAAAGTGCCTCCTCTGTTGAACTTTCCTTCTCAAGGAAGCAGCAGTGGTGACCCAAATGAAAATATTGGGATTACTGTGGAGTAAATATGTAAAACAGGACAATGGGACAGAATGTGGGTCTGGTGATTCTATTAGAAGGCATATTTGAGCAAAGCTAGAAAATGGAGAAAGGGTGGGCTTTGCCAAGATCTTTGGGAAAGTCAGACCAGGCAGAGGACCAAGAAAGAGCAAAATGGTGAGGCAGAAAGGAGGTGGGGAAATCCACGGAACAGAAGCAAGGTCAGTTAACTGGTGACTAGAAAACATGGAAGAAAATTTTATGGGCTTAGAGACAGAAATACTAGATGCAAAGATACATGGCACAACTTTTATCTTTAATACTTATATTTACATTTTAGTTGATTTGTATGTTTCTACACACAGTTAGTACGATATTAATGCACTGGGGAGTACATATTCATTCATTCAACAGACGTTTACTAAATGTTTACCAGGCAAAGGTCTTGTGTTAGAAATGCAGGAAATGAAACTAACCAATCAAAAAATTACTGTCCTCATGGAGTAGGCTTTTGGAGGGTGGGAAAACATTAAAAAAAAAAACCTCTTTCCTTTTATTTTAAATGGCCACTATTAATCATGATTCTTTATAAGCCTTCTCTTAGGGGCCACAAAATTTGGCCTTAGAGCTCAGGAGATGACTCCTCTCCTCTTGGCCATGGTAGATGAGTTATAGCTAATGCTGTAAGTGCCCCAGACTCATCCCCTCATCCATCACCATTCCAGTACAAGCCCACAGCCTCCTGTTGAATGCAGCTGTGACTCTCACTGGAGGGCTTTCAGCCTCATACTCAGGAACTGACATCACTGAGAAACGAGGGATACAGTTGGTATATAAATGGCCCAGCTTCCACATCCCTCTGACGGGACACCTCTGCAATATGTTCTACACTGTCTCCTAGTATTCCCCAGCAAGGCTGAAACTCAATTGTTCTCAATAACATCTGGCTCCATAACATGCTCTTTATTGGGTGTCCTTCCTTTTCTCACTCCCTCACTCTTCTATGGGGATTTCCTTGAATCACATCCCCAGAAAATCACTCCCATTCAGAATCTGCCTCAAAGGAAACCCAAACCAAGATGAGAAGAAAAATCCTTCTGTCATAAGCCTAGTACTGAAAAAACACAAAACAAAACAAAAAAACAATGGAGTACTGCCTTTTATTTGTCCTTCTCAACTTTGGTAATTATAATTTTGGCTGATCAGGGAAAATTCCAGTCAATATTAGATATATTTATTTACATTCACATTTGCATTTGTATTTATGTACTTATGTAAATATATAAATATGTCTCACATATCTTGACATTTAGGTCAGAATAAAATATCTTATAACTCTTCAATCTCAGGACTTCACAAATATTTTCCAGTTTTTTTTTTTTTTTTTTTTTTGCATCATGCATTCCCTATCTGTAACAAGACATTTGGATTTTGTCATGCTTACTGTCTCTTCCAACAGATATTTCTTCAGCTTTTTGAAAGTTCTGGACTTTATCATCACAAGGGGTAGAACATCAAAATATCACTTTTCCCTAACATTCCTCTAAGGTTCAGTGAGCAGGAGAACTGGGGAAAAGAAGGAAGCTAAAGATCCTCCTTCCAGCTTCAGTGACTCAACAAAATCAACCATGTGGACCAGCGGGTAGATGGTCTTTGAAACCTTCCTGACTTTAGAAAAGGCTAAAGAAATGCTTCCTGTGCCTTGATTTTCCTATAGGACACAGTCTTACTCATTGACTTCATAGTGTATCAGTGTCAGGTGTGGCACTAATTTAAAGACTTAGTTTAATGAATTAGATCAAAAAACAATGATACGTATACTAAAATCTTCTCTTGCAGCATCCTTTTGGCCCATCAAGACATCAGTAGCAAAGAATGAGCTACACATTTTCTCAACCTTGAAAGGAGATTCAGAAGACTATCAGTGCCAGTTTTGCCTTTACCTAAAAAGACAGAGCCAAAAGGACTCTTCATTTAATTAGTGAAGCCTCAAGATGTAGGGCATCCGTTCATCTCAAGATCAAGGTTTCTTGTTTTATTCTGCATCTTCAACTTCATTCTCACAAAACGATTACATTTTTTCCTGCCTGTGGAGAGCCTTGGCACATGATCAGAGTTTCTGACTCTCAAAGCTGTTCGTATTCATAGTGATTTTTGTAGCCCATCTTGTAGACACTGGGAATTATTCACAAGAATCTCACCTGCCCCTGGTACGATGTGGAGTATCAGCACAGTGCCCCATGAGTCAAAATCCTTCCTTATTTCGAGAATCATAGCCCACAATCTTACCTTAATCTTAATCTCTAATCTTGTACTGATTGGATTTCATATTTTTTCTAACAGAAATTTCCGATATTTATCTGCTTCATAGCAAGTGACTTTGCTTTGGGACTATGCATTTAACCAAAACAACCAAGCAACAATGGTCCTGCTATTAGGGGTGAGGAGATTTCCCCTTCTTCCCTTCTTGAGTTCTTGTGGCTGAATTGATAATAAAACTGACACAAGACAGATTAACAGGAGAAAAAGAAACAAAGTTTAATCGTGTGCATGGAGGGCACATAGAAATGGGACCTAAGAAGTGGCCAAAGTGGCAGCTTTTTTTACTTTTTAGATAAAGAAAAAAAATACATTTGTGAGGAATTGACAGGACGATGAAAATAACTTAGGCTTTAGGTTCCCAATTAGTGAAGAATCTAAACAGAGTTTGGGTTTGGGTGTAGTAAATTAAAGAAGTAACAAGGTTTGTTGACACAGGCTTCTCAGCCCTGGATGCCCTATCTTTGGTAATAAGGGTATCTTTCTACCTCCAGATGCAAGGAGTGTGCTTTTCACATGGGAGATTTATTTCCTACGTTTTGGGAGACAGAGGGGAGGGTCAGAGTCTCCCTCTTGTCTTGGCCATTTCTTACGTGACTTTAACTCAAGACAATCAATATGCCATGGAGGCACATTTAGGGTGACTTCCCTTGAAGCTTTTGATGAGGACACAGGCAAATAGGCAAGCAAAACCCCCAGACTCAATTACCAATCAGATGCAGACACGTTTAGAGAGGCAGCAGGGGAAAGGAAACTACTGTTTTATTTCTTAGTCCCTTTTTTGAAGATTCTCCTACTGGCTGTGACCTATGCCCTCCAGTCAGCTTGTGATAATGAAGTTGAGCCCTCATTCACGGTCTCCTCAGATAACACCTTCCCTGGTCACAGGGGCTATTGGTGCCAGTGTCCTGTTCCTACTCCCCAAAACCTTCAAGTTCCTGATTAAAGAATAAGAGATAAGAGATACACATGCACTAGATGTTTTGCATTGAACTTCACATTGTTCACATAGTGTCAGCTCCATCAGCACCAATGCCCAGTCTTCCTGCTCTCAGTTGACCATACCTGGTTCATCCTGGCAGCAGCACGTGGAGGAAGAAATGTTAAAGTCCAGAGCATAGGCAAGCAGAGCCTTGCTGGATCCCAGCAATGTCCTTCTCAAGACCCAACCAGGTCAGCAGAATCCTTGAGCCCAGAAATGGTGCCAGACTGGAAATACCAGGATGAAAATAGAATACAGTTAGTTTTTAGTAAATCTGATATTGTTCTCCCAGGGAAAAAATTTATTTCTGTATTCTGAGCAGTCCAATCTGAAATGAGCCACCTAGGATTGCATCAGACAGGGAATGGCATCCTTCCCATGAGCCCTGGCAAACATTGGGCTGGCCTTGATTTGTGCTCGGGTCCCCCACTGGAACCGTTAATGGTTTGCTCTCAGTTTGGAGAAGGCCACCTTAGAGCTATGACCCCTCTAAGAGCAGGGCAAACCCAGGTAACTGACAGTAGCTTTGAAAGTGCTTCTTTGCACAGAGAGACCAAGGACACTCCAACAGGGATGTTTAGATGGAGGTCATGGGTTAATCACCAAGAACGTGCCACATGTATAGCAAATAACCTCAGTCTTCACACAGTAGAGCTGAGTAGAGAGCAATGCAGTGTTAATCAAGAGGATGAAACTGTTAGAGCGGGCAGATAGCTAGATGCAAGCAGAGAAAGGGTGATGCAGACCAATTGGCAGGAATTTGGCAGGAAGGAGGGGCACTGGCCAAATATAGAAACTATACATCATGTCATGTAAGCACCAGGGGTCTCTGGGCAAAGGAGAAAAAGCAGGAACCTCTGGGCTGATAAGTGATCATGCCTTTTGAGGTGATGAAGCCTGGAGGCTAACAAGGAAAGGTGGGAAAAGGCAGGAATCTCCAGTGTCCCAATATAACCTTTTATTTATTTTGACCTTATTTCAAAATTAGCCTTGCAGATATGAATTACACATCATTCACCGACACCATGACACTTCCCATCCAGACTAGATAAGAACAACCTAACTCCCTTTGGAAACGTGGAGTTAGAATGAAAATCGAGAACATGACCCCAAATCCTTCTCTCCCCAATAAGTATTCTGCCCATTCATTTTTACACTCTATGTAACTAACTTGCCAAAAAACTCAGGATAGCCACTCACCTGAGCATGCCTGCTCTCCCCTTGAGAGTGTGCAATCCATCCCTTAATAAATCCTCGCTTTACTTTCTTAACTTCTGCATCTTGTCCAATTCTTTCTGCAACGGGACAAGAACCTGGGCACATCTACTGGCAGCAAAAGAGCCAAAAAGCCCAAGGGAAACCAACCTTCAGGGTGACACCCAACAGAGAAGGCAGCTGGTAGACCAGCGTTTCAGCATTTGAGTGAATGCTGCCCTCAGTGGTATTCCAATTGCCTCTGTCTATCCTTTGTCAAAGAAGGAACCCTGTTCCATTTGTGACCTTACAGCAATTGGGAATTCCAAAACAGAATTGGGGCAATCTGCCTAAACTCCTACGTAAACTGATTCTACCTGTAAAAAGGAACCACAGGGGGAAACTCATTGAAGGTGACCCCGTCTTGCTAAGCAGTTTGGGTTCAAGAACATCCCTCATAGATGCCCCAGACCTTTATCCCAGTGACAGCTTCTGATTTAGGTTGGGGAATAATTTAGGGGGCAGATAAGGAAAGAACTATAGCTATTCTTTCTGTGGGATCATTCTTCCCGTTTACTAAATAAATTCATGGAAAGCATAGAGTTGACATTCATCCAATTTAAAGAACTAAATTATGTTAAAGTAGTTTACAATCCCCCATTGTGACATTTTAATGTTTATTTAGTCTTATATTTTTCATAGGGAGTCACCTATAAATCAATACTTCAATGCCCTAAGTTTACTTTATTTCATATACTTGAAACAACATTAAACTGTCTTTTGAGAGTAACTTGTCCATAAGTCAGATGTTACTCTGTCACAGTATAACAGAATTTCATTGTAACGGCTTGCAACTCAGAGAGGCCGTGGCTATTTTAGGATCTACCTCCCAGTGCACTACCCAGAATGCTGCTGGATTGAAAGTATACAACTCACTGGAAAGTGGGCTGCTGCCTCCCTTTCTTACCAGCAATTGAAGGTGAGACCCACTCCCCACTGTTCTGATGGATGGAAATTAAACAAACAAACAAACAAAAAAACCCCTGCAAACATCTCTGGGTGAGATGCCTCAGCATTTCAGGGTTGGAGAGTTGTAGAAAATAAGAATCGAGTCTATTAAACAGTTCCTCCAGTGTATAAGATCTGCTATCAATTTGTCCTGAAGGAAAGAAGCAGTATTTGAGGCTATACGGAATGTAAATGCTAAGGACGGTGCGGAGGAACCAGCCTCACCGCACACGCAGGTCTGAAAAGGCTGGAGCTGAGTGAGCTCATTGCTGGACTGTGTTTGCTGTGACTGCACTAAAAATCCCTCACGGGAAAATGACAGGAATGCATGTGCCCCATCCCCTCCCTGACTTGACATCATTACCTTCTACATTCTGCTCCTTGGGGTCACTTAAAAAAATGTATACTTTATTGAGGCCCATGTTTGACTCAATGAATACATTTTCTTTTATAAGCTACCTATATTATTTTCCATATAGACCCTGTAATTCTTTTTTAAACTGAGTAAACATTCTTCAGCCTTTCTTGTGGTCCCTACTCTTTTATTGGGGTTACCTCTTCAAAATAAACATCAGAAGTCACAAACCACAAAGGTTCATTTTCCTCACACCTAAGGAGCATGGCTTTTTCCTTTATAGCTGACAATGGTACATTTTGTATAAGATTCTACAAAAAAAAAAAAATTCACAAAAATTACAGATTTAGAGACTTCGTTTTCTCTACTTGTAAAATGAAATGGATTAAGCTAGAACACACTTCAATATATTTTTAAATCTTAGAGTTTGGAAATGATCTTTGGGAAGACAAAGAGTTACTCTCCAAAATCCGTTACATATTTCTTGTGATTCGAACTAAAGATGGACAAAGAACGCTTCAAAAGAATTTGATTCCACAATCTTATTCAGAAAATCTCATCACTTATCTTATTGAGGAGATGGCTGTGTTTTTGCACTGACGTTTTCTATGTATGGTTTCAGGCTAAGTGTCTTTTTGTTAAATCATTAGAGAGGGAGACAGAAAACAAATGATACTGTTTAGAAACTTCTCTTAGAAATGAAAACACTGAAATTCAGAAAGATTAAGTGAATTTCTCAAGTTCACATAGCTAGGGAACAGCAGAGTTGGAACTTGGGACTGCACATCTACCTGCTTCTCATAAGTGTTGAATCCCTGCCTCGTGGTAGGTACTGTGCCTAGTGGTAGGAATCCTAGGAATAGAGAAGATAAAGTCCTGCTCTGAATCGGGGTTTTGGTGAAGACACTTAATAACAAAAAAATGGCCAGTTGTCATGAAGTGTATCTTAAAATCCTACTGGGAGTATATCCAGAGAAAACTCTAACTCAAAAAGATACATGTACCCCAAAGTTCATAGCAGCTCTATTTGTAATAGCCAGAACATGGGAGCAACCTAAATGTCCATCAACAGATGATTGGATAAAGATGTGGTTTATATATTTACATATATACACAAATACATAATGGAATACTACTCAGCTATAACAAAAAATGAAATAATGCCATTTGCAGCAACATGGATGGACCTAGAGATGATCATAAGTGAAGTAAGTCAGACAGAGCAAGACAAATATCATATGATATCACTTACATGTAGAATCTTTTAAAAATTATATAAATGAACTTATTTACAAGCCAGAAATAGACTCACAGACATGAAAACAAACTATGGTTACCAAAAGGGGAAAGGGGAGGGATAACAATGAAACCAAAAGGGTGAGGGGAGGGATAAATTAGGAGTTTGGGATTAACAGATACATGCTACTATATACAAAATAGATAAATAATAAATACTTACTATTTAGCACAGGGAACAAGATTCAATATCTTGTAATAACCCCATAATGGAAAAGAATCTGAAAAAGAATATATATATATATATAACTGAATCACTTTGCTGTACATCTGAAACAAATACAACATTGTAAATCGACTATACTTCAATTTAAAAAAAAAGCGTATCAGAATAGCTGATCCCAAGGTTCAGCCCTGCACATTAGAGGGGCACCAACGATGGCCTGTAGGGTTAGAGAAGAGCTCTCAGAGGGGTAACATCTGAGCTGAAGACAAGGACTCTAGGCAGACAACAGACAAGTCCAGGGGGTCCTAAGGCCATGGCAAGCCCAGCAGAGAAGGGTGATGTCAGCAGGTGGCCAAAGGTGGGCCACTTCACACACAGGATGAGGGGACTGGCAAGTGACACAGTGGGGGAGACAGATGCAGCTCAGACCATGAGATGCACTGAAACACTTCTCATCTCCTGGACACAGCCTAACCTCTGCCCACACCTGCTACCTCTCTCTGTTCATATTCATGGCCTCAACCAAGGGGGTTGGCAGCAGTGGGTAAATTCCAGAGATACTAAGGGCAGATTTTCCAGGCCTGGGTGAATGAGTCAATTAAAGAAATGAGAATCAGAAGGGTGCCATTGAAGAAATCATCATAGCAGATACAAGAAGGTCAGATATCTTTGCTTTCCCACCAATTATAATTTGTTTTCATTGAAATGGGTGAAGAACTCCCCTGTGAGTTAGCTTAGGTAGGGAGGAGAATGGAGAAGGTTGAAGTGGCTAATGTGGTGGATGCTAGGGAGAGCTGAGTGGACAAACAAAAGCATTGAACAGTATAATTAATGTAGGAGCTGTGGCTCTGACTCCTGATGTAGTATTTCAAATGAGAGCACTTGGATTTAACCAAGTTAAGTGCAATAGGAGGACAAATAAACAGGCAAGGCTAATGTTCCTGACACTGCACAACCAATTGGCCAACCCCCGTCCTAGATTATGAAAGTAACAAACCCTGCACTGCCTGTTCCCAGATTGGTGGGAAAATTAGCTGTGCCATTGCTCATTGGGGAGTGCTTTTGTTTGCTCATTTATATGTTTGTTTGTTTAATAAGATGATAGTCACCAGCTACAGGACTCAGGTCCTTCACACTTCCTCTTAATCATGTTCTGGAAACTACCCTCAGAGCACTTCACTGCACCATGCTTAAGAATAATTCCTGGAAAAATCTTTACAAGAGACATGTGTTCCTCTTCAGTGAGTAAGGGCTGTGAGTGACAGAATATTTACTCAGCAGAGTGACAAAAAAAGTGGTGTACATTTCCCCAGAAAGTTCCAGTTACAGCACAGATTTCTGGTAGCAAAGCAGTGACTGTCATCCTGCTGGGAGGTGTTTGCGGGGTTCATGTAAATGAAGGAGGAACAGTGACTGTTGCAGGGCTAATCAACAAAGTGAGATGCCAGTAATTAGGTTGCAACTGACTCACATCCCGTTCAAAGCATTAATTGGGGGAAAATATGCAGATTGCTGGTTAATCATAGAACAGTTTTAGTTCCATAGTCATTTTCTTCCTGTTCATCAATTTGTTTGATTGCTTGTGTGGCAAAACACTGGCTCTTCTCTGTATGTGTTTAGCTATTTGAGACTTTTTTTTTAAGCCATTTATTAATTAGAGATGTCTCTAAAGCACCGCAATAGCTCCTTATGGCCTATGGAAGGACAATTTGAAAAGTGGGAGCATCTGACGGTGATACGGTGTTTTCAAAGACTGCTGGAGAGGAAGATAGGAGAACAACATGTCTTCCATCTGTGTGAGGGGGAGGCAGAGGAAAGACTCAAACTCTCAAAATAAATATGTGTTAAAAGTTCAGAGCAGAACGTACCCTACCATTTACCCACTTTTAAATTAAACTATCTGCCTAGTCAGGTTACAGAAAATTCTGTCCACCCTCCAATCTTGTACACGTCTTCTTTTCATATCTGTAGTTCTGATGAATTTAACTTAATAGGTTTTCTCTTCTAACTTGCTGGTACTTTCTCTTCCCAAGAGAGCTCAAACAGGCCTTTTCCTCCTTCCTGGAATTTTGAACTTGGTCTATGACTCCTTGCTGGATTGGGGTCTATTTTTGTGCCTGCTAAAGAATGATCTGTATACTGCAGGCACATGGCAAGTTTGTGAATGGTACAAAGAACATGTCGGCATAAAAATTATTCCACGTTCATCGTCTAAATCAGAATTCGACCTGGTCAAACGTGCATAGGTGATGTGAAGAGGAGTTATAGATTTGGTGGGAAGAGTAGTCTGAATCGGAACCACCTGGAGCCCCTGATCGAGCCTAGGTCCTGGGCCCTTTGAGATTCTGCCTCAGTAGGTCTGAAGCAGGCCAGGACATTGACTTTACACAAGTTTCAGCAAATTCTGATGTTACTTGTCCCCGGACTACCCTTGGAGTACAACAAATTAGAGAGCTTCACAAAAGCATTCAGTATACAAAACTAAAAGTTTTTAACAAAATGCAGTTCTGAAACACAGATCCATATCCATAATGTCTGCAGGGAAGATTAGATCCATTAGCTTCCTGTTTGTTTACAAATACAGATAGAAACAATTTTAGGCAGATGAGTTATGATCAACCAGGCAGTGAACCTAAAACAAATCAACGTGACTTTGTAACTGTCTTCTTTTATCATTTCCTTGGTTCCTAGGAAAGCCCCAGTGAGAGATTTAAGAGTCATTGGTATCAGGTCTATACCACAAGGGAGGCAAAGACTACAGCAAGGAATGTTATGAAACTCTCTGCACTCCATAATATTTTTTCAGAGATGACATCGAGTCAAGTCACCATTCATCATAAACAAAGAGGAGACAGTGAAAAGTTGTCAAAGTCAAATCTCAAGAGCTTAAAAAAAGAGAATGAGAGGAGTCCATCTTTGGAAATGAGAGGATAAAAGACTAACTCTAGCAGAGACATCTCTTTGTTGGGAAATACATTTAGATTTTGCTAAAGCCACAGTTACCATATCGAATGCATGTTATAGACCAGGTATTGTGTTAAGAACATTGTCTCATTTAATCCCCACGATAACCAAATAATGTAAGTATTACTATTATTTTCACTTTACAGAGGAGAAAATCGAGGCTTAAGGAAGTAAAGAAACCTTCATAAAAATAGACAGTATGTGACGTAGCTGGAATTAAAATCTTGTTCTCTTTCTCACCATCTCAACTATGTAACTGCGGTGCTCACATATGTTCACGATGACTTAGAGTATCATTGGCAGCATCTCTTTGCCCTGACTCAAAATGAGACTCCTCTCTTTGCATCTTTTAGCAACATAACAATCCCCCACAAAAATGGGTTCAGAGCGATGTACTCTAGTAACTGTATCCTGGGGAAAATCTACACAGTAGTTAAATTTCCCAGTACAAGGAAATTGCTCCAGGAGAAAAGATGATACTGTAAGAAAACCCAGTGCATGCTTTGGGTTCCTGATATGTCATGACAACCTTTAGGGGCTGAATGGCTCTGAGATATAATTCTTATTCACATTTCATGAATATTGGTTTCTCTAAAAAATCTTTATATACTTAGGGAAGCATTGTGTTGTTTAGGATGTGGTTGATCACAAGGAATGTTAAACTTGACCAACAGTGGCTTAAAGCAAGAAGTCAGGAGGTGGAAAACAAGATGTCTGGAAGTGGATGTCCAGGGCAGAGGCAGTAGCTCAGTGATGTCATCCAGGACCCAGGTTCTTTCTAACTTACCATGCTCCTCTAGCCCAGCACTGTCACCTCATAGGCTCTCTCCAGATGGTTGCAATGTGACTGCCGTAGCACCCCCTTGCTGTAGTGTGCCAAGGGGAAGGAAGGAAGAACCGTGTTGGGAGCAAAGGGTTGTCTTTTTACCTGGGGGTAGCATCTTTCCTGGATGTCTTCTTATACTGATAGTTACAGTGAAAAAGAGTAAAAAGATAGAGGGTGATCAGAATTGGCTCCAATCTATCAAAATCTGTTTCCTAAGTTTAAGCATA
Source organism: Camelus dromedarius (assembly GCF_036321535.1). Taxonomy (NCBI): domain Eukaryota; kingdom Metazoa; phylum Chordata; class Mammalia; order Artiodactyla; family Camelidae; genus Camelus; species Camelus dromedarius. Next base: position 31,231,316 of record NC_087453.1, read on the forward strand.
TAGTTGATTTGGGAAAAAAAAAAATCTGCATTATGTTCCAAGGATGAAGGAGGGCATGGCTGTGGGTAGAAGTGACACAGGGTCCACCACCATCACTATTTTCCCCAATATCAAGCCTTTTACCATACAAAGTCCTTGGTTGAGGGCTGGAGAGAATGTATTCAGTGGGACAGTGCTTGTCTTTTAGGAATTTAATTCAAATCCGAATGGCACTGCAGGGATCAAACACAGGTGATGATGCAGATGACCAGAAATTACAGCTCAGGTAAAGGTTAAGGAAAAGCTGTATAGAGAACATTTTGTATTCTGTTTCCCTAGGTTTCACCTTGTAGTATATGCTAATTTGTGAGAAGGCTTTGATTTGTCTGATGAATATCGGATAGCAGAATCAGAATGTGGGCAAATCACACATTTGCATTTGGAATTTGTTTTCATTTTTGAGAGTTGCTCTACTCAATAAGAACTTATTTCTATTCTTGCCCTGAAAATGATTATGAGTGACTTATGATGAACGTTGCCTCATTCGATAGTAGTAATACTTTTAAAAAGGAAGCCTGCAGGCTGGATCTTTATTGGATTCTCTTCCTTTCAGGGAGACTCAATGTTATTGAGAATGTTGGCTTAAAATAACAGGACGTTCATGGGTGATGGACATTCATGTGCCACATACCTTCTCTAATTTAAGCACTTGGATTTAATCCATGATCTACACTGCTAATCCTGTTATATTCCCAGCTGCAACTCTGACTGCAGAGAAGATAACCTTCTCAGGCATTTGTTTTCTGCATCATTTTAAGTAGATTCCAAAATTCATGACTAAGGAAAAGTAATTTTTCTAAGCTGTCTCTTTTGCCCCCTAGTAAAGAGTCCACGTCAGGCCTTTGAGCTCATTTCTACTTCTAGCCAGCCATCCAACCTGCTTCACTTAATTCAGACCGTTCATATAAATTTCTTAGTATGACGCCTGGCAGAGAGCCTGATTTAGGGCTAAATAAATGCTACTTTTTTTTATTAGTTTTATTATTATTATATTTATTGTTATTGTTAAATTCCTACTACCTCCAACCTTTTACCCAGGTATTCAAGTGGTATGTGTGCAGACTCTGAAGCTAGATTACCTGGAGCCTGTCTCCACCATTTACAGGTTAACTTGGGCAAGTTCTTCCATCTCTTTGCACTTCAACTTTCCCTTCTGTAAAATGAGGATAACAAAAGTATTATCCTCATTCTCATTTTTTAAGAACTAGGTGAAAGAACATCTCTGAGACACTTAGATTAGATGTGTTAGCTACTTACTAATCCTACTACTGCTAACCATCGTCAATGATGCTACCACAAAAACTACTGCTCCTTGTACTGACACTGTTCTGCATCACTCCAACTTTTGTTGCACATTTATTTCTACCTTCTCTATCAATCTATATTCTCCCCCTAGGCCCCAAAGCCCTTAAAGGTTGTGTAAAAAAATTACCCCAAACACTTAGTGGTGTAAAACAAGATTTTAACATTCTCATGGATTCTCCAGGTCAGGAATTAGGGCAGAGCACTGTGAAGACAGTTCATCTCAGCTCAACACGGTCTGGGTCCTGAGTTGGAAGACTCAAAGTCTGGCTCCGTGGAGCACCAGCTAGATGGCCCAAGGCTGGAGTTGGGATCCTCCAGGTTCACTCACTTACACGCCTGGCGTTTGGACTGAGAGACTCAACCAATTGGCTGGAACAACTGGAGCTCTCTGGGTATCTCTTTGCAAAAATGTATTTTCTCCCCAGAATCCCTTTGTTATGGCAGCATCAGGCAGATGGACCTTCTGTAGAACTACTTGGAGATTCCAAGGTGTGTGTCCAGAGAGAGGATGGCTGAAAATATATTGCCTTGCTTCTGAAGTCATACATACGGCAGAAATTCTGTTGTGGTCACAGGCCACCAGTTTTAAGGAGACTATCTGTGTGTGTCTTGTGTGTGTCTGACAATGGCTACGAGTGTGTATTTTATCCTTTGGTTTTGGAGATAAAATTGAGGAGGCATCCACGGGAAGAGGATGGAGTAGTAGAATTAGTAATTAGCTAACACACGATGGATCTTAGAACAGTCGTGTCGAATTGGTAACCTGATGAAACTACAGCTCTCTCCTAGGACTTGGCCACGCCTCTTGCCTTAGGTTACTGGAACCATTCCCCCACATCATTCTGCAGCTCAGCCTCTAGTTCTATTGTATATGTTGGGATCAGGGTCAGTGTGCTTTCATGAAGGCGGGTGTGATGGTTTTGTAATGAAGCGTCGTGGCTCGACTGAACTACACTTCCCAGAATTCCCTTCCTTTATGTTTCTGATTAGAGGTCGGAGGTGATACATGAACCATATGTAGGCTTTTACTCTGGGAAGGTTGGAGAAGATGCTTTTATCATTACTGTTCCAGTTCACTTTGTTGCTAGGCTTGTAACTTCTCCACCTTCCCCTGGATCTTCCTTCAGTGCCTCCAAGTCTTGGGCCAGATGTGTGTTTAGCTCATGACAATGCTCCAGCTTTTGCAGGATGCACACAATGGCAAGATGAGAGGCAAGAGGACTGCCAATGTGCCAGTCTTTCCTTGGAAGCTCTGCTTGCCTTTTAACCTTCCCCCGCCCCCTACTTTACCTCCACCTTCCTTTCCCAACTGCCTGCCTGGGGACTTCCAGCTTAGCCTCAGATACAAAAACTAGTCTTACAGAGACCCTTTATGAGCTGCCACATGAGTTGTTACAGGTCACAACCCTATAACAAATCCACATATATATGTGGATACATATAATCCCAGTGGTTCTGCTTCTCAGATTAAACCCTGACTGATACAGTGGGTTTTAAGTTTTGTTTTTTCATTTTTTGGGTTTTTTTATAAAATGGAAAACATGTCAGGTTTCAAGAGTAATGCCAGATTTCTACATGGAGAAAAGAGGATGTAAAATCTGAGAATTGGGTCAGATGTTGAGGGCTCTAGACCTTCAGGTTATAGGCCACCCTTTCAAAACATTCCATCTCTCTCTGTATGTGTTAAGATCAAAAATATCCTCCTGGGACACCAGGATACACGACTTCAGGTGTCTTTCTTATCTCATCTTTAATTCCATCAACCCATCTTGTAAAATTCCACATCTAGGTCCCTCCAACTTCCTCTTCCTTCCTACCAAAGTGTTATGGACACTGCTGGAGAAAGTTCCACAGATATCATTCATGCCACTCAGCTCACTGATATGCAAGGTCCCCACTACGCATCCTTGTTCATTCCAAACCTTCACAAGTTCCTCAGTAAAGTCTGCCTCTCCTTCTGAACTGTCTGCTTCTCCAGGGCAAGAAATATAATTACTACCTACAAGATCTTGTGCAATGTTCCCAGCCCTAGCACCTAGTGCAGTACCTGGCATATTTTAGAAAATAAATTTGTGTTTGATGAATGAATGAAGACCTACCACAGTTCTGAACCTTTCAGAGAATAATTCCCCACACCCCACAAATAAAGCCAACTGTTAACAACCATTTCATCTGTCCCTATCCTAGGACAATCATCTCAATCCATCATCACCATGTTTCTATCCACCTTCCCAAAGCTAATTCTTTAATTTTCACATTTCCAAGACCATTAATCACTCACTTTATCTTTTAAATTTTCAACTCTTTGTTCTCTAAAATCTTCTTCCTCTCAGTGCATGCACACACTCAACTTTCTCCATGTAAAGAAACCCTCATTCGTTCCTTTATTCTCCTTTCTTTTTAGTCATCTGTTCTCAGAGCAATTGCTTCCTTTCCTCCTCTCCCCTTGATTTTCTACCCTCTGCAATGTGCCAAACATACTTAACATTCCACTTACACTTCCTCACTAAGATTATGATCTAGTTTCTAAACCAGAAAGAATTTTTTTAGCACTCAGATAATTAGACCTCTTTATCCTTGGTTCTCTAGTATTTCCAACTCTTCTTTATCCGTTTACTGTGTGGGCTCCTTCCATTTCCTCCAGTTAAGCTCTGGTGTTTTCCATATGACTATCCTCAGCCCTTTCCTCATCTTACACACTACCTCCTCATCCAAAATGAGCTCATCTACAATTTTGACTGAATTTCTACTTCCTAAAGCTAAATCCCCAGCACAGAATTCTATTCTTCCTATAAAGATTTTAAACTCAAAAAATCCAAAATTGAACTAATCATCTTATCCTCCACACTCTAACCTGACCTACCATCCCACTGCCCAAATAAGAAACACAGGCATCACCCCAAATGCCTTCCCCACCCTTATACCTATAACCACCCCCTTAATTCAGTGCAAACTCTGAACGCCTCCCCAGCCAAGCATTTCCCAAAGCGTCCTCTGGATAAATAAGCTTGTAAATACTTCATGTTTAATTTTTCTCTTGGGACGCCAGAATCTGAGCATTCCTGCAGTAAACAAGGTCTTTCCTTTTGTTTCATCCAACACTTTCAAATTTACAACTACCATTCCCATTGCTAAGACCTACAGATATTTCACAGAATTAAATGTTCCAGGAAACACAATTTGAGAACGATTGTTCTTTGTCCTCCTTTCTCCACTGTCACTGGGTAAAAGATACTGTTGGTACTCTGCCCAGAACTCCTGGGATCTTTTTACCAAATTTGTGACACCATTGTTTAGCTTTTTGCCACTAAGAACTCATACTTTTGACCTTCAGAGGACTGTACTGGGGCATGGGATGCTGTTGTGCTCCCGGTTGGCAGGAAGCAGACTCCCTAAGCCAAGGATTTGTGTGCTTCCCCTACAGAGAGAGCCAGAGGTGGCTCAGAGTCCCCATCTCCTTCAGTAGAGCTTCCAGCCAATGGCAGAGGGATTTGTGACACTGAATGAAGTGCAATTTATGCTGCAGACCTCATTTTAGGATTAAGCTGAGGCTGAGCTTATTCCTGAGTGCACACCCTTGTTTGCCTTTTTTGTCTTCACTGTTCTGCCTCCCATGCATCCTTTTCCCAAGTGTCCCGTGCACCCCCTCATGCATTCTTTTGTAAGCAATGCCTCATGTGTCACTTGCACACAAATCCTGGCTCAGGAGCCACGGCCTTTTGCAGGCTCTCTCCTTCTGTGGTGCAGACTACCACTTTATTCCAGTAAACAGCGTCTCTGCCTCTAACCTTACACTCTCCATTCCTTCCAGAATAAAATCTGTATCTTGGCCCCGTGGGGCATCCACCATCTGACTTGACCTGATCGACCTGATCTATCTGATCGTCCAGCTCCAGCTCCTCCTACCCTCCCCAGTGAGCTTAACCTCTAGCTGTACCAAGCAACTGATCTTTCCCAAATATACAAAGTCTGTCATGGCATCTTAATATTGCACAAGTCATGTCTCTTGTCAGAAGTGGCCTGTCCCAACTGTTCTAGTCAGCAAATTCATACTCTTCCTTCAAAAGTCTTTCCAATAACCCAGTGACTATTTCCTTCATGCTGTCCAGCCCTCTGCCCTTCACCTCTGATAACATTTGTACATTATAGTTTAACTGTTTAAATGTCTGACTTCCCTTCTAACATTGACTTTTCTGAAAGTTAGTTAGTCTGAAGGAATGGGTCTTGGTTGCTTTGACCACCAGAGAGTCCCATTACTTATAAAAAGTGCTCAGCAAAATATCCATTACAACCTAGAGGTCACCTGTCCAGTAATCAATGACTTGAGGGGTTAAGGCATCCTTGTTGTAGACATTATGACCTTAAAATAATCTAACAGAACAATCTTCTGTCTTAGTTGTCCCTGTTTTCACATTGCAGATCACAAATTATCTAAGTCAAGGCACACACATAGACAACATCCTGAAATGGAATATTTGATGTGTCAAATTGCTATCTGTAAGCTTGCTTGCCAGATTTATTTGGGTACTTTAAAGAAATTAAACACCAATTCAATTTCATGTGAAAGAATTAGAGTCTGCATTCTTAAGCGCTGGAGTCTTGCAGGATTGAACAGTTAAAGCATATTTACGAAAGGACGGCTGTGTCACAGGAAGGTGTTGGCGGTTCTTATTTTCTCTGTTGAGAAGTAGACCTGGGATTTCAGCACTGATAAGCACACAGTGCCCCGTGTGCCCCGAGCTCATGACCTCAGAGTGCATTTCTTGTGGGCTTGCCAATGGCTCTATGAAGATAAACATGATGTGTCTGTGTTCCAGGTGGCAATTTCTTTAAAAAGCAAAATTAGTAGTTTCCCCATTGCCCTCTGTCCTTAATTCCCATGACTTGGGATGACTTTGTGGATAGATCTGTAACTTGTACCTTCTCCTAAGTCTTATAAGCCCCAAATGGGAAACAGGCATGCTATGTTATTGCTTTAGCCTTGTCTGTGACCTGTACACTAGAAATGTCATCTGACTTTTGTCAGAAACAGAATTTGCCAGGAGGCCTCTCCTCCTGGAGGCTTCTGGAGTTTGTCTATGGGCTGCTAATTATAAACAAACAAACAAAATGAAGACCATTCTTCAAAAAAATGACCAGAACATTCTCATTCTAACACTTCCATAAAAATACAATTTATTTTTGTGATAAGTAAATGTTCATTTGTGTTACATGTAATGTGTCCAGACCAGCACTAAGCACTCTTTTGGAAGTAGTGAAATGTGTTTTCATTATTTTCTGTCCCCGTTATCTTCACTCTTTTTTCTTTCTTCTTTTTATTCAATCTTTTTGCTGTGTAACAAACCGCCCCAAAATTTAGTGGCTGAAATTATTATTTCTCATAATTCTATGGGTTGAATGGGTTGTTCTGCTGACCCAAACTGACTTTTCTTGCATTGTGTCTAATGGGTTGTCCAGGAAACTTTGTTGATCTTGGCTGTGTTCTTTCATGTCTATAGCCTAAGTCGGGACATTTGGGCAGACTTGACCTTGCTCTTTATGTCTCATACTCTTTCAGACTAACCTGGCAGGTCTTCAGGATGAAGACGGAAGAGCAGCAGAGAGAACAGGAGTGTGCAGGGCTCTTTGAGGTCCAGGTTCAGAGCTTGTTTCCAATCTTTTCCACCATACTCTATTGGCCAAAGCAAGTTACAAGGCAGCCCAGAGTCCAGGGGGTTGCCAAGAGACCCTTTCTTCTGATGGGAGGAGCTGTAAAGTCACATTGGAAAGAGTGTAGACACCAGAAAAGGCAGAGGGCTGGGGCCATTTTTAAAGCAGTCTCTCTTCTCAGCTCTTTGGGTGTGCAATAACTTCAAGGTTTTCAGTCTACACCCTCTGAAACATACCTTCTTGTCCTTATAACTTGTGCTTGGGAAATTATCTGAGAAATGTATTCATGGAGAGATGAATGCCTCTTAAAGCTAAATATGACATCTATCTATGTGGAAAATAATGCTGTAGGACTACCTCAATCCTCAACACATACATACAACCTAGACACTCTAAAGAGCAACATACATAAGGAAGTAGTTCCAAGAAGCATTCTGTGTGGCATGGGGAAAGGCTAAGTAAAATTCTTTATATAATAGCAATAGTAAGCAATAGTAAAAATAACACATTGTACAATAATAGTATCCACATGCATTTATTGAGCCCTTACTATTGTCAGGCTTTGAGACAAAGGCTTTAACTCATGATCTCATTTCTTTAAGGGAGTTAGTATTAGTGTAATACCCAGTTCATAGATGAGGATGTTGAGGCTTGGACAGATTAAATAATGGGAACCCTGTCCCCAAGTTATTTGATAGCTGTGACAGGATTTGCTCCTGCCCTTGCCTATCACAAAATGGGTGCTCTTCACCACTGCCTGCACCCACAGATAGCTTTCCCTACAAATTTAGGGTAAGACTGATGCACCATTACTCTCCACCGGTGGTTCCCAAACTTTGCTGCACACTGAATCACCGGCTTTTAAAAAATACTGATGCTTTGGTCCTACCCTCCCCCTTTCCAGAGATGCTGGTATTATAGTGAGCAGAAGGAGCTTTAAATCTCCCCCAGGTGATTCTACTATGCGCCTTTCCCAGTACCAAATGTGAGCCATGGACCAGCAGCAGCAGCATCACCTGAGCTTGTTAGAATGCAAATGCCCAGGCCCGTAGGCAGATCTGCCAACTCAGAATGTCTGGGGCGAGGCTTAGGAATTTGTTTTTGTAAAAATCCGTCCATATAGTTCTGAGGCACACAAATGTTTGATAATTATTACTTTACACCAATGATTCAAACTTGTGCATCAGAATCTCCTGGAGATGCCTGGATTCTGCCCCAGAACTACTGAAACTATTTTCACAGAAGTCTCCAGGCAATTCTTATGCACCTAGGATTGAAAGCCACATCTTTATTCTAAATAGACTACCCTGATTTATGTATTTCCAGTGTACGGACATCAGGAGTACAGAGTGTTCTCCCTCTCACAAGAGACATAAACATAATGAACACAAATTTTTGTTCTATAAGAAAAATGTAGTGCTAAAACTAAAGAATCACATTCTCTGGTAAGAGCACAGATGACACTGCAGGATTCCAGAAATGACAGATTGATTGGTATCTCAGCTGTAATTAGCAGGGTATAATGTCAGAGAGATGGCTGAGCTGTGAGCGCTGGCTTGAAGCCACCCAGGGCCCCAGGACCCATAATGTGCATCCCAGCAGAAGCCAGACTGTAGCCATTATCCTTGCTAGAAATAAATCAAATGCCCAAGCATAACTGGATTTAAGATTAAACTCGGAAGCTGATGCCCTGCATGGACATTGGCTCTCCCACGGCAGATAAGAAATCACATTCTACTTCTTCCTAAAATTGCCATTTTCAAACTCTGCTGGCATATCTGAGAAACACTGGCCCATTACTAATTAGCCCCTTGGCTCTGGATCCTAGAACAGATAAAATTAGGTTCAGGAAATATTTCTATTGCAGGTTATGTGAAAACTTGAAAAATGTCTCCTTTAGTAACTTTTACTGAGAGTCCTCCATGTAAGACAGAGAATCTGTATAGACTTAGGGGTCATACTTTTAAAATCAGCGTTCTTTTCAATCAAATGGTCCTCCATTTTTGTTATGGTTTTCAATTAGTTTATAATCCAATAATAAACATTTACTGAGTGCTTACTGGATAGAAAGTATGACACTAAACACTGTGGGTGACTTAAAATAACTTGTACACAGTAGAACTTGCTCCTGGAAGCATGATTCCCAGACCAGCAGCATCAGCATCTTCCGGGAACTAATTCAAAATGCAGATCCCAGGTACCAATCCAGGCCGACTGAGCCATCTTGATCAGATTTCTAGGGGATCTGTATAAACATTAGTGTTTGAGAAACATCACAGGAGAAGATGTGGTCTTGTCTTCTCCAGGCAGTTGGAAAAGCACATATGTTTATGAAAAGTTACAACATATTAAAGATTAGGGATGGAAAAAAACACAGCCCCTACCTTTGAGGATCTTAAAGCCAGAGTTAGATGAATGTGACAAGTTGAATAATTATCTTAGGCCAAGTTCCACAGAAGCAGAGCATGAGAGAGAAATTCGGGCACGCACGACTTATTGCAAGAGGGTTCTCATGGGAAGGGGAGTTAGAGAAGCAGGATGAGTCGGGGAAGGAGCTAAGCAGGATGTGGTCCCAGCTGGAGTTTCTGGGAAGGGACTATCTGGCTGCCTCTAGGTTCAGAGTAGAGGACATAACTCTTGGCCAAGTGGCTTATGGTAAATGGAGAGGAACTCTCTAAGGAAAGAAAGTAACAGAGATGAGAGCAGCCAACACTCACAGCAGCTGGGGGAACGGATGCACTGACCATTAAAGGGATTCTAGCCAGAGCACCAAGAACATCCACTGGAATAATATAAGATTTGAAAAACAGCACAAGGGATTAAGGGAAGGGTGCCATGGCAAAGTACATCACCTCTAGTATCTTTTTTGCATTGAGAGGAAGAAACAGTGTGTAATCAGTGATCTGGAAAGATGTCACAGTGAAAGTGGAGTTTAAACCCGACATTGTAGAACCCAGTCATCTTTTCCTTTTCATTAACTGCATTTGATTTTCCCTGAGGAACTCTCACCTCCTCCATCACCACGTCACATGGTTTATGGTGGCGACTATGCCTCGGACTTCAGTAGGGGCCATCAGATTCAGGTCTACCGGGGGGGGTTCATATCCCCACATTGGCCACAGGGATTGGCTCTGGCAATGAGGACTTGGCCAAAATCATACATATGAGAGGTGCAATATTCAGCTGTTATGAGGGAGATCTCTCCTTCTTTTCCTGCGCTGTAGAGCCCAAGAAGAAGTCAGCGGAGAAGACAGCAAGACTGAAAGAGAGAAATTGAGATTTGATTAAATGAAGCATTAAGCCAGACTCATCTCTAAGAATTCTCAGGATATGTGAGCTAATAAATTAATATTTTTTTGCTTAAGTCAATTTGAGCATATTTTTTTATCTACTGCAGTTAAAATTATTTTAGGATTTAGAAGTGAATGCAGCTTTTTCTTGCTTTAAATATTTTTTATGGTCTTAAGATGAATTTTCCAGCTTCCTTCCTTTTCCTTACAAATCTTTCCCTTTTATTTATAGAAACACTATTTTTTTTTGTTGTTGTAGTAATTATGTTCTTTGTTCAGATCATTGCTAATTGAGAATGTTTTCTTACCAGTTATTTGAAAACTGCATGCTCTTTTTAAACCCACAAACCTTATATTGGGTGAAAGTAAGGTGAAAGCTAGTACATATTAGAGAAATGTGCTATTTCTTAATAGAATCTTGAGCAAAATGTGTCAATTCATTTCTTGACTTTGTAAACTAAAACAATATTTTAGAAAACAAATTTTCACTTTTTCTTTCTCAATCTCTATGTTCAAATATTGTTAGAAGTATTCTTACAAACAAACTGAAAACACATTAACTTTAAAAAGGTAACTACTGGACAAAGCAGTTTAGTATTTAAAGAAAGCCTTAAAAATAGTGTTAAATATTGCCAAGGTCCAAAACCATGAAGCAATCATAAATACCTTAAAAACACAGAAAATTTAAAAATCTGAATTTGCAAAGAAACCCTAAGAAATAACCTAGGGTACACATTTATAAAGCTTGTGCTGATTTCTGAGACTATTTATGGCAAAGATCCAGAACTGGTGAAAAAGTGATGTCATTGGTCAAGTGAATTTGCTTTTATTTTTTAAGAAAATTTATTTCAGATTATATCACTCATAATAACTATCATCAACTGAGTACCCACCAGATACACACTTGACAGATCATCACTTTCTTAACCTTTATAACCATATCTGAGCTTTCATTGAGATGAGGAATCTAAGTATTTTTGTTCTGTTTTATTTAACTTTCCCAAGAACACAGGGTGAATAAATAGTAGAGCTGAGATCCAGGCCTGAGTCTTTCTAAGTACAGAGCCTGAACTAGGGACCACGCTACACTGGCCATTTCAAATCTGATAATCTTCCCTCCCTCTTGACGTGAACTGCCTCCTTCTGCAATACCTTTGAATTCAGAACGGTGGAAAGGTTTGCATTTACCTACAGTGACCTTTTCATCTGAGTGGGCAGGGCTAGAATACCAATGCCCACAACAAAAGGAAGTCATGCTTTTCCTCCCCTTTCCTGCCTGCACAGGCAAGGAGCTAAATGACAGGACAGGATGAGGGAACAGGGCTGCGTATATTGTGACAGAGTTGAGGTACTCCTGTGACAGAATTAATCTATAGGAGGGTTCCATCTGATGGAAAGGCAGCCAGGTGTGTGTGTGGCATTTGGTGTTTCAGCCAGTTCCCTAATTATTCATCCTCAAAGACAGATGGTACAACAAAGCAGCTGTGTTCAAAAGCACTTTGCTGCATTGCGTTCCATGCTTAATTACCATCCCACAATTGTGTTTCCACATGTAAACATTCCACATAAAACCATTTCACACTTGCTGCTCCACACTTATCACATTTGTTATGAAAATGCAAGTGATTCATCATGATCCTTGGAAGAGTTTATGTATCTAGGTCTGGATTTGCCAAACGCTGACCTCTTAAAAGATACAAATTAGTTGTAATGAATATGAGTCTTCACATTGGGAGGAGGGAGCAAGTTTGTCCTCTGTGGGTCAAGTATCTGTTTTTGAAAATATGCAGTGAAAAAGCCACTCACATGGCTTATGAACCAGTTTTCAACTAGTAACTTGTTAAATTTATTCTCAAAGCTGAGTTCTTTGTAGGCCAGTTGGCCTTGAAATTTTTAAGTAATTGATTGTTGTGCTTTTTTTTTTTTTTGGTTTTCCAGAATATTCTCCTTATGCACGAGTAAAAACCATAGTAGTACAGATCTCTCTTCCTACCACTTAACATATTACTTTCATTGAACCAGGTTTGTTTTGCCCGACATTCAGCAGGTTAAATGCTGAGATGACAAAGTTGGCAACAGAGAAAGGGATTATTAACAGTGTAGTCAAGTGGGAGATGGGAGAACAGGTCTCAGATCTGCACCCCCTGAAAATAAGGAGCTCGAGATATTTATGAGATAAGGCTGAGGTGTGGGGATCATGGGGAAAGGTGATTGGAGACAAGAAAATTTTAAGGTAATCATCATTCCACAAAGTTGTAACTAAGCTACAGGTTTCTTCATGGGATGCATACTCAGAAAATAGTGTTAGCACGCTCTGAGGGTGGAGTTTTTGGCCCCCTAACATCAAAAGGTCACCGAGGAGACATTCATGCATGCCCAGATCGAAGATCCACCATCTTAACCAGCTCATTCTTGAACTGGACACCAATGACTCCAAGTTCCTGAAAAAAAACTCAGGCAAACATCTTATTGTTTAGGCTCCATGCAGCTTGGAGGACATGCAAATTTTTGTAGCAACAATTAAAGTGAGCTTGAACAGTGAAAGCAGATTATAGGTGCAGTGGATCTGATTATTTCACTACAATATTCACTGCCATGTGAATATGCATTATTCATAAAGAGAAGAGTAAAAGGACATTTGATGTTATTGGCCAATGTTGGATTCAATGATCTTGATTTGTCTCTTAATTTGTACTCTGGCAATAAAAATAAAGTCCCCTACTGTGCATATGGATGACAGGGTCAAAAAGCAGCATTATCCTAAAACCTTGAGTTCTACACGTCTTCTTGGAGCCTATAATAGGAATCACTTGGTTTTGCCAGCCTGCCATCTCTTATCTGGACAGCAGAGACCTTAACTTCCGCTTGACAGAGCCCTCCTTTTACTTTTGGTTCTCTTGGTTGGCATTGTCTCTACACAGGCCAGGCTAATTCAGCATTCACCTCACCGTTGGTTAGAGAATAGGTACGTGAGCCAAAGCAAGCCAATGTGAGCCCCAACCAGGACTCTCGATGGAGCTTCCAGAAAAGAGGGTCTTTCTTTTCCCTATGTTGGTGCAGAATAATTCTTGAGCTGTTGGAGGCCATCTTTGCTATCATTTGATGTGATTCTGCCTGAGAATAAATTTAGCAGAGAAAAGAAACTGGACTGAGAGGAGAAGAGATGCTGCCCTCTGCCAGAGTGATCACTGTTTCTGAAGTTGGGCCAATACATATCACTTTCTGTCTAAGCTTGTTTGAACTAAGCTTTCTGTTACTTAAAACCAAAAGCATTATTGTCTACATCAATTCTATCTGAAATCTATCCCTGTCCATACCTTGCTGGAAATTTCCTTTAGGAGTAGCCCATTCAAGGAAGATTCTTATAAAAATGTGTTGATTTGGGGGCTTTGTCATGTGTTGGGTTTTTCTGGGACTCTCTCTCATGAATCTTTGTAAATATATATGATTTCCTAGGTTAGACCTGACATGTGGGCTTGGTCCCTACTTTCTGCAAGAACCATAATGAACCCAGCCAAGATCTGATCTCCAGAAACTGCTGGCCTGGACATTCTCTCTCAACTCCTGGAGTTCAAAAGGATGGTGGACGATAATTGAGGTAAGAGGGGACGTAGGCTCTGATGTTTACCTGAAACATACATCAGCTTCCTGAATTCTGTACGAAAGTCAAATCCACAGCAACATTTCTAGTTTGGAGGTCATGGATCAGAGGAAGCTTTCTGTGCCTCTGCAGGTAAATGAGATCCCTTACAAAGCATTATTCTATCCCAATAGTTCTCAAATTTTCATGTGCCTCTGAATCACTTGGAGGGTGTCTTAAAATGCAGAATGTCTGATTTGGTAGGTCTGAAGTGAGATCCAAGAACTTGCATCCTAACAAGTTCCAAGCAATCCTGATTCTGCTTATCTGGGGACCACAATTTGAGAACCACTGCTATATGACAGTGTCTTTCACGGCACAGGTAACAATGTTGGGTGGACGGCTACCACTGATGCAGCAAGGTATGTATTTGATGAGGATTCACTGGTAGAATTCATTGCTGATTAAGAAGGTAAAAATCCATTTCCCCAGAAGTACTGATTTGATTATTTATCAGTTTTTAGGGTACAAAGATGGATTTAGGTGCCCTGAACTTAGTAACTTTCCTTCCAAGCTGAATCGAGTTCCCTAACCAGCATATGCTGGTGATTTAAAGTCATCCTGTTGACTCCCTGACCTTCTGTGGCTTAAGCAGAGTTTGCAATGGTAATTAAAAAAAAAAAAAGTCATCAGTCATGGACAAGAGTTTCTGTAAACACTAGACGAGACAGCACAGATTAGGAAATCTCCAAACTGGATAATTAGTCAAGAAAAACAAATATTCTTTAGCAAACACCATAATATCCACATTGAGCTCCCAGCTAATCAATTGACTGGGCCATCTGTCTAAAGAAAGTGGGCAGGAGTCAGTGACCTTGTCGGAGCCTGCAGGGGGCTGGGAGGAGACTGGATGGTGATGGGAGCCTCTTACTAACATAAAATAACCTGAAGGAACAAATCTTCTACCCATTACCTTTCCTGCCTGAAGGCTATCAATGGCCCTCAGTCTTCAGAGTCTCTGTGGGACTTCTGAGCATCAGAAGCGTCTTCAGGCTACCAACCTGTTCGCATCTAAAATGGCCTGGGTCTATTCATCTTAGGACCCTCTTGTTCTACCAACCTTTTTTAGTTGAATCTTATTATGTTGAGTTATTCTTAAAATTTTTCAAATATTGAGAGTGGTTTTTTTTTTAGCCAATATTATTTACTTCTAATCAACTGACCTTACTAGACCCTTATATATGTATTATTTCATACCCAACAATTATAAATGACCAGCTATAACCTAGATTTAAGGAACTTATGGGAGGATGATTGGGGTGAGAAGACACACAAAAGGTATCATCTTCACAAAGCCTCCAGCCTCAGCCCAGCTAAAATTAGATCCTCTATCCAGGGGGTCCTATGCATGGAAAGCATCCCTTCATCTGACTGTAGCTCATGGGACTGGGAGATTCTAAGAGAAGGGCAAGGTCTTATTTGTATGCCCAGCATCTATTACAGTAACTGACACATGGTAGACATTCCACTGGTGTTTAATAACTAAATGAGAATGCACTAAAACACAAGGCAGCATCTAATATGTGAATCAGCCACATAGAGCAATTGGTAGAGTACTCAGGGATAATTTTTCCAAACATGAACTCTGTAAGTTTTACTTACATAAGAAAACAAAAGATATTCTACACAGAGGGTAGAGCATTAACAAATACACAGAGGCAGAAAAGTGTGCCCAGATCTCTGGGATATAGATGATCACTCACCTACCATGGCAACTTCACCTTGGAGAAGTAGGAAAAGATGATGGTGAAATTCATGCCAAATTATTTGCATGGATCGTTTCACTGGGCTCTCTAACAATCCCATGAATTAGTTACTATTACAGGCTCTGTTTTATAGATGAAAAAATAGAGGCTGAGAAAAGAAAGCATTTGTTCTACACAATTCAGTGGTGCAATAGGGCTAGGTTTGGAATGTAGTAACCTGTACTTGGATTCTGAAGTTTTAACCGTTGCAGTCCACTGCCACCTGGTAAGATTAAGCACAGGTGCCCCTGGAGCTGAATCAAGAGCCATTGTTCTGAATTCATTGACATTATCTTCATGTTCTGTTGACAATAAATCAGGAACTTAGGATGGAGATTAATTGGATGTCTGGTAGTCTGCAGAGAAACAGTATTTTCTAGATTCCTAAGGGTTTATGGCTCAGGATATGTTCTATTTTGGTGAGTATTCCATATGAACTTGAAAAAAATGTGTACTCTGCTGTTGTTGGTTGGAATACTCTATAAATGTCAATTGGATAATGTTGAGTGACAGTGCTGTTCAGGTCACATGTATCCTTGCATACTTTCTTCCTTCTTGATCTTCCAGTTAATGAGAGGAATGTATTAAAACTTCCAACAATAATAGTGGATTTGTCTATTTCTTGTTTAGTTCTATCAGATTTTGCCTCATATGTTTTGACAATCTACTATTGGGTGCATACATGTTTAGGATGATTATGTTCTTTGAATAATTTTATCTTCATCTTTATATAATGTCCTTTTTATTTCTAATAATTTGCCTTGTTCTGAAATCCGCTTTGCCTGGAATTAATATAGCTACTCCAACTTTCTTTAGATTACTATTAGTAGGATGTATATTTCCCCATCTTTTTGCTTTATAAGTAGAAGGGGAAATTGAATCCTTTTTCTTAAATAGCTTATTGAAATACAATTTATATATCATGCATTTCACCAATTAAAAAATATACAGGTATTGGGAGGGTATAGCTCAGTGGTAGAGCACATGCTTAGCATGCTTGAGGTCCTGGGTTCAAGTCCCAGTACCCCCACTGAAATAAATAAATGAATAAACAGATAAATAAATAAATAAATAAATAAATAAATAAATAAATAAATAAATAAATAAATAAATATGTAATTACCTCCCCCCCAATTTTTTTAATTGTTTAAACTTAAAAGTGTACAGGTAAGTAGGTTTCAGTATATTCATTGATATGTACAAAAGTCATCACAATCAGTATTAGAACATTTTTATCACTTCAAAAAGAAACTTATAACCTTTAGCTATCACCCTCCTTCAGCTATTACCCTCAATGCCCTCATTACTCCAAACCCTAAGCAACCACTGATCTACTTTTTGCCTTTTAGAATGCCTTTCAACTATTTGTTGAAATTTAGACATGTTTTGATTAATAAGATAATAGTAAATGAGCATGTAGTGAGCTCTTAGTCTGGCTAGAATTGGAACTGTTTTTAGGTGCCAAAGGCTTTAAAGTCCTCTTTTGTTCTTGTTTTTGTCTCCTCTTTGACTTTGGGTTGGCCTAAGCATTCCTCCTCAGAGAAAGTCAATGTCTTGAAGCTATTTCAACTATGATCCACTGTTATCATGGAGTGGTTTTTGTGTGACGGTAAGGTGTATGTATGTGTGTTGGGGGAAGGGGCATAGTCTACAATATTCCAATGAAATCTCAGTGTTTTGGGGGGCCTTTGTCTCTGTGCTGTGACTTTCAAAGGTGTTTCTTCAGTGGAGTACATTTTCCCCCATCTAATCCCTACTCCCTTCCGAGACTAAGGCATTCCAGCTTTATTTCCTCCAAGCCCTGACCCCTGTTGACTATGTGGTTTTACACTCCTTAGGTGAGACAGAAATAGTAGAGGGCATTGGAGATAGAGGAATGCCCATCCCCTTGCCTGATAAGGCTCTGGGAAAGCATTTTCCATGGAGAATAGGTTTTCTCTTAGTGATTTCTCCCAAATATGGAGAAGGCTCTAGATGCATTTCACAATGATTTCTTTCCATCTGACCAAAGCCACCAGGAGATTTCACTTCAATTTATACCATAAGAAACTGGTGGGACTCCTGCAGGCAAAACCCATGAAAATGTGGGATTCCCATAGAGCTGCAGCCTCTGGAAGGTTCTCCTTTTCATGTGGTACACATTCAGCTTCCACCAGTTGGTCAGGACAACCACTAAGTGTTTCTTCTAGTTTATGGCCACAGTGGCTTTTGCTCCAAGTAAGAAAATCTTGGCTGTGACTCTAAATTCACCTGTCTCTACAGATTTCAGGTTAATGGTTTGCCCTGAAACCCCATTCTCTTGATGGGTCTAAGAAGATTCACTGACTTTCATTTTGCTCAGCTTTTTCTTATTGTGAGAATGAAGGTAACAACTATCAGCTCTTTTCCTATAAGAGCTGAAAATAATATTTTTTTTAAATTAGTACACTTTATCTTTAATTTGGTAAAATACATATAATATAAAAGTTTAATATTTTAATTAAGTAGAGTTAAGTACATTCACTTTTTTTGTATATATATTTATTGAAGTCTAGTCAGTTTACAATGTTGTGTAAATTTCTGGTGTACAGCATAATGCTTCAGTTATACATAAGCATACGTATATTCATTTTCATATTCTTTTTTACCATAAATTACTATAAGATATTGAATATAGTTCCCTGGGCTATACAGTATAAACTTGTTGTTTATCTATTTTATGTATATTAGTTAGTATCTGCAAATCTTGAACTCTCAATTTATCCCTGCCCATTCCCTTCTCCCTACCCCCTGGTAACCATAACTTTGTTTTCTGTTTGTGAGTCTGTTTCTGTTTTGTAAATAAATTTATTCGTCTTTTTTTTTTTTTTTTAGATTCCACATATAAGTGATATCATATAGTATTTTTCTTTCTCTTTCTGGCTTACCTCACTTAAAATGACATTCTCCAGATCCATCCATGTTGCTGCAAACAACATTATTTTATTATTTTTTATGGCTGAGTAAATTTCCATTGTATAAATATACCACAGCTGCTGCTGCTTCTTTTTTTTTTTTTTAATGCACTATTTCTTCATTAATTTATTCAATACTTATTGGGATTCTGGAGAATATATTTCCAAGACATATAATCAAAATAGGTTAGTATAAAAACATACAAAAATTATAATCACTAAGAAAAGTATACACAGTCCAAGGAAAAATGGCATAAATAGCTATCTCACAAAAAAGCATGCAGAGAGAGAGGGAGAAGATAGCTGAGTAGAAGGACGCTCGCAGGTCACCCTCTCCCACAAATACACCAAGACCCACATCTACAGACCCATTCAGCCAAACAGAGCACCTGTGGAACTCCGACAGAACATCGCCCTCTCCAAAAGATAAAGACGCCAAAAATCTGGTAGGAGAAAAGGAAAAAAGAAATAACAAAAGGAAAAGCAGCGCAGGGCGGGTCCCATGATGAGGGAGCGGCAAAGGAGGACTGGCGCTCGCTCGCTGGGTCTCCCCTCTCCAACTAAGAGGCCAGCGGGACGAAGGGGGAGCCTCCGAGGCTCGGATCTGTACAGAGCAGCCCCTGACTAACAGAACTAAGTTAAACAGGCACAGAGCGTCCCCCCGACACCTAGCCTGAGATGCGGGCCGGCAGCGGCGGGCAGGGCCAGGCTGCACAAGCCAGGCGGAGGACGGAAGTGGCTGCACGGAGGCAGCCCCGGGGGAACGCAAGGGGCTGCGCCGTGGCTGTGGGTGCACAGGGCAGAACAACCTGGGCCCTCCATAAAACAGCAAGGTTGATGTGCTCTCGGGGGAAGGGTGCACACCCCCATCTCTGAAAACCCGCGGAAAGTTTTCGGGGGAAGAGAGGCAGGGCTCAGGCACAGCCGCCATATCCTCTGGCGCTTAGCACCCAGGCGGGGGCGGGGGCGAAACCTGCATCCGCACCGAAGGGCTTAGCAGCCTCAAAAGCCAGACTGAGACTGGCCTGAAGCCCGGGGCAGATAGGACCCTTCCATCCTGGTCCCTCAGAGAACTTTCTCCACAAAGACAAACAAGGAGCTGGGTTTTGGCTTGGAGCAGGGACAGGGCTGTCCCTCGGTCTTCCCCTAGCCCACCCGTGGAGCGCCGACCAGGGCGGAGCGCCGACCAGGGCGGAGCTCGCAGCCGCACAGAGCAGCGGAGCTACCGGCAGCGGCGCAGGTAGAGCGAGAGCGGCCCCCTGCCTTTCGGGCAGGAACACAGCCCCTGACCGAGGTGCTGGGAGGGGGCACCACCCGTCCTCCTACCCGGCCAGTCTGCAACATCTGACTGCGGCATCCAGAGGGGCAGCGACCCGCCCGCCCACAGCAGAGAGCTGCACCTGACCCAGTGTTAGGAGGAGGCGCGATCTGCTTGCCGACAGGTGCTGGGAGCAGCACAGAAGAGGGCGCCAACGGAGGGCCTCTGAAAACAGCAAGCTGAGCTTCCAAAACAGGACGAAGACAGAAAGACTTCACATTAAAAGCACACAGACTCCAGGAGAACACCGACAACACACCCCCCTTTTTTTTTAATCTGTTTTTACCTATTCTATTTTCTATTACTCTCTTAATCTTTACTTCTTAATTCATTTCTATTTCTCTTGGGTTTTGATGTCCTGCTATTGATTAGACACAGGTTTCAAATACATCTATTCATCCCCCCCTTTTTTTGTAAAGGTTTCAAAAGGACGTCTCAACCCGATTAATACTCTGCTTCAACTCACTCTTCTATTATTCATTATACACTGTTCTCAAACCCTCTTTCTCCCTTCTTTTAAAATTCTTTCTCTCTCTCTCTTATTTTTTTTTTTTCCTAAGTTCTATTCCTAAATAGGCATCAGATAGATAAAATCCTTAAGGACCAAAATAAACAACTGATACTCCATAAACCACAGTGCCAGAGGTATGAGCAAGATGAAGAAGCAGAAAAACCTTTCCCAATTAAAAGAACAAGAGAAATCCCCTGAAAGAAAGATCAACGAGATAGACATCGATAGCTTACTAGATCAAGATTTCAAAAAAGGAGTGATCGAATTGCTGAAGGAATTAAAAGAGATAGTGTTTAGAGATATAAAATGTGTTAAAAATGAAATTGAAGCTATAAAGAAGAGCCAAGTAGAATGGGTAAACTCATTGACAGAGATGAGGAATGATCTAATAGCTGTGCAAAGCCGACTAGATAATGCAGAGGAACGAATTAGTGATCTAGAAGACAGGGAAATAGAAAGCACCCATTCAGAACTACAAGAGAAGCAAACAAAAAATAATGAAAATAGCATAAGGGACCTATGGGATGACATAAAGCGTCCCAATCTTCGCATAATAGGGGTCCCAGAAGGAGAAGAAAGATCTAAGGGGATTGAAAAGGTTTTTGAAGAAATCATGACTGAAAACTTCCCAAACTTAAAGAAGGAATCAGATATCCAAGTACAGGAAGCTCAGAGGGTCCCAAACAGGAAGAACCCAAATAGACCCACACCAAGACATATCATAATCAAGATGGCCAGAGTCAAGGATAAAGAAATGATTCTAAAGGCAGCAAGAGAAAAGCAAAGAGTAAGTTACAAGGGAATCCCCATAAGGCTCTCAGCTGTTTCCTCTACACAAACACTACAGGCCAGAAGGGAGTGGCAAGATATATTCAAAGCCCTGAATGAAAAAAAAACATGCAGCCTAGGATCCTTTATCCAGCAAGGCTATCCTTTAGGATAGAAGGAGAAATAAAGAGTTTCACAAACAAAAAAAAGCTACAAGAGTTTAGCAACACTAAACCCATGCTAAAAGAAATATTGAAAGGGCTATTCTAAATAGAAAAGCAGCAGGATGCTACAGAAATGAGAAACTCACAACTGGAAAGGTGATAACTCATGAATTACAAATAAAGTAAACATGAAATTATAAAAGAAGACATACAAATCACTGAGAGTGGGAGAGGGAGGCAGGGAAGTATAGAATATTTTTTTCTTTTTTTTTTTAAATCTTTTTAACAGTAGGATGGGTTTGAGATCATGTTACTATCAGTTTAATAAAAACAGTTATAGTAATGGGTTGATAGATTTACAAAAAAGGGTAACCACAAGCCAAAAATTTACAAAGGAGTCACAAAAATTAAATAAAATCCATGAAAATACAAAGGAAAATTACCAAACCACAAAAGGAAGAAGAAAGGAACAAAGAGGATATACCAATTCAACTGCAAAGATAAGTTCAAAATGTCAATAAACACACATCTATCATTCATTACTGTAAATGTTAATGGACTAAATGCTCCAGTCAAAAGACACAGAGTGGCAGACTGGATAATAAAGCAAGAACCTTCAATATGCTGCATACAAGAGACCCACTTTAGGGAGAAGGACACATATACATTGAGAGTGAAACGATGGAAAAGGATATTCCATGCAAATGGAAAAGCCAAAAAAGCAGGTGTTGCAGTACTGATTTAGGACAAAATAGACTTTAAAACAAAGGCCATAAAGAAAGATAAAGAAGGACATTTTATAATGATTAAAGGAGTGATACAAGATGAGGATATTACACTCATTAATATATATGCACCCAATATAGGAGCACCTAAGTACATACAAGAATTACTAACAGAGATAAAGGGGGATATTGATGGGAATACAATCATAGTTGGAGATTTTAACACTGCATTAACATCACTAGACAGATCTTCCAGACAGAAAATAAACAAGGCAACAGAGAAATTAAATACTACAATAGAAAAACTAGATTTGGTGGATATTTTCAGAGCATTACACCTCCAAAAAATAGGATATACATTCTTTTCAAGTGCACATGGAACATTTTCCAGGATCAATCATGTACTTGGGCACAAAAGAAACCTCAACAATTTTAAGAAGATAGAAATTATCTCAAGCATCTTTACTGACCACAATGCCATGAAACTGGAAATCAACAACAGAGAAACAAAGGAGAAAAAAAGGAAAGCATGGAGATTAAACAATATGTTATTGAAAAAAAAATGGATCAATGAGGATATCAAAGCTGAAATTAAAAAATACCTTGAGATAAATGATAATGAAAGCACAACCACTCAAAACCTATGGGACACAGCAAAGGCAGTGCTAAGAGGGAAGTTTATAGCGATACAGGCCTTCCTCAAAAAAGAAGAACAATCTCAAATAAACAATTTAACCCACCACCTGAATGAATTAGAAAAGGAAGAACAAAAAGCCCCAAAAAGCAGCAGAAGGAAGGAAATAATAAAGATCAGAGAGGAATTAAATACAATAGAGATTAACAAGACCACAGAAAAAAATCAACCAAACCAAAAGCTGGTTTTTTGAAAAAGTAAATAAAATCGACAAACCTCTGGCCAAACTCACAAAGAAGAAAAAAGAGAGAACACAAATTACCAAAATAAGAAAGGAAAATGGAGAAATTACAACAAATAAAATAGAAATAGAGAATATCATACCAGAATATTATGAAAAACTATATGGAACCAAACTGGATAACCTAGAGGAGATGGACAATTTTCTGGAAACATACTGTCCACCAAAACTGAATCAAGAAGAATCTGAACACTTGAAAATCCGATCACTAGAAAGGAAATAGAAATAGCAATTAAAAACCTCCCTACAAATAAAAGTCCAGGACCGGACGGCTTCACCAGGGAATACTATCAAACATACAAAGAAGAACTCATACCAGTCCTTCTCAAACTCTTCCAGACAATTGAAAAGGAGGGAATACTCCCAAACTCATTCTATGAAGCCACCATCACCCTGATACCAAAACCAGGCAAAGACACTACAAAAAAAGAGAATTATAGGCCAATATCACTGATGAACATAGACGCCAAAATCCTCACCAAAATTTTAGCAAATAGAATCCAACAACACATAAAAAAGATTATACATCATGACCAAGTGGGGTTCATCCCAGGGACACAAGGCTGGTTCAACATACGCAAATCAATCAATGTAATACATCACATCAACAAGAGAAAGGACAAAAACCACATAATCATCTCAATCGATGCAGAAAAAGCATTTGATAAAATTCAACACCCATTTATGATAAAAACTCTCACCAAAGTGGGTATAGAGGGAACATATCTCAACATAATAAAAGCTATATATGACAAACCTACAGCCAGCATAGTACTCAACGGTGAAAAACTCAGAAGCTTCCCACTAAAATCTGGGACAAGACAAGGATGCCCACTATCACCACGTCTATTCAACATAGTCCTGGGAGTCCTAGCCACAGCAGTCAGGCAAGAGAAAGAAATAAAAGGGATCCAAATTGGAAAAGAAGAGGTAAAAGTGTCATTATATGCTGGTGACGTGTTACTATATATAGAAAACCCTAAAAGGTCCACACAAAAGCTACTAGAGCTGATTGAAGAATTCAGCAAGGTAGCAGGTTACAAAATTAACATTCAAAATCAGTTGCATTTCTTTACACTAATGATAAATCAACAGAAGAAGAAAGTAAAGAAACAATCCCCTTTAAAATAGCACCCAAAGTAATAAAATATCTGGGAATAAATCTAACCAAGGAGGTGAAAGAATTATACACAGAAAACTATAAACCATTGATGAAGGAAATCAAAGAAGACTTTAAAAAATGGAAAGATATCCCATGCTCTTGGATTGGAAGAATCAATATTGTTAAAATGGTCACACTGCCCAAGGCAATCTACACATTTATTGCAATCCCTATCCAATTACCCAGGACATATTTCACAGAACTAGAAAAAATCATAATAAAATTCATATGGAACCATCAAAGACCTAGAATTGCCAAAGCATTACTGAAGAGAAAGAAAGAGGCTGGAGGAAGAACTCTCCCAGACTTCAGACAATACTATAGAGCTACAGTCATCAAGACAGCATGGTATTGGTACAAAAACAGACATATAGACCAATGGAACAGAATAGAGAGCCCAGAAATGAACCCACAAACTTTTGGTCAACTCATCTTCGACAAAGGAGGCAAGAATATACATTGGATAAAGACAGTCTCTTCAGCAAATGGTGTTGGGAAAACTGGACAGCAGCATGTAAAGCAATGAAGCTAGAACACTCCCTTACACCATATACAAAAATCAACTCAAAATGGATTAAAGACTTAAACATAAGACAAGATACAAGAAACCTCCTAGAGGAAAACATAGGCAAAACATTATCTGACATACATCTCAAAAATTTTCTCCTAGAAGAAATAAAAGCAAGAATAAACAAATGGGACCTAATGAAACTTACAAGCTTCTGCACAGCAAAGGAAACCAGAAGTAAATCAAGAAGAAAACCTACGGAATGGGAGAAAAGTTTTGCAAGTGGAACCGACAAAGGCTTGATCTCCAGAATATATAAGCAGCTCATACGACTCAATAAGAAAAAAATAAACAACCCAATCCAAAAATGGGCAGAAGACCTAAACAAGCAATTCTCGAAGGAAGACATACAAATGATCAAAAAGCACATTAAAAAATGCTCAATATCACTAATTATCAGAGAAATGCAAATCAAAACTACAATGAGGTATCACCTCACACCAGTCAGAATGGCCGTCATTCAAAAATCCACAAATGACAAATGCTGGAGAGGCTGTGGAGAATGGGGGACCCTCCTACACTGCTGGTGGGAACGCAGTTTGGTGCAGCCACTATGGAAAACAGTGTGGAGATTCCACAAAAGACTGGGAATAGACTTACCATATGACCCAGGAATCCCACTCCTGGGCTTGTATCCAGAAGGAAATCTACTTCAGGATGACACCTGCACCCCAGTGTTCATAGCAGCACTATTTACAATAGCCAAAACATGGAAACAGCCTAAATGTCCATCAACAGGTGACTGGATAAAGAAGAGGTGGTATATTTATACAATGGAATACTACTCAGCCATAAAAACCGACAACATAATGCCATTTGCAGCAACATGGATGCTCCTGGAGAATGTCATTCTAAGTGAAGTAAGCCAGAAAGAGAAAGAAAAATACCATATGAGATCACTCATATGTGGAATCTAAAAAACAAAAACAAAAGCAAACAAACAAACAAAAACAAAGCATAAATAAAGGACAGAAATAGACTCACAGACAGAGAATACAGACTTGTGGTTACCGGGGGGTGGAGGGTGGGAAGGGATAGACTGGGATTTCAAAGTTGTAGAATAGACTACACTGTATAGCACAGGGAAATATACACAAAATGTTATGATAACTCACAGAGAAAAAAATGTGACAATGAGTGTGTAGATGTCCATGAATAACTGAACAATTGTGCTGAACACTGGAATTTGACACAACATTGTAAAATGATTATAAATCAATAAAAAATGTTAAAAGAAAAAAGCATGCATAGCACCAAGAATATATGAAGAGATGTTCAACCTCACTAGTGTTAAAAGAAATAAAAATCATAGCCACAATGGGTTAATGTTATATACTCTTGTTGTTGGTAAAGAATAAAAGATTATAATGAAAAATTAATCTGATGATAACAAATGTTGAGGAGAATATAGATCCACTGGAACCTATTCCTAGTGGTGGTGAAAATAATATATCCAGTTTGAAAAAGTTTGGTGCTACAGTTCAGTATGGTCTCATAATTATGAAACTATACATCTCCTCTCTAGCAAAATGTGACTGAAAGGTGACTATTCAAGGAAAATATTTCCTGTGTGCTCCATGAGACATGTACAAGGATGTTCATAGCTCAGTATTCTCAACAGCAAACTCCTGGTGAAAAAATCATGCATTCACAAATAAGAAAATAGTTTAAAACAATAAAAAACAGCATTCACACAATTGAATGTTGTAGATCAAAAATATAGATGATTCTTAGCAAATAAAATGAATAATTCAACAAATACATAAAATTGCACTATTTCTGGCATCTTATTACTTTTTTTTTATTTTTGTTTTATTGTGCAGACATAATGCCTCTTGATTGAATCCTGAAATAGATTCAAGACACATTTGGAATGAGTGAGGTGATATTTATGTATCCATTTTCTTTGCAATATCTGGAATTTCATTGGAATATGTTTAAAACAATTAGAATGGCTAGCGAGAGTATCACTTTCTTGCAGCTCTGTTTTCAGGGTTTTGACATATATGTGTGCACATAAATACCACAGCTTCTTTATCTAGTCATACATTGATGGACATTTAGGTTGTTTCCAAGTCTTGGCTATTGTAAATAGTGCTGCTGTGAACATTGGGCTGCATGTATAGTTTTGAATTAAGGTTCCTTCTGGATATACGCCCAGGAGTGGGATTGCTGGATCATATAGTAGGTCTATTTTTAATCTTTTGAGGAATCGCCATGCTGTTTTCCATAGCATCTGCATAAAATTACATTTCCACCAACAGTGTAGGAGGTTTCCCTTTTCTCCATACCCTCTCCAGCATTTATCATTTGTGCACTTTTGAATGACAGCCATTCTGACTGGTGTGAGATGATACCTCATTGTAGTTTTGATTTGCATTTCTCTGATAATTAGTGATACTGAACATTTTTTCATGTGCCTATTGGCCATTTGTATGTCTTCATTGGAGAATTACTTGTTTAGGTCTTCTCCCCATTTTTGGATTGGGTTGTTTGTTTGTTTGTTTGTTTATTAAATTGTATGAGCTGTTTATATATGCTGGAAATTAAGCCCTTGTCAGTCTCATCTTTTGCAAAAATTTCCTCCCATTCTGTAGGTTGTCTTTTTATTTTGCTTATGGTTTCCTTTGTTGTGTAAAAACTTATGAGTTAAATCAGATCCCATTTGTTCATTTTTGCTTTTATTTCTATTGTCTGAGTAGACTGCCCTAGGAGAACATTGCTGAGATTTAAAAAATCCCTTTTAAAATTGCATCCAAAAAAAAAAAATAATACCTAGGAATAAATCTGACAAAGGAAGAAAAAGACTTATATATTGAGAATTACAAACCTTGACTAAGGAAATTACAGATGAATTAAAGAAATGGAAAGATATCCCATGTTCTTAGATTGGAAGAATAGCCATACTACCCAAAGCAATCTGCTGATTTAATGCAATCCCTGTCAGATTACCCAGGATATTTTTCACAAAACTAGAACAAAAAATCCTAAAATTTATATGGAATCACAAAAGACCCAGCATTGCCAAAGTAATACTGAAGAAAAAGAATGAAGCTGGACGAATAACCCTCCCAGACTTCAGACAATACTACAGAGTTGCAGTTATCAAAACAGCATGGTATTGGTACAAAAACAGACATATGGAGCAATGGAACAGAATAGAGAGCTCGGAAATAAACCCACAAACTTTTGGTCAGTTAAACTTTGACAAAAAAGGCAAGGACATACAATAGAGTAAAGGCAGTCTTTTCAGCAGATGGTGTTGGGAAAACTGGACAGCTGCATGTAAATCAATGAAATGAGAATATTCCCTCACATTATACACAAAAATAAGCTCAAAATGGCTTAAAGACTTAAATGTAAGACAAGACAGCTCTTATAAACCTCTTAGAAGAATATTTTAAATGCAAGTCTTTTATCAGATATATGTTTTGCAAATGTTTTCTCTCAGTCTGTGACTTGTCTTTACATTCTCTGAACAATGTCTTTCACAGAGCAAAAGTTTTTAATTTTAATGAAGTCCAACTTGTCAACTTTTTGTCTCTTAGATTGTGCTTTTGTTATTGTGTCTAAAAAAGGCATTGACAAACCTAAGGTCACCTAGATTTTCTCCTATATTAGTTTCTAAGAATTTTATAGTTTGCATTTAATATTTAGATTTGTGATTCATTTTGAGTTAAATTTCATGTTAAATGTAATGTCTGTATCTACATTCATTTCCTTTTCTCTCTCTCTCTTTTTTTTTTTTTGGCAAAGCCTATTTTGCCTTTGAATTTCTCTTGCTCCTTTTTCAAAGATCAGTCTACTGTACTTGTGTGGGTCTGTTTATGGACTGTCTCTTCTGTTTCATTGATATGTTTGTCTATTTTTGACCAGTAGTCTACCATCTTCTTTACTATAGCTTTATAGCAAGTTTTTTTTTTTTTTTTTTTGGTGGAAGGTGGTAATTAAATTTATTTATTTATTTATTTATTTATAATGGATATATGAGAATTGAACCCAGGACCTTATTAATGCTTAGCACACACTCTACCATGGAGGTATACCCTCCTCCCATAGTAAGTCTTAAAGTTGGAAATTATCAGTCATCTATTTATTTTTAAACTCTAATTTTTATATTCTAAAAACATGTCTGTGATTCTTTATAAATGCACATTGTTGCTTTCAGGTTTTACGTAGGTAACTGTGGTTACCAATCTCTTTTGTCTATCAATAACCCTCAATCTATCATCAGAGTATGGGGACCTGGTATCCCCAACCACTAGTTAGTTATTGACATCAATATTAATGGACTAAATATCTTCACCTTTTTAAATGTTAAATTCTATAGTGCTTGCCACAGACTTGGATTATCTCTGAGGCATAGAATGTGGTAACTGTGGGACACTCAGATGACATGGTTAGGGTAGAGGTAGATCAGGGGAGGCAACAGTAGGGTGACCACTTGTCTTACTGCCTTTGAACTATGCTCAGAGCTGAGTTCTGGGATGGGTACTCTCAGCTAGGGGCTGCTATCCATCTCTAACTGGCTGCTCATCATCCAAGGTCCTTCACTATGCTCACGGCCTCCAGTCTTCTCAATACTCAACTTCCTCTATTCCTCTTTTAGGATATTACAGCTGTCCTTCAAGATCTATAAAGTTGCATCCCTGAAAACTTTCCTCCTTTGACTCACAAAGACAGATTATACACATACACACACACACACACACACATACACACACAGAAGTACATTTCCCTTCCTGCCATATGTGATGTAAAGAAATAGATTTTGTGTCCCAAAGTGAGTCATTGCCTCTGTCTAGAACATGGTCAATAAAAAGAGAAATTTAATCTCTGATAGAGCATAGTCCCTGTTGTGCTCATTTTAATTTGCTAGTAATCCAGATATAATCCACACCACATATTGAAGTACTCATCTGTTTCATTTTTCTCTGTCTCTTGAGTATACACTCCTGGCTGTATGCAGCACTGGTCTTATATTAGCTTTTTCATTCAAAGCCCTCCCGCATCAAAACTCACACAAAACAATAACTAGATGGTGAAACACGTACAGATGAATTACACCTCTAGCTATGGCCACCATACCTCAAAACAACACAGTCTGATGATATGTTCCATCAAGGCAAGAAACCCAAGACTCTTGCCCTATTAGGCAATTACACACAAAGGAGAAGGGGTATTTTTCCTTGGAGGAGAAAATAGTCATCAGTTGTTCTATCCTTAACTTAGCATAACACTTCCAATTCCAACGTCATTCTGGACAAAATGCTCTATGGATGATTTCATAGTCAGCTGATTCAGTCATAAGCAGAGTTGGACAGAAAATTGGAGCAATTATTTTCTATGATTATCAAATACCATAGAAATCCACACTTTCTATAAAGAAAAGCTTTACAGCATAAGGCTATATTTCCTCAAAAAGAAGATGACATGATTTCCAGTCCCTAAGTCTAAATTACATGCTATAAGTAAAGAAACATTTTCTCTCTTGTCATCACAATGAATAGAAACCTTTTCATGCTTATTTTTTCGTGAGGAAAATAGTCATGGAGGGTGAGGTATCATGTTTGTTCATAACTGCTTGGAGTCAATGGACATTGAAAAGGTATCCATCCCCAACTTGAAAAGCTGACCATTTTCTACTTTTTTAGCTGCCACTAGAGTGTGAGGTGGAGAGCATGATCAGGGATGTGTCTTCAGTTCACACTTTTTCAAGTACCACTTACCTGGTCGGTGAATCCTACCCTTTCTTCGCTTCTCTTTTCTCTTGTCCACAAATTCACCATTTCATTTTTCATCGTGTCAGAAGAGAGATACACAGAGGTAATAAAATTCAGAATCATAGGTTGGTCACTTTTAAATATACCTGGCAAAAGGCACAATAGGAATGGATTTTGCTGTTACTGACTGAACTTGGAGACTCAGGAATATTTTTTATTTTATTTGGGTCCATGTTCTCGCTTCTGCCTTTGTTAATTCTTAACATAGTTGTTAGGCTATGCCTTGCATATGTAAACATGTAATAAATATTAATTGAATAAATTAATATATAATGCTTAGGCTTGTCCTCTTCTTCTCACATCTCACCTGAATCTCTCTTCTGTCTCTCTCTTAACCTCTCTTCCACCCTCTCCCTTTCTCATACATGCACACACACAGTGACTTTCAAATTTTAGTGCACATTAGAATCACCTAGAAGATTTGTTAAAACTCAAAATCATCACTGGGCCCAAGATCAGATTCTCTGATTCAGTTGGTCTGGGCCCCAGAATTTGCATTTTCTCACATATGTTTCCAAGTGATGCTTATGCTACTTGTCCAGGAGATCACACTTTGAAATTCACCGCTCTAATGTAGGTGTCTTCTCTTTTCTGTGGCTTTTCCCCCCTACTCGGGAATGCTTTCTGTGGCAAACAACTTTGTTTCCCTTGCCACATCCCCTAGGGCCCTACCTGCTATGCTGGGCTGTTCCACACAAGACTCAAGCTGCTGGAAGCTCCCTTCCACTGGGTATTTCTCTGTTCTTCCATCTCAGAACCTCCCCTGTAGCATCAGGAACCCACTCAACACACAGCCTAGATGTACAGGAAAGCTGAAGTCACTGAAGGATGGAAGCCAGGGGTTAACTGCCCAGCCTCATGTTTGTCAGGGGAGAATTTCTGAGAGGAATTCTGTAAGTTACTCAGAGGTCCCACAGGTTTGAGCCCCCAGCACCCACAGTGGCAGCCATGATGTGGTACGATTGTATCAGTTGCTCCTCTTTCCCTGTCTCACTCTCTCTTTTTCCTCATTCCTGTCTCCTTGGTTATGTTCCCATAAACTACCAGCACCAGGATCTTTGTCCCAGACTTTGCTTTTGAGTGATTCTAAACACACACACACCTTCCCAGGAATCTTAGTGACAATGATCCATTGTCCTCTTGCTCTCATTTCCCTCATTGTTGGCGATCTGGGTGACCCTGCAATCAGTTACCCCATTTCCTCACCTCCTAGTTGGTTCGGAGCTCCTGAAAGAAAAAATGCTTTCCCTCTAATGAGCTCTTCCCAAGCCCATCTCAGGTAAACCACTTTCTATGTTTCACATTCCATGTGCTTTATCCAGGCCCCCTTTTCTTCCACTCTGCTGGATTTGGTAATGTTGACACATCACTGTTCTTGAAATTCTGATGACGTATTATCTTTCCTCTGAAGCTGGCCAAGCCACTCTGCCGTCTGTATGGGCTTCTTTCTGAACTCTGACACTTTCTTGTGCTCGCTTAGTCACATGTCCTGTCTCCTTCTAGTGAGCTCCTTGGTCAGAGGTTCCCAAGTTTCTGAGACTCACAGCATCCTTATTATTGCAGTAGTCTTTTCACAGCACCCTTAGGCCAACGGAAATACCAACAGTTCCATTTTTCAAAGAGTTATGTCCAAACAGCTTGCTAAATACATATGTATTAACAAGTGATTAGCCACTTGGAAACATGACACACATAAATATTAATTCCATTATAAATCAGTACAGTTACTAATAGGATGCATATGCCTGTTGGGCCCTGTAAAACTTTTCAAACTTCAAGATCATATTGGACAATCTCATACTTATTTACTTCTCCACATGGATTTTTCATCTCTCTACATCCAGGACCATGTCAGCCATTTAGATTCACTGGCAAACAACAATGCCCCTCACTAACCTGCTCAAGAAATGAAATCACAACCTGCCTATGTTTTGGGAGGTTATTGTGGGGCTGCATCGTGTCGCTGAAGGTTGGGGATTCTGTAGCAGTGGGCTCAGCTCTCCAACACAGTCACTCCCTCCACTTTCTGCCCATCCTCTGCAAATTCCCAAAGACCCACAGTCCTCTCATTTGGCCTTCCCCTCAGACATTACCGGATGGGGACTCATCAAAAACTCCTACTCCACATCTGTTTGTTTATTTGTTTGGAGAAAAGAAATAGTCCAACCAAGAGCCAGTTTGCATGACATATAACTCCATTCATTGAGTCAAATTTTTCTAAAGGAAATGTTCCTCTAAGAACCTTCTTTCTTGTGTACACCCTTGAAGCAGGATGCTCATTTCTTTAAGTTGCTAGCATAGCTGAGTGTCATCTGGCACATGACCTTCACATTTAAGCTTAGGTTCATTAAATCTGGCATAATTCCCCTGAAGAGAAATGTGACTCCAAAGATCACCCTGATTATGATATTATCTCACTCAAATGGTAATAATATGATCAACAACTTGTTTGCTAGGGGATGGAGTTTAATGGCTGAACTCACATCTTCAGAGAACATGATAAAACAGTGGAAAGTTTTCTGAAATGATCAGAATCACTGAAGATGTTATTTAAAATATATATATATATATAACAGGTCTTCTCAGTGAGAACTTGTCTGGAGAGAAAATTGCTTTAGAATCTTGAAAATCACCTGACATTATTAAAAGCA
Source organism: Camelus dromedarius (assembly GCF_036321535.1). Classification (NCBI taxonomy): domain Eukaryota; kingdom Metazoa; phylum Chordata; class Mammalia; order Artiodactyla; family Camelidae; genus Camelus; species Camelus dromedarius. The sequence goes on from NC_087453.1 coordinate 31,264,502, forward strand.
TGTAGAACCAGGTTACTTATAGCCTCCCACTTCTAAGGGTCTTCTAAATTGCAGTGTCATCTAAAGTTAAGATATTTTCTGGATAAGAAGTATGATTTTAATATTCAAATAGTCACTTAAATGTTACATAGATGCTAATCACTAGTCACCCAACGTCAGAAAGTTAGATTCTATAAATAAGGAAATAAAAGAGTTAGAAGACTCATCAGTTAGCTTTTGCTGCATAACAAATGACCCTAAAACATACTGGCTTAAAACAGTAATCATTCATTGAGCTTATGATTCTGTAGGTCAGCCACTGGAGCTGGGCTGAACTGGGTAGCTGTCCTGGTCTCAGTGGGCTAAACCACATGTCTGTGGCTGGTTCATAAAGGATGATCTTGCCTGGGACAGTCATTTCTGTTCCACATTTTAAAAATATCTTTCACCAGGGTAGCTTGGGCTTCTTCTTATGGTGGTTGCAGGGCTCCAAGAGATAGACAGAAGTGGGAAAGGTCTCTTGAGATCCAGACTCAGAACTGGCACCATGTCCCTTCTGCTGCTTTTGTCCAACCAAGTCACAGGTCAAACCAAATTCAAAGGATGGAGAAATAGGTTCTACCTCTCCTGAGAAAAAAATGTCAAAGCCACATGGCAGAGGGGCATGGGCACAGGGAGGGGAACATTCATGACCACTTTTGCAAGCACTCCACTCTAAAGACATTTCCCAATTTCAAAGAATTTAAAATTTACAAGAGCAAGTAAAAAACTCACCCAGCAGATTTCTGAGGAGAAACAACAGGATCAACATCCAGTATTGCTATCAGTTGATAACAAGTTATTCATCTTTGTTTCTCTTTGAAGAAATCTTCCACTTTCTTAACTCAGTCTGTGTCTACCCCAGTCACACCTGATCTCCTCCTCCATCTTCTGTGATATTCTTAAAAAAAAAAAAAATTTAACAGTCAATTGCTGGTGATTCCTGTCCAAAACTTTGCTTTGATAGTTGATGTATGTGGCAAATGTTTGTGATATTTGACCTGGATGGGGAAGTTTTACAACTCTAGGGATTTAATAAGAGAACCTATGTTCTCCTCTGTGGCACACCATCCCTAAAGGTTGGCACACACTTGTTCAAGGAAAATAAAACTTATAAAATGCTTTTTATAAACAGTACTGCACTTGGGCTATAAGCTTGGATGAAGACTTGAGGGTCTTATATGTCCAGACAGGAAGGCTAAATGCTACTTATCAGAGATGTTGGCAATGGGCTGCTAGTAAATAGCACCGGTAGTGAAGCCCACGTCTGGATTTTCACCAGTGTAGAGCTGAAGTGTGGGCAGGTGGGCCGATCCCCCTCCACCAGTGCTGTCCAACAGCAGTATAATGTGAGCCACCTGCAAAACCTTAAGTTTTCTTGTACAGGCACAACTCATTTTATTGTGCTTTGTTTTGCTTTATTGTGCTTCACAGATACTATATATATATATATATTTTAACAAATTAAAGGTTTGTGGCAACCCTGTGTCAAGAAAGTTTATAGGCACCATTTTTCCAACAGCATTTGCTCACTTCGTGTCTCTGTGTCACATTTTGGTAATTCTTGCAATATTTCAAGCTTTTTCACTTTTATTATATTTGTTATGGGGATCTGTGATCAGTGATCTTTGATATTACTACTATAACTTGCTAAAGGCTCAGATGATGGTTAGCATTTTTAGCAACAAAATATTTTTAAATTAAGGTGTATACCTTTTTTTAGATGTAATGCTATTGCACACTTAACAGACTACAGCAGAGGGCAAACGTAACTTTTATATATGTGACACTCATTTGATCTTTGAAGGCAAAAAGCATGCCGTGGTCCTCTTTGCATGCTCTGTGTCTAGCACAGCACTTGGCACATCATGCATCACAGATATCTGTGGGATAAGTGAGAGAATAATGTACACAGCAACAATAATCGTTGGGTAACTGTTCCATGCTGTGAGGTGATGCATTGTCTAAAAGGATAATCATTTTTTTCCCACTAAGTTTTGGTTTTAAATTCTTGCAACTCGGGATCATCCTATTTTAATTGTACAATCTTAGTCCTTAAATTATATAAGCCACTTACATTGTCCCTGAATTCCACTTACTAGCCTAAGGAGGATAGGAATTCCTTAGACATGGCACAAGCTTGACATTTAAACTGCTGTTCGAGAGACAACTTAGAGACCATTGTAAGAACAGTCGTGGCTGCCTCAGGGTCCTTCATAAGGACAGATGTTTATTTTCCAGTAAGTGGACTTCATGTAGTTCACACTTACAACTCCCACTTGACTCTGAGTTCTATGACAGCTATGTTTTTTTTCTGCTATGAAAGCACTTAATCTCTCCCTCTGCTTGATGGGCATTCCTTCAGATATTCATAAAGTTTTCTGTAAATGTCCAAGTTTCTTTCCTGCATCCATAAATATGTCAGAAAAAAAAGAATCACATATCAAGCCAAGACAGGTTCAAACTTTAGCCTGAAACTGTCTTTGAAGTTAACAATTTCTAATATACAAGTCACAGTTTTAAAAAATGTGGTTTTTTCTCTAGACAAAAAATGATGAGGTCTGAAAGGAGGGGAAATTGAGCCAAAGGAAGAATTCTCAGTGGCTGGTAGATCCCAAAATGTACCTACCAACCTGACCAACACTAATGGCATATTTAATGAGCATGAATCCATACAGTTAAGAATATCAAAAAGACATCTCTCAGCTTTTTATCTCCCTAATCATTTAGTCAATGAGCAAAAATTAACATTTACTATTAAGCATCACTGGGCTAGGGACAATAGATAATGTTGTCGGAACATGAGTCCTGATCCCTTCCATCAACTTGCTTAAATTTTATTTGGTAAATAAGTCCCAGGTCATCTTGAGCCACTATTCTCCTTTATTTCCTTTTTTGTAAATCCCTTCAGTGGGGCAGGGTTGCCTCCTTAAAAGGCTTTCCTATCGCATCAATAATATACTATACTAGACTTGCTTTATTATTTTCAAATATTGCTATTATCACTCTATTATGACCTGGAAAAATACATTCAATGATAGATGATAGATAGATAGATAGATAGATAGATAGATAGATAGATAGATAGATAGATATTTAACGGGGGCTCTTTCTGTCTCTGATTTGACTAAGGCCCTAAAAATCTGGGGAGAAAACAATAGGTAGCAGGTATGTGCACCTTCTGAAGTGAGATGTTCGGCTACCACACACAGAAGCCATTGGGAATAAGTTTTGTGGCCTGAGCCCAACACTCACCTCAAGTGAAAGAAAAGGTTAAAATATCTCAGATAAAGAGAATTTGGGAAGAGTTGTTGGTTTGCTGGGAATTTTACCTCCCTCACTCAGTGTTTGTCCCCAGCCTGTTGGAGGCTTCGGGGAATCTTTTGAAGACTGTATCCCCGACGTGTGCAAAACACTTTGTGGGAAAGCCTCATGGAGGGAAACTGATGGTGACTGCCTCTATTAGTTGATAAAAGTGAGATAAATGAAAGTAAGAGTTTTGACTAGTCCAGGGGACTGGATGCTTTTATTGCTTAAATGAAATTGTGTTTTGTCTAAAAGTGTTTGAGGAAAATTTTTGTTGCTGTAGGAGTGATGATATAAGCTGAAGAAGCTCTGGGATTGGACCAACATTTCATCCGGAAGAAAGGGAGAACTAATGTCACAGAGAACTGTAATAAGTTGCAGAGAGAAAAAGTGGTGTCATTTTGTGGTTGTCCCTTCAGAGCTTGCTCTTTCAAAACAGCACTTACGCATAATTATGCGCTTGCTTATTTTCTATCTTCCCCATTGGAGCAGATGCTCCCCAGGGGCCAGGACCTTACCTCTTTGGTTTATCATTGATTCTTCTGAGCCTAGAAAAATGCCAAGCATGTTGTGAGCACTTAATAAGTATTTGTTGAATCATTGCATGACAGCCATGCAAGGCAATTGGAATCTCATCCACATGATTTTTCTTGAGGAGATGACTTGGCTGACTTTTTTTTTTTAAGGAAATATTGAACACTTAGCTATCCTTCCAAAAAGGACAGAATAGGCATAGTGTCTTTCCATTCTAGCCACAATTTACACTGGCTTCAGTGGAGTCAAAAGTCACATTTAGGCTCCCCTCATATAAAACCACGGCTTCCTAATGATACTCAGCTTGTGTAACTAATTACTACTGTGGCAGCTTTTCAGCCTCCTTTGCGTTTTCTGGTGTCATATTCCACTGCTAACAAAACTGTCAATTTTCTTTCACTTTGATAAAGGTCACACATGATAACAACCCCCTTTGCCTACTAAGAGCAAGAGTCTTTATTAATATTTTAAATGTACACAGTGATATTTCCAAAAGGTCAGATTTTTTAAGAGACATAAAATGTCAGTCCTAACTCTTTTCCTTCCTTTTCTCTGCCCTGCATCACTACCATTTTGCTCTTCAGCCTCAGATATTGTGTTTATTATGAATTATGTTCAACCAGGTAAACGTCCAGGTGGGATATCAGGTAGGGGGCGTAGCATGGGAGGCATGTGTGCTTACCATCCATATTTCCATCGTGGCTAAATGTACAAAAGTGGCCATAAATGGGCAGCTTTCTGAATGTAAAGATTCTAAGGAGCCATTGCCAATAAGTCTTATGCTGTTAGGCCTTTTTCCAATACTGTATTAGTTATCTCTAGCCATGTAACAAATTGCCCCAAAATGTTATGTTTCAAACAACAAGCGTTTATTTCATGAGTCAGAAATATGAGTGTGGCTTAGTGGATCCTCAGGCTTTAGGTTTTTCAAAGGTTTTAGGTCAAAAGTTTGGCTAGGGTTGCAGTCATCGCAAAACACAAGTGAGGAAGGACTCACTTCCAAGCTCACTCACATGGCTGTTGATGAGACTTCATTCCTCCCAGGTTACTGAGCTGCAGATTAGATTTTGGGCAGAGGCCTCACCCATTGGCATCTTCACAGAGTAGCTTACAGCACAGCAGCTTGTCCCCCTCTGAGCAAGCCTGTGAGAGGGCAGGGAAGATGGGAGTCACAGGCTCTTTGTAACTTAATCGTGGAAGTGACTTATCATTTTTGCTATATTCTATTTGTTAGAAAGCAGTCACTGGATCTAGTCCACATCCAAGGGGAGTAGATTGTATAAGGGCATGAATATCAGGAGGCAAGGATCATTGGATCCCATCTTACTGGCTACATAACACAAATATGGAGCATGAATTTGCACCAAACACTGAAAAAACAAAAAATATAGAAACTATTGATTGTTTACTGTGTGACAGGCACAGTGCTAAGAATTTTACAAGAAAAAAAAATCATCATCTTAGAAAAATTCTGTTAGATGAGGACTATTAATATCCACATTTTACAGATGAAAAGAATTGAAGCTTAGGGGCATAAGACAACTTCTCCAAGGTTTCATGGCTGGTCTGAGGTGGACCCTGCCTATTAGACTCTACACCACAAAACCTCATCCTGCTCCCTTTCAAGCTTTCCTCTGTGATCAGTGACAGACATTTACAAAGTTAGCTGGCTAGTATTTGGATCACAACATCAGCTCTGAGAGAGGACACAGCACACCAGGCTACTCAAGAAGAAAATCATAACTGACACATAGCAAGCATGTTTCTTTCTCTGCTAGGATCAAGAGATAGAAGTTAGTCACATGTGGATGTGACCTTCATGAAGATCCCGTGTGGTGGGGAGACTGAGATGTAAAGATCCCAACATAAGGCAGAATGGCAATGATAAATTCTACCTGGGGAAGGTAGCATCATAAAAGGATGTGCTCACTCAGTTTGCCTAAAAAAGCCAAAATGTGGTTTCTGAGCACGGATAATTCCCAAGGACCCAATTCCACTCCTTGTGAGGGCATGATTTGAAAAGCTGCCTAATGCTGGACTTTACTAAACCAGTGCCAGTTGCTGAAGTGCAGAAGTTTCCTCACCGGTTTAAATTCTCTAGACTGGCAATTTTATTTAATTTGGTGCATATACAACCCTTTAGCTATTTAATAAAAACTGAGAAACTGCTATTTAGATAAAGTAAGATATATACAACATTATTACAATATCAGTGTTTTCTGTGACACCAGAATTTCAGAGGCTATTGAGACTTTAGGTTTAAGATTTCTTTGATTTTAAGATAAAAATCTACCAATAATTTGATTTAAATATCAGGATATTGATGAGAATTACTTCTTAATAGTCCTTACTACCCCTTTGTATATATCCTGGACAATCAGGCTAGAGAATCATATATGGTCAAGGAAGCAGTGCTAGAATACTCCAGAGGGAACTATGATATATTTTGTGTTTTATACATGCAAATGAGGGTGGCAGCTCCACTGCAGTGTCAGTGAACACACCACCACAAGGGGAGCTAGAATTCCCATATCTGTCCAGTAATAACAAGGAGTACCCCCCACCTCAGTAGTCAACAGAAGCCAAGTGGAAAACTGGCCTATCTCCATCTGACAATAATGAGGTGATCCTCCTAACCCCTTGCATTGCTAGAACTCTATAAGAGAAAGCCAGCTGAAACAGGAGGTTTAAATAAGATCCAGAGTCTCATGACATAACATAGACATATGCAGGTTTCACTAGAAAAATCATTGGTCATTCTAAGGACCAGGAAAATCAAAAACTGAACTAAAAAAGAATAAATAAATGCTACCACCGATAACACAGAGATGTTAGAATAATCTGACAAATACTTTTAATGCACCATAATAAAAATGTTTCAACAAATGATGATAAATATGCTTAAAGCAAACAAATAAATAGAAATACACATTAAAGAGAAATGAATAAAGATAATGAAAGACCAAATGGAAATTTTAGAACTGAAAAATATGGCTCAGTGAACAGCAGAATGGAGATGAGACAGAAAAGAATCAGTGAATCAGAATATAAAATATATAAATGATCGATGTAGACAACAGAGATAATACAGTATAAAAATAAAAATAAACAAAGCCTCAGGAAACTGTGGCACTAAAATAAATATATATTATTTATGTCATTAGAATTCCTGGAAGGAGAAGAGAAAGAGGGCAAAGTTTAAAAAGTATTCAAAGAAACAATGGCTGAAAACTTCCCAAATCTGACAAGAGACATAAATCTACAGATCCAAGAAACAGAGTGACTCTTAAACAGAATAAACTCATTAAATTCACACCAAGACACCTCACAATTAAATAACTGAAAACTAAAAACAAACAAACAAAAATGTTCAAACCAACCAAAAAAAAGTATCATGCCTTACCCATGGGGAAAAAACACTTGAATGATAGTGAATTTCTCATCGGAAACCACATGGAAGAGTTGCAACAATTGGTAAGTGCTGAAAGAAAAGAACTGATAACCCAGAATTCATACCAAGCGAAAATACCCTTCAGGAATGAAGGGAACATCAGGACCTTCTTAGATGAAGGAAAACTAAGAGATTCATTGCCAGGAAAATACCCTAAAATAAGGATTAAGAAAATTCTAAAACTTAAAAGGAAATGATAAAAAAGAAATCTTGGGAAATCAGGATGGAAGGAGTAACAGAGTAAGCACAAACGTGCGTAAACACAATGGACTTTCCTTCTCTATCAACCAAAAGGATCTAATTGACATTTATAGAACACTCTACCCAACAGTGGAATATATATTCTTCCTAGACACAGAACATATACCAATACATACCATATCTTGGTCATAAAAAAAAGAGTCTCAACAAGCTTAAAATAATTTAAAAGATACAGAATATATTCTCTGAACAAAATGGAATCAAAGTAGAAATCAGTGAGAAAAAGATAACAGGAAAATCTCCCAAACTTGGAAAGTAAACAACATACTTTCTCTTTAGGAGCAATGAACTTAGGGAATTTGGCCATCACTGAAACTTCAGGGTAGTCACACAAGATGATGCAGGTAATCACCAAACTAGAAACTCCTTACAGAGATTGTAACTGAAATTCAGTACTTACAGAGATTGAGTAACTGCATACATAATCAATATCTTCCATATTTCCTTCTTTTATGGAATATTAGAAAAATCCATTTACAGGAGGAGGCCAAGATGGTGGAGGAGAAGGACACTATTAGCTCACCCTCTCCCACAAATACACCAAGACTCACATCCACAGACCCACTCAGCCAACCAGAGCACCTGTGGAACTCCAACAGAACATTGTCCTCTTCAAAAGATAGAGACTCCAAAAATCTGGTAGGAGAAAAGGAAAAAAGAAAGAAGAAAAAGCAAAACAGTGCGGGAACGGTTCTGCGGGAAGGGAGCAGCAAAGGACTGGCACTCGCTTGCTGGGTCTCCCGTCTCCAACTGAGAAGCCAGCGGGATGGAGGGGGAGCCTCCAAGGCTCGGATCTGTACATAGCAGCCCTTGACCGACAGAACTAAGTTAAATGGGCACAGAAGGTCCCCGCAACACCCAGCCCGAGATGCGGCCCGGCAGCTGGGGGCAGGGCCAGGCTGCCGGAGATGGGTGGAGGATGGGGACGGCTGCACTGAGGCAGCCCTGGGGGACTGCAGGGGGCTGCACGCCATGGCTGCGGGTGCACAGGGCAAAACAACCTGGGCCCTCCATAAAACAACACGGCTGATGTGCCCTGGGGGGAAGAGTGCATACCCCCATCTCTGAAAACCCGAGGAAGGTTTTCGGGGGAAAAGAGGCGGGGCTCAGGCACAGCAGCCATATCCTCCGGTGCTTAGCACCCTGGCGGGGGCGAAACCTGCATCCACACCTAAGGACTTAGCAGCCTCAAAAGCCAGACAAGAGACTTATCTACAGCCTGAGGCACATAGGATCCTTAGGTCTTGGTCCCTCAGAGAACTTGCTTCTCGAAGAAAACAAGGAGCTAGGTTTTGGCCCAGAGCAGGGACAGGGCTGTTCCTCAATCTTCCCCGAGCCCGCCTGCAGAGCGCCGACCGGAGGCTGAGCGCTCAGCGGCACAGAGTAGCGGGGCAACCAGCGCCAGAAGAGGGCGGGCGGCCCCCCGCCTTTCGGGCAGGAGCAGCCCCTGACTGCGGTGCTGGGAGGGGGCGTGACCCGCCCTCCTACCTGGCCAGTCTGCAACATCTGACTGTGGCATCGGGAGGGGCAGTAACCTGCCCGCCTACACCAAAGGAGAGCTGCACCTGACACAGTGTTGGGAGGAGGTGCGATCTGCTTGCCTTCAGGCACTGGGAGCAGCACAGACGAGGGCGCCAATGGAGGGCCTCAGGAAACAGAAAGCTGAGCTTCCAAAACAGGGCAAAGACAGAAAGACTTCGCATTAAAGGCACACAGTCTCCAGGAGAACACCGACCTCCCCCTTTATTTTTCCTTTTTTTTTTTTTAAATCTGTTTTTACATGTTCTATTTTCTATTACCATTTTAACTTTTACTTCTTAAACAATTATATATACCCCCAGTTTTAATCCCTTTTAAATTTTTTAAAAATATTTTTATTATTATTTTTAAAAATCCACATCATTTTAGTTTTATTTCTCTTGGTTTTGATGTCCTAGTATTGATTATATGCAGGTTTCAAATGCATCTTTTCCTCTTTTCTCCTTTTTTAAAGGTTTTTAAAGGTGTCTCAACCCGATTGCTATTCTGCTTCAACTTGCTCTTCTATTATTCATTATACACTGTTTTCAAATCTTTTTTTCTCCCTTCTTTTAAAATTCGTTCTCTCCCTCTCTTTTTTTTTTTTCTCTAAGTTGTATTCCTACATAGGCATTAGATAGATAAACTCCTTAAGGACCACAATAGATAACTGATACTCCATAAACCACAGTGCCAGAAAGGTATGAGCAAGATAAAGAAGCAGAGAAACCACTCCCAATTAAAAGAACAAAAGAAATCCCCTGAAAGAATGATCAATGAAAGAGACATCGATAGCCTACTAGATCAAGGTTTCAAAAAAGGAGTGATAAAAGTACTGAAGGAACTAAAAGAGATAGTGTTTAGAGATATAAAATATGTCAAAAGTGAAATTGAATCTATAAAGAAGAGCAAGTAGAATGGGTAAACTCATTGGCTAGTGAGAATGGACTTAAAGGCTGTGCAAAGCAGACTAGATAATGCCGAGGAACGAATTAGTGACCTAGAAGACAGGACAATAGAAAGCACCCAATCAGAACAGCTACAAGATAAACAAATAAAGACAAATGAAAATAGCATAAGGGACCTATGGGATAATATAAAGTGTGCCAATATTCACATAATAGGGGTCCCAGAAAGGGAAGAAAGATCAAAGGGGATTGAAAAGGTTTTTGAAGAAATCATGACTGAAAACTTCCCAAACTTAAAGAAGGAATCAGATATCCAAATACAGGAAGCTCAGAGGGTCCCAAACAGGAAGTACCGAAATAGACCAACACCAAGACATATCATAATCAAGAAGGCCAGAGTCAAGGATAAAGAAATGATCCTAAAGGCAGCAAGACAAAAGCAAAGAGGGAGTCACAAGGGAACCCCATAAGGCTCTCAGCTGATTTCTCTACACAAACACTATAGGCCAGAAGGGAGTGGCAAGATATATTCAAAGCCCTGAATGAAAAAAAAGATGCAGCCTAGGATCCTTTATCCAGCAAGGCTTTCCTTTAGGATAGAAGGAGACATAAAGAATTTCAGAGACAAGAAAAAGGTACAAGAGTTTAGCAACACTAAACCCATGCTAAAAGAAATATTGAAAGTTGTACTCTAAATAGAAAAGCAGCAGGATGCTACAGAAATGAGAAACTCACAACTGGAAAGGTGATAACTCATGAATTACAAATAAAATAAACACAGAATTATAAAAGAAGACATACAAATCAATGAGAGTGGGAGAGGCAGGCAGGAAAATACACAATTTTTTTTTCTTTCTTTTTTAAACATTTTGTTCTTGGTAGGATGCGTTTGAGATCATGTTACTATCAGTTTAATAAAAACAGTTACAATAATGGGCTAATAGGCTTACAAAAAAGGGTAACCACAAGCCAAAAACTTACAAGGGAGTCACAAAAACTAAATAAAATCCATCATAATATAAAGGACAATTACCAAACCACAAAAGGAAGAAGAAAGGAACAAAGAGGAAATACCAAATCAACTGCAAGGATAAGTTCAAAATGGCAATAAACACACATCTATCATTCATTACTGTAAATGTTAATGGACGAAATGCTCCAGTCAAAAGACATAGAGTGGCAGACTGGATAATAAAGCAAGAACCTTCAATATGCTGCATACAAGAGACCCAATTTAGGGAGAAGGACACATATACATTGAGAGTGAAACGATGGAAAAGGATATTCCATGCAAATGGAAAAGCCAAAAATCAGGTCTTGTGGTACTGTTTTCAGACAAAATAGACTTTAAAACAAAGGCCATAAAGGAAGATAAAGAAGGACATTTTATAATGATTAAAGGAGTGATACAAGATGAGGATATTACACTCGTTAATATTTATGCACCCAATATAGGAGCACCTAAGTACATAAAACAATAACTAACAGAGATAAAGGGGGATATTGATAGGAATACAATCATAGTTGGAGATTTTAACACCACATTAACATCACTAGACAGATCTTTCAGAAAGAAAATAAATAAGGTAAAATGGAAATTAAATAATACAGTAGAAAAATTAGATTTGGTGGGTATTTTCAGAGCATTACACCCCCAAAAATAGGATATACATTCTTTTCAAGTGCACATGGAACATTTTCTAGGATTGATCATGTAATTGGGCACAAAGAAACCTCAACAATTTTAAGAAGATAGAAATTATCTCAAGCATCTTTACTGACCACAATGTCATGAAACTAGAAATCAACAACAGAGAGACAAAGGAGAAAAAAAGGAAAGCATGGAGATTAAACAATATGCTATTTAAAAACCAGTGGGTCAATGAGGAAATCAAAGCTGAAATTAAAAAATACCTTGAGACAAAAGAAAATGAAAGCATAACCACACAAAATTTATGGGACACAGCAAAGGCAGTGCTAAGAGGGAAGTTTACAGTGATACAGGCCTTCCTCAAAAAAGAGCAAACTCAAATAAACAATTTAACCCACCAGCTGAAAGAACTAGAAAAAGAAGAACAAAAAAACCCAAAAGGCAGCAGAAGGAAGGAAGTTATAAAGACTAGGGAGGAAATAAATAAAATAGAGATTAAAAAAACATAGAAAAAAATAAATCAAACCAAAAGCTGTTTTTTTGAAAAAGTAAATAAAATTGACAAACCTTTGACCAAACTCACAAAGAAGAAAAAAGAGAGAGCACAAATTAGCAAAATAAGAGAGGAAAATGGAGAAATTACAACAAATAAAATAGAAATACAGAATATCACATGAGAATATTATGAAAAACTATATGGAACCAAACTGGATAACCTAGAGGAGATGGACAAGTTTCTGGAAACATACAGTCCACTAAGACTGAATCAAGAAGAAACTGACCACTTGAACAAACTGATTACCAGAAATGAAATTGAAAAAGCAATAAAAAACCTTCCTACAAATAAAAGTCCAGGATTGGACGGCTTCACTGGGGAATTCTAGCAAACATACAAAGAAGAACTCATACCAGTTCTTCTCAAACTCTTCCAGAAGATTGAAAAGGAGGGAATACTCCCAGACGCATTTTATGAAGCCACCAAAACCAGGCAAAGACACTACCAAAAAAGAGAATTATAGTCCAGTATCACTGATGAACATAGATGCCAAATTCGTCACCAAAATATTAGCAAATAGAATCCAACAACACATAAAAAAGATTATACAACATGACCAAGTGGGGTTCCTCCCAGGGACACAAGGGTGGTTCAATATACACAAATCAATCAATGTAGTACATCACATCAACAAGAGAAAGGACAAAAACCGCATGATCATCTCAATCGATGCAGAAAAAGCATTTGATAAAATTCAACACCCATTTATGATAAAAACTCTCGCCAAAGTGGGTATAGAGGGAACATATCTCAACATAATAAAAGCTATATATGACAAACCTACAGCCAGCATAGTACTGAATAGTGAAAAACTCAAAATCTTCCCACTAAAATCTGGGACAAGACAAGGATGCCCACTATCACCACTCCGATTCAACATAGTCCTGGAAGTCCTAGCCACAGCAATCAGACAGGAGAGAGAAATAAAAGGATCCAAATTGGAAAAGAAGAGATAAAAGTGTCACTATATGCTGATGACATGTTACTATATATAGAAAACCATAAAAGGTCCACACAAAAACTACTAGAGCTGATCAAAGAATTCAGCAAGGTAGCAGGTTACAAGATTTACGTTCAAAAATCAGTTGCATTTTTTTACACTAACAATGAACCAACAGAAAAATAAAGTAAAGAAACAATCCCCTTTAAAATAGCACCCAAAGTAATAAAATATCTGGGAATAAATCTAACCAAGGAGGTGGAAGAAGTATACACAGAAAACTATAAACCATTGATGAAGGAAATTAAAGAAGACTTTAAAAAATGGAAAGATATCCCATGCTCTTGGATTGGAAGAATCAATATTGTTAAAATGGTCACAATGCCCAAGGCAATCTACACATTTAATGCAATCCCTATCAAATTTCCCAGGATATATTTCACAGAACTAGAACAAATCATAATAAAATTTATACAGAACCATCAAAGACCTAGAATTGCCAAAGCATTACTGAAGAGAAAGGAAGAGGCTGGAGGAATAACTCTCCCAGACTTCAGACAATACTATAGAGCTATAGTCATCAAGACAGCATGGTATTGGTACAAAAACAGACATATAGACCAATGGAACAGAACAGAGAGCCCAGAAATGAACCCACAAACTTTTGGTCAACTCATTTTTGATAAAGGAGGCAAGAATATACAATGGAATAAAGACAGTCTCTTCAGCAAGTGGTGTTGGGAAAACTGGAGAGCAGCATGTAAAGCAATGAAGCTAGAACGCTCCCTTACACCGTACACAAAAATCAACTCAAAATGGATCAAAGACTTAAACATAAGACAAGATACAATAAACCTCTTTGAAGAAAATATAGGCAAAACATTATCTGACATACATCTCAAAAATGTTCTTCTAGAACAGTCTACTCAAGCAATAGAAATAAAAGCAAGAATAAACAAATGGGACCTAATAAAACTTACAAGCTTCTGCACAGCAAAGGAAACCAGAAGTAAAACAAAAGGACAACCTATGGATGGGAAAAAATTTTTGCAAATGAAACCGACAAAGGCTTGATCTCCAGAATATATAAGCAGCTCATACCACTTAAGAAGAAACAACCAAACAACCCAATCCAAAAATGGGCAAAAGACCTAAACAAGCAATTCACCAAGGAAGACATGCAAATGATCAATAGTCACATGAAAAATGCTCCATATCACTAATTATCAGAGAAATGCAAATCAAAACTACAATGAGGTATCACCTCACACCAGTCAGAATGACCATCATTCAAAAATCCACAAATGACAAATGATGGAGAGGCTGTGGAGAAAGGGGAACCCTCCTACACTACTGGTGGGAATGCAGTTTGGTACAGCCACTGTGGAAAACAGTATGGAGATTCCTCAAAAGACTAGGAATAGACTTACCATATGACCCAGGAATCCTGCTCCTGGGCATATATCCAGAAGGAACCCTACTTTGAAAAGACACCTGCACCCCAATGTTCATAGCAGCATTATTTACAATAGCCAAGGCATGGAAACAACCTAAATGTCCAACAACAGATGACTGGATAAAGAAGATGTGGTATATTTATACAATGGAATACTACTCAGCCATAAAAACCAACAACATAATGCCATTTGCAGCAACATGGATGCTCCTGGAGAATGTCATTCTAAGTGAAGTAAGCCAGAAAGAGAAAGAAAAATATCATATGAGATCGCTCATATGTGTAATGTAAAAAACCAACCAAACAAACAAACAAAGCATAAATACAAAATAGAAATAGACTCACAAACATAGAATACAAACTTGTGGTTGCCAAGAGGGCGTGGGGTGGGAAAAGATAGACTGGGATTTCAAAATTGTAGAATAGATAGACAAGATTATACTGTATAGCACAGGGAAATACACACAAGATCTTATGGTAGCTCACAGAGGAAAAAATGTGACAGTGAATATATATATGTTCATGTATAACTGAAAAATTGTGCTCTACACTGGAATTTGACACAACATTGTAAAATGATTATAAATCAATAACAAATGTTAAAAAAAAATCCATTTACAGAGACATAAACACCATGCTTGGCAGCCACAGGACATTAGCCATTCCAAGCTATTGGGACTGCTCTCTGGTACCAGCTAAGTAAGGATCACCTCAGAAAGACTTTAAGAAATATGTAGAGATAGAGACTCAATGGACTAAATGGACTAAATGAGTAGGTTTTTGACATTGAAGGGAAGTCCTCAAAGAGAAATGATTTTTATGAAACATGTTTATTTCAAAATAGAATTTAAGGCAAAATGTTTCAGAAGAAAGGTGGAAATAGTCAGCTTACCCATCTCAATCAAAGTAGCAGGGAGCTAGGATGTGGTTTTTCAGTTTCTGTCTTCAGTTCCATGCTCTTTTCACAGTACACTTTGTCTCTCTCCAGAGGCAAGTGTAGGTCACATACCTTTGTTATGTCACCCTTATTTCTGTTTCTACTACCTCATATTTGAGAATAATTTATTTAAAAATAAACAGGTGAAATATATGTATAATCATCCATACCCTGACATACAGGAAATGAACAAAAGAAATGAGTAGCAGAGGATCTGGAGTGAAGTCTTATTACCATTTTTAATATTTGTTTGAGTTTAGTAAAGTCCACTATCTTTCATAGAACTGGATTCTTTGAGTGGGGTTCATGTCTTCATTCCCACTATTAGAGTTATTGTTTTAAAATCATATGAAATAGAACAAGTAGGTGCAACTTGAAGGGTTAGAAACACCAGAAGTAAGATACATCTTTGATTAAGTAATGTGCACTTGAGAGAAGTTAAAGCACCAGACTTCCAATAAAAAAATAGATCTCCTGCCTAAGCACGCTTATTCCAGATCATGCCTGAATTTCTACTTTTCTCTACCTGCCTTCTAAAGTCTCTGAGTTGTAAATCTCAATGAAACCGTCAGAGGGCAATTTGGTAGAAAAATGTTTTAGCTAAATGCCTTCTGCAATGATCTGTCTAGAGGATTTAATTCCTCCTGCTTATGCTTCTCTCATCTTACGAGGATGTTGAATACCCAAATGTCCCGTTCTAGGTGGTTCCTCAAGCAGAACAGAGTTACCTTCCAGTTGATGATCAATTTAACTCACACACACACTAAGACATATTTTTAAGAATTGCACAAAAGTGGAAAAAAATAAAAATAGGAAAAAAAGATGGAGAAAATCTTATAAGAACTAGAGTTCTTGTTTTCACTCATTTCTCAAGAATTCATATTTGTTTTTACAAGGATGGTTTAAAGGATGTGACATTGCATGCCTTGCTACTTTGGCCACCTATGTTATAACTAATATGAGCCAAATCATTAGTGATTAATCCAACAGAACCTTAAGAGTCTGAAATACAATTTTGCAAAAATGGAAAGTGAGTGAAATAAACCAGTTAGGAGAAATGTACAAGGCAAAGTTGGTATAATTTAAGGTAGCTGTGAATAGAAATTAAGGGAGTGGAATTTGGAGAGATAATGGGAAGGTTTTGTTTTCTCCATCTCTCCTTTGCCTTGGGCATAGCTATGGAGATGTCTAAAGGTTTTTACAATCTGCATCCTCCTTGGAAGAGTCATTAGTAAGAGCATCAACCCAGAAATGTGGAAATGGTTAAGTGGCTGCTGTGAGTTTGCTAATGGAATGATAACGCTGAAGACTTTACAAAGATGGAAGGTGCCAAGTAGACGATTAGAAAATGACCTTAAATAGTAAAACCTTAGAACTGTATGTTCCCCAAAATGGACTGAATCACCTTGTGTTAACGCCTCCCTGCTTCTTCCCTGCTGCATGCCCGCCCACTGCTACTCCTCTAGGGACACAGAAAAGGAAAACTTTTTTCCCTGTAATAAGCCAAAATGGATGTTTTTCCTTCCTCTCACTGATACTTTGAATTTTCACAGAGCAGTTCTGTCATCTCTTCCACATGCCACTCTTTTAAGTATTTGAAAAGAGCTATCACCTTGCCTTCTGGTGTTTTTCTTTTTCTCAGCTATATAACAATATAAAAACATATATACCTTATAATTTTGACTACATAAACATAGTTTTTGTAAGAAAGAAGAAAGAGACAGTAAAATAGAATGGTGCAGAAAAGGATAAATTTTTTCTCCTTTTCTATATTTCCCAAATGTTTTCTAAGTTTGTGAAATTATTTAGGTAACAGGGAAAAATGGTATAAAAATGAAAAAGAAAATATTGTCTTTCCTCTTAAAAAAATAAATAGAAAGAGAAGCAAATAAATTTGCTGAATTTTGGCAAAAGAAGAGATCATATAATTCAGATTTCTCCTCATTTACATGGTAAAACTATGACCAGAATAGAAGAGTAGTAAACCTTGGCTATTTCTCTGGATGAGCTGGTTATGGACTCAAAAATAAGTTTTCTGAACCCCAATCTAGGATTGATTTTATCATAGTAAGTCCCCGAGGTTGCCTTTAAGTAACAGTATGCAGTTAATTCAATTTCCTTACTCCCACTGGTTGGTGTTCTTTAACCGCCTTCCTGGATTTATTCTTTGATAATAGAAGTTAAAGAAGTGATTCCAAAATTATATGGAGTGATTATCATATCTCACCTTTGCTTTGTGCACAGCTATGAAGACATCTAAAGCTTTTCAAAGTTGAGTTCTCTCTAGAAGAGTCATTAGTAAGAATATCAACCCAGAAATGTCAAAATGGCTGCTATAAGGTTGTTAACAAAAAGATAGCATTGAAGACTCTGTAAAAACAGAAGGTGGCAGTCAGTAAAACCTTTCCTGTTTCATGTTTTGAGTTACAGAGATGCCCTTTTAATGGCCAGTGTCAAGAAAGTCAAGTAATAACCAAGTAATTATATCCACCCTCCATTTGTTCTGACTTATCAACTAACCACAGGTCTTCAAACTCACATGTCTCTCCTGAGAAGACAGGTAAATACAGGCAGAAATGGCCTGGATATAGAGTGATGTTACAGTGCCTTGGTGAGGGCTGCTCTGAGCTGCATGCTCTGCCCTGGCTCTGCACACTACCTGACTTTCCCAGCATCGTCGAGTTGCAATGGCCCACAGTGATAACCTGCTCAATGACACCCTTTCCCTTCCCTTACTCATTTCCTTACTTTCCTTCCAGTGCTTCCTGGGATAACTTCCCAGATAAGCTGCTGGCACTCAGTGACATTGTTTTAGAGTCTGCTTCTGGGGAAACCCAATCAATGACAACCCGCTCAGTCACACACACACACATGCACACTTGAACACATACCTAGGCTCAGAAGTTCTGTTATGACGGACGTCAGTTAGAAGTAATCCAGCAGCCAACTGCAGAATAAATGTCTCACCTGTTCTTGAACATGATTGAGCAGGACCTTGTGCCTCATAGTACAGGTTAAGCTCATCCATCCTAGCAGCACATCTTAGGTTATTCCATCACCATTTACAGGTTTAGCCTCTTCCCACTGCACTGTGAAAGAGCTCCATTTACTAACTTGGATGGGAGACAGATTTAGCTTGTCAAAACAGTCATTATAGGAGCCTCAATGGAACTCACAGGAGTAAACATAGCAACAAGCCTTGTACCAAGTAGTGACACACTGCCTTTCTCTCCTTTGTCAGGGTGTGTAACTTTACAGTGATTCAGAGACTATTTCTCCAAAGTTCTCCCATAAACACCTGGGTTTAGAAGAGAAGTGAGCTGACATGCCATTAAGAGTCACCTTTACTAAATCAGTCCAAGGACATTACTAAACTTGTGGGACACTTCTTAGATAAGGAAAATAAATTAGACAAGGATATCCCACAAGGTGCTGCCTTTGCTGCTTCCCACAGTGATTTGTAATTTACCCCCCGGGAGAGAGAGTTTAAGAAACTGTATACAGTTTCACTAAAGGACTAACCACCTACAAAATTATATACTGATGGTCTGGGAGACTCCTATCCATGGGGGATATTTCAAATCTTCTTCGGCGTCTATGGTAGGACACTGAACAATCATATTAGTAGCCAGAGGCTTGTGGGAAGATCTGGAGGGTCATCAGGTGGGAGCTGGGTAAACCAGAGTGGTCATGGGGCAACAGAGAAATAGTTCTTTACCAAACTGTTACCATACAGAAAGATTTCAATATTTAATTACTAGTTGGACCATCCCTGTGGGTCCCACATGAATATTATGCCATGAGTGAGACCATCTACTGCTCTGGCCGGGGTGACTGGCCTCCAGCTGGTGCTCTCCATGTTGCTTCTGGTTGCTGCCATGTAGAGAGAGCCGGAAAGTGCCAAGACCGACAGGGGCGGAGTCACAAAAGCCAGTGCCTTTACCTCCCAGGAAGCAGATACAGAACTTCCATGGGAAGGGCTGAGGCTGGGTTGCTGTCCCTTTCTCTCTCTCTCTCTCTTTTTTTTTTTAATGATGTTTATTTTTTTTTTTTAGCTTTTATTTGTTTATTTTTATTTTGGGAGCCAGTAGTTAGGTTGTTTGTTTGTTTATAATGGAGGTACTGGGGATCGAATCCAGGACCTCATGAATGATAAGCACACACTCTACCACTGAGCTATGCTCTCCCCTCTTTTTTGAAATACACCCTCCCCACCTTTCTCTGTCTTGCTTCCCCCTCATCCTCTCCAGTTCCTGCTGGGAGTTCATGAATCCTGACCTGAGGGTCTGACTCTAAGGGACTCTAAGCTGCAGTTATTTTTAGCTCTTAATAACATGGATTCCACCTTGTTCCTTCCCTGGCCTCCTCTAGTCTCCACTGGTTCCCTGCCACATGCTGGTCCTTCCTCATTGGTGTCTCAATATTTCATTTTGTTACAGGGCTTGTGTTCTAATTCCAGAGGAATCTGCCTCTCCAAGTCTCAGAGTTCAGTTTTGAGAAATCACCAAGCCTGAGTCTATTTCTTTAGCTATTTCTTCTCTGACTTGTTACTGCCAAGATCCAAGCAAATGTGGAACCACCAGAAGCACGATGTTCCTTCAAAGCAAACACTCCCCCTACTGTGCCCTTAGCCGATGTCTGAACATCTTTCATAGTTGTGGTACTACGACCGTGAATGACAACAATCGCTATTGTTTATCAAGCTCTTACTAGATATGGATCTCCAACAGGAATGCTTTTTGCATTATATCATCTAAGTCTCAGAGAAGTATTTTAAGATGAATGTTATTAACGCCAATGCATTTTGGGGGAAACAGGCAATAAGAATTAAGGAAGTTGCCCAAAGTCACACTCCTACCATGATGAAGAGCCTGCTATGGGCTCCCATCTGGTATTGAAAACCAGTTCTAATCCGACTGGTGACTGTGTTTCACCACAGGGAAGAGTGGAACTGAGCTTCCTGCCATTCATGGGGCAAAAATAAGGCCCTGATATCTTTCCCAAATCGTTGAAAGCCCTTTAGACTCAGTTGAGTCCTGCCTCTGACTTCCTGTTATCAATTCCCCCTGGCCTTGCTGGAGCAGCTTGGAGCTCAAGCTGTCCATTTTCTGTCCTGCTGGGACCTTGCTCGGTGGCCTTCTCACCCAATTACATTACTCCTGCTTGTCATCCAAACAGCCAGTCGTTTTGTTATTCTTACACAAAATAATTTCTGGGCAACACAGAATTTACTGAAGCAAATATCTTAACAGCAACTATATACAGGAGACAACATGTAGGGGTCTTCTCCCTCCTTGAACTCTCCCCACACTCACTGCTCAAATGGCTGTTCCCCCTTCTTCCCACACAATTATTGAAGTTCTCCTCTGTCTGTTATGTAAATATGGAAGCCAGTCTGAAGCTGACTTTGTTACTTTAGCCACATATCAAAGGATTTTCTCAGAAGAGTGAGACTTTTCCCACAAATGAATTTCTTGTGTCTGTTGCTAAGATAAACATTCCTGCTATGTTATTTATGTAAATTTAAGGAGAACTTTCTAAACTGGGTAAACAGAGTGCCATTTATACTATCCTCCTGACCTCTAGAAAATGCAGATGAGAGAGATGCATGGCTTCTTAAAGCCAACAGAGGGCCCAGCGATCTCTTGAGATGCTCCATGTAGGAAGCAAAATAAAGATCAAAACAAAGCTTAAAAATTGTGGTCAATAGAATGTATTTGTATTGAAAAAAACTTTAACATATGCACACATATCTACACAAATGCATCACCATATAATGATATTGTTCACATGACAGTCATAAGATTTAGTTTCAGTTAAAAAAAAAATTGTCATGTACTACAAGTTTTTGGAATAATCAGATCATGAATTCAGGTTTAAAGCTGTATGATGACTATCTTTTTCACTGGTGCCAGGGTATCTTTCTGAGCATAAGTATGACCTCATTTGAGAAAACATCAGTCCTACATTTAAAACTGTCCATGAATGTGAAGGGCTAAGTGGGCTTTCCTCTGCCCAAACTCACTCTAATGTACCTTGGGTAAGTATCAGCCCAAGCAGCAAGACCTTTTCCTATTTGAGTAAAAGCATCTCCTGCATAAGTATCAATTAATATATATGGAGAGACATACATAAAAATCAGAGCATTAAGGGGAAAATATACAACCTGGCTAAATAAGTGGAAAGACACATTAAACAGATCAGTTGCTTTCATGACTCCCCTTAAGTAATGAATCACTTTGTCCAATTATTGCTTTTATTCAATTGTGTAAACAAATAGCCCCTGAAACCTCCCCCAGTAAACACACTGTCTTACTGTGTGTGCTGCATGCATTTGCAGAATCACATCAATTTTGAGCTAAAAAACACTACGTCATCCAGTCTGTACCATATCCCATGGTTGATGAGGTTACATAAGACATTGAGTTTTGTGACAAGAAAGTGCCTCAGAAAAATAAAACAATTACTTTAGGCTACCCTAAATGTAGCTCCTCTTAAAAGGCTATCAGAGCACACCCAAGTTTATAGTTTTCTCTTTTCCTCTGGAATCAGTTGCATTAATGCCTTGTCAATGAGATACTAAAAAGAGAAAAGTGTCATCCTTCTATTCACCATAGGCTTGGAATGAAAGAGCTTCTAGGATGAAAAAGTATCATCTAGCTGTAGAGGATGATAGATAGATTCCAAAAATAATAGGTACCAATTCCTTCTTGTTAATGCTGCCGTTCACATCAAGAGATAAGATCTAATTCCACCCCTCCTTGAAACTGAGCTGGCTTTAGTGACTTGCTTGACCAATGGATTTTGTGTAAGTGAGGCTTTTAGTTTCTGAGGCCAGGTATCTCAATATGTCACCTGGGTCTCTAGGATGGCCCTTCTCTGAACCCAACTTTCATGCTGTGAGGAACCTAAACCACATGGAGAGACCACTTGTAGGTGTTCTAATTGGTGATCCCAGATGAGCTCCTAGTGAACAGCCAGCATCAACTGCCAGCCAGGTGAGCCAGCCATCTTGGATGTCCAGCCCAACCAAGCCTTCTGGTGTCCACATTCCAATGTGCCCTCTGACCACAACTGGATGAAAGATCTAAAGTGAGAACCACTCAAATGAGCCAGCCAACCCATGCAACCATATGACATACCAGTATGTGGTCATTTTACATTGTTGTTTTAAGCCATTAAATTCTGGGGGTGGTTTGTTACACAAAAGTAAGGAGGGAAGAGCAGGGAGGAAAGCAAAAATAGACATTTATGGAAGGCCTGTCAAATTATAGGTGGAGGACCTAGCCCACAACAAGAAGGAGCATCTAGTGGAGGAATGTATGTTTTGAAAACCTTTCCCAGATTCAGTGAGTTTTTGACCTGACCCAGTTAATATAGGACAGTGCTGCAGCTTGCAAACTTTGGATATTTAAATTACCATGTAATTCTGAAACACTCTCCTTAAGCAAAGAAATAGTGAGCTCAATCTGTTTTTTTTTTTTTTTTAATAAATAAGAGACAATAAGAGATGGTCATTGATTCTACGAGGACAGAATTTTTTCGTTTGGTATAGCAGCAAAGTTATTTTTAAGTTATTTCATTTAATTAAAACTAATCTTTATTTTATCCCATAAAATGTTGCCTCTTGATATGGCTCTAAATTTGAGGGTTTAAATCTGTAGGAGCTGCCTGAACCCTCTAATCTTTTCATTGCCATGCTTTTCATTTGAATAATGCAATTATGAATTATTTACAGAAGTAATTTAAAATGAAAAAATATTACCTCATTTCTTTATATAATTTGTAAAAAGTGGTACATCTTTATTTACTTACAGTGTATTCATATTTTTGGTGTAGAATGTCACGGATAGAAAAACTTTCAGAAAGGAACAAAGAAATAATTTTTTTTAGGATTTGAGGATCACAAAAGGCACTTATTATATAGGCTTCTCTTAAAAAAAACTTATTAATATGAAAAACATTCTTAGCTCTGGACTGTACAGAAAGAGGCTTGTGGATGTCCTCAGTTCATGTGCTCTAGTTTGTCAATCACTAATTTAGAAAAAAATTTATACACAGAATGTGAGATAAATTTATATATCTATCTATATCTATATCTATATCTATATCGTGGGTCAAATATTAGTTTGAATGTCCTAGATTAAACAAAGTTAAGCAGCTTTCTTATTGCAGGACTTCTCAGATCCTTTACTATGTGAATGTATACTGCCAATCTCCAAAAGATGGATGTAGTACACCACATTTCCTAAACACATTCTTAATCTTAGAAATATCATTTGCAAGTTCATTGTAAGAGAATAGTGTTTTCCATAAAACTCACTTGGAAGCACACCTCTAGCTTATTGAAAAAAAAATTGAGTTCCAAGAAGATTATTGAGGGGTATGCAAGAACCAATGGGAAGGCTGAAACACCAGCTTTCTTTCAGTCCAGCACACAGTGGGCTCTGGTGAGTGTGGTCCAAGTGGTACTTGCTTCCATGTTGAAACATAGTTCCTGAAACCACCCTGGGTTAAGTATCTGCTGTACATTTGCTGTCAAGCCTACCTTTTTACAAGAGAGCCTTCTGAGAGTTGTCTGCTAATTTCTTCTGGATGGCGGGTGGATATTTAAGTCAGACCAAAGTAGCAGCACCCACACTCAGGAACTCACTGCCTACTTAGAAAACTGCCTCCCTGACCAGGAAGTTGCTAAGAACAAAGTCATAATTTTCCTTCCTTTTTTTTTTTTAATGTGTCTGACAGCTTCAAAATAGAAACTAATAACAATGCTACTGCCCTCCCTGATGTGATAAAAGGCTGATAAAAGAGGAATTAAAAATAATTAGCTAAGACGTGAAGTTTTGGTGACCTCAGCCTTTGTTGCCCATGGAACTTCTTAACCCCTTCCCTTGGGTCGCTAACATTCTACTCGACTGGCACCACTTTTCTTTTCTTTTTTTTCTGAAACATTTTTTTTTTATTGAGTTATAGTCATTTTACAATGTTGCATCAAATTCCAATGTAAAGCACAATTTTTCAGTTATACATGAACATACGTATATTTATTGTCACATTTTTTTTCACTGTGAGCTACCACAAGATCTTGTATATATTTCCATGTGCTATACAGTATAATCTTGTTTATCTATTCTGCATGTGCCTGTCAGTATCTACAAATTTTGAACTCCCAGTCTGTCCCTTCCCACCTCCTGCCCCCTTGGCAACCACAAGTTTGTATTCTATGTCTATGAGTCTATTTCTGTTTTGTATTTATGTTCTTTTTTTTTTTTTTTTTTTTTTTTTGATTCCACATCAATCTCATATGGTATGGCAACACTTCTCTTTGCAACTTTGCAACACTTCACATTGCCACTTGAGGTCTGGGATAGTGTAGTGGAAAGAACATGGGTTCATGTTACAACTCAGTTATGCATTAATTATGTAACTTTAGGAAAGTTATTTAACTTCCCTGAACCTCAGTTAATTCTTTTGTGAAACTGGAAAACAATTAAAATGGCATGTGAAAATTAAGTAACAGCATAGGTAGAGTTTTTAATAATAGCAGCCGACTTAAATGATTATTATTTTTTTTTTTTGCTTTCTTCCTTTCCTTTCCTGTTGCCTAATTAACTCTCAGTTCTAAGCCTGTGCAACACAACATATTTGAATCACACACACACACACACACACACACACACACACAAAATGACATGTAGAAATGAGCCCAAGATTTGAGATGACAAGCAGAGGCAACTGTGGCTAGGGAGGGAGTTTTCTGCATTCACAAGTATATACCAGAGCTTTGTGAAGAAGATCCAGGAATTAGTGATCCCCAAGCATGAAAGGCTGAGTTGCAGAACAATAAATGGTGGGGAGATTGGCTTCTACCAAGCAACTTTCACATGGATGAGATCCTATTTTTGTGAACTATACAGCATCTTATAGGCTCTCTATGATCTCTGAAAACCTTCCCTGCCTTTTCTTGTCACTCAGGTACTCCTGCCAGCTTTCATGATTGGAAGGCAACGGAACACATGTAGTCAAGATACTCTCTTCTACTTGTATTAGCAATTTGAGGTGCATGATTTGAATTTACCCTTTTTATATCTCTAATACTATAAAATCTCACCAAATTTTAGTGAGTGGGTATACTGCCCAAATAGCTCTCTGCATGCTTTCAGAAATAGGATTTCTCTACAGTTATCTGATTTTCAGTGGCCATTGCTGAACAAAACTTGACCAGAACTAATTCTAGTAAAGACAGAAAATCTAAGCAATCCAACTGCTATTAGGGGAAGATATTTCAAAGAACTACCTTCCCCCAAAAACATCAAGCACAGATGGTCTCCCAGGGAATTTCAACTAAACCTTTAAAGAACACATAATTCTGATGTTCATTGTTTTAAATTTGTCTGAAACACTGAAAGAAAAAAAAAAAAACTTAAACTTCTTTTTTCTTTGAAAGTACTTTGCCACCAATAGAAACTTTGCTACCAAAACCTGACAAATTTAGTACAATTAAAAAAAAAACTTGAGATTAATTGCATAATGAGAAGTGATTAAAAAAAAAAGCCCAACAAGGAAAAATGCAGCAGTACATTAGAAAAAATAATAACCAGGTGGGATTTGATACAAAAATAAAATATCAATATTAGGAAATTTATTAATATAATTCACCATATAAATGGACCAGAAGTGAACATTTATCATCATTTATGCTAAAAGACTTTAATAATAATCAAAATCCACTCTTGATTTCAAAATAAAAACACCGTAATATAGGAATAAAACAATGCTTTGAAATATAAATGATCACAACCCAAAGTCTGCACTAACTTAATTAAGGAAACACTAAAAAGCATTTTTGCTAATATTAGAAATAAAATAAGGATGCTACCATCACCATTATCTCCTAATGTTGTTCCAGAAATACCAACCAATACAATTATACAAAATAAAGAAAAAGATTGTAGTGAGAAACCAAGAAGTGAAATGATCATGTACAGATTTAATAGGGAATATTGGAAACAATCTAATAAATGCTGGAGAGAGTGTTGAGACAAGGAAACCCTCCTGCACTGCTGGTGGGAATGTTAGTTTAGTGCAGCCATTATGGAAGACAGTATAGAGATTCCTCAAATACCTAAAAATAGACTTACCATGTGAAGACAGTATAGAGATTCCTCAAATACCTAAAAATAGACTTACCATGTGATCCAGCAATCCCACTCCTGGGCATATATTTAAAGGGAACACTAATTTGAAAAGAGACATGCACCCCAATGTTCATAGCATCACTATATACAATAGCCAAGACATGGAAGCAACCTAAGTGTCCATCAATAGATGACTGAATAAAGAAATTGTGGAATATTTATACAATGGAATACTACTTAGTCTTAAAAATGAATAAAAATAATACCATTTGCAGCAACATGAATAGATCTGGATACTGTCATTCTAAGTGAAGTAAGCCAGAAAGAGAAAGAAAAATACCAGATATCACTCATATGTGGAATACAAAAAAAAAAAAGAAAAAAAAGATAACACTAATGAAGTCATCTACAGAACAGAAATAAACACACATAGTAAACAATCTTATGGTTACTGGGAGATAGAGGGTAGGAAGGGTTAAATTTGAGAGTCTGAGATTAGCAGATGTTGGCCACTATATATAAAAATACATAAAAAACAAAAATTGCTTCTATATAGCACAGGGAACTATATTCAATATCTTGTAATAACATTTAATAAAAAAGAATATGAAAACAAATATGTGTGTGTATATGTGTGTGTGTAATATGCACATGACTAGGACATTATGCTGTACACCAGAGACTGACACATTGTAACTGACTATAATTCAATTAAAAATAAAATAAAATGAAAAAGAAAGAATCAAATTAAAAGCTACTACAAATAATTCAGTAATTCAAAAGTTTCTGGGCACAAAAGTAACATACTAAAATCAGTAGCTTTCATGCATTCAAATATTCAGAAGGTATAATGGAATATGAGACAGCATGTAGAGTAGCAACCCAAAAAAATACCTCCATGAATTTAACAAAAATATGCACAAACTGTAAAAAAAAAAAAAATTGCAAGACTAGTGAAATACAAAAAAAGGAGAAAAAAATGGGAAAAATCCTGTGTTCTTACCATTTTTACACTATTAAGCACACTTGTGTTGGCTCTAAATTGAAGGTGACAATCCAAATAAAAAAGTGAATAGTATTTTATTTGGAACTATATAGAATCACTCTAAACTTCATTTGAAAAAATAAGCAAGGAAAAATAACCTTGGATATTCAGGGGATCAATAAGGAGAGAAGACTAGAGCTATAAATTCTGAAGCATATGATATGAATACAGTAATTTAAATAGTGTGGTACTGATACATGAATGAGAGATGAATAGTAGAAATCCAAAAATGTCTATACATACAGTAATTAAATATGTAATGTAGGTAATATTTCAATTCCAGGAGTGGAGAGAAGAAGGCTTATTCAACAAATACACTGAAACAGCTTAATAGCCTTCTGAAAAAAAATGTATATAAACCTTAAACTCTGTACCTTAACTTTAAAATGAAACTCATTTCAGATTGATTTTTAAAAAAATGTAGCACATGAAACAGAAAATTGTCAAAAGAAAACAAACATATTTTATATAATTTTGAAGTGGTCAAGACTCTTTGGTATAATAAAATAGTTAAGGAGCACAAAAATAAAATTTGGTTAATTAAACTACATTTTTCTTTAATTGTATTCAAAAGCACAATATACAGAGTCAAAATCCAAGTAATAAATGTGTAAAAATATTTGTGACTCATTTCACAGAAAATTAATTTCCTTAACATACAAAGAGTTTCCACAAATCAAGTTTTTAAAACCCCAATAGAAAAAGTAAGCAAAACATATGACATAGGGATCATCAAAAAGTTTCAAATATAGTAAAAATGTTAACTTCACTTACAGTAGAACAGCTGCATATTAAACTTTGACATTAATACTAACAGATTAGGAGAGATCTTAAAGTTTGAAAGCACACTTTATTTGTATCATTGTAAAGAAAGTCAGTAACATCTTTCATTGCCAGGAAAAGTATGAATTGGAACAACCTCTATGCAAAGCTACTTAAAAAGATGTATCAAAATTAGAAATGCATATGCCCTTTGAAATAACAATTCACCTTCTAGGAGTTTTTTTTATAGATATGCATATGCCAAATGATGAATATACAGCTTCATTCCTGGAGCTGCAAAATACTACAGACAACCTTCATGTCTATTTACAAGGACCAGTTAAACAAAGTATGAGCAATTTATTAAAATAAAAATACTATACACTCATTAAAAATAGCAGATCTATTTGAACTGACATGGCAAGATAACTTTTAAAAATATCAAAGTATTATATGTGCATATATAATATGTACCATTTGTGTGATTATAGGAAAATAATAGAGATTATCTCCAGAAGGATACACAATTGGCTGGTATATGTTGTTTCCTCCAGAGAGGGCAAGCTACAGCTTCAGAACAGAGAAAGAAGATGACTTACACCAAATCCTCTCCACTGCCTTTCATACCCTTCCATTCACTCTTATTCGACATTTCAATTACCCCTAAGTGTTTCTAATATGGACATTGCTTTTCTGTTTTTCCCTCTTGTTTTCCTTCGTGTTTAACAGTGATTTATGAAAAGAGGGAGGGCATGTGGCAACTTTATGCTATCATCTTCAAACCAGAAATTTCCATTCCCTTTGACACCTTCTGAATTTTAACCATAGACATCTATCACTTATCAAAAAAGAACTAAAAATAATTTTAACAAAAACAAAATGAGCAAAAGTCAAATGTTTAATTTTGGCTAATGAACCTACCTAGTTTTTGGTCACACTTATAATCTAGCAAATTCTTTAAATGGTACCCACCATGTAAGACAGAAAAGAGGAAACAGGGGATGGTCTGTGAATTCTATTCTTGTTTGCACTTTGACAAAAGTGTTTTCTTCAGGTTTACCCATTGGTGTTCTGAGTGGACAATTTCAATAAAAATGGCTTCTGCTGTTACAAACCATTGAAGATTCACTGACACACTGGCCCTGCAGTTCATAGCTCCACAAAGGCACTTTGAATAATTGGTTACCCTACATTTATGGCTACTGAGCCTAAAGTATAATTTGACTATTTAAAATTATTTCCAGGATTTTTAGTTGTTATGTGTCTGCTATTAACACCAATTCTGATGGGTTTTAGAGTTAACTCTGAGCCTTTGATGCGAAATGCAACCCCCAGTTTTACCACTACTACTTCGGAAACTTTATTCTGCTCACTGTCCGTTCATTTACTCCTGGGGCTTCCTTGAATACCTTGTAGTGAAATTGGTAAGTTGTCTGCGTAGTGCCTCAAGTTTGGAAGAAACTCCATGGTCCAATGAAATATCCAAAATAGCTTTAAGTTGTAGTTTTCTGCCTCTTTATTTTCTTAGTATTTGGCTTAGTTGCTTCAGCAGATAATTATACACTTACTTTATACTTATACAAGACAACAGGCATTTTATGGATCGCTGTGTTCCAGGGAAACATGCCAAGCAGACTTCTTAAGTCACTGTGAAAATTTGTAGAACTCAGCAGTTTCAACCAGAGTGTGTACCATGATGTAGACTGCCAATCAGAAAATTAGAGGGGAAAGAATGCACTCTGAATTTAACAGTTTTCCAATTGTTACCCTATAATCCTCCAATAGACACAAAGTCCAGAGTCACACAAGGATGCTGAGAGCAAAATGGGGTTTGTAAACACGCATCTCTTCTGATTCCTCATCAAATGCGAATGGCCTCAGGCTTGGTGTTGCAGGTGTAGACTGAAAAAGGAGTAGATGAGGTGGCATCTCTTCCCCTTTCCCTTCTGTGCTGCTATTAATTCCAGGGATCACAACTTATGCATTGTTGATAGGAAGCACGTCAGAAGTGGCTCTACTCTCCATTAACTGAAGGAAAAAGAAAAAAAAAAAAAAAGCAGAGTTGATGAGTCTTGGACTTACTTCAAGATCCTTGTGCCAGTGTTTTAAATAATTGTCTGTCTTTATCCCACTTCCTCCAAGTATAAACAAACATCTTTTGAGCATCCACCTTGTGGAAAGCCTGCTAGGTTTTAC
Organism: Camelus dromedarius; assembly: GCF_036321535.1. NCBI lineage: Eukaryota > Metazoa > Chordata > Mammalia > Artiodactyla > Camelidae > Camelus > Camelus dromedarius. The sequence goes on from NC_087453.1 coordinate 31,295,179, forward strand.
CAGGGCATAGTCATTCTACAGTGGGGAGTGTTATGGTGCTGCGGGCTGGGAGTGATGAGGGAAATCTTCCCAGAAGACATAATAGATAAGATGGACTTAGAAGAGCAGATGTATGACATAAAGAAGTATGTTTTGCCACAGCTAAATGACTACAGAGAATTCTTTGTCCAATCAGTCAGAGGCAAAGGGAGCCTGTACAGGAGCAGTAGGAAGTGCGGTCAAAGAGGGAGCGAGGGCAGATTGGAGTTTCTGGGCATCTGCACCACTCACAACAGGAAGTTAAGGAAGCTTGTGGGGTCTGCTTTTCTTTGTCCCCTACTACAAGGCAGTGAGAAAAATGGCAGGGTTTCACTCTCCTCAAATTAGCCTGTGCTCGGGGGTCATCGCACTCTCTGACATATGTGTCCCTATCAGCCTAAAGTTACATAAGCTTTTCTTTTTTGGTTGTTTGGGGGGGGGCATGGATAATTAGGTTTATTTATTTATTTATTTTTTAATGGAGGTACTAGGGATTGAACACAGGACCTTGTGCATGCTAAGCATGTGATCAACCACTGAGCTATACCCTCCCCTCTACATCAGTTTTAAATTCTGAAAATAGTATCAATACAACATAGAAGAGAGAGAGAGGGAGAGGAAGAGAGAGAAGGAGGGAGAGATGGTATCTTATATGAGCATTTTTTAATCATCACAGCAATATCAACCTGGAAACTTTAGATTTGATGAATTTGATGGATATGCAGTTCTGGAAATGCTGTATCTGCAAACTCAGTCTTGCTTTCAGCTTTGTCCTCTGGGCTCCACACATATTTGGTGACTATGAAGCAACAACTGAAAGACCTATAATAGAAAATTCTGTTTATCTCTGATTTTCTAATTTTCAGTCTACAGCATAATAGTTACTCTTTGGTTGAAACTGCTGAGTTCTACAAATTATATTTTTGCAGCATATCCTTTTAAAATGCCCATTCAGTACTTTTATCTCAGGATCCACTCTACATTAAGTTCAGCCATTTTTACAAGCCCCAGTTTTAATTACCATTTTTCAAAATTCCTCTCAGTGCCCAGAAAAGGGCTCATGTGCACACACTAGGAATTTTAAAAGTTGAAAAAAATGAAGCATATGGTGTTCCCAGTAAAATTAGATAGTCATGTTGAAATATATAAAGCTGTCTGGATCAAGAATTAGCCATCCAGGGTAGACACGTAGATGCTATCAAATAAACACCTGTATTGAGGAGAGGGCAGGGTGACTTGGAGATTATCCAAATCTGTTTCCAAATTCTTCAACAGGTATAAAGACAAATGTGTATTTTGTCAGACTGGAAAATGGCACTTTGAAAACCAGAATTGCAGGCTGCATTTTCCGAACCTATGACGGTAGACATTCACAAGCAGCTGTACGTGGCTTCAATGAACATAGGAACACAAGAACATCACAGGAAAAAGAGAAGCTGACCATTGTGTAGTGGTCTCCAGGTGCTCTAGTGAGCCTGGAAACCAGCCGACTTGTGAAAGTCCAGTCAAGTGATGACTTAAGAAGCGATTAGGGTTGGCTGATAATTGTCTCTCAGTAGTTCTGCTGAGCTCAGCTAATGAGATCTTGCTTGGAATTAAAATCAAACTTTAGTCTGTCTATTAGGTGATAAGAAACTAATGTATCCTAAATTCCTCTTGTCTTTTCCTCCATCACTCTCACTGTGGTCCTGGCCAGGATTCCCTTATGGTAATGGGAAAAGTGTCAGCATTTATTGCTTCAGATGCTGAATTCAGACAAAACTTCTCTTCCTTTGCCCACCAGGCTGCTTTCATATTTGGAGAGAATTCTTCCTGAAAAGGCAGAGTTAGCCCATCTGTTCAGTTCTCATTTTCCTCTCTGTGAAGACGCTGTCTTCTTATTCTGTGCCTCTCATAGACTCTCAACCAAAATTCATACTCATGGTACAACAGAACCACTGCCACTTCCTAAATCCTTCCTCACATACCACCTTGTCTGGCAAAATGTTACTGAAACTTCAGGAAAAAAGCCTCAAAGCAGAAAATGACCTCCTTCATTTTATTATTTTATGATGCAGTTGCTATGATATATCATCATATTGCACAGTTACTATAGAAAATTACACATTTCCAAAGGGTGTCTTAATGGAGAAGAAAATGTTATTGTCTCCCATACCAGTTATAATAAGAAATGCTTGTGAGGAGTAAGAACAAGCTGTCAAAAACTAGTGCTAACGCTTAAAGGCTTTACAAAGGCTTTTATACAAATGTAAATTCTTTGTGGTAGAGTCCATCTGAATAGTCATTAAAATAATGTAAAAATGTGAAAAGTGATTACCTTCAGTGAGTAATATATCTGTCCTTGGTGCCTAAAATCATGTTTAGCTCTTTGAATACTTTATTTAGAAAATATTTCTTCACCTGCTGTAATGCATATAGACCACGTAATTTAACTACAAAGCATTGTTTCAGAAAGAAACTCAGTTTGGGAAATTTCCAGCTCTATTAGCATGTTTCATTTAACTCACAATAGGACCTATAATTAACTGTAACTGGTAGTATTTATTGTTAGCTTAATGTGTGACAGATCTCATCCTAGGAGTTGTACCTGTATCATTGTATTATTTTGTTTATTTTTGCATCAGCTTGTTGAGGTAGGTGCTATTACTACTTTGCCCGTTCTACAGATGAGTATTTTGAGACACAAAGTTTTGAAAAACCCGTAAAAGTTCTCATGGACAGCAAGTAGCTATGCTGATGAATCAAGTCTCCAGCCCCAGCTTGTGCTCTGATTCACTCAGATATACTGTCCCTACTGAAGATGCAGCCTTGCTCAAGAGTGACCCATCATCATTATCGTTGGTTGACTGCACACTGAATGACGTAAGGAATACCTCAGTGGTTGAGGCTAATGGTTCCAGGACTTTGAGTTTCTCATGTCAGCAAAATATAAGCACCTTTATAAAACTGAGAGCATGAGTTGGGGGTGGGTATAGCTCAGTGGTAGAGCACATGCACAAGGTCCTGGGTTCAATGTCCAGTACCTTCCTTAAGTAAATAAAATAGATAAGTAAATAAATTTAGTTGAGAGCATAAGATTTCTAAATTTTTATCTTGCTTTGACAGGGTATTATTTAAAATACTCTTCTATTATCACTGTTGTTACATAAGAGAGAAATTTTTTCATATCAAAATTTTGGAAAGATATAATTTCACAGTAGATGAAGTTTTATAAACATTTCAGTTCACTGTTCTTTTATTTCTATTTCCTTTGTGGACTGGAAACAATAGTTACCATAGTTTAGTGTCTAGCCATGGATCCCTTTTCCAAAACTTCTGATCTAGACTGTATAAGCTACACTGTCCTTTGCTCTCCTCCTCTTTCTTAATAATCCTTCCTCTTCTTTCTCCTTCTTGTTGTCTCCTCCTCCTCCTTTGCTTGTTCACCAGTAATGATCAAGGATATGGCCAAATAGAGGCCAACAGGAAGAAACAAAGTATCAGTTCTGGGAAAACCTACATGTCAAGTAATCATTCTGTGAATGCTTAAAAATTAATAATGATGGAAGCTCAGGATTAACCCAGGGATCCTTCCTCAATACAAAATCAATGTATCCAAGGTTTTCCCATCCCTGTGTGATTTTTTTTTTTTTTTTTTTTTTTTTTTAGTTCTCTCTGCTTTATCTTCCTTTGTGCAGGATTTCCTGCTGTGCTTCCTAAACTCATCCCAATTTCCAAATAACTTTCCTGAAATCAGTACCTTCTTCACAATGTCACATCTGTAGCAGAACCTGTCCCTGCCTCCAATTGCTTTCTTCTCTGGCCCTCCTTGCCCCTCATGTGGGGTAACTCTGAGGCATATTCCACATCATTTCCCAAACTGCCCAGTAAGCATGAGTTCCAGTTGCCTGTAGTGGTAATTTACTTTCCAATCCATGGTTTATCAGTTCCTTCCCCCAACGCTGGTTTTTCCTGTGATTCCCTTCCCAATAAACCTCTTGCTCTTGGATCCTTTATCCTAGAATGTCTTTCTGCAGGAAGCCAAACTAAGATCCTATCTTAATTTATTTCAGAGTGATTTTGGTTGTTGCTAAAATCACACCTGGAAAAAATGAGTGCCTTTGTAAAACAAAGAAGCTGCCTCCCCAGGGGAACTGAACAGACGTCTACAAAACAGGTTGGGATTCACCCTGGCCTTCCAGAAGCTACCTATAATCACCACTGTTTGCGGAGTAACTTACCATTGTTTCATTTCAGGCAATACAGAAAGAACCGGTTTGATAATATTGAGTTTAGACTGTGTGTTGGTGGGTATGAAACACTCCAGCTTTGCTAAGATGGTCCCATGTAGTCAACAAGCAGTTCAGAAAGTCTGGTGGCCGTGAATATGAATGAGTCCTTAAAACTTCCAGTAATTCTGTGCAGTGTGATTCATAAGAGGCTTTACATAAGCCTTGATTCACTGTCCTTCAAGAATAAATTTTCATGATAGATAGAAGCCATTTTGATCTAAAACACCAATTTTTCTTTTCATATGAGCAAAACTTGATTTTTTGGTATCCCATCTCTGGACATACTTGATTAAGTGAGAAGGTAAATTGTGATGACCCTGTTAACATTAACTGTTGTTTTCTGAATGGCACACTCAAGACCTTTTGTCTACACAAAAGTGGATCCATCCATGAAAATTTCACCTTGGGTTGCTAAGTTTAAAAAGGTTATTTAATACCTCATCTTCTTTGGTTTTGAACTACATACAATAAACGTGAGATTGTTCGTCTGGAATAGCAGAGTCCCCAACAGAGAGGAGGAAAAAGAGCAAGTATTTCCTTTTCTCTTGGCCAGTATCATTCAGTTTTGGATTTTCTTCTATAATTTCCAATATGTAACCCATTTCTTCTAGCTATAAAGACTAATACCCCATTCATAACATGTCATTTGTTCCACTTTATTGACTACTGAGCAACTTATTAACTACTGACCTGAATCTTCTTAAAATGAAAGATTTCCATATCAATGAGGAGTCAATCTTTTGATAAGGAATAGGGGAAAAGAGGTGAGAGGACACGCCAAGCCTGTAATAAGACTGGAGGGGTGCAGAGAAAATAGGGTACTGACACGGTGCCCACCGAAAACCCTTCTTCTGAGTTAGAGTCTAACACAGGTGTGCTTTGACGTCTGAGAAGTCCGTTTGACACCAAACCTTGATTTACTTAGTGCGCTTTGTCTTTCATATACTGTTTTAGATGGAAAGTCAGGGGTTATGATATTAAGAAGCCACTGAAGAAAGATCTAATATGTAACTGAAAATGCGGTGGTCAGAGGAACTGTAACATGATCGCTTCAAGTCTTAGGAAACCATTTCCTGCAATTGTTCTAAATTCAAATTGGTCACTTACAGTAAACAAGTGATACTTTTGAGCCGGTTTTGTTCTCTTTTTTTAAAAAAACCTATCTAACATTTGAGACTGTGATTAACTAAGTAGTCTCTGGCTCAAGGAGAAATTATCTTCTGCTAGCCTTGACTTTAAAGTAGTTGGAAGACAGCTTCATGTTCTGCTGTTGTCAGCGAAGGAACACAAACCACTTAGTTACCAGCTAGAATCTGTTATAACAATCACAATCTTTTTGTAAAAATCAATTAAATGCAAGGTGTTTTAATTCAGTATCTCTAATTCTCATGGAAACCAATCAAGTAGGTATTATTATCACTGTGTCTTAGATAGAAATCAAAGCTTTAATAGGTTACATGTGCTCCACATCTAGTAGCTAATAATCCTGGAGTCAATATTTGAAGGCACATCTTATTGGTTCTAAAACCCATGCTCAATCTGTTACTCACCTGCAGTGTTCTAGCTTTAATTTATTGCACACTTTAATGAAATGAAACTTACTTGGAGCCCTAATATGTAAAGCAGATAAAAAGCAGAATGGTTCTAGTTGAACTGGGAAAGCCTGGGACCTTACTACTGAGATTCCTTCCCCAATTCCCAACAGCTTCTGCAGGAGCCCCAGGTGCCTTCATGGAGCATCGGGGCTTTGTGGGACCCTTGTGTGGGGTCTTCCATCAGTAACATTCCTCGCCATAAACATGAGCTTCCTTACACATATCAGGGATCTGCAAACTCGGATGACTGTGGGTGCTCCCAACACACTCCCTCTACAACTTTAAAGTACATAGAAGTGTCCTTTTCTCTTCCTGCATAAGCTTTAAAGTTATGTCTCTGTGCGCTGATGTGGCTATTTTTTATTGAGTTTTAATTTCTGATTCTAAATTCCAAACCCAGAATAGTAAAGAAGAACACTAATGAAAGGCCATGGAAACATGATAGGCAAGAAAAAGAAAAAAGAAAGCTCTCATTTAACAGAAATGGTACAGCACCTAGAAAGGTGACACTACATTTTTGTGTATTTTATACCCATACATTGTATATATACTACATATATTTCAATGTATAGTACATGTGCACCCAAATACAAAAAATAAAATTAAACTCCCTTATGTTTCTCTATGTGTTAAATATGAAATTAGAAAAAAAAAAAACTATCTACTAAGGAGTTCTCTCCCTGGCAATGCTGCTCAGGGCAGAATGATGTTATTTTAAATTCTTCTCTCATTAGAAGGAAAAGGAGTTTGCTTCTTCAGAGTTTGTGTGTATTTATACCAGAGCTTAACTGGCATTTTCATCGCGATGTTTATGAATTGTAATAGGGTTCCACTGCAGTTTCTGACACACTCATTAATTTGTTCCCAGCGGCTGTTCATTACCAACATCACAAGCAAAACCCGCGTTCTCTGTGGGCACTGAGGGTCCACCGGAAATTAAGCAGACAGGGTTGTGGCGCGTCTCAGAGCAGAGCCAGCTTTATCTCCCGCAGCGGGCTGGAGGCAACGGGAGGAGGCGGAAGGAATGAAAGGCATCTGAATCTTCCCCCGGCCTCTGTGCCTTCTAAGTTTCGAGCTGACAGGGAGCAGTGATGCCTTGAAAAGGATGGGATTTTGCTGTCTTGATGATGTTCCTCCTCTGATCTGTCTGCTTCGGATGGATTACAGCAATAGCCTCGGAGTTTTGGTACAGAGAAGACCGAGGAACTTTCTTTCGACTCATTCAGCTTGCTGTGCTGACCCTTCCTGTCAATGGGGAGTTTTGTACTCTGAGTTGGACTCTGCCAAAATCTCCTCCGGGAAGTGCTAGCTGCTAGATTTCATGAGAACAAACAGGGCCTCACGGAATTTTGCTTCTCAAGAAGTCCTGTTCCTTTAAAGGAACTCAGTGTTTGAACAAACTAGGATAAAAAAACACAACAATCGCCCCCCGCCCCCCCCAAAAAAAAAACAGAAACAAAACAAAACAAAAAAGCATAGAACCTTGGTGACCTGGTCCTATGCTGCTCGTGTGAGTGTCCTTTGCTCTCTACCACCCGCACTCCCTCTGCTCCAGGGCACTGGCCGCCTCCCTCTTCCTAGGAACACCATGCACACAAATGCTGCTGCCTTTGTAATAGGGAAGAACAAATCTGACTCCATCCTGGATCTGTTTCTTTCACTTTAACCTTTGTATTCTAATGCTTTTGCTACAAGTTAAGGATGTTGCCTATAGTTTGAAATATATGAAATAGCCCATTCTCAAGGCCCTGACCTTCAAAGGTATAACACTTTTTCATTCATCTACAGACAAAAAGTTGCAGAACAGAGACTAACATTTGTTTTGTTGGAGGTTTACAGGAAGGATTCAGACACCAAGAAGATTGCAACAACCAATCGCATCCCCTTTTTAGTATGAAAGAAGCCTGAATTCTGACTCAGGTAAGATGATTCTTTGGGACACTAGCTCACCATCTTCTTGGTCTGCTGGCTTTCCAAATAAAGTCGCTGTTCCTTGGCCCAACAACTTGCCTCTCGATTTATTGACCTGTCATGTGGTGAGCAGTACGACTTGGTAACACTGTAGAAGAGTATCTCTCACTGTTCCCTCTACCTGAAACACTCTTTCCTGGAAAACCCTAAGTCCACATCTTCCCTTAGCTAGAGTCCTGCTGAAATGTCACCTATACAGAGAGGTACAACTCCAATTAAAAGAGTAAGGGTACATGCCTGCACACCGATGCATACTTACACATGTGCACACACAGGTGTGTGTGCTCTCCATCTCCTTGCCTGCTTTATTTGTCTTCATTTACTTATTATCACCTTCTGTATATCCATTCGTTTATTTTTTTCTATCATCTGTTCTTTGCTCCCTCCCCCAATTAGAATACAAACTTCATAAGAGTACAGACTTGGTCTATTTAATTCACTACTCTCTCCCCAGTGTCTGGAATGATGCCTGATACATATCAGGTGTTTCATAAATACTTATTGTAGAAATGACAGTATGAATGAATTCATTCAGGTAGTGGAAGTTATCAAAGGGCACCAGAATGGAGCTGTTAGAAAAGTGATTAATTGACTTTAATGATGCAGAAGGTAGTCATGATCACAGCTGGCAGGTCCCAGGGACAGAGGGCCACATTAACCCTGAGGTCCTGAGAGCAACCCTAGGTTGTATGGCTTAGTCTTCCATTGTCTTGTAAAGAGGCACCCCACCCACTTGTAAAGAGGAGGAAGAATCACCTCTTAAATGCATTATGAAGCCACCAGGGTAAGTGACTAATTTACATGCTATCTGCGTTCTCCTCCATGCTAGTGCTAATGTGCTTTCAGTGTTCCACCCCTCTTGCTTCCTCAGCTATATCCCAAACAGCAATTTCATGCCGCACAGAACATGAACCTAACAGGTGAATTTCCACCTAGGGTACAGTTTTCTTCCTACTGATGTGGAGGAAAATGTAAACAAAGTTGCAGTAAAGCCTTCCTTTTGAGGCTGAGAACAGCCAGCAAAAAAAGCAAGAGAGAGTCAGAAAAACTTATTTGGGAGATGGAAAAATAAATAAACATCCCTAACTCACTTTCTTTAAAAGCTGCATAATGTTTAATAGAATGTATGCACCATAATGTATTCAATTTTTACATTGCTGATACATTTTTCTGCTTACTTTCCATTTTCTTCCTCTGCAAATCTGCAGTCAAACTCTGCTACGTAATATCATTATCTTCTTGTGCTTTTATTTCGGTAGGCAAGACTCCCTGAAGTGGGATTTCTTGGGCAAAAGCCATCAATATATTTTTTTTTAATTTTCAGCAGTATTTGTGAATAATTTTCCCAAATGTGGTAGCAATTTACTTTCCCACCAGAAATATATGACAGTGTTCCCTCAATTGCCTCCCTATCTCCCGAAAAAAGTCTCACCATATTAGATTACCAACGTGATGACTGAAAAAAAAAAAGGTATTTCAATTTTTAATTGAATTTTCCCTACATGTGCTTGAGCATATTTTTCTAAATTTACTGACTTTTTTTCCAGTTCTTCTCTGAATTGTCTACTCCTGCTTCCTGGAATGATTTGTCTTCAGTTTTAATTTTATCAATTGAAAGACTTCTTTAAACAATAGAGCCAGTCCTATTCTCATGTAATTTCTGTTGTAATTATGTTACCAATATATATAGTCTGTATTTTCACTTTACTAGTGCTTTAGTTGCCATACTCTAAAAATATTTCCATAGTCAAATATCTCCATTTTATGATCGTTTCTGAGATTCCTGCCTTGTTTAAGAATGCTCCATTATCTCAAAGTTATGAAGACATTCTCCTATGATTTTTTTCCCAAGATAATCATGTTTTTATTTACCTCTTGAATGCATCTGGAGTTTATATCTGTGGGTGGAGTAGGGAAGAGATGGCACATGTGCTTAATAACAAGTGGGAATTTTTACTGTATTATGTAGTCAGTACATATCCTGAATTAAAATGCAGTCTTGGTCACATGATAAATTTCCAGATATACCTGGATGCAATTTCTATTCTGTCCACCCACCCCACCCCTGTCCCAGGTATTCTGAAGGAAGCAGTTTTCCTAAGAGCCATTCAGATCATCTGAAGTAAGATGTGATTTGCTAACAGATCTTGACCAGATTCCCAATGAGAAAATTCTCTTTCTTTAGTTTTAGGTTTGTGCTAATCTGAGCTCCTTGATCAAACATGCACTGGACCCTTACATGCACCAGACACACTTCTAAATACTTTTATAGCTTCCTTCTTTTACTCCTATATTAACCCTGCAAGGCAAGTATTATGTTTACGCCCATTCTGCATGTTAAAAAGCTGAAAACTAGAGACTTTAGTTGCTCAGAATTACAAAGATGGTAAATATTGGGGCTGAGATTTGTAGCCTCCAGTGCCTGTGCTCTTAACAGCTGGACTTGACTGATGATGCTCTTTTGCTGTATCACCTTAAACACTCCACTTATCACAATGCAGAAGGTACACGGTGAATATTTCTTTGACTGGATTGAATTCTTCTCCCATAACCCATTAGAATAAATAAGTCTTCATCTACTATCTTTGATGGAGACCCTAATGACCTCTGCCTTCCTTCACGTGCCTGCAAAAATTCCATCAGAAAATAAACTAAAAAGAAGTGTAAGTGGCATTTAGATAACAGAGTAAGTGTTCAAACCCTCATAGCCGGACTAGCTCTTGGTGGCTTAAAAAATAATAAAACACTGTTTTTTTTTTTTTTTTTTCATACTATGGTCTTAGAACATTTGGAAATAATGACTTGAAATAAGTTTGCTTCTTGAAAACTCGAAGCAATTTCAAAACAGGGTAATTTCAGTAGCGGCTAAAGGAACAGCTCTAATGAGTCTGGCTGGAGAATCTTCTTCTCACCAGGAAATGATTGAAGACAAGGAGCTAACCTCTCATTAATTCCTTATTAACTGTTTTAATCAGGATTGCATCACTGTCTCACTCTTAGCACGGACAATTGCCAGGAGGCTTTGCTGCTCAAATTCATTAAACTGACAAGGTGGAAATGTCTGGACAGCCAGCGAGGTCATTCTTGTGCCCCTGCCCCCACCACGGGAGCCATAGTTGTTGAAAACGTGACACCTTCATTTCTCAGAGTGGGGATTTCCATTTCTAGTTTATTGCCACGCATCCCTCAAAAACCCGGCAAGAATGGCTTCTTTCAATGAGTTCTCGAATGCCTACACTGTGGCTTGGAGCAAGAAAGCTCTGTAGGGAGGCTGACAGGAAGACACAACCAGCTACTATGCTGGGAACAAGACCCATTCAGCAAAGAGCAGGGAGTGACTGCCCCTACACCCCCAGGGTCATGGAAGAGTCAACCTCTTCAGGTCCATCACTCTGGGACAGGGACTGGTCCACCCCCACCACCCAGAGCTTCAGAAAACCTCTGTGGGCTTGGCAGGGAGTAGGGGGCTGCATTCTGCACCAGTGAAAATCACCAAAGGAGAATAAAGTCCCGGGTGGCTTGAGATTCCTCTGAGGTCAACAAGGCAGCTTTCTCCATGTCCAAGAAACAGCCCTGCAGAGACATATCAACCCCTGATTTTCAGTCCCTGCCAGGTGGACAAGGCACCACATTTCAACTTCAGGATGCCACACATGCCTGGGGACTGAGCAACTGACAGCCATGGGGATTTGGTCAGGGACTGTACACGTGGCCCAATCAGGGCCGATGAGGTACATACAAAGGGCCTTCTGAGAGCTCATGTGTTGTAGTAAGCCACCCCCACCCGTCCCCAGACACACACCTTGGGAGCAGGTGCCAGGGCTCAAGTCCTCAATCAGCTAATTACTGTATGTGTGGCTTCTACACGTTATTTAATGTGTCTCTAGTTCAGCTTCTTTATTTCTAAAATACAGGTAGTCTAACCACACACCTTACAGGGAAGATGCAACAATGAAAGGAGTTACTATATGTAAGGTGCTAACATGCTAAGTAGCAAATTAAAAGCCAACTCAAGTATTGTTGATTATTATCATTTTTCCCCCTGAGATTCTAGGAAAGAAATCTTTATCTTTTTTGGTTTGAAGCCCAGAAAATGCAAAGTCTGGAAATGCCATAGTCAACTTAGGAAAGCAATTGTCTAAAAATAAATGCTGAGCTTTATCATTTAAGAGCAGCTGAGGGACATGTAGAGAGTGAAAACTGGTACTGCTGGTATCATCTGAGGCACAGATCAAGCTGTGCCTAAAGCTGGCTCTTTTCTCATGACATTCTCTTTCTGTTAAGCCAGTTTGATTTGGGTTTTTCTGGAAATTTCACTCTGAGTCTGAGCTCTCTTTTCTCTCTGTGGTGGGGCTCTGACTAAGTCTGGACTGGCTTTGTGCTCTAGGTGACTCAGTGGACCAAAACCTAGAAAAGAAAGCTGGAGTTGTCCTTCCCCAGTTCTATGTCTCCAACTAAAGGACTGACAGCTGCTGCAGGAGGGGTGTGGGCTTTTGAGCATAACACAGAGTTACCCAGGCTTTCATGCCTTCAACTCTGGGAGAATAATGCTTCACAGCACCTACAACTTCTACATGAATTGGCAGATGAGCAGAGTACATACTCTTGAGCTATAAAGAAGTAACCTACAGGGAACTGCAAAACCCTGGGCCTGAGTGCACAACTAGGGGGCCATGACTGTGGGCTATAATGACCTGCAGAAGGCACACAGACATTCAGAGCATCTCAGAAGATGGGAGAAGAGGCTGCCAGGCCACCTCTGGGCTGATTCAAGGATCATGGCACCAGGAAGACACAGGTGTGCTCATAAACATTAATATGCTCAGAAACCCAGAACTATGGTAAAATCCTAACATCAGCCTGCAGAATCAATGTCATCCCCCCTCTACCTTTCTGAACTACTAATAGTTCCATTTGCAGACCCAAATCCATTTTAAATCCATTTTAAATGTCTCTTTTTTCATTCCTTTTCTCGTGCGGTTGCTTTGATGAAAAATATGCACACACGCATATATACACACACACATCCCAGTTCTCTCTGGTTTCTAAATCTTTCAAATCCCTTAAGAAATATTTCTCCTTCTTCATGTCTTCTTAAATAACTTCAGCCTACAGCATTCTGCCCTTTGCATGAAATCCCATTCATTAACTTAATATTCCTTCAGCAACACATATGTGTTATATCCTGTTTCTACAGACAGTGGGAAAACAGCAAGAAAATACAAGGTCCTGCCCAACGAAGTGCTGATAGTGTTTCAGGACTTCCTCCAACCCCTGCAAAACACAGCCCTGAATTGTAGTACTTGACAGTTTCCATGGTGTAAAGACGTCCACTATGGCCAATTTCAATCTACCAACATAAGTTGATAAAAGATGGATACTAGTGTACTATCATGTAATATTTCCACTCTAAAGATACAATAGATATAAATAACACTTAGAGCATGGATAAAAATAGTATGTAAAAAGCAAGCAGAACATGATAAAGACTAAGTATTTACTACCTTTGTTTTCAATGTAATTCATTTAATTATAAGTTCATATACTTTAATTTTAATAATGGCTGTGTTTCAAAATCAGCTCTCAAAATTCCTGAAAATTTAAGACTTGGTTCTCATGACCCATTTCAAGCTCGATACTACATACCACTGTCCCTTCTCTAATGGTACATACCTTCTAAAAGAAGACATTGAAAATAAACATGTAAGTAAAATATTAAATAAAACAACAAATAATATATATATATTAAATATCTGATGATACATCTGAAACTAATATAATATTATATGTCAATTATATCTCAATTTAAAAATAATAATAATAAGTAAGCAAACAATTCTCACTAAAATGTATCTGGTAGTAATAAATATTATGAAGAAAAATAATTACGATAAGAAGATATTGAGCATAAGGAAAATAGGAGTTCATTTTAGGGAGAGTGAATAAGAAAGTCTTCTCAGAAGAGTAGCAATCCTTCACTTAAATGATTTAGGGAGCAACAAATAAGCATATCCAGAAAAGTGCATTACAGATGGAGAGAATAGTGTGTGCAAAGGCCCTGAGGGAGAGGTAACCTTTGTATATTCAAAAATAACAAGGCTAGTGTGACTAGAGAGGTGTGCACATGTGAAGGATGCCAAGAGAGGAGGTTGAATAGACAGTCAGTCTGGGGTCACATAGAGTCTTGTAAGCCATGGTGAGGAATTACTCTTTCAATCTAAATAGGCTAAGAAGCCACTGAAAGGATAGTCATTAGAAATACAGCGTGGATCACATACATAAATTTAACTTTCCTAGAGCTCCATTAAAAAAGCAAAAAGAAAGAGGTAAAATTAATTTTAATTATATTTAACCTAGTGTTTCTAAAACATTCTTATTTCAGCATCATTATGAAGTTGAAACTTGACAAATTTTAACTGGTATTTGAAAGAGAAATAGGTCTTTCACTAGCTTATAAATGATACCCTTTTTAATTCATGCAGGGAATTTCAGTTCTGTGCAGGGGATTTCAGTTCTACTAGTTAATCCTCATTGGTAAATCTCTATTGATTTTATTCAATATATTCCTAACCTCCAGATTCTGTGAAAAACTTCAGAGGCAAGCTCTTCTGCCCACAGAGTACTAAAATATCACAGTTTGTGGCAAGAAAACTCTGTTGGAGGAAACACAAAGTCATTAGGCATCTTTGGTCCCCAAAGTGAAGTGGGCAATAATGGGCTGTGACGTCCCTCATCCTCTGATCTTGGCATAATAGCCCTCTCTCTGGGGCACCGCTCTCTCAGGGTCTCACTGGAACTTGGCTCATACATGGGAGCCCAGATCTCCGCTTTTATGGTGTAAGACAGCAGACGCTTCACTCAAACAGTATCTTCATTCTTTTCTTTATAAAAATACAGTGCCTTGGTGCCCATCTTTCTATTGAATTACTGTCAAGTAAGGCTTTGCCCAAGGTCAACATCACAAGCTTCTGTGCCAGTTACTGCAGCCGACTTTAATACGTTCGGAGGATTTCTGTCAGATTCCAGCCGTGAAAGACTGAGCTGATAATCGTAGGTATTTGGTAACTGCATTAACATTTCTGTCTGTGCAGATTTCAACACCCTATTAACTATTCTGAGAAATCATTCACCCAGTGGGGAAAAGTATGTAGCTGAGTTAGTGATTCCTCACTGCCCACCCCAGGCACTGTCACAGAAATCTCTGTTGCTTTCTGCTTGGAGAAATTAACCAGGGTGGTTCACCACTGTAGCTCCTAATGAATATGAATGCCCGGACATGAAGAATTAAAAAAACAACTTTGAAGCCCAGAGGGAAAAAAAATATGCTTCAGTGTGAGATTCTTCTGTGAAGGCCCTTGTGAATGATTTTCTTGGAACACAATGAATGATTCTCTGCACTTCTAAAGAACATACAATCTGGCCCAGCCTCCAGGATGCAGCCCAACTGTTGCTACAGTGTAGGCTGTCTTTGGGAAAGCTTCTCTCTCTTTTAAGTGCAAAATACTACAAAAAGAAAACCACTTTGTCAGTAAATAATAACAGAAGAGGACATGGAGCAAAGTGGAAATCAGAAAGGTCGACTTTCCAGAAAAAAAAAAAAAGAAATTTGTCAATTTAACTATTTAAACAGAAATATAGAGCTCTTTTAAGTGCTAGAGATGAAACTGATCATGCTTGGTTTGCTGACTCCCAGTGTGTTTTATGATTATCAAATGATGAGGCTAATGTCTAACTCCAGCCACTGAATTCTACAAGGGAGATAGAGGCAGCTACTGCCATAGTAATTTTATGGTCATAAACATATGACTCTTCTTAGGGAAAAACTTTAGTTAATGTTTATGGCTTAAGTCAAATAATCATCCATTACACAAAGAAAGAACTAACATACTTGAATTGGCACCTTTTGGAAGGTAAATCCATTCTCGTATGTCACCAGGCTGCCCCACGGTGGCACTGTGCCTTTCTTAGTGACTTTTTCACCCCATGAGACCCTAAGCTCCTGGAAGATGAAGATGAAAACCATCTATTGTGTTTTTATATCTTTCAAACCTCCCAACACATTGAAATGCACAACATTAACCCTCCCAAATAAGTCTGACAGAGTTGCTATTATTATGAAGTTTCCATAAGAATTGTGAGAAACATAGATCAAGTTTTTAATGGTTGAGTATTAATTAAGGCTCCTTTTTCCCACCTACAGGCATGGTCTTAATTCAAGATTTCTAGTTAAGATTCAGAGCCCAACCATGAACATTCTCTATTCCTCTTGTTATTGGGGATTCTGAAGGATGTAAAGAGTTGCTGTTTTTTGCCACAGAAATGTAGCTCCTCTGAGGATACATTTAGGAACTCACTCAGCTCCTTCCTTTGCAAAATAAAAGGAAAATGTGAAAAGCAGGTGTTTCATACTTCTCACCAAATATAGAAACTTAGGAATGTTTACTCTGCCTTTACTTTCAATCCAACACAGCACAACACATAGAGGATGTTTTCTTCTAATATTTCACATTCTTGTAGGAACTCTGCCTTCCACTTCTTCAAATGCATTTTGAATCACTATTTCGTGTAACACATGGTTCTGGATCCTGCAGAACCTTCAGAGATGTGCACGGCAGAGCCCAGCCTCACAGCATCAGCCATTCAGTAGGAGGGATAAGGCATAAACTTATGTTACTCCTATACAGGGCCACTTGACAAAACATTTTCCTGAGCCAAAGAAGACGGACTCAAAAGTGTTTTATATTTTATAATCCCATTAATATGATGTTCTAGAACAAGCAAAACTAGTCTATGATTAAAAAATGTGAGCAGTGGTGTCCTCTGGGGTACAGAAGTGACTAGTTAAGGGCACAAAGATACTTTCTGTTTTCTATCATGGGAAGGGTTTGGGTTACACAGGTGTATGCATCTATTAAACTCATCACATGATATACTTAGATGTGTGCATTCTATTGCATGCAAATTTTACCCCAAACAAAACTATGAATAAATATGGAACTCTGGTAATATGTCACTGCAATGTTTAGGGAGAAATATGCTAATGCCTGCAATTATCTTTAAAATTCATAAAAAGGTAAGAAGCATTGATGGATGGATAGCAGATATATGATAAATCAAATATAGTAAATGGGAGACACTAGGTGTGGCATTAGAGAGTACACTATAATTCTCTCAATTTTTCTATATGTTAGAAAGTTGTAATAATAAATGTTGGTGGGGGAAAAATCTTCCTATATGAGAAGAAATTTGTGAATGTTTCCTGAAAAACACAAGAAGGGTTTTGAATGGTGGAAACTTTCAAGCATTTGCCACTGAAGAAATAACAAAAGCAGAGGCTAAGAAAATGAGAGGCATGTTCAGGGAACATAAACATGACCATATGGTAGAACATTAAAGGGGGGGGGAGGAGTGTAATAGAGATCACATCATAGAGGACTTCACACCAATCTGGGAAATCTGAGAACAGTGAGCAACCATTGTTGAGGTCCACTGAAAGAGAGGTTCAGGGGACCCAAATTTCCATGTAAGAAGGGGCTTGGGTACTGGAAGAGGAATAGAGGTAAAAGAGTCACTTTTTGGTGAGTAATGGGAGTCTGAACCAGGAGGCAAAAGAGAACATAGACAGAAGTAACCTGGAGGTGAAGGAAGCACTGGGTGGGGATGGATGGGTTATGGGGTTGAGCCTGTAGGATTGAAACATGAGCCTGGTTTCAGCCCGGTGACAAGGGGGGATTTGCTGATGATTTTCTTCACAGAAAAGGGGAATTGAAAACAGCTAAGTTACAGAGAAGGCAGCAGACTAGGCAATGCAGAAGAATGCATAAGTGATCAAGATGATAGAATAATGTTAATCACATAATCAGAACCACAAAAAGAAAGACAAAAACATGAGGACAGTTTAAGGGATTTCTTAATCCTTTAATCCCTTAATATCAAGTTTACCAATATTCACTTAATAAGGGTTTCAGAAGAAGAAGAAAGAGAGAAGGGGGTTGAGATACACTTAATGAAATTATGGCTGAAGTGTCTTAAACCCGAAGAAGGCAATGATTTGCAGGTACAGGAAGCACAAAGGGCCCCAAAAAAGATGAACGCAAGCAGACCCAAACCAAGACATAATTAATACGACGCAAGTTTAAAATAAAGAGAGAATTTAAATTCTACAGGCAGCAAGAGGAAAATAAAAAAAAGTCATATAAAAGGGAATCACCATAGGCTATCTGCAGAAAACTCTCAAGCCAGAAGTGAGTGGCATACCATAGTTAAGGTGCTGAAAGGGAAAATCCTGAAACCTAGGATGCTCTGCCCCGCGAAATTATCATTTAGAATTGAAGGTAACATCAAGAACTTCTCACGCAAGCGAAACCTAAAAGAGTCCATAAATACTGAACCAATCCTAAGTGAAATGTTAAAGAGTATTCTCTAAGTAGAAAAGAAGGGCTATAACAAAAAAAAAAAAAAAAAAAAAAAAAAAAGAAGAAGAAAACAACAACAACAACAACAAAAACTATAGAAAAGAAAAAATCCCAGTAGGAAAGACAAATAGCAAAATTAAGTTTAACTACAATAATTGATAAAGGGACAAATATGATGATGTAAAATATGACATCAAAAACACAAAATGTGGGGGAAGGGAGCAAAAAATGTAGACCTATTACAATGTGTTTGAACTTAAAGGACTACCTCTTTAAAACAAATAGATATAGTTACAGGTCATTATATATAAACCCCATTGTAACTGCAAATTAAACACCTACAATAGTTGCACAGAAACTAAAGATAAAGAGACAAAAACACTTCACTGAAGAAAAGGATTAAGCCACAAGGGAAGAAACTAAAATAAGAAGAAAAGAACAAGAAAGAAGTACAAAACAACTGGAAAACAAGTAATAAAATGGCAATAAGTACCCACCGAGCAATAATTGCTTTAAATTTCAATGGAGTAAGTACTCCAATCAAAAGACATAGGGTGGATGATTGGATAAAAAAACAAGACCCATCTGTATGTTGCTTACAAGAGATTCACTTCAGAGCTAAAGATACACACAGACTGAAAGTGAGGGGATGGGAAAAGGTATTTCATGCAAGGAAAAATGACAAGAAGGCAGAGGTAGCAATACTCATATCAAGCAAAATAGACTTTACACAAAATCTATTTAAAAAAGACAAAGAAAGTCATTATATGATGATAAAGACCAATGCAGGAAGAGGATATTACACTCATTGACATCTATGCACCTAATAGAGGAGCAACTAGATATGTAAAGCAAATATTAACAGACATAAAAGGGAGAAAATGACAGCAATATAATAATAGGAGGGGCCTTTAACACCCCCCTTACATCAATGGACAGATCATTCAGACAAATAAATCAATAAGGCAATAGTGGTCTTAAATGACAAATCGAGCCTGATAATATAAAGGAGAAACAAACATCATTTGCATTTTCCTCTTTGTACTCCACCAACACTCTGCCAACGTGCTAGCATTCCCAGAAGACCTCAGTCACACAAACATAACACTCAATATGTGGAAAAAGCATGGCTTTCTCCTCTCACTTATTTGACCAAATATTCTGAGACCGGGCTAGGGACAACGGTATTAACAGAACTGGCACTGCTACCTGGAGAGTTGTATAATAAATGATGGATTGCGTGCTTAATTAAATTCATCATGATGTGGGGCACCCAGCATCCTTCTGGGAATTTATGGGAGTAAAGAACAAAGACAAGGCAGAGCTGCCCTTGACTGGTCTTGCCTTTGCCTCTAGAGGCCCACATGACATTTGACCTGCCCCTTTATTTCATGTCCCTGATAGACTGATTGAAAAAAATGTCCTTAAGATACCCATTTGTCCCTATATTCACATCCTGGGCCTTTCTGCTCCTTCCATTAAGAATCTGATCATCCTTGTGAACTGGTTTTGGCAACAGAATGCAATAAGAGTGTGAGTCTCAAGGGGGCTTCCACACTTCTACTTACTCTCCTGAACCCCTATCACTGGTATGCAACCCAGGCCAGGCTAGCCTGAGGGAGGGTCATCCCAGAAAGCAGCCACTTTTCTGAGTAAGGCCATCTGGGCCAGCTCACCCCTGTGACTCTCAAGCATGACCAAACGGGCATGGATGCATGAGTGAACCCAGAGCTCAGTCTGAATGAGACTAGAAAATCTTCCAGCTTGACATGTAGACTCAAGACGATTAAACCAACAAACAAAAGCCCTGATATTTAAAACTGCTGAGGTTTTTTAAGTAGTTTTGGGGCAGCAAAAGCTAATGGAGACAACATCCTTTAGCCTCAAACATGTCATTTGTAGAAAAGAGGATTAAATGAAATAAATTCTAGGGCTTTCATAATTTTGTATACATTCCCCCAGCTTCATCATCTATGTTTTTTAGCTGAAATGAGAGCCTTCACTGCTGATTTATTTATCTGCTGGACGCTGGACAGCTGGTGGGCATTAGCTGCATCATATGTGTGCATACACATGCAGGCAGTTGGAAACATGCATGCAGCACATGGGTGGGGGGTGGGGGAGTGAAGCAGAGATGACTCCTTAATAACAGCGCCAGATCTAGAGAAAACAGTTACCTGTCAGATCATGATGTGTTTTACACTCCAGCCTCATACTCCAACCCTCACCCACCTGCAGGTCTTCCTAGATTTTATTGGAGAAATGCATTTTGATTGCTTATATTGATTTCATACCCAAATCTCCCTTTTTCAGAAATGGACAAGACTATTTTAAATCTTAACAATTGTCTGGGATTTATATGGTCAAATGGATTAAGCCTGTAGAGAAATCATTCGGGCTTCTTTAAAAACAAAACAAAAATGTCCTACTGCTTGCTTAATGGAACAAAGTAGTCTCTACCCAAAAGATCTCTCAGGGTCCAAATAATGTCTATAATAGGACGGGGGTTCCATGGACCCAGCTGGACATATCTATATATGCTAAAACTGCCTTTTTTTTTCCTACGATGAGGCATTTAAAGACACTGAACCATTTACAATTTCAAATATCACCAACTGTGTAAGTTGGAACAAGTTTCTCAGCCTCTCTGAATACATGATAGGGATAAATAAACTAGGGATCAGATGGCCAGAATCATAGGGTTATTGTGGCAATTAAATGAGTTCACATGGAAACAGTTCGAGAAGTTCTCTGTTGCTTAGTGAATATCCATTCTCTGTACACTGCATATTGACTTATTTCCTATTTAAAATCTGGCTTAGATGGAGCCCTTTTGTAAACTCTTCACTCACAAGGTCAGGTCATGTTAAACTTTCTTTTTCTCTAGCTTATTTGAGCAAATTTCTGAGTCTGAGCTAGGAAAAATGGTGCTAACAGAACTGGCCCTGCTACTTAGAGAGGTGTATAATAAATGATGGAGTACATGCCTAATTAAATTTATCCTGATGCGAGCTACCCAGCATCCTTCTGGGACATTATGGGAGTACAAAACAGAGACAAGTAAGAGATGATTTCTCAAAACATGTCACTGAAACAGAGATGGATGTGGTAGCAGGTGTTAACCATGAGCTAGAAAGTGCCTGGGCCTATTTCTGCCTGTCTGAAATCTGACTTAATTTCTTTTCCAAACATGCTTTTTGGTACTTCCACTCTATATTGGCCTATGACATTTTCTAATAGGCTTATGCAGCTTGTCTCCACAATTAGATTTTACAACCTCTTGAGATAGGACCCATATGCCTTTAAAAAAAAAAAAAAAAAAAAAAAAAAAAAAAGTCCTTTTAAAGCTTAACAGTGCCAGGCAAAGATTGATGCTATTGATGCTCAGTAAATAGTTGATTTGTTGATAACAAAAAACACTAAAGTTACTTATACTGACTGTTTTTGATTTACAGGACATCTCAAGTGCCCTACAAACTAATTAGCATTTTAAAAATAATTTTTAAAGTATAGAATACATACAAAAAGGAGCACAAATCATGTGTCTCATTTGATGAATTCTCACCAAATGAATATACCTTGGTAAACAGTCCCCATTTCGAGAAGAGCACTGCAGTCCTCCTGAGGCTCCTTGAGTCCCCTTCTAGTTAGTACCACTCCAAAGGTAACCATTGCTCTGACATCTAACAACAGCTCTTTGTGTGTTTTTTGACGTTTACCTACAGTGTATACTCATTTGTGTCTGACTTCCTTTACTCAACATTTTGTGTTGGAGATTCACCCATGTTGTTACATGCAGCTGAAGTTCTTTCATTCTCATTAGCATAGAACATTTCCCTGTAAGAATACAATCTATTCATTTACTCTTTTTCTTTTAATTGAAGTACAGTTGATTTACAAGGGTGTGTTAGTTTCAGGTGTACAGCAAAGTGATCCATTTACAGTTGATAGCCACTGTGTATGTCGTTCTGAACACTCTTGTACATATCTTTTTGTAAAGACATGCATTCATCAGTGTTCAATGTATACCCAGAAGGAGATACATTGCTGGGGTATAAGGTATATATATTTGTCCTGTCTTGAGTACAGATACTGCTAAAAAGCTTTCCAAATGAATTATATTAACTTTTGCTTTCACCAGCAGTATGCCAAAATATTTATCAGATCCACGCACATTCCAGAGCAGAGAAGTAATGTCCTTGGTTCCAAGTGATTAAAAGTATACCAATGCACATACAGATCTGTGGACTTTTCACAGTCAACTCCTTAGCTCCCTGGCCTCACCCACCTCTTGGCAACATTTGGTGGAGAAAGGTAGCAGGGTTTCAAAACAGTGCATGTTTTCCAAGATGGAATGGGTTTTAAAAGGAGTCACTGTTCTCTGGTGTAATGTGTAAAGACAGGCTCTCTCTCCATCACCTGTCCTATTTATTCTGTTAAGAGGAAAAATGCTTGTTTCTAGAAGATGGAAAGATAAAAAAGTAAACATGATGAGAGGACAAAGTCAAATATACGTGTAGTATTTCCCTCAACTGTGGAGTTTTCTCTTCATTCTGTCTCTTTTTTCATACAGATGCTTTAATTCAACCTCTGTCACAGGGGATCTGGGGCAGCCTGTGCTCCAGAATGGTCTCCTTCCCCTTTAGCAGGCTGTGAATAAACAGACTTTTGATTCAGAGTGATGTTAACTGCCGTCATCAGCAAATTTTGGTTGCTGGCAGCCCATGGCAACTGAATTAAGAACCCATCCAGTTACTAAGTAAGAGGCTGATACTCTGTTGAGAACAGAACAGATTGTGAATGCTGGCTTTGTAGCCCTTGAATTTTATAACTGTATTTGGAATTCATCCGTTTTCATGGAGCCCTACTGACAGTAGGCGCTCAGGAGGACCTAACTGCTTTGAGGTCTTGCCCTTGACAGCTGAGTACCAGGTTATCACATAATGGCTTGAGTAAGATGCCACATACTCCCTCACTAGACTTTCAGCCCTCTGAGGGTAATGTCCCCAAGACAGTCCTGGTACATAGCTGAGTGCCTGGCAGAGGCTTCTTAAATGCGCATCAAATCTTCAATCGTAGATATAGTTAACGCCAAGGAGCAGGGGGGAATATAAAATGATTTAGTTGACTGATAACTCAACAGAAACTTAATTGATGAGTTGCTTAAATGATCTTCTCTCATCCAATATTCAGCCTTCAGTTCTAACAGGGACAAGGTTTATCCCCCTGTACATGTATTAAAACAGAAGCGCAGTGCATCAAGCATTACATCTATAATAAACACTGGTTCTTAAAATAATATTGGATCAGGCATGCCTTTTTGAGCAACATAAATGCCAATTAGACAGGCTTATATAAGTCTTTGAAGAGAAGGATTTTCTCCCGATTAGCTTCTCCCCACTATTCAATGGAACCAGCTTACTCATACTCCAAAGTGATCGTAAATCAAATCAAAAGGGTCCTTTGACATCTTCAAAAGCGCTAATATAATCACGCATGATGTAATCAAGCTCATTTCAAGTTTATTGCTACAGGATACAAGGACTGGCCATGGTCCCCATGTAGATAATAAGGCGTCCTGGTTTTAGCTGGTGGAAAAGAAAAGCAAAAGCAAAGGCTGCTTGGGATGTCATTTCTTGAAAATATAAAACCGAAATGCACCTTAATTTGGATTCCCATTTGAACATTCCTTTTGAGATCATCCTTTTTCACCACCCAGATGTTCTGTTAAGTGAATGACATCGGTACTTTTTTAAAAGAGGCCCAGAAGTGTTTTCCCTTTCGAATACTTAATGGTGTGTTTTCCCTTTAAGATAATTGTAGATTGTGACACTGAAACTGTTAAATCTACGGTGCTTCAAAATAAAGAGAGTTGTGATAATACCGCTCTATGCAGAACACAGGGGCTTCAATCCCCAAACCTCCTTATCAGTTTGTCATAAACAACTTACCATTGACTGCCTCCTTTTCTAAACTTGTTTTGCAAAATGATTTGTCTACACTTATTTATTAAGGATATTACATTATCTACAGCTTGTTCATTGATAGCCTGTCTCCAAAAGTGACAGGAAAACAGTATTTGTTAGCCTCAGTAAATATCTAAGGGGAAAAAAAAGAAGGTATTATGCAAAGCTTTTTGAAATTCACAAATTAGGTGGGATAAAAACCTATGTAGAATCCATAACGTCTACATGAGGACTTGATCTTGATGTATTACAAACCCACCCCCAATCTCCCACCCACAGTGGCACCTTCAGTATTTTATTGTGCTGGCCTAACACACAGCTCACTATTTTAAACTGATGAATCTAAGAGTATAAATTTTAGATGCTTTTTGCAAAACAGCAAGGCTGAGGACAGTCTGTACGTTCAGAGTATTACATCCTGTTCTAATTCATGGCATTTACACCCCCTTTTTCCCCCCCTTTGGAAGCTTTTGGGGCATATTTCTAACAAATATCAGAGCTTTGTGTTTATGCCATGGAATGAAGACAATCTGGCCCTGTCTGTAGGGGAATATCTGTTTTCAAAATCATCTCGATTATGGAGAGAAAATTGATTCTATTTTGAGTCTATATATGAGTAGCCCCACAAATAAACATTTAAAATCTGTTCATTTGGGATTCACTAGGGGACTTCCAACTATTTGTTACTAACATAGGGCTACATCCACAAGTGGATGCAGCATGATGGGGGATACAGGGAAAGGTTGTCTCCCTCCAAATATTTTCTTCTCTCCCGACAACTCCTTAATCCTACCCGCAACCAAGGTCTATGGGAGTACATGATGTTGAACTATTAGAAAAAGATAGATTAGGGAAGAACATCTCTGGAGTGAATTCCCTATCATAATGTCAATGCCCCTGGGAATTATGACCCACTCTTTATGGCGATGGCTAAAATTAGCTGAAAAATAGATTTCTTTTAAAGAAAATAAAACAGGTAGAGCATAGGGAGAGGCACAGTTGGGGAAAGCAGACTCGGGTTGGACTCCTCTGAGAAATGGGAGTACAGTGTGCGTGGCAGGAAGAAATGACACGTGCCACCACATCACCACCACCCCTCCCTCCCATGCTTGTGAGAGATTTTCCCATCAACCAGGACATTCATTCTCACTGAGCTTGGGCGTGGCCTCAGACTCCTGCAGACATGGCAGACGACCACTACTGATCAGTTCCAGCTGGCAGGTGATTGAAATTATGCACCAACTCTGGTCACCAAAAAGGACAATAGAGATGATCAGAGTGGACTTGGAGGTTGAAGGGACAGGGGAAAGAGATTTGGAACTGGGCTTAAAAGCCAGCTTTGCTTCTTGGGCCACATTAATAAGAACAGTGACCACAACAGTTACTAAAAGCTACCATTTATGAAGTCCTTGCTGTGTACCCGACATTCTGCTGGATTCTTTACTCAGGGCAGTGAAATGTTGTTACTAAACTGTGATGCTCTAGAGTCAGGTCTCAGAGTTTGAATTTTAGCAGAAGGAGATACCGAGAGATTTCAAGCCTTCATCTCATCTATAAAATGGGGATAATAGTGGTCACCACCTCACTGGTTGGTTGCAAAGATAACTGAGATAGTGTGTTAAATTCCCTTGGCATATTTCCTAGCTTAACTCTTGAGAGGTGATCAACACTGTATAGAAGATTCGTATGTAGTGACATTATTTCTTAAATTCTAAATGGGAGCGATTTCTGTATTTTTCTCCTTTCTCTCTCTTCCCATGGGTATTTTGAGAGCAGAGATTCCTTCCCCAGGCACACAAAGCAGGAGCAAGCATTTAAAGACCTAAGGGCCCTGTGAATATCCTATTTACAGGTTTTTCCTTTTCCAGAGACAAAGTAAGCCTGAGGGTACTGGAAAGGCAAAGAAGCATCTGCAAGGCCCCTTGGACTGGAAGGAAAGTGGGCTAGAGGGATTAGATGCAGTCAGAGTGGAAGAGAGAGGAGAAACCTTCCAAGAGGAGTCCCAGGACAGGGAGTAGAAGAAATAATGTGGATGGTCTTCCCTTGATCCCTGGAGAAAGAGTTGGTAGCTTGGAATCTTTTCGTGGGACATGGGGTGTGTGAGCTGTGCCTCCCTCCCTTTCCTGTCCTTCCTCTGGTGCCCGAACAAAATGAAACATGCAGAACCCGCCACTCCAAGTGGGACAGTGGTGAACTCACAGCCATGGATATGGCTGTTACCACCTATAACCTGTAAGAATGCTGCCTAACAGAAATACAACTTAATCACATGTATAATTACAAATTTTTCTAGTAGCCATATTTTAAAAAGTAAAAAGAAACAGGTAAAATAAAATGTAATAATGTATTTTATTTAACCAAAGATATACAAAATAGGATCATCTCATCATGTAATCAACATGAAATCAATTGTAGCAAGTCTTTAAAATTCAATGTTTAACCTAAACTTATAGCACATATCAGTTTGGACAAGACATACATGCTAGTGGCTGCTCCGTTGGTCAGCATCAGTCCATACTCTTCAAAACCACCCAGGAAGATTGAAGGCTCCATCTCTATTCTACAGACTGGAGAAATACAGCACAGAGAAGTGATATAATTTGATAAGAAATTAAAATTTAAAACCAGTATTGCCTCACTCCAGCCTCTGTGTGATTTTGTCTACCTACACTGATTCCTTGGGCATCTTTGTGAAAACACATGAATAATACATACCTCCCTCAGAAGGTCAACAGGAGACCCGTGAAATTAAGGAAGCACAATTCCACACAAATACTCTACCACAATCACCACGCAGATTTTAGTTTTTGCTCCAGATCGTCTTTGCCCTTTGCAAAATAATCTATTAAGCAAGTGTCAATACTGTTACAGATACTTATTTTGGTGATAAGGTGGACAGCAGTCTGCTGCTTCCAGTCAAGCAGGAAATGGTCGAGGACACAAAGTACTCAAAGGTACTTCCTAAATGGCTAGAATTCAGGAGGAGGAAGGACAGGCTGGTGCTGCCCTGCGATGCTGCCCGCTGTGTCCACTATCCGAGTCACATGGCTCCTTTGCTCTCTCCTCGTCGGATTTGAACCAGCTGAGGGCAACCCTGACATTTTGATTTAGGACCTCATTCCACCATTGCAAGAGGGTTATGCAATGTAATACAGGATGAAGAGAAAATTGAGAAATCAAAGTCTCATTTTACTGATGAGAAAACTTTGATACAGAAAATAGGTGAATATCCCAAGATCACAGAACCTACAAGAATAGGAGGAGGACTAGAAATCTCCTGATTCTCAAAAGAAAATGGTCAACCTGCAGAAGAAGAGAAGTTATCTGCAATACATATGTCTAATGATGGACTCATATTCAGGATTCATAACAACTCCTATTCGTCAATCTCAGAAAGACAGATAACCCAATGAAAATAAAACTGGGTGAAAGACTTGAACACACACTTCGTGAATGTGAATGTACTAATTACTAGGAAACAATTTGGTGGGCTTTGTTCATGTATAAAAAAGTTCATAGACGTTCATGATAATTGCTAAAACCTGGAAACAAACCAAATATTCATCAACAATAGAATGGATTAAAAGTAACTGTGATGTGCGCACACAATGGAAATGGGAATGAATGAACTACTGTCATATGCAACATAGATGAATCTCATAAACATAACATTGAGCAAGAGAAGCTAGAAACAATAAACTTATTTACAATTCTATTTATTTAATGTTCCAAAACAGGCAAAACTAATCTACAGCATTAGGAGACAGGATAGTGGTTAGCCAGATGGGATGAGTAGGTAGGGACCAGAAATGAGTAGCACGTGTGCGCTCACGCGTGTGTGTGTGTGTGCGTGTGTGCTCACGCGTGTGTGTGTGTTTGTGCGCTCACGCGCGTGTGTGTGTGTGTGAGGGTGGTCCTAGAGGGCTGAAAATGCTGTTTTTTTGATCCAGGTTTTGGTTACATGGGTGTGCTTTATTTCCTAAAATGTATCAAGCTGTACACTTACAGTAAGTATACTTTTCTGTATGTATATTATACTTCTATGAAAGCTTTCACAAATAGAAAATAAAATTGCTGGAAATCTCCCCAAACTAGATGCTTCTCTTAGCTAGCAGACTTGGGGAATTTCAACCTTCCCCCACTTCCTACTCCTCACACTCTTCCATCGGCCAGGGCCAGGATTTAGGGAAATATCTTCTGGGTGATTAGAAGCTCAATTTAATAAAATACTTCAATGAACATTTAGGACAGGAGTTACAATGAGGTCACTCAAGCCCCAGGGTTCTGTTAAAATAGTATCAGGATGATGCTCACATTTAGAACATTTTTTCTTTCCTCACCTGTAACCCAGAGCTCTGCCCAGGGTTCCCAAGCAAATGTCTGCACCAGATATTTTGCACTAATAGAACAATAAAGATTAGTTCTATCACTCAACTTTCTGTATCTTATGTATAAAGGAATGTCAAGATGGCATTTAGAAAGGATGTCGCTCCAGCTTTGGGGTTTTATAACCTCAGCAACGTCCCCACGATGCTGTAAACAAAAACCATCCTGTTGGCAGCATTTAGGAGTGCTCCCGTCCCAGGGGGAGTTCTGTGGTGCTACGGCAATTCTCAAGGGTCTAGTTCTGGAGGCTTCCAACAGTGACAGGGCCTTGATGTGCTCATTAAAGAAGGTTTAGCAGCTGGTCTTCAACCTCGCAAGAAGTCAGTGGTGGGATAATACTGTAGAAAATAAACTGACTTGCCCCCTGTTGCCTTCTCCCATCGTCTTTCCCCCATCCCTAGCACTTACATCATTTCTCCTTCATCGTTGTGATTCTAAAACAAGGAAGGAAAGAGAGAACAAGTGAATGCTGTGTCTTCATTTCCAAAACAGAGCTTGAGGGAGAAGGTGGAATGGCACCAGTGAGTGTTCTTCACCTGCACCACACCTTGGAGCTGCTGGCTTGTGTCTGCCAGGTGCACACCATCTCCCAAGGGTCCCTGCATGGCCACCTGCAGCGCATTCTGGCCAACGTGTGCCACCGCAGTTCCAACACCAGCTGTGGCTGGGCCAGAGGAAGGCTCTGCTGAGTGTACTGAGTCCATGAGTCTGTAACAGAGTATTTGGTTGTGGCTCCCAAGGCCATTAAGATGGGAACTGGAAGCCTTTAGTTCATCAGCAAGATGAATGGTGAAGTGTGAGTCTGTTCCCTAAGGCTGGTTGGGAAGGTGCAGGATGAGTCCCCGCACACCTACCTCTTCTCCTACAGCAGGGCCTACGACTCAGCATGGAGACACTGTCTGACGTACAGGTTAGGGCTGGATAGGCCTGCCTACCCTCCGTGCAGGAAGATGACCATGAACAAAGACGCTATGGCCTCCACGGACCAGCCGTCACAGAGCATGTGGTGCCCCCTCAGCCCAGCAGATCTTGTCCCCGCAGCTGGCTGAGAGGCTGGGCATCTTTGGGTGAAGTCTAACGGAATAATGAGTGGGTGTTTGATGGCCACCAGGGCACTCGCAGGGACACTGCTTCTGAGGCCAGAAGGACGGCTGCGTGAAAACGCAGACCACACACGCTAGCCAGCTGACAGGGCAGCAGGCGCAGACTATTATTCCTCCACGCCGGTCCCCATGGCCCTGACCTCTCAGTTTGCAAGCACAAGACAATATACTCTATATCTCCACATTGCAACCATTAAACACTAGTGTAGAATTAAAAAAAAAAAAAAAAAAGGAGCTTCTCTCCCTATGGAGTTCGTTACAGATGGACTAGAGCAATGAGATGTAGACGTCAAGAGATAGGTCGTTGTTCCTGTGTTACTATTTACGATCACGCAGCTGCTTTAAGATCCTGTCTTTAAAGTATTCAATTTGTAACAGCTTTATTGAGTTATCATTGACATACCTATACCGAATGTGTTTAAATCATGCCATTTCATATGTTACCATATGTAGACATCAATGAAACTGTCACCACAATCGTAATGATGAACATATCCTTCACCCCCCCAAATTTCCTCTTGTCCTTTTAAAATCGTTCCTTTTCACCCCATTCCAGCACAAGCAGTGATCTGCTTTCTGTTCTATAGGTTCATTCGTATTGTCTAGAGTTTCATACATGTGCAGTCCAATAGGATGTTAGCCTACTGTCTGATGTGGAATTTATCCATGGTGGGGCATTAATCAGTAGTTCATTCCTTTTTATTGTTCATTAGCATTCAATGCATAGCTATGCCACACACACAGGCAGGGAGCTTTGAAGACATAAAAATTAAAAATGACATAAACTTCCTTTTCTTCCTCCACCAGCCTGGGCAAAGGTTCCACAGACAATGGTCAGTAAAACCCTCCAGGAAAATCAAGAAAATTAGACCAGTAGTTTCTCTCCACCCACAGGCAAGGCCAAGGTGGGATGGGAGTGGATGGGATGACCCTCAGATAGGATTGGGGACCCAGAATACAGGGGACCAGGGTCCACAGTCCAACTAGAAAGCCAGATATTTTAGTGACACTAGCATGGGGCAGCAGTGACAGCCAAGGGCACCCAAGATGAGGCAAGCATGGGGGTAGGAAGGTACAGCAGGAAATGCCCACTGTGAGAGGTGGCAGGTGAAATCCGTAAGTCGAATGACAGAGCCCAGACCTGCCTCAGGAAATGCTACACGTTTAAATCTGCCCTGGAATTAAATTTAACTGGGATTAATGGTTCCTTAACTTGAAATTAAATTTAGTTATATAAAAGAACAAGTTACATCTTGCACAAGGGAGCACTTGACTTAGAAAACCACACCTGCTGTAGGATCTGCTGGGTGTTTCTAAATGATTATGTCTGGATAATGATAAAGCTCAGGAGACACTGATACACAAAATCAACAAGTGAAAGCAATTTTTGTTTACATTTACTAGCCCTTCCCAAGTATCTTCTTAGCTTTGTAATAGCTTCCTCCCTGGTTTTTCCACCTGCATCTCACCCTCCTGCCTCTGTACAGACAGCAGGATACTGAATTCTGTTAAACTCTTAGATCACATTCTTTCTCTGTTTAAGATCTTCAGATAGAGGCCCATGCCCTTGCAGTGGGTTCCGGCCCTGCAGGGTCTGCCCGTTCTGCACCATCACTCAGGCCCAGCTCCCGGGGGATCCCCTCAGAGATGCCGGCTGCACACACACAGTTCCTTTTCTTGCAACACCTCCCAAGGGCTCGCTCCCTCCCTTTCTATAGGCTCTTACTCCAAAGTTCTCCTCTCAAGAAAGCCTTCCTGACCATTCTTATCTAAAATTTCAACCTCTGGAACTCCCCCACCCCAACATCAATAGATGGATAGACAATTTATTGCCTGACTCCCAGACTAAGATAATATCCCCAGGAGGCCGTGGGTTTGTGTTTGTTTTCATCACTTTTTTATCCCCGGCAGGGAGGATGGTGCAGCTCATAGCCTGGGCCATCTGTTCACTTCTGTTGAGAGGATACAGCGGCACATATCTCCCAGGAAGATGAGCACGCCATCCACAAACAAACACGTTCCCTTCCTCTAAGCAAGATGCACTGGTAGGAGAGCAACAATCTGTAGGAAACTCTTTTGCTTGGGAGTCCAAGATCCAACAGCAGATTCAAAGATGAGTTAACAATGAGGCACTGTCTCCTCACCATAGGACCCCGCTTAGCTCTTTTGGTCACACCTCTGTGTGAAGGCCCCCCTCCAGGAGTGGATACCACCACACTATCCTCTGTGCCCCACCCCCAGCCCCAACCAGCCAGAGGGAGCTGTTTCCAGAGAGGGAGACCCACTGTGCTTCCCATGCCCAGGACTGCATCCTGTGCTTGGTGCATTTCATTGAACTGAACTCTCCTTTTCTGATGCTTCCGAGATACAGCAGCACCTCTCTGGTGGATAGTCTTTCTTTGAATGTGTCACCATGTTTAATCAAGCATCAGTCAGATTTGGGGGCCCTGGATATCATCACAATGCCTGCGCATCTCTATTCAAGTCCATTATAATTAGAATTTAATTCTGAAAAGTCCTATGAATTTTTGGCTTCTGAGGGAATATCATTGTAGCTCTAGAGAATGCTTCCTCTGACTACCAAGACTTGTACTTGCAGATAATAATAGGGAATCATGTACAAGGGTCAATGAAAATAATAATAATTTAATTTAATCAGTTCCAACCATCTGCCAGAAAGTGCCCTAACCTTTTACATGCAGTAACTTAATATAAGAATCCTAAGTGGTAAATGCTATCATCCATCCCATTTTACAGACAAGGAAACTGACACATACACATATTAGGTAACTCACTAAAACTGCATAGTAATGAGTGGCAGATCTATTCTATTTTATATAACAGTATTAATATAATAATAATAATGATAATAATAATAATAATAATAAATAAAAATTAGAAAAATAAAACAAGGATAATAGTTAAAATATTTAACAACCTGCACACTAGTATAAATTACTGTATAAATAAAATTACAAGTCAAAGCATAAAGGAAAAAATATTTCCGTTTATTTTTTTAAACTAAAGCATAAATAAAAATAAAATCATAAGAATGCTTGTCAAGTTATATAAATTATAATACAAATCATTTATCAAGTCAACCTAATAGTTTCCCAGTCATATGTTGATTCTAGAAAATGTTGTGGGATCTTTTGCGGGATGGGGCCAGTCCCAGGTAAATCTATTTGACTCTGAGGTGACAGGGAGATGCTTCAGGCTCTCCTAATGTTTTCCTTATTGAATCAAGAGTGACTAGGTCCCTGGTGCCCAGCACTCTTCTGCAGCCTCAGAACAGTGGGGTTGCCCACTGCCCTAGATTTATTGACACCTCAGCCCCCACCCCCAACATGCCACCATACACAATATCAGGAGCAGTCCTGGAGCAGTGCCCTGGGGTGCAGTTTCTGTGGATGACTGGATAGGAATACCACACAAACAAAAAAAGGCTAGAAAGATGCGCAGACAACCTGATAGCAGGGTTATCTCTGGAGATTAGGGGAGGAAGACAAAAAGCTGTCAGACTCCTCTAAACACATTAAAAAGCAAATGTTTTCTTATAATACTTCTGTAAATAATATTTCATAGAGATATTTCATAAATTAAAAGTTCCATTACAGATACACACTACTATATAGAAAACAGATAAATAAGGACCTACCTGTATAGCATGGGGAACTCTATTCAATTTCTTGTAATACCATATAATGGAAAAGAATCTGAAAAAATATATATACATATATATGTATGTATGTGTATAACTGAATCACTTTGCTGTACACCTGAAGCTAACATTGTAAATCAACTACACTTCAATAAATAATAAATTTTTTAAAAGTTCCATTAACTATTAATTTCATCAAGCTAACTAGTTACTTGGAGGAAACAAGCTTTAAAAAAAAATGAATATCCTCTATCTGTAACACTAAATTCTAAATTCTTTCCATGGATCCACATTTCCCTCCTCAAACCTAATCCACTTTAATCCAATCTAATCTAAGTTTGTTACCTGGATAACAATTGAACATCAGCTCACAGTGTTAGTGCATAAGGTTCTTTGTTGTACTCAGCTATTGATTCACTTAAAAATATTGTTTTAATGAGCACCTACTTCCAGTCACAGTGCTAGTTAAGGAGTGAACACAGCTCACAGCACCATGAATAGAGACAGGAATTTTACAAGTGGAAAGGAAAATGTACGATGTCTTCACTGGGGACTCACAAACAATAAGAATAGTGAAGTTAAGAATTAAGGGAAAGAGCCAGACCTGAACTCACAGGACACTGCTGGCACTAGAGGATTCTAGACTAAGTCAGGGAACAGTGCAAAGTCACTGATGGGCTTCTAACAGCTAAGTCCCCCAATCAGATCAGATGCACATTTTTTAAAAAACCACTGGTGAAGGTGGATGTGGAGAGAGCAACCTGTGCCAACCACACCTGATTTTCAAATAGCCATAGGATTAAAACATAAAAAAATGCAATCAATGCCAACACTCAACTAGAAATGATTTAATCCCCAGTAATTAGGAAATAATGAACAACAAGGGGCAGCTCTCGTCCATAGAGAGAGCAAGTAATAGAGTTAGACAGGGTTTAATGTGGAATCATAGCAGCACAATTCCACCCCAAATTTCCCAATTTTAACCAAAAGATAATTTAAAGGGAAAAGACTGATCCTGTTTTAACTTAGTCTTTGCTTTATCATTTGTAGGGACGGGGCTGATTGCTCCTCCCTGTGACCCCAAAGCTCCCCTACTGGGATCCTCCACCTTCACTGAGATGGATGCACCGTCTGTGTGTTCTCACAGATGCTCATGTCTGGATTTTTGTTGATGAATCAAATAACTGCGGTCTTTATTAGCAGATGTTTACCAACTGCAAGTTTCTGATTCCTGGGGTCTTAACATTAAATGCTTTTATTTCCAATTCAGCAACTCAGCCAGTTGTCACTTTTTTTCCCCCTTTTTTAGATTGGTGTGTATTCTGATAAAGGGTCTTTGGAGGCATCAATTCTGAATGCCTGGATTATTACACATCAGAATTCTGATCAGGGCGTGCTACCCAGTGAGACTGAAGTAATGTGCTTTTATCATGCAGCTGACAGGTGAAATGTTGTTGCTTATTTTATAATAAGCATCACACTTGAAACTAGAGGCATTTGCAGCTCTGAGGGGCGATACATTCTTTCCGTTTATGGAAATGCAGACATCCATCTCACATGGTCCTCTTTAATATGGAGGTCTGTCAAAAGCAGCCCTGTCTTGCCAAGTCAATTACAACTGGAAAGCTGGGGTGAACAAACACCAGCTTTGGTATTTTATTGTTTATTCCCATTTTCATTTTACAAAGTTTAAAAGACATGAAAAAAGTATAAACAGGAAGTGAACCGAGCAACCACTGAAAAGCCTCCTGTTTTCAATAAAAGTGTATTTTAGTCTGATCCCAGTACTGTCTTGGCCGAGTGCTGGGCGTGGCAGCCACAGTGGGTCTAGGAGGAATTCACAGAGGTGGCAAGAGGTCAGGTGGTGGCCGAGGGTGTGCCCAAGAAGAGGATTTGCTGAAGCAGGACTGGTAAATCTGCAGGCTCAGTGCAAAATGAGAATGCATGAGGATTCTTAAGAGAGTGATGACAGAGCATCCCTGGGGCCCTTGTAATTGTGGGGTCCTGTGTGACATCTTGGCCCTGCCTGGAAGCACAAGTCCAGCCATGGGCATGCCATGCGGGTCAGGGCTCTGCACGGTGTCTGAATCCAAGAGGCTGAGAACCATCCACTGTGAGAAGAGATTTACAATGGGTTTCTTTAAACATCCTTGTCAGCCTCAAAGCCTTTATTTATTTTTCGTTTATGGACAGAGAGGCAGAGATCAAAAATACATTAAAATATAAACAAGGTTTCCATTAAAGGTATTTATTTCTTGTAAAAACGAGAGAAGATTCAGACAAATGGTTGAAACTAACCCATCTGGGTAGAGGGTGGAGGGAAGTGGTTGTCAACAGCAGATTTTCTGCTGATAGGAGGAAAGGGGATAAGGCTTCTCTAGAAACAGCTGGTTGCCATGGTGAAATGGTAAGGGAGCGTTTCCTCAGCTTTTCTCTGCATATTTGGAAATACAGAATTGAGGAGAAGGCCTGTGGGAGGGGGATGTCAAGTACAAGAGTGACATTTTGACCTCATATAAAGCTGTAGGACATGATCTCAGAGGAGTTAGCTGAGGGGAGGGGGGGCGGCAGCCTCTCTCTCAGGCCTGCTAGAGGGAGCAAAGCAAGGCCAGAGTGCAAGTTTCCCAGGAACCTCCAATTTTGGGGCAGGATGATAAGCCCTTCTGATGAGCATGGATCCTGTATCCAGAGCTGTGCCAGCATCCTGCTGTACCTCCCTTCATTTAATTAGTCTGCTCCTCACAGCCCACCAGCAGGGCACATATTATCACCCTCATTTTGCTAAGGAAGAAACTGAGGTCAGAAAGGTCATATCATTCGGCTAAAGTCATTTTGCTATTAAGTGGCAGGCTCTGGCTTTGAATCTTGACAGGACAGGGCCTATTAAAAAACAAAAACAAAAAAGCAAAGAACACACACACAAAAAGCAAATGCAACCAGATGGGGCCATGCTGCAGAAACTATACACTTTGTAGCAAGAATACTGGTGTAATAAATAATAAGAGTGGAATAAACTGTAAGATCAAAAGTTTAATTGGAGATGATGGTTTGACATTAGTCCCTATGCCTTGAATTTTTTTTTGAATCGATGTGTCTATTTTCTTGTATCTATTAGAAATGAGGTTTATAAGGTGATTTGTAAAGGCTCGTATCTTAGTTTTTCATCAGAAGAGAAACTGTCTCCTCTTTTGAAGGATAAAGAGCAAATACTCAATCTAATAGCAACTCAAACTGATACTAAAGGCTTGTCATACTTTTAACCCACAGGAGGAAGAATAAGGGAGGTACCCAGGAGGTTAAGAGAAGTATATAGTAAATGTTCAATAAATGCCTATTTAATGAATGACCACAAAATGGGGAGTAAAGGGAGGGAGAGGGTACAAAGGCACATGTAGTAAGAAGATTAGAAAATTTTTGTTTCTGCCACATTCTTATTCCCCTTCAATAATGCCAGTGTGTGCTTCTAAGCAGGTCGCTATAAAGTAAAGTTCATAAACCTTCACACATTGTGTCCTCCCCAACCAAGGATTTATTTATAAACCTACTATTGTCATGGGACTTGCATTTTATGGGCTTGCATTTAGCAACCCTGAATCCTCACTGCAGCTTCTTCATTTCTATGAAGAATTTCCCTTCACATTGGTTAAGGATTCTTGGTTACAAAAGGTTTTCCATCTCGCTCTACTCTAGGTCACTCACTCTCCTATCCTAAAAGTGAGCCAAGGGAGGTAAGTATCCATTCTTCATTACTGTCCAACAAGGGGCCTTAGAACCACCATGGAGTTAGGCAAAGTGGATCTTTACATGGGGCCCCTTTTTCTCTCCTGCCCCCTTAGAACCTGTTCTTAGAAACAGACAAGCCTTACTTGGTGCATAACCCAGTCACTGTTTCATAAACAATAGTCAGTGAATTGTTTGAATTAAACTAACCAAAGGAATAAATCTCTAATAGTAGAAGTTCAGGCACCAATATAAGCCAGGAGGGAAGACATTCTTGGACAAGGAGCTTTTCCGAGTGTAACTTAAATCTCACATAATGACTCTCTGCATAATCAGAAAATCTCTGCCCTACATGGAATGGAATTCCTTCCAGCAACACTTAACCCAAATCCCTTCCTGCACTGTTCCATGGAGAATGAGAAAAGTGCATTGCTTTCCTTCACAGATAAATTTTTCATATATTTGAGGATTATAATACTGGGGAGGAGGGGTAAAGAGAGATTGATTTATTAATCAAGTGAAATATTTATCCACAAACTTTCTTCTATGAAGTATATGAAGTAATCCAAATACATAAAGCTAATATTCTTTCAAATTAACTTGTACCACATATTTAATTGCTTATGCCTTTCCACTAATTAGCTGGTAGTAATTATACAATTTTTTTTCTAATCTTCATTATAGAATATGTTTCAAGAAATGTGAGCACTAAGGTTCAGGTTTTTTTTTTCTATTGAGTGAAATGTAACAAAAATCATACTGTACTGGGTTCTAAAGAGCTGCGTTCTAAAGCGTCTCCATTGTATGGCCTTGGTCACTGAATTTAAACTCCTTTTGCTTTAGTTCCTTTGTTGGCAAGATAGGAATTTAATTATTGAAAATTCTGTTTTACCTACTTTGGGCCAGGTGCTGGTCAGAGTGCTTTGCAAATGTGAATCCATTTAATCCTCATGGCAACCTCCGGGAACAGTACTATTAACAGACTTGTTTTGCGGATGAGGGAACTGGGGAAGAGAAAGTTCAAGTAACGTGCCCAAAGTCGTATAGCTGGCAGGTCGTAGTCAGGACTTGGACCCAAGCTCTTTGGTTCCAGAGTCTAAGGTCTTAGCCATGACACACCAGCCTGCATCTCACAAGCTGGAACCCTGGGTCCTGGAGTAGCAAAGAGCTTTAGGGGCGACTTAGCCTACAACCTTACTCAAGGGCCAAGGGGGCTGCAGCCACCAGACCTCGGGGCCATAGGTAGACACGATTAAGAATGGTCTCACCTAGGGCAGGGAAGCTGGGATGTTTAGCCATCCGCTCACATTCCTCATCATTTAAGGATACTCCTGGGGGAATTTGCTCCCTGACACTTTGAGCCCATGTCTGCCTTTGCATCCTACACGTGCTCCTATGGACAGAGAAAGCTTTCAGGCAGAGACACAGGTGCTGAAGCAGGAAAGCAGCTTTAGGGCACAAGGGTAGGACACTGACCACATGCATAACAAAGCACAAGGTACAGATACCCAACTGTGAACATCTTATCACTTAAGAACAGTGAGATAGTCTTCTGTGTGTGCAGATACCGTCAGCCCTCCAATATAGCGGTGTTCTCTCTTCCTGGACTTTCACTGCTGCCAGTTACTAACATCACTCAAATCCAGGAGCATGCCAAGTAATGAACAAGAATTCCATAAGAATTTCAACAGTTTATTGATTCATTTAACAAGTGTCTTGAGCGTCTCTATGAACCAGCAACCCTTCCAGGCACAGGGGATACAACAGTAAATATATATATATATATATACATGTAGGCAAAGAGTCTTACCCACAAGGAGCTTACCTTCTGTTAGAGGGAGACAAGAAAAAAACATAATTGATATGTGAATTGTATTATATGCTGGAAGTTCAGTGCTATCGGAAGTAAACAGCAGAATAAGGAGATTCTAAAGTGCTTTCGGGTTGATGCAATTTTAAATGTAACAATCAGGGAAGGTCTCATCAAGGAGTTGACGTTTGAGTTGAGATTGGAAGGAGGTGAGTGTCAGTCCTTCAGGCATCTGGGGTGTGGTGGGGGTGGAGAGGGAGTGAGATGAGCATTCCAGCAGGGGAACAGCTGGCACATGGGGATAGATTGAGGGACACTGGGAGAAGTGTGGTTATGCGGCTGGATGGGAATAGTTACGTGGGCGATGGTAGGCTTGGGATCAGACAGGTAAAGCTGTGTCAGGTCCTCCAGCTTTATGGGGTGTTATAAGACAGGCAGAGAACAGGAGACAGTAGGGGGGCTTTGGATGAGATCAGCCCATCTGCTCAGTTAAGAACAAGCTTGGAGAGCAGAAGAGAAAACAGACGTGTCAGTTTGGAGGCTGCTGCAGTAATCCAAGGGAGAGATGAAAGGAAAAGCTGGCCCAGGTGGGAGCTGTGAAGATGGTTGACAGAATCTGGCCATATTTTAATGATAGAATTTCCAGAAAGTCTAGATAAGGCATACTACAGAATCACAGCACATCATAGAACATAAAGCCTTAGGACTGGTACTCTCATGTTACAGCTGGGGAACCTGAGCTTAGAAATTCAGAGAGCTAGAGTTACCTGCCCAGGGACACACAGCTGAGCTGGGAGTAGACGCCAGGACTCCTAGTTTCAATGTCCCTGGACTCCTACTGAGGACCTCCAGTGATGGAGGCCAGCCTTTTGCCAGGGAGAGTCTACGAGTAAATGACCTGGCCTTGTTCCTGCCACAGCTGCCCCTTAGCCCTTAAGAGCAGTGACATTGTTCTTGGCAGAGGTACCCAGTCCCAGCTAACAGCCATGTTCTCATGGGAAGTTTACACCACAGAATTCTCTTTTAATTTATGGATGTATGGTAACCTCTGGGTAGAACTTTGGGGTCTTTTCATGATGGTGATGGTGTGCGTGCTGATGGGAACTTGCTCACCACCATGAGGAATGTGCTTTGCTCCCTTCTCTTTGGTTATCACCTTGACATTTCTCACAAACGCACCTTCTGCTTTGCTAAAAATGCCTATGGGACTATTTGGCTGTCAGCAGCAAAGCTCCCTTGGGTAATCTCAAAACACAAAGAAACAAAACGCTGGTTTCCCACACACCTTGCAGTCTATTTGTCATCAGTAGGGATGTTTACTGATCACACCGCTGTTTTATATATGTATTATATAAAGAAACTTCATAACAAATGTCTAAAGACTGATTTTCCACTCATATGAGGCTAAATTAAGGGCACTGGCTCTGGAACGAAACCAAAGTAATTTGGAGGAAAGGCTATTTTCTCTCTCCCATGCTCTGGCACTGAGATGCATCTCCTCCTCTCTCTTGTTAGACAAATTTAATTAATGGGAGCACCAATTCATCACATTTATCTTATATTTGTGTACAGAGTGTGATGTGTACAATTGTTTTACATACTAACTAAGGGGCTGTTCGGATTTTTCTTAAGTTAGTAAAAGAATCAGTTTCCATTCCCTGAGCATATATCCACCAGTGAGAAGAGAAGTCTCCAGAAGCCTGCTGAGAGACAGGAAGAGGGCTGACTTGACACAAAGCCAGCTTTGTCCCTTCCATAAAGCTGCTCATTCAGCTTTCATGGAGACTTTAATACGGGGCCCATATCTGCCAAGTATTATTCTGAATATCATATTTTATTCCCAAGACTAAGTTAAAGATCTCTCTCCCAATACTGATAACAGAAAAAGTTAAGCCTAACTGATTTTTTTTCAATTATCCTTTCCCGTTCTTTCCTTTAGCTTTGATACCCTTGTCATCATGTTCTGTTTTGGAATCTACAGAGTAACCAGTGTTTTTTTCAAGTCATGGGACATTGAATCCGAAACTCCTAAAATCTGAAATCACATTTGCTTTTTACAAAACACAGATAACAAGCTCCCATCCTTATTGTCCCCCCTTCACTCAAGATCTAAAGATGGGGTTCAAATGGAGACACTCAAGGAAGCTCGCATTTACCTCTGCTGATAAGAAACACTCTTGGGGCAAAGTAGTGTTACCTCTGCTTAACTAACTTCTGATGAGGAGAAAGAAAATTGGAGAGATCCAGAGAGGATGTGCTAGAAAGTGGGAGACGTGCCCAGACTCAACATGAAAAGTGATTTTGATGAGAGGAGTTTATGAATATGTGGGGGCAGAATCTGGATTTAAAAGTGACATGTTTACCGGGAGATGAGATGTTCATGCCTGCTTAAATACTTCTGTGGGGTTATTAATAATCCTCAAACATAACAAACTCACAAGGCATATGTTTCAGTTACAGTGAAACCAAGTCACTGCCTCAGGAGGGGGGAGAACATGCAGAGCTTCTCCTGAGCCCCATGGCACTGTCAGGAAGCAGCCAACTTTGGATTTGGGTGAGCAATGGTGCTGCTTCAATTCCTGGCACCAGGACCCAGGAATCTGGCATGGAGGGAAGGAAATGAATTAGATCACAGGCCAGGTGGGATAGTCATTCTGTTGGACAGCAGGATGAGCTCCGCAAGAAAGCATACACCATAACTCTGCCGAGTCCCAGCAGAGACGGACTTTGTTGCACTAAATACTTCCAATAGGACAAATATGTGACTTGAGAGTGGAGGAAGGGAGGATTTCAAGATGTTCATTGTGTGTCTGTTGCATTTGAAGCTAGTTATTTTACCTGTCTCTGCACTGGCTGCACACATTACACACTCATCTCCCCATCAGTGACCCTGCTTTTGGCTTAGCTTCTTTTTCTTCAGAAAGATAGTTTAAAAGTAAGGAGGTTATCTGAAAAAGAGTGGCATATTCAACCATCACTGCTTTAAGCAAAACTGGCATGCTGGAAGATCATTTCTCTTGGGTGGGAGCATCTGGGCACTAATCATGACCCTCGACCCTAGGTCCCTGCTACACAAAATGTGATTCATCAACCAGCATCATCACAATCCCCTTGGAACTTATTGGAAATGCAGGATCTCAGGTTCACCCCAGACCTGCTCAGTCAGAATCTGGATTTTAACAAGACCCCTGGGGTATTCATGTGTCTATTGAAGACTAAGAAATAGGGTTGTGGGTTACCTGGGATCATAGGGTCTTCAGAATCATGATGTTGGAAGTTACAGAAGACAATATATTCCTATTTGATCATTTGACCTTAGGGGACAAACATCTGCTTGTTTGTATTATGCCACTAAATGGCTGTATCTCTCAGGAATCTTTTGGATGCAAAGGAAAAGAAAAAAAAAGGAGAATAATGAAAGAACACAGGGAAGAGAAAAATAGTAACAATAAGAGAAAAATTAAACTGGTTAAAGCAAAAGTAGAAATGTAGTAGAGCATATGATAAA
Organism: Camelus dromedarius; assembly: GCF_036321535.1. Taxonomy (NCBI): domain Eukaryota; kingdom Metazoa; phylum Chordata; class Mammalia; order Artiodactyla; family Camelidae; genus Camelus; species Camelus dromedarius. The sequence continues at coordinate 31,337,603 of NC_087453.1, forward strand.
ATGTCCATGGGCATGTCATCAGGCCTCACTAAACCAGAATTTGTCACTGAGAGTTTGTCTCTTCCTTCTTCTTGGAACTTTCTTCTATGTGAACATTAAATGAAAGCAGACTCTTTCAAGAGGTAGTAGTAAATGTGGCCAGTAGCAAGTTCAGGCTTGCATCCTGGCAGTTCTGCTACAGTAGCAAAGGAACAAAGTTCTCTCCCAATTATTTAGTCAAAATCCCCCACAAAAATCTGAGATTCACTTTAGTAAATCCAACTGGGTCATGGACCTGTGGCTGGAGCAATCACTATGAATCTGATTGGCCAGGTCAGGTTATATGCATGGCCCTTGGCCAACAGGGCAAGGTCAGTCTCTGTGCCCTTTGAGTTAGGAAGATGTGATTTCCAAAGAAAAATTTGAATTCTCTTACTTGAAGGAGAGAGAACTGCTAGATAGGCAACAACAGCAGATACCCAGTACTTTGGTGTCTTACAAATTAATATTTCTGTCATCATTCACTGAAGCCCTACTTTGTGTCAGGCAAATTGCTAGGAACTATGGTTTACATCAAGATGAATAATGCCAGTCTCAAAAGAGGGGGATAGTAGCCTCCTAAGTATTGTGCAAATAATTATTGTGCAAAGCTCAATAGAAACACAAGCCCTGTGCTACAGCTTACAAAGAAAGGAGTGATTGATTCTGCCACAGACACATGGAAAAGTTCAGTGGGCTTCAAGAATGAGGGGCTTCCAATGGGGGCTTCCAATACACAGAGCCCCCAAAAAGCAAACACTAAGGTTTGGAGACATGTGACCAAAGCTTAGAGTTTAGGAAGTGAATCAGTGGGGAGCTAGAACAAGATTACAAAGGGCATCTTTGAATGTGAACTTGCTAAAGAGTTTAGACTTTATTTACTAGAGGAGAGGAATCTGATTTGAAGAGGGGAATAACACCCAGAGAGTTTTGAGAAGGAAGTAAGTTTGGCAACAATTGTGGGAGGATTGAAATAGTGGATGGGGGGTAAATTTAATGTGTTTAATGACTCCTGGAATGAAAAAAGAAATCAAGATTCTCTAGCCTACATGCTCACATCTGAACTAGCTTCAGGTAGCTATCAGTGGCCCCAAACAGTAATACACTGGTTAATAGTTAAAGGCAGTTATCTACTGGGGAAGAACTGGGCGAGTTAGTTAAAAGTCAATCCTCAATGCCTGCTAGTTGAGTAAATTTTATAACAAATTTGAAACACAATCCTGCTCTAAACAACTAGACATCCAGCTGGTATGGCTTATATTTTAGTAGAGGGCTGCCCTATACTCCTTCTCTTGAAATACACTACAACAGCTTTTTCTGATCCTAACTTTAAAAGACTAAAGACTGTAGACAGAAGAAAGGAGAAAAGAGCAATGAAGGAAGCGAGGAAGGAAGGAAGGAAGGGAGGAAGGAAGGAAAGAAGGAAGGAAGCGAGGAACAGAGGGAGGGAGGGAGGAAGGGAGGGAGAGGAGGAGGGGGGAGAAGGAGGAAGGGGGAAAAGAGAGCAAGTAAAAATGGAAGAAAAATCAAAGGCAGACAGACAAAGATGAGCAGAAAAGTTTTTTAACTAGTCTACTAGGGTTCTCAGTATTTTCCATGAATTGATTTTCCAACTTTGGATAGCCCTTAAACTTGTGAAGTCAGATGACACTCCAAGTTCAAGTCTTCTCTGCACTTGACCTTCACAGTCAGTTCTGACAACAGTCTGCAGTGCATTTAGAACATTCTCTGAAGGTGATGCTGGGGAAAAGCTATTTCATTACAGTACACCCTGTGGTTTCTCAGGGGATGCCTGGCCTCTTATTGAGAGGAGTCTCCCTGAGAGTGTGTTGACACTTCTTGGAGCTTTCAAAGGCACTGAGCTGAACCCTGGACTCCCCAGGGACCCACTGGCCACCCCCAGGGGTGCAGGCTCCTGGTCTCCAGTGAGCAGCATTCCTGGCCATTCTTGTCTCTCCAAGTAATCGGTTGTTGGGAGGTTAGAGGTCAAGCACAGCCCAGAAATGCCATAGAGCAAAGGGGAGCCCTGGAGTGACAGGAGCATCCATTCTAGAGGGCAGTCAGGGCAGGACTGTCTCATCCGCCCCAGCAATGAACAGCCACATCCTCAGAGAGATCTCTTTCTTCTCATAACACGTGGAATATCCTAAGTACATTCTAGAATCAATACTGCCCTATGCCATTACTCCATGGATATTGGTGTGTGTGTGTGCGTGTGCACATGCATGCACCTGTAATTTGGTCAGATACCCCTGTTTCATTCTTGAACTTTTGGCCTTGACCTTTCATTTCATTTGAGAAGGAAAGGGTCTGAGGTGAACACAGCTAGGACATGACCAACAAAACCTGATTTTCTGTAAAGTTAGTAAAATTTCTGCAGTAATGTTAATTTCCATTCCAAAATGTTTCTCAATATATATTTCAATATATATTTCCTAGTATATATGTTTCTAATATATACTTTTACTTGTGTTAATTTACAAATTTTTTTTGCTACTGTTTTTGCTGGGTTAATAGTTTCATCCATTTTCACACCACAGGTTAATCAGGTACATTTGTGGTTTGTGTATAAGTGGATCGTAGGTGTACGTGCATGTGTGAAATGGATGTGTATGTATATGTATATGTGTCTATGCTGTGTTTGGGGAGGAGTAAAATGGATGAGATTATAGTGTGTGTATGTCTGTGCATTTGAGGTTGTGTGTATCTGTCTGGTGGTACAGATGTGCACTGAAGTATGTGTATTCATGCATGGTAAGTGTGTGGTTTATGCTAGAAGGACTATATGTGTAGATGGAGTGTGGAAGAGGGTACATGTTGGTGTAGGGTATGACGTATGTGGAATTCACGTGTGTTTACGGGTATCCATGTATATTGACTTTGGGGGAGTGTAGGGTGTGTATGTGAAAATTGTGTGTATCTGCACTTTTGGGTGCACACACTGAGTTTCTTGACCATGTCTTTATCTAATAGTGTAAGAATGTAAGAGGACAAATCTGTACTCCTTTTCAGAAATCTGTGTTTGGAGTAGACTTTGAATATTTGTTTTCATACATGAGACAGTTATTCTAGTTCATAGCCAAAGGCAGCCATCTTGGACTTTGGGGAAAATGCCCAGAATAATACTTCCTAAAAGCAATTTAAAATTGGAATGGACATGCCATTTTTAGATGTCCAAAGGGATGACAGAAGATAGCTGATGGTGTAGTATTTGAGTGAGATAAGAACTATTAAAATGTTTCTGACTGTAGCAACAATAAAATACTAATGAACAGAAGGAACAGATGGAAACTGAAAAGCATGTGCAATGTCAAAACCCAAAATACAGTGATTTGTTAAATTACAGGGTTTATTCTCCAGAGAGAGGAGCTGCAGTTTGCTGATAACTCAATGACAACCAGGATTCTCACTGTAACACAGCAATGCTATTTTCCTCCTGAAGCCTGCAAAAACTAGTTAATTGCTTAGCTTTGGTTACTAGGTTAGAACCAAAATTTGCTGCCCAGTTTTCTGAAGACTGAACTTTCTAAATTGTCAGAAGAACAGCATTTTCCTAATTGTCTACTGACTATTGTAGATAGTTACAAAGACACTATAAACTGTCGTTAAGGAAAATGCCTCTTGATAAATTCTGTTTGTTTTTTGACCATTTGGAAAGACTCTTTTCCTAACAGCTTTTAAAATTCTTGAGTCACCCAGACTTCTTTAGTGAACAGAAATTTGCTGTGTTGAGCTGCACCTCTAAAGATAATGTGTGAGTCAGGAGGGTGAGTGGTTCCTGGGAAGGGTTTTACATTAGTGCCAGCTGGGCAAACTAGGCCAGGTAGGCGATGGGGAAAAACACTGTTCTCTCTGCAATAAACAAAAGATTCCAGTCTACTTCTTAATCAGGTTTAGAAACTTCCTGATCACAGACAAGTGGGAAATAATGTTCTGTCCATTATAAAAAGGAAAAAAAAAAAAAGGAGTCTTCTTTGAATTATTTTCACCCAGGAATAGCTGGAAATTGGAAACTAAAATAAATGCAGGCAGTCCAGTGGAAGCAGAACACTTGTCTTGAGTCTCCTGTGGTTCTGGGGGCCCTTGCTCACCCCAGCCCACTTCCCTCAGCACTCGGTTGCATTCCTGATGCCAGGAAAGTGAGCCTTCTCCTGCCAGTGGGAATGTGAAGGGATAGAGCCACGCTGGAGGGCAGCTTGCTGGAACTTACTGAAATGGTGATTGTACGCACTCTATGCCCAGCAAGCGTACTTCTCAGTGTCTTGCCTAGAGAAACGTTCATCCATGATGATACCAGGAGGATGGAACTAGGATAGCCAATGTGGCATCGTTCATAATAGCATGGAATTGGAAGAGAACTTAATGCTTACCAATAGTGGAAGGGCTGGATAATAGTGTATTAGGGTTATTGAATTATGGGCAATCCTTTACATTAAGATGGATTTATATTAGTGGCACCACAAAACTTCCAACATGTAACACTGAGTTAAATAAAAGCAAGTCTCAGAACAAATCAAAAAAAAGAGCAGATCCTCATTACTCATGGATTCCATATTTGCAAATTCACCTACTCAAAAATGCATTTGTAACTCTACACTCAATCTTCACAGGCATGCACAGATAGTGAAAAATTTAAGCTGCCTGACACATATGTTTCCAACTGAGGTTGTACAAGACAACCCTGCTTTCTTGTCTCAGATCTCATACCATGAACAAATGTCCTTTCTACAGTCTATTTAGTGTCATTTATTTTTTCACTCTGTGCTTTTGGTTGATAATTTTGCTGTTTAAAATGCACCCACCTCAACAGCATGCTGAAGTGCTGTTCTGTGTTCCTAAGTGCAAATGGCTGTGATGTGCCTTTCAGAGAAAATACTTATGTTGGATAAACTTCATCCAGGTATGAGTTACAGTGCTGTCAACAGTGAGTTCAGTGTTAATCAACAGCATGGTGCATCCAGAAAAAAGGAGAGGAAATTCACCGAACTGCCCATGAGGCCGCGACAGAAAGTTCTCAAGTTAACACCCACAGTGCTATGGGAAAAATAAAAAAGTAGCTAACTTTGTGGATTCACGAGCTGATGACCCATAAAAGATGTGGAATGGACAGCATGGTTGTGAGGCTGAAAGCCACAGGAAATGATGGTCCTGTCACCTAGGGTCAGGAAAATGTCAGACCCTTCTCAGCTAACTGGGGCTTGAGCATTTCAAAAGCCACATGATATGCATGAAAAGTGTTAAATTTGCAAAGCCTGTGAAAGAACTGTTTGGTTTTTTTTTTAAGTGTTATACAGGAAAAGGAATAAGCGGAAAAATAGATTTTCAGTGATGATGACACTGACTCGTTTTAGAAGAATGTTAGTAAATGAACCCATATAACAGTAATGGTCCTTTGGTTGACCAAAATGTTGTGACCAGAGGCATACAAGGATATAACACCTGTCTTTCCTGTTGGAACAAATAGTTCAATATCTGCTAATTCAGTTCCATGACACGTTACAGAATATACCTACTGCAAAAATGAGAATATACTGTGAATATCTGTCTGTATGTGTGTTTAAGTATCTAGTGCCAACCAACAATGATTCCCCAATAAGTGAGGTTCGGTTTGATTTTCTGCAATTTCTCTAGTCACAAATGTAATACTAGAGACGGAGAAGATGGCGGAGTAGAAGGACGCTCGCAGGTCACCCTCTCCCACAAATACACCAAGACCCACATCTACAGACCCACTCAGCCAACCAGAGCACCTGCGGAACTCTGAGAAAACATCGCCCTCTTCAAAAGATAAAGAGGCCAAAAATCTGGTAGGAGAAAAGGAAAAAAGAAAGAACAAAAGGCAAAGCAGCGCAGGACAGGTCCCGCGGGGAGGGAGCGGCAAAGGAGGACTGGCGCTCGCTCGCTGGGTCTCCCCTCTCCAACTGAGAGGCCAGCGGGACGGAGGGGGAGCCTCCGAGGCTCGGATCTGTACAGAGCAGCCCTTGACTAACAGAACTAAGTTAAACGGGCACAGAGCGTCCCCCCGACACCCAGCCTGAGACGCGGCCGGCAGCGGCGGGCAGGGCCAGGCTGCACAAGCCGGGCGAAGGACGGGGGCGGCTGAACGGAGGCGGCTGAACGGAGGCAGCCCCGGGGAAACGCAAGGGGCTGCGCGCCGTGGCTGTGGGTGCACAGGGCATAACAACCTGGGCCCTCCATAAAACAGCAAGGTTGATGTGCTCTCGGGGGAAGGGTGCACACCCCCATCTCTGAAAACCCGTGGAAAGTTTTCGGGGGAAGAGAGGCGGGGCTCAGGCACAGCCGCCATATCCTCCGGCGCTTAGTACCCAGGCGGGGGCGGGGGCGGGGGCGAAACCTGCATCCGCACCAAAGGGCTTAGCAGCCTCAAAAGCCAGACTGAGACTGGCCTGCAGCCCGGGGCAGATAGGATCCTTCCATCCTCGTCCCTCAGAGAACTTGCCCCACAAAGACAACCAAGGAGCTGGGTTCTGGCTCTGAGCACGGACAAGGCTGTCCCTCGGTCTTCCCCGAGCCGACCTGCGGAGCGTCAACGAGGGCGGAGCGAGCAGCCGCACAGAGCAGCGGAGCTACCGGCGGCGCAGGTAGAGCGAGAGCGGCCCCCGGCCTTTCCGGCAGGAACACAGCCCCTGACCGAGGTGCTGGGAGGGGGCACGACCCGCCCTCCTACCCGGCCAGTCTGCAACATCTGACTGTGGCATCCGGAGGGGCAGCGACCCGCCCGCCCACAGCAGAGAGCTACACCTGACCCAGTGTTAGGAGGAGGCGCGATCTGCTTGCCGACAGGTGCTGGGAGCAGCACAGAAGAGGGCGCCAACGGAGGGCCTCTGAAAACAGCAAGCAGAGCTTCCAAAACAGGACGAAGACAGAAAGACTTCACATTAAAAGCACACAGACTCCAGGAGAACACCGACAACCCACCCCCCCCCCTTTTTTTTTTAATCTGTTTTTACCTGTTCTATTTTCTATTACTCTCTTAATTTTTACTTCTTAATTCATTTCTATTTCTCTTGGGGTTTGATGTCCTGTTATTGATTAGACACAGGTTTCAAATACATCTATTCATCCCCCCCTTTTTTTGTAAAGGTCTTAAAACGACGTCTCAACCCGATTAATACTCTGATTCAACTCGCTCTTCTATTATTCATTATACACTGTTTTCAAACCCTCTTTCTCCCTTCTTTTAAAATTCTTTCTCTCTCTCTTATTATTTTTTTCTTTTTTTCCTAAGTTTTATTCCTAAATAGGTATTAGATAGATAAAATCCTTAAGGACCAAAAGAAACAACTTATACTCCATAAACCACAGTGCCAGAGAGGTATGAGCAAGATGAAGAAGCAGAAAAACCTTTCCCAATTAAAAGAACAAGAGAAATCCCCTGAAAGAAAGATCAACGAGATAGACATCGATAGCCTACTAGATCAAGATTTCAAAAAAGGAGTGATCGAATTGCTGAAGGAATTAAAAGAGATAGTGTTTAGAGATATAAAATGTGTTAAAAATGAAATTGAAGCTATAAAGAAGAGCCAAGTAGAATGGGTAAACTCATTGACAGAGATGAGGAATGATCTAATAGCTGTGCAAAGCCGACTAGATAATGCAGAGGAACGAATTAGTGATCTAGAAGACAGGGAAATAGAAAGCACCCATTCAGAAGAACTACAAGAGAAGCAAACAAAAAATAATGAAAATAGCATAAGGGACCTATGGGATGACATAAAGCGTCCCAATCTTCGCATAATAGGGGTCCCAGAAGGAGAAGAAAGATCTAAGGGGATTGAAAAGGTTTTTGAAGAAATCATGACTGAAAACTTCCCAAACTTAAAGAAGGAAACAGATATCCAAGTACACGAATCTCAGAGGGTCCCAAACAGGAAGAACCCAAATAGACCCACACCAAGACATATCATAATCAAGATGGCCAGAGTCAAGGATAAAGAAAGGATTCTAAAGGCAGCAAAAGAAAAGCAAAGAGTAAGTTACAAGGGAACCCCCAAAAGGCTATCAGCTGATTTCTCTACACAAACACTACAGGCCAGAAGGGAGTGGCAAGACATATTCAAAGCCCTGAATGAAAAAAAGATGCAGCCTAGGATCCTTTATCCAGCAAGGCTATCCTTTAGGATAGAAGGAGAAATAAAGAGTTTCACAGACAAAAAAAAAGCTGCAGGAGTTTAGCAACACTAAACCCATGCTAAAAGAAATATTGAAAGGGCTATTCTAAATAGAAAAGCAGCAGGATGCTACAGAAATGAGAAACTCACGACGGGAAAGGTGATAACTCATGAATTACAAATAAAGTAAACATGAAATTATAAAAGAAGACACACAAATCACTGAGAGTGGGAGAGGGAGGCAGGGAAGTATAGAATATTTTTTTCTTTCTTTTTTAAATCTTTTTAACAGTAGGATGGGTTTGAGATCATGTTACTATCAGTTTAATAAAAACAGTTATAGTAATGGGTTGATAGATTTACAAAAAAGGGTAACCACAAGTCAAAAATTTACAAAGGAGTCACAAAAATTAAATAAAATCCATGAAAATACAAAGGAAAATTACCAAACCACAAAAGGAATAAGAAAGGAACAAAAAGGATATACCAACTCAACTGCAAAGATAAGTTCAAAATGGCAATAAACACACATCTATCATTAATTACTGTAAATGTTAATGGACTAAATGCTCCAGTCAAAAGACATAGAGTGGCAGACTGGATAATAAAGCAACAACCTTCAATATGCTGCATACAAGAGACCCACTTTAGGGAGAAGGACACATATACATTGAGAGTGAAACGATGGAAAAGGATATTCCATGCAAATGGAAAAGCCAAAAAAGCAGGTGTTGCAGTACTGATTTCAGACAAAATAGACTTTAAAACAAAGAAGATAAAGAAAGATAAAGAAGGACATTTTATAATGATTAAAGGAGTGATACAAGATGAGGATATTACACTCGTTAATATATATGCACCCAATATAGGAGCACCTAAGTACATACAAGAATTACTAACAGAGATAAAGGGGGATATTGATGGGAATACAATCATAGTTGGAGATTTTAACACTGCATTAAATCACTAGACAGATCTTGCAGAAAGAAAATAAACAAGGCAACAGAGAAATTAAATACTACAATAGAAAAACTAGATTTGGTGGATATTTTCAGAGCATTACACCCCCAAAAAATAGGATATACATTCTTTTCAAGTGCACATGGAACATTTTCCAGGATCGATCATGTACTTGGGCACAAAAGAAACCTCAACAATTTTAAGAAGATAGAAATTATCTCAAGCATCTTTACTGACCACAATGCCATGAAACTGGAAATCAACAACAGAGAAACAAAGGAGAAAAAAAGGAAAGCATGGAGATTAAACAATATGTTATTGAAAAAAAAATGGATCAATGAGGAAATCAAAGCTGAAATTAAAAAATACCTTGAGACAAATGATAATGAAAGCACAACCACTCAAAACCTATGGGACACAGCAAAGGCAGTGCTAAGAGGGAAGTTTATAGCGATACAGGCCTTCCTCAAAAAAGAAGAACAATCTCAAATAAACAATTTAACCCACCACCTGAATGAATTAGAAAAAGAAGAACAAAAAGCCCCAAAAAGCAGCAGAAGGAAGGAAATAATAAAGATCAGAGGGGAATTAAATACAATAGAGATTAACAAGACCACAGAAAAAAATCAACCAAACCAAAAGCTGGTTTTTTGAAAAAGTAAATAAAATCGACAAACCTCTGGCCAAACTCACAAAGAAGAAAAAAGAGAGAACACAAATTACCAAAATAAGAAAGGAAAATGGAGAAATTACAACAAACAAACTAGAAATACAGAATATCATACGAGAATATTATGAAAAACTATATGGAACCAAACTGGATAACCTAGAGGAGATGGACAAGTTTCTGGAAACATACTGTCCACCAAAACTGAATCAAGAAGAATCTGAACACTTAAAAATCCGATCACTAGAAAGGAAATAGAAATAGCAATTAAAAACCTCCCTACAAATAAAAGTCCAGGACCGGACGGCTTCACCGGGGAATTCTACCAAACATACAATGAAGAACTCATACCAGTCCTTCTCAAATTCTTCCAGACAATTGAAAAGGAGGGAATACTCCCAAACTCATTCTATGAAGCCACCATCACCCTGATACCAAAACCAGGCAAAGACACTACAAAAAAAGAGAATTATAGGCCAATATCACTGATGAACATAGACGCCAAAATCCTCACCAAAATTTTAGCAGATAGGATCCAACAACACATAAAAAAGATTATACATCATGACCAAGTGGGGTTCATCCCAGGGACACAAGGCTGGTTCAACATACGCAAATCAATCAATGTAATACATCACATCAACAAGAGAAAGGACAAAAAACACATGATCATCTCAATCGATGCAGAAAAAGCATTTGATAAAATTCAACACACATTTATGATAAAAACTCTCGCCAAAGTGGGTATAGAGGGAACATATCTCAACATAATAAAAGCTATATATGACAAACCTACAGCCAGCATAGTACTCAACAGTGAAAAACTCAAAAGCTTCCCACTAAAATCTGGGACAAGACAAGTATGCCCATTATCACCACTCCTATTCAACATAGTCCTGGAAGTCCTAGCCACAGCAGTCAGGCAAGAGAAAGAAATAAAAGGGATCCAAATTGGAAAAGAAGAGGTAGAAGTGTCATTATATGCTGATGACATGTTACTATATATAGAAAACCCTAAAAGGTCCACACAAAAGCTACTAGAGCTGATTGAAGAATTCAGCAAGGTAGCAGGTTACATGATTAACGTTCAGAAATCAATTGCATTTCTTTACACTAACGATAAATCAACAGAAGAAGAAAGTAAAGAAACAATCCCCTTTAAAATAGCACCCAAAGTAATAAAATATCTGGGAATAAATCTAACCAAGGACGTGAAACAATTATACACAGAAAACTATAAACCATTGATGAAGGAAATTAAAGAAGACTTTAAAAAATGGAAAGATATTCCATGCTCTTGGATTGGAAGAATCAATATTGTTAAAATGGTCACACTGCCCAAGGCAATCTACAGATTTAATGCAATCCCTATCCAATTACCCAGGACATATTTCACAGAACTAGAAAAAATCATAATAAAATTCATATGGAACCATCAAAGACCTAGAATTGCCAAAGCATTACTGAAGAGAAAGAAAGAGGCTGGAGGAATAACTCTCCCAGACTTCAGACAATACTATAGAGCTACAGTCATCAAGACAGCATGGTATTGGTACAAAAACAGACATATAGACCAATGGAACAGAATAGGGAGCCCAGAAATGAACCCACAAACTTTTGGTCAACTCATCTTCGACAAAGGAGGCAAGAATATACATTGGAATAAAGACAGTCTCTTCAGCAAATGGTGTTGGGAAAACTGGACAGCAGCATGTAAAGCAATGAAGCTAGAACACTCCCTTACACCATATACATAAATCAACTCAAAATGGATTAAAGACTTAAACATAAGACAAGATACAATAAACCTCCTAGAGGAAAACATAGGCAAAACATTACCTGACATACATCTCAAAAATTTTCTCCTAGAAGAAATAAAAGCAAGAATAAACAAATGGGACCTAATGAAACTTACAAGCTTCTGCACAGCAAAGGAAACCAGAAGTAAATCAAGAAGAAAACCTATGGAATGGGAGAAAAGTTTTGCAAGTGGAACCGACAAAGGCTCGATCTCCAGAATATATAAGCAGCTCATACGACTCAATAAGAAAAAAATAAACAACCCAATCCAAAAATGGGCAGAAGACCTAAACAAGCAATTCTCCAAGGAAGCATACAAATGATCAAAAAGCACATGAAAAAATGCTCCATATCACTAATTATCAGAGAAATGAAAATCAAAACTACAATGAGGTATCACCTCACACCAGTCAGAATGGCCGTCATTCAAAAATCCACAAATGACAAATGCTGGAGAGGCTGTGGAGAAAGGGGAACCCTCCTACACTGCTGGTGGGAATGCAGTTTGGTGCAGCCACTATGGAAAACAGTGTGGAGATTCCTCAAAAGACTAGGAATAGACTTACCATATGACCCAGGAATCCCACTCCTGGGCTTGTATCCAGAAGGAACCCTACTTCAGGATGACACCTGCACCCCAGTGTTCATAGCAGCACTATTTACAATAGCCAAAACATGGAAACAGCCTAAATGTCCATCAACAGGTGACTGGATAAAGAAGAGGTGGTATATTTATACAATGGAATACTACTCAGCCATAAAATCTGACAACATAATGCCATTTGCAGCAACATGGATGCTCCTGGAGAATGTCATTCTAAGTGAAGTAAGCCAGAAAGAGTAAGAAAAATGCCATATGAGATCGCTCATATGTGGGATCTAAAAAACATAAACAAAAACAAACAAACAAAAACAAAGCATAAATACAGGACAGAAATAGACTCCCGGACAGAGAATACAGACTTGTGGTTACCGGGGGGTGGAGGGTGGGAAGGGATAGCCTGGGATTTCAAAATTGTAGAATAGATAAACAAGATTACACTGTATTGCACAGGGAAATATACACAAAATGTTATGGTAACTCACAGAGAAAAAAATGTGACAATGAGTGTGTATATGTCCATGATGACTGAAAAATTGTGCTGAACACTGGAATTTGACACATTGTAAAATGATTATAAATCAATAAAAAATGTTAAAAAAAAAAGTGTAATACTTCCAGGTCAGTTAATATTTCCATTGCACATGTTAGCCAGGTGGTATTTTCACAAGTTTTTGCTTGTTTATTTTTGTTTGTTTTTAAATCTTTTAATTCTCTGCCATTTTCCAATGAGTTTTTAACATCAGCTGACGTGGGGATTGTGACCAATACTCTTTTCATCTTATTGCTTTAGCTATTTTTTGAGATGTTGGAGGGCTTGTTTTTAGACATTGGCTTTTTTTGATAAAAATGACAAGTAAGTTGTCACTGACTGTATTCTTCTACAAATTATCGTAATTGGGGAACATACACTCAAGTCTCAAAGGATGGCTAAGATTTTGTTATTTCCTAAATGAGAAATTGGATTTTTTCTTCCTGCTGCAAAAATCCCACAAGGCTCTGTGTCAAAGGGACCATTTGCAGCCATTTTGGGCACTGCAGTGTATGTGTGTAATTAAGGCAAAATCTGATAAATAAATTTAAGTCTCCTTTTATCCACACAGATCTTATTTCCTTCTAAGAATCTAATAATTACTTTTTAAAATCACCGTGGAATATAAATTGAAAATTGAAGAGCGATAAAATGTAATTCCTACTTCACCTCTTCAGAGATTTCCCATCTCCAGGAAACTCTGACTGTGGTTTAGAGGACAACAACCTAACTGTTCTACTTGGCTGGAAGTCACGAGACACGCAAGGAGACGAATCTGCCCTGGCAAATGTATTATTCAGATCTTCTAAATATGCTTGCACGGAGTGATGGAACTATTACTGCACCTGGATGGGAAGGAAATGAGAGAAAGCCTCTCTGGATTGTAGCACAAATAGGACTATCATACATGTGCAGTTATCTTGACATGCTGGGTGAGCAGGTGGTGCAGAAGGACAGTGGATGGACCATCTAAAATGAGAGCAGAGATTTCATGTGCACTGATGAAAAGCAACACACTGGTAGCTCTATGTATTGAAACTTTAGGAACCAGAATTCTAGGCTATAGGATTCTAGGGAGTAAATGTGGACTAGATCGATGTGGCAGACTCAAGTGTATGCCCTCGTCTTGTCCTGCCATTCTTCTGCCTGCTTCCCAACTGCGAGCATCTGAGACAGCCTCAGATCTCCAAGGCCCACTTTGCTTGCAAATACAGCAGGCCAGAAGTCCTGGGAAGTGAACACCACCCTCCCCCGACAGTCCTCAAGCAATGAAGGAGACCTGCCCACCTCCACTCAAGTGGTAAAGCTCTGGGGTGTGTTCCACCCTGGCTCCCAGAGCGCTCCACTGGACTGGGGCTCTGGACACCCATACTTGATATCACTCTCATTGGCCTCTTTTCCTTCTGGTCTCCCTTCTCCACTCCCAGCCTTGTTTCCTGGGGTCACCCCTAAATAAACCACCTGCACACACATCCTTATCTCAGTCTGTTTCCAGGGAAACCCAAACAAAGAATGGAGGTTTTCCAGGTTCCAGAATTCTCTAAATGAGTAGTTGCAGGGCCCTTATATTCACCTCTAGTGTCATAAATGAAAAGAAAGAAAAAAAAAAAAAAGAAGCAGAGGTTGAGAAATTACTGTCAGTGAGTGAAGCAGCCGGTTAGGCACCCTGTGTGAGCTTGATTTCATTTGGTGATACAACCTTTGGTTTTCCAGATCCTCTTATAGGAAACCTGATTTTCAAGTATTGAAAACTCATTCAAACATTTTACCAATGCAGAGCACAATACAACAAGTTTGGAAAACCGTTAGGTGGTGTCTGTGTAAGCAGAGCATGTGCATACCCTATGACAAAGCAATTCCACCCCAGGGCAGGTACCCAAGACAATGGCAAACTTGTAAGCATGAAAAGACGCGTCCTGGAACGTTCATGGAAGCTTCACTGCCTAATGCAATGAGATCACCCTCAGACCAGCAGCCTGCCTCTCTTCTTTCCCTCCATCAAAATGCCCTTTTCTGGGGCTTAGCCTCTAGACCCTCTGACCTGCCCACCAAAGGGCACTGGGTTTTCCCAATGAAACAATAAGTAAGGACTCACATGATAAACAGCTGGACTTACCCTCAGGGGATGAAGCCTTACTGCAGAGAGGCAGCTGGGGTGGGGTGTTCTGTCATTGAGTAGGCAAAGGAGAATTGGGGTTCCTTTGGGGATTTGTGGTGAAAGCCAATCACATCATATAAACACATGCCTATCTACTCAGCATGTGGCTAGGCTCAGCCTAGGTTCCTACCTACAGGGATAGTGATTTGCACTAAAGAACCAAAACTGCTGGCCCATAGTGAAGACAAGGGTGCCCTCAGACACATCAGAGGCCCCCTGCCATGTCGTTTGGGAATCACTGTGCCCCTCCACCCTTTAGTATCAATACAGTCACAGCTTTGCCTTGTGAATTCTGCAGACAGACATGCTAACCAGACACTACCAGCCAGTTGTTCCCCTAGAGAATTTTCATCCTTCCTGGAAAGAAATGTAGCTTCGGGGAATCAGAGCTATTATCGTAAGAGGGTGCTTGTGCTCAGAGCAAGAGCAAAGAGTTCTAATCAGATTGCTGAGAACTCAAAACTAGGCTCTGTCTTAAACTGATGGGACAATGGGCTAGCATCTCAAACTCTTGGAGCTTCAAGCCTCATACATATGTGAGAATGACCCTCACCACTTCACAGGCTGCTCTGAGGATTAATTGTGATGGTACCTGTGGATGTTCCTTGCAGACTGTGTATGCTTAGTCAAAGTCTTTTTTCTTTTCTTGCTGTCGAAGCAAGTCCCCACTATCATTCTAGTACAGAAAAAAACATATTTGAAATCAGGATTTTCTCTTTCTCAATCTATCTTTTTGGCTTACTTATTTCTTAAAAGTATTGCATGAGACAGCAATACAAACCTTCCTGGCAGAGTCAGCTAGTAACAGAAGTGTGTTTTGTCAAGGACAGAGAACTCCCCAGTTCCCCTCCTCGTCCCCCACATTGGTCTTAACCATTGCTCATTTTTGTGCTGTATCTACCCATTCATGATCTGCCAGATTCCACTGCAAAATCTGCCTTCGCTCCTGCCCAAAAAGATCATTTCCTCTTTCCTTGCTTCTTTCCAGACTCTCCCATTCTCTCCCAATGCCAATTGAAAACTTATCTTTCCCTCTCCAATCTATTCATCTTAAATTCATTCTCCCACTGCTATGATTTTCCTTCAGCATCTAGGTTGTTTAACTTCCTGCCTGCCATGAGGGACACAGATGTGTGGCAGATGCCAGGCTAAGTGGAAGGAGCATTGTGTCAAATGGAAAATACACTCAGGTTGTCATGAGGATGGGAGTATTATTTCCCTTAAGACCTCTGGCCCTGAAATTCGGTTGAAAGTTAAGATTTTTTCAACCTCTTACTGAAGCATAACTCTCAAGAAGGAAAAAAAAGTACACACCAGAAATACAAGTCTGGATGAATTTCACAAACTGAACATACCTGGGTAACCAGTACCCAGGTCAATAAAAGAACATTGCCAGAACTCCGCTTACCTACCCATCATTTCCCTACCAAGGTAACCACTATCCTGACTTCTAGGAGCAACTATTAGTTTTTGAATTTCATGTGAATGAAACCACATGTGATCTATTCTGTTCTGTCTGCTTACATTTCTTAAATATTGTTTATGAACTTTATTCGTATCTACTTTATAGCTTAGTAGTTCATATTTTCTCATTGGTGGGCAGTGTTCTATTGTATACACTTGACATAATTCACTCTCTCTTTTGTTGAGCATTTGGGAAGTCTCCAAAGTGAAGCTCTTATGAGAAGCTATGTTCTGAAGATTGCTGTACATGTCTTTTTGTGCACGTATGTTTTCTCTTGGGTATACATTTAGCAGTGGAATGACTGGCTCCCAGGGTATTAATATATTCAACTTCAGCAGAATACCAGTTTTCCAAAGCAGTCGGATCATTTTACATTCCCGCCATCACAGTATAAGGGTTCCGGTTGCTCCATATCCTCACAAACACTAGGTATTGTCTGTGATGTTTTTGTTTTCTTTTAGTTAGGTTTTTTTTTTTTTTTTTTGCATTTTGTTGGATGTGTAATTATATCTCACCGGTTCTAATTTGCATTTTCTAAGTGGCAAATACAGTTGAGCACCTTTTTACATATTTATTGGCCACTTGGATATTCCCTTTTGTAAAATATCTGTTCAAATCTTTTGTATATATGTTTTTTTAATTGTAATTATCTTTCTCTTACTGATTCAAAGATTTAAGGACTTAACGTAAGGCTAAAGCTGGAGAACGGGCCTCACTTAGATGGGCTTTTCTCACTCATCCTGACTTTCCAATAACCATAGATGTCTTCAGTCATCACTAATAGTGTCTCAAATTGTCAGAAGTCTCCCCAAGAAACCTAATTTTATTCAAAAAGGTATGCTATAGCCCTCTGAGAAGCAATGCCTGGGGAATCAGAAAATGGTGTGGTTATTTCACTTAATAGTTCTGTGGCCACAGGCAAATCTTTGTATCACCATCTGAAAAAAAAAAAAAAAAGGATCTGAGATCTGCCAGTTCTAAAAATCTATAAATACCAGTAGGGTCTATAGTTTGGAGGGATGAGGAATGAAAGAAAAGGAGACTATAAACTTAAACAATTTCCACAAAATTAGTAATTGTAATTCCTGCTTTTAAATTAAAAGAGCAACAAATGCTCTAACCTTAATTTCACAATTTCTTTTATGCTCTTGCATGTCTTAAATTTTACCTGAATTGTGAGTTTTCCATGTTAAGGAAAGAGACATTTTATATCAACAGGCTCTATTTGTCCTTCTCTTTTCTTTTAAGGAAAACAGTACTTAGTTTAGAATTGACTAAAATAAACAAATGAAAGAACAAAATAATGAATCTTCTTCATGTTGTTTTGAGTGTGTGTATGTTTAAAATGATGCTAAGAGGAAACACTAGTTATCTCCCATGACCCAACCGTAGGCCTCTCCTAAGACCAACTTCTTACATCTATCCTCCTTTCTCTACACTTTTACTTCCATGAACAGACTCTCATAAGCCATCTAAGGCAAAGTGGGTACCACAAGCCTGAAACCTACATGTCCTTTCTCTCCTTTCTCACTAGCAGCTTAGCTCCAGCTGCCTGATGATGAGCTCTGTTTTGGCATCACTTTAACTGCCAGCTTATGGAAAATAATTTAACAGAATGCCTGCACAACCTCAGAGAAAAGAAAGGTTTCATACACTAAGATACAAGAGGCCCTAAGCATAGAGGAAATTGTTAATAAATTAGAGGTTAAAATTAAGAACTTATATTCATTCAAGGACACAATTAAGAGAATGAAAAGGCAAGGAACAGCATGGAAAAATATACCTGGTAAAGATGCAACAAAGAACTTGTATCCAGATTATATAAGAAAAAAGTCTTAGAAATCAATGTCTTTTGATAACCCATGAAAATGGGCAACAGCTTTAAACAAACAGCTTTAAAAAGAGGGTAAATAAATTTATATACAGATACAATCTCATTAGTGATCAGAGAAATGCATATTAACACTTCAAAGAGATACCACTATATGCACACCAGACTAGTTAGTATTTAAACATATCACAATATTGAAAGGGTATAGAACAATGTAAAATCTCATACTTTGCTAGTGGGAATGTAAATCAGAATATCCACTGATAAAATAACATCTTAGCAGTATCTACTATGGTTAAAGATACATACAACCCATGATGCAGTAATTCTACTCTTTAAATAGCCAAACTACAGAACTGCATGCATATGTGCATCAAAATGCATGTACCTGTTTACAGATGCATTATCTTCTGGAGGAAAGGTTAGGAAAAACTTAAATGCCTGCCAATAGAACAAGATAAACTATTATGTGGTCATACAGTAGAGTACTAGATAGTAATGAAGAATGAATGGCTAAAGTTATATGGAACAAGATGGATGAATCTTTAAAATATGATACTGGCAAAAGAAACCAAATGTGAAAGAACACATGTTATTTAATTACACTGGCATAAAATTCAAAAACAAGCAAAACTGGATGATATTATTTAGGGATTATTAAAAAATAAAAGCATAGAAGTAATTGCCTAAACACTAAAATAGTGGTGACCTCTAGCGGGAGGCAGAGGGAGCACCAAACATGTGTGCAGTTTCTGGGTTCCTGGCAGTGTTACGATTCCTGACTTGGTGGTGGCTCACAGCTGTAAATTTCACAATGAATTCTTACACTGCATAACAATGTTTTAAAAACTTTTCTATACATATTTTATTCCACAATATAAAAATTAAAATAATGTGTGTCATGTTTGGCACTTAGTAAGTGCTCAATAAATATCAATTATTATCATAAATATATAATAACACTAACTTTATTTTTATCGTACTTTATATTCTACAAAATGTTTTTCATGAAAATCACCTAATTTTAATCCAGGCATTGTTATTATTGGCATTTCACAGATGAGAAAACTAAGGTTTAGTCTTCACACACACACACACTCACAAACACACACACACACCAGTCTTCACACACACATACACATACACACCAGTCTTCATACATGCATACACATACACACACACCCCCGGTGGGTGCACAGCTGGAACCATAGCTCTGGTCTCTGGTTTCAAATCCTTTCCCTGTTTTCTAGACTCCTGTCATGTTGGTGAATGGGAAGAAAATGAGCAGAGAGGCTGACAATCCAAAACTCCACACATAGCTCGTACTGTTTGACTGAGTGACCTGAGTCAAACTCCCTGATGTTTGTCTGCCTTGGTTCTCCCATCTGTCAGAGTGACATGAAGTCTTCCTACTCTGCGCAGAACTGCAGAAGGAGAAGCTGAGATGACAGGAATGCACATGCGCTGAAATGTGTGTGAAAGTGTTACACATATTGAATGAGTGCTATTTAGATGTACTTTGACCTATACTTTGAGCCTAAGCTGATTTTAACTGTCAATGCTAAGTCAGCATTGATGCTAGGGGTCTCCCTCACCTCCTTTCAAAGCTTCCATCCGTCCATCCACCAAGATAAATAAATAATAGAGAGAGTAATCTAATTGGAAGGCTTGGACATTGGGACCAATTGTAACCAAGCTGCCTCTGCCCAACACAGCCAAGTGCAACCGGAAGCAGCAGAAAGCACACATCTTTACTTCACTGGAAGTTGATACAAAACATTTTCTCAATGTATCAGCCTGAGAGAGGTTAGAGTGCACAGACTGGGTAATTAAGCTTATTCTCAGCCTGCTTCCACAGAAAGCAGTCTCTAGGACTATCTCGCATGTCTGGTGACAGAAGGACATCAACTGGGATGATTATGTCTGTTATCAGGAAAGCAATGAACTTCCCATTTACCCTGGGCTTTTATAATCTGATGAGAGAAAAGGTGCATTTATCTAGTATTTTAAAAAGGAAAAGGAAACCCTACAAATTCGTCCATTATACCTGCCGAGAATCTAAAGTGAGGTCAAGACAAAAGCAGATTACATTTGATAGTGTTAATAAGAGTTTATTGCAAGGCCTGCAAGCCAGATCGCCCTCCGTGGATTTCTGAATGGCTTTGGGAGCTGGGCTATTCTTAGAGTAATGAGAAAGAGCCTTATCTCACAGCATAGGAAATTCAAAGATTCCTGTGGCTTCAAAAGTCTTATTGATGCACTTTAGTAGAACTAAAAGCCAGCGTGGTTATTCTTCACAAATACTTGTCCAATGTGGGGGATTAGGAGGAAGCTTGATAGGCACAGATATGCAGTTTTCAGTATGGCATTATCAATAACAACACCCAAAGGACCCTCATAAGACTGGCTGTTTCCATGACTCAATCATTTTCTGAGGCAGTATTAGCAGTATAAGTATTAGTGAGAGTTACTGGTTGCAGGTATCAGACACCAACTCTGCCTTATTTAAGTAATGGGAAATGTATCAGAAAAATATTGGGAGGTTCAAAGAATGAGGGAGTGGTTAGGTTTGGGAGAACATAGGAACCCAGAACAGAAAGCAGGAAGCAAGAGGCACAGCAGCAGTCTTCTGTTTGGAAAACCCTAGTCAAGATAGCACCTTTATCATGTATGTTCTTGGGTCACTGCCTGAGGTTTAAAGTCCCAGAAGAGACCATCTGATTGTCTAAGTTTGGGTCATAGAGAATCTCCCTCCCCTTTAAATAAACTTATATGGAAGACAAAAGAGATGGAATATGGCCTTAAGCAGCTTAAAAAGTTGGCACTGTGTACCTGAAGTTCCTCTCCCACCAGGACTATACATGGTCTCTTAGGGAAAGAAATGAATGCTGTATTGGTTAGTTCTTTATTTCAATTATTCTGAATAGGTATCACCTATTGACACCTGCACCCCAGTGTTCATAGCAGCACTATTTACAATAGCCAAAACATGGAAACAGCCTAAATGTCCATCAACAGATGACTGGATAAAGAAGATGTGGTATATTTATACAATGGAATACTACTCAGCCATAAAAACTGACAACATAATGCCATTTGCAGCAACATAGATGCTCCTGGAGAATGTCATTCTAAGTGAAGTAAGCCAGAAAGAGAAAGAAAAATACCATATGATGTCGCTTATATGTGGAATCTAAAAAAAACAAAAAACAAAAATACAAAACAGAAACAGACTCATAGATATAGAATACAAACTTGTGGTTGCCAGGAGGACAGGGGGTGGAAAGGGACCAGGATTTCAAGATTGTAGAATAGATAAACAAGATTGTACTGTGTAGCACAGGGAAATATATACAGGATCTTGTGGTGGCTCACAGTGAAAGAAAATGTGACAATGAATGTATGTATGTTCATGTATAACTGAAAAATTGTGCTCTACACTGGAATTTGACACAACATTGTAAAATGACTGTAACTCGGTAAAAAATGTTAAAAAATAAAAAAAAAAAAGCTGAATAACAAGCATTCCAAACTCCATTGGCTTGGAACAACAAACACTTATTTTTCTTGCTCATGAGTCTATGAGTAAACTAGGATGGCTTTGCTTCAAGTGACAGATCGGCTGAGGCTGCCTGCAAACCACAGAGCAGGTCCATATCTGCTCCACACTTCTCCACATCCTCCTTAGAACAGTGGCTATCCAGAGCATGTTATTTTCTTATGGAAAATCACAAGAGCACAAAAGGGCAAGTTGCTGCTTGCTTGATGTCTGCTCACATTCCTTTGGCCAAAGCCCATCATATGCTCAAACCCAAATTCAGTAGGGCAGTCAAGTCCACTCTACCCCAGAAGGGAGCAGAAAGAAAGTGAATAACATTAACAATAATGTAATCTCCTACAGCTGCTAGGTAAGCATCTTCTACACACAGGTCTTAGTCACCTCGCTGACATCTTCCCCAAACCTCCATTTTGTGTCTGATCCAAATCCTCAGATAAAAATTCTTGAAAAAGATCCTGGTCACTGTTGCTAGAGGAGATACATTAATTGTCCCTTTGTGTGGCCTTAGGATCTCTGTCCCACATTCTTGGCTAATTATAAACGTACTTTGTTTTCATTCTTAGATAATGAATGCCTTTAGGGCAAAGCACGTATCTTTGTGACGATCCTTGCAGATGCTTGGCTTGTAGTTGTTTTCCCTGAATTGCTGATGAATGGAACAGTGGGTTTATTGGACTTCTGCTCCCATAGGGCTCACCAACCTAAGAAGAGAATGGGCATCTATGGTCCAGGGCAGAGACAGTGGTTGGGATCAAAGTTTGTTTAGACTTAATACCCAGTTTTCATGAACCCCAGTGTGAAGGAAAGACAACTCATTTATCCCTTCAAACCTCATGTCTGTCTCCTTATCCCTCCAACTCCTGACTCCACCACTACCAGTTAAGGTCTAAGGCTCTACATAAATGAAAGGAATGCCTAAATCCCTGTTTAAGGAGTTGCTCCAGGTTTTGTTTTCTTTGTAATTCTGTCTCAACATCATTGTTGTTGTCATTAAATGGCTTTCTCCTTCTTGAAGGCACACATCATGCTCTCAGTTAATGTTTACCATAAATAATATTCAGTGCCAAGTACTAATTTTAACATGAATTACCGTATTTAGTTCTCACAACTTCTACTTTAGGCAAGAACAATTACCATTTGGCTTGGCAGCTCAGCCTGGATGTTACTTGTTCTGCACTATTTATCTTGTTGGAGAGGTATAAAAGTGTGAGTGTGGAAAATGCAAATTCAGGAACCAGACAGCTTGGGTTCAAACCCTGCTCTCAACCTTTACTATCTGTGTGACGTTGCACAAGTCACTTAACTTCTGTGTGCCTCAGTTTCCTTTTCTACATTCAAGTTGTAATAGCACTTAATTAAAACAGTGTTGTTGGTATTGGATGGGAATAAACATCCAGAACAGTGCCTGAAACATGACAAGCATTTAATAAATATTTGGAAGGGCCATTGACCCCCCCCCATCTACCTGCTTGGCTCCTTGTCTTGTGACTCAGTCTCCCCCATTAAGGACAGACTCCTACAGCTGGAACTGAAACATAATTCTGGCCAGAGAAGACTGGAATGGGTCCATACGGGGGTCCGTCTCATCAAGAAGGTCCATACTCACTCTCATCTTGACAAAAAGAACAAAATGCCTTAGGCTCTTCTGTACCTTTTTCTCTCACATTGGAGCACTTTTATTCATTCTCCTTTATCAACACCTGTCGAGAGAATAGCAGTTTTTGATTATGAATTTGATGCTTTAAGCCAGTTTTATTTATTTTTTTATTATGAATTTGATAGCTTAGAGTTTTTGTTCTTAATTTTGGACATTTTAATATCTCATTTTCTTTATAAGAAAATCTAGGAATTATAGTTTTAATGTCATAGTAAGTAATATTAAAATAAATGGCAAGCCACGAATTGGGGTATTAAAACACATAATAATTGGATTGGAGAAATACAAAAATGCTGGATTCAGTGAACCAGCACCAGTCTAATTCAAATGTCTAATTAAAAGCTATTTGAAGGCACAGCATACACAAACTGCTTTACAGACTTCTATGGCTCGGAAGGAAGCTTGGTAACCGGAAGAAAAAACAAAATTGCATGTAGAAATTGGAATGGACTGTAATCTTTAGGCAGAGATCTCTGTTTTAATCAAGACATGTCCAACTCTACATCCCATTACCACTGTGTCAAAATACACTGTCCCCAGTGCTGAAGCTGCCGTTAGTTGTTTAACAGCAGAACAACCATGCTTCATGCCCAGGAAGGAGGTTGCAATATGCAGCCGCAGACAGGAGCTTTTGTTAGCTGAAGCACAGTTTATCCAAAGTTGCCTGAGAGTTAGGGAGGAAGAAAAAGAAGAAGGTTTGTGATTAGGGAAGTCTAAATTAGAAATGATTTGACAAGAACATGCCTGCCAGTAGGCAAGCTGATTCATACAGAGGGCTATTCCTAGCAGAAGGCTATTTAGCACATTGTCAAATATGACATTCTGAAAGTGCAGCATGATCATTGGTACAAATAACTAATGAACAGTGACATATTTAGATCGCCTGTGTAAAGGTGAATGAATGTGTGCAGCTAGGCAAAAAGAACTCCACCAACATAAGAGTGGTTGGGGTCGGGGAAGAAAGAAAAAAAAAAAAAAGACAGAAACTGCTCAAATCAAAATTCTAAAATTGGATCTGTTTTCAGAGGTTACCAATTCTAGCCCTATCCATTTGTCACTGTCACCTTTGTCTCTCAGTTTTCTCATCTGCAATATGGGATAATAATTGCACCTAATTTGCAGCCTTGTGAAAATTAAATTGAGATTAAATGGGTTAAACTATGTAATGCAACTAAGATAGTAACCAGGAAAGAAGAAAGCTCTCAATAAATATTAGTTGTTATCTATCTATCTATCTATCTATCTATCTATCTATCTATCTATCTATAGATAATGTAAGTGTAAGTATCACTAAACTACATCTACATGCTAAGTTGAACCCCATCTATAGTGGTAGTTAAGTGGTGCTTCTGCTTCTGAAGAAGATAATTTTTTTCTCTAAAGATTTTTCCTATGTTTAAGAGGTCAAAAATAGTCTGCATTCTTTCAAACACATCTCATTTTTTCCTTTCCTCCCACTTTCTTAATGTCATCAGTTTAGTTCATTCATTCATTTATTCTTGCATGCATTTTAAAGGTCTTTTAATGTATCAAGTTCCCTTGATGAACCAAGTATTGTGCTAGACCAAGTTGCTAAGAGATGCCAATCAAGGAGATTAAAGATCTGTCATGAATTAAAAGAGGTACCATAAACACAACAATCAAAAGGATATTATACATTAACAAACACATGCACGTTAAATAGATTTTGCTATTGTCTCCACGTTACAGATGAGGAAGCTGAGGCTTAGAGGAAGGAGGATCTGCCTCATGCACTCTGCCTTATGGACTCAAGGCAGATACCGCAATGTCCCATCTATACTCACACCTCGTTCAAAGGGTTGTTGATCTTGCCTCCCCTTTCTCAGGACTCTATGAAGGAAATAGTTTAGGGAAATGGGGTGACTTTGGGACTAAGAATTCCCAGCAAAGAACAAAGTCTTAGCTCTTCTCCCTTCCCCATGAGACACTCAGTCAACAGAAAGAAAAATCTCTGAAGTCAAAATGGGGTGTACATAGCAGATGAATTATCCCTTATCTTTAATTCCCCTTCCTTTCCTTGTGAATAAATGAGTAAGTCAATAGATTCCTAGGCCTTATGTGCCCCATCTTATTCCAAGCAAGTGTTGTTTTGGGTTTTTTTTTTTTTTTTTTTTTGGTTTTTTTAGACTAAGAAACCTAAATAACTGGGGGCCATTTTCACAGTTTACCATCTAACAAAATACAGCAGTGGTAATTAAAACAATCTGTGGCTAGGGAAAGATGGAAGGGAAATCTGTCACCACTGAGACTATCAAGTAGAGAAAAAAGGGTTCTGAGGAATGAAGCAGAAACACTGACAATTTGTCAGATCTAACCCGAGACTGACACACAGTGAAAGGATGAGGCAGAGTTTGTTGCTGGAAAATGCCAGCCTTATGTGAAAAGCCCATGGAAAAACTGAAAAGACGCCCATAGTTTCCATCTTTGCCAAAGCCAGGAAGAACTGATTTCCCTTTGCACAAATGGGAATTAGTTATTCTGTAGTTATTTGCATAGATTAGCCCTGGAAAGGAACAACCATGACCTCATGTCAGTTTAAAGTCGAGGGTTGAAAAAAAAAGTCAACCCACATCCTGACTTTAAAGTATTGCAAGTTTTACGTTAACTAGATTTCAAAAATACTGCAAAATTTTCAGGTTCATGGCTAGTCTCCTACTCCATGTTCTAACATATTTCACCAAGTCCCCATATCATTGGCTAAATCCTTTCAGTCCTCTGACTGGGGTGAATGACTGAGTAGCTTCCCACCTCCAACCAGAACCCCATAAGGTGAAACCAGCAAGAACTACCCTGCAAGACCTCCCACCGCTCTCAACCCACTTTTCAGGAAAGGTTCTCCCAGTCAGGTATAAACCATGAAATCCAGTCGGGAATTTCTGGTGCTCTGTATCTCACATAGCTGCAGTCTTACAGGAAAAATATTGCCAGAAATGTGAGAATTCTCACACAAAAGGAAAAATAATCATTGAATCTGGAGTAATTCAATTTAATAGAATTTGAATGCTAAATTCATTTCTCTTGTCATGCTGGTTGGTTAAAGGACACAGATTGGATAAATAACAACAATAGCAACAACAATAATAATAGCTAACCCCTGTGAGAAAGGCTCTGTTCTTTACATAAATGTTGTCATCATTTTACCTTAAAGCAATCCTGTGAAGTAGGGACATTTATTACCTTCACTTCACAAACTGGGAAATACCCACACTGGTTTAAAAGGATAGGTGGCATTCAATGTTCAAAAAAACTAACAGTAGAACTTCAGTATTACTGTCTTCTCAAAATTTGAATCATTTGTTTCACCATAACAAAAATATAAGCATAACACGGAATGTAGCCTACTTGCATATCCAGTAAGGGCTTTCCAGTATTTAGAAATTCAATGGGTTTTAGCCTGATTAAAAAAATGGAACAAACCTTTTAGTTTCATTTTGAATTGTCTTTGAAGAACAATAATTCTGGCCACAAGAAAACCTTCTCATCAGCATCATCAGTTGCAGAAGTGGGAGAACAGAAAATAGTAGGGATGGGGCTAGAAGGACATGCATCCAAGAGGGAAAAACGGCAACCCTGGTGGGGTAGGAGGTGGAATTAAATATGCTTCTTTTCCCACACATTTCCTAATTTTTGGTTAAAAAAAGACTAAGAAAAAAGACTACTAACTTTTCCAAAGAATTGTATCTACTTCTGAATAAGCAGTGTATACTTTTAAATTCTAGAGTACAGAGTAAGTGCCTACCAAGATGCACTTCTTACATCTCTGCTTTCTCTCCTCAACTATTCTTGCTGATTTAGAAAGGATCTGTTGCTATTATTGGCACTACCCAAACTCCAGCCGTCTAATCCAGAGTCAAGGGGGAATGATATCTCAAGAGAATGCAGGCAGTTCTGGGGAGGACAACCCTGGATGTACATTTCAGAGAGAAGCGCTGTAGCCTGAGAGAGTGAGAACAATCCAAGGAGGAAGAAACTAGTCACGACAAAGAGAAAATGCAAGCCAAGACAAAGAGAGATGAGGTACAAAAGAGAGCAGAGGCAAGGAGGCACAAAGCTGTGGAACAAAAGTAATTCAGAAGCACATCTTGCAATTACAAGAGCCTAATGATTAAGTCTGGTGTATACCCAGTTGGCCTTGGGTCTACTTGAACGTATCATAGTCCTTGACCAGAGGTGCAAGAGTCTCTTACATGTTTGCCATCACCCTCATTTCCCAATGGGAATCATTTTGACCTCTCTATTCATTGCTATTTCAGTAAACCATGTTCTGTGCTGGAAGTCACTGAAGACTGTTTTGTGCTCATAGAAAGAATGACAAGGACAATGTTTGTAAGTAGTAACAGTGGTGGTAAATAATAATAACAATAGTAATAGTTGCTAAAATAACAGTAAAAGTAGTCTTAGTAGTTGTAATAATCATATTTAATGAGAGCTTACTGTGTGCTTTCACTTTTTGCATGCTTATCCTAGAATAACTCATTTAATCTCCACAATTCTACTTCACCCATTTTGCAGAAGAGGAAATTGAGTCACAGAGGTAAGTTTCTTGTCTAAAGAGCTGTCATTAGCAAGATTAGAATCAGTCTGTCTGAATATGAGGCCTTTAAAACATGAATATGAGGACTTCCACTTGCAAGAAGACTTAGACATACTGTGCTTATTTCGTCTGCTAGTTACAACTGAAAAACTAACTAAATAAAAGGAATCTGAAATGCAGAGAGAGTAAGATGGATAATCAAAGAACCTCAGGATCCATGGAACAACAGAAGGTGGCAACCAAGAAATGTCAATGGACACAGACCAATAAAAGTCCCCAACAAAAGCCTGTTTTTTCTAGCCAAAACCAGGAAAAGAGAAGCCTAGCAAGACAGATAATTTTTAGACAGCAACCACATTTCTGCAGCCAAATAACCCAGGAAAAAAAACAAACAAACTATAAACCCACATCAATTAAAAGACATAGATTAACAGAGTGGATTAAAACTATCACCCAAATATATGCTGTCTACCAGAAAACAAACAAACAAAAAAACCGTTCAAATACAGCACTATAGACAAGTAGAAAGTAAAAGGGTGGAAAAACATATAAAAGCATGTATCATGCAAATATTAATTAAAAGAGGGCACAAATTACCAGTATCAAGAATGAGACAGGGGATTTGAATACAACCTAATTCTTTGAAAAACATGGACTATCACAAATTACCAAGTATTAAATAATTTGAGTAGTCTTATAATATTGTTATTTGAATTTATAATTTAAAATTTGTTTAAAAAAGATATTTCTATGTCCAGATGATTTCACCAGAAAAATCTACCAAATGATTAAAGAATTAACATCAAATTATGTAATCTCTTTGAGAAAAAACTTAAGAGTTTAGCAAGGTCACAGAATAAAAGATAAATCTACAGAAATCAATTATATTTCTGTAGACTTCCAAAAGTCATATGTACACTGAAATGATATATGCAATACCATTTTCAAGTGTTCAAAAATGAAAAATATAGACAGAAGTCTAATAAAACATGTATAGAACTCATTCACTGAAAAATGCAAAACACTGATGAAATAAATGAAAGATGAGATTAAAAATGGAGGTACATACCATGATCAGGGTTTGGAAGACTCAGCATAGTAAAAATGCCAGTCAGTTCTCCCCAGACTGATATACAGCTTTAACAAAATTACTATCAAAATATAAACAACAGTGTTGTAGCTATAAAGAAATTACATGTGTGGGTGAGTGTGTGTATATATATATATATATATATATACACACATATATATACATACAATATAAAGGTACTGTAAGTGACCTTTAAAATTGTATAAAAATTCTAAAAATTAAAAAAATTGAAAATAAGCAAACAAAAAGTTGCTAAGAGAGTATATCTTTAAAATTCTCACCCCTCCACACACAAACAGTTAAATATGTGAGGTGATGGATGTATTAATTAACCTTATTGCAGCACTTTGCTATATGTACATATATCAAATTATCATATTGTTCATTTTAAATATGCACAATGTTATGTCAATTGTACCTCAAAGCTGTAAAAGAGAGTCAATCTTTAAAAAAAAAAAAAGGTATTGTAGCTATAAAGATATATAAAGCATATATTCATATGGAAAGTCAAAAAAAGCAGAAATAGTTTAA
Source organism: Camelus dromedarius (assembly GCF_036321535.1). Taxonomy (NCBI): domain Eukaryota; kingdom Metazoa; phylum Chordata; class Mammalia; order Artiodactyla; family Camelidae; genus Camelus; species Camelus dromedarius. Next base: position 31,367,159 of record NC_087453.1, read on the forward strand.
TATTAATAATAATAATAATGCAGTTTGAGGAATCAGTTTTCCTGATTTCAACACTTATTATACACCCACAGTGATTAATCAAGACTGTATAGTATTGGAAAAGGGATAAACACATAGAGCAGTGGAAGAGAACAGAGAACACAGAAATAGAACCACACAAATACATGCAACTGATTTTTGACAAAGGCACAACAACAACTTAAAGGATAAAAAGTAGCCTTTCAACAAATGGTAGTGGAAAAAAAATGGACATTCATAGACAAGCAACAACAAGAAAAAACCCTCAACATATGCCTCACACTTGGTACAAAAATTAACTCAAAGTGTGTCTGTCGTGGACTTCTGTATAAAACATTTTATAAAAATTATAAAACTTTTGAGATAATAATAATAAGATAGACTGGGATTTCAAAATGTAGAATAGATAAACAAGATTATACGGTATAGCACAGGGAAATATATACAAGATCTTATGGTAGCTCACAGTGAAAAAAATGTGACAATGAATACATATATGTTCATGTATAACTGAAAAATTGTGCTCTACACTGGAATTTGGCACAACACTGTAAAATGACTATAACTCAATAAAAAAATGTTAAAAAAAATAATAAGAAGAAGAAGATAGAATCTTCCAAATCTAGAGCTAGGCAAAGAGTTCTTAAAATTGATAACGAAAGCATAATAAATAAAAGGAAAAACTGATAAATTAAGCCACATCAAAAGCAAAAACTGTCACTCTGTAAATGACTGTTAAGAAGCTAAAATGACAAGCTATGGATTGAGAAAATATTTGCAATTCACATTTCTGACATAGGACTTTAAATAGAATATATAAAGAACTCATAAAAATCAACAGAAAAATAATTCAATTAGAAAATGGAAAAAATATGAAAATTAATATATATGTGTTTATGGAAGACTGAGACACTGTGCTGTACATCAGAAATTAATACATTGTAATTTACTGTACTTCAATAAAGGAAAGAAAATGGAAAAAAAGACATAAAAAGACATTTCACCAAAGAAGATGTGTAGATGGTAAATAAGCACATGTAAAGATGCTCAATATCACTAGTTCTTAGGGAAATGCAAACTAAAACCTCTAGCCACTTCTCAGGATGGCTAAAAAAAAGTGACAACACATGCTGGTAAGAATGTAGAGATTTTGGTTTGAGATTTGCAAATCCTAACTACTATATATAAAATAGATAAATAACAAGTTTCTATTGTATAGCACAAGGAACTATATTCAATATCTTGTAGTAATCTATAATGAAAAAGAATATGATAAAGTAATATATGCATGCATATGTATGACCAAAACATTATGCTGTACACCAGAAATTGACACAACATTGTAAACTGACTATATTTCAATTGAAAAAAAAAAGAATGTACAGATTTTGGATTGCTCATACACTGTTGGTAGGAATATAAAATGGCATGGCCACACTGAAAAACAATTTGTCAATTTCTTTAAAACCTAAACATGCAACTACCATACAATCCAGAAATTGCACTCCTGGGCATTTATCACACAGAAATGCAAACATGTTCACACAAACACTTTGCAAATGAATGTTTATAGGAGTTTTATTCATAGTAGTTGAAAAGTGAAAACTCAGGTGTCCTTCAATGGCGAATGGTTAAACAAACTGTGGTACATCTATACAATGATTACTACTCACTAATAAAAGGGAACAACTATTATTACACTAGACAGTTTAAATTTATTCCCAGAGAATTATACTTATTGAAAAACAAAAGCTGATTCCCCATAAGTTACATACTGTATGATTCCATTGTTTTGACATCCTTGAAATGAAAAAAATTATAGAAATGGAGCACAAAGTAATGATGGCCAAGGGTTAAGGAGTAGTTGGAGACTGGAGGGAAGTGGGTGTGTCTATAAAAGGGCAAAATGAGGGATCTTTTGGTTTTGGAAGTATTCTGTATCTTGAGTGTATCAAAATCAACATCTTGGTTGTAATATTTTGTTATAGGTTTTTAAGATATTGCCATTGGGGAAAACTGGATAAGGGATATATTGGATCCCTGTGCACTATTATTATATGTACATGTACACATGCATCTTATCTCAAAATTGAAAGTTTAATTAAAAAAAAAAACACGACATAGGTTTGTTAATCATAGTTCTGCAGCTGGTCTTCAGAATGTCTGTGCTCAGTTCTACCATAAGCTGTCAGGGGATGCTACTCCTCTGTAAGCTCACTTGGCAAGTGAAGCAGATCTGCCATCTGTACAGATACCATCCTCTAGGCTGCCCACACTCTGGTCTTCCTTCCAGACCCAGAAGATTCTGACTCATCGCTTTATTTTGATCTTTCACTTAACCCAAAAATACATACAAATGCTAAATCATGTATACATACATATAAATACTAAGTCATCCCAATTCCTACTTTCCATAAAGGTTTAAATCAGAATTATGACACTGACAAATGCTGAGAAGCTACAGCAGCACGTATGCCACAACAGATGGCTCACAAGTCATGGTTTTTGTCCCTGAAGTTCTGCCTAATAAACCTAGCAGTAGACATGTTACAAACAAGTATTGTATGGAGTAGGGATGAAAAGACAGCAGGTTTGGTTGGGTAATGAGATCTCAGAAAATGGGGAAATTCTGAAAAGTTCCAGCTCAGAGCCAATTTTATGGCATCCATTATATGGATCAAGAATCCTCAGTTTGTGTTTGGGGTTTTTGGTTTCTTTGTTGTTGTTGTTTGTGTGAAGGGAGTGAAAATATATATACATTATATATATATATATATATATATATATATATATATATATATATATATATATATATATCTCAAGCACTATTGAGACTAGAAGGAAAGTTTTGGACCCTGTAACCCCCAAAATACACACAGACATGTTTGTTAATTGGTCAAAAAATTAACCACTGCTGAAGTAGTTTTCTCCAAGCTGTTTAAGAGAATGTTCTTACATTTAAGATATGATATTGTCCATTTGCATATGTCACACAAATCTCTGAAGTCCTTGAGCCTATGATTACCAGATTTCATGTCAGGATCTTTAGAGACATTTGTCAACTATAAATATCTCCACTTTATTGAATCGTTTTATTCCCATATTCAGATTGCTAATCTTTCTTACTATTTAGGTACATTTAAATGCAGCAGACTTAGTAAATGATGTCTTTTCAGTGCATCATGTGTAAGCCAGCTATTGCAATTGCCACAATAACACTATGTAACCAGCTGTCTCAAAACTGAGTGGCTTATAACAACTAGCATGTATTCTCATGCTCAGAGGTCTACAGATCTGCATCTGGGCTGATCTTGGCTGAGCTCAGCCAGGGAGGTATGCTTTAGGCTGCACATCAGCTGGGCTTGGCTTGGTTTGGCTTGACTTTGGGTCTGATCCAAGGGGCTCTTACATCCTTGGACCAAAGGACTTTTAGGAATGGGTCTAATGGCAAGTGGCAGAAGAGTAAAGGGTAAGCCAAGCCACCCAAACCCAGTTAAAACCCTTACTTACATCACACTTGCTAACATTCCATTGGCCAAACAAATCACATGACTGATTCCAGCATCAGTGAGGTGGCCACAAGAGCCCACAGTAGGAAGAGAGGGAGAGTATTTTCTGAGCACTAATCCACTATTTCACAAACTTCCTTCTCATATTTCCATAAGGCAACAAAAATCCTCTAGAGATATTTTATCATACTCAAATACCTAAACCAGCAAATCAAAAACTTTACAACTGAAGCCAATTTTTCTAACCTGGCTATGTCTTAGAGCGTGATTCCTCAACCTTGGCACTACTGATATTTTATAAGGGACAATTCTTTTTGGGAGGGGTCTGTTTTGTGCATTGTAGGATGATTAAGCCACATTCCTGGCCTCTACTCACTAGATGCTAATAGCACCTCCATGTCATGAAAATCAAAAATACTTCCAAATATTGCCAAATGTTCCCTTTGGGTCAAACTTGCCAGCATTTAGAACCACTGTTTAAGAAAAATAGTCAAGCATTCAGGATATGGTAAACATTATAATATGGCCAGATAGAAATTATTAGTAATACAATATATCATTATTTCATGCAAACTGATGTTGAAATTGAGCTGCAGTTAAGTGAATTGTTCAAAGCCTCAAAGATAAAAAGACACAAAATTGATTTTTTTTCAGTTAGCTGAATCTGTATCATGAGAATACTACTGAATTCTGCTTTGAAATTAGCAGGTGAAAATCTCATTGTATTGTGTTTTATTTTGTTTTGCTTTTGATATACTCTTGAAACTATCAAAACAATCTATGCCATAACCATACTCGTCTACCTCCAAAAGTTTCTTACTGCCTTTTTAATTTATCACTATTTATTTATTGTGATAAATATTTATTGTTATTCCTTGTGATAAGAACACTTAGCATATACCACTTATATGAGGAATCTAAATTAGTCACTCTCACAGAAACAGTAACATGGTGATTGCCAGTGGCTGAAGGGAGAGGGAAACAGGGCAGTATTTGTCAAAGGGTACAAAGTTTGTTATACAAAGCAAATCCCTTCTAGTGATCTCCTGTACAACGCAGCACCTGTAGTGAACAATGCTGTATACCAAACTTAAAATTTTTGCTAATAAGGTGTATCTTATGTTAAAACCAAGATTTGAACCTATATTCTCCAACTTAAAATGAGCTTTGAATAATACATATTCTTACAGCCTCTGTAAGGATTCCCAGTTCATGTAATCATTCCCATTCTGCTTTATTAGGTATTTATTTTAAATAGAAATTCGTGAAAACCAGACCTGATAGAAAACAAACCAACATTTATGTAATATTTTAGCTGAGGACCCTTTATTATTCTCATCACAAACACTAAACATAATAATAATAAAGAGTTTGCTCCACTAGAATGTCCTCTCTACACAGGCAGGGACTGTGATTTGTTCATTACTCTGTCTCCAGGATCTAGAAGAGTCTATTGCAGGTCATTAAATATTTGGTGGGTAAATGAATGAATGAAACGTAAATACTAACAGGGGACTCACAGTCTTTTGAGATTTAGGTAAGTTTTCCTTAAGTGCTCCTACTGCCCACCCCACTATCACCACACATACCCATAGATTGCAGAACTCTCCCCAAGACTTCTGAGACTTCCCAAAGTGTGACTGCTTGCTTTCTCATTTTGTGAGTCATCTTGCCATCCTGTGGATGCCATCTTTGCCCCACAAAAAGCCTCATATGAATCAGCTTGTGTGTTTGGTAAACTTTTCTGAAGATTTATGGATAGTAAAAGGAAAGTTTCTTGCAGAGACATTGTACAGAGAAACTGTGAAGTACACATTAAACATTCTTCCTAAAAAGCCTTCAGTCACCACCCCACAGGGGGTTTTCATAAACATACTACCCTTTAAGATTTTCTAACCGCACACCAACCTCCCCATTCATTCCATCTCTCCCTCACATCACGCTCTCCAGAGTAAAAACAAACTCCTCCCTTCACTTCACATAGAACAATTCAGTCCTCTTCTTTCTTGCCTTTGATCTTTCTGACTTTATGCTTTAGAATCTCTCCTTCCATCCAAAAAAGCTCTTAAAGGCATTTTCCTAAACAAAGATTCTTCTTTCTGAAAGAATCTCTGATGCCAGCTGTTAAGATGATACATCTATTGCTTCTTTAGCTAGAAGAGGCTCTAAAATTCCACATGGACACCAAATATTGTCACCTGAATAAGGATTATATCTCATTCTTATATATGCTAACGTTTTGTTCATATATGTATATACACATAAGCATACATATACATACACATTTGTGTACATACACTATATTATATATACATAGTACTGTGATTCTTAAAAGAAAAAATATCAAAAGTATTACTAAGTTCAATTTCTTGGAATGACATAATGGAAAAGAATATGAAAATAATGTATATATATGTGTGTGTGTGTGTGTGTATATATATGAATCACTTTGCTGTACACCTGAAACTAACATGATAAATCAACTACACATCAATACATTTTTTTTAAAAAGTATTACTGAATTCACATGAATTCGTAGTAAGTCTTGGTCACTGTGTATTTTGTTAATCCATGAATTCCAAAAGATCAACTTTAATCAGGTAGATATCTGTAAGCCTTTCTGATATTAAAGACAGTTTGCACTTACCTGAAAAGCCTGCAAGTTTATCACCTACCCAATAGCTATTTTTCAAGTGGAATTTGAAAATTAAGAGTGGAAAGTGACCAAGGCAGCCATCCTTGTAGATTCACTTCATGCTTGTCAAGTATTTTCATTGTAGAAATTGCCATAGGGATGGAGAAAATATAAAGGCTGTTCATTTATGTAAATGACATGGACATATTGTTAAATGAAAAAAGTTATCTGCAAAGCAATATTTGGTGTGTCATCCAAAAATAAGAATATGTTTGTGTCATCATTGGATTGTGAGGCATAAGGTCTCACTTACCTGAAAGAAACAGCCCATCGCTGTGTAGGATGAGAGTACCTGAAACCTTAGGTAGTTGTAGTGATGATGGTGGTGGAAGGACTGATGCCTATCACTTCAATTGTTGTCCCTGGATCCGTGCAGTAGGACTGTCATCCAGGCCATCTGCATTCTTTTTCTTTTTAAACTGGACTTTTTTTTTGAGTTATAGTCAGTTTACAATGCTGTGTCAATTTCTGGTGTACAGCACAAATCTTCAGTCATATATAAATATACATATATTCATTTTCATATTATTTTTCGCCATGAGCTACTACAAAATATTGAATATATTTCCCTGTGCTATACAGTATAAATTTGTTTATCACTTCTATATATACCTGTCAGTATCTAAAAATCTCGAACTCCCAGTTTATCCCTTCGAACCCCCAGGGAACGACAAGTCTGTATTCTATGTCTGTGAGTCTGTTTCTATCTTATATATAAATTCATTTATCATTTTCTTTTTTTTTTTTTTTTAGATTCCACATATGAGTGATATCATATGGTATTTTTATTTCTCTTTTTGGCTTACTTCACTTAGAATGATATTGTCTAGGGATGCCCATGTTGTTGCAAATGGCACTTATGTTGTTTTTTTTCATGAATGAGTAGCATTCTACTGTATAAATATAACACAACTTCTTTATACAGTCTTCTGTTGATGGATATTTAGGTTGTTTCCACATCTAGACTATTGTAAATAGTGCTGCTATGAACATTGGGTTGCGGGTGTCTTTTTGAAGTAGGGTTCCTTCTGGATATATGCCCAGGAGTGGGATTCCTGGGTCATATAGTTAAGTCTATCTTTAGTCTTTTGAGGAATCTCCTTACTATTTTCCACAATGGCTGCACCAAACTGCATTCCCACTAGCAGTGTAGGAGGATTCCCTTTTCTCCACAGCTTCTCCAGCATTTCTAGTTTGTGGACTTTTGAAGGATGACCATTCTGCCTGGTATGAGGTGATACCTCATTGTAGTTTTGATTTGCATTTCTCTGATAATTAGTGATATTGAGCATTTTTTCATGTGCCTATTGGTCATTTGTATGTCTACATTGGAGAATTGCTTGTTTAGGTCTTCTGCCCATATTTGGATTGGGTTGTTTGTTTTTTCCCTATTAAGTCATATGAGCTGTTTAGATATTCTGGAGATCAAGCCTTTGTCGGTTTCATCTTTTGCAAATATCTTCTCCCATTTCATAGGTTGTTGTTTTGTTTTACTTATGGTTTCCTTTGCTGTGCAGGAGCTTGTAAGTTTAATTAGGTCCCGTTTGTTTATTTTTGCTTTTATTTCTATTGCTTGGGTAAACTGCCCTAGGAGACCATTGCTGAGATGTATGTGAGATAGTGTTTTCCTATTTTTTCTTCTAGGAAGCTTATTGTGTCTTGTCTTATTTTTAAGTCTTTGATCCATTTTGAGTATATTTTTGTGTATGGTGTGAGGAAATATTCTTACTTTAGTGATTTACATGCTGCTGTCCAGTTTTCACAATACCATTTGCTGAAGAGACTGTCTTTGTCCCATTGCATGTTCTTGCCTTCTTTGTCAAAGATTAATTGACCAAAACTTTGTGGGTTCATTTCTAGGCTCTCTAATCTGTTCCATTGGTCCATATGTCTGTTTTTGTACCAGTACCATACTGTTTTGATTACTGTAGCTCTATAGTATTGTCAGAAATCTGGGAGGGTTATTCCTCCAGCCTCATTCTTTTTCTTCAGTAATGCTTTGGCAATTCTGGGTCTTTTGTGGTCCCATATAAATTTTAATGTACTTTGTTTTAGTTCTGTGAAATATGTCCTGGGTAATTTGATAGGGATTGCATTAAATCTGTAGATTGCCTTGGGCAGTATGGCCATTTTGACAATATTGATTCTTCCAATCCAGGAGCATGGGATATCTTTCCATTTTTTTAAGTCTTCTTTAATTTCCTTAATCAATGTTTTGTAGTTCTCCAAGTATAAGACTTTCACCTCCTTGGTTAGATTTTTTCCCTAGGCATTTTATTACTTTGGGTGTTATTTTAAAAGGGATTGTTTCTTTACTTTCTTTTCGTGTTGATTCATCATTAGTGTAAAGAATGCAACTGATTTTTGTACATTAATCTTGTAAGCTGCTAACTTGCTAAATTCTTTTATTAGTTATAGTAGTTTTGTATGGAAATTTCTTGGTTTTCTATATAGTATCATGTCGTCTGCATATAGTGACAAATTGACCTCCTCTTTTCCAACTTGGATCCCTTTTATTTCTTTTTCATGCCTAATTGCTGTGGGTAGGACTTCCAAGACTATGGATTGTTCAGCATAAACACATCAATCAATGTGATACACCATATCAACAAGAGAAAGGACAAAAACCACATGATCATTCCAATAGATGCAGAAAAAGCATTTGATAAAATTCAACACCCATTTAGGATAAAAACCCTCACCAAAGTGGGTATAGAGGGAACATATCTCAACATAATAAAATCTATTTATGACAAACCTACAGCCAGCATAGTACCCAATGGTGAAAAACCCCAAGCCTTCCCTCTAAAAGCTGGGACAAGACAAGGTTGCCCATTCTCACCATCCCTATTCAACATCCCACATTCTTGATTGCATTTCCAGCAGTCAGAGTCCTCTGATCTGTCATGCTGCTGTTTCGGCCATACTGTGCTGGATCTTGGGAAGAGCTTGTAGTCATTACCATGTTCTCTGAAATATTGCTTCTACTACCCCCAGTATTCTGGCATGTTCTGGTGAATTGCATCACCTAGTACTTACCAGTGAAGCTAATTATCTAATATGAATTGTAGGTCCCGTGGCCACGTTAGTAGAAACTTCCCTTATTCTAAAATGACATTGTCTCCATAGTTAGTAGGAGAGGCTTGAGATCCATTCTGCAGGCCTAGATTAAATAATCTTGGCTATGACCATCAGCCACAGATGCCAGATTTAGCCAACTCCACACACTGTTTACATCCACTGATGGGAAGAAGGGCTACTGACTGGTTGATCCCAATGACTATGTGTGACACTTTCCTGGCTTGGTAGTGTTACTTGTCTGGGCTGTTATTCCCAAGTGGATCAAAGGGCTTCCCCCTAGTACTTCAGCTGAACATAATCTGAGTCCAAGATGCAGGTGCTCATCTAGCCAGTCGGGTTTTTCTGAACCTCTTTCAGGATCCCACCTGTTTCTTCTGGCCCAAGTGTGAAGGAACAATATTCCCATAGTATGTTTGTCATTCAGGACCATCAGGAAGCAGACACCAAGACAGAGTTAGACTTACAAGAGATTTATTGAGGGTAACACCTGTAAAATGGGAAAAGATGAAGAAAAGTCTTCAGACCATGATGCAGGTCTGACACAAGTGAATGGAGAAGAGAAAGAAAGCTTATATAAGAAGTTGCAAAGATTGTGGTGTAGCTCTGAAAATCAAAAACAAAAACAAAAGCAAAAACAAAATGAAACAAAAAAAACCTCAGCCATCTAATGGGGAGTTCCAGTGCAAAGAATGGCCTCTGAGGAGTTCAACGTTGAGCAGAAGAGCTCAGGCCTTAGTACCCCCAAGAGCTCAAGCATTGGCTGGGAGCAGCCCAGGAATAGTGTGGCTCAGCTCAGATGCCACAGCAGATCTTGGAAGCACCACAGTGGTTCATAGAAGTGCTACAGCTAGGCACTGGCTGCAGATGGTCTGAATTTCTTAAGAAGAGAAGAGAGATATGAGCATGTGTATCCATGTCTACCCCAGGGGGATACATAGCACACTACAAACTTGATCGTTCCTGGGTAGGGGATAGCTGTTGGTGACAAAATACAGACTTCCTCAAACATCTAGGCTAAGTAAACAACAAGGTTCCCCATGATTCAAAGACCAAGCAAATTAGCCTAAATTTTAAGGTCATCTTAGACCACTGAATCATTGAATTATTTGTTGGTTAGTTAGGGAGCATCTCAGCCTGGACCAACCCACCACCCATATACACACCAACACTAATGGGGAATCTGAATATTCAGCACTCCCCATATGGAACAGAAAGAAATGCTGTCTAGAGCTCTCAGAACCCTGAAAATTATCCTCTGGACAAGACCTGGGCTCCCTAAGTGTCTGTATTAGGGGAGAGCTTCAAATATTATTTACGGATTTCATTTTTCTATTCAAGTCATAGTCATTCTCCACTATCTCCTACAACAATACCACAGACTGATCTCTTGAGTTTACAGTTAAAATGGTGTGAGTTCCTGACTCAGTGTGTAATGATACACAATATCCATCCTTCAGGATAATGGAATGGGTGAGCAGAAAAGTAAAGTTTAGCTTTTTTGATTCCCTGTAGGCTAGCCCCTCAGGAAAGGTGATGATTTCCTTTAGGGCAGCACAAAAACTGTTAGCTTAAGGCAATTGATTCTGAAAAGGATGAGGCAGAGCATTTGGTCCTGAGGCCACTGAATGGATGTCACATGGCTGCAGCCACAAGTTTTATACTCCAGCCCTCTAATCATGCCAGGGAAGGGAGTCATGCAGCCTTCACCAATGTCTGGAGACGTCTCCTCAAAACTGACCACCAGCCTTTCTAGACCCCTGTCTGCCGTCTCAGAGAGTGATGGGTATCAGGGGACCAAGCACCTGCTAACTGCTATGAGTTTCTGTCCCAATAAATGCTTTCCCAGATGGTCTGTTGTGCATGCTCTTTGGTCATGAGCCCTTGTTTGCTAAGTAGCTTCCCTCTGTTTATAAATAAACCATGGAAATGTGCACAAGAAATCAATAAAAGTGCTTAAAACAAAAGGGATTAGGGATAGTGGCTAGATGTGGAGACAGGTAGAGGAGAGACTTCTCAATGTTCATACTTGATGTTTGAACAAAATAAACATATTACCTATTAAAAATACAATCAAAAGGAGAAAAGGTTAAATCAATAATTGCTAGAAATTAAATAAACATAGAAATAAATGCATTAAATTAATGCCACACAGTTTCCCTCTCAGCTTCAAATTTTTTTACATGGACTTGAAAGTGACATCATCAGCCACAAAAATAAAATCACACCATGTACAGCAGAGAAAATACCCCAAAAGAAAAACAACATCACAATGGCAAAAGAGTGGTGCACAGATTTCCTCAAATAACATGTTAGGATTCAATTTTAGTTAAATCTAAAGAAACGTTTAAAATCACAATAGACACAAAATTGCCAAAGCATTACTGAAGAAAAAGAATGAGGCTGGAGGAATAACCCTCCCAGATTTCTGACAATGCTACAGAGCTACAGTAATCAAGACAGCATGGTACTGGTACAAAAACAGACATATGGACCAATGGAACAGAATAGAGAGCACAGAAACGAACCCACAAACTTTTGGTCAATTAATCTTCGACAAAGGAGGCAAGAACATACAATGGAACAAAGACAGTCTCTTCAGCAAATGGTATTGTGAAAACTGGACAGCAGCATGTAAATCACTAAAGTAAGAATATTTCCTCACACCATATACAAAAATATACTCAAAATGGATCAAAGACTTAAAAATAAGACAAGACACAATAAACCTCCTAGAAGAAAATATAGGCAAAACATTATCTTACATACATCTCAAAAATGTTCTCCTCAGGCAGTCTACCCAAGCAATAGAAATAAAATCAAAAATAAACAAATGGGACCTAAGGAAACTTACAACCGTCTGCACAGAAAAGGAAACCATAAGCAAAACAAAATGACAACCCACAGAATAGGAGAAAATTTTTGCTAAAGATGAAATTGACAAAGTCTTGATCTCCAGAATATATAAGCCACACATACAACTTAATAAGAAAAAAACAACCCAATCCAAATATGGGCAGAAGACCTAAATAAGCAATTCTCCAATGTAAACATACAAATAATCAATAGGCACATGAAAAATTGCTCAATGTCACTAATTATCAGAGAAATGCAAATCAAAACTACAATGAGGTATCACCTCACACTAGTCAGAACGGCCATCCTTCAAAAGTCCACAAACTAGAAATACTGGAGAGGCTGTGGAGTAAGTAAAGGGAACACTCCTACACTGCTAGTGGGAATGCAGTTTGGTGCAGCCATTGTGGAAAACAATATGGAGATTCCTCAAAAGAGTAGGAATAGACTTATCATATGACCCAGCAATCCCACTCCTGGGAATATATCCAGAAGGAACCCTACTTCAAAAAGACATCTGCACCCCAGTGTTCATAGTAGCACTACTTACAATAGCCAAGACATGGAAAAAACCTAAATGCCCATCAACAGATGACTGGATAAAGAAGATGTGGTATATTTACACAATGGAATACTATTCAGCCATAAAAATGACAACATAATGCCATTTGCAACAACATGGATGTCCCTGGAGAATATCATTCTAAGTAAAGTAAGCCTAAATGAAGTAAGAAAGAGAAAGAAAAATACCATATGATATCGCTCATATGTGGAAAGAAGAAGAAGAAAAAGACAAATGAACTTACACATAAAACAGAAACAGACTCATAGAATACAAACCTGTGGTTGCCAGCAGGGAGGTGGGTAGGAAGGGACAGACTGGGAGTTTGAAATTTGTAAATACTGACAGGTATATACAGATTAGATAAACAAGTTTATACTGGATAGCACAGGGAAATATATACAAATCTTGTGGTAGCTCACAGTGAAAAAGAATGCGACAATGAATACACGTATGTTCATATCTGACTGAAAAGTTGTGCTCTACACTGGAAATTGACCCAGCATTGTAAACTGACTATGACTCAATAAAATAAAATTTAAAAAAACATTTTTAAAAAATCCAGAGAGGAAAATGAGCTAAAAATTTAAAAAAAAAAATTCTACTGTTTCAGAGTGATAGCAACTAAACATCATGCAGATGGTTTCCCTGTTGGGGGTTAGGAAAGAACAGTTGACATCCTTCCTCTTGTCTCTTCACAGCCTAGCTGGGGAGACAGACAACTAAATGGATAATTAAAATAAAAACAATTCCATGTAGATCATTGATCTAAATATTAAAGGGAAAGCAAGAAAACTTCTAGGAGAAAACAACCAAGAGCATCTTCTCTACTTCAGGGCAGAGAAAATTTTCTTAAACTGAGCAAAAAAGCAATGATCATAGGGAAAAACAACTAATAATTTGGATCACATTAAAGTAACTTCTAGGGGGAAGGTATAGCTCAGAGGTACAGTTTATGTTTAGCATGCATGAGGTCCTGGGTTCAATCCCCAGTACCTCCATTAAAATTTATTCATATATACATATATACATATATACATGTGTGTGTGTGTGTGTGTGTGTGTGTGTGTGTGTGTGTGTATGATTACCTCCCTCCAAAAAATAAAATTAAAATGTAGCAAAAAATTCACAAATGAAAAAACTTTAAAAAAAAACTTCTGTTCATCAGAAGACACAATTAAAAGATGTGAAGATGGGTCACATGGTGGAAAAATATATTTTCACCACATGAAACTGATGAGCCACTCCTACAAATCAGTAAGAAAAAGGAAAACACTCAAATAAACTGAACAATAGACTTTGCAGCTGATGTTCACAAAAGAGGAGGCCTACATGACAAACATCTGTGAAGTACCAAAAGAAGACTATGACCACTTTAAGATACCACCATCCAACCACCAGAATGGCTGACTATGGATGAGATCCTTTTTTGGAAATGATGGGGAACCTACATATACTGCTAGAGAGAGAAAATGTGTTAAGATCATTCTGGAAATTTTTTGAAAGTATTTATTAAGGCCAAACACACACCTGCTCTATAACTCCCAGACTGGGTACCCAAGAGAAATAAGTGTTTATTTGCCCAAAAGATACGGACAGAAATGTCTGTAGCACTATTATTTGCAATAACCAAAAACTGGAAATAACACAAATGCTAGTTAACAGTAAAATCAATATATGTATAAATAGTGGTCTATTCATACAATGGCATTCTACACTGTAATCATGATAAAATAACTACAGCTAATCACAATAGCACAGAAAAATCTCAAACACATATTACTGAGAAGAATACTAGACATAAGAAATCAAACACAAAATTATAGGTACTGTCTGATTCTATTTATATAAGTTCTAGAATAGGCAAAACTAGAGAATTAAAAGCCAAATGATGATTTGCTCTGGGAAGGAGGAAGTATACTGATTAGAAGCGAGCATTAAGAGGGCTTCTTGCATGCTGGTTATTTATGTTCAGTTTATTGGCCTCAGTGGTGGTTTCATGAGTATATTCACTTCAGGATAATAAGCTTATTGTATTTAAATTAAAAAGTATTTTTTTTTAAGAAATAAAGTGTGTTAGAACCCATTGAGGGGGCACATGGGAGGAAATGCCAATACTGGTTTAAGTAATTGTGAAATACTTCCTGGAAGGCTACACTGAACCCTGGAAGATGCACTGGAGTGAGCTAGGTCAATGGCAATGATGGAACATTCCAGAACAAAATCTGGAGGTGAGAGAGACTGTAGTGCCTTCTAGAAACTGTATCTATTTCTTATGGCTGGAGCACAGCATTTGGGGTTGTGAGGGAGGAGAGAGAGGAGTCGGGAGAGCTTTAAGGAGTTTCAAGATTTGTTAAGGAATTTGGACATTGTTCTTTGAGCTGGTTTTAAATAAGGAGTGATGTGATTAGATTTGCATTTCAAACCATGACTGGCTGAAACAGAATATTGAGAATAGAACATGGAGGTTACTGGAAAAATCTAGACTAGAGGACATAGAGTCAGGAAGACAGAAAAGTGAAGTATATTAACATGGTATTTTGACAACAGCACTTGGCAAAGGCTCAGTTTTGTAAGAGACACAGAAGAGTCTAGGATAACTCCCAGGTTTTAGCCTGGCCATTTTCTGAGAAGGGAACACAGAAGGTGAACAGTTTGGGTGGGAAAAATGGAATTCTTGGACCAGCTAGAACTGATACTTCTGTAAGGCAACACAACAGTGAGATTGTAAACATCCCAAGTGGGAATCTTATGTCTTATGACACTTTTCTAATTTTCTTAGGAGATTTATATAAGTGATCTCATTTCAGTCCCTCCATAGCCACTAGCATGGTCAACGCATAGCAAAGGTTGCCCCTCTCTCAGATCAGTGCAGCCATTCCAACACTCCCTGCAGCTGACACAGGACAGGGACGTATATACAATCTCTACCCTTATCTTTTAGGACAACGTACATCTCACTCTGTGACCCTTACCTGGACAGTTGGGATGGTAAACCAAGGCAATGCATTCCAAAATACTCTCAAAGATGAGAGAAGTACAAAAAAAAAAAAAATAAAACTTTCTTCTTATGACTATATCTGAAAAGTATCTCTAATCTAAAGAAAACCCCAAATGAGCCCTCAGCCATCTTCCCACCTTCCCATAGCCCTTGCTCTGTCTCCTCACATAATCGTCTAAGCCAATCTAAGACTGTCCTTGGCCCTGGCTTGTACTAATTTGCATGACTTCTGAGGTCCAGTGATTGATTTTCTGTAGATTGCCTTGGGCAGTGTGACCATTTTAACGATATTGATTCTTCCAATCCAAGAGCATGGGATATCTTTCCATTTTTTAAAGTCTTCTTTAATTTCCTTCATCAATGGTTTATAGTTTTCTGTGTATAATTCTTTCACCTCCTTGGTTAGATTTATTCCCAGATATTTTATTACTTTGGGTGCTATTTTAAAGGGGATTGTTTCTTTACTTTCATTTTCTGTTGATTCATCATTAGTGTAAAGAAATGCAACTGATTTTTGTACGTTAATCTTGTAACCTGCTACCTTGCTGAATTCTTCGATCAGCTCTAGTAGTTTTTGTGTGGACATTTTATGGTTTTCTATATATAGTAACATGTCATCAGCATATAGGAACACTTTTACTTCTTCTTTTCCAATTTGGATCCCTTTGATTTCTCTCTCTTGCCTGATTGCTGTGGCTAGGACTTCCAAGACTATGTTGAATAGGAGTGGTGATAGTGGGCATCCTTGTCTCGTCCCAGATTTTAGTGGGAAGCTTTTGAGTTTTTCACCATTGAGTACTATGCTGGCTGTAGGTTTGTCATATATAGCTTTTATTATGTTGAGATATGTTCCCTCTATACCCACTTTGGTGAGAGTTTTTAATCATAAATGTGTGTTGAATTTTATCAAATGCTTTTTCTGCATCGATTGAGATGATCATGTGGTTTTTGTGGTTTTTGTCCTTCCTCATGTTGAAGTGATGTATTACATTGATTGATTTGCATATGTTGAACCATCCTGTGTCCCTGGGATGAACCCCACTTGGTCATGATGTATAATCTTTTTTATGTGTTGTTGGATTCTATTTGCTAATATTTTGGTGAGGATTTTGGCATCTATGTTAATCAGTGATATTGGCCTATGATTCTCTTTTTTGGTAGTGTCTTTGCCTGGTTTTGGTATCAGGGTGATGGTGGCTTCATAGAATGAGTTTGGGAGTATTCCCTCCTTTTCAGTCTTCTGGAAGAGTTTGAGAAGGACTGGTATGAGTTCTTCTTTGTATGTTTGGTAGAATTCCCCACTGAAGCCATCTGGTCCTGGACTTTTATTTGTAGGGAGGTTTTTATTGCTATTTCAATTTCATTTCTAGTGATGGGTTTGTTCAAGTGGTCAGTTCCTTCCTGATTCAGTCTTGGTGGACTACATGTTTCCAGAAACTTGTCCATCTCCTCTAGGTTACCCAGTTTGGTTCCACATAGTATTTCATAATATTCTCATAGAATATTCTGTATTTCTACTTTATTTGTTGTAATTTCTCCACAATGATTGATTTTCTGTAAGGGGCAGCTGTATTCAGACAGGTAGGTGGGCTGGCTGTTTATCCAACAGCATTAAGACTAACTCCTGACAGTTTTATCTCTTTGCTATGAACACCCACGCACAGAGTCTCATCAAACATTGGAGATGCTCTGACTGATGCCTCCTGTTACCCCCACAGATACACGGGAAGGTGATGAATTCCATGTCAACTTATATTATTTATCACCTCTGAGATGGGCTGTTAAAAATCACAATTGTCAAATTTCTCATATATCTGTCACAAGCCAAATAGTCAGAAAATGTCCACAAATAGCTGACATTGGAATATTTCCTTTTTGGAGAAGAAATAAATGAAATTGGCCATTTCTCTAAGTTTAATATGAAATCAAATTTAAGACTATTTTTTTTCTGCTAATAAGCAGAAAAGAGTGTATTAAGTAGGAAATGTTAGTATCATTGGGGTATTTGATTATAGTCTGATGAAATGGGAGGAGAGATACAGTTTATAAATCACTTTCTCTAAAATAAATTTAAAATAAATAAGATTCAAAGAACTAAAATTGAGGATGAAAAAGTCTAAGCACAACTGTCAAAATCTCAAGAACCTTAGTATTTGTGGACAGGTCCTCTAGAAAAAGTCTGATACTTGACATCAAAATGCATGTTATTTCTACGTTTCCATGTGTTGTTTGGATCCACATAGACATATGGTACGTGAGAGGGCTTAAAGGAATTAATTTCATCATTTGTCATCTATAAACCAATAGCAGAAGCAAATTAGAAGCACAGACTCAAGAATTTATAAGTTTCAGGTTTGGTGGATTGTTGCAGGAGACTCGGGACAGGACAGGGAAAAAGACTGTCACCAGGTAACCATTGATTAGAAGGTGGATGTACTTACTGGAAAAGCATGACTTTCCAAAGAGTAACTATAAACTTTCATCTGAAGATTCCCAAGCACAGAATGCACTCTTATGTCACTATCTAGCTGAAAAAAGACCTTAAATATTACTGAGCTTTGGCCCTTCATTTTACAGAGGGAGCATCTGAGGATTGAGAGACTAAGAAGCTGAGCCAGCACCCCACAGCTGTTAAGACCGAATAGACCTTGGGGGTCTCGTGAGTCTCTGTGTATCCATCTTTCTATGACCTTCACCTCATGCATTATATTCACTGACCTCACATTTATATATCTCTATTGAACATTATGTGTGATTAAGGTATGATAACAACTTCCATGGGAATGATTTAATACCATTCATCCTCATTTTGATTGAACAAATGCATTAGTCTTTACCAAACACTGGGTTATCCACAGAGAATCTGACATCACAGAGAATCATTTATTTATTCATGTCATTCATCTCCCAAAATGACACTTCTGAGCATCCTTTCCATAACACACACCTGCATTTTCTGGTATAACTGCTCTTGTCAACCATCTCCACTGGCACCTCTTACTCTCAAAAACACAACAGGCCAGCACCCTTTTCCTCTGTCAAAACAGAGCTACATCCCAGCAGGTTTTATGAGGCCATGACTTTTGGATTGTATATCACAAAAATAATTTTTTATCATCAGTACTCCTGGTGAACCCATTGATGCAGGCATGTTTCAGTCCTTGGGCCATACAGCTGTGTCCTACCTATAAGGCAGACAAGAAGGAGGACACGTAGAGGAAGGATGTGGTCACAGGAAAGACCCGAGGGGCCATGGTAACACTGAGCATCCCAATATATCCCAGCTACTGAATCCTGCTCTCCCAATGATAAATATCCTATGGGATACTGTGAATCAATCACTAAATACACCTTTATTTTCCTTAAGCACTACCGTCTCCTTTTAAATGCAAATATTTTTGAAATGGTTAGTACAACAAGTTCAATATTTAGAAGAGCAGGTTGTTTCTCCTCTATAGAAGGGAGAGGTGAAGAAGGAAGGGGCACCCAAGGCGGTGGTGAGGTGATCACTGTGCTGACTTCAGATAAGTCTAGTCCTATGAAAGGGACAAGGATCTGGGGAGCATCCATTCTGTGCAGGCAAATTGGCTCTGGGCAGCCTTTGCTGGGGTGATGGTAACCATAATTGTCATCATAATCATTAAAGCAGCTGATAGTTATTGGAACTTATTATGTTCCAGACGCTGAGCTGAAAGCATGATACTGTTGAGGCCACTGACAGGTTCCTCTGAGCATCTTAAACCTTCGCTCCTGACTGCTGCTCAGCTGTTGAAGTATTATAAGCAGATCTTAGTATACATCCTTTGCTTTCGCCTCCAGATGAAGTGACATCCTCTCCTTGTGGAGTTGCCAAGATAAAATATATTACCGGTGATCCTTGAACAATGCTGGTTTTGAACTGCATGGGACCACTTATACAGAGATATTTTCAATAGTAAATACAACAGAATTACCCGGTCTGCAGAGGAACCATGGAAACAGAGGCTTGACAATAAATTATATGCAGACTAACCCTTGAGTTGTTCAAGGCTCAACTGTAATTGCAAACATGGTTACTTATTTAGTAGGTATAAATTTATGTCTACAAAGTAATCTATACATATAGGAAACATCACTTTCTTTTACAACCACAACTCAAGCATGGATCCCAGAGCTAAAGTGTCTAGGTTGTAATCTTGGCTGTGTGGCCTCAGTTTCTTCCCCTGCAAAATGGGTTGTAAAATGTCACCTGATAAGGTTTTTGTGACAATTAAATGAGTTAATATTTGCAAATTAATTAGAACTGTGGCTAGCACATAGTGCCTGCCATCTAAGAGCCACCTTTATTTGAGAGATATATAGGATATATCATTTATCATATTATATCATACTATTATATCATTTTATATATATACATATATATATATATATATATATATGTATATATATGATAAAGTTACAATTATTCCCAAAATATTAGCCGACTACATCTATACTGAGTCCTGACCAAGGGTGGGAAGAGATGGGGTATCTGAGCTCAGGTTAATGCAAAGAAGGTCTTCCTTTTTTCAGTGAGCATCTTCAAGTCAACAGCCTACTGATTACGAGCCACACCAGGGACCCGGGAACCCTGGATCTGTCTCCTAAATGTACATGAGGTCACTTTCTCTCCAGTGCTTTACCACTTTCCAAAAATGTTCTTGGATGGCTACTGCAGAGCTGCCTACTGTTTTTTCCTCTCTCTCAGTCCTAGACCAAGGAAAACACTTTTCTAGTCTGAAGATGGGAACAAAGCTCAAGTCCTCTTTCTTTATCTTACCTACAAATCTTCAATTTCCCCTAAGAGTATATTCTTTCTCATTATAGGCTATACAAGGTACTGAATAGAGGATGTTTGCTAACATGTGATGGAGAATATCAGTGACTCAGCAGAAGGCCAGTGTTCGTTCCTGAGGACCCAAAAGGTGCCCTCCTGCCTTTGCTGTGATTTCATCCTGCCCCCAGCACTGGCCCCTGGAGGGTGTAGAGACTGGTGAGCTGCAGGTGCCAAGGGGAGGGAGGCAGCTGGTTTCCATCCCTGGAAGATGCCGATGCTGGGTTTCTGCAGAACTGAGATCTAACTTCTCAAAGTGGCCCCTGACCACACAGCCATAGTATGTCCCTCTTCTCCCCACCAGAATACAAGGAGAGTCAGAGACACCAGCTGCCGACTGGACTTCAGGCAGGTCAGGGTGCCTCCAACTTTGGTAGAAATACTACAAATCAAGAGGCCATTTCTTGCTTCAGCCAAGGAGTAGAGTTCAAATGAACCGAAGGCCTTGTACTTCATTTCCCACTGAGATGCCTCCCCTCTCAGGTGTGTGTATATCTTTTACAGGCTGGAGTCTGGTGCTGGAGGTTGAAGTCCACAGGACATCATGCAGCTGGAAGGAAGACAGTTGTAAGGTGGGAAGACCAACAACAAGTTGGAACCCACAAGCGGGAGCTGGAGGAGCTGGAGGCCATGAGGACCGATGGAGATCTCTCCCACTCCGTGTTCCTCTAACCTTGGAAGCCTGGTGTCCCACAGAAGCTGAAGCCCTTTGTCATGTTGCTAAACACACACACTTGGCCCCCGAGTTGGAAGAGATGCAGGATGACACAGGACAGTGGAGTAGTTGCAGGCCTGGCTGTTGGCCTCCACCAGTGAAGTGAGTGAGCACTTCCGAGACGATGGGGGTAGACCACAACACGGCTGCCACCTCACTCCACACCCTACTTCTACCCAAGTCTCTTGTGTGGCTCATCTTCACCCCTTCACAGGAACTATACAGAAAAAGGGAGTCTGGGATGTAGTTCAGCCTGGTCTGGTCGACGCATTGCTAAACCACTGAGGTATCTACCCCCTCAGGCTTCATTCTGGGTTATAAGAATTCTCTCGCTGAGGTTAAAGCCAAGGTGGATTTGGAAAGAAAATGCTAAGCGTGTGTGTGTGCACGTGTGTTTGTGTGTGTGCATGTGTGTGTACATAGATAGGGCTATGGCAGGGACGTGTTTCTTGAAATGGTGCATTTTACAAGAATCCTATAAGAGTGGGTAGGATGATACTCATTCATCTATAAAGTAACAGTAACAGACGGCATCTATAATAACCAACAAAACTACACACCTCTCTAATCTCATGTTAGATTGCAACTATAGTGCCACCTGCTCTTTGACATTTTCTTCCTGCCTAAATCCCAGTGAGATTCACTAATGAATTATTTAAAAAAAAAAAAAAAGACTGTAAATCCAGACATGGGGGCTTCAGGGTCTGGGCCTCTGGACTCTCAGTGCAAGGCCAGGACCTCCTCCTGTTTTACAAGCCTTCAGCCCTTCTGAAATTTGTTGCCACTTGGAAGCCACAATTTAGCCAATTTCCTATTGGCTATGATGGCTGTATCACTTGGGGTCCTGGCTGGACAAAGAGGATGTTTAATCCAAGGACTGCTTACAGAGGGGATGGCAGGTTTCAGGAAGCCAGTTGTGATTGGAGAAGCCCCCAAGGGTTAGCAGCAGTAGGGAGCTGAGACCTTGGTGAGAAAGGAGTGTGACCAGAACCCTGGGGAGAGCTGCTGCTGGGGGGAAAGCCACCCTCTCCTGGCTGAAGTTGTGGCCCAGTCTCTCCTTCCCCACCTGATGATCTCTGGCCAGTTCTGCTCTCTAGCAGACCAAGCGGGAAACCAGAGATTAAGTTTGTTTAGAGGGAGTGATCTATTAAGGTCAGCTTTCTGGAGCAAAGAGTAAGGCAGAGAATGGATCTGGGGGAGCAGAGGGAACTCACTGGCTTCTCAGTTGTTAATTCTCTTTAAGAATCATCAGACTGAGAGTACACGGTGGTCCAGGCAGCAGAAGTGCAGAAATACCACGGTAGGGTCACAGCAGCAAAGAACAGAGTATCATGGCAAGGTGTCATGTGAGGTAATCCCCCCTCCAGCAGCTATGAAAGATACCTTACAATGCTGAAAACAGAGGCGGGGCCTTCTCTAAAGTTTAAATAGCAATTTGGGATGGATGTTTCCTAAACACTGATATAAACGTGATTTCTCTTTTGCTCTAAGGCTGTAGATGCCCTCTTGGAACTTGCAAAATAAGAAAAGTTTTAGGCTCTTGCTTCTCCTGCCTGTCTTCTGGCAGATACCTTTACATCTCCAGGTTGCCAAAAAGCAGTAGCATTATTTTTTATGAGCACATGGATAGAGAGGCATAAAAATACACAAACATAAAAATAGTGCTGCAGTCTATTAGCAGCGCAGTGAATCTGTGGGGTCATACCACCTGCACCATCCACCTGCATTGGCAGCCCTCAGCCAGAACATCCCGGAACAAGCTAGGCAGAGCAGCCTGAGGTCATTAGCCATGACACAATGACTGGGACCTACTCATGGAATAAGACACTTCCTCCAGGTAAATCGTGTGCTGTGGGAGAGAAAATGATGCTTCCAGACCTATGAAGTCAAATCGGGATCTAAGAGAAGAAAATACAGAAAAGCACACCAGGTGCAAATATAAGTATTGTGTGTATATACAACTATAACTATATATCTCCTTATTTATACAATATATTATATTTTCCTTATTTCCTTTTTATATGTATCTATGTATATATACAGAGAGAGAGAGAAAATTAAAGTACAGCATAAAAAATGCTAAGAAGTGGGGGAGTACAGAGTCTTAGGGACTAAGGGTCCCTTAGGGGATTAACTCCACCTTGGAGGCATTCGTATATACATAGTAGGTGGAACGCAACCGACTTTTTATAAACGATTTCTGATTTGTCTATTGTTGTTGCATACACTGAGTATAGCATAAAGTACCAAACTGAAAATTCTCAGGTGTCCATCACTGAGTAGGATGAGCTCACTGCCTGCGGTCACTGGAGAGGGATCCAGACGCAGGTAGCCTGGTCTGTGTGCCCAGCACTTCCCCAGAGACAACTACAGAAACCAATGGGTGACACGTCCCTGACCACATCGCCAGGTGAGAGGGGATGTGTGTGTGGCCCATGCCAAAAGATCAAGGATCATCCAGCCCAGCGATCTGTCCTGCTACAACGTCCCTTCTTCGTTCCCAGAAGACTATGAGAAGAGCCCCCACTTCAAATGCATTTTATGACATGGATCACTCTGAACTCTAGATGCTCAGTGTTTTCTCAGAGCTACATGTCACTTTCTGTTTTTATTTAATGATTTCTGTCTGTTGTGCAAACTCCTTTTCTTCTGTGAAAATCAAGCCTGGACTGAGAGAATAAAGAAAGACTGACTTTTCACTCTATACTTACTGCCCCTTTTTTAAAAAAGTTTTTCCCCCATTTTTTCATGTGTGGTTGATGACCTTTTCAATTAAAAATTAAGTTAAAAAGACCATAAATCTGCATGCTGCCTGCCACCCTTCTTCCTGCCGTTATTGGCAGGCGCTTGCTTTGCAGGAGCGAGACTGGCAGCATGCGAAGGAGATCTGCTTTGATCCCAGCCTCTGACTCAATCCCCTTTTCTGCTACAAGTAGGGCAGTGAGATACAGCGCATGAATGGTCTCCTTTGCTCCATTTATCCCAGTGCTGCAAGCCCCTGAGCTCCTTGAAGTGCAAGGGGACTGGTGTGCAGGACACAGCGCAGTGTGGCCTCCCTGCTGAGTGATTCTCTGGCCCTCTGTCAGAGGTTGGTAAAGAGGGACAGATGTGAAAAGCTCAAGTTCACTTTGGCCCATTCCACCAGCACCTGTGTCATAAACCTCTTTCCCGATGTGTGAGTAGAAAGAAGCAAAATGACATCAGGTAGTAAATCACATAATGACGACCCATTCTTTCACCTGATCCAGAAGTTTCATATCTGCCAACACTCACAGGACTTCAAATTCTTCCCAAATTCCTTCCCATATGTTTGCTCACGGACTTGGCATCCTGTTCACTAAGTGTGTCTTCCCTGCCTCTAGCTCATCTCCTCTGCTTGTGTGATCCCTTTCCTCTCCGAAGTCAGACAGGAATCCAACTCTTTTCTCTCCCCGGGTGTTCAGTTGTAACTCCTGCGTTAAGAACAATTGTGGAGAAGAAGGAAGAGGGTGGGTGGTTTAGAATCAGCCACAAGGAACCACAGGAGAAAGTGGAGGAAAAGGAACACAGAGGAAAGTGAGGCAAACTCTCCAGCTGGCAAAAGTATTTTAGGAAAATGGGCTCTAATTTAGAGGGGGTGAAGTCAGGGCTTGCCTTTTTCTATAAAATCAAGGCCATCTTCTGAGAGTCACATCAACTGAAGTTGGTCCCTCTTGAAATTAAGACCTTGTGCAAGCTCGTTTTCATATAAATATTTTAATTAATAGATGCCTTCATCAAACATGAGAAGAATTAAGCATTAACACTTACCAGAGACCCTGAAATTAGATTGATTATCTGCATCTTAATTTGCTTTTGCGACAACACTAATTTATTTTAAATAGGTCTGTAATTTAGCTTTATCTATTTCTTACTCTGCTTGGCAGACTAAAATGCCTGCAGCTCACCAGTCGGCCTCCACAACCTTTAGGCACTGCTGTCTGCACCCTATATTAATTTTTAAATTGTCAGTCCATTGCAAAGAAGAACGTCAATTAATTTCCATATGGAAGCCAGACTAACACTTCATCCTCCCCCAGTTCATCCTCCCCCAGAAATAGTGAAATTTAAATGAAGGAGAAGGCCAGTTACAGGGAGAATCTAAATTAAAAAAGTAAATTCTTACTCACATTATGGAATCTTCCGCCCTTGAAATATTTTCCATTTGAATTAGTGGCATTGGTATTGTTACTGCAGTGAAAATAAATTCTCCTCTGTTGGCACCTGTTATTGGCAGATTCACTCATGTAATATTGGTGAACAGAAGGCAGGGACCTTTCAAAGGACCTTTGCAATTTCTTCCCATTTTTGATTATATGTAAACTTTATCATTCTGAAAAATTCAACAGAATTTCTCTCAAGCAGGAAATTGTCTTCATTTTGGAAAAGCCCTTGGCAACCTCAGGGGATCAGGAGCAAGATTTAAAAAAAAAAAAAGTAGAATCCCAAACAACAAAGAAAAGCAGTTGTGTCTCTGCATGGGAAGAAAAAAAAATAGATTAAACAACATAGTTTTTTTTTTTTTCTTTTTTGCCTGATAGGGAGGGGTGGATGTAAGAAAAAGAGTGCCATTGGAGGGACTTATGTAGGGTGAAAAAAATAACAATGTGATGTTTGCATCCCAAGATCGCTGCTGTAGTGTGAGCAGGGAGGACAGTTGCATTAATCCAGAAGGTGCTCATGATGGTAACAACCAAAGGAGATTGGCAAGAGATGGTTAGATTCAAGACATTTATTAAAGGGATCCACTAGGGTCACTGATGATTGTATGTGGGAAAGGGACAATTCGTGGATGAACCCCTAGACTTCTGGCTTGAACAACTGGGTGGCTGGTCATTAGAGCCAATACTGAGAATGGCCACAATACAGATGAGTTGGAGTATAAATCCATTCCACTTTAGATGAGCATGTCTCAGCTGTCTGTGAGATATCCAAGTGGAAATAGCACATACACATTTGGAAAAGTAAGACTAAATCCCAAAGGAAAGATCTGGCTTAAAGAGATATTAACTGGCACTATCTTTATAAGATGGCATTTACATTATGAAAATGGATTAGATTGTCTAGAGAAAAGGGGAGAAGAGAGACAAAAAATGCCCAGTTCTTAATCTCTAGGAATCCCAAAATTGGATTGAGTGAAAGAAAGGGATCCTCCAAAGGGGAGGAAGGAAAGGCAGCCCTCAGGGGAAGGAGCTTTCGGGGAGGGGTAATGTCCCTGCAGCTAAGAGTATGGGAGCCTGTCACTCCCAGGAGGAGTGCTAACTGTGTCGAGTATTACTGAAGAACCAAATCACACAGGAACAAAAAGTCAACTTTACCTTAATTGATCTGTTAAATATTTTTAATCCTTTTGAAGGCACGAGGAGATGGAATGCTGAGCTTTCAGGGCAGGACTGGGCCTCTGACAGTACAGCAATGAGAGGATATATATACACCACATAGAGATTCCTGAGTGTCCATAGAGAATATTGTCCCCACAGGCAGCTTTCTGAACCAGGAAGCAGCTAATGGTCTTACATGAAAGCACCTCAAACACTTGCGGTCCCCTTAACTCTGAACCCCCCAGCAACAATACATCACCTGCTTCTCACAGCAGCAATCTGTGGATTTGTTTAAAAGAATGTAAATTCCTTGAGGGGATAAGCATGCCTTACTTTGCATTCTGTGCAGCGTCCAACAGAGTCTAGCTCAGAATATGTCTTCAATTAGAGCATTTCAATTGTGGTCATAGATATTTTTTCAAACATTTCTGAAAAGTCCTTAGCCCTATCAGTATATTCTAACAGATGGAAGAACCTGGCCCAGAAATCAGTAAAATCACAAGTAAATTAATCTGTAAAAATGTTACTTTTCTAATTTAATGGAAGATCTTCACACAGGCTTAAAAAATAATAATAATAAAAGGGACACTAGGGACAGGGCTGTCTGATAATGTACTAGTGGTTGGGTAAGAGAAAAACTCAAAGTCGAGCTCAGTATTTCTTCCAAACTGAAAAGTATTCAGTGGAGCAGACCAGAAACCAGAACCCACAGTGTTTACAGAAAATGCACTTTAAAAAATTTTACTCCAGGCTCTGAATGGTATTGCTTCCTCACAACACAGGGATCTGGAAATTGGGCAGGGGCTGTCTCAGATGATGTCATGTTTATGTCTCACACAGAGTAACTGACCATGGCCTTCCATTCTGAGCATATCACCCAGTTTTATCATCTTAAGAGTCGCAGAGAAATCATAGGATTTATAGGAGAGGTTTATGCAAAATAAATGAGGCCAGAAGTAAGAGGAAGATTTAGAGAGAAGATTGGAAAGTACTAAAAGAAAATGTGGTGATCAGGCAAGCAAGACAAAGCTCCTTTAACAGTCTCAAATAAAGCAGAAGGACATTAACACCCCTGTATAACTAGGAAGGGGAGTCAGGGACCCCTGAGAAGTAACCAGGAGGCAACTTCAGTTGCTGACCACATATCTTACACCTCGTGTTTTCTGATCAAAGTTACGTGCAGTCCCTTAACCCACCACTTTTCAAAAGCCTAGAACCCGAGTCCTCGCTTTCTTCAACCAAAGCAAGACAATCTTCCTTGACTGTGGTTCCCGCAGGTCCTAACAGTGGAGGTTCCAGATGGTGCTTCAGGTTCTCCCATGTGCTAAGGACCACGTGTACCTGTTCCACCAGATGGTTCCACAGGCTCTGTGGAACTCTGAGAGTCCTCTAACCTGTTCTTCCCAGAAGAGACCACAGAATCTACAGAAAATATGTTTAATATTAGAGTCCAGAATCTGCCTTCCAGAATCCATAAGAACCCTAGTCCAGCTCATGCATCTGACAAAGGAGAAAAATGAGTCAGAGCTACCCTGTGAGTTGGAACAGATCACACAGATAGTTAGTTGCAGAACCAAGACAAAAACTGCTAACCCAGCATGCTCCCATGGATTAAGTTTCTCACCTTTCATCTCTGTGTGAGTATCTGTCAGTAGGGATGACTGTGATCACCTTGATGAGTAGTGGGGCACATAATAATGAGTGTGTATAAAATACTGAAACAGTGATTGTCATGTCTGGCACACAGCACACGTTCAGTAAAATATTCTCTCCCCTTTACCCCTTTCTCCACACCCACAATGTGATACTTTACCTAATGCTACCAGAAACAACAGACTAAAGAAAACTCAAAACTTGGTCCGCTTTTAAGGACACCTAGGGAAAGGAATTTTCAGATACTCTCGTTCAGATTTCAAATGAAACATGTTTCTCTACGTTTCATCCACTGAGTGTTGAATACTTGGAAAATCTTTATGTTGCTTCTTAAATCCTGCTTTTAAAATCCACTTTTCCCTTCTTTCGTTGGTCAGGAGGCTCTGGGTAAGAGCTTGTGGCTCTCAGGCTCTCAGCAGCACCCCCAATACAACCACTCTTCACAGACTAAGAGGGGGGAGATTACTTCTCCACAGATAAGAACTGAATTCACTTCTTTCTGCAGCTCTTAGGGTCCAGAAAAAATGAATTTCAGTGATGCTTAGTAGCCATATTTTAATATTTCTATGTGGCCAAATGGGACAGCAACAAAATGAGAAATATGTTTTATGTGTATAAATTTTGGCAGAAAAAAATAAGGAAAAAAGATGCAGTATGCCGGAACTGGGGAAAATACAGATCTTGGAATCCACAGAAGTGCAGACAGTTGAGTTTTGTTTCTCTTACCCTAATTACTCCTCTTTTATCTTGAATATATAGTCCCCCAAATCTTGATCATCACATTGGCTTCTCTCTAAATCCTGCTCATCATCTTTCTCTTTTTTTTAATCCTGAAAAATATAAAGGCTAATCAATATGCTAAAGAATAAAATATTAATAAATTCTTGTAGAGCTTAATTCAACTTCAGCATGCTTCCTATGAGGAATCCCAAAAGTTGCAGGGATCCAAGCACAGAAAATCCCCCAAAGACCAAAGTTAAAATAACTTGCTCTCAGCTTAGCTGCAAATCAAAAGATGAAAAAGAAGAAGGTTTTATCAAGGTTATTTAAGTTTCACGGAAGGCATGTTGACTTCAGGTATGTCTGGTTTTCATCTAACTTGAAAAAAGGCTTAGATTTCAAAATTGAAACTATGCAAATGATTATCCAGTCATTTTGTGTAAATGCTTTAGACTTTAGATGTTACTGTGGAAAATAAAGTAAAATAAAACAGCTTTAGCACAGCCCTAGTAAGCTTAGTCCATGGACAGCACATTAAATCCTGAATTACATACTCAACCAAATACTTCCTAATAAGCCATCCAAGTCTCTGATGTATATAATATGCCTTTTTAAAAATTCATGAATACATATTCCACCTACAGGGTTGGATGGCTCCTTTGGGTTATTTAAGTTTCAAAGGAGTCCATCAGTCTCCTAGGTGTAATGTTCAATGAATGCCTGAAAAATGAAAAATCAGAAATTAGAAGCTCAGAATACTTTGAAGGGGAACAATACACCAGCCCCCAAGCCAGGCTATTCAAAGGCAAAGCTGATGAGGCATCTGCCTCCCTGAGTTTCCTACCTTTTGTCAGTTTGGGTCACAACCCTTAAAACAGCTGTATGTTCCTTCCAACCTAATTATACAACTCCAGCTTGTTTTATTTATAATTAGACTCCAGTAACCCCCTCTGACTCTTGTCTGTGCTGTTATGACATGGCTGTTCTTGGATGCTGGGATGTGATCGTTTTGAGACCACAAGGACAGAATGTTCAAAGCCCCAGGATGGGTTCCCTGTGGGTTGTTCTGCAAAGAATGTGAAGGCAGGAGCTTCCCAGCCTTAGGAAGCTGGCGAATCCAAAAGGAAGTACTTGTGGGTAGAAAAGAGAGAACGAATAGCAAGAGGGCCTTACAGAGAAAAAGTGAATATAAGCTTTCTTCTGTAGCAACATGAGAAATAAAGAATGCCAGACTTAGCAGGCCAAGGGAATCAGGGTGGAGGAGGGAAGAAGGAACGTTAGAGAGGTAAGGTGCAAGGCAGAGAAGAAAGTAGCTTTACTCAGGAAACTTCATTGTGCCAGACACTCTTATTATCCTTTAGCCCCCACTGCCATTTGACATATAAATGGAACTGCCTTCATTCTACAGAGAAGGGAACTGAAGTTCAGAGAGGCTCAGAAACATACCAAGAATCACACAGCTAAGAGTAGGGCCAGAACTTACACCCAGGACTAGGTGACTCCAAGGGCTGTAGCCTTGGTTCCTCCCCTTGGCTAAAGAAGGATGCAGTGCAACTGAATTCCAGGCATTGTGAAGATGGGACAGTGTGTCTGGAGGAACCCAGATGCACTAACCAACTCAACCTGAACACCCGTGTGTAGTGTGCTCTCTCAACTGTAAAACATAAACCTCAATCCATTGGGTTCTTATAAGAATTTAAAAAGGTAATATACATTTAGCACATGACACATATGCCCGGCATATTGAAAGCATTACATGCCTGGAAGCTAATTGCTTCTACGTTGCTCATTTAAGGATTCATTTCCCCAGTCTACTTGTGGGCATTTCCATTATGGGTCCATAAGTGTGAGAGCCAGTGTTTGATGGTTTCAAGTTTCTGTAGACACCACTCCTATTTTTTTCCAACAGTGTAGAAAACATAAATTAAGATGAGCTGGGTATGATTTGAGCAGGACAAGCTGGTTAGAAAATTTCAGATCATGACCCAAGTTTGATAAAGTAAGACCCAAAAATCTGGTCAATTTCAAAGGTTGAAGTCTAACATAAAAATGCATTTATTCTCCCCACAAAATTTAGATCTATAAAGAACCAATGTGAAGTATCTCTCAACACTGATGGAAGAGTAGGGGAGAATGAGCCTATCTAATCTGATGCCCTCATTTGGCATGAGTGGACCTGGTGGCTCAGAAGAGTCCATTGTGTCATAGCCAAGTCTGGACATCCCTTTCCGGGGTGTGGACAGTTCTAATCCACTATGCCAGTGTCCCAGTGGTGTTGACAGTCACTCTAGAACACATTTAGGAATGACACGCTGTCCCTGCAGTCAGAAGATAGACATCACAAGTTTTCATGGCATTAGTTGGTCAACAAGATGACATCAGTGAAAATAGAAGTCCCTGGCATGCAGGATCATCTTTTCCAAGATTACTCAGATACAGACTGACAAAGGAGCAAGGCACTTTACTACAGCCTCACAGGACTTAGGCATGGCCCCGACAAGTACAGGAGGAAACCGGAGAGGGGGCAGTTCTGTCTCCACATACTGAGAGGTGACTTCCCACTGCAACACAACCCCTGCTTGGATGGGATGGTAGAGAGAGTGTCCATGGGTCCTCTGCCAGCTGCGAAGCTGCTTCTCATGAGGATGCAAATCTCTTCAGAGTGCACATCAGTCTGTGAATTCCCCCTCTTTACCTTCTTCTCAATTCTTCCTCACTCTTTTCCATGACTCTTCTCCTTTCTCTAAAGAAGATTTTACACTGATATATAAAGATAAGAAGGAAAGTATAATGGAAGAGCCTTCTTTTCATTTGTTTTGTTGTTGTTGTTGTTAGTTTGTTTCCCAAGTCCTATATCCTAGACACAGGCTAGGTACCATTTCTTCAAGTTTCTGTTACCATCTTGAATTTCACCTTGTCCAAGCTGAAGCCATGGTCCACTCCATGCATCTCAGCACTGTGCTCTCATCAAAGTGCTGCATTCCTTGCCTGCACTGTCCTGACACTGCAGTCGGTGTCACAGGTAATCAGAGAAGCCCAAGACATAGTCACATCCAAGTTGGGAGACAAGGAAATGCAGCTCTGATGATTTTCCTCATAAGGATGATCTGATGTAACAGCAAAATTCTGACATGAAGAAGCCTAGGCTTTAAGTGTTATGTTTAAAAATGGGGAAAGGAGAAATACTTTCCTTAAACTGAATCCACTAATGGCTGTGGGAATAACTAAAATTCATACAAACTGCGAATGTCAGTCTGCCTTTCTAGAGGCTGTATTCTTCATTTGGTCTCACTCAGCAGCTGGCCCCACCTTGCACTTCTGGGCTGTCAGGCCCCTTAGGATGTTCTTGGTAACAGCCTACCGCTAGATAATTTCCTGGGTTCTAAGAAGTTCATCGACATCCAGACAAAAATCTGCCCCAACTGTTCCCTGGTGCTTGAAATCCCTCTGTCAAGAGGATGGAGGAAATTTATGCTCAAAGGCCCCCAGGAGCAACAGTCCAATGACTATGATTCTTAATGTAGGAATGACAGCCAGCAAAGATCCCTGCAGACACAGAACTTCTAGGGGGGTCAAAGAAGGTGGTGGAGATGGGAAGCGATGCAGAAGGAGAGGCAGGACCATCCAGAGAAACTTCATCGAGCGGCTAATGTGACCTGAACCATCGACTGGCCTCAGGGCATTGACTAGCTCTCCCCTCTGCTTTGCTACCCAGAGTGCTGTCTTGGGAGAGGCTGGCTTAACCATTTCCTCAGATCCCATTATCTCAGCAGCACTCCCTGCCTCAAGCCCACTTCAGGAGTGAGAAGGCCTTAAGTAAAAAGAAAAGAAAGTTGAGCTGTCATTCAGCCTTCTTGGCATTGTTTGTTTGTTTGTTTGTTCTCAGCTTTGTTTGGATTGAGTTTTCTCTTTCCTTTTTGGGCATAAGGCTCTGTCACCCAAAATGAAGTGTTTTGAAGCTCAGCCCAGCCAGTTCTGAACTATAAAAGACTGAGTTAATTAACCTTTCATCAGCCAATTACTTTCAACCTTTTTGTTGGCACATTGGGGAAATGTATTAGTGGTTACTAATTAAAGGTATTAAATATACCTTTATATTTCTTCAAATTCTTAGACTCCTGGAAATAAGTTGATTAAGAAGAAAGGGGGAAGTTTCTGTTGAATTTATCCTTGAAAATGGTTAAAAGAGACTATAAATAAATTACAGAAAAAGGGAAGCTTTGACCTTATTCTATAACCTATATTTGTAATTGAGTTTGGGCATTTGGGAACATTTTGTAAGTATAAGAACAGTTAAGATTTACTGTATGTTTATCATGTGCAAGAAATACAATAATACCTTTTAAATATACAATTTTATTTAACTTTCTCAATTCTATGAGATAGATTTGAATTATAATCCCTTATTAAAGATGAGAAAATTAAAGCTTAGAAGTCAAGCAAATTGCTCCAGGTCACAAAGTTAGTACACACCAGAGGAGGGACTTAATGTGGGTGACCTGTAGCCAGAGACAATGCATTTAATCTCAACAATGCCAACCTAACTGTATGACAGTGTATTCATTATTTTCAGAGTTGAAAGAACTTAAAAAACGCACTTGCAATTTCAAAATGCATCATGTTTTCTCACAACCCCTTCCTGCACTGGTTGTTTATTGCTGCATAACAAATTCTCCCAGATATTTATTACTTCTATCCAGGAGCAGCTAAGCTGGGTGGTCTGGCTCTGGGTTCTTCACAAGGTTGAAGTCAAGCTGGTGGCTGAGGCTGCAGTCATCTGAAGGTTTGACCAGGGCTAGGGCACTTGCTTCCAAGCTTACTCATGTGGTTGTTCATAACTCCTTGCTGACTAATGGCCAGAGTCCTCAGTTCTTTATCACGAGCCTGTCCATGAATAGCCTGAGTGTTGTCAAGACATGGCAACTGCGCATGACCCAAGAGAGACAGAGCGCATGATGGAAGCTCAAGTCTTTTATAGCCTAATCTCATAAGAAACATATTAATTCTGTCATATCCTATGGGTCACACAGATCAGTCCTGGGACAGTGTGGGAGGAGGAGACTACATACGGGTGTGAGTACCAAGAGGTGGGGATCACTGGGGGCTGTCATAGAAGCTGTCTACCATCCTTGCCTGTCTACACTGTTCTCTTGGTATTGAATTCCCTTATCCATCTTGTCTGCCTGCCTTACTTCTACTCATCCTTAAAGACTGATTGAAATGTAATTTTTCTGTAAAGACTTCCCTGGTTTTCATGATTCTGAAAAGTATTAACACACTGATCACATTATACAATGAATACCTGTTTACAAGTTATCTTTGGGATCTCCCACAAAACAGAGATAAAATTTGCCCTTAAGTTTCCTCATTTCCTTTGGAAAGTGATCCCAAGGAAGAAAATTGGGCACTGGGAAGAATGAGAGGAAGCAAGGCAACCCAGGAGGTAACTGTTGAGCTGATAAACACTGTAAGCATCTGGGTTCCAACCACTGGGACCCTCTGAGGGACTGTGTAAAGTGTGCCTAGAATAGTCTGCTCAAGAGGAAATAAGAGTATTTATTCTCTAAGTCCTCTCCCCATAATGATCAAGGGTGCATTGAGTATTGATAATGATGCAAAAAGCAAAAAATATGAAATGGGGGTAGCAAGTGCACTCAGGACACAGTGATATGCAGCAGGTGTCCACAGCAGTGGCCAAAATAAAATGATGGGATGGGGGTATGTAGATGTAAGGATCCCAATTAAGTCAAGGGACAGTGCATCATTTATCCTTGTGTCCTAAAGCATAGAACAGGACCTAAAAGCTGGAAAACCTGTACCAAACCATGCAACTATCTTTGAGACCCTTAATTTATTTAACAAATATGCATTGAGTACCTACTGAGAGGTAAGTGCCATGCAAAAGTCTGATCATCCTGTTGGAGTGATTGACAACTAGGCATGCACAGATATTGACCAATCAAAATGTGTGCAGGTATTTTTCTTTGGTGGGGGGCAGTAATTGGGTTTATTTATTGATTTACTTTTAGAGGAGATACTGGGGATTGAACCCAGAACCTCATGCATGCTAAATATGTACTCTACTACTTGAGATACACTCTCCCCTCTTGACCAATCAAAATGAACAGCAATGCTTCACAAGCAGTAAGATTAGCCAGGAATTTACTTTCTTAATTCAGACTTGGAAATAGGTGAATAATAAGGCCTAAACCAAAAATATTTATATGCATGTCCAAATGATGGGCCTTTTTGGATTTGGGGATGGATTACAGAGGAAAGAGATGTCTTAGGGTGCCTTCAAGTGAGTGAAAGGAGAATGGTCATTGAAGACACATAGAAGGAAACAGCATTTCCAGACTGAGGAGTGGGTGGGGAGAAATAACTCATATAAAAGCACAGATCAGCTATTTCAAAATGAATGGAGCATTCTTTTATGCAGCTGAAAATGAATCAAGAAACAAAGAGTCTCAAGAATTATCAAGCGCCAAGGTAGAGAAGGCTGAAGCACAAGTAGCATGTAAAAATGGGTTGTTCAAGGTCATATTAAAGATGTAAAACCTTATCCTAGGAAGTCACTAAAAGGGCAGTTTTGTGCTTCTCTATAACTTCTCTGTAACTGGGATGCTGAGCTTCTGGAAGATCTGCTCAGAAATATTTATTGGTCAAATAAATGAATGGAGTTTAAACGTCTCATTTTAAAATGAGCAAATGAAATCCTGGACTTCTGTTTCAGATTAAGAAAGTTGCAAGACACTGTCATTCCCAGTGTAACTGAGAATGCAAAAAGACCAGCTCTAACATCATTTTATCAAACCAACTGGAGAGCTAAGGACACCAAGAGACATAAATAAGCTAAAATGTAGAAAGTAATCATCTTCCTGGGAGAGAAGAGAGTCCAGGCTGTCTCAGCCCCAGCAGAGGGTGGAGGAGGAGGCTCCTCTTTATTACAGGGACCTGCACCACGAGAAACGCTCAAAGGCATCTTATAGACAAAGGAAACTCAGATCACTGATAAGGGAGACTGCCAGAGAGGATAGACATGGGAGTAAACACAAAACACTTTCGAAATTATCATATTATATTAAATTTCTTTAAAAGTTTATTGATTAAAACAAAATAGTTATTCTGTAGAGTTTATAGCATATCATAGTAAAGAAAAATGACAAGCGCCTAGAAGACAGGAGGGGGGTAATTTAATGCTAATGTCACACATTTTTACAGCATGTATGAAAGAATATAGTAGCATGTTAAAGTAGACAGATTTTTTTCTTCTTTTTTTGTATATATGTTTTTATTGAACTATAGTCAGTTTACAATGTTGTATCAATTTCTGGTGTACAGCATAATGTTTCAGTCATACATGAAAATACATATATTCATTTTAATATTCCTTTTCACCAAAAGTTATTACAAGATATTGAATATAATTCCCTGTACTATACAGTATGAACTTATTGTTTATCTATTTTATATATATTAGTAGGTATTTGCAAATCTCAAACTCCCAGTTTATCCCTTTCCACCTCCTTCCTCCTTGGTAACCATAAGTTTGTTTTCTATGTCTGTGAGTCTGTTTCTGTTCTGTAAATAAGTTCCTTTGCCTTTTTATTTTTTTAGATTCCACATATGAGTGATGTCATATGGTATTTTTCTTCTTGTGGCTTATTTCATTTAGAATGACAATCTCCAACTTCATCCATGTTGCTGCAAATGGCATTATTTTATTCTTTTTTATGGCTGAGTTGTAGCCCATTGTCTATACCACAACTTCTTTATCCAGTCATCTGTCGATGGATATTTAGGTTGTTTCCATGTCTTGACTATTGCAAATAGTGCTGCTATGAACATTGGGGTGCATATATCTTTTTGAATTAGGGTTCCCTCTGGATATATGACCAGGAGTGGGATTGCAGGGTCATATGGTAAGTCTATTTTCAGTCTTTTGAGAAATCTCCATACTGTTTTCCACAACGGCTGCACGAAACTACATTCCCATCAACAGTGTAGGAGGGTTCCCTTTTCTCCACACCCTCTCCAGCATTTATTGTTTGTGGACTTTTGAATGATGGCTATTCTGCCTGGTGTGAGGTGATACCTCATTGTGGTTTTGACTTGCATTTCTCTGATAATTAGCAATATTGAGCATTTTTTCATGTGACTATTGGCCATTTGTATGTCTTCATTGGAGAATTGCTTGTTTAGGTCTTCTGCCTATTTTTGGATTGGGTTGTTGGTTGTTGTTGTTGCTGTTAAGTTGTATGAGCTATTATATACTCTGGAAATTAAGCCTTTGTTAATCTCATTTTTTGCAAATGTTTTCTCCATTCTGTAGGTTGTCTTTTTGTTTTGCTTATGATTTCCTTTGCTGTGCAAAAGCTTATAAGTTAATTAGGTCCCATTTGTTTATCTTTGCTTTTATTTCTGTTGCCTGGGTAGATTGTCTTAGGAGAACATTGCTGAGATTTATGTTAGAAGATGTTTTGCCTATGTTTTCTTCTAAGAGGTTTATAATGTCTTGTCTTATACTTAAGTCTTTAATCCATTTTGAGTTCATTTTTTGTGTATGATGTGAGGAAATATTCTAACTTCATTGATCTCATGAACAGAATTTATGAACAAGATAGCATCTAAAGAAATGATCACGAAAAGTCCACAAGCCTGCTGCATGCAGTGAGGGATGGCGATGACTCTGACCCCCTATCTCAATGATTAACTTAGAGTACTTCCCCTTTCCTCTTTAAAAACTTTCATGCCTGAGCAGGATCTTTGCAGATGATTTCGGGGGAGTACTGAGTCCACCATCTCCCCAGATTGCCGGCATTCTGATTAAAAGCAACTTTCCTCTCTACCAGCATTTGCCTCTCGAGTACTGATTTTTGAGCAGCGAGCAGCCAAACCTGAGTTCAGTGACACCATCATGGCCACTTTCCATTCCAAAGCCAGTTGCCTGACCAAGCCCAAAGCCAGTAAGACAAGAAAGATGCTCCATGCACATGAACCATGACAAAGTTGGAGAGAAGAGGAGGAAGTGTGGATATTCCATGCAATCTCACCATCTCCAGGTAGCATAAGAAGTGGGACAAAACCAGGTTCTCTGACAACTAGCCCAGCACTTCTGCCTCAGCCCTCACTGTCTCCTTGTGGTCTGGAAGCCAAAAAACTCAGCCCCAGCTGAGTTCCAGAGGAAAGTTCCAGCACATCTTTGCACTCCTTGTCAGAGAAGTGTGATGGAATCCAAACTACACTACACAATGCTCCATGCAGATCTGATAGAAAGCCTCACTTTGGTTTCCCTGCTGTTTGGGAAGCTGCCTCCTTCCTGGGAGCCCGAGAGCCCTCCAGCTCTCTGTCTGCACTGGGAGAAGAACTATCTGTTAAGGGAAAGCAATGCAATACAGCCATCTAATGGATCCTGGCTGTCATAGACCGGCTGCTGCTTCCTTGGAACATCAGGAGTGGATGACAAGACAAAGTCCTGGCAAAGGTGTCTGCAGGCAGATGGACACCTGCAGAGGTGGGGGCAGGGGATGGAGGGACTCTTACTGGCATGCTGGTATTTGCATCAGCTACCCTTGAACTCTTTGGAGAACAGTGTTACATGACTTGAGCCCACCCCAACGTAAACACCCAAGAAGGAGATTACGCATAACTCTGTTCCAGGAAAAGGAAACAAAATAAGTCAATTTTTATCCCCCACCCCACATCTGGTGGAGACCAGACCTGAAGACAGAAGGCAGCCACTTCTACCACATGTACTTACATAAACCAACCACAAAGAAACTTCAGTCTCCTTGTTCCTTCCAGGCATGTTAAACTATATTCTCCCTGACTGACTATGGACATGGAGTCAGCACAGCAAGGGCTTCTGAGTTCAGTTTCTTTCCACAAAATTGTGGTCTGACTTCCCCACATCCTCCTGAATCCAGGCATTTGTCTACCACTCCAGTCAGCTGGAGAAGTCATTTAATCCCATCCACTCATCCAACAAACAATGACTGCTCACCTGCTATGTGTCAGGAGCTCTGCTCAGCCCTGAGGATAAAGCTCTGAATGAGAAAAATATGGTCCCTTCCTGCCCAGAGCTTATAAACAATAGACAAGATAGACATTGGCAAGGCAAGCTAAATGTGATGGGAGGTGAGAAGCAGAATAGCAAGGGGGTCATCAGAGATTCAAGAGCTGCAGGAAGTTACTCCCACATTACCCCAGGCTTGGTCAGATCCATTAAAAGGTTAGTGCTGCAGGGCCGTGTGCTTTGGCTGCAGTGTTTTTCCTGAAATTTGCCAACTAACAGGGCTTCAAAATCCACATCCTCCATGAGCTTCATCCTGCTCTATAGGATTTCAAGCTGAAAAGCATCAAAATGCACTTAAATTTTTATAGACACAATAGGTCAGTAGGTGGGAAAGTTAAGGGTGGAGACATGATTCTGACCACACCCCATGGAGAACGGAATTAGCTTTGGGGACCTCAAGGGCACCTGGCTAAGGCAACAGTGACCCCAGAGACCAGACACAAGCCCCTGTTACACAAGCCTCTGCTCCCACTTCATTCAAGACTGAGGGAGGAGAAAAAGTCCTTGCACTGTGATAAAGTGCCTCTTCTGTCCAGCCACTCCTTAGCCGTGCATCGCCAAGGTGGTTTTCAGAAAAACCACCAGGGGAAGCGGCATGGGGAGTCCTGAATGACGTACAGGACCCTACACTTGTGTGGAAAGGACCCATCTCCTTTTTAGTTTTCCATTAGTCGAATGAGTTGGGCAAACCTGAAAGCCTGGGTCTAGCTGACATTCATGAGGTATCATGGGAGCCCTAACAATGAGAATAATAAAATTCAAGTATAATTCCCACAGAGAATGTAACTGGAAAAATATCTTCCAGTTTCAATCATTTATTCCTGGGAAGGTCCTTAGAGCCAGGATCACTAAAAAAAAGGTCTGAAATAGTGTTATTTGGTTGTTTTTTGGGGGGAAGGAGATGGGGGAAGTGTTTGTTTTGGGGTTTTTTTCCCCTACCCAGAATGTTATATTTAGAAGAAACTGTCATTAGCAAAAGTTTGGTAAGTATAACTGGTATCCTACTTTACCTTTTCTGAATGTTTTGAAAAAAAAATCAATGAGATTGTTGTGGCAAAGGACAGGCCACCCCAAAACGTGCCTCAATGGCATTGTGATTACTTTGAGTTAAAGTTGGTTAAGAAATGGCCAATACAAAAGGGACACATTGACCCTCCTGTTTCCCTGAAAACAGGAGGGAATAAATCTTCCATGTGAAAGATGCCCTTTCTGTACCAGGAGGCAGCAAGACATCCTTATCACCAGAGATAGAAAATTCAGGGCCGAGAAGCGTATATAAATAAGCCTTGTTATTTCTTTAATAACTTACTACCTAAACCCAAAGTTTGCTTGAATTCCTTACTAATTAACCATTCAAACCTAAGTTTTTTTTCTGTCCTGTCAGTTCCTCTCAAATTTACTGTTCCTTTGTCTAAAACCTATAAAAGCTGCCTGCTTTGGCCACTTCTTGGGTCCTATTTCTATGAGATCTCTGTGTGCAGGAATTAAATGTGTTTCTTTTTATTCTGTTTGTTTTGTGTCAATTTTATCATCAGTCCAGTCACAAGAAACCAAGAAGGCTAGTAGAAGGGGAACTCTCCCCTCTCTGACAATGTTTGTGTTTTTTTTTTTTTTTTTTGAGATTCATCCCTGTTGATACCTATATAATATTCCATTATATGAATATACTACAACTGATTTATCCATTATTTTTATGATGAATAACTTGTTTCAAAAACAGTGGCAGTATAGGTCTCTTTGGGGATATGGACATGTTTTCTGTGATGCAGAGCTAACAAGAATAATGAAGATACTCTTACCATTATGATAATGGCTACTACTACTAATGATATGAGGGGCTAACTTTTATTAGTCTGTTTTATAGTTACTAACTCATTAAGTGCTAATAATTCTGTGAAGTAGACACATTATCAACTTCATTTACCAATTAAGAAAACTTTGGAGGGAAGTTCAAGAGTTATAGAATGCAAATTTTCTACCTTATAAAATATCACCAAACTATAAAAGTCTATATTCCTGACAGGCGTATATAAAAGTTCCTGTTGCTCCACATTCTCATCAAACCTGGTGCTGTCAGATTTAAAAATTATCTTCAAATATGTATATAAAGATTGAGAATGTAGAAACTATAGTCATTGACTAAAATATAGATCAAGAAAGATTGAGAGACAGAGATGGAGAAAGAATCAGAGCAAAGATGAATCTATTTTAGGAATAAAGAAAGGCAGTCAAATAAATTAGTTGAAAACTCAGTTAAAACACCCTAATTGAAATTACACCTAATTGGTAGTCTTGCACATGCCCATCCAGGCAATAGAGTTGTACACATGCTAATTCTATTACTTAGCCCTCACTTTGCTGTCAAAGAATGCAGGGGGAGAGCTGAATTAAAGATCGCAGAATGGAAAATTCCTTTATCTCAAACTCTCATTCTTCTTTACTTTTAATGTTATGACTTTTCAATAAATTTTGTGTCCCCAAGCACCTCTGCTTTCTTTTTCTTGTTATGAATAATGCATACAGCACAGAGCAAATCAATAGCATTCTTTTTAACTTCAAGTTATCACTTGTCACCAGCATTCATTCATTTTTTGGTGTCTCCTCTAGCAGGAAGAAGTTTTATCATGGATGCTTGATCAATGGGAAAATCCACCCAAACTATGAACACAAACACAAGAAGCTTAAAAGTGCAAATCAGACCATCCCTCCTCCTCCACCACCCAAAAGACAAAAAACAAAAACAAGAACAAAAACAAAAGCAAAAAACAAACAAACAAGAAAAACACCTAACAACTTTACAACTTCCTAGACCATAGTAGACACCAATTTTTCACTAGTTCATTTAAGTTAACCCTGTAAGCATACAGGGACTTTAAAGTGGCACCAGCTGGAAAATTCCCATAGTGTGGGAAGTGGGCTTCTCACTATGGCTGTTACAAAATTCTTCCTCATAAAAGGGCCTTTTGTGTTGTGCATATTGCAGGAACTTGAGCATTTTTGCAAGATATCCATGAAAGCATGCTTGACTGGATAAAAGGATATGCTTTGTTTTACTAAAAAAAAAAAAAAAAAAAGGCCATAAAAAGTTAAGATAGGCTCTAACAACAAAATAAATTATGTTTTAGTTACGCATTCTGTGTTTTTATGGCAGACTCCTTTCTCCACAGAAAAACTTCAAGGTATTATCACTGCTATAAAATACTACACCTTACTTCTCTAAAGGAGAATTACAGAACTCTGAAAATTCAAGAACCTTATTGAATTTAATTTAGGGATTTTTACTGGCTATAAGCCATCTCCTCAGATCTTGCAGCTCCAGTAAACATGACAATAGTAATCAAAATATCTCCCCTTTTATGATGTCTCTCAGTCCCAACCATTTTGAAACAACCTGAGTTTTTAAAATACCAATCCAATTTATTAATGGGAAATACTGAGAGAAACCAATATCCCTCATTTCAGTGTCAAAGAGAATCCCAGGTTTTGTGTCACTGACAAAATCACTTAGACTTAGGGATGAAAAGATTGAATTGTCCCTCTCTCCTTCTTTAAGGAAAATGATCAGATTTCTTATCATCTTTACTTCTTAGGGAGGACTGTGATTTTGTAAAGGATGACATACAGCAAATGTTTGCCCTGCTGTCTCCATTGCACCTTCTCCTCCTTGTCCCTCTCTCCTCCTTTGGTGTCTCTTTATTCCTTCCCTAAACTTGGTCTTTTCTGGACCTCTCCCACCCCATGCAGACACCTGAAAAAGAAGACAAGCTATAGATGACATCTCCAGATATCTGGCTCAGGGCTAACAGATTTATGCACAAAGACACACCTCCTATATCTTTACCTCTTGCTAAATTATTAAAAAAAAAAAAAAAGAAAACTCTTCTGGGGTTAGAGTTCAGGTATCACTAGTTGGAATATTATAAGTCATTGAGTGTTCTTAGAATCATGAATTATAGCTGCAAGTCTTATGTAACTTAAGAGCTTCAGACATAAATTTCCTAATGGAGAAAAAAAGGGCCTTGATCAAAAATTGGATGCCAGAGTGAGAAGATTCTGATGGGCACCAGCATCACCTCCTAAGAGTCAGGCTGGAATTCCACTCCACAGAGCACATCACTGAGACACTGCAGAAATGCTCTCCTTCAAAGCAAGGCTATTGAGGGGCTGCTGTCAGGGGGCAATTCCATTGTGGGTGGTTAAATTGACTTCCTCTGACACCCTAGCAAGATGCCTGAACAGAACAAGATGGAGTGCCACTCAGGTTCCAGAGCTGACTTTTCATTTCTCCAGATAGATCTAGAGTCAGGAACATGTGCTCTCTGTTCTGCAGTTCCTCATCTCATAGACATCCTCACATCAACACCACATGGGCAAACGGCCTGTTATCTGATCAAGAATTTGTCTGGTCTTTGCCTCTGATTTCTGGGAAGGAACCACCAAATCCTTGGTGTTTCCCAGGCAATAGGAGTATCTTTGTTGTTTGGGCTCCCTTGGGCCACACCTGAGTTTATGCTAATGAGATGACTCAGGGTAGAACCCTAGATAGTTTCAGAATGGGGGCTGTCCATACTGGAAAGACCAACCATGTTACTTGAGGGTCACATGATATCAGCACAACCTCTTGGGAGGGGAGGGGAGCTAGACAGAATTCAATCATGTGGCCAATGATTCCATCAATTAGGCCTACATCATGAAATCCCAAGAAAAAAAATCTAGACATTTGAATCTCAAGCAAGCTTTCCTAGATAAGGAGCATATGTCAATGTGCCAGGAGGGTGACATGTCC
Source organism: Camelus dromedarius (assembly GCF_036321535.1). Classification (NCBI taxonomy): domain Eukaryota; kingdom Metazoa; phylum Chordata; class Mammalia; order Artiodactyla; family Camelidae; genus Camelus; species Camelus dromedarius. The sequence goes on from NC_087453.1 coordinate 31,411,018, forward strand.
TGAGGACATGTACTTTTCACATTGAGAACTCTGGCCAACATCGCCTTGTGCATCTCTTCATTTTGTTGCTCCTAATTTGCATCCTTTTTAATAAAGTTGTAATTAATCATAAGTATAGTCCTTTCCTGAATCTTGTGAGACATTCTGGTGTCTGGTAGACATAGCTGGTATCTGAAGTGAAGGCAGTCTTGCAGGGGATTTTTGCCCTTAACCTGCAAAATCTGACCTAATTTCAGGGAGTTAGACTCAAAATTACACAGCACAGCACAGCCCAAGAAGTTATGCAATCTATTTAAGGTCCTTTGATCCAAAGTACAAGCCCTCCTTATTCTAGTTACAGGGCTGTCCACTACACCCTGCTGAATTTTAACCTATGTTGGGGAAGGTTCAGTTTTGGATCAGGGAAGATTCTAGTTAAATCTAAGTTATGACCTCTAAGAATATTATAAAGTATACCATGTCTGCAAAGACATACAAAAATAACTAAAAATATATATGAAATTTGTTTCAACAAATAATTCATCTATAAATGCATCTGGATGCAACAATGCCTCAATCTATTCTTAAACTGCTACAGCCTGAAATTTAATCTAGAGAATTTTGGCTATAACTGCTTGAAAATTAAATATCCAGGCAGTTTGAGTTTTTCCTTATGGTATTACTGCCATTGTATTTGGGGAGTTTTCCAAGTTCATTGATTTGTGTTCCTTTTTCTTTAGTAAAAAACACACTTTTGCTCACACTAATCTTAAGAGTGCAGGAAAAAAATAATGTATTTTTAAACTTCTCTATTATTGACTTTAAGTTTCTTACAAACTCTGTGTGTGTGTGTGCATGTGTGTGTGTGTGATATTTCATTCTGTGGAATAGAGTGTAGATGATTTGTCTAGATTTTTTATATCATATTCTGAAGTATTATATACACACAAAAATGTGTACAAATCATAAGTGCACACTGGGTGAATTTTCTCAAAGTGAACATAACTCTCCAACCTGAACCCAGATCCAGAAATAGAACACTTCCAGCACCCCAAGAAGCTCTCCTGGTAAACGCCAGTGACTGTCATGTGATTCTGAGTCATGTGGTCACTTTGCAGCCCTCCAGGATGGAACTTCATAGTGACATCCCCTAGCATCCCATCTATTATCCTGCCAACTATTTCTCTTACACCTCTTTGGGGAGGAGAGCAAGGGAGGTAGGAAAATTCAGGTTCCATCCATGGTACACACAGCTCAAACTCTCCCTCCTTCTGCCTAAAAGGATGCACCATGAATCTGCCTTAGATGGGACTTGCCCCAGGCTGGAGTGAGGGCATTCTGAGAAGCAGCTGCTGGTCGATGGAGGGAGATCAGGTACATATGTCTAGCCCCCCTTTGCTCTTCTGCTTTGTTTTCTTATGTCGTGTAGGCAGTAGCCATATGCAGAAATAGGGGCTTGCAAACTCCATCTAGTGTGCCCTCAGAGGCCTGCCCAGCCCTAGTGTTCTTGGGAGGCTGCATACTCAGCTGAATGAGTTTAAGAAAAGCTGGCCCCACCAGTAGATCCAACTTCGGTTGAGGAAGAAATCTCCAGCACCTAACTTAGTACTTCCGCTCCATCTCCCTTCAAAGTTTCCTTTAATCCATATCATATCCTTCCACTCTAGGGCAGTAATTCTTCTAGCTGAGCTTTTCTTTCATCACTGTGGATTATCTCTGTCTTATCTCACTGGTCATAACAAAAGGGGTATCTTCTCTGTTGTGGAAGAAAATCAGAGTCCTTCAAAGTTAGAAAATACTTTCTGGTCCTCAAAATCCTGATTTTCAAGATTCTTGCCTTGTGGTGAGAATGAGGGGGACCCTGTATTTCAGGTCAAGAGCTGAATATCTTTAAAATCTCTTTAAATATTTTCTATAATAATCCTAATACTTATCTGTTTCCCCTCCCCACCCCCAGCACTCTATTTGTTTCCCTGCTTTGAAGCAAAAGCAAAAGCAAAAGACAAAAAGCAAAACTCCCTCAGGAAGAGGAGGGAGAAGTCATACAAACAGAAACAGAATCAAGAAGCATATTCATATCTTTCAAAATATTAATCAGGAGATACAAAATGCATTAATATAAAATACACAAAAAAGTGGTTCTGGTCAAGATGGCGGAGTGGTGGACCACGAGCTTGCCTCTCCTTGTGACTACAAGGAAACCACAACTGAATGATAAGCAACCGTTGAAAAAAGACTGGAACCTAGCAAAAAAAATCTGCAACTGGAAATATAAAGAGGGAACCACAGCAGGACGGCAGGAGGGGCATGCTCGTGATATAATTGGGCCCTGCACCCCTCAGGTGGGCGACCCACAAGCTAAACATTTGTTAAGTCACAGAGGCCCTCCCACAGGAGTGAGAGCTCTAAGCCCCATGTCAGGCTCCCCAGCTAGGTCCTGGCATTGGAAAGAGAAGGAGACCCCAGGACATCCGGTTTTGAAGGCCAGGAGGCTTGGCTCTGGGAGCCTCAAGGGACTGGGGGAAACAGAGACTCCATTCACTTGAGAAGCATACACGGAAACACATGTGCACCAGGTCCAAGGACAGAGGTAATGATTTCATAGGAACCTGGGCCAGACCTGCCTGCTGGATTTGGAGGGTCTCCTGGGGACATGGGGGACAGGCAGCTCACTCAGGGGACATAAAAGCTGGTGGTGGACATTCCAGGAGTGTTAATCTACATGAGCTTTCCTGGAGGCTGACATCTTGATTGAATCATTAGCACCAAGACCTAGCCCCACCCAACAGCCTGTAGGGAAGCCTCAGGCCAAACAACATACAGGGTGGGAGCACAGCCCCACCCATCAGCAGACTTCCTGAGCCACAAAGGTCTCTAGACACAGCCCTGCCAAGAGGTTGAGGACCAAGCTTCACCCAGCAGTGGGCAGGCACTGGCTTCTCCTGCCAGGAAACCTGCATAAGCCTCTAGTCCAGCCTCATCCACCAGGGGCAGATACTAGAAATAAGAAAGTAATAATCCCAAAGCCTGTGGAAGGAATCCCACACACAGAAAGATAGACAATATGAGGTGACAAAGGAATATCTCTCAGGCCAAGGCACAAGATAAAATCCCAGGAGAAGAAATAAGAGATGAGGAGATCAGTAATTTATCTGAGAAAGAGTTTAAAGTACTGATGGTAAAGATGTTCAGAGAACTCAAGAGGAGTATATTTTCACAGAGTGAAATTTTTAGCAAAGAGTTGGAAAATATAAAGAATACCCAGAGTTGAAGAATAAAATCACTGAAATGAACAATAAAATAGAAGGAATCAAGAACAGACTAAATGAGGCAGAAGAACGGATCAGTGAGCTAGAAGATAGATTAGTGGAAATCACTACTTCAGAACAGAAAAAAGAAGAAAGAATAAAAAGGAAAGAAGATAGTTTAAGAGAACTCTGGGACAACATGAAGCACTCTAATATTCACATTATAGGGATCCCAGAATGAGAAGAGAGAGAGAAAGGACCTGAGAAGATTTTTGGAGAGATAATAACTGAAAATTTCCCCAACTTGGAAAAGGAAACAGTCACCCAGGTCCAGGAAGTGCAGAGAGTTCCACACAGAATCAACCCAAAGAGGAACATACCAAGGCACATAGTCATCAAATTGACAACAATTAAGGACAAGGAGAAAATATTAAAATTAGCAAGAGAAAAGCAACAAATAACATACAAGGGAATTCCCATGAGGTTATCAGCTGATTTTTCAGCAGAAACTCTACAGGCCAAAAGGGAGTGGCACAATATATTTAAAGTGATGCAAGAGAGAAACTTACAACCAGGAATACTCTGTCCAGTAAGACTCTAGTTCAGACTTGATGGAGAAATCAAAAGCTTCACAGATAAACAAAAGCTAAAGGATTTCATCACCACCAAACCAGCTTTGTAACAAATATTAAAGGACTTTCTCTAGTCATCAAACCATAAGAAAAGAGAACAAAAAGAAGAAAGACAAAACAAAAGAGACCTACAAAAGATTGCTTTGGCTGTTCGGGGTCTTTTGTGGCTCCTTATAAATTTTGGAATTGTTTATTCTAGTTCTGTGAGGAATGTTGTGAGTATTTTGATCGGGGTTGCATTGGATCTGTGGATTTGTTTGGGTAGTGTGGCCATTTTGATAGTGTTGATTCTTCCAATCCGAGAGCACAAGAAATCTTTCCATTTCTTTGTGTCATTTCAGTTTTCAAAGTACAGGGAGTATAGATAACCTCCTTGGTTAAGTTTATTTCTAGGTATTTTGTTGTTTTTGATGTAATGGAAATGTCTCTGCCAGTTATAAAATTCTATTTTTTGAAGTGAAAAAAAAAAGTGAATGAAGGGCTGCAAATGGCAAAAAATCCTTCTTTTTTATGGGTGAGTTGTATTCCATTATATATATACATACATACTGCATCTCCATTATCTATTCAACTATTGATGTGCACTTAGGATGCTTCCATATCTTGGCAATTATAAATAATGTTGCTGTTAATAGCAGGGTGTATGTATTTTTTAATTTAATTCTTATTTTGTGGTTGGCTTTATTCCTTTGATAACTATGTAAGTTTAAAAAGCGAAAGCTTTAAACGTTCTTATAAACAATGAACAGTGCATATATGTAAATTTAAAAAATGTATGCAGTAAAAAAAATAATATACCAAGCCATGAAAGACAGAAGAAACTTAAAAGACGTATTACTAAATGAAAGAAGCCAGTCTGAAAAGGCTACAAACTGTACGATTCCAATCAAATGACATTCTGGAAAAGGCACAGCTACAGAAACAATAAAAAGATTGTGGTTTCCAAGGATTTGGGGAGAGGGAGGGAGGGAGGAATGAATAGATGGAGCACAAGGGGTTCTTAGGGCAATGAAATTATTCTGTGTAATATTATAGTGGTGGCTACATGTCATTATGCATTTGTCAAAACCCATAGAATGTACATCAAGAGTGATCCTAATGTAAACTGTGGACTTTAGTTGATAATAATGTGCCCATGTTGGTTCATCAATTGTACCAAATATGACACACTGATGAGGGATGTTGAGGGTAGGAGAGTATATATGTGTGGGTGGGGAGGGTTATGTGCAAACTCTGTATTTTCTGCTCAATTCTTTTGTGAATCTGAAACTGTTCTAAAAGAATAAAGTCTATTAAAAATAAATAAATACATTTTTAAAAATACAGCAAAAGTAATTTCAGTATATTTCCCAATATGCCTGCATGTAACAAAACCACATTTGGTAACTAATGAAGTCTAATTCATCACCTTCAGAAGCACTGGGTCAATAGTTTCTGAAAACAAAAGAGGGACATTAGTAGCTTGCATTTATATAGTGTTTTATAGTTTGCAGGATGATTTTGAATATTTACTGTATTTAAACTTACAACACCCTTATGAGATATGTTCTGCTATCTTCACTTGGGCCTAGAGCAGTTCTTCTATTTGCCAAAAACATAGAACTAGAATTTGAAAAAAAAACAAAAACAAAACACATTTAAAGCATGTTTTTCTTATGGTTTTAAAGGTAGAAACAAAATGTGTACTAGGGCAAACATCCTTACCTTTTGGAGGAGATATTTTGGACAAGTCCTTTCAGTCATTCAAATGCTAACCCAACACTCCAGTGCCCTGGAGAAACGCTCAAAAGGTGAAGGACCCTAACAGATCTGCTGCTGGGGAAGAAGTGTCCTGCTTAGAAGGGAGATGCTGCCATCTTCCCAGAACAGCCCCCCCCCCCCCCGGAGGTTATTATGATGTGAAATGATGCTTCATTTCCTGGGCAGGGATCAGAGGCAGGGTTGGAAGCTTGCACTCTGGAGGATTCTGAAAAATTGGAATCTTGAAATGGGAGGCAGGGAGGTTCCCAGTAAAGAAGTAAGTTGCTAAATTCTAGGAAAAAGGTATCTAGTATTTTAAGTTTCCTTTTTCTGCACTGTGATTTCCTTAGATTACCTTCAAGCATCAGTAAGGTCTGTTGAACTCAAAAGGCACATGCTAATCATTCTCTGAGGAATCATCCTTGTCCATATTCTTTGGCAAAACAGACCAGAGAGAGGTCAACCAAAAATAACAACAATTATAATTATGCAGGAAGCTGAAGATAAGAAAAAAATTGGGGGTGTTCTTAAGAACTGCAATTTGGGAGACACAGCTTCAGGTAAAACCAAGAGTATTGTGGGAATCTACTGACCAGAAGCACAGGTAACAACCTGAACTTCCAGCTGGCATCTAAAGTGGGGGCATTCTTGTGGGGCTGAACCCTTAACTTGTGGAATCTGATACCATCTCCAGGTAGATAGTGTCAGGAGTGAGTTGCATGGTAAGATACCCAGCTAGTGTCAGAGAATTGCTTAGTTTGGGGGATGAATCACCATGTTAGAACTGGATGCAGAATCTTTCTGACCTTTAACAAGTGTATCATGAATGTTATTCTATGCTGAAGACAAATGGCTAACTGGTCATTGTTTTTCAAATTTATCTTAAGGAAAATGAAACTACAAGTTAATTGGAATTAAAATGTTCTGGGCCCCTGTATGTGGGAATTATAAAGACATTGTTTTTCAAAATGATAAGGGAAAAAAATCCCTCTGTTTATTTTAGGAGTGGCTTCCAGCTATTCACAGGTGGCATTTGCATTGGTCTGGTGGTAAATCTGTCCAGGATGCTGAGTAAACAAGAGTCTGCCTCTAGTTGGATTTTCAATTATACCAGATATATAATCTGATGTCTGGAAGCCCTAGGCTGCTGAGGACAGGACTGTCTTTGCAAGGTTATTTAAAGGAGATCTTTGTTGACGTGCCCTCGAATGTCCTTATCTCATGTATTTCCTGTAGTCTGACAGGCTCCGTTGAAATCCCAAAGGCTTTCTACGTTCAAAAACTTCTTATCTATTATATATAATGCAAATGTCTCTGGGAAAAATAATAATTCTTTATCAACCAATATTTCAAGGAGGACCATAGCGTCAAAGGCTAAAAATTTCTCACAACCTGAGGATATAGGAGAGGTGTATATACGTTAGGGAGGAAGGCATGGGGAGACAGGCAGCTGAAGGCAAATTGTCTTTAAAGTGGAGGCAGATGAGAAGAACAGGCTTTGGAAATCGGACAAGGTTGAGATCCCACAGAGCCAACGTCCACGGCCCTCAGTTTCCACTTCATTTGGGGAAAAAATAGCATAGTAATACAATCCGTAAATTATAGGGTGGAAAACATTAAATGAGACAAGTAGAGGCCTTTCTTGTCCTCCTCCACATTAGAAGGAAGAATGATCATATGCTCCACTCCTGGCTCTGGGGTCTGAGGGACCTGCCCTCAAGGCCTCTTGGGTCACCTGCTGCCTGTGTGACCTCAGGCATTCCTTGACCTCCATCAAGGTAGAATGGGACATGTCTGCTGCCCTACCCATAAAGAAGGTTATGTGTGATGCCTGTTTATTTTTTGGTTTTTAACTTTTAGTTAGAAAACAACACGACTCACTCAAGTCTATTGAATTATGTTGACCATTTAAAGAAAGGAGTCATCAGTTGATATTCAGTGAATGGCTTATTCATCTGAAACAGAATTAGTCATAATAATAATTTATTATTATCCAGAAATGTTTGTCTGTAGTCATTACAGTTAAAATAATTATCTTTCTTATAGCTATACTGAAAAGACTATTGAAGTACGACATCTAATTAAAAAGTGAAATGGAGAAAAGTGAACGTGAAATTTAAAAGGTTCAAATTTCTTATTCTCAGACCTCTCACGCCTTCCCCCACCCAGAGATGCCCCAGCCGCTCCATTCATTTCTTAGTGAAACGCCTTTTTCCCGGTCAGCCACCAGATGTCAGCCTAAGCTTAGCCATGTCTATTTTTTGGGCGCTTGACCTGATTTCTTCTTTCTGGTCTCTTCCTCTTACTTGTCCCTAAGCAGATAGACTGGGATTTCAAAATGTAGAATAGATAAACAAGATTATATTGTATAGCACAGGGAAATATATACAAGATCTTATGGTATCTCATAGAAAAAAATGTGACGATATATATATATTCATGTATAACTGAAAAATTGTGCTCTACACTGGAATCTGACACAACATTGTAAAATTATTATAAATCAATAAAAAATGTTAAAAAAAAAAAACAAAAAAAGACTCTGGATGGCAGGCACTGAGTCAACCGTCATCAGATACCTTGAACTCTGGGCATTTCAAAGGGCATTGGCTCACTCAGCGCAGTTTGCAGTTTCGGAAGGAGCCGCCCTTTCTTCCCACCACCTCCCTCCTCCTCCAGCGCATCCATCGTGCTTCCTGCGCAGGGTCCAGACTGCTGTCCAGCCCACGTAGAGGACACCGCATACCCGCCTCCCAGCAGGTGCACCTGGTGACTCTGGCGTGGGCTCAGCCTCTCCCCGGTGTGTTCACTGGTGAAAACTGCTTTCTTTCATATAGCCTGTCCTCCTCCTCTTCCCACCCATCTCGTGGGTGGGAGACGTCTGCAGAAGCTCCCGGAATCATGTTCTTGCCATACAACACAGAAGATGAAAACAAACAGAAATGCAATTTTTCTTTGCACTGGGTCTGAGAAGGGTCTGCCTTCCTTGAATATATTGCTCATGGCAAAGATTCACAATCTTGGGCTGAAATTCTAGGGCCTGTGGTGAAGAAACTGAACTTAGGACACTGGCTTGTCTGCCACGGGTTGGGGGAAAATGTACAGTTGTGGCTGCCCAGGGATGGCTGAAGAGCATCTGTGAAGGAAAGCAAGGAAACCACCAACTTAACTACTGCCTTTTGCTGGAGGAAAAGGAAACCTAAATAGACATTTACCCAAAGAAGACATACAGATGGCCAACAGACTGCTGAAGAGGGCGTGGAGAAAAAGGAACCCTCCTACACAGTTGGTGGGAATGTAAATTGGTGCAGCCACTATGGAGGACAGTACAAAAGTTCCTTAAAAAACAAAAACTCCACTCCTGGGCATATATTTGAAAAGGATGAAAACTCATTACAAAAGATAAATGCACCCCAATGTTTATAGCAGCATTATTTGCAATAGCCAAGACGTGGAAGCTATCTAGATGCCCATTGGCAGATGATTGGATAAAGAAGTTGTGGTATATATACACAATGGAATACTACTCAGCCATAAAAAATCATGAAATAATGCCATTTATAGCAACATGGATGGACTAAGAGATTATCCTACTAAGTGAAGTAATCAGACAGAGAAAGACAAATATCATACGATATTACTTATATGTGGAATCTAAAAATATGATACAGATGAATTTATTTACAAACCAGAAACAGACCCATAAAAAACAAATTTATAGTTACCAAAGGGGAAAAGGGTATGGAAGGATAAATTAGGAGCTTGGGATTAACAGATACACACTACTATATAAAAAACAGATTTAAAAAGCAAGGTCCTAACATACAGCACAGGAAACTATAGTCAATATTTTGTAACAACCTATAATGGAAAAGAATATTATATATATATATACTGAATCACTTTGCTGTACACCTGAACTAGCACAACACTGCAAATCAATTATATTTCAATTAAAAAGAAAAGAAAAGAAACAAGTGCCACTGTCACCTGCCTGGGCCCCGACGTCAAGAGTGGCAGTACAGGGCCAGGTGTCAGGGGCCAGGAGCTCTGAGACTGTCCTGCCGAGGCTGTGCGGGAACTTAAGAAAGTGTCTCTACTGTCTGCGCCTGTTTCCTTTTGAGAAACACAGCCTGTGGCAGGATGCCAAGCTGTGCACAGAACCGCCCCTCTATGGGAACAGGTGGGCTCAGGCCCCTACACATCTGCCTCTCACTATGACCCTGGGCCACCAGAGTCATGGCAACCAGTAGTTTCCAAGCAAATGAACTTCTGTGCTTGTGTAAATACTGGGGGCATAATCCAGAAGACACATTCTCTACTCTTTTCTGGAGCTGATCTGTGGGGATAAACTACCCAGACACAAAAGCAAGGTGTCCTGAGGAAGTGGACCTGAGCAGGACAGGGACTGTGAGGTCCTAGATGTGCACACCTGTAAAATAGGAGACACGTTGACATACTTTTCACTGGACAGAGTTGTGTAAAAAAAGTATTCAAATACCGTGCCCTAGGACACACCACCTTCAAGATAATGGTCACTGCGGGGAAAGGGAAGAGGGAATAGCAATGAGGATTCGAGGATTGGGTTTTGGCTATATGTGTGCTGCCTCTTCTCTTACAAAGCATTTTTTTTTTTAACAGAAAAAAACCTGCTGTCAGTCGAGATGCTGATGACACAGGAATAGTCACCGCACCTTTGGGTGTGCCTCCCACTGGAGGCTCAGGGCCTCAGGAACTCTAAAAACCACAGAGCATCAGGGTTCTCCTGACACAGTCCAGGAATCAACCCCAGGGTAACTTTCATTGGGGGAGAAAGAAAGTATATAAGGCAAGTTCAACTTCTCTGAAGAGCAGATAAATAATGGGTGAGAGATTCAGTTACATTCAGAGCAATTTCAGGCCCCACCAGGAACAAATCAGGCCTGGGAGCCACCCTTGACTTCAGCCTTGCTTTTCTTCCCTGACTGTATGAAAGAGAATCTGGCATCACAGAGAAGTGCCACATTTTGAAGGAGTCTCTAACAAGGCTGGACAGTACAGTTGTGCATGCTACTCCCTGCTCTCATCTTGTCCTGCTTTTTCCCAAGAAAAGAACGCAAGAGAGGAGGGGTGTGGGAGTGAGGCTGAAAGCTCTGTATGTGGAAAGAGAGTAGAGGGCCAGGTTCTTGCTGGGATCCAGACTGCGGTGTGTAAGACTGCAGACCCTGGACATGAATGCCCCTGTCCAGTGCCCCATGCCCCCTCCTAGCTTAGTGCCCTGGGGCAAGTTTCCCATGTATCTCTGTAGCCCAGTCTTCCCCTTGGTGAATCGCACCAATAATAGTACCTACCTCTGGGTTGTTGTGAAGTGAAAATCGCCAAGATTCAGAGCAGTAAACAGCACCGGAAATGCTCAGTGTATGTTAGTTCTTATCATTTTTGCTGTGATTTACCAAGTGCTCTGATTTTGAGCAGATGATTTCTCTGAGCCTTAGGGAGTCCCACCTAAGCACTATCCTGGGACCCAAGGAGACAATGGGTGAGGTGATTTTATGAGAACCATCTACTGCAAAGTTGCCATGAAATCGAGACCCTCCTCATCTCAGTCCATTGATGTGGACAAGGGATTCCCAACCTGAGCTCTGCATCAGAATCACATGGGGCTTTTGTAAATAAAAATATTTTTAAAAGAATGACACCATCATGACATTCTAAATTGTCAACTATTTTCATAAGTAAATACAGTCATTCTTTGGTATCCTAGGGTGATTGATTCCAGGACCCCCCCATGAATGCCAAAATCCATGAATGCTCAAGTTCTTTATGTAAAATGGTATATTATTTGCATATAATGTATATACATCCTCCCATATATTTTAAATCAACCTTAGTTTTCTTATAATACCTAATGCAATTAAATGCTTGTGTAGTTGATCCTTGAACAACAGAGAGGTTGGGGCGCCATCCGCCACAGAGTCAAAAATCTGAGTATAACTTTATAGTTGGCCCTCTGAGAATCATGTAGTACTATAGTAGCTATTTATCAAGCCTGTGTTGTCTAAGGATATCTAAATACAACTTGAATGCTATGTAAATTATTGCCAGCATGCAGCAAATTCAAGTTTTGCTTTTTAAAACTTTTTGGAATATTTTTAAAATATCTTTAATCCATGGATGGTTGAATCCATGAATGTGAAACCCACAAATACGGAAAGCTGACTGTAAACTAAAACAAGCAATTCAATCACTGGGAGCTCCCAACTTGACTTTGTGCCTTGAGGTCATCTTCTTTGGTAGTAATTTCAATTTTTGTTTAAACCACAGTCCTTGAAAGTGTGTCTCTAACCAGGTATACAGGGATGTACCCCTGGAAGTTTTCTTTACTCCTTGTTGTCAATGGTCTCCAGTCAATGGCCACCAGTAGCACACGAGTTGATTTATTGCTCATTAAAACTAGGGAAACACCATGGAATCTGTGAGATCTCTCAGTAAGAGCCAAATAGATGTTGCAAGTTACTAGATTATAAGATTTGGGCTTGAGTTAGGCACTTTAGGGGAACGTTCAAGGAATACAATCTTTGCTTTGCAGTGGATGCTGTCAGGAAGTGGAGTCAATTCTATGATTGGGTGCCTTAAAAAATCTTACCTAAAAATTAGAAAGGACTAGGGTAGGCTGCATAAAGATCCCTGAGGGGCTGGAATATGGGACATGCCAGGTACAGGCTGAAACTGGAAGTGTGTGTAGTGGAGACTGGGTCTGCCATAAAAGCCCCATTGTTAATGTGCACTCACAAAGGGAGGGGAATTCTTCTGCAGGCTTTGCTGTTGAGTCAGAGCCAGGCTGGGAGGAGCCAGGCCAGCCTAGGCATGGAGCAGACTCCCCTGGACCAGGCAAGGGAGCCAACTCCCTCTTCCTTGTGGGGCCCAGTGTAGGTGGTGGCTCGGAGGTCTGCATCTCCAGGACTGCAGCATAAACTTTGTGGACTTTCCAGGCACCTGTAAATGAGTCTCGTACCACATGGAGAAGAGGAGCCACAGCACTGACAGATTTTCTTCTGGGAGTTATCAGACGTGCCAAGTATTGGAGAAATATTTTCTTCCCCTTGGATAGTGTGAAGTGAGAACATACAACCCAGCAGGAGGCTACTGAAGAGAGCAATCACAGGCTGCAAGAAAGAACTCGATGAAATTTGTTGTGATTCACTGCTTAACACTTTGAGCTATTGCTAGTCAATGCCAGGAAGGCATTGAATCTTGTACAGTGAGAAAATAGAATAAAAACCATGCAACTCAAAATAGAAGCTTAAGGAGTTACCAAGATAGTAGAGTAAGAAGACCCTGAGCTCACGTCCTCCCATAAGCACACCGAAATTACAACTATTTACAGGACAACTATTGAACAACCTGTAGACTAGCAGAAAAGACCTTCTACAACAAAAGATATAAAGAAGGAACCTCATGAGATGGGTAAGAGGAATGGAGATACAGTGTACTCAAAACCCAGCCCCGGGGTAGATGACCCGCAAATGAGAGAACCATTACAATCACAGAGATTCTCCCCAAAGAGTGAGGGGGCCCCCCAGCCTGGGGGTCCTGCCTTGGGAAGGCAAAGCCCTAGAATGTTTGGCTTTGAAGGCCATCAGAGCTTATTTTTGGAGATGCAGAGGGCTGAAGGCAATAGAGACTTCACTCTTAAAGGGAAAAGAAAAAAGCTCACATGCTCCAGTTGCCAGGGCAGACAGTAATTTGAAAGGATCCTAGATCAGACCCACTTGGAGATCCTGGAGAGCCTCCTGAACAGGCAGAAGGCAACTTGGACACACTGTGGGGACATAGATGCTGGCAGCAGACACTTTCACTTGTTCATTCTACCGAGGACCCTGCTGCTGGCAAACACCATTTAGGAATCCTTGCTCTAGCTTATTAGCACAGAAACCCAGCCCCACCCACCAGCAGGGCAGCTGCCATAGGATCCCCTGAAACTGCAGCCACCCCAGAACCCATCTCTGCCCACCAGAGGGCCCACACTAGCCCAGGGAAGCTCTGGGACCATGCAGCCAACTGTCAGGACCCAGCTCCACCCACTAGCAGATGGATACCAGCTCTGAGACCCTGGGCTCCTCAGTCCCAGCTCTGCCCATCAGTGGGCCATAACTAGCCCCAGGACCTGGCTCTACACATCAGTGGATGGACACCAGCCCCAGGACCACTGTTGGCCTGCAGCCAAATCGGTTAGGAAGCAGCCCACCCACTACCAGGCTGGTACCAGCCTCAGGACCCTACAACCAGCCACAGCAGGGTCCAGCCCTACCCACCAGTGAGTCACCACCAGTCTTGAGATCCCTGGCACCACAACCAGCCACCCCAGGAGTTGGCTCTGCCCATCAGTGGGCCAGCAATAGCACCAGGACACTCAGGGCTCTGCTGTCAACCACCTCATGACCCGACAGGCCAGCACCAGGAACAGGACTCCCCAGGCTGTGCAACCAGCTGTGCCAGGATCTGGCACCACCCACAAGCAGCCAGAACTCTCAGCCTAGGCACAGCACAGCCACCAACCAGACCAGGTGCCAGCCATGCCTACCCGCATGTCCACAATAGTTAGCCCACCATGACAGAAGGGCCCATGCAGCCCATAGAGAGGGCACTCCTAGAGGATACAGCTCTGATGACCAGAGGGGAGTTTGCTGCTGGGCCTCATGGGATGTTCCCTAAATAAAGTCATTTTGCCAAGATTGGGAAATGTGACCAACCTATTGATACATAGAAATAAAAACAAAAGCAGGCAAAGTGAGGTGACAGAGGAATATGTTCCAAACAAAGGAACAAGATAAAACCCCAGAAGACCTAAGTGATGTGGAGATAAGCAATCTACCAAATTAGGACTTCAGTGTAGTCACCACAGAACTTGGGAGCAGAACAGATGAACACAGTGATAAGTTTAACACCCAAACCACATGGCAAGACCACTTGCAGGTGTCCTAGCGGATGGTCCCAGATGAGCGTCAGCTGCCAGCCAGGTGAGAATGCATGCAGTACACACAGCAAGACAGTGTGCTTACTGGGGAGGTTTCAGGGTAACTTTTTTACACAATTGAATAAAGGCAGTAATGGGACAAAGTGATTCACCGATTAGGATCAGTCCTGAAAGCAACTGATCTGTTTAATGTGTCTTTCCACTTATTTAGCCAGGTTGTATATCTTCCCCTTAATGCTCTGTTTTTTGTGTATGTCTCCCCATATATATTAATTGATACGTATGCAAGAGATGCTTTTACTCTAAAAGGAAAAGGTCTTGCTGCTTGGGCTGATACTTACCCAAGGTACACTATAGTGAGTTTGGGCAGAGGAAAGCCCACTTAGCCCTTCACATTCATGGAGAGTTTTAAATGTAGGACTGATGTTTTCTCAAATGAAGTCATGCTTATGCTCAGAAAGATACCCTGGCACCAGTGAAAAAGATAGTCATCATACAGCTTTAAACCTGAATTCTTGATCTGATTACTCCAAAAACTTGTAGTACATGACAATTTTTAAAACTAAAACAAAATCCTATGAATAGCATCATTGTGTGGTGACGCATGTGTGTGGATATGTGTGTATATGTTAAAGCTGTTGAGTTCTTTTAAATACAGACACATTCTATTGACCACAATTTTTGAACTCTGTTTTAATCTTTCCTTATTTTGCTTCATATCTGGGGCATCTCAAGAGATAACACAGGCTTTTGTTATCTTCAAGAAGCCAACATTTTCTGGCAGTCAAGAAGACAGTATAAATGGCACTCTGTTTACCCAATTCAGAAAGTTCTCCTTAACTTTACACAAGTAACATAGGAGAAATATTTATCTTCTTAGCAGCTGATGCAAGAAATTCACTTGTGGGAAAAGTCTAGCTCTTTTGTAAAAATCCTTTAATACATGGCTATAGTATGAAAGTCAGCTTCAGACTAGCTTCCATATTTACACAATAGACAGAGGAGGACTTTAATAATTGTGTGGGAGGAAGGGGGAACAGCCAGTTGAGCAGTGATATGTGGAGGGAGTTCATGGAGGGAGAAGACTATAAAAATTTCATTGTGTCATTCTTTTTAGATTTCACATAGAAGGACATCATATGATACTTACCTTTTGATGTCTGACTTACTTCACTTAATATGATAATCTCTAGGTTCATCCACCTTGCTACAAATGGCATGACTTCATTATTTTTATGGCTGAGTAATATTCCATTGTACATATATACCACTAATTTTTTTTAATCCAATCGTCTGTCAATGGACATTTAGGTTATTTCCTGGTCTTGGCTATTGTAAATAGTGATGCTATGACCACTGGGGTGTATTATCTTTTTGAAGTAGAGTTTCCTCTGGATATATGCCCAGGAGTGGGATTGCTGGATCATATGGTAACTATATTTTTAGTCTTTAAAGGAATTTCCATACTGTTTCCCATAGTGGCTGCACCAATTTATATTCCCACCAAGAATGTAAGAGGGTTCCCTTTTCTCCACATCCTCTCCAGCATTTATCGTTTGTGGACTGTTGAACAATGGCCGTTCTGACTGGTGTGAGGTGATACCTCATTGTGGTTTTGATTTGCGTTTCTCTGATAAGTAGCAATAGTGAGTATCTCTTCATGTGCCCATTGACCATTTGTATATCTTCTTTGGAGAAATGTCTGTTTAGGTCTTCTGCCCATTTTTTGACTGGGTTGTTTGTTTGTTTTTGTTATTGAATTGTATAAGCTGTTTGTATATTCTGTAAATTAAGCCCCTATCAGTCGCATCATTTGCAAATATTTTCTCCCATCCCATAAGCTGTCTTTTTGTTTTGTTTATGCTTTCCTTTGCAGTGCAAAAGTTTATAAGTTTAATTAGGTCCCATTTGTTTATTTCTGCTTTTATTTCTATTACCTTGGGAATACTGCTGGCCTCGGGAAATACTGCTACAATTTATGTCAGAGAATGTTTTGCCTATGCTCTCTTCTAGGTGATTTATGGTGTCCTGCCTTACAGTTAAGTCTTTAAGCCACGTTGAAGGTACTTTTGTGTATAGTGTGAGGGAGTGTTCTAACTTCATCCATTTACATGCAGCTGTCCCAGCACAGCTTGCTTAAGAGGCTACCTTTTCTCCGTTGTGTATTCTTGCCTTCTTTGTCAAAGATTAATTGACCATAAGTGTGTGGGTTTTTTCTGGGCCCTCTGTTCTGTTCCAGTGATCCACATATCTGTTTTTGTGCCAATACTACACTGTATTGATTACTGTAGCTCTGTAGTATTGTCTGAAGTCTGGGTTATTCCTTCAGCTTTTTTTTTTTTTCTTCAGTATTACTTTGACAAGCCTGGATCTTTTGTGATTCCATATAGATTTTAAGATTATTTGTTTCAGTTCTATGAAAAATGTCCTGGATAATTTAATAGAGATCACATTATATCTGTAGAGTGCTCTGGGTAGTAAGTCTTCCAATTCAAGAGCATGGGATATCTTTGCTTTTCTTTAAATCATCTTTGATTTCCTTTATCAGTGTTTTATAGTTTTCAACATATAAGTTTGTCACCTCCTTGGTCAGTTTTATTCATAAGTATTTTATTTTTATAGATGTGATTTTAAAAGGAATTTTTAATTTTTTTCTGTTATTTTGTTGTTAGTTTAAAAATGTTATTCTTGCACCCTGCTACCTTGCCAAATTATTTTATAAGTTCTTGTAGTTTTTGTTTGGGGTCTTTAGGGTTTTCTATGTATAAAAATGTCATGTATAGAAATGTCATCTGCATATAGTGACCATTTTACCTCTTGCCTTCCAACTTTGATCTCTTTTCTTTTCTTTCTTTTTAATTGAAGTACAGTTACAATGTGTCAATTTCTAATGTATGGCACAATGTCCCAGTCATGCATATACATACATATATTCAGTTTTCTTTTTCTTTTCTGATTGCTGTGGAGAGGACTTCCAATACTATCTTGAATAGCAATGGTGAGAGTGGACATCCTTGTCTGTTCCAGATTTTAATGGGGAGTCTTTCAGCTTTTTGCTCTTGAGTATTATGTTGGCTGTGGGTTTGTCATAAATAACTTTTATTATGCTGAGATATGTTCCCTCTATATTCACTTTGGTAAAAGTCTGTATCATGAATAGATGTTGAATTTTACCAGATGATTTTTCTGCATCTATAGAGATGATCATGTGTTTTTCTGTCCTTTCTTTTGTTGATGTGGTGTAACATATTGATTGATTTTCATATGTTGGACCATCCTTGTGACTGTGGGATGAATCCAACTTGATTGTAGTGTATGATCATTTTTATGTGTGGTTGAATTTGGTTGCTATATTTTGCTGAAAATTTTTGCATCTATGTTCATCAAAGATATAGACTTACAACTTTATTTTTTGTTAGTATCTTTGGTTTTGGTATCAGGGTGATGGTGGCTTCATAGAATGAGTTTGAGAATTTTCCCTTCTCTTCAATCTTTTGGAAGAGTCTGGAAAGGATTGATATGGGCACTTCTTTGTATGTTTGTTAGTGTTCCACAATGAAATCATCAGTTCCTGGACTTTGGCTTGCAGGGCGTTTTTTAAATTACAGATTCTATTTCACGTCTAGTGATCAGTCTGTTCAAATTATCTATTTCTTCTTGATTCAGTTTTCATGGTCTGTATGTTTCTAGAAACTTGTCCATTTCTTCTAGGGTTTTTTGGTTTGTTGGCATATAATTTTTCATAGTATTAAGTTTTTTTTTCTTTTTAATTTCTTTGGTATCAATTGTTTTCTCTCCTCTTTCATTTTTTATTTAATTTATTTGGGTCTTCTCTCTTATTCTTGGTGAGCCTGGCCAGAGGTTTGTCCATTTTTTTTACTCTTTCAGAAAAATAGCTCTTGGTTCTGTTGGTTTTTTCCTATTGTTTTTTATTCTCTATTTTATTTATTTCCTCCCTGATCTTTATTATTTCTTTCCTTCTGCTGACTTTAGGTTTCATTTGTTCTACTTTTTCTAAATTTTTTAGGTGATAGGTTAGGTTGTTTATTTGAGATGTTTCTTATTTTTTGAGGAAGGCTTATATCACTATGAACTTCCCTCTTAGGACTGTTTTTGTTGTATCCCATAGATTTTATGTGGTTTTCTTTTCATTTTCATTTGTCTCAAGGTATTTTTTTTTTAATTTATTCTTTGATTTCATTGTTGACCCATTGGATTTTTAGGTACATTGTTCAGTCTCCATGCAATCATTTTTTTCTTGTTACTCCTTCTGTGGTTGATTTTTTTGTGGTTTCGTGACATTGTAATCAGAAATGCTGTTTTAAATAATTTCTATATTCTTAAATTAGTTGAGGCTTCTTTTGTGCCCCAGTATGTGGTTTATCCTAGAGAGTGTTCCATGTGCACTTGAAAAGAATGTATATTCTAGGGTTCTTTGGATGTAATATCTTAAAAATATCAGTTAAGTCTAACTGTTCTATTGTGTCATTTAGAGTTTCTGTTGCTTTATTGATTTTTCTGTCTGTAAGATCTTTCTATTGATGTTAGTGGGGTGTTGAAGTCTCCTACTGTTAACATATTCCCATCAACTTCTCCCTTTATATCTGTTAGTATTTGTTTTATGTATTTAGGTGACCCTATATTGGTTGCATATATGTTAACTAGTGTACTATCCTCTTCTTCTATTGATACTTTAATCTTTATATATTGCCCTTCTTTATCTTTCTTATGACTTTTGTTTTAAAGTCTATTTTATCTGATATGAGTATTGCTACACCTGCTTTCTTGTCCTTTCCACTTGCATGAAATATCTTTTCTGTCCCTTCACTTTCAGTCTAGGTACGTCCTTCACCCTAAAGTGTGTCCCTTATAGGCACCATATTGTAGACTCTTATTTTATTATCCAATCTACCACTCTGTGTCTTTTGATTGGAGTATTTAATCCTCTAACATTTAAGGTATTTTGATAAATATGTATTTATTACCATTTTAAAACTTGTTTCACTGTTGATTTTGTTTCTTTTCTTTGTTCCTTTCTTTTTGTTTTTCCTTTTGTGGTTTGATGATTTTCTTTTGTATTATGCTTAAATTCTCTTCTTCTTTTTTTTTTTTTTTTGTTTTTGTTTTTGTTTTTTGTCACTCTACTGTATGCTTTTGATTTGTGGTTAAACTTTTTTTCAAATAGCTTAACCCATTACTATACTTAATGGCTTTAGACTGGTAGTCATATAGGCTCAAACACATTCTTTAAAAAAAGAAAAAAATAGCATTTTCTTACTCCACTCCCCCACACTTTGATTTTGATAACCTCTTTTACATTCTCATGGTTATTTTTCTGCTGTTTGTTGTAGTTATCACACTTCCAGTTGTGATTTTTCTCTTTTCTGTAGATTCTTGTTTCTTTTCTATTTAGAGAAGATCTTTTAATACTTCTTTTAGGATAGATTTAGTATTACTGTAGTCTGTCAGTTTTTGTTTATCTCAGAATTTCTCTCTCTCCTTTTACTCTAAATGATGATCTTTCTAGGTAGAGTATTCTTGGTTGCATGTTTTTCTCTTTCAGGACTTTGATTAAATCTTGCCACTCCCTTCTGGCCTGCGATGTATCTGTAGAAACATTAGCTGATAGCCTTCTGGAGGTTCCTTTGTAATTAACTCTTTGTTTTTCTCTTGCTGCCTTTAGAATTGTGTCTTTACCTTTAACTTTTGCTATTTTAATTATAATATGTCTTGGTGTAGATTTGTTTGGGTTCATCTTGTTTGGTGCCCTGTACTTGGATATCTGTTTCCTTCTTTAGGTTCAGGAAGTTTCCAGCCATAATTTCTTCAAATACATTTTTTATCCCATTTTCTCTTTCTTCTTCTTCTGGGACCCCTATTATGCATAGATTGGCACACTTCTTATTATCCCATAAGTCACTTATATTGCTTTCTTTTTAAAAAAAAAATTTGTTTTTCTGCCTGCTGCTATGATTGGGTGATTTGCATTATTCTGCTTGCAGATCACTCATTTGTTCTTCTGCATTATTCAGTCTGCTATTTATTGCCTTTAACTTGTCTTTCATCTCAGCAAGTGAGTTTTCTGATTTTAATTGGCTCCTCTTTATAGTTTTGAGGTCCTTTTTATAGAAATCTGCATTTCTATCAATAGTCTTTCTTAATTCATTTAGCATTTTCATTTTCTCCTTTTTGAACTGTTGATCTGGTAGACTGGAGCAGTCTATTTTATTGTTTGTTCTTTCAGGTAATTTGTGATTTTAATTGAGAGTAGTTCTGCTTTTTCATTTTACTTATATTTTTCTGTCCCTATGAATTTAAGAGTAACAGTTGTCTACTGTGGTCTTAAAGGGATGATTTTATATGGGAGTGTCACTGGAGCTATCTACCAGGAAGTGCACTCTGTGGTGTTACCTGTCACCAATTGTGTGAACTCCCAAAGTACACTGTTGTTGGCAACATCCTTGGTCCTGGCTCAACCATGGGAATGCAGGAAGTCTGCCCAAGTGTCCCTCAGATGTTATTCTCACCTAAGCAGATCCCTTGAAGTCAGGCACCAGGATCCACCATAGTCATGTGCAGTAACACACCTGGATCTGCTCTGGGCTACAAGATCAGTACAAACCCTAGCCCTGATTCTGCATTTGAGTACTGCTATTAACACCAGGCCTTCTCCAGCCACATATCAGTATTCTGCTTGGATATCCCACATGCATTGAGCTTACAAAGGCACCAGTGGCCTAAATTTGACAAAGCTGCCTGGTACAGGCTTCAGATTTCAGCCCCCTCCCTTTGTGAGTGCACATTAATAATGGGGCTTTTATGGCAGACCCCGTCTCCACTGTACATACTTCCAGTTTCAGCCTGTAACCAGCCTGTACCATACTCCAGACCCTCAGGGATCTTCATGCAGCCAACCCCAGTCTTCTTCCCTGATCTGTCCTCTGAAGCTCAAGTTTCAGCACTCAGCCCCCACACGCACTAGCAAGCTTGTGTCTTGGGCCAAGGACTGCATCTAGGTAGCAGCGGTCCTCTGCATCCATCTCTCTCTCTGTTATGCCTGCCAGAAAGTGGCTGCCACACTGTCCTCTGAGCTTCTGAAGCTCCCTTTCTGTCCAAGCTGATCTCCCTGATGGTAAAGGGCTTCCTGGGGTGAGGGAATGTTTCTTCCTTCACTGCTCCCTCCTAGAGGTGCAGGTCCCATCCTAATTCTTTTTTTTCCTTCCTACCTGATTTTTCTTATAGCTTTGTGTGTATAAAATCTTTTGCCAGAGTTCAGTAGGCATTCCGTGAGAACTGTTCATAAGTAGACATATTTTTGATGTAATTGTTGGAGGAGGTGAACTTCTCATCACTCTGTTCTGCCATCTTGAAACCCTTCCCAGGTATTTTTTTTTTAATTGCCAGTTTTGGTGATTAATTTATTAAAAAATTAAAACATCATAAGCAGATTGAAATGAAACTGGTCACCTCAAATGTTTCAATGACACACACATACACACACACACACACACACACACACAAAACACACCACAACACCGTAAGACAATGTCCCACAATAATTTCTTAGAAACATTTAAAATTCAAACTCCTTTTAATTTCTTAAACATTACACAGCTGTGTATGGCATTCTGAGAATATAGACTTCAAATATGTTATACTTCCTGAGACCAGGAATAAATTGCCAAGAAATCATCAAATAAGTTCAAGTCACAATTGTTATTATTGCTGTAAATCAAAGCATATATTTAAGAGGGTTAAGTTTTCCTCATCAGAACTTTTAAGTCAGAGTAATTAATTTATAATATTTGTTATCTCTGAAGAGAAATACAGAGGAACATTGCATGTTTGAAGAACTGTTAAGACTTTCACCCTGTTCAAGAGCTGTTTTTGGAATTAATAAATAATCAGAGATTGAAGACTTTTTAAAGGAGTAAGAAGGGAAAAAAGGAAAAAGATACCACATTCAATGGGACAAAGTGATGAAAAGGAAAAGGGACATCTTGCAAGAAATGATACAGAGAACTAGAAAAGAGACAATTTTGTTCAAATGAATGGCAGATGATTCTTTAACATTGGATCCATTTTTGTGGAAAGAGAAGGCACCTAGAAAATGGGAACAAAATGTCCCATTGAGGAGAAAATTTTGGAATAATTAGTTTTAGTATTATAAACACCTTAAACTATCAACAGAAAATCAGAACAAAGTTCCTGGTATGTTATTAGACCCAACTGATCTACCAAAACAAAAGTTCCAATAGTAGTTCTCAAACTATGACATGGATTAGAATCCCCTGGGAAGTCTGGCTAAAACACAGATTCCTGGGCATGAAAGCTAGTCTGATTCAGTGGAGGTCTGCTGTGGGATCCAGGGATCTGCATTTTTAACAAGCTTCCTAGTAAACTCCATATGTTCTCTGGCAGGACAAAACATGCTGAAAGGCAATAGGGCCAAACATCCAGGGCACTGCAGTTCCATGACAAGACTAGGATGGTGTCTCCCTAATGTGCAAATGTATCCTCCTCACGAATATTCATCTGGGTCCTTTATCTTTTGCTTCCTTGAAGGTAATTTTTAGAACAGCATCTTCTATCTGTCTATCAACCAACCAGATTCTCATCTCTGTGTTGTTAAACTCTTGTTTGCTCTGTAAAGGAAAAGAAGGGTGTGTGTGTTTGTGTGTGTGTGTGTAATTGGCAGAGTAAAGACTGAATAACATAATAGTTCTGCTGGAAAATTTCCTTTCCAAACAGAACCAACCAAAGGGAAATTTTTGGCTCTGGCATTGTTACTAGGACCCAGTAATCCCTATTGAATTGAAATCATGGTTTTACTAACCTTGCAGTAGTTTTTTTTTTTTTCTTATAAAAAATTAAAAATTCTCACAATAAACCTCTTAACCAACCTTATTGTGTATGACATATATTTTTATATACTACCAGCCCTTTGGGACCTGGGCCCCTCTAAATGTGCTCAGGAAACATTCTACTTTGATTCCAGTTATTCTTCTAAGTGTATTCTCAACACAGATTCTCTGGCACAGATAGATTCTTTATATTGTATCAGAGAATGTAGTGAATTGCCCAGGACTCTGGGATCTTGATGAAGATGCATTTTGGACAATTAACTAGGATCAACTTCATTTAAATGCACGTTTTCAAGAGAAAAGATCTACAAGGCTTCCTTTTCATTGTACATTTATACAACATAGATTTTCTTTGCAAAAGGAATGCTGCACCAGTTCATTGAGAAGAGTTGGAATTTAGTCTGGAATTGAGGTATTAAAATCAGTCCTTAGACAGGACAACTGGATTTTCAGATCCCATTTCCTCTCCTGTTCTGCTTGTACGACTCCTTGCAGACAATCATGAGGAAATTTATCATTGTGATCCACTTTTAACCTGATGTTCCTACTGAGGGTTATCATTTCCCCATGATAAAGGTCTTCACACTGATCCCCTTTATCCTTTAATAAGCTGTGAGCATCAGGGCCTGCTGCTCCACCGGATGCCATGCTGTGGGCGGAGTTTCTATCTCAGCTCCCAGCATGAAAGTCTGGGCCCATCTATGTCATGCGAATTCGAACCTCTCTTGAAGTGATTTCTTTATAGTGTCATTTGATGGATTGGAATGTTCTGTAACTCATTTGAACTATTACAGAATCTTTGCTGAAAGGTCGCCACTGCTTTCTACAGTTTCCCAATCTGAATACAATCTTGGAGCTCATTAAAGATAAGGTTTTCCACTGGCTTTTTCCATACCAACCAGGTCCAATTAGCAAAGGGCTTCTTTTGCAGAGAAGTTTGTGTTTACTTTTAGAGAGAGAGAGAGGCAGGCGGGCAGACACCCAGAGACAGAGAGAGAGACAGAGAGAACACAAGTAAATTACAGTTGGTTGCCCAATAGTGTACAAGCCCACCCAGTACTCAACTGGGGCGCTGGTGCCAGATACAGTGCCATTTAATAGGCCTGAATGGGGGTGTCAGAATTGGAAAAGTTGAATAGAATTTACTTTTAAATGCCTTTTTTGAATTAATATGTTCTTCCAGTGTAGTCTTGGGAGTCAACTCTAAAGGACCTTGAATTTCACCATGTATTCCAAATTCAATAGGAAAATGACAACTCATTCCTTAAAGAAGTGAAGGCCATGCACACTGAACGTTCAGTCCACGTGGCACCAACAACATTCAAGTTGTTACCGCTTCAGAGTTTTAAGTTCAGGCCTAAAACTGGCTGACTTGCTTTCTGCTCCCTTCCTGATGAAACAAGAGTCCTGAATTTTCCAAACTTCAAAAGCTCAGCTGTAAACCTGTAGGAGACCAACAAGAGGAAAAGGAACGTTTCCTTTAAAGACACCTTTGGTTGCTGCTGGTCAGGTCTTCTCTCTCACTCGAAACATTGACTATGGCTTTTGATACTTGTTCTTGGGAAAAGTCCAAATGCAGCAAATGGTAGAAGCCACATTTCTTCACCCTCTTGCCTGAGATGTCCTCTGATGTGGATGCGTTCTGGCTGGTGTTGCCGTGGGTAACAAGGAGTTCAGCACCTGCCCCCACCCGACCCTGCCCTGTCTGCAGATGAAGTAAGTAAGCACACAGTGAGCTCTACTGAGTTAAGAATCGAAACCCTCTCATTTGGCTGGAACTCCTGAAAGGGTCTGGACCAAAGAGGCTGCACAGGAGCAGCTAAAACACAGGCTCATTGACATTAAAAATATTCTAAGAAGAGCAGGTGTGTATTTGTGACAAGACACTTGGAAGAGGAGAAAGGTAAACTCTGGAACCGAAGCTTTGTCTCTGCAGAGACATTAAAAACACAACAAAAATCATATCTCTCTTGGGTCAATAAAGCTGGCTTGGAAACCAAAACCGTCCTTAGAAAGGAGGAGAAACACATTTGTATTTCTTTTGACGAAAGGAGGGAGGTCTTTCTGGCGAAGTCTTTAGGTTCCATCCGGGACCAGGAAACTCAATCCTCAAGTTCAAAGCTGGTCTCGTCATAGAGTTCGGGGCGAGCTGACTTCCTGTGCCGGGAATATTTAGCATGCAGCAGGTCACCCATCTTATCCAGGGCTTCCAAAACCTGCAAAGAGATTGACTCTTATCAGTTCTCCTTAAACCCCCAAGTGGCCCTGCTCTCTGGAGCCTCACACAGGACCACAGTCTCCTTTTGCCAGTTTATTTGATTTTAAAGAAAAGAAGAAAAATTCAAATCATTAAGCTGTGGTTTGTAAGCCAGCCCTGGAGGAATGTCAGAGGCTAATGCATTTTACTTCTTATTCTTTAGTAGTGTATTTCCACATTACAAATGTTTAGTTTATTTTTGGGGTGTGAAGAGAGGAATAAAAAGCATCCAATCCATGCTTACCCTTGAAGGCTTTATTTTAAAATTCAATGACATATATAAACTTGTGGGAGAAAAAGATAAGTTTCAGATTACCTTTGAACTGTGTCTTCATGACACAGCATAGACTTCTTGCCCGGGAGACAGCAGGAGTAAAGTGAAGCTAGAGCTGTCCTCGGTAAAGGAGCAGCTGTCACCCATGTTAGAAGAGGGACATTTCAAGTCATTTAGTGTTTGCAAAGTGGCTTCATTTCTGCCTTGTTCCAAACAAGATCACTGAGTGGACTTATCTAACGAGCAGTGTTTCTAGTTGTACATGATCAGTTGCTACCTTAATGCCTGGACTGTATGGGGTCATTTTTCACATTCTCTTATACTTAACAGTAAGAAACCTGCTTAAATGTTTGCACTGATAAATGTTTACATGATCCCAAAAGTTTGGAAGTGCCTAGATGACATCTCTCTGCTCCTTCCAAATCAGGTATTCCATAGGAATTAACTCGTGAAGAGAATCACAGGTCTGATCTCTACAGAACTATGTACTCATGAGCACATCAGTGCTGTTTGGATCAGAAAAATAATACAAATCCATCCATGCTGCACATCCCCTCCTGGCATCTCTGGGAGTTTGCTCCTGGCTGTGTCCTTTTCTCCCCTTGCCCATAGTACCCCTCTCTTCACTCCCTCCCTTGATGTTTATACATGCTCATCTTTCCCCACTTGCAAGGGCTTCTTCAAAATCTATTTTTCCTGCCTTTACAAACTTATTGAATGACTTGCCTATGATTTCTTATCACCAACTCATTACATTTAAAAGAAACAATTTGTTAAAAGAGGTGCACTAGAAATATATACTCATTTTAGAGAATCTGGACACTAGAGAAAAGCGCAAAGCACAAAAGCAGCAAAGTTCACCCATCATCTCAAAACCTAGAGTTAGCTCAGTTGTTGACATGCGATCCAATCAACTGTCACTGTGTATAACACTGGTTTAATTCCTAAGAATATAATGGTTAAGCAGAAAGATATGGACGTGTGTGTGCATGTCTGTGTGTGTGTCTGTGTGTGTAATTCAAGCTAAAAGTATCCTCGATCCTCTTCATTTCTTTTCTTCTTTGAATTCTTACTTCTGTCCCCACACTCCTCTAACACTGTCTTCTCTGAGGAACATCAAGTTCCTACTAATTGCTAATCCAATAGTTTCATCTTCTCTCTTACCCGACACGAACAAACGTTCTGCTGTTTCGTAGGGACATTTGCTCCTCCCCTTCCTTGGAGCTTTTCCCTTTTTACTGTATGTAGCACTACACTAGCTCACAACTCTCCCGATTGCTCTGGCTCCATTTAAGTCTAGTTCCTCGTCTGTGGTCCTACATCCACCCTGGGATGGAGGCCCTCCACTGGAGTCTGACCTTGGCCCGATCAGTTATATTTGGACAACTACATCTTCTACCATTGTCTTTAATGGTCCCTCAGTTCCTCAAATTACAGCAGCTCCAGCCATACACAGTCTCCTAAGCTCTAGAATTGGATTTTCTTTTTCCCAGGTGGCCCATAGACAGGTAATCCCAGCATGCCTACAACTGAGCCTCTTTTATTCCCCTAGTCTTGTTGATAATTTGCTCTTTCTTACCATAGACCTTATCTCATCTACACACTTAGCTTTGCTGTTCTTCCATTCACTGGAGGGCCACAGACCTTGGATTATCCTTGATTCCCTTGTCCCACAGGTGCCCCACATCCAAATATTTGCCACGTCTTGGCAGCTCTATGCATTTATAACGTCTGTTCCTAGATCCATTTCTTTTGTTTATATTGCCTTGACCTTGTCAGATTTTGTTTTGTTCAAATAACTCTATATAGATAGTAACTCATGATACCCTCCTATTCCTGAAGCTGTCTGTATTTATTTTTCAAGACCAATTTATTCTGTCCACTATTGTCATCTCATGCTTGTTACAATATCTTCTCTTGGACTTTTTACCCCCAGGGTTTTGCATGTAGTGGACACCCAATAGTGTTTGCTAAACTGCACTGATGTTACGAGACAGTTTCAACAATACCAAACTGACTGACCTGGCTTGGTTCTCTGATATTACTCATTCACACAGAGATTGAAATCAAAGGACAATGAAATGTGGTTTAAAAATCAATTACACCTCATGTAGGACTAGCTTATACGACAGATATGCCTTTGTTGCTGGTTTTCCAATATGTGGCTTATTTGGGTCATATTTTCTTATGATGGATGTGGTGGCCGTGAGCAACGTCAGGATGCAGGCAGTTAATGCTGAAATAGCACATGAGATCAGCATCTGCATTTAAGAACAAGTGAAGAGCAGGACATTTGGCTACTTGCTCAGTCTTTACTATGAAACCAAAACAACAACTTGACTCAAATCTTCACTGAGCTGATTTTTTTTTTCTATCTGCTGAGTTGACCATGTTGTTGGGCATTGCTGGGATACCTTTGTTTTTTAGCAATGAGTTTTATTATTTATTATTTTAAAATGACAGTTTTCTTAAACCATGCAGGAGAAACCCAGGGGAACCCAAGTGAGATCAATAAATGAAAGAGCCCAGAACTGGAGACCAGTCCCACAGGTTCTGGTGGGCTGTGGTGTACTCACTGTGTCTAACATCTCCTGGGTGTGTGCTGCTGAAACACAAAACCGAGCCCGGCCTTCTGCGAGGGGAGTAGCTGGAAATCCAACGACCACCACACCAATTTTTCTCTTTAATAGATGCCTTGCAAAAGCCCTAAGGGGAAGGTTAAAAAGAGTGTTAACTGAGGGATGATAAAATTAGCCTACAAATAAAGGAATATGGCTAATTGACTTCTACTATTTTTATAACAATAAGTAGATGATTGAATTAATGAAATTCTGTCAAACACGCCTGACAAGTGCAGGCTATCACTTGATTACGCTCATAACTGAACATGTATATTAGGGGGCCTGGCACACTCAGTAGACAGTTATGTGCACAAACTTTGACACTGAGCAGAAAATGTTGATGCATGTGACCCTGATTTTAAAAGTCTGTGTATGTGTAAACTCTCATCTGCAGGATCCCTAGAAATAAAACCATAACACAATGCAAATGCCAAAAGAAAGAATATCTATTAGGTGTAAACTTCTATGTTCTAAAAACTTAGTACCAATAATATAGTGTGGAAATTTCAAGAAGCCTCTACTTTGTGACTATAATTTCAGGACCAGGATCAGAGTGTCTGCAGGAGCCAACCCCAAGCCATATTCTCACTCCAGAGACAAGGATTTTATTTTCCATCAAGCCAAAACTAGGAAATAGCAAAGGCCTCCTCATTTGTCACGTGTATGTTCAGGGATGGATGGATTAAGGGGGAAAGGGGCAGGACGGAGGCAGAGAAAGAAACATGGATACACAGGTCTGCCGGTAGATGCAGACTGTGACACAGGTCATTTAACTCTAAAGCTTTTGACTCAGAGCAAAACCTTTTTAAGCTATGATTCCTTCCCCTTAACTGCTTCCAGCCTCTTTTTATTCCCAAGTTAATTTCAGTAACGATTCTGGAATATCAAGCTCTCAAACTCTCTAAATTTCTGGTGCCAAGATCTAATGTCAGATCCAGGCATGTTCCCCAAGTGAGCTTTTACCCCTTTGTGCTCTGTCACTCTCCACAGGGACCCTGAATCCCAGAGATGCTCTACCTGCAGGTGTGCTAAACGTCTTGGGTCTGTTCTTAGCATTCAAAGGTTGCTGGTGTCTTATTTTAGGCTGGCAGTTGACAGAAGCACAGACACCTTCCAGTGGTAACTCAGAAGGAATCCTTGATGCAGATGTTGAGAGAAAGGCCACTGGGTCTTCCATTCCTCTCCCATTTAGCTGTCTGCCTTTGGGTTGCCTTGGGCAAAACACAGGCTGTCAAATGAAGCTATGGAGATTCCAAGACCTACCAGACACAGAGCCTCCCTAGCTCCTGCCTCAGACAAGGCAAGACTCACCCTCTGATTTGGACTGGGGAGGTTACAAGAGATGGCACTTTCTGACTGAGAAAGCTTGACAACAGGCCATTCCTCCTCTTTCTTGATCACCCTACACAAGACTGCACAGAATGAGAGCTCATAATTCTCTGGGAAGCAAGTCAAGTGCTTTCATTGCTAGAGTAAAAATCACCTGGCCCATGATCTTGGACCAGATTTTGGGACTCCCGAGAGACCATTCTCACCATCTGCACTTTTCCCTTTGTAGCAGAGGAAGCGAGTTTTGCCAAAGAATGTAGAGCAAAATACATGACTGTTGGTTCATTAGGTTAATCTGAGGCCTCCCTGGAGCACTTCTGAGTTAAAACTTACACTACCAAACCTAGATTTCTTCAGTTAAAGAATATGACTGTCCTGAACATTCTAGACCCTCTGGGTTGGTACTCCCCAAAGCAAATTAGAGCCAGCCTAGGTGGAAATAAACTAAACTATGTGAATAATAATAATAAAATAATAATAATAATAATAACAACAACAACAACGATAATAATAATAAAAAACATAAGCACTGCACTGCACACAGCATTACTGCATTGCATGCATCGCCATCCTCCAAGTGTATGATGAGGCTCGTGGATAGAAAATGTAAACCCTGTACCGAATAGTAAATCCAATACATTCTTGATTATTTAAGTGAATGTTTTATGGGTGAAATCATGTTATACTAAACTCCATAAAAGATTCCAGTGGTAGAGTTGCAACTGGACTTTGTTCAAAAGGATAACTGGTGAGAGATGATATTTTCATTTTGTGGTAGGTGGAGATAGGGAGAAATCACAGTTCTTTAATAAAATCCAAGGTTTTTAAATGAGCAAATGAAAAACGTGCTCACACACTGTCATACAATTAACTCCTGTTTCTGAAGCTTCTCTGCAGATAAACTTTCCACTGAAGAAGCATCATAGAAAAAAACAGGACCAGGCAGCAGGCCAGCTCTAGCCAGCAACTCCTGCCAACAACAGATGATGTTACCTGATGTAACTCACCTGTTCTGTTTCCTGATGACCCAAACAATTTGATTTTTCCCCATTGTAGTAAGTGGTGCCTTTTGATTCACCAATAGTGACATCAAAGAGAGTTAAGCTCATACTCTGCACTGCTTTAATGAGATGTGTATTTTCCCCTGGGGACTAAAGCTTGAGAGATTGTGTTCAGTGCATTGAAAAGAACTCTGGTTCAGGAAGCAAATGGAACTGGCTTGAATTCTGGGTTCTAGTACCTACAGGGTGAGGGACCCTGAGAAAGTAGTTTGACTTTTGTGTGCCGTGAAGTCTTCATTTGTAAACTAAGACTAAGCATCCAGTTTTTGGTGCGTGATCACTGGGTTTAAGAGGCTTCCTTATCATATGATTAACTTTCAGCAATGTTAGCTCCTCCTTAAAAACTACCTTAAATTGGAAGGCACTAGATGGTTTGTCACATCACCCAGGGTCTAAAATAGCATAATTGGGGCATAACATAGCAGAATCTTTTCCTACTATTTTCTCTGATGTTCTGTTTTTATTAATGTAACCAAATATTGCAATAGTTGTTTTGAAAAGCCATGCAAGTATGATGACTCAACCTTGCGCTCAGTTGAAACTAATAGTCATCATCATTGTAGCAGCAGTAGGAGTAGAAATAGTGACAATAACAATGGGTACCACTGATTGAGTCCTCACAGTATGACAAGCACTATATTAAATGCTTTATATAATTATTAATATTATTAATAATAACAACCAACACTGAGTAGCTCCTATATAAGAGGTGGCATGTCAAATGCTGATAGACCTCATCTAGTTTAATCTTTGAATGATCTTATGAGATAGGTGCTATTATATCTCATTTTCAATACAAGAAAAAGTAAGGCTTCAGAGGGTTGGATAATTTGTCCTAGACTGCCCAGAGGTCAAAATTCTTTTTCATTTCAAACAACTCATTATGCCCTGGAACATAACTTTTCCAGGAAACTCCCTCCCAGTCTCATTCTCATTTTTCACAGTAGCTTTGTCTAGTCAGGACCCATGGCATAGAGAGGAGGAAGGGAATTCCCTCCCTTGTTCTGTTATCTTGCAGTTGAACTTTTGCTTTTCAATGCATTTGTTTTTATTCTTCACGGACTCTTCTCATTGGATCGGCTCATTGTCCCAGCCTATTGAGATTCCATTCCCAGCTTCCATTATCAAAGTCAGAACTATTCAGCACACTCCCATCCAGTGTTGTGTACTTTACGCTCTCAAAAATAAAACAGGTTTACTTTTGGCTTCTTCATTTGAGCTAATCATATAACATTAGGGACACATGGGCTAAATGTGACGTCAGAATCCACCACTTCCCGAACCACTCTGAGTAAATGTGGGTTTCCTTTCCTGTCTTCCAAGATCGGATGGTAAAAGGTCTGGGTTATCCACCACTTTGAATCACCACTGTCACCCTTCCCTGTCATTAGCACAGAGCAGTGTCCTGTGACATGTCTGTAGCACACTGTCTTCTTGGCCACTCCAGGCACTGAATTGTCAACCCAGATCCAGGAACAAGGGCTGAGTGGTGGGAACACTGTGCTGCACTAGATAACTCATGCTTGTGTTTTAACTGCTTGTTATTCTGCTGGGCTGAAGGGGCACAAGAGTATGCTCTGAAGAGTCTTCTGGGAACAGTCCTACCCATCATGAGCTCTCAACTAATACCTCCAGAACTTCTTTCCTCTACTACTTCTAATACTCTGCCGATCCATTTAGGCTATTAGAGAATCAAAAAGAAAGTTCCAACAATGGGGTTGTGTCAAAGGAGAGTCAGGACATCTAGAATCTGATAAACATACAATGAAAGTTACTTTCCACCATGCACTTTGTCAGACACATATTTTACACTGAGAAGGGGTTTTAATTAACTTCCTTTCAATAACAGAGTTAATTAGTCTCTAGCAGGTTGGAGAATGGCTCATGTATAAAATTATCTATGCCACACTGAGGAAAAGTCATTTTTTCTCTTTACACAGTTGTTATTGATGCTCAACTACAGAACTGCAATTTACAAATGAGGCCTCAGGTGGTAAGTGACTCCCCTCAGTTCACAGGGCTTGAAAATGATGGGCATCCGCACCTGGTTCCCTTCCCATAAGACCCATGCAGAGGCCTTGCTGATGGCAGATGGCTTCTGAGAAGCTGGACAAGTGAATCCTGAACTTGGCATCCTGCTCAATGTGCATAAGCAATACCTATGCTGAAGGAGCCTCCTGGTGTCAAAAGCACCATCAGTCAGATGTCCTGGGGCTCAGGTGTTCTCCTGAGGGCCCTTGGATACTCACGCTAATTTAGCAGGCATGTAAAGGAGCAGGGGGACCACTGGAGATTCCTCATGGCCGTAGATAATGAATCCCATTTCTTTCAGTCTCTGTCTGAAGTATCTTGTGTTTTTGGCAAGTTGCTGTACTCTCTGCAACCCTGAAAGGAGATAGGCATGAAAGCCATCAATTCCCACTTGGAAGAGGAAAGCAAAAGTCAGACTGTCTTGGCAAGTGTTCCCAATTCTTTGTGCAGGCTGCATTATTAGCTGGGAGGGGGGTCACAGCACGGTGGGAAGTACCTCCTGGGGAGTAGGTATGGGTGCTGATGGCCAGGACCCACCCTGAGCCTGAAAGACAGGATCCAGAGGAGATGGTGCTGCTAGGTACTGCTAACAACTAAAACCAGAGTAGGCTGCAGGGCAGTAGGGGAGCAGGAAGGGTGTCTAACAAGAAGGAAGGAGATGAACTATCATTTACCAGATACCTATTGTGTATGGATTCTGTGCTAAGTATTTTAGGAGAAGAAGGAAGTGTGACAAGAAGTAACAGAAACACACACACAGGCACACACACACAGACACACTCCACCTCACACCAGTTGTTGGGTCAGGCTTTTCAGCTAAGCTGAGCCAGCCTATTAATTTGCCCCTCATTTAGGTCTCTAATCAAAGAACACTTCATCCAATCTGAATTTGAAAGGGTAGCACATCCCGGGATGAAGATGGATCCAGCAGAGACCAGGACTGTTTTGTGAGGCATTTGGCAGTGGTAAAGTAATAGAGAGAAGGAAAGAAGGGGACCTCTGCTTTCCTCAGCCAGAAAAAATGACAGTATTGGCCTCAAATAGAGATCAAGCAAGTACATGTGTCCGTTTCAAGGTGCTTCAGCTCAAAAGCTTATATTCTGTCCTAAGGGTGTCTCCCAGTGGGGAGGTCACACACATGATGAGATGACAAAGGGAACTGAAGAGTAGAAAGAGTTCAGGAGACGCCTGTCCACTCAGTTCTACCTCTAATAGGGAAGTGAGTAAACTAGAGAAAGCTAAGGGGTGTTTGCTCAATAAGGAAGATTGACTAGGATTGGATATTTAAGTCCCCTAGAAACTAGTCCAAGGTTCGCATTTGATGCAGGGTTGCTATGCAGCAGGAGTCTGCTAATACAGCTGACCTTTATTCTAATTGGTTGGGCATCCATTCAAAATGACCAGCCCTTTCTCTACAAGTTATTCAATATTTTGAACATCACTCCTGGGTGTTTGAAACTCTTTAGATGAAAAATGGAGAAAATTTTCAGTAAACATGTCAATCATGGTCTTCTAGTTTCTTCTTAGAGACATAGCCTCAGATTGTGCCTAGATTAAATGTTGAGCAGTGGGTATCTCCTGCTCAGCATCCTTCCTCCAGGGCATCATGATGTTCAGGTAGAGTTGGCCCCATTTTTCCTTTCTGATACAGGGGTAGGGTGTGACCCAGGCCTGGCCTATCCATCCCCCTGCTAATTGGTTCAGTGAACCACAGGAACCCAGGAATACAACCTGGGCCTACCAGACACTTTCAGATCCACTGAAGAAGAGTAAAATCAATGTCATCTCCAAGCTACATCTTTGTCACCATATGGAGAAAACTTGCTTGAGAATAATGTTGACTCAGAAGAAAGGCAAGACTCAAGACAGAGAGAGTCCAGGTGGCATCATTGGAACTCTTGGGCCTAGCAGCTGGTTTACTGTACTTTTTCCGGAAAGCTGACCTGTCAACCATGCTGGCCACAGCCAGTGGATGGAGGACAAGCTTG
Organism: Camelus dromedarius; assembly: GCF_036321535.1. Classification (NCBI taxonomy): domain Eukaryota; kingdom Metazoa; phylum Chordata; class Mammalia; order Artiodactyla; family Camelidae; genus Camelus; species Camelus dromedarius. The sequence continues at coordinate 31,445,998 of NC_087453.1, forward strand.
ACCCAAGGAAAGTATATCTGAGGGTTGGCCTGGGAACCATGAGTTGGTCTATCATAAGAAGTTTGCCAAAGATATATTAAGTATGAATTAAACCAGTAAGATTATCTTGCTGTTAGAGTGTCAATGTAAAAGAGTTAGAGAGAATCAACAATTGGAGGAAGACTAGAAATTGAGGATCATCAAGAGAAAAGCTAATTATCAGAATCTATGAGACAGAGGAAGCCACAGGTCAGTAGAAAATGTGGTAGCACATGAGGAAGAAAAGTGAGCAGTGCAAGGTTAGTCAGAAGCAACAGGAAGAGAAGAAATAGAAACAGGAAAGAGTTTATACTCTAGTAACAGACAGACATTAATCAAATAATCATATAGGTGAATGTAAAGTTGCAATTTAAATGAGTGCTGTAAGAATGTTATGTAGTGTTAGGAGAGACCATAGAGTTATGTGGTGTTAGATTGGACCAAGTCTGAGGAAGTCAGTAAATGATGACTGAGCTGAGATGTAAAGGATGGATGAATGTTAACAAGACAGAGAACCAGAGAAGAGAACTCCTGGCACAGGAAAGAGATGCAATAGTCCTGTGGCTTATAGAAAAATAGAATGGCTGAGAACCAGCAAGATGTGGTTGAGTATAGGGCAAGGCAAGACTGGAACAATGAGTAGACTGTCTAAAAATATCAGGAGTACAGGGATTGAGGGATCCAACACTGAATGGTTGGTAAGAGGAGGATAAGCTTAAAAGGGAGACAGACAGGAGCAATCAGGGTGGGAGAAAAGTCAGGAGATGAAATTGGAGTTATCAACATGGCAGTCATTGATAACCATTTCTCTGGGGTCCCAGGGTGGGACTTTGGTTTTAAAGAAACAGGTAGTTGCAACTATGGTTTACTTTAATTCATATGGGCTTTTAGATTCCTACCCACCTCATTAAAAAAGATAAGCCCATTCCCCTAAAATTTCAGATTTGCAACATGAATACAAGTAAGGGATATGGAAAAGTGTAGTACCATTTTCACAAATTTTGTTGCACAGACATATCCTCCTTTGTGTTTAAAAAAAAGAACTGTTTTGTAACATGCTGACGTTTCCCTTGGAAACTGTATGCATACAGAGAACAACCTATTTGAAAAACAGAACCAAGAATGAGAAAGGGAAATATTTGTCATAACTTTCAAAACAATTTTACCCATACATTGAGACTGTGTTTTAGGAAGATGAGAACATAAGGGGTAGTGGGACATTGTGGACCAGAGAAGGACAAAGAAGAAAGGCTGGAGTAAGACTTATTTTAAAGAAGGTGATTCAAATGAAGGCACAGTCTACATCCCATTCACCAAAATGTATTCCATCTGGTTTGTCCCCTTGTGTGTTCAGCTCTTTTTACTGATTGTTGTTTGCACAATGAATAAATGACTTAATCAAACTGGGTCTGATGATTGCTACACGATCCTCCTCAAAGACTAGAAGGATTTCCTGGCCTGGAAGTGCATGAATGACTTAAATTGCTTTTCCCAGTGGCATTATCTTTGCCCTTACCCATAATAACTTGTCCATCACTGGGTTGCCCAGCTCCTTAATTGGCCCTGTCTGTAAATCTATGCTAAAAGAAATACTGAAAGGTCTATTCTAAATAGAAAAGAAGCAGGATGCTACAGAAAGGAGAAAACCATAATTGGAAAGGTGATAACTCTAATGAATAACAACAAAATAAACATGAAGCTGTAAAAGAAGATATCTGCATCATTAAAGGTGGGAGAGGAGAGCAAAAAAATACAAAGTTTTTTTTGTTTTGTTTTTTTGTTTGTTTTTGTTGTTGTTGTTTTAGGTAAGATGGGTTTGGGCTCATATTATTATCTATTGAAAAGAAACAGATATAGTAAGGGGTTCATATATGTACAAAACAGGGTAACCACAAGCCAAAAACTTGCAATAGAGTCACAAAAACTAAAAAGAAACCAAGATAATACAAAGGAAAATTATCAAACCACAAAAAGAAAATAAAGAAACAAAGAGAAAATACCAAATCAGCTGCAAATCTGAGTTAAAAATCACAATAAAACACATCTATCAATAATTACTGTGTCAATTTACTAAATGTTCCAATCAAAAGACACAGAGTGGCAGACTAGATAATATAACAAGAACCTACAATATACTGCATACAAGTGACCCACTTTAGGGAGAAGGACACACATAGATTGGGAGTGAGAGGATGGAAAAACATATTCCATGCAAATGGAAATGACAAGAAAGCAGGAGTAGCAATACTGATTTCAGACAAAATAGACTTTAGAACAAAGGCCATAAAGGAATATAAATAAATACATTTACACTCGTTAACATATATGCACCCAATATAGGAGCACTTAAATACATAAAGCAAATACTAACAGATATAAAGAGAGAAATTGATGGGAATACAATCATTGTAGGAGACTTTAACATCCCATTAACATCACCGGACAGATCTTCCAGGCAGAAAATTAATAAAGCCACAGAGAAATTAAATGATACGATAGAACAATTAGACTTGGTTGATATTTTTAGATCATTACATCCCCCCAAAATAGAATATACATTCTTTTCAAGTGCATGTGGAACATTTTCTAGGATAGATCATGTATTCAGGCACAAAAGAAGCCTCGATAATTTTAAGAAGATAGGAATTATTTCAAGCATATTTTCTGAGTTGTGTCATGAAACTAGAAATCAACTACAGTGAAACAAAGGAGAAAAAAATGACAGCATGGAAATTAAACAACGTGCTACTAAAAAACCAATGGGTCAATGATGAAATCAAAGAAAAAATTTAAAAAATACTTTGAGACAAACAAAAATGAAAATGCAACCACAGAATCTATGGGATGCAGCAAAGGCAGTGATAAGAGGGAATACAGGCCTTCCCAAAAAAAGAAGAACAATCTCAAATAAACAATCTAATCTACCAGGCAAAAGGATTAGAAAAAGAAGAGAAAAAAAAAAAAAAGTCAGCAGACAGAAGAAAACAAGAAAAAAATCAATCAAACCAACAGCTGGTTTTTTGAAAGAGTAAACAAAATTGACAAATTTCTGCCCAAGCTCACAAAGAAGAGAAAAGAGAGAACACAAATAAACAAAATAAGAAAGGTAAATGGAGAAATTATAACCAATACCACAGAAATACAAAATATCACACAAGAATATTATGAAGAACTATATGGAAACAAAATGGGTAACCTTGAAGAAATGAACAAGTTTCTGGAAACATAAAGCCCACCAAGACTGAATCAAGAAGAAATGGACCACTTGAACAAACCAATCACTAGGAATGAAATCAAATTAATAATAAGAAACTTCCTTAGAAACAGAAGTCCAGGACCGGATGGCTTCACTGGGGAATTCTACCAAATATAAAAAGAAGAACTCATACCAGTCCTTCTCAAATTCTTCCAGAAAATTGAAAAGGAGAGAGTACTCCCAAACTCATTCTATGAAGCCACCATCACCCTGATACCAAAACCAAAGACACTAGCAAAAAAGAGAATTACAGACCAATATCACTTATGAACATAGATGGAAAAATTCTTAAAATATTAGCAAACAGAATCCAACAGCACATAAAGAAGATTATACACCATGATCAAGTTGGGTTCAACCCAGGTGCACAAGGATGCTTCAACATAAACAAACCAATCAATGTAATACACCACATCAACAAGAGAAAGGACAAAAACCACATAATCATCCCAATAGATGCAGAAAAAGCATCTGATAAAATTCAACACCCATTTATGATAAAAACTCTCAACAAAGTGGATATAGAGGGAACATATCTCAGCATAATAAAAGCTATTTATGACAAGCCTACAGCCAGCATAGTACTTAAAGGTGAAAAACTGAGTACATTCTCACTAAAATCTGGGACAAGACAAGTTTGCCCACCCTCAACACTTCTATTCAACATAGTCTTGGAAGATCTAGCCACAGCAATCAGGCAAGAAAAAGAAATAAAGAAGACCCAAATTAGAAAAGAAGAGGTAAAATTGTCACTATAAGCAGATGACATAACACTATAAATAGAAAACCCTAATTGCTCCATACAAAAACTACTAGAACTCATAAGAGAATTTGACAAGGTAGCAGGATACAAGATTAATATACAAAAATCAGTTGCATTTCTTTACACTAATGATGAATCAACAGGAAAAGAAAGTAAAGAAACAATCCCTTTTAAAATAGCACCCAAAGTAGTAAAATACTTAGGGATAAATCTAACCAAGGAGGTGAAAGTTTTACACATGGAGAACTACAAAACACTGATGAAGGAAATTAAAGAAGACTTTAAAAAATGGAAAGATATCCCATGCTCCTGGACTGGAAGAATCAATATTGTTAAAATGGTCATACTGCCCAAGGCAATCTACAGATTTAATGCAATCCCTAAATTACCCAGGACGTATTTCACAGAACTAGAACAAAGTATATTAAAATTCATATGGAATCCCAAAAGACCCAGAATTGCCAAAGCATTACTGAAGAAAAAGAATGAGGCTGGAGGAATAACCCTCCCAGTCTTCAGATAATACTACAGAGCCACAATAATCAAAATATGATATTGGTACAAAAACAGACATATGGACCAATGGAACAGAACAGAGAGCCCAGAAATGAACCCACAAACTTTGGTCAATTAGTCTTTGACAAAGGAGGCAAGAATATACAATGGAATAAAGACAGTCTCTTCAGCAAATGGTGTTGGGAAAACTGGACAGCAGCATGTAAATCAATGAAGCTAGAATACTCCCTTACACCATACACAAAAATCAACTCAAAATGGATCAAAGACTTAAAAATAAGACAAGATACAATAAACCTCCTAGAAGAAAATATAGGCAAAACGTTATCTGACATACATCTGAAAAATGTTGTCCTAGAGCAGTGTACCAAGCATTAGAAACAAAAGCAAAAATAAACAAATGAGACCTAATTAAACTTACAAGCCTCTGCACAGCAAAGGAAACCTTAAGCAAAACAAAACGACAACTTTCAGAATGGGAGAATATTTTTGCAGAAGATGAAACTGACAAGGGTGTGATCTCCAGTATATATAAACAGCCCATATGACTTAATAAGAAAAAAACAAACAACCCAATCTAAAAATGGGTGGAAGTCCTAAGCAAGCAATTCTCCAAGAAAGAAATACAAATGACCAATAGGCACATGAAAAACTGCTCAGCATCACTAATTATCAGAGAAGTACAAATCAAAACTACAATGAGGTATCACCTTACACAGAATGGCCATGATTCAAAAGTCCACAAATGATAAATGCTGGAGAGGCTGTGGAGAAAAGGGAACCCTCCTACACTGCTGGTGGGAATGCAGTTTGGTGCAGCCAGTGTGGAAAACTGTATGGAGGTTCCTCAAAAGACTAGGAATGGACTTACCATATGACCCAGGAATCCCACTCCTGGGCATATATCCAGAAGGAACCCTACTCCAAAATGACACCTACACCCCAATGTTCACAGCAGCACTATTTACGATAACCAAGACATGGAAACAGCCTAAATGTCCATCAACAGATGACTGGATAAAGAAGAAGTGGTATATTTATACAATGGAATACTATTCGACCATAAAAAATGACAACATAATGCTATTTGCAGCAACATGGATGTCCCTGGAGAATGTCATTCTAAGTGAAATAAGCCAGGAAAAGAAAGAAAAATACTGTATGAGATCACTTATATGTGGAATATAAAAAAAAAGACAAATAAACTTAAATTTAAAACAGAAACAGATTCACAGACATAGAATATAGATTTGTGCTTTTCGGGGGGCAGAGAGGAGGGAAGGGATAAACTGGGAGTTTGACATTTGCTGATAATGACTGGTACATAAAAAATAGATTAACAAGTTTATACTGTATATAGCACAGGGAAATATATTCAATATATTGTTGTAGCTCATGGTGATAAAGAATATGAAAATGAATACATGTATATTCATGTATGACTGAAGAATTGTGCAATTAACAGAACATTGTAAACTGACTATAACTCAGTTAAAAAAAAGAAGGTTCAGATCAATGAGAAGCACAAGTATCTTATTAGCAGTGATGAGCTCCCCAGTGGAATGGAGAAAACTGTTTGCAGTGGTTGCTGAAGGTGCAAATATGTTTACTGAGCACTGAAGCTCTCCCTTTTGATGTCCAGATTCCAAGGTTACAGCATGTTTTATTGTCACAGACACATGTTCTGAGGACTGTCCAGGCCACTCAGTCAGGCCCCTGTGGGATGCACACAGGGGCAGGAGCCATAGGGCCTGACATTGGGGGTGGACAACTGTCTGCATGGCTGGATTTCACACCCCTGCCTCCACCTCCCCACCCACCACTCAGATATACCATGGGGGCTAATCCACAAGGGAGGTGAGAATGGACACCACTTGTGAACCTACTATGAGCCAGGAGCTGTGCTTTGGGGCCCTTTTCACAGTTGAGGAAACCAAGGCTGGGAGATCATGACTGCATCTCCCAGCTGACCTGGACATTGCCCCCAGGTCTATCAAAGTCTTCTCTGCAAAAGAAGCTGGAAATTCCTTCCTGATAAGGTGTGAGTCCCATGATTCATGGATTCATACACTTCACAGGTGAAAAGCACTCACTATGTACCAGAGCCCACTGCCAAGGTGGAACAGAGGGTGAAAAACTTGTGGGGCTGTTTGAAAAGAAATAATCTAATAGAAGACAGTGCAGATATCTGATAACATTCACATGAGAAGAGCCAGAGGACAGCTCTAGACAGAGTTAGCAGGCCTGTCTCTTAGCAGTACTTCTCAAATACTTACAGAATGAGTGATAAGATTTGATGTGAATTTGCATTTACATAGAGAGCAGTATCTTAGGAAGTCACTTATTGAGGAATTTTACACATCGGATGGGGTACTTTGGGAGACCAGAAGGGAAACTTGCAAATTGGTAGTTCTTCCTCAGGGGAACACACAAAAGGCTTCTGGGAGTGTTACTTTATTTTTTTCCGGAATACTCACAGGAAGGCCCCCTGTAAAGAGGTTCTGTCCAGAAGGTCTGGAGTGTGGACCTTCTAAAAAAAGAAACCCCTGTGTAACTGGGGCTCTAAACCCCACTTTAGAACCACGACTTGAAGTCATAAATTATATTGTGGTGGGTTGATTCTATGAAGAAAATTAGGCTGATTCTAATAAAATATGCCAAGAAAATTTTGTCTAATTATCATTTATCCTTCATCACAGATCCATGTATCAGTTTCCACCTGCACTTTTCTCTTTTCTATGGAGGTGAGCAAGTCACTCTTCTCTGAGCCTTAATTTACTGATCTGTTCAATGAGGATGATAACAGTTGCTCCTCCTATTTCCCAGGACTTGGGGGAGGATGAAAAGATGAATAAATCTACTATTTCCAAGGAGCTTACAGACCAGAAATATTATTACCCATAATAATGACGGAAAGTAGAAAATTGAATTCCCTATGGAAGAAATGCTCTGGAGCTTTGGAGCAAAGACCTAGAGGTGGTAAGTTAACCCCTTGTGCACTTGGGGAGTTGGGAGCCCACTTGCCTAGAACATTTGGTTTACAGTAGTGAGAAAGATCAGTGGAACCAGACCCTGAGAGCTGCAGATGCTGACTGGAGAGTTGGTGGGGACCAGGGAGCCATGGCAGCATCACCAGCAGGACATGCCTTGTTCTGAGGGGGTTTAGGAAGAGGTTACACTGTGTAGTGCATGGACTGGGACAAGGAAGAAACTGGAGGTGGTGAGACAGGTAAGGGGGCCAGAGCAGCAGCATAAGCGTGGAAGGAAATGGGAGCCAGCATCTGCCGTGGGAACAAGGCAAAGCACAAGTCTTGGCTGAGTAATCTGGTCACCGGGTCCCCTGGAAGGGCTCTGAAAACAGCACAAATGAAAGTGGCCACTAGGAAGCCCCAGCAAGGCAGCACCTACAGGTCAACCCTCTGGTCTTCAAAGTATTTGCTGGGGACGGTGCCCTGATGAAGCCTCGGTGAGGGCGTGCAGGAAAGGACTGAGGGAGAGTCTCAGCAGACGGAAGATGTGACTGACACCCCCAACCTGTTTCTACTACAACAGCATCATGGCCAAGCCCACAAGGACTGTGAGCTACTTTTCTGGGTTCAAAATCAGCTCTGCCATCTTGAGCAAGGTATTTCATCCTTCTAAAACTCAGGTTCTTCAACTGTGAGGTGCGAATAATAACAATGACAACAATCATTAGAATACTGTTAAGAGGACTCAATATTAAGCACTCGGGAGAGTGTCTGGCCACAGTAAGTCCTTTATGAGTGTTGTAAAATTTAAAAAAATTATAAAATGGACTTTTATATACAATTTCATTTGAAAAAAAAATTGGTGTTTCAAAAATTTGGAAACCATTCATTTGAATTGGTTTTGCCCTCTGAGGCTTGGAGTTTCTCTCTAAGGCTGGGTCTCTGTGATCAGTGGAAGTGACCTGGGACACCTGCAGCCAATCTGGCTGTTCCTGTACCTTCCTCAGTTTGCTGGTTTGTTTTGGTGTGTAGGACATATCCTTTGATGTTTTCTTATCTCCCAGAATTAAGTGTTCACCAGAATAATTCTCATTCTGTTTTCAAGTTGAAGCATATTATCCCTAGACATTTGACTATATAACGCCTCCTCTTTTGTGAAAGTGCAATAAATTTTAGGGACATTAGCCAGCACCGAAGACCTAATCAGGTGAGCCCTGAGAAAGGACTAAGCTCTTCCTGCAGAAAAAGGTTCCAGTAGAGAGAAAGGGATGTGACATGGGGAGTCTCCACTGCTGGGTTTGAGGATGGTGGGGCTTCAGGTTAAGAAATTCAAGTCTCTATAAGCTGGGATGGGCCCCAGTTGACAGCTAACAAGGAGCAGGGACCTCAATTCTGCAGCCCTGGGACCTGAGTCCTCCCACAATCACATGAGCTTGGGAGAGAAGTTTGAGCTTCAGAATAGAGGGTAGTTTCTGACAGAGTGATTCACCCTGAATGACTCCAGACCCCAGGAGACTCAGAGATAGTAAATGGGTGTTGTGTTAAGCTGCTAAGTTTGTGGCAGTCTGTTCTGCAGAAACAGAGACCTAATACATTCTTTCTAGCCCAGAGCACACACAGAGCTTCTCCAGGCACAAATCCACCTGCTTAATCCTCCCCAGCTGTGGATGGTGGGGGAGATGGTTTCCTCTACAAACCTCTGTAGACAAGAGTGGGGCTGGGGCATGGCTGCTGCTGCATTTGGGGTTTTGCTGCTTAGCTGACAATGAACCTGTGGTGGGGAAACAGAGATCCAGCAACAGCAGCTCCCTTTAACCCTCAAAGATCCTACAGCTGGAATCATGTCCTTTCCTTGTCCATTGTACAGAACCAGCAGGGAATTCCATGTGGGTCAGGTCACAATGCCCTGACTCAGAGTCCGTCTACACAGAGGAAACACAATAGAAGAGAACACTTCTGTAGGACACGTATCCCTTTGCAGTGCCATCTAAAAGACAAACTGATTCTCTTTACACTCTTGCTGGGGAACTTTTTTAACGCCTCAAAATGAGTGCAGAATTCACTGATCTACCATAAAATTCTACCCTTGGCTAAACTTTTTAGATGAAGTAAATGAAGGGAGAGAATGTTACGGAATGTTTTTCGAGCCATTTCTGCACAACCAGACAAAATTCCCCTCCTAGTTGGGGTCCCGATGGTTGGTCATTCTGTGTTTCTGGGATTCACTCCAGTTGTCCCACAAGCTCATAAGCAGCAATAGAGCAGAGAGGCAATGCCTGTCTCTTTGCTTGCTAACCCCCACTGTAGGCCCCACACACACACACACAAAGACCAGGTAGAAGTCTTTACCCCCCAGCACAGGTGGTTAATCATGGACGGAGGAGCCCCTCAGTTGAAAGCCAGCAGAGTGTAGCACCTCAATCTGTTTAGCATTAGCTGTTGCTGAAATGCCAGTGGCCTGAAACCATTTAGAAAAGGGCCCTCTCCATGCCTTGTCTCCTTCTCTGCCTCCCTCTGCATCTACAACTGGTAACCAAGAGACAAAGCTATTTAGGGAGGAGCAACTCTGTCCTCCCTCAACGATGCTGTGAGCCTTGGATGCTGGGAGCCTCAGACAGCCCATTTGAGGTGGAATTCTATTTGGACTCCTCTGCTTCACTGAGGGACTTCAGAGGGATAGAACTAACAACATGGCTGAGTTTGGGGGGTGAGAGGTGGAAAGTGCTTGTAGGAAGTCAGGTTTGTGTCCTCTGAACTCTCCTCCAGGGTAGATGCTGAGAAGACCTTTAAAAGCTCCATGTCTAACAATCATAGTTTCATCTCCCTGATCAGTCCTCACTGTCTCTTCCCCACAGAGGTCCTGGGTGAAGAGTAACTTAGCAAGAACATCTGTGAGATAAGCTTGATGGTTCAGATGGAAAAATGTAGTTTGCAGCCCCAAACAGCTTGCTCTGCAGACGAGCATCATCTTAAGAGAGAAGTTTGCGAATAGATCTCATGTCAAATATAAACAGTAGGAAAGTGAGAAAATTCCACTCGGCAGAGTGAACTGCTGTCACCCAGTGTACTCCTTTCTTTCTTCTTTCAAAGCTCCAAATCTTCCCAGTTAGTCACTCCCATTTTTTTTTAAAGCTATTAAACTCAACTGTAGAAATATGTGTGTCCTGTTCCAGGGATCAGAGCAAAGATCCAAGGTCACAGCTGGAAGGCACGGGGGCCACTTCTCCAAGTCCACGTTGGGTTAGAAGCAGGGTCAATACCTCACCTGCAAATCTCATGATAAAATTTCACAAATGATCAAGTTGAAAGAAATAATCCAGACAAAATAATGCAACTAGGTGGCCTGCTTGTATTTTACAGTGAGAATGCATTATATTTTAGGTCTCACTCTTTTTTTATTCTTTTATCTTAATTTCCTCTCCAGAGGGTAAAGAAAGAAAAATGATTGAGGTTCATAAACTAATGAAGTTACTCAAAAGACCTTGTCATTTCATTCAACTCCTTCTCCTAATAGCTGGTTAAATAACAGAAATTTAAGCATTTGGGGAAAAAACTTTAATAAAATCCCAGAAATGGAACAGAATGAGTTATCTGGAGTGAACTCGCTCAAGTGGAGGTAACAACAGAGACACACCGCTTTTAGTGCTTCCCCAAGTAGATGAGATGCTTAAAGTGATGTTTAAACGGAATGATATTATCATGTAAATTCAGTCTCAATACGAAGTTGCTAGCTTTATTTTTCCACCTGGGCTCAGTTTTCTCTTGTGACTTTATTACTTTGATTAGTCACGTGCTGGGTGCTGACGAGATGAATATCAGAGGTTTGATATTTGTTAAGCCTCCTGGCCATCCTGCTAAAGTTCATGCAAGCTTGGGTCTCCATACTCCGACAGGCCAATCAAGCTTGTCCTTCACATTGAAAGTGGAGAATTGAGGCAGTTGTCTGGACAATATTGAGTTTGATTGATAAATTCTAAGGTGATGGAGAAAGGATGCCAGAAATACTACTTGTCTCATCTTATTGCAGCAATAAACCCAGAATACTATACTCAGAAAACAAATTAAATTAAAAAGATAAAACATCTCATTGTGTTCCATCCTGTCAAATTCCTGTATTTTTGAGGATACTGATAGCTAATTGCTTTATTTCCAGGAAGAATACAATTCATTATTCTGTCTTAATCTGACCTTATTTTTCCTCTACCTATACAATGTGCAGACACATCCCCCACCCTGCCACCCAGAAACTCCTTCCATTTAAGGGCAAAGAGGGACAAGCATGACTTTGAAGAAAAATAGAAAATTCTATTTTTTTTTTAACTTCATTGTTTAAGCACAGGAGCTTTTATAAGCAGTAATGAAGTTATAATCTACTGAAATTGGATACTATACATTAGGAATTGGAACTCTGTATTTATTTTCACTTGTAAGTGTATTTCCACCTCTCCAGGGAAACACTATTGGCTACTCAATTGTAAACAAATCAAGCACTCAGGCATATGATCACAAAGGGCGGTTTTGCAATTCACAAAGTTGATGATTATCCCATCAGACTCGGCCTGAAGTAACAGCAGGAAAAGTTGATTGAATCACAGGGATTATTATCCTACAGCACGTTTTCATGAGATAAGGAACGTATTAGCCACGGAGCGATCCTCTGTTTTTAGGTGGAGAGATGTTCATCACCTTTTCAGTGACTCTGATACAGGCTCAAGTTTCAGAAGCACGTTTCTACATGACGTAAAGGAAAAAGAGGGGCACGCTTTTGCAAGGGGAAATGTAAAGAGAGTAGAGGACAGAATTATGGCAAATGAAGACAGAGAAAAGGACCTAGCAGGAAAGGGGAGGAAGAACAGACAGAAATAAAAAACCAGAAAAGAGGAGCATCTTCCACAACTAAGGGAAGACTGTTCTCAAGGAGAGAGGAGGAGGTGGAGAGCTCAGTCAAGTCTGGCTGGAGGAGGACCAGCAGGGTAGGGTGTCAGCTTGGACCTCTGAGGGAGCAGACACATGGAGATGGGCAGAGGATGAGGGCTAATGGCTGAGTGGGGAGGATGAGGGAGAGTGGGCAGAATGGGCCACTCTTTTGAGAAGATTTGCAGCAACAGAACGGGTATGATTTGGTGGCCACTGAAACAGAAGAAGGGATAAGGGGAAGCTTTTTAGGATGAAGGAAATGAACAAGTTCATGGCTGAGCAAAAGGGTGGGTGCCTTTTGAAGGTGGGAAGGGAGAGAATCAAGAACAGATAAGTGCAGGGGATAAAGGTGGTTTACCTGCTGAGCTAAGAGGGAAAGAGGGGAGTCAATGAATATCTGGTGAGAACTTGTAAATTGTCAGGCTCTGTTCTCAGTGTAACGAACAAAATAGACAAAATGCTTGCTCTCCTGGAGTTTACAAACTAGTGAGGGAAACCAGAAACTAAGCAGATGCATATATTATCTGTCAGCTGCTCATAAATGGAAGACTGAAGCAAGGGAAAGAGTATTAGCGGGACAAGGAGGTGTGTACCATTAAGGATACAGCTGCCCCTCTCCTAAGGCTGATTCTGAGCAAAGAGGGGAGGACATTGAGGGAGTGGGCCACATGGGTGTTGGACTGACATGCTTTTCCAGAGTGGCCAGCAAGTGCAAAGGCCCTCTGTGGGAGCTGTTTCCCGAGTTCTAGGAAAAGTCAGGATGCCAGTTGCAGGGAGTGGACCAAGCAAGGGCAGGAGTGGTGGGAAACATGGAAACCACATCCCGAGAAGCCCTGAAGGGCTCAGTCTGGACTTTACACTGAGTAAGATGGGAAGTTCTGAGTGAAGAGGTTATATTGTCAGAGCTACATTTTTTAAAATATAACTTTGGCTTCTGTGTAGAGAACAAGTCAAGGGCAGGAGTGAGGAGACTGTTCAGGGGCTGCTTTAGGAATCCAGGGGAGAGCAGATGGAGGCCATGGTGGAGAAGGGGAGAGGTGGCCAGATTCCAGGAATATGCCAAAGGAAGTGCTGTAGGATTTGCTGGCGGAGTAGGTTTAAGACCTGAGAGACAGGAAGATTCCAGGATCTGTAAAAACTATTGGAAAAATTGGAGAAAGAAGGGGAGAAAGCAGATGAGCTAAAAGTAACAATAATTGTTCACCTTCATCAAGTGTTTACTTATGCATCAAGCATCAAGCATCAAGCTAAGTTCACCATATATATTACATCCCTTAATCTTCTCCCCACAACCCCAATTTATAAGCACCAAACTGAGGCTAGAAAGGGTAGGCAACTTGCCATTCATGGAACCAGTGTTGGGTAGGGGACTGGGCCCCAAGGTATGCACCTTAAACTCTTCTTAAGGTCCAAACTCTCTGAAAAGTGAATGTTTACCCCGAGTTGGGGAAAGGGAAAATAGGAACAGAGAGCCAAAATTGGGGATTCAAAAAGAATGTGGACTGATTAATTGAAAACCATGCATCAAAGATTTAAATATATAAAAGACAAATGCTGACAGTGCTTTCTTTAGGGGAGATGTTAGCATGGTTTGGTGCTCACCCTCTTGTGATTATTTGTGCCACATCTAGATGAAGAAAATGACTGAACTGCCACTTTCCTGGGTCTTTTCAAAAGTGACATCCATCCTTGAGGGGTCCCCGTGACCGAGGGATCCCTGCAGCTGCCACAACTGGTGTGGGCCTGACTCCCAGCTCCCTGCCCTATGAGATAAACGCCCCTCCATCTTTTTAGCATAAACACTGACCTGAAGTCGAGTGTATCTGCAAGATGGAAGTTGAGTTATGATGTATTTATTAAGCTTGGAAGTGGGTTTGACACTCAGAGGAATCCCAAATTAATTCAAGGCACAGTTCTTGCCATTGAGGATTTTCTCGTGTTGGTCTGGCTGGTGGACCCCCCAACATCCATTGGTTTGGAAGGACCAGGTCTCCACTTTGGGCTCAGTGTGCTGCATGGAGTGATGGCCATGAGACTCCTCAGGGCCTGTGTAAGGCACAGGCAGGTCGCTGCCCCTCGCTTATGTGCATTAACTCTGCCAGCAGCCTGGCTGCAGAGTGAGGGTGGCTGTTTGTGCATAAACACTGTAATTTCACTGGAACTGCTATTTCATCTTTGAACCTTGGCTTCAAAGGAACACTGACCTTATTCCTGTCGCTTGTCTTTCTTTGAAGCATACAGCTTTGCCTTGCAGATTAAAGTTAAGACATTCATCACGGAACAGATCCAGCCAACAGCTCCCCAAACTCAGCCCAAAACAAAGCCTCAAAAGGCTCCAATCACAGCTGCAGGGGAGAGGGTGGAAGCTGAAGGCTGGGGCTGGGCTCTGTCTCAGGTCCTGTAAGGCAGCTCTGGCTTGATATAGTGTGTCCATTTATGCTCTGGGCAACCTTGCCCTAAGAGTTGATGTCTCTGCAGAAACGGGTGAGTTAATGCAAAGCTCCCCGCCAATCCTATTTATCTTATTTAAAGCAGGCATCGTAGTTAATGAGGCCAGCATAGTCACTCACTGTCTGCCTTTGAACTCTTCAAAAGCCAAGTCAGGCTGAGCATCTGAAACTTGGCTGATGATTCTTGTCAGTTTCTTTCCTAACACTTTCTTTTGCTCATTCCTTTGAAAAGAAACTGTCCCATCTTTCCCCCGATTCTCCTCTCTTGACTCTAAGAGCACAGTCTGTGCACATAACCTTCTCTGTTGTTGATTTCTTTCCTCTCTTAAGATGGCAAGAAGAGTGAAGGGAAAAAATTAAAATGGGAAATTAAAAACAATAACCAAGCAATTCTTAATTATAAGGCTAAGAGAGAGAACCAAGGGAAGTATCTCCCACCAGAGAGGAAGAAAAATTGCTGATAGACAGCTATCAATGGACCTATGATCACATCTTTAAATGCAATTTTTCTGCAGTTCTTTTTTGATCAGATAAACAGAGTGAGTTCTGTCTGTGATGACGTGGTAAAGCAGTGCAGAGCCTTGAAGGAAATGATTGTCTAATTGGGTAAATTTTAATCAACTGATTCTGATAACATATACCCTGCAGGGCTTAAGAAAAAATGATATTTATTAAGACTTAGACAATTTTCAGAGTTACTTTTTTCTAGTTATTCATCTTTAAAATAAGACCAATGGATAATTCTGGTCAGTATAAGACAATTCACCTAACTTGCATTTTAGTTAAAGTCTCACATCGTTGTTTTCCATTAAGAAATGTATGAGGTCAAGATCATTAAGATGACCTTGTGAGAAGCCAGTGGTTACAGACCTGTTTTATCACACAAACTGACAGCTCCTGTGGGAATGGAGACAGCTCTATTTCCAGCTTCAGTTTTAAAAGGTTGAAAGATATCTGCTTATTCTTATCTATACATATCCCTTACTTTACCACCACCAATCCTGGAAATTCAGGTGGGCCCTACGGCTGGTTTTGGCCAAGGAACTGTAATCAAGGAGGTAAGTGTCACTTCCAGGCCGATGTTCTTTCTCTCTACCATGGAGACTTGGGGGCCATGTGGTGAGATGGCCAAGCCTCAAGCTAGCAGCAGCCTCAGTCACTTCCCACGGAGGGGCAGTGTGCAGAGAGGGGTCGACTTTGTATTAGATCTGGTGAGAGCAAGAAGTAAACCTTGGTTCAGTTAAGCCACTGAGATTGTCAGGGTTTATTTGTTACACTGGCCCACTATGACTCATACTCACTAATCCAGGCCTTTGAAGGAAATCTAGTCTTACTCCACTTCCAACAAAGGAATCCTTCCTGCAGCATTCTTGAGACCCCTTGAGAATAATACCAAGCAATGTAGCAAGCAATTATATAATGCTTACCATATATAAAATTTTCAGTCATAATGCATTTTATATGTCTTAATTTACCTAATCCTTACAAAAATCTTAACTCATGAATGATATTTTCCTCATTTTACAGCTGGAGGAACTGAAGCACAGAGAAGTAACTTGCTCAGGGTTGAACAGATAAGTTAAGTCATTTGCCTAAGGCCACACAGCAAATCAAGTAGTCTCCCAGGGATCCAGTCCAGGCAGCTGCCATTAGTTTATGCCCATAACCACTGTAACATGCAGTCTTCCTAGACTGGATTATCATTTCTTTTTCATGGGGACTATTCAATAAGACACAGAATCATAAAACCCAAAACAAGCCTTGGAAAAGGAAATTAGAGATCAATCCATCAATGCATTTTACCTGGAAGAACAAAATCGCCCTGTAAGCCATTTTCTTGCTTCAGTGAAAATGAAAGTTCTCACCTTTCTGTCCAACCCAGTGACCTAGGAAGCACTGGGGCTCAATAGAAAGGCTTTAAGGACTGTCACGTTGGAGGCAGGTAGAGACATGACTTCATCCAGACCAGCCCTGTTCTAATCGGTTTTATATAGTAGGCTTCTGGGTAAAATTCAGATGTGAACAAAGTATTCTGCTGCTTTAATGAGTTTGAAAAATGGTGGATCTCTCCATACTTCTGAAATAGCAGACTTGGACAGTTGTGCTAAACAAGGCAGAGCTTCATGTCATTTGGAGTTGGAGGGGTATGGATTTTACAGCCTAGTGGGCAGGTCTGGGGCCAGGGGGACTTGATTCCATAAATGCACTCACTAGATTGCCTATTCCTCACTGTCCCCCATGGTGATATGAAATACAAGCTCCATAAACTACCTGAAGGAAAGAAGGAGAGTTCCAAGAGCCTTTGATGAAATGATTTCTCAGAAAGAAGATAAAGCCCATTTGAGTTGAACAAACTAGACACCTTGGCTGTGGGGACCCAACATCAGAGAAATGGCTGGAAAATTATTATTGTGAGTTTTCTGTCCATGTGTCCTTCAATGGGCAGTGGGAGTTTCTTCTCCCCAATCCCTGGTTGGTAATGAATAAGTGAATGAATAGATGGATGGTGGGTAGATGAAAAATAATGAATAATGAATTGACTGATTTGTTCTTGGGGGAACACAAGCAACAGCCTCAACCAAGCACAGGCAAACACACACCAAGATTTGCTTCATTTTAACACAACTAATTAAACAAAATTATCCACATTTGCTGATCACGTTAAGAGGTGAATTAGAAAGCTTTCCCTGCTTTAAAAATCATCCCCCCACTTTTTTGTGCTGACAGCAGTTCTAGTACATTTCTGCTCCCTGTACTATTATATACCATGTACTGTTGATGCACACATGGCGTGTCTTACAAATTGGTTATGTCAAGACAAAAGTGTATATTTGAGAAAGGCAGAGTTTGATGGGGCAGAAGAGAGACAGAGCAAGGCCTAGGGAAAGAGTTCAGGGGAGGTGTGCTCACTGCAGACCTTCTTACCTTGTGTGGTCCCATCCAGTCCCATGATGAACTTGATTGACCTGATGATCTGCTCAGCTACTGGGGGGCTCATGGATGTAGCATATGCAGCACTGTGCGAGTGAACCCGTAAATAATCCACAAGGTCCTTTAATAAAGGAGGGCAATCCAAAAAGAAGGCAAATGAATCTCCATGTTGGTGGTGAGAATCACATCTAGTCCTGTCTCCATCCATCATAGCACAAGGCATTTGAGTCTTGAATGTGGTCTGCTTTTCAATGGGCATCACCAAACTGTTTATATTTCTATCCCTTCTTCTTGGTCTCACCCTTAAAAACCTAAAAGGTCTACAAAAATGGGATGCTGCAAAATTGGAGTTGAGGTCTGTAAGGCAAACCCAGATGTGTAAAGGGAAAATGGTTTCCTTAACATGTGTTTGGGTAGCTGGCCTATAGGAACACTGGGTTAGTATTCAGGAGTGTCCAGAGAATATGGGATGCGATTTTTGCCCTGAGCAGTCGATTGTGCCGATGGAGGGGTAATGGCAGGAAAAGTAGCAAGACATGTAAACTCATATATGCAGCGGGGCTAAGAGACTGCAGAGGATAGAGATGGGGTATGGCCATGGGAGTAGATAAGGGAGGCTCCAGTGAGAACCTGGAGTGAAGTCTCAAGGAAAGAAGGCAGATAAAGATAAAAAGAAAACTTCCAGGGGAGGGGAGTGGCAGAACTAAGAGATGAGAAATTAAAACCAGATTGGAAGTGAGGACCAGATGAGCTCTAGTTGTGCCCGGGCAGGAGAGAACTACTGGAATTTTCTTGCAACACCATTTGGAGTGCTGACCCCCTGCAGGATTCTGCTCTGTGCTGTGGTGGGCATGATTCTCCACCCACAGGCTTGGGCCCTGAGGCCAAACATAAGGTCCCAGGTAAGCCTGCTGAGAGCCCAAAGAAGCTCCAATAACCTAATTCTACCTAGTGGGGTGGGGCAAGGTGTCTCAGACCTGGCAACTGGAAGCCCTCAGCCCTAAGTGGGCAGACCATTTATCAGCCCACCTGCACTGGCCCATAGCCTGGGATCCTCAGGGTGTTCTGCATGAAAGCTAGTGGCCCATGACAGCTTTAAGTTAGCAGTAGGGTCTGCAAGGGATCAACCACCTTCTCTTCCAGGAAAATGAGGCAGCTAAGAATCCCACTTAAGTGTCTTCTCTGATCATCCCCTTGAAGATGAACTCGGGGGAGCTCTGCTATGGGAATGTTCACAGGCCACGTCCACTCCCACCTTTGTGCCTGGGACCATGCTGGCCTTTCACCTTTCTCTCTCTGGGGGTGTGCGTGTTGTAGTTGTTACCCAGGAATTTTATTCTTTTTACTTAAAAAAATTTAATTGAAGTACAGTCAGTTTAAAATGCTGTGTTTATTTCTGGTGCACAGCATAGTGATTCAGTTACATATATATATTCTTTTTCATTATAGGCTATTACAAGGTATTGCATATAGTTCCCTGTGCTTTATTCTAGGACCTTGCTATTTGTCTATTTTATATATAGTATTTAGTATCTGCAAATCCCAAACTCCCAATTAATCCCTCCACCTACTCCTTCCCCACCCTGGTTACCCAAACATTTTAAATGTTCATCGTTCATCTTCGTATGAACTAATAACTAAAGTTATTAGCTCATTAAGTAGAGAGTACCTAAGGTTAGTAGGAATTTTAGTAAACATTCAAGTAACATGAGTGGCCTGCCTCACGGGCAGTTGCTGACATGATTCCCCTACCTGGCCCTGGGGGGATCTGGTAGCTTCACTCTGGCTGCCACCACCTCCCCCGCAGCCGCCTCCTACAGGTCCATCATCCTAAAACCTCTCTTCCACACTCTTTCCCCAACTTTCATTCTCCTTCATTTCACACTCTTCATGCCTTGTTTTGTTTCTTCTTTTCCTTCCCCATCCCATCTACTCTGATCCCCTCTTCACTTCCTTTCATTTTAAATTCTCCATTTAAATCTTTGTTCTTTCCTTTTATAAGTATTTCCTCCCTCCCTCCCTTCCTTCCTTTCTTCCCTCCTTCTCTTCTCTCCCTTCCCCCCACCTCTTCCTTCCTTCCATCTTTCTTTCCAGAAGTTGGTACAAGGACTTGCTCTGGGCTCTGTTCTGGATGCAGGGGTCCCAGAAGAGGAGGGCAGAAAGCCTGGTCCCTGGCTGCCCTCCTCTTGATTAAATCAAGGTGAAATTTCTGCCCATTCTTTTGTTTAGTGAATCTCATAAAAACGGTTGGGTGTGTTATCACCATATCTAACGAGGATGTGAATGACGTTGGCCTGACCTGATACCCAGGCCACATGGTACCCAGGAAGCCCACTTTGGAGGATGGGGGAGGTGGGAAGGGGCTCAGGGAGAAAGAGGTGGTCATTTTCCAAAGCAGCTACGGCCAGGCTGCCCTTCAGACTCCTCCGTGAGCAGCAGCAGGATTTTCTTTCTCTGTTGAGAGCAGGTGCCTCCCCACAGGATGATGGGAATGTCAATGAGGAGGGAGTGGGTGGGACACAGAAAACAGGATGATAGAAGCTCATGTGGACCCAAGTCAGGAAAGGGCTATTTTGAGGTGATCTGACCTTGAAGAATGGGGAGATTGTTGCAGAGGAGGACAGAGGCAGGGACACATGCTAAAATTAGAAATGAAGATGATGTCTTAATCAGCAAAGGATGTAGAAGTCAAGTGGGAGCAGAAGGAGAATCTAGTGCCTCCAAGGAAAGGTGCTGAGGGCTTGTTCCCTCAAGGGCAGGTCTGACAGCGGAGTTATGAGACAGGCTCTGGAGCCTGGTTCACGTGGGTTCAAATCTTGGCTCTGCCACTTGCTGATATGTGATCATGGGCAAGTTACTCTCTGTGCCTTAGTTTTCTTCCCTAAAAAGTGAGATAATGGCAATATTTATCTCAGGATCATTTTGCGGATTAAATGAGTTTATATAAATGTGGTGCTTAGAAAAGCATCAGGTACATAGTGAAGACCTGATGCTGCTGGCAATGATTGGTAATGGACTGCCAGCTCAGAGCTTCTTAAAACTGGAGCATGGAGTGGGAGGAGGGGACCAAAAAAAAAATAAAACTTGTTGGAGTGTCTTTATTCCAGCTCCCTCATTTTGCAGAGGGTGATGCTGTAGGTTATGTAACTGCACATTGGGAGACTTAGACATCAAACCAAAGGTTTTTAGCCCAGAACTTTTTCCATCCTTATTGGGCAGTAATGGTAGGAGTGAAAGATAGGAAAACAGAAGCATTTTAAAGAAAGGAGATCACAGAGCTGATGACAGATTGCATGACTCTGCAGAGATAGGAGAGATGATACATCCACTGATAGACCGAGAGCTGATAATCATTGGCTGCTTGAAGCCCCATTTGAAGAACTTTACAAACATTAACTCATTTTAGATTCACAATAATGCTATGAGGTAGGTACTATTTTTGCTTCCATTTTATAGATGGGATCAATGGGTCACCGAACAGATCAGAAAATTATCCAACCAAAACATTGTTAGATAACAAGGATTTCGATCCAGAGAGTCTGACTCTAGATTAACCACTGCTTCCCCACTTCCCTGTTTTAGCACCACAGTATATGATTTCTTCAGACCAGAGGAGCTGGCTTGTCTTGGACGGGGACCACCTTCACTGCTCCTTACCCCTGTGGTGCTTTCCTAATCCACAGAAACTGTCCTTTGGAGGAGGAGGGGAAGGGGAGCATTCCTAATATACTAAAATGTTCATAGTGATAAACCACAGAATGAACTGCATCAGTCTCAAAAAGTTTCACACGTATTAACTGTATTTCTGCAAAGAGACAGGAACCCTATCGAGAGCAGGGAGCAGAGATAGACACTTTATTATACCCTCGCTTAAAACCCATAGAGGTGGGTCTGTCAATACTGATGGTCTAATGGAAAGCAGAGGGGTTTAGAGACTGAGGAAGGATGGTGAGGGTCCCTGGATTATAGAGGGGGCAGAAAGCTCCATTCTTAGGAACAGGTGTAGCAATATTCTCTTAACACTGGGGCATCACTGACAAAGATCAAAGAAACAAAACAAATCTGCCTCTTATCCCTAAATGGCTCCTTATGACCCCAACCCCCAATTTTCCTTCCCAGTTCGAGGAATTTCACACAGCCAAAGTCATTTGCATCCTTCGTTTGAATTAGTACCTCATCAGCTCAGTATCACTTCCTTTAAAAACTGAGACTGTCTTGCCCATAATCTTATTTCCTTCAGACAGAGTCCACCTTCTCTCAGAGTCTGAGTGTGTGGATGGGAGCTGATTTGCTTGTGTGATTCAGAAAGTAGGTCTGTTGGAGTAACTTCTGCAGAGCATCAAGGGAGACTCGATTCCTGGTTTCTGATTCCCTCCTGTCACTCACCCACTGGGCGCCATGAGCAATGAATTAAGAATTGGCTTTGGTCTCTGGCAAGGCGGGTCTGGGTTGTGTTTTCCTTTGGGAGTTGGGTGGGGTGGGGGTGTTACAGGTCTCCTCAGACTGAGTTTCCAAGACCATTAGTAAGTGCAAAACCAGAGCCTGCAAAGTTCAAGGACAAGGGTGGCTTTTCTGAGGAAATCAGACAGGAGGCTCTCAGAATAAACATCTTGGCGTTCATGGCATGACATCCATTTACTTCAAAGCACTGTTGAAAACAGCCAGGCCTGAGCATGCAGGACAGAACTGGTTTCTGCCTTGGTTTGGTGCCAGGCTCCTGGGGTAACACTCACTCCAAACCTGGCTGCCCTGCCCCACCTTCCTCCTGCAGAATCCCAGCCCTGCAACCTAGCAGTCAGGAGGGTTGCCTTGTCCCCATTCATTTGCCAGTGTCTGGCCTTGTGGAGGCTGTGAAAGCCAGTGGTCAGCCCCAGGTAGGCAAGAGGACTCAGGATCCTGCCTGAGAAAAATCTGGACCCAGAACCTGGGGTCCACAGTGTCATCCACATCTCAGAGACTGGATCAACACAAATTAAAAAATAAAATAAGGAAACTAGCCCTGTCAACTCAGGCTTCCTTCAAAGAAGCCGTTTATGGTGGGGAGCTCTGAGAGGTGGAGAGAAGTAGGGACCTGGCATTTCAGTGAAGGTCTGGGAAGGATGGAATTGAACTTCAAGTTGGGTTGTTCACAGGTCATCTCCAGAAGCTCCAAACTCACAGGGAGCAAAACAGCAAAACCTTGCTGGCTCTTGAGAGACTATTTTCAGGTTCCCTGAGGCGGGGAGAGTCGGTCTGGCCAGGGCAGTAAACTCCAAGAGCAAAGATGAACTTGCAGGACGTTTTGTTACAGGAAGGCTGAAACCAAGACAAAATTTCTCCTCTCTGTAGTCATATCTTAGCACCAAACCATTTCTTTTTCCTCTTGTGTGTTTCCAAATACATTTTCTTACATGACACAACTGGTTGCTAATGGGTGCAGTTCTGACCTTGATCTGCTCCATAAAGATTTCTAGAGCCTCGTTGAAACTGTTACTAGGAATATTGTCCCTCTACCACTAACACAGATGTTGACAGTTAAAAAGAGAGTGAAGAGCTAGGCAGTTTTATAGTTTTCTAGAATTTTAGAGCCAAGTGATTACTTTCAAATCTCAAGATTTACTAGGAGCCCTATGAGCATAGTGAACTTGAAATTATTAAGATTTCAGGAAAACATAAAGTCCTAGTGTGTGCACTTTAACATTTTTTATGGATAATTTTGTTGCTTTTATACTCATTGGTTTGGAATCTAGAATGCTGGATATTTTGCAATACTCCCCACATCGAGATATATACTTCAAAATATCCAGAAAAAAATATGTATGATGATATTCAGAAAACTAAACTCCAGTTATTTAACTAGATAGTAGGAAGATATCTTTTCAAAGATCTTTAGCATTTTCCCATCCTACGTCCTAGCAATTAAAAAGCGTAGTTTAAAACAAACTGTGATAATTCTTCACAACATTCTTCAAAGTCCAGGGGAATAAAAACTATGATTTAAATTGAAACTACACATAATTTAAAATTAACATAATTTCACAAATTAAAGGCACAGAGGAGCAGATGCATAAGTCCCATTGACTTATGGTCTCACTAGGCTGGAAGGAAACCAGTTTACCTGGGTTTGTCACAGTCTCACCAAACGACTCCGGACAGGTATTTTATCTGACTGATTTTCAAATCATCAGGGAATGACATATGCAGACACTTTCTCAAGTGGTCTCCTATCTCCTGCTCACCCTCCACGTCTTGAAGACTGCCCTGCATTCTAGGTTTTTCGTCTTGTATGTCAGGGCGGTAGGTCTCTGTTCAAGCCAATGGGTCTCTGCCTAAGACGCTCTAATTCCTGCTGCCACCTAGTGGTAAATTCGGAGGCTGCAGTGTAACACCAAGGGGGACGTCAGAGGAGATGGGGTGGAGAGGGGAGTGGGAGAGAGGGCACAGGTAGGAGGGAGAATGATGACTTTGGGCCCAAGTATGCATAGAATGAAGTGTTTAAACAGAAAAAAAAAAAATCTATAAACGGTTTCTTCATCCTGATTAATGTAAACAATAAATAAGTTTTACAGTTGCTCAGTATCTACCCCAAATCAATAAAAGTTACATAGACAAGATCAATTACACTTTTGAAGTAAATCCACCAGACTTCAGGATGGAGAGTATGAGATAAACACAATGAACTGGTCGGAACTTCAGACCGTCAGGAGACTTTGTTTAAAGTGGGTTTCAGAGGGAGGGTATAGCTGAAGTGGTAGAGCACATGCTTAGCATGCATGAAGTCCTGGGTTCAATCCAAAGCACCTCTATTGAAAATAAATAAATCTAATTACCTCCCCTCGCCAAAAATAATTAAAGAATACAATCATAAATATAAATAAATAAAATATTTAAAAAAAAATAAATGAAATGAGTTTCAATGATAGAACTCTAAGGGGAAAATTGTGAAAGCTACCAAATTTGACATTTCAAGCATCCACTCACTTCAGTTTATTCAGGTGTTGTTGGTTCAGGAAGCAGAGTTATGCTTGGTGAGAAAAATCTGTAGCTCAGAACTGCTGCTAAAGTCATCACAAAGCACAAGTTCACAGAACAGAATAGCCAGGGTGAGGGCACTCCTAAGTTTGAGACCCTCTGATCCCACGGCTTTGACAGTCGAGGAGAGGAACATTTAACCTCTCACCAGATTCAGCGAGTTCTGTAGCATCCTGGGCATTCCCTATGTTTTTAGCATCTCCCAGCTAACTCCCTCAGGCCAGAGGAGGGAGGATGAACAATGTGCCGAACTCGGAAGATAGTGATGCTTATGGAAGGGTTAAGATCACTGAAAGCTCTGGACATTTTAAGCATTTGTGCACCTCGTGGCAGTGTGAGTGGCCACAATAAAATCTGTTGTTCTAAATCCTGGGCTTTCAAAACCAGACTGTTTTCCACTGTAATTCCTGGTCTGTTGAACCGGTTTCCAAGAGTCTAATCTCCTGTTCCTGCTGGTAACGATGAGTAAGGATTTGGGAATTTCAGATGAGCTGTTAGCCACCACCTGCCTGCACTGCTTTTGGGCCTGCTGTGCCCTCCTAGGTGGAGCCAACACCACCCTGACAGTGTCTTGGGACAGGCGTAGACCTGTAGGAGGAGCTACTAGGATTTGGACAAAACTGTCATATGAGGGAGCAGATGGCTGAGTCTTATCCCTCAAACCCAGGTTTTAATATTTCATTTTCTTCCTCTCCTTCTCCTCCCTCTTCTTTTACAATTTTTTTGAACCTTTGTTTTGTGTTGGCAACCCCCCTGGTGATATTAGCACTAGAATGAAAGGTGTGAATAAAAAATGTTGCAAGCTATATTAGTAAACAAGGATGCTGTGGCCATCAAGTCATCAGCTGCTGCTGCCACCCCCTGACAGTGAGCGAAGGGAAGTCAGGATGGAGATAAACAGGCAGCACAGCCTCTGCTGCCATCCCCAAAAGGGTCCCCAAAGTACTCAGGATGGGAAAGGACAGGATACTGACCCTAAATAGCACTAAATTCCTTAACTTGAGATGTCTGGTTTTCCTTAATTAACAGTAATCTTTTGATGTTCCGACCACCTGATCTTTTCTGGAAAAATTCATGTATCCTGGCTTCTGCCTTTCCACTTTGGAACAATCTCTTAGAGTGATCTGAGAGGCTGCCTCCTGGGTTTGAGTCCTCAGAAAATCCACCAAAAAAACCCATAACTCTCAGCTTTTAGGTTGTGGATTTTGTTTCGTTTGACAGAGGGATAACACTCACTTAAGAGTCTAATCCCGTCAGATCAGAATCTGAAGTCATGTAGATATTGGAGGATGACAAATCTTGACCCATAGCTCATCCAAAATTGTAGGAGAGAATTATTTTGCAGAGGAAAAATCTCAGAGAAAGACATTTCTGATCTTGCTGCTATTTTGATTAAAACTCTTAAAACCCACATCTTGTAACACAGGGTTAGACTCCTTAACATCTGACCTTTGTCCACTGTTTCTACCACCCACCTTTTGTTTTTCATGCCACACGAACCAAACTACTTGCAGTTCTGTAACATCCCATTATCACTTCTGTGGCTTGATACTCATGAGTCCCTCTTTCTGAAATATACTCTCCCCCATCATTTGTCTACAAGACTGACATTCATTCTAAGGCTTCTTAGATTCTGCCCAGCAGAGGTCATCATCCCTCTCCTTTGTACTAAGTCTGTGCCTGTGAACACAGTGCTGTCTTTTTATGCTCACGTGATCACTCATCAGGCTCATCTGCTCTATCAGAGGGTGAGCTCCTTGACCTTCTGGGTCTGACCTGGCTGTTATCACACTGCAGCTACCTGTGCTGATGGATCAAAGTGTGCTGAGCTGAACTGGAGCACTCATGGGAATCAGAGAACCCCAAAGAATGCCTTCCCAGGCACAAGGGACCTCTCTCTTACCTTTCTTCCAGCTATGTAACCTCCTGAGGCTCCAAAGCTTTTGGTGAATGTGCCCATGCACACATCAACATCTCTGGGGTCCATTCCAAAGAACTCCACCACACCACGACCGCTGGGGCCCACAGATCCGATACTGTGAGCTTCATCTATGTAGAGGTAAGCCTTGTATTTCTTCTTTAGGGCCACGATCTGGGGCAGACGCACGATGGAACCTTCCATGCTGGAGCATAAGAAGAAATGCTGGTCACCAGGCAGCACCCTCCTGGGAAGCTCTGTGTCACCTCCCTTTCAGTACTTCTCAGACAGCCTGCCCGACGCCAGACAGGGATGACAGCAACAGGCCTTTCCTTTTCTCTTAAGGCAAATTTTATTTGGTTGAGAAAACCTTCCCAATCTTGTAAGGCTACTCTGGCAGTATTTTACTTGGGGAAAAATAATTTACATTCAATGGATTTACATGCCTTGAGTTGTTATTGCTAATTCCCAAGCAAACAACTAGCGACTGCCTTGATGATGAGTTTATTTGTAAAGCCACCTAGGGTAGCTATACTGATCATGTTGGATTCTAGGGATTTTGCTAGTTTTAATTAAATTGCTCTGTGGTGATCCATCTTTATCAGTCTGCTACTATCTTTTTGGCCAGTTCTGTGTGGCCTAAACTCAGTGCTTGAATTACCGAAGATGAAAAGAAGGAATTAAAAACACACAAAAGAACTTTAAGACATCATAATATTAATTGATGCATAGGAGAAAGTCCTTAGGCTCTCCTGTCCAGTCCTCATGAACTCAGTCTTATTCGAGGCACCTGGTGCTGTCCCTTCTTTCTCTTCCTTCAGGGCAGTGGTTCTCAGTCCTGAGTGAGCATCAGAATCCCTTGAATGATTTGTTATAACACAGATTGCTGGGCTCCACCTCCAGAGTTTCTGACTGAGTAGGTCTGAGGTGGGCTGAGAATTTGCATTTGTACTAAGCTCCAGATTACAGCACTGCTGGTTGGAGACAGTACTCTGAGAACCACTGCTCTAGATAAATTTTGTTTTAGTCCCAACTGCTAAATTTTTCATGGTATTATTGTAATTTGGTAAATTTACATGGTATTATAAATTGCAAAAACACTTCAAGTTCTCCAGCAAAGGTAAACAAGGCAGTAAATAAGCAAGAAAAATCAGCATTCATATTTACATGGTGCCTCTGGAACACAATGAATTTAAAAGAACTTTTGTCTTTAATCAGTTCTCAGAACACTTTGTCAGCTGTGTCTACACTGTGTACCGTTTTGACTGATCTGACAGGCAAGTTCTGTGAAAACTCACAGACTTGCACCCTTACCCCACAAAGGGGCTTGTCAAGCAATTCAAGCAACCCATCATCTTAGTTCAAGAATGAGTCAGTTGACCGTAAGAGAGAGATAACTTCTCCCTTCTTCTTACTTAATTTATTTAATAAATTTGATGTATTAAAAATAACAAAATTTAAGGCATTCAGTCAAAACAGTTTGGCTGTTACATAGTTACCTAGACCAATGGGTGCTGGATGTAGCATTTGTGCTTTTTTTTTTTTTTTTTTTAAGGACTTTATTTTTCAGAGCAGTTTTAGGTTCACAGCAAAATTAAGTGGCGGGTAAAGAGATTTTCCACATACCCCTGGCCCCCTATATGCCTAACTTCCCCTGTTATCAGCATCACCCACCAGAGTGGTACCAATGTTACAACAGATAAACCCACACTGATACATCATCATTCAAATCTCATGGTTTGTATTGGGGTTCACTCTTCCTCATATACGTTCTGTGGGTTTGGACAAATGTATAATGCCATGTATCCATCATTATAATATCCTACAGACAATTTTCACTGCGCCACAAATTCACTGTGCTACACCTCTTCATCTCTTTCCCCACCCAACCTCTGGCAACCGAGGATCCTTTTACTGTGTCCATAGTTCTGCCTTTCCCAGAGCATTATGAGGTTGGAATTGTACACTATGTTACCTTTTCAGATTGGCTTCTTTCACTTAGTAATATGCATTCAGGTTTCCTCCATGGATTTTCATGGTTCAATAGCTCATTTGTTTTTAGTGCTGAATGATATCCCATTGTCTGGATGTTCCACAGTTTATTTATCCAAGCACCGACATTGAAGGGCATTTTGGTTGCTTCCAAGTTTTGACAATTATGAATAAGGATGCTATAAATACCTGTGTGCAGGGTTTTGAAAACACAAGTTTTCAGCTCCTTTGAGTAAATACCAAGGAGCAGGATTGCTGGATTGTAAGGTAAGAGTATATTTGTAAGAAACCACCAAACTGCCTTCCAAAGTGGCTGTACCATTTGCATTCCCACCAGCAGTGAATGAGAGCTCCAGGTTGCTGCATATCCTCACCAGCATTTACTATAGTCAGTGTTCCTGAGCTTCTAATCAGTGTGCAGTGGTATCTCATCGTGTTAATTTTAATTTCCCTGTTCGCATATGGTATGGCGCACCTTTTCATATGCCTATTTCCATTTGTAAATCTTTTTTGGTCTGATATCTGCTAAGGTCATTAGCCCATTTTTCTAACCTGGTGGTTTGTTTTCTTATTGTTGAGTTCCAAGAGTTCTTTGTATCTTTTCCATAACATTCCTACATCAGATGTATCTTTTGCAAATATTTTCTCTTGTCTGTGGCTTGTTTTCTAATGCTCTTGACATTGACTGGCAGAGCAATGGTTCTTAATTTTAATCAAGACCAGCTTTTTGCATTTGTTTTCTCAAAAGATCATTCTGAATGGCTGTTTTCAGATTTTAATGAAACAAAGATCAGAGTCATTTCTCTTATGTAAGTTTGTGAGTTTGTTCTACCATTTTCTTAGAGGAATTGCTTGTTAAAGTTGTTTCCACTAAGAGGGAGGAGGTTCAGCTCTCTGACAGCCCACGCTGAGATGGTAGCCACACCACTTACTAATTGAGGACCTGAGCAACTTACACGATGTTCTCTGCCTCAGCTTCCTCAGATGTAAGATAAGCACAATGGAGTCACGCTGCTCCCAAGGTCTTTATAAGGACGACTAGAAACAATGCTTGTAAAGTGTCTGACATACAATGAGCTCACATTGAGTTGTCTCTGTTCTCAGAAGGAGTTCAGGTGGAACTGGTTGCAACGACGAGCCCTAATGTGAGAAATTGGGAGCCCTTGCCAATGCTCTGTGTTGGATCTTCTAGGAAAAAGGGTGTAAATAGCTGTATGCCCTGAAAAATTCTAGAATCTTCTTCTTACCTTTTAAAATGTTATAAGTTGGTAACACAAACAGGCTAAAAAATTGAACATGTCACAAATAGCCAATCTTGTTCAGGAACTGAGTTTGGCAGGAGCCAGAATTGAACTTAAATAGTTTGCAGACACTCAGGGCAGCTAATTAGCCATCTTTGCTGGGGCTGGACTAGCTGATATTAGGAGTCTGTCCACCTGGTTTATAGTTCTTCCTCTAAGATCAATGACTCTATGATATTTCCCATATCTGAAGTTAATACAGGGCACATATACATCCACAGAGAACTCAGTTTTTATAAAAAGTTATATTCACCTGCACTAAGTTTTCATTTACTCAGTGTGACCAGATTTGAATTGAACCTTTTCCTTTTGTGGGATATTGAGTTTTTGTACATAAGAAGGCTGTGTTATTCCTGTGAGTTGCTATCAAATAACACTGTGCCAAAAATGATAAAAGAAAATAAGAACAGCATTTGACATTTTCTTCCTGAGTGGAAGTTTGTTCTCTTTTGACTTCAATAGAAAAAAAAAAAACTAAAATACACCTGCAGGTAAATATAATTCCACCAATTAATCTGAAGCCCTGTGCAGGGACCTGAATTATTCTTATACCAGCAAGCCAGTGAGTAATTTCTTTATATATTTTCTATTACATAATGTATTAGCTAAGTGACAAGACTCCTTTTAGAAATCTCCCTCTCACCACCTTCTCCTCCACATAAAAACCATATTACCCACTGGCAGGTTTGGGAATGAAACCACTGGTGTGCCAACTTACATGGTGAAAAAATCTCCTTGGTGGCCCGAAGTATAATCCAGGAGAAGAAAGGGAGGTAGAGAGAGAGGAGGGAAAAGAGCTAAGATTAATTAAAACTAGAGTAACTACTGTTTTCTTTTTCTTTGTCTTTATTTGCTTGAACATACAGATACAGGTTAGAGTTTACCACCAAGGTTCTCAGTCTTTCAGCTTACATTATTTTGGGCAGAAGAGTGGCTTACATTCTTAGAGAAAATGGAATTCTGAGATTTCAATGTTTGTTTATATGTATTTTTTGGAAAGGCTGGATAGTATTTCTTGATTAGTTTTATCTTGAAAGTTCAGGCTCCAGTATGCTAGTTTATATGCCAGGATATTTGAGATCCCTCTTCCCATCTCTAGTGTATTTTTGAATAATACTGAGATTTCTCAACCACAGGGAATCGACAACTAGACTTCTCAGAGACACAAAACTAGAAAAGAGTGACTTTATAACAACACTTAAAGGAAAATGAAGATGAAAACAATTTTTAAACCTCAAATCATGGAATCATAGAACGCTAGATGTCAAGTTTCAATGTCCCTATTTTACAGATGCAGAAACTAAGCCCTAGAGAGGTTAATGGAGAAAGTCAAATGGATGACCTTGCATTGTCCATGTCTACTTCATTGGATGTGGACATGTGGGCTGACTGTCTGTTTACCCTGGGCCTCTGTCCCAGCAGGGCCACCTGGTTTGAATCCCAGCTCTGTTTTATCTCAATTATCTGCCCTGGGGCAAGATCTCTAGGCCTTGGAACCTCAGTGTCTTCATCCTCACAATAACTCAAGAGTCCTGGGGAAGCTGACCCAGGTTGGCCCACGTGAAATGTTTAATAAGGAGTAGACATATGATAAATGTGAGTCCTGTCTCTGAGTCCCATCCTCCAGGTGTCAAATAGCTTCACTATGCAGATGGATTATTGTCTTCCAAGTTGCAGCTTCCTCAACTGGACATAAATTTAATGATGCAGACAGCTGTCCCTGGTTGTGGGTTCACTGTGGTCTGGGCTTCTGCCAAGCACTAGCTTCTATGATCTCATTTAATTCTTACAATAGAGCCCTATGAAGGGGACATACCTGTAGGCAGCAACACAGGATTGAACCCATGACCTAGGCCCCCCACAAATCCTGACTCCCCTGTTTATATATAAATAATAATATCTACATAATCTATTGATTATGACATTATTATTGTTACTATAATTATTATCATAACTGCTTTTGTGGAGTTTGCTGACTTCTCAGATTTGGTGTGTAGCCTTTCTATCTTGACACCTACCTGAAAATGTCTGATTTTGTTCGATGCTCTTTTCTGGAGTTTTGAAAATTGATTTATGTGAGTTGCCCGTGGTGGGGTAAGTTTGCCCGTGGGGGCAAACCACAAGTCAGAGATAAAAAAGATCTGGGAGGGAAAACTCTAAGGAGGCTTTGTGTAGACAGCAACAAGTATGTGTCTATAATATATCTCTAAAGAGTAGAAGTGCATATGTGAAGCATTGATTTCACATTCCTAACCCTGGCCCTTTGGAAAATTTTACACAGAATAGTTTCATTTTCTGGGTATAGCAGCAAGTAAGAACATCCGTATGTTCTAAAACTCTAGTCTAGGCTAGCCTTATGTTACAGATGAAGAAATTGAGTCCCCAAGAGGCACTGAGACCTGTCTAAGAGATGCCTTGTTTCCAGCCTTTTAGGTCACAGTCTCATCTAAAGACAGTATTTCTGTGAAGATAAGATAAAAGAAACCACTCTGTGAACCACGTCCATAGACAGTGGAGACATCTCTCTGTATATGGATCAGGTTGCTTGAGCTGCTGTGGTAGACTGCCTTCAAAGGTGGCTATCTGCAAGTCTTCCCAGCCCAGTACACACAAGCCAACCCTCCCACATAGTGGTGGGGTCTATTTCCCCTCCCCTTGAATCTGGGCTGCCCTTGTGACCAATAAGTTACAGCATAGTGATGCTGTACCAGTGCGGGGCCTAGCCCTTAAGTGCTGGCAACTTCTGTTTTCATCCTCTTGGAAGCCGGCTGCCATGTTGTAAGGAAGCTCTGGCTAGGCTGCTGAATGACAAAAGCCTTCATACAGAGAAAGCACCCCAGGAAGAGGAGAGAATAAGGCACCTCAGTTTACTGCCAGTACCTAGAGCTCAAATGTGGGAGTGAGGTCATTTTTGGATGTTCCAGCCCCAACTGAATACTTCATTGCATGCAGCCTGATGAATGACCCCAAGCAATGCCACATGAAGCAGAACTGCCCAGTTAGCCCAGACACCCCACAAAGTGTGGGAATCATCACTCAGTGCTGTGTAAGCCATGGTGCTTTGGGGTGGCTTGTTTCACTGGGCTGTCACCATTGCTAATGAACCCAAAGCTGTGGTTTGGTGACAAAGTCCAGACCTGGCTCCCCTATTCTCCTGAGATCACAGTAGGACCCAGGCCCAGCACAGCCATTAACAAGCGCTGCCACTGGAGTGGTTTCTCTGGGTAACTGGTGGGGATATTTGACAGTGAACCTCTGGTAGTCCACTTAATGTCAGCCATGATCAAAGGGCTGAGAACACAAGTTCCCATTAGTGGAGCCAAGTTCTGTTTATGTGCAGTTGGGTTCTGTTTACTCTGGTTAAAGGAGACGCCCAGCCTGCCCTCCCTCAGCAGATCCAGGCCTGGCTGACAGGAGTTTAGATAATGGCTCTCCTTCCAGGCTGGTATCTGGCACACATCATACAGGGAGAAAGACCCATGCTTGAGGTTACAGCAGCCAAAAATCAAGATGAGATTATTTCCTAAAAGGAGCACGTTCAGGGTCAGTGAGTGGTTAAACTCTTCTATAGCAGAGTTTCTCAACCTCCACGCTATTTGTGGGAGCCCATGATTGGGTTAATAAATTGTAACAGACACCAGCCACTTGTAACCTTTAAGAAGAACAAATGTGCTTTGCTAGCAGGAGCCTGTGCATCTGCACTGCTGTCTCCTTGCTGTAAAAAGCAGAGATAATGCCTTGCTTGCATAGTTGAGGTTCTAGCTTAGGGTTCCTTCTGCAATGGCAGAGCCATTGTGTGTCCCTTGCTATAAGCACAGGACATGGCTTGTTTATCATAAGCATAAGTTCAGGGTTTACTCTGCTTGTTGCAAAGCGAGGACCCATGCCCTCAGCTATAAATGCTGGGCATGTTTTCTGCTGTTTAAATAGTCTATAATACCCAAGTCAAGAAGCTGGTGGTCTAGTGGTCTGTTCTGTAATCAGCTTCTTACATCTGAAGAATGTACCTTGTTTCCCTCCGTCCATGACTGCCCTAAGGATAAATTAACCCTTTGTACCCATGTGGAATTCATGATCTCTACCCTATCCTGTTTTTCCTTAAGCTCCTGCATTCCATGACACAATTGTTTGTGATCTTTTTTTGATTGTGCACAATAAATATGGGAGTATTTGAGAGGCTCGGGGAGTTGGTCTCCAACTCCCTCTCACTCTCTTGAGTTTCCACCCAGTCTTGAGTAATTCATTCCATCGCAGTGAGAATTCTGCCAGACAGAACCTACAACTGTTGACATTTTGAGCTGGATAATTCTCTGTTGTGGGGGACTGTCCTGTGCATTGTGGGAGGTTTAGCGGCATCCCTGGCCTCTGTCCACCAGATACCAGCAGACCTCTACTCCAGTTGTGTCAACTGAAAATTGCCCAACATGCCTGGGTGGTGCACTTGGTGGGGGAGTGATTATGTTAGAGCAGGCAGATAGCTAGATAAGAACAGAGAAAGGGGGGCATGGACCAAATGGCAGGAATTGGGCAGGAAGGAGGGACTGGCCAAATACAGAAACCATACATCATGTAAGCACAAGAGGTCCCTGGGCAGAGAAGGAAAAGCAGGACCTTCTGAGCTTATAAGTGGTCACATCTTTTGGGGTGGTGAGTGGCCTGGAGGCCAACAAAGAAAGGTGAGAAAAGGCAAGAATCTATAGGGTTCAAAAAGAATCTTTTGCTCTCATGAGCAAATACCCTCATTTCAATAAAATTAGCCTTGCATATTAGAAGTATCCATCATGCATGAAGCCATGACACTTCCAATCAGACTTAATAAGGACAAAAATCCCTTCTCCCTTTGGAAAGGTGGAGTTAGAATGAAAATCAGGGAATATGACTCCAAATCTTTCCCTTCCCAATAAGTATTTTTCCCATTCATTTTTACACTGTATGTAACCAATCTGACAAAAAAACAAAACAAAACAAAACAAAACAAAAAACCTCAGGGCAGCTGCTTGCCTGAGCCTGCCCGCTCTCGCCTTGAGAGTGTACTATCCATCCCTTAATAAATCCTCACTTTGCTTTCTTAATGTCTGAGTCTTGTCTCTGAATTCATTCTGGGACACGACAAGAACCTGGACACCGGCTACATCTACCAGCAGCAATTAGATCAGCTGCTTGAAAGAAATGCTGCTTCTGATCTCCAGCCTCCTTTGCAGCCACACTCCTCCTTTTTGGGAAATTAAGCCCTCATTCCCTTCCTTTAGTATTGTTCATTTTTCTAGAATCATTTCATAGGAAACATCACCCTTGATTCCTCTAACATGAGGACTGAGATTGTTTTAGGAGGGAGCAGCTCCAAGATACTGTTTCCTTGACCTATGGACTTGGGCATCCACCAGAAGAGAAGATTAGAGGTAATTCCCATCCCAGTATCTATAACAGATTTAGAAAGAGAATGAAGCAAATTCAATCACAACCTGCAGTATCAAAGTGCAGCTCTGAATGGCTTAGTGGATGTTTTGTCTGCTCAGCCTAAAAGCTGTGGGAAAACTGAGCATTCCGTCAGATGCAAAGACCATCTCCCCCTCTTCCCAGCTCTGGATAAAGAATTGCAATCCAGGTTAGTCTTACCTTGAGAAAAATGTGCAGGCCATCTACATTCTAATGCCAACAATTGGCCAAGTTCCCCCAAGGAACTGGAATTTGGGTGCCATGTTGAATTAGGGGCTGCCATGCACCCATCAGCAACATTAACTATTGCCGTGAAGACAAAGAGTGTGATGTTGAGTAACCCAGCCCCTATAGGCCTTTGAAACTGTGGGGCAGTCAGACGTAGTGGAAAGAATCAACGCAAGTTAGCAATGCCCTGTGGGGACTTTTCTGAGGACACCTTCTCAAGTACACCAGCTTCCAAGGTGCTCCGCCATATGTGTGGTCACTGAAGAGGCAGGTGACCCAACACCTGACATCCCTCCATAACACGTACATCTAGCTCCTTCTTCCATTTAGCGAGAAGAGGCCAGCTTGCCCCAGTTGTCAGCTTGCTGTGGGCCTCAGTGTTAAAATATACCTGGTTATTTACATACCTGTAGATGCCCTCCACTAGGATGAGAATCTTCTTCCAAGCTCTGCGGGTTCGGGGCTGACCATAGATTACAGCATCTCTCAGGAGCTTCTCTAGGCTTTGCATGTCTTTAAATAATATAAAAATTCAAGTTAGGAGAGGGTTTTTCTATTCCTCCTTCATCTTCCTTTTTCAGGAGTCACCAGATTTTTTAGACTTAACCTCAGCTTCGAATATTCATAGGGCAAAATTGGAACCAGATAACACCTAGGGGAAAAGAGGCCTATTTTTAAAATTAATTTATTTTTATTTATTTTTATCAAAGTATAGTTGATTTATAGAGAGACGTCTATTTTTTAGTAAAATTTAACTCTGACCAGATGACTAGTCTGGTTTGTCAAGCAGGCAGAATGAACCTTTAGGGGAGAAACATGGTTTCACACAGGCTCCTACACGGCTCTCCTCTCCTGTCTCAGCAAGATGGAAGCTTTACATTAAATGTGTTTCTTAAGCTTTGTTGCCAGGTTAAACTTGATCCTGAGAGGTGTCCTTAACTAACACCAATCTGCTAGCCCCCAGTGCTTCAGAGTTCAGCAGGGTTTGCCTTAACAGTAGCATTTTTGGCCAGCAGGGGTCTCACTGCCTAAGCATTTGTACCTAACTTTTGCAATCCTCCATCTCTGGAGGTTTCAAAACCTTATGGCAGGGGAACAATTAGCATCTTTTGCAAGTTATTTTGAGGCTTCTGGAAACATTAACAAGAGTTCACAATTATTGGGCTTTCTCTGCATCCCAGGCATCCATCTAAGCATGTTCTTTGTAATAACTCTTGCAATCCTCACAAGACCCTGAGGAGTGGGAGCCTCCATTTTACATTTCAAAAAACCGAGGCAGAGAGAGGTCTGGTAAATTGCCTGAGGTCTATGATCAGATCCAGCAGAGCCAGGATTTGAAACCATGCAGCCTTGTACCCTGAGCCACGTTTGCAACCACTACCTTTTACTGCCTGATATGACAGCCATGGTCCTCTCTTCCCAAACTCCATGGTGATGTACAGCAAGGAAAGATGAAGGTCTGGTCAATTATTCTTGTTAACTTTCAAAATCAAATATAATTAATGGTAACTTTTCACTTATCTGCAATCAAGTGTGGATGGCTTGGGCAAGATTTGCTTACCAACCCAGCTTTGTGTGTGTGTGTGTGTGGTGTGTATGTGTGTGGTGTGTGTGTAGGGGTGTGTGTGTGTGTGTGTGTAGGTGTGTGTGGGTTTAATCTGCAAAGCCCAGAGGAGAGAGAACAAAAGTAGAGGTTTATAGGCATGTTTTTCAGACTCATCATATTTCTGCTCAGGAAGCTTTCCCTTTTTGAGAGTCTGAAACTGAATTACTTTAGTTACACAATAGAATTTTAACCAATAGAATTTGACGGAGATGCTGTAGAGCTGCTGATTTGCCTGCTACGTAATGTTCACCAGGCATTTGAGATCCCACTTAAATGCTCAGAGGAAAGACCCAGAAGAGATAAATCTGAACCAGCACAGTCAGTACTGGTTTTGGCCGTTGCTTCAAGCAGCAGACACTCATTGGTTTATCACTGGTCCAGGCTTAAGTTCACTGAGGTTCTTGGTCTCAATGGAGAGCCCCTCAGCTTTGTCTTCTGCCCCTACTCTGTGTTTGGATCTGGTTTAGGGTTTCCTTCAGTGTTCAGGGTGGGCACTGGTGGATGCTTTCACATTTCCACATTGCAACCCTCTACCCCCAATGATGCTACAAGGTATTTCTTTGAAATAGAACTTGGATGTAATATTTTTAAAATGATATAGTACATTTGAACAAATTACATTTAAATCAAGGTGCTGGCAGAAGAAGCAGAGAGGGATAGGATCAATTACCTTGATAACCCAATATGAAAGCCTCTTAATCTGAGGCTTTCCTGGTTAATAGAGTGCCTCCCAAGCTGTCCCCAGCATCCACTCTCTAGTGACTGAATCTTGAGTTCTGGCATTCAGAAAAAGTGTATGACAAGTGATTAGGGGTGCTGTGTTTTAGAATCTCTTGGAAACCCAAGCATTAGATATACTCTTTGACATCCTTTGACAAGAAGACTAACAGTACAAATAAAGAAGAAGACAAATAGTTATTGGAAATAGCCTTTTTGTAGTATGCTATCAATAATATTACAATAGAAAAGAACAAATCTGACTCCATATTAGATCTGTTCCTTTGACTTCAATCCTGTGTCCTGTTTTCTGGGCTTAGTCTTGTTAGTTCTGCACATACCTAAAGATAACAAGTTGCAGAATAGAGAATAACATTTGTTTTGTTGGAGATTTTGCAGGAGCACCATGAACAGGCTCACGTCAACAGCTGCAAGAACAAAGAATTCCTACACCAAGAAGTTTGCAACAACCAAGCACACCCCCTCCCGAGAGTCTTTCTATATAAAAGGAGCCTGTATTCTGACTGGGGGAGGATGGTTCTCCAACACATTAGTCTGCCATCTTCTCGGTCTGCTGCCTTTCCAAATAAAGTCGCTATTCCTTGCCCCAACATCTCGCTCCCAATTTATCGGCCTGTTATGCAGCGAGCAGAATGAGTTTGGACTCAGTAGCAATATCTGGCATGATATGGGAACCAACGAACATAAAAAAATGCCATTTTTCTTTTTTTAACAATAAGCCAGAGACTGACTTTTTAGTTGACCTATCAAGGTTAAAACTGGAATTAATCCATTTCATCAGGATAATACAAAGCCCATGAAAGAAGAGATGGAAGAGATGGAGTGCCTTCATTTTATTTTATATCCTGTTTTTTCATCTTCAGAACAGATATAATGATACCCCTGGGGTCAGTATTGTGTCCTGGTCATACAATATTTCCTCATTACAAAATGTACAGGACTTTTTTCATCCTCATCCTACTTGACTTGTGGGCAGCCAGTGACACAATTACACACACTTGAGTTTGCAGCTTCTCCTTATTAGTGTCTGAGAAACTCTTTCTTGGTTTTCTCTTATTCCTCTTCTCGCTCTTCCCAGTATCCTTTGTGGGAGCCATTTCTCCTTTTCACGCTTTTCCTTTTGGGACTTCCTTCAGGGTCCTTTTCTTTGTTTTGTCATTTACTTGCCAGTGGGTCTCACACTTCCGTGAACATGAGTCATCATCTGGGGAACGAGTTACAACGTGGATTCCCCAGCTCACTCCAGAGATTCTGAACAAGTTGGTGTGGGGTGGTGTCTGCAGTGTGCATGTTTGGGGTCTTGGGACTTCTGGGTCCATCATTCAAAGTCACCTCTATTTCAGTTGAAATAATGATTTTTCTCACCATATTTTAGACAAACCCATGGGTACCTGAAACCCAGCATTTCTGAGAGAGAACTTGCAGCAGACTGCACCCCAGCCCCAATTCCTACACCCCCCATTCCAGTCCTCTGGCATGTGACCTCACAGTCCTTCCCACCAAAGGGTGGAGGTTGTATCCTTGCCTGAGACGTAGGTTCAGCCAAATGACTTGCTTTGGTGAATAGAAGCCAGGGAAGGGAGAGCAGGCTAGTTCCAAGCTTGGCTTTAAGAGGTCTTCCATGCTCCTGCTTTCCTCCTGAATTTCTACCAGTAATATGAAGAGAACACTCCCAGACTAGGCCACTGGTCCTGGGAGGGTCCCAGAGAGGCCGAGAGACAAGAAGGGCACAGTCAGCCCAGCCCCTCTGCAGTCATGAGTGAGAAACGTGTGCTATTTGTTGGATGCCACTGAGGTTTCAGGTCATTGGTTATGGTAAGAGCTACTTAACACCGTATCAAAAGCCCTTCCTGATCTGGCCCCTGGCCACCTTCCTGATGTAGTTTCACATTGTTCCCTGGCACACAGCCTCCCAGCACTTGCTCCTATGTGCTTCCCCTCTCGTCTGTCTGGAGAACCTCCTCACACCACTCAAGCCTCCACTCACACTCTTCTGGCCAATAAAACAGATTTTCTTCCTTCTTGGTGTCCTTGATGACTCATTGATTCTGTTTTTAAGCACTCATCATGCTGTTCATTATTTGAACTCATTTCCCTCCATGGAAGGTAGGGACCTTATCTTAGTCATCCTTTTAGCCTTAGTCCTAATGTCCAGTATTAGCACTAAATTGATATTTGATAAGTGAATCCCTTGTCTTTTCATGGAAAATATTATAGACCAGGAAACAGGAAAGGGGATGGCACTTTTGTATCTAAATAGGAATTATGACAAAGAATAACTGTGTCATGCCTAAAACTATATGTATAAACACACACACACACACATAATAATTAACTGTGTTAGTGGCTTTAGTTTTAAGGGCAGGCAGATATATCTTCTGAGTCTTCACCTAAGATGCTGTGTCTTAGTGACACTACACCATTGACCACTAGATGGCAGCCAGGGAAATAGCATTCTCATTTTGAGAACTTCAGAGAAAATAAACCTTCATCTTTACTGAAGATTTGCTTTGGACTGGGTTCCTAAAATGTTAAAGAAACCCATTTGATTGGGGGAACCAGCTCCCTTCTGTATAATCCACTGCAGGCTTGTTAGTCTCTGAACAGAATAAAGAGATGATGAATGTAAATATTCCTGTTTAAAGAGTTTTCCTTCTGAGACTTGGAACTTACAAGATTTTGTACAGAAATAACACGAGTGTGGTTCCAGGGCCAAAGTAATAAAAGCAAACCCACTGAACTAAATTAGTTGTCATTTAATAATGAATATACTAAGGTTTTGAAAAATCTGTTCATGTAGAGATTATTGTGTTGTTTGTGCAATCAAAACAGTCACATACATATTAGAGGTTGAGTTTGGGAGTTTAAATAAAGCTTACTAACTAAAATAAAAGCAGGACAGAAAACAAGCCTTCAAATAACCTTGATGTGTTTTACATATTTTGCAAATGGAAATGAGAGGAATCCCCAGTCCCTCTGACAGGGGACTCATTGTTTTCAGTGTGAAAGGAGAGTTCCTTGGGGAAAAGCTTTCAGTGGAACTTCAGAAACCCCTGGTGTCCACATACTGGGATCTCTGAGCAGAGGGAAAATCAATCAGCTGTTTTTCCCATGGGGGACAAACTCACTAACCTCTTCACAGAGACTGGACAGAGAGGGTATGACTTCACCCACTGTAGGATCTCCACCCATGTTAATATCTGGTAGTTTCTCTCTAGTTCTGAGGGCCTTGCTCTATAATTCTACAGTGTGTGGGTTACAGACCCATAGGATTCCAGGGATTGTGGTTTATGTTCTGCAGGCCTTAGGAGAGTCTGCTGCTTCAGCAAAGCACATGCTGACATCTGAAACTGATTTTTACATAATGATGCTTATTAAAGCACTTATCCTTGCACGTTGTTAATCCTCATGATACCACTGAGAAGTGGGAAGAATGATTAGGTGATTTTTTTTCTGATAAGCAAACTAATGCCAGAAGGTTTGTAAAACAAACAACAAGAACAAACAAAATAAAGAAAACACAAAATAAAAAGCAAACAAATAAGTCCTTTAAATCCAAACAAACCAGTTTCTCCTTGGGTTATAAAGACAATTCTGAGCTATGGAAATTAAAAGAATAAATTTGATGCCATCAAGGTTCACCTACACAGTGCTACTGTACAAGGTTGTTATGAAGTTATAATGACACCCTGTGGACTTGTAATCACCACAAATGTGAGTATCACCAACGCCTTAAACATTATTCACCACCAAGTCTGCCTCACCAAGGCGTGTCCCTTTGGCTTGTGAATGCGGGGAGGACTGAACTGGCACAGTGGGTGATGGAACTTGGTGTGGAGGCCACATTCTGGTGCAGAGTAGTCCTGTTTTGTCACAGGCACGGCTAACTGGATTATGGATTTCTAAATACCAGGGGAGGCTGGTTTGTGCCTAAAGCAACTATCAGGCTTAGGTGACAATTACACATTGCCAGCCTGTCCCTAATTTGCAAGCTCTGATAATATCAGCAAGCCTCCAGGATCTGGGATAACTACAGGAACTGTCCTGTGAAAAAAGGACACAGGTGAACAACAAAGCATAGTCTTCTCTGAAGGAGGGTTCGGTGTAATTCAATGTCTGCCTAAAGAGAAGAACTAGGGCTATGGCTTCTTTCCTGCTTTCCTGTACAGACCCACCCTGAAAACCTGCACCAACGTAACGACAAAGAAACAACACTGTCTATTCAGCCCTGGTGGCCTATTTCCTCATCTCTTGTGCAAATGAGCTTTGCTGAGACTTGAGAACCCCTCTCCTGGCCACCCCTCAGTACCCTTCCCCCGTTCCGGAACTGGGGCCCCTGGTCAGGGCTGAACTCCCCGTCTTCTCCCAGTTCCTCCTGTTCCCTCTGAGATACTCAATTCATCCTTCAATATTGAGCCCACATGTGATACATTAAGCAATCGGTACTCAAATACCTGTGAATGATGGTAAATTATTCTTCCTTTTAAGATGGTTTTGCAGGGAGACTTCCCCCTTGTTTAGCCTTTGGGGGAAAACATAATCATAATGGCCAACTCTGGCAAGCAAAGCAAATATTTTTCTCGAAGTCACAAATAGAGAGTCTCTTCTCCATGAGATCAATGAGGGCATTTCTGATGCATTGAAAATTTGATGCCTTAAGTCTTACAAGACAGTTTGGGTAATACTCTGGTTCAGGTTTTCTGGATGGGTCTGTAAATATGTGGACAGCTATCACATGGGCCTTGGTAGGTAAAAGAAGCAAGGTGACCTTCCTGGAAGAACCAAAAGTCAGCTGGCGGCAGAGGAACTGGGCTGGGCAGGGGGTAGGGGGTGCTGGGGGCAGGGCCTGCTTCCCCAGTGGAGAGGGTCATACCAGAAAGTTCTGGCCTTGAGGACACGAGA
Source organism: Camelus dromedarius (assembly GCF_036321535.1). NCBI lineage: Eukaryota > Metazoa > Chordata > Mammalia > Artiodactyla > Camelidae > Camelus > Camelus dromedarius. Next base: position 31,488,950 of record NC_087453.1, read on the forward strand.
TGAAGAACAGGCAGAGCCTAATGCATGGGGACAAAGTGTCCTGTGTGCTCAGGCTCTGGGCCCAATGTCACATGGAGGGCTCTGATCCTCAGAGTAGGGCCTGTGAAACTAGACAGAGTACTGAGCTGGGACCCGGAGTGAGCAGGGTCAGAGTAGGAGGTGAGCCAGGATTCAGGGGTGCTATGGGAGCCCAGGGCTCAGGGGCTCATGTCCAGGTGCAGCAAGGACAACCACTGAACCTGGCTGTGCCCACCTAACCTGACTGCCTGACCCAGGAGAGCTGCCTGGGAGATGGAGGGTACCACACCCTGCATGCATCATGCTACCATCTGGGGACAGCAGTGGGTGGAAAGGAGGTAAAAGTTCATTGCGCTTAGAAATGGGAACTCTAGGGTCAGACCTCCTTGATTTAAACCCCAGCTCTGCCTCTTTCCAGCTCTGTGACTCTAAGCAAGTCACCTCTCCGTGTGTGCCTCCTGTTTCTTCATCTGTAAAAAGGGAATAATCTGTAGGTGCCTTGTTGTGGTTGTGAGGCTAAACTGAGTGAATACCTATGAAAATTCATTCCAGCAAAGGTTCAAGACTGTTATTGTTAAAAGAGATAGAGGCAGTTGCTGTATTTATTAAAGGAAACAACATGATTCAGAACTCCAAGTCATACCTTGAGATCTAAAAGGTCATGGTTTGAAAAGTGGTCTAAGGGATGTTTACAGGTTTGACCTTTCACTCAAATGACACCCATGCCCTCATTCCACAGAGAGGTAGGGCTCAGAGTGATCCCACCAACACTGCATGCTTTGTTCCTCCTCCTCCCTGCCTTCAAATGCTTCAGATTCTATCATTTTTCTTTCTACTTTTTTTTCCCAAATCACCCAAAATTCTTGGCCTGCCCAGTCCTCTGACCTCATGACAACTCTCCTAGCTGAAAAAACTTCTCCTTTTTGAAGCCAGCTCAAGAAGCCCTTTGTGACTCACCTGAGTGAGGGCATTATCTACAGCCCCCTAGTGCACGTGTGGTCCTGCACAAGCAGCTGCAGCATCACCTGGGAGCTCCTCAGAAATGCAGAAGCTCAGACCCCACCCAGATCTACTGAATCAGAGTCTGCATTTTAACAAGACTCCTCCCCACCCCAACCACAGTGATGCCTGTGTACTTTAAAGTCTGGAAACATTGGTCTAGATTCTATATCATATGCAATTACCAGGAGAGTGAACAGATTCAGGGAAAAGAGTAAGTCAATTCTAATTTTCCCAACTCTCTGAAAGAAGAGGTTGACTTTTCCAGAGAGTTAAAACTCAGTCAGGGTTTGAGGTCCTAGGATGGCAGTGTGCTAATATACTCAGTCCCAAGGATGTGTTTATCAAAGGCTTCCAGTTACCCCTTGGGGTTCATATCCATTTCCTCAAATGCACCAGAATCATTGAGGAAAATGAACTTGTGGGTCCCTGGTTGAAGCTGATTTCTTAGCTTGTGCTTTGAAATGGCTGGAGAGTCTGTTTTGTGGCACTGATGAGTCATAAAGGTAAACTGAGGATTGGCTATTTCACTGAAGTTGCCAACTGTAGAAAGTGCAAGGAGAACTTAGCACATAGCCAGAAAAATTCAGAAGCCAAACTTCAGCTTGTGGGTGGAAATTTAGGTTACTAACAGGATAAGCAATCCCACTAGATTGGTTTTCACACAAGAACCCACAGCTCTCGGTGTCCTGCATGTGGCCAGGCAGTGGCTGGATTCAGCCAGTGGATAAAAACATCAGCCCCAGCTGTGCATGTCCTACTTGTACCTCCCAGCCCAGCTCCTTACTGCTAAGACAGGTCATTCTTTGTCCAAAAGGCTTTATTTCTAGCTGTGGTAGCATACTCCATCTGTGTAGGGACAGCCCTCAACCAACCACAAGTGGTAACTGGTGGATAAATACCCCAGCTCCCACCCCTCAGGTGGGATAACACTAAGGCACGTTTATACTGGTGCCCAGCATTTCCTAGTAGGCTGTATCTCCAGTTGTCTATTATGGTAACTTGCTTCACAGAACACCCTTTATTTGCTGCCTCCCCTTCCCTGTCTTCATCCCCTACTTGTCTACTGGCGTGTCCTGGGATCCCTTCCTAAATAAATGACTTGCCCTCACATCTAGGTCTTAGATCTGCTCCTGGGGGAAATGAACAAAGACCAGAGTTACCGACTTGAGTTTGAAAATTGAATCTCACCATATGTCATCTGTGTGTCCCTTAAGGGAGGTCATTTAATCACTTTGAGGAGGGGTTTTATCTCAATAAGTGGGAACAATGAAGAGAAATATGAACCTGGATTTTTGTTAAATTTAGATGAATTAATTATATAAAGGGCTTGATGTAGTGCTTGGCAGCAGAGAATGCTGATCTCTGATATGATATGATCTCAGTAGAGTTGTCCCTCAGTATCCATGAGGGATACTAGGAACCCCTGTGGACACCAAATCTGCAGATGCTCCAGTCCCTTGTACAAAATGGCTAAGTGTTTGCATGTAACCTATACATATCCTCCCACATGCTTTACTTTGATTTACTTTAAGTCATCTCTAGATTACTTATAATGCCTCATGCAATGTGAATGTATCAGCGTTTGTCAACACATGATGAATTAAGGTTTTGCTTTTTGTAACTTTCTAGAATTTTTTTCTGAGTATTTTTATCTGTGGATGGTTGAATCTGGTGGACATGGAACCTGCAGAAATGGAGAGCTGATTGTAACTGTCCACATTCACTATCCAGGAAGGATTAATCCACGGTGATAAACTCTGCTAAAAATGTGCTTCAGAGTCCTCTGCTTTTCTTTAGAGAGTACAGCCTTAGGGTGTTCTGATTTGGTTTCCTTTCAGAATTTTCCTCCTTTTATTCTTCTCAGTTCCTCATTCTGATTTGGTGGGAAATAGAGAAATGATGTATAGCTTGAAAGTATTGGGCAAGCCTGTTTACACTGGATTCAAAGTTTATTATACAGTCTGAATAGTTTTAACAACACTTCAGGTATATTTTTCCCATACAGAATGCAAAAATGCAAGGGCCCAGAATTGTGATTTATTTACAGTTGCTCTAAATATCAAACTGCTATCCACTGGTACTGATCTACATGAAAATAGGACCTTTTCTACCCCAATGTGAGGAATGTATCCTTAATGTGTGAGCAGAGGACACAGAAGGAGCAAAGTTCAGGAAAAAAAGAACAAGTGTAGTTGTGTGAAATCCCATAATCCTGATGTTTATGAACATTCCAGTTTAGGTGGACATCCTTCAGAACTCATCTCACAAGTTATTAGCTCCTGCATGGGCTGGTTGTATGCCTCACACACACACAGGAGGGCAACATCTTCGGCAGAGCCTTGAAAAAATCTCCACATTATCATTCCAATGTGCATGGATATACATTAAGGACTAACGTATCATTGTCTATGGAGGTATTTAGTATGATCCTGGGAATAGCAAAGCACGAAAGGGAGCCAGCAGTAACTGATGCCTTACGTGTAGTGACTCCAGTTCCAGGAGTCATATGCTCAGTCACAAGCTCAGTTCCAGGCTGCTCCAGTGAGCAGTTATGATCTTGCACAGGTACTAAACAATATTTTTAAGCCTGAACCTCCTCATCTATAAACTAGTACCTATCTATGGGGCTGTCCACAGGGTTAAATAGATACATGAGAGAAGGTCAGTAGCTCAGTATCTGGCACAGGGTAAATTCTCAGTAAGTGCTAGTTGCTGGTATAAAATAATCACAGCTAACATTTATTATAAAGATATAGATAAGAGCTATTATTGATTAGTTGGGGGTACCAAGAAAGAGCATGAGGCATAAGTTACTGAATGCTTTCAGAGCTTTGTAAAACTGGAGGAGAAAATGAAATTCCTGAATTGTAATTTCAGCAAAGGATTAAGGAATTAAAATTTTATTTAAAAATAATTTTAAATCCATCACAAAATTTGCAAGAATAAGAACACTACAGAGAACACCCAGTTACTTTTTACCCCAATTTGTCTATGAACACATCATCCCATTTGATTTATCATTGTATCTATTGACCTATCATTGATCTATTTATCTATCTATCTATCATCCATCTAGCTAACTATCTACCTATCTATCATCATCATCTCTATAGAACCTCCAAAGGAAGACTAGTGAATGGTATAATTTGGGCTGAATTATAAATAATAATAAGTGCAGGATAGAGAAGGTGTGATATTGTGATTTATAATAAGAAATATATGTATTTGGTTTTCCTCCAATCTTCCTGGCACATAGCTGCTAAAGGGATGATAGCTTTATTGGTGTCTTTTATTATGTTAATGACATGACTTTTGGAAAGCACCTGAGGATGGAGACTGATTGCCAGGGATATCAGCTCTGTGATTGGATGGTTGGAATTTTCAGTCCTATCTCTTAACCTCTGCAGAGGGGTAAGGAGTTAGAGATTGAATTCAATTACCAATGGACAATGATTTAATCAACTGTGAGCATGTGATGGGACTTTCATAAAGCCCCAAGAGAATGGGGTTCACAGAGCTTCTGGTCTGGGAAACATCAGCCTGGAGATTCAGGGAGAGAGCTTGGCAACTCCTGCATAATTTCCCACCTCCCTTGCCCTTGGCATCTCTTCCATCTGGCTGTTGTTGAGTTACATCCTTTTATAATTAGCTGGTAATTCAGTAAGTCAGTTGGTTTCCTGAGTTCTATGAGCTGTTCTGGCATATTAGTTAAACCCAAAGAGGGAGTTATGGGAACCTCTGATTTTTAGCTGGTCAGTCTGAAGCACAGGTGACAACCTGGACTTGCAATTGGCATCTGAAGTGGGGACAGTCTTGTGGGACTGAGCCCTTAACCTGTGGAGTCTGATGCTATCACCAGGTAGGTAGTGTCAGAAGTGAGCTGAATTGTAGGATATCCAGCTGGTGTTGTGGAAGTGCTTTGTGATGTGAGAAAACCCTCAACATATTGGAATTCATTCCTGAACTATTAGAGGGTGTAAAGAACTGCTTTGAGGTGAACCAGTGTTTACAAACCATAAAGAAAAGTATTTTCTATCCAATACTGTTCAAAGTTTTAACTTAACTCAAAACTGCTTGTATTTCTGTTTTCATCTCCACTGGACAGATGGGAGGGCTTCTAAATGCTTTGTGCAAAGGGGATTCCTCCAAGGAACAGCATGGCACAAAGCGAGCTGCCCAGGCTCCTTTCACTGCTTCTTGAAGTACATACATCTTAGCTTGTATGCACGTTTTTGTGGTCTTACTTTAACTGGCCAAGGCCTCAAGGTTCTTCTCCAGTAGTTCAGCCCCACACTCAGGATACACTGGGGGTCTTGCTGTCTTTGCACTCTCCAGATTAGTCTTCTGTTTGAAATGTCCTTTCCTTCGTCCCTAATTAGAATTCTCTTAATCTTTCAAAGTCTTAGGCAGACGCTGTCCATTTTATAAAATCTTCAAAATTACATGACCTCTGCATCCTTCTGGATCACCATAATGTTTTCTACTTTTTTAGTGGCACTGGTGATGAGAATGATGAGGGGAATAATAATCATAGTAACAGAGCAGGTACAAACAATATAGTAGTTTCCATAACTAGGTATATGCTAAGTGCCTCCTCCAACATACCATGACTAAGTCATCATAATTATCCTCATTTTTTGGAATTAGTTAACAGAGATGCATGAAGGTTAAGTAATTTGCCTAGGACCACGTACTTGGGTTAAAGTGTATAACTCTTTAAAATACCAAACAACTGTTTTAAAATTTATATATGCTATATGATAATCAAAGTTTAAAGAAAATTTATTTACAAGGAACTGTGCAGATCTTAAGTATAGAATTCAGTGAATTTTAATAAGAAGGTAAGCATCAATCCAGGCAAAATATCAAATTCTTTTCATTCCAGAAAGTTTTTCATGCCTCTTCTGACCAATTTCCTCCCCTACAAGAAGTGTGTATTGTTTTGATTTATATCACCATAGAATAGTTTTATCTGTTTCTGAGTTTTCCATAAACAAACTCATACACTCTTTTGTATGTGGTTTATTTCATTTAAAATGTTGAGTGTCATCCATGTTGTGTGTATCAGTAGTTCATTCATTTTTTCTTTATAATTGTATTCTATTATATGAATAATGCATAATTTTTTTCTATTCTCCTGTTAATATTTAGGTTATTTCCAGATTTGACCTATTATGAATAAAGCTGCTATGAACATTCTTGTACAAGCCTTTTGTGTGTGTGTGTGGACATATGCTTTCATTTCTCTTAGAAATTCTGATCAGTTAGATTTCTGGGTCATTGTATAGGGGTATGTTTAGCTTTGTAAGAGTTTGCCAAAGAGTTTTCCAAAGAAGTTGTGGCATTTACACTCCAGGAATGGGTGAGAGTTCTAGTTGTTCTATATCTTTGCCAATATTTGATTTTGTCATCTTTTGCATTTTAGCTATTACAGTGGGTGTGAAAAGGTATGGTGGTCAAAGCCTTTACTCTTAACCACTGCCTAATGTCATCATGGCCCTTTTCAACTTCAATCCATGATAATTACCTTTGTATATATCTGCCTCTCCAAATAGACTCTCAGTTATCTAAGGTATTATCCTATCATTTTTATAGTTCTCCAAAGGTCTAACATAGTGCCTAAATGAGAAGAAGTGTTCAATATATGCTCAACAAGTTTTGGCTCAAAATACTTTCTGCATTTTGTGATTCCCTTTGCCAACTTTAGGCCAAGAGTGTAAGAGTGCTCCTCAAGGTCAGAGGAAGAGGGAGGATAGTTAATATGACAATGTGTGTCTGCTGATATATCTCAGGGCATTCTGGCAAGTTCCAGGGTCAGGCTAGAAAAAATAAGATTAGAAGATAAGTTTCTAGGGCTTATATCCCTCATTATGTGTCAGAATCACATGGGAAGCTTTGAAGAAATACAGCTGCCTTGGTCCCAACCAGATATTTGGATTCAGTTGGTCTGGAGGGGAGTCAAGTCATTGATCATTCATAGATATTCCCTAGATGTTTCTATGGTGCATCTAGAGTAATGGCATTCCACTGCTTTCAGTAGAATGGGGTGAATAAATGAGAGGTTGACACTGATAGATGTCTCCCTCCAAAAGAGAGATTATCACATTTAACCATATCTATGGATGGAACTACAGTTGAATAATTATCAACTATTCCATTTATCCTTCCTCAAGTAGACAGAATCTTTGATCACCAATTGTATGCGCCAAAGAATCAAAAAGGCATAGCACATTATACTAATATCAAAAGCATTTTCCTTCATCTCCTAACAAATTCACTTCCTGAACCCCTAAAAGATGTCTACTCCCAACACCATAAAAGTAATTTGAACCTGGTTGTGACAACTGGTGATAAATGAAACAGAATTGGAGGAACTGAACTTGACTTAACAAAGACTAAAGCCAAGACTGAGTGTTTGATGCAAAATTATGAAATGGAACCAACTAATAGAGAAGCAAGATGGTGGAGTAGAAGGATGCTCGTAGCTCACCCTCTCCCACAAATACACCAAAACTTATATCTATGGACCCATTCAGCCAACCAGAGCACCTGTCAAACTCCGACAGAACATCGCCCTCTTCGAAAGACAAAGACACCAAAAATCTGGTAGGGGAAAAGGAAAAAAGAAAGAAGAAAAAACAAAACAGTGCAGAACTGGTCCCACGGGAAGGAAGTTGCAAAAGAGGAATAGCGCTTATTCACTGGGTCTCCCCCCTCCAACGGAGAGGCCAACTGGATGGAGAGGGAGCATCCAAGGCTCAGATCTGCCCCCAGCACCCCTTGACTGACAGAGTTAAGATAAATGGGCACAAAGATGCAAGCCAGCAGCTGGGGGCCAGGACAGGCTGCCTGAGCCAGGCAGAGGACTGGGGCAGGTGCACTGAGGCAGCCCCAGGGGACTGCAGGGTGCTGTGCACCATGGCTAGGAGAGGATATGGAGCAGAACAACCTTGGTCCCCCATAAATTGCGAAAAAAGCAAAGCAACAGGGCTGGTGTGCCCTGGGGGGAGGGGCACCGTAGCCTTTGTCTCCTCAGGCCCACAGCGCCATTACTAGTGCTTCTCATGAGAAGAGAGGTGGGGCGCAGCCACCGCCACCATCTCCTCCTGTGTGCAGTGCCCGGGCTGGGGTGGGGCTGAGACCTGAATCGGCACCTGGGGGCTCCACAACCTCCTAGGCAGGACTGAGACTTGTTTACAGCCCAAGGTAGATAGGATCTTTCTGCCCTGCTCCCACAAAGAACTCATGCCACCAAGACAAACAAGGAGCTGAGATTTGGCACAGAGCAGGGGCAGGGCTGTTCTGTGGTCTTCCCTGAGCCCGCTTATGGAGTGCCAACCCAAGGCAGAGCGGGCAGCTGCACAGAGTAGCAGAGTGACCAGTTCTGGGAGAGAGCAGGCGGCCACCCACCTTCCTGGCAGGAATGCAGCACCTGACCATGGTGCTGGGAGGGGGTGTGCCCGCCCACCTGCCTCACCCAAGTGCAGCATCTGACTGCAGCATCAGGAGGGGGAGTGACCCACATGCCCACCAGCCCCAGAGCCAGAGAGATATAAGCAATATGAATAAGCAGAGGAACCACTCCCAATTAAAGGATCAAGAGATATCCCCTCAAAGCATGATCAAGGAAATAGACATTGATGGCCTACTAGATCAAAATTTCAAAAGAGGAGTGATCAAAGTACTGAAAGGACTAAATAAAATAGTGTTTAGAGATATAAAATATGTCAATAATGAAATAGAAGCTAAAAAGAAGAACCAAGTAGAATTAGTAAACTCATTTGCTGAGATGAGAGCTGATCTAAAGGCTGTACAAAGCAGACTAGACAATGCAGAGGAACGAATAAGTGACCTAGAAGACAGGACAGCAGAAAGCACCCAATCAGAACAGCTGAGAGAAAAACAAATAAAAAAAAACAATGAAAACAACATAAGGGACCTATGGGATAATATAAAGTGTGCTAATCTTCACATAATAGGGGTTCCAGAAGAGGAAGAAAGAACAAAGGGGATTGAAAAGGTATTGGAAGAAATCATGACTGAAAACTTCCCAAACCTAAAGAAGGAATCAGATATCCAAGTACAGGAAGCTCAGAGGGTCCCAAAGAGGAAGAACCCAAGCAGACCCACACCAAGACATATCATAATCAAGATGGCCAGAGTCAAGGATAAAGAAATGATCCTAAAGGCAGCAAGAGAAAAACGAAGAGTGAGTTACAAGGGAACCCCCAGAAGGCTCTCAGCTGATTTCTCTACACAAACACTACAGGCCAGAAGGGAGTGGCAAGATATATCAAAGTCCTGAATGAAAACAAGATGCAGCCTCAGATACTCTATCCAGTAAGGCTATCCTTTAGAATAGAAGGAGAGATAAAGAACTTCACAGACAAGCAAAAACTAAAAGAGTTCAGCAACACTAAACCCATGCTAAAAGAAATATTTACAGATCTACTCTAAATAGAAAAGAAGCAAGATGCTACAAAATGAGAAACTCATAACTGGAAAGGTGATAACTACCCTGAATTCCAAATAGAATAAACACAAAATTGTAAAAGAAGACATCTAAATCATTAAGAGTGGGAGAGGGAAGCAAGGAAAGCCACTGTTGAAAACAGTATGGAGATTCCTCAAGGGATTAGTAATAGACTTGCCATATGACACAGGGATCCTGGTCCTGGGCATATATCCAGAAGGAACCCTACTTCACAATGACACCTGCACCGCAGTGTTCATAGCAGCACTATTTACAATAGCCAAGACATGGAAACAGCCTAGATGTCCAACAACAGATGACTGGATAAAGAAGAGGTGGTATATTTATACAATGGAATACTATCCAGCCACAAAAACCGACAACATAATGCCACTGGCAGCAACATGGATGTTCCTGGAGAATGTCATTCTGGGTGAGGTAAGCCAGAAAGAGGAAGAAAAATACCATACGAGATCACTCATATGTGGAATCTAAAAATAAATAAATAAATAAATAAATAAATAAATAAATAAATAAATAAATAAATAAATAAATACAAAACAGAGGCAGACTTATGGACATAAAGTGCAAACTTGTGGTTGCCAATGGGGTGGGGGGTGGGAAGGGACAGACTGGGATTTTAAAATGTAGAATAGATGGACAAGATTATACTGTATAGCACAGGGAAGTGTATACAGGATCTTGTGGTAGCTCACAGCAAAAAAAAAAAAAAAAAAGTGACAATGAGTATATGTATGTTCTTGTATAGTTGAAAAATTGTGCTCTACACTGGAATTTGACATAACATTGAAAAATGACTATTACTCAATAAAAAAATGTTAAAAAAAAAGAAAGAAATGGAGCCAACATATTCTGAATTAACATTGAGCTAAATGTCATAGTTGAGCTGTAGGTCTGAGGGGCCTCAAGTGTGGTTCTTGCAGAGGGCCTGGCCCCGACCTTCACTCCAGGGAGTTCATCTTTGCACAGCCGCTGAAAGCGATTCAGTAAACACATAGCCAGTCCTCACCTCACTCAGTGAGAGAGGAGATTTTTCATTAGAATAAGTCTACAAGCTGGAAAAGGTAGTTCACTTTATAACGTTCCTGTGCATTTGCTTTCCTCTCCCAAAGGACAGCTGTTCTTGCCCTGAGATTTCTGTGAGGTGATATGACAGAACTGGAACAATCCTTCTCCCTCACTTCTTTGTTTTCTTCTCTTTACTTCAATCTTTGTTACCTCCTTGGAGAACAAGGAGAACCGATGAAGAGGAACAAGGAAAAGCAGAGGGAAAGGGAAAGCAGGAGAGAAAGTGGTGAGAAGGAAGAGAGAGGAAACATGTGTGTGTGTGCATGTGTGTGCATGTGTACACGTGCATGTACACAGAGTGAAGGGGGAGTTCTGATGACAGAAATAAAGAGTTAGAATCAGGAACTTTGAACTAGATGGATCCTTACACATCATATAGTTCAACCCTCTCATTTCACAGATGGAAAACTAAGTACAAGAAAGATGAAAGGATCTACACAAGGTGATGCAACAAATCAGGCACAGAGCTGGATGGGAGATCTCAGGTGTCCACCAGCACCTCCTTCTAAGTATTTCCTAGTACTTCCCATGCCACCCTGACCTCAGCACCGAGCCTCACAACCTGGAGCCAGAAAGGGCACATCAACGAAGTTGACTTGATAGTGTGTGTGGTGGGGGGATAGTAAAAGGAAGTGTTTATGCTGAGGAATAAATTACTTTTTCCCTGACTAGTACATAAAATGTAAGTCTTCAAACTTTCTCAAGACAGGGTTACAAAACAGGAAGCACATTACACTGCTGATAATTACACACAGCCTAAGATCAGTCATGTCCTCCGAGGTCATGTCACAAGATCCCTAATAACAGCAACACTAATGCCTTTGGGTTACCCTTAGCAATCTGAGTGCTGAATGCATTTCAACTATTTGTCCCCGGTCACCAGAGGTTAACAAGCCTGTAGTGAATGTAAACAATTTGAAGAGCAAGGACAGAGCTCCATCAACCATCTTTACTTTCATCTAAGAGCAAGCGGTACATGTTGGATAAAGACATTGATACTCACTGTTGTGTTTGAAGATCCTTATGGTTGCACCTGAGAGGCGGGCCCCAAGCACAAGAGATGCGTGGTTTAACTCATCACTTAAAATGAGGCACCCCTGTGTAGAGAAAAGAAGCACACAAAACAGGCCGATAAATAAAGTGAAGGGAAAATATATGGGAGCAGGAAGACACTTCAAGATGCCTAACACAGATTCCCCAAACCCTCTTTAATTTTAAAAGGCCAAGAGTTCAACTGGTGTCTATGTGGATAAAACCTCTAGAGCAATCAGTTGATGGAGATGGGGATTCTCTTAAAGGACAGCATCCTTTTGAAATATATACATAAAATTTTCAGCAGAGAAGGTCATTCAAGGTCTTGGTTAAGCACGGAGCAGCATCTAAAGAATTGACAGCTTGCTGGAGAACTAACATATTTTTTGGTATGTTGACTTGCTGTGGATTTTCATTCCCACGCTGGATTATTTGGGATGATTTTGGGATATTCTTACTAGGACACAGGGATCTTTTCTGTAAAAAATTTCAAGCTCTTGTTTTCTGATTCTCATTCTCCACTGTATTAACATCTACTTAGAAGCATCATTGCTTTACAGTTAAAAACTTTGCATTTGCACAAGTATGGATGGCAGTTCAGTCTGAGGCAAGGAGAAAAGGTCAATCTAATTTACTGCTTATAAATTCCTATTTGTAAAATTATTTTTCTTTATTAATTTAAAGATTTCTATATTATGAGGTTGCCCAAGCACACTAAAAATGCTGATATATGTAAAAAAAAAAAAAAAAAAGACATTTGTCTTTTGTGGCCAGCCAGAATCTTGAGTTCTCCCTTATATTAGAAATTTCACACGTGACAAGTTTGAAGTTTTTGAGACAAGGGCCAGCAAAATCCTAAATCTCGTTACTCCAAACATTGTGTGTGCATTTATATATTATATATATGTAAACATTTGAGTTACTTATAAACATCGTGATACCTCACCCTGAAACTCTTTAGCACGAATCTACTAGGAACAGGGATATCCTCCTACATCACAATGCAATTATCACACCCTGGAAATTAAACATTCATAAAATATTATCATCAAATATACAACTCAAATTCATATTTTTCCAACTGTCCTAAAAACATCTTAATGCATTTTATAGATGTATTCTTTACTTCCATTTTTTAGTGCAGAGTCTGACCAAAGATCACATATTGTACTTGGTTGTCATGAATCTGATTTTTTAAAACATAAACTTGATTATGATACTTGCTCATTTAAAATGAACCAACCGACTCTCCATTTATCTCTAGAAGAATCTCAAACACTCTAGCATGATTTACACTACAAGGCTGTTTACAATTTAGTACCAGCTCTTGTTTCTGGTCTCTTCATCCACTCTCCCATGTTCTGATTCTCCCAAACTTCAGGGCTTTACACACACTACTCCCTCTTCTTTGTCTTGAGTAAATAACTTACTTTTTGAAACAGATGAGTAATACATTCTGTTCTCATGTCTTACTTTGCACAGGCATCTCAGCCTTTCTCAAGAAGAGTTAGCAGGCAACTCTTTTGTCCTTCCTCATTTATGTGCATACCTTTATCGTGGTATTCATCCTATGTTATTTGGTGTGTTGCTTCTCCCACGAGACAGTAAACTGAATGAATTTACAGGGCAAAGGTCTCGTTCATCTTTGTATGCCCTGTATCTTGCCTCATATGAGGACATAATAGGTTTTCAATAAGTGATATATTGAATGAATAAGTTAATGAACAACAGAGCAAAGTGTTTTGTCAAAATAAATGCTTAATAAGCATTTACTACATTGCAAGTGGTGACTCAGGAGCCTACAAATTTAATTAGTTTTGCTTAAACTGTCACTAAAGATGAATTCTGACTCACTTTTAGGGCTGCAATTCTGTAACCAGAACATCACAATGAATAAATTTGCTGTATTAAGCTGGTATATGTAGTCAAAAAGCTGAACATCGAATCAGGTTTTCCTAGGAAAAGAAACTTCTCAGTCATTCTTCTAACAAAGGACCTGCTCAGAGTTATACCTCTTAGGAATAGCACAGCTGAAGACAATTATATTAACAAAGTCTCACCTTTCCAACTAGTGCAGGGATATTCATTGAGTTAGTTGCAAATCCCATCCCAAAGACCATAGCAGCTTCTACATTCAGGAACTTTGCCACGAGGTCCTCTAACTCCTTATGCTTATCCAAGGTTCCTGCATATGAAATAATAGGATAGGTGAGTCTCCTGTTTTCAACATATCCAAGATTGAAAACCAAAATTCTGGTACTAACCTATCACCAAAGTACACAAACAAGAGTGCACATAGCAAGTCTGTTTACTATAGCCCCAATCCAAAAACAACCCAAATATATATTTATTATATAATGGATAAATACATTGTGGGGGTCTTTACATAGTTCAATTCAACACAGAAATGAGAAAGAACACACTAATATCCCATACAACATGGAAAATCTCACAAATACATGGTTGAGTGAAAAAAGTATTTACTACTCTACTACACTTATGTGTCTACTCTCTGACCCCTTCTTACACATAATGCCTCATGTGTACTGAGAGTAAATATTAATGCTCCCCATAGTTTTATATTCATAATTACTCACACTTCTAGATCTACTGTCCAATATGGTAGCCACCAACTACATATGGTTCGGGCAATGGAAGAATTGAGTTTTAAATTTGATTTAATTTTAGTTAATTTAAATGTTAAAACTGAAGCACTGTAAATATTATCCACTTTACTATTTTGGGAGGATTATTTTCCATTTATTTCACTTTAATGAAAATTTTGTGTCTAAATTGACATGTGCATAAAGTTAAAATATACACCATTTTTGAAGACAGTGCAAAAACAGTAAACATAATATAATATTAATATTTTATATATTGATTACATATTTATTGATAACACTTTGGGTACATTGGTCAAATAAAGAGTATTATGAAATTAAGTTTACCTAATTTTTTATCTTTTTAAAATGTGGCTACTAGAAAAAAATAAATTACACATGTGTCTTGCACCATATATTGATTGCTCTAGATTTTACACTTAACAGAATTCTTGGTGCCCAATGTGCAGTTTAAACCACCCTCTTGTCTAAGAGAGATTTTAGGCTCCACCTTGCTGCCAGTCCAACAAGGCTTGAATGATTGCTCCTCTTTTCAGACAAGAGGGACAACAGGGAATAAGGCCCAGCAGCTGCCAGAGAATATTTTGCTCTGGGGATCCTTTCATCTCTTCCCTTCCACCCATCAATGGACTGCAGTCACCCAAACTAACTCCTTGGAGGAAGATGGCTCTATTTCTCCTGAACCATCACATCTGATCGGCAGGCCTAGGGTAAATTTCCCAGTGATGGTTGAGGCCCCCTGATCTCACACTGGGGAACTCCTGTCTGAATTTTATTTTTTTTTTCTTCTTTTTAAAAATATTTTTTTATCTTTTTTTTTTTTTTTTTTTTGGTGGAGGGGAGGTAATTAAGTTTGCTTGTTTGTTTTTTTGTTTATTAATTTATCTTTAATGGAGATAATGGGGATTGAACCCAGGACCTCATGCATGCTAAGCATGCACTCTACCACTTGAGCTATACCCTCCCCACTGAATTTGAACTTGGATTTGAAATGGGTAGCCATCTGTAATGGAGATCTCTGTCTAAGAGAACTTGGAAGCAAAAGTAGAATTTGATTTGTAAGTTTGGAATTTGAATTTGTTTTAGCTTGTCATTTGTAAGTTTGTGCTTTCATCTACCGACAAAAGCCTGATATTATAATCTGAAATCTGTATTTGTATTTTGTATTTGAAATAAGTTACTAAGGGGGGTGTGTAACATCTATTTCATCCAATAGCCCATTGGGTAAGATCTTGAATGACTGGTCTAACAAGTAACTGAAAAAATTAATGGTTTTAGAGGCCACTCAGAAGGAGGCCCAATGTCTAAATCAATGGAACATGCAAATGCCCACCATAGACAATGTGTCCTAGCTGGCCTCAGAAAAGGCTTCCCAAAATAGGCTAGCTTTAACAAGATACAAGCCCTAAACCAAGAACCAACAGAAAACTCATCTGCCTTTTTGGAATGGATCTGTCAGTTCTATCAAAAGTACACTACCCTAAATCCTGATGATCCTGAAAATGTACACATGGTAAATATGACTTTCACAAACCAAAGCTCAGGTGATATAAGGTGCAAATTAAATAAGGTTAAAGGAGTGGTAGCCAGGAATCCTGGGGAACTGCTGGAAATTGCCTTCAAGATTTATAATGCAGGAGAAGAAAGAAGCAGGAAGCTAGTTATTGTTGTGATAACAACTCACCTGGGGGCCTTTAGTAAACAAAAGCCCAAACAGTAAATGGGAGATAAGAAAAAGACACCCATGACTATTAATCAGTCTGTCTATTTTATTTTTATGGTTTTATATTTGTAGTTTATTTTTTGTATTTATTAAATTAAAAATATTTATTTATTCATTCTTTCATTTATTTATTTAAACATTTTTTATTGAGTTTTGCCTATTGCAAAGAGAAGGGACACTGGAGAAAGAATTGCCCAAAATTACAATAAAAGAAAGAAAAGAGAAAGAATAAGCACCTTCCAAACTAATGGCCACCCAAGGAACCATAGATGAGGAAGGTAATGATTGAGGGGGCCCTGGACTCTTATCCATGTTAAAGACCCCCCATAACAATTGCCACCCAAGAGCCTCAGGTACAACTGACAGTGAGGTCTTAATTATAGTGGCCTTTCTAGTGGATACTGGAGTGACATACTCAGTTCTGAACTGTAAATTGGGAACACTATCAGAAACTTCTGTCCCAGCAGTGGGAATTAAGGGGGTACTAATGACTCAACCACTGTTAAACCTCTGGAATGCAAATTTTGAAAAAGGGGGAAAATAATTTGGAACTTGGCTTGTCAAGGATAAACAGAAATCTTAACTGCCTTTCATAGAATTTAGTAAAAATGTTTAGCTATCTAGACAGGCAACTTTGATTTGTTCCATCTGCCAGAAACCCAATTTGAATTCAACCTCTTTTAACTGATGAGTCTTATATTGTTGTATCTGATTCATGGCTAGAATTTTGGGATAGGAACTATAAGGTCTCTGTGTTTATGTGTTTGTACGTACCTATATGTGTATTGTAGATATGTGGCATTGCCAAAATTAATTTGTAAAAGAGCTCTATTTGATTAGCTTAAAGAAAATTAATTGCTTATATAAATACTCAGGAATATAAAAGAAATTAGCTAGAATGAAAATCTGGTTCATGTGATCTAGAAAATATTCAGTACTTAATAGAAATTTGGTAGTTGAAGTTAGCATAAGCTTATTGGTTTGACTAATATAGACATATCTTTAGATTCATTAATGTTAAGAATAAAACTTTCATTGTACTTAGGTTTAATAGAAGTCCAACAAGACCTTGTCATATCTGTTACAAATTTGTCACCAAGAAAAATAATATGGTATAATATTCTTATAAGTAACAAATACAAATGAGAAAAGAGTTTTATATGTGGTCAGGATTGGCTAAATTCAGAATAAAATTAATCAAGTAAATTAATTTTAGAAGTAAGCTGGTACAAGACTAGATTTAGTTTTCTCTCTCTCTGTTAAGAGGACAAAGTTTTCTTAAAATATTAATCTGCCTTTAGTAACAGATTGTAAAGTTTCTTTTACCCCTTAAGTGATCTGTTCTGTATTTATCTTTTAAATATTTTATTGTTATTGAATAAGTTTTGTTTCACGGTGACCTATGCTTTTATTTGACCAGGTGTTTTGAAACTTTTTAACAAGCTTCCTACATATCAAATTTTAATCAGCATTCTTTTGACCTCCAGATAACCTTGGGATGCTTCAGAGGGCCCCTGAAATATCCCAAAGAGAGATTTCAAACTAGTAAATTTCATTTGACATGTTAAATTACATGGGAAGTATTGTCAAATGAATAATAAATCTTCTTAGGTTATATTGTATGAAAAATGTTATTAATGTAGATATTCTAGAAATTATATGAAATCTCTAAAATCTGGTATCTCTGAAATGTTATTAGCCATAATTCTGGTTATTGTATCCAGGTTTCTTTATCAATTACAGTGTAACTAGGTGTTTATCCATGTTTTTAAGCCTTTTGTCACTTATAGACAGTTATTGTTTTGTTCTGATGCCTTTGCAAAATGTTTTCTCTTTAGGGGTATTTTCTAATAAGTTTCAGATTATAGCACTGAACTGAACCGGGTAAGAAATTTGAAAATCTGATGGAAACTCTGATTTCATAAAACTATTAACAACAACAACAAAAAAAGGATTAGTTACTTGGGACTCAGTAAGCTGATGGATACAGTTTTAATTTTTGGTTTTGCCTGAAATATTACTGGCTTTTAATCTGTGTTTTCCAGATATAAAGAAACCCTTTTCCTTAAGCTAATTATGACTCATAGCAATTTGGCAAATTATACCTATGTAAGCAGACTTGGAACAGTTATCTTTTCTCTCTATCTGATCCCTCCAGAGGCTGGAAGGTTTTAGGTTATCAGTAGCTTTATCAGATAAGTTAAGATCACTTCCTGGCCACCCCTCTCTCTCTCTTTCTTCAGAGACGACCCACATTCTGTCTGTGGATTGTGTACTTACTTTTAATCTGAGCACCTAACTCCCACACCTCGTGGCCTTTCTCTTGCCTTTCAATGTATCTCTCTGAATAAATCTACCTTCACTCGAAAGAAAGAAAGAAAGAAAGAAAGAAAGAAAGAAAGAAAGAAAGAAAGAAAGAAAGAAAGAAAGAAAGAAAGAAAGAAAGAAAGAAAGAAAGAAAGAAAGAAAGAAGAAGGAAAGAAAGAAAGAAGGAAAGAAAGAAAGAAGGAAAGAAGAAAGAAAGAAAGAAAGAAAGAAAGAAAGAAAGAAAGAAAGAAAGAAAGAAAGAAAAGAAAGAAAAGAAAGAAAAGAAAGAAAAGAAAGAAAGAAAGAAAAGAAAGAAAAGAAAGAAAGAAAAGAAAAAAAAGAAAGAAAGAAAGTAAGATAGATAGGTCACCTCCTAACAGGCATAGGAATCTCAAGGTATTTTAAGTTCCTTGAAAAGAAAGCAATTCACCTAAACCTGTAAGGCAAAACCTGTGACAAGCCCTTAATGTGGCTTTCTTGGCCCTAGGAGACCTTATTAACATTTTAGCCAAAGACTCCTTATGAAAAGTTCCAGCACAGCCAATTTAAAAGAGTCTATATGATCAAATAATTAGACTTAACTTGAGGACAAATTAATCTTGATTTGGTTATATTTGATAAAAATGAAGGAGGAAGGTAACCTTAGAGAGAAAAGGATTATATTTCAGTGGATATTAAATTCTAGTTTTGTTAATTGAGGTCTGTGTTTACTAAGACTCAATTCCCAGATCATTCCTTGCTGTTATGTTATATTGTTGCAAAGTTTAATTGAACTATTAAAAGGACATTCTAGGTTTGTTTCTAAAGCTCAGTAATCTATCCTTGGATGAAGATCAGATGTCCCATGACCTGCAAGTAGGGATTATACATACTGGAACAGACATGACTTAAAAAACTATCTCCAACCTGGATGGAAGGGCCCTTTATCAGGTACTCTTAACTAGACCATGCCCAGTAAAAGCTAAAGGAAATTGACTTTTGCATTAATTACCAGTCAGAAAGAGCCCCTGCACTGGGCTGGCCTGTAGAGGACTGCTCACCTTAAAACAATACTCAGATGGAGAAGAAATTACCAGACCAGGATGAGAAGAAGAAGATATCTGAGGTAGACAGATGACCCAAGACACTGGACCAGGCCTGTATACCAATTACTGTGATAATTGCTCACACATTGGCTTATGAAATAATCCAATTGTTAGGTTTATGGTCAATTACCTATATCTAGTATTGTGTGTTACCTTGGTGGGTTTCCCCACCATTCCAAGGCTCTAACTAGATAGCCCTTAGAAAATTTATTCTAGAAAAAATAAATTATAGTTCTCTTTAGGTCACTATTGATATTGTGAGATGGGAGCCCTCACCTGGCCAATTAATAGTGCTTGCTCTGAGCCTGGCCATAAAGATGAATTTTCTTATAAAATCATTCAAGCTCAACCAAGGCAACAAGCAAAATTTCAGCCAAAGAATATAACCTCCCTCAATTATGAAAAGGACTTATATGGTTAACACCAGGGTATGGAGATTTAAGTTTAAAGGCTTCCTTACACTGGGGGGAAAAAAAAGAAAAACAACTATACTCAGGATAACCAACCTAATAACACTCGATAACTTGGCTGGGTGCCTTATAAATTATGCCTGTATAACACCTTCCTTGAAGATAGGGATGGGTACAGGACAAAGTCAGATGACCTGGGGATATACTGGGCTGCATCTAGTGGAAGTTCTTGACTTAAATTCTTACTTATGATCTTACTAATACTGCTAACTATATTATTTGCAATTTGCTTGTTTTACAACATTGTTGTTTCTTGCATTATCAAATGTGTAACTAAGCCTCAGATAAAATAATAACTAGGAGATTTGAAGCAGTAGATCAGATATATACTTCTGTATGAGACCAATTATTGCAATATTGTAACTCTTGATATGGGAAAACACAACAAGAGGGGCTCTTTTTCTGGACCATAACAGACTAGTAAAACAGGTGGCCCAGAGATGTTGCTACTGTTAATAAGGCCTAGTCCCATAATAGCACATTAAGTGGCCTATCAAAGAAATCCTCACCTGACCTAGGTATAAACATTCCTAGCACCACGAGATGAAATGGTTGTGCCAAGCCATGGTCAAATTTATGATCATGAGGGCACTTGCCATCTGCCTTTACCAGGATTGGATCATGTTAACACTTGCCATTTAACTCTGCTTAGGTTAAATCACAAGCTGCTGCAGTCACTGACCTCCAACACACCCTAAAAGGAATTCAGGATGGAAATCAGGAATGAGATCCTCTGTGCTCTGGGAAAACTAGCAGAACAGGCCTTCAGATGGTTAGATATTTTCAGGAGGATATTTTATGAGCCCAAATTCTTGCATCTCCTCATATCTAGAAAAGCATTAAAATCATTAATGGTGACATTTTCTTTGGTCATTAAGGAAAGAAATGCACTTGAAAATCAAAATAGAATAACTGTAGTTCAGACACCCAAGGTGAAACTAGGTAATTTTGTGGATGTGATTTCAGGCAAGTTTCTATACTGCTGAGATCTTGAGTTTTCTGAGAGGTGTCAAAATTGAGACACAACCAGCCATTCTCAAATCAGTGTCTTCTGGTAATTTGTAGCTGTAAACTTATGGGTTTAGGTTCTTCTTTTGTAATTACTGAGTTTCTAGTTTCACACTGACTGTTGTTCTTTCATACCAGATGAATCCAGGAACATCATAACTACCCTGGATAACATAAAGAAACAAACACATAATATAGCAGATTCAGATGCATATGTGTGAGAAGTCACATCTCAAGTTAACACCTTTTTTCATGGATACCCCAGGGTCTCAAATCCATCCTTATAGGAATTCTACAGTTTTGTCATCACTTCTGTTAATAGGAGTAAGCATATATGTGATATTTATATTGGACTTTTTTGTCTAATGTGCAGAAGATGAGCATCCGAGGTTCCTTTTGAACTCCCAGTCACATGGCAAGATCAGGCTCACTTGTTCCATTTCAGAAACCCACAAATAACACCCCCATTCAGCAGGAAACAGACAAACACGACACCCATCTCCCTGTTTCCATAGAAATGGAATGAAACTTGACAGTGGGGATTTTGAAAGAGGAATAGTAAAATGGCCACACTTAGGCCAACAGATTCTTACCTTTATGCTTGCCTTTAGAACGGTCAATAATCCTGACTGACCAGTTACTATCTACAGCTCTCAGCCCATTGTTAAATCTAAAGCTGTTGATCTTACTGTATCTACTTTAGTCTGGTAATCAAAAGTTATATTCATGTTTGGCTTCTGAGTTGTTCTCCAAGAAGAAGGTCACAAAACTGTAACCCTACAAAAAATGCTAAGTTGTCAAAAAGAAGCATGCCACAGGCATTTGTGAGATGAAAGGATTGAAGAAGTGATAATTATTAGCCTCTATAGAACTGGTTGCCTGAAGAACCATGACACCATTCTAAACCTTATGACAAGAAAATAATTGTACTGATTGTTACCTATGTTTTATTGTTTGAGCTGTGGTTGTATAACCAACCCACCCCATCCCCAAGGCAGGTTCACAATTTTGAAGGCACTAGCCTGCAGTGGGTCCCCTTTGCCTGGCAACGTAATAAAGCTGTCTCTTTCCGTCTAAGCTCCAAGACCCTGTCTCTGAGTTATTTGGCTCATCAGGGAGGATGGCCAATCTTTTGGCAACAAAAGGAAAAATGTACAAGTGAAGAGATGCTGTAATTTTATCCACAGACTGTAGGAGAAGATTTAACTCTGATTTAGAGGGATAGTCTTAGCATATTCAGGACTATTATAAACATGCTTCTTTTAAGCTAAAGATCAACATATTTTACTATACAGAGTGTGATATCAAAATTTTATTGAAATTGGTAAATTTGCTTGCTTATTGAGCTAAAATGGTGAGAGATTAGTTTCAAAGTTTTATTTTGCATTTACATAATGGAGGACATTTGATGTCCACTTTCCCCTTCCTGAGAGGTCACAACTGATGGCTGGTGTCCTTTCTTCTCAAACCAGAATTCATGTATCCTCCAAACTGTTAGAAAACATAACAAAACCAACATTCTAGTTGAGGCAATTTAACTCAAGATTTTGGGATGGGGTAAGTTACAAACTTAAACTGTAATTTAAAACTTTATTATCAAAGATACAGAGTAGAAAGAGAAACTGAAATTTAAAGATAAAAATGTGGGCACATAATCACTTGTCAGGTTTGTTTTTATCTACAGACACTGCAAACCGAAGGGAATGGCTCCAACAACGAGTGGTGAAAAGACAATTATCTTGGGCATGAGCAGAGTTGGTTCTGACTCCAGCTCTTCCACTGAACAGCTGGGTGGCCCCTGGCTGCCTCTCCTCGCAGTTTCTGGAGAGGGTGGGAGAGGTGCTGCTTTAGGGCTCCCTGACGTTGGGAGGGCTCTTTCGCCCACTTAGAACGGTCTTCTTGTATCTCCCACTCTTTGCGATCCACCTAACATGACATCCATTCTTGGATGCTGTCTTCAGCTTCCTCAGCTCAATTTTGTCATCTTCTCTTCTGAGGCCACATGAGCTTCATAACATAATGATCACAGCACTTACTAAGTTGAACTGGGGATGTTCATGAGGTCATCTTCTTTATTAGAGAAAGAGCCCTCAGGGAGCAGATACATGTGTGAGATATTTGTCTTGGCAACCGTGGTGCTCACTGCAGTACTGACACATAGTAGGATCTTGTTGAGTTTCCTGATGTCTTTTGATGGAGAATAAAGACAAAACTGAAACTAGAGTAGGGGATGGCATAGGGAAGAAGGTCAAGAAGCCATGTGATGCCAGGGCAACAAGGTGACCAGGTAGTGAACACCAGCTTGAAAACACCAATACCTGAAGAAGGCTTCCAGCAAGGATGGAGGGTGCTCAAACTTTGTCAACATGGCAACTTTCCCCATGAGACTTTCCTGTCCATAGCTTAAGGGATAACTGTGCCCTGGCCCAGTCGCACAGAAGTGCATGAGTAAAAGTTCACAATGAATCTTCATAATGTCTTCCTTCACCTCCATTTTCCCCAAATCTGCCATTCCAGGGTTTTGTTTATTGCAGTCGTATCACTTAAAAGTCCTTAGGATAGTATGGGATGTGTTGTAAATAATTAAACAGCCAACCAACTGATAAGGAGTGGGTGTGTCTATGAACAGCCTGGGAAATTGCCCTCTACAAGTTCTCTTTCACTAGGCCAGACTTAGAAGAAGGGAAGAAATGAAGGTGACTGTATTAGGTCTCCAGAAACCAGCCTTCTTCTGAGTTTTTGGTTACCATTGGTTAGTAAAGTAATTTTTAATATGCCAGTTTCTATGACCTGACGTCTCAAGATGAGTTACAAGTTATGAGGGGTTTTGCACCTAGGGGATTACCTTCAATTTATAGAAAACAATAGACTCCATTCCCAACCCCCATTATCATAAAATTTATGTTTAATATTCATAGCTCAAATTCCATCAACAGATTTGAGAAATCCTCAGGATGGCTGGACATTTTCTACTCCAGGAAACCATGTCTTTAACAATTAGACTGGGCTGGTCTGGGGTTGGGTGAGGTTTGTTTGTTAAGGAAAATTTTTAAAATATGGCTTATTCATATTAACTGCTGCTTTCCTCCTCCCATTCCTTGAATTCAATAAATAAAAATATAGGGAGTCCCTGAGGCAACAGAAAGATCCCTACATACTTAACTAGCTTGTTTCCACCAACATTTGGGCTGTACCCTGATTGAACTAAGATGCCTGAGTTGTGTCAATTTGCAGTTTTGGTCTGAGTTCTTGAATGGTTCTAGAAATTATACTCAACCTTTCATTGTTGACATATAAATCTGGGCATTTTTTTAATCCTAAGAAGGCATAGCTGTAGTCCACACTGAAGGTACAAATAAATTCACAATAATCTTTATTTCTCTTTCTTTCTGTGACTTTAGTCTTTTCTTTAGTCTCTAAAGGTCAACAGTAGCCATGTATAGGCTACTGCAGTGGATCTCCAAATTGTGATGTTGTGCATATATTGACACTTGTTCCTGTCCTGAAGGTTTATTTACCCAGTCAGATACTGAAATCTGCTTTGTGAATAAAAGAATAAATACAAGCTGGATGTATCCTCTTGCCAGCTCTCAGCAGTATTTTAATATGCCAAGTACATGGTATGCTACCATTAGTTAAATCAATAAAAATCAAATTTAGGAAAAAGTACCAATATTATGTTTATGATGAATACATTTCAGCTGATCTTTTATTGATCTCACCTGGCTCATACTTTTTAGTCAGGAAGAGGACTGCTGGCCTTCATATTGACACTGATTAATAGTAAAGAGTGTGGGTGTTATTAGCAAGCTCATTTCACAACCACCAATTCTTCCTGTGCAGCACAAGTGAAGACTATTTTCCAAACTGTGATTGTCATACTTTTCATCCAGGATATCATGTTTGTTGATTGTTCCTTCACCTTGACCTAGAAGTATGCTGTCATTTATCATGGTAACATGCCAGCTATCTCATCCAGCTGTTCCTACTATGCCATGGCTCTCAGCCCACTTCTGAGCCACTTTGCTTAAACTGGTAATTACTGCATGAAAACCAGCATCAGCCCTTCTGCCTAAAAGATTCCACCTTCCAGCTCTTCACTCCAAAGCTCTTAGAATACCCTGCTCTCCTTCTTATTCCACTTGTGTCCAGTGTGGTAGGGGTGATGGAGCTATTAAGCCTCTTGAGGGGCTTTGTTTTGCTGTGAAACCTTCAAAGAGTCTTGGTGAAGCCAGTTTTGGTGTCTGAAATGTTTTTAGAACATACTGTTACTTTGAATGTAGGTCACAGCTGTTGAGTCAAGAAATCTTCCATCCTGGCTAAGTCCAGTAAAATAGCAGGAATAATTTTTATCTGCCCATCTTCCCGGGCCTTTATTTTTAGCAAACCACTTGCCACCTCTTGGCAGGTTATAACATTAATGGATAATAAGAATCTGATACAAACAAAAGCCTTAAGTCAGGTGTGGACCTAGAATTATGATGAGCTTTCCTGTCACAAATTGTCTTGATAAAAGAAGAATTTTTAAGTGGATTTTTAAGTGGAATTTTAAGTGAAATCATGCTCTCTGCCTCACCTCTGACCACGGGCTCAGTAGAGTCATACTTCTTCCTTATTATTTTTTAACATTTTATTTTGATGTAATTGTAGATCTATAGAAAAGTTGCAAGAATAATACCAAAAATCCTCAAACACTATTTACCCAGATTCCCCAGATGTTATCATTTTAATATGTTTCATTAAACATCATTCTCTCTCTTCCTCTCTGTCTCTCTCTCTTCTCTGAGAGATTGTATGTAATTATATATTTTTTTCTGAAATACTTAATATGTTACAATCATTATGTCCCTTTTACCCAAGTATTTCACTGTGTTTTTCCTAAAATCATGGAACTCTTTTATGTAACTATAGTACTATTATCATTGATACAATAATATTTTCTACTATACAGAAATAATTCATATTTTATTCTCTCACTTTAAAAATCCACCTCTAAAAACAAAGGCAAAAGAAGGATGTTGAATGAAGTAACTTATAATGAGGGTCCACTTATATAATATGATTATTTAATTATTACAACTTCACACACACTATATAACAAGCACTCTTAGTCCTTATTTTAACAATGAGGAAACAGACAAAGAAGTGATACCACTCATGAGTTAATACGTTCAGGTCACCTATTTAACAAGGTGATAACTTAGAATGCTGAAACATTTCAAGCTTTATCTCAATTAATTGTCATACAATTTTTTTTTTTTTTTTTTTTTTTTTTTTTTTTAGTTTGGTACTGCTGCTATCCAGTTTTACAGAGAACAACACCAAAGCCTGAGTTTGGATCACTTGCCCAAGTTTGTGCAGTAAGTCCAGAGCCAACATTCAGATTCAGCATGTGTGACTCTAGAGATGGAACTCTTCATCACTATTCCATGGCATTTTTCCAATGCAGAAATGTTTGTCAGCTACTAGCCCAAAGAGTACTATGCATCTCTGTATTTTTTTTAAGATATTACAATTTTTATTGTGTACATCATAGGACAATTTTAAATAATAACTTATGTATATTCTCCTTAAACTTTTTGCTTATTTTTTCTTCCATGTTTATAGGTAGACAGTCACTATTTAGCCCTTTGTGTCTGAATAAATTCATGATATAGTATGGAAAGTGGAAATTGCTTTCTTCCTGTCTTTCAAAAAAGCTTACACAAGTTGAAGGGATTACACTAGGTGTACTCAATGGAGAGAAATCAGGGTATCTGGGAAGCAGAGAGGGCAAGGGGAATTTGATTAAAACTGGGGTAAACTGATCCAGGTACTTCTTTTTTATTGAATTCAAGATTCTTTAAATTCTATAGTGCTTTAAAATGTTCAAAAGTTTCACGCATATGATTTCAAAATCCCACATATGGGTTTAATCCCATAATAACTATTTTTTCCTTCTATTCCTGTATTAGCCCTTGCTCTTCCCTCTTCCCACTGGTAACCACTGGTTTGTTCTCTGTATCTGTGAGCCTGCCATTTTCTTTTGTTTGTTTTATTCCCTAGCTTGAATTTTTTAGATTTTTTTTAGATTCCATGTGCTTCTCTTGGTGGTAGCTGCCTGGGGACAGTTGCAAGTTGCATGAGGGTAGACTGAGTGCTAGACACTGGGCTTTGTATCCTTGTTAGATGCTCCTCAGCCCCCAGCATGAGACAGAAATACTTGGGCTGGCTGGACCACTGGGACTGTGTTCACTGAAGCTGTGTGCTTCTTAACAGGGGACTAAAGACTAGGGAGACATTCCTAATGTTTGGGAGATGCATCATTCTCTAGAATTGTTGCTCTATCTTGATGAATGGTAGCCCCAAAATGGACTACAATAAAATAGCTAGATTGGGGATTGGAGTCAAATTTAACTTGTTAAAAAAACAAAAAATACTTGAACACTTCTTGCACTCCTGAGTTTGTGATCCACATGACCTTTTCATTCATTATATCTGTGACCTTAGGAAAGTTATTGAAATTTTCTACACTTTATTATGCTCTTTCATAAAAGGAAGTTAAGCAAACACTAGAGGCCTTGTCAAAACTCAGTTCTGTGATTCCATTACTCATTCTCTGTTTTATTTCTATTAAATGGCACATAATTAAGTCTGGAAATGGTGTATAATAAAATGGGTAGGTTCTACCCTGTAGGATGGCTGGAGATTAATATTTGGGCTCCTGTATAGTCTTTCAGTTTCAGCTTTTTACTTGTAGAGTTTATACAATTCTGTCTTGGCTCACTAACAGACATAGTACAGAGGGTGTCCAGGTTGGTGTAGAGTTCAAAGGAATATGTTTGCCCTGAAGGAATAGGAAAGACACATGAACTAGGTAGAAGAAAAATAAAATCTGGATAAATTCCTTGATTATGCAACCTTTCTCACACCTGCTCGTCAACTCCAAATGAAATTCAGGTCACACATTTAAGTTATGCCCAGTGTATTAAAAGAAACACAGGTGTCAAGATGAACAGGAGTGACTTCAACTATACCTCCATCTTACTCTTTTGTGTTAAAAGGAGGGTACAGAATAAATGGGTAAGTATTATGTTTCTGTCAAGTAGCACATTTGCTATCTCAAATGCTCCCATACCCACAGATAATGGCCTGAATGTGGGAGGTTAGGGGTAGATGTTGATGTCCTTGGTCTTTTTCAAGTTGATATTGAGGGAAGGAGGATTAAAATGGAGCCAGTATTGCTAAAGAGAACTCTCTAAAATGGAGCTGGGAGACCACTGAGGACACATAATTATGCATGTTTCAGCCTGGATTAAATCTGACTTTTTGATCACTTACTGTCCTAATGAAGACATCCAGAACATGTGCCAGAACCTTAAGATACCTACTGGATCATTATCCTAAAATAACTTGTGATAGCCTACCTACAATAACTTGTGACAGCCTACCTGCTTATCAGACCTCTACCCTAAAATAATTTGTGATTGCTATAGGACAAATATTTTCTGACTTGTATCAGAACCAATCACAGTTCTTGTCAGGCATCTTTTAATAAATAATCCTGTGGGCTTTTTTTGTCTATAAACCTGTGACTCTCTCTTCTCCAAAGCACTCTTGGTTTTACCCAAATCTGTGTCTCCTGAATTGCCATTCTTAAGACCCCTAAATAAAACTCTTAGTACTTTGTAGCCTTGATACTAATTATTGACATTACCAGTGGCTTTAAATGATAAGTACAGGTACTGATATCATTGAAAGTTAATCTGTATTCTTAATATATTTGGATGTAACAGGAATTTTAGTCTAAATGGAGTAAAGGAGACTATGGTTTGATGTACATTGATGTGCACTGGATTTGGAAATCTGCACAATTGCTAGTAAATCTAGGGGACTCTTCTCCCCAAGTCATCATGATGGCAGGTACTTAACTATATCTGTCCATTTTTATAGAGATCCAGAGAGAAAATATTGTGGCTTTGTGGGCCATATGGTCTCTTTTGAAACTAGTCAACTCTGCCATTATAAAATGAAAGCATCCCTAGACAGCATACAAAAGAATGGGTGTAGCTGTGTACCAATAAAATTTTATGGGTACTCGAATTGAAATTCAATAAAATTTTACATGTCATAAATTATTATTCTTATTTTTATTTTTTTTCAGCTACTTAAATCTGTAAAAACTATTTTTAACTTGCAGGCAGTACAAAAACAGGAGCAACTCTAGGCTTCATGTATCTTACCTTATGGTATTTTTGTAGGCGAAGGGAGGTGGTAGGTGATCTACATATTCTGAAATTCTATGAGTTTCAAAGTTACTCACCCATCTTAGGTATTACTTTACTGGCAACTATTATCCTTATGTAAAACTATTGGCATACCTTGTTAAATTGTTTTTTGTTTGTTTGTTTGTTTGTTTGTTTGTTTTTCGGCTTTGTTGAAACTTCAGGGCCAAATTCTTTATTTGCAGAAACATGTCTGCAAGTTGAAGTTTGGTTCTGCTATAATTTCTATCACTCTCAAGAGAAGGCAATTGCTTCATCAGAATTATAGCAGGTATCAGGAAATTGCCAAAAAGCTTTCAGAAACCAAGATATACGTTCATTTTCCTCCTCCTAAATAAGTCCTCTGAGAGTCCACCTTCCTTTACAAATACTCTTAAGGGAAAATAAAGAGGCTTTGAAAGCAGCTCTTTTACCTCTTTCCTGTTTGTGCATTTCTGTTCCCTTCTAATCTTGAAAGAATCTAATGATAGAAATGAGATCACTAGTCAATTTAAACTAACTCTTGCCTTATGCTCTCCTGAATGTACATCATACTTTCCTAACCTGTTGATTCTTTCCTAAAAGAAGTAGGAATAAAGAATTAAGCAGTTAAAGAATGACTAGCTCTCCACCCCAAATAGCCCCCTTATCAATCCTGCAGGCAGATTATGCAGGCAAGATAACATCTGAAGAGTCAGCCAGCCTGCACATAATGGATAATGATGAAGAATCCAACCTCCTGCCTCAGGTATGATTTGGGTAAGGGGTACTCTTTCAAGCCAGGTGGTTCTGATGTGCATATGCTGTTGAGAGCCATTCGAATTTAAGGGAGAGTCTGATTGGGGCTTGTACTGCTCAATCTATGATGGCTATGCCTGTGAGTATTTTGTACTCTGTGGTCTGTGTTATGATTTATAATTGTCATTCTGCCTTGTAAAATGGGAAATACTGGTTCTTTTCCATGATGAAGCCCTCTTGGGCAAATTCCATCTGACTGGAAATACTAAAATCTATGATTAAAAGTCTATGAGCCTATGACTAAGAAAAAATTGATATTTTATAAGAACACCATGTGGCCACAATATTCTTTAGATTCGAGAGAAAATTGGTTTAGGTGAACTCCTTGGAAAATTCCAAAAAAATTTTTTTTTAATTTTTTGAATATACAGTTAGTAAAAAAAGCTAGCTTGATAAAATATATTTTCAGAATCCTGGCCCTGAGGGAACAAGTCCTTCCAAGAGAACTTGCTTTTCTCTCTTCTACCTTGAGACCAGGGCTCTCAGGAACACTTATCTAGACCATATCTAATTCTTGAGAGTGAGGAAAAAGGATGGGGAAAGAGGTTGTTTTTTCAGTTTAACTTATTCCAAGTGTTGTTAAGAACTAGTGAGTTTTACATGATATCTCATTCATAACTAAGTTTAGAAAATAAAGCTATGGGATATTTGGCTGTGTCTGTCTATATGTCTATGTGTGCATTATATATGTCTTTACCTTTGGGTGGTATAATCAAAATTAACTTGTAAATGAGCTCCACTTAATTGACTTAAAGGAAATTAAGCACTTATATAAATTCTCAGAAGTACAAAAGAAAAGCTAACCAGCATGAATTTCACATGAACTGGGAAATATTCAATATTAAGTTAATATTTGGTATTAAAGTTAAAGTTTATTAATCTAATTAATATAGACATGTCATTAAAGTCATCAATATTAAGTATAATACTTTTATTTACCTAGGTTAAATTGAAGGCAAATAAAATCTTGTTATATCTGTTGCAAATCTCAGCAAGAAAAATAACTTGGTATGATGAAAGTTTTGTAAGTAAATTAAATGCAAGTGAGATAAAAGCTTTTGCACAAATTCTTTAGGAATAATTATATTTTAGGAATGTCTACTTAAGAATAATCTCTCCAGATATTTGGAAACTTGAAATTTAGAGTTGTGCTAAATTAAGCTAAATGATGGAAGTTTATTTAATAACTAGGTCATTTTCAAACAAAATAATTATTGAACATTGGCTTTTCTTTGCAGAGAAACTAAAGGTATTTGGACTATTGATGGACGTGTTTGGTACGACCCTGATATGTTCTCTACAACCATATGCCTTTAGAAAGTATGGGTATTTACATTTATCAATCTACAGAATGCTAATATAAGATGGTTCATAATTGCTTACTTCTTAGTTTTTAATAGAAATTAGTTTTTAAGAGTTGAGGATTCAGATTTAAATATATAACTAAATCTACTAGGAAAAATAAAGGAAACATTTTAGTATACAGTAGGAAAGTAGGATGTATGTTTTCAGTAAAGAAGTCATGAGGAATGTAATTGCAGTTCATTAAGGGAAAAGAAAGTAATGTTGTTCTAGGGCTGGTTGTTTCTAGATGGAAAAAAAAATAAGAGATAAAATAATATGAACACAAAGTGATGGAAGGTTTGTGGAAAAGGAGCCCTAAGAAAACAGCTTTGTCCATGGTCAAGATTGGTTAAGTTTAGATAAAATTTAATTGAATAGATTAATTATGTTATTAAAAGTAACCTAGTGCAAGACTAGATTTGTTTTTCCCTCTCTGCTAAGAAAACAAAGTTTTCCTGGAATGCTATCTTTGATAATAGTTTGTATGAGTTTCTGTGCTTTTAAGTGATCTATATTTGCTTTTGAGATCTCTTCTCATTTTGGTTAAGAAATAAGTTACTTTCTCACAGAGACCTATGATCTTATTTAACCAAGGGTTTTGAAACTTTTTGACAAACTTTCCAAATATAAAAATTTAATTAAATTTTTTTGACCTCCAGCTAACTTTGGGATGCCTCAGAGGGCCTCTGAGGCACCTCAGAGAGAAATACTTCACTAATATTATTTTGTATGTTAAATTACATGGAGAGTATTATCACAGGAGTGATAAACTTACTTAGAATATACTATATGGATAAATGTTATTAATATAGACATTCTAAAATTATATTTTTTTCCTGAAATTTGGGTATGTCCTAGTATAATATAATTCTAGCTTGTTATTGTAAAATGTTATGTGTCCCAGCAATTTGGTTAAACTTCTTTGTCAAAAACATTGTAATTAGATCTTTAACCTCGTCTTTTTAAGTCTTTTGCCATTCATAGACAGGTAAAATTTCGCTTTACAAAATAGCTTCATTTTCAAGGAGATTCACAGAAAAGACTTTTTGATAAGTACAGGTTTTTAATAACTTGTAAATCATACCACTGAACTGGGTAAGATATTTTAAAAATCTAATGGAAACTGATTTCATAAAACTGTTAACAAAAAGATTTAATTACATAGGACTGAGTGAACTGGTGAACATGGTTATATTTTTTATGGTTTCTGTCTGAAACATTACTTGCTTTTAACCTGTGTTTATCAGATATAGAGAAACCCTTTGCCTTAGGTTAATTGTGACTTTGAGCAATTTGGTAAATTATACCTTTGTAAGCAAATTTGAAACATTTATCTTTACTCTCTATCTGATCTCTCCAGAGATTGGAAACTCTTAGTTTCCCAGTAGCTATATCAGATAAATTAGGAAGGTCACTTTCTACCAGGAGCAGGCATCTCAAGGTATTTTGGGGACCTCAAAAAGGGAGCAATTCATGTAAACCTGTATGGCAAAATCTGTGACAAATCCATGGCAAGGCTTTCCTGGCCCTTAGAGGCCTTTTGGGAACCCAGTCTGAGACTCCTGGGAAATTCCACCATGGCCAATTTGGAGGAGGCCATATAGTCAATTGACTAGACTTGTTTTGCAAACAAATTGTCTTCCTTTGGCTGTGTTTTGTGGAGATGAGGGTAATTTTAGAGAGAAAAATATGTTTTATCAAATATTAAATTCTAGTTCTGATAATTGAGGTCTGTACTTACTGCCCAAGAATCACTTCCCAGATAACTCCTTGCTGTTATATTATATTATTATAAAGTTTAATTGAATTATTAAAATGGTACCCTAAGTTTGTTTCTGAAGCTTATTTCAGTAATCTATCTTTGTATGAAGTTCTAATGCCCCATGACCTGCAACCAGGAGATTGTGCATACTGGAAAAGACACAATTTAAAGGACCATCACAAACCTAAATTTGTCAGGTCCTATAACTAGCTCATGCACAGTGCAACTGAAAGGAATTGACTCTTGGATTAATATTTTCACTTACAAAAGGCCTTTGCACTGGGCTGGCCTGTAGAGAGGACTGCTGACCTCAAAATCACTTTAAAACAATGATCAAACAGAGAACCTACCAGACCAGAAAGAGAAGACAATATCTGAAGTAGACAGCTGACCCAAGAACCAGACCAGGACTGTATACTAATTACTTTGATAATTGCTCACACAGTTGCTTATGAACCAGATGTATTTCATAACTTTATGCATAAAGTTAATCAAATTGTTAGGTCTATGGTCAATTACTTATATCCAGTATTTCTAGATTACATTGGTTGATTTCTCCACTCCAAGGCTCTTATTGGTTGGCCCTTAGGAAATTTATTCTTGAAGAAAGAAATTATATTCTGTTCAGGACACTGTTGATATTACTAGGTGAGATCCCTTCACATGGCCAATTAATAATACCTGCTCTGGCCTTGGCCATAAATATGAATATTCTTCTAAAATTACTCAAGCTCCATCAGAGCAACAACCAAAACTTCAGCCAAAGAATATTACCTCCCATAATTATGGGACTGATTTATGTGGTTAACACCAGGCTATGGATATTTAAGTTTAAAGGCCCCTTATGTTGGGAACAATTAAATCATACTAAGGACAACCAGTCTAGTAACACTAGGAAATTGGGCTGGGTGCTTTATGGACAATGTCAATATATAATTTTCCTGAAAGATAAGGATTGGTACAGAACAGACTAAGTCAGACAGCCTGGGGATATACTGGGCTGCACCTAATGGAGGTTCTTGACTTAAATTCTTACTAATGACCTTACCAATACTGCTAGCTACATTATTTGCAAAACTGACTAGGCAACTTGAAGCAGTTGATCAGATAATAGTTTTATATGAGATCAATGATTGTAATAATGTAACTCTAGACATGGGAAGAAGCAATAAAAGAGATTTTTTTTTCCCCTGGACCATAACAGACCAGTAAGACAGGCAGTCTAGAGACTTTTGGCTACTGTTAATAAGGCCTAGTCCAGTGGTAGCACATTGAGTGGTCTATCAATAAAATCCTCACCTGACCTAAATGAGAATTCCTATCACCACGGGATGAAATGGCCATGAAATGCTTCCCACATCATGGTCAAATTTATGACCATTAAGTGACCCTGCCAAATAAAAATTGTCACTTGACATCTGTCTATATAAGAATTAAGTTACAAATCACTGCAGTCACTGACCTTCAACACACTGAAAGAAAGAAGTTCAGGGTGGAGATCAGGAATGAGGCACTCAGTACTCTGAGAAAAAAACTGGCAGAACAGGCCTTTAGATATTTTTAGGAAAAGATTTTATGAGCCCAAATTCTTCCATCTACTAATATCTAGAAAAGCAATGAAATCATTTATGGTGTCATCTGCTTTGGCCATTAAGGAGAGAAATGTATTTGAAAGTCAAAATGGAGTAGCTGTGTTTCAGATTTATAAAGTAAAACTAGGTAGCCATTGTGGGCATGATTTCAGATACATTCCTGTGTTGCTGAGAACTTGAATTTTCTGAAGTGTGTCAGACTAAAATGCCACCATGTATCAAAATAATCATATGTTTTCTTTCTTGGATCTTTCAATGTTACAAATTGCCTTCTTGAACTATCTTTATAATCCCTGAATATAACTACTTGATCATGGAATTCTGTTATTTGAATATACTGTTAAGTTTGCAATACTGATTTCTTACATTACTTTCTCCAAGCAATATTGCTTTATAATTTTCCTTTTTTAAAAATGCTTCCTAGTCAAATTTTGGGATCAGGGTTATGCTAGCTTAGTGGTTGTCAACTCTGGCTGGCCATCAGAATCTCCTCTAATGTCTTATTAACATATAGGTGTCTCAGCCCAATAGAAATTACTGTTTTCTAATTCATAATCTTCTGTTTTTATCTTTAATAATTAAGTACATTTGCTTTCCTTTTATTCCATACTACACTGGTTGTGTAATTTACTAGCTTCAAACTTTGTTCTTTAGTAAACTAAGAATATACATATTTTCCTCTAAGTATACAACTAATTGAATCCTATGGTGCTCTCAAATTGTTAGTTTCTAAGTATGATGTAATTGTAACTTCATTTCCCTATTGATTCAAGATTTACTTAGGAGAGGGCTTTAAAACTTTCAAGTGATTTTTAAAAATGGTCCATTTATAATTTTATTATTAATCTTTAGCTTTATTTCACTGTGACCCAACAATGTGACTTATAGATGTCACTATCTGAAATTTAATGAGATTTACTTTGTGGCATAGTATGTAGTACATTTTTATGAAAATTCAGTAAGTGCTTAAAAAGATAAAGTCATTTTTATGTTTTAAGTTTCAATATTCAATATACAAATATCAAAATAAACTCAACAGCTGCATTGCTAATGTCCTCTTTGTCTTTTTTTTTTTTTTTTTTTTTTTTTCATTTTTCAAGGACTGGGGCATACTTTATGGTTGGTCTTCCATCACTATTTCATATTTTTATTTTTTTCACTTTTGTTTCTAATCAGGAATGTTAAGTTGACCTATGTGATTTTCAAAGCCTCCCATAATTCATTACTCTATTAATTTCCAGTTTGTACAGAAGATAAACAGCCATATATACATTTTCTGTTACTTGATGCACAAAGGCTATAGGAGTTTTATCTTATTATTTTGTTCAATTTGAAGTTACTTTGTTCAATTTGAATTGTTATTTGTTGCACAGGTCTGCATAATTACAGGTTTTTAAAGCCCTCTGACCAACTGGTTATCTAAGAGGGGCATGTGACTCATTTTTCATTAAAGGTAAATCCATTTTCCGCAGATTTACTTCTGATCCTTAGACGGGCCTGAAACTGACCTGGTGAGCCCTGCATGGATTAACTTAGATGGGTAACTGCTTAGTAGAGAAGCTGAGCTAGACTGGGAGTTAGGACAGGGAATCCAGCCCTGTGGGCAAGTCACTTAGTCACTGTGATCCTCAGTTTCCTCCTTGAGAAGACCTGTGCTGCCCCTTTAACAAAGGGTTTTGTGAGGAATGAATGAGATGCTATATGAGAGACAAGGTGCCAGGAAGAGCCAAGCTCTCTACCAGAGTAGACTTGTCCACTCATACTCCCTGAAGTGGGGAGAGCAGAAGTTTGCATCTCAGAGATTTTACTGCTTTGAATAAGAGAAAAATGTTTCAGCCAAAAGAGAATTAAATAGGCAGTCTGCTCACTCTTTCATGTTCATTCATTCATCATTTATCATTCATTCATTCAACACAATGGTCAGCAAGACCCTTCCTCCCTTCATGAACCATATGCTTTAGTAGCAGAGATGGGCGATACACAAGCACAAAAGCAAGATCAGTGATGGGCATCGTTAAGAAAAGTGGGAGAAAGAGCCAAGTGCAAATGGGAAGTTGTTCAATGGGCACAAAGTTTCAGTCATGCAGGATAAATAAGTTCTGGTCATCTGCCCTAGCTCATAGAGCCTACAGTTAACAGTACTGTGCTGTGCACTTGACAACTGTGTTAAAGGGTAGATCTCTAAATATAGGATCACTAGGTGTACACCTGAAACTAATATAATTTATAAATCAACTAGACTTCAACAAATAAAAATAAAATAAAATAAAATTTTATTTAGAAAAAAAAAAAGAGTAGATCTCATATGTAGTGTTCTTACCACAAAAGAGAGAAGCAAACTTCCTGAGTTGATGGATATGTTTATTTCCTTAATTGTGGTGATGGTTTCACAAGTGTATGCATATGTCCAAACTCATCAAATTATGTAAAATAACTAAGTACAGGGTTTGATATTTTTTTTTTGAATATCGATTATACCTCTATAAAGCTGTGGAAAAAAAGAAAAGTGGGAGAAAAAACCCAGAAAAGGACCAGATGGAGGAGGTATAACAGCTGCTCTTTTAGAGAATGTGGTCAGGAAAGAACTATTTTTATTTTGGAGAATTAAAATCTTAACTATTAAGCTGCCTGGTAAGAGCACAATGTTTGAAACTTTCAAAAAGACCTTCATATTCCTTTTTCTTTTGCATTTTTATAACAGCTTTTTGAGGCACACAGTCTAACATGATCTGGATTTGAGAAGTAGCCACAAGGAATCTGAGACCCGACTGGACAAAATTTCAAACTAGTGACCGCACATACCCATTTCTTGTCTGGTGCTGCTCACACCTAGGCCGTACGTCTCTAACACATCCTTTACTGTCCTCATGGATTCATCATACTTGGCTGCCAGGCCAAGGAAGTTATAGGAACCCATGTTGATGACATCTTTGATGATTCTTCCAGTAAACCTGCAGAGAGAAGGGCCAGTGAACATAAGGGGCTTGCTCACATAATGCCATCCCAGTGCCCATAAAAGACTCTCACAGAGAGATCTTAGCTTTGGCCCAAGTCATATATTTTCTTTTTTAATTTTGATTTGCACCGTTGTTACTACACATTATTTTGCCCTTAGGGGAGAGTAAGCCCGTCATGAAGCTGGGCAGAGCATCAGGAAAAAGTTTCTGGGTCACGGATTATTACTTAGCCCTGGTTTTCCCTGGGTGCTTGCGTTTGTGACCCCTGTGCTCTGGTGTAAATTTAAGCGAGAACTTTCCAATGAGAAAGAGCCATGGTCATCACTGTCTCCTGCAGCAAGAAGGAGGAGGAGGATACAATTTGTCAATAAAGTTGAAAAGGACTCTTCCCAGCTGGCTCTATGTACCTTGCACCTTCTGATACACATGTCTCTTTCACTACAATGCAAGCAAGCCACCCTTGGTCACTTAAATATTGTGACTTCCCCCAATGGGCTCAGGAAGGCTTGCAAAGGGATGAATAACAGAAGGCCAGCTGTTCCATGCCTTGGTTTTTCAAATCTGTAATCTGGTGCCCATGCTAGAATTTCCTTGAAAGGGTTTTCTTTCAACCAAGCCCCTCCAGGTGGCTGCCTCACCTAAATGTCCAGTTGTAGTCATCTGAAACCCTCTCCATCACATCGAACAGAGCCCCCGGGGCACTGCAGATGGGCCGGTTCCAGTTGTCTCTGATTCTCATGTAAATGTTCCGTGTATAAAAATTCTCAAAGTTTTGATACAGCGGCACAAAATCCTGTTATAACAGAGGCAGAAGTTTACCTTTGGTTCCTCACTTTTTGTATAGTTCATTGGCAACTGAAGGCTAAGAGACCTGGAGGAGCCATGAAAATATTTCATCTCAAATATTCTGAGCAAGGGTACCTGGGGAAAGGGACAGGCAGTGTCAACAAATATCTCTGCGAGGTTTCCACCCCCAAAGGACTTACATTTTAGTGGGGAAGTGAAAAATGTTACAAATAAGGATCACAAATATGACAGCACCATACCAGACCTAAATGAATGCAGGAGACAAGGAACTCCTGTCAGTTCCATCCAAAGGGTAACAGATTTTATGTCTAAAGCAATTTACTTGGAAAAAAATTGTTGGATGATAATTTGGTCTTAACCCTGTTGAACATGAGTCTCCCCATTTTTTATGTTTTTAGACATGGGGATGAACTTGAGCTGTTGGCTCTGTTGGTATAACTGCTGGTAGGTGACTGAGGGCCCAGAATCTGAGTTGAAGAGCTTGTGAAGACACCTGGCTTATCTCAAAGGCACAGCCCTGTTTTGCTGTATAAAGTCTCATCCATGCCCAAGGCATTGCTGTTCAACTGAGGCTCAGAGCAAGACACATCTTACTGTGGCATCTAACTGCAAATAGTAAGTACAAGGCAAAGAATGTAAGACGTTGGCCAAAGCCATGTACTAAAGGTGATTGTAAGATTTGATCCATAGGAAGAGGCACATTTTGCTGGAGGAATCAAGTGGCTTTCTGTAGGAGGGGCCTTGGAGATGGGCACTGAAGGTGGAATGAGGTTGCCACAGGCAAGAATGCTTGGCGAGGGTCCTTGGGGTGAACGGGTCTCTTTGCTGGAAATTTGGGGTGTATTTGAGAAGAATGAGTAGAATAAAACACAAGGTGAAGACTGTCCCTCTATGTTCAGAGCCTATAATGGCTCCCATCTCACTTGGAGCTAAAGCCAAGTTCTGACTGGTCTGGTCCCTGCTTCCTCTCTGATTCCCTTATTTGCCCTGCAATGTCAGCTGGGCACAGAGAATGGGAGCCGTACGTGTCCATAGGAAGAACTTGGAAATTATCCTGGAGGCAGCAGGGAGCCACTCAATAATAGGGAGTGAGCTTCCCATCCTCCCTCCCATCTTCTCTGATTTATTTGCTCTCCTTCCCCTTAGGGAATGGAGCTGATTTCCTGAAGGAACAAGGAAGACCCTGGGGGAAGTCTTTGTGGAAGACCTTCTTATGCTACTCCTCTGGCCCACCTATCTTCTGAGCTGGTCCAGTCTGGAGGGAAAATATAGAATCTGCATCTTTTGTGGCTTGGTGGTTGCATCCAAGCCACAGTGTTTTCTATCACTTCACCTTTTGGTTTTTAGTGACAACAATATCATATCTGGGGGGAAATTGTAATTATCTACAAGAAAGAATGTTCACAACGACACACTGGGGGTCATCTACTGCATGTGAATTTGAAGGATGGTTGAGCAATTCTCCTGGCTACTTGCTCAGAGATCCAGAATTTCTACCTATGAGGAAATGAGCAGGTAGCTCTTGATTGAGATACATGCTCTGAGGGCAAGACAAAGGGATTCTAACCAATTCTGCAGGGTCAGTAAACACTTTCTGCCAGGGAATGATCTCCACACTCAATAGAAACTTTTATCAATTAGGTACTTGAAACATCTCTGTCAAAGGGATGGGCCAGTTTTTTTTTACCACATGGAGCAGCCATTGCTTGGTGGGTGGTGTGAACACTAACTCAGATCTGAATTTCACACTCAGCAGTCTACATGTTCCTGAATGGGACGGTGGAGTTTGAAACCTGCTTAGAATTCAAGATCTGGCCCAGGGAGGAGGGGTTGCTTCTGGGGCACTGTCCTATTTCTCTGTAACTGTGAGGCTCCATGCCTCTGTGTGGGTGTATTTTGACCCCACCTCATTCCTCTGTGCACTAGCAAGGTTTCTTCAGGAGCAGTCAACACCTTCAAAAAGTCACTGAACTCTAGTCTCAGGTAAGCCTCCCACAGCATTTTAACTATACTATAAAATGAATCTGGACTAGATATGGCAAAAGCAGAATCATTAAAATAGGATATATCTTTATCTATCTGTAGATTACTTATCACTTGGCCTACTTACCATCTTTATTTTTCTTCCTTACACAAAAGGCTAAATATGACTGAACCCCAGCCACAAGGATAAAATCACTTTGGGGAGTATGGTGTACATGTGTTGAGCAAAGTCTAACAATTCAGCCACAAAAGTGGCTTTGTTTCTCCTACAATATGACAAACTTTTTCATCCCAGTTAGAAGTTTATAAGGTACTTTATAAATTTCCAAGTGTTACAGACATTTTTTTAATCCTACATTTGTAGACAAATCAATAGAAAGTCAGAAAATTCAAGTGGACAAATTGAGAATTGTACCATGCTTCAGGGCTAGGTGTTTAAAAGGAAGTGAGGAGAACATATCCATGGCCCAATGTAAGAAATACTACCAAATTTGGAAGCATATCCCTTCTCATTTGATTTAACACATGCTCATTCATCAGCAGACAGATTTGTAGGGAGATTTGTCGGGAGAGAAAGAATCATCATAAAACACAGTTTGTCATTTGTGACTACACTGACACTTCTCATTTTATGTCATTATTTCCTTTTGAGAAACAGCTGTTTCTCTTACCACAGGTGAGTACAAAATAATAATAAAATATGTTTTGGGTTTTTTTTGTTGGAAACAGTAATTATTTTATTATATCATAAACAATTCTTTGAAGTATGATTAATACTAAGTAAAGATAGCTAAATTTAATTTTTCTTATAATTAGAGGGAGGTTGAATAAAGATGGCAGACTCCATGCTTGTATGTAATCCACCACTCACCTAAAAGTCCTGTGAAATGACAAAATGTAGATATTTAAAAACAAAATAAATTTATAAGTGCCTAGAAAGACAATGAAGAGTATCATCAATGAATCAGAAATATTGAAGTAATACAAAAGATAGAGTTTAAATGAGATCTGATTAATGTAGAAATAAGATCATAGAAAATCATGGCCCTGTAACATCTATGGAGAAGACTGATGTGGACAGACACTAACTGCAGGAATCTAAAGCCAAGAGTGAGTAACAACAAGAAGTTGATACCCCAGGTGATCAGTTGGGAACCAAGACCTCTTCGTCCTCCTTTCATTGGGTTAATAAGTAAGAAGCAGGTGCACTGCCCACAGCACAGAGCACTGTGCTGGGTGGCAAGACCTGAGTGAAAGAGCACTGCCCTTGTGTAGAGAGGTGGGACACCCACACAGCAAGAACGCAAGCCGCTGGCCCCAGCAACTCATTCCACTTCCCTTCTACAGTCACTCAAGACAGCTGAATATGTAAGCAAATAAGAACCCTTAAATACAAAAATGAGCATCAAACAAAATGTCATCGCTATTTGAGGAAAATAGCACAATATGAGGCACCAAATTCAATAAACAGAACTAACATTTAATAAACGATTAATAGAGCAAACAGGAAAAGAATTAAAACTACATAAGTAACATGTTTAGAAAGACACAACAAAACAGTGCATCCTTTAAAACAGTTAAAAGTCCAAAAGTATAATGGAGACATCAGAGAATGAAATTAATTAACCAGCATAATCAGCTGACTATCTTTCCAGGTCATAATAACAAAGAACAGAGGAAAGAAAATATGAAAGAAGACACAAAAGATATGAAGGGCAGATCCAGGTCCAATGTCTCAAATTGGACTTGCAAGACTGAAGGAAGGAGGAGACGGAGAAGGTAAGGTGGAAGAGGAGGGAGAGAAGGTAAAGAAAGAGGAGGAGGAGGGGAAGGTTTCACAGAGGAAGAAAGGTTTGACTCCCAAGACATATGTGTTCTCTCAACTCCTGAACAGAGCAAATAGGAGAAAACCCACACCAAGCTACATCCTGGTTAAATTTCAGAAGGATAAAGGGAGAATCTTAAAAGTCTTCAGAGAAGGTGAAAAGTCAGTTTATATACAAAGGAATCAGAATTAGATTGCTTCAGAATTTTCTTAGGTGGCAGTGGTGGGAAAGATTATGAGGGAAAATTGTTTTGAACTTAAAATCCTATACTCAGCCAAGCCAGCAACCAAATGAGAAATTCAAATACAGACATTCTAATATATGTAAGGAGTCATGAGTTGCACTCCCACAGGCCTTTTCTGTAATAATTGAGCATGTACCTCAGTAAAACAATGAAATAACTATGGAGGAAGACAGATGCCAGAAAAAAAATAGTGAATGAAGAAACTGATAAAATATGGGTTAGCCCAAGCAGTTCTGTATATGTACTATAAAGAAACAGAAACTAAAATTTATAAATAAATGACAACCTGGAGAATGAGTATGTGGGAGGAAGAAAGTGAAACTTTATGAACTTCTTCTGGTCAGGGGAAGACTCTAATTGCTAAATAATGGTACATAAATCCTAAATACATGTGTTAAGTATTCAAAGAGAACCATTAAAAAAATAGTAGGGGATATACTATATATAACTTCTTAACAGTGACAAGGAGGAAAAAATGCAGAACAAAGAAAACTCAATCAAATGTACCAAAAATATAAAAGGGAAAATATTTAAAATTTAATAATTAAAAATAAGCAATAAAAAATGTGAATGTAAAATATAAAGATGGCAGAAATAATTTAAACAAATGAGTAATTAAATATTAAGTTTAACCATGTGGAATTATCAATGTTTGACTATTTTTGACCAATAAAAATAGGAAATTCATATATTTCAAGTAAGTAATTGTTCATAGACTATATTATTAAAATACAGAAGCTTTCACATTTGTTTTAAAAATAAATCTGTATGCTTCTCATAACAGACATACATGTCTGCAAATGATGAAAATGGAAAATAAAGAGATGTCTATTGAAGCAAAAGTAGATATGTAAATATTAATATCAAGAAAAATAGAGTACAGGTAAAAGCATGATAAAAGGAAAAAAATTCACCAAAAACTATAGGAGCCATGGTCTTTCGTGCATCTGACAGTTATACTGAATTATAGAAGGGGAAAAAAAAAAAAAAAACCAAGAAATCCACAATTAAGGTGGAAAGCATTAACACACAGACATTAAGACACATTTCTTAGAAATTATAAGTTTTAGTAGACCAAAAAGATAAATCTACAGGAGTCAAGTAACATAATTAACAAGTTTGATGTAGTAGACATAAAATACAATATAATGGCACATACGGAAATTTAAAGAAATTCCAATACAACATCTAAGAAGCTGTGACAACAGAGGAGATAATTTATTAAGGTGGTAGTATGTGAAATTAAAATGTGAAAATATTAACAGCTTTCCCATACACCATCAAAAACTAATTAGTATATGGGATAAAGAAAAAATATGGTATTCAAATAGCACCGCTGTCAAAAAATTATACCCAAATAATAATCATAAGAAGAAAGGATAAGGCTTTAGATTATGAAAAAATGTAGTTTATTGAAGGACATAAAAAATATTTCAATAAATAAAGAAACATACCACCTTTCTGAGTGGAAAGACTATTAAGATGTCTAAAGTTAACCTATATGTATAGATATCATATATTACCAACTAAAATGGCAACAGTTTCTTTTTTAAAAAATAAATACCTGACAAGTTAATTCTAAAGTCTATATAGAGATAAAATCTCTAAGAATTACCTAAAAACTTGTAGATTCTCCTTAAAAATGTGACAAAGTAACCAGTTATTCAAATTAGTGAGTAAATAAATGAACTAATCAATTAATGATATTGAGACAATTTGAAAATCTCTTTTAAAAAATAGTTCTTCTATCTCACACAGCAAATAGAAATAAATCCTAGGAGATTAAATGTATAAACACCATAAATCATAAAAGTATTAAATAAAATTATAGGAAAACTTGTTATAAGATGAAAAAAAGCCTTCCTGAACATGACTAACTCCCCATCCCCAAGTTGAAAAAACAGCAAAAGTAGTAACAACAACAAAGAAAACGTAAAGGAAGTGTTTGATACGTATGACCTAAAGATAAAAAAAAAAAAAAAGTATATATAGCTAAATATAACATAGAAAAAGTTAAAAACCTTGAAACAGAATTGGAAAATATTTAAAACATTTAATAGATGAATTATTGATATAAGGATATATAGAAAGAGCTCCTGTGAATCAGTACGAAAAAAAAAAAAACAATTAAATAAAAATATGAGCAAAGGATATGAATAGGCAGCTCAAGAGGGATAAGTACAAATAAGTAATGCTCATAACACAAGAATCCCAGTTTTACTATTTATCAGGGAAAAAGACAAGAACATAAAAACGTTTACTTATCAGATTGACGAAAATGAAAAATATGCTGATAGTATCAATGCATAGCAAGCCCTCTCATGCACTGCTGACTGGAGTCTAGCTAGGCAAGTTTTTTCAAACACAACTTGATAATATTTCAGAAGTTGAAATATACGTTTCTTAGACCCAGAAAGCCACTTCTAAGAAATGTCCTTGAATAAATGCATATGCTGTTCATTGAAGGGTTGTTTTCAATAATAAAAAGGGAATAAAAATAAACACTCATATAACTATATTTTGGAATACTGTCATGCAGCTGTTAAAAGGAAGGAGGTAATCTTGTCTGGAATGAAAAGATCT
This sequence comes from Camelus dromedarius, assembly GCF_036321535.1. Taxonomy (NCBI): domain Eukaryota; kingdom Metazoa; phylum Chordata; class Mammalia; order Artiodactyla; family Camelidae; genus Camelus; species Camelus dromedarius. Next base: position 31,533,920 of record NC_087453.1, read on the forward strand.
TCAGCATATGGTTAAATGAAAAAAGACAGTCACATAGCATATGATATGAACCCATTTATATTAAGGGAAAGACAGAGCAAGTGCAAATGAGCATATGTGTAATTAAGTGAATGAAAAAGAAAGGAAAGATACACAAAGAGATGGCTTTGGCTCTCTATTTCCATAATAAAAAGGAAAAAAGACACAGGAAGGGCTCCTCATTAGAGCTTATCATAACCCTCTGGCTTCACACATTGGCTTAGAATTAGTCTACAGATATTAATAAAGCTCTATCTTATCAAAATCAGTCAAGACTTCCTACTATTGCAGCTTCCTTCTTTCTAAGGGAAGCAGAGAGGTCTACATTGCAAAAGAACTAAGGAAAAAAATGATTTAACTAACATTTCAGTGACACATCAGAAATTGTGTGTATGTGTGTATGTCTGCTTGTATACTTACATGATTTGGATATAAATACCCAAAGTGAGAAACTTGGCTGTGCTTGACATTTTTAAAATATAAATATCCAAACAAATATTGACTTGGGCATCCAATGTGGGAGGCTGTAATCTGATTTTACTGATGGTCTTATTTTACAAAATATTTCTAGAACTTTGATTTTGGAGTTTTATTTCTTAATCACACGCTCCAATGCCAGATGCAATCATGGAAAATATTCATTCCTTGTCAGGGTGCATTTGCTTTTTACAAGCAACCAGAAAGTATTTGAAACCAAACCTGGTTGGGGTTTTGGGGAAGGTCAAGTCTACTGATTCCTGTTGCATTTAAAGCTATTGACTTCTTGAAATATTTAAGCCAAGGAAGTGAGAGAGTCATGCTTGAGGGAGGACCATTCCAGACAGAGAGAAGGGCAAGTACGAAATCCCTGAGGTAGGTGCACGTGGGCTGTACTGAAGGAAGAGCCAGGGGTTCCCCATGTCTCAAGTAGTGACAGGGCTCAGGAGGAGGAGGAGATAAAGTTAGAGACATAGAGGGGCTTCAAGCTGAGGCACCTTGGCTAGTTCTGGCTCTGACTCTGAGTGAGAAGGGAAGGTATTAAAGGCCAGAGATACCCTGTGAACTGACGTAGGTTTAAAAAAAAGTCATGTTGGTTGTTAGTTGGAAAGAGACTGGAGGTATTGAAGGTGGAAGCACATAGTATGACCACCCATAAGCTGCTGGCTAGCATGGATAGTTCTTAGAGAAATCCCAGTGAAACTCTCATTGTGGACCCACCTAGATCCAAACAGGAAGGCCAGTGCTTGGGCCATCTGTTTGATTTGGACAAAACTATACCTCACACTCAATTATAGACACCATCCTTCAAATCACGCAGAAGAAACTCCCTCTGGGCTTTCCTGCTATTGCTTCAGATACCACGTGTGAATGAGAAAGAGCAAGTTTTAATTCATGCAAATATTCAGACGTTTATCTTAAAATGATCTACAGTTACAACTCGCTAAACCGCTTTTGTTTCACGTGGGAGTAATAATCTCTGGAGATGGGCCAGAGATGTCTGGAGTTTACTTGTAGGGACACTGGGACTATCTGGATGTAATGTGAACATGGAATTGCAACTGAAATATTTTATACCAGGCTGGTGCCACATGGCCTGCCTCATGCTGAACCTGCTATCAAACCACGGGGACTGAGAAATGTGACTGCGTTTGAAGTTTTTAAAATCTCTGATGATGCTTGACATTCCTTTGACTACATTTGCTGACCTCCTCTTCTGGATTAAGCAAAGTTGGGCCATTACATCATTGAGAAAGTAACTTATCTAGAAATCTTTAATAAAGTGCAATTCAACTCTAGAGTTGCCTTTGAAGGGTTAAAGGAAAAATTTAAGCAAAATATTTAACGTTGTATCTGTCTGTGTTGTCCTTTCCCTTGTTAGTGTCTTCTGGTTACCTCTGAAGTCCATGGAGGCAGCAGGGGCTCTTGGATGTGTGTTCTCTATGCTCTCTTTAGTGTTCTCCTGGAGGGAGGTTTTGGTTTGTCTGTTCTTTTTACTTAGCATTACTGGTTGACTCAGTAAAAACTGAGTGAATCAGTAATCAAGTGATTCAGATAAAGAGGATTATCAGGGCTTCATGGTTTGGAATCAATTTCTGGGTGTTTGGGCTAGAAATCAAAGAAGATAAAGCAAAAAGGAATACTGCATTTGGGGCAACACTTCAGTTGAATGGCTGGTTTGGTATGAGAGGAGTCATGAGAGTGAGAAAGATAAGAGAGAAAGTGGATTCATAAATTCTTCTATTCGATTAAGAAAAAGAAGTGAGGAGACGGACATGTCAATGAGCTTGACCACAGTAACCACTTTGCTGCATAAGCGTACTTTGAAACATCCTGTTGTGCACACTAAATCTATACAACTTCATGAAAAACAAAATAAAAATGGAAAGGATGAGTGCATAGTAAACGAGTGTCACAGGACATGAGAGCATCCAGTGATGATCTTTGTAAAACATCCATGAGCTCCTCTCCACCAGCCCTTCCTGGATGCGCTCGCTATCCTGGTGTCACGTTGCTCAGGGCTGGTTTGTCTGATGGGACAAACTATTCTGCATATACAACAACCAGATTTTAGATTAGAATAACACTCATTTTTGCTACAAAGAACCAAGGGTCATTGGAAAGCATCACAGTCCACATTTCAAGCAAGAGCCTTCAGGATGTGCCTAAGACAGCTTGTTAACACAGCAAGAAGTCCAGGACTGGGGGCAGTATTAAAAGGAGAAGGCCAGTCTGAAGGCCAGGGTTTCTGGTGGCCAAGTCCCACCAAAAGTACACATGACTGGAGCCATTGCAGATTGTTAGACCCTGTTACTCTGAAAGGCCTCAATCTCTAAAAAGCAGCTCAAAAGGGAAGAACACAAAATAACAAGTGTGTCGTATAAAAGGTGTGTCTATCAGTCAGTGGACTGATGCCCTCTACCTCACAGAGATCAAACAGATGGAAATCGCTTATTTTGTTTAAAAAAATGAGACACAGACCTATTTAATGCAATGCCTTCTTCCTGGGAGGTAGTTCTACAGCTCTTGGGGCAATACTGAGAGGTGCTGCGGTACAGACAGCTGTGCACTATGTACATGCTGTTATTCAGAACTCAAGCACCCTGCCCCCAGATGAGGGGAGCATGGAGCCTCACAGCTGACTGCAGGGGACTGCCGGGCTCAAGATCACATCCCGCTCTGATGGCAGCCCCATCTAGCATCATGGAAGGCTTCACCTCTTCCTTTAACTAAGAATGCTTCTGAAGGACACTCCCATCACCAGAGAGCCCTGTGGGATCCCCAGAGGCCTCTGCTGGGACTGTCTCATAATTCACATGCCTCATCTTGCCTCTTTCACTTCCTCACAGGTGTCCAAGTGTTGATCCCAGGAGCACACCCACTCACTTCTCAGCCCTCAGCCTTCCATCTCAGAGCCTGTTTCCCTGACAAGCTTGCCACATGTATGTGTATATGTACGCACACACACACACATGCATTCTACTTGAAATGTAAGAAGTGTTTTAGAAAAACCAAAGTGACAAGCCCTGCTGGGCTGATAGAGCAAAAATATTGCAATCGGTTGGAAAATAGATGGCAGATTTGAAGCCTATTCCTGCCAAGCATGTTACACCTGAGTCACGTATATTTGACTTATGCTGTGCTCCAGTAAGTATTCTAGAATATGCTGATTTACTGTGCACCAGTTAATTGTGCCTGGGGAGCAGACAGACTGGTGATGAGAGCTTCTAGAACAGACCAGCTGGTGGCAGGGAGGGGCTGTGGAGATCCTTGTGAGAATGGCCAAAAGGAACTTGCTTTCTCATTCCAATTTTCCAGTTTCACCATCAGCTCTGCTAGGATCTGGGAAAACTGCATTCTTCTCTGGAAGTGCGCTGGGTTGTCTCCAGCTTGATTTAAACATTACAATCCTATATCATTAAAGGACTTTTACATCCTCAAAACTGTCTGTGGCTATCTTTTTGCCAAGTACAGGACCATTCTGTCATGACTGGTGTGCTGCAAACATTCTTATGTCTGACCCTACTAGAAATTTGGGGTTATTCTGATTTCCTCCCTCTGCTTATTTTCCATACATTCCAGCATCAAAACTTGTTGATCCTACCTCCTGTATCTCTAATTAGTTCCCTTTTCTTCATTCCTTCTTCCCCAGATGAAGTACAAATTATCTCTTCCCTAGATGATTATAAGGCTTTTTATTGTCACTTTGCTTCCAGTCTTGATTTGAAATTCCATCTCTAACATCTATTAAATTCTCTAAAGTTGTTTGTTCTCTTCTCATCCTTTCTCTTCTTCCTTGTACAGACTTTCCCTGGGAAATCTCATCTGCTTCAGTGGCTTTGACGACTGTTAACATGCGCCAGATATGTGTAAGGTGCCATGATGCCCATCTGAGAATTTTCTCTGTGAGGTCTAGACCTCTATCTCCAGCTGCCAATTCGTTAAACTCAATTTGTGAAAATGTGATTTGACCACTTTCCCCCTCCAACCAACCCTTCCTTCTCTATTCCCCATCTCAATGAATGATAACACCTTCTTTCTACCCAGCTGTCCAAGTCATAAACCTAGTGGGGTCTTCGATTTGTACATTTCCCTAATTCGTCAAGTCAAATCAATCATCCCTAAACAAACTCTTAAACATCTTTTGGCCTTGTATATTATCATCATCCCTATGATCACTACCCTGGGCACAGCCCAAGCCCTTAGCTAGAATTTTCCCTACAACCTGGATTTCTGCATCAGCCTCTTAGCTTCTTTTTTGGTCCTTTTGTTATCTCCCTGCAATACATCTTTCAGAGGGCAGGGAACAGAAACTTTCTAATCTGCAAATCTGCATTCCTCTGCCTGAAATCCTTCAATGCCTTCTCATTGTTCTTATAATAAATGCCCATGGCTTATAAAAACCCATTGTAGTGTGGTTCCTGCTTCCCTCTCAAACAATCTTTCTCCCCACATACTCCCACTCTCACTCGCAACATTCTGGTCATTAGAATTCCTTGGTTCCTTAAGTGGACAAAGCTTTCTCTTACTTCTTAGCTATTTTGCACCATATTTCCTATCCCTAAAGACTCCTTCCCTCACATCTTGCCTCACCCTTTACCTTACTACTTACTCTTCAGTATTTAGAAATTAATTTGACTTCCTCTTCCTCCCAGAAACCTTCACTGAACACCAAGTTCAGATTAAATGTTTCTCTTATTTGCTTCCTTGATGTCATATTGTTACCTCTATGGTACTTCTTATCAAAATCTGATGCAATTGCTTTTTTTTATGGTTAACTCTCTGAAGCCAAGAACCAAATCTGGCTTATTTATTCTTATATCCCCAAATTTAGCACAGTGCCTGGCACAAAATACATGCTCAAAACAAATCTGACTTAACTCTTCTGAAAGTGTCTACTTTCCACCCTTGCTTACTAGATAGACTCCTGCTCACATTCAAGCCCCAGCATCATGCCTTTCTGACTTCCCGAGTGAATCACAGGTCATAGATCCCTGTTTCTTATATCACCTTCCTCCCCATCATCACTTTTTCTCATTCATTTTGCTCCCGAGTCTGTTCTTACACACCCAGCTTCAGATTCTCTGATGAAGGACCTATTGTTTCTTCTCTATTAGCCTTCATTACTTGGTGTAGAGCATGTGCTCAAATACCAGCTAAGGGTAGGAGAGAGTCAAATGATAAACCCAGACCTGATCTCCTTCTGAAGGCAATACACTTGATCTAAGGTAATTCTAAAATAAGTGTTCTACATGATTTGTTAATGATTGTGTTACTTTATCCAAGAGTTTATCTTACTCCAGGTATTGGTCACTAAGTTACAGTTTTCAAGGTTCTCTCATTACATGGAAGTTCATGCCTCACCTATGTTCTTTGCTTAGGTATGTTCAAGGCTCCATCATGTGGATATTCCATACCCACAATCATACATTCCAAAGCAATTTTTTTAGGAAAAAGAGATTCATGGCATCATAAATCATTTGAACCAATTTTGGAAAACATGTTAATAGGACACAGGCTCTTCCCAGATCTCTGAATGTTTTCCAGGTTGTCCTGTTAGCTGTGTGAAAAGGGGATTATGTAGACTTTTATAGGTTAACTACTGAAAGTATCTAAATCAGTGGTTCCAAACTGAGGGTGATTTTGCACTCCATGAGACATTTGGCAATGTCTGGAGGCGTTTTGATTGTCACACGTAAGTGGGAGAGTGTTAATTGCATCTAGTGGGTGGAGGTTAGGGATGCTATTGAAAGTCCTACAATGCACAGAGCAGCCTCCCACTTCAATTAGCTAGCCTACAATGTGAACAGTGCCAAAGTTGAGAAACTCAGGCCTAGATGAAATTATAATCTCACATTTCATTCAAGCATACTTTTCTATTCCAGAATAGAATATAAAGGGGGAGGGAATAGAGTGGTAGAGTGCATGCCTAGCATTCAGGAGGTCTTGGGTTTAATCCCTAGTACCTCCATTAAAAAAAAGAGAGAGAGGGAATTACCTTCCTCCAAAAAACAAACAAACAAACAAACAGAATGAAACATAAATAATACTCAACCTACAACTAGAAGCCCAGAATACAGTCCCACTCCAGTGCCCTCACACTTGTATTTTGATTTTTCATCTTTAAAATGGTATTTAAAATATATCTCATGAGGTTATTATAAAAGTTAAATATGATAATATATGAGAAAATCTTTAGTTCAATATGGCAAGTAGTAGTTGCTCAATAAATATTTGTAATAAAAAATCCATGAATACACAGGGGATGATTAGGGTGTCCAGGGGTGCAGAGTAATAGGATTTACCCTGAATAGTTCCTGAGTGTGTCACTCTTTTTAGGACCTGAACATGCATCACCACAGTGAGAACACTTCAGAGAACAATAGGCATTGACAGAGATCCAAGAAGATGCCCATACGTACCTTTTGTTCTTCTCGTTCTACAGCTGCATTGCATTTTTCTATTCCCCTGTTTCTCAAAAAATCTCTGAGATAGCCAAACAGCGTCCCAATTCCATATCCCATATAAGTAAAAATCACAGCATAAAGAGGTGCTTCCTCAAAGGATTCAACAATTGGCTTATAGAAATTGGAATTTCCATTTTGCTGCAAAGACAAAAGAAAATTGAAGGTTAGCACTCTCCCATTACAATAAACTCTGATACTTGAAATTTTGGACTTTCAACCTTTTACATTTCAAAGAACATATTTAAGATTGTAAAAGCTCCCTGGAGAAAAGTAGAAACTGATCATTGAAGAGGATAATCAAAAATGTCATTTTATTTTACAATTCCTATTGAAATAATTGATTCATGCAAAAGTGATCAACAGGCTCTGAATCCATTAAGTGAAAAGTTAATGAGGAATAGGGCTTTCGCAAGATGCCAAAGTATCACCCTACAGGTTACTGCCCAGTCACAAACCTGGGTTTACATCCTTAACCAGGCAGTCAAATTACAACACAGATATTAGAACAACTCACCACTCTGTGGTCTTATCATGATCTAATATTCAATACGCTGATGAAATATTTCACCTGAATTTAGTCAAGTTCTAATATGTAACTTTCATTTCAAAAGAAATATCAGATAAATTAATTCCTGAAGAAACAATCAGATAATCCATGACATGGGACATTCTATATGACAACTGGTCTGTTCTTTAAAGGCAAAACATAAACAAATGGGACTACGTCAAACTAAAAAGCTTTTTCATAGCAGAACAAATGATTAACATATGGGGGGAAAACAACGAGAATGCATGGGACTTGCTGAGTTGGAGTGGTGATTGCTCACATAAGTGCACATGTTTTCTGGGCAGTTAGAGATGCAGGAGGTAAGAGAGGCCTGACTAAAGGAGAAGATCTGGGCCTCAATGAATCTGAGGCTCAACGTGCACCACAGTTGAAGGTGAATGTGATAAAGGACAAGATAAAAAGAATAGCAGGAAGCTTAGGACTGAATTTCAGGACTCACTGCTTCTAAGGGCGCCATAGACGAAGGGTGAGTGAAGGGTGCCCAGTGTGGGTGACTTCAGAACCCTGACTTAGTGGCTCACAAATTAACTCCTCTGGCTATCTTAGAGGATGGCAAAGTCACATCAGCACATATAACAGAGAAACTTCCAGGATATTCAAGGCCATCCTGGGAGTCTCAAGGTGTTTTCCCTTTTTCCTAACCTGGCCCTGTATCTATTTCTGAGCTCCATATGTTGCCAAATCAAGCAGAGCATTTCCTCTGAAATCCATGGGAACTTTCTGCTTACATTGGCTCTGAGGCAAACCTGCACTGTATGTAACAGACTGTCTACAGAAGCAAATAAAACCCTCATTTGGGTGCACAGTCCAGAACTGTGTAATTTTTCGTTTCTTTTCTTTTCCTTTTTTTTTTTTTTTTTTTTTTTTTTTGGCCCCTGTGACCTTGTTCTGGAAAATAGTTATATAACAAAGGAGATGTTTCCAACAATGTCCATCAGCCCAAACCAAAATTGATTTTACCCTCTCTCCCATAACTTTACATATTTTTAATTTAATGTAATGTAATTTTATTTATCAGAGAGAAAATGGCATATCTTCTTGGAGGCAGACAGGTCAGGGAACAGACAGGCCAGGAAGGTTTTGCTAAAACCACAGTCATCCCAGCACATGGGCCAAGGCTGTACCTCTGAGGAGCAGTGTCAGAGGCTTCACATTGGGAGGTAAAGACACTTTATGAAAATAGCCGAGCCAAGCTACTAAACAAGTAAATAAGCAAGGACAACAACAAAAATTCCCAGGGGAGGTGTGGAGGAAGGGATTAGTATCCGGAGTTGCTACAATATATAATCTAAAATGTCCGATCTTCAACTGAAACTATGAGCCATACAAGAAGTAGGAAAATGTGACCTAAAAAAGAGAAAAACATCAGGCAACAGAAACTGCCTATGAGACGAATGAAGATGTTGGGCTTTACAAAGACTTCAAAGCAGCTGTTATAAATAGATTCAAGGAACCAAAGGAAACCAAGCTATAAGAAGTAAAAGAAAACGTGATAACAATGTCTCATCAAGTAGAAAATATCAATAAAGAGAAGAAATTATAAAAAAGAAGAAAAATGGAATTTCTGGAATTAAAAAATGTAATAATAAACAAAAATTACTAGTGGTGTTCAACAGTAGAATTATATTCAAAGATGAAAGCAGCACTAAATTTGAAGACACATAAATAGTGTTTATACAAGCCCTCTCCTTCAAAATGAGAAAAAAATCAAGAAAAGTGAATAGGATCTGAGAAAAATTTGGGATATCATTGAGTACACCAATGTACACAAGTCTTTTTTTATATATAAACTTTATTAATTTTTTAGGTTGTTTTCCTTTGGGAAGAGGTAATTAGGTATTTTTAATTTGTTTACTTTTAGTGGAGGTACTGGAGATTGAACCCAGGACATTGTGCATGCTAAGCATGCACTCTACCACCTGAGCTATACACTCCCCACAACATACACATGCCTTAATACAAGTGTCATCAAAGATGTGAAGAAATTGTGATTCTCATACATAACCGTTTTTCTAAAGGTTAAACATAGAGTTGCCATGTAACCCAGAAATTCTCTTTAGGTGTACCCAAAAGAAATGCAAAAACATGTCCACACAAAAACTTTTACTCAGAAATTGACACATTGTAACTGACTATACCTCAATTAAAAACAAAAAACTTGTACTCAAATGTTCATAGTAGTTTTATTCAAAACAGGTAATGTGGAAACAACCCAGATGTCCATTAACTGATGAATGTATAAATTAGTGTAGGACAATCATACAATGGATTATTGTTTGACAATAAATACAGAAAATATACTGACAAATGCTCCAACATAAACGACCCATGAAAAAATTATGCTAAATGAAAGAAGCTATTCACAAAAGACCACATCTTGTATGATTCAATTTAGATGAAATATCCAGAATAGGCAAATCCACAGAGAGAGAGGCAGATTAGCGGCTGATTCAGTGCGAGGGGTGGAGTTTGGGAAGAAATGGCTACTGACTGCTACTGAGTACAAGTGTTTTGGGGGGATGATGAAAACTGACTGTAGTGATGGCTGCGTAACTCTGTGATTAAACTAAAAGCTGCTGAACTATACACTTCTAATGGGTGAATTGTAGAGTGTGTAAGTTGTATCTCAATAAAGTGTGTGTGTGTATATATATATACACATACACACACACACATACATCTAGTCTATGGAAGGCTGCTGCTTCTGCATCTGGTTGTTGAACTGGAGTTTTTGTAGGTCAGTAGCAGGGCCAGCAATTGGGAAGAATTGGGCCTAAAACATAGGAAAGTGAAGACAAGTGGGGACCCATTAGGACAAACTGGATTTCAAAAAACAAAACAAAACAAACAAAACAAAGCGTAAATACAAAACAGAAATAGACTCATAGACATAGAATACAAACTTGTGGTTGCCAAGGGGGTGGAGGGTGGAAAGGGATAGAAGGGATTTCAAAATTGTAGAATAGATAAACAAGATTATACTCTATAGCACAGGGAAATATACACAAAATCTTATGGTAGCTCACAGAGAAAAAAATGTGACAATGAATATATATATGTTCATGTATAACTGAAAAATTGTGCTGAACACTGGAATTTGACATAACATTGTAAAATGATTATAAATCAATAAAAAAGTTAAAAAAAAAAAAAGGACAAACCAGAATCTATGTCAGTCTGGCACCTTATTCAACTTTGATGATGAATGTGTCCTTCACAAAGTATTGGAGCCCTTTGCCATGAATATGCAAACTCACCAGTCTCAGAACTCAGAGAAGCTGAAGGAACCTAGCAGGACCTGGAGAAGCCACAAGCTCAGTCGCTGCCCTTGTCAACAAAAGGAGCCCACAGATCAGCAACAAGGTTTACATATTGCAACTGTATCTCATGCCTTTCAGTGGCCTTTATATTATAATGAGTTCTCCCCCTTTCCAATATCACACAGTTTATCTTGGGTTCAACCCCAACCAGGAAATTTTTAGAGATGAGGTTCCAGTTTGACTAAATTGACACAGTGCAAAACCTGCTCAAATGTTTTGGCAAAAATGATGTTTTCTATGTTTCCCAGCTTTCTTTGCAATTATGGAGGGCCATATGACTCGTTCTGGCTAATGGACTATGAGTAGAAATGGCTTGTGTCACTTCTGGGTTGAGGCAATCAAGAGCTCGTGTGCCTTCTCCATCTATCTCTTCCTCTACCATGGGCAACTTGTAGGTCACTGGATCCAGGTGGTGAAGCTACAAGATTGGGGGGGGGGTGTCTGATCTCAATAAGTTTTCCATATGTGATTAATAAAACTCACTGTGTTGATCTAGTGAAATTTATGATTTTTCTATTTCAGCAATTAATATTATTCATCCTGATTAATCCACCTATCTCTACAGATAAAATATAAAGATGCTTTCAAGGATAAAGACCATCTGAGTGTCTAAAGTTGATTTCATTTCTGATAACCCCATGTGAGTACTATTGTATGGGATGGACTTTTAGAGATAGTAAGAAGTCCAATCTTCACTCTGGGTTAGATACTAGCACTTCTCCCTCAGAATCCTGAACCAGCCCTCGGGTCCAGTTGCCATTACTCCAGAAGAAATGAAACTTGGGGATGGAATATAATTTTAGGTTTCATGAGCTTAAACACTGAAACTTGAGTACAAGTGTGTGCAAGGACTATAAACTTTCCTTTCAAATCTCATCTAGTGGGGTTTGTTACACAGACACTGTTGGTTGCCTACCTTACAAACACACACTCCTTATTTATTACTGGAAGAGCCTTAGTAACCCTGACCCTGCTTCAGAAGGTAAAGCATGATTAGTCCAAGCTAGCCATAGTGGTTCTTGCCAGTGACTGGTTTAGACATGTGGACCAGTGCTAGCCAATGGGAACTGAGAGAAAGTCCTTTGGGTGAATTTTGAGACAGGCTTTACTTAAGAAAAAAACTGGATGCAAAAAAATGCTCTGTTCTTCTCTAGACTTACATTGTTGTGTCTGCTTGGGACATTTGGAATTAAAGCAACTATTTTTGGCCACAAAGGGAAGATATTTATTTATGCATAAAAGATGGTAGAAAAAAGAGGTGGAAAGCCCTGAGGACCTTAAAGACACTGTTAAGTCAGTGAATCAACCAATCCAGAGACCACCCAAATCTAGACCCTTCCCAACTCTAGGCTCTTATTATGTGAGAATAACAAAATCTTTTTAATCTACCTATATTTGAATCTTCCACTACTATTTGTAGCCTAAAGTATCCCTTCAGACCAGCTCTCATCCCCAGTCAAGGGGGTAACAAGAACTGTAGACTAGATGAGACTGTGGTGGGGGGGGGGGAGACTGATATTCATCTCATACACATCAATATATTCATCTCAGTTGTTCGTTCTTAGCATCCATTCTTATTGGCTAATGAGCACCCTGTTCTGACTGATAAGTATGCATTCCTTATTGTGTGTGTGTGTATAAACTATATATATAAACACACACATGTATATAATTTTCATTCCCAATGGCAGATAAAATTCAAAATGCTTTTTTCCTCAGTAGAATCCTCTACTTTTACTCTAAAACATTTGAGAGTCTTATTGATTTCAAAGTTACCATTTATTTCTCTTCTAAAATACTTTGGAATGTCAATCAGATCTGGCTAAAGTTACATAAATGATGTAGCACCCAGTCTCATGCAAGTGGAATGACACAAGAATGATGAGAGGACGTGGTTCTACCTTAGTTGGAACAGTACTTAATGTCTTAAAGTTGTTGGTGATTTTAACAAATGCGTACTTTAATCTCAGCCTTGTGTCATCGTATCTTTTATAAATATGTGTTTAAAAATGCTTTGTACCATTCCATAGGTTGTCATTTTGTTTTGTTCATGGTTTCCTTTGCTGTCCAGAAGCTTGTAAGTTTAATTAGGTATAAGTGAAAAATTGTTATCCATGCTGGAAATTGACACAACATTGTAAACTGACTATAACTCAATAAAAAAAAGTTTAAAAAAAGCTTTGTGAAACTCATATGTCTCAGGCTACTCTAACTTATACCATCTTATCACAAATAGTTGAGTTGTTTTAATTTCACACCATGATTTTTATCCCCTCCAAGCCTCTCATGTTGCCACTTTCCTACAACTTCCTCAGTTTCTACTCCTTTTTCCAAGTGTTCTCTGCTGCCCCCTCCCCCTCATCTCTACACAACACTTGGACACCCTTCGTCTGCCTAATAGCTCCTGTTTAAGACTCAGCTCTGGCTTCATTTCCTAAAAAGATCTCAGCTATATATTCTCACTGCATAACACCATTATAACACTCAACACATTTTACTACAATAGTATTTTTAAAAGACAAGTTATTTAACAAAAGGGTGGAAAATAAAGAATCATTTGCAAAAAAAAAAAATCTCTTATTATATCTCAGGCATTTCATATATCTCAAATATTTTAACAACATTGTCCAGTGTGGCAAAGGCTGGCTGTGCATCAAACCATTTCCCTCCCCTCTTTCTCACAAGCTGGACTACACTCCCCACATCCCTTGCAGACAAGTGTGACCACTTGATTGAGTTTGGACCAACGTGAAGTTGGTAAAACTGAAATGTGCCATTTCCATGCCTGGCCCACAAAAGCCTCTCTCCTGATCCATCTGTTTCTCTCTTTCCCCTGTTGCCATCTGAATTCTGATGGCCAAGGTGACCTTGGAAGCCACACAGTATAGTGTCCAGAGATTTCACCAACCTTGTTCCCTGAATTACCATGTGGAACAGAGTCCTCATCATCTCCCCCTCCAACTTCCTATCACTGCCAATTAGACTGAATATGAGTGAGGAATAAACTTCAATTGGATTACACCATTGTGATTTGGCGGCTCATTTATTATGACATCTGGTATTACCTTAATGAATTTGTACTACAGGAATTGCATTCAAATTCTTTCATATCTAACCCTCGTTTAGAAGCATTTGGAAGAAGTCTGAGAACTGAGTTACCTCCCCAAGGAACAGTTTGTATCAGGACCAGTCTGGGTGGGCCAAAATTCAAATTTAAATGTGGGAATGTAAATTGGTGCAGCCATTATGGAAAACAGTATGGAGGTTCCTCAAAATATTAAAAATAGAACAATCACATGATCCAGCAGTTCCACTCCTGGGTAAATATCCAAAGAAAATGAAAACACTAATTTGAAAACATATGCACCCCAATGTTCATAGCAATAGACAATAAACAAGACATGGAGGCAACCTAGGTGTCCATCGACAAATGACTGGATAAAGATATATATGTAGGGACGAGGCCAAGATGGCGGAGTAATAGAATGCTTGTGGCTCACCCTCTCCCATAGATACACTGAGACTCACATCCACGGACCCACTCAGCCAACCAGAGTACCTGCAGAACTCCTACAGAACATTGTCTTCTTCAAAAGACAAAGACGCCAAAAATCTGGTAGGAGAAAGGAAAAAAAGAAAGACGAAAAGGCAAAACAGTTTGGGACCAGTCCCGTGGGGAGGGAGCGGCAAAGGAGGACTGACGCTAGTTCGCTCGCTGGGTCTCCCCTTCTCCAAAGGAGAGGCCAGCAGGACGGAGGGGGAGCCTCTGAGGCTCAGATCTGTATGGAGCAGCCCTTGACCTACAGAACTAAGTTAAGTGGGCACAGAGGGTCCCTGCGACACCCAGCCCGATACCCGAACCGGGAGCTGGGGGCCAGGACAAGCTGCCCGAGCCAGGCAAAGGACCAGGAGGGCTGCAATGAGGCAGCCCTGGGGGACTGCAGGGGGCTGCGCAACATGGATGAGTGTGTGCACAGGGCAGAACAACCTGGGCCCTCCATAAAACAGCACGGCTGATGTGCCCTGGGGGAAAAGGTGCATACCCATCTCTGAAAGCCCAAGGAAGGTTTTCAGCGAGGAGAGACGGGGCTCAGGTTCGGCAGCCATATCCTCCAGCGCTTGGCACCCGGTGGGGACGGGGGCGAAACCTGAATCCATGCCTAGGGGCTCAGCAGCCTCAAAGGACAGACAGCAACTTGTTTGCAGCCTGAGTCAGTTAGGATCCTTCCACCCTGGTGCCTCGCAAAGTTCGCGCGGCCAGGACAAACAAGGAGCTGAGTTTGGACACAGAGCATGGGCGGGGCTCTTCCGAGGTCTTCCCAGGGCCCGCCTGCGGAGCGCCGACCCCGGGCAGAGTGCAGGGCGGCCGTGGAGCTGCTGAGTGACCTGTTCCAGGAGACGGTGGGTGGCCTCCTGCCCCGAGGCACAGCACGCAGCAGCACAGAGCCATGGAGCGACTGGCGCCAGGAGACAGCGTGTGGCCCCCTGCCTTTGTGGCAGGAATGCTGTACTGGAAGGAGGCACGATCTGCTTGCTGACAGGCACTGGGAGCAGCATAGACGAGGGCCCCAACGGAGGGCCTCTGGAAAAAGCAAGCTGAGTTTGCGAAACAGGGCAAAGACAGAAAGATTTCTCATTAAGAGCACACTGTCTCCAGGAGAACACTCCCTACACACCTTTTTTTTTTTTTTTTAATCTGTTTTTACCTGTTGTATTTTCTATTACCTTTTTAATTTTTACTTTTCAAACAATTATATATCCTCCCAGTTTTAATACCTTTTAAATTTTTCTTTTAAAATAATATTATTTTAAAAAATCCGCGTCATGTCATTTTTATCTCTCTTGGTATTGATCTCCTGTTATTGATTATACACAGGTTTCAAATATATTTTCTTTCCTCTTTTCACCTTTTTTTAAAGGTTTTTAAGAGATGTTTCAACCCGATTGCTATTCTGCTTCAACTTGCTATTCAATTACTCATTTTACAGTTTTCAAACCTTTTTTTCTCCCCTTTTTCAAAATTCTCTTTATCATATCTTTTTTTACCTGTTCTATTTTTTATTACATTTTTAACTTCTACTTTCTAAACAATTTTGTGTGCTTCTAGTTTTAATTCCTTTTAAATTTTTCTTTTAAAGTAATTATATTATTTTTTTTTAAATCCACCTGATTTCATTTTAATTTCTTTTGGGTTTGATCTCCTGTTATTGATTATAAATAGGCTTCAAATATCATTTTTTTAAATCATTTTTCCTTTTTTTAAAGGGTTTTTAAAAATATGTCTCAACATGAATGCTAGTCTGATTCAAATTTCTCTTCTATAATTGATTATACATTGTTTTCAAAACTTTTCTTTCTTCTCTTAAAATTCTCTGTTTTATCTTTTTTACCTGTTCTATTTTCTATTACCTTTTTAATTTCTACTTTCTAAACAATTGTATATGCTTCTAGTTTTAACTGCTTTTTAAATTTTTCTTTTAAAGTAGTTATATTATTATTATTTTAAAAGAATCCACCTGATTTCATTTTCATTTCTTTTAGTTTTGATCTCTTGTTATTGATTATAAATAGGTTTCAAATATCGTTTTCTGATCTTTTTCCTTTTTTTTTTAAGGGTTTTTAAAAAAGATGTCTCAACTCGAATGCTAGTCTGATTCAAATTGCGATTCTATAATTGATTATACATTGTTTTCAAACCTTTTTCTCCCTTCTTTTAAAATTCTCTTTTTCTCTCTCTCCTTTTTTTTTTAAGTTTTATTCCTACATAGGCATTAGATAGATAAATAAATAAACTTCTTTAAGGACCACAATAGATAACTGATAATACATAAGCCACAGTGCCAGAGAGATATGAGCAAGATGAAGAAGCAGAGAAACCATTCCCAATTAAAAGAACAAGAGAAATCCCCTAAAAGAATGATCAATGAAATAGACATCAATAGCCTTCTAGATCAAGGTTTCAAAAAAGGAGTGATCAAATTATTGAAGGAACTAAAAGAGATAGTGTTTAGAGATATAAAATATGTCAAAAATGAAATCAAAGCTATAAAGAAGACCCAAGTAGAATTGGTAAACTTATTGGCTGAGATAAGAATGGATCTAAAGGCTGTGCAAAGCAGACTAGATAATGCAGAGGAATGAATTAGTGACCTAGAAGACAGGACACAGAAAGCCCTCAATCAGAACAACTGCAAGATAAACAAACAAAAGCAAATGAAAGCAACATAAGGGACCTACGGGATAATATAAAGCATGCCAATCTTTGCTTAATAGTGGTCCCAGAAGGGGAAGAAAGATCAAAGGGAATTGAAAAGATATTTGAAGAAATCATGACTGAAAACTTCCCAAACTTAAAGAAGGAATCAGATATCCAAGTACGGGAAGTTCAAAGGGTCCCAAACAGGAAGAACCCAAACAGAACCACACCAAGTCATATCATAATCAAGATGGCCAGAATCAAGGATAAAGAAATGATCCTACAGGCAGCAAGAGAAAAGCAAAGAGTGAGTTACAAAGGAACCCCCAGAAGGCTCTCAGCTGATTTCTCTACACAAACACTATAGGCCAGAAGGGAGTGGCAAGATATATTCAAAGTCCTGAATGAAAAAAGATGCAACCTTGGATTCCATATCCAGCAAGGCTAACCTTTAGGATAGAAGGAGAGATAAAGAATTTCACAGACAAGCAAAAACTAAAAGAGTTTAGCAACACTAAACCCATGGTAAAAGAAATATTAAAAGTTCTACTCTAAACAGAAAAGAAGCAGGATGCTACAGAAATGAAGAACTCATAACTGGAAAGGTGATAACTCATGAATTACAAATAAAGTAAACGCAAAATTATAAAAGAAGACATACAAATCATTGAGAGTGGGAGAGGGAGACAGGAAAATATAGAATTTTTTTTTTCACTTAAAATGTTTTTGTTCTCAGTAGGATGGGTTTGAGATCATGTTACTTGGACTTACAAAAAAGGGTAACCACAAGCCAAAAACTTACAAAGGTGTCACAAAAACTAATTCAAATCCATGATAATACAAAGGAAAATTACCAAACCACAAAAGGAAGAAGAAAGGAACAAAGACGAAATACCAAATCAACTGCAAAGATAAGTTCAAAATGGCAATACACACACATCTATCATTATTTACTGTAAACGTTAATGGACTAAATGCTCCAGTCAAAAGACACAGAGTGGCAGACTGGATAATATAGCAAGAACCTTCAATATGCTGCATATAAAAGACCCATGTTAGGGAGAAGGAAACATATAGATTGAGAGTGAAAGGATGGAAAAGGATATTCCATGCAAATGGAAAAGCCAAAAAAGCAGGTGTTGCAGAAGATTTCAGACAAAATAGACTTTAAAACAAAAGCCATAAAGAAATATAAAGAAGGACATTTTATAATGATTAAAGGAGTGATACAAGATGAGGATATTACACTTGTTAATATATATGCTCCCAATGTAGGAGCACCAAAATACGTAAAACAATAACTAACAGAGATAAAGGGGGATGTTGATGGGAATACAATCATAGCTGGAGATTTTAAAACCGCATTAGCATCACTAGACAGATCTTCCAGACAGAAAATAAATAAAGCAACAGAGAAATTAAATAATACAATAGAAAAATTAGATTTTGTGGATATTTTCAGAGCATTACACCCCCCAAAAGTAAGTTATACATTCTTTTCAAGTGCACATGGAACATTTTCTAGGACTGATCATGTACTTGGGCAGAAAAGAAATGTCAACAATTTTAAGAAGATAGAAATTATCTCAAGCATCTTTACTGACCACAATGCCATGAAACTAGAAATCAAAAACAGAGAAACAACGGAGAACAAAAGGAAAGCATGGAGATTAAACAATATGCTATTAAAAAACCAATAGGTCAATGAGGAAATCAAAGCTTAAATTAAAAAATACCTTGAGACAAAAGAAGATGAAAGCAAAACCACACAAAATTTATGGGACACAGCAAAGGCAGTGCTAAGAGGGAAGTTTATAGCAATACAGGCCTTCCTCAAAAAAGAACAATCTCAAATAAACAATTTAACACACCAACTAAAAGAACTACAAAAAGAAGAACAAAAAAACCCAAAAGGCAGCAGAAGGAAGGAAATTATAAAGATCAGGGAGGAAATAAATAAAATAGAGATTAAAAAAAAATAGAAAAAATCAATCAAACCAAAAGCTGTTTTTTTGAAAAAGTAAATAAAATCAACAAACTTCTGGCCAAACTCACAAAGAAGAAATAAGGGAGAGCAAAAATAAGCAAAATAAGAAAGGAAAATGGAAAAATTACAACAATTAAAATAGAAATACAGAATATCATACAAGAATATTATGAAAAACTATATGGAACCAAACTAGATAACCTAGAGGAGATGGACAAGTTTCTGGAAACATCCAGTCCACCAAGACTGAATCAAGAAGAAACTGACCACTTGAAAAACTGATCACTAGAAATGAAATCGAAATAGCAATAAAAAGTCCAGAACCAGACGGCTTCACTGGGGAATTATACTAAACATACAAAGAACTCATACCAGTCTTTCTCAAACTCTTCTAGAAGATTAAAAAGGAGAGAATACTCCCAAACTCATTCTATGAAGCCACCATCACCCTGATACCAAAACTAGGCAAAGACACTACCAAAAGAGAGAATTATAGGCCAATATCACTGGTGAACACAGATGAAAAATGCTCACCAAAATATTAGCAAATAGAATCCAACAACACACAAAAAAAATCATACATCATAACCAAGTAGGGTTCATCCCAGGGACACAAGGGTGGTTCAAAATATGCAAATCAATCAATGCAATACATCACATCAACAAGAGAAAGGACAAAAACCACATGATCATCTTATTAGATGCAGAAAAAGCATTTGAAAAAATTCAACACCCATTTATGATAAAAACTCTCACCAAAGTGGGTATAGAGGGAACATATCTCAACATCATAAAAGCTATATATGACAAACCTACAGCCAGCATAGTACTCAATGGTGAAAAGCTCAAAAGCTTCCCACTAAAACCTGGGACAAGACAAGGCTGCCCACTATCACCACTCCTATTCAACATAGTCCTGGAAATCCTAGCCACAGCAATCAGGCAAGAGAGAGAAATAAAAGGGATCCAAATTGGAAAAGAAGAAGTAAAAGTGTCACTATATGCCAACGTCATGTTACTATATATAGAAAACCCTAAAAAGGTCCACACAAAAACTACTAGAGCTGATCGAAGAATTCAGCAAGGTAGCAGGTTACAAGATTAACATTCAAAAATCAGATGCATTTCTTTACACTAATGATGAATCAACAGAAAAAGAAAGTAAAGAGACAATCCCCTTTAAAATAGCACCCAAAGTAATAAAATACCTAGGAATAAATCTATCCAAGGAGGTGAAAGAATTATACACAGAAAACTATTAACCATTCATGAAGGAAATTAAAGAAGACTTTAAAAAATGGAAAGATATTCCATGTTCTTGGATTGGAAGAATCAATATTGTTAAAATGGTCACACTGCCCAAGGCAATCTACAGATTTAATGCAATCCCCATCAAATTTCCCAGGATATATTTCACAGAACTAGAACAAATCATAATAAAATTTATACAGAACCATTCAAAGACCTAAAATTGCCAAAGCATTACTGAAGAGAAAGAAAGAGGCTGGAGGAATAACTCTCCAAGACTTAAGACTACACTACAGAGCTACAGTCATCAAGACAGCATGCTATTGGTACAAAAACAGACATATAGACCAATGGAACAGAATAGAGAACCCAGAAATGAACCCACAAACTTTTGGTCAACTCATCTTCGACAAAGGAGGCAAGAATATACAATGGAATAAAGACAGTCTCTTCAGCAAATGGTGTTGGGAAAACTGGACAGCAGCATGTAAAGCAATGAAGCTAGAACACTCCCTTACACCATACACAAAAATCAACTCAAAATGGATCAAAGACTTAAACATAAGACAAGATACAATAAATCTCCTAGAAGAAAATATAGGCAAAAGAGTATCTGACATACATCTCAAAAATGTTCTCCTAGAACAGTCTTCTCAAGCAATAGAAATCAAAGCAAGAATAAACAAATGGGACCTAGTGAAACTTACAAGCTTCTGCACAGCAAAGGAAACCATAAGTAAAATAAAAAGACAACCTAAGGAATGGGAGAAAATTTTTGCAAATGAAACCTACAAAGGCTTGATTCCCAGAATATATAAGCAGCTCATACCACTTAATAAGAAACAACCAAACAACCCAATCCAAAAATAAGCAAAAGACCTAAACAAGCAATTCTCCAAGGAAGACATACAAATGATCAATAGGCACATGAAAAAATGCTCAATATCACTAATTATCAGAGAAATGCAAATCAAAACTACAATGAGGTATCACCTCACACCAGGCAGAACAGCCATCATTCAAAAATCCACAAATGACAAATGCTGGAGAGGCTGTGGAGAAAAGGGAACCCTCCTACACTGCTGGTGGGAATGCAGTTTGGTGCAGCCACTGTGGAAAACAGTATGGAGATTCTTCAAAAGACTAGGAATAAACTTACCATATGACCCAGGAATCCCACTCCTGGGCATATATCTAGAAGGAACCCCACTTCAGGATGACACCTGTACCCCAATATTCATAGCAGCACTATTTACAATAGCTAAGACATGGAAACAGCCTAAATGTCCATCAATGGATGACCTGATAAAGAAGAAGTGGTATATGTATACAGTGGAATACTACTCAGCCATAAAAAATTGACAACATAATGCCATTTGCAGCAACATGGATGCTCCTGGAGAATGTCATTCTAAGTGAAGTAAGCCAGAAAGAGAAAGAAAAATACCACATGAGATCACTCATATGTGAAATCTAAAAAAAAAAAAAAAACACAAAAACAAACAAACAAAACATAAATACAAAACAGAAAGAGACTCATAGACATAGAATACAAACTTGTGGTTTCCAAGGGGGTGGAGGTTGGGAAGGGATAGATGGGATTTCAAAATTGTAGAATGGATAGACAAGATTATACTGTACAGCACAGGGAAATATACACAAGATCTTATGGTAGCTCACAGAGGAAAAAAATGTGACAATGAATATATATATGTTCATATGTAACTGAAAAATTGTGCTCTACACTGGAATTTGACACAACATTGTAAAATGATTATACATCAATAAATAATGTTAAAAAAAGATATATATGTATACATATATACAATGGAATAATACTCAGCCATAAAAAAGAATGAAATTTTGTCATTTGCAACGATATGGATGGAACTTGAGGACAATATGTTTAGGGAAGTATATCAGACAGAGAAAGATAAATACTGTATATTCTGTCTTTAGTCCAAAAAAAATACAACAAATGAATATAACAAAACAGAAATAGATTCAGAAATAAGAGAAAAAAATAGTGATTATCAGTAGGGAGGGGCAAGTTAGAGGAAGGTGTTTAAGAAAGGGGTACAAACTACTAGGTATAATATAAGTAAGATAAGAGGATGTAGTGTAGAGCACAGGGAATATAACCAATATTGTTTAATAAACTTAACTGGAGTATAATCTATAAAAATTTTGAATCACTATGTTGTAGACCTGAAACTAACATAACATTGTAAATCAACTATACATCAGTTAAAAAAAATGGAATGAGATATTTAATCAATCAGTCAATCAATCGATCAATCTGCGGAAGTTTTTGCCAGGAAATCAACTGAGTCAAAGACTCATTTTTTGATTTATTGAGCATCTCTCTGTGTTAGGTGGTGCATGAAAGAAAAAAAAAAAAAAAGCACATTACAAGATTTAGGCTTCAGTGACCACAGAAGTCAAAGAGAGAGAAAGACAGATTAGAAACATGGAATTTTCTGAGGGGACAAGTTCTTTATGTATTAGCTACTCCAAACTTTCTTTCTAGTGATGCCCCAGTTCTGTTCTTGAGATGCCAGGTTGTTTTCCCATTGTCTTTTCTTTCCCCTTCATCACCTGAGAAGTCAGCTAGTAAGCCAGGGCAGCCCAAGAAGAGAGTCCCAGACTTCCACAGATACACCCAGGTTGAGAGTGAAGGTTTACAGAAAAGGCAAAATTGCTTGGAGGGATCTAAATGAGTCCCCAGCAGTGTGTCTAATGAAAATCTGCTGTAGGAATAAGTGAATGAGAGAGAGTGAGCCAAGACTGGGAAGCGTGGAGGGGACAGGTGAGGGCCTTTCAGGACAGCATGGGCATTTGTTTGTGGGTGGAAATCAGAAGAACAGGACCTTACAAGGACTTCTGGCTGGACTTCCGTGTTTCCTCCTTGGAGATGAGATGTGGAGAGCCAGCTGGAACTGAATAGGCCTTTTATGCAAGGTGAAACAGACCTTCTGTTTCAGAGAGCAGTGAAAGAAATGCAGGGAAGAAAGAGTTGTAGGACCCCAGGATCCTCCCTGGGAAGACAGTTGGGGTGGGTTGTTCTAAAGTCAATTGGACAGAATTGAACTTTGGGACAAATTGGTTGTCTTTCATCACCCTGTGATGACTGCATTCTTCTGATCTTACAACCAGCTGGGTCATTTGAAGAACACAGAGCTTTTCTTAAGTTATCCTGATAAACTAAAGAAAACAATGCATCAGTATTTTAATAGCACTGAGATTAACTACCTTCTTCAGTTACTATGTTCTCAGTTCTTGTGAGAACAGTGCTTATCTCTGAAGTGCTCAAAGCTCCTGTGGCCAAGATCTCATTTATTTACAGAATATTCCTAAGAGCTAGGCGGTGGGTAGTTATAATAGGATTTGAATTATCTTCACTTAATAAGACACAGGGCATTAAGCATTTTCCCCTAAGCTATAGAGCAGGAAAAGACAGGACTAAGTTAAATTTCTGAAGTCCACAACACTGGGCTGAAGCAGAAAGAAGGATTAAGTTAGAGTTTTGAGACATGACAGATTGGAACATATTTTAGAAATAAAATAGCCACTCTCTCTTCTTTACTGGTTGGGTACTGGTAGCTGTCAGTACTCTGTGGGAGGGCTGACTACCATGTGCATGCACCTGTGCTGGGCATTGGAAGGGTCATTCAGGTGGTTTCTCTTATGGTTCCCATCCTTATGGGGCTCATAAGCTAAAGTGGGAGGTAGGGCAGATAAGACACATTTGTTCATTCACTCAGCAAACACCTATGGAACACCTACTCTGTGCCAGCTGCTGGGTTAGGTCCAGGTGACACAATGGTGACCAAGAGGGACAGAGCCCTTGACCTCATGACATTCATGGTCTCTATGTGAGCTGTCCAATACAGTCATCCCTAGTCTCCTATGGCTACTTACATTCAAACTTAAATAATCCAAATTAAATAAATTTAGAGATCTTAGACCCTCAATGGCACTAGCCACATTTCATGCATTTGACAATGAGCCTACCTTACTGGGTGGGGTAGTTATACAATATCTCCATCATCACAGGAGGTTCCATTGCTCTGAGGTCAGCACATTGTGACTCACAAGCCAGATGTGGTCTCTGACTTGCTTTTGCTCTTTTATTTAAAAATAAGTTTGATTGGAACATAGTCACACCCATGTGTTTATGTCTCATCTATTGCTGCTTTCACGCTGTAACGGCAGAGCTAAGCAGTCACGAAAGAGACTGTGTGTCCAACAGAGCTGAAAATATGTACTATCTGGCCCAGTATGGAAACAGTTTACCAACCCCTGGTCTAGATGGACATATAGATGCAGAGCAAATACTGACATAAAGGGAAATGATGACTACGTAAGGGTGCTGTGGAGTGGGTAGGGTGGGATCTGACCTCATTCAGGAAAAAAGAAAGGCCTCCCTAAAGAAGGTGGTGCTTACAGTAAGATCTGAATAGTTGGTAGTTTACTGGGCACAGGGTTTCCAGCAGAAGGAAGAACCTGAGGAATGGAGGGAAGGGGCGGGGGGGAGGGGTTGGCTGGCAGGGATAGGGAGGGGACAGTCATGGCTGTATGTCAGTTTTAAAAGGGGAACTCCATTCACTTTGTTCATTGTTAGTGCCTAGAACAGCATCCAATATGGAGTCGGCATCCCATAAATACCTGATGAATAGATGGAAGAATAAGCTGGGGAGGTTGTGCAGAGCTCATAAACCGAGCTCAGGACTGCAGCCTTGAGCAACAAGGGAAACCATTGATGAGTTTTAAGCAAATGGTGGCTGAAAAACCTGATCAGACATGTGTTTTCCAAAGGGCCCCTTCAAAGCCACGTGAACAGATCTTTGGGGAGTGCCTGCATTTAATGACTCACAGTGATTCACTGATTTGTGGTTGCTCATTTTAAAGTCTCTCTTGTATCCATTGTGGAAGAATATTTGATGAAGTAAACTAGTCCCGTGGATGTTGAAATTCTGAACCGATGACCAAAAATCAAAAGGAAAGTGTCCCTTAAACTGCATGAGGATGAACCAGCCAGAGAGACCAGCTTTGCCATCAAAGTGAGGTGTGTCCTGTGGCATTTCCTCCCCATGCCAGGCAGCTGATGACTCACAGGGGAGTTTTAATAAGGGTGGGGCTCTGGGAGCACACAAAATGTGGTCTGAGCCTCCCTTGGCTGAGCTTAGGTTTTTGAACTTGGATTATAAACAGGTTTTTCTTTTTTTTTTCCTCTTGGCATCAAACTGAAACAATTTCTTCTTGCATCTTGATGAGGCTGAATTACCTACCATCCCTGGGCCTCAACCAAAAACTCTCCATCCCCTGAAGCTAGACCAAACAGAGCCTGCTATTCAATAACCTAAAGAAGCAGAAAGCCTTCCTGCCCAGAAAGAGAGAAACCTGCCAAGGATTCGGTTGCCCTTCCTTCTCTCTGTGTTTATTAGGTTCAGGCTCACGGTTGTACAGACCTACTCTCCTTGGCTCCCTCCCTTCTTCCCTGCCTGTCACCCTGTAAAACCGCTCATATTAGATACATGTCAAGAGCAGCCTACGAAACTAGGATGGTTGAGCTTTTGCTTGTCTTTGAAGACCACGTGTCCTTAAAGAGATGATGCTTACTTGAATGTATATAGCTTCTCTGTCAGGCATCTTTGGTTTTCATTGATGGTGGTGTGTATTTTATTCTTCTTGAAAACCTTTTTCTCCTTGGAAAAATAAGCATACTATCTCCAAACAACCAATTCCCAAAGAATATGACACCAGAACAATTTGTTTATTTGCTTCCCCCAAAGCTCTGATAACATCCATGGTCACAGATTATATTTACATGATTAATTTTTCTTATGTGGCATATCATGCAGGAAAAAATAAAGAAGCAACCTGTCCCAGAGCAAGGCTAGTCTTGACTAGCTTTTACCTGTACTTCTGAATTAACATTTAGCATTTCCAAGCATTTTCTTTAATCCATCATAATTTATTAGCCCTACATAATGTAGGGGTGTGAGGCATTAGTCATCTGATTGGTACAAAGACTGCTACTACACTTAAAAAAAGAAAAGTGATATTCAAAACCTATTTATTTCAGCCATTAAATCATTTTCTCAGGCCACTCTGTGGAGAACTTCTGTGTCTTAGTCGGCAGGCACCTGATTCAGTGGTCTTGCTAAGACTTAACCAATGGAAAGCATGGCTCCTTAGAGAAAATGTCACTTCCTCTTGTATAAACTAACAAATCAAATCTAAGTACATCAGTTGTGGGATTTTCCCAGGTGCCCCAAGTTATTTGTATGTTTTGAAAAATATGTTACTACAAGGGGCTCCTATGGGGTTTGTTTTTGGTTCTGTGCTGTGAAAGGCAGAATTGTGTAGAGGCTCTAGAAACTGGCAGTAAATAGGGATGTGTCTTGCTCTGGACTGGCCATTTTGAGATGTTGGGCATGTGAGTCTCAGTAGCCTATTGAGAAATGTGATGCTAAGATTGAGAAAATGAGATAACATGTTTTCCTGAGATCTGAGTTCAGTTCTGCCATGATTATTCAAGTGTTTAGCTTCAAATAACTAGGTTCAAGTGATCACGATCTGGAGCCTAGTTTATTTAGGACTGTCAGAGTAGATGAATGAGAAACACACCATGTTGCAAGACTGAAGAAACCTTACAACGTCCTCAATGTCGTTTGAGGCATGTGTTTGAAAATGAAGTCGAGGATGAGCAAGGGCTCAGAAGAAGGGGATTCTGAGGAATACGCATGCTATATAACAGAAAGGTGTAAAGACAAAGGTCAATGATTTTTAAAGAAAGATGTGCATGAAGTTTGCTAGCTGGTGCACCATGTAAAATCCACTTTGCTGTCTGGCTATGGAATTCTAAGGTAGTCCCTAACATCCGTGTGGCTTTGTTCACAATATTTTTCTGAGTTCTGTTTCTTTCATCTCTGAAATGGGTCAATAGCACTCATTCTGTTTACTTCACAGTATTGCTATGAGAGTCCAACAAGATCTTGGATATAGGAATCTATAGTTGATGCTGAAGGTTAAAAGGTCAAAGCACTGGTTAAGTTTTTAAGAAGACATTCTAAGTCTTTGCATGTACGATCATAGTTAATTCTTACAACGACTCTCTTGGGAAGACACTAGTTTTATCCTCATCTTCCAGATGAGGAAACTAAGGTACAGAGAGTTTGAGCCACTTGTCCAAGGTCACAGAGCTATCATGTGAAGCTGGAATTCAAGTCCAGGGAGTGCAAAGAGGAGGCCCTACTCCTGATCTCCATATGGTGGTTCAGTTTACTAGGACAGAGGACTGCAGAAGTGTTGACAGTTTAGAAGATATTAGGGGTCAGAAAATCCTTTTATTACTTGCCAGGCACATGGGTGATAATCTGACCTCTTTGAACCCTGGATCCTTGAATGTGAAATTTGAAGACAACATGTAAGAAATAACAATAATTCAAAAAGCATAAACACATGGTAGGACCTTGTGTGTGGCAGCAATCATTAATGATAATATTGATTTCTCTGACATGGTGTTCTAAGATATGCAAAGAAGGAAGCTCCCTACATGTGGCTCTTATTTGGGGAAATACTGCTACTACTAACTAGTAGTTTAATCTTAGGCAAACTGACTTAACTTTTGTGTGATCAGTTGCCTCATATAGAAAAATGGGGATAGTCACAGTATGAAATTCTTAAGTTTGTAAGGATCAAGTAAGCTTGTATTTATGAATTTCTTAGCAAAGAGTGTGATGTAAAAGTTTGTTAAATAAAATTTTAAAAATCATCTCATATACAGAGTTATGGGTGGGAAAACAGATTATACTGACTTCTCTTGGACACTCAACCCTGAGAATGCAGGATATCATTACAAACATATGACAGGTTTATATACTCTGGGTTATTAGTCATTATCCCTCTAACCCAGGCACATTTTCTCTCCTGCTAAGAGGTAGTGGAATCATGGGGATAAATCAATAATATTTAATTTCCATTTTCATTTCCATAAAAAAGTTCTACTTGCTTAAAGCACATGCCCTGATACTAGGCTTGGAGTATTTGTAATATCTGGATATCAATATAAAAGCATGTAGCTTCTGGTCACACAAAATAATCTAGTGACTTAGTGATTTTGAAAAGGAGGGCAGTGAGTACTAATCATATATTCCAACAAAGTATAGGAAAAAATTAATTATTGACTAATTAAAATGCTAAATACTTAATTTATCAATTCAATCACTGAATAATTAAATTATTGATAAATAATTTGATAATTAACTTATTAAATAATTACATTACCATATTATTTACTAAGAAGTTATACATTTTGAAGTCTACAAAGAAGCCCCTTTATCATATGAGGGCATTTCCAGTCATTTAAAGAACCAGGCCTCTGGACAGCAAATGGCAATTTAAACAACAAACAAGTTGAAATCAGAATTCTTACAAACAATATATTAGTAAGAACATGTGGGTTTTATTAATTCCACAACTATTATTGAGCAACTATGTAGACTCTGGTCTAGGTTCTGGGGATTCAGCAGTGGGTAAGATAGAAATCTCTGCCCAGATGGGGCTCACAATCTAGAGCCAGAGGCTGACAACAGATGGGAAATAAGTGTGTGTGTGTGTGTGTGTGTGTGTGTGTGTAGACAGCATTAAATACTAAAGGAAACTAGCAGGAGAGGGAGCAACCAGATTGTGAAGTTAGTCTCACAAAGAAGATAGCATCTGAGTAAAGACTTGAAAGGAGGGAGGCACAGGCACTGGGAAGTCTGGGAAGTGAAAACATGAGAGAAGTGCAGAGTCCTCAGGTGGGAGGATGCAGGGCTGAGGGCCCTAGTGTGGCTGGAATACAGGGAGCACCTGGAAACAGCAGAAGGTGAGTCAGAGGACCAAGCCACATGGAACTGAGGCCATTGTATGAATCTGAGCCTTTACTCTGAGTGAAATGGGAGACTTGGGAAGGATTTGGGCAGAAGAGTGAGATAGGGGTGTCATATCAGCAGGGTCACAGAAGCTGCTGTGTTGAGAGACTCTTAGAGGAGGGCAAGGTGGGGGTGGAGGTGGGGTATGGCAATATAAAGACATGTCCATGGATTATTTAATAATCATCCCATTTGGATGTGGGATGGTTCCATCCCCTGAAGCTGATGGGCTTGTCTGGGGCTGCTACAACCTACAGAGCAGGGACATGAAGCTGACCTCTGAGGCTAGCTTATAAAGGGCCATGAGATTTCCACTTCATTTTCTAGGAAACTCTCGAGGAGCCATCCCTGCTGGAGAAGCCACATGGGGCGCACAGTCCACAGTCCTGGCTTGTCCTGTTTCTCATCCATCCCAGCCTGGGTGCCACACACGAGGGTGAGGAAGCCATCTTGCAGGCAAATCTCCTGGTCCAGCCATTCAAGGCCCAGCCAACTGAGGCCCCAGATACCATGGAATAGGGAAGAGCAGCCCCATGGTCTGCTCTGAATTCCTGCCCAACAGAACCCATGAGCATAACAAAGTGGTGGTTGTTTAATGCCACTCTGAGCTGGGATGGATTGTTATACAGCAGTGAATAACCAGTGCACCAGGAAAAGGCATGAAGCTCCCATAACAATCAAAGTGAGAGGCAGTGGTGGCTGAGACCACAGTGGCTGCTGTGGGAGAGGTGAGGAGTGGTCAGATTTAGGACGTGCCTGAAAGTGGGATCATGAGTTGCTGACACACTGACTGTAGAATGAAAGAGAGAAATCATGAACCATGCCCAGGTTTTTGGTGTGAGCCCCTGAAAGGACAGAGGTGTCATTTACTGAGATGGGAAAGGCTATAAGGGAAGCAGGTTTGGGACAGAGGGAGGCAGTATCAGGAGCTCAGTTTTGGACGTGTTCAACTGGTGATGCTTTTGATCATTCAGGTGAAAAGGTCAAGTAGGCAGTTGTAAATTATATACATATATGTGTATATACATGTATATATTTTATATGTAAGATACATGTATACACACACGTATACATATAGAGAAGAGACAAGGTCAGATCTTCATGAGAGATACGCAGTTAGAAAAGAGGAAGGATACAAGGACTGACAATGGGTTACTCCATTGTTCAAAGGTCAAGGAGAAGAGGAAAACCAGGAATAGAAACTGCAGAGGAACAGCTAGTAATATAGGAAGGTCATAACCTGGCAGCCAAGAGAAGAAGGTGCTTTAAGAAGGAGGAGTGATGACTAGTGTCAGGTGCTGTTGACAGGCCAAGGAAAATGAGGATTGAGAACCTATCTTTGGATGAGGGCATTCAAGGCTTTAAGACTGTCACTTACTGAGCGCCTATTAAATGCCAGGCACTGTCCTGAACACTCATGTATAATAGCAGTAGAGAAGGAAGAGGCAGCTGCAGGCTAACTTTAATTGATAATAGCTGCCATTTATTGGGTCTCTACTCCACATGTGATAGCTATTGGGAGCCTTACATATGCAATTCATTTAATCTTCCCCTTGCCTTGTGAGGAATGGCTCAGAGACATGAAGCTACCTCCCCCATGTGGCACAGCTATTAAGAGGCAAAACTAAAACTCAAACCCAATTCTAGCTGATGTCAAGGCCTGTGGTCTTCTGGATATCATTTTTCCTTAAGCAGTTCCCTGGGAAATCCTGAAGGGTCCCTGGGGTGTGAAAAGTCAGCAGGAAAGATACATCTTTCTGTTGCGATCAGTTTTACTCAAGATTTTAAG
Source organism: Camelus dromedarius (assembly GCF_036321535.1). Classification (NCBI taxonomy): domain Eukaryota; kingdom Metazoa; phylum Chordata; class Mammalia; order Artiodactyla; family Camelidae; genus Camelus; species Camelus dromedarius. The sequence goes on from NC_087453.1 coordinate 31,564,911, forward strand.
GGAGGATATGAAAGTAATTTTATAGTAAAAGAACTATGAATGTAAAGTGGAATGCAGAGTTCTAATATCAATTTTTAAATAAATGGATAACACACGTGGGCTTGTTGTCTGAGTCACTTTGGCTTATGTGTCGGTTTCTCTCCTTGGAACATCAAATTATGAATTTATCTTCTCTGGAAAAGCTGATTTACTGTTTTTTCTAACTGGGTTGTGAGAACTGAGGTTCTTAACCTGGGGATCATAGAAAGTCTGGGAAGACATGAACCCTCTACATGGAAAATTTTCTAATACAGACAGACTCACTTTTCTGTGACAGTGTCTACCAGCTTCTTAAAGGACCCTTGACTTCCAAAGGCCAAGCTCCACATGGCAGAGGAAGAACAGTCAGGGGTGACTTGGGGGTAACGGGTCGTGACTTGTATGTGGCCATTTTCCTGGGCAACTTCTGAAGGCCCAGTTGTACCACAGCTGGACAACAATCATGGTGACCAAGCTACATGAATGCTACCAGATGAAGTTTGAGCTGTAAAACAGTGTCGGTTCTTTGACAGTTTGGCACCTAACATTTGAAATCAGGGCCAGTCAGGGAAACCTAGTAAAAGTATTGGGTCATAATTGTTCCTCAGACTTGCACACTCTGGGATCAAGTGTTCATAGAACCACTCAGGGAAAAGAAGATATCTTACATCCATCTATTGCTTTTAAAAAATATAAATAAGTCTGAATTAAGAAGATCCAAGATTCCTTGAATCATTTTTCCTAAATGTGTATGAGAAAATAGGACCTTACTTATGACTTCTTATTCTTCTCACCCTTTCTGCCTGTAGTTCAGAGGTGACAGATTAGTTCCTGGTAGCAATGTCTCCCTGAAATCTACATTATTGCAATTCTGAAGGACAGGATGCAAATACTTAAAAAATCAGGAGAGTCTATCTCCCTTCCCACCCCATCAGGATTTCCAGCCTCTTGTGAAAATCATGAGATTTGTCAACATGAGACCTGTGTTTACTCAGGAGACAATGAGCTTTGTTCAGGTAAACCCATTCTTACCACTTCCTATTGTCCACACCTGACCCTGCCAGAGTCCTAGTCATTTGTAATCTCAGCCTCTGCTGTAATCAAATGCTCTTAAATGTTGCAAAACTCTTGAATGTGACAGATGAAGGAAACTGTGTAGAACACTTTTGAATACTACTTAGAGCTATGCTCAATAGTTTTTGTTTGAATTGTTTTCAAATGTTTAATATAAATTGTGAATTAACAGGTCAATGACTTTGTTTCTAATATGGTGCCAACTACATCTATCTTCTCACACGAATTTACAGCTTGGTAAATTTTAGAATTCCAGGAACTAATTAGTTCAGGCCAAATGAAACAGAGGTGAAAAAACTTAGTAAAAAGATTAAATTTAGTGCATTTCAAAATAAATTTCTTGATAGTAATTGAGTTAATGTCAATCTACCTCTAATAGAGTTTTCAAAGAGAAACAAAGAGGTAAAATTAATGTATAAATAATATTTAAATAAATTTAAAATAGCTATAATTAATTTATAATTGGCAGATATTAAATATACCTAAACACAGTTATCATTTTAATTAACAAAACACATTTATTCTTTTAATTAAAACATCTGAACCTGAACACATACAAGTTGCTTCACCTGTTTCTCCATAGACAACACAACACATTCTAGACCTGCTAAGGCTGAATAATCACACTTCAGATTTGACAGCCTTCAGACAACTGAGCTTTTGCATTGCAGATATTTGTATTTATTTTATTTGCATAGATCAGCCAGACACTCTTCTTAATCACAGAGTCTTTAGGCAAAACACAAATTAAAAGAAAAGAAAAATATAAAACCCAGGAAAGCACATCTTTGCCAAGATTGATGGCCAAAATAAACTCTTTCCTCAAAATGTAAATTCCAGCTCTGAAAATAGTTATGATGAGATTGCAAAATGATTTTTCTCAACATTTTAATGAAGCAGAATAGCTATGTGTTCACTTATTTATTTCTGTTTAACAAACCACCACCATATTGAAAACAACAAATCATTTGTTTACTCAAGAATCTGTAAGCTGAGCAGGGCTCAGTGGGGAGAAGTCATCTCTACGCCATGGAGTATCCATTAGAGCAGAGAGATCTCGGGTTGGAAGACCCATTTCTAAGTTAGCTGTCTCATACAGCTCACAAGCTGGCGCTGCATCTCAGCTAAGAGCACAGCAAGGGAACTTTGTTTCTCTACTTGGGCTTCTCCTGGGCACCCTGGGCTTCCTTCAGACATGGTGGCTGGGTTCCAAGAGTGAGTGTTCTAAGATGACTAGGTTTAAACTGTGAGGTTTTTAGTCAAGACCTAGTCCTCAAAGCAAAATGAATTAAAACCAGTGACTGAGGACAATGAAAGTAAAGACAATTACATCCACATCCTTGGAGGGAAATAAAGGTCTTTGTCTGTCTGACTACACTGAAAACACAGCAGGGTTTCATCTTTCCAGAAAATATTTTCTCAGCCATAATGGAGGTTCCCAGTGGAAGCCAATTTCAACTTAGTAATATCTATAAATACATCTGAGCCAACAGGCTCTGGATGGCCCTCCAGAAGGAACCGTCAGAAAAGGCAGTAGCTGCGCTGATATTTCCTGCTGATCCTAGGGAAGCTTCAGTGTCCAGAGGTACTTACAGTCTTATAGGAGCACTTAGTAATGAGCCTTCAGAATCCTGGTTTTTGTCCTTACCTAGGAGAGCTTGTAACCAGCTAGCCAAGCCTCTAACTCAGATGCTGGAAGATAGTTGCAAAACCAAGATAAAGGAGACAGAGAGGAGAATGGCTTTGAGAGCGTCGCTACCCAAATGAGAGCCGTCAGGGTCAGAGTGGTCCAGAGGGGGAGTCGGCCGGGGGCCAGTGTTACAGGCATTTAAGGGGAAAAGAGCATCTGGAGTGGGAGTGGTCTGATTCGAGGCAGTGATGGAGAGGTGGTGGGTATTAGCATGGTTGTCCTCATGTGAATGTTGAGAGTTGATGGCTTTTTCTTCACAGGATACTCAGCTGGGAGAGGCCAGCCCTGAGGGTTGTGGTGGACACTTCCAAGGCTAGGGTAATGCCTTTTGTTAAGAGGGGAACACATTTGGGAGACCACGGCATCTTCTCACACCACCCAGGTTGCAGAGTCCCTGTCACCTTCTTCATTTCACTGGATGCACAGATTTTATCCACTGAATCCTGGGTTGGCCCCCAGTAGGCTGCACCTGTCCTGTGATCTTAGAACAATCTGACTTTCCCTGGTTCTCTGTGCATGGATGCATGAAACAGGACGATATGGGTTCCCTGCCCAGGTTCTCATGTCCACCAGTGAAGTTACCTGTGTGGCTGTGCCGATCTGCTCCTGGAGCAGGTGAGCTGACCCCGGCTGCATGGAGCCCAGGGCATGGGCATCCTGTGAGAAGTGGGGACTGCCTGTTTACCAGTGGCCAGCAGACCGCCTGCCTATTTGAACAAGCTGACAACATTTCTCGGTTCTTCCTCCTCTCCTCCTCAGTAAGTTCCCATCAAACATAGTGTCCCAGCAGGAGCCAAATTTTTTTTTAAAGTATCAAGATTGAAAACAACTCAAAGGTTGCTTGGTTTGCAGCCTTTGAGTTGCAGCCTGTTTGCAGACTGTAACAATAAGCCACCCTTTCTGGAGTGTCTTAGAAAGGAATGCTTGTGTTGTCAAGTTTCAAAGAAAGACTCTGGCCCCAAATCATGCTGGAAGCTATGACAATGCTCCAGTAAACAACGAAATACAGTCCCCTTTCAGAGAAGCATTTCTCATGTCCCAGAGGAGAAGCCATCCTCTGTCCACCACTCACCCCCCTCAACCAGGATCTCAGCTGTGTTTACTTTCACTTCCTCTTTGTCTTACAAAGCAGGATGAAAGCAATCTGGTGTGATTTCTTGATGGACTTAAGTTTAGCTGGGGAGATTTAGCCTTCAGAATCACGCTCCTCAAAACGCTTGAGAGAAAACAGAAGTCTAGCTGCGAAGAGTGCACGTGAAGGGTTAAGGCTCTCGGGTCTCTGTGTGTCCTCTTTCTCAGAGAGAAGAAATTCCCTCCTTAACCCACGCCCAAACTTTTTGGTAGCCAAGTGTTTAAAATTAGCTAAAGTGAAGAGTCAAAACACACAAAACACTTCCTGGAAAGGATTTTCAGTTAGGACAGCTTCAAACAGCTTTGCCAAGGAAGACTGAAAAGTTCAGGTCATTGAGAACAAGGGGGAGGGCTGGACTCTTACCTGGGCTTCTCTCACTGTCCCGTTCTCTGTGCAGTTTTCACTGTGACTGTCCTCGCTCTGACTGTGAAGAGTCCCATTGCAAACAGCTCCACCTCCAGGATCAGCCATTTGTCAGAAATGATAGACCTGGCAGGTTTTCCTCCACAGGATCTTGGTGAGCTCTAGTTTTGAAGTTGGTGAGGGAAAGAGATAAAGCACGTCTGCTGAACTGGAAGAATCCTACCAATCAGGCTTTTCCGGAAGAGGAGCAACGGCCTATATTTTGGGCTGATCTTTGAGACTAAAAACAGCTACCTTTACACTCCTCAATTCACTGTGGCCTCCATGACAACAAAACTGCTCCTGGAACTACAAAGGAGGTGCCCATGCTGGGTCCCTGCATGGACTGAGGCAACCAGGAGGCTGCACACCCCAGTGGCAAACTGTGAGGAGGCCGGCAGGGAGGTGGAGAATCTTTTAAAGACACACACACACACACCCACCCCACTCTGCATGCTCAGTCAGTCTTCTCCACAGAGTCAGTGCAGAATTTACCTCCAACCCTCCCACACCTCCCTCTTGCATCTAATTACATCTTTGGTTATAAACCAAGCTCAAAGTCAACATTTCTCTTTGTGGTAAAATAACATTTAGAAGTGCTTTACAGGGGCTCCAGGGAGGAGAGAATGTGAAGTTACTGGGTTTAATGGGTGCAGAGTTTCAGTTGAAGAAGATAGACAAGGTTTGGGTGATGGATAGTGATGAGAATGACAGTGTGAATGTTCTTCATGCCACTGAATGAACTATACACTTTAAGATGGTTAAAGTGCTAAATTTTATATAATATATATTTCACCATAACACAAAAATGGCAAAAAAAAGTTCAGGACACACATAATGTTGAAACCAGTGATATAAAGGAAAGGAAATAGCTCTTGAAGAGTTCCAGTGAGACAGAAGTCTGGGAGACAGAACATTATGGCTGCATTACCTTTAATAAATGATCTTGGGAAAGCTATTTCTCTCTTTTTGCCTCAGTTTCCCAGTCTATAAAATGATAAAACTTTTTTTTTTCTGTGAGCTCATGTCTGATGGGGTAGCAGATAATGGCTCAGATCTGTTAGGGACACAGGTGATGTGAGGCACGTGGTTACTCCAGAAGCCCAGCCCTGGGCACCACTTGTTTACTCATTAACTCTGATTCTCTCCATGCACCCATCCCCAGAGGTCTGTTTTCCCCTCTCACCATCTAAAAGCATGTGATGACACTGTTTGTTGGACAGCGTCAATCATTTACAACCTGTCGAGTCCTCCCAAGCCCACCCTCCTGCTTCTTCCAAATTGAGGCTCCTTTAACATCAGGCACTTAGAAAATAAACCCACTTATTGGGTCAATGAACACAAACAAGCCACAAGCACAACAAAAAGACAGAAGTAACCTTTGTTGTCAGAGCCTCATTTCTGGTTCTCAGCTCCCTTGGGCAGGCTTTGTTTCCCCTCCAGGAAGATGTGGCTGACAGAGGAAAGGATCATAAGATTTCTCCCAGCCAGGATGTGCCTGTGATGGCGTCCATTTTTCTCATTCCCTTGAGACCTGAAGGAATAAAATACAGTCTCTGGGAAAATGAGGGGATTAAAATGAAATGTACTCTCCCTTTTGTGTCTTAAGATAGAATTTTTCTCACCATTTATCCCCACCTTTCAATCTGAGCAGAACTAGGTTTTCATTAGTCTCTTCTGTGGCTGTTTCACTGGGATTTGTTGGCTTCCTTCTAGACTTACAAGAGAGAAGTCTTATAAGAGAGAAGAAAAGGGAAGAGGGCTTACTAATGACCACAGGCTTGACTCTCTCAGTTTACTTAGACAAATTGAAAACATGTTATTTTGAGTGAGCTCCATAGACCTATAGAAAGTTATTTTTTGAATAAGGGTTTGGAAATAAAACTTCTTAACATTAGATGCTTCATTCCCTTCTCCATTTCTTCTCTTCTTCCTTTCCAACCTCATCATCTTAAGAGTTTCCTCTTTTTTCTTTCATCCAACCCTTTCTCTTTCACGTCTTCTTTTGCTTATCATTTTCTTTTCTTTTTTTTCTTTTTCTTTCTTTTTTTTTTTAAACAAGGGGACAAAAACTACTTATAAAGAAAACATGTCAATATACAGCTGAAATCGGCTATATTTTTTCATCCTAATCTCAATTGCCAGGTGTAGATCATCATACACTGACCTTCAGGGAGTATCTACTACATATTCTCATTTCTGAAACTGTTCTCCTTGCCATATTGTATGATGTGAATTTCACTGTGCACAAAATCATCTTAAGACACCACCCATTTGTCATCAGTTACTGTGGGTATGGACAATCAGTGTTGGCTATGGTTTCACATCATCTCCAGTCAAAGTAAGTGGGGACATTGTTTGAGTGAGTGGTAGCTTTGAGAGTAAAGACATTCAATTCTATTGGTCTCAATGTTTGTTTCCCACCCCACCCCACCCCAAAATTCACATGTTAAAATCCTAACTCTCAAATGTGATGGTTTGGGTGGTGAGGCTGTTGGGAGATGATTAGGTCAGGAGGGTAGAGCACTGCTGATGGGGTTAGTGCCCTTATAACCAGCCTGAGAAGCTCCCTTAGTCCTTCAGCCTGGTGAGGTTACATCTGACAAGGGAGTTATCAATGAGTGAGCCCTCCCCAGATACCACATCTTCTGGTGTGTTGGTCTTGGACTTCTCAGCTCCCTGAACTGTGAGAATTTTCTGTTATTTGTGAGCTACCCAGTTTATGGCATTTTGTTACAGGAGCCTGAGCAGGCTAAGACATTGATCAACACTAAAACACAGACTAACTATTGAATATGATTCCCTGTCTCTGAAAAACTAAATGTATTTCAGATCAACCAGTAGACTCAACAAATGGTTGAATAATGGCTACATATTAGGCTATTTGCTAAGTCCTTTTACACAACAATGAACAAGGCATAGGTATTCTCCACCCTCACAGAAATAAGAGTTAGCAGCATCTGCATATCTCCTGCTCAAAAGGTATCCTTATTGAAGGTAAAAAGAAATCTGCCCTTTAGTGTATTGAAGGCACAGACTGAATTAGTTAATGATGGCTTTGTGGTTATTTCCTGAAGGGACTTTTGCCCAGATGCCAGCTTCCAGGGGTAGGCAACAAAGGGGTGTTGAGAATCTTGGTAATGTGTTACTTTTAACCAAGATCAAGTTCAGTTCAGTTTTTACACCTCTGGATTTTGTGCACTATTATGATTGAGTAGTCAGAAATAACCACAATTGTCACCACCTACCTTTGCTGTGACACAGATCATACCCACCATACTGGATGCAATCAGTGCCTCATTTGTAGACTTTGGCTTTCCCAGGGGCCCCAACAAACTACCCCCTCACTTTCCATCTCCTTCCTGCATCTCACTGTGCTTGTGCAAGTTCTCTGACCAGGAGGTGTGCTCTGCCTCTGCTGTGAGGCCAGACGTTCTGGGGATTTACATCCCTGGTAGCAGTCCTCAAACACTGAGTGACTGCAGTTGATACAGAAACATCACATATCTTTTCTTCTGGGTGGGACAATTCCGAGGTGCATTCGTAGTCTCTCTAGAGTCCCCAGTGGGATCGTGTCTTGTTCCCCTCCACAGTAATCTTCATGTGAAAACACCTATTTTTAGCTTTCTTTCCTTCCTTGTGCTTTTTCACTCTCCCTGAAAACCCTCCAAACAACTGCCTGCACCCAATGCCTTATCTCAGGATTTATTTGGGGGAAACCTAAACAGAGTCAAGCAAGCTCCAGTTGGCCTACCAGATCTGTTGATCAACAATCCAACTGGGTCTTCTGAATGATTAATATCACATTGCTTTGAAAACAGAGACAGCCTATGGGAAAAAAACAAAACAAAACTAGTAAGTTCATTGAATACAACCTCAATAAACTTGGGAGATAGACAAGAAAATTCTTGTGCCCCACAGGAAAGATTTATGGGATATATGTGAGAAGAGGGTCTTTGCACCCTAGTTAGGAAAAGAATGTGATGACTTTTGAGCTATAATATCCTGAAAGCACTAAACATTTGAATGAGAACAGGCTCCACAATTTTTTTTTTTTTTTTTTTTTTTAGAATTTGTTTTATCTGCAGAAAAATAAAATTAACTTGTCCTTTCTTTCAAGTTTGATGGAGAGAAAGCCTTCTGTTTTGAGCTGGGAGGGGATGATAAATGGAAATTATATGCTAAGTATGTTTATTAGTTTTCTATTGCTGCTGGAACAAATTCTCATAAAGTCGGCTGAAACAACACATATTCCTCACCTTAGAGCTCCATAAGTCAGAAGTCTCATGTGGGTCTCACTAGTCTAAAATAGAGGTGTCAGCCTGGTTGTATTCCTTTCTGGAGGCTCTGGGGGAGAATTTATTTCCTTGGCACTTCCAGCTTCTAGAAGCCACCAATGTTCCTTTGCTTATGGCCCCTTCCACCCTCTTGAAAGACAGCTACATCACATGTCTCCAACCTTTCTTCAGTTGTACATCTCTGACTGGGAAAGTTCTCTGCTGTCAAGAAATTACATGATTAGATTGCTATAATCTGAGTAATCCAAGATGACCTTGGAATAAACTCAGTCACATTTAAAAACTTCCTTTTTCCCTGGACAATTATATACTTGTTCCAGGGGTTGGAGTGTGGACTTCTTTAGGTTGGCCATTAATATGCCTTCCACGGTACTTATTACTACTAACTTAAAATATATTTAAAAGTCATGGAAGGTATCTTTATTTTGTTATCTTTATTTTTTAAGGAATATATTATTTGTGCATTTTTTAAGGTTTTAAATGTACATTCTCAAATGAACGTTCAAAACCTTTTAAAGCAGTTTTTTTTTTAATTGCAGTTTATTGCTCATAGACAAAGGAACACTAAGTGTTCAGCTCAGTGAATTTGCAAAGTGACCTCATCTGGGAACCAGCCTCACAGAACATGTCTAGCATCTAGGGTTCGATTTGTGTCCTGCCTCACTCATTGCTCTCTTTTCCCCCTGTGAAGGAAAAACATTACCAGCCATATCGGTAAACAAAGAATGCTGTGGCCATCAAGTCATCAGTTGCCATTGCCACCTCAGGTTGCAAGCAAGCAGGCAGCCCAGCCTTTGCAGCCATCCCCAATGGTGTCCCCTGAAGGAATGTAAAAGAACAGCATTCTGGCCCTAGATAGCTAGGTTCATATCAAAGGAGTATTTCAATGAGCCCAGAAGTGCGTACCTTCCTACACATTTAACTTGAGATGTCTGGTTTTCTTTAGTTAACAGGAATCTTTTACTGTTCTGACTACCTGACCTTTGTTGTAAAACACTTATATATACTGACTCCTCCCCTACCTCTTTGGAGAAGTCCCTCAAAGTGATCTGAGAAGTTGTCATCCCAGGCTGGAAGGGGTTTGAGTCCTTAGAATTGTCCACCGACTAAAACATAACTCTCAACTTTTAGGTTGTGCTTTATTTCAATTGACAGTTTTGGTGACCACATGGGACACAGAGCAGACTTCTCTCCTTCACCTGAACTCTATAAGAATTTGAGTCTCAATACCAGCAGAGGCCTCTTGGGCCCATCTGGTTCCTTGGAGAGTCCAGATGAATTTGGATGAGTCTCTTCTGGTTCTAGGATCTCCCGTTATCTCCCTAAGTTTTATTTTGTGGTGTCAATTGCCTCTCTAGAGGAGTAGGTTATCCTTGAAACTTAGTTTCAAGAAGTGGTGAGACAAGAAGAGGGCAGGGCCCAGCCAGTCATGGAATGCCGCAGCAATTAACATCAAAATGATGAAAGATTCAACCCCCAGGAGGCCTTGAGGCTCAGGATGGTGAGAGATTTAACTTCTAGCAGATCTTGAGCTTCATTATATGCTCATTGTAATATGAACATGGTGAATAACATCCCACAGGCACCGTGGCAGTCCCAAGGCTGGCCACAAAAGGTCAAAGAGTGGGAAATGGCCAACTTCCTGGGAATCCCAGCTCCTTCCCCTTAGACTGGTCCTTCTACTTACTAGCATATAAAATCACCAAGCCCATAAAACCCAGCAACACGATGCCTCAGGGATGGGCCCTCTCTCTTCCTCTTCGGAGACAGCCCACACTCTGTCTATGGATTGTGTACCCACTTTTAATCTGAGCACCCAACCCCCACACTTTGTGGCCTTTCTCTTGCCTTTCAATGGATCTCTCTGAATAAATCTACCTTTACTCAACTGTGGCTCGCTCTTGAATTCTTTCCTGTGAGAAGCCAAGGACCCACACTTGGCGGGGCACGTCCCAGGGGCTCAACCAAGACCTGGGACACAGCCCTCCTGACACCCCACGTTGTTTTCCTGCATGACACTGTGTGGGATATCTTCAGTAAAAACCGTTGGGAATATTTTTGGTCGAGCAGGTTGTCCTCAGTGAAAGGCATTGGGAAGATTTTACTCAGTTTAGAGTCTGAGTGCTTTTACCCTTAGTTGAAAGACTGGAAAGACTTTGCTCAGTCAAGAGAATGCTAAGTAGTGTTGGCCTGAGTGACTAGAGGAAAAACTGTCCTGTCATTTTATTCTTGAATTGGCTACCTTAATAGAGTTTGTCAAAATAAAACTGAAATCTTATGAGAGCCATTATGCTCCAAAGATGATACTCTCCTCTGGGCTGGCAATGGTTTTCTCAGGTGACTGAGAAACTTGCAGGAGTGGTGGAGGCAGAGGCCTCATGCCATGCAGTTTCCCTGTGGGGAAACACACTAGTTATTTATTCTGACAAACTGACTTTTGAATGGGGAATAAAGCTTTCAAAACAAAAGAGAAAGGAAAGACAGATTGCCAGCCTCCAACTAAATATCCCAGCCAGGTTTATGAGAGTAAAAAATTTACAAGTACTTACTTAATTCAAAATTAAAGAAAATCTCACCATGAAAATAACTAAGCTGGGCTCCTTTATCATATATGCAGTTAAGTAAAAAAGAAAAGCTGGCCCGATAAAAACATTTTTTCAGAATTCTGACCTTAGAAAAGCAAAAGCTCTTCTAGGGGGAATTTGCATTTCTCTTCCTCTTCCCTTGCAATGTAAATGTTTTATCTTTCTCTGGGTAGTTTGCCTGTATGTATGTGTGTGTATGTGTTTTTTAAAAAAACTTATTCTCTGCTATCCAAAAAGTGCAAGTATAGTGTACATATGGCGGCCAAGCAAATAGGTTGGGATTCTGAGCAATCCTTTGATTGTACCAGTTCTCAGGTATTTTGCCATTTTAACCTTTGTTGAATTAGACTGGGACACAAAGGCCTTCACTCTTTTGGGGAGTAAACTTTTGAATCTTATTTAGGTGGCATTCCCTCCCTGACTCTCTTGCAGGATAATCTTTTCATAGTATTGGTTTAATATACATCTTTTTGATGACCAGATGATGGATCCTTTAAATTGGAGAAACTTCTAAATTGGTAAAACTTTAGAAAGCTCTCATTATAATTAGCTGTTTTATTGGTATCTATAAAAATTAATCAGATGTAAAGGTGGAAAAATATATATCTAATGGTTAACCTAAGAACTCTCTTAGTTTTATAAACAAAAATACTGCAATGTAAATGAAAATACTGCAACCATATCAGTAAACAAAGAATGCTGAAACCAAGTCATCAGTGGCTGCCTCCACCCCCCAGTGAGGACAGGCCTGCAGCCTGGCCTCTGCAGCCATTCACAATGCTGCACTCTGAGGGGACTCAGAAGAAGAAAGGACAGGATACTGGCCCTAGATAGCTAGGTGCTTGTCAAAGAAATAAATTCAGTGAGCCCGAATGTTTGCTTCCTCCCATACATAGAAAAGCACTAAATTCTTTAACTTGAGATGCCTGGTTTTCTTTAGATAGCAAGTAATCTTCTATTGTTCCAACTACCTGGTCTTTGTTGTAAAGCTCCTATATATCCTAGCTCCTCCCCTACCTCTTTGGAGCAGTCCCTCAGAGCGATCTGAGAGGCTGTCATCCTGGCTTGAGTCCTCCTGCCAAATAAAACATAAATCTTAACCTTTAGGCTGCACATTTATTTTTGAAGGTACTTTGAAGGTACGATAAATTAAACCCTAAAGGTTTAAAACATCAAACTATTTAGAAATTTCTCATTAATACAGAAAAGCAAATTAAAGAAGATACAGTTGGACTTAGGTGACAGACCAGTTCTTTGTGTATCTAAAAGCAACTCTCTTTGTCTTACAAATCAGAAATGTAAATACAAGAATGATCTGAGACTGAGGCTAATAGCTCAATGAGGTAAAATTCAAAACCAAAAAAAAAAAAAATTTGGCATTTTAAAACTCAAAGTTCTGACAAGTCCTTCAGAGTTTATCAAGGACAAGTGCAAATCTTAAGAGTATTTTACATAAATACTAAGCCTTTGTGCTTTGAGTAAGTAAATTCAATTTATTCCAACTGTTATTTATAAGCAATAAATTTATATTTTAATGTATAATTTATAACTAAGTTTTGAAGTGAAGCTATGAGATCACTAGTTTTGTCTATATGTCTGCGTACACATTAAAGATATGTCTCTAGTTCTAAAAAATATCAAAATTAAATTTATAAAAGAGCTCAATTTAATTGAGTTAGAAGAAAGCATGTATAAATTAAATATTTCAAAAATAAAAACTGGCCAAATTGACTTTCAGGTTCACTTGAACTGGGAAATATTCAATATTGTTAATACCTGATATGAAGTTTAGTTTGTTGATCTAATTAAATATAGACATGTCTTTAGAGTCATCAATATTAAGTATAATACTTTTACTGTACCTAGGTTTAATTAAAGTCAAATAAGACCTTGTTACATCATTGTAGATTTGTCAAAAAATAATAGTAATTTGGTGTTGTAAAATTCTTATAAGTTAATCAAACACAAATGAGATAAGAACTTTTGGGTAAACATTTTAAGATATATTTTAGAAATGTCTGTTAAAAATAATCTCTGCACATATTTGGTATCTTGAAATTCTAGAGTTGTGCTAAATTAAGTTAAATGATGGGAGTTTTCTTAAATAACTAGATCATTCCCAAATAAAGTAAGATATTGAAACATTAATTACTGAACATTGGCTTCCCTTTGCAGAGAAGCTAAAGGTGTGGGACTGTGAACGAAAAATACTGCAAACCATATCAGCAAACAAAGAATGCTAAAGCCATCAAGTCATCAGCCACTGCTGCCAGCCCCCACAGTGAAGACAAGCCTCTGCAGCCACTCACAATGCTGCACTCTGACAGGACTCAGAATAAGAAAGGACAGGATACTGGCCCTAGATAGCTAGATGCTTGTCAAAGGAATGAATTAAATGAGCCCAAATGTTTGCTTCCTCCCATACATAGAAAAGCATTAAATTCTTTAACTTGAGAAGGCTGTTTTTCTTTAGAGAACAAGTAATCTTTTATTGTCCCAACTACCTGGTATTTGTTGTAAAGCTCCTACGTATTCTAGCTCCTCCCCTACTTCTTTGGAGCAGTCCTTCAGAGCCATCTAAGAGGCTGTCATCTGGGCTTGAGTCCTCCCACCAAATAAAACATAACTCTCATCTTTTAGGCTGTGCATTTATTTTAGTCAACAGGACTGTTGATAAACACGTTTGGCACCACCCTAAGAGATTTTTCTAAGAAAGAACATGCTTTTAAAAATTATTATTGTTGTTTATGTTTGCCAATATACAAAATGCTAGTGTAGAAGACAGTTCATAATTGTTTATTTCCTAGTTTTCACGGCAAATTAAGGATTTTAAGAGTTAACTCTTCTAATTTAAATATGTAATTAACTCTACTATAAATAATGAAGAAAACATTTTAGTATACAGTAGAAAAATTGGGTGTATGTTTTCAGAAAAAGAAAATATAAAGGATGAAATTACATTTTGTTACTTAGAGTTGGTAGTTTCTAGATGGGAGAATTAAGGGATAAAATAATATGAATAATGGTAGAAAATTTGTGGAGAAGGAATCCTGAGAAAAGAGTTATATGTATGATTGGGATTGACTAAATGGAGTTTTGTTAAAAGTAAGCTTCTACTGATGCAGGTTGTGGGGTGTGAAGAGGGCCATGTCCCAGGTCTCGGTTGAGCCCCTGGGATGTGCCCTGCCAAGTGTGGGTCCATGGTTTTGCACAGAAAAGGGCCACTGTTGAGTAAAAGCAGATTCATTTAGAGAGATACATACAGCATAGAGTGTAAGGCAAGAGAAAGGCAAGTAAAGAGGTGTGGGAATTGGGTGCTCAGGTTAAAGTAAAATTAGGTACACACTCCATAGACAGAGTGTGGGCCATCTCCAAAGAGGAGGGAGTGAAAAGGGCCACTACAAGTGGTGTTGTCAGTTTTTATGGGCTTAGTAGCTTCACAGGCCTATAGGTGGGACCATTCCAACTGCCCTGGGGAAGGGGCTGAGATTACCAGGAATTGGGCCACTGCAGTTATCCTTGGGACTGTCATGGTGCCTGCAGGCATGTTATTTATCACACTGTTACAATGAGCATACAGTAAAGTTCAAGGTCTACTAGAAGTTAAACCTCTTAATCTTTAAGGCCAACTGGGAGTTGAATATTCCACCATTTTGGTTGTTGTCATTCCTTGAGTGACTCTACCCTTGCCCTCTTCCCTCTTGTCTCAGTACAAGACTGGGTTTTGATTCTCTATATTAAGAACTCAAAGTTTCTTAAGAGTGCTACTTTTGGTAACAGATTGGGTAAGTGTCTGTGCTTTGAGTGATTTATATCTATTTTTGAAACCATTGTCACTTTGGTTGAATAATTAAGCATTTTCACAATGACTTATGATTTTAATTGATCAAGTGTTTTGAAACTTTTTAACAAGCTTCCTAAGTATCAAATTTTGATTAAAGTTATTTTGACCTTCAGCAAATTTTGAGATGCTTCAGAGGGCCCCTGAAAAATCTGAAGGAGATTTTAAACTAACTAGAATTATTTGCTATATTAAATTACTTAAAAAGCATTGCCAGGTGATTGGGTATAAAGCTTAAGTTATATTGTAAACTAAAAAGTCATTAATATAGTTATTCCAAAATTTGTATGAAATTCCTAAAAATCTAATATGTCCTGGTATCATTCATAATCCTAATTATTATCTTAAAATGTTGTATATTAGAAATAATCCAAGTTGCTTGTCAATTACATTGTAATTAAATACTTCACCATGCCATTTTAAGTCTTGTCATTTATATAAACAGTCATTGTTTTACTCTGATGCTTTTATAATATGAAGATCTTCAGGAAGATTCATAAGAAATGGACTTTTAAACAAATATGTTTCTGATATCCTTTACAGCATACCACTGAACTGGGTAAATTATGAAACTCTAATGTAAACCTTATGAGTTCATCCAGATAAAAAATAATTACATGGAATTGAATGAACATGGAATTACATGAATGAATGATAAATATGATTGATAACCTTATGTTTTTTGAGAAATGTACTGGCCTTTACCCTTTATTCTCCAGAAAACCTCTCCTCTTATTCTATGACCTACAACAATTAGATAAAGTATGCCTTTGTAAATGCCAACTGAAAATTGGCACTTGTCATCTGCCTCTACAAGGATTGGATCATGTTGGCACTTGTCATCTACCTCTTCATGGATTAGACCATGAGCCACTGCAGCCACTGACCTCCAACCCACTCTGAAAGGTATTCAGGATGGAGATCAGGAATGAGGCCCTCTGTGCTCTGGGAAAACTGGCAGAACAGGCCTTCAGATAGTTAGATGTTTTCAGGAGATTTTATGAGCCCAATTTTTGCATCTCCTCATATCTAGAAAGCACTAAAATAATTAATAGTGACATCTGCTCCTCATGACTAATAGCAAGTCTCTGTCTAAAATGTATGCCTGGCTGCACGTATCCCCCTGTACTGAAATTTATATAATATTGACATTCCCTCCTGCTTCTTCAGAGCAGTTCCTCAGAGCTATCTGAGATTCTGTCTCCCAAGTTACAGTTCTCATTTTGCCCCAAATAAAACTTAACCCACAACTCTCACATTGTATGATTTTATTTCAGTTGACATAAACAGGGATGAAACATTTATCTTTTTCTCTCTACTTGATCTTTCCAGAATTTAACTTCTCCAGCTGGCTCTCCTGTGGACCTGATAGTTACTGCAACCAGATTACAACTAGTTACACTAATCATTGTTTTAACTTGTTCTTTGTTTCTAAGTTGCTATGTTTTGTATGACTTTACTAATGTTACTAGCTGTACTACTTATATTCTTATAAGATTGTTGTCTCTTACATTTCCCAATGTGTAACTAGGCCTCTGGCAAGATTGGTGAAATAGATCACATTTATAATCCTGACTAAAATAACTGTAATAGTTTGATTCTATGTATGGAAAGAATCAACAAGAGAAAACATTTCCTGGATCATAATAGGCTAGTAGGACAGGTGATCCAGAGAATTTTTGGTTATTAATACGGCCTGATCCAAAAATTAGCACCTTGAGTGACATGTCAACAAGATCTTTGCCTGATCTAGGAATGAGCTTTCCTAGCACCATGGGACAAAATTGGTCATGAAATGTCTCCCAAAATATTGGTCAAATTTAGGACCAAGGGGAAGCACTGTGAGTAAAATATTTGCAAGCCATATCAGTAAACAAAGAATGCTGTGGCCATCAAGTCATCAGTTGCTATTGCCAACTCAGGATGCAAACAAGCAGGAAGCCCAGCCTTTACAGCCAACCCCAGTGGTGCTCCCTAAGGGACACGAAAGAACAGGACACTGGCCCTAGATAGCTAAGTGCATATCAAAGGAATTATTTCAGTGAGCCCAGGTGTTTGCACCTTCCCCACACATAGAAAAGCACTCATTTCTTTAACTTGAGATATCTAGTTTTCTTAGTTAACAGTAATCTTTTAATGTTCCCACTACCTGGTCTTTGTCAAAACTCCTGTATATCCTGACTCCTCCCCTACCTCTTTGGAGCATTCCCTCAGGGTGATCTGAGAGGCTGTCATCCCAAGCTCAAGGGGATTTGAGTCCTAAGAAATGTCAGCTAAATAAAACATAACTCTCAACTTTTAGGGTGTGCATTTTGTTGTGGGTCCAATGGGGTGGCCCATGACATGGTGATATGTGGGTTGGCAGAAGAATTTAACAGAGATTAAGTATAAGAATAGAAAGGAGTTTATTAGGGTACACTGTCATAGACAGCAGTGGGCCACACAGATAAGAGGTGTCTGTGTGAGCACCAGGATAGAAGTACAGGGTCTTTGACTGGTGACAGGAGTTGGTGGTCACAGTGTGTTAGGGGCTGTGTAATTAGCTCATGCACAAGTTTTGATTGGTTGTAGGTGAGTTAAGACGTTTAGGGTCCATGAATGGCAGTGGGGTTTGGCTCTAATAAGGTGGGCTGAAACAAGCCAGAATGAGCTATTGTGAGATTAGGCATTACCTAGGGCTATTCATTTGTTTGGGGAAACACACCTAGTGAAGAATGTACTTTATCTGTTGAGTGACCATAGGCAGACACCTGAAAGCCCACAAATGGGGGTCACTGGATTTTGAAGGACGTCAGTGGGCCCAGCACATTTATTTCAGTTGACACCCCATAACCAGTGTCTTTATTTCTATCACCATAGATAAGTTCTGCCTCTTTTTCTGATATAAACATAATTATACAGAATATATCCTTCTGGGTCTGGCTTCTTTCACCTGATTCTTGTGCTTAGAGTTTTCCATGTTGTGATGTATAGCAGTAACTTGTTCATTCTCACTGGTATATAGTATTCCATTTTATGAACATAGCCTAATTTGTTTATCCATTCTATTGTCAACATTTGGGTTGTTTCTGGTTTTAACTATTAACATTAGTGCTACTGTGAATTTCCTAGTATAACTTTTGGTAGCCAGATATACACACTGATGTTGGGCATGTACCTAGAAGTAGAATGACTGGGGCATAAAGTGTGCATGTGTCCATCTTTGGAAGATAGTGACAAATTTTCCAGATGTTTTTACCATGAACATTTGAGTGGTCCTACAACCTCACTAACACTTGGTATTGTCAGTCTTTTAAATATTTTAACCATTTAGGTGAGTATAGAGTGGTATCTCATTATGATTTCTTTGCTGTTTTTTTTTTTAAAGGTGGAATTTATAGATAGTAAAACGCACAAATTTTAAGAGTACAATTCAATGAATTTTGTCAACCTTTAAGTTTGCTTGAGCTTTCAGGTTCCAATGTGTGCATTTTTCTATCAACAGGGCTTTGGGAGAATTAAATCTCTTGTGGTTGAGGAGGGAAACTGTATTTGCTTCATGCTCTTAAGCCCTCCTTCTAGTGCCTAGTGTAATAGACACAGGCAGGCATCCAATACGGTCTGTGAACCCTTGGGTTGACTGAGTCATTATATGCTACTTATCTCATAGGCCATTATCTACTGATCTGAAGGACACTTGTTCCAGAAAATGAAAGACAGAGTCTGAGAAACATTACACAGTAGCCTGGCATCAAGAGAGTTTGCCTGTTTGACTCCAAGCTCTTGTTGGTGCCAAAGCACAAGTATGTGACAAGAATGAACTCAAGAGCATTCAGGCCTCAGAATGGTCTCTCTCCTTCTTTTTTGGCCTCCTGTCACATTCCTGTGGAAGTCATGTACCACTAGGTATTTACGTCATTGTTAAAATATGTTTTCTTCCACGCCCTTGGCCCACACAATCCCTAATGCTTCTCAGTTAATTTTGCTAAAGGAAATGTGCCATGTCATTTTAATTTGCCTGCAAGTAAAGAATGTGGAAAAAAATAGTCAGCTTGTGAAGAGATGGTGGCCTGGATGTTCTCTGTTAAATGAAACAGGCTCAATTTTTATTTCAATAATACGTGTCTTGTGCAGGCTGGGTGGTGTATAGAACTGGCTTTGCTGGGACTGGGCAGACTGACTTCTCTGAGTCCTGGGCCAGGCCTGGAAGTGGCACAGAGCACATCTTCCTAATTCCATTGGCTGCAACTGGGTCACCTGGCCACACTTAACTGCTAGGGAGTTTGGGAAATGCCATCTAGTGGGATGTCCAGGAGGAAGAGGAGAATGTAGATTTCAATGACCGCAGATGGTCCATAGTCTGACCCAAGATAATCTTTCCCATCTTGATGGAAATAAAGTCATAGCCACATCACTGCAGCAGCAAAGCTGGTAAAGATTAGATGCTCTCAAATATGATCATAAAGTATTTTAAGTCCTGTTGCTTAAAACCTATTTCAAGATTTCTTGAATGAAAAGACTCAGTGGGAGGCATTTACTTCATCTGACTCTTACTTTCCTAAGCAGTGTATTTGGACTTCTAAGTGTGACTGGATCATTTTATACCCCTGCTGGGCATGGTCTGCTTTTAAAAGGCCCACCTGGTTCCAGACATTTGAAGGATAAACCCATCCTTCAGTGGTCTGACCCTGGAGGTAAATCTTAAGGTGATTCTGTGCCTTGGAATAGAGAAATTTCTAAGCTTCCAAGGGGCTTGTGGCTGAGTATTTCTGATGCTGACAATAAGAGGTTCAGCATTGTGGATCCTCAAAGATGACAAGCCATTGGGCCTCTTGGGGGGCTAAATTTCTCCAAACACAGCAATCATAAATATAGCACACATAAAGCACAGCCCATGACTCTGCTCTGAAAAAAATATAACTTTTCTTACAACTTAATTTTAATTTTGAGAACCTGCCTCATTCCATCAGGTGTTGAGACCATCTGAGCCATGAGTCTAGTTATGGGGAGTTTTCATAAAATGAGGTTGTGATGGGAACAGTAGGCTTGAAGAATATGAATGTCCTTGGTCCTAGGCATATGCTACTGGGTATTCTCATTCTGCCCTCCTGCCACTTTCAGCTCTGGCAGATTTCTCTCTGCTTTCCCTGTACCATGGGCAAAGGCAAAAGAGTCATTCTGCTCCCTTCCTGCCAGACTGGGAATCAGGGATCCTTACCAGTTTGACCAGATTGCCTAGACCCCTTCCACATAGACTCCTTCTGAAGATATTCTCTCTCAAAGGTGTTTCTTCCTCTAAGGGAGGCACTGCCTGGGGCTCAGGGTAAGCCCCTCCCACAGACCCCCACCTGTGCCTCTGCTCTCCTCACTTCCCATCTTATTCCCTCTTCCCAACCTGGAAGCATCTCTCTTCTAGTCCCAGATCATCCCTGTTTCCTCAAACCTGCTGTGTCATTCATGTGTCATGCCCATTAGTTAATGTTATTCTAATAATAATCCATATATATTAGAATAATATATTAAAATAATATTTTACAACAATAATTCACCTACCTACCTTACAACATATAAGCACATACATACAAGAAAGCAAGTGGATATGATGTCCCACTACCCTATTGGGAATGGAGGTGTGTGAGCTTAGACCCTTCAAATTGTTTCCATTTCACTACATACATGCGTACACTGAATAATACTGTAAATGCATTTGTAAAAATTGCTCATGACTTGAAAATGGGTGAGAAAAAAATTACATAGTGTCCTTTCAGTGGAGTGTGAGACATACTCTAGTGAACTCTGGGGAAATCACCTGATTCTGAGTCTGATTTTCTGTTGACTATTCTGCAGTTCTGTAGGGATAGATGCTAATGTGTAGAAAACTGAGAGCAAGGGTAATGATGAATCCTGTGGACAGCAGTGCAAATGAATGTTGACTGGTAGAAATACACCTGATTTCTGCTAATTTGAAAAGATAACCCCAAACATTATACCACAGTGCCTTAGAGATCACTATCCAGTTTTATATGCATTAGAAAATTTGTATCTACATCTATATTTGTTCTTCAAATTCTCCTTTGACCCAGTGAACATATTAATTTTGGTTATTAAGTAATAAGTTGAGTAAAACCCTTGATGTATTCCTTTTATATTTGTTTAAAAGTTAAGTTTTTTACTTTTGAAAATTATACTGTAGTCATTTGAGTAGGAGCTCTTTCTTCGGTGTCTAAACTGCCACTCGCATCCTGTCCTTGCTCCATCAGCAATATTCCAAACAGTTTTTCAGGGATTTTCCACATTTCATTTAGTCTTCTAAATAATCTTTGTTATGATAGGGAATAAAATTTCCATTTTACACATTAAACACTGAGGCTCAGAGAATGGCTTGTTTCACTGTAAGACCCAGATAGTTAAAAATTACTTGGTAAGAGAGCTGTGTTTTCAATAATTATTGAGCATGCTTCAAACCCCTTTAACTTTGTTACCCTGAACTATTTTAAAGTCAAAATTGTTCAGGACTATCCAGTCCTCCTATAAAATTAAAAGTATCGGAAGGCCTTAGGTCCTCATTTTAAGGTTTTTCAAGGGAAAGCAACCAGTTAACTTTAGAGGTCTCAATTCAAAGTAACATTTGCTAAGAAATCAAACTGGTGAACCAACAACTCTTGCATCTCTACTTTACAGAGCATAGCCTGTCAGAAGTGGGTAATATCGTTTAGTCGTATCAAAGAATATACAATATTTAAGTGTCTAACAATCAAGGATCTAGTTGTGAAGACAAGGAATGGACATGTGAAATAGAACATATTCCTTAAGATTAACATATCTAAGCAACATTTTTCAGAAAATGACTAGATGAAATATCACACTTACTTAGTAACTAGTGATCAAATGAATCACTCTTCTCCATGGAAGGAGAAAAGCATAAAAAATAATGCTTTATATCAGCTTGGTGTTGAGGTTCAAAACAGGTCAGTCAGTCAGTCCTGATTATTTTCCTTGTTCTCATCTCTCCAAACCACAGGAAAATATGACTGAAAGTCAATTGATCCCAGTAGTAGGGTAGTGGGGTACTTCTTATAACATATATACAAATTCTTGCTTTCTTCAGACTGACTTGTCCTCATTGACTTTTTTTCCCTGCCCTGAACTCATGATTCACGACACTTTGCAGAGCTGCTGTAAACATTTCAGCATCTGAAGTGAACTTCCAGATAGCGCAAATATGTTCAATGAGTAGACCCAAGGGCAATCTCTTAGACCTATGCCCTATCCAGGAATAACTTTCCCAAGGGTAGCCATTATCCCAACTTCTAACAGCACAGATTAGTGTGCGCTCTTTTTGACTTGATAGCAATGGAACCATGTGGAATGTATATACTCTTTTATGTCTGGCTTCTTTTGCTCAACATTGTAATTATGAGAATTTTCCATGTGGTTGCAAGCCCTTGTAACTTGTTGATTCATATTGCTGCATAGCATTCACTTTATGGAATCTTAAAATTATTACTGCTATCATCATACTATGTTTCTCTTTTCCCCAGAATTTTCCTCTGTCATGCACACACAACACAGACATATTTTGATGAATTCAGTCTACTCTGAATGGAGGTGGGCAAGGTACTGTTGTATATTAACTGGGTTTTGACCTTTGAATAGGGCGTTGGTTGCCCAGTAACCACGATGGGTTAAATTTCCAGAAGAGATTATATTGTCTGACACATTTAATCACATTGTCTTTTTCTTCCAAATGGCTACTTATCTTTTTCTTCCTCTGAGTGAGTTAGTGCAGGAAATTTTATGGGTGATATACAAAATCTATACCTAACCTGTTTTTTTTTTTTATTATTTTTCCAGTTCTGGAAACCTGACAAATTTCCCTCACCCCATTTCTAACTAGTTAATGTGTAGTTCTTGCCATGTTAGTATGATGAAGAGTATGAATAAACCACACATGCATGATGAAATATGGAAAAATTCACAGAAACAGACCACAAGTAAGAGGTGCATCAATTACACCAGTTTGTTTTGAATGCCAAGGGATGTTATCAAATCATTTCTTCTAAAGTTTTGAATACAAATTAAGGGATATGATTTAGTAGTTTTCACTATACTCGGAGTTGTACAATCATCACTACAATCAATTTTAGAGCATCTTTGTTACCCTAAAAAT
This sequence comes from Camelus dromedarius, assembly GCF_036321535.1. Classification (NCBI taxonomy): domain Eukaryota; kingdom Metazoa; phylum Chordata; class Mammalia; order Artiodactyla; family Camelidae; genus Camelus; species Camelus dromedarius. Next base: position 31,588,100 of record NC_087453.1, read on the forward strand.
AAACTCCATACCTGTTAGCAGTCACTCCTTATTTCTCCCCAAATTCTTCCTCCCACCATTTTCCCCTGGCTAGACAACCACTCATCTATTTTTTGTCTCTATAGTTCTACCTTTTCTGGACATTCACCTAAATGGAATCATACAATATGTGTTCTTTTCTGAATGGCTTCTTTCACTACTTGATTCCTTTTTAAGGTTGAATGCTATTCCATTGCATAGATATATTACATTTATTTATCCACTCATCAGTTGATGGATATTTGGATTGTTTCCATTTTTTTGCTTATTATTGATTATGCTGCTATGAACATTTCTGTACAGGTTTCTATTTCTGTTGGGTATACACTTAGAAGTGGAATTGCTGGGCCATATGTTAATATATGTTTAACATTTGAGGAACTGCCAGAGTGTTTTCCAGTGTGGCTACACCATTTTATAATGCAACCAGCAGTGCATAAAGTTTCCAATATCTGCACATACTCATTTCAACTTGTAATTTTATCTATTTTTTTTTATTACAGTTGTGCTAGTAGGTATGAGATCACATCTTACTACGGTTTTGATTTGCATTTCCCTGATGGATAATGATATTGAGCATCTTCTCATGATCACACTTATTATGTGCCTATCTCCTTTGGAGGAAGTTTTCTGTTCAAATTCTCTGTTCATTTTTAAATTGGATTATTTGTCTTTTTATTATTAAGTTACAAGAATTCTTTATGTATTTTATTTACAAGGGTCCTATCATATACATGGTTTGCAAATATTTTCTCCCATTCTCTAGCTTGTCTTATTTTCTTGATGGCATTCTTTGAAGGATAAAAGTTTTTAAATTTGATGAAGTCTAATTTATCTGTTTTTTTCTTTTTCACTTGTGCTTTTGGTGCTATTGAACTTTATTCTTAAATAATATTTCAAAGCATTTTTGAAATCTTAATGCTTAAAAATTTATTGTATTTTCCTGCAATCTGATATATTTACTATAATTTTAAGGAAGAATTTCTAATGGTAAACCAGACAATATTTTTCTATGTTAAAAAAATTTAGTTATTTTCATTGTAGGATATTTTTGTTTTTGTTTGTTTGTTTGTTTTTGGGTGGAGGGTAATTCAGTTCATTTATTTAGTTAGTTATTTTAAGGGAGGTACTTGGATTGAACCCAGGACCTTATACATGCTAAGTGTGTACGCTAACCATTGAGCTATACACTCCCCCCTTTCTATGTTTTGAGGAGGGTACAATTCCTACTTATTGCTTAGGGCTGGTTTGAATTTTTAAAAATACAATGGAATTTTTTTTCTAACAAGAAAACCAAGAGTGACCAAGAAATGAATGACTTTGGAATCAATCTCAGGAAAGAATCTTTGGTTGCTGATTGGCATCTGGTTATCTTGGCAGCCAAGATGAGAAGATCCTAAGGTAATCAGCCTGGTAATACATACTTACTGATCTGGGCCCCAGGCTGGGCTAAGCACTGTGGGAAGCTGACAAGCAAAAAGAGCTCTGTTCTGCTCACAATCTTATAAAGTACGTGGAAAGGCTTATCTAACGCACAGGAGGCAATTTATGAACAATCTTTCTAATGCCCAATTTAATGTGCTTTGAATAAGTCCTAAAAAACACTTAGATACTTAACTAAAAGATATTCTAGAATCAAGGACTAAATTACATGGTATGAACTATAATCATGGTGTGACCTTAGGCAAGTCCTTTCACCTTCCTGAGCTTCTGCTTATTCATCTGTAAGTGGGGACCATAATCATGCTTACTCAGAAGGTGATAAAGAGGGACAGAGGAGACCTTGCTGATGCCAGTGAGCACATAACTGTCATGACTCATGATTGCTATGTGTGGGAACAGAGGCAGCAGAGAGGAGTGGTTCTGAGCTGGGGTTTGGAATTAAACAGAATTGGGTGGAAATTTAGTATCTGTGTGCTCTGGACAAGTCTTTACCTGTAAAAATAACTTTATTAGATTGATCTGTGGAGTACTTTAAAGGAGGTAAGATATTCAAAGAACTGAACACAGAAAGATCTTCTAGGTGAAGGAGGCAACAGGTGTAAAGCATGAAAGTACATAGTTCTCCCAGGAGGAGGGTATATGTTCTGAACTAACAAAGAAGTAGGGTTGAGAATACCTAGGGGAAGGACTAAAACACACTCAGAGAGCTTAAACTGGGCCCAATGGGACGCCACAGAAGGACTTTAATCAACAACTAGACACTTGCACCCTAGTGTTCATAGCAGCACTACTTACAATAGGCAAGACATGGAAACAGCCTAAATGTCCATCAACAGATGACTGGATAAAGGAGAGGTGGTATATTTATACAATGGAATACTATTCAGCCATAAAAACTGACAACATAATGCCATTTGCAGCAACATGGATGTTCCTGGAGAATGTCATTCCAAGTGAAGTAAGCCAGAAAGAGAAAGAAAAATACCATATGAGATCGCTCATATGTGGAATCTAAAAAAAGCAAAACATAAATACAAAACAGAAACAGAAACAGACTCATAGACACAGAATACAAACTTGTGGTTGCCAAGGGGGTGGGGGGTGGGAAGGAACAGACTGGGATTTCAAAATGTAGAATAGATAAACAAGATTATACTGCATAGCACAGGGAAATATATACAAGATCTTGTGGTAGCTCACAGAGAAAAAAATGTGACAATGAATATATGTATGTTCATGTATAACTGAAAAATTGTGCTCTACACTGGAATTTGACACAACATTGTAAAATGACTATAACTCAATAAGAAAATGTAAAACAAACAAACAAACAAACAAACAAACAAACAAACAAACAGAAAATGACTATTTAGCCTGACACTACAGAGAAAGCAAGAGGCAATGCTGGAAAAAAAACCTGTTCTGAGAAACTGGAGGCTGAGGTTTAGTTCTGGCTCTATCACAAATTGGCTATGGGTCTCAGAACAGTCATGTAACCTCCCCGGACCTTGTCCCCAGGTAAGTTCCCCAAGTGTACTGTGAGAAACAGTAAGTTCCAGGTGAATAGATCCGGTTTTCTTGGGGACGCCACCATCAGACTGCTGCCAGAGTTTAGGGAACAAAGGCTGTTTGATCATCTGGGACTCGGGGCAATTTTCTAACATTCACAGATTTGGTGCTTTGGAACATCCTTGATGGTTTGTAGCAAAATAGATGAGCATATATAGACACTCAAATCCAATCCAAAGTGGTGCTTGGCAGAATGTTCCAGATCGTTCACATGTCCTTCTGCATTGTGACAGCCGTTCCCTTGAAACTCCTGCAGCACATTTCTTGGACATTTATTGATGTATGCCATAAGCAGAGAAAAGTTCTCCAATCTGAAGTGTCCTGCTCTCCTAGTTTTCACAAACTAAGCACATCTGACTAATCAGTTTCCAAATCAACAAGCAGAACATAACCAGAGGCACAGAACACAGCTTGCTCCATCTGCCAGTCCTTTCTTCACCCAAGGATAGCCATTGTTTCTAACAGCATAGAGTAGTTTTAAAATGTCAAAAAAATGTAATGAAATATAAAGATTGTCAGATCCTTATTTAGAAACTTTTACGTATCATTCAGAAATCTAATCCTGTGCTAGTTCCTGGATGAACAGGTAGTATGCTTTTGGAAATTATTTTTGTACTATGTCTCAAGATCTCTCAACATGTTTATTTGACTCTCTTCTAGGAAATTTACCCAGAGAAAATCTGCTTAAGAAAGGGTGATTTCATATTCTTGAAAATTTTCAATTTACATTTTTTTTGTAATGATTAAACCAGAAAGTAACTCTGACATTCAACAGTGGGTGAATCATTAATTAGTTTATAGATATAAACCATGAAATATTAAGCAGCTGTTAAAAGGGAAGAATATAAAAACAGGGAAAGAATTTATCTTGTAATGCCTAGTAAAAAACTGAAAGTGCAAAATTGCATTATGCTAGAACCATATCTTTATAAAACTCAAATGCGTATGGACAAGAACTGGAAAATATTTATTGAGAAATGTTGATTGCTTTCTACATCTATTATATTGTAAAATTGTTACTGTAGTAAAACCCAGATGAGCAAAATAGAAACATGTATGGTTTCTATTTAAAATGAATATTTCATAACAGTACATCAGTATTTTTAAAGTGTAAAGGATCAAGAATTTACAAATCTATCTTTTTAAGTCTAAAAGTAACCAATAACTATGAGAATGACAAAATAATTAAAACACAGTGACCTCCAATGTTGGCAATGAATCATTATTCAAGGAAATAGGTACTTTCATGCATTTCCATGATTGGTTTCCATGATGACAGTAAACAAGCCTCAACTGCCTTGGTCACCCCTGCTAGGTCCACTCCATTCCAAATCTTGTTGGCCACTCAAGAGTTGACAGCCCAGAAGTGCAGATTTGCTGAGTAGGTACAAGGAGAATCAAGGATGAACAGACCCACCCTAGGGAGACTCCAGTTCTGGGCCTGGGAACCTGGGGAATCAGAGTAGTTGTGATGTGAAGAACAGGAGATGGGGTCTAAGGAGTGTAGATGAGGATATAGGGATGAAGGCATGCCAGAGGGAGCCTTGATGTTCCCATGTCCCCAGGGGCCAAAACTAGGACCAGCTAGGAAAGACACAGGAGAGGAGCAGAAGGGGCTCCATCTACATAACAGGTTTTTGTTGATGGAGTTGTCTTACAGTTGTTAACTTATGGAATTAGTCTGCAAAATAGATGATTCTTCCAAGCTTCTAACTTGGGCTTTTGCCCTTCAATCTTGTCTGCCATAGACACATTAAATTTTCTCCTTGCAAGGCAGTATTAAGATCATTGAGTATTAGACAAACAAACAAGACTATTCAATTCTGTCCTGAAAGTCAGAATCAAACTGGTTGCTGACCTTTCAGAAACACTGAGTTCATACCATGGTTCAAACATCCTCCACATACATGTACATCCACAGACATTAACAGATGCTTGTGATCAATTTCCACATTACCACCTGCAAAAGAAAATAGTCTTGAATTAATAGCCTTTATAGAGTTCATATGTTTTACTATTTTTCCAAACACACTGTTTAGTTCAACTGGATTTTTCCTTTTTTCATAACAAGACTCTTTCAAGGAAGAAAACAGTACTTGATATATCATCTGGACAAACTCCTTACTCTGGATAATTATCGAAGAACATGGGCCTACTACATTCAACGATTATGCAGTGCCTCTTCTGTGTCTTATCACATGAGTCCCTCAACACCCAGTCCATACCTGGTTCAGTAAGACAGGGCTGTCCACTTAGGTGCTGCAGCACGAATTGCTTCAGACGTCTCTAAACAGTTGCAGCATTTGTCTCATTCCACACACGTAATGAAAAATCACTGGTCAGCAGACCACACCTTGAAACTTATGTTGGCATTATTTTCTCCCCAAAGATGGAGAACCTCTAGAAGTGATATTTAGGTCATTTTCATGGCTTGTACAAATCACACTATGGCATCCTGCACTGCTTTTGGATTGTTTTCAATATTTATCACATAGAGTTATACAGTAAGGCTATGTCATACTATACTCATGATAGGTCACGAACTTCTACATCCAAAAAGTCTTTTTCCATGGCTGCCTTTCTTTGGATTCAAATCCAAATGTGTTGTTTTTGTATCACTTTGAGAGTGTCTTTTCTTGATGGGGACTCCGGCAGCAGGAGGTTGAATTTATCCGAAGCTCCACTCAAAGCACAGTATAATTACTGGTCCCTCAAAGTCTATTTTCTTATTTTATTCATTTGTTCCAATTTGCCATCCCTTTTTTCCTAACCTCCCCCAAAGGGAATCATTATATGTTTAATATATATATTTTTTAATTTTGTATGAGTTCATTTAAAATGTGTAGTGTTGTAACATATGCTTATGTTTTAATTTTAGTAAATGCTACTGTGTTCAATCTCATTTTATTTCTTGCTCTTTTAGTCTTAACATCCTCTAGATGATGCCAAGAACATGGGCCTGGCTGGCATATTAGTGTTCCTTTTAATAAAAAACCAAACCAAACAAAACAAACAAAAACCCAAAAGGATCCAACTAGATTAGTGGTCAGGCAACCAGTGCTGGCAGGCCAGATCTGACCCAGTATATTTTTATGAAAATAACTTCTGTTGGGACATAGCCACTCATTTGTTTTATGTACTGTCTGTAGATGTTTTCATGCTACAACAGTGAAGTCTAGCAGTTGCCATAGAAATCATATGACCTATAAAACTTATTATATTTACTCCCTGACCCTTTACAGAACGTTTACAGAGCCCAGAGCTGGGTGATCCATTACAAACCCCACATTCTCCTTTTCCAAAGTCTTCCTTTTTACTGACATTCTTACTGAGGAGGATTTGAGCCAATGGAAGGAGGGCAAATAATTAAATCTTTACCATGTCTGCAGAGATTTTCTGAAGGCGGTTTTCCACTTCAGAAATCCCACTTGTGATTATGTGGCGAAGTCTCAGCGCTGGCAGAACCCATCACACATTTGAAATGCTCCTTCAACAAGCTCCATGCTTGGAGCTTTTGGATTTTATGGGCTAGAATGTGGTGTCTAAGGCTGCTTTTCAAATCAATTCCTTAACTAATGCTGAATGGAAAGAGAAGCTGCTCTCAGTGAGAACTCTTTCTCAGTCTACTATGCGTGGTCTTATACTAATGATAGATGGCATTAACATCCATATGATAGATTACTGTAAAAGGCTCTAGGCTATCAGGAAAAAACATTTAAAAATACAGAAGGCATAAACACTAGGGTAATAAAGTAGGTCTGGTGAGAACCGAAAGCTCTTAGCATCAGAAAAAGGTCTTTCAAAGCATCATTACTCCTCGCAGTGCCCAAGGACTCTCATCTTTCTCTCCTAGTCTAGACAGCATCTCTTATTGGGGTAGTTTAATAAAGACTCAATTGACATGGGTTGTAGTACAGTGCTGGGAACACAGTGGGCACTTATTAAATGTCAGCTGGATGAATAAATGGGCTGTGATGAGTGCATTTGACCGAATTCCAGCCCTCTAGAAACTTTAAATGGCAAAGAAAATACTGCTATGGGCATTCGGCGATGGGCAACCAGACTACAGCATAAAAAGGGTCTAGACATAAATGCACAATGCATTCTAATAAAGACCTGCATGTTGGCCATGGGGGGCAGTGTTGGGGACACAACGAAAAATGAAAAGTACTAGCTTCACTGCAGTCTTACTCACATTCAGGTGGTGTAATTAGCTTCAGGTAAACTGTCTTGCTATCTTTAACCCTACGAGTGTCTGTTAGTACATACTTGCTCCGTGAATTTTCACAGTGCATTTGGATTTCACTTGTTTTCAATTCCTTTGCAAGGATTCAAATGGAATCAAGGCATCATTACATAAAATTTATATGCTTGAGTCCAAGGGCCACCTTACTAAGTTAACAGATAACTATTTTTCCAATACATATATGAAAACCTGATTTATGAATATGGTATGTATCCTTCACTCTTGCTCTTTGTTGTACAGTATTTCACATTTGCCAAAAGACATAAAGAGTGATAGAACACACATTTACACACTACCCACATTAACAAATGAAACGCTTTCAGTCCACTTGAAGCCCCTCGTGATTTCATCCCGATCACAGAACTCTTTCTCCCCACTAGATGTAACAGCTCTCTAAACTTGAGGGATTATTACTCCTATGAATCTCTTTATTATTTTCTACATGTATATTCATCCCTAAAACTATGTAGTATTGGATACACACTTATAACCTACAGGTAACTGGCATCATTCAGGTATTGTTTTGTAAATCACTTTATTTGTAAATCACAATCAGTATTATATTTTTGAGATTTATCCATATTGATACATGTAGCTGTGGTATAATATTCCATTGTATAGTATTTTTATCCATTCCATTTCTGATTATTTAGGTTCTTTCCAATTTTTTTTTGCTGTTACAAACAATATTTTTGTGAACATGCATGTACATGCCTCCTTGTGGACGTGTGTGTGAGTTTCTTTAGGGTGATATCTAATAAGAATAACACTGATACTGCTAAAAACAAAATCTGCAATTTATAAAGAGCTAAAAATATAACTTCTAAGTATTTTACATACATGAAATCATTTTATCCTCACATCAGTCCTAGAAGAGAAATAATTATTAGCCTCATTTTACTTATCAGAAAGCATAACTGGGCATGTGATTTGCAAATTTTCAGTTTCAGCAGATATAGCAAGTTATCCTTCAAAGTGTTATAACAATGTCTATTCCCATAGAGGTAAATATAAGTCCCCAGTGGTCTACATTCTTGAAGCACTTAATAATGTCAGACTTTCAAAATTGGGTTCAAAAACCTTTATAGAGACAAATTACACATATTCATTTGTGGTTTGTGCCAGTAACTCAGGTGAGAAAGAGAGATCAAATAATGTTTTGTCTTAGGAGTGTGGAAGAGTACAGAGGTCACAGAGGTTGGTAGCTGAGAACAAAGTAAAATGCCCCTAAGAGAGTCAAGCATATTGATCATCCAGCACAAACCCGTCCAAAGGATGGAACTATATACCTGCAAAATCTTTGTTTTCCCAATGCTCATAGGACTGTTGAACACTAAAGGGAAATTCTGAACTAAAAATCAGAGTCTAGAAAGTCTTATATCTAACTTTCAATTCTTTCTCAGCTTGAACATTGTAACTGTATAGTGAGTAATGAGTCCTAAACACCTCCACATTCTCTTTAGTTGTGAATGATTCGAGTAACACAGACAAAATTAGTACTTTTTTTAAAACCAAAAATGTTTACTTTTCCCTAGAACTGATTCACTTTTCTTGTCTCTTCTACAAAAGAAAAGAAGGTTTATTATGTATGTTTGATTGATGAAGCATTCTACTCAAATTACGAACACAAGGAGATTAAGGACCTTTAAAACTGTGGTCACAGTAGATGAAAATAAAACTTTCCAGTTCATGGAGGTTGCAGGAAATGTCATTTTCCATGAACACACTTATATTAACACTTCAAGGACACAGGGACCTTAAAATCCCACCAAATGGAAAATTCCCAATGTGAGAAATGGGCTTCTCACCACAGGGACTGCAGATTTCTTATTCACCACAGAGCCCTTCTGTTCTCAGTAGAGTTCAGAAACCCTAGCACTTTTGCAAAGGAGCTGGGCAAACACACTCGAATGAGTAAAAGTGTTAAGATTTGTTTTGCAAAGAAATAAAAATGCAGGCCATAAAAAGTCAGGATATTCTCACAGCCAACGAAACAAACTGTGTTCTATCACACATCTTATGCTTTTACGGTAAACTCCTTTCCCCATGGAAAACTTCTAGGTACTATGACCTCCATAAAATGCTAGCTCTCAATCTTCAGAACATTTCAGAACTCTGAGAATTCTGATTCCTTACTGAATTTTATAGAAGAAGATTTATGGGGCCATAGACCACCCCTCCTGATTCTGCAAAATCCAGAGAAAACATTAACAGTAGCAACAGAAGCTTCCTCCTTTGTGTCTTGGTCCCACTCATTTTGAAAAGGTCTCTGACTTCTTCAAACATTAACCTGGATTATCTAGTAGTAAAAATGAGAGAAATTAGTATCTCTTCCTGGTATTCCAGTTATAGAGAATGGCCCAGGATTAGTGTCCGTGCCAATGACCAAATCCCCTGGCCTCAGGGGTGGAATGTTTTATCTTCCCCTTGCCTAAAACAGAAAAAAAAAAAAATTCATGGTGGACTCTTGGTTATGGAGGGCTTGGTTTCCAAGTGATTTAGTGACTATAAGCCAGTCCTTATTCTCCCATAAAACTACATGAAGGTAAATGGAGTCTGTCATGATATTCAAATTGGAAAAAACATGATTCAGTTTTTTAAAAATACTGCTCTTCACCTTGATTAAGGCATAGTCTCCATTGGGCAATCTGTTTATGAGCTGTTTAAGGTATCTGAGCTCTCAGTTATAACATATGACCCCCAGAGAGCTCATTCCACTAATGAATATTCTAATTTGCAAGACTTTGGTTCATGAAGCACTTAGAAACCAATGTCTTTTTAATTAATTTAGTACTTAAAAAAAAAAAAAGACCTTGCAAGGCTTATGGTTGTCTGAAAGTACATTCGTCCAGTGATAGGTTTCTGAAGGAGTCATCTGATATTTATTTTAAAATGGGGTGGGAAGTTGAAGTCCATGGAAAGACAAAAGATTAGGGAAAGAATGTAGAGAAATAAAAGGGAAGGAAAGAAAGTGGGGAAGGATGGATGGAAGAGACAGAATTGCAGAATGAATCTCATCTATTAAATAATCTCATTTCTTCCTGATAAATCAGCACATTCAGAAATCTATTTTCCTTCAGGAAACAAACATCTTTGTTACCTTTAACACATTCTAAAGTTCTTTCTTTGGGGTTATAGTGAATTCCAAAGAATCAGTATTTTTGAGAAGAGAAGCAACCTCAATGATACTAAACTATAACAATTCATTTTAGAAAGTATGCAAGTGGATATATGCATGTGTCTATCAAAATAAACCAACACCCCATTTCCACCTCAGCCTTACAACCTTTGATCCTTAATTTGGAGCATGGACAATAGAGGAAAACAATACAATGTGGCAGTAATCCAATTTCAAGTTTCAAAAATTGGAGCCAATATTGTTCATCATTGTCTTGGCTTGGGATCCCCCAGAGGTGGACACTAAGACAGGGATTTGAAGCAATTAGCGTATCTGTGAGGTGAAGGAAACATGTGCAGGACAGTGAGAAAGTGGGACAGAGAAGGGAAGTAACTCCATGACAATATCAACCAGTTACTGCTGGAGTAACTAGTGTTCAGTCCCACTGGAGAGCTCTTGGAGGCAATGGAGAACCCACACCTCACTGTTCTCTCTCTCCAGAGGCAAGGAAATGAGCCACTGAATGAGTGTTCCTTCCAGCCCCTTTCATGAGCAGGCAAAGCCAGCCTCAGTCACTAGAGAAAGCCCCCCAGAACAGTGACACAGGAGCTGAGAGTTGGAATTTATGGGTGTGCACTGAAGTGGTGGGAGGGAGGGAGGGAATCATATGGGAATGAATCAGTGACAGCTGCAGTTGTACAAGGCTGAATCTAAAGAAGGGATTATTGCACCCTTCCTTGTATCATACCCCAGAGCAGTTGACTTCCATGTAGCACAAGCTATTTTATAGCCACACGGCTCTGTGTGGCAGATTATTAAGCATCATTAATCAGGGGCCAATTGAGTATTAACATTGCCAATGCTGCTTCCTTTAGACCTTCAGGCAAGTTACCAAAGCCCCAGAAATAGGAAGTTACCTTGGAGTCACAGAGTATGGAAATATGCTGTCTTTCTTGTCTCATGTTCTGTCTTCCTCGGTGATCTGCAATCACCAGTAGGTGTCCCGTGAGTGCAGTTTGAATGTCCTTTATTCTCACAAGGCTGAGGGGTGGTCAGATGTGAGGATTATCTCACTGGTGAGGAAGTAGCCTGAGACATGATGTTGTTCACCTTACAACTGCAAAGAGGTACAGACTTGATCCTCTTTCTTCCTTCTCTTTTCTCCTTTCCACTAGACCTTGCCGTATCTTGGGGAAGATTTTAGTTAAAGTTCATTTAAGACCTCCAAAGACGTTGGAAAATATATGATAGTTCCAAAAATATGTCAAAATCACAATAAAATATAAGAAATAGGTTTCAACTGCTAACACATATAGTATGATAGTACAGGTGTATCTCATTTTATTGGTCTTCACAGATGCTGCATTTTTTGCAAATTTAAGGTTTACAGCAACCCTGCATTGAGCAAGTCTATCAGTGCCATTTTTCCAACAGCATTTGCTCACTTCATGTCTTTGGGTCACATTTTGGTAATTCTCCCAAAATTTCAATCTTTTTTCATTATTATTATATTTGTGTGTGTGTGATCTGTGATGAGCAATCCTTGATATTACTACTACAGAAAGATAAAGACTTGCTCCAGGCTCAGATTATGGTTAGCATTTTTTAGCAATGAAGCATTTTTAATTAAGGTGCTGTTTTTAGGTGTAACACTATTTCACACTTAATATAACTATAGTCTAGTGTAAGCATAACTTTTATATGTACTAAGAAACCAAAAAATCCATGTGATTTGCTTTACTGCCGTGGTCTAGAACCAAACCTGCATTATCTCCAACGTATGCTTGTACGCAGATATAATGATGACTAAATCTCTTCTTCATTTTCTGTCACCTGAAATTGATCCTATTGAACTTACCTCTCTATAGACCCAGCCTGAGTCTTTTTCTTATGGTATCCCTGCCACTATTGGGGGAGTCTTCTAGGCCCATGGATTTTTTGACCCACTTTCTTTATCAACAGCACATGAGGTGAAATCACACATTTACTCACACTGTACTCAAAAATATGGAGAAAGGGGGCATCTTAATTTCTTTAAAATTGATTTTTTGCTTCTCACTAGTGCCCCCTGCTGGGTCGTGCCTCTCCTTATGAATGTCCACAGAAGTTCAGCAGCACTAGAATTTTCAGGCTAACTTTTCTGTTGAAGAATAATGTACGTAACAAAATGTGCAAATATTTTATGTGTACAGCTGCATGGATTTTCACAAAGTAAACATACCCATGGAGTGAGCACCCAGATAAAGAAATAGAACATTACCAGCACCTCAGAACTATCCCCCTCATGCCACCTCCCTATTACTAAATCTGGTAATTGATATAATCCAATCTGGGAATCTCAGTCTGATTCAATATTTTAAACCATGCATAAAATTGTTCAGTATATAAAGTTCTCAGTCTGTCACACCGCACCCCTTCCTCCCTTCTCTGTGCTCTTCAAGAGAGCACTAATTATGGAGTCTGTGGGGCAGAAATTTCCTCATGATTTGAAGGCAGCAGGGTCTCAGTCCTGCATTCAGATTCGACCCTGGTTCTGGGACAACAGTCAATGCTCACCCCGCTGTCATCAGTTGCTAGTATCTGTGTGACTCAGGGAATGCATAGCTGAGCAGTGCCCTGGTTACTGCCCCCATCTGCACATCAGCTCTGGACAGTGATTTGAATCCCTTCCCATACATGGTCATGATCCTGGCCCAAACATTTTCAAGACGATGCTTCTTTCTCCACCACAATGACTTTCAGGCAAGATCCTTGACCACGCTCCCAATTTTCTCTGTTTCTCCTCTGAATGGACATGTGGGATCTTTGAGGTCCCATCCATACCAGGAAGGAACTAAGGACATCTTGGGAACACCGAACTTCCAGCCCTTTCCTGTGCCTATGAACATTTCCTTGCCTTCAACATTGTGAAGTTATCTTCTGCAGGGTCATAAATGGGAACATGGTCTTAAAAGGCATATCAGACATATGTCTGATCACCTGTCACCTCGCTGTGTCAGTCTTTGGCCCCTGCAGAAGGACCACTGCCCACTGTAGGCTGGAAGTGGCCACATGCAGTGCTTTTCTTAGAGGCTGGCAGATTCTGTCCAGTATGACCAAGGAAGCAGGGCACAGCCCCAGCATCTCTGGACTACCCCAGACCTGTCTATATGAACTTAAAAAAAGCCAGCCACATTACTAGGAATAACAACTTCAGCAACTGATGTTTCTTCCCCATATTTCCTTTTCTTTTTCTTTAAAGCAAACTTTGAGTATTTAAAGTAGTAATCGTCAGGCTTTCCTTTCTTTGCTATTACACCCTCCCAGGGTGGTAACCCTTCCACTGGGCTTTTCTTTCCTCCACTGTCTATCCATTCACCTCTCTCCTAGTGCTTATCGATGGAAGGGATGCAGAAGAAACTCCGTGATCAGAGCCTCCAGGTCCAACTCTGGATCTGGTCAGTGGGACTTAACAGGAGTTCTAGAAGTTTCTTTCTCTCAAAATAAAGTCTGACTGTCCAGACACTTGTTTTAAAACAACAGCAACAATGATTTTACATATCAGATTATCTTCTGTTCTCTTTCCATTCCTGCTATAACAATTCTTATCTCTTCCCATCCTCTGAAAGCCTCACTTCACCCATCTGCCCATGGCAACAGGTTACTTCAGGTGACAAGAGCAGCAAAAACATAAAACAGAAATGCATATTCATATCTTTCAAAATGTTAATCCCGACATACTGAAATGAATTAATGCAAAGTACATGAAGAGTGATTTTAGCATCTTCCCACAGTATCCCTGCACTAACACAGAATCGAACACTATAACTAAAGACTCTAAGTTACCAGCTTCTGAAGTATTAAGTTAAAAAGACTTGAAAAGAAAACTTAATGGACATTAGGTTTATGTAATCCTTTATCATTTACAAGATGCTTTCACATAAATTATCTCTTTTGATCTCCACTCAATGAAGTATGCATTACTGTCCTCATTTGGAGACCTAGGGAAGTAGAACACTGCCACCAGCATATGGTGACATAGTGAAATAATAATAATAATAAAACTTTCTATTTAAAAACACACCTATGTAGCTCTAAAGATAAAAGTTAAAATTATGGGTCAATATAGATTCACTTGGTTTTGAGAAGAGTCATCCTTCTGAACCACTTGTGTCATGGAACATATAACAAACAGGGCCCTATTATTCTTTGGGAAACTGAACATCGGCAATGTAATCCGAATCCAAGTGCTCCAAAATAAGATGATAAATTCTTCATGTTTAAACACGTGACCATCATGGCTGTGGGCAGGTCCACTACTGCAAAGCTTAATGTGATGTGAATTCATGCTTTGCCTCCTCAGAGAGGGCCCAGAGGCGGTGTTCGGGATCTTCCATTCTGGAGGACATCAACAACTTGCTCTTTTTGGGGGGCAGAGCACAGGCCCCAGTACCCAGCATCACACCAGGAGCTATGACCAGCAGAGAAATCAAAGAGAAGGGGCAGCAGCTGATAAACTCTAGGAAAAGCAGAATTTAAAATTTTCCCTTTGTTCACGGCAGTTCCCATAAATTATCCTCAAGCATCAGGAAAGTCTCATTTACAGCCCCTTTGTAAATTATGACTGGAGGAATCACCTTTGTCCACATTCTTTGGCAGAACAGACCTGAGAGAGTAAGGACAGTGTGGCAAAGGGGTCAGAGACCAGTAGGAGGAGATGGAGGGAACTGAGCCTGAGCCTGGAGCATGAGGTGCGAGGGCACAGGTGGGCTGGAGGAACTTTCCAGTACTCCTCTGGGTCCTCAGAAACCTACCTGCTGGCACCCACAGGAGGCTCCGATTAGGGATCACTGAACAGGAAAGGAGACCTCCCATACACTGGAAATTAACCACAGAATAAGTCATATTTGGAGGTTACTTTTACCTGGGTCATTCGGATTAGTCAAAAATAAAATTTGGTTAAATATTACCTTTCTCAAAGATAGTCTTTAAAGTCAGTTAAAGAATATCACCATACAATTCGGAAAAAAAACGGTTTTTATTATTTTCTAGTCTCAGGACACCTCTCTTCCCACCCTTTCCCCACCTGCGGATGTCACTTCCCAGTGATGTGCCTATTTCACTCTCAACCACAGGATGTCAGCCCAAGGCTAGTCACTTCGGCATTTTCCTGCCTACGGAATTGTTTTTTTCTGTCTGTTCAGGAGGAAGTTAGCGAGCCCTAAAACCCTACAGGACAAGCACAGTGACCACAGCGGCCACTGGAAGCTCTTCATGGGTGAGACCCACGCCTTCATGACTCCGAGCAGATGAATACTCTCTGCCTCGAACTCTGGGCACTTAAAAGGGCTTCCGCCCACTCACCGCAGCTTGCAGCCTTTGGAGGAGCCGCCCTTCCTTCCCACCGCCTTCCGGAGCCCGGAGACTGGGCGAGTGCATCCGCCGCGCTTCCAGCGCAGGGAAGGCACCCGCTGTTCTGCCCGCGGAGAGGACGCCACGTACCTGCCTCGCCGCCTGTGCGCCCAGGCGACTCCCGGGCGGGCTCGGCATCTCCGCGACGCCTTCGCAGGTGAAAATGGCTTTCCTCCTCCTTTTTTTTTTTTTTATCATAAATTATCTTTTTAAATATTTAATATATTCTAGAGCTTGAGACTGACATTCCACTGCCAAAGGAAAGGAGGACCAAAGCGAAATATAAGAATGCATGTTATTCACAGAATAGATCTTACAAGCAATTTCTGCTCTACTGGCAGAAATTTTCAGTGAATAGAGGTTAAATGCTTACAAGCACTAAAGCCAGAGGAAGAGGTAAAAGTTCAAATACTAGTAAAGAAGGCTCTTATTTTCCTTTACGCCTTATTTCTTTTGCTTTTGGTCTCCTTTTACTCAGTGTCTTTAATTTTATCTCTATTTGTGTTTCTTGTATGTTGCTTAATATGACACCCTATCTCTGCTCTTTTAAATCTCCCACTTCAAAACTCATCCTCATAAAACCTTTCAAGGTTGTTTTCCTCATCATTATAATCTCTTTATGCTACAATGAAAGAACAAGCCTTGAAGCTTGGCAATTAATCACCTTTTAATCTATTGGGTTTTATATGTGTTTACAATACAGACTGATAGAGGTCACAGATCTTTAGTTACAAAATGGGCCACTTTATAGCTCCTGAAAAAAATCTTTAAAAAATCATCACTGGAGAGGGTAATAGCTCAGTGGTAGAGCACATGCTTAGCATGCACAAGGTCCTGGGTTCAATTCCCAGTACCTCCATTAAAAAAAAAAAAAAAGAATTAAAAAGTCATTGGAGTGGGGTGAAGGGTGTATGCAGAAGAACATAAAATGTAGATAAGGATGTACAACACTCTGTGATTAAAAAAGTACAACCAACAAAACTAGGTTGCAATAAAAATGGTTTCTAATATATAGGAAAATGTATAGCTTTATGTTCTAGTTCATTACTTACATCTTTAAATCTGTATAACTTACTAATTCAACAATATCTGGTTCAGTAAATACTTACTGAGGGTCTACTCCGTGCAAGGCACTATTCTAACTACTTAAGGATCAACCAGTGAACAAAACAAATCCTAGTCCATTGAACATATACTTGGGGAGTAGAGTGGGTAGGAGAGAGGAACCAGATAATAAAGACAATATATAAGACAAGTATAATATATATCTTAGAAAGTTTTTTAAAAAGAGAGAGAATGGAGTCTAGGGGATCCATAGTGCCAGGAGTGGGCAAGGTAGGCCTCACTGAAAAGGGAACTTGAAGGGAAAGAGCTTTGTGGTGCTCTGGAGAAGGAATATTTCTGGCTTGCAGTCAGTGCAGAGGCCCCGAGGCAAAAGAAAGGACCCTGTGGCTTGAGAAGAATGGGAATGGGTGAGAGTACTCAAAGATGAGATTGGAGTAGACATTCAATATGTTTTAAAAAACAGCTTAATGGAGATATAATTCCCATTCTCTACAATCCACCCTACACATACTATTCAGGTTTTTTTTTTTTTAACCACACATATTTTTAAAATTTACATATACGTACTGTTCATTGTTTCTAAGAACTTTTAGAGCTTTAGCTTTTTAAACTTACATAGTTATCAAAGGAATAAAGCCAACCACAAAATAAGAATTAATTTTAAAAGATACATACAACCCACTATTAACAGCAACATTATTTATAATTGCCATGATATGGAACCATCCTAAGTGCACATCAGTAGGTGAATGGATAAAGAAGAGGCAGCATATATATGTAAAGGAATACAACTCACCCATAAGAAAGAAGGATGTTTTGCCATTTGCAGCCCTTCATTCACTTTTTTTTCACTTCAAAACCCAGAATTTTATAACTGGTGTAAACATTTCCATTGCATCAAAAATAACAAAATACCTAGAAATAAACTTAACCAAGGAGGTTACCTATACTCTGAAAACTGTAAAACATTAATGAAGGAAATTGAAGAAGATATAAAAAATGAAAAGATATCTTGTGCTCTTGGATTGGAAGAATGAACATTATCAAAATGGCCGTACTACACAAAGCAATCTACAGATCCAATGCAACCCCTGTCAAAATACTCACTACATTTCTCACAGAACTAGAACAAACAATTCCAAAATTTATGTGGGATTATAAAAGACCCCGAACTGCCAAAATAATCTTTTGTAGGTCTTTTTGTTTGTTTGTTTCTCTTTCTTCTTTTTGTTCTCTTTTCTTATGGTTTGATGACTAGAGAAGTTACTTTAACATTTGTTGTAAAGCTGTTTTAGTGGTGCTGAATTCTTTTAGCTTTCATTTATCGTGAGCTTTTGATTTCTCCATCAAATCTGAACAAGAGCCTTGCTGGATAGATTATTCTTGGCTCTAAGTTCTTCTCTTTCATCACTTTAAATATATTGTGCCACTCCCTTCTGGCCTGTAGAGTTTCTGCTGAAAAATCAGCTGATAACCTTATTGGAGTTCTCTTGTATGTTATTTGTTATTTTTCTCCTGCTAATTTTAATATTTTCTCCTTATCCTTGATTTTTGCCAATTTGATTACTATGTGCCTTGGTGTGTTCCTCTTTGGGTTGATCCTGTGTGGAACTCTCTGCACTTCCTGGACTTGGATGACTATTCCCTTTCCCAAGTTGAGGAAGTTTTTGGTTATTATCTTTCCAAAAATTTTCTCGGGTTCTTTCTCTCTTCTCTTTCTGAGACCCCTATAATGTGCATATTTGTTTGCTTCATGTTGCCCCAGACTCAAACAAAACAGGGCTCTTTTATCAAGGCTGCTGGGGAGGTACTAGTAGAATCTGCTTCACTGATGAAAAACTTATCCAACACAAACAGACAAAAAGACCTGCCAAAAATTCATACAAGAATACACTTTCTTCTCAGTACATCATTTAAAAGTATATACACTGTATAGGTAACGTATAGTGAAACCTTTAAAAACAATTCTGTGTATAGCTATATTGACTACTTGCAAGGGCAATTTGCAAACACTTAATTATTTGGAATGCATTTTTTGTCCAGTTTGTTACATCTCAACATAGTGGGGTAAAGTGAAAAGTTTTTTTTTTTTTTTCCTACTTCCCATACTATTATTTTCCTTGGAGCTCTGCTAGCTTTCCTTATCTATTCCTTTAGGTAAGTCCTGGGTGGATTTCATTACTTTCTAGTCACTTTCAGTTACCAAGATTCTATTCATTTAAAAAATTTAACCTAAATATCTATTTAAATCTCCTCTCCCCCTTTCTCCAAGCTAAGGCCCCGACTTCAGAGTGGACAAGATTGTGGTCTTTTCCTTTCTTCTACTCCGGCACCTTGGAGCTGGTAGATGGGAAGACACAGTTGATGTCTGGGATTGCTCTTGGTCCTTTTCTATCTGAGAGCTACTCTGACTTTGGGTGAGGAAGAAAGGATTAGGAAAAATGGTAAGAGTCTTTTTACCTGGTGACTTTGTCATGGTTTCTCTGTGGTGACCACTGCTTCTGACCTAGCATGGACTGCCACCAACACCAAGACTTTCAAACACTTGCTCTCTCACAGATTGTGTGCATGAAATCTTTTGAAGGCCTGCTTGAGGACTCCCAACTACATACTTTGCTGATATGGTAGCTCTCTTCAACCCCTTTCCTCTTATCTTCCTTTCCTGGTGAAAAATTCCACACGCTGTGACTGATAGGCAGCCTTTTTTCTAAAGCAATTATCTTCAGTGGAGATTTGATAAGATGACACAAAACTGGCTCTTTGCTGTCATGCTGCCATGGGCAACTCTGCATTCCAGTTGTGGGTGTGCCAGTCTCTCCACCAGTGGTCTTTGCTTTCTATTCTGCTGCCTTGTCTTTTCTCTCCCTCTTCAGTTAGGCTCAGGCAGATAGGCCAGCCCTCTGGCCTGGGGAGATGTCCATCTGGGGAAGAGATCCAGCCTTCACTTTTGCAGGCACCCCTAGTCCTTACAATCAGTTTTCTCAGAAACCCCATCACTTGGCTCCAGAGATGGGAAAGCATCACTGTCATGAACACTTGCTTCCCCAGGCTGACACCCACACTTCTTATGAGCCCCCCACTTCTCTCAGTGCTTGGTTAGTAGGCTGGGAAGGGGCACTTTCATGGATAGTAGGGATGATGTGTCTCCCTCCTCGTGGTAAGCCTGGAGGAGGGCCTGGCCCAGCAGTTTTTATGTAACTCACTTTGTCCTTAGTGTATTATGCTGTATTAAAGAGAGAATGATAATACTAACATGTTTGAGTACTTACTTCATGTCATCTAATTGTCACAACAAGACAATGAAGTAATAGTATTGTCACTTGATAAAGGAGGAAACTTTAAACTCAAAGTATTCAGTGACTTTCTTACAGTCTTACAGCTGGTAAATGGGACAGAAACACAGGTCTATCTGATCCCAAAGCTCATACTTTGACCATTTCTGCTGTTTTTTTTATACAAATAGTATCTGGTGAGTGGGTCTGATAACCTCTCTGAATAACTTGTTTTTAATAAGCAGACACCAAAGTAAAATTCAATTAAAAGGGAATGCCCACCACTAGTCATAAACAGCATTCACCATTTTCATTCCAACTCACTCGGCTTATTCCTTCCTTCAGTTAAGAGTTATTGAGGGCCCACTGTGAGCAGAGAAGGAATGGAATATAGCATGTTCTTGCCTTCAAATGAGCTTGCAGCTGAGAAAGGCCCTAAAGGCATAGAGAAAATGAACTATAATAAAAAGTGAAAGTGGAAGATCCTAGAACAAAGGCAAGAATCAAATTCTAAGGGGATTCTGAAGTTCAGTGTCATGTTTACAGGAGTGGATGTCTTAGAAGTACAACCTGAGCTGAATCCTGGGAAACAGGCAGTCTATGGAGATGAGATATCTCAGGGACAAGTTGAGGGTGAAGAATAGCATGAAAAACATCAGAGAGGCAGGAAATATTTCAGCAGGCTTGGAGAAATCTAGTCTGGCTGAAATGTAAGCTATGTAGAATTTATGTATTAGAGATTGGGAGATAAAACTAGAATTTAAGTAAGGGACAGATCACAGAGAACCTTCACTGTCAGGCTAAGGTGGTGACTGGGATACCACTGAAAGAATTTGAGCTGAGTATTATTTCACTAGAATTGAGCCTGAGGACAGCAAGCCTTGGAGAAATGTGTAGGATCAATTAGAGTGGGAGAAACTGAAAAAGTAAAAATAAAAGATAGAACAATCAGGCAACTATTACAATTATCATGGGATGCATTGTAAGAGTAAATATTGGCAAAGACGTGTAGCAATTTGAATCAGAGCTGGTTGGAGTATAAAGTGGAACAATCATTTTTAGAGTTATTTGGCAAATTTCTTATAAAGTTTAACCTTAACTTACGGCCCAGCAATTTCATTGCTAGGTACTTACACAAGAAAAATAAAAGCATACATCCACAAAAAGGCTTGTGTAAGAATATTTCCAGCAACCTTACTCAAAATGCTGAAAAACTGGA
Organism: Camelus dromedarius; assembly: GCF_036321535.1. NCBI lineage: Eukaryota > Metazoa > Chordata > Mammalia > Artiodactyla > Camelidae > Camelus > Camelus dromedarius. The sequence goes on from NC_087453.1 coordinate 31,609,441, forward strand.
AATAACCCAATGTCCATCAAAAAAAAAATTAGATGAACAAATTGCAGTATATTTGTATACTGGAATGCTATTTAACAAGAAAAAAGAATGAATTCTTGATATACACAATAGCATTGTTGAACCTCAAAAATATAATATTTAGGAAGCCAGATAAGAGTATGCACCATGTGATTCCATTTACTTGAAATACAAATTCAAGGGAAATTAATCTATGGCAATAGAAATAAGTGGTGTTGAGGGAGGGGAAGAAAGGGAGGGATGGAGAATGGACTGGAAAGGTGCATGAGGAAACTTCCTGGATGGTGCAAATGTTCTGCATCTTATTTTTGGTGGTGATTACACATATTATACAATTGTCCAAAACTTATCATCTGAATATGTGACAACTCTGCATTTTATGTTAATTATATCTCAGTTTAAAAAAAAAATTAGGCTGTTGAAAATGTAGCACCCACTCAACCTCCCTGAAAAAAACACCTAACAAGTCAAAACACTCAAATGCATTATCTGAGGAATCAATCAAAATAAAATGGAAGAAATAATGGTTGGAAAAGACTTAGGGTGAGCAATAAAACTAATAAAAACCTATAGTAAAAATAAAATAATATGTCTTGATTTTTAAAATCAATTTAATGACATGTAAGAGATAACAAATGCTATAAAATTCATACTTTAATATTTTAATAATAGCCTATATCTCAAATGCTACATTTTGGCCAAAAGTTCTGACAGGTCAGTGGGAAAAGATAAAGCAATGGTATATTTAAAGAAATCTGTAATTAAAAGGACTAAAGTCCTGGTGCAGAAAAAGTTAGTATTATGTGCAAATGTCACATTTATTTATTCAGAAGTATTCATTGTAAACTCTCTTTAAGGAATACTTCTCAATTAAGTTCATGGTTCACACAATTTGCTTTAGGAATAAAACTGATCTGGCTGCATTTATTTCTTACACTGAGAAGTAATATAGTCTTACTGAAGTATGTCCTTCTGTTTGTTAGGTAGATAGAACTCATGTAAAACAGACAGCATATCACTTTATTTAATTAGCTTTGGAAGCAAAATTAAATTACTGTTCATCATCTTTCACCCAGACAAGCTCTAAGAAGTGTACACTTAAGGTTACCTGTTTGGGAAGCCAAAAATTGTGTTTCCTGTTCAAAAGCAAGATAGGCATCTGTAGAATCTGTTATTCTTGTGACTTGCTTGAGGAGTAAAAGTCAATGAAGGGCAACAGAAAGTCTGTCTGAGAAGGGCAATATAGCCTTGCACTGTGTCTCTAACTCATATACCTCTTTTTAGAAGGAAAGCTAAGCTGTTACCTGGAGGTGTGTTTTCCAGTGATAAGTAGATGATGGTTCTGTGTAGAAAGACCAGAATTCTGTGAAGATACCATGTAGAAAGTTGATACAGTAGAAAGTGAAACACAGAATGCAACCTCTTGAATTACACCATGATAATTTGGGTTTCTCCAGTTCCCCACTCGGGATATTGGTTAATTCTCTCGGCTTCTACTGCTCTAAGAGACTAGCACGCAGTTACTGGAAATAAATGGAATGACTCTTAATGGACAGGTGGTTGAATAAATTGTGGTAAATATTTCCAAGGAAATATTACACAGCTCAGAGGTGGAGTTAATTAGATCCATAGTGACATTGTGTACTGTTTCTATGTTAAATGAGAAAAGGCAAATTTCACAACGTGTATTGTTAAGTATTCATATTCGTAAAAATTCACAAGGGAAAAAATTCCCATATAAGATATGAAAGCATATCAGCAAATGTCAGACTAGAAAAGTGAATCATATCATTCAGATTTAAGAGGGAAAACTTGACAGATCTGTTTACAATGCACATGTCAACTGCTGTAAGGAGATGGCTTAGGAAACACATGGACTATAAAGGAAAATTCAGGAAAGATGAGAACAGGGACTGATGGATGGTGAAAACAAGGGAGGAAAAGGGAGGAAGGGAAATTATTTTTCGTCAGAAATAAGATGGCATTGTTCCATTATTTTTCTAGTATCTGATGTTTCCAACGATAATTGGAAGCCAACTGCATTTTGTTCTTTTTATCCTTACTGTTCTGATATTTCATAATCAGTATCTAAATGTGTGTCATCTATTTAAAAATTTGGTTCCCCTTCAGCTCAGAAAAAAATCCTCACATTGCTTCTTGGACTATTTAGGCCCCTCTTTCTATATTTCTGGCACTGGCACTATTCAACCTCTTTTATTATTTCTCTAAAATATTCCATATCTTTTTCTTGTTACTCCATATTTTGATTTTTTTTCACTTTTCCCTTTTCTTTTTAATTAAAAGGATTCTTTTATACACTTTGTTCCTTCTTGTAGCATTCTGCTCCTGCCTTATGGATACAACATATCCTTGAATGAGTATGTTTCTCTAAGTCCTCATCTATGTCCTGAATCTGTACCCTCCAGGGTCAGTTTGCATGTATGTGTGCAACTGTAGTATCCTAAAACAACGAAGAGAAAAGGGAGTGAGATTATAGTCAGAATGTTTTAGAAGCTCCCTGTGTGACTCTTCCAGGTCACATCCCTCTCTCACTCCTGATCTTGAATTGTGTGTTAATTTTGCTTACTTTCAGTTTTTTTTTTTAAGTTTTACTGTCTATGAATCTCTAATATATATATTCTAGACATATATCATTTATATGTTTTATACATAAAATAAGTCATATGAGTATTAACTTTGTTTTGCTTGGTTTTGAACTTAAATAGAATTATACTATAAATATTATTCTAAGTCTTACTTCTTTCATTCAACATTATGTTTTAGGAGTTCATCCACGTTCAGGCATGTTGCTGTCATTTATTCATTTTCACTGCTGAAATGAAAATTTCATTCATTGTATGACTATTCGGTCTACTTTTATGAAAATTAGGTTGTCTTCAGTTTTTGACTATTATGAATCATGCTGCTATGAACATTCTTACATATATATTCTGTTACATGAGTGCACAGCTGTCTCTTGAAGTAGATTATTGTATTACAGAAATACTCATGTTCAACACTTTATTTGATGCCAAGCTGGTTTCCAATATTGAACCATTATACCCAAACCAATAGTATAATCCCTCTACATCTTAGTGATCATCAAATATTTTAAATCTTATCAAATTGCAGTAGTGTGCAAGTGTGTCTAATTTTGGTTTTAATTTGCATTTTTTAATTATTCAAAATGAATTTGAGCATCGTTTTTTCTGTATTATGATTTTTTGACTGTGAGCTGCTCATTTTTGTCTGAAATTTGGTCTGTCATGGCTTTTTAATGTGTATTAGAATTTGAGGTTCTACAGAAAAGATGTGCATTTTCATCTGCCAGGTGCCTAAGAGTATTATTAAAATGGTGTCCCCTAAATTATATGATTGAAATTTTCCAGACTACAAACGTACTGTGAATATGGACTAAAACCCATATGAGAACTGGCTTACATGTTTTTTATAGGAATTTATTTTTTATATCCAGTTCCAAGTTCAAGAGAGACAAGCTTTTCTGATGTCCCCTCCTGCTGGAGGAGGGTTCTTTCTTGTTCAGCTTACCTCTGAGGGCATAGTCCTTCAGAATCCCTGTTATGAGCGCATGTTCTAATGGACTTCCACTTTAGGTGGGCCTGAAAATTTGCCTTCTGTGCCCTCTTTCCCACAGCATCAAATCAGAAGCTAGTTCTCCACATTCCTTAGAAGCTCCTGGAGAAGTACTAGCTGCAGCACTTAATCTAATTCACAGGGTTCCTGCTTACACTTCATTTTAGAAGCCACAGATGTCTGGTTTTTTTTTTTTTTAATGCCAGCTCAATAAGGCACTTTTTAAAAAATATTACTATATTTTTAGGAGATAGCTAATGCAGTGTTAGACTGAAATCTGCAACAATAAATGCTTATGTTGAGAAAAAAGAAAGGCTTAAAATCATCTTTAAAAGCAGAGGTTGGGGGGGGGGGGAATCCCAGCAAATTAAACCCAAATTAAATAGAAGGAGTAAATTAGTAACAGTAAGAGTGAAAAACAATGAAATAGAAAAAACAATTCAAAATCAGACTTCAAGTAAAACTCTGGATTTCTGGCTTTTCAGAGGTTCTGGCAGCAGTGGCTGAGAGACCTCCCATCAGGCAGGACACACAGGCCCCAGTTCACTGTGGTGCCCACCACTCCCCTTCCCATCACACCAAGTGTACTTAGTCCCTCAGAGCCAAACAAGCCTTTGCAGCCCAGAGATACCAAGAAATGTGGGAAAGAGGGAAATAGGAGAAAGAGTGCATTTGAGGTCCACCCCAGCACAGCATTTCAGGGCTTTTGGGTCTGAGGGAAGAGGAGGGTGAAGGTGGCCAGGCTTTCAGGCCTGGCTGGGTAATCATGACACAGACACTTTCTGCTGTTGTGGAAGAACCAGTGTTGCATGGGAGCCTCTGGGGAAGATGGATGACAGGTTCTGCTTTGGACAAGTTGGGTTTGAGGTGTTTTAAGGACATTCAGAAATGGAGATTCTGAATGGGCACTTCAACATTCAGGCCCGGAGCTCCAGAGAGATGGCGTGGAGAGACAGCTTTGTGCATTGTCAATATGCAGGGGGCAGGGGAGTCCCTGGAGGACATTGAAGAGCAGGTCTCACCTTTTTGGAGTCACACACTTTTCCAGAGAAAGCTCTCAGACCCTCTCCCGAGAGAAGTGATGAACACTGACAACTGGGGACAGGGTCTTGGGGACAGTGACCAAACCTGGGCCTAGCGATTCACTTTCGTGAGACCTTAAGAACCACCAACAGCCAAAGCAGTTTCTAACCTCGCCCACTGTGAAGTCACTGGGGAACTTGTTGAAATAGAGTCTCCCAGGCCTCCCTCTGACCTACCCATTCAGCGCCTGGTGAGGACCGGCTGCAGATGGCTAACAAGCTTCCCAGAGTGGCTGGCAGCCCTGCTCTGAGGAAGGAGAAGCAAGGAGTGTAGAAGAACCAGGGCAGGTGGAGCAGAAAGGAACATTCCTGAAAGGAGGGGGTGAGCAGGGTCAGATGCTTGGAGCACAGCCAGGAAACGAAGCCAGTGGATTTGGCAATGAGGTTGCTGTGGGTGACCTTAAATGGAACCATTCTGGTAGAGAAATGAGCCAGACTACCAAGGGTACAGATGGGCGGGCAGCCAGGGGTCAAACACTATGCAGGTTCAGAGAGGGGACGGGCTGCAGCTGGAGGGCAAGGGCAAGGTTATGAGCAAGACTCACTTTTATAGGATGAGAAAGATTCAAGGCTGGAAGTAGATCAGTCCACTGAGAGGCCGAAAGTGAGAGTGGGGAGGAGGGTGGTTGGATGGTACCCTGAGAGTTGTTTGCTGCAGTCTTACCAGGTGGCACACACCCTGCTGGGAGGCTCACATCTCAATCCACTGCATCCTCACTGTGAGCCTCTGGGGTAGTTGTGTTAACTCATACTTACGGAAGACTAAACAGGCACAGAGAGCAAGAACCAGCCTTAGGTCACACGACCAGTAAGCAGCAGAGCCAGGACTGCCTGGGAAGCCAGTCGGAGGCCCCTCAAACCCACCACACCCAAAACCAAGCTCAGACTCACCCCTTCCTTTAAACAAACCCGATCCCATCATGAAACCCTGATTCATGAAACTAATTCTTCAGCTTTGGACTCTTCTCCCCTGACCCAAGTCTTTTTCATGTGCTGTCCTATCTGAGGTCCACGTCTGCAGTCACCTCCTATTTCCCTAGCCTTTGGCGTCCCATCACCCTTACCATCCAGGCTGCATACACATACCCCTCTGCTGGCTTCCCCACAAACTACAATCAAAAGCCAGGAGTGGGGACCTCAGGAGGGGCTCTGACAAGGCCCCATGTGACCTGGGCTTGGCCAGTCCTCCCGCACCTTCGCCAACTCCCTCTTTCCTTTCCCAAATTCTGCTCATCACCAAACACACCATATCAGTCCTGGATGTTGTCACTTTCCTGTCCCTCTCTACCTGGGACTCTTCTTTGGAGACATGGCTGGCCCACTCAGGCCTCTGCTCAAGTGTCACTTCTAGAGAGACCTACAGAGCACACTGCAGCCATAAACCTGCACCTACCTCCTTTCTCAGACTTGCCTTCCTTCACGTGGTTTATGACTTACACTACCTGATGTCACTTTATAGCTTTGTACAGTTTCTGTCTCTCTTACCTGAATGAACACCCTGGGAGAGCCAAGGTGTCATCTGTTCTATTTCCTGCTGTATTCAAGGCCTAAAACGGGGACTGGTACATAGTACGTGTGTAACGTACCAGTAAGGCACTTAAATTTAAAAAAAAATATATATATATTCCATCCAATATTTTCATTGTTTCAATCAGGAGTGTCATTAAGCATATCTAATATAATCTGGGAAGTCAAATAACCTCACTTCTTTCATTTTTGCCAAATAGACCAGCACTACCCAACAGAACTCTCTGTGATGATGGAAATCTTCCATATCTCTGCTGGCCAGTATGGAAGCCACTAGGCACATGTGGCTGCTGAGCACATGAAATAGAATTCATGTGATTAAAGAACTGAATTTTTTAATTCAATTTTTATTGTATTAAATTTAAATTTAAATAGCCACTTGTGGCTAGTAGCTACCATATTGAACAGCAGAGAAACAGACTTTTATTCATCTATACATAAGTGCTGTTTTGAGGTATAGTTATTAGAATTATAGATAAACTGAGAAGTGAGCCTATTAGCTACATGATTCAGAATGCCAGAGCCAAAGGATGAATAGTCTAAAAGGAAGTTTAAATGAGATCCAGTCTTCTTCCTGAAAGTAATAAGCTTCTGGCTTCATTTTCTTTCTTCCTCCCTTCCTTCCTTTCTTTCTTTTCTTTTCTTTTTTTTTTTTTCTTTTTTGGGGGGAGGGGTAAAGAATAATTCTGTATGTATGGTATCTACCTGACTTTATCACAACAAAGGGTTTAGCATAGTTTGTGGGATTGCACAAATCAAAAGCATCAACAGTACAAGAAACAGCATGAGGCACTCCCCAGAAAGTTTCATTAAGATAAATCTTATCTCACCTGCAATGGCCTTGGCTGCCAGCACTAATGAGCGACTCTGACTCAGACTGGCTCTTAAATTCATGCCAAAGCCAGTACATATTCACAGCTGAGCTGTCATCATGCAGCTTCTTGTTTTTGTTATTTGTGGCCCTGGACCTCTCCTTGAATGTCAGGAAATCAGCCATTTAGCACTAGACTCATCTTTAAGGCCCATCCTTCTCCCAAAGTTCTTACCACTAAACATACAAAGTTGATATTTCCTTTTAAGACTGTGGAGGAATATGTAAACCCTTCCTCTTTTAGATGTATATTCTGCATAGGCTAGGCACAGTCTTGGGGAAAGAGCACTGGACTTAGGGTCAGGAGAAATGGATTCTAGCCCCAATTCTGCCATTAGCCAGCTGTGTTCTCGTGCAAGTCACTCAACTACTCTAAGCCTCAGTCGCCCCAACTGCAAAAGCAGGGCATTCCACTCCATCTGCATTAGGATCCTTACTGCAGTCTAACTGGGAAGGTTGAGTTACCCAGAACAGACCCATATAAATAGATAGGAGATGTGACAGGGTGAAGGTTCTGTTTCCATGCTGCTGGGTCCCCACAAGCAGTCAGCTGGGTAGAAGGAAAAGCAACTTGCTGACTGGTGACTTGATGATGTTAGGGACTTCAAGGACACAGTTCTGTGTCCAGATTAAGTAATTTCTCACAGCAGGAGACTAATCAATGACATGTGGAGAAAGGCAGCACAGGTCTGGCAGGCCTGATGGGGACTCTGCAGGGTGAGAGCTCCTTCCCCGCTCCATCTGGAGCCTCTCAGCCTGGCCCTGGTTGGTGGTGGTTTTGAGCTCTCAGTGTCACTGTGGGCATCTTACTTCCACACCCATTGTTAGTAACCCTATTTACATTTGGCCCTTTTCTCTTTATCTTCAGTAGCCTGTTTTCAGGTATAGAGAAGATTAAACACTCATAGTTCCTGAGAGTGTTTCTGGGTCAGTTTGGGGGGTTCGTGTCCTCTCTGTAAGGACAATGTTTTATTTCCCATTAATATGTGTTTCACTTCCACAAATGGAAACTCCTTGCATCTAGAGAACATCTGAAAAGGTGGAAAATATGCATGCTAGTTTCACTTTCAAATAATAGACATTAAGTTTAAAACAAAAGATTCAACTGTTAGTTGGAAAAAATACAATAAATATATCACAGAACGTCCAAAAGTCTGGAAACAGAGGAAAAACAATATATGTATTGTACACTATTCAAATGGGGAAGTCGAGTCTCTGAATGACTGAGAGCTTAGAGTTAGTAAGAATTAGATCAGGCCCAATATCCAAGTCCGTATTGATGGGTCTCCAAACTTCTGTATCTTGTCCCACACTAGGTATAAGCTTCTCCAATTTGAACCAGCTGCCTAACACATTTGTTTATTTTTTCTCATTGAAAGCTTATAAATATCAAGAAGCAATCAACCCACTTTGAAAGTGGTTGGATGAAGTGATCTGGACATTTTAATGTATAAGGGAAGAATCTAATTGAGCTTTGGTGATTCAAGACTTAAAAAGATATTCACTATCTTTTTATTGTTTTATTTAAGGAATTTCCTGAAAATATTTGTATACTTTTCAAAAGAAAACTTTTTTATCCTGAAGCCCATTCTGTGTATAATGAATGTGTCTTCATTCTGTGACATTAAATATGCATACATGTGAGTGTTCTGTGCTTAAACTAGAACACTAATTGCAGAGTGTGTCATGTCAAATCTATCTATACAGCATATGGCACAAAACCTGGAACAGCTACAATAATGAAGACTTAAAGAATCTTCAAATGTTTGGGCTGAACAAGAGCTTATAGTAGGCTCCTGCAACCTCCTCACTTCACCGATGAATAAACTGGGCTCATTCATTCACTCAGAACACCTTTGTTAGACATCTGTTGTGAGTCTTTCATAGGATTCAGTACAACAGGTCAGGAAAAGATTAATCAGCCCAGAGAAGTCAAATGATTGCCCAAGAACACTCACAGCTGCATGCCACATCTGGGACAAAGGTAACTGGGGCAATGGTGATCAGAACACCTAGGATTTAAAAAAGCTAGCATCATTTATGAGGAGGCTTAGTGGTAAGTGGCCTAATGGATACAAACCCAGTAAGTAATAAGGGAAGGAAGTCTGGGGAATGTTTATAAATATTAAGATCTGAGAACTTCAAAGATATATTTCCAAGCTTATAAAACAACACAACTTGACTTGGAGAGACAGGACCTGATGGAACAGTTGAGCTTTTAAAAGAGTCTTCAGAAAAAGCCAGGCTTTGGGGTGGTGTGATATTTTAAAAAGTACCAGTTGGAGCCCATAAGGCTCTTCAGTCTCCAGACATCAAAAATTTGTGTCTGCCCTGGGGAGAGACAAACTCTCCAGACTCACATCCTTCTCTCCTCCATTCTACTCTTGCAAGTGAAAGCTAAGGGCATTCCTGCAGAAGCAGGTAACTAATTACAAATGGAATCAAACTTCCTTGGGAAAACCAAGAAGTTAAGGAGGGGAAAAATAAAAACAAATCCATTTCTATATCACCTCCCTGCCAAGGCAGCAAACTCACAATAAGAACATGGAACACTGAAGGTTGTAATGAAAACCTCCTACACTTGTCCTAGAAATAACTAGAAGAGGCACTCCAGGCCACCATGGCCCCCAAAACATCATTGATTCCTCCATGAGATCCTTGGCCTCTGGGGAGAACCAATTTATCCTTCAAGAGGAATGAGATCCTTAAAAGATTAATTCACCATTACTTACGCCTCCAAAGTCTACTCACTATTAATTCTGGGGGGTAGGGCTTCTACCGAGGAAACTTCTCCTTTAGATTTATTAATGGCCTCATGAATCATTTATTAATGGCCTCAAGAAGGTTGCCCTTGGAACTGGAATGCTACTAATGACTGAGACTCTAGTTCATGAAGAAGGGGCCCAGTTTGAGTCTAAACTGTATATAATCTAAGGATTCCAATGTATCTGAACATGTTTGGAGGACTTTTAAGGTGGGTCTACAAAGATAAATTTTAATGGAGATTTAAGAAGGTCTAAACCACCACTTTGGTTCCAGAATACTGGAGTAGTATCATAGGATTGTGGCAGTATGGTGGTGACGGCGACACTTCAGTGTAGCCTCTGAGTATGCTGGGGACCTAAGGGTAGACAGAGACCTTCATAAAAGAACAAAAGAAAAGATAACGTCAGTTCAGCATACTGTTCATGAGACTGAGAGAACAGTTAGCCCACAATATCAGGGCCAGTAGGACCAGGAACTAACATCTTCAGCTTAAACGTTGGCCCCCTTGGTAGCATGACTCAGCTGCTTCCATGAGGACATTGCCAGGCACTGGAGCAGGGCAATGCCCTGGGACAGATGGGGACTGATTACCCTAAGGAGTCAAGGCATTAGGAAAGGAAACAGGAAATCTGTGTCCTCACCCCTCCCCTTTCTCAAAACAAGAGGATTTATTTGCAGAATGCATGCGAGAAACCTGGAAGAATGTCCAAAACGATTCAGGAGAAATTTGAAAGAAGTTGTTATTCTTGCAGAGACCTTGGGAGGTGAAGCCAGAAAAATGCTGTTTAATGATAATTGTTATGAACTTCTTTATTCCTGTGCTGCTGCAGCCTCTAAAATACAGGTTAAGTAAAAAACAAACAAACAAACAAAACTCCCATAGATTTAAATAAAATGTATTTGTGGAATTCTATAGCTTGATAAATTATAAATATAATTTCCATCCTTCTGATCTTCTGGTGGCTCCTCTTGCATCTTCTCTGTGTATTGCCATGTGAATTTCCTCACAAAAAGAGCCAGTCTGGTTGAGAACAGTAATTTCTTTGAATAGAGTAATATCAACGGATTCCAAAAAGAAGGCACAGCATTTCTGTTGCATCAAACTGTCACCAAAACAGCCATGTAATTTACTCTGTCTGTTGCTGTCAGAACATACCTGCTGGCCTTTAAACATTCCACTTAAAAATTACCTCTGAATATTGCCTTTACTACCTCCCTGATTAGGGTCAGCTTTTATGCAACTATAAATGTATCTATGTTTGAGTGAATAAATGTCACATGGATATTCCCATTTATATTGTCTCTTTCGATGACTGGGTTTATTCAGGCACTTTACTACGCAGACTACACTACAAACTACCAACACATGTGAACGTGACACAGGGACATTTCAGTGTGGAATGCCATACCTTGTTGCTCTGATTCAAGATGTCAATGGAGTTACTAAAGTGGAAGGTTCTAGGCCTTTGGTAGACAGAGACTCAATAACAGATAGTGCTCAGAAGTGTCATCCCTCTCCCCAGGTGCTATCATGTAGGAGAGCCTACCTCTCACGCTCCAGGTAAAACTGCATGCACCTCATCCACACAGGGTGTGATCTTGGGCAATTAGCTCAGACTCTCAGGATGCAATCTTCTGATTTATGAAATAATATCTCCTTTTCTCTCTCTCCTAGGATTGTGTAAGATATTATCACATAAAGTAAAAAGTTGTGACACATATTTCCATTTTATTGCAATTAGTCTCATCTAAAATAAAAAGAAAATATTTAAAAGTTAAATGGCCCCTGGAGACATCTTTGTGAGTGACATCAGTAAGAAGGCAGACTAGGAAGTCCCAGTCCTTGATTCCTCACAGAAACAGATTTTCACAATGGTACACGAACCAAAATACCTTTATGAAAGATCTAGATTACAGTAAGAGGTTATAGTACTCAAGATGAGCACACCTATTAGAATGACCATCATCAAGTAAATTTTAAAAATAAGTGTTGACAAGGATATGAGAAATTGAACTCTTTGTACACAATCTCACTTCTCAGTATTTATCCAAAAGGATGAAAATCAGGATTTTGAAAAATTTTGTGCATCCCCCTGTTCATTGTGCCATTATTCACAGCAGCCAAGATGTGGAAACAGTCTAAATGTCCATCAAGGGATGAATGGATAAAGAAAATTAGGAATTATGCATACAGTGGAATATTATTCAGCCATAGAGAGGATATCCTGCCATATGCAACAACATGGATGAGCCTTGAGAACAGTGTGCTGGGTGAAATAAGCCAATCTCAGAAGAACAAATATTGCATGATTCTGCTTACATGAGGAATCTAAGGTAGTCAAACTTAAAGAGGCAGAAAGTAGAATGGTGGTTGCCAGGGGCTGGGGGGAGGGAGGACATGGGGAGTTGCTGTTCAATGGGCATAAAGTTTCAGTTATGCCAGATGAATAAGTTCCAGGGATCTGCTGTACAACATTGTGTTGATAGTTAACAATACAGACCTGTCCACTTAAACATATGTTAACAGAGTAGACCTCCATTCTTACCACAATTAAAAAAAAAAAAAAGAGTTATGTATGGGCCCTTTTAGAATGACTCCCCCTCACAACCTAGAATATTGTAAGGCTGAATTCCAAAGTCACTAACAGATAAACTTGGAAACAAAATCTGTGCAGAATATTTGGTGGGACAGAAGGAGGAGGTTTAGGTCAAATGTTCCATGAGATCCGAGGCAGTAACTCCTTCTTTTCTGTAACTCAGTCACTTCATAACTCAGTGTAATGCACAACTAAGTGTGTGCCCTATGTTTTGGAAGAGAAAGGCAGAAATCACACCTCAGAGATTTCTCAGCTGAATAGTAAACACTGAAAAAGAAATGTAGGTTAAGAAAAAATTAACCAAGTTTGTGCCCATAGGGAACAATTTCTCTGGTGCATCAACAGTGCTCCATCAGCTCCCTTGGCTGATGGCATGAGGCCCAAGGTCAGATTACCTTTTGGCAAGAGGAACATGTGAATCTTAGGACCATTGCCTGGGAGAGACCCTGAGGGCCACACACCCAATTTCTATGCATTCAAAAAGTGTTTCCTCTGTTCTCTTTAGATCTCCAATACTATACTTGCTGGAGAACTAGTAGCTTTTATCCCACTGGTCACCATAAGGCAGGTGGTTGCTAGGGACAAAGATGATGGGAGTCCTGCCCCTCCAGTAAAGCAAGTTTGGAGCAGGTGAGCATGGTTGAGAATTGGGGAATGCCAGTGGCCACATCTGGATACTGGTCCAAGTTTCCATCCCAACCCATTGTAAGTTAACAAAGGAGCCAGTGGCAGCATCTTCCAGGTGACAGTGAGGCCCAGACACTGGTAAACGTAAGCAATCAAGAAAGGCTTTTCACTCTCACTTTATCCCATAACGTTGTTCTTGAAAAATATTTAGGAACATAGTGAAAATGTTAGAGATGCTATCTAAGTCTATTTAGAAAAACCAAACATTAAAAAAACAGTCCTCATAAGCATCAAAAATTAGCATTCTATGAAAGAAATATTCATAATTAGTTTTACATTTATTCTAGAAGTCTTTGGATTCTCCAAGAAAATGCACAAGAGGATTATTTGTAGATTATTGTATGCCATTTGGTATTAGATGAAATAGCCTCATTAGTAATAATTGTACACTTAACAGTGTGTTATGTCAGAGAAATTATTGATCAGTATTCAAGTACAAGTGCTTTGGGAAATCATTGATTTAAAAACATTCTTTATTTAATCTCTTTTCAGAAATTACACAATGACACCTACTTAATAACCTACTCACTCATTAATATAAAGATATGTTAAGAAAAAGTTAATATTCCTCCCACTTTCCCAGGTAATCAGAGAATAATTTCATATATTTCTCTATGCCTCACGAGTGTTTATGATATTTTGTAATGTTTTTACAAAATGAATTAGTATTCTCACTAGTCTTTAATCTCATTTTCTCTCTTAAGTCATTCACGCATATTCCTCCAAGTCAGTCTTAGAGATCAAAGTCCTTCCTTATCATAGCTGCAAAATGATTCATTCTACAGAAGTACCAATTTGCTCTATCACTGCACAGCTGACAGACACTCAGGTTATGTCCAGGGTTTTTTGTTTCTTTTTTGTGGCTGTTGGTTGTTTTTCTAATACAAACAATGCTGTGAACAACTTCATATATTTGATACACCTGTCTTTGAGTCCTGGTACTTTTATTTACATAAGATAGATTCCTACAAGCAAGATTTGGGGATCAAAAGGCATACTCATTTTTATTTTACCAGTTAATGATTGTTTTCCAAAGATTGCAGCAATTTTACACTCACCATCAATGTAAGAAACTACTTATTTCCTTGAATCATTGCCAACATTGGAGGTTGCTGTACTTTGACCTTTCTTACTCTCATAGCTGTCGGTTGACTTTTAGATGTAAAAAAGATAGATTTGTAATTTCTTGTTCCTGTATACTTTAAAAGTCCTGATGTGTGGTTATAAAATGTTAATTTTGAATAAAAGGCTCACATGTTCTTATTTTGCCTATCAGATTTTTATTAAAATAACAATTTCACAACATAAAAGATATAGAAAGCAACCATCTCTGCATAAACATTGCCCAGTTCTTATCCACATGCAGTTGAGTTTGATAAAGATATGGTTCTAGCATAGTGCAATTTTGCACTTTCAATTTTTCACTAGACATTACAACATACTTCCCCTGTTTTTATATTCTTCCCTTTTAACAGCTGCTTAATGTGTCATGGTTTATATCTATAAACTAATTAATTATTCACCCATTGTTGAATGTCTGAAATAGTTCCTGATTTAATAACTACACATAACTGTGAAGTGAAAATATTCATGAGTATAAAATCACTTTTGTAAGCAGATTTTTCTTAGGTAAATACCCAAGAAGAGAGTAGAATAAACATGTTGAGAGATCTTAAGACATACTACCAAACTATTTCCCCAAAATATATAGTACCTATCCATCTGGGCACAAGCAAAGATTGGATCTCTGAATGATGTGTAAACATCTGTAAATAAGGACCCCGCAATTTTTATTTTTTCATCTTTTTTTTTTGTTCATTTGTTTTTGACATTTTAAAACTACCCTATGCAAGTGGAAACAGTGGCTATCAGTGGGGAAGGAAATGACTAGAAGAGGAAGCACTCAGGGTTCCTGGTTATATTTTGTTTTTTGATTTGGAAACATTAGTCAGATGTGCTCAGTTTGTGAAAATTAGGAGAGCAGGACACTTCAGATTGGAGAACTTTTCTCTGCTTATGGCATACATTAAAAAACATCCAAGAAATGTGCTGCAAGAGTTTCGAGGGAACGGCTGTTACATTGCAGAAGAATGTGTGAACGATCTGGAATATTCTGTCAAGTACCACTTTGGATTGGATTTGAGTGTCTATATATGCTCATCTATTTTGCTACAAACCATCAAGGATGTTCCAAAGCACCAAATCTGTGGGTGTTAGAAAATTGCTCCGAGTCCCAGATGATCAAACAGCCTTTGTTCCCTAAACTCTGGCAGCGGTCTGATGGTGGCGTTCCCAGGAAAACTAGATCTATTCACCTGGAACTTACTGTTTCTCACAGTACACTTTGGGGAACTTACCTGGGACAAGGTCCAGGGAGGTTATATGACTGTTCTGAGACCCATAGCCAATTCGTGATAGAGCCAAAACTAAACCTCAGCCTCCAGTTTCTCAGAACAGGTTTTTTTCCAGTGTTGCCTCTTGCCTTCTCTGAAGTGTCAGGCAAAATAGTTGTTGATTAAAGTCCTTCTGTGGCGTCCCATTGGGCCCAGTTTAAGCTCTCTGATTGTGTTTTAGTCCTTCCCCGAGGTATTCTCAACCCTACTTCTTTGTTAGTTCAGAACATATACCCTCCTCCTGGGAGAACTATGTGCTTTCATGCTTTGCATCTGTTGCTTCCTTCACCTAGAAGATCCTCCTATGTTCAGTTCTTTGAATATCTTACCTCCTTTAAAATACTCCACACAACAATCTAATGAAGTCATTTTTACAGATAAGGACCTGTCCTAGAGCACACAGATACTAAATTTTCACCCAGTTCTGTTTAATTCCAAACCCCAGGTTGGAACCACTCCTGTGTTTCTGCACTCATAGCAACTCTGAGTCATGAGAGTTATGTGCTTGCTGGCATCGGCAAGGTCTCCTCTGCCCCTTATTATGACCCTCTGTGTAAGCGTGATTATGGTCCCCATTTACAGACGAATAAACAGAAGCTCAGCAAGGTGAAGGGACTTGCCCAAGGTCACACCATGATTACAGTCCATACCACATAATTTAGTCCTTGGTTCTAGAATATCTTTTAGTTAACTATCTAAATGTTTATTTAGGATTTACTCACAGCACATTAAACTGGGTACTCTGGGCATTAGAAAGATTATTCGTAAATTTCTTCCTGTGTGTTAGATAAGCCTTTCCACCTACTTTATAAGATCATAAGCAGAACAGAACTCTCCCTGCTTGTGAACCTCCCACAGTGCTTAGCCCAGTCTGGGGCCCAGATCATTAAGTATATATTACCATGCTGATTACCATAGGATCGTCTCATCTTGGCGGGCAAGATAACCAGATACCAATCAGCAACCAAACATTCTTTTCCGAGACTGATTCCAAGGTCATTCATTTCTTGGTCACTCTTGGTTTTATTGTTAGAAAAAAAAAATTCCCCTGTATTTTTTAAGTTTGTTTGTTTTTTTTTTTTTTTAATTTAAACTAACCCTAGGCAATAAGTAGGAATTGTACCCTCCCTAAAACATATAGAAAATCCTTGACTAGTTTGCCATTAGAAATTCTTCCCTAAAATTACAGTAAACATAGCAAATTTAGGAAAAAAAATACAATGTATTTAGGAAAAAAATACAATGTATTTTTAAGTATTAACAATTCAAAAATGCTTTGATGCTTTGAAATATTATTTAAAAATAAAGTCCAACAGCACCAAAAGCACAAGTGAAAAAGAGAAACAGGTAAATTGGACTTCATCAAAGTTAAAAAGTTTTGTGCTTCAAAGAATGCCAACAAGAAAGTAAAAAGACAACCTACAGAATGGGAGAAAATTTATGCAAACCATATATATGATAAGACTCTGTAACTAAAGTATGTAAAGAATTCTTGCTACTTAGTAATAAAAGGGCAACCCAATTTAAAACTGAACAGAGAATTTGAATAGAATCCTTCCTCCAAAGGAGATATGCAGGTAATCAGAGAGCTTATGAAAAGATACTCAGTATCGTTATCCATCAGGGAAATGCAAATTAAAACTGTAGTAAGATGTCATCTCATACCTACAAGCATAACTGTAATTAATAATAATAATAATAATAATAATAATAATAATAATAATAATAATAATAATAATAATAACAACAACAACAACCAGACAAAATTACAAGTTCAAATGTGGATGTGCAGAAATTGGAACCCTCATGCACTGCTGGTTGCAATGTAAAATGGTGCAGTGACACTGGAAAATAGTTGGCTGTTCCTTTAAAGTTAAACAGATTAACATATTTCCCAGCAGTTCCACTCCTACATATATACCCAACAGAAATAAAAACTGCTACAGAACTCTTCATAAAAGCATTATCCATAATTACCAAAAAGTGGAAACAATCCAAATACCCATCAATTGATGAATGCATAAACAAAATGTGGTAAATCTGTACACTGGAATAGTATTCAACCTTAAAAAAGAATCAAGCAGTGAAAAAAGCCATTCACAGAAGGACACATATTATATGATTCAATTTATATGACATGTCCAGAAAATGTAAACTTACAAAGACAAAAAGTAGATCAGTGATTGTGTAGCTAGGGGGAAATGATGGGGAGGTAGAGGGAGAGAAATTTTGGGAGAAATAAGGAGGGACTGACTGCTAATGGATGTGGAGTTTCCTTTTAGGTTAATGAAGATGTTCTAAAATTGATTGTGGTCATGACTGCATAACTGAGTATAGGGAAAACCATTGAATTGTATCCTTCAATTTGTATTCAATTTCAAAACTTTAGAAGAACATATTTGATAACATTACACTCAAAACAAGCTAAGGTGTAATTGATGAAACTCTTACTTGTCTGGGACCATTTGACTTTGAATTTTTCCATATTTCATCATGCATGTGTGATTTCTTTATACTCATCACTATACTAACATGGCGAGAACTATACATTAACTAGTTAGAAAAGGAGCGAGGGGAAGTTGTCAGGTTCCCAGAACTGGAAAAACAGGTTGAATATAGATTTAGTATATCACTGATGAAGTTTCCTGCACTAACTGAATCAGAGGAAGATAAAAAAAAGTAGTCATTTGGAAAGAAAAGACAATGTGATTAAATGTGTTAAACAGTATCTTCCGGAGATTTAACCCATTCTAGTTTCTGGGCAACCAACACCCTATTCAAAGGTCAAAACCCAGTTAATATACAACCCTGCCTTCCGCTCCTCCATTCAGAGTAGAATGAATTCATTACAATGTATTTGTGTCTGCATGCATGACAGAGGAAAAATCTGGGGGAAAGAGAAACAAACTATGATAATAGTAGTAACAATTTTAAGATTCTATAAAATGAATACTATGCAGCAATATGAATAAACAAATTACAATGGCATGCAACTATATGGGAAACTCTCACAATAATAATGTTGAGCAAAAGAAGCCAGACACAAAAGAATGCATACTGCATGGTTCCATTGCTATAAAGTCAAAACAGGAGGCAAGCTAATCTGTGCTGTTAGAAGTTGGGATAATGGCTACCCTTGGAAGAGTTATGTCTGGATGGGGCATAGGGCTAAGAGATTGCCCTAGGTCTACTCATTGAACGTATTTGCCCTATCTGGAAGTTCACCTCAGATGCTGAAATGTTTACGGCAGCTCTGCAAAATGTCGTGAATCACGAGTTCAGGGCAGGAAAAAAAAATCAATGAGGACAAGTCAGTCTGAAGAAAGCTAGAATTTGTGTGTATGTTATATGAAGTACCCCACTACTGGGACCATTTGACTTTGAATGACTCCTTCCTGTGATTTGGAGTGATGAGAAAAAGAAAAATAATCAGAACTGACTGACCGATTTTGAACATCAATACCAAGCTGACACAGAGCACTATCTTTTATGCTTTTCTCTTTCCAGGAAGAAGAGTAATTCATCTGATCACTAATTATTAATTTATTGTGATGTCTTTTTCTGAAAAATGTTGCTTAGATCTTTTAATCTTAAGGGATATATTGTATTTCCCATATCCATTCCTTGCCTTCACAACTAGATTCTTGATATTTAGCCACTTAAGTATTCTTTAATGCAACTGAACAGCATTACCCAATGTCCTACAGGCCACACTGGATAGAGATGCAAGAGTTCTTGATTCACCAGTTTTAATTTCTTAGCAAATGTTACTTTGAATCGAAACCTACAAAGTTAGCATGGTGCTCTTCCTTGAAAAGGCCTAAGTCCTTCCAGTACTTTTAATTTTACAGGAGGACTGGATAGTCCTGAACAATTTTGACTTTAAAATAGTTCAGGGTAACAAAGGTAAAGAGGGTTGAAGCATGCTCAATAAATACTGAAAACACAATTGTCTTACTGAGTACTTTTTAACTATCTGGGCCCTACAATGAAACAAATCATTCTCTGTGCCTCAGTGTTTAATGTATAAAATGGAAATTTTATTGCCTATCATTACAGAGATTATTTGAAAGACTAAATGAAATGTGGAAAATTCCTGAAAAACTGTTTGGAATATTGCTGATGGAGCAAGGAGAGAGTGAGAGTGAAAGTTTAGACACCAAAGAAACAGCTCATAGCCAAATGACTACACTATAATTTTCAAAAGTAATAAAACTTAACTTTTAAACAAATATAAAATGGACACATCAAGAGTTTTATTTAACATATTAATTAATAACCAACATTAACATGTTAACTGGGTCAAAGGGAGATTTTGAAAAACAGACAAATATAGATGTAGATACAAATTTTCTAACGCATATAAGACTGAATATTGTCAACTCAGGCACTGCAATAACATGTTTGTGGTTTACCTTTTCCAATTGACAGAAATCAGGTGTATTTCTACCAGTCAACATTCATTTGCACTGCTGTCCACAGGAATCATCATTATCATTGCTCTCAGTTTTCTACATGTTAATGTCTAGCCCTAAAAATTGAAAAATAGTCAACAAAAAATCAAACTCTTTCAGAATCAGATGATCTCCCCAGAATTCGCTGGAGTGTGTCTCACACTTCCCTGAAAGGACACTTTAGTTTTTTCTTGCCCATTTCTAAGCCGTGAGCAATGTATTTCAAATGTATTTACAGTATAATTCAGTGTACGCATATATGTAGTGGAATGGAAACAGTTTGAAGTGCCTAAGCTCACACACCTCTATTTCCAATAGGACAGGGGGACATATGATGTCCGTTTGCTTTCTTGTATGTATGTGCTTATATGTTGTAAGGTATGTAGAGGAATTATTGTTATAGAGTATTATTCTAATACATATGGACTATTATTTACATAGTATATTAATTAATGGGCATGATCATTCTCCCCCTCAACCTCTTCCTAGCTGTTGAGATGCTTTATTCTCATTGGACCCCAGGGGGCAGGGTACAGAACAAAATGCAGAGGAATAAAAACATAACCAGCTCTGGACTTCTGTGTTCCAAAAGTGAAGTCTTTGGGGTATAGAATTTCTTGCAGGAAAATTAAAATGACATGACGCATTTCTTGTAGAAAAACTAAGTGTGAAGCATCAGAACCTGTGTGTGCCAGGGGAGTGGAAAAGAACGTATTTTAACAATAATGTTAATACCTGGTTGTACATGACTCCCACAGGAATGTGACAAGAGCCAAAAAAAAAAAAAAATGGAGAGAAAGAAGAGAAGGAAAGAGACCATTCTGAAGTCTGAATGCTCTCAAGTTCATTCTTGTCACATACTTGTGCTTTGGCACCATCAAGAGCTTGGAGTCAAACAGGCAAACTCTCTTGATGCCAGGCTACTGTGTAATGTTTCTCAGACTCTGCCTCTTCTTTTCTGGGACAAGTGTCCCTATGTTCATAAAATGTAATACTATATACCAGTGAGAATAAACATGTTATTATTACACACTACAACACAGAAAACTCTCAACACAAGAACTGAGTGAAAGAAGCCAGACTCAAAAGTATATATTCTGCATAACAGTTAACATCAGAATAGGAGGCAGAACTAATCTATGGTGATAATAATGAAGATACTAGTTATGGGCAGGGAGAAGAGAGCAATGAACAGGGCAGGCATGAGACAGGCTCTGGATGCTAGACAAGTTTTGTGGGGCAGGTTCCCAGATAAGGTCACTATTTGAAAATTTGTTGAACTGTAGACGTAGTGTTCTTTTGTCTATGAATATTAGACTGCAATAAAAAACCTGCTTTAAAAATGTTTGGGATGCTCATTTGAGGATGAATCTATGAAAGCCTTAAATATACACATTTAATATAGCCCTTAAAAATAAAAGCAATAAACTAAAAATACCCTCCATGATTTTTATACACTTTAAGTTAATAGTAATAGATACTGTGGGAGGCAGAATAATGGCCCACCTAAAGATGTCCATACCCTAACCCCTGGAATTTGTGATTCTGTTACTGTCCAGGGCAAAAGGGACTTTTTAAATGTAATTGAGCTTATTCTGAGGTTATCTTGAATGATACAGATCATCACAATCTAATCATATGATTTCTTGAAAGCAGAAGATCTTCCCAGCTGTGTTAGAGATGTACAGCTGAAGAAAGGTTGGAGAGATGTGGTGTAGCTGTCTTTGAAGAGGGTGGAAGGGGCCATAAGGCAAGGAACGTGAGTGGCTTCTAGCAGCTGGAAATGCCAAGGAAACAGACTCCCTCCCAGAGCCTCCAGAAAAGAATACAACCCTTCTGACACTCATTTTAGTCTAGTGAGACCCACATGAGACTCCTGACTTACAGAGCTCTGAGGTGAGGAGTATGTGTTATTTCAGCTGAGTATATGAAAATTTGTTCCAGCAGCAATAGAAAACTAATAAAGATACTGAACATTTAATTTACATTTATCATCTCCTGCCAGCTCAAAACAGAAGGATTTCTTTCCACCAAAGCTTGTAATAAAGGACAAGTTAATTTTAATTTTTCTACAGATAAAACACATTCTAGAAGAATTTGTGGAGCCTCATTCAAATGTCTAGTACATTTATAATATCATACCTTGAAATCCATCACTTTCCTTCCCTAACTAGGGTGCAGAGACTCTCTTCTCACGTGTATCTGGCAAACCTTTCCTGTGGGGGCACAAAAGCTTTCTTGTCTGTCTCTCAAATTCATTGAAGTTTTACTCAATGAATATACTGTGATTTTTTTCCTACACTGTCTCTCTTAATCTTCAGAGCAATCTGATATTAATCGTTCAAAGACACAACTGGATTTCCTATCAACAAATCTGATGGACCAACTGGGACTTGTTTGTCTCTCTTTAGATTCCATCCCCTGCTCCCAAATAGAATCTGAGATAAGGCTTTGGGTACAGTCAGTGTGTTAGGAGGGGTTTCAAGAAAAGTAGATAAGTGCAAGGAAAGGAGGAAAGCTAACAATAGGTGTTTTCACACAAGGGTTGTAATTGAGCAGGAACCTGTGAGGCCTTCCAGGGTCAGACCCCTCTGCTATATCCTCTGCTGTAACTCCTCTCTGAAGTACCCAGATAATACTATCTCATGTATATTTCCTGAATTTTTCAGAGGCTAAAAAACCACGACCAAGGGGAAGAAATCAACTACTTGATGATGGAGAGCACATGGCCCCCAGACATTCTGGTTCTTAGGAGTTGATAATGTTGACTACCAGGTTACCTCAGCACCAACCAATCAGAGAATTGTGCACAAGCTGATCAGATACTGGCAGATCCCCTCCCTTACCTGGCCTTTAAATTTGCTTTGCTAAAACCCTTCAAGGGCTTCGAGGTTTCTTTGGGCATGAGTCACCCCATCCTCCTTGCTCAGGTCTGCAGTAAATCTTTCTCTGCTCCAAACTATGATGTTTCAAATGTTTGGCTTTGTGGTGCTTCTGGCACATGAACTTGCCTTTGGTAACAGGTTGCTACCTAGGAGAATAGGACACAATCCCACTGGGGACTCTAGAGCGCCTGTGAATACACTTCACAATTGTCTCATAGAGAAAGAAAGATATGGGGCATTTCTGCAACATCTGCTGTCCCCCAAAGTTTGAGGACTGCTCCCAGGGATGTGAGTCTCCAGCATGTCTGGCCTCACTGCAGAGGCAGAGCACACCTCCTTGTCAGAGAACCTGCACAAGCACAGTGAGATGCAGGAAGGAGCTGGCAAGTGAGGGGATTGTCTGTCGGGGACCCCAGGGAAGCCAAAAGCTACAAATGAGGCACTGATTGCATCCAGTATGGTGGGTATGATCTGTGTCACAGCAAAGGTAGGTGGTGACAATTGTGATTATTTCTGACTACCCAAACATAATAGTGCACAAAATCCAGAGGTGTAAAAACTGAATTTAACTTGATCTTGGTTAAAAGTAACACATTACCAAGCTTCTGAACACCCCTTTGTTGCCTACCCCTGGAAGCTGGCATCTGGGCAAAATTCCCTTCAGGAAATAACCACAAAGCCATCATTAACTAATTCAGTCTGTGCCTTTAATAAACTAAGGGGCAGATTTCTTTTTACCTTGAATAAGGAGACCTCTTGAGCAGCAGATACACAGGTGATAACTCTTATTTCTGTGAGGGTGGAGAATACCTATGCCTTGTTCATTGTTGTGTAAAAGGACTTAGCAAATAACCTAATATATAGCAGTTATTCAACCATTTGTTGAGTTTACTGGTTGATCTGAAATACATTTAGTTTTTCAGAGACAGGGAATCATATTCAATAGTCTGTGTTTTAGTGTTGATCAATGTCTTAGCCTGCTCAGGCTCCTGTAACAAAATGCCATAAACTGGGTAGCTCACAAATAACAGAAAATTCTCACAGTTCAGGGAGCTGAGAAGTCCAAGACCAACACACCAGAAGATGTGGTATCTGGGGAGGGCTCATTCATTGATAACTCCCTCATCAGATGTAACCTTGCCAGGCTGAAGGACTAAGGGAGCTTCTCAGGCTGGTTATAAGGGCACTAACCCCATCAGCAGTGCTCTACCCTCCTGACCTAACCATTTCCCAACAGCCTCACCACCCAAACCATCACATTTGAGAGTTAGGATTTTAACATGTGAATTTAGAGGGGAAACAAATATTGAGACCAGTAGCAATGAATGTCTTTACTCTCAAAGCTACCACTCATTCAAACAGATATCCCCACTTATTTTGACTGGAGATGATGTGAAGCCATAGCCAACACTGATTGTCCATACCTACAATACCTGATGCCAAATGGCTGGTGCTTAAAAATGATTTTATGCACAGGCAAATTCACATCTTCCAATATGGCAATGAGGAGAACAGTTTCAGAAATGAGAACATGTAGTAGATACTCCCTGAAGTTCACTGTATGATGATCTACACTTGGCAATTGAGATTAGGACAGAAAAAACATAGCAGATTTCAGCTGTGTTTTGACATATTTTCTTTATAAATGGTTTTTGCCCCTTGTGAAAAAAAAAAAAAGAAAGGAAAGTGAGAAGCAAAAGAGGGGGAAGAGGAAGGGTAGAATGAAAGAAAAAAGAGGAAACTCTTAAGATGATGGGGTTGGAAAGGAAGAAGAGAAGAAATGGAGAAGGGGATGAAGCATCTAATGTTAAGAAGTTTTATTTCCAAACCCTTATTCAAAAAATAACTTTCTGTGGGTCTATGGAGTTCACTCAAAATAGCATCATGTTTTCAATTTGTCTTTCTAAGTAAACTGAGAGAGTCAAGCCCGCATTTATTAGCACCCCTCCTTCCATTTTCTTCTCTCTTATATGTAAGTCTAGAAGGAAGCCAACAAATCCCAGTGAAACAGCCACAGAAGAGACTAGTGAAAACCTAGTTCTGCTCAGATGATAAAGGTGGGGATAAATGCAAGAAAAATGCTATCTTAAGACACAAAAGGGATTTGCCCAAAGACTGTATTTTATTCTTTCAGGTCTCTGGGAGATGAGAAAAATGAACACCTTCACAGGCACATCCTGGAAGGGGGAGAAAACTTGTGATCCTTTCTTCCATCAGTCCTATTTTCCTGGAGGGGAAAGAAAGCCTGCCCAAGGGAGCTGAGAACCAGAAATGAGGCTCTGACAACAAGGGTTACTTCTGTCTTTTTGTTGTGCTTGTGGTTTGTTTGTGTTCATTGACCCAATAAATGGGTTTCTTTTCTAAGTGCCTGATGTTAAAGGAGCCTCAATTTGGAAGAACCAGGAGGGTGGGCATGGGAGGACTCAACAGGTTGTAAATGATTGACACTGTCCAACAAACCATGTCATCACATGCCTTTAGATGGTGAGAGGGGAAAACAGACCTCTGGGGATGGGTGCATGGAGAGAATCAGAGTTAATGAGTAAACCAGTGGTGCCCAGGGCTGGGCTGCTGAAGTCACCACATGCCTCACATCACCTGTGTCCCTAACAAATCTGAGCCATTATCTGCTACCCCATCAGACATGAGCTCACAGAAAAAAAAAGTTTGTCATTTTATAGACTGGGAAACTGAGGTAAAAAGAGAGAAAATAGCTTTCTCAAGGTCCTATGTTAAAGGTAATGCAGCCATAATATTCTATCTCACAGACTTCTGTCTCACTGGACTTAGTTCCTCTCCTTTATATCACTGGTTTCAACGTTATGTGGGTCCTGATTTTTTTTTGTCATTTTTATATTATGGTAAAATATATATTACAAAACATTTACCACTTTAGCCATTTTCAAGAGTAAGTTCAGTGGCACGAAAAACATTCACACTGTCATTCTCACCACTATCCATCACCCAAACTGCCTATCTTCTCCAGCTGAAACTCTGTACTCATTAAACAGTAACTTCACATTCTCTCCTCCCTGTTGCCCCTGAAAAGCACTTCAGAATGTTATTTTACTGCAAGGAGAAATGTTGACTTTGAGCTTGGTTTATAACCAGAGATGTAATTAGACGCAGGAGGGAGCTGCGGGAGGGATGGAGGTAAATTTCGCACTGACTTGACAGAAGTGTGTGTGTATCTTTAAAAGATTCTCCACCTCCCTGCCGGCCTCCTCCCAGTTTGCCACTGGGGTTTGCAACCTCCTGGTCACCTCAGTCAAAGCAGGGACCCAGCATGGGCACCTCCTTTGTAGTTCCAGGAGCAGTTTTGTTGTCATGGAGGCCACAGTGAATTGAGGAGTGTAAAGGTAGCTGTTTTTAGTCTCAAAGATCAGCCCAAAATATAGGCCGTTGCTCCTCTTCCGGAAAAGCCTGATTGGTAGGATTCTTCCAGTTCAGCAGACGTGCTTTATCTCTTTCCCTCACCAACTTCAAAACTAGAGCTCACCAAGATCCTGTGGAGGAAAACCTGCCAGGTCTATCATTTCTCACAAATGGCTGATCCTGGAGGTGGAGCTGTTTGCAATGGGACTCTTCACAGTCAGAGCGAGGACAGTCACAGTGAAAACTGCACAGAGAACGGGACAGTGAGAGAAGCCCAGGTAAGAGTCCAGCCCTCTCCCTTGCTCTCAACGATCTGAGCTTTTCAGTCTTTCTTGGCAAAGCTGAAGCTCTCTTAACTGAAAATCCTTTTTGGGAAGTGTTTTGTGTGTTTTGACTCTTCGCTTTAGCTAATTTTAAACACTTAGCTACCAAAAAGTTTGTGTGTGGGTTAAGGAAGGAATTTCTTCTCTCCGCAAAAGAGGACACACAGAGACCTGAGAGCCTTAACCTTTCACCTGCACACGTCCTAGCTACACTTCTGTTTTCTCTCAAGCGTTTTGGGGAGTGTGATTGTGAAGGCTAAAACTATTCAGCTAAACTTGAGCCCATCAAGAAATCACACCAGATCGCTTTCATCCTGCTTTGTAAGACAAAGAGGAAGTGAAAGCAAACCAGGCCGAGATCCTGCAGGGTGGGGAGTGGATAGCGTCTCCCCTGGGACAGGAGGAATTCCTCTCTGGTTGAAAGGTGACTGCTTTTTGGTGTTTAGTGGAGCACTGTTACAGCTCCCAGCTTGATCTGGAGCCAGAGTCTTTCTTTGAAACTTGACATCACAAGCATTCCTTTCTAAGACACTCCAGAAAGGGTGGCTTATTGTTACAGGCTGCACATAGAAACCAAACAGCCTTTGAGTTATTTTCAATCTTGAGACTTTAAAAAAAAATTGGCTCCTGCTGGGACAGAATGTTTGATGGGAACTTACTGAGGAGGAGGAGGAGGGAGAACCTGAGAAATGTTGTCAGCTTGTTCAAAGAGGCAGCCAGTCTGCTGGACTGGCTGGTAAACAGGCAGTCCCCATTTCTGACCAATGCCCAGTCCCTCAGCTCCAAGCAGAGGGGGTGAGCTCACCTGCTCCAAGAGCAGATCAGCACAGCCACACAGGTAGCTTCACTGGTGGACATGAGAACCTGGGCAGGGAACCCGTGCCATCCTCCATCACTCATCCATGACTAGAAAACCAGGGGAAGTCAGATTGTTCTAAGATCACAGGACAGGTGCAGTTGGCTGGGGGCCAACCCAGGATTCAGTGGATAAAATCTGTGCATCCAGTGAAATGAAGGAGGTGAGGGGGACTCTGCAACTTGGGTGGTGTGTGAAGAGGCTGTGGTCTCCCAAATGTGTTCCCCTCTTAACAAAAGTCATTACCCTAGACTTGGAAGTGTCCACCACAATCTTTAGGGCTGTCCTCTCCCAGCTGAGTATCCTGTGAAGAGAAAGCCCTCAACCCTCATCATTCACATGAGGCCAACCATGCCAATACCCACAATCTCTCCATCACTGCCTTGAATCAGACCACTCCCACTGCAGATGCTCTCTGCTATTGAAATGTCCATAAAACTGGCCACTGGCTGACTCCTCCTTTGGAACACTCTGACCCTGAGACAGGTCTCATTTGGGAAGTGACACTCTCAAAGCCATTCTTCTTTCTCTCTCCTTTATCTTGGTTTTGCAACAACCTTCCAGTGTCTGAGTTAGAGACTTGATTAGATGCTTGCAATCCCTCCTAAGTAAGGACAAAAGCCAGGATTCTAAAGTTTCATTACTAAGTGCTCCTACAAGATTGTAAGTACCTTTGGACATTGAAGATTCCCAAGGATCAGCAGGAAATACCAGGGCAACTGCTGCCTTTTCTACAACTCCTTCTGGAAGGCCATCCAGACCCTGTTGGGTCAGATATATTTAGGTATTTGCTAAGTTGAAATTGGCTTCCACTGAGAGCTTCCATTATGGCTTAGAAACCTTGCCGTGTTTTCAGTATAGTCAGACAGACAAAGACCTTTTTTTCCCTCCTGTGATGTGGATATAGTTGTCTTTACTTTCATCATACTCAGTCACTGGTTTTAGTTCATTTTGCTTTGGGGACCTTAAGGAAACTAGGTCTTGACCAAAAACCTCACAGTTTAAACCTAGTCCTCTTACAGCACTCATTCTTGGAACCCAGCCACCATGTCTGAAGGAAGCCCAGGGTGCCCAGGAGAAGCCCAAGTAGAGAAACAAAGTACCCTTGCTGTGCTCTTAGCTGAGATGCAGCGCCGGCCTGTGACTTGTATTAGACAGCTAACTTAGAAATGGATCCTCCAACCTGAGGTCTGTCTGCTCTAGGGGATACTCCACAGAGTAGAGATGACTCCTCCCCACTGAGCCCCGCCCAACTTACAGATTCTTGGGTAAACAAATGATTGTTCTCTTAATTACGGTGCTGGTTTGTTAAGTAGCAATAAATAAGTGAACTCATAGCTATTCTACTTCATTAAAATGTCTGGAAAAATCATTTCGCAATCTAATCACAACCATTTTCTGTGCTGGAATTTACATTTTGAGGAGAGTCCTTTTGACCATCATTCCTGGCAGAGATGGGTTTTCCTAAGTTTTATACTTCTGTTTTATTTTGTGTTTTGCCTAAAGACTCTGTGATTAAGATGAGTGCCTGGCTCGTCTATGCAAATAAAATAAATTCAAATATCCACAATGCAAAAGCTCAGTTGTCTGAAGGCTGTCAAATTTGAAGTGTGATTATTCAGCCTTAGCAGGTCTAGAACATGTTGTGTTATCTATGGAGAAACAGGTGAAGCAACTTGTGTGTGTTCAGGTTCAGATGTTTCAATTAAAAGAATAAATGTGTTTTGTTACTTAAAATGATACCTGTGTTTAGGTATATTTAATATCTGCCAATTATAAATTAATTACAGCTATTTTAAATTTGTAAATTTTATTTATACATTAATTTTACCTCTGTTTCTCTTTGAATACTCTATTAGAGGTAGGTTGACATTAACTCAATTACTATCAAGAAATCCACTACATTTATTTTGAAATACACTTAATTTAATCTTTTTACTAAATTTTTTCACCTCTGTCTCAGTGGTCTGAATTAATGTAGTTTTCTTGGAATTCTAAAATTTACCAATCTGTAAATTTGTGTGAGAATATGTGGTTGCCACCATATTAGAGGCAAAGTCATTGATCTGCTAACTCACAATTTAGATTAAACATTTGGAAAAAAATCCAAAGAGACACTAATGAGCATAGCTCTAAGTAGTATTCAAAAGTGTTCTACACAGTTTCCTTCATCTGTCACATTCAAGAGTTTTGCAACATTGAAGAGCATTTGATTACAGCAGAGGCTGAGATTACAAATGACTAGGACTCTGGCAGGGTCAGGTGTGGACAATAGGAAGTGGTAAGAATGGGTTTACCTGAACAAAGCTCATTGTCTCCTGAGGAAACACAGGTCTCATGTTGACAAATCTCATGATTTTCACAAGAGGCTGGAAATCCTGATGGGGTGGGAAGGGAGATAGACTCTCCTGATGTTGAAGTATTTGCATATAATCCTTCAAAATTCCACTAGTGTAGATTTCAGGGAGACATTGCTACCAGGAACTAATCTGTCACCTCTGAACTACAGGCAGAAAGAGTGAGAAGAATAAGAAGTCATAGTTAAGGTCCTATTTTCTCATACACATTTAGGAAGAATGATTCAAGGAATCTTGGATCTTCTTAATTCAGACTTATTTATATTTTTTAAAAACAGTAGATGGGTCTTACATCTTCTTTTCCCTGAGTGGTTCTATGAACACTTGATCCCAGAGTGTGCAAGTCTGAGGAACAATTATGACCCAACACTTTTACTAGGTTTCCCTGACTGGCCCTGATTTCAAATGTTAGGTGCCAAACTGTCAAAGAACCGACACTGTTTTACAGCTCAAACTTCATCTGGTAGCATTCATGTAGCTTGGTCACCATGATTGTTGTCCAGCTGTGGTACAACTGGGCCTTCAAAAGTTGCCCAGGAAAATGGCCACATGCAAGTCACGACCCGTTACCCCCAAGTCACCCCTGACTGTTCTTCCTCTGCCATGTGGAGCTTGGCCTTTGGAAGTCAAGGGCCCTTTAAGAAGCTGGTAGACACTGTCACAGAAAAGTGAGTCTGTCTGTATTAGAAAATTTTCCATGTAGAGGGTTCATGTCTTCCCAGACTTTCTATGATCCCCAGGTTAAGAACCTCAGTTCTCACAACCCTGTTAGAAAAAACAGTAAATCAGCTTTTCCAGAGAAGATAAATTCATAATTTGATGTTCCAAGGAGAGAAACCAACACATAAGCCAAAGTGACTCAGACAACAAGCCCACATGTGTTATCCATTTATTTAAAAATTGATATTAGAACTCTGCATTCCACTTTACATTTGTAATTCTTACTATAAAATTTTTATATACTATAAAAAATTATACTATACTATAGTATAAATTATATTATACTATATAAAAATTATATTATACTATACTATATAATATGGTATATAAATTATACTATAGTAAAAATTCTTTTACTATAAACTTATATCCTCCCTTAAAACCTTGAGTAAATCTGATCTCCACAGAAAGATATTTCTTTCTTGGTGACTTTTCACACCCCAGGGACCCTTCAGGATTTCCCAGGGAACTGCTTAAGAAACAATGATATCCAGAAGACCATGGGCCTTGACATCAGCTAGAATTGGGTTTGAGTTTTAGTTTTGCCTCTTAATAGCTGTGCCACATGGGGGAGGTAGCTTCATGTCTCTGAGCCATTCCTCACAAGGCAAGGGGAAGATTAAATGAATTGCATATGTAAGGCTCCCAATAGCTATCACATGTGGAGTAGAGACCCAATAAATGGCAGCTATTATCAATTAAAGTTAGCCTGCAGCTGCCTCTTCCTTCTCTACTGCTATTATACATGAGTGTTCAGGACAGTGCCTGGCATTTAATAGGCGCTCAGTAAGTGACAGTCTTAAAGCCTTGAATGCCCTCATCCAAAGATGGGTTCTCAATCCTCATTTTCCTTGGCCTGTCAACAGCACCTGACACAAGTCATCGCTCCTCC
Source organism: Camelus dromedarius (assembly GCF_036321535.1). Taxonomy (NCBI): domain Eukaryota; kingdom Metazoa; phylum Chordata; class Mammalia; order Artiodactyla; family Camelidae; genus Camelus; species Camelus dromedarius. Next base: position 31,640,838 of record NC_087453.1, read on the forward strand.
TTCTTAAAGCACCTTCTTCTCTTGGCTGCCAGGTTATGACCTTCCTATATTACTAGCTGTTCCTCTGCAGTTTCTATTCCTGGTTTTCCTCTTCTCCTTGACCTTTGAACAATGGAGTAACCCATTGTCAGTCCTTGTATCCTTCCTCTTTTCTAACTGCATATCTCTCATGAAGATCTGACCTTGTCTCTTCTCTATATGTATACGTGTGTGTATACATGTATCTTACATATAAAATATATACATGTATATACACATATATGTATATAATTTACAACTGCCTACTTGACCTTTTCACCTGAATGATCAAAAGCATCACCAGTTGAACATGTCCAAAACTGAGCTCCTGATACTGCCTCCCTCTGTCCCAAACCTGCTTCCCTTATAGCCTTTCCCATCTCAGTAAATGACACCTCTGTCCTTTCAGGGGCTCACACCAAGAACCTGGGCATGGTTCATGATTTCTCTCTTTCATTCTACAGTCAGTGTGTCAGCAACTCATGATCCCACTTTCAGGCACGTCCTAAATCTGACCACTCCTCACCTCCCCCACAGCAGCCACTGTGGTCTCAGCCACCACTACCTCTCATTTTGATTGTTATGGGAGCTTCATGCCTTTTCCTGGTGCACTGGTTATTCACTGCTGTATAACAATCCATCCCAGCTCAGAGTGGCATTAAACAACCACCACTTTGTTATGCTCATGGGTTCTGTTGGGCAGGAATTCAGAGCAGACCATGGGGCTGCTCTTCCCTATTCCATGGTATCTGGGGCCTCAGTTGGCTGGGCCTTGAATAGCTGGACCAGGAGATTTGCCTGCAAGATGGCTTCCTCACCCTCGTGTGTGGCACCCAGGCTGGGATGGGTGAGAAACAGGACAAGCCAGGACTGTGGACTGTGCGCCCCATGTGGCTTCTCCAGCAGGAAGGGCTCCTCGAGAGTTTCCTAGAAAATGAAATGGAAATCTCATGGCCCTTTATAAGCTAGCCTCAGAGGTCAGCATCCACCCTGCTCTGTAGGTTGAAGAAGCCCCAAACATGCCCATCAACTTCAAGGGGATGGAACCATCCCACATCCAAATGGGATGATTATTAAATAATCCATGGACATGTTTTAATATTGCCATACCCCACCTCCAACTCCAAGCCTGGAGTCAGCGAGCATGATTTAAGCAAGCGGAATTTTTGGAAGGAGATAGAAATAGAAGTCAAATACTATTAATTAATTCAGATGATTCTATTGCCTCTTAGCAGGAGATGAAATGTGCCTGGATTAGATGGATAATGACTAATATCTCAGGGTATGTAGACCTGTCATGTGGTTATAATAAAATTCTGCATTCTCAGGGTTGAGTGTCCAAGAAAATTCAGTATAATCTGCTTTCACATTTGTGACCCTGTATATGAGATTTTTAAAAAAAAATTATTTAAGAAACTTTTGTATCACACTCTATGCTAAGAACTTTATAGATACAAACGTATGTGATTTTTACAACTTTCTGCATTTGATACTGTGACTATCCCCATTTTTTTATATGAGGCAACTGATAATACAAAAGTTAAGTCAATTTGCCTAAGATTAAACCTCTAGTTAATAGTGCAGACTAGCCCAGGGTTTGTGTTTTTATCACTGGAAAAAATGCCTTTCCCTCAAACATTTTATTGTGATCATTTGCAAACTTACAGAAAAATTAAGAGTTCTACAATGATTACTCATATCCCTACCACCTAGATTCTACAGTTAACATTTCATTATGTTTATTTCATCACATGTCTATCCATCTGTCTTGTCCATCCCTCTATCCAGCATATAGTATTTTTCTTTCTCTTACTGGCTTACATCACTTAGAATGACATTCTCCAGGGACATCCATGTTGCTGCAAATGGCTTTATTTTATCTTTTTTATGACTGGATAGTATTCCATTGTATAAATATACCACTTCTTCTTTATCCAGTCATCCGTCGAGGTACATTTAGTTTGTTTCCATGTCTTGGCTATTGTAAATATTGCTGCTATGAACATTGGGGTGCAGGTGTTTTCTGAAGTAGGGTTCCTACTGGATATATGCCCAGGAGTGGGATTACTGGATCATATGGTAAGTCTATTCTTAGTCTCTTGAGTAATCACCATACTGTTTTCCATAGTGGCTGCACCAAACTGCATTCCCACCAGCAGTGTAGGAGTGTTTGCTTTTCTCTACACCCTCTCCAGCATTTGTCATTTGTGGACTTTTGAAAGATGGCCATTCTGACTGGGGTGAGGTGATACCTCATTGTAGTTTTGATTTGCATTTCTCTGATAATTAGTGATATTGAGGATTTTCTCATGTTCCTATTGTTCATTTGTATATCTCCATTGGAGAATTGCTTGTTTAGGTCTTCTGCCCATTTTTGGATTGGGTTGTTTGTTTGTTTATTAAGTCTTATAAGCTGTTTATATAGTCTGGAAATCAAGCCCATGTCAGTTTCATCTTTTACAAATTTTTTTTCCCATTTCTTAGGTTGTTTTGTTTTGCTAATAGTTTCCTTTGCTGTGCAAATCTTGTAAATTTAATTAGGTCTCATTTGTTTATTTTTGCTTTTATTGCTATTGCTATGGTAGATTGTCCCAGGAGAACAATACTGAGACGTAAGTGAGATAATGTTTTGATTATGTTATCTTCTAGGAGTTTTATTGTGTCTTGTCTTATGATTAAGTCTTTAATCCATTTTGAGTTTATTTTTGTGTATGGTGTGAGGGAGTATTCTAACTTCATTGATTTGCATGCTGCTGTCCAGTTTTCCCAACACCACCTGCTGAAGAGACTGTCTTTATTCCATTGCATGTTCTTGCCTCCTTTGTTGAAGATTAATTGACAAAAAGTTTGTGGATTCATTTCTGGGCCCTCTATTCTATTCCACTGAGCCATATGTCTGTTTCTGTACCAACACCGTGCTATTTTGATGACTGTAGCTCTGTAGTATTGTCTTAAATTTGGGAGGGTTCTTTCTCCAGCCTCATTCTTTTCCTTCAGAAATGCTTTGGCAATTTTGGGACTTTTCTGATTCCATATAAATTTTAATATGATTTGTTCTAGTTCTGTGAAATATGTCTTGGGTAATTTGATAGGGATTACATTAAAACTGTTGATTGCTTTGGGAAGTATGACCATTTTAATAATATTGATTCTTCCAATCAAGAAGCATGGGATAGCTTTCAATTTTTTTATGTCTTCTTTAATTTCCTTAATCAATGTTCTATAATTCTCTGTGTATAAGTCTTTCACCTCCTTGTTAGATTTATTCCTAGATATTTTATTCCTTTGGGTGCTATTTTAAAGGGGATTGTTTCTTTACTTTCTTTTCCTGTTGATTCTTTATTAGTGTAAAGAAATGCTACTGATTTTTGTACATTAATCTTGTATCCTGTTACCTTGCTGAAATATTTTATTAATTCTAGTAGTTTTTGTGTGGAGCTTTTAGGGTTCTCTATATATAGTATCATGTCATCTGCATATAGTGACAATTTTACCTCTTCTTTTCCAGTTTGGATCCCTTTTATTTCTTTTTCTTGCCTGATTGCTGTGCTAGGACTTGCAAGACTATGTTGAATAGGAGTGGATAAGACAACCTTGTCTTGTCCCAGATTTTAGTGGGAATGTACTATACTGGCTGTAGGTTTGTCATAAGTAGCTCTTATTATGTTCAGGTATGTTCCTTCTATACCCATTTTGGTGAGAGCTTTTACCATAAATGGGTGTTAAATTTTATCAAGTGCTTTTTCTGCATCTATTGAGATGATGGTTTTTGTCCTTTCTCTTGTTGATGTGATGTATTACATTGATTGATTTACATATATTGAACCATCGTTGTGTTCCTAAGATTAACCTAAATTGATCATGGTGTATACTCTTCTGTGTGCTGTTGGATTCTATTGCTAATATTTTGTTGAGGATAGTTGAGTCTGTGTTCATCAGTGATATTGGTCTGTAATTCTCTCTTTTGGTAATGTCTTTGTCTGGTTTTGGTATCAGTGTGATGGTGGCTTCATAGAATGAGTTTGGAAGTACTCCCTCCTTTTCAATCTTCTGTAAAAGTATGAGAAGGGTCGGTATGAGTTCTTTGTATGTTTGGTAGAAATCCCCAGTGAACCCATCTGGTCCTGGACTTTTATTTGTACAGAGTTTTTTTTATTGCTAATTCAATTTCATTTCTAGTGATCAGTTTGTTCAACTGGTCAATTTCCTCTTAATTCAGTCTTGGTGTTGTGTTTTCATTGCTGTTTATCTCAAAGTATTTTTTAATTTCTTTTTTTATTTCATCATTGACCCATTGGTTTTTTAGTAGCATGTTGTTTAATATCATTCTGTTATTCCTTTCTCCTTTGTTTTTCTGTAGTTGATTCCTAGTTTCATGGCATTGTAGTCATAAAAGATGCTTGAAATAATTTCTATCTTCTTAAAATTGTTGAGGCTTCTTTTGTGCCCAAGTACATGATCTATCCTAGAAAACATTCCATGTGCACTTGAAAAGAATGTATGTTCTATTTTGGGGGGGATGTAATGTTCTGAAAATATCAACCAAGTGTAGTTGTACTATTGTGTCATTTAGTTTCTTTGTTGCCTTATTTATTTTATGTCTGGAAGATCTGTCTAGTGATGTTAATGGGATGTTAAAGTCTCACCATGATTGTATTCCCATCAGTTTTTCCCTTTATATCTGTTAGTAGTTGCTTTATGCATTTAGGTGCTCCTATATTGGATGCATATATGTAAATGTGTGTAATATCCTCATCTTGTATTGGTCTTTTAATTATTATTATTATTATTATTATTATTATTATTATTATTATTATTATTATTATTATCATCATCATCATTATTCTTTATGGGCTTTGTTTAAAGTATGTTTTGCATGAAATTAGTATTGCTGCTCCAGCTTCCTTGTAATTTCCATTTGAATGGAATATCTCTTTCCATCCTCTCTCAAGCTGTTTGTCCTTTTCCCTAAAGTGTGTCTCTTGTATGCTGCATACTGTTGGTTCTTGTTTTATTATCCCATCTGCCACTCTATGTCTTTTGATTGGAGAATTTAGTCCATTAACATTTACGGTAAGTATTGATAGATGTATGTTTATTGACATTTGAACTTAGTTTTGCTGGTGATTTGGTATTTTCTTTGTTCCTTTCTTTTTCTTTTTGTGGTTTGATAATTTTTCTTTGTATTGTTTTTGTTTCTCTTTAGTTTTTGTGACTCTATTGTAAGCTTTTGGCTTGTGGTTACCCTGTTTTTTACATACATTAACCCATTACTATATCTGTTTGTTTTAGACAGATAGTAATATAAGCTCAAACTCATCCTACTGAGAACAACAACAACAACAAAAACTCCATATTTTCTTGCTCCCCTCTCCTACCCTTAATGAGTGATGTCCTCTTTTACAATTTCATATTTATTGTGTTGTAATTCATTGTAGTTATCGCCTTTCCAGTTATGGTTTTCTCCTTTCTGTAGGGTCCTGCTTTCTTTCTATGTAGAGTAGACCTTTCAATATTTTTTTTAGCATAGGTTTAGTTTTGCCAAATTCTTTTAGTTTTTGCTTGTCTGTGAAGTTCTTTATCTCTCCTCGTATTCTAAAGGATAGCTTCATCAAATAAAGTATTCTAGGTTGCATCTTTTTTACATTCAGGACTTTGAATATATCTTGCCACTCCCTTCTGGCCTGTAGTGTTTGTGTAGCAAAATCAGTTGAAAGCCTTATAGTGGTTCCCTTGTAATTCAATCTTTGTTTTCTCTTGCTGCTTTTAGAATCATTTCTTTATCTTTACCCTGGCCATCCTGATTATAATATGGCTTGATGTGGGTCTGTTTGTTTTTGTTTTTGTTTTTTTTTTTTTTTCTGCTTGTTTAGGACCCTCTATATTTCCTATACTTGGTTATCTGACTCCTTCTTTAGGTTTGGGAAGTTTTCAGTCATGGTTTCTTCAAACACCTTTTTAATCCCCTTTGCTCTTTCTTCTCCTTCTGTGCCCCTTATTATGCATAGATTGGCATGCTTTATGTTATCTTATGTTATACTTATTTTTTTTCATTGCTTTTTATTTGTTTTCCTCTCAGCTGTTCTGATTGGGTGATTTCTGTTTTCCTGTCTTCTAAGTCATTTATTCATTCCTCTGCATAGCCTTCTTTTTACAACCTTAGGTCAGCACTCACCTCAGGAATTGAGTTTTCCAATTTTAACTGGCTCCTCTTTATCATTTCAATTTTCTTTTTGACATATTTTAGTTCCTTCAGTATTTTACTCACTCCTTTTTTGAAATCATGATCTAGTAGACTATCAAGGCCTATTTCATTGATCATTGTTTCAGGGGATTTCATGGGAGTGGTTCCTCTGCTTGTTCATTTTACTTATATCTCTCTGTCACTGTGGATTATGGAGTATCATTTATCTACTCTGGTCCTGAAGGGGTTTATTTATTTATTCATTTATCTAAAGTGGCTGCAGAAATAAAACTAAAAGAAAAAGAAATTTAAAAGATAAAAAAAAAGTTGGAAAACAGAATATAATCCATAACAGAAGAACAAAATGAAGAGAAATAAAAATTGTGCTGAGACAAATTTTTAAAAACTTAAAAGAAGAAATAAAGATTTGAAAACAGAGTATAATCAATAATAGAAGAACAAAAAAAGAAATTAAAATGAAATTGAGATATATGAAAATAATAATAAATATTTTAGTAAGAGAAAGCTTCACACAAGCATGAGGAGAAACATGAATGTGAATATTAATAAAATATTTTAAAATAAAATTTTAAAAGGGATTAAAAATAGAAACCTAAAATAATTTTTAAAAAATTAAAAAGAAAAAAATAGTTAATGTGTTCCTGTAGACACTCTGAGCTCTTAATTTTGTTGAGAGTTCCTTATTAAGTATGAATGTTTTCCATATCTTCTTTTGATGCCTTTTGCCTGTTAGCCCTTTTGTTTGGGGTGTGGCTGGTATTCTGGTAACCAGAGCCTGCCCTGGCTATTGAGTGAATGGAACCTTCTTTTTGTTCTGTGGTTGTTGTTGCTCCTGCCCTTGCCTTGCTGTGCAAACTCTGCTCCTTGGTTCCAGAGGCCTTCCAATTGTGCCCCTGGTCTGTGCTGCTCCCAGTGGTGGTAGGTGGGTGGGTCACACCCCCTCCCAACACCAAGTCCTTGCTGTGCTCCTGCATGGTAGTTGAGCAGGTTCCTTACCCACTCAGTGCTGCTCCTGCTTCACATCAGGTTTGTGCTCAGTAGGCCAGCTGGAAGAAAACCAGCCCTTGCCTCTGCTCTGTGTTCATTTGTCTTAGAAGAGTGAGATCTCAGAGACACAGATGCAGAAGGCTTCTATTTGCCTGGGGCTGTAAACAAATCTCAGTCCAGCCTATGAGGTTTCAAAGCCCATAGGTAAAGATTAGGTTTTGAACCTACCTCTGCCTGGGATCCCGGCACCTAAGAATATGGTGGCTGTGGCTGAGACCCTGCTCTCTTCTCCGTAGAATGTGCCAGAAATAGTGCCACGTTTCTGCAGAGACAAAGGCTATGGCTCCCCTCTCCCTAGTGCACACCGGCAGTGTTGCGTTGCTTTTTTTGTTTTTAATATTTTATGGGAGACCCAGGCTGTTCTGATATGTATACCCTCCCAGCAGCAGTGCACAATACCACCGCAGTCCCCTGAGGTTGCCTCTGTAAAGTTGGCCTGAGTCCTCCAGCTTGGGCAGCCTAACCTGTCCTACCCTGCTGATTTGTGTCTAGGGCTGGGGGTTGCAGGGACCCTTTGTGCCCCTTTAACTTAGTTCTGTTGGTCAAGGGCAGTTCTGTACAAGTCCAAGCCTCTGAGGTTCTCCCTCTGTCCCACTGACTTCTCTGTTGGAAAGGGGGAGACCCAGCGAACAAGCACTACTCCTCCTTTGCCACTCCCTCCCCACAGGACTGATCCCACACTATTTTCCTTTTTCTTCCTCCTTTTTTCCCTTGTCTCCTACCAGATTGGTGGCGTATCTTGTCTTTTGAAGAAGGTGATGTACTGTCAAAGTTCAGCAGGTGTTCTGATTGGATGGGTGGGTCCATGAATGTCAGGCTTGGTGTATTCGTGGAGGAGGGTGAGTTACGAGTGTCCTTCTACTCCATCATCTTGGCCCTTCTCCCCAGGATGGTCTTGATGTCTTGCAAGTTTCTCTGTTATATGTGCTGATGTGACATTGCCATCCTCTAAGTCAACCAAAGGGGTAAATTTATGAACCACTAAGTCAGGGTTCTGAAGTCACCCACAATGGGCGCCCTTCACTCACCCTTCATCTATGGCGCCCTTACAAGTGGGGAGTCCTGAAATTCAGCCCCAAACTTCCTGCTCTTCTTTTTATCTTGTCCTTTATCACATTCACCTTCAACAGTGATGCACATGGGCCTCAGAGTTGTTGAGGCCCAGATCTTCTATTTCAGTTAGGCCTCTACCTTTTTCCCATGTTTCTAAGTGCCCAGCAAACATGTCCACTTACAATCACGACTCCAACTCAGCAGATCACATGTATTTTCATTGTCTTCCCCACCCCCATAAGCAGTCCTCCTTCTAAGTCCCTATTTCTTCTTACCAATATTAAGATGATGCTCTTTGAAGATACTTCTATTACCTCTCCCTTGACCTCACACCTATCAAGTCACAATAATTTATTAAATCTGTTTCATAAGGATTTCAGATGTTTTTGCTAGAGTCTGAACACATCTAGGAAGAAAGAAAGCCCCTTGCATATCCCCATGTTGTGGAAAGAACAAAGAGGTGGTTTTTAACTGGGTCCGGAGTTCACCAGGAAAATTGAAGAGAGATGCTGTCCAAAGTTCATGTGCAGAACAGAACCAAGGATGAGAGCCAAAGGTTGGCACTAGAATAGGAAGATCACCATCCATCAGACCTATAGGACAGGTGTGAGGACCTGGAGGGAGGTCAGGAAGTCAGGAGCAGGGACAGGGTCTGTCTCGTTCATCTTGGAAACTAGCATGTTGCTGGTTCATGGAAGACATCCAGTAAGTGCCCTATATTCCCAAATACACAGCATTTGTTATACCCTTGCCTTCACCTTCCATTCTAGACCTCATACTGAGCAATGCTCTTTCACTTTCATCATTTTAAACCACCAGGTAGTGTTTGGGGAAGACACGTTCAACAAAAGCAACATCCATTAATGTTAGTGTGTGTTGTCTAGAGAGTAATCTGATATAATGGATAAATAAAGAGTCAAGGAATTTTAATAAGATTTAATAATATTTTGTGGGGTTTTAACTCAACAATTCAAGTGTAAAATGTCATTATGAAAAGGCTTTTAAAAAATTGCCTTAAAAACAAGTAATATAGATAAAAAATATTCATCTACCTGATAGATTTTGTTTTTTGACAGTCACATACTTTGTGGTTTCTGATAAAATTCCAGTGACTAAGTCACACAGAGATTCCAAAAATACTGCATCTCAAATAATGTAGAGGAAATGAAGGCAATTTAGGCTAGTAAACTGTGTTGGTGGAAACAGTGCTTACAGTATTAGAATGGGAAAAATAGTATTTCTAATTAAAATAATTTTATACAATATATCACTCTAAAATATATGTGTAAGCTAAGTTAATAAATTAGATATTAGTAGACATTTGACAATTTTGAATAAATCACTAAAAGTTATACATTCCAAGTGATCAAAACACTTCTTAAGGATCATCTCATTGTGAAACTGGGAATCCAATGATTGCATTATATTTGTTGAGTGAAAAAAATGAATGGATGTGTAAATATTTATTAAAGACAAAAACTTCATTAGTAGCATTGGGATGATTTATTTACTAATGCATTGAGCAAAATTTGCACTACTATGTGCAAATCAGTTGAATAGGAGTAAGAATGGTTTGATATTAAAAGTCTACTTTCTACTAGGAAAAAAGAGAAAAGCAGCTTAAATTTTTGCTATGAAAAATTTTAAATACGTAGAAAAGCCAAAAAAAAATCACCCGTATAACCTCCATCTAGAATCAACAGTTATTAGCGTTTCCCCTAAATTGCTCTTTGTATATGTTTAATTTTTGATGAACCATTTGACAGAAAATTATAGCTTCACCTTTCTTAATACTTCAGTATGCATCTACAAAGATTAAAACATTCTGCCACATGACTATAAGGCTATTATCACTCCTAACAAAACTAAAAATTCCTTAATAATATATATTTCCAGTACACATTTGGATTTTTACTGTTTTTGAAATAAGTATTTTTACTAGTTTTTTTTTTGCCAAAAACAAAAAAAGAGGATCAAATGAAAGAACACACAGTACACTTGCTTTTCTCTTAAGTCCCCTCCCCAGTTCTTTTTTCCTTTTTTCCCCAGTTTGATTGAGGTATAGTTAATAAGCAAAAATTGTATGTATTTGAGGTGCATCATGTGATTTGATATACATATACATACTGTGCACTAGATCCCTAGAACTTCTTCATCTTATAACCGAAAGCACTTGTACTCTTTGATCAACATCTCCCCATTTTCCCCACCCACCCCATCTCAGCCGCTAGCAACCCCCATTTTATTCTGTTTCTGTGAGTTAAGCTTTTTAAGATTCCACATATAAGTAAAATCATGCAGTATTATTCTTTCTGTGTCTGACTTATTTCACTTAGATAATGTACTCTAAGTTCATCCATGTTGTCACAAAAGACAGAATTTTCTTTTGTGTGTGTGTGGCTGAATAATATTCTACTGTGTATGTGTCTACGTGTATACAAATCACATTTTCTTTATCCATCCATCCATCAATGGACACCTAGGTCATTTCTGTATCTTGGCTATTGTGAATAATACTGCAATGAACATAGAAGTGCGGATATCTCTTAATGATATTGATGTCATTTCCTATGAATATCTACCCAGAAGTGGGTTTGCTGGATCATTTGGTAGTTCTTTTAATTTTTTGAGGTATCTCTATACTGTTCTCCATAATGATTGTTACAATTTTCATTCCCATCAACAGTGCACAAGGATTCCCTTTCTCCACATCCTAACCAACACTTCTTATCTCTTTTCTTTTTGATAACAGCCAAGCTAACAGGTGTCAGGTGATATCTCATTTTGACTTTGATTTGCATTCCCTGATGATTAGTGATGTTGAGCACATTTCATGTACCTTCTGGCCACCTGTATGTCTTCTTTGGAAAAATATCTATTCAGGTCCTTTGCCTGTTTGTAATTGGGTTATTTGGCCTTTTTGAGTTGTATGAGTTATTGATGTATATTTTTGGCTATTAACCCTTTAACGGATATGTGTTTGCAAAAATTTCCTCTCATTCTGTAGGTTGCCTTTTCATTTTGTTGATCATTTATTTGGCCATGCAAAAACTTTTTATTTTGACGTAGTCCCATTTGTTTATGTTTTGCATTTAAAGGCCAGACTAGTTGTAATATAGAAAGTCACACATTGTGGATTATCTGATTGTTTCCTCATGAAATAATTTACCTGATATTTCTTTTGAAATGGAAATTACATATTAGAACTTGACTAAATTCAGGTGAAATATTTCATCAGCGTATTGAATATTAGATCATGATAAGACCACAGAGTGGTGAGTTGTTCTAACATCTGTGTTGTAATTTGACCACCTGGTTAAGGATGTAAACCCAGGTTTGTGATTGGGCAGTAACCTGTAGGGTGATAGTTTGGCATCTTGTGAAAGCCCTATTCCTCATTAACTTTTTACTGAATGGATTCAGAGCCTGTTGATCACTTTTGCATGAATCAATTATTTCAACAGGAATTGTAAAATAAAATGACATTTTTGATTAGCCTCTTCAATGATCAGTTTCTACTTTTCTCCAGGGAGCTTTTACAATCTTAAATATGTTCTTTGAAATGTAAAAGGTTGAAAGTCCAAAATTTCAAGTATCAGAGTTTATTGTAATGGGAGAGTGCTAACCTTCAATTTTCTTTTGTCTTTGCAGCAAAATGGAAATTCCAATTTCTATAAGCCAATTGTTGAATCCTTTGAGGAAGCACCTCTTTATGCTGTGATTTTAACTTATATGGGATATGGAATTGGGACGCTGTTTGGCTATCTCAGAGATTTTTTGAGAAACTTGGGAATAGAAAAATGCAATGCAGCTGTAGAGCGAGAAGAACAAAAGGTACGTATGAGCATCTTCTTGGATCTCTGTCAATGCCTGTTGTTCTCTGAAGTGTTCTCACTGTGGTGATGCATGTTCAGGTCCTAAAAAGAGTGACACACTCAGGAACTACTCAGGGTAAATCCTATTACTCTGCACCCTCTAGACACTGTAAACATCCCCTGTGTATTCATAGACTTGTTTTTGTTTTACACATATTTATCGAGCAACTACTATTTGCCAGATTGAGCTAAGGAATTCCTTATACATAATTATATTTAATTTCTATAAAAAGCTCATAAGATATATATTAAATATAATTTTTTAAAAAAATTTCTTTTATTTTATTTATTTTGGGGAGATGTTGTTAGGTTTATTTATTTATTTTTAGAAGAGGTACTGGGGATTGAACCCAGGACCATGTGCATGCTAAGCATGTGCTCTACCACTTGAGCTACCCTCCCCCTAAAATACCATTTTAAAGATGAAAAGTAAAAATATGAGTGAGGCACATGAGTAGGGCTGTATTCTGATTTCTAGTTGTAGGTTGAGCAGTTGTAGGTTTATTTATGTTCTATTCTGGAGTAGAAACGTGTGTTTGAATGAAATGTGAGATTACAATTTCATTTAGGTCCAAGTTTCTCACGTCTGGCACTATTGACATTGTAGACTGGCTAATTTTTTGAAGTGGGAGGCTGCTCTGTGCATTGTAGGACTTTTTGAATAGAATCCCTGGCCTCTACCCACTAGAGGCAATAGGCACTCTCCTACATACATGTGATAATCAAATTGCCTCCAGACATTGCCAAATGTCTCATGGAGTACAAAATCACTCTCAGTTTAGAACCAGTGATCTAGATACTTTCAGTAGTTAACCTGTAAAAGTCTACATCATCCCCTTTTCACAGAGACAACCTGGAAAACATTCAGAGATCTGGGAAGAGCCTGTGTCTTATTAACATGTTTTCCAAAATTGATTTTAATGATTTATGATGCTATGAACTTCTTTTTCCTAAAAATTGCTTTGGAATATATGATTGTGGGCATGGATTATCCACATGATGGAGACTTGAGCACATCTAAGCAAAGAACATAGTTGAGGCATAAACTTCCATGAAATGAGAAAACCTCAAATGCTGTAAATTAGTGACAAGCACCCACGGTAAGATAAACTCTTGTTACAGTAACACAGCCATGAACAAATGGTGTAGAACACTTATTTTGGAATTCTCTTAGATCAAGTGTATAGCCTTCAGAAGGAAATCAGGTCTGGTTTTATCATTTCACTCTCTCCTACCCTTAGCTGGTATTTGAGCACATGCTCTACACCAAGTAATGAAGGCTAATAGGGAAGAAACAATAGGTCCCTCCATCAGAGAATTTGAAGTCTGGTGTGTAAAAACAGACTCACAAGCAAAACAAATGATAAAAAGTGATGATAAGGAGGAAGGTGATATAAGAAACAGAGATCCGTGCCTTGTGATTCACTCAGGAAGTCAGAAAGGCATGATGCTGGGGCTTGAATGGTGAGCAGGAGTCTATCTAGTGAGCAAGGGTGCAAAGAGGACACTCTCAGAAGAGGGCAGTCTTTGTGCCAAAGCATTCCTTTACTCATTAGTCAATTCAAATTTGTTTTGAGCATGGGTTTTGTGCCAGGCACAGTGCTAAATGTGGGGATATAAGAATAACCAACACAGAAATGGTTCTTGCCTTTAGAGATTTAACTATAAAAAAACAATTGCAATAGAATTTGATAAGAGGTAACACAGAGGTAAGTAGATGACATCAAGGAAGCAAAGAAGAGAAACATTTAATCTGAACTTGGTGTTCAGTGAAGGTTTCTGGGAAGAAGAGGAAATTAAATAATATCTTAAGGCTGAAGAGTAAGTAGTAAGGTAAAGGGTGAGGCAAGATGTGAGGGAAGGAGTCTTTAAGGATAGGAAATATGGTGCAAAATAGCCAAGAAATAAGAGAAAGCATTGTCTACTTAAGGGGCCAAGGAATTCTAACAACCAGAATGTTGCAAGTCAGAGTGGGAGTATGTGGGGAGAAAGATTGTTTGAGAGGGAAGCAGGAACCACACTACAATGGGTTTTTATAAGCCATGGGCATTTATTATAAGAACAATGAGAAGGCATTGAAGGATTTCAGGCAGAGGAATGCAGATTTGCAGATTAGAAAGTTTGTATTCCATGCCCTATGAAAGAGGTACTGCAGGAGGACAACAAAGGGACCAAAAAAGAAGCTAAGAGGCTAATGCAGAAATCCAGGTTGTAGGGAAAATTCTAGCTAAGGGCTTGGGCTGTGCCCAGGGTAGTGATCATAGGGATGGTGATAACATACAAGGCCAAAAGATGTTTAAGAGTTTGTTTAGGGATGATTGATTTGACTTAAGGAATTAGGGAAATGTACAAATCAAGGAGACCCCACTAGGTTTGTGACTTGGACAGCTGGGTAGAAAGAAGGTGTTATCATTCATTGAGATGGGGAATAGAGAAGGAAGGGTTGGTTGGAGGGGGAAAGTGGTCAAATCACATTTTCACAAATTGAGTTTAACGAATTGGCAGCTGGAGATAGAGGTCCAGAACTCACAGAGAAAATTCTCAGATGGACATCATGGCACCTTACACATATCTGGCACATGTTAACAGTCGTCAAAGCCACCAAAGCCGATGAGATTTCCCAGGGAAAGTCTGTACAAGGAAGAAGAGAAAGGATGAGAAGAGAACAAACAACTTTAGAGAATTTAATAGATGTTAGAGATGGAATTTCAAATCAAGACTGGAAGCAAAGTGACAATAAAAAGCCTTATAATCATCTAGGGAAGAGATAATTTGTACTTCATCTGGGGAAGAAGAAATGAAGTAAAGGAACTAATTAGAGATACAGGAGGTAGGATCAACAAGTTTTGATGCTGGAATGTATGGAAAATAAGCAGAGGGAGGAAATCAGAATAACCCCAAATTTCTAGTAGGGTCAGACATAAGAATGTTTGCAGCACACCAGTCATGACAGAATGGTCCTGTACTTGGCAAAAAGATAGCCACAGACAGTTTTGAGGATATAAAAGTCCTTTAATGATATAGGATTGTAATGTTTAAATCAAGCTGGAGACAACCCAGCACACTTCCAGAGAAGAATGCAGTTTTCCCAGATCCTAGCAGAGCTGATGGTGAAACTGGAAAATTGGAATGAGAAAGCAAGTTCCTTTTGGCCATTCTCACAAGGATCTCCACAGCCCCTCCCTGCCACCAGCTGGTCTGTTCTAGAAGCTCTCATCACCAGTCTGTCTGCTCCCCAGGCACAATTAACTGGTGCACAGTAAATCAGCACATTCTAGAATACTTACTGGAGCACAGCGTAAGTCAAGTGTACATTACTCAGGTGTAACATGCTTGGCAGGAGTAGGCTTCAAATCTGCCATCTATTTTCCAACCGATTGCAATATTTTTGCTCTATCAGCCCAGCAGGGCTTGTCACTTTGGTTTTTCTAAAACACTTCTTACATTTCAAGAAGAATGCATGTGTGTGTGTGTGTGTGTACATATACACATACATGTGGCAAGCTTGTTGTCAGGGAAACAGGCTCTGAGATGGAAGGCTGAGGGCTGAGAAGTGAGTGGGTGTGCTCCTGGGATCAACACTTGGACACCTGTGAGGAAGTGAAAGAGGCAAGATGTGGCAGGTGAATTATGAGACAGTCCCAGCAGAGGCCTCTGGGGATCCCACAGGGCTCTCTGGTGATGGGAGTGTCCTTCAGAAGCATTCTTAGTTAAAGGAAGAGGTGAAGCCTTCCATGATGCTAGATGGGGCTGCCATCAGAGCGGGATGTGATCTTGAGCCCGGCAGTCCCCTGCAGTCAGCTGTGAGGCTCCATGCTCCCCTCATCTGGGGGCAGGGTGCTTGAGTTCTGAATAACAGCATGTACATAGTGCACAGCTGTCTGTACCGCAGCACCTCTCAGTATTGCCCCAAGAGCTGTAGAACTACCTCCCAGGAAGAAGGCATTGCATTAAATAGATCTGTGTCTCATTTTTTTAAACAAAATAAGCGATTTCCATCTGTTTGATCTCTGTGAGGTAGAGGGCATCAGTCCACTGACTGATAGACACACCTTTTATACGACACACTTGTTATTTTGTGTTCTTCCCTTTTGAGCTGCTTTTTAGAGATTGAGGCCTTTCAGAGTAACAGGGTCTAACAATCTGCAATGGCTCCAGTCATGTGTACTTTTGGTGGGACTTGGCCACCAGAAACCCTGGCCTTCAGACTGGCCTTCTCCTTTTAATACTGCCCCCAGTCCTGGACTTCTTGCTGTGTTAACAAGCTGTCTTAGGCACATCCTGAAGGCTCTTGCTTGAAATGTGGACTGTGCTGCTTTCAAATGACCCCTGGTTCTTTGTAGCAAAAATGAGTATTATTCTAATCTAAAATCCTGTTATTGTATATGCAGAATAGATTGTCCCATCAGACAAACCAGCCCTGAGCAACGTGACACCAGGACAGAGAGCACATCCAGGAAGGGCTGGTGGAGAGGAGCTCACGGGTGTTTTACAAAGATCGTCACTGGATGCTCTCATGTCCTGTGACACTCGTTTACTCTGCACTCATCCTTTCCATTTTTATTTTGTTTTTCATGAAGTTGTATAGATTTAGAGTGCACAACAGGATGTTTCAATGTACACGTACGCAGTGAACTGGTTACTGTGGTCAAGCTCATTGACATGTCCGTCTCCTCACTTCTTTTTCTTAATCGAATAGAAGAATTTATGAATCCACTTTCCCTCTTTTCTCTCTCACTGTCATGACTCCTCTCATACCAAACCAGCCATTCAACTGAAGTGTTGCCCCAAATGTAGTATTTCTTTTTGCTTTTTCATCCTTTTGATTTCTAGCCCAAACATCCAGTAATTGACTCCAAAACATAAAAGCCCTGATAATCCTCTATCTGAATCAATTGATATCTGATTCACTCAGTTTTTACTGAGTCAACCAGTAATGCTAGTTAAAAGGAATAGACAAACCAAAATATTCCTCCAGGATAACACTAAACAGAGTACAGAGAACACACATCTAAGATCCCCTGCTGCCTCCCTGGACTTCAGAGGTAACCAGAAGACACTAACAAGGGAAAGGACAACACAGACAGATACAACGTTAAATATTTTACTTAAATTCTTCCTTTAACCCTTCAAAGGCAACTCTAGAGTTGAACTGCCCTTTATTAAATATTTCTAGATAAATTACTTTCTCAGTGATATAATGGCCCAACTTTGTTTAATCCAGAAGAGGAGGTCAGTAAATATAGTCAAATGAATGTCAAGCATCATCAGAGAAGTTAAAAACTTCAAGCGCAGTCATGTTTCTCAGTCCCTACAGTTTGATGGCAGGTTGAGCACGACACAGGCCATATGGCACCAGCCTGATATAAAACATTTCAGTTGCAATTCCTTGTTCACATTAGATCCAGATTATCCCAGTATCCCTACAAGTAAATTCCAAACATTACTGGTCCATCTCCAGAGATTGTAACTCTCACTTGAAACAAAGGGGATTCAAGTAAGTTATAGATGTAGAAAATTTTAAGATAAAGTTCTGAATGTTTTGCATGAATTAAAATTGGTCTTTGAAATCCACACCGGGTATGTGAAGTAACAGCAGGGTTTGCCCAGATGGTCTTTCTTCTGAGTGATTTGAAGGATGGGGTTTATGAAGGTTACTGGGTGTGAGGTGTGGTTTTGTCCAAATCAAACAGATGGCCCCAAAACTGGCCTTCCTGGTTGGATCTGGGTGGGTCCAAAATGAGAGGGTTTCCCTAGGAACTGAATGTACAAGCCAGCAGCTTGTGGGTGGTCATACTATGTGATTACCTTCAACACCTCCAGTCTCTTCTCAACTAACAATCAACATGGTTTTTGTTAAACCTAAATCAGTTCACAGGGCATCTCTGACCAAAACCTCTTAATGTAAATTTATGTCTCTTATGAAAAGCATATAGATTTATTTTTAAAACAAATGTGAAAACTTCTGTATTTTAATAATATGGTCTATGAACAATTACTTAAGTAAACTGTAAGAATTTCCTGGGTTTTTTTGGGTCAAAAACAGTCATACATTGATAATTCCACATGGTTAAACTTTATATTCAATTACTGATTTGTTTAAATTATTTCTGCCATCTTTATATTTTACATTCACATTTTCTGTTGCTCATTTAAAAGTTTTGAATTTTAAATATTTTTCCTTTTATAATTTTGGTACATTTGATTGAGTTTTCTTTGTTCTGCATTTTTTCCTCCTTGTCACTGTTAAGAAGTTATATATAGTATATCCCTACTATTTTTTTAATGGTTCTCTTTGAATACTTAACACATGTATTTAGGATTTATGTACCATTATTTAGAAATTAGAGTCTTCCCCTGACCAGAAGAAGTTCATAAAGTTTCACTTTCTTCCTCCCACATACTCATTCTCCAGGTTGTCATTTATTTATAAATTTTAGTTTCTGTTTCTTTATAGTACATATACAGAACTGCTTGGGCTAACCCATATTTTATCAGTTTCTTCATTCACTATTTTTTACTGGCATCTGTCTTCCTCCATGGTTATTCCATTGTTTTATTGAGGTACATGCTCAATTATCACAGAAAAGGCCTGTGGGAGTGCAACTCATGACTCCTTACATATATTAGAATGTCTGTATTTGAATTTCTCATTTGGTTGCTGGCTTGGCTGAGTATAGGATTTTAAGTTCAAAACAATTTTCCCTCATAATCTTTCCCACCACTGCCACATAAGAAAATTCTGAAGCAATCTAATTCTGATTCCTTTGTATGTAAACTGACTTTTCACCTTCTCTGAAGACTTTTAAGATTCTCCCTTTATCCTTCTGAAATTTAACCAGGATGTAGCTTGGTATGGGTTTTCTCCTATTTGCTCTGTTCAGGAGTTGAGAGAACACTTATATCTTGGGAGTCAAACCTTTCTTCCTCTCTGGAAGCTTCTCCTCCTCCTCTTTCTTTACCTTCTCTTCCTCCTCTTCCACCTTACCTTCTCCTCCTCCTTCCTTCAATCTTGCAAGTCTGATTAAAGACACTGGACCTGGATCTGCTCGTCATAGCTTTTGTATCTCTTTCATATTTTCTTTCCTCTGTTCTTTGTCATTATGACCTGGAAAGATAGTCAGCTGATTATGCTGGTTAATTAATTTCATTCTCTGATGTCTCCATTATACTTTTGGACTTTTAACTGTTTTAAAGGATGCACTGTTTTGTTGTGTCTTTCTAAACATGTTACTTATGTAGTTTTAATTCTTTTCCTGTTTGCTCTATTAATCATTTATTAAATGTTAGTTCTGTTTATTGAATTTGGTGCCTCATATTGTGCTATTTTCCTCAAATAGCGATGACATTTTGTTTGATGCTCATTTTTGTATTTAAGGGTTCTTATTTGCTTACATATTCAGCTGTCTTGAGTGACTGTAGAAGGGAAGTTGAATGAGTTGCTGGGGCCAGCAGCTTGCGTTCTTGCTGTGTGGGTGTCCCACCTCTCTACACAAGGGCAGTGCTCTTTCACTCAGGTCTTGCCACCCAGCACGGTGCTCTGTGCTGTGGGCAGTGCACCTGCTTCTTACTTATTAACCCAATGAAAGGAGGACGAAGAGGTCTTGGTTCCCAATGGATCACCTGGGGTATCAACTTCTTGTTGTCATTGACTTTTGGCTTTAAGATTCCTGCTTCTGTTCACACCAGTCTTCTCCATAGATGTTATAGTGCTATGATTTCCTATGATCTTATTTCTACACTAATCAGATCTTATTTATGTTCTATCTTTTATGTTACTTCAATATTCCTGATTCATTGATGATAATCTTAGCTGTCTTTCTAAGCATTTATAAGTTTATTTTTTGACAATATCTACTTTTTGTCATTTCACAGGTCTTTTAGGTAAGTGGTAGAATACATACAACACAGAGTCTGTTATCTTTATTCAACCTCCCCTGTTTTCTTAATATGAAAAATTAATTTAGCTGTCTTTACTTTGTGTTTCTTATTCCTCAAAGAACTGTTTATAAGACCATTATCCTTTCCAATAGAAAAGAAAACAAACAAACATATTTTATCATTATTCTGAGCTCAGCTCTAGTAAGAGAACCAGCTGTTTTTCAAAAGGAAATGATATAAAATGAGATCTTAGGTGAGAAGTGTCAATGTAGACACAAATGACAAACTGTATTTTATAATGATTCTCTCTTTATCTACAAATCCACAATTCTGCTTGCTATGGAATGAGCATTTAGTTAAATCAAGTAAAAAGAGTCACAAATTTGGTAATATTTTTCACAATAGGACATAGATATGTTATCTTCACTTCCTTTTAAACACGTAGCCCTACAGCATGGTTTATTGAAAAAAGCATTGGTTATATAACTGGGTACAATTTCCATTTCATCCACTCAGATTTTCTGGCTTCCTATTGATTTGTCTATAAAAGTTGGAGACACATATGTGTAACATTTAGAGATTTACCAATTACCGCATATGCAAGGTGGAAAAAAAAACGAGTGTTATATTGAAGAAAACAAAGCTACTTTTGAGGCTAAATTGCTAGGCTTTGCTGAACCCTCATTTACCCTATCTCAAAAATGATTGTGTCCTTGTGGCTGGGGTTCACTGTCATATCTAGCCTTTTGTGTAAGGAAGAAAACTAAAGATGGTAAGTAGGCCAAATGATAAATTAAATCTACAGATGGATAAAAATATGTCGTATTGTAATGCTTCTGTTTTTACAATGTATAATCCAGTTTCGTTTTATGATATAGTTTTTTTTTTAACATTTTTATTGATTTATAATCATTTTACAATGTTGTGTCAAATTCCAGTGTTCAGCACAATTTTTCAGTCATTCATGGACATATACACACTCATTGTCACATTTTATGACATAGTTAAAATGCTATGGGAGGCTTACCTGAGACTAGATTTCAGTGACCTTTGGAAGGTGTTGACCGCTCCTGAAGAAATCTCACTGGTGCTTAAAGGAATGCGTCAGGTGAAAAGACATCCACACAGAGGCAGGGAGCCTCACAGGTGCAGGGAAATAGGATGGTGCCCAAAAAGCAACCCTTCCTCCCTGGACCAGATCTTGAATTCTAGAGTTTCCAAGCTCCACCGTCCCTCTCAGGAACGTGTAGACTGCTGAGCTTTAGATTCAGATCTGAGTTAGTGTTCACACCACCCACAAAGAAATGGCTCCACGTGGTTAAAAAACTGGTCCATCCCTTTGTCAGAGAAGATTCAAGTACCTAAATAATAAAAGTTTCTATTGAGTATGGAGATCATTCCCTGGCAGAAAATCTACTCTGACCTTGCAGAATTGGATAGAATCCCTTTGTCTTGCCCTCATAGTATTTATCTCAGTAAAGAGCTAGCTACCCATTTCCTCATAGGTAGAAATTCTGGATCTCTGAGCCAGGAGCAAGATTGGGCAAGGTGGAATTTTTTTTCCCCACCTTCCCTTGGGGAGCCATGATGACACATCTTTGTGAAACATCAATGACGTGAAGCCTCAGATATTTTTCTCGAGTAAGTGCCAAGCTCCTTGTGATGAGTGCATCCTCCTTTGTGGTATGGCCATCTGTGAGGCTTAGTTTTCCATATTGTGCTTCATGTATTTTGTCACCATTGATGTTTTAGAGGGAAGCTTGGACAAACTGGGGCAAGTACCAGCCAGAGGTCACTCTAAAATGACTGTAGAGAGAATGGATGGAACTTGAGGTTGACCTGAGCTCAAGTCACTCATCTGGCTGGGTCTGCTTTTCCACATAAGTCCAATAGTTTGCGCTCTATGTTTTCTGTGCCCTCTCTGTCTTGGTGTTTTGAGTATCTTGTGGCTCCATGTCTGAAATTAATTTTGTGGACAGGATATTTTGATTATTTTCTATCCAAAACCAACTGTTTTCCTAAACCAACTGTTAATGTCTCTCTTAAATCAACTGTTAACTCTATTTTGAGTAAGAATTCTCATAAAATCTAAAATCATATTCCCATTCTGAGTCTAGAAATATTACTCACAGACATCCTCTCTCTTTCCTCTTGAAAGGATGAGTTTCTATGATGTCATTTCAAGTAAGAAATTAAAAATTAGAAATAGAACAACACAAACAATGTTTAGGGATATAGAGTAATCTACAAATCAGTAAAATGTCTAGAAAAATGTTTTTAAATCAAAGAGGGAATTAGAAAATGTTTTCTTAGAATTATGTAATCTTTTTTTCTCCAAAAACATATCCATTTCCTGTTAGCATAAAAGGGAATAATGGATTGTCATAATCTTGTAGCTTTAAATCATAATAAAACCTATATAAGGATATTTAGCTATTTGAGAGAAAATGAATTTGGTATGAAATATTCAGCTTACAAATGTAATCAGCAGAGTTGCTCATCCATCCTTCAAATTCACACGTGATAGCCCCCAGTGTGTGGTTATGAGCATTCTTTCTTATAGATAATCACCATATTCCTCTAAATATAATGACATTGCCAATAAAAACCAGATTCTATCATTTCATTCTGGACTGGACCAGCTCAGGAGATGAGTGGGTCAGACGAGTAGCATAAGAAGGTCTTCTACAAAGCCTTTCCCCAGGGTCTTCCTTGTTCCTTCAGGAAATCAGCTCCATTCCCTAAGGGGAAGGAGAGCAAAGGACTCAGAGGAGATGGGAGGAGGATGAAAAGCTCACTCCCTATTATTGAGTGGTTCCCTGCGGCCTCCAGGATAGTGTCCAAGTTCCTCCTATGGACACATCCGACTCCCATTCTCCGCACCCAGCTGACGTTGCAGGCCCACCCACACCACAGGGAATCGTAGGGGAATCAGAGAGGAAGCAGGGACCAGACCAGGCAGAACCTTGGCTTTGACTCCAAGTGAGATGGGAGCCATTATAGACTAAACTAAGAGGGATAGTCTCCACCTTGTGTTTAATTCTTACTCATTCTTCTCACATACACCCCAAAGTTCCAGCAAAGAGACCCGTTCACCCCAAGGACCCTCTCCAAGCATTCCTGCCTGTGGCAACCTCATTCCACCTTCAGTGCCCATCTCCAAGGCCCCTCCTACAGAAAGCCACTTGATTCCTCCAGCAAAATGTGCCTCCTTCCCTGGATTAAATCTTAACAAACACCCCAAGTACTTGGCTTTGGTCAAGTTTTGCATTCTCTACTTTGTACTTACTATTAGCAGTTAGATGCCAAAATCAGATGTGTCTTGCTCTGAGCCTCAGCTGGACGGCAAATCCCTTGGGCATAGAGGAGACTTTATACAGCAAAATAGTGCTGTGACTATGAGAGAAGCCAAGTGTCTCCATAGCTCTTCAACTCAGATTCTGGGCCCTCAGTCACCTGCCAACAGTTATACCAACAGAGCCAACAGTTTAAGTTCATCCCCATGTCTAAAAACATAACAAGTGGGGAGACTCACAGTCAATGAAGTTAAGACTGAATTATCATCCAACAAATTTTTTCCAAGTAAATTGCTTTAGACATAGACACCTCCTGTTACCCTTTGGATGGGACTGATAGGGGTTCCTTGTCCCCTGAATTTATGTCAGGACTTGTATGGTGCTGTCACCTTTGTGACCCTTATTTGTCACATTTTTCACTTACCCCACTAAAATGTAAGTTCTTTGGAAGTGGAATCCTCACAGAGGTAGTTGTGGACCCTGACTGTCCCTTTCTCCACAGAACCTTGCTTGGAATACTTGTAGATGAAATATTTTCATGGCTCCTTCAGGTCTCTTAGCCTTCAATTGCCAATGAACTACGAAAAGTGAGGGACCAAAGGTAAACTTCTGCCTCTGTTATAACAGGATTTTGTGCCGCTGTATCAAAACTTTGAGAATTTTTATACACGGAACCTTTACATGAGAGTCAGAGACAACTGGAACCGGCCCATCTGCAGTGCCCCGGGGGCTCTGTTCGATGTGATGGAGAGGGTTTCAGATGACTACAACTGGACATTTAGGTGAGGCAGCCACCTGGAGGGGCTTGGTTGAAAGAAAACCCTTTCAAGGAAATTCTAGCATGGGCACCAGATTACAGATTTGAAAAAATCAAGGCATGGAACAGCTGATCTTCTGTTATTCAGCCCTTTGCAAGCCCTCCTGATGCCAGTGGGGGAAGTCACAGTAATTACATGGCCAAGGGTAGCTTGTTTATATTGCAATGAAAGAGAGATCTGTGTCAGAAGGTGCACAGAGCCAGCTGGGAAGAGTCCTTTTCAGCTTTATTGACAAATTATACCCTCCTCCTTCTTGCTGCAGGAGACAGTGATGACCATGGCTCTTTCTCATTGGAAAGTTCTCGC
Organism: Camelus dromedarius; assembly: GCF_036321535.1. Classification (NCBI taxonomy): domain Eukaryota; kingdom Metazoa; phylum Chordata; class Mammalia; order Artiodactyla; family Camelidae; genus Camelus; species Camelus dromedarius. The sequence goes on from NC_087453.1 coordinate 31,665,337, forward strand.
TTAAATTTACACCAGAGCACAGGGGTCACAAACGCAAGCACCCAGGGAAAACCAGGGCTAAGTAATACTCCGTGACCCGGATACTTTTTTCCTGATGCTCTGCCCAGCTTCATGACGGGCTTACTCTCCCCTAAGGGCAAAATAATGTGTGGTAACAACGGTGCAAATCAAAATTAAAAAAGAAAATATATGACTTGGGCCAAAGCTAAGATCTCTCTGTGAGAGTCTTTTATGGGCACTGGGATGGCATTATGTGAGAAAGCCCCTTATGTTCACTGGCCCTTCTCTCTGCAGGTTTACTGGAAGAATCATCAAAGATGTCATCAACATGGGTTCCTATAACTTCCTTGGCCTGGCAGCCAAGTATGATGAATCCATGAGGACAGTAAAGGATGTGTTAGAGACGTACGGCCTAGGTGTGAGCAGCACCAGACAAGAAATGGGTATGTGCGGTCACTAGTTTGAAATTTTGTCCAGTCGGGTCTCAGATTCCTTGTGGCTACTTCTCAAATCCAGATCATGTTAGACTGTGTGCCTCAAAATGCTGTTACAAAACGAGAAAAGAAAAAGTTGCATGAAAGTTTTTTGGAAATTTCAAACATATGCTCTTACCAAGCAGTTTATTAATTAAGATTTTAATTCTCCAGAATAATTAAAAATGGTTCTTTTCTGACCACATTCTCTAAAACATTCTCTCTATTATGCCTCTTCCATCTGGTCCTTTTCTGGGTTTTTTTCTCCCACTTTTTTTCTTTTTTTGACAGTTTTATTGAGGTATTAATTGATATTCAAAGAAAAACACTGTGCTTATTTAATGTACATAATTTGATGAGTTTGGACATATGCATACATCTGTGAAAGCATCACCACAATCAAGGTAATAAAAATATCCATCACCTCAGGAAGTGTCATATTGCCCATCTTTTTGTGATAAGAACACTTAGCATGAGATCTACCCTTTTTTTCTATTTTGTTCCTACATAAAGTTTTATTTTATTTTTATTTGTTGAAGTCTAGTTGATTTATAAATTATATTAGTTTCAGGTGTACACCTAGTGATCCTATATTTAGAGATCTACCCTTTAACACAGTTGTCAAGTGCACAGCACAGTACTGTTAACTGTAGGCTCTATGAGCTACCAGAACTTATTTATCCTGCATGACTGAAACTTTGTGCCCATTGAACAACTTCCCATTTGCACTTGGCTCTTTCTCCCACTTTTCTTAATGATGCCCATCACTGATCTTGCTTTTGTGCTTGTGTATCGCCCATCTCTGCTACTAAAGCATATGGTTCATGAAGGGAGGAAGGGTCTTGCTGACCATTTTGTTGAATGAATGAATGATAAATGATGAATGAATGAACATGAAAGAGTGAGCAGACTGCCTATTTAATTCTCTTTTGGCTGAAACATTTTTCTCTTCTTCAAAGAAATAAAATCTCTGAGAAGCAAATTCTGCTCCCTCCACTTCAGGGAGAATGAGCAGACAAGCCTGTTCTGGCAAAGACCTTGGCTCTTCCTGGCACCTTGTCTCTCATATAGCATCTCATTCATTCCTCACAAAACCCTGCACTGAAGGGGCATCGCAGGTCATCTCAAGGAGGAAACTGAGGATCACAGTGACTAAGTGACGTGCATACAGTGCTGGATTCCCCGTCCTAACTCCCAGTCTAGCTCAGCTTCTCTACTAAGCAGTTACCCATCTAGGTTAATCCATGCAGGGCTCACCAGGTCAGTTTCAGGCCTGTCTAAGGATCAGAGGTAAATCTGCTGAAAATAGATTTACCTTTAACGAAAAATGAGTCACATGCCCCTCTTAGATAACCAGTTGGCTAAAGGACTATAAAAACATGTAATTATGCAAACCTGTGCAACAAATAAGAATTCAAATTGAACAAAGTAACTTCAAATTGAACAGAATAATAGGATACAACTCCTATAGCCTTTGTGCATCAAGTAATACAGCAAATGTATATATGGCTGCTTATTTTTCTGTACAAACTGGAAATTAATAGAGTAATGAATTATGGGAGACTGTGAAAATCACATAGTTCAACTTAACATTCCTGATTAGAAATAAAAGTGAGAAAAATAAAAAATGAAATAGTGATGGAAGACCAACCATAAAGTATGCCCCAGTTCTTGAAAAAATGAAGAAGGAAAAAAAGAAAAACAAAAAACAAACAAGCAAAATAAAACAACGGCAGATTACTTAAGCAATATAATCATTGTGTTCAGTTTGATATTCTTGTATTGAATGTTGAAGTATGTACTATGCCACAAAGTAAAACTCACTAAATTCCTAAAAGTGAAACCTGTAGGTCACATTCTTGAATCAAAGTGAAATAAAGCTAAAAATTAATAGCAAAAAATAGAAATGAACAAAAGACAAACAATAATATAACATAGTTTTAAAGTAGTGAAGAAAAGGGCACCCTTATACACTGTTGATAGAGTAAATTGGAGGGCAATTTGAAAATGTATCAACAGCAAGCCATTTAACTCAATGATTCCATTTTGAGAAATATTGCCTTGAAAAATTTGAATGTGTTCAGTGATGTGCGATTGAGAATGATTATTGTATTGTGAGAATAAGTGAGTTTCTTGGTAGCTCTATTTAATAATATTATTGATTACATAATATTACACACTATTATTTAGCTGTGCAAAATTTTAATGTAGTTTCATAGCACCTTGATTGAGAGCAAAGGCTCTGGGATTAGGTAGGTGGAACTCAAATCTTAGTTCTTCCTTTCAACTAGGTAGGGCCTGAGATAAGCTGTAAACCTTCCTAATCTTCAATTTTCTCATCTGTAAAATGGAAAATGCATTGTTAAGAGAATAAAACAAATTATAGAACAGTATGTATATTGAGTCCACTTTTAAAAATGTATTTTACATGAATATCTGCATTGATAAGGATGATTATATTTTATTGTATAGTATTTTTTATTTTTCCCATAATGATCTCATATTTCTTGAGTTTATTATTTTTTTTAAGTCAACAGGAGCCTAAGATGAAGACATAGTCTTATGAAAACTGTTACAGCTCTTCCGAGACATTGCCACTGAATCAGACCAGATTTTTCAATGTCCTGGAGGGAAATTACTATAGGTTATGTGGAGTTTTTACCTTAAACCACTAGTTTTTAAACTTCAGCTCATGTTAGAATCACCTGCAGGTTTTAGTAAAAGACATTGCTGACCCCACCTACAGAGTTTCTGATTCAGTTGGTCTGGAATAGGACCTGAGATTTTGCATTTCTAGTGAGTTCCCAGGTGATGCTGTTGCTCTGGGGACCACACTTTGGGAACCACTAGAAACTATCCAGAATGACTGATTTTCTTGACAAAATTAGTCCAAAATGTTCTAAAATTACATGACCTTCCACCTTGTGTGGAATAAACACCATATGTGCCTGGGATATCAAATTTATAAAAAAACAAAAACAAACCCTGGAAAGTAGGTGAGATACACCCAGAAAATCAGTGAAGCAAGTTGATTTGATTTTGATTTCTGAGTCTATTCTGACATACATTGCTGGTCCAGATTTCCAAATCCAAGAAAGGATAAACTCAGGCAAACCAGAGAGAAGCTTTGTTACCTTTTGTCAATCTATAATAGGAATAGAAAAGTGTTTTATTTGAGCCAAGCTGAGGACTATATCATGGGATACAGATTTAAGAAATACTTGAATTATGTTACACCAGACTACAAAATCAGGAAAGCTTATAAAGGCATAAACTGCAAGATTATTGTTAGTTATATGAGTTGTTTATCAATAATTATAGCTAGAGATGGCAAGAAGGGTGCTTGTGAAGTTTTTGTTGGGGTCCAAAATGGTTGCATAATTACAAGGAGAGAACTTGATCATAAGACTGCAGATAGAAGCTGCAAGCAGATACTATTTTGAGAATGGCTGGTGATGTCTTTGCATTTGATAAAGTTCAGATAATTCAAATTTTCAGTGATTCATGAATGCATATGAAACCACATCCACAATGGCCTCTTGGCTCCATTTTGGATGCCTGAACCACAGTTACTCCATTTTAATTTTTAAATGCATTCTTTTCCTTAATAGTTAAAGCAGATGTACAATGAATGTTTGACAGGCCACAGACAGATTATTCTAGTTAGCATAAAGTGCAAGTCAAATTACATAAATGTCAGAGTGAGTTTGCCATAATGCAATATGTGAAAATTTCTTCCATTACTTTCTCCCCTTCCCCCCAATTTTTGCTCTACAATGATGTGTAGCTTCTTGGTCTTTCTTTCCCCAGTCACTGGATGGTTAAGTGTGGATGTGTAGCAACAGTATACTATCTAAATACATATACTCTATAAGTCCTTTGTGCTGCCATAGTTTCACCCAGCAACTGTTCATCAGAAGTTCACTTCTAAGAGACCAATATAATGAATGCCACAAGATTAATTTTGTGCTAATGAAAGCTCATCTCTAGGTGGAGACTTTTTTCCTTTGAGAATGAAAGCCTTGTGCTTGATTCTTCATATCATATGTGTACTGAATAGTACACATACCTAAAAGCTGCCTAATTGAGAACATTCATTCAAATTATAATTGAATTTAAAAAGTAGTCTTGAAATATTTTCATCTTAAAAACATTATAAAGAACACATTGACTTAGGAATCAACATAACTGAATATCATAGGATATTCTTTTCTATTCTCAGGTTTCAGATGTGATTTTCATGTTAGTTGTAATGTGCAAATTTGTTGAAATTTCTATTTCTCAGTTTGAGAACATTGTCCTTAATCATTAGATAGTTTGTCTCCCTCTTTATCTTCTTGACAAGTTCTTTACTATCATTTAATTCAAATTACTAAGGCTCTTCCTGTGTTTCTTTCTCAAATATTTGTAACCAGATTCAGGGAATCTGAAATCTCACTAACCTAAGTATTGAAGAAGGGGCCAGCCTGAAGTTGCAAAATGTCTAACCTGAGGCATATTTCAAATAAATACCAATTTCAAATTGCTATGGGACTAGCAGTTTCAAGCAATTGCTACCAAGTAGAGATCTTGCTTTCTTTTTTAAAAAAGCAATTTTAATTAATAAGATTGTATGCAAATTGATGCTATTAATATGCTTAAAAGCAGTGGGTTAAATTAAATAGGCTATACACATTCGCCTCTATTAATTTTATCTTATTAATTTACACAGCAGAACCTTTCTTCACAGATAGTGCCTGTTTCTTTCAGACTAAATTATGTAAAGTCTGATTAATGAGATTTCTTTGCATTTCTCTCAAGCCTCTTTATTTTCCTTTAAGAGCATTGGTAAAGGAAGGTGGACTCTCAAAAGAATTGTCTGGGAGGAACAAAATGAAAGTTTCTGAAAGCCTTTTAGCAATTTCCTGATACCTGTTATAATTCTGACAAGGGAATTGCCTTTCTCTTCAGAGTGATAGAAATTACACTGAGGTGGGAAGCCCCATGAAAAAGACTGCAGGACTCCCAGGCAGGGCCACTACCCTCCTGCCAGCACCATTTGGTTCCCTGGCCCTGCGCCATTATCTCACTTTTTAAACTCTAAAACGGCTTACTTCTAGGAAAGTGGAACTTATCCCTAAGATTGTATTGGTTCCTTGAGCTAACTCCTGATTGGTCCATTTCCCTCACTTCTGGTTGGTCCATTTCTACAAAGCTGGTTCCTAATTAGTCACCTTTGTTATACCTTATTTGCATATGATGTTATAAAATGTTTCAAAGTCTGGACTGGTAGCCTATAAAAACCTGTGTAAACCTACAGATGGGGTCCAGAGCTTGGAATGTTAACTCCTCTGGACCAGCTAGTATAATAAACCTGAATTCTCCAACCCTCCAAGTGCTGCTTGGTCTCTCACCTGGATCCAGGTTGCTGTCACAACTGAGCTTATAACAATGAGCTGTAACACTGAGCTGTAACGCTGAACTATAACACACTTTGCTGCAACAACAGCACAGCCAAATTTCAACTAGCAGAGATATTTCTGCAAGTGAGTAATTTGGCCCTGTAGGTTCAACAAAAGCAAGCAAACATAACAATTTAATAAAATATGCCAATTCTTTTACATAAGGATAAGACTTGCCAGTAAAGTAATATCTGGGATGATTTAACAACATTGAAACTCATAGAATTTTAGAATGTGTAGATCATCTACAAAAAATTACATGTAATTATATATTATTTTTAATATGTGTATGTGTGTATATATAGAGATGGAGAGAGAAAGATTTCTAAAGAAAAGTACTAAAATGGTGACATTTGTAGAATCAGGGTGAAAAAAGTTTAAGGATTCTTTGTACTATTCCTGCAATTTCTCTGTACGTCTAAAATTACATCAAAAGAAAACGTTAAAAAAAAAAGAAGAAAGAGAAGGGGAAGGGGAAGGAGGAGAAGAGGAAGAGGAGGAAGAGGAAGGATAAAAGAAGAAAGAAGAAGAAGAAAGAAGGAGAAGGAGAAGAAGAAGAAGAAGGAGGAGAAGGAGAAGAAGAAAAGTGAAACATGAATTTATTGAGCCTGTGGTCAGAGGGGAGGCAGACAGCATCATTTGGTCCGCTTAAAAATTCTTCTCTTATCAAGACAATTTGTGACAGGAAAGCTGATCATAATTCTATGTACACACCTCACTTAAAGTTTTTGTTGGCATTAGATTCTAGTTATCTATTAATGTTTTAACCTGCCAAGAGGTGGCAAGTAGTTTGCTAAAAGTAAAGACCTGTGAAGTGGACAGATAAAAATTGTTCTTGCTATTTTACTGGACTTAATCAGGATAGAAGGTCTCTTAACCCAGCAGCAGTGGCCTATGTTCAGAGTAATGGTATGTTCTAGAACCATTTCAGACACCACACCTGGCTTCATTGAGACTTTTCTCTGAATGTTTCCCAGAAAAACAAAGCTCCTCAAGAGGTTTCGTAGCTCCATCACCCCTACCAGACTGGACACAAGTGGAATAAGAAGGAGAGCAGGGTATTCTAAGAGCTTTGGAGTGAAGAGCTGGAAGGTGGAATCTTTTAGGCAGAAGGGCTGATGCTGGTTTTAATGCAGGAATTACCAGTTCAAGCAAAGTGGCTCAGAAGTGGGCTGAGAGCCATGGTACAGTAGGAACAGCCAGATGAAACAGCTGGCATCTTACCATGATAAATGACAGCATACTTCTAGGTCAAGGCTAAGGAACCATTGACAAACAGGATATTTGGATGAAAAATTTCTTTACTCACCACTTTACCACTGGAAATTCAGAAGAAACCCGGTTTATGAAGACCTAATATGGCCACCTGCATTTCCTCCCTTCTTCCTCTCTTTGAGTCAGGCCTAGTGAAAGAGACCTTGTAGAAGGCAATTTCTCAGGCTGTTCTTAGACACCCCACTTCTCATTAGTTGGTTGGCTGTTTGATTATTTACAACACATCCCATATTATCCTAAGAACTTTTGAGTGATGCAGCTGTTATAGACAAACCCCTGGAATGGCAGATTTGGGAAAGATGTAGGTGGAGGAAGACATGGAGAAGATTCATCATCAACTTCTACTCATGCACTTACGGGCGACTAGGCCAAGACACAGTTTTCCCCTAACCTCCAGGCAGGAAAGTCCTATGGGGAAAGTTACCAAGTTGACAATGTTTGGACACCCTCCATCCTTGTTGGAAGCCTTCTTCAGGTATTGGTGTTTCCAAGCTGGTGTTCACTACCTGGTCACCTTGTTGCCCTGGCATCACATGGCTTCTTCCTGTACCATCTTCTCTGTACCATCCCCCACTCTAGACTCAGTTTTGTCTTTATTCTCCATCAAAAGACATCAGGCAACTCAAAAAGCACCTACTATGTATCAGTACTGCAGTAGGCACCATGGTTGCCAAGACAAATATCTCACACATGTATCTGCTCCCTGAGGGCTGTTTCTCTAATAAAGAAGATGGCCTCATGAATGTACCCAATTCAACTTAGTAAGTGCTGTGATCATTATATGATGATGCTTATGTGACCTCAGAGGAGAAGATGACAAAATTGAGCTGAGGAAGCTGAAGACAGCATCCGAGAATGGATGTCATGTTAGGTGGATCGCAAAGAGTGGGAGATACAAGAAGACCGTTCTAAGTGGGTGAAAGAGCCCTCCCAACGTCAGGGAGCCCTAAAGCAGCACCTCTCCCACCCTCTCCAGAAACTGCGAGGAGAGGCAGCCAGGGGCCACCCAGCTGTTCAGTGGAAGAGCTGGAGTCAGAACCAACTCTGCTCATGCCCAAGATAATTGTCTTTCCACCACTCGTTGTTGGAGCCATTCCCTTTGGGTTGCAGTGTCTGTAGATAAAAACAAACCTGACAAGTGATCATGCGCCCACATTTTTATCTTTAAATTTCAGTTTCTCTTTCTACTCTGTAACTTTGATAATAAAGTTTTAAATTACAGTTTAAATTTATAACTTCCCCTATTTTAAAATCTTGAGTTAAATTTCCTCTACTAGAATGTTTGTTCTATTATGTTTTCTAACAATTTAGAGGATACATGGATTCTGGTTTAAGAAGAAAGGACACCAGCCATCAGTTGTGACCTCTCAGGAAGGGCAAAATGGGGCCATCAAATGTCCTCTCTTATGTTAAATGCGAAATAAAACTTTGAACTCACCATTCAATGCCTTCTAAAGTTTAACCCCTCACCATTTAGCTCAATAAGCAACCAAATTTACCAATTTCAATAAAATTCTGGTATCGCATTCTGTATTGTAAAATATTTTGGTCTTTAGCTTAAAGAAGCATGTTTATTATAGTCTTGAATATGCTACCAATATTCCTTTAACTTAAAACAGAGTTAAATCTGAATCCCCTACATTCTGTGGATACGAATTACAGCATCTCTCCACTTGTACATTTTCTCATTCCATTAAGTGTATCATCTAGAGCAATAAAAATATGATGCAAAACACGTGTGTAATTTAATTTTTTCTAATAGCTACATTTAAAAAAGTTAAATAAAACAAGTAAACAATTTCATAATACATCCATTTGACTCATTATATCCAAAATGTTATGATTTAAACATATAATCAATATATAAAATATTAATGAGCTATACTGCATTATTTTTGTTGCTCTTGTACTGTCTTCGCAAAATGATGTATATTTTACCCCTATAGCCTATGTCAATTTTTAAAGTAAAATAAGTGGAAAAGAATCCTATCAAAACAGTAAAGTTGTGTTTATTGGAAAATATTTCACAGTACTTCAGTTTTAACATTAAAATATCTAAAATTAAATAAAATTTAAAACCCAGTTCCTCTATAGCACTAACCATATTTAGTTGGTGGTATCATATTGGACAATGTAGATCTAAAAGTGAGAGTGATGGCAAAGATAAAACTCTGGGGAGAATTCACATTTAATCTCAGTCAGCCTGAGGGGTTATTTATAAGAAGGGGTCAGAGTGTAAACACATAAAGGTAATAGAGTAAAAAAAATATGAACTTTGGATTTAGACTTGATTATCTCTGTTGCTTTTTATCTGTAACCTCTTCACACTCCAGTTTTCTTAACTGTAAAGTAATAATACCTGTGTTATAGGGTCTGTAAGATTAAATGAGATAACCTAACCAGTCAGCTTTGAAATATAGCACATTCCAAAAGTCCCATAAACTATACATAGATTCATTAGTATCAACAAAAGTCATGAGATCTGTTTGCATTTCAGTGTGGGGAACCTTTGACAGAGTTACAATTTCATAAATTATTTGTGGGATATAGGGTGGGAGGAAGGAGGAATTGTGGTATGTTTTGTAAATTTTATTGTATTACAAAGTATTTATCAGACATAAGTATACAGCTCAATGGATTTTTCGCAAAATAAACATAACCACATAACCAGCACCCAGATCTAGAAACAAAACATCTAGAGCATCTCAAAGCTCTCTTCATGCTCCCAACAAAAGTAACCACTATCCTGACTTCTAACACAAAAGGTTAGTTTTGTCTGTTTATAAACTTTGTATAAATGGACTCAGACAATGTGTATAAGTGTATATGTATCTGATTTTTCTTCTTTCAACCATATATTTGTGAGATTTTCCATGTTGTTGTATGGGACATCAGTTTGTTCTTTCTCATTGCTGTGTTGAATTGAACTATGTAAATACCTCCACAATGTTTTCATCCATTCTACAGTATATGGATATTTGTGTTGCTTCTAGATTGGGGCTATAGCAAATAGACCTGCTATGTGCACTCTTGTACACATCCCTTGGTGATGGATAAGTATTGGAATTTGAGTTTTTAATCTTGGACTAGGTGAAAAGAGGAGATTCACCCATTCTATCATTTCATGTGCAGGAACCTTGGATAAGCATAAAGAGTTAGAGGACCTTGTGTCTAAGTTCCTGAATGTAGAAGCTGCTATGGTCTTTGGGATGGGATTTGCAACTAACTCAATGAATATCCCTGCACTAGTTGGAAAGGTAAGACTTTGTTAACATAATTGTCTTCTGCTGTGTTATTCCTAAGAGGTATAACTCTGAGCAGATCCTCTGTTAGAAATATGACTGAGAAGTTTATTTTCTTAGGAAAAGCTGATTGAATGTCCAGCTTTTTAAATTCATATACCAGCTTAATTCAACAAATCTCTTCATCTTGATGTTCTGGTTATAGAATTGCAGCCCTACATGTAAGTCAAACTTCAGTGACAATTTACCAAAATAAATTTTTAGGATCCTGACTCACCACTTTCAATGTAGCAAATGATTATTAAGCATTTATTTTGACAAAACATTTACTTGTGTAATTCATTTACTTATTCATTCAATAAATCACTTGTTGAGACTCTACTAGGTCCCCATATGAGGCAAGATACAGGGCATGCAAAGATGAACAAGATTTCTGTCCTGTAAATTCATGTAGTCTACTGTCTCATGGGAGAAACAACACACCAAATAACATAGGATGAATACCACAGAAAAAGGTATGCCCATAAATGAGGAAGGACAACAAAATTGCCCCTTAAGTCTTCTTGAGAAAGGCTGAGATGCCTGTGCAAATTAAGTGATATGAGAACAGAATCTGTTTCTCATCTATTAACTAAGTTATTTCCTTAAGACATGGAAGAGGGAGCCGCATGTGTAAAGCATGGAGGTGTGGAAGAATTAGAACATAGGAGAGTAGATAAAGAGACCAGAGCAGGTAAGTAACAAATTTTAGAGTCTTGTACTATAAATCATACCAGAGTGTTTGAGACTCTTCCATAGAAAAACTGAGAGTTGGTTGGTTCATTTTAAGTAAGCAAGTGCCATAAGCAGATTTATATTTAAAAAAAATCTGACTCATGACAACTAAGTACAATATATGATCTTTGATCAGATTCAGCATTAAAAAAAAACTAGAAGGAAAGAAAACACCTACACAATTCATTAAGTTATTTTTAGGACAGTTGGAGAAATTTTAATTTGAACTGTATATTAGATGATAGGACTGTATGTATGTTTAATTTCTAGTGTGTGATAACTGCATTGTGATCTTGTAGGAAAATATCCCTGTTCCTAGTAGATTCATGCTAAAGAATTTCAGGATGAGTATCGAGGTTTGCAAGTAAATCTCAAATGTTGACCAAAAAAATTATAAATACATACACAATGTCTGGAGTATGGAGATGTGAGAATTTTGCTGGCTCTTGCCTCAAAAACTTAAAACATATCATGTATGAAATTTCTAAACTATGAAGGAGAACTCAAAGATTCTGGCTGGCCACAAAAGACAGATGTCCTTTCTTTTTGTATGTCTCTGTGTTTTTAGTGTGCTTGAGCAATTTTATAATTTAGAAATCTTTAAATTAATAAAGCAAAATAATTTTACAAACAGGAATTTATATGCAGTAATTTAAGTTGAACTTTTCTCTTTCCCTCAGACTAAACTGCCATCCCTACTTGTACAAATGCAAAGTTTTTAACTGTAAGGCAGTGATGCTCTGTCTAAATAGATATTAATACAGTGAAGAATGAGAATCAGAAATAAGAGCTTGTTTCCACATCTTGGCTATTGTAAATAGTGTTGCTATGAATACTGGGGTGCATATATCCTTTTGAATTAAAGTTTCCTCTGGATATATGCCCAGGAAAAGGATTGTTGGACCATATAGTAAGTCTATCTTTAGTCTTTTGAGGACTCTCCATACTGTTTTCCATAATGGCTGCATGAAATTATAGTCCCACCAACAGTGTAGGAGGGTTCCCTTTTCTCCAGCATTTATTGTTTGTGGACATTTTAAAGCTGGCCATTTTGACTGGTGTGAAGTGATACCTCATTGTAGTTTTGATTTGCATTTCTCAGATGATTAGCACTATTGATCATATTGTCATGTCCCTATTGGCCATTTGTATGTCTTCATTGGAGAATTGCTTGTTTAGGTCCTCTGTCCATTTAAATGTCCATTGATAGATGACTGGATAAAGAAGTTGTGGTATATTTATACAAAGGAATACTAATCAGCCATAAAAAAGAATAAAATAATGCCATTTGCTGCAACCTGTATGAACCTGGAGATTGTCATTCTAAGTGAAATAAGCCAGGAAGAGAAAGAAAAATACCATATGATATCACTTATATGTGGAATCTAAGAAAAAGATAAACTTATTTACAAAACAGAAACAGACTCACAGATACAGAAAACGAACTTATGGTTACTGGGGGGGAAAGGGGTGGGAAGGGATAAACTGGAAGTTCAGGATTTTCAGATACTAACTACTATATACAAACTAGATAAACAACAAGTTTATACTGCATAGCACTGGGAACTATATTCAATATCTTGTAATAATCTATAATGAAAAATAATATGAAAATGAATATATATATATGTATATGTATGACTGAAACAGAATGCTGTACACCAGAAATTGACACAACATTGTAAACTTATTGTACTTCAACAACAAAAAAAGAAAACAAGAGGTTGAAATATCTTGCAGAAAAGACCCCTGTTTTCCAGTAAGAGTACCATCCCAAATAATCCAGAATGGGATTGAAAAACCCCAGAAAATCCCTAATCCACCCAAAAGTTTATTAGTTTTCCTGTCAAACATCAATCCTTTACATGCTACCTAGTGCTTAACCAAGATCTTGAATGACCTTCTCTGCTGAAAACTATATGCAAATGTTTCAAAAAGATGCTATCCCTTAGGAGAATCCCCATCTCCATCAACTAATTTCTCTAGAGGATTTTATCCATATAGACACCAGTTGAACTCTTGGCCTTTTAAGATTAAAGAGGATTTGGGGAATCTGTGTTAGGCATCATGAAGTGTTTTCCTGCTCCCACATGTGTTTTCCCTTCACTTTATTTATCGGCCTGATTCGTGTGCTTCTTTTCTACACAGGGGTGCCTCATTTTAAGTGATGAGTTAAACCACGCATCTCTTGTGCTTGGGGCCCGCCTCTCAGGTGCAACCATAAGGATCTTCAAACACAACAGTAAGTGTCAATGTCTTTATCCAACATGTACTGCTTGCTTTTAGATAAAAGTAAAGATGATTGATGGCGCTCTGTCCTTGTTCTTCAAACTAGGAGCTTAGCCTAATGAAACATAGTTATGTTTATATTCACTATGGGCTTGGTAACATCTGGTGACCTGGGACAAATGGTTGAAATTCATTAAACACCCAGATTGCTAAGTGTAACCCAAACCCATTAGTGTCGCTGTTATTAGGGGTCTTGTGATGTTGCCTCTGAGAACATGACTGATCTCTTAGGCTGCGTGTAATTATCATAAGTTTAAATTGCTTCCTTTTTTTAACTCTATCTTGGAAAAATTTGAAGACTTAAATTTTGTGTAATAGATAAAAAGTGATCTTGTTCCTTAGCATAAGTACCTCCTTTTACCATCCCCTGCAACACGAACCATCTAGTCAACTTTGTTGATGTGCCCTTTCTGGCTCCAGGTTGTGAGGCTCGGTGCTGAGGTCAGGGTGGCATGGGAAGTACTAGGAAATACTTAGAAGGAGGTGCTGGTGGACACCTGAGATCTCCCGTCCAGCTCTGTGCCTGATTTGTTGCATCACCTTGTGTAGATCCTTTCATCTTTCTTGTACTTAGTTTTCCATCTGTGAAATGAGAGGGTTGATCTATATGATGTGTAAGGATCCATCTAGTTCAAAGTTCCTGATCCTAACTCTTCATTTCTGTCATCAGAACTCCCCCTTCATTCTGTGTACATGCATGTGTGTACATGCACGTGTACACATGCACACACACGCACACACACACACACACATTTCCTCTCTCTTCCTTCTGACCACTTTCTCTCCTGCTTTTCCTTTCCCTCTGCTTTTCCTTGTTCCTCTTCATCGGTACTCTCCCATTGTTCTCCAAGGAAGTAACAAAGACTGAAGTAAAGAGAAGAAAACAAAGAAGTGAGGGAGAAGGATTGTTCCAGTCTGTCGTATCACCTCACAGAAATCTCAGGCCAAGGACAGCTGTCCTGTGGGAGAGGACAGCAAATGCATGGGAGCATTCTAAAGTGAACCTCCTTTTCCAGCTTTTAGACTTATTTTAATGAAAAATCTCCTCTCTCACTGAGTGAGATGAGGCCTGGCTACATGTTTACTGAACCATCTTCAGCTGCTGTGCAAAGATGAACACCCTGGAGTGAAGGTCAGGGCCAGGCCCTCTATAAGAACCACACTTGAGGCCCCTTAGACCTACAGCTTGATGATGACATTTAGCTCAATGTTAATTCAAAATATGTTGGCTCCATTTCTTAATTTTGCATCAAACACTCAATCTTGGCTTTAGTCTTTAATAAACCAAGTTCAATTCTTCCAATTCTGTTTTATTTATTGCCAATTGTCACATCCAGATTCAAATTACATTTACAATGTTGGGAGTAGACACCTTTTAGGGGTTCAAGAAATTAATTTGTTAGGAGACAAAGGAACATGTTTTTGATGTTAGCATAATGTGCTATGTATGCCCTTTTGATTCTTTGGCAAAGCAGGTAATTGGTGATCAAAGATTCTGTCTACTTGAGGAAGGATAAAGGGAATAGTTGATAATTATTCAACAGTAGTGCCATCCATGGATATGGTTAAATGTGATAATCTCACTCTTGGAGGGAGACATTTATCAGTGTCAACCTCTCATTTCCTCACTCCATTCTACTGAGAGTGGTGGAATGCCATTACTCTAGGTACACAGTAGAAGCATCTAGGGAATATCTATGAAGGATCAATGACTTAACTCCCCTCCAGAGCAACTGAATCCAAATATCTGGGTTGGGACCAAGGCAGCTGCATTTCTTCAGAACTTCCTATGTTATTCTGATACATAATGAAGGATACAAGCTCTAGAAACTTATTTTCTAACCTCATTTAGTCTAGATTGACCTTGATCTTGCCAGTGTTCCCTGAGATATATCAGCAGACACACACTATCATATTAACTATCCTCACTCTTCCTCTCTCTGTGAGGAGCACTCTTTTACACTCCTGGCCTAAAGTTGGCTAAGGTTGGTAAGGGGAGCCAGAAAATGGAGAAAAATTGTTCTCAGCCAAAACTTGTTGAGCATTTATCAAACACTTCATCTGATTCAAGCACTATATTAGGCTTTTGGAGAACTATAAAAATGACATGGTAATATCTTAGCTAACTGAGACCTTATAATCTAGTGGGAGGGGCAAATATATACAAAGGTAATTATCATGGATTAAGGTGAAAAAGGACCATGATGACATGAGGCAGTGGTTAAGAGTAAAGGTTTCAACTACTGTACCTTTTCACTCCCACTGGAATAGTTAAATCTAAAAGATCAGTTAAAATCCAAAAGATGGCAACACCAAATGTTGGCAAAGATTTAAGCAACTAGCAAATGAGAGCAACTAGAACTCTCACCTATTCCTGGAGTGTAAATGACACAACTTTTTTGGGAAACTCTTGTAAAACTAAACATATCCCTGTACTATGACCCTGAAATTCCACAGCTCAGAATTTCCAAGAGAAATGAAAGCATATGTTCACAATAAAGGCTTGTACAAGATTGTTCATAGCAGCTTCATTCAGAATAGCTCAAAACTGGAAACAACTCAATATCTATCAACAGGTGAATAGGAAAATTAATTATGCTTTATTAATATAATAGAACACAATTCTATAATAAAGAGGAATAAATTAATGATACACACAACATGGGTGATACTCAAGAAATATTATTTTTAATGAAATAAACCATGCACAAAAGGGTACATACTATATGAGTTTGTTTATGGAAAACTCAAAAACTGATGAAACTCATCTATGGTGATATAAATAATAACAATACTTGTCTCTCCTGGAATGGGATGGAATTGGTAAAAAGAGGCATGGAAAACATTAAGGAGTGAAAAAATATTTGATATTTTGACTGAAGTGATGCTTATATTCTTATTAAAATTTGCTGAATTCTACACCCAAATCTGCATGTTTTCTTGTAAATAAGTTTTCCTAAAATTATAATTATCATAAAGCATATATAAATTTAACAGCATTGTTTTGGCATTTTAAAAAGTATAGACTGACCCAGGCATTTGTGTCTTTGTTCTATAGCCTATTAGTATATGGTCCTAGGCAAATTACTTAACCTTCTTGCATCTCTATTTACTAATTGCAAAAATAAGGATAATTATGATGCCTGAATCATTGTATGCTGTGGGAGGGATAGAGAGCACTTAGTACATACATGGTTATGGAAACTACTGATTTGTTTATACCTGCTGCGTTACTACAATTATTATTACCCTCATTATTGTCATCACCAGTATCACTAAGGGACAGTAGAGAACATTATGGTGACCCGGAAAAATGCAAAGGTCATGTCATCTTGGAGATTGCATGAAATGGATAACATTTGCTATAGACTTTGAACAATTAAGAGAATTCTAACCAGAGATGATACAGGACATTTCAAACAGAAGACTAATCTGGAGTGTGCAAAGACAGAAGGACCTCCAGTGTGCCCTGAGTGTGAGGCTGAACTACTGGAGAAGAACCTTGAGCCCTTGGCCAGTTAAAATAAGGCCACAAACATGTATATACAAGCTAAGGTGTATGTACTTCAAGAAGCAGTGAAAGGTGCTTAGGCAGCTCAGCTTTGTGCCATGCTGTTCCTTGGAGGAACTGACTTTGCTCAAAGCACTTAGTGGCCTTCCCATACGTCCAGTGGAGATGAAAACAAAAATACAAGCAGCTTTGAGTTAGGTTAAAACTTTGAACAGCATTGGATGGAAAATACTTTTTCTTATGGATTGTAAAGACCGACTCACCTCAAAGCAGTTCTTTACACCCTCTAATGACTCAGGAGCCAATTCCAATGTGTGGAGGGTTTTTCATATCACCAAACAATTCTTCAACACCAGCTGGGCATCCTACATACAATTCAATTTGCTTCTGACACTACCTACCTGGTGATAGCATCAGACTCCACAGGTTAAGGGCTCAGTCCCACAAGACTGTCCCCACTTCAGATGACAATTGCAAGTCCAAGTTGTCACCTGTGCTTCAGACTGACCAGCTAAAAATCAGACGTTCCCATAACCACCTCTTTGGGTTTAACTAATATGCCAAAACAGTTCACAGAACTCAGGAAACTAATTAACTTACTAAATTACCAACTAATTATTAAAGGATGTAACTCAGCAACAGCCAGATGGAACAGATACATAGGGCAAAGTAGGCAGAAATGTATGCAGGACTTTCCATGCTCTCTTCATGAATCTCCAGGCTGGTGTTCACCAACGTGGAAGCTCTCTGAACCCTATCCTTTTGAGGTTTTATGGAGGCTTCATTACATACACACAATTGCTTAAATCATTGGCCATTGGTAATTGAACTCAGTTTCCAGACCCTTACCCTCTCCAGAGGTTAGAAGGTAGGAATGAAAATTCCAACCCTCCAATCACAGAGCTGATATCCCTGTCAAGCAGTCTCCATTCTCAAGTGCTTTCCAAAAATCACTTCATTAACATAACAAAAGACAACAATAAAGCTCTCATCCCTTTAGCGACTATGTGGCACGAAGATTGGATGAAAACCGAATACATATATTTCTTATTCTAAGTCACAGTATCATACCTTCTCTATCCTGCATTTATTATTTTTTGGAGCTCAGCCCAAATTATACCAGTCACTAGTCCTCTCTTGGAGGTTCTATAGAAATAATGATGATAGATAGGTAAATAGATAGATGGACGATAGATAGATAGAGAGATAAATAAATAGATCAATGTTAGGTCGATAGATACAATGATAAAGCAAATGGGATGATGTGTTAATAGATGAACTTGGGTAAAAAGTACCTGGGTGTTCTCTGTAGTGTTCTTATTCTTGCAAGTTTTGTGTTAGGTTTGAAACTATTTTTTAAAAAAATTTAATTCCTTAATCCTTTGCTGAAATTACAATTCAGAAATTTCATTTCACCTTCCAGTTTTATGAAGCTCTTAAAACATTTAGTAACATTCCTTATGCTCTTTCTTGGTACCCCCAGCTAATCAATAATAGCTCTTATCTATATCCTTATAATAAATGTTAGCTGTGGTTATTTTATACCAGCAACTAGCACTTACTGAGAGTTTACCCTGTGCTAGATACTGAGCTAGTGACCTTCTCTCATGTACCTATTTAACCCTGTGGACAGCCCCATAGATAGGTACTAGTTTATAGATGAGGAGGTTCAGGCTTAAAAATATTGTTTAGTACCTGTCCAAGATCATAACTGCTCACTGGAGCAGCCTGGAACTGAGCTTGTGACTGAGCATATGACTCCTGGAACTGGAGTCACAACATGTAAGGCATCAGTTACTGCTGGCTCCCTTTCGTGCTTTGCTACTCCCAGGATCATACTAAATACCTCAGTAGAAAACAATGATACTTTAATTCTTAATGTGCATCAAAGCACATTGGAATGATAATGTGGAGATTTTTTGAAGGCTTTGCAGAAGATGTTGCCCTCCTGTGTGTGTGTGTGTATGTGAGGCATGTAACCAGCCCATACAAGAGCTTGTGAGATGAGTTCTGAAGGATGTCCACCTAAACTGGAATGTTCATAAACATCAGGATTATGGGATTTCACACAACTACACTTGTTCTTTTTTTCCTGAACTTTGCTCCTCCTGTGTCCTCTGCTCACACATTAAAGATATACTTCTGACATTGGGGTAGAAAAGGTCCTATTTTCATGTAGATCAGTTCCAGCGGATACCGGTTTGATATTTAGAGCAACTGTAAATAAATCAGAATTCTGGGCCCTTGCATTTTTGCATTCTGTATGGGAAAAATACACCTGAAGTGTTAAAACTATTCAGACCGTCATAACAAACTTTGAATCCTATGCAAACAGGCTTGACCAATACTTTCGAGCTGTACATCATTTCTCTATTTCCCACCAAATCAGAATGAGGAACTGAGAAGAAAAAGAGAAGGAAAATTCTGAAAGGAAACCAAATCAGAACACCCAAAAGCTGTACTCTCTAAGGAAAAGTAGAGGACTCTGAAGCACATTTTTAGCAGAACTTATCACCATGGATTAATCCTTCCTGGATAGTGAATGTGGACAGTTACAATCTGCTCTCCATTTCTGCAGGTTCCACATCCACCATATTCAACCATCTACAGATACAAAATACTCAGAAAAAAATTCTAGAAAGTAACAAAAAGCAAAACCTTAATTCATCATGTGTTGACAAATACTGATATAGCATTTACATTGCATTAGACTTTATAAGTAATGTAGAGATGATTTAAAGTATATGAGAGGCTTGCATAAGTTACATGAAATCACTATGTTATTTTGTACTAGGGACTTGAGCATCCACAGAGTTGGTGTCTGCTGGGTTTCCTGGAAAATATCCCCCAATGGATACCAAAGGACAACTTTACTGAAATCATACCTATTATTTATTCAGCATTCTCTGCTGTCAAGCACTACTTCAAGCCTTTTATGTAATTAATTCATCTAAATTTAACAAAAATCCAGATTCATATTTCTCTTCATTGTTCCCACTTATTGAGATAAAACCCCTCCTCAAATTGATTAAATGACCTCCCTAAGCACACACAGATGACATATGGTAAGAGTCAACTTTTAAATCCAAGTTGGTAGCTCTGGTTTTTGTTCACTTCCCCCAGGAGCAGATCTAAGACCTAGATGTGAGGGTAAGTCATTTATTTAGGAAGCAATCCCAGGACGCACCAGCAGATGAGCAGGGCATGAAGACAGGGAAGAGGAGGCAGAGAGTAAAGGGTGTGCTGTGAAGCAAGTTACTATAATAGACTACTGGAGCTCCAACCTTCTAGGAAATGCTGACACCAGTATAAACGTGCCTCAGTGTTATCCCACCTGAGGGGTGGGAGCTGGGGTATTTATCCACCAGTTAACACTTGTGGTTGACTGAGCGGTGTCCCTACTCAGACTGAGTATACTCCCACAGCTAGAAATAAAGCCTCTTGGACAAAGAATGACCTGTCTTAGCAGTAAGGAGCTGGGCTGGGAGGTACAAGTAGGACATGCACAGCTGGGGCTGATGTTTTTATCCACTGGCTGAGTCCAGCCACTGCCTGGCCACATGCAGGACCCCGAGAGCTGTGGGTTATTGTGTGAAAACCAATCTAGTGGGATCGCTTATCCTGTTAGTAACCTAAATTTCCACCCACAAGCTGAAGTTTGGCCTCTGAAATCTTCTGGCTATGTGCTAAGTTCTCCTTGCACTTTCTACAGTTGGTAACTCCAGTGAAATGGCCAATCCTCAGTTTACCTTTATGACTCATCAGTGTCACAAAACAGACTCTCCAGCCATTTCACAGCACAAGCTAAGGATCCAGGTCCAACTGGGACCCATGAGTTCATTTTCCTCAATGATTCTGGTGCATTTGAGGAAATCAGTATGAATTCTGAGGGGTACCTGGAGGCGTTTTGTAAACACATCCTTGGGGCTGAGTATACCAGTACACTGCCATCCCAGGACCTCAAACCCTGAGTGAGTTTTAACTTTCTGGAAAGGTGAACTTCTTTCAGAGAGCTGGGGAAATTAGAATTGACTTACTCTTTTCCCAGAATCTGTTCACTCTCCTGGTAATTGTGTATGATATAAATTCTAGAACAATGTTCCCAGACTTTAAAATACACAGGCATCACTGTGGTGGGGGTGGGGGAGAGTCTTGTTAAAATGCAGACTCTGATTCAGTAGATCTGGGTGGGGTCTGAGCTTCTGCATTTCTGAGGATCTCCCAGGTGATGTTGCAGCTGCTTGTGCAGGACCACACGTGCACTAGGGGGCTGTAGATAATGCCCTCACTCAGGTGAGTCACAAAGGGCTTCTTGAGCTGGCTTCAAAAAGGAGAAGCAGTCTTTTCAGCCAGGAGAGTTGTCATGAGGTCAGAGGACTGGGAAGGCTAAGAATTTGGGGGTGGTTTGGGGAAAAAATGTAAAAAGAAAAAAATTAAGAATTCTCTGCATTTGAAGGCAGAGAGGAGGAAGAACAAAGTGTGCAGTGTTGGTGGGAACACTCTGAGTTCTACCTCTTCTGTGGAATGAGGGCTCATGGGTATCATCTGAGTGAAAGGTCAAACCTGTAAACATCCCTTAGACCACTCTTCAAACCATGGCCTTTTAGATCTCAAGGTATGACTTGGAGTTCTGAATCATGTTGTTTCCTTTAATAAATACAGCAACTGCCTCTATCTCTTTTAACAATAACAGTCTTGAACCTTTGCTGGAATGAATTTTCATAGGTATTCACTCAGTTTAGCCTCACAACCACAACAAGACACCTACAGATTATTCCCTTTTTACAGATGAAGAAACAGGAGGCACACACGGAGAGGTGACTTGCTTAGAGTCACAGAGCTGGAAAGAGGCAGAGCTGGGGTTTAAATCAAGGAGGTCTGACCCTAGAGTTCCCATTTCTAAGCGCAATGAACTTTTACCTCCTTTCCACCCACTGCTGTCCCCAGATGGTAGCATGATGCATGCAGGGTGTGGTACCCTCCATCTC
This sequence comes from Camelus dromedarius, assembly GCF_036321535.1. Lineage (NCBI taxonomy): Eukaryota > Metazoa > Chordata > Mammalia > Artiodactyla > Camelidae > Camelus > Camelus dromedarius. Next base: position 31,687,330 of record NC_087453.1, read on the forward strand.
CCAGGCAGCTCTCCTGGGTCAGGCAGTCAGGTTAGGTGGGCACAGCCAGGTTTAGTGGTTGTCCTTGCTGCACCTGGACATGAGCCCCTGAGCCCTGGGCTCCCATAGCACCCCTGAATCCTGGCTCACCTCCTACTCTGACCCTGCTCACTCCGGGTCCCAGCTCAGTACTCTGTCTAGTTTCACAGGCCCTACTCTGAGGATCAGAGCCCTCCATGTGACATTGGGCCCAGAGCCTGAGCACACAGGACACTTTGTCCCCATGCATTAGGCTCTGCCTGTTCTTCATCTCGTGTCCTCAAGGCCAGAACTTTCTGGTATGACCCTCTCCACTGGGGAAGCAGGCCCTGCCCCCAGCACCCCCTACCCCCTGCCCAGCCCAGTTCCTCTGCCGCCAGCTGACTTTTGGTTCTTCCAGGAAGGTCACCTTGCTTCTTTTACCTACCAAGGCCCATGTGATAGCTGTCCACATATTTACAGACCCATCCAGAAAACCTGAACCAGAGTATTACCCAAACTGTCTTGTAAGACTTAAGGCATCAAATTTTCAATGCATCAGAAATGCCCTCATTGATCTCATGGAGAAGAGACTCTCTATTTGTGACTTCGAGAAAAATATTTGCTTTGCTTGCCAGAGTTGGCCATTATGATTATGTTTTCCCCCAAAGGCTAAACAAGGGGGAAGTCTCCCTGCAAAACCATCTTAAAAGGAAGAATAATTTACCATCATTCACAGGTATTTGAGTACCGATTGCTTAATGTATCACATGTGGGCTCAATATTGAAGGATGAATTGAGTATCTCAGAGGGAACAGGAGGAATTGGGAGAAGACGGGGAGTTCAGCCCTGACCAGGGGCCCCAGTTCCGGAACGGGGGAAGGGTACTGAGGGGTGGCCAGGAGAGGGGTTCTCAAGTCTCAGCAAAGCTCATTTGCACAAGAGATGAGGAAATAGGCCACCAGGGCTGAATAGACAGTGTTGTTTCTTTGTCGTTACGTTGGTGCAGGTTTTCAGGGTGGGTCTGTACAGGAAAGCAGGAAAGAAGCCATAGCCCTAGTTCTTCTCTTTAGGCAGACATTGAATTACACCGAACCCTCCTTCAGAGAAGACTATGCTTTGTTGTTCACCTGTGTCCTTTTTTCACAGGACAGTTCCTGTAGTTATCCCAGATCCTGGAGGCTTGCTGATATTGTCAGAGCTTGCAAATTAGGGACAGGCTGGCAATGTGTAATTGTCACCTAAGCCTGATAGTTGCTTTAGGCACAAACCAGCCTCCCCTGGTATTTAGAAATCCATAATCCAGTTAGCCGTGCCTGTGACAAAACAGGACTACTCTGCACCAGAATGTGGCCTCCACACCAAGTTCCATCACCCACTGTGCCAATTCAGTCCTCCCCGCATTCACAAGCCAAGGGGACAGGCCTTGGTGAGGAAGACTTGGTGGTGAATAATGATGATACATTTGTGGTGATTACAATTCCATAGGGTGTCATTATAACTTTATAACAATCTTGTACAGTGGAACTGTGTAGGTCCACCTTGATGGCATCAAACTTATTCTTTTAATTTTCATAGCTCAGAATTTTCTTTATAGCCCAAGGAGAAACTGGTTTGGTTGGGCATAGGGATTCCTTTATTTGTTTCTTTTTCGTTTTTGTTTTTTTGTTGTTATTGGTTTTACAAACCTTCTGGCATTAGCGTGCTTATCTGAAAAACAGGAAACCTAATCATTCCTCTGTAAGTCTCAGAGTGTCACAAGGATTAACATAATACAAGGATAAGCACTTAATAAGCCTTATTATGTAAAAATCCCTTGCAGATGTGAGAATGTGTTTTGCTGAAGCAGCAGACTCTCCTAAGGCCTGCAGAACATAAACCACAATCCCTGGAATCCTATGGGTCTGTAACCCACACACTGTAGAATTATAGAGCAAGGCCCTCACAACCAGAGAGAAACTACCAGATATTAACATGGGTGGAGATCCTACAGTGGGTGAAGTGATACCTTTCTCTGTCCAGTCTCTGTGAAGAGGTTAGTGAGTTTGTCCCCCAAGGGGAAAAACAGCTGATTGATTTTCCCTCTGCTCAGAGATCCCAGTATGTGGACACCAGGGGTTTCTGAAGTTCCAAGTTCTGAAAGCTTCTCCCCATGGAACTGTCCTTTCACATTGGAAACAATGAGTCCCCTGCCACAGAAGGACTGGGGATTCCTCTCACTTCCATCTGCAAAATATGTAGAACACATCAAGGTTATTTGAAGGCTTGTTTTCTGTTCTGCTTTTATTTTAGTTAGTGAGCGTCACTTAAACTCCCGAACTCAACCTCTAGTATGTGTGTGACTGTTTTGATTGCACACACAGCACAATAACCTCTACATGAACAGATTTTTCAAAAACTTACACTATTCATTATTAAATGACAGCTAATTTAGTTCAGTGGGTTTGATTTTGTTACTATGGCCCTGGAACCACACTCATGTGTTATTTCTGTACAAAATCTTGTAAGTTCCAAGTCTTTTTAAAGGAAGAACTCTTTAAACAGGAATATTTATATTCATCATCTCTTTATTCTGTTCAGAGACTAACAAGCCTGCAGTGGATTATACAGAAGGGAGCTGGTTCCCCCAATCAAATGGGTTTCTTTAACATTTTAGGAACCCAGCCCAAACCAAAACATCAATAAAGTTGGTTTATTATCCATGAAGTTCTCAAAATGAGAATGCTGTTTCCTTGGCTGCCATCTAGTGGTCAATAGTGTATTGTCACTAAGACACAGCATCTTAGGTGAAGACTCAGAAGATACATGTCTGTCCTTAAAACTCATGCCAATAACACAGTTAATTAGTTAATTTTATATATATATACTTATATTAATTAGTTATTTATATATATATATATATATAGTTGCAGGCACAAGGCAGTTATTCGTTCTCATAATTCCTGTTTGGATCCAAAAGTGCCATTCCCTGTCGTTTTTCCTGGTCTATAATCTTTTCCATGAAAAGACAAGGGATTCACTTATCAAATATCAATTTAGTGCTAATACTGGACATTAGGACTAAGGCTAAAAGGATGACTAAGACAAGGTCCCTGCCTTCCATGGAGGAAAATGAGATCAAATAATGAACAACGTGATGAGTGCTTAAAAAAAAAAATGATGAGTCATCAGGGACACCAAGAAGGAAGAAAACCTGTTTTATTGGCCAGAAGAGTGTGAGTGGAGGCTTGAGTGGTGTGTGGAACTTTTGCAGACAGACGAGAGGGGCAGCACATAGGAGCGAGCGCTGGGAAGCTGTGTGCTGGGGAACACTGTGAAACTACATCAGGAAGGTGGCCAGGGGCCAGATCAGGAAGGGCTTTTGATACGGTGTTAAGTAGCTCTTACCATAACCAACGACCTGAAACCTCAGTGGCATCCAACAAATAGCACACGTTTCTCACTCATGACTGCAGAGGGGCTGGGCTGACTGTGCCCTTCTTGTCTCTCGGCCTCTCTGGGACCCTCCCAGGACCAGTGGCCTAGTCTGGGAGTGTTCTCTTCATATTACTGGTAGAAATTCAGGAGGAAAGCAGGAGCATGGAAGACCTCTTAAAGCCAAGCTTGGAACTAGCCTGCTCTCCCTTCCCTGGCTTCTGTTAGCCAAAGCAAGTCACTTGGCTGAACCCAAATCAGAGGCAGGAATACAGCCTCCACCCTTTGGTGGGAAGGACTGTGAGGTCGCATGCCAAAGGACTGGAATGGGGGGTGTAGGAGTTGGGGCTGGTGGTGCAGTCTGCTGCAAGTTCTCTCTTGAAAATGCTGGGCTTCAGGTACCTGTGGGTTAGTCTGAAACATAGAGGGAAAATCATATCACTCAAAATAGAAGTCTGGCTTTAGGTGATGGACCCAGGAGTCCCAAGACCCCAAACATGCACGCTGCAGACCCCATCCCACATCCACTGGTTCAGAATCTCTGGAGTGATCCGGGGAATCCACGTTGTAACTAGTCCCCCAGATGATGACTCATGTTCACCAAAGTGTGAGACCCACTGGAAAGTAAATGACAAAACAGAGAAAAAGACCAGGAAGGAAGTCCCAAAAGGAAAAGCGTGAAAAGGAGAAATGGCTTCCACAAAGAGTACTGGGAAGAGTGGGAAGAGGGATAAGAGAAAACCAAAGAAGTGTTTCCCAGACACTAGAAAGGAGAAGCTGCGAACTTGAGTGTGTGTAATTGTGTCACTCGCTTCCCACATGTTGAGTAGGAAAAGGAAGAAACAAAGTCTTGTACGTTTTGTAATGAGGAAATATTTTATGACCAGGACACTATACTGATTCCAGGATTATCATTATACCTGTTCTGCAGATGAAAAAACAGGACATAAAATAAAACGAAGACTCCCATGTCTTCCATTTCTTCTTTAATGGGCCTTATATTATCTTAATGAAATGGATTAAATCCACATTTAACCTGATAGGTCAGCTAAAAAGTCAGTCTCTGTCTTATTGTTAAAAAAAGAAAAATGACATTTTTTTATGTTCATTGATTCCCATATCATGCCAGATATCATTAATAACATACTACAAAGAGGCTATTTCCAATAACTGTTTGTCTTCTTCATTATTTATATTGTTAGTCTTCTTGTCAAAGGATGTCAAAGAGTATATCTAATGCTTGGGTTTCCAAGAGATTCTAAAACACAGCACCCCTAATCACTTGTCATACACTTTTTCTGAATGCCAGGACCCAAGATCCAGTCACTAGAGAGTGGATGCTGGGGACAGCTTGGGAGGCACTCTATTAACCAGGAAAGCCTCAGATTAAGAGGCTCTCATACTGGGTTATCAAGGTAATTAATCTTATCCCTCTCTGCTTCTCTTGACAGCACCTTGATTTAAATATAGTTTGCTAAAATGTACTATATCATTTTAAAAATATTACATCCAAGTTCTATTTCAAAGAAATATCTTGTCGCCTTATTGAGGGTAGAGGGTTGCAATGTGGAAATGTGAAAGCATCCACCAGTGCCCTCCCCCAACACTCAAGGAAGCCCTAAACCAGATCCAACCACAGAGTAGGGGCAGAAGACAAGGCTGAGGGGCTCTCCATTGAGACCAAGAACCTCAGTGAACTTGAGCCTGGACCAGTGATAAACCAATGAGTGTCTGCTGCTTGAAGCAATGGCCAAAACCAGTACTGACTGTGCTGGTTCAGATTTATCTCTGCTGGGTCTTTCCTCTGAGCATTTAAGTGGGATCTCAAATGCTTGGTGAACATTATGTAGCAGGCAAGTCAGCAGCTCTACAACATCTTCTATTGATTAAATTCTAGCAAATTCTATTGATTAAAATTCTATTGTAGACCTAAAGTATTTCAGTTTCAGACTCTCAAAAAGGGAAAGCTACATGAGCAGAAATATAATGAGTCTGAAAAACATGCCCATAAACCTATACTTTTGTTCTTTCTCCTCTGGGCTTTGCAGATTAAACACACACACACCTACACACATACACACACCACACACACACACACACAGAGCTGGGTTGATAAGCAAATCTTGCCGAAGTCATCCACACTTGATTGCAGATAAGTGAAAAGTTACCGTTAATTATATTTGATTTTGAAAGTTAACAAGAATAATCGACCAGACCTTCATCTTTCCTTGCTGTACATCACCATGAAGTTTGGGAAGAGAGGACCATGGCTGTCATATCAGGCAGTAAAAGGTAGTGGTTACAAACGTGGCTCAGGGTACAAGGCTGCATGGGTTCAAATCCTGGCTCTGCTGGATCTGATCATAGACCTCAGACAATTTACCAGACCTCTCTGTGCCTCGGTTTTTTGAAATGTAAAATGGAGGCTCCCCCTCGTCAGGGTCCTTCCATGAGTTATCACAAAGAACATGCTTAGACGGATGCCTGGGATGCAGAGAAAGCCCAATAATTCTCAGCTCTTGTTAATGTTTCCAGAAGCCTCAAAATAACTTGCAAAAGATGCTAATTGTTCCCCTGCCATAAGGTTTTGAAACCTCCAGAGTTGGGGGATGTCAAAAATTAGGTCCCAATGCTTAGGCAGTGAGACCCCTGCTGGCCAAAAAAATGCTACTGCTAAGGCAAACCCTGCTGAACTCTGAAGCACTGGGGTCTAACAGATTGGTGAGTGTTAGTTAAGGACTCCTCTCAGGATCAAGTTTAACCTGGCAACAAAGCTTAAGAAACACACTTAATGTAAAGCTTCCATCTTGCTGAGACAGGAGAGGAGAGCCGTGTAGGAGCCTGTGTGAAACCATGTTTCTCCCCTAGAGGTTCATTCTGCCTGCTTGACAAACCAGACTTGTCATCTGGTCAGAGTTAAATTTTACTAAAAAATAGACTCTTCTCTATAAGTTAACTATGCTTCAATAAAAATAAATATAAATAAATTAATTTTTAAAAATAGACCTCTTTTCCTCTAGGTGTTAATGTGGTTCCAACTTTGCTCTCTGAATATTCGGATCTGAGGTTGAGTCTAAAAAATCTGACGACTCCTGAAAAAAGAAGATGAAGGAGGAACAGAAAAACCCTCTCCTAACTTGATTTTTTGTATTATTTAAAGACATGCAAAGCCTAGAGAAGCTCCTGAGAGATGCTGTAATCTACGGCCAGCCCCGAACCCACAGAGCTTGGAAGAAGATTCTCATCCTAGTGGAGGGCATCTACAGGTATGTAAATAACAGGGGATATTTTAACTCTGAAGCCCACACAAGCTGACATCTGGGGTAAGCTGACCTCTTCTAGCAAATGGAAGAAGTTGCTAGATGTACGTGTTATGGAGGGACCTGAGCCTGAGCTATCAATGTGTGATGTCAGGTGTTGGGTCACCTGTCTCTTCAGTGACCACACATAGGTGGAGCACCTTGGAAGCTGGTGTACTTGAGAAGGTGTCCTCAGAAATGTCCCCACAGGGCATTACTAATTTGCATTGAGTCTTCCCATTACATCTGACTGCCCCACAGTTTCAAAGGCCTGTAGGGGCTGGGTTACTCAACATCACACTCTTTGTCTTTACGGCAATAGTGAATGTTGCTGACGGGCGCATGGCAGCCCCTAATTCAACATGGCACCCAAATTCCAGTTCCTTGGGGAACTTGTCCAATTGTTGGTATCAAAATGTAAAAGGTCTGCACATTTTTCTCAAGGTAAGACTAACCTGGATTGCAATTCTTTATCCAGAGCTGGGAAGAGGGGGAGATGGTCTTTGCATCTGACGGAATGCTCAGTTTTCCCACAGCTTTTAGGTTGAGCAGACAAAACTAACTAAGCCATTCAGAGCTGCACTTTGATACTGCAGGGTTTTTTGTTTGTTTGTTTATTTTTTGAGGTCAAAATCCACATTTTTATTATTGCTCTACCACAAATTACTAAAGAATTGCTGATCCAAACTGCTCATTTTTTTTGTCCTAAGCACTAAAATTATCTTACAATTACTTAAAAGACATTCCTTTTAGATGATACATTGGCTGTGGATTACAACAATGAAATTTCACTTTGCATATTCCATATAAACTTTTAAGTTTATTCCCAAGTGGCTTTCTTTTCTTTTCTTTTTTTAACATTTTTTATTGCGTTATAGTCATTTTATAATTTTATGTCAAATTCCTTTGTACAGCACAATTTGTCAGTTATACATGAACATATATTCATGGTCACTTTTTTTTTTGCTGTGAGCTACCACAAGATCTTGTATATATTTAACTGTACTATACAGCATAAACTTGTTTATCTCTTCTGCATATGCCTGTCAGTATCCACAAATTTTGAATTCCCAGTCTGTCCCTTCCCATCCCCCACCCCCTTGGCAACCACAAGTTTGTATTCTATGTCTTTTGTATTTATGTTTTTTGTTTGTTTGTTTGTTTTTAGATTCCATATATGAGTGATCTCATATGGTTTTTTTCTTTCTCTTTCTCGCTTACTTCACTTAGAATGATATTCTCCAGGGACATCCATGTTGCTGCAAATGGCATTATGCTGTCGTTTTTTTATGGCTGAATAGGATTCCATTGTATCAATATACCACTTCTTCTTTATCCAGTCATCTGTTGATGGACATTTAGGCTGTTTCCATATCTTGGCTATTGTAAATAATGCTGCTATGAACACTGGGGTGCAGGTGTCATTTTAAAGTAGGGTTCCTTTGGGATATATGCCCAGGAGTGGGATTTCTGGGTCATATGGTAAGTCTATTCCTAGTCTTTTTTTTTTTTTGATCTTTTTATTTATTTTTGTTTATTTTTAATTTTTTTATTGATTTATAATCATTTTACAATATTGTGTCAAATTCCAGTGTAGAGCACAATTTTTCATTCATACATGAACATAAATATATTCATTGTCACATTTTTTTTTTCTGTGAGTTACCATAAGATCTTGTGTATATTTCCCTGTGCTATACGGTATAATCTTGTTTATCTGTTCTACAATTTTGAAATACTGTCTATCCCTTCCCAACCTCCACCCCCTCAGCAACCACAAGTTTGTATTCTATGTCTATGAGTCTATTTCTGTTTTGTATTTATGCTTTCTGTTTTTGTTTTTGTTTTTTTTGTTTGTTTGTTTTTGTTTTTAGACTCCTCATATGAGCTTTCTCATATGGTATTTTTCTTTTTCCTTCTGGCTTACTTCACTTAGAATGACATTCTCCACGAGCATCCATGTTGCTGCAAATGGTGTTATGTTGTCGGTTTTTATGGCTGAGTAGTATTCCATTGTATAAATATACCACTTCTTCTTTATCCAGTTATCCGTTGATGGACATTTAGGCTGTCTCCATGTCTTGGCTATTGTAAATAGTGCTGCCATGAACATTGGGGTGCTGGTGTCATCCTGAAGTAGGGTTCCTTCTGGATATATGCCCAGGAGCGGGATTCCTGGGTCATACAGTAAGTCTATTCCTAGTCTTTTGAGTAATCTCCATACTGTTTTCCATAGTGGCTGCACCAAACTGCATTCCCACTAGCAGTGTAGGAGGGTTCCCTTTTCTCCACAGCCTCTCCAACATTTGTCATTTGTGGACTTTTCAGTGATGGCCATTCTGGCTGGTGTGAGGTGATACCTCATTGTAGTTTTGATTTGTATTTCACTGATAATTAGTGATATTGAGCATATTTTCATATGCCTAATGATCATTTGTATTTCTTCACTGAAGAATTGCTTGTTTAGATCTTCTGCCCAGTTTGGGACTGAGTTGTTTGTTTTTGTCTTACTAAGTCTTATGAGATGCTTGTATATTCTGGAGATCAAGCCTTTGTCAATTTCACTTGCAAAAATTTTCTCCCATTCCGTAGGTTGTCTTTTTATTTTACTTACGGTTTCTTTTGCTGTGCAGAAGCTTGTAAGTTTAATTAGGTCCCATTTGTTTATTCTTGCTTTTATTCCTATTGATTGGGTAGACTGTCCTCGGAGAACATTTTTGAGATATATGTCAGATAATGTTTTGTCCATATTTTCTTCTAGGAGGTTTATTGTATCTTGTCTTATGTTTAAGTCTTTGATCCATTTTGAGTTTATTTTTGTGTATGGTGTAAGGGAGTGTTCTAGCTTCATTGATTTACATGCTGCTGTCCAGTTTTCCCAACACCATGTGCTGAAGAGACTGTCTTTATTCCATTGTATGTTCCTGCCTCCTTTGTCAAAGATTAGTTGATCAAAAGTTTTGTGGGTTCATTTCTGGGCTCTCTATTCTGTTCCATTGGTCCATATGTCTGGTTTTTGTTCCAATACCATGATGTTTTGATGACTGTAGCTCTGTAGTATGGTCTGAAATCTGGGAGAGTTATTCCTCCGGCCTCTTTCTTTTTCTTCAGTAATGCTTTGGCAATTCTAGGTCTTTTGTGGTTCCATATAAATTTTATTATGATTTGTTCTAGTTCTGTGAAATATGTCATGGTTAATTTGATAGGGATTGCCTTAAATCTGTAGATTGCCTTGAGCAGTATGACCATTTTAACAATATTGATTCTTCCAATCAAGAAGCGTGGGATATCTTTCCATTTTTTAAAGTCTTCTTTAATTTCGTTTATCAATGTTTTATAGTACTCTGTAAATAAATCACTCACCTCCTTGGTTAAATTTATTCCTAGGTATTTTATTACTTTGGGTGCTATTTTTAAGGGGATTTTTTTTCTTTACTTTCTTTTTCTGTTGATTTATCATTCGTGTAAAACAATGGAACTGATTTTTCCACGTCAGTCTTGTAACCTGCTATCTTGCTGAATTCTTCAATTAGTTCTAGTAGTTTTTGTGTGGACCTTTTAGGGTTTTCTATATATAGTATCATACCATCTGCATATAGTGACAGTTTTACCTCTTCTTTTCAAATTTGGATCCCTTTTATTTTTCCCTCTTGCCTGATTGCTGTGGCTAGGACTTCCAAGGCCATGTTGAATAGGAGTGGTGATAGTGGGCAGCCTTGTCTCATCCCAGATTTTAGTGGGAAGCTTTTGAGTTTTTCACTGTTGAGTACTATGCTGGCTGTAGGTTTGTCATATATAGCTTTTATTATGTTGAAATATGTTCCCTCTATACCCATTTTGGTGATAGTTTTTATCATAAATGGGTATTGAATTCTATCAAATGCTTTTTCTGCGTCTATTGAGATGATCATGTGGTTTTTGTCCTTTCTCTTGTTGATGTGATGTATTACATTGATTTATTTGCGTATGTGAACCACCCTTGTGTCCCTGCAATGAAACCCACTTGGTCATGATGTATGATCCTTTTTATGTGTTGTTGAATTCTATTTGCTATTATTTTGGTAAGGATTTATGCTCATCAGCAATATTGGTCTGTAATTCTCTTTTTTGGTAGTGTCTTTGTCTGGTTTTGGTATCGGGGTGATGGTGGCTTAATAGAATGAGTTTGGGAGTATTCCCTCCTTTTCAATCTTCTGGAAGAGTTTGAGAAGGACTGGTATGAGTTCTTTGTATGTTTGGTAGAATTCCCTGGTGAAGCTGTCTGGTCCTGGACTTTTATTTGTAGGGAGGTTTTTATTGCTATTTCGATTTCATTTCTAGTGATCGGTTTGTTCAAGTGGTCAGTTTCTTCTTGATTCAGTCTAAGTGGACTGTATGTTTCCAGAAACTTGTGCATCCCCTCTAGGTTATCCATTTTGGTTCCATATAGTTTTTCATAATATTCTCATACAATACTCTTTTGTTTTTGTTTTATTTACCTTTTTTATTTTGCTTATTTTTGCTCTCTCTTTTTTCTTCTTTGTGAGTTTGGCCAGAGGTTTGTCGATTTTGTTTACTTTTTCAGAAAAACAGCTTTTGATTTGATTGATTTTTCTATTGTTGTTTAAATCTCTATTTTATGTATTTCCTCCCTGATCTTTTTTATTTCCTTCCTTCTGCTGACTTTTCTTTTTTTTTCCTCTTGTTTCTAATTCTTTTAGCTGGTGGGTTAGATTGTTTGAGATTGTTCTTTTTTGAGGAAGGCTTATATTGCTATAAACATTCCCCTTAGCACTGCCTTTGTTGCATCCAATAAATTTTGTGTGGTTGTGTTTTCATTTTCACTTGTCTCAAGGTATTTTTTCATTTCAATTTTGATCTCATCATTCACCCATTGGTTTTATAATAACATGTTTAATCTCCATGCTTTTCTTTTTTTCTCCTTTGTTTCTCTGTAGTTGATTTCTAGTTTCATGGCATTGTGTTCAGTAAAGATGCTTGAGATAATTTCTAACTTTTTTGAATTACTGAGGTTTCTTTTGTGCCCAAGTATATGATCAATCCTAGAAAATGTTCCATGTGCGCTTGAAAAGAATGTATGTCCTAATTTTTTTGGCATGTAATGCTCTGAAAACATCCACCAAATCTAATTTTTCTATTGTATCATTTAATTTCTCTGTCGCCTTATTTATTTTCTGTCTGGAAGATCTGTCCACTGATGTTAATGCAGTGTTAAAATCTCTGACAATGATTATATTCCCATCTGTTTCTGCCTTTATCTCTGTTAGTAATTGTTTTATGTGCTTAGGTGCTCCCATATTGGATGCATATATATTAATGAGTGTAATATCCTCATCATGTATTACTCCTTTAATCATTATAAAGTGTCCTTCTTTATTTTTCTTCATGGACTTTGTTTTAAAGTCTATTTTTTCTGAAATCAGCACTGCTACACCTGCTTTTTTGGCTTTTCCATTTGCATGGAGTATCCTTTTCCATCCTTTCACTCTCAATCTATATGTGTCTTTCTCCCTAACGTGGGTCTCTTGTATTCAGCATATTGAAGGTTCTTCCTTTATTATCCAGTCTGCCACTCTATGTCTTTTGATTGGAGCATTTAGTCCATTAACATTTACAGTAATTACTGATAGATGTGTGTTTTTCCCATTTTGAACTTATTTTTGCAATTGATTTGGTATCTCCTCTTTCCTCCATTCTTCATCCTTTTGTGGTTTGGTAATTTTCGTTTGTGTTATCTTGGATTTTATTTAGTTTTTGTAACTCACTTGTAAGTTTTTAGCTTGTGGTAACCCTTTTTTGTAAGTCTATTAACCCATTACTGTAACTGTTTGTATTAAACGGATAGTAATATGAGCTCAAACCCATCCTACTGAGAACAAAAAATTTTAAAAAGAAAAAAGAAATACTCTATATTTTCTTGCTTCCCTCTCCCACTATTAATTATTTAGATGCCTTCTTTTACAATTTCGTGGTTATTCTATTTGTAATTCATGGTAGTTATCACCTTTCCAGTTACGATATTCTCATTTCTGTAGCATCCTGCTTCTTTTGTATTTAGAGTAGACCTTTCAGTATTTCTTTTAGCATGGGTTTAGTGTTGCTCGTTTTTGCTTGTCTGTGAAATTTTGTATCTCTCCTTATGTTCTAAAAGTTAGCCTTGCTGTATGAAGTATCCTAGGCTGCATCTTGTTTTCATTCAGGACTTTGAGTTTATCTTGCCTCTCCCTTCTACCCTGTAGTGTTTGTGTGGAGGAATCAGCTGAGAGCCTTACGAGTGTTCCCTTGTAACTCACTCTTTGTTTCTCTCTTGCTGTCTTTAGGATCATTTCTTTTATTTTTAAACTTTTTTTATTGAGTTATTGTCATTTTACAATGTTGTGTCAAATTCCAGTGTAGAGCACAATTTTTCAGTTATATGTGAACATACGTGCATTCATTGTCACATTTCTTTTCACTGTGAGGTACCATAAGATCTTGTATATTTCCCTGTGATATACAGTTTAATCTTGTTTATCTATTGTACATATGCCTGTCAGTATCTACAAATTTTGAAATCCCAGTCTGTCACTTCCCACCCCCGCCCCCTTGGCAACTACAAGTTTGTATTCTGTGTGTATGAGTCTGTTTCTGTTTTGTATTTATGTTCTTTATTTTACATTCCACATATGGTATTTTGCTTTTTACTTGACTCTGGCCATCTTGACTATGATATGTCTTGGTGTGGGTCTGTTTGGGTTCTTCCTGTTTGGGATCCTCTGAGCTTCTTGTACTTGGATATCTGACTCCTTCTCTAGGTTTGGAACGTTTTAATTCATGATTTCTTCAAGTACTTCTCAATCCCCTTTGTTCTTTCTTCCTCTTCTGGAACCCTTATTATGCTAGATTGGCATGCTTTATATTATTCCAGAGGTCCATTATATTGTTTTCATTGGTTTTTATTTCTTTTTCTCTCTGCTGTTCTGATTGGGTGCTTGCTCTTGTCCTGTCTTCTAGGTCACTTATTTGTTCCTCTGCATTAACTAGTTTGCTTTGTACAGCCTTTAGACCAGTTCTCATCTCAGCAAATGAGTTTACCAATTCTACTTGGCTCTTCTTTATAGATTCAATTTCATTTTTGACATATTTTATACTTCTAAACACTATCTCTTTTGGTTCTTTCAGTACTTTCATCATTCCTTTTTTTGAAATCTTGATCTAGTAGGCCATCAATGTGTATTTCATTGATCATTCTTTCAGGGGATTTCCTCTGCTTCTTCATTTTGCTCATATCTCTCTGTCACTGTGGCTTATGGAGTATCAGTTATCTATTTTGGTCCTTAAGGAGTTTATTTATGTATCTACCTAATGCCTATGCAGGGATAAAACTTTAAAAAAATGAGATAATCTTAAAAGAAGGGGGAAAAAACGTTTGAAAACAGTGTAAAATCAGTAGTAGAAGAGCAAGTTGAAGCAGAATAGCAATCAAGTTGAGACATCTTTTAAAACTTTAAAAAAAGGAGAAAAGAACAAAAAAAAATTTGAAACCTGTGTGTAATCAATAACAGGATATCAAAACCAAGAGAATTAAAAATGAAATGAGGTGGATTTTTAAAAATAATAATAAATATATTTTAAAGGAAAAATATAAAAGGGATTAAAACTGGAGACATATACAATTGTTTAAAAAGTAAAAATTAGAAAGGTAATAGAAAATAGAACTGATTAAAAAGATACAATAAAAAGAGAGAATTTTAATAGATGGGAGAAAAAAAAGTTTGAATACAGTGTATAATCAATAATAGAAGAGCAAGTTGAATCAGACTAGCAATTGGGTTGAGACATCTTTTAAAAACCTTAAAAAAAGGAGAAAAGAGCAACAACAACAAAATATTTGAAACCTGTGTATAGTCAATAACAGGAGATCAAAACCAAGAGAAATAATGTAATGAGGTGGATTTTTTTAAATAATAATAATAAAAATATTTTCAAAGAAAAATTTTAAAGGGATTAAAACTGGAGGCATATACAATTGTTTAAAAGGTAAACATTAAAAAGGTAATAGAAAATAGAACAAATTAAAAAAAAATGGGATGTGTTCATGTGGAGACTGTGTGCTCTTAATGATTTTATTGAGAGATCTTTCTGTCTTCACCCTATTTCACGAACTCAGCTTGCTGCTTCCAGTGGCCCTCCATTGGTGCCTCTCATCTGTGCTGCTCCCAGTGCCTGTTGGCAAGCAGATCGCACCCCCTCTCAACACCATGGTCAGGTGCTGCACTCTTACATGGTGGGTGGGTTGTCACTCCCCATCCCGATGCCACAGTCAGATGCTGCACTTATGCAATGTAGGCAGGTGGATTGTGCCTTCTCCAAGCACCACAGTCAGGTGCTGTGCTCCTGCCAGGAAGGTGAGTGGCCACCCGCTTTCTCCAGGCACTGGTTGCTCCCTTGCTCTGTGAAGCTGCCCGCACCACCCTTGGTCCATGCTCCATAGGTGGGCTAGGGGAAGATGGTGAAACAGGCCCACTCCTGCTCCATGCCAAAACTCAGCTCTTTGTTTGTCTTGGTGGCACGAGTTCTCTGAGGTACCAGGGTAGAAAGATCCTATCTGCCTCAGGCTGTAAATAAGTCTCCATCTGGCCATTAAGGTGGCTAAGCCCTTAGGTATGGACTCAGATTTTGACCCCACCCCTGCCTGGGTGCTCAGTGCTGGAGGATATACTGGCTGTGGCTGAGCCCCACCTCGCTTCTACCGAAAACCTTCAGTAGGTTTTCAGAGATGGGGGCATGGCACCCTTCTCTCTAGGGCACATCAGCTGTGTGCTTTTTTTTTTTTTTTTTTTTTTTTTTTTGTATTTTATGGAGGGCCCAGGTTGTTTTGCCTTGTGTACCCACTCATCCATGGCATACATTGCACTGCAGATCCCTGGGGTCGCCTCTGTGTTGCCTGTCCCAGTCCTCCGCCTGGCTTGGGCAGCCTGTCTTGTCCACCACCTTCCGGCTCATGTCTCAGGCTGGGTGTTGCAGGGACCCTTTGTGTTCTTTTAACTTAGTTCTGTCTGTCAAGGGGTTCTCTATATAGATCTGAGCCTTGGAGGTCCCCCCACTGTCCTGCTGACCTCTCCATCAGAGAGGGGGAGATTCACCAAATGAGTGCTATTCCTCCTTTGCTGCTCCCTCCCTGTAGGTCTGGTCCCCACTGTTATGCTTTTTCTTCATTCTTTTTTTCTTTTTCTCCTATGAGATTTGTGGCATCTTTGTCTTTTGAAGAGGACAATGTTCTGTCGGAGTTCAGCAGGTGCTCTGGTTGGCTGGGTGGGTCTGTGGATGTGAGTTTTGGTGTATCTATGGGAGAGGGTTAGCTATGAGCATCTTTCTACTCTGCCGTCATGCCCCCTCTCTCCTGCAAGTTGTGATTGAATTTGCTTCATTCCCTTTCTAAATTTGTTATAGTAACTGGAGTAGAAATTACCACTAAGCTTCTCTTCTGGTGGATCCCCAAGTCAACAAGTCAAATAAACAGTATCTTGGAGCTGCTCCCTCCTAAAACAATTCTTGGAGCTCATGTTAGAGGAATCAAGGGCAATGTTTCCAATGAAATAATTCTAGAATGGTGAATAATATTAAAGGCAGAGATTGAGGGCTTAACTTCCCAACAAGGAGGAGTGTGGCTGTGAAGGAGGCAGGAGATCAGAAGTAGCATTTGCTTCAGTCAGCTGATCTATTCAGCCCATGAGTGCACCACCCACACAGGCTGGAAAATTTTCAGCTGACATTGTAGTAGAGGACTACTGGCAACTGGTGGACAGAGGCCAGGGATGCCACTAAATCACCTTTAATGTACAGGGCAGTCCCCCTACAACATAGAATTATCCATCTCAAAAGGCTAATAGTGTGGAGGTTGAGAAACCCTGCTATAGAACAGTTTAGCCACTCACTGGTGCTGAATGTGCTCCTTTTAGGAAATAATCTCATCTTGATTTTTGGCTGCTGTAACCTCAAGCATGGGTCTTTCTCCCTGTATGATGTGTGCCAGATACCAGCCTGGGAGAGCCATTGTCTAAACTCCTGTCAGCCAGGCCTGGATCTGCTGAGGGAGGGCAGGCTGGGCATCTCCTTTAACCAGAGTAAACAGAACCCAACTGCACATAAACAGAACTTGGCTCCACTAATGGAAACTTGGGTTCTCAGTCCTTTGATCATGGCTGACATTAAGTGGACTACCAGGGGTTCACTGTCAAATATCCCCACCAGTTACCCAGAGAAACCACACCAGCATCAGGGCTTTTTAATGGCTGTGCTGGGCCTGGTTCCTACCATGATTTCAGGAGGACAGGGGAGCCACGTCTGGACTTTGGCTCCAGGAGAGTTTGTCACTAAACCGAAGCTTTGGGTTCACTAGTAATGGTGATTGCGCAGTGAAACAAGCCACCCTAAAGCACCATGGCTTACACAGCACTGAGTGATGACTTCCCACACTTTGTGGGGTGTCTGGGCCAACTGGACAGTTCTGCTCCACGTGGCATTGCTTGGGGTCATTCATCAGGCTGCATTCGATGAAGCATTCAGCTGGGGCTGGAACATCCAAAATGACCTCAATCCCACATTTGAGCTCTCGGTACTGGCAGTAAACTGAGGTGCCTTATTCTTTCCCCTTCCTGGGGCTCTTTCTCTGTATGAAGGCTTTTGTCATTCAGCAGTCTAGCCAGAGCTTCCTTACAACATGGCAGCTGGCTTCCAAGAGGATGAAAACAGAAGTTGCCAGCACTTAAGGGCTAGGCCCCGCACTGGTACAGCATCACTATGCTGTAACTTATTGGTCACAAGGGCAGCCCAGATTCAAGGGGAGGGGAAATAGACCCCACCACTATGTGGGAGGGTTGGCTTGTGTGTACTGGGCTGGGAAGACTTGCAGATAGCCACCTTTGAAGGCAGTCTACCACAGCAGCTCAAGCAACCTGATCTATATATAGACAGAAGTCTCCACTGTATATGGATGTGGTTCACAGAGTGGTTTCTTTTATCTTATCTGCACAGAAGTATTGTCTTTAGATGAGACTGTGACCTAAAAGGCTGGAAACAAGGCATCTCTTAGACAGGTCTCAGTGCCTCTTGGGGACTCAATTTCTTCATCTGTAACATAAGGCTAGCCTAGACTAGAATTTTAGAACATATGGATGTTCTTATTTGCTGCTATACCCAGAAAATGAAACTATTTTGCATAAAATTTTCCAAAGGGCCAGGGTTAGGAATGTGAAATCAATGCTTCACATATGCACTTCTACTCTTTAGAGATATATTATAGGCACATACTTGTTGCTGTCTACACAAAGCCTCCTTAGAGTTTTCCCTCCCAGATCTTTTTTATCTCTGACTTGTGGTTTGCCCCCACGGGCAAACTTCCCCCACCACGGGCAACTCACATAAATCAATTTTCAAAACTCCAGAAAAGAGCAGCCAACAAAATCAGACATTTTCAGGTAGGTATCAAGATAGAAATGCTACAAACCAAGTCTGAGAAGTCAGCAAACTCCACAAAAGCAGTTATGATAATAATAGTAACAATAATAATGTCATAACCAATAGATTATGTAGATATTATTATTTATATATAAACAGAGGGGAGTCTGGATTTGTGGGGGGCCTGGGTCATGGGCTCAAGTCCTGTGTTTTTACCTACAGATATGTTCCCTTCATAGGGCTCTTTTGTAAGAATTAAGTGAGATCATAGAAGCTAGTGCTTGGCAGAAGTCCATCCCTCAGTGAACCCACAAACAAGGGTAGCTGTCTCTATCATTAAATTTATGTCCAGTTGAGGAAGCTGCAACTTGGAAGACAATAATCCATGTGCATAGTGAAGCTATTTGACACCTATAGGATGGGACTCAGTGGACAGGAGTCACATTTATCATGTGTCTACTCCTTGCTAAACATTTCACATAGGCCAACCTTAGTCAGACGCCCCAGGACTCTTATGGTTATTTTGAGGATGAAGACACTGAGGTTCCAAGGCCTAGATAGCTTTCCCCCGGGCAGATAACTGAGATAAAACGGAGCTGGTTTTCAAACCAGGAGTCCCTGCTGGGACAGAGGCCCAGTGTAAACAGTCAGCCTATGTGTCCACATCCAATGCTGTATACATGGAAAATGCAAGGTCATCCATTTGACTTTCTCTGTTAACCTCTCTAGGGCTCAGTTTCTGCATCTGTAAAATAGGGACATTGAAACTTGACATCTAGCATTCCATGATTCCATGATTTGGGGTTTAAAAAACAATAGTATTTTTTTTAATGTTCTCATCTTCATTTTCCTTTCAGTGTTGTTTTAAAGTCGCAGCCTTCTAGTTTTTTGTCTCTGAGAAGTCTAGTTGTTGATTTCCTGTGGTTGAGAAATCTCAATATTATTAAAAAATACACTAGAGATGGGGAGAGGGATCCCAGATATCCTGGGATATAAACTAGCATACTGGAGCCTGAACTTTCAAGATAAAACAAATCAAGACATAATATCCAACCTTTTCAAAAGATACATATATAAACAAACACTGAAATGTCAGAATGCCATTTTCAGAATGTTAGCCACTCTCTTCCCCAAAATAATGTAAGTTAAACAATTGAGAACCTCGGTGGTAAACTCTAACCCATACCTGTATGTTCAAACAAATAAAGACAAAGGAAAGTAAACAGTAATTCTTCTAATTTAATTAATCTTAGCTCCTTTCCCCCCTCTCTCTCCACCTCCCTTTCTTCTCTTGGATTATACTTTGGGCTACCAAGGAGATTTTTCCACCAAGTAAGTTGGCAAACCAGTGGTTTAATTTCAAAAAATGCCAGTGGGTAATATGGTTTTTATGTGGAGGAAAAGGTGGTGAGAAGGAGATTTCTAAAAAAAGTTTCATCACTTAGCTAATACATTATGTAATAAAAAAGATATAAAGAAATCACTCACTGGCTTGCTGGTATAAGAATAATTCAGGTCCCTGCACAGGGCTTCAAATTAATTGGTAGAATGATCTTTGCCTGCAGGTGTATTTTAGTTTTTTTTTTTCTTCTTCTTCTTCTTTTCTATTGAAGGCAAAAGAAAACACAAACTTCCACTCAGGAAGAAAAAGTCAAATGCTGTTCTTATTTTCTTTACCATTTTTGGCACAGTGTTATTTGATAACAACTCACAGGAATAACACAGCCTTGTTAAATACAAAAACTCAATATCCCACAATAGGAAATGGTTCAATTCAAATCTGATCACACTGA
Organism: Camelus dromedarius; assembly: GCF_036321535.1. NCBI lineage: Eukaryota > Metazoa > Chordata > Mammalia > Artiodactyla > Camelidae > Camelus > Camelus dromedarius. The sequence goes on from NC_087453.1 coordinate 31,707,272, forward strand.
GTAAATGAAAACTTAGTGCAGGTGAATATAACTCTTTATAAAATCTGAGTTCCCTCTGGACTTGTATGTGCCCTGCATTAACTCCAGATATGGGAAATATCATAGAGTCATTGATCTTAGAGGAAGAAATGTAAACCAGGTGTGCAGACTCCTAACATTAGCTAGTCCAGCCCCAGCAAGGATGGCTAATTAGCCGCCCTGAGTGTCTGCAAACTGTTCAACATTAACTCTGACTCCTGCCAAATTCAGTTCCAGAACAAAGAATAGCTATTTGTGATATATCCAGTTTTGGGCCTATTTGTGTTACCAACTTATAACATTTTAAAAGATGAGAGTATGATTCTGAAATTATCAGAGCACACAGCCATTTACTAGGTAGGACACCCATATGCATTTTTCCTAGAAGATTCAACACAGAGCATTGACAAGGGCTCCCAATTTCTCAGATTAGGCCTCGTCGTTGCAACCAGTTCCACCTGAACTCCTGAGAACAGAAACAACCCAACATGAGCTCATTGCGTGTCAGACACTTTACAAGCATTGTTCTAGTCATCATTGTAAAGACCTTGGGAGCAGCATGACTTCATTGTGCTTATCTTACATCCAAGGAAGCTGAGGCAGAGAAGATCATGTAAGTTGCTCAAATCCTCAGGTAGTAAATGGTGTGGCTACCATCTCAGTATGGGCAATCAGAGAGGTGAACCTCCTCCCTCTCAGTGAAAACAACCTTAACAAGCAATTCCTCTAAGGAAATAGAACTAACTTGCAAACTGACATAAGAGAAGATGATTCTATTTGGTCTTTGTTTCATTAAAATCTGAAAACAGCCATTCAAAATGACCTTGTGAAAACACAAATGTGAAAAGGTGGTCTTTTTTTATTACTGAGTTATAATCAGTTTACAATGTTGTGTCAATTTCTGGTGTACAGCACAGTTTTTCAGTCATACATGAACATATATATTCATTTTCATGTTCTTTTCCACCACGAGCTACTGCGATATCTTGACTATAGTTCCCTATGCTATACAGTAAAAACTTGTTTATCTATTTTATATATATATATATACCTGTCAATATCCATAAATCTAAAATGCCCAGTCTGTCCGTACAAACCCCCTCCCCCCAGCAACCACGTTTGTTTTCTATGTCTCTTAGTCTGTTTCTGTTTTATATTTAAGTTCATTTGTCGCTTCTTCTTCTTCTTCTTCTTCTTCCTCTTCTTCTTCCTCTTCTTCTTCCTCTTCTTCTTCCTCTTCTTCTTCCTCTTCTTCTTCTTCTTCTTCTTCTTCTTCTTCTTCTTCTTCTTCTTCTTCTTCTCCTTCTTCTTCTCCTTCTTCTTCTCCTTTCTTCTTCTTCTTTCTTCTTCTTCTTTCTTCTTCTTTCTTCTTCTTTCTTCTTCTTCTTTCTTCTTCTGATTCCACATATGAGTGATATCATATGGTGTTTTTCTTTCTCTTCCTGGCTAACTTCACAGAGTGACATTCTCCTGGGATATCCATGTTGCTGCAAATGGCATTATGTTGTCATTTTTCATGCCTAAATAATGTTCCATTGTATAAATATACCAGGGCTTCTTTATCTGGTCAACTGTCAATGGACATTTAGGTTGTTTCCATGTCTTGGCTATTGCAAATAGTGCTGCTATGAACATTGGGGTTCAGGTGTCTTTGAATTAGGGTTCCTTCTGGATATATGCCCAGGAGTGGGATTTCTGGGTCATATTCTCAGTCTATTTTTAGTCTTTTGAGGAATCTTCATACTGTTTTCAATAATGGCTGCACCAAACTGCATTCCCAACAACAGTATAGTAGGGTTTCTTTTTCTCCACATCCTCTCCAGCATTTATCATTTGTGGACTTTTGAATGATGGCCATTCTGACTGGTGTGAGGTGATACCTCATCATAGTTTTGATTTGCATTTCTCTGATAATTAGTAATATTGGGCATTTTTTATATGCCTATTGATCATTCATATGTCTTCATCGGAGAATTGCTTGTTTAGGTCTTCTGCCCATTATGGGGTTGGGTTGTTTGTTTCTTTCCTATTAAGCCATTTGAGCTGCTTATATATTTTGGACATCAAGCTTTTGTCAGTTTCATCTTTTGCAAATATTTTCTCCCATTCCACAGGTTGTCATTTGGTTTTGCTTATGGTTTCCTTTGCTGTGCAGAAGCTTGTAAGTTTAATTAGGTCTCATTTGTTTATTCTTGCTTTTATTTCTATTTCTTGGGTAGACTTCCCCAGGAGAACACTGCTGAGATGTATGTTAGATAATGTTTTGCCTATATTTTCTTTTAGGAGGTTCATTGTGTCTTGTCTTATGTTTAAGTTTTTGATCCATTTTGAGTTTATTTTCCTATATGGTGTGAGGGAGTATTCTAACTTCATTGATTTACATGCTGCTGTCCAGTTTTCCAAACACAGTTTGCTGAAGAGATTGTCTTTATTCCATTGTATGTTCTTGCTTCCTTTGTCAAAGATTAATTGACCAAAACTTGTGGGTTCATTTCTGGGCTCTCTATTCTGTTCCATTGGTCCATATGTCTGTTTTTGTACCAGTGGCATGCTGTCTTGATGACTGTAGCTCTGTAGTATTGTCTGAAGCCTGGGAGAGTTATTCCTACAGGCTCTTTCTTTTTCTTCAGTAATGCTTTGGCAATTCTGGGTCTTTTGTGGTTCCATATAAATTTTATTATGATTTGTTCTAGTTCTGTGAAATATGTCCTGGGTAATTTGATAGAGATTGCATTAAATCTGTAGATTTCTTTCAGCAGTATAACCATTTTAACAATATTGATTCTTCCAATCCAGGAGCATGGGATATCTTTCCAATTTTTTTAAGTCTTCTTTAATTTCCTTCATCAATGTTTTATAGTACTCCATGTATAAGTCTTTCACCTCCTTGATTAGATTTATTCCTAGGTATTTTATTACTTTGGGTGTTATTTTAAAAAGCATTGTTCCTTTACTTTCTTTTCCTGTTGATTCATCGATAATATAAAGAAATGCAACTGATTTTTGTACATTAATCTTGTATCCTGCTACCTTGCTGAATTCTTTGATTAGTTCCAGTAGTTTTAGTTTGGAACTTTGAGGATTTTCTGTATAGAGTATCATGTCATCTGCATACAGTGACAATTTTGCCTCTTCTTTTCCATATTGGATCACTTTTATTTCTTTTTCTTGCCTGATTGCTGTGCTAGGACTTCTAAAACTATGTTGTTTAGGAGTGTTGAGAGTGGACAGCCTTGTCTTGTCCCAGATTTCAGTGGGAAAGTTTTCAGTTTTTCACCATTGAATATGATGTTAGATGTAGGTTTGTCATAAATAGCTTTTATTATGTTCAAATATGTTACTTTTATACCCATTTTGGTGAGAGTTTTATCATAAATGGGTGTTGAATTTTATCAAATGCTTTCTCTGCATTTATTGAAATGATCATGTGGTTTTTATCCTTTCTCTTGTTGATGTGATGTGTTACACTGATTGACTTACATGTAGTGAACCACCCTGTGTTCCTGGGATGAACCCAACTTGATGTTGGTGTATGATCTTTTTTAAGTGCTGTTGGATTCTGTTTGCTAATAATTTGTTGAGGATATTTACACCTATGTTCATCAGTGATACTTGTATATAATTTTCTTTTTTTGGTGGTGTCTTTGTCTGGTTTTGGTATCAGTGGGATGGTGGCTTCATAGAATGAGTTTGGGAGTACTCCATCCTTTTCAACCTTCTGTAAAATATGAGAAGGACCAGTATGAGTTCTTTTTTGTATTTTGGTAGAATTTCCCACTGAATCCATCCAGTCTTGGACTTTTATTTTTAGGGAGGTTTTTTATTGCTAATTTGATTTCATTTCTAGTGATCAGTTTGTTCAAGTGGTCAGTTTCTTCTTGATTCAGTCTTGGTAGACTGTATGTTTCCAGGAACTTGTCCATTTCTTCTAGGTTATCCATTTTGTTTCCATATAGTTGTTCATAGTGTTCTCATATGATATTTTGTTTTTCTGTGGTATTAGTTGTGATTTCCCATTTTCCTGTCTTGTTTTGTTTATTTGTGCTCTTATTTTTCTTATTTGTGAGCTTGGCCCAAGGTTTGTCAATTTTATTTACTCTTTCAAAAAACTAGCTCTTTGTTTGATTAATTTTTCTATTGTTTTTAAATCTCTATTTTATTTTTTTCTTCCCTAATCTTTATTATATCCTTCCTTCTGCTGACTTTCTTCTTTTTTTTGCTCTTCTTTATCTAATTCTTTTAGCTGGTAGATTAGATTGTTTACTTGAGATTTTTCTTCTTATTTAAGGAAGGCCTGTATCATTATAAACTTCCTTCTTAGCACTGCCTTTGCTACATCCCATACATTCTGTGTGATTCTTTATTCATTGTTGTTTATCTCAAAGTATTTTTAATTCCTTTTTTGATTTTATCATTGACCCATTGTTTTTTGGTAGCATGTTGTTTAATATCCATTCTGTTATTTTTTTTCTCCTTTGTTTTTATGTAGTTGATTTCTAGTTTCATGGCATTATGGTCAGAAAAGATGCTTGAAATAATTTCTATCTTTGTAAAATTATTGAGGCTTATTTTGTGCCCAAGTACATGGTCTATCCTAGAAAATATTCCATGTGCACTTGAAAAGAATGTATATTCTATGATTTTGGGATTTAATGTTCTGAAAATATCAACCAAGTCTAGTTGCTTTATTGTGTCATTTTATTTCTCTGTTGCCTTATTTGTTTTCTGTCTGAAAGATTTGTCCAGTGATGTTAATGGGGTGTTAAAGCCTCCTGTAATGATTGTATTCCTATCAATTTCTCCCTTTATATCTGTTAGTATTTATTTTGTATGTTTAGGTGCTCCTATATTGGGTGCAAATACATTAGCAAGTGTAATATCCTCATTTTGTATTATTCCTTTAATCTTTATAAAATGTCCTTTATCTTTCTTTGGGCCCTTTGTTTCAAAGTGTATTTTATTTGAGGTCAGTATTACTACTTGTAATTTCTGGTTATTTCCATTTGAATGACATGTCTTTTTCAATCCTTTCATTATCAATCTATGTGTGTCCTTCTCCCTAAATTGGGTGTCTTCTCTGCAGCGTATTGTAGGTTCTTGCATTATTATCCAATCTGCCACTCTATGTCTTTTGACTTGAGCATTTAGTCCATTGACATTTATAGTTACTAATGATAGATGTGTGTTTATTACCATTTTGAACTTATTTTTACAGTTGATTTGGTATTTCCTCTTTGTTCCTTTCCTTGTTTTTTTGTTTGATAATTTTCCTTTGTATTATCTTTTTTTTTTTTTAATTTCTGTGTCTCTGTTGTTACTTTTTGGCTTATGGTTACCCTATTATGTACACATACTAACCCATTAGTTTAACTGTTTGTTTTAAACAGATAGTAATATAAGCTCAAACCCAGCCTACTGAGAACAAGCAATTAAAAAAGAAACTCTATATTTTCTTGCTTCCTTCTCCCACCCTTAATGATTTAGATGTCCTTTTTTATAATTTTGTGTTTACTCTGTTGTAATTCATGGTAGTAATCACTTTTCCAATTATGGTTTTGTCTTTACTGTGCATACTGCTTCTTTTGTTTAGAGTAGAGCTTTCAATATTTATTTTAACATAGGTTTAGTGCTGCTAAATTCTTTTAGATATTTGCTTGTATGAGAAGTTCTTTATCTCCCTTCTATTCTAAAGGATAGCCTTGCTGGATAAAGTATCCTAGTATGCACCTTTTTTACATTCAGGACTTTGAATACTTCTTGCCACTCCCTTCTGGCCTGTAGTGTTTGTGTAGAGAAATCATCTGAAAGACTTATGGGGCTTCCCTCGTAACTCACTCCTTGTTTTTCTATTTTTGCCTTTAGAATCATTTCTTTATCCTTAACCCTGGCCATCATGATTATAATATGTCTTGGTGTATGTTTGTTTTGGGGGGGGGTCGTTTGTTTGTTTGGGACACTCTGTGCTTCCTGTACTTGGATATCTGATTCCTTCTTTAAGTTTGGGAAGTTTTCAGTCATGATTTTTTCAAGTACCTTTTCAATCCCCTTTGCTCTTTCTTTTCCTTCTGAGACCTCTATTGTGCATAGGTTGGCACATTTATATTATCCCATAGACCCCTTATATTGTTTTCATTGGTTTTTATTTGTTTTTCTCTCAGCTGTTCTGATTGGGTGAAATCTTTTGTCCTGTCTTCTACGTTGCTTATTTGTTCTTCTACATTATCTAGCCTGCTTTTTACAGCCTTTGCTTCAGCTCTCATCTCAGCAATTGAGTTTTCCAATTTTAAGTGGCTTCTCTTTATAGTTTTTGACATATCCTCTTCTCTAGACACAAGCTCTTTTAGTTCCTTCAGTACTTTGTTCACTCCTTTTTTGAAATCATGATATAGTAAACTATCAATGTGTATTTCATTGATAATTCTTTCAGGGAATTTCTCTTGTTCTTTTAATTGGGAGTGGTTACTCTGCTTCTTCATTTTCCTTATGTCTCTCTGGCACTATAGATTATGGAGTATCAATTATCTACTGTGATCCTTTAGGAGTTTATTTATTTATCTAAAGTGGATGAAGAAATAAAACTAGAAAAAAGAAATTTAAAAGAAGAAAAAAGGTTTGAAAACATAGTATAATCAATAATACAAGAAGAAATTGAAGAAAAATAAAAATCAAGTTGAGATGTGTTTTAAAAATCTTAAGAAATAATATTTGAAAATAATTATAATCAATAATAGAAGATCAAAACAAAGAGAAATAAAAATCAAAATGAGGGAAATTTTTAAAATAATAATAATAAAAATAAAAGAAGGCAAAAGATTTGAAAACAGAGTGTAATCAATAACAGCAGAACAAAACAAAAGAAATAAAAATAAAATTTAGACAAATTAAAAATAATAATTATAATAAAAATACTATAACCGAAATTTTTTAAAGAGATTACAAAATAGTAACATAAAATCTTTTAAAAATTAAAAATTAAGTAAGTAAAAGAAAATGGAACAGAAGGAGAAATGTGACTGTGTTCCCTTGAAAACTTTGTGTCCCCTCCCGAAGCTGTGTTCCTGCGCACTAGGCAGGGGGCATACACTCCCTCCTGATGCTGTGGTCCGCTGCTGTGCTAGTGCAAGGCAAACAGGCAGGTCACACACCCTCCTGATGCTGGCAGTGTGGTTGTGCATGTCATGTGCAGGTCATGACCCCTCCCAAAGCTGCGGTCCAGTGTCATGCTTGTGCATGGTAGGCCAGTGGTCATTCCCCTACTCCATGCAGCTCCTTTCTCTGACTCAGGTCTGCTCTTCATAGGCGGAATTTGAGAAAACAGCTGACTAGCCCTCACTCTTGCTCTGTGCCTGAACTCTGCTCCTTGTTCATTTGTCTTAGAGGCATGAGTTCACAGAGGTACTAAGGCCGAACGATCCAATCTGCCTGGGACTGTAAACAAGTCTCACTCCAGATATGAGGTTGCAGAGACCCTTGGTACAGATTCAGGTTTCAACCTCAACCCTGCCTGGGTGATGCCCACTGGAGGATATGGTGGCTATGGCTGAGCCCCACCTCTCTTCTCCTGAAAACACATTAGCAATGGTTCCACAGGTCTTAGGAGACAAAGGCTTTGGCACCCCTCTACCCAGGGCACACCAACAGTGTTGCTTTGCTTTTTTTTCATATTTTGTGGCAGACCCAGGTTGTTCTGCTATATATACCTTCCTAGCAATGGCACACATCACACTGCTGTCCCCGGTGGTTGCCTCTGTACAGCTGGCCTGAGTCCTCCACCTGGCTTGGACAGCCTGTCTCCTGCCCCTTTGCCTCTAGAACTGGGGGTCATGGGGACCCTCTGTGCCCACTTATCTTAGTTCTGATGGTCAAGGGCTATTCTGTACAGATCTGAGCCTCAGAGATTCCCTCTCCATCCTGCTGACCTCTGTGTTGGAAAAGGGCAGACCCAGTGAATAAGCACTATTCCTCCTTTGCTGCTCCCTCTCCATGGGACTAGTCTGACACTATTTTAATATTTCTTCCTTCTTTTTTCCTTTTCTCCTACCAGATTCATGGTGTATTTTGTCTTTTGAAGAAGGTGATGTTCTGTCAAAGTTCAGCATATGTTCTGAGTGGATGGGTGGGTCTGTGAATGTATTTGTGGGAGAGAGTGAGATTGGTGTGCTGTATTTGTGGGAGAGGATGAGCTATGAGATTCCTTCTACTCCACCATCTTGGCCATTATCCTGCAAAAAGGTGGTCTTGATTAAAATTAAGAACCTTTGCTCTGCCAGGCAATGTCAAGAACATTAGAAGACAAGACACAGACTAGAGAAAATATTTTCAAAAGATACATCTGATGTAGGAGTGTTATGGATAAGTTATAAAGAACTCTTAGAACACAATAAGAAAACAAACAACCAGGTTAAAAAGTGGGCCAAAGGACTTAACAGATATCAAAAGAAAAAAGATTTATGAATAAAAATAAGCATATGAAAAGATGCTCCACACCATATGACAACAGGGAAATTAAAATTAAAACAATAAGATACCAATACACACCTATTAGAAGGTCAGGAACACTGACAACAGTAAATGCTCGTGAGGATATGCAGCAACCCAGAGCTCTAATTCACTGCTGGTGAGAATACAAATGGTACAGCCACCTTGGAAGACAGTTTTGTCATTTCTTACAAACATGCTCTTAGCTTACAATCCAGCAATCCTACTCCTTGTTATTTATCCAAAGGAGGTGGAAACTTGGGCCCACGCAAAACCCTGCACACAGATATTTATAGCATCTTTATTCATAATTGCCCAAACTTGGAAGCAACCAAAATTCCCTTCAGTGTCAGTGTATAGATAAATAAACTGTGGAACATCCAGACAATGGAATATCATTCAGCACTAAAAAGAAATGAGCTATGGTAACATGAAAATCTATGGAAGAAACCTGAATGCATGTTACTAAGTGAAAATATCCAATATGAAAAGGTAACATAGTGTACAATTCCAACCTCATAATGCTCTGGGAAAGACAGAATTATGGACACAGCAAAAGGATCCCTGGTTGCCAGAGTTTGTGTGGGGAGAGGGATAAAGAGTTGGAGCACAGTGGATTTGTGGGCCAGTGAAAATAAGCTTTAGGATAATATAATCATGGATACATGTTATCATATATTTGTCCAAACCTACAGAATGTATATGAGCAAGAGTGAATCCTAATATTAACTATGAGCTTTGGATGATGATGTATCAATGTGGGTTTATCAGTTGTAGCAAATGTACTGTGCTGGTGGGAGAGGTTAGGCATATGTGGGGCAGGAGATATGTGGGAAATCTTTGTACCCTCTGCTTAATTTTGCTGTTCTGGAAATAAATGTCCTTAAAAAAATTAAGCATAATTGCTACATCCACCACCCACTGGTCTGGGTGACTACACAAAAGCTGGACTGTTTTGACTGAATCGACCTAACACTTACTTTTTTTTAATACATTAAATGTATTAAATAAACTAAGTAAGAAGAATGGAGAAATTAAACTCTGTGTCAATGGACTTGTTCTTGAACTAAACTGATGAATTGCTTGAATTGTTTGATAAGCCTCTTTGTGGGGTGAGGGTGCAAGTCTGTGTGGTTCATAGAACTTGCCTGTCAGTGCAGTCAATACTGTGTACCATGTAGACACAGCTGACAGTGTTCTGCAAACTGATTAAAGACAAAAGTTCTTTTAAATTCATTGGATTCCAGAGGTACCATGTAAATATGAATGTTGATTTTCCTTGCTTATTTATGCCCTATTTTTCCCTTTGCTGGTGGACTTGAAATGTTTTTGCAATTTACAATACCATGTAAATTTATCAAATTACAATCATACTATGAAAAATTAAGCAGTTGGGACCAAAATAAAAGTTTATTTATAGCAGTGGTTCTCAAAGTACTTTCTCCAACCAGTGGTACTGCAGTCTTCCCAGAGCTTGGTGGAAATGCAAATTCTCAGCCCACCTGAGACCTACTCAACCAGAAACTCTGGAGATGGAGCCCAGCAGTCTGTATTATAACAAATCATTCAAGGGATTCTGATGCTCACTCAAGACTGAGAACCACTGCCCTGAAGGAAGAGAAAGAAGGGACAGTACCAAGTGCCTCAAATAAGACTGAGTTCATGAGGACTGGACAGGAGATCCTAAGGACTTTCTCCTAAGCATTAATTAATGCAATGATGTCTTAAAGTTCTTTTGTGTGTTTTGAAATAAATAAAATATGCCTTAAGAGGAAAGGAATCGTCTGTCGCTGTCATCCCTGTCTGGCGTCGGGCAGGCTGTCTGAGAAATACTGAAAGGGAGGTGACACAGAGCTTCCTAGGAGGGTGCACCCTGGTGACCACCATTTCTTCTTATGCTCTAGCATGGAAGGTTCCATTGTGCATCTGCCCCAGATCGTGGCCCTAAAGAAGAAATACAAGGCTTACCTCTACATAGATGAAGCTCACAGTATCGGATCTGTGGGCCCCAGCGGTCGTGGTGTGGTGGAGTTCTTTGGAATGGACCCCAGAGATGTTGATGTGTGCATGGGCACATTCACCAAAAGCTTTGGAGCCTCAGGAGGTTACATAGCTGGAAGAAAGGTAAGAGAGAGGTCCCTTGTGCCTGGGAAGGCATTCTTTGGGGTTCTCTGATTCCCATGAGTGCTCCAGTTCAGCTCAGCACACCTTGATCCATCAGCACAGGTAGCTGCAGTGTGATAACAGCCAGGTCAGACCCAGAAGGTCAAGGAGCTCACCCTCTGATAAAGCAGATGAGCCTGTGATGAGTGATCACATGAGAATAAAAAGGTAGCACTGAACACAGGCACAGACTTAGTACAAAGGAGAGGGATGATGACCTCTGCTGGGCAGAATCTAAGAAGTCTTAGAATGAATGTCAGTCTTGTAGACAAATGATGGGGGAGAGTATATTTCAGAAAGAGGGAATCATGAGTATCAAGCCACAGAAGTGATAATGGGATGTTACAGAACTGCAAGTAGTTTGGTCTGTGTGGCATGAAAAACATAAGGTGGGTGGTAGAAACAGTGGACAAAGGTCAAATGTTAAGGAGGCTAACCCTGTGCTACAAGATGTGGGTTTTAAGAGTTTTAATCAAAATAGCAGCAAGATCAGAAATGTCTTTTTTGGGAGATTCTTCTCTGCAAACTAATTTTCTCCCACAATTTTGGATAAGCTATAGGTCAAGCCTTGTCATCCTCCAATATCTTATCTATGTGTCTTCAGATTCTGATCTGATGGGATTAGACTGTTAAATGAGTGTTATCCCTGTCTTTCTAGAGCCAGTATCACCGAGGTGATTGCCAATATAAAACAAATGTTCAAAAGAATATTACAAGAAGAGGGAAGAGAAGAAGAGAAAGAAAAGGAAATATTAAAATCTAGGTTTGAGCAATAAAAGACTCAGTTATCTGCTCTGTCATATTACAGTTTTGTCCAAATCCTAGTAGCTATCTCCTACAGGCCCACACCTGTCCCAAGAGACTATCAGGATGGTGTTGGCTCCACCTACAAGGGGACAGCAGGCCCAAAAGCAGTGCATGCAGGTGGCTTAATGGCACATCTAAAATTCCCAAATCCTTACTCATTGTCACCAGCAGGAACAGAAGATCAGACTCTTGGGGAACCAGTTAGACAAACCAGAGAGTACAACCAAAAACTGTCTGATTGAAAGCCCATCATTTAAAATGACAGATTTTATTGTGGCCCCTCACCCTTCCATGAGATGCACAAATACTTAAAATGTCCAGAGCTTTCAGTAGTCAGAGCTCTAAGCATTGTTCATCCACCCTTCTCTGTCCTGAGGGTGTTAGCTGGGTGATGCTAAAAACATAGGGAATGCCTGGGATGCTACAAAACTCGGTAAATCTGGTGAGAGGCTAAATGTTCCCTTCTTTGACTGTCAAAGCTGTGTGGTCAGAGGGTCTTGAACCCTCTATTCTCACCCAAGCTATTCTGCTTTGTGATCTTGTGTTTTGTGATGACTTTAGCAGCAGTTCTGAGCTACAGATATTTTTTCACCAAGTGTAACTCTGCTCCTGAACCAAAGGCATCTAAATAAACTGAAGTGAGTGGATGCTTGAAATGTTGTCAAATTTGGTAGCTGTCACAAATTTCCCCTTAGAGTTCCTTCATTGAAACCCACTTTAAACAAAGACTCCTGACATCCCAAAGTTCCAATAAGTTCAGTGTGGTTCTCTCTCGTACTCTCCATCCTGAAGTCTGGTGGATTAATTTAAAAGTGTATTTGCTCTTGTCTATGTAACTTTTATTGATTTGGGGTAGATAATGAGAAATTGTGAATATTATTTACATTAATCAGGATGAAGAAAAATTATTTAATTGTTTTTCCTCTTTAAAAAGTCATTCTGGGCATCCTTGGACCCAGAGGACTGCATGATTCTTCCTCTTCCTCTCCCTCCTTTTCCCCTCTCCCTCATTTCCCCTTCTCCTTCTCTTCTCCCCCTCTTCCTCTGGCTCCTCCTCTTGTTTCTCTTCCCCCATCCCCTTCCCCTCCTCAATTCTCCATCCTCCCTTCCTCCCCATCTCCTCTTTTTCCTCCCACTCCAAGATACACTGCAGATTCTGAATTTACTACTAGACAACAAGAATTAGAGTCTTTGGCAGAGACACACTAGCCTGTACAGAGACTTACTGCCCTGAAACAGCAAAATGCAAAACGTAGAATGCAGAGCAGTCTTCAAGACATGGACAGTGAGCAGGAGATAGGAGAAAGTGTCTGCATATGTCATTCCCTGATGATTTAAAAATCAGTCAGAAAAACACCTGTCTGGAATCGTTTGGTGAGACTGTGATAAAACCCAGTTAAACTATGATTTCCTTCCAGCTTAATGAGCCCATGAGTTAATTTAATTTATGCATCTGCTCCTCTGTGCCTTTAATTTGTTAACTTATGTTAATGTTAAATTATGTGTACTTTCAATTTAAATCATAATTTTTATTCTCCTGGACTTTGAAGAATTCTGTGGAGAATTTTAACTTTGAGTTTATTTTAAACTATGCTTTGAAATTGATAGGGTGTAGAGTTGGCTAAATGCTAAAGATCTAAAACTCTAAGAGAAAGTGGACTCTGAAAGAAACAGGATTATGGGCAAGACAGTCTCAATGTTAAAAGGAAGTGATACTGGGCTGGTGAGGTATTAATCGAAACTAAGGATACATGTGATCTTGGCTTTATGAAATTCTTCAATTTGTGAAGGAAAATTGGGGGTTGGGGACATAAGAAGCCCTTTAGGGATAAGAGGCAGCTTTGCTTTGTTTCTTTGATCATTGTCAGTGATGCCCCAGGGATAAGAGAATATTGCTACACCTGTTACTAAGAATGCAGCTTCATATCCCCCTCTATACTTCAGGGACTCTCACCAAACTTCCTCAGCCCCTAAACCCCCTTGCTTTCTGTTAGATGATCAGTATTGACAAGACCCACCACTATGGGTTTTAAGCGAGGATGTAATAAAGTGTCTATTTCTGCTCCCTGCTCTTGGGGAGATTACATTCTCTGAAGAAATTAAACTTAATACATGCGAAAACTTTTGAGACTGGTGCAGTTCATTCTGTGGTTTATTACTATGAACATTTTAGTATATTAGGAATGCTCCCCTTCCTCTCCTCCTCCAAAGGCACAGTCTCTGTGGATTAGGAAAGCACCACAGGGGTAAGTAGCAGTGAAGGTGGTCTCTGTCCGAGCCAAGCCAGCTCCTCTGGTCTGAAAAAGTCATATACTTTGGTGCTAAAGCAGGGGGATGGGGAAGCAGTGGTTAATCTAGAGTCAGACTCTTTGGATCAAAATCCTTGTTATCTAACAATGATTTGGTTGGATAATTTTCTGATCTGTTCTGTGACTCATTGATCCCATCTATAAAATGGAAGCAAAAATAGTACCTACCTCATAGCATTATTGTGAATCTAAAATGAATTAATGTTTGTAAAGTTATTCAAATGGAGTTTCAAACAGCCAATGATTATTAGCTCTCAGTCTATCAATGGATATATCATCCCTCCTAACTCTGCAGAGTCATGCAATCTGTCATCAGGACTGGGTTGTCCTTTCTTTAAAATGCCTTTTTTTTTTTTCTTTTTCTTTCACTCCTACTATTACTGCCCAACAAGGATGGAGGAAGTTCTGGGCTGAAATTCTTTGGTGTGCAGTTACATAACCTACAGCATCACCCTCTGCAAAATGAGGGAGCTGGAATAGACACTCCAACAAGTTTTAAATTTTGGTCCCCTCCTCCCACTCTGTGCTCCATTTTCAAGAAGCTCTGAGTTTGTAATCAACTAACAATCATTGCCAGCAGCATCAGGTCTTCACTATGTACCTGATGCTTTTCTAAGCACCACATTTATATAAACTCATTTAATCCTCAAAATTGCCCTGAGATAAATATTACCATTATCTCATTTTTAGAGAAGAAAATAAGGCACAGAGAGTAACTTGCCCATGGCCACATATCAGCAAGTGGCAGAGCTAGGATTTGAACTCATGTGATCCAGGCTCCACAGCCTGTCTCATAACTCTACTGTCAGACCTGCCCTTGAGGGAACAAGCCCTCAGCACCCTTTCCTTGGAGGCACTAGATTCTCGCTCTAGTCCCACTTGACTACTCCATCCTTTGCTGATTAAGATGCAATCTTCATCCCTAATTTTAGCAAGTGTCCCTGCCTCTGTCCTCCTCTGCAACTATCCAAATCACCCCATTCTCCAAGATCAGATCGCTTCAAAATAGCCCTTTCCTGACTTGGGTCCACATGAGCCCCAATCCTCCTGTTTTCTGTGTCCCACCTACTCCCCCCTCATTGACTTTCCCAGCATCATGTGGGGAGGTACCTGCTCTCAACAGAGAAAGAAAACCCTGCTGCTGCTCACAGAGTCTGAAGGGCAGCCTGGCTGTAGCTACTTTGGAAAATGACCACCTCTTTCTCCCTGAGCTCCTCCCCACCATCCCCCATCCCGCAAAGTGGGCTTCCTGGGTAGCATGTGGCCTGGGCTTCAGGTCAGATCAACATCACCATATTGTCAGATATGGTGAAAACACTTCCAATTTTTTTTGAGATTCACTAAACAAGAAAATGGACAGAAATTTAATTTTGATTTAATGTAAATGAGAAGGGCTGCCAGGGACTAGGTTTTCTACCCTCCTCTTCTTGGACCCCTGCATCCAGAAGAAAACCCAGAGCAAGTCCTTGTACCAACTTTTGGAAGGAAAGATGGAAGAAAGAAAGAGGTGGGGAGAAAGGGAGAGAAGAAAGGGAGGGAAAAAAGGGAGGGAGGGAGGGAGGAAATATTTATAAAAGAGGGGAAAAAGATTTAAATGGAGAATTTAAAGTGAAAGGAAGTGGAGAAGGAATCAGAGTAGATGGGATGGGGAAAGAAAAAAAAAAAACAAGACATGAAGAGTGTGAAATGAAGGAGAAAGGAAGTCGGGGAAGAAAGAGTGTGGAGGAGGGGGTTTAGGATGATGGACCTGTAGGAAGTGGCGGGGTGGAGGTGGTGGCAGCCAGACTGAAGCTACCAGATCCCCCCAGGGCCAAGCATGATAATCATGTCAGCAACTACCTGAGACAGGCCACTCAAGTTACTATGAATGTTTAGCAAAATTCCTTTTATCTTAGTTACTCTCTACCTAATGAGCTAATATCTTTAGTTACTAGTTCATATGAAGATGAACTATGAACATTTAAAATGTTTGGGTAACCAGGGTGGGGAAGGAGTGGGTGGAGGGACAGATTGGGAGTTTGGGATTTGCAGATACTAAATATTATATATAAAATTGATCAACAGCACAGTCCTACCATATAGCACAGAGAACTATATGCAATACCTTGTAGTAATAGCCTATAATGAAAAAGAATATGAAAATGAATACATAACTGAATAACTATGCTGTGCACCAGTAATAAACATAGCAATTTTAACTGACTGTACTTCAATTTAAAAAATTACAAATAAAAAAAGGTGCTTGGGTAACAACCATGACACGTGCACCCCCAGAGAGAAAGGTGAAAGGCCAGCACAGTCCCAGGTGCAGAAATGCGAGTGGACATGGCTGGTGAAAGAGGATTGGAGAGATGAATCTCCCCCTAGTTCATCTTCGAGGGGATGATCAGAGAAATGGGATTAAGTGAGAATCTCAGCTGCCTCGTTTTCCTGGAAGAGAAGGTGGCTAAATCCTTGCAGACCCCACTTCTAACTCAGAGCTGTCATGGGCCACTAGATTTCCTGTAGGACACCCCAATGGTCCCAGGCTGTCAGCCAATACAGGTGGAATGATAGAAGGTCTGTCCAGCCAGGGCTGATGGCCTCCAGATGCCAGGTCTGAGACACCTCCCCCAACCCCACTGTGTAGAATTAAGTTATTGGAGCTTCTTTGGGCTCTCAGCAGGCTTACCTGGGACCTTATGTTTGGCCTCAGGGCCCAAGCCTGTGGGTGGAGAATCATGCCCACCACAGCACAGAGCAGAATCCTGCAGGGGGTCAGCACTCCAAATGGTGTTGCAAGAATATTCTAGTAGTTCCCTCCTGCCCGGGCACAATCAGAGTTCATCTGGTCCTCATCTCCACTCTGGTTTAATTTCTCACCTCTTCCTTCTGCCACTCCCCTCCCCTGGAAGTTTTCTTTTTATCTTTAACCACCTTCGTTCCTCAAGACTTCACTCCAGGTTCTCACTGGAGCCTCCCTTATCTACTCCCACTGGCCATACCCCATCTCTATTCTCTGCAGTCTCTTAGCCCCGCTGCATATATGAGTTTACATGTCTTGCTATTTTTCCTGCCATTACCCCTCCATGGGCACAATCGACTGTAACACGCTCAGGGCAAAAATTACATCCCGTATATCTGGACACTCCTGAGTACTAACCCAGTGTTCTTACAGGCAAGCTACACAAACACATGTTAAGGAAACCATTTTCCCTTTACACATCTGGGTTTGCCTTACAGACCTCAACTCCAAATTTGCAGCATCCCATTCTTGTCGACCTTTTAGGTTTTTAAGGGCAAGACTAAGAAGAAGGGATAGAAATATAAACAGTTTGGTGATGCCCACTGAAAAGCAGACCACATTCAAGACTCAAATGCCTTGTGCTATGATGGATGGAGACAGGACTAGATGTGATTCTCACCACCAACATGGAGATTCATTTGCCTTCTTTTTGGATTTCCCTCCTTTATTAAAGGACCTTGTGGATTATTTACGGGTTCACTCACACAGTGCTGCATATGCTACATCCATGAGCCCCCCAATAGCAGAGCAGATCATCAGGTCAATGAAGTTCATCATGGGACTGGATGGGACCACACAAGGTAAGAAGGTCTGCAGTGAGCATACCTCCCCTGAACTCTTTCCCTAGGCCTTGCTCTGTCTCTCTTCTGCCCCATCAAACTCTGCCTTTCTCAAATATACACTTTTGTCTTGACATAACCAATTTGTAAGCTATGCCATGTGTGCATCAACAGTACATGGTATATAATAGTACAGGGAGCAAAAATGTACTAGAACTGCTGTCAGCACAAAAAAGTGGGGGGATGATTTTTAAAGCAGGGAAAGCTTTCTAATTCACCTCTTAACGTGATCAGCAAATGTGGATAATTTTGTTTAATTAGTTGTGTTAAAATGAAGCAAATCTTGGTGTGTGTTTGCCTGTGCTTGGTTGATGCTGTCGCTTGTGTTTCCCCGAGAACAAATTAGTCAATTCAATATTCATTATTTTTCATCTACCCACCATCCATCTATTTATTCACTTATTCATTTATTACCAACCAGAGATTTGGGAGAAGAAACCCCCTCACTGCTCATTGAAGGACGCATGGACAGAAAACTCACAATAATAACTTTCCAGCCATTTATTTGATATTGGGTCCCCACAGCTTAGGTGGCTACTTTGTTCAACTCAAAGGGGCTTTATCTTCTTTCTGAGAAATAATTTCATCAAAGGATCTTGGAACTCTCCTTCTTTCCTTGAGATATAATTTACGAAGCTTGTATTGCATATCACCATGGGGGACAATGAGGAATAGGCAATCTAGTGAGTGCATTTATGGAAGCAGCAAGTCCTCCTGGCCCCAGGCCTGCCCAATGGGCTGTAAAATCCATACCGCTCCAACTCCCAAATGACATGAAGCTCTGCCTTGTTTAGCACAACTGTCCAAGTCTTCTATTTCAGTAGAAGTATGGAGAGATCCACCATTTTCCAAATTCATTAAAGCAGCAGAATACTTTACTCACATTCAAATTTTACCCAGAAGCCTACTATATGAAACAGATTAGAACAGGGCTGGTTTGGTTGAAGTCATGTCTCTTCCTGCCTCCAACCTGACATCCCTGAAGTCCTTCTACTGGGTCTCAGTGCTCTGTGGGTCACTGGGTTGAAAAGAAAGGAAAAAAAATCTTTGTTTTTCACTAATACATGAAAATGGCTTGCAGGATATTTTGTTCCTCCATGTAAAATGCAATGACTGATTGACCTCTAAGTTCCTTTTCAGCCTTCTCTTTTGGGGTTTGTGATTCTGTGTTCTATTGAATAGTATGTAAGAAAAGGAAATGAGAATCCAATCTAGGGAAATAGCATAATGCAGTGGTTATGGGCATAAACTGAAAGCAGCTGCCTGGGCTTGACTCCTAGGAGACTACTTGACTCAGTGTGCCATAGGCAAATGACTTATCTGTTCAATACTGAACAAGTTTCCTTATCTGTTTTTCAGTTTCTCCAGCCATAAAATGAGGAAGAGTATGTCAATGATTTAAGGTTCTTGTGAGGATTCTGTACATTAAGACATATAAAATACATAAAAATTTGACTGAAAACAATTTTATTTATAGTAAACAGTATATAATGGCTTCCTACATGACTTGGTATTACTCCCAAGGTGTTCCAGAAGTATTTTGATCATGTCTCAGGGATGATTTTGAAGGATTCTTATGATGGAAATGAGGTAAGACTAGATTTCCTTCAAGGTCCTGGATTAGTGAGGAGGAGTGAAATTAGGCCAGTGTAACAAATAAGCCTTGACAATCTCAGTGGCTTAACTGAACCAGGGTTTACTTCTTGCTTGCACCAGATCTAATACTAAGTGGATAACTCTGCACACTTCCTCTCTATGGGAAGTGACTCAGGCTGTTGTTAGCTTGAAGCTTGGCCATCTCACCACATGACCCCCAAGTCCCCATTATAGAGAGAAAGAGCATTGGCCTGGAAGTGACACTTACCACCTTGCTTACAGTCCATTGGCTAAAACCAGTCACAGGGCCCACCCAAATTTCAGGGAGTGGTGGTGGTAAAGTAAAGGATATGTATAGATAAGAATAAGCAGATATCTTTCAATATTTTAAAACTGCAGCTAGAAATAAAGCTGTCTCCATTCCCACAGGAGCTGTCAGCTTGTATGATAAAACTGGTCTGGAACCAGTGGCTTCTCACAATGTCATCTTAATGATCTTGATCTCATGCATTTCTCAGTGGAAAACAATGGTTTGAAAATTTAGCTAAAATGCAAGTTAGTTGAATTGTTTTATACTGATCAGAATTATCCATTGGTATTATTTTAAATATGAATAACTAGAAAAAAGTAACTCTGAAAATTAGCCTATGTTTCACGGATCACTTATGGATCACTAATTTCTTAGGGTTTATGGTATATATGTTATCAGAATCAGTTGATTATAATGTACCCAATTAGACAAGCATTTCCTTTCCACCTCTGCTCTGCTTTATCACTTCCTAACAGACAAAATTCACTCTGTTTCTCTGATCAAAAAAGATCTACAGAAAGAGTACATTTAAAGATGTGATCATAGGTCCACTGATAGCCATCATCAATTTTACTTCCTCTCTGGTGGGAGATACTTCCCTTGAGTATCTCTCTTATTCTTATAATTAAAGAATTGCTTTGCTATTATTTTTAATTTCCCATTTTAAGTTTTTCCCTTCATTATTCTTGTATCTTAAGAGAGAAAAGAAAGAAATAAACAACAGAGATGGTTATGTGCACACAGACTTGTGCTCTTAGAGTCAAGATAGGAGAATCAGGAAGAAACTTTTGCCTGTTTCATTTCAAAGGAATTAACAAAAGAAAGTTGTAAGAAAGAAACTGACAAAATCATCAGCCAAGTTTCAGATGTTCAGTCTGATTTGGCTTTTGAAGAATTCAAAGGCACACAGTGAGTGACCACGATGGCTTCATTGATAATAATGCCTGCTTTAAATAAGATAAACAGGACTAGTGAAACTTTGCATTAACTCACCCCTTTCTACAGAGATAGGCCAACTCCCAGGCCAAGTTTCCTGGAGCTCAAAGGGGCACACTATATCAAGCCAGAGCTGCCTTAACAGCACCTGAAACAGAGCCTCGCCCCCAGTATTCATCTTCCACCCTCTCCCCCGCAGCTGTAATTGAAGCATTTCAAGGCTTTCTTTGGGATTGAGTTTAGAGAGCTGTTGGCTGAATCTTTTCCTTGATAAATGTCTTCTCTTTCATCTGCAAGGCAAAGCTGTATGCTTCAAAGAAATGCAAATGACAGGAATAAGGGCAATGTTCCTTTGAAGTCAAAATTCAAAGATGAAATAGCAGTCCCAGTGAAATGACAGTGTTTATGCACAAACAGCCACCCTCACTCTGCTGCCAGGCTGCTGGCAGTGTTAATGCACATGAGCTGAGGGGAAGTGACCTGCCTGTGCCTTACAGAGGCCCTGAGAAGTCTGCTGGCCATCATTCCATGCATCACACTGAGCCCAAAGTGGAGACTTGGCCACTCCAAACAAATGGATGTTGTGTGGTCAACTAGCTAAACCAACATTATAAGCTCCTCAATAACAAGAACTGTGCCTTGAGTTAATTTGGGGTTACTCTGAGTGACAAATCCATCACTTGGCTTAATAAATATGTCATGACTCAACTTCTATCATGAAGGTCCACTGAATTTCAGGTCAGCACTTATACTAAACAAGATGGAGTGTTGTTTATCTCATAGGATGTGTAGCTGGGAGTCAGGCTCACACCAGTTGTGGCAGCTGCAGGAATCCCTTGCTCACAGGGAACCCTCAGGGATGGACACCACTTCTGAAAAGGCCCAAAGAGATGGCAGCTTAGTCATTTTCTTCATCTAGACATGGCACATGTAATCACAGGAGAGAGAGCCCCAAACCATGCTAAACTCTCCCCTAGAGAAAGCACAGTCACTCAAGTATATAAAGCAATTACTAACAGAGATAAAAGGGGAAATTGATGGGAATACAATCATTGTCAGAGACATAACACCACATTAACATCACTGGATAGATATTCCAGACAGAAAATAAATAATGCAACAGAGAAATTAAATGATACAATAGAAAAACTAGACTTGGTTGATATTTTCAGAACATTACACACCCCCAAAATAAAATATACATTCCTTTCATGTGCACATGGAACATTTTATATGGTTGATCATGTACTTGGGCACAAAAGAAGCCGCAACAAATCTAAGAAGATAGAAATTCTCTCAAGTGTATTTTCTGACCAAAATACCATGAAACTAGAAATCAATTACAGAAAAATAAAAGAGAAAAAAAATGAAAGCATGAAAATTAAACAACATGCTACTAAAAAAAAAATGGATCAAAAATGAAATCAAAGTTGAAATTAAAAAATACTTTGCGAAAAATGAAAACACAACCACACCAAAATCTATGGGACACAGCAAAGACAGTGCTAAGAGGGAAGTTTATAGTGATACAGGCCTTCCTCAAAAAAGAAGAACAATCTGAAATAAACAATCTAACCTATCAGCTCAAAGAATTAGAAAGAGAAGGGCAAAAAACCCAAAAGTCAGCAGAAGGAAGGAAATAATAAAGATCAGGGAGGAAATAAATAAAATAGAGATTAAGAAAACAATATAAAAAATCAATCAGAACAAGAGCTTTTTTTTTTTTTTTAAAGAGTAAATAAAATCGACAAACCTCTGGCCAATCTCACAAAGAAGAGAAAAGAGACAGCACAAATGAGCAAAATAAGAAAGGAAAATGGAGAAATTACAACCCAAAACACAGAAGCACAGAATATCATATGATAATATTAAGAACAACTATATGGAAACAAAATGGGTAACCTAGAGGGGATGCACAAGTTTCTGGAGACATACAGTCCACCAAGACTGAATCAATAAGAAACTGACCACTTGAACAAACCAATAACTAGAAATGAAATCGAAATAGCATTAAAAAACCTTCCAACAAATAAAAAGTCCAGGACTGGATGGCTTCACCAGGGAATTCTACCAAACATACAAAGAAGAACTCATACCAGTCCTCCTCAAACTCCTCCAGAAGACTGAAAAAGAGGGAATACTCCCAAACTCATTCTATAAAGTCGCCATCAGCCTGATACCAAAACCAGGCAAAGACACTACCAAAAAAGAGAATTACAGACCAATATCACTGATGAACATAGATGCATAAATCCTTACCAAAATAATAGCAAATAGAATCCAAGAGCACACACACAAAAAAATAATTATATACCATGATCAAGTTGGGTTCATCACAGAAACACAAGGATGGTTCAACATATGCAAATCAATCAATGTAATAAATCACATCAAGAAGAGAAAGGACAAAAAACACCTGATCATCTCAATAAATGCAGGAAAAGCATTTGATAAAATTCAACACCCATTTATGATAAAAACTCTCACCAAAGTGGGTACAGAGGGAACATATCTCAATATAATAAAAGCTATATATGACAAACCTACAGCCACCATAGCACTCAACGGTGAAAAGCTGACAACCTTCCCACTAAAATCTGGGACAGGACAAGGCTGTCCACTCTCACCACTCCTATTCAACATAGTCTTGGAAGTCCTAGCCACAGCAATCAGGCAAGGGAGAGAAATAAAAGGGATCCAAATTGGAAAAGAAGAGGTAAAATTGTCACTATATACAGATGACATGAACTATATATAGAAAACCCTAAAAGGTCCACACAAAAACTACTGGAATTAATAAAAATTTCAGGAAGGCAGAGATTACAAGATTAACGTACAAAAATCAGTTGCATTTCTTTACATTAATGATGAATAAACAGGACAAGAAAGTAAAGATACAATCCCCTTTAAAATAGCACCCAAAGTAATAAAATACCTAAGACTAAATCTAACCAAGGAGGTGAAAGGCTTCTACACAGAGAATTATAAAACATTGATGAAGGAAATTAAAGAAGACTTTAAAAAATGGAAAGGTATCCCATTCTCCAAGATTGGAAGAATCAATATTGTTAAAATGGTCATACTGCCCAAGGCAATATACACATTTAATTTAATGCAATCCCTAACAAGTTACCTAGCATATATTTCACAGAACTAGAACAAATCATAATAAAATCTATATGGAACCATAAAAGACCTATAATTGCCAAAGCTTTACTGACGGAAAAGAATGAGGCTGGAGGAATAATTCTCCCAGACTTCAGACAATATTATAGAGCTACTGTAATCAAAACATGATGGTATTGGTACAAAAACAGACATATGGACAAATGGAACAGAATAGAGAGCCCAGAAATGAACCCATAAACTTTTGTTCAACTAATCTTCAACAAAGAAGATAAGAACATACAATGGAATAAAGACAGTCTCGTCAGCAAATGGTGTTTGGAAAACTGGGCAGTAGCACATAAATCAATGAAACTAGAACACCCCCTTACACAATACACAAAAATAAATTCAAAATGGATCAAATACTTAAACATAAGACAAGATACAATAAACCTCCTAGAAGAAAATATGGTCAAAATATTATTTCACATACATCTCAAAAATGTTCTCCTAGGGCAGTCTACATAAGCAATATAAATAAAAGCAAGAATAAACAAATGGGACCTAATTACATTTACAAGCTTTTGCACAGCAAAGAAAACCATAAGCAAAATAAATTGACAACCTAGAGAAAATTTTTGCAAGAGATGAAACTGACAAATGCTTGATCTTCAGAAAATATAAGCAGCTCATATGACTTAATAAGAAACAAACAACCCAATCCAAAAGTGGGCAGAAGACCTAAGCAAGTAATTCTCCAATGGAGACATACGAATGATCAATAGGTATATGAAAAATGCTCAGTATCACTAATTACCAGAGAAATGCAAATCAAACCTACAATGAGGTATCACATCACACCAGTTAGAATGGCCATCATTCGAAAGTCCACAAATGACTAACACAGGAGAGGCTATAGATAAAAGTGGACCATCCTACATTGCTGGTGGGAATGCAGTTTGGTGCAGCCACTATGGAAAACAGTATGGAGATTACTCAAAAAACTAAGAATAGACTTACCATATGATCCAGTAGTCCCACTCCTGGGCATATATCCAGTAGGAACCCTACTTCAGAAAACACCTGCACCCCAATGTTCATAGCAGCACTATTTACAATAGCCAAGACATGGAAACAAACTAAATGTACCTCGACGGATGACTGGATAAAGAAGAAGTGGTATATTTATACAGTGGCATACTATTCAGCCATAAAAACCGACAACATAACGCCATTTGCAGCAACATGGATGTTCCTGGAGAATGTACTTCTAAGTGAACTAAGCCAGAAAGAGAAATACAAATACCATATGAGATCGCTCACATGTGGAATCAAAAAAAAAAAAAAAAAAAGAAAATACAAATTAATACAAATACAAAACAGAAACAGATTCATAGGCACAGAATACAAATTTGTGTTTGCCAGTGAGGAGGGGGGTTGGAAGGGACAGACTGGGCATTCACATTTTGTAGATAATGGCAAGTATATATATAATAGATAAACAAGATTTTACTGTATAGCACAGGGAAATATATACAAGATCTTGTGGTAGCTCACAGTGAAAACGAATACCACAATGAATGTATGTATGTTCATGTATAACTGAAAAATTTTGCTCTACACTGGAAATTGATACAACATTGTAAACCGACTATAACTGAATAAAACAATTTTTTTTAAAAAAGAAAGCACTATCAACATTTGTCTTCTATCTGTTTAAATCTTTGATGCACGGTTTTCAATTAATCAATCAACGTTCTTTTTGAATCCTCAATTTTAGCTCTCTGTCCCTACTTTCCCTTTTCCCTTTTCCCAATTCAGGGTAAACTTTCACTTTTCAGAGAAAATAGAATTTGGATCATGAGGAGGTTTTAAAGTGCGTGCTTTGAAGCCATACCATACTGGGCCCAGTCCCACTGGCTCCATGAATGGCAAGTTGCCTACCCTCTCTAGCCTCAGTTCGATGCTTTTAAATTGGGGTTGTGTGGAGGATTCAGGGATGTAATATAGACGGTGAACTTAGCATGATGCTTGATACACGGTAAGTACTTGATAAAAGTTAATAATTTTTGTTACCTTTAACTCATCTGCATTCCCCCTTCCTTCTTGAATTTTTCCAATAGTTTTTATGCAAACTGGAATCCTCCTGTCTCTCAGGTCTTACACTTACTCCACCAGCAAATCCTACAGCACTTCCTTTGACATATTCCTGGAATCTGGTCACCTCTCCCCCTCACCACCATGGCCTCCATCTGCTCTCCCCTGGATTCCTAAAGCAGCCCCTGAACAGTCTCCTCACTCCTGCCCTTGACTTGTTCTATACACAGAAGCCAAAGTTATATTTTAAAAAATGTAACTCTGACCATATAACCTCTTCACTCAGAACTTTCCATTGTTCCCCATCTTACTCATTGTAAAGTCCAGACTGAGCCCTACAAGGCTTCTCAGGACATGGTTTCCATGTTTCCCACCACTCCTGCCCTTGCTTGGTCCACTTCCAGCAGCTGGCATCCTGACTTTTCCTAAAACTCGGGAAACAGCTCCTACAGAGGGCCTTTGCACTTGCTGGTCTCTCTGGAAAAGCATGTCTGTCCAACACCCATGTGGCCCACTCCCTCAATGTCCTCCCCTCTTTGCTCAAAATCAGCCTTACGAGAGGGGCAGCTGTATCCTTAATGGTACACACCTCCTTGTCCCGCTAATACTCTTTCCCTTGCTTCAGTCTTCCATTTATGAGCAGCTGACAGATAATATATGCATCTGCTTAGTTTCTGGTTTCCCTCACTAGTTTGTAAACTCCAGGAGAGCAAGCATTTTGTCTATTTTGTTCATTACACTGAGAACAGAGCCTGACAATTACAAGTTCTCACCAGATATTCGTTGACTCCTCTCTTTCCCTCTTAGCTCAGCAGATAAACCACCTTCATCCCGTTCATGCCTCTGTGCTTGATTCTCTCCCTTCCCACCTTCAAAAGGCACCCACCCTTTTGCTCAGCCACGAACTCATTCATTTCCTTCATACTAAATAGCTTCCCCTTACCCCCTCTCCTGTTTTAACAGCCACTGAGTCACCTGTTTCATTGCTGCAAATCTCCTCAAAAGAGTGGCCCATTCTGCCCACTCCACCTCATCTTCTCCACTCAGCCATCAGCCTTCCTCCTCTGCCTGTTTCCATGCCCTCTGCTCCCTCACACGTCCACTGCCACCCTAACCTGCTGGGCCCTCCTCCAGACAGACTTGACTGACCTTTCCACTTCCTCTTTTCTCCTTCAGAGCAGTCTTCTCTTAGTTGTGGAAGATGCTCCTCTTTTCTGGTTCTTTATTTCTCTGTCAGTTATTCATTCCCTTTCCCCTTCTTCATCTGCATTTGCCAAAATTCTTTCCTGTGCTCTATTTACATTTCCTCCTTCACAAGTGTGCCCACTTTATTTTTCCTTTATGTTATGTCAAAACATGCTTCTCAAACTTGAGCCTGTATCAGAGACACTGCAAAGGTTATGAAAACCTCTCCACCTCAGAAGAGACAGATATCTCCATGCCTAATGCATTTATTATCTCACCAAAATGGTTATAGGAAAAATAATCCCTGTGATTCAATCACCTTTTCCTGCTGTTACTTCAGGGCAAGGCTGATGGGATACTTTGTAATTGCAAAACTGCCCTTCATGCTAAATATGCATGAACATATTTAATCTTTTTTACAATTGAGTGGCCAGTAGTGTCTTTCTGGAGAGGAAAACAGTGATGGAAATACACTTACAAGTGAAAATAAATAGAGTCCCAATTCCTAATGTATAGTATCCGATTTCAGTAGACTACACCTATATCACCACTTGTAAAAGCTCCTGTGCTTAAACTGAAGTTAAAATAGAATTTTCTATTTGTCTTCGAAGTAACACTTGCCCCACTCCTTTGCCCTTAAACAGAAGGAATTTCTGGGTGGCAGGGTGGAGGATGTGTCTGCACATTGTATAGGTAGAGAAAAAATAAGGTCAAATTAAGATGGAATAGTGAATTATGTTCTTCCTGGAAATAAGGTAATTAGCTATCAGGTTCCTAAAGATATAGGAATTTGACAGAATGGAACACAATGAGATTTTTTTTTTTAATTTAATGCTTTCTGAGTATAGTATTATGGGGTTATTGCTGCAATAAGATGAGACAAGTAGTATTTCTGGCATCCTTTCCCCATCATCTTAGATATTATCAATCAAACTTAATACTATCCAGATAACTGCCTCAATTCTCCACTTTCAATATGAAGGACAAGCTTGATTAGCCTGTCAGAGTATGGCGACCCAGGCTTGCATGAACTTTAGCAGGATGGCCAGGAGGCTTAAACAAATATTAAATCTCTGATGTTCATCATGTCGGCACCCAGCATGTGACTAATCAAAGTAATAAAGTCACAAGAGAAAACAGAGCTCAGGTGGAAAAATAAAGCTAGCAACTTCATATTGAGACTTAATTTACATGAAAATGATTCCGCTCAACATCACTTTAAGCATTTCTTCTACTTTGGGAGACACTAAAAGCTGTGTACCTCTGATGTTATGTCCACTTGGGCAAGTTTATTCCAGATAACTCATTCTGTACCATTTCTGGGATGTTATACATTTTTTCCCAAAGGCTTCAATATTTGTTATTTATTCAGTTATTAGGAGAAGGCATTGAATAAAATGTCAAGGTCTTTCAAGTAACTTCATTCATTTATGAATCTCAATTAATTTTCTCTCTTTTCCCTCTGGAGAGGAAATTAAGATAAAAGAAAAAAAAAGTGAGACCTAAAATATAATGCAATTGCACTGGAAAATAAAACCAGGCCTCCTTGTTACATTATTTTGTCTGGATTATTTCATTCATCCTGATCATTTGTGAAATTTTACCATGAGATTGGCAGGTAAGATACTGACCCTGCTTCTAACCTGACGTGGACTTGGAGAAAGCAGCCCCTGTTTCTTCCAGCTGTGACCCGGAACTTTGCTCTGATCCCTGGAATAGGGCATATATTTTTACACTTGGGTTTAATAGGTTTGAAAAAATGGAAGTGATTAATTGGGGAAATTTAGGGCTTTGAAGGGTACACGGGGTGACAGAATTTCACTCTCCTGGGTGGAATTTTCTCACTTTCTTACTGTTTATATTTGACATAAGATCTATTCGCAAACTCCTTTCATAAGATGATGCTCCTCTTCAGAGCCAGCTGTTTAGGGCTGCAAACTATGCTTTCCCATCTGAACCATCAAGCTTATCTCACAGATGTTCTTGCTAAGTTACTCTTCACCCAGGACCTCTGTGGGGAAGAGACAGTGAGGCACATAAAAGGCTGTGATTAGGGAGATGAAATTATGATTGCTAGACAAGGATTTTTAAAAGTTCTTCTCTGCATCTACCTTGGTGGAGAGTTTGGTGGACACAAAAGTGACTTCCTACAAGTTCTCCCCCACCAAACCCAGCAACATATTGTTAGATGTGTCCCTCTGAAGTCCCTCAGTGTAGTGGAGGAATCCAAAGAGAATTCCACCTGAAATGGGCTGTCTGAGGCCCCCAACATCCAAGGCTCACAGTATCGTTGAGGGTGGAGCTGCTGCTCCCTAAATATATTTGCCACTGGGTTACCAGCTGGAAATGCAGAAAGAGGCAGAGAAGCAGACAAAAGTCATGGAGAGGGGCATTTTTAAAATGCTTTCAGGCCACTGGTATTTCAACAACAGCTAATGCAAAACAGATGGTGGTGCTACACTCTGCTGGCTTTCAATTGAGGGGCTTCTCCATTCATGATTAATCACCTGTGCTGGGGGGTAAAGACTTCTGTCTGGTCTTTGTGTGTGTGTGTGTGTGTGTGCGTGTGTGTACCTATGGTGGGGGTTAGCAAGCAAAAGGACAGGCGTTGCCTCTCTGCCCTATTGCTGCTTATGTAATTTTGAGACAAACTGGAATGAATCCCAGAAACACAGATTGACAAACCATTGGAACCCCAACTGGGAGGGGGAGTCTGTCTGGTTGTGTAGTAATGGTTTAAAGAAACATTCCACAACATTCTGTCCCTTCATTTACTTCATCTAAAGAGTTAGCCAAGGGTAGAATTTTATGGTAGATCAGTGAATCCTGCACTTGCTTTGAGGTCTTAAAAAAGTTCCCCAGCAAGATTATAAAGAGAATCAGTTTGTCTTTTAGATGGCACTGGGGCAAAATGATAGTATGGCCACTTCCTTCCTTCTGTCCCTCAAACAAGATATCCTTCTACACCGCGTGTCCTACAGAAGTGTCCTCTTCTCTTGTGTTTCATCTGTGTAGATGGACTCTGAGTCAGGGCATTGTGACCTAATCCACATGGAATTCCCTGCTGGTTCTGTACAATGAACGAGGAAATGACATGATTCCAGCTGTAGGATCTTTGAGGGTGAAAGGGAGCTGCTGTTGCTGGATCTCTGTTTCCCCACCATGGGTTCATTGTCAGCTAAGCAGCAAAACCCCAAATGCAGCAGCAGCCATGCCCCAGCCCCATTCTTGTCTGCAGAGGTTTGTAGAGGAAACCAGCTCCCCCACCAGCCACAGCTGGGGAGGATTAAGCAGGTGGATTTGTGCCTGGAGAAGCTCAGTATGTGCTCTCTGGGCTAGAGAGGATGTATTAGGTCTCTATTTGTGCAGAACAGACTGCCACAACCTTAGGTGTTTAACACACACCCATTTACTATCTCTAAGTCTTCTGGAGTCTGGAGTTAATCAGGGCTATTTCTTCTCTGCCCAGGTTCTCACAAGGGTGGAATTACACTGTCAGAAGCTGCCTTCTGTTCTAGAGATCAAACTCCTCTCCCAAGCTCACATGGTTGTAGCAGGACTCAGGTCCCAGGGCTGCAGGAGTGAGGTCCCGGCTTCCTCATCGGTTGTCACCTGGGGCCCCTCTCAGCTTCTAGAGACTTGAATTCTTACCACATGGTCCCTCTAACTTCAAACCCAGCAGCGGAGATGCCCCATGTCACATCCTCTCTTTCTATTTGTACCTCTTTCTGCAGGAAGAGGCCAGTACTTTCTCAGGCCTCACCTGATCAGGCCTTAAGTCAATATCCCTAAAATTTATTGTACCTTTGTAAAAGAGGAGGATTTATGTAGTTAGATTTCCAGGGATCATACACTTCAATTGGAATATTGAGAATGATAATTATTCTGGTGAACATTTAATTCTGGGAGATAAGAAAATATCAAATGATATGTCCTGGGCACCAAAACAAACAAATAAACTGAGGAAGGTACAGGAATAGCTAGATTGGCTGTAGGTGCCACAGGTCACTTCCATTGATCATAGAGACCCAGCCTTAGAAGGAAAGTCCAAGCCTCAGAGGGCAAAACCAATTCAAATGAATGATTTTCCAAATTTATGAACCATGGATTTTTTTTCCCAAATGAAATTTTATGTGGATATCCATTTTATTTTATTTTATTTTATTTTATTTCATTTTTTTTCATATTTTACAACACTTATATAGGACTCATTGTGGTCAGGGACTCTCCCAAGTGCTTAATATTGAATCCTCTTAATACTATGAAATGGGCATGCTTATTATGACCATTGTCACTGTTGTTATTCACATTTTATGGTGAAGAACCTGAGGTGTAGAAATGAAATACCTTGCCCAAGATGGCAGAGCTGATTTTGAACCCAGGAAACCAGGCTCACATTCCTTGAGGGCTTGGCCGTGATGCTGTTGTTGTAGAAACAGGTTGGAGGGGGATAGATCTCCCATCATATAAGACTCTCCCTCAGTCTTTCCCTGCACCTCCTCATGGAGGCTTCCTCAATTCACCCAGCAAACACTTTGAAAACTAGAGGGTTGACTTGTAGGTGCTGCTTCACTGGGGCTTCCTAATGAAAACCTTCATTTATGCAGTTGCTCAGAGCCTTTCTAGGGGATCCAGTTACTGAGCTGGGATCTTTGCTTTGCCTTGTTCCCACTGCAGTCGCTGCCTAGCATTTCTTCACACATTTGTGCTGCCACTCTGGCCCCCTTACCTGTCCCACCACCTGCAGGTTCTTCCTTGTCCCACTCCAGGCACCACACACTGTAACTTCCTCTTCCTCACCCCCCTCAGAACATGTCATGTCCTACTGGTGATACTGTCATGGCTCCCTGGTCCCCACCAACTCTCCAGTCAGCATCTGCAGCTCTCAGGGTCTGGTTCCACTGATCTTTGTCACTACTGTAAACCAAATGTTCTAGGCAAGTGGGCTCCCAACTCCCCTGGTGCACAAGGGGTTAACTTACCACCTCTAGGTCTTTGCTCCAAAGCCCCAGAGCATTTCTTCCATAGGGAATTCAATTTTCTACTTTCCGTCATTATTATGGGTAATAATATTTCTGATCTGTAAGCTCCTTGGAAATAATAGATTTATTCATCTTTTCATCCTCCCCCAAGTCCTGGGAAATAGGAGGAGCAACTGTTATCATCCTCATTGAACAGATCAGTAAACTAAGGCTCAGAGAAGAGTGACTTTCTCACCTCCATAGAAAAGAGAAAAGTGCAGGTGGAAACTGATATACAGATCTGTGATAGAGCATAGAGACAAAATTGCTTTCTGGCATCTTGGATTAGAATCAGCCTTATTATCTTCATGGAATTAACAACCATGATATAATTTATAACTTCAAGTCATGGTTCTAAAGTGGGGAGCACACAACAGTTATGCAACATTTTTTTCTTATGTAGCATTTTTTTTCTGCAAGGTCCATGCCAGCCCTTCTGAAGCAGAATCTTTGCAAAGAGGCCTTCCTGTGAGTATTCCAGGAAAAAAAACCTCCCAGAAGCCCCTTGTGTGTTCCTCTTTTGAAGAATCACCAACTTGCAAGGTTCTCACCCCAGTTTCCCAAAATACCCCATTTGATGTGTAAAATTCCATAATTAGTGACTTCCTAAGGTACTCCTCTCTATGTAAATGCAAATTAACATCTAATTTTATTACTCCTTCTGTAAATATTTGAGAAGTACTGCTATGAGACAAGCCTGCTAAATCTGTCTAGATCTGTCTTTTGGCTCTTCTCACGTGCATATTATCTGACACCTACCTTGTATCCTATTAGATTATTTCTTTCCAAACAACCCCAGAAGTTTTTCACCCTCTGTTCCACCTTGGCAGTAGGCTCTGGTAGAAAGTGAGTGTATTTCACATGTGAAGTGTATGAATCTATGACTCATGGGACTCACAGTTCTCAAAGGAGTTTCCAGCTTCTTTTGCAGAGCAGTCTTTGATAGACCTGAGGGCACAGTCAATGTCCAGGTCAGCTGGATGACGGTCATGATTTCCCAGCTTTTGTTTCCTCATCTGTGAAAGGGGCCCCCAAACACTTCTCCTGGCTCATAGTAGGTTTACAAGAGACGTCCATTCTCACCTCCCTTATGGATTAACCCCTGATGGTATATTTGAGCAGTGGGTGGGGAGGTGGAGGCAGGGGTGTTAAGTCCGGCCATACAGGCAGCTGTCCACCCCCAATGTCAGGCCCTCTGGCTCCTGCTCCTGTGTGCATCCCCTTGGGGCCTGACTGAGTGGCCTAGACAGTCCTCAGAACATGTGTCTGTGACAATAAAATATGCTGTAACCTTGGAATTTGGACATCAAAAGGGAAAGCTTCAGTGCCCAATAAACATGTGTGCTTCCCTCAGCAAACCCCTGCAAACACTGCTTTCTCCATCCCACTGGGGAGCTTGTCACTGCTAATGGGATTCTTATGCTTCTTGCTGCTCTGTAGCCTCTTGATCTTTACTGAGCTCTCTCTGCCCCTGAGTGTGCTGGAACAGAATGTCTTGTCTGGTGTCCAGAGCTTTAAACAATAGACACTGGTTCCTGCTGCCACATTGAAACTTGACTCCAAGGTCTCTCCCAGACCTGCCCCAGGCCAGAAGGAGCAGCAAAGGGTGAGCATCAGGCAATGAAGGGGAAGGAGGCCAGGGGAGGCCTTCTCATACCACTGCAGGCACTCTTTAAGATCAATTTGGTTGTTCAGAAAGATCTACTTCTTAAATTATGAGATGTGTTTTATGGAAAGTCTTCCTGCCTTTAAAGTAGGAACCGTCATTCCCAAGTAAGTCTGCCTAGGTGCATGGATGAAGTCACTCGGTCTGTATTCTGCACTGGTGGAAGGTGGCAGTGTGTGTTTCTGAAAGTGCCTTTTTAAGCCTGGGGAGTAATTAGGTAAGTCCCCCTGTGGTGTCTGTTAGAGAGTTAGCTTGCAGCATCTGCAGGAATAGAGAGTGGCACTGATATTGGCTCACAAGCTGCTCAAATCCGCCTCCTTCACTCAGGCTCATGGGGGGAATCCCTTTCTCCTTTTCTACATTTGGATGGCTCACAGAGAAGAAATTTTTCTTTAGCTTTGGAAAGATCATCATGGGAGTGTCCACTGTCCATAATCCTCCTGGCCCTCTGGAGATTGAGCTGTCCTAAGCATATTTTGAAAATGCCACAAATGATTGTTTTTACTGGGGGACAACAGAACTTTGTAGTTGGACGTTTTGCATTTTGTTTTCCTTCCCCTGTCCCAGCTGTTTTTGTTTTAACAGCATTGGAGATAAGGACAAACCTAATCCATCTCTTAAACTGGCAGAGTTAGAAATCCAAAGGAGTAGAACGGCAGCAGGCAGGTCATCTGCCCAGATGTGACCACCCATGATCTTATCCTGACTCATGAGAGAGGGCGAGAGTGACAGTGGGGTTGATCTCAGGTTGATAACTCTCAGAGGAGCACATCACCACACAGATGGACTATTAGAGACCTCTAGCACTCAGTAATGGCTGGGATGTGATCTTGTGAAACCAAAGGCTAGGACACATGCTCATCTTTTACTTTCCATGGCCAACCAAGGAGTATGACTTAGCCAAGAAACAATCATGTCATATACCTAACACAGCCTCACATGGCCTGAGGGGACGGTTAAAGGCCGCTGTCTCTGAGACACCTTCGTCTCCTTGACTGTACCATGTGACGATCAGAACTTATGATTGGTCCCATCTCCAGAGACCTGATTTCATTGATCAGGAGTGTGGACTCAGGAGAGGATGTTGCCAAGCTCTCCAGACTATTCTGAGGTGCCACTGGGGCTGCTGAGAACTACAGCCAATGGAAAAGTGTAACCAAACTTTCAAGCACCAACTGCATGCCAGACACCATTCAAAGCTATCCTGTTTTAACCCCTTCATTTCTCCCAATCTTCCTGTGAGATAAACTAATTTATCTCTATTTTACGGGTAAGACTGAGCTTTTAAGGCCTTAAATTATCCAGGTGGAGTTTGGTTCCTAGTCCATTTAACTCCAAAGCCTATTCCTTTTCTGGAAAACCCAGAATAAAAAAGAAAATAAACACCTGTATAAAGTCTCCAGAATTCTACACAAGAGATCAACTCATTCACTTATTTATCTGTGCGGGGTCTTCCCTCTCTTCCCTCTGGAAAAGGTGGAAGAAGGAGCAGACACTATTTAATTAGGAACTTTGAGTGTTGAGAGGGATGGTTACCGCCATGCCCCATCTCCATGGCACCCTGACATAGCTGTGCCTATACAAAAGGACAAGTGCTAAAAATGCCTTCTACTTTTACAAAGCACTCTTCAAACAAGGATCTCAAAGCACAACATAATTAATAAAATCACCCACATCCTGTCTAAATGAGTAGCATTCTATATGTACAAATTTCTCTCTGCCCCCAGGCCGTCCAAGAGTAGGAGAATGTTTCCAATTTGAAAGAGTGAGCAATCAAGTAATTGAAAGAATCTGAACCTTGGCCAACTCCAAGGACCTCAAAGGTATTTATAGTAACCCTGTATGAGAAAACATGGTGACCAGTGTGTCATAATGGCTTCTCAGCCATGCTGTGCTAAATGATTCAAAGATGGAAAAGACAGAGCAATAATAAAATATTCAATTCTTAAGAGTCAGCTGCCCCTGGGATCAATATTCTTATCTGTTTGGTCAACTCTTCAAAGGATCTAGAAGCAGGAAAGTGATGACATCAGCTGGTGATCCAGTTACTTGCATTAATCAAGGCAGAGAGGACTGACAGGGCCAATTAAGTAGCTGGGCAATCCACTGATGGATGAGTCATGGGAAAGTGCAAAGATAATGCCACTGGGAAAAGCAGTTCAAATCATTCATGCAATTCAGGCCAGGAAATCCTTCTTATGCTTGAGGGGGATCATTTAGGAATCATCATACCTAATCTGATGAAGTCATCTATTCATTGTGCAACCAACAATCAACAAAAGAGCTGAACACACAAGGGGACAAGCCATATGGAATACATTTTGGTCATTGGGATGTAGATCTGTGCATTCATTTGAATCACCTTCTTTAAGATGAGTTTTATTCTAGCCCCTCTTCTCTTTTCCTTCTCCAGTCCACAATCTCCCCCTACCCCTATGTTCTCGTCTTCCTAAACACACAGTCTAAGTGTATAGATGAAGTTTTTTTTTTTAATAATAACAAGTATTTTCCTTCCTCATTTTTGGTTCTGTCCTTCAATAGATGGTTTTCTGTACATACAAAAATTTCCAAGGGGACATTTCAACATGTTATAAAACAGTTATTTTCTTTAACCACAAAGGGAGCTGTGCCTATGCAACAGAATTTATGCAAATAGTTCTAACTTCTCCAAATCCTTTACTTGCATTCATGTTGCAAGTGTGGAATTTTAGGGGAGTGGACTTATCTTTCATAAGGAGGTGTGCAGGAATCTGAAAGCTCATATGAATTGAAGTAAACCATAATTACAGCTACCTGTTTCTTTAAAACCAAGGTCCAAACCAGGGGAACCAAAGAAAAGGTTATTTATGACTGCCATGTTGATAACTCCAATGAACATTATTTCATCATCTCCTGACTTCCTCCCTGATTGTGCCTGTCTATCTCCCCTTGAAATGCACCCTCCTCTTACCAACCATTCAATGTTGGATCCCTCAATTCCTGCACTCATGAAATTTTTAGACAGTCTCTTCATCGTTCCAGTCTTGTCTTGCCCTATACTCAACCACATCTCACTGGTTCTCAGCCACTCTTTTTGTTACAAATCATAGGACTATTTCATCTGTTTCCTGTGTCAGGAGTTCTCTACTCTGGTTCTTTGTCTTGTTAACATTTATCCATCCTTCAGATCTCAGCTCACTCATCATTTACTGATTTCCTCAGACTTACTTCAATCACTCTACTATGGCCTCTCCTAACACCACGTAACATCCTTTATGGCATTCGTCTGAATTGCAACCTTACATCCACTCATGTGATTATTTGATTAATGTCTGTCTCCCCGACTAGACTATAAACTCTTCCTTGTTTCTGTTTCTTCTCTTCCTGTTGTTCCTGACTAACCTTGCAGTATGCACTTCTTTTCTTCATGGGGCACCATAGCTTGAACTGACCAGTGGTTTCCTCTGTCTCATAGAATCTGATAATTATCTTTTTTTTCCTCAGTGCCCCTCAATTTCTAGTCTTCCTCCAATCATTGGTTTTCTCTAAACTTTTCTATTCATACTCTACTGGCAAGAAAATCTTACTGGTTTAACTCTCTTTGGCAAACTTTTTATGATAAACCAACACATGGCTCCCAGGCCAGCACTCAAATGGAATTCTCTTGGGTTGAGCTTATCCTCCATACATTGACTGTGGCCAGCATGGTTGAGAGGACTGCTTTCCTGAGAAAGTACAATAAACCAGATTCTTTCTCCATCACAATCTGCTTGCTGAGAACTGGCAGAGCTGGGGAAGGCTCTCCCTTGAGAACTGGGATTGGGTGAAAAGATGAAGAGTAGTAACAGAAAACAAGCAGGAACAATTGAAGCATTCAACAACCCCCTCCTTGGTTGGTATTCCATGCAACCAAGTCTCCATTCCTTGGCATACACTGTTAACAAATTTAAAATGTCACAGAAGTCAAGTCCATTTAGGCCTGATGAGCAACACAAAATCTCAAGGAAATATCTGAAATATTTTGGGAGTGATGGAACCAAAGGAAAAATGTCAGATGATTAGATTTAAAAAGTACCCTGTGAGGGCCTGTCTATTTCTGGTTCATTCTTATTCCTTAAGGGAACCCCTTCAGGCCTCCATCCAAGGTGAAGGGGGTACCAGTCCTCCCCTGTAGCAAGCCCTAGACTGTAGTCCTCGATGCTGTCCCCCAGCTGCTCACAACATGAAGCTGCCAAAATCTTGTTCAGCCCTCAACATGTCAACTGCCTTACTAGAGAGTGACAGTAGCAATGATATTAACAAGTGTTAGAAATAAGTTTTACTAAGCTTGAGGAGATGAGTTGGCCACCATCAGTTATCTGGGTGGACATCATCAATTGCTTCTATTGGGCAGAGCAACATAATGTAGGAGTTAATGGCAGATTCTAGAACCCAATTGCCTGGGTTCAAATTCTGGCCCTGTTACCTACCAACTGTGTGAATTTGGGTGTTACTTGTCTCCTCATGTATAGCATGAGATTATAGCATCTACCTCAATATAGTTGTTGTGAGGTCTAAAATAATTAAACATCAAATGCTTATAACAAAGTTGACATTACATGTTTGTGAGCTACAGTCATTATTGCTGATGATATTATTATCGTCTTTTACAGGTCACCTCATCTGATTATTTGCCACCTATATTATGCAGGACACATTGGGTTGTAGGTGAAATTCAGCTCAGAGTAGTTTTAGTAAGAAAATGAAATGTATTGGTTTACACAACATGGAGAGTCCAAAGGATGGAATCACTTAGACACTGCTAGACCCAAGAGTTCCAGTGATGCCAACTAGATTCTTGTTGTTTTGAGTCTTGTTTTTCTTCTGAGTCAACATCACTCTCAAGCAGTTTTCTTCTATATAATGGCAAATATGTAACTTGAGGGAGACCTTGTTTTTACACTTCCTCAGTAGATCTGAAGGACTCTGGTAGTGTTCCATCACTGAACCAATTATAAGGGTGATGCAGTATTCCAATAGGCCAGGTCTGTGTCACACCCTACCCCTGTATCAAACAGGAAAAATGGGGCCAACTCTACCTGAACATCATGATCCTCTGGAGGAAGGATGCTGAGCAGGAGTTAACCACTGCTCAACCCTTTGTCAATGCATATGGGGCCATGTTTCTAAAAAGAAACTAGAAGAATGTGATTGAATGTTTACTGAAATTTTTATCTATTTTCCGACTAAAGAGTTACAAACACCCAGCAGTGATGTCCAAAATATTGAATAATGGGTAGAGTAAGAGATGCTCACTTTGAATGGATGCCCAACCAATTAGAATGAAGATCAGCTGTATTAGTAAATTCATGCTTAATAGCAAACTTGCATCAAATGAAACCTTGGACTGATTTCTACAGGACTTAAATACTCAATCCTAGTCAATCTTCCTTATTGAGCAACAGCTCTCTGGCTTTATCTACTCACTTACCTGATTAGAGGTAGAACTGAGTTGACAGGTGTCTATTGAACTCTTTCTACTCTTTAGTTCCCTTTGTCATCTCATAATGTGTGATCTCCCCACTGGGACGCACACTTAGGAGAGAAGATAGCTTTTCACCTGAAGCACCAATAACCTTGAAATGGACACATGTACATTTATTGATCTGTTTGGGGACAACTCTTTTTTTCTGGCCAGGGAAAGCAGAGGTTCCCCTCTTTCCTTTCCTCCATTACTCTACTACCACCAGAACCTCACAAACAGTCTTCGTCTCTGCTGGATCCATCTTTGTCCCGGGATGTGCTACCCCTTTAAATTCAGATTGGATGAAGTATTCTTTGACTAGAGACCTAGATGAGCGGCAAATTAATGGGCAAGCTCAGCTTAGCTAAAAAGCCTCAACCAACAACTGGTGTGGAGTTGAGTGTGTGTGTGTAACTCCTTGTTACACTTCCTTCTTCTTCTAAACTGGTGTGTTTATGGTACTTAGCATAGAGTCCATACACAACAAGTATCTAATAAATGATAATTCACCTTCTTCCTTCTTGTTACCCTTTCTGCTCCCTTACTTCCCTGCAGCCTAGCTTGGCTTTAGTTGCTAGCAGTATCTAGCAGCAGCATCCCCCCCTGAATCCTATCTTCCAGGCTCAGGGCAGATCCTGGTCATCAGTGCCCACACCTGCTCACCAGGAGGTACTTCCCCACCCTGCTATGACCCCCTCTCAGCTAATAAAGCAGCCTACACAAAGACTTAGGCACACTTGCCAAGATAGTCTGACCTTTGCTTCCCTCTTCCAGATGGGAATTGATGGATTTCATGCCTGTCTCCTTTCAGGGTTGCAGAGAGTACAACAACTTGCCAAAAACACAAGATACTTCAGACAGAGACTGAAAGAAATGGGATTCATTATCTACGGCCATGAGGAATCTCCAGTGGTCCCCCTGCTCCTTTACATGCCTGCTAAAGTAGCGTGAGTATCCAAGGGCCCTCAGGAGAACACATAAGCCCCAGGTGACTGAGATGGTGCTTTTGACCCAGGAGGCTCTTTCAGCATAGGTATTGCTTATGCACATTGAGCAGGATGCCAAGTTCAGAATTCACTTGTCCAGCTTCTCAGAAGTCATCTGCCATCAGCAAGTCCTTTTCATGAGTCTTATGGGGAGGGAACCAGGTGGGAAGGTCCACCATTTTCAATCACTGTGAACTGTAGGAAGTCACTTACCACCTGAGGCCTCATTTATAAATTAAAGATGATTCTGCACCTCCTCCCACCCCAAGATATTTCTCAGGGAGAACTTTAGAAAACCAAATCTCCCAACATTTAAAATCAACATTATCAGGCTCTGTGTTTTCTCCCATTGAAATCTCAGCCATCCTTACGAGAAGCTAACCTGATTTCTAGTGTGGGGAAACTCAAGATGAGAGCAGTTAAATAGCTTCCCAGTATCATATAGGTTAAACAGTAGTAAAACCAAGAGGCAAACCCCAACCTAGGCTTACTCCAAAGCTCTTGCTTTTAACCCCAAATTTTAATGCCTCTCCTGTAAGCCTATTTGGGGTTGTTTCCCAGTGATTACAATGCTGAAGTTGAGCACCAGTGACAACTGCATAAAGAGAAAAACATGACTTTTTATCAGTATGGCATAAATGATTTTATACATGAGCCATTCTTCAACATGCTAGAGACTAATTAACTCTGTTACTAAAAGGAAGTTAATTAAAATCCTTCCTAAATGTAAAATGTGTCTCATGGGGAAGGACAGTGTATAGTTCAGTGGTAGAGTGCATGCTTGTCATGCATGAGGTCTTGGGTTCAATCCCTAGCACCTCCACTAAAAAATAAAATAAAACATAAATTCATATGAACAGACCAGAGTGGAGTACACGCATACAAATGAACAAATGCCTGTCTGACAAAGTTCATGGTGGAAAGTAATTTTCAACATATGTTTATCAGATTCTCCATGTCCTGACTCTCCTTTGACATAACTCCATTATTAGAACTTTCTGTTTGGTTCTCTAACAGCTTAAATAGATGGGCAGAGTATTAAATGTAGTACAGAAAAGAAGTTCTGGGGCTATTTGTTGAGAACTCATAATGGGTAGGACTGAGTTATACATTCCCAAGAGACTAAGTCTTCAGAGTACACTCTTGTGTCCCTTCACCCAGCAAAATAACAAGCAGTTAAAACACACATACAAGTTATCTAGTGAAGCACAGCATTCCCACCACTTAGCCCTTTATGAATCTGGGTCCAGAAATCAGTGCCAGGAGTTGCCAAAAAGATTGTGTACTACAGACATGTCACAGGTTACTACTCTGTGGGTTTTGTTTGTTGTGGGTTTTGTCCAGCAAAAGTCTGACCACAGAAGAACGAAATTACTCAAGACTTTATCAAGTCAAAAGAGTGAGAGGAAGTGACAGACCAACTCCCTGAGCTCCTCCAAAGCTCTTGTATTTATTGAGAATAGTCAAACAAAGAATCAAAGTAAAATATGTCATAGGAATGAGTAAGGGGCATGGTGTATGTACAGAGATGTAGATCAGCAGTTTTAGTTCATGAAAAATGGAAACATTATAATCTTAATTTATACTTATAGAGATTACAATAGTCCAGGATCCAGAAAGTATACAGTTGATAGTACAGTTACTTTAAACCTCAAACAATCATGAGGAAGGTTACAGTGTTCCAAACAATTGATAATGAAAATCAGACCACCACAGAGTCTCCATACAATGATCAGAAATTGTCTAAATATGCAAAGCAGCCCAGCTATTCCCAGCTAAGGGCTTAGTCATAGTCTTCTGTGAGCAAGAGCAGCCTACTCTATCCACCTACACCTGATAAGTGAAGCATGTCCTGACAGTTAGGGCAAGGGATGAGTTACGGTTTTCCATAAGCACAAGCAGCCCTGAATCTATGACCTTGAACTAAGCAAAGCGAGCAAAGCATGTGTCTAGTTTTTATGGCAAGAAAATAGATTGTAGCAGATTCCTGTTAGCAAATCAGCTTTATGGCAACTAAGCTAAGTTCCATAGATAAGGTGGTAACTGGTATGGATAAATCAGCCTTTTGTGCTCTTAGACATTTTACTTTGAAGTAGCAGTGTAAAGACAAATTTAAAAAAATTGGGTTTGATTATACCTTTCTTATGTGCCTACATAAAGGTGAGAATGCATAAAGGTAAGAATATGATTTGGTAAAAACAATCACTACTAATATCAAAGTTTGTTAACCCAAGTTTGCACTCCCACACTACTCAGTGCTAATGGCAGGGATGGGTGACAGTGAATGGTGATTCAAAGTGGCAGAAAACTCAAACCCCTTTCCATTCACTCTTGGAAAACAAATGAAAACCCACTTTTACTCAGAGTGTTTGGGGCCATGGTGTGTTGTGACTCCAAACTAGACCATGTCTCTCTAATATTGGATGATTAGTTCAAATGAAGACACCAAAAGTAAACTTGTTTTATATTTAAAAGTGTAAAGTACACAACACTGGAGAGTAGGTTAGAAGTGTGTTGGAAAGTTCTGACTTTGATGATGGAAGCTGGGATTAGAATCCTAACAGACTGAGAAAATGAGCCCATCCAATGAGAAGAGCCCATGAAGAATTTTTAAAAATGTACTTAAATGAAACAATAACAGACAAAGGAAGGGAGTTCCCTTCTTCTCTATGCCAGGCATCCTAACTAGACAAAGATAATGTAAAAATGAAAATAAAACTGAAAGACAGTTTCCTAGAAAAGTTACATTCTAGGGTGTAATGAGATGTTTGGAATAAAAATGAATTTTGATTCTACCTCTTGCTGGCTGGAGTTCTAGGACAAGTTATCCAACCTTCTGCAGCCCCACTTTTCTCATATTGAAACAGGAATGTTATAGGACCTATTTCATAAGATCATTCAAATATTAAAGGTGATGTCTATCAGCATTTATCATGTCGCCTCTTATATAGAAGCTACACAGTGTTAGTTGTTATTATTAATAGTATTAATAATGTATATAAAGCACTTAATAGAGTGCTTGTTATACTGTAAGGACTCAATCAGTGGTACCCATTGTTATGACTACAACTACTACTGGTGCTACAATGATGATTATTGTTAGTTTCAACTGAGTGCAAGGTTGAGTCATCATGGTTGCATGACTTTTCAAAATAACTATTAAAGTCTTTGGTTACATTAATAAAAAATAGAACTCTGGGGAAAAGAGTAGGAAAAGATCTTGCTATGTTCTGCCTCAATTGTACTGATAGACCCTGGATGACATGTCAAAATATCTACTAGTTTGGAATTTAAGAAGTTTTTTAGAGAGAAGCTAGCATTTCTGAATGTTAATTACATGCAAAGAAAGGTTCTTAAACCAAGTGATCACTCAATGAGGGTAGGAGGCTTAGTCCTAGTTTATAAATGAAGACACCAAGATGCACAAAAGTCAAATTAATTTCTCAGGGTCACTAGCCGTGGGTAAATTCAAGCCAGTTCCATTTGCTTCTAAACCAGAGCTCTTTTCAGAACACAGCACGGAATCTCTCAAGCTTTACTCCACAGTGGAAAATACACTTCTTATTAAAGCAATGCAGAATATCGGTATAACATTCTTTAATGAATAAAAGTGCATCAATTACTACAATGGGGAAAATCTAATTGGGTTGTCTAAGGAAACAGAACAGGTGAGTTACAGAAGGTAATATTATCTGTTGTTGGCAGGAGTTGCTGGCTAGAGCTGGCCTGCTGCCTGGCCTTGTTTCTTTCTCTGATGTTTCTCCAATGGAAAGTTAATATGTAAAAGAAGCTTGGGAAACAGGAGTTAATTGTATGACAATGTGTTAGCACATTTTCATTTGCTCATTTTTAAACCTTGGATTTTAATGAACAACTATAAGGAAACAAAATGGATAATGTAGAAGAAATAGGCAAGTTTCTGGAAACATGCAATCCACCAAGACTAAAGGAAGAATAAAATGACCACTTAAACAAATCAATCACTAAATGAAATCAAATTAGCAATAAAAAAAACTCCCTACAAACAAACGTCCAGGACCAGATGGCTTCCCGTGGGAATTCTACCAAACATACAAAGAAGAACTCATACCAGTCCTTCTCAAATTCTTACAGAAGTTCGAAAAGGAGGGAGTAATCCCAAACTAATTCTATGAAGCCACCATAACCCTGATACCAAAATCAGACAGACACTACCAAAAAAGAAAATTACAGACAAATATCAACTGAACATAGATTCAAAAGTCCTCAACAGAATATTAGCAAACAGAATCCAAATAAAAATGATATACCATGAACAAGTTGGGTGCATCCTAGAAACACAAGGATGATTCAGCATATGCAAATCAAACAATGTAATACACCTCATCAACAAAAGCCACATGATCATCTTAATAGATGCAGAAAAAGCATTTGATAAAATTCAACACCCATTTATGATAAAAATCCTCACCAAAGTGGGTATAAGGGGAACATATCTTAACATAATAAAAGCTATTTATGACAGAA
Organism: Camelus dromedarius; assembly: GCF_036321535.1. Lineage (NCBI taxonomy): Eukaryota > Metazoa > Chordata > Mammalia > Artiodactyla > Camelidae > Camelus > Camelus dromedarius. The sequence continues at coordinate 31,751,564 of NC_087453.1, forward strand.
TTATAATACTTAATGGTGAAAAACTGAAAACATTCCCACTAAAATCTGGGACAAGACAAGGCTGTCTACTCTCACCACTCCTATTCAACATAGTCTTGGAAGTCCTAGCCACAGCAATCAGACAAGAGAGGGAAATTAAAGGGGCCCAAATTGGAAAAGAAGAGGTAAAATGATCGCTATATGCCAATGACATGTTATTATTTAGAGAAAACCCAAAAAAGATCCACACAAAAACTACTAGAACTAATCAGATAATTCAGCAAGATAGCAGGATACAAGATTAATGTACAAAAATCAGTGCATTTCTTTACACTATTGAAGAATCAACAGGAAAAGAAAGTAAAGAAGCAATCACTTTTAAAATAACACCCAAAGTAATAAAATACCTAGGAATAAATCTAACCAAGGAGGTGAAAGACTTATATATGGAGAACTACAATACATTGATTAGGGAAACTAAAGAAGACTTAAAAAATGTAAAGATATCCCATGCTCCTGAATTGGAAGAATCAATATTTTTAAAATGGTCATTCTGCCCAAGGTAATCTACAGATTTAATGCAATCCCTATCAGATTACTCAGGACATATTTCACAGAACTAGAACAAAGTATATTAAAATGTATATGGAATCACAAAAGACCCCAACTTGCCAAAGCATTACTGAAGAAAAAGAATGAGGCTGGAGGAATAACCCTCCCAGACTTCAGACAATACTACAGAGCTACAGTCATTAAAACAGAATGGTATTAGTACAAAAACAGGCATGAATCAATGGAACAGAATAGAAAGTTCAGAAATAAACCCACAAATCTGTGGTCAATTAATATTGCCCAAGAGGCAAGAACAAACAACTGAATAAATACAGTCTCTTCAGCAAATGGTGTTGGGAAAACTGGACAGCAACATGTAACTCAGTGAAGCTAGAACACTCCCTCACTCCATACACAAAAATAAACTCAAAATGGATTAAAGATTTAAACATAAGACAAGACACAAAACCTCTTAGAAGAACCTCTTAGCAGAAAACATAGTCAAAACATTAT